>NC_132845.1:16723585-19636085 GCF_048164855.1 Canis lupus baileyi | reverse complement strand
GCGTCCCGCCTGACTGACAGTTTTGGTAATTAAGTGATTGTATAGACCTCTCCGACTGTTCTAACAACCTTGTCAGGGCCTGTCTGTGGACAGAACAAGCTGAAATCAATGTGCTTCCTGCTCTCTGAGCAGTTCTGATCGTGTACTCAGACTGATCCGGGAGGAGGAATCTGACAAAAGGAAAACAGCGGCTCTAAACGCCGGGATTACGGGGGAGGGGCGGGGGGGCAGGTAGAAAGTTTACTTCTTTGTTGGGAGCCCAAGGACGAGAGGCGCGGGCCGGGTCAGCGGAGCATCCCTGGCTGGGGGGGAGGAGGGGTGCGGGGGGAGCGAGAGTCCGGAGCCCGGGATCCACCTGGGCGCCCCGGCTGCGGGGGAGGTACGGCTCGGGGGCTCCTGGGGGACCCGGGGGGGTGTAGGCCCCTCCTCGGGTTGCAGCCCGAGGGGCCTGGCCAGGCCGCCGACGCAGCGTCCCCGCACGCCGAAGCCACGATCCCGCGGTTCACTACGTTTTCACCAGGATTAGAGGCGGAGGCTGGTGGCTCAGTGTAAATGTCACGCAGCAGCTTTTAATAAAGAAATGTTCAGATTGTTAGATTGCGCAGTACAGTGTGAGTCCTTGTGCGCCCCCCACCACCCCCACTTCCCAATCCGGCTTCAACCTCACCAACCCCCCCCCCCCCATTCCCGAACACACATCACACCTCCTCGCGCGTTACAAATAGATTACATATTCAGAGTGATCTCGCCGCGGCGCCGCGGGGGGGGGCGCCCTCCCCGAGCTGAGCACGCACCTCGCTGCGGGCCGCGGGCCGCCCGCGCCGCCCGCCCGCACCTGGGGCACGGGGAGACCCCGAGCCGCCCTGCTCTGCGGGCGCTTCCCTTACACTCCCACCCTCCAGCCTCAGAAAGAAATTCCCACTGGGAAGGGGGCTCCGAAAAGCGCCGAGCTAGGGGGCGGGACCTCCAGTTCTCGGCCAAGGGGCTCCGGTTAAGAGTATTTTAATTCTTTCACATGGGCCCTCCCAAACCTTAAAAACCCAACCAATTGAAGGCACACGCACAACGGGGGGGAGGAAAGGTAGCAAAATCAATCCGCCGAGTTCAAAGAGCCGAGGCGCGGGAAGAGGCTGCGGGGTGCTGGGCGCTGGGCCCAAGGCGCAGCAGAGGGTCCCGTCGCCCCTGCGGAGCCCGCGGACCCCGCCCGGCAGCTACCTGGCGGGGTGGGTGCGCGCGTCGGGGGGGAGGCGCACCCTAATCCAGCCCGCTGCTTGCCGGTCTCCTCTGCCAGCCAAGAGCCGCCCATCCTCAGAGAGAAAAATGTGAGTGTGGGCACATTACGCACCATTAGGGAGACACTACAGTTTTAATGTGGCCTAATTAGTGCCGCTAACCGAGCAAATATTATTATATTGAATAATGATAATATGATGAAAATATTAATGCTTTTGAACTTTGCACGTGGGAGCCGTTCCTTCGGTTCTCCCGGGACACCCCAAGCATGCTCAGACCCACTAGCAGACGCCGTCCGACGCATCTCTGGGAGGGCGAGCCCACAGGCCAGCTGAGAACATACGTGTGTCATCGCAGACACATTAACCACACCCTGGGCCACGCCGCTTATCACCCGCCACGCAAAAGACCTCCTTCTAACGGCGTCTTTTTTTTTTTTTTCCCCTTCCTTTTCTCCCTGTAGTAGGCGGTAAAAAGCAAGCCGTACAGGAGTCCGCAGGGGTCCCTCTTCAACTGAGCTTCAGCTCTGCACCCCAGGAACGTCGCGGGGTGCGCTCCGGGGTGTCTTCCGTCTTCACTAGGGCGGCCAGGCAGGTGGAGTTGCAGGAGAAGGACCCACTTAATTAGCATTTAAATTCACAGCCCCCTCTTGTTGCCAAATACCTCTCCCTTGGGAATTTGGTGAAAAGTAGGCATTTAACAATTAGGAAATGCGGAAGGCTCCTCAAAATAGAGATTCAAAATCTTTATTCTCTTAGCGAGTTTGGAGGACCGAAGGCAGGGGGAAACGTGAATGGGCCTGCCTGGGAGGCACGTTAGTGGCTGGAAACGGTGTAATCGCGTCCCGGGTGATTAGCGCACCCGCTTTCTCTTCCTTTACGCGCCCCACCGCATCCTTCTGGAACCCAAGGGGACAGGGCCGAGGTGGCTGGCCGTCCTGGCCTTGCTGCCTGAAGACAGGCCAGTCCGTTTCTGGTTGCTGGGCTGAACCTGGGCAGGGGCCTAAGAAGAGCGTTCAAAGGAAAGCGGTCGCTCCTGTCCCGGGCAATGGGGCGGACTGGGCCCGGCCGGAGGGCGCCCCCTCTCGGGCTGAATTGCTCCCTCTCCCCGCTGGCGGCTCGTAGTTCGAATTCCTGCACGGTTGAGGGAGCTCCTTCCTGGAGGCAGCCTCCCCGGTAGCAGATCCAGATGTGCTCGGACGCAACCCCTTCTTCCCTGCCGGGTGCGTCTGGACTAGAAGTCGCCCCCCAGACACCTGTCCAGTCCATCAAATCGCAGGGCGGGGGCGGGCGGTTCCGCAGGGGTGAAGCTGGTTGCTGGAGGATGCTGCGGACCTCAGAGGCTGCGGGCGCGGTCGGGGGCCACCCCACACCCCCCGGGTCGGGGAGCCCGGCCCCGCCCGCACCCGAGGCAGGAGCCGGGGCGGGGAGCTTTCAATTTGTTCCAGTGATGGCTCTAACTTAATAAGGCGATTGATTAGCGCTCAAAGTGCCGTTTTAATTAGCCGCTTGTTAATTAACATCGCAAATGAATTTCCCCTTCTCTGATTGGCATCTTCGCCCAGCGCTCTGAGGCTTTCGTTTCTCCGCTGCCTCCGCCCCCTCCATTCTCTCTTAACCTTAGGAGCTGATACGAGATTCAGCTGCCTTCCTGGGCTTTGGAGGCCTCAGGATTCTTTTTATAGTGGGACGTGGAGGTGGCACCCGGTGGTCCTTTCATTTCCCCAGGAGCTGGTCTTCAAGGGACAATGATTTAGTTTAGGAGGAGTGAAATACCCATCCTCTTCCAGCCGCCTCCACTTTCTCATCTTCTCTATCTCCACCCCTGCCTCTAAGGAAGACTTCTCTCGCCCTCCACATCTGGAACCCTAGAAAGAAGAAAGGAAGAGGGAGTAGAGGAGGGAAGAGTCGTAGTTTGAGGGAGCTGGATCATCTCTTGGGATCAAATCAAACCTGCTGCAAAATTCTGCTGCTGTGGTCTGTAGGCATGAGCAGTCAGTTTCGTTGCCTCCAAGACGCTCCTCCCGGAGCAGAGATCTCTAGAGCCAACATATGCCCACAAATTGCAGCCCAGCTCCATTGTCAAGAGATTACACAATTTGTGGACATGTTTTTGCACCATTAATACTCTTAGCTACCAAATAAATCCCCCTATATATCCCTTACTTGGGATGTGCCCCTTTTTTCCTGACCAAAGACACACTTTATTTCCTTCAGGAAGCCTCTCAGTTCCCCCAACTCCTTCCAAGGCAGGCAGGACCCCCTACTCTCTCTTTTGCATCCAGGTTGATGTTCCATCCCCACCGTAGCAGACATCATGGCATCTATGACGATTCCCATCATGTTCAAGCTCTGAGGTGGCTTAGTGTCCCACTCTCAAGCACCTGGCGTAGAACGCACATACAGGAATGTTTATTGACTGGGTGAACAAAATGAGTGGAGGGAAGGAAGAAGGGAAATCAAATATGGTTACTGTCTGCTACCTATAGCTAGAAATACCCGCCACCTTTGTGTTGTTCACTTGCCAATCTCTTGCATCACATTTTGTAAAGAGTTTTTGCATAGAACGTCTTATTTGGTCATCACAATCACCCTGTTCTAGGCAAGGACTATTTTCCCCTTTAATAGAGAAAGAAGGTGATCATCAAAAAGGTGAAGTGCCTTAGCTTTCAAGAGCACAGGAAAGTGGCAAAATGAGATTAAAACTCCCTCTTCTAGCGTTCTTTCTCTACATCTCCACTGGCCTTCCTCCTGATGGCCCTGGCACCACACGCATCTAACATCCAATGGAGAGCCAACTTCGCTAGATATCTGCTAAAGTGCCGATCTTTAAAGCTGCGGTGAAGCTGATGGCTCTCATAAATTTTATTATGATACCAGAACTCTCTCTCAAAACTTTTGTTCCTCTGGGACAATGAATAATTACAAAAACAATCATTTTAATTCATTATTCTGTTAAAAACAGTTTTCAGTTACCTTACTCTTTTTCACCCACTTTACCTTCCTCTCTCTGCTCCCAATCTCCACTCCCCTGATTTTCTATTTAAGGGACTCAATTCCAGTGTTTTCACGTCTTTCTCTTTATGACATTATGTTTCTAGGCAAATATGCATCAAGTCCTTAAGCAGTTGGAAATATATTTATATACCGAAAAGAAAAATAAAGAAAACTTCCGACGTTCCTGTAGCTTTGAAACGTTGAGAGGTCACGCTATCATCAGGGAGTCAGCCTTAGAAGGGGGAGAGCTTTTATTTGTGCATCTTGCATCTTTTATAGAAAGAAACAATAGCCGGCTTTCTCGGCTTGGGGCTCTTGGCGCCGCCCAGTGGAGGGAAGCGCCTTTGCACTCCAATCCCGTCATTGGCATTGTCATCAAGCGGACACTTAAAAACCCTCAAAATTAATACGATAGGAAGAAACACCAGTTCCAAATTCACCGTAATCTATAGGTGCATTTCTTCGAAGTTCAGCTTGATGCTCCAGTTTGAACACAATCCCAAATCTCGCTTGTCGAAGTGAACGAAGGAGGATATATGTATTAAGGAACAAAACTTGTTAAAATACATGAATATTTGAAGCATTATTTGTAGTGGGGAGGGAGTACCTTAAGTGGTAATCAGAACTGATGTGTCCTTCAAAGCGGAAAGAAAAGTTTGTTCTCTATTATCCACATTTGCCAAATAACTGTTTTCTGCGCAGGAATTCCAAAATCTTCCAAAAATTAAGGTATTTTCTTTCTTCACTCGTCTTTTTTTTTTTTTAAGGAAATGAAGGCCCAAAAGTGGAAGATCATTTTCAAACTTATGTTGCTTTATTTGTATCTTATAATCAGTGGTAAAATCTGAGATTAAATCCAGTTAATGCATTTCTTTTCCTCTCTATGGGAATTGAAAATGTGATCAGTCGACACCCCGTCCTATTTCTGAATTTATATTTTTTAATGACAAGTTAATTATGTTTGCTCTGCTAGAAAGTATATGACTTCTTGGGCGTATAGATTGTATACATTCTCGGAAAGAAAAATAAATGGCAAAAGAGGTCTGGAGAAAAAAAGAACTGAGAAAAGTTAATAAACAAAAGCCTAGCTCTGAAGAATTTGTTTTTCATTGAGTTTGCGATCTGGTGTTTGAGTCCTTCTTTTGGATATTTAGGCCACCACTAGCATTTCCTCTCTAGGACGGACCCAAAGAGAGGAGCCTTGATAAAAGTCAAGGTTGTATTTTCCCCTCATAATTATGTGGTCGAAAGCTGATCTCCTAACATCCCACCCAAAGAAATCTTGTGTGATCTTAATCTTTTCTTTAGAAAACAGGATCTGAGACATTCACAAGGTGGGGCCTACCGGGTTTCCGTTTTCTTTGCTTTAGAGTTTTCATAAAAGGAACACTGCTCTTCTCCTAAAACTTCCACTTTCCTTTCTCCCTTTCTTTTTAGATTCCATTTTATCATAGGGTCATATTTTTTTTTTATCTCCCCTGCTAATGTTGTGACTTATTCCAAGCAAAAAAATCCTGTTCAACTGCCCAACACAAGCTGTGCGATCAGCCTTTTGAGCTCTTGAGTCATTTTAGGCGTCGGAACCAAACAAAAACAGGCTTCAATAAATTATTTATCAAGGTCGAAAATAACTGATTTGTGCGATGCTGTGAGTCCTGGATCTTAAATTCGTTTTCTCCCCTTCCCCACTTCCCACCCAGAATGGTCAGCGAGGTAAGTGCGGGTGGAACCCCAGGTTTGGGAGGAAACGCACTGCATTTGGGGAGTGGTAGGTGATGTCAGAATGAGAGGAACCCTAGTTGATATTTGCAGGGGGAATACTGTGTGGCATACACCTGTAGTGGGGGCGGCCCCAGCACCCTTCCTGCAGAAGCCCACCGTGCCAGGGGGGCGCGAGGGTGCCGGCTCCCCGGCCTTAGGGGTGGGACGCCTCGGCCTTCTCTAAGACAGATGCCCGGGCTAGTCCCGGGCCGGTGGTTCCGAAACACCCGCCGGCTGGCAGGCCGAGGCCCGGTTGGCAGGCTCCCAGGAGGGTCCGGCCGCTGAGCAGTTGGCGCTCCGAAGGCGGCCGAGGCAAGCCCTCTCCAGGCAGCAGCCAGGCCCCCGCGCGCTCCCCAGGGGCTCCCCGCGCGCCCTCCCGCCCGCTCGGGCCTTGGCCTGCGGCTCGCCCCGCGTCCCCGCCTCGGCGCACCGAAGCCGGCTCCTCCGCCAAACTCCCCTCGCCTGATGAGAAAAGCGGGAGCCGCCCGGATCTACACCTCCTCGCCTCGGTCTCTCCTCCTTGCAGTTCTCCTCGGAGACAGCCCCGTAGACAAACGGCACAACGATAGGAAACCACTCAACGCAGCGCTGAAATAGGGCTGTTTCTGGGTCAAGCCCTCGGCGATCCCTAGGAAAGCGCTGCAAGGTGCCCCTCCCACCTCCCACCTGCCTCCTCCCGGGCCCGGGGCTCACACGGATGCAGTTCCGACAGAAAGGCAGACTCTTGTCCCAGGAGGTCCTTCTTGCCCCCCCTGACACCACCCGGTCCCCCGTCCTCAACGGGGAGCAATCGGTTCCCCAGAAAGGGCCCTTCAGAACTGCAGCTAAACCCCAGACGTCGGCCCGGCCCTCAGAGACCTGGAAGGCCATTTTCTACCATCATTCTGCACCTAGTCACGGGAGCGATGCCAGCCACGCAGATTCATAGGGTTCTTAAAATGGTAATTTGGAGTAAAATGTAACTCAAAGAACTTTGAATCATTCATTAGCACCTTATAATTACTCTGCTAATTAGGTTGACACGGCACTTAATCAGGAGTAATACGCCGTCTTGTCACTGGCACTTCCCATTACTCTGACATTCAGCAAGAGACAGGTTGGAGACGTCCTAGAGAAAATAATGTAAGTTGATACCCTCCGACGAGGCGTCACAGTCATGCCACGCTCCAGGTCCCAAGTGGATCCACAGTGACTGTTTCCTTTCCAAATGTGCGGCCGGATTTGGGGGGTGGGGAGGGGAGAGAGAGAGGGGGAGAGAGAGAGAGAGAGAGAGGGAGAGAGGGACGGAGACAGAGAGAGGGAGAGGGAGGGAGGGAGGGAGGACTGGCTGGTGTCGAGGCGCAGTGCGCGCTGCGGCCCCGCCACCGGGGGTCCCGAGCCCCGCGCCCGCCCGACGGCGCCGCGCACCACCGCCGCCCTCGCCGCTGGAGAAGGCCTCGGGGCATCGGTTACCCCGCTCGGGAGAACGTGCGCGGCCAGGCGTTTCTCGCAGCCCGGGCCCTGACTGGGGACCCGACTGCGTCGGCGGCTTTGAGCCGCAGGCCCCTTCCCCCCACCGCGCTTCCCGAGGGGGCCGGGTGGATGCGCTCAGGGCCCCGCCGCCTAGGCTCTTTGGGGGAGAAACCCGAGCTGGGGGTCCGCGCCCCCTCCCCGAGGTCCGGCTGCTGGAGTTGCACTCTTTCCCGCGGACTCCTTCAGGGATCCCCTTCCCGCGCCCTCCGCGTCCTTGGCCCGTGCGAGCGCGCGGCTGGGGCTGCTGCGAGGGCGGCGGCGCTGGAGTCTCCAGGTGGGCCCGCACGCCCCTCTCCCTTCCTGCCCCCCCCCCCCCCCGCCGACGGCTTTAAGAAAGCGGACACACCTTTGCTTGGGGGACGTTTCGTTTTTAATCCCGCCCGGCGGCCCCCCCAGTCCACCTCTGCTCGCCGCGCCCCTCTGCCTGCCCTCCCGCGTGATTGTGGACACCGGCGTCACCCGAGGAATGGTGTTCGGCTTTGGGCTGCGCGCGGCGGGTCGAGCAGGTTCTCAAAAGAGCAGCGGGGCCCGGGCCGCGCTCGCTGACGGGCTCGCGACTCGCGCGCCCATTGGCTCCCGGCACGTCGGCGTCGCTCGCTCGCGCGGGCGCGGCCAATGGGAGCGCGGGGCCCGGCGCGCGGCCTCGGTGGCGGGGGCGCGGGCCCCGCGCGGCGCGGCGAGCGGCGGGCGGCGAGCGGCGGCAGTGGCCGTGACGTCACGCGAGGGGGTCGGCGCCGCCCGCTCCAGCCGGATTACAAGCGAACGCGCCCGGCGGCGGCCGGAGTCGCTCGGCGCCGCGTCTCCGCCGCCTCCTCCGCCTGCGCCCGCTGCTCCTCGTCCTCCTCTTCCTCTCCGTGTCGCGCCGCCGCGGCCGCCGCGGCCGCTGTCTGCTCCACAACTTTGCGAGAAAGTTCAGAAACTCGGCTCCGGGGCGGCCCGAGTGGCGCGCGGCAGCCGCCGCGGGGAGCGGCCCGGGAGCTCCGAGGGCGCGCGACCGCCCGGGCCCCGCGGGCGCGACACCTGCCGGGTCCGCCGCCGCCGCTGCCGCCCGGTGCCAGGCTGTGGGCAGACCCAGGCGGCGGCGGCGGCGGCGGGGTCGCCTCCCGCAGCCGGCGTCCTCGCCCGGGCCCCCCGCGCCGCCCCCGCCGCCCCACGTGCGCGGCCGTTCCTGGAGCGCAGGCTCCGCCGTCCGCCCGCAACAATTTTTGTAACTTTCCCCCCTCTTTCTCCCTTTCCCACCCCCCCTTCTCCCCACCCCTACTTTATGAATAAGGAAAACAAAAAAGTGTCCAAAGTGTCCACCGATTGCCACTTCCCGGTTATCCTTCCTTCCCTCCCCGCCCCGCTTTTCTTTTCCTTCTTCCTTTCTTTTTCTTTCTTTCTTTCTTTCTTTTTTTGGAAGCCGCGACAACCTTGTTGAGTGTTTATCTTGTTTTACGATCGATAGCTTCCTCGGCTCGGTCGGGGCGGCTGCTGAGCGGCGGAGCGGCGCGGACCTCATGTAGAAATGACAACAATGGAAGGGGCCAGCGGGTCGAGTTTTGGAATAGACACGATCTTGTCCAGTGCCAGTTCGGGCAGCCCCGGCATGATGAACGGAGATTTCCGCCCGCTCGGCGAGGCCAGGACCGCGGATTTTAGGAGTCAGGCCACTCCGTCCCCCTGCTCGGAGATTGATACCGTAGGAACGGCGCCTTCTTCTCCCATCTCGGTCACCATGGAGCCCCCGGAGCCGCACCTGGTGGCGGAAGGGCCCCCGCACCACCACCACCTGCACCACGGCCAGCCGCCGCCGCCCGCCGCGGCCCCCGCGCAAAGTTTGCAGCCTTCCCCGCAGCAGCCGCCGCCGCCGCCGCCGCCGCCGCCGCCCCAGCAGCCGCCGCCCCAGCAGCCGCCGCCGCCGCCACCGGCCCAGCAGCTGGGCTCGGCCGCCTCGGCCCCCAGGACTTCCACCTCTTCTTTTTTAATTAAGGACATCTTGGGCGACAGCAAACCCCTGGCGGCGTGTGCGCCCTACAGCACCAGCGTGTCCTCGCCCCACCACACCCCGAAGCAGGAGAGCAACGCCGCGCACGAGAGCTTCAGGCCGAAGCTCGAGCAGGAGGACGGCAAGACCAAGCTCGACAAGCGGGAAGACGCGCAGAGCGACCTCAAATGCCACGGTGAGTCGGCCGCCCGCGCCATCCGGCCGCCTCCCGTCGTCGGGTTCCCGGCGGCCCCGGTCACGCTCGCGCCAGTCTCCGCTGCGGAGTTAGGCCGGGAGCCCCGGGCGCGGGCGCACCCCCGGGGAAGAGCAAGCGGGGGCGGGCGGCCTGGGGCGCGGCGAGGACCGGTCCCGAGTCCGGCTTATTGTTACATCGGCCACCTCCCCACCTGCACCCCCATCCTGCCCCTTTCTTTGTTTTACTTAATTTTAATTTATTAGGAATAGGGCGGAGGCGGAGGGGACCCGACGGCGATACTTTCGTTGATAAAAGGGAAGGGCTGGAGATTTTTCTAGCTGAGACCCGGGGGGTGGGGGGGGTGGGAATGAGGGGAGGTGGGGGAGAGAAGCGGGCTCCGCCAGCGTGGTGTCTAGGGGTGTGTTCACAACGTGGCGTTTATTCTTTAATGCAAATTATTTCAGTCCCCCCACCCCCCCTCCCACCCCACCACACACACCGCTTATTCCAACACCATCACAGGAATTATCAGATTTAATGAGGGGAAAAAATGGCGAGTTGATTAACAAAGCAACTTTTTAAAAATTAGGTTGTGATTCATATAGGAAGGCCCGATAGTAAAAATTTACCATCGGTCTTTCGGTTTTTAAAACACCCTTCTTAGTCCACTCCACGGCCCCAGCTGAATATCTGTGTTTCAGCAAGATTTTGTCTCCCTGCGAGTAACTGGGAAATAGCACTTATGAGAAAGTACGATTCTATGGAATTGGGTTTATTTATTTTTGGAAAATCGGAAGATAGCAGGGGAAACTGTGCTTCAGCTCCCTTTTTCCATTTTCCCCTCAGACGATTTCATAACGAAGTGTTCTGGTCTGTGCACGATAAAAGAGTTTTGACATACCAGGAGAATTCCTTTTTTTCCTTTACTCAGAAGTTTATTACTGTGATTAGTATTAACCTTTGCCATCTCTGGGAAAGATGTGTGCTCACTATCTGGAAGGTAGGATGTTGGCTCCTCATTTTACAATTATAACATTAGCATAATAGTGCCCAAAACAGATGTACAGTCTGGTCTGGCGATTTTTTGTGCACCAACCTCCCCAGTGGGTCAATTAGAGAGATTATTGTTCTTCCTGCAGGGAAGATCAAGGAGCGCAGCAAAAACGGGTACAAACAGAGAGGGATTGACATATCGATTTCCCAGCATTTCAGTAAAAAACCAAAGTTGACAAATAGAATCCGGAAATCTCTGGGCTGTCACCTGGATGGGCTCAGTGATTTTGAGCTCTACTTGGTGTCTGGGTGACATATTCCTTCTGAAGCTTTAAAAGACTTGACGCGAGCAACTGCAGGGAACTTGATTTCAACATTTCCCAAGTGCATCTGAAAAGGGAAAACAAACGCCTGTAACTTTTAGTAAACAGAAAAAGTGAAGTGAAAAAGGTGCCCCCTCCTCAAAAACAAAACAAAACAAAACAAAAAGCCCAGAGTAGAAAGATTTTTGGGAAAGTACCAAGCAGAAAAAAAAAAAAAAAAGAAAGAAATCCTAGTGAAAACAGTAAAGGAATGGGACGGGATTCCCCCCCAACCCTGTGAAGCAAACAGTAACAAAAGAACCCTATATCGTAAAATATTTTTTTTTCTTTTTAACTTCCAAAGATGAAAAGATCGGACAACCTTTTAGAACCCTTTTAGGAGCTCTGCACGAAGTTCCAGACTCCTAGGCCAAAAATTGGTCCTCTTCCTCCATATTGGCTAAGGTCCAAGTATGTGTGTGATGAGGGTAGCGGAGTATCGTCCCCCGAGACCAGCAGCTTGCTCGGGAACGTGGAAGTGTGTGCCAGGAGGACACGCCACCCTTCCTATTCCAGACTACCTTACCGCTGTGCGTTTCTACCATAGGAACAAAGGAGGAGGGAGACCGGGAGATTACAAGTAGCCGAGAGAGTCCCCCTGTGAGAGCCAAAAAGCCTCGCAAAGCCAGGACAGCTTTCTCCGATCACCAACTCAATCAGCTGGAGCGTAGCTTTGAGCGGCAGAAGTATCTGAGTGTGCAGGACCGCATGGACCTTGCAGCTGCGCTCAACCTCACGGACACCCAAGTCAAGACTTGGTACCAGAACCGAAGGTAAGAGATTCTGTGTGGGGGGAGCAAAGGCATCTGGCCTTCAGGTCATGACCACTGAGCCAATCTTCTTCCCTCCTGGCCCCGAGACTTCAGGGACTCAGAGGCATCAGAGTGGGCCCCTGGGGGCTTTCCGGCTGGAGCAGGGATTAACCACACCCCCAAGGTGAGAGGGACTGATAGGCAGCTGGAGTCTGGAACATTTTGCACTTCTGAAGGTTCTTAGCATATGCTACTTTCCCTCTCAAACCGGAGTGGCTGGAATTTACCCCCTACCCCCCTCCCACTTTGCCCCCCAAATCGATCAAGCCACACCTTCTCAAATTGAGACATCGGTGCAGCTGACACTCCAGGGTCGTAGAGCCTGTGCCAGTGCGTCCTTTGGGCCTGCCCCGGCTGGTTCCGAATGTCTACAGCTGGCCAGACAGCCTGGCTATTTTGATCCAGGAGGAGCTGTCCCACTAACCTCAGTTTAAGTGTCCTTGCCTTGGCTGAGGATGCCAGTCAGCCAGTCATCCAGGCTGAGGGTCTGTCCCCTATATTTGTCACCTCAGAGCCTGCCAGGAACCGCTGCCTACATTGAAAGGAAATTCGGGAAGGGGCTGGCGCACTTGGCAGGCCCCTGAACTATAGAGCGGACCCAGGCAACCAGAGGCCGAAGTTGTGTTGTGTTTCCAAGCCTGGCACTAGATACCCTTGTCTCAATTTTTTTTCCTCCCCCTCCTTTTCTCTCATTTGTCTTCTAATCGTCCATAAGTGCGGTTGGAAATGCCCATCCAGTTGTCATCTTTACCATAATTTTCTGTCTCATTACATACGGTTTCAGCCACCCTAATTCTGTCGGAAAACATTAGTGTCATTTGTAGCCAATTTAAAATGGGCGACATGTTTATTAATTTGGCTGAAGCTGCCGGGTACGGACGGCCCACCAGCCCTCAGTTCCTTCATGGGGCGTTTGAGCAAAGGCCTGCTCGCCTCTTCTTCCTAGCGGGGTACCGTGGGGAAGGGAGGAGACGCAGAAAACCTGATGGCAGGTTTGAATTGTGACTCTTTCCCAAAGGAGAAAATACCTTGAGATGCAGTTTTCCCCTCCTGAAACGGCCCGAGGCGCTGTCACCCTGGGAGAGCCCTCCCTCAGACGAAGTCCATTTTGAAACCTTGGTGCCTTCCTTGTCCCCAACCCCCTGCCCGCCGCAAGGCCCCCGTCAGGATGAGGAGAGAGACGTGCCTCCACAGTGCTGGGGACTGAGAGGGACAGGGTCGGAGGCCCAGGAGTCTCTGTGTCCCTTTGTTTATGGTTTCTTCTCCCTCGGCTAGGAGGAGAGGGGGAGGGGCAGGGAGTGGACACTCGGGATTGTGGGGGCCACTTGGGGAAAGGCCTTAGCGGAGGGGGGAGAGGACCGCCTGTAGAAAGACTGGTCTCTCGGTTGGCCTTCAGGAAAGTTCCAGGAAGTGGCCCAATTATAAGGGGGCGACAGCAGAGCCCAGGGTCAGGAAGAGGCAGCAAAGCTCATAGAATTTTACTTGCAAGCGTCTCAGACGTTAAGGGTAGAATTTATGAAATTGATTTGAATTTGGGTCATTCTGTGAGAAAGAGGGTGGGGAGGGGGCCTGGGAGATGTGGTTCATTCCCGGGCCTCAGAGCTCTCCAAGTCTTCCTGTCCCCCGGAAAGTGAAAGAGAAGCCAGGAGAGGGCGAGAGCAGGGGCCTCGGTGCGTGGACCGGGCCCACAGCCGCAGGGTGCGTGCACACCCGCTTTTTTGCAGGACCAAGTGGAAGCGGCAGACCGCGGTGGGCCTGGAGCTGCTGGCCGAGGCGGGGAACTACTCGGCGCTGCAGAGGATGTTTCCGTCGCCTTATTTCTACCACCCAAGCCTGCTGGGCAGCATGGACAGCACTACGGCCGCCGCGGCTGCCGCAGCCATGTACAGCAGCATGTACCGGACTCCTCCCGCGCCCCATCCCCAGCTGCAGCGGCCCCTGGTCCCCCGCGTGCTCATCCACGGCCTGGGGCCCGGGGGCCAGCCGGCCCTCAATCCCTTGTCCAACCCCATCCCAGGCACCCCGCACCCCCGGTGAAGAACGAACCACTGGCAGCGCTGCAGTCCCTTCCCCGAGTCCCCTCCCTGACCGGACAGCTGCCCCTCCTCTCCCGGCTCCAGGCTGCGGGGCCTCTCTCGGGAGTGACCCCCGGGAAGCAGAGAAGTCAGAGAAGAAGCCGCTCAGCAATGGGGGGGGGGCCCCCAAAGAGGAGCCAGCCCTCCGCTCTCTATCTCCCCACCCCCAGAAACAGGGCTGGAAAGCTCCCCACAGCAGTGTGACTGGCGAAAACGCTGACCCCACACAAAGTGCGACCAGTAAGTGAAAACATCAACAAAAACAAAACCTCAAGTTCTTTTTAGAAATGACTTTAGGGACAAGCAGGAGGGAGGGAGGGGGGAGGGGCAAGGAGGGAGGAATGAAGGGCACGGAGAGGAAGCCGTAGAGGCGGAGAGCATTGTAGATGGACAGACAGCCTCAGATTCCGAGGCACCGGGCGTTGCTGTGGACATTCCGTCTGCCCCAGAGAAAAGAGGAGGGTAACTGAGAACTTTGCACTGATTTCTCATGACCTTTTTTCTTTTGGAAAAGTGGCATGCTCCATAATATTAAAAAAAAATGTACATTTGAAAGACTGAGTGATAAGTGATATATCATATTTATTATATGTTGTCCAAAAAAGAGTCACTTATATACGTTAGTAAAACATGATTTTTCTTTTCATGTCTTTTTGATTCAGTAAAATAAATGCTTAGACAAAAATATAGATTTTTTTGTGATTGAAAATTACAAAAAATAAAGTTTATCTTTTTTTAACAAGCGGTGAAATTCAAGGGAGCTGATTTTACTAAAGCAGAATGTCCTATGATGAAATGCCTGACTTGGTTTAGGGGGAAAAAAAATCCCTCCCATAATATTAGGAATTTACAAGATCTGTAAAGACTTTGGCTTGACTTATATAAAAACAGCTCCAGTTTTCATGCTGGCCTCTTCCGAGCCGTTATTTGATGTGTGAATTCCTTTCTTTTTAAGTGGATGATTTCAGAGCAGCCTGCAAGGCCAGGGGGGGAAATGTCTCTGCTCTAGGCTGTTGGTGCTGGCTAAATGGGCGGCCAACTTTCCCCGCTCCCGGCTTGCCTGGCAGCCCCAGCTAAACTGGGTCTGTCTGCCCCTCCTCCTCCTAGCGCTCTTCCCCGGGGCAGTGAGGGTCCCCAGCGCCGGGCAGCGGGCGGGTGGACGCTCCTCGGGCCTCGCAGCTGTTCTGCAGCCCGCAGCCCGGCGCCCACGCGGCGGGACAGCCTGCGAGCGGGCGGCTGCAGGGAGCGCAATTAGGACGCCCGGGGGACTCGACGAGGGCCGGCTAACGAACCCTCATCGCGTCTTTGATCCTTGCCTTCGCGTTCCCCAGCGGGCATCCAGCCCCCAGCCCTGGCCCAGCCTCCTGTCCTAGTGAGTTCGTTGTGCTGGGATGCCTTGGAGCAGGAATCTTAAGTCTGGCCACGACAGGCGTGCCAAGCTTTTTATCAGTGTCCTTGTATGGGTTGGGACCACAAAATGAAAGGCCCTGCCCAGAGGGTGGAGGAGGTCCGCTGCCTGCTGTTAGGAGTGTGTGTGAATGGGTGTGTAAATACTGGTAGCACCTCTGCTAGGGCTGCAGGTGTACCCCCACCAGACTAGGCTCAGCATTCAAGACTATACAAGGGAACAACGGATCAGGGGTTCAGTTCTAGGGCTGCTTCCCCCTCCTCCAGCCCCAGGGTCATTTCCCGAAGGGCCAGGGTCAGATCCCCATCTGGGTAGTCCCACGTCTCTAGTCCCATTCCTGCCCTGGTACAGTGTCAAAGGGGTAAGACAGCTAAAACACATTCAGACCCATCCTCCAACTTCCTCTCATGTTGAACCTTAGTAGAGTTAAAAACATTTTTTAAAAAGTGGAGTGCTGTGGGAATGTGTATTGGGGAGGGGTGGGAAGGAAGAAGGGAAGAAGGAGGTGAAATCCAGGAGGAAATTGCCTCCGGCGCCTTGATCAGACCTTGGCTAATTAGGGAGTGGTTTGCAGATTTCTATCTAGCTCATCAATTTGCTTTAAAAGTGGTCTTGGTCTTGTTTGATTCTGACAAAAGGGTCTTGGATTGGCCCTTCTCGTTTTCTTCCTGCTGAGCCGGGGCAAACTCGGATAGCTGGGTTGGACTGGAAGCTGGCAATGCGGTGTCCAGTGGGGGGGGATGCTCAATGCCTGGGGACTCTAGCAGACTCACCGTGTTCCATCTTAGCTGCTGCTGGGTTTTACAGTCAAGTTTAAGTAGTTCAGAAATGCTCTGCCTGGACCCAAGAAGGCCCTCTTGAAGGCTGGGGTGGAGGTGGGGGGCACTACAGCTTTTGTCTGCACTTGTCCCAGGGCCAGTCAGCTTTGGGCCCCAGAGAAACCTGGGAAGTTACTGGAGTTCACTCATCACACATTCCCTATGAAGAATGACCTCAGGTCCAGTTGGGAAAAACACATAAACAAACCTACAAATACAAACAAGGCCACAGCACCCATCGGCTACCAATAGCCAGCCAGCAGCTCACCAGCCACGCTGCGGAGGAGCCTGCCTGCTGCCCCTTCATTCTCAGGGCTGAACTTGGACCCCAGAGGTGGACAATGCAGGGGGAAGCACTGTTACAGAGACCAAGTTTTCTTAATTAGCCTTATATCCCACTGTTGTTAGCCATTACTCTGGATCCACCAGAGTCCTCCTAAATTTGCTTTTCCTCGAAGGCATGTTGTTTGTTTTTTTTTTTTTTCAACCCCCTAAACTGGGCAGCTAAAAGTGTCAATTCCCCCTCTAAATGTGTTTCGGTTATTTCCTGTTGCATAGAAGTTGGCAAATTGGCTGTTGGGGGTGGGTGTTGTTTCAGGAAGAAAACTGAGTGCTGAAATTTCTTCTTTTCATTCTTTTCTTTCCGCTGAGGTACTGCAAAGGGCACTTCAGCAGGTGCCCTCCTATTCAAACGTCCCCAAACTACTACTTAAAAGTCAAATGCAAACACATCCCTTTCCTCAAAAGGGGTCCCTCTGTTCTTCTGTGCTGGCCCAACAAAGATGGGGGTTGGCTAAGAGATGAGGAGTGCAACCCTAGGTTTCCTGAAAAGCAAGGAACAAAGATAACAGGCAAAGGTCTTTTCTCATGGGAGATGTGGAATCAGTTGTGGAGGCCCAGAGGACAGCTGTCCCTAGGAGCTGTGCTCCTTTTCTTTTCCCCTAGTTTCACTTGGTGTTTGAAGGGCACTCCACGGTTAAACTTTATTTGGATCGGTCCTGCGATTAAGTTGGGGACTGGCAAAACAGGGACTTGGTGGTGGCACTCTTTGCTTCCTACAGAAACCCAGGAAAACGAACCCACAGTGACCCCCTTAGATTTGCCCACCCCAGTATCAGCTCTGGGACCCCAAGAAAGCTGACAGAAATCTGTAGTGCGTGTGAAGTGAAAAGTTGAGCCCCTGGCCAGCAGCCAGCCAGTTTAGTCCAAACCAGCAATTTTCAGTGAGTTGTGAAGTACCGATTGCAGCTTGTCTCTAGCCTCCAGCAAATATACCTACCACCTTGTATCAGTTTATTTTTGCTCCACCCCTTAAAATGAAAGCCCACGCGATGCCAAATTAGACAGCGGATTTCCTCTGTTGCAAATAAAACCCACTTACCCTCAAACCAAGACTTCCCTCCTCCTCTCTCCCTGCCATCTGACTCCTGCCTAGGCAGTCCTTCCCCAGGAGTCTGCCGAATCCCACCTCCCCTCTTTAAACGGGTGGCTTGTGAGTAGTTTGTTTTGTTACATTTTTAACTTTCTAAAAATATTTGGAAAAGCTCTCCCCAGGGCTAGGGAAACTTTAGTTCCCGTTAAGCCACGTGGTTACAAAAATATACTGGAAGGAGCTACTTGGTTTTCTAAAAAAGCCAGGCGCGGCTGGAAGCCAACATGCTTGGGAGGAGACCGACTCTTCAGTGATGGTGGGAATGGGCAAAGGCAGGGTGGAGACTCCAAGGGGCCCGATGTTCCCTTACAGCTCTGAATCCTTGATGAGGGGGGAGCTGGCTCTTCTCGCCTTGGCCGTTGGCTAGAGAGGTGTGGGCAGATGGATGAGCCGGGGGAGCTTTCCCAGGCTTTACCCCCAGGGACCCTGGAAAGGGCCTCTAGGCTCCTTGAGCCTCCCACTAGGTCTTTGGTCCCACTCTCTTGGCCGGTTCCCAGCCTGCCTCTCTACCGCCTACTTGCTTATTTCCTTAGAGTTGGGGCGCATGGCTAGGGCCCAGTGGCCCTCCCTTCTCCCTTCTTACTCTGGGTGGGCCGAACACCCCCAGGGCTGAGGAGGGGCGAGTGTGTAGGGTTGAGGGTGCGTGCTTTCGGAGAAAGGGAGGTGTCACTGGCCTCTTGCATTGGAAAAACAGGTCAGCTGCCTCGGGGCGATGCGGTGACCCAGAAGGGACTTTCTTCCTCCCCTCCTTCCGGCGGAATGTCGAAGGTCTTCGTGGGCCCGAGCGTGGCGGGGTGGACCGCCCGGGCCCGCGCCGCGCTCTCCCCAGCACCACAGACAGCTCCCGGGCGCGGCGGCGCGGAGCGCGGGCCCGGGGCTCCCTGCGAGGCCGGGGGCCGCCGGGGGCGCGCGGGGGAGGCCGGCGCCCGAGTACAAAGGGCCCTCCCCGCCCGCGCTTCCTCGTTAGCCCGAGTCCAGACAGGGTCACATCCCACAGAAGGAAATCTTCAGATCAATAAAGTAATTCAAAACCCCCAAAGATCTCGGGGTAAGTCGTGCTCAGCGACAGGCCGACTCGGAGCCCTGCCTCTCTAGTAAGTTCTTAGTAGCAGCCGCCCGGGGAGGGGGGGGCCTCGGGCCCGCGGCTGCAGCGGGGTCGCCGGTGCAACCGCGCGAACGGCCCCTTCTGCTTCCCGGGCTCGCGCCGCGCGCTCCGCCGCACCAGCCGCCGCCGCGGCCGCCCGAGGCCCGGGAGGAGCGCCCCGAGGGGCCCGGCGGGCGGGAGGGGTGGAGGCCGGAGCCCGCCGCCGCTGCCGCCCCGGGCGCCTCCGCGGGAGCCCCGGCGGAGCAGGAGGCCCTTCCAGCGCGCGAGACGGAGCTCGATTTCCGAGAAGAGGGCTTTGTCACCGGGCGACGCCGACGGCTCCCCTCCCCTCTCCTCCGCTCCCCGCCCCCTCCGGCCGCCCGCCGGGCTCCGGGGTGCAGGGCCCTGGCCGCGGCGGGCCGCCCGCCTCCCGCTCCCGCTCCCGCTCCCGCTCCCGCTGCCCGCGCGTGGAGCCCAGGCTCGGGGCCGCCGCCGCGCTCGCGCTCCAAGCGGGGTCTCCCGCCGCGCGCGCCCCGGCCGGGCCTCCGCGCCCCTCCGCCCCGGGACGGCCCCGCGGCTCCGAGTCCCGCCGCGCGGTTAGGGACCGAGCTCCCGGGAGGAACGCGTGCGTCAGCGCAGGGACCCCGCGGAGCGCGGGCGGGAGTCCAGATGCTCTCACGACCCAGTGCCGGCTTGGGCTGGGCCTGCAGAGCAGGGCCCCCCTCTCCCATCTCCACGGGCTCGCCAGGGGACGTAAAGGCTTCTCCTTTTCCGATAACGATACTAAATCTTTGCCCAGGTGCGTGCTCCTATCTGCATCCCGCTTCCTGTCCCTCTCCCTTCAAAAGGCCTCGTGGCTGCAAGTGACTGCCTTCTGGAGGGAGGTTTTCCCCTTTGTTGATTACCCTCCCCTGCTCCATTTCAGTTGGAGGGATGGAAATGCTAAGTGGAATTTAGGAGCTGATAGAGACTTGCAGTGGCAGGGATGCTCTGCATTTTGTAGTTTCCGGCACCCCTGGGGAGCCCCCACAGCGTCTGGGGGTCGGAGGAAGAAGTGTTTCGGGGTGTGCATCTTTGCCTGAAATGGGAGGGAAAGTTTTCTATATAGAGCAATATGTATTTATAAGGCCGCCTTAGGAGAGAGGAATTAGGCATTGGTGGTACCTTGTTTCCTCACTCCTATGCTGCAACATGAGTGCTCCTCGTGAAAAACTACTCTACCTTCTGTCAACCTAAAAAAAAAAAAAAAAAAAAAAAACCGAGGCAAGCTCACAATTGTCAAAAAGATTAGTTTGGGAGTAGCAGAGGAATTGCAATTTGGGACATGCTAACTGTAGCAAGCTACAGGCAAGTGTATTGAGGGTTTGAGGTAGGCCATATTTATGGGCAGAGAATGTAAAGAGGGGAGAACTCAGTTAGAATCTGTTAAAATAAAAAACAAACGGAGACCAGCTTTGAAAATTCCCTGAGCAGACAAAACCGGTCCAGTAATACAAATAAAGCTCAATTCAGCTTATTTTGTAAGATCAACCAGACCTGGGTCATTTCTTGTTCATGTCTCCGGAAGCCATAAGCAAAAATTTCCCAAGGTTGATATGAAGCAACTCCTGACCAGCTCCCTATCAACTTAAGAAAAATCCCAATATTATCAGTTTTCTATCAATCAGGAAATGGGCAATCAGTCTCTCAGGCCCCAAATTTTGTTTTCCTGAGCACACGTATGTGAGAGTTTACATTTTATATCCTCTGGTTCCATTTTAGATTGAAATTCTTTTACATTTCCCCCCTTTGACCAAGATCTTTCATAGAAAGCACCATTGATCAATTATGTCATTCAGGTGTTGCTTGTTAATTTCTGTCACAATTGTAGGTCTTTATAGGTGGATTGTTTGTGTGGCCTAGGAAGGTGAGAGGGACGGACCATCCTCGGGAGTCTTTTCCCCTCTAAAGCTGAGGAAGGCCATCCTCAGGGGTCTTGTCTCAGGGAGGAGGGAAATGATACGGAATTTCTTTTGGGCTCAACTGAACAAGAGGATTGAAAATGAAAAATCTGTTATGTCCCTCTGAGGTGGGCCATTTAGTTTCCATGGTCAGTTGAATTTCAGGAAAAGTCTTTGAAAGGAAAATAATTTTATTTTGTACCTACATTTGGGAAGAAGGCATTTGTTTACTAATGCAAAACAGGAAAAATTTAATTAGAAAGATCAAACTGAGGACCAATGGCCCAACGATAGCTATTGCTTGAAATACAACTCCCAGGGCGCCTGGGTGGCTCAGTCTAAGTGTCTGCCTTCACACTCCTGTCTTGATCCCAGAGTCCTAGGATGGAATCTGGCAACCCATCCTGCTCCCTGCTCAGTGGGGTGTCTCCTTCTCCTTCTTCCTCTGCCCCTCCCTGCACGTGTGTGCTCTCTCTCTCTCTCATTTTCTCTCTCAAATAAATAAAAAAATCTTTTTTTTTTAAAGAAAAGAAATACACCTCAACCAGTTTCCCCGATTGTCTATGTTAAATAGATTGAAAATGTCCCAAGTTCTGGGAGGTTGGCCAATTTCTGCTAGAAGCTTGATATTGTCTTTTGTTATTTTTAGTTCTTGTGTTATTTTCCATGATTTATTGACATAAAAACAACATTCTTCTCCAAGTAAGGTGCAGGTGTCTCCCCCCCCCGCCCCCCCCCCCCCCCGTGGAGCAGTGAGGAGGTTCAGGGCTCTGTGGTTTTGTAGGATTACTCCTGCAAGGCTATCTATTTGTGTTTGTTGATTTTCAAAAGCTTGAACAGAAATATTGGAAATGGTAGACATGACTACAGAAGGACTGAATTGCTTTAAGGTTTGCTATTCCCAACTATGGAAAACAATCTGTGGTGAAAGCATGCCCCGAACCCTTTCTCTCTATCATAGGGTTACAGCTAGGCAGCCACCCAAAATTATAATGTTCCCAGTTCTGACATGTCCTTTTAAGTTAATAAGAGAAAGACCCCCAGAGTAATAGGTATATAAGTAGTAGAACGAAGAGTTTTTTCCAATTTTTGGCATTAGGGATAAGGGTAGTGATCCTACAACCTCCTTTCCAATTAAGGGGGAGTGTAGAGTAGAATATATGTTTCTTCCACATAAAAAGAAATACCCAGTGTTTTCTAAGAGTAAGGCATAGGTGGATTCCTTTGCCCAGATTCTTTTTCCTGGAATGAAAGAGGGAATTTCATGATAAAAAATATAATCCTTTATACAGAGCACGTGGTAATCTGGTTTATTAGCATAATGGGAATGGTTATATGGGCATCTTAAATTTTCATAGCAGTGGAAGAAAGTAAATTTGAAATAACAAGTGAACTGATCTATTATAAGTAAGGTTTTGGTGGAGGCCTGGAAGATATCTAGGGAAAAAGTAAGTTTCCACCATCATCAGATTTTTGGTCAATTCCCAATGACGTACCATTGAACAAGGACACATTAGTGTCCCATTTTCTGGTATTATTATGGTTTTCATTTCCTTACCATAGAGATATATTTAATGGAGGAGATGATATATAGACTTCTGGATTCCAAATAGGAAGTGAATTCATGTTCATTTGGATCAGATAAAATTCTATAGTCACAAATATTTAATGGTAGATATCCTAGAATTTTGCCATTTCTGTCACTGTTCTTGAAACATAAAGAAAAAGAAAAAATTGGGGTAAGAGTCCAGACCAGAGTGAGAGATAATCCTTTATGAGTGAGGGGCACCTAATGGAAAGTCATAGTATTTGATATCAGTCTTCTAGAAGGAAAGACATGTGGCTTCAGAGTTGCCAAAGGAAAATCCTACATCTTTACCAGATTGGTTTTGTCATCCTTCTAAAGATAGTGGCCAGGCCACCAATTTAGATTCATCATGAGTAATATTTGCTCTGGCACAAATCCAAGAATCAGTCATTTTAGTAGAATCAGAGAGTTTTTGTAATGTGGGGATAAAAGGATGTGTTAAGCCTCAAGTAAAGGACAGTAGAAAAACTAAAGAAAGGACAATTAAGGGCCTGAATGACCTGATTTAACTAAATATAGAGTACTTAAAAAAAAAAAAGAACAGGAAAGTGATATAGGCCTGGTCCAGATATCTTGAGTAAGCTGTCTACTCCAGATGCTATCTGCTTCAGTTCCTAGAAATTTTCAGTTTCAGGTCACCAGTTGGTGTACAGGTTCATTCAGATTTGGGGCTTTCTTTAGATGTGACACATGAATCCCAGGTATCTATTCCTTCAAGTCCTTCACTTGGTTAATAACACCTGGTAGGGACATTTTCAGCAAGGTTGAAGAGAGTCTTTTTGGAGATGTCTTTTCCAATAGACAAAATCTCCAGGCTATAAGATGTAATGTTGATGTCTTCATCTCCAGGGAGTGCACTGTCAAAAGACTGTTCTACCAGTGTGATTATTTTCTATGGACTCAATTGGGTCTTTGCAAAATTAACATATGCCCCCCCCCTTTGTTAATTGTGGGTTAAAAGAAGGAGGGGTTAAGTGCATAGGCCATCCTGTAATTATTTTATTTTAGATTTATTTATTTTGAGAGAGAGGGAGAGAGAGAACATGTGGGGGGATGGGCACCAGGGTCAATCCCACAACCCTGAGATCATGACCTGAGCCAAAATCAAGAGCTGGATGCTCAACCAACTGAGCCACCCAGGTGTCCCCTATAATTATTTAAAAAGGTTAAAGTTTATGCATCCAAAAGGAAGTAGATCTAAGATTTAGAAGGACCAATGATAATGCTTTTGCCAAGGTATTTGGATGGTTTGCACTAATTTAGCTGAGTCAGTAATTCCATTTGTATGTTAGACCAGTCCTGAAGATGTGAGGATGATAAACACAATGAAAATGTTGCAGAACTGGCCAGACAGCATAGACTTGTCAAAGTATTTGACCAATAAAATGGATTTCCCAATTACTATGAAGAGCAAGGGAGAATTATCTTTTCCAATACCATTTTAGGTACAGAAGAGCTACCTGTCTACGTGGGAAATCTTCAGTCCAACATGAAAACATACAAACCATTATCTATGAGATGGGGGCAATTGTATGATATCCATTTGCCAAACCTTGAATGGTTCATTGGGTAAACTAAATGGGGGCAGTACAGATGAGTTTCCTTGGGTTAAATTATGACAGATGGAACAAGCAAGATAAATACTTTTTTGTGCCTTGCAGATGTTTCCCACCAATGTTGATTCATGAACATTATCATTTTATCAGTTGACCAGTGATTTAACTCATGCATGGTAGTTAATAATGGAAATTTTAGATTTTCTGGCAGGACTGATAGAACCAGAGTTTCTATTCTTCATGATACCAACAGCTTTTAGAGCTCCAATTTTATTTTTCTTTTTTAAGGGCCAATTATAAATCTTTGGTTAATTCTCTTAGGTCATCGTCAAGTAGTTTTCTGGACCATGATAGAGGTTTGGTCTATGGATCCCATAAGAGCAGCATTTTTTGCAAAGGTATCAGTGAGTGGTTTCCTTTGGCTTTCAGAGAGTCAGATTTAAAATGCCCAGGGACTTTAGTAGTAGCCAGAGCTGCTGCCAGTATAGCATCTAATAAATCTTGAACACAAGGACCATTTTTAAATTTTGTCTCTGCTGGAAGTAAGGAAACTTTGTTGTTTTCATAACATTCCAAAATCACGGACTACTCTAAAAGTGTACTGACTATTTGTATAGGTGTTTGTGGTTTTACCTTGAGCTAGAACACGTGCTTGAATAAGAGCATGTAATTCAGCTTGTTGGACTGAAGCAGCCACAGGTAAGGCCTCCACGACCTCAAAAGGAGTTGATATTGCACATCCAGCATGCTATTTATCATTTTCACTTATCAGATAAGAGCTATTAGTCAAACCATGAGAAATCAACATTTGCCAAGGAGGTTTCTTGTAAGTTATCATGGGGGTTAATAGGTGATCTGTTAAAGTCAAACAGTCATGGGGATTTTAGCCATGGAATAAGGAAGAAAAGTAGCAGGGTTGAGATTGATATGACAAATAAGAATGATCTGAGGGGAGGTTAGCAAGAAAATTTCATAAGAAGATGGCTTGCTGAGAGGTGTTGGGCGTGGTGTGAGTTTGAGAGCTTCAATGGCATGAGGTACAAAGATGTCAAGGCCTTTCCAGGAAGGTGGTAGAAGTGACAGCCGTAAGGCATGGAGAGGGAGACCATGGGATCTAATTGTTGGCTGTCTGGTAGCCTCCATGTTGTTGGGTAAGTACTCTGAGGGCATTTCCCTCCTTTTCATATACAAAAAAGGAAAAAGGGTAGCTAATGGTTTTGACGTCCAAGGACAAGTGGATTTATTAAGATTTCCTTCAAGGTTTGTTTTTTTTTTAAAAATTTATTTATTGGACAGAGAGAGAGAAAGAGAGAGAGAGAGAACAAGTAGGGGGAACTGCAGGCAGAGGAAGAGGGAGGAGCAGGCTCCCGACTGAGCAGGGAGCACACATGTGGGACTAGATCCTGGGATCTAGTCCTGAGCTGAAGGCTGATGCATACCACACAGAACCACCCAGGTGTCTCTCCTGGGGACAGGGACATGGGATCCCTGGGATCATGACCTGAGCTGAAGGCTGATGCATACCACACAGAACCACCCAGGTGTCCCTCCTTCAAGGTTTTATTTGATTTATTTTTTATAAAGATTTTATTTATTTACTCTTGAGAGGCACGGGGGGGTGGGGGGGCAGAGACACAGGGAGAAGCAGGCTCCATGCAGGGGGCCTGATGCGGGGACTTGATCCCAGGACTCTAGGATCACACCCTGAGCCCAAGGCAGATGCTCAACCGCTGAGACACCCAGGGATCCCCCTCCTTCAAGGTTTTAAAAGCCAATCCTTCTTTGTTTTCCTGGGTAATGGGGTCAGGTTTAGTAGTTTTTAATAAGACACACAGGGGCTGGGCCATTAAGGAGAAGTTTGAAATCCCACTGCAACAATAAATGACTCTGTAATTGACATTTGGGTTTAGGTTTTGAGAAGCTCCAGATGCCATGAAGCCTACCAGGACCTAGATATAACCCTGGTTTTGAGATGAAATGTCCTAAATATCAGACTTGAGTTTGAACAAATGGCAACTTTTTCTTTGAGACCTTGTGTCCCTTAGTGGTAAGAGTTTTAACAGGATTATTGTCTTCTTGTGCAGAGGGTGAGCAGAGAAGTAAATCCTCTACATATTGTAGTAAGATGGAGTCTCCAGAAAATTATATATTGTCTAAGTCAGCTTTTAAAATTTGTGAGAAGGGCACTTGATGGGATGAGCACTGGGTGTTATGCTATATGTTGGCAAATTGAATTTAAATTTTAAAAAATGTTAAAAAAACACTCTAGGGGTGGCTGAGTGACTCAGTCAGTTAAGCACCTGCCTTTGGTTCAGATCTTGGTTCCAGGGTTCTGGGATGGAGCCCTGTGTCAGGCTCCCTGCTCGGCTCCCTTCTCTCTCTCTCTCCTTCTGCCGCTCCCCGCTTGTGTTCTCTTGCTTGTGTGCACACGCTCTCTCTCTCAAATAAATAAAATCATAAAATAAAATAAAATAAAATAAAATAAAATAAAATAAAATAAAATAAAATAAAATAATAAAGGGGATCCCTGGGTGGCTCAGAAGTTTAGCACCTGCCTTTGGCTCAGGGCATGATCTGTGGTGTCAGGATCGAGTCCCACATCTGGCTTCCTGCGTGGAGCCTGCTTCTTCCTCTGCCTGTGTCTCTGCCTCTCTCTGTGTCTCTCATGAATAAATAAATAAAATCTTTAAAAAAATAAAATAAAATTTGTGAGACATAAAAATGACTTTCAGTAAAAATCCTGGGGGCCTTACTGTCTAGGTATACTTTTACCTTTTCCCAAGTGAAAACAAAAAGATATTGGCTAGCATTGTCAATTGGAAATAATGGCCTGCATAACTGGATCACAATGAAAAATTTGTTTCTGGTAGGGATGGATGCCAATAATACATGGGGATTAGGAACAACAAGATGGCAAAAATAACAATGCCATTATTTGTTACTCAGAGATCTTGGACAAATCTCTATCCTTGACCATTAGATTTTCTTACAGGTAAAATAGGGGGATTAAAAGGACTGGTTCAGGGAATAATACATCCCTGTGCTTTATAGTCTTCTATAGGTTTTAGGTAAAGCTTCCTTGTTTATAGGGTATTGATTAATTTTGGGGAGAGGTTTTGAGAAATCAATTTGGATTTTAAGGGGAAGGGAGGCACTATGAATTCCGCCTATGTCCATGGAGGATTTTGCCCATGGACTAGGGAACACTAAATCTAATACTGGAAATGAGTCTGAAGTTTGATCTTTCCTGGTTTGTAAAGTACATGAGAAAGAAAAAGGGTTTGGATTTTCTTGGGGATTTGGTTCAAGGGATTTTAGTTCAGGAGATTTGAACTCAAGAGTTATTTCTCCCTTTTGAGAGAAAGAAATGGCAGCATGATATTTTTCTAAGAAATCTCACCCTAATAAGTGGACAGGGGAAGATTTACTGAGGAGAAGTGGGTATTTATCTTGCAAAGATCCCAAGCAAAGGAGTGTAGGTTTAGAAATAGGGACACATTGTGGTTTATCTGAGATCCCCACTATTTGAATAAATGTATTACTCTGAGGAAGGGATTGTTGTTTTTCTGTTTTGTTTTGTTTTTAGGAACTGTTTAATTGTATTGGAGTTGACCACTGATAGAATAGCTCCTGTGTTGATTAATATTGTAAAGGGTTGGTCACCAATCTAGAGTAGTTTCCCACAGCCTATTTAATGGTAGAATGGGAAATAGTCCTTGTGTTTCCTCAGATCATTGGGACGGGTCTGACCCTTGGATCATGGAAAGCTGTAATTGTCTAGAGTTTTTTTTTCTTTTTTTTTGTAGCAGTCCTTTCTCCAGTGGCCAGGTTTTGTTTTTGTATTTATTATTATTATTAATTTTCAATAATGACAGAGTTTGATAGGGAGAGCTTAGGAGATTCCACTTGTTGAATTCCATCTATTGATTCCATCTGTTGAATTTGGAAACTTAACATTTTGGTTGCCTTTCTTTTGGATTCATCATTTGGGGTGCAGGTTAACTGATGAGTTAGATTGACAAGATTAGGGATAGAAGTTGTCTCCCAGCCCATGGGAGTTCTATTGACTAACAGAGAGAGAGATCTCTGTTTAAACCATTTATAAACAGTGAATTAAAGGCCACTGGACAAATTCTGGACATCTATAAGGAGTCCAGAATTTAAAAATAATGGAGAGTCTGCTGTAGCAAGCATGAACAGATTTGGCAGGCTTTTGGGTGCATACCCCAATTTTGTTCCAATCTATCGGTTGAGGGAAAGCCCTTGGGATGGCAAGATGCAGCCTTTTGGCTATGGCATTCACTTGGTCATATAAAAGAGCTGGTGGTTGAGCTACTTGGAATTCTAAAGATTGTTCAGGGCTTTCCATATTAGTAGTTTTCATCCAATGCTGGGCTTCACCTTCTCCAAAAGCATGTAGACTAATTGACAAAGAGGGGAAGTGAGGCTGATAAGTCTGAATCACAATACTGAATTCTTCTGCAAGTCCATGAGGATCCTCAGTTCCCTTGGGAAAATATTTTACTCTATATAGCTCTAAATTCAGGTTTCATCCATGGGACATAAGAAATTAATGGTTTAGCTGGATCCTCAGAAGGCCTAATTTTAAAAAGGAGAGTTTTAACAGGCTCAGTTGGTAAGGTTTTAGCATTAGAGAAGAAGGGGAGAGCAGATAAAGGGCAGGGTTAGAAGAGGACAGAGCTGGATCTAGAGGAGGCACAGCTACAGAGTTAGGGGCCTGGGCCAGTGTTGCCACGGGAGAGGCTTCAGATTTTTTAAAAAATCTCTTTCTAGTAGTTTATTTGCTTCAGTTACTTAGAAATAGTATTTTGTAAAGAGACAATTTTAGAATCTTGAATACATTCAGAAGCCTCTAAGTACCAATTAAAACAGCTATCCCATTCAGATTGTTTAATTCTATTGCTGCAGTCTTCTCATTTAGTCTGGAGAAAAGCAAGTTAGGGGAGATCCAAAGTTCTCCATAATGGCCATTGAAATTCTAAATTACCTTTTGTAAGATGGGTCAATTTAGTGAAAAATGCGGATGAGGAGAGGCCATAATTTTTTAACACAAAATGGGCCAGGGTCCCTGAAGGAGGGCCACCCTTAGAGCATTTTAGATGATTAGGATCCCATACTTCATGAGAGACATAGAGAGAGAGAGAGAGAAAGGCAGAGACATAAGCAGAGGGAGAAGCAGGATCCTCGCAAGGAGCCTGATGTGGGACTCGATTCCTGAACCCCAGGATCACGCCCTGAGCCGAAGACAGACGTTCAACTGCTGAGCCACCCGGACATCCCAGGATCCCATATATCAGAGGTTCCTTGAGAGCAAACTAAAAAAAACAAAAAACAAACAAACAAAAAAAAACCACTTTTTTTTTTTTTTAAAGATTTTACTTATTTATTCATGAGAAACACACAGAGAGAGGCAGAGACATAGGTAGAGGGAGAAGCAGACTCCTGGTGGGGTGCCTGATGCGAGACTGAATCCCAGGACCCCGGGATAACGCCCTGAGCTGAAGGCAGACGCTCAACCACTGAGCCAAACCAGGCCCACATAGCCTGATGGGTGTGTTTTCAGAGTTGGGAGTTGTCTTTTGTTTTATGATGTCTCCTTCACGGGATACTGTTCCCCACTCCCCAGTAGCCAACCCTTACTCTAGTTGCCTCGCCCATGATCAAGTGTCCCTCTCTTGTTCCATGGAAATTGTGTTGCATTTGGCAGGCAACCTAACGTCAATCTGGCCTGTCCCTGATTACCTTATCCTTTAATGGGAGTCTTTTACTTTGGAGACCGAAGTCTTTCATAATGAGGTGGCAACCATTCTAGTACTACTTATTTGCTCAGCTCATGCCCACTGATATTATATTTTAAAAAATTTGCTTCACTTAAGAATTCCTAAGAAATTATACTGAAATTCTAGTGTGCTTCTAATAGGACAACAAAGGAGTACTCACTAAAAGAGACAAAGCTTTTAAACAGATCCTAAATAGAATCAGAGAGCTGAATCAAGACCAAGAGCCTGGAATTCAAGAAAAGACCTCACCAGAGAGAAAGCAGACAATGACCCATGGAGGCGATAAGTACAAGGGACTCCTTGTGGACACTTCACTGTATTCTAAGGGTTGTTTTCTGGGGTTCACTTCCTTTGGATCCCACTTCTGATGCCAAGGAATGTCAATCTAAAATGAGGTAAACTGAACTGAGCTCCAAATTGTCAAAAAGATGAGTTTGTTTGGGTATAGCTAGGAACTGGGATTCAGGACATGCAAACTGCAGCAAGCTACAGGTGAGCCTATATTAATGGCTATATTAATGGGCAGGGAATGTAAAGTGGGGAGAACTCGGTTAGAATTGTTAAAATAAAAAAATAAACAGAAACCAGCTTTGCAAATTCCCCAAGTAGACAAAACCAGTCCAGTCACACAAATAAAGCTCAATTCAGGCTATTCTGTGAAATCAACCCAACCTGGGCCATTTCTTGTTCATGTCTTCAGAAACCACAAGCAAACATTTTCAGAGGTTGGTATGAAGTAACTCCTGACCAACTTCCTCTCTTAAAAGACAATCCCAACATTCTCAGTCTTCTGTAGATGGGACATTTATGGGAAATCAGTCTCTCAGTCTTAAAGCTTTATTCTCCTGAAGGCACATGAGTAAGATTTCCCATTTTATATATTCTGGTTCCATTTTTGATTGAAATCTTTCACAATTTAAAAAACAATTTGCTGATAGTGTTAGGAAAAGGATATGGAAGTGCTACTCACTTCCTACTGTAGGGAAGCTAAGCTGGAGGTGAAAGTGGAAGTCTTCCAAGTGAACACAGCACAGTCGGTCTCTTTCTCAGTAGACAGGTTTCCGGTTGAACGAACTGCTATGAAATTACTTTCTAATAATCTAATTCGAAGCTTTTTGATTTTCTAATATCTCTCATTTGAGAAAAGTGGCATGTCATAATGTACGAATGATCAAATAATGTTTGCTAATGCCACCAGAGGAGCTGATTGCCCAACTTCCTTTTGCAACACCTCCTACCTCCCCACACTGGGCATCTGCAGTTCAATGGGCAAGGATAGCAGAGGTATCAACAAAGACAGAGTCGTGCACTGAAAATAGGGTGGATCAGAGCCACAATCACTTTAAAAAACCTCACACTGTTATCCATCTGCCTCATTTTCCACAGGCTGTTCTATTAATGGAAGTTTACCAGTCATTTCCATTAAGAGGATTTCAGAGAGACGTCTACTTCTTCACCAACCTTGAGTGAACACACTGTGGCGTTACACTAAACATATTCATATGTGAACACATGTATAATTGTCAAATAATCTTTCATTGTTTTGCATCAACAGATTTTCCCATTAAGTCACATAAAGTCCAAATAGATAAGTAGGGGCATGGGGGTGTTAAATTTTGTCTTTCTTCTTTTCTAGATTGCTGTAGACATTTCTGGCAATCCGTGTTTTGGATTCCTCCTCAAAATTCTCTAGATTTATTTATGTGACAGCAGATTATCAAGAACCAGTTCCTGAAGCTGGAGATGCTCCACCCATTCGTCTCACGGGTCAGCCTTCGGCTGCCCTCTCCCTCCCACCTGTGTCTGCTCAGAGCAGGAAAGAAAGCACCTGCGCAGTCCCTGGGGTTCCTCCTCTTTGCTCTACATCCCCGGGGGTGGAGTTTTCCCGGCCTGCCTCCTTGCTGAGCCCTGGGCCAAACCTGTTACTTCTTTCGTCTACCCTTCTCTTGTTATCACTTTTGGTTAAAAACCCTTTGCCCTGACGGTGCCTAAGGGGTGACATTATGTAGCTCTGCACATGCCACCGTGCATCGCGTGGCCTAATTATCCCCCCAAAAAGGCACAATTATTTTCACATGCCCAAAGTCCTCCCATGAAGATATTTTATAGGCTAGGAGTTTATTAGAATTCATATAATCATTCAGACCTTTCCACCCCACTTAGTAAAGCAATAAGGATGGCTTTCATTTCAGGAACAGGTACCAGACGTGATGGCCCGCAGTCTGGTGAAGAGTGTCAGGTGAGTGAATTCCATAGTGGAAAGCTCTAGCCTGCTTGGAGACTTAAAGGCCCAGGTCCACAGAGTCCTTTCCGTTCTTCGTTCTCACCTCGCTTTTACCCTCTGATTTTTGCTTTGCCATTTTATATGCCTGGGATGTTTTTAAGGGACGAAGGTGATGGACCGAGCATCGCGATTGAAGAATGTCAATGCTGAAAAGTTGAATTAAGTTTGTAAATTTATTGGATATTACTGTTTTCGAACAGGATTTTAAAAAACCCAACTATTCAAAACATTGCTTATTAACAGCAGTATTTCATGCCTCCATGGCATTTCAGGAAGGATCCTCTTTCTTTGGCAACAGGTTTTATAGGCTGTTCTTTTCCTTCCATGAATGGTCTAGTCCCTTAGGCAAGCATGACTCTTGGTTCTGCTCAGAAATTTGGCGAAAGGATATATTCCAACATCCACATTAATAGGTAAGTGGATTTTGGACAGAACTGGTTTTGATCCAAACCCAAGATTGGAAGGAATCTCAACTGGTCATCTAGCATAATACCCATTCTAAGCGTTAGTTCTTTGTACAACATATTTGCTTAAGTTTTTTTTTTTCTTTCAATCTCTATTCCTTCTCTCACTTTTTTTTCTGTGCAGATAAAGGAAAGGAAAGAGATAATGCAGGATTACAGCATTTTCAGATGATTCTGACTTTCAATTTTAATGGAGTTAAATTTATGTGGTTAAATCCTACTACAAAAGAAACCAAGACTTTTTGTAAAAATTATTAAAATAACTTTGTTTTGTAAAAGTAATGCACGCTCACTGTAAAAAAATTATAAAATATTGAAGAGTAGAGAGAAGAAAAAAAAGCCCATCTTCTGTCACTCAAAGAAAACCACTGCTAACATGTGATTTATTATTTCTAGATTTTTTGCTCTTTTATATAGTTATACATTTTAATTTTTATATAGTTGTGATCTATTTCTCCTGGGATATCATTTAGTTATGTTTTCCCCATGCAGTATGAGTATTTCTCTGTTTTATTTAAAACTCTTTGTAAGTCTCTTACTTGATATATGTGTTCTCTTCCATTAGTGTGTCACAATCCAGTCAACTCTTTTTCCATAGCTGGATGTTTAAATTGCTTTCCTTAATTTGAGATAAATAATGCTGGAATGAGTATGAAAGCAAGATCTTAGAGATTGGGTTCTACATGTTATGTGGTGTATCACGCTATTATTTATCTTGTTTGGGGTAGTGGAAGCAATGAAGTAATGAGATGATCAGCTCAAGAGGGGAAATGCATTCCTCTTGAGCAAAGGTAGTGGTTTCTGTGAATAGTGCAAAGTCAGCCTTAGTGACCTGAGAGCTCTGGGATTTAGCCTGTATATGTTGTGGCGAAGTAAGTGAAGAACACCACTTGCCATTTTTTTAAAATGTGTATCTTGAGTTTCCCTGACTTAGGGTATGAATTTGGCAGCCTCTTCCTCGGAGAAGGAGACTTGCTTGACTGAAGAGAGAGGAAGAGGTTAGGTCTTCTCGGATTTAGGTTGGTAGCATGTGGCCCGACTCGCTTGCCCTACTGTTTTCTGTGCTCCAAGCATTCTGTGGGTAAATAGAAGGCTTTGCCTTCTAGGGCTGTCAATCTGGCACCTTTCATCAGAACTAAATTCAGGTTAAAGAAAAAAAGAAAAAAGAAACATAACCCACAAAGAAATTTGAGGGTGGGGGTAGGGTCTGAGGAACAGAAGGAAATAGCAGTAGTCTACCCTTTCATTTACATGACACACATTAACCGTAACAGAGAAGTTCCAAGAGAACTGTCTTGTTCTCTTGTCTCCAGGAGCCCATGTAGGGCGCTTTAATTGCCACATTTTCAAACCGATATAATGGTGGGGATGTCTTAGTAATTACCTTAATGAGATAACACCTTTCCTTCCCTCAACCTACTCATTATCACGCCTCTTGTTCAAATTTCAACTACAAAGAACTATACTTGTAAAAAAAAAAAAAAGTCTGAAATGTATTGTTCCAGGTCTCATACCCTTAAAATAATCACATTGCACATATCTTAAAAATCTGAAAGAAATAATACACATAGGCAATTCAAATATGTTAAAGGAAAGGCCTGAGATAAGTAAACTAAACATCTGGGTGCCCTTTAATTATTCTTGGTTGGATTCTTTATCTTGACCTATAGTGATGCTAAGGTGCCAAAGTGATGAATTTTAAGATGTTGGGCTGTGAAGACGTGCAGCTGCAACACTGATGGATTTAGGAAGGGATGGTAACAAGGTTAGCTGCATGTGAAGTGTGAATTGAGATTTTTGCAAAGAGACTGTGATTGCAGATGGGCATAATGTTGTACCCTTGCATGAAATCTTGCTATTATTGTATAATGGTCAGACAGAGTGTGAAATGACTTATTACTTTTCTTTTATTCTTTAATGAAGTTGGTTAGAGTAGCAGTACTACTGCTAGTCAATAGTGGTAAAGCGCACGCACAAAAAACTATATGACAGGTGCTGACACATTAAATATTTATTTAGTTTTGACTTTTTTCCCCTAATTTTCATGAATATCCATATGCAAACACAAGCATCTCTTTATCTATATAGACCAATTTGCCTTGATTTGTGAATCTGCATTTACCCTTATTCTCCTGTATAAATATCTATACGAGGCTCCAATGTATATAAAGGATTGCGATGTCCGTGATAATTTCATAGCACTTTTAAGTGTTTGAAAATGCTGTCATGCTTTGGAACTGATTTCTACATGGAATTCAGATTTGAAAACTCTGTTTGGAGTTCTGTGGGTAACATGAAATACCAGTTTATCCTGTGGTGACTAGATATGCTTTATGGAACAAAACATAATAAAAACCCATTTTGAGGCACACTTTCTTAACATGTTGAGTTGTGGGGGAGATCAAATCATAGTTCTTCTGTTTTGTAATATAGAGTACATCTCTTTCATTATATCACAAGCCCATAATGTAAATATTTCTTTACATACCAATATCAGAATCACAAAAAGATAATACCTTAGGCTTTACAAGTCAAAGGGAAATAATGCTGTGATGTTAAAAACAAAACATGGCAAATAAAAACCCTTCTCCCTCTGTAGTCAGTCTTCTGGTTCCAGTTGCTTGTGTTAGAAACACTAAGAAATATGCATTTAAAGGAAAATTTGGGGGGCAACTGGCTGGCTGGCTCAGTCGGTAGAGCATGTGACTCTTGATCTCAGGATTGTGAGTTCAAGTCCCATGTTGGCTGTAAACCTTACTTAAAAAAACATTTTGGTTTTGGAGATGAGGGATTTTATTCATTATAGAATGTTTTAATATGATCTATAAGATTCATAATAATTCTTTTTTTAAATTTTATTTAAATTCAGTTAATTAAAATATTTTTTTAAAAAACTAAATTCAGTTAATTAACATATAGTGTATTGTTTCAGATGTAGAGTTTAGTGGTTCATCAGTTGCATATAACACCCAGTACTCATTACATCAAGTGCCTACCTTAATACCCATTACCCAGTTACCCCATGCCCCCATAGTAATTCTTTTTAATGTTTTTAAAAAATATTTTTTTTATTTATTTGGTAGAAAGTGAGAGAGTACAAACAGGGGGAGTGGGAGAGGGAGGGGGAAAAGCAGGCTCCCCGCTGAGCTGGGAGCCCAATGTGGGGCTCAGTCCCAGGACCCTGAGATCATGACCTGAGCTGAAGGCAGACACTTAACTGACTGAGCCACCCAGGTGCTCTGATAATTCTTTTTTTTTTTTTTTTAATTTAAATTTTGTTTTAGTTTTTATTGATAGAGGGAAAGCATGCATGCCCACGCATGAGTGGGGGAGAGGGGCAGAGGGAGAGAGAGTCCTAAGCAGGCTTGTACCCAGTACAGAGCCTGATGTGGGGCTTGATCTCACAACCCTGAGATCATGACGTGAGCTGAAATTAAGAGTCGGACACTTAACGGATTGAGCCACCCAGGTACCCGATTCATAATAATTCTTTTTTTAAATAGATTTTTAAATTTATCTATTCATGAGAGACACAGAGGGAGAGGCAGAGACAGACAGAGGGAGAAGCAGGCTCCTCGTATGGAGCTCTATGCGGGATTTGATTCCCGGACCTGGGATCACACCCTGAGCCAAAGGCAGACACGTGACTGTGGAACCACCCAGGCGTCCCCCTAATAATTCTTAATGCAATGGTTTGATACCCTTGATATGAATAAGAAGTGTTTAGAAAAGACAGAAAAATATGTCTTTAATATATCCCCTTAAATAGAAAATGTAACATTCTAAAAGAAAGCTTAAATCAATTTTTTTACATATTTCATATTGTTAAATAGTTAGACTCTGATATAATAAAAACTCTTGTTCTGTCTTTGGAATATACTGAGAGTCAAATGATGATCTTCAAAGCAAAGGAGGATCAGCTCTTAGAAACAGAACAATTGGCCCTGAACAACATTTAGTCTTGTCCCTCAGCACAAATTTCTTGAACTTCCTTCCACCTATTCTCTGGCTCAACTTTGTTCTACAGGCAGAAAGTATTTCATAACTATGTAGTTCCTCATCACTCAAAAGATAGAATGACCGAATATTTATTTGGATAAAATCTGGGAATATAACATATATCATACCATTTTTTAAAAAAAGGATTTTATTTATTTATGTATTTAACCGAGAAGCAGGGAGGGGTAGAAGGGGAGGGAAAGGAAGAGGGCAAGGATCCCAAGAAGATTCCCTGCTGACCGTGGAGCCTCACGACCCTGAGATCGTGACCTGAACTGAAACCAAGAGTCGGACACTTAACCAGCTGAGCCACCCAGGTGCCCCTACATATATCATTAAGCTTTTTAAAAAATTTCTTTTTATGGACAAGTCTTTGTTTTCGCTAGGAGTCTCTTGGAGTGACTGTAGTCTGAGACTAAGTGGAATGAGTGTTGGGGTTTCTCAAGATTGTCCTAAGGGTACGTATATAGTATGGAGCACTATGCATAGAGCAGAGCTTTGAAGCACTTGCACTTATGAGCTATCTTAACCCTATATGTTTGTGATATTAGTTTCAGGAAAGACATACACTCCCACTGCTTACGTAGTGACTTGGCCACATCTCTAGAAAACTCAACTTTTGGTTTTTGGCAACTGTAATTAGTGATCCTCTCTGTTCTATATTCCCTATTGAGAAGTACTGTGATTGGCTTGCAGTTTACTAATTACTTCTGTAATTTTATGAAATTGAATCTGTGTAAGAGAATCCATTATGTGACATGGGTAGAAATCTGGTCCACTACCTTATCAATTTCATGTTTTTAAAAGATTGGCTGAGCTGCATCTGTTGCAACATTTTGGGAATTTCCTCTGCCTTAACACCAATGTTGTAAAACTCCGAATACTTCCTTGTTAAGAAAAGGTTTCAGTTTACCATGAATACACAGTATGGACATAAACATTTATTTCAACTGATTTTTCCATTGATAGCTTTACCCTTGACGTTCCCTTTCTAATCCCATTCTAGGATGAGAGACCTTGGCCTTTATGTTTGAAAGTGCTTGGTGGTAGTTTTCTTTAGTAAGATGAGAAATATTCCTTGTGGATTGGTCAGGGAATGATGAAATAAAAATACTCAAATTCTCAATTAAAGAAAAGTGTCATCACGTCTCTCTCTAAGTGCTGGTTTCTAAATTCTGGATTGTTGTCAAGACATCAATCTGTCGGTGCATTCACTCACCATAGCTAGTAAATTAGCATCTAACATTATCCTCAGTATGTGTCATATCTTTTTGTCTCCAATCCCTAGGTCAGGGCCTAGTGTATAGTAGGGACTCAAAAAACGTTTATACAAAAAAAAAAAACAAAAAACAAAAAACGTTTATACAATTGAATATGAAGTCATCGATTCATTAAAAACAGCATATCCAAGTGATATTTGCAAGCTGAAGTGTATTTCTTGAGGGGAAGAACCATGTCTGATCTTTCATTGTGCTTTGAGCACCTACCATAATCACTTGAGAGTCCTGAGGGTGCAATGAATGTTTGTTGCCACTGTTGACAATAGTGGTGATACAGTGCAAATTTTCAAAAATCCAATTTTAATTTTCAGGTGTTTTTTCACTGACAGCTTGTAGATATCAATAAGAAGAAAGCACCCAGTAAAATTGTACTAGTTATAGGACATCAGCTTATTCTTGAACTATTTGTACTTCCAGGCTACATTTTATTAAACTCCCCCTTTCATTATAGCTCCAAAGTAGTTACTTGACTCGCTAGACTTACCAGTTGTTGCTGACAATGTGTAGCAAGTAGAAAAGTGCACAGAATACTCCTCTCCCAACTCTTTTCTAAAAATGAGCTTTAATCAGGATAGGAGTAAACGCCAATGCCGGGAATTGACTCCACTTTCCATTGGATCCTATATTCTAAATTGTATTGGTAAGTGAGTTCAGGCAGCTACATAAGCTAAGAAAAGGAATACGGAGACCTTTAGCCTATTAACAATATTCTTAACAAGGTAATGACAACTGGGAAAATAAATTGAGTTGGCAATTTAATAGGTATAATTCAAAGAGTAAACAGAAGCAGCTAAATTTCATGGTTAATAGTAGTACTATTGAAACAAGGCTGTACTGTTAATGAAAACAGTGACTTTCAAAATGAAGCTACGTTTAGCAACTATTTTTCACTAGAAGTATTTGGCATGATGTTTGGGCTCAAAATTACTATTCTGTATTGCTTAATGCACTGTTAACTGGAATCTGAAATGTGTGTGGCGGGAGAAAAGAGAAAATTGGTGCTTTTTCATGTAAGAACGCTCACATCTAGATTCTCTTTGTTTTTACTACACCCATATTTTAAGATGCTTGGAGAACAAAAGCATACCAATAGAGGAACATCTGTAAATCTTGTCAGGTATTATTTATGTATTATTATTTTATTGGAAAAAATGTGAAAATATGAAGAATTAGAAAACAGAACAGCTAAAATGAGGTATAATGAATCGCATATCAAAAACACACACAAGGGAATAACAATGTCATGACAACACATTTTCATTATTCTAAAAACAAATTCTGTCTGATGGTTAAAACCTATTAATTGGGTATTTTAGCTACTTACCAGAGGAATAAGACTGGAATAAGTAGCCTTTCCTTCTGAGGTATAATATGGATCTAGTGTTATTTTATTTGGTGATCTTCTGGTTCTCTTAAGCTACATATCTTATGGAAAGAGTGGAGAATATGTGGAAAGGATGTATTATTAATGTATTTCATATGTGGCTTCAGGTTTCCTAGATACTTTCACTAGCAAGGTATTTGAGGAAAAAATTGAAGAAACAAGTAGGAATGTTAGAGACATGATAACTATCCCTAGAGTACTACAATGATTCATAATTCACAAGAGAGCAAGGCTCAAGTGGATCATACTTTTTATGGTACAAATGGGATTAATATTGCACGTCATGGATACAACATGTTTATGACAGAGAGGACCACATTTCAACTCCCTCCTACTGTGTTAAGAATTGGGAGAAACAGCATTGGAATATTTTTTAAGCTTCCAAATTAAAAAAAGACCAATGGTTATTACTGTCAAAAGATGGAGATAATTTTAGAATTATTTTAGTTTTTTTCTTAGGGTGCTGAGATCTACTCACAATGGTGTAACATTGCTGCAATTCATATTTATTGCTTGTGAAACATTGCAATGTGTGATCACCTTTTCAGCTTAGAAATTGTCTTGCTGCCATATAAACTTCCAGACTATCTCTTGACTAAATTCTAACTCGAGGAATGAAGCAGTTCCTCAAATATTTATTTGCATGCATATTCTATTTTTTTTATTGGAGTTCAAGATCTAGCATAACACCCAGTGCTCATCCCGCCAGGTGCCCCCCTCTGCATGCACATCCTAGATACGTCTGTGAGACTTCCATACTTTTAAACCACTGTAGACTTGTGAGTTGTGGACAGCAAGGAACATGGCTGAGTAGATTACTGCATGAATACATGAATGGCACTTTAGTTTCTGGAGTCTTCTATACTTTCCATTCTGTATGTCAGTTTCTTTTCTTTTCTTTTTTTTCTTTTCTTTCTTTTCTTTTTTTCTTTTCTTTACAAGAGAGTGAGCGAGAACATGCACATACACGAGCAGAGGGAGAAAGAATCCTCAAGCAGACTCCCTACGGATTGTGGAGCCCAATGCAGGGTTTGATCCCAACTCCCTGAAATCATGACCTGAGCCCAAACCAAGAGCCAGTTGCTTAACCGACTGAGCCACCCAGAGGCCCTTCTCTGCTTTCTTTGACTTGTTTCCTGTCTCCTTCTGCTCTTTCTATTCTTTTTAAATCCATTTTACCTCTATGTAGTACTTTTGCCATTCTTTTGTATATGATATTTGATTGGTTGTCTGTTTTTCTCCTTAGACTGTAAGCCTTTTGAGGACATATAATACACATTTAAGAAATTCCCTCAGTGCCTGTCAGAGATGCTCAGTAAATGTTTATTGAGCTCCTGCAAACTAATATTCTTATTTTACAAATTATGTATAAGGCTGTCAGGATTATTAAACTCTAGAGTAGAGATCTTTTTTTCTTCTTAGTATCTATCTTCATATATAAATTTAAATTTCTAATTTATTTAATTTAGACATAATATGTAAGGGTGATTGGTTAGGATTATCAACACAATGCTGATGCATATAATATTAAATGTTTGGGAGGTCAGAGTCCCCTGTATAGCTTCTTATTTACCAGCTGGGGACTGGTATTGTGGTTTGTGAATATTCTTCTCCAAAACATGAGACTAGAGATTAATCCTCTATTTCTTTTCTATAACAGCCAAGAAAGACTGGAGTATAGGACCTTAGAAAGGGAAATTGGAACTGTGAAATCTTATGAGCTAGGTCTTTTGTAAAAAAAAAAAAAATCATAACACATATATGTATGTGTATTTATACAATACAAATATATAAATAACATTCAATATATAATATATATAAATATATATATTTATGGAGAGGGCAAGAAAGAGAAAGATGTCTCTCACTCATAGGCTTTGGGAAAACAAAATTTATCAGTGAAATGTCTAAGAAATATAAGCATTGGCATTCATCAACTATTTTGACTGTGTATTCTATTATGAAGTCATTTTTGGTATTTATTAAAATGCTCTCTTGGCTCCCAGTTTATTACTGGTTCATCTGATTTGAAGGGATAATTGGACAGCTCTGATAGATGAATATTAAAATGTGTCTGCTTTCCTTATAACGTTCTGCTAGGGTTCCGTCCAGTGTTTCTCTGCAATGCCAAATGACCAGGGAATCTTGGCAAAGAGAATCTCCAGGCTTTGGCAGTAGAGGATGGGCCTACATTTTCTCAACTGCCCAAATACTCTGTGACTTTTGGTCTCAGCAGGCATCTCCTTCTCTTCCATAGCAACAGTACATTTGGGGGATTACTGTTTGTTTTTTCTCCTACCTCCTGTGGGAGAATACCACTATTTCTAAGCTGGAATAAATCAGGTCACTGGCTAGAATTCAGGATGCCCTGTTAGACGCTGTTTCTAGAGTTTGATACAGGCCTTCTTTTGGGGACAGAGGGGAAAACATAAGCAAATTAAAGATAATGTCAAGTTCAACTTGTATTTTCTTTTCCTGCTGAGGGTATGTGTAAAAAATGACATTTCTCCTTTATGAAATAAACATAAATATAAGCAGTATGTCAAGAACTAGTCCTCAAACTTAAGATCATTTCCATGGAATACTATTTTATTAAACTGAAAATTTACAATGGATAAGGATCAGATACCGTAAATGATACAAGACTACTTTTTTCTAGAGGACTTCACTGAAAGCATTTTATGGTACATGGATTGTTTTACTGTGAACATTCCCAGTGATTGGTACAAACTTTTGCCAATGAATGACAAATTTACATACACATCATGTCAGCCAGCAATATTTTGTAGCTTTAATTGTTTTAGCTTCAGGCATTCATGTCAAAATAGTGTTTAGTGTCCTGCAAGTTGCTCTGTTTCTTTGCAACATTAAATTTATTCTGTAATTTGCCTGTTTTCTTTCTAATGCATTGTCCATTAAGTCCTTTAATAATTTATAATATAAGACATATGATGCAACTTTAGCACACAAAACTTCTTTTTTAGAAGGTTCTCGGGTGTCAAGAAGACCAGAAGACCTGAAATGAATTTGCATGAAGTGTTTACTCCTACCTTATATCTCCATTAAAGAGATCCTCTTATGTTGTTAAAGTTTTTGTCTTAATGTAAAGCCTATTGTTTATATTAATAGATATATAATATTATACTAATTTTAAATTTTAGGTAAAATAGTATTTTTACTTCAAAAAACTCCAGGTGTGCAATAAAGAATCTATTAAAAGGAAATGGATATTATTCTGGGTAGCCAAGTAATTTTAATATTAAAATTAATTTTATTCAGCAAAGTCTGAGAGAATGAATGAGACGAGAAAAAGTTGTTTGTGACCATTTAGGTAAGCCAAGTTCAACAAAGACGTATCAGCACAGAAACATAATCTTTGATGTGTCTTTGGTTGTTAAAGGTTTGGAGCATATTGAAAAAATAATTTTCAGCTTATATCTGAGTGTTACCATTTTTAAAAAGATTTATTTATTTAAGTAATATCTATACTCAGTGTTGGGCTCAAACTCATGACCCAAAGATCAAGAGTTGAACACTTCTGACTGAGCCAGGTTAACATTTTTAATGGTTAGAATTTTACCTTATGTCCATTTGTAAAGAATGACGCTTTCTCAGTTCCTTTGTCTGATGGTGGGACTGCTATGTGCATGTATATTGTGTCTTAAGTATTAAAATAGCAAAACTAGCTAAATGTATAAAAGCTAAAGAATGTCAAACACTTCTCTATTATTAATGCCATGTTCAAAGATAGCCTATTCTTTAGTTTTGGATCATTTAAAATAAGTTTCAAATGAATAACAATAACATATTCCTCAGTATATCGTCAATGTCTCCTTGCTCAAAGTAGTGTTAGAGTCTTAAAAGACCAAAAAGGGGTTATCTTTTCTGTTTTGAGTACTTATATTTGTAAAGATGGAAAGTTCTATTTAAAACATGAATAATGAAAATGTATATATTCACATGTTATAAAGTTACCTTTAGTATTCCCCTCTTGTGCCTTCGTCTAGTCACAAGGGTGTTTCTTCAGTGATTGTATTTATGATCAAATTCTCACAGTGCCCTTGGACAAATTTAGCTATAATTTGGTTATTGGGCCTTTGTGATCCTTAAAACAGATTCAGACAATTATATAACTGGTGTCTTAAGAATTTTGGAGCACTGCAGCAATTTCTAGTCCAATCTTACCTAATGATTTGTTCAAAGCGTTTTATAACTTTTATTTTTTAAGATTGATTGATTGATTTGTGTGAGGTGGGGAGAGGGAGCAGAAAGCAGAAAGAAGGGAGACGAAGAGGGAAAGAATCCCAAGCAGACTCTGTGCTGAGTATAGAGCCTAATGGGCTCGATCTTATGACCCATGAGACCATGACCTGAGCTGAAATCAAGAGTCAGATGTTCAACCGACTGAGCCACCCCTGCACCCCAAGGCTTTTTATAACTTTGAACTCCTAGAGAAAAGTAGATTGTCCGATTAAATAATCTCCAGAGATATTTAACCCAAGGTTGATACCATCTGTTGATAGTTCCTCATATGGAAGGAACACTTCACACTTCAATGGTATTAGTGAATCAACCATAATATTTACTGTGGGATTTAAAAATAACATATGATGACACTATATTTGAAGTATTTGAGCACCTTGAAAAGGCTTGCCTCCAATGGCTTTACCTTTAGTATTCCATATTTGGGGGTAGTATCTAAAGGGAAAGGTTGACCAGAAGGCATATTTTGAGTTAGTAGGATTCCACACCCCCCCACCCCAACAACCTTAGTTGATCACTTGTCAAGAAAGTACTTTTTTTTTTTTTTTTTTTAAGATGAGAGGATTAGAAGAAAATACAGGTGCTGAGAATGAAAACTGTACCATATCTGGGTTTGGTGGGCTCAAATTCTGTGCTGAATTAGAATATGAAATGAGGAGCCTGTATCTGTCTTGACCTTTGCAAGCCTGAATAAAGTGTTACAGGCTTGTGGTTACAAGCTTTTTTCAAGTTTCTGTTTTCTCCACTGCCTGGAATAAATTCAGAAGAGGAAGGAATATACTTGAACCAACAGCAAACTCCTATACTGCATTAGAAGAGAGTATATTCGCCTTATCAGATAGATAAATTTGGGTTATTGACAATAACATATACATTCTTTCATTTCTCTGTTTATTCCATTTCCGATGGGAACTATGGCCAGAACATTTTCTGAAGCAATATTGAGATAAATGTGGCCTTGCAATTCTAAGAGGAAACTCCCTACTGCTTGCTAATTTCCAGAATGTCTATGGTAATTAGAACAGTCCTCCACCAAAGGAGGAGGAGGCTGTGTACGTAAAAATCATGTATTCTTCTGCTTGCTTCTCCAGGCCCGTGCCTTTTTTCCTTGCTATCTTTTTGGAATCCTAAGGAATAACGTGATACTCCATCACATGCCTGGGGTGGGGAGGGCTCAGGAAGGGTGAGGAGAGGGGTGCTTGTGGCTACATTTCTGTATTGAATTTAATTTTTCATTGATAATTAGACTCTCAAAGCCACCTGATATTTTTGACCAGCAGGAAACAAAAGCCCACTGATTGACTCAGGGGATGCGGGGGAGCGGCCCCCACTGTGCTCACACAGCTTCTCCACAAAGACTAAAAACAAGAGCTGTGGCAAATTGGATCACCATGCAAGTTCCAACTGGCCCATTGTGTACAAGTAGTAAATTGGGAGCTGATATTTCTGAGAACTATTTATTAGCAAAGCTTGGTGTTTTACTCCCTCCCTCCCTCCCTCCCCTGCTCCTCCCTCACCCTTAGTTGTTTTTTTCTTTCTCTCTCTCTCCCTCTTTCTTTCTTTCTTTTTTTTCATTTTTAGCAAACTGCTTCTTACCAAGTTAAGTGAGCAATCTACAGCACTTAACAAATAATTCAGGTAATTATCCAAAGAGCTGTCCAGACTAGAAATGTACTGATTATATGTGACAAATTGAATAAAAAATTTTTCAGTAATCTTAATAGGTATTTATGTGTGCATAATTGCACAAAAGGCAAAAATGGAATGGCATTGGCAGGAGTTTACCAAAATGCAAACAAATAGAAAAAAATTCTAGAAATTCAATCCTATTGCTGTATATATTAAGATTTTAAATGAAGATGTCTCAGTGACAGCTTCTGGTGGAGTGATCAGTTCTAACCATTTAGTACAAAAAAGGTGTGAAAATACTAGCCTGTGGCCAGTTAGCAGAAATTGTAGTTATACAAGCCTAGACCTGCATGTCTTACAGAAGGATTGATAACTCTGGAGTTTTTTCAATTTGAGTAATACAGAGAGGGAAAAATGGAGTCTGTTTCATTAGTTGCTTATATATGTTCCATCTTTGAGAGTTTTAGCTTTCACTGAGCTGGGAATGTGGTATTATTTCTACTACCAATATCACAGAGAAAATGTATTCAGAAGGTTGTATGACTGCAAGAATAAATAAAGTTTATATTAATCTTTCACAACAAAGTTTTTGAGATGATACCGGTTCATTTTATGGGTATTTATTTATTTGATCTTTTATGGACACTGCCACATATGGTACATTTTTGTTTCCGTGTGATTCCATTTTCCACCTTTATATAATTAATTCTATGACTAATTAACTGATTTGGTGAGAAGAGCTCAGACTAACATGGTAAAATCCGGTGTTCCAGCCACAGAGCATCATGAAGACTCTCACAGGGCGGGTGCAAGCGTGTTCTGGTCATTATTTTGTATCTGAGTAGTACAACTCAACCAACAAATATTAAATACCACATGCCTGTGGTATCCAACAACGTATTAGGTGTTGCAAGGGATGAGAAGAGTATGATGCTTGATTTTAGACATCTAGAAGTTTAGCATTTAATGGGTAAACAGAAGTTACCAGCAAATACAATTATTCAATTGCAGAGGTTGTATGATATTGCAGAGCTATGAGTACTTGAATGCCTATTTAGATACTCTTCTAGAAGGAATTGAAGTGTAGCCTTTCTTAACCTGGTAGCTAGCATAAGGTGGGTGGGGTTATCGTACCTCAGAAAATCATACTAGAACTCAAAAGTGTCTTAATTTTTAAAAAAGAATTTATTTATTCATGACAGACAGAGAGAGAGAGAGAGAGAGAGAGGCAGAGACACAGGCAGAGGGAGAAGCAGGCTCCATGTAAGGAGCCCAAAGTGGGACTCCATCCCAGGTCTCCAGGGTCACGCCCTGGGCTGAAGGCGGTGCTAAACTGCTGTGCCCCCAGGGCTGTCCCCTTAATTTTGTTTTCAGAAAAAAATTTCATTTGATTTTTAGAAACCAAAGCACACAATAGAGCTCAGGATTTAGGGACAATGAGCAATCTCAAAGATGAGGGGCATGTTCTTGGAATATGGTACGTTGTAGAAAACTATTCCGTTTTTGCCATTACAGAATTTTAATTTTAAGTGGAGAGGACTTGAAGACGAGCAAAATGAAGTATGTTCATAATAGGTTCCTGACGGGGTTACTGTAGGATTGAGAGAAGGCATATAAGGTGCTTGGCACACACTGTGTTTTCATGAAATATGAGTTGTTTTTAAAATAAAGCTGTCAGTAAAGGTTGTAGTTTCTCAGGGCCTGCAAATGGAGAGTGAGTTGGAAGTGACGGTGCATGATTTGGCCCTCTGGGCTCTCGGGACTTCCGATGGGCATATATCTGTTGGATGTGACCCCCTTTTGTGCTCTTTGGGCTTCAGCACTCTCCTTACTTTGTTAGGGTTGGCTTCTAATATCTACTCTCCTTCCCATCACTGCAGGAAATAGACCTAATTTCCAGGTCCCATGGACTCTTCTGTGCAGCATTTGACAGTTTTGTCCTTCTTTGGGATCTTCTAAAAAAAAAAAAAATCCCCTTTCCTTGGTTTCTGTGATTATCACTATCTCTCACTTTCCCTACTTTCCTCTGTTTCTTTGATGAGTTCTCATCCTCCAGGAGCATGCACATCTCTCTCTCTCTCTCTCCCTTTTTTTTTCCCAAACCTGAGTCCTAATCTCAACTGCCTTTTCCTCTTCTTCTACAAAGCACCCCCCAAGGAGAATCTTGTTCTCTCCTCCTATGATGTCAGTTCTCATCATCGGATGCCTGACAGTTCTCTGTGTCCAGTCCCAGCCTCTCACTGGGCTCTAAAATGCATTTATGGTTTATTTTTCCTTATATTGTCTGTAGTTGTCTTAAATACAACGTGTCCATACAGAACTTATTTTCTATGACAAAAGTGTTCCTTCTCCTGTATTCTGTATTTAAGTTAATGGTATCCCTGCCACAGGGCATTCAAATGTGCCAGTTTGCCTGGGACAGAGGGGTTTCCCAAGACACAAGACTTTCACCACTAAAACTGCCAAAGTTCTGGGTGATCTGGGACTAACCAGACATACCTGAGTTTTCATCTACTTTTCCTTTCCTTTATCTCCTACCTTTAAGTAGTCACCAAGCTCCGTGTATCATATCTCAGGACTCTCTCTTGAAACCTACCCCTCTATTTTTATTCTCAATATGACTGCCTGCATTCAGACCTTTATTATTTTGTGTCTGGGATTTTGGAAGAGAATGTCACCTGGTATTCTTTTTTTTTTTTTCACCTGGTATTCTTGATTTTAATCTCACTTGTCTTATACATTGGCAGAGTAGTCTGCATAAGTGCAGATCTATCATCATGGCACTATTAAACAATAAGCCAAAACATTAGGAAGTGATAAATCCATGGAGAAAATTGAGGTCTTCCTTAGATTAGAGGGTTTTGGCTCTTCAACCCAACCACAAGAACCCTATGACTCTGACAGGGACTGATTGTAACCTCAGTGTAATAAATCTCTGTTAGAGATCAACACAATTTTCTCCTCAGCTTCTGGATCAATTTTTTCCCCTCTGCCTGGACAGCAGTGCTTGCTTTTTAAAAATTGCTATGGGAACATCAACTTGCATTAGAGTTGAATCAAAATAAGACCAAAAAATTTCTGTGATATGAAGAACTAGGTACTAGTGATAGGGAAAGGAGATATGAAAGAGAGGATATACATTTTTTTGAGAATATACATTTTTAACTAAGAAATAAATTGGAAAATTTACCACTCGGGAATATTATCTTAAACACCCAAAGCAGCTCACCTCCCACCCCCTACTCTAGGACCTGTCTCTTGCTTCAACTATAGTCTTGCTGGTGGTGACATCATTTATTGCTCCGTAATAATATGCTCCTTCATTGTGTCATGTCCATAAACTTGGAGAGGATGGGGGCTTTTTTTTTTAAGATTTTATTTATTCATGAGAGGCATGGAGAGAGAGAGAGAGAGAGAGAGAGGCAGAGACACAGGCAGAGGGAGAACCAGGCCCCATGCAGGGAGCTTGATGTGGGACTCCATCCCGGGTCTCCAGGATCACGCCTTGGGCCAAAGACAGGTGCCAATCCGCTGAGCCACCCAGGGTTCCCTGGATGGGGGCTTTTAAATATATCCATAAAGTCCCTGATACTCCTTTCTTTTAAGATTTTTATTGTTTTAAATTTTTAAGTAATCTCTACACCCACCGTGAAGCTCAGACTTATAAGCCCAAGATCAAGAGTTGCTGGCTCCTTTGGTGAGCCAGCCAGGCGCCCCAAGTCTTTGATATCCTACCCTATAACATGTGGAGCTCAGTTCTCTTCCTGTTGAGTGTGAGCTAGACTTAGTGACTTGCTTCTAAGGAATAGAGTATGTCAAGAGTACATGTGTGTGCCTTCAGAGACTAAATCATAAAAGGCATTATGCCTTTTTGCTTGCTCTCTCTCGGATCACTCACCCTTGGGGAAGCCCGTTTGCATGTCTTGCAGGTGTTCTCCTTACGGAGATATCTACGTGGGGAGGCACTGAGGCTCCCTGAGGGCAGCCAGCACTAACTTGCCAGGTATGTGAATGAATTATCAGTGTGGAAGCGTATCAGTGTGGGAGCGTATCCCTTCAGTGGACTGCAGCCTTCATCGACATCTAGACTCCAACCTCATGACTAACTCTGAACCAGAACCACCCAGCTAAGCTGCCCCCAGATTCCTGACCCATGAAACTGTGTGAGATAATAGGTGTTTATTATTGGGGTAATCTATTATGCAGCTATAGGTAATTGATACAGAGTAGTTTTGTTTGATACTTTCTCTTCTTTCCTGTCGGCCCTTTCCCCAAAGACTCAGACCCTCAGATCATAATACATTTTGCTGATTCTTTTGCAAAGAAGCTATATTCTTTCCTTCTCACTTACTGTATTTCCTGCTGTTATGTTCCTTCATTTCTGAAATCTTGACTTCCCATCTCATTCTGAGGGGCTGCCCATCCTTCCACTGTACAGAGAGACCACTCTCCATAGGCCTCTTGCATCTTTTAATAATCTTATGGGCAGAAAGACTACTTTTTTTGTTCTGGATGATCTTTCGAAAGATGCCAGTTTGCTTACTGTCCTGTATAATAAAATAATATCTTCCTCTGGCTTCCAGGCTGGCTTACTGCCCATTATGGAAGACTTGGGTTTCATGAGTTCAGTGTTCCTCAACTGTGGTGCAAACCTACTGTATATGCAGGATCCACCGAGGCCCTTCTGTATCACTCCCATGGCATTTGGAGAGTAGGGGTGACCAAAACAAAAATGGTTTCAGGTGCTGGTTGTGCCGTAGACAAGTGGGACCCCTCTTGTTTCTGATGCAGGAGCTCATGACTTCTTCAGGCTCCCTTTTTAGCTTGCAAGTAAGGTAAAAGCTCAGAATCTTCATAGTTCTTGACAGTTTCAGCTCATTCTCCTCATTCCCACCTGAAGTTGTGATCATGCCTCTTTTCCGTTCTCTTACTCATTCACCAAATGAAAACATGCTAGATCTGCACCTGCCTAACATTTTGATTGCATTTCATTTTGTTTTGTTTTCAATGTATCTTAGTAAATGCTTCAGGCAAACTAAAGCACACTCTTCTCAATTCTGCCTTGGAACTCTAGAAGTTGACGATGTTTTTGTCTGCTATATCTTCCTCTTATTCTTCTCCACGAAGCCGGAACACCTACCACTTATAAATGTATGAAACTTCCCTCTTCTGAGAAATAGTTATGTATAGTTCTTTTCCCTGTTTCTGGTCATCATCTGAGTCCCCCCTCACTCCATCCTTGCTTTCTCCTGCTTCCCTCAAGTACTTACTTCCCCCATGGTACACAACGGTACTTAAGGGGAGACCTCAATGTGCAGTCTTTAAAAATCACTTGTTACCCCATATGGATGTGTTTTCTCCTAGAGAGGGTAAGAGAGCCCTTGAAAGCAAGAGACTTGGAATTTGTTTCCTGCACAAGACATGCAGATGTGGACAGAGTACGCTTTACATTGTGGTCACTCACCCAGTGCTGGCGGACCCACACTGTCTGGTTTCCTGGGGTAATCTGAATCTCATCTGGTGACATTGCCTGTTTTGCAGACATAGGATTAGAAACCCCAAACAGGCCCTGAAATAGCTCTGGTCCCAGAAGCAGATGGCAACCCTTGAAAACGGCCTCTGGCTCTTCCTGCAGAGCCACTCCTCATTTTCAGCCTAAACCTTTCTTACCAGTCTTAGCCTTTATCCACGACTTCTTACTTTTCCCCTCAGGCTCCCGTAGTGTAAGTCATCCTCTGGAAAAAAAAAAAAAAAATCACCAAAGCTCTTCAATCTTTTGTCCGTTGAATAACTCTTGAGTTCTCTTTCTTATGCCCTTTAATGCTCTCTCTCTGAGATAAGATTGGGCTCCTTGGTTTCATATTCTGTTCTCTGTGGGAAAGCATTAAAAATAAGAACTAAACAAAAAGTTTTACTCTGAGGAGAGGTTTCTTTTTCTTTTCTTTCTTTTTTTTTTTTTTTGCCTCTTCTTTTCTTTTTGATGTTTAATCTATTCTGCAAACAGATTTTTGCTTATTCTGTCCTTTACTCCATATATCTACGCTCCTGGAGGTTCATTCCTTGTGGGGAGATTTGTTTTTTGGTTTTTTGGAACTTTTATATATAGCTTTTTAGAGATCGTCTCCTTTCTCCACACCCACTCTGCTGCAGGCTTGTGAACTTGAAGGCACATGTGCGTGTGCGTGTGCGCACATTAGAAAGAGAAAAAGAAATTTCTCACCAAGCAGGCTCTTCCCAGGGTCCCCAGCTAGTTTTGGAACCTGTGAGGGAGCAGAGGGTGACTCTGTCCCCTGATGATTCACATGGCCAATGGCTTCTTCAATTCTGTCAAGTTATACGATAGCAGTTTTCCATTTTAGAATTGCCATTTTAGAGTTGGAACGGTCCAGAGGGCTAGTATGTAAAGTAGTGAGGGATATGAAATTACAGCTCAATTTCTGTGGTGTCCATGCAACAACATGGAGATTCATTAACTAAAGACGTTTTATTGATAGAATGAAATAATATATGAAAAATGCAATATAAACTTCTTGTCATTATCTTTCACTATGTATGACATTATCTTCAACATAAGTTACAACCTGATTAAATGTGATAGACATTTAAAAATCCATGCCAAGTCAAAACCCTTCTCTTCATGTACAACATCTTTTGTCTAAACTCTAGCAAATAAAGTACCTTTCATTGTAGGATTTCTGCTTAACCTGATAAGCAAAAACAAGCAAAAAAAAAAAAAAAACCCAAAAGCAACTACGACTACCAATATTGAATAAAGAATTAAAAAGACAAACACAGGATACTTTTTTTTTGTTTGAAAATGCAGAATGAATATTAAAGTTAGTACCCCCCCCCCGCCCCCAAAAAACCCAAAGAAAATAATCAACCATCTCCCCAGGGGTAGACTTTCCTGCCTAGGGGCACACACTTACTCTAGATGTCTCTGCTCTTCGGCTCTCTGCTCCTCTCTGTACAGGGACATACTGAAGCCTGTGCCACAGGAATCCCGATGCCTATGCACCAGTGATGTGGGATTTGTTGTCCAAGATCTCTTTGATGGCCTCAGAGCAAGGCTTCACTGGGATGCTTGGGAGTAAATCCTTTTAGGGGCAGATGTCTGAGATAAATTGTTCTACTCCAGCTAAACCACAGCAGTTCAATGCAGAGTGGCTGGCTTTTAGTGTCCTGCTGGGGCTTGTCCTTGGTTTTCAGCTTGGTAGGTATCCTTGTAAAACTCCTGGACTTAATCATCTCATCTTTGTGGGAATATCCCAGTTGCCTGCAGCTATTTCAATGGCAAATATCACTAAGCAGAAGCCAAAGAACAATCTTTGCATGCACTGGGGCTCTTGCACAGCAGCCCAGGAAACTCACCAGCATCCTGAGGGCACCGGCTGCATTCAGAATATATATTTCAGTGTAGAAGCTTTCTGGAATGATGATTTTCTTGCTCCAAGATGCTCTTGGCTTCAGATTCAATTCAGAACTAAGTCCAATGACAAGGAATGCAATCCTGGCAAGCCAGAAGATGAAATTAAATTTGAAGAGCTGGTATTTGATGTGCTGGTTCCTTTTTTGACCAGTATGCTAAAGACTGGACAGCTGGACTACTGGTGTGTGCACGGCCGAGACCTGAGGTGCCAGGGGCTGCCTGAACTTCTTTTTGATACTATTATTCTTTCATATTGCTATTAAAAAAACTAGTGAAAAGAAACTCTGTTAGAAAAAAGTCTTTATCATTTTGGTCTTGTGGAAATAGAATATTTGTTTTTATTGTAGAATTGTTCTTCTCTCTAGACTTTAAAAAATATTTTTTACAAGCAACTTTAAGAAAAAAAAAATGAGCCAAGTACATGTAGGTTATTTCACTTGACATCTCAGTATTTAAAGATTTTTTTCACCTTTGGGTCAGATTATTACCTACATTATATAGTATGAATTTTATAAAAGTTACTACATGACTGGCAGAAATATGTGGCTTAAATTACCATGATATGTATCACAATTTCTGCTGGAGACATAGATATGTTTTTAGAATTCATAAAATATTTCAAACATACAAAAAATAAAACACTATAACTGATACCCAGATTAAGCCTATGAACTTTATTCCTATTCATGCTCCAAATTCCATTCTCCCCTCTCCCTCTCTAGGGGTAAACTTAATTTTACTATATCACAGGTGGGGTTCCCCAGGAAACAGGCTCTGAGACACTGAGATTTATATGTGGAGGTTTTCTGTGGGATTCTCTCAGAAGACATTGTGAAGGGCGAGGAAAGCAAAATTGGGGAAAGTTTTCAGCATTTTAATTATATGTCTGGGTATGGTTTTCTTTAAACTTATTTGGTGTGGTTCACTGAGATTCTTGGATCTGCAAAGTTATGTCTTTCACCAAATTTGGGGCATTTTCAGCCATTATTTAAATATTTTGGGGGACCATTTTCTTTTTCCTCTCTTTCTGGGACTCCAGCAAGATAAATCTTATACCTTTTGATATTGTTCCAATACAAAGCCTTGTTTATTATTTAACTCCCCCTCCCCTTATTCAGATTGGATCATTTCTATAGATCTGTCTTCAAGTTACTAGACTCTGTTTTTTTTCTCTGTTCTACTACTGAGGTCTTCTGGTGAATTAAAAAATTTCTGTTCTTGTAATTTTGAGTTATGGAATTCTCATTTAGTGCTTATTATTGTTTCTATTTCTTTGCTAAAAATGCCTATTATTCCATTTGTTTCTAGATTATTTGCCCTTACTTGAGGTGGCATGGTTCTAATAACTGCCATAGCTTTTTTTGTTTGATAATTTCAATATTTGGGGTCCTCTGAGTGATGATATCTGTTGATCGCCTCTTCTTTCCAGTTGTTTACATTTTCCTAGTTCTTTGCATGTTGGACTGTATCTTGGTCATTTTGAATGCTATGTTATAAGATTCTGGGCTCAGTTAAAATTTGGAGAATGGCTTCTGCTTCTTCTCCTTTTCCTCCTCCTCCTACTCTCTTTTTTTAAAGCAAGCAATTATCACTAGGAAATTTAGACCTCAAGTCCTGACCTGGCTTCTGTGGGCTTAGAATGTCAGTTTAGTTTTCAAAGAGTTTGCAGTGCTATTCTGGTTTTCACAGTTTGTGCACCTTCCCTGGTGGTCTACACCATAGTTCAGTTCTCAAAGCCTTTGCTGTGCTGATTCTGGTAGATTTCATGCATGTTCAGATTGAGAGTGAGTTCAAGGTTTCATGCAGAGGTTTAAAGAATCACCTTTTCTCAACTTATTTCCAGATTTATTCAGCATTTATATATTATTATAGTGTATATATATGTGTGTGAGGGGGCATCCATATTAACTTAGTTTATCATTTTGCCAAAACCAGAAGTCTACATGGTTGCATTAAACAATTTATTACATTCATGTGATTTCTTTTACAACAAAATGATGTACTTTTGATATTTACAAACTTTTATCAAAAGTTCATGTAACAGATGATGTTAACGCTCCCCTACTATTTCCTCAGATCCTTTTGCCATTTTGTTCATGTTGATCCCAGAGGTTTTCACTTTTGACAGCCAGCACCTGCACTGTTATGTCAGAAAGCTGCTTTTAGGCTTTGAGTGTCTAGTTTGCCTGTGGACACCTTGAAGATTCTGGGAATTTGCATCCCTGATGCATAGTCCTATTACCAATGGCCAATTGAGATGGGAGGTAATACTTCAGCTCCCTCATTCCTGATCTGACACCCTTAGGTGTAACCTAAACTGCACAGCTCCCTGGCAGAATTGAGTTAAAGTTATCCCTTGTGAGACTTTGCTGAGTATTGGGATCCTTGATTGGCTCCTTTAACTTCTCCGCCCACTTCCCCATTTCTTTCTGTTTTTTGCTTAGAAAACGTCTTTGTAAATAACTTCCACATCAGTCCTTCTTCCAATATCTGCCTCTGCGACAGTGTAACAGAATTCTAAGATGGCTCTCAAGATTCCCTGGTGGATGTGTCCTGTATAATCCTCATCTCTTGAGCATGAATGGGGCTATTTTTATGATGAGATAGTCACTCCCTTAATTCAGTTACATTATATGGCAAAGGCCATGGGATCCTCACTTCCTTGATTATATAGGACTCAGTTTTAGCACTCTGAAGAGAGAGATTCTCCTGGACTGGAGAGAAGTAAGCTGTCATATTGTGAGATGGCCATATGGCAAGGCCAATCTTGTGATAGTAGAGCATCATCCCAGTTCTTCCACATTCCTGTAGTGACTTTGGGCAAGTTAGTTAACCTCCATTTCTTTTCTATTTGTAGAATGGGAGTACTGATAGTACTTACCACACAGGATCATTGTGAAAATTTACTTAGCAGGTATATAGCTGGGAATAGTGCATGGCACACACACAAAAATGCTTTGTAAATGGGAGCTATTATGATAGGTAGTATTGCTAAAATACATAAATTATTATCCAATAATAATAAGTATATAAGTAGTTATTAATAAATAAATATATTAAATGTACCAAAATATGTTAAGAGATCAACATTTTAGTAATAAATACGTAAAACATGAAAATATACCAAATACATTTTATAAAATACATGAGCTATTATTAATCATTCCTTTAAATAATGAAATTGTTATTAATAGTGGCCACATAGTGGTAATACATTACTTAAGCTGTGTGGAATTATGATCCCTTCCTCCTGTCCCTCTTTTTCTCCAACCACTCTTTTTTTTTTTTTTTAAGATTTTTTTTTTTTAAGATTTTTTTCTTTATTTATTTATGATAGTCACACACAGAGAGAGAGAGAGAGAGAGAGAGGCAGAGACACAGGCAGAGGGAGAAGCAGGCCTCATGCAGGGAGCCCGACGTGGGACCCGATCCCGGGACTGACTCCAGGATCTCGCCCTGGGCCAAAGACAGGCGCCAAACTGCTGAGCCACCCAGGGATCCGTCTCCAACCACTCTTTATGTCTTAGAGCCTATTCATCTTCCAAGGTCCAACAAAAAACGTCTTTTCTATAAATCCTTCTGTGATCCCACCTACACTCTGAAATTTCCTTGGTCTACTTATATTTCTCTTCTGGTATTTCTATATTTCTCTTCTGGTATTCAAAACCCCTCTTTCATTGGTCCCTTGGTTAAAAAGGTCTTATCTTGAACTGCACATGATAGAAACTCAATAAATATTTGTTGAATGGATGTATGAATTAAGAGCATTAATAGAACTTTTAGGAGTCTTTAAGCTATTCACTTACCTTAATCTACTAATTTCTCACTAGCCACACAGTGGTGTTCTGATTCATAACTGGAGCTCTCAAAATAAAGATATCAACTACACCAAATAATGTAAATTTTCACTTGTTATTTTTTGGAAATCTGTGTTCATGGGGAATCTCTGGCTGTCTTTTCTTGGACAAAATGGTAGTGTGGAAAGTAGCCAGAGGAGGTTGGAGTGGTTTGAAAGCATGGTAATGCCAAGTGGGGGCGATGCTGTCTCTGTAGGTAAAAATGTTATCAGTATATTTAAAAATGATTTGGGAAAAAAATGATTTGGGGACTCTTTTAAAGTCTGATTTAAAAATTCTATGTCTTCTACCAGAGGCATACCTTTTGGATTGGAAGTAGGTGTTTGCTTTGTGTACAGTGGAGAATGGTTTTGAACCTTGCATTTTGGTGCTCAGTAGATGCTAATTTCCTAGGTGGACATTGAAGCATCAGGTGCTTCACCCCATGATGTCAAGATGAGAAGATCACATTTTTCCTTGACAATAAGAGTATGGGAGTGGATAATATGTTAAATAGTTCTTAAAGGATATGAATGGTGTGCTTTTTGTTACCCAGAACACGTGCTTTTTCTCTTGTACAATGCAAGATAGGTATGGCTGTAATTATCATATTACCTAGCCAGTTAGCTATTCTGTGAGACTGTGATTATGCAGAGTGTAGAGAGAACTTTATTTATGAACTCATTCTCAAGAAAAAAACAAAAGCAAATAGCTAAGCCAGCACATCATCTAATTCTCAATGTAAAATAATGCAGAAGTGCGGAAGATGAACATCTGATTTGTCACATCTGATACACTAATGTTTTATCCAAAAGGAAGAACACATTGTAACTTGCTCAGTCATCTGCATAAACACCACCTGGCCCTTTACAGGCACCTACTCAAATAACAGGAGTCAACGAATGGCAGCTCTGCTCATAGCCTTTTCACTGGTAGAAATAGAAAAATCTCCTCTCTTTTTTTAAAAAAAGAAAGCATTTATGTATCAAAGCAACATCTAATACATTTTTTTTTCAACAGCATAAGACCTAGGTGATTAAAGTGAAGCCACTGGAACCTTCCATATTAGGGAATATATGATCACAAATTACCCAGTTTTTGAGCAGCTAAAAAAAATTCATTATTCTTTAAAAAGAGAGATCAAACCAGTCCTTGTGCAAACCAGATCTTATTATTATTATTGCAACATGAAGCTACTTATTCCCCTGGGTATGTCACTTAGTAAGTCTTGCATCGGAATAGCTATAGTTTTTAGTGTAAAATATTTTGCCAGAGATGGGAGATTTTTTCCCCCTCTGAACTGACACATTCTGGTTGTATGCCTCAGTGATCATACTTTTGTGCTACATTACACACATAGAGGTAGCATCCCATTTCCAGTTGCACAAATATAAAAATGGGGAACCTGGGTCACTAAAGTATATTGTACCAGTTTGTATGTTTTCAAAGAAAGAGTTAGGAAAGACAAATCTCACTTGCTTTTACATTTTAAATTCAAGCTGGCTAACTAGAAGGTGTCAACTACTTAATTTTTTTCATTGAGAAAACCCTGCCAAAGTCTCAGTGTATTTCTGTCCACAGGAGGACAATTGAGTAAGTTAGTCTTCTGGGTGTATCAGTGTGTTTTCATTTTATTTTAAAGAGGAGACCATGTTCAAGAGTCACTGAACTGTGCTGTTGGCCCATTCTGTTATTAAGACTGCCTTTGGGACATCCCTAGACTCCCCAAATTCTTACCTTTAAATATATCTTTTAGTCATCTATCACCCTAAAATTCTTCCTGGGGCCACTTGAAAAGTGACAGTTGGTAGCTCTTTTACTGGATTTCTGAATCATGTGATCTGAGTTTGAGCTCTTAATAGCCTCCTTATGCATCTATTTGGTAGTAGGGATGGTTGGACCCTCTCTGTTTTTGACTTAATGCATCATGATATTATACAGTTTAATTGCCCAGGAAAATCAATGTCAATACAAAGCAAATGTTTAATTTTGTATACACTGTTCAAGTGTGTATTTCATTGTCTTTTCATGTGACATAAGATTCTATTTTAATGTATCTTCTGATTCATGTTGGAAAAGCATGCCATGGATTAAGGAGTGAGAAGGAGTTTGCTCTTTTCCTAACTTCTGGTGCAACATGGAAAGTCATTTTATTTTTTCATTTATTCTACTGGGAAGTTTAAAGTTCTTACTATGTGCTAGTGTTGGGGAGAGAATAATAAAAAGTAGACATGATCCTACCTTCATGCTTTATGCTTTCTAGTCTAGTAAGTTTGAAGAAATATCTAAATAGAAATCAAATGTCTAGATAGAAACCAGGTAGATCTCCTAACATAGCAAAGCAGGAGGATAATAAGGTGTGGTGAGGACTGGCGTAATTTAAACTTAGATTCTTTGTCTAAATCTTCCAGGTGATTACTGCCATGTGAGAATGAAGGCCCTGAGTTAGTATAATTCTAGGCTGTATAGTGCCACTGTACAAATTAGATAAAGGCACTCCTATATTTTGTGGATATAGACTTGGCACAGCAAATAAGTGTGTTCTGGATGTCAGCCCCACTTACTACTTGGGCTGATTCTACTTGGGCCTATATGGTCTTTTTCAAGAAAATCTGGATATCTGGATTTTTTTTTAATATCTGGATTTTTAAAGTGAAATTTCTTGATTTTTAAATGAATGAATGAATTAAACTCTTAGAGGAATTCAATGAATTCAATTTTTTTTAAAAAATCACTTTATAGATCAAATAAATTTATGTGTTGGATTTGGTCTCCTGGCCACCACTTGAAACTTCTGAATTATAGGTTAAACCTCAGAGATGAGAAGTAACAGTTCTAGTTTATTTGGTCGTCATGCTCCTCAAAAATCTGGAGACAAAAGTATTTTCACTTTTGATCCCAGAAATAAGAAGCATTTTAACTATCTGAATCCTAAAGACTAATTTGAAGAGAAATTGTCTTTGTCTCTGAGAAACAGAGACAATTAGAATACAATTAGAGTTGTATTAGTCATGAAAAATTCTCAGGTGTTTTGTTATTTGAGAATTACTCATCTATAACATGAGTACTTGGGAGTTAAAAATGCAAAGTTAATTGTAAAAAGTAAGTAGAACTTGTATAAATCTCAAATTACCTTGATTTTTTTTTCTTTTAGATATATGGTATTGGTTCTGGGCTATGATTGGTATTATAATAATATTTGATGATGTTACTGTAAAGGTGAGCTAAGAATAACACCAAAAATTTTGCATTATCTCACCCATAATTTGCCTTCTGGTCATGGATTTAGGTTGTCCCCAAATTTTCCATAGTCAGAGGTAATTAATCATTTTAAGTGTTAGCTTGATTAAATTTTGTCTTTGTAATGTTTCATTTTTTATGTGTTACTTTATTTAAGTAAATAAACCAAACCATATCCTACTTGGGTCAATGGAATCTTGAAAGATATGTATTGTGGTGGAAAGAGATAGGTACCAAAGGTGTACCTAACAGCTCTGTGTCTTCTAAGCTGGTACTTCAGGGAAATCTTGTCCTGAGGAATAATGGGAAGTTGCACACAGAGAGAGAACAAATTGAATCTTTTTGTAGAGGTGGGAAGAAAATACCAGGTCTGTGTGAATGATTACTAATGACCTCTTTTGATGAAATGCATTTCTTTTCAGGGACTAGAGTTGTTTGGACCTTATGTAGTCATTACTTTTGTGAAGTTCCATAAACATGAAGTCCTTTTTTATCTGTAGGAAAGTAGAGCATAGGTCAGTGGAAATACTTTATTTTTTCCCTTTTCACCCACAAATGAAATATATATAACTCTGTGCCTAAGCTCTTAAGGAACCCAGACTGCAAAACTGCAAAAATGTAAGCTACACATGCGAAATTACCACAAGCATATGTAGTTATCTAGACTCTGATGCATTCTGGAGAAGAGTGTCCTTTTTGTTCAGAGAGAAGCCTACAACTAATTTCCATTGGGTTTCTAAAACTTGACACTGAATAAAAAAGATTTCATTAGAAAATAAGTTGGAGCTATAAAGTAAGTACATTGTTTTTCTTGATTTTATGGCATCTAAGGACATACATCTTACTTGTCCCCCCAAAAGAGTATCAGCGAAATAATCATTTTAGGATATTCAATTGTATTTTTTCTTCTAACATGTTATTTTTGGCTAGACTATTCGAACTAAAAGGAATCTTAGTGATCCATTTCATTTCTAAACTGTGATACTTGGGACTCCGTGTTGCTTTGGATATGTTTCAGTGTTCCTCTAAGAGTTTAATTAAACTTTCATTTAAAAATACATGGTTAATTCTGAATTATTTAGGTTATCATTGGCAGTAAAGAGGAGGTAATTAGTCATGGTATCAGAACCCTGGCTACCTTTCAGCCAAAGTGGCTTCAATTTTGTATTCATTTATTAAGTAAATATTTATCTAGTGCCTGTGATATGGCCAGAGACTGTTTTGGGTGCTGGGAGTAAAGTGGTTGAACAAGGTAGACAAAGTCCCTGGTCTCATAGAGGATATATTCTGGGATAGAATGGGACAGGGGACAGGAACGGATTTCCAGTATGTACACTTGAGGAATAACTAACTAGAAGGCTTGGAACACCTACCCACAAAGTATATCTAGTAGTCAAGTTCTATTCACTGTGCCAGAGTGCAGCATATAAGTTGATGAGGTTAGGAAGCTATCAGGGCAAGAACATTTAGGTCCTTGGAGTCATGATAAGAGCTTGGACTTTATTATAAATGCAGAGGCAGTGACATGATCTAATTTATGATTTAAAAGAATCATCCTGGCTTCTGTGTGGCAAATAACCTACAGTGTAGCCAGAATAGAAGCAGCAAAGACTTTTAGATGATTTTTGTAGATTTCTACTTCTGAGCCTGATGCCATAGATTGGGGCAAGGCAGTGTTTCTTGCTGAAGACAATTATAAAAGCTGGATGAATTTAAAAACTCTTTATGTAAAAAGCACCTGAGAACTGTGGGAGGAATGAGCAGGACCAATTGGACTACTGTTTCAGAGAGGGGAGATTATGATTAGGGCCATTTCGCCATCCCAGGGCATTTAGTGACTTAGACATGGCCTAAGGATCAGAATTTGGCCCAGGGTGAAGGCTACTTCTGGGGGAAATAAAGGTTTTAGTAATTGTGAGGGTCTAGAGTGACAAAATCCAAGAGATGTCAGATGCATGGCCAGTTTTCACTGTAAGGCATTTGCTAAGTTTTGAGGCTTCACAGGAGCTTAAGGAGCTAGTTTGAAAGCTTCTGAAAAGTAGAGTGAGATATCATAGTCTCATGATTCTTTCTTTCTTTCTTTCTTTCTTTCTTTCTTTCTTTCTTTCTTTCTTTCTTATAGGCACACAGTGAGAGAGGGAGAGAGGCAGAGACACAGGCAGAGGGAGAAGCAGGCTCCATGCACTGGGAGCCCAACGTGGGATTCGATCCCGGGTCTCCAGGATTGTGCCCTGGGCCAAAGGCAGGTGCTAAACCATTGCACCACCCAGGGATCCCTAGTCTCATGATTCTTGGAAAACAAAGATCCTTCTAGGGGAGGAAGCCCAAAAGCAAAATGGGCAAGAGATGAATTCCCTAGAAAGAGTAGTATCCACAGGTACTTTTCATCTGGGATACTTAACTAAATCTGGGTGTATCTAAAGATTGAAAATCCAGACCTGTCTTTTGGCAGATCATTCCATAGAGCCAGAGAAACCAGCAGAAATTTGGACTTTTTGGGGGCTCACTTGAATAACAAAATGGGAAATTTAAGGAATCTCAGGCACATAGCTAATCTTCATATAGAGATCTTTCCTTGAAGACATTTGCCCCATTTGAAGCTGTGTGGAGTAGAATGCTAGGGCTAAGTTGTAAACCTTTGCAGAACTGAATCTATCTCAGACTTTCAGATTGGGGATATCAAAGTCCTCCAACATTGATGATTAAAAGCTCTGGGAATTCATGCCCTAGGAACAGGATCAAGAGAACTAGTTTGGATTTTACCAAAACCTCATCACAGTGGCAACCCAGCTAAATCTTGGGTTGGCTTGAAAAGATTAGTTCCCCCAGGGGGTGCCTGGGTAGCTCATTTGGTTAAATATATGCCTTCAGCTCAGATCATTATCTCAGGGTCCCAGGATTAAGCCCTGTGTCTGGCTCCCTGCTCAGTGGGAAGTCTGCTTCTACCTCTCCCTCTGCTGCTCCTCCTACTTTTGCTGTCTCTCCCTCCCTTGGTCTATCAAATAAATAAATAAAATTAAAAAAGGAAAGAAAAGAAAAGATTAGTTCCCCCAATAGCTGCTCTTGCTATTACCAGAGATAAGAAAGCCTTTCTGATGGGCAGATGACATGATCTGGAGACCTTATGGTTTTTTGGAATTGAAAAACAAGCCAATAAAAAATACCCAAGCAGAAGCACAGAGAGAAAAATAGTACAAAAACAGATAAGTGCAATGTGTGGGACATTCTGAAAAAGACATGTAATTGAAGTCCCAGAAGGAGAGAAGGAGAGAATAAAGTATAAGTAATATTCAGAGAGTTAGTGGCTACCAATTTTCCAAAACTATTCAAAGTATCTACCTACAGATTTAAGTAGGATAAATATAATGAAAATGATACCTGGATCTCATATATAAAACTGCTTAAAAACTAATCCATAGATAGAGTCTTAAATTAGGTCAGAGAAAGACATTATTTTCAAAGGAACATCAACAAGACTTTCAGCTGACTTCTTGATTTAGGCCATGGGAGTCAGAAGACAATGGAATAGCATCTCTCCCCCTCCCCCAGTTTCATTGAGAAATAATACACACATGACTGTATAAATTGAAGACATACAGCATGATGGTTTGATTTACATATATTGTGAAATGATTACCACAGAAGGTTCAGTTAACATCCATCTTCTCAAATAGATAGAATAAAAGGAAAAAAAGAGGAAAAGAATTAAGGGGACAAATTTTCTTCTTATGATAAGATCTCTTAGTATTTACTCTTTCAGCAACTTTCTTGTATATCATACAGCAGTGTGAGCTATAGTCATCATATTGTACATGACACCCCTGGTCCTTATTTATCTCATAACGGGAAGCATTTTGGTTACCTTCCTTCAATTCTCCTTCAGTTTACTCCCTACCTCTGGTAACCACAAGCCTGATCACTTTTTCTATGAGTTTGATTTGTGTTTGTTTTGTTTGTTTTCAGATTCCACATATTGCTGAGATTATATAGAATTTGTCTTTGTCTAACTTATTTCATTTAGCACAATGTCTCCAGGGTCCATTTATGTTGTCACAAATGATAGGTTTTTCTCATTTTTTATGGTTGAATAATATTTCATATTCATTCATTGGTGAACACTTAGGTTGTTTCCATGGCTGGCTATTATAAATAATGCTGCTATAAATACGGAGGTTCAGATATCTTTTTGAGTTAGTGTTTTTCTTTTTTTTCCTTTGGATATATTTCCAGAAGTGGAACTGCTAGATTATATGGTAGTTCTATTCTTAATTTTTTGAGGATCCTCTATTGTTTTCCATACTGGCTGTACCAATTTGTCATCCCATCAATAGTAATCTACCTTTTCTTCACATCCATGCCAGCATTTGTTATTTCTTGTCTTTTTGATGGCCATTCTAACAAATACGAGGTGATATCTCATTCTGGTTTTAGTTTGTATTTAACGTGTATTTTAACATGTATGACTGTGATGTTGAGCATCTTTTACTGCTCCTATTGGTTTTCCTGTATCTTCTTTGGAGAACTATTTAGGTCCTTGGCCCATTTTTAAATTGGGTTGTTTCTGTTTCTGTGTTTGTGGTTTTGTTTTTTGTTTTTTGTTTTTTTTTTGCTTTGATTTGTATGAGTTATTTGTATTTTAGATATTAACCAATCATCAGATAGATGTCATATCCAAAAACACATTACCAAGACTCATATCAGGGAGCTTTGTTTCTGTTTTCTTCTAGGAGTTTCATGGTTTCCCATCTTATATTTAATTCTTTAATTCATTTTGAGTTAATTTTTGTGAGTGGTATAATTTATGGATCCAGTTTTTTTATACATGAATATCCACTACTTTTTCTTTTTGTATATTTTTTTTTGGATTTTGATTTGCCAACATATAGCATAACACCCCAGTGCTCATCCCATCAAGTGCCCCTGTCAGTGCCCGTCACCCAGTCACCCCATCTCCCTTCCACTACCCCTTGTTCGTTTCCCAGAGTTAGGAGTCTCTCATAGTCAGTCATCTTCTCTGATTTTTCCCACTCATTTTCTCTCCTTTCCCCTTTAATCCCTTTCACTATTTCTTATATTCCCCAAATGAATGAAACCATATAATGTTTGTCCTTCTCCGATTGACTGACTTCACTCAGCATAATACCTTCCAGTTCCATCCATGTTGAAGCAAATGGCGGGTATTCGTTGTTTCTAGTGGTCCAGGACCATTTTTAATAGACTATTTTTCTCCATTGAATATTCATGTTTCCTGTATCAAATATAAATTTGCCATACATGCTTGGATTTATTTATGGGCTTTTGATTCTGGTCTCCTGTTCTGTTTGTCAGTTTTTATGCCAGGACCATACTATTTTGAGGACTATAGCTTTATAGTATAGCTTAAAATCAGAAAGTATGGTACTTCCTGTTTTGTTCATTTTTCCTCAGGATTTATTTGCCAATTCAGGGTCAGTGGTTCTAAATTTTAGGATTGTTTTTCTACTTCTATAAAAAATACCATTGGAATTTTGATAGAGATTACACTGAATCTATGGATGGCTTTTGGTAGCGGTGATATTTTATTTATTAATTTATTCATTTTTAGTAGTAGTGATATTTTCATAATATTAATTCTCCCAATTCATAAAACATGGGATACTTGTCCATTTACTTGTGTCTCTTCAATTTCTTTCACCTGCACAAACGGGGAGGGACAGAGGGAGAGGAAAAGGGGCAGAGAGAGAGGTTAGAGGGAGAGGGGGGCCGAGGGAGAAGCCGACTCTCTGCTGAGCAGGGAGCCCGATGCAGGGCTTCATCCCAAGGACCCTGAGATCATGACCTAAGCTGAAGGCAGATTCTTAACTAACTGAGCCACCCAAGAGCCCCTCTTTGACCAATGTCTTACAGTTTTTAGGCTAGAAATCTTTTGCTTTCTTAATTAAATTTATTCCTAAGTATTTTTTTGATGCTATTGTAAATGAGATCAGTTTCTTTTTCAGAAATTTTGTTAATATATAGAAATGCTACTGATTTTAGGATTTTTTTGTGTATGAAATCATGTTGTCTGCCAATCAAGACAATTTTACTTCTTCCTTTATAATTCTGATACTTTTTATTATTTTTTTCTTTCCTGATTGCTTTACGTAGGATTTCTAGTACTATGTTGAATAGGAGTGGTAAGAGTGGGCACCTTTGTCTTATTCTTGGTCTTAGAGGAAAAGCTTTTATCTTTCACTGTATTTATTATTTTATTTTATTTTATTTTAATTTTTATTTTTTTAATAATAAATTTATTTTTTATTGGTGTTCAATTTACCAACATACAGAATAACACCCAGTGCTCATCCCGTCAAGTGCCCCCCTCAGTGCCCATCACCCATTCACCCCCACCCTCTTTCACTGTATTTAGCATGATATTAGCCATGGGCTTGTTACATTTCCTTTATTATATTGAGAAATGTTCCTTCTATGCCTAATTTGTTAAGAGTTTTTATTATGAACGGATGTTGAATTTTGTCAAATTTTTTTCTCTGCATCTATTGAGATGACCGTATGATTCTTTTTCATTCTATTAATGGGATGTATCATGTTGACTAATTTTCATATGTTGAACCATCCTTGCATCACAGGGATAAATCCTACTCAATCATGGTGAATGATCCTTTTGCTGAATTCAGTTTGCTAGCATTTTATTGAGAATTTTTTCATCTATGTTTATTGAGGATATTGGTCTATAGTTTTCTTTTCTAGTTGTGTCCTTTCTGATTTTGGTATAAGGATAAGTCTTGCCTCATAAAATGAGTCATGAGTTTTCCTCTTTAATTTTTTGGAAGAGTTTAAGAAGGATTGGTGTTAATTCCTTAAATGTTTGGTAAAAATCACTGGTGAAGCCATTTTGTTCTGTTATTTTTTCTGCGTTGGGAGTTTTTGATTACTGATTCAGTGTCCATACTAGTAATTGTCTATTTAGACTTTCTAGTTCTTCATTCAGTTTTGCTAAGTTGTATGTTTCTAAGAATTTTTCTATTTCTCATGGATTGTCTAATTTGCTGGCATTAAGTTGTACATAGCAGCTCTTATAATTCTTTAAATGTCTGAGATATCAGTTGTAATGTCTCTATGTAGAAGTCAAATTGTATGACTGGGTAAAAATACAAAATCTAAGTATACGCTGCTTATAGAGAATAAAGAATGCAAATATTTGAGGATATAGAAAGGTTGAAAGTAAAAAGATGGAGAAAGATAAGCTTAAAAGCACTAATCAAGGATCCCTGGGTGGCGCAGCAGTTTGGCGCCTGCCTTTGACCCAGGGCGCAATCCTGGAGACCCGGGATCAAATCCCACGTCGGGCTCCCGGTGCATGGAGCCTGCTTCTCCCTCTGCCTGTGTCTCTGCCTCTCTCTCTCTCTCTCTGTGTAACTATCATAAATAAATAAAAATTAAAAAAAAGCACTAATCAAAAGAGCTTTTTCAACCTTACTGATATCAGAGAAAGTAGACCTTTAAGGTAAAAAGCATTATTAGTGATAGGAGGAATATTTCATAGTTGTAAAAGGTACAGTCCAACTGGGAGGAGGCTATTGCAGTAATCCATGTCAGAGATGGTAATGACACGGACTAGAAAGACAGCTGTTGATGTAAGGTAAAGTAGTCAAATTCTGGATATGTGTTGGTGCAAATAGGACTTGCTATTGGATTTGGTATGGGATATGGAAAAAAGAGAGGTATCAAGGATGATTTCAAGGTTTTTGTCCTGAAGGACCAGGTAAATCACGTGTGATTTACTGAAATGGGGAAATTTATTGAGACTTGAGGCTCGAAAAGAGAATAAAAGTTATTTTCTGGCTGAGTAGAACAGAATTTGGGGAAAGAGCAGTAATTCAGTTTTGAACATATAGAGTGATGGTGCTGAGAAGGCATTTGGATTCACGAATCTGTAATCTAGTGTAACTCCTCATTTTATAGATGAAGGGAGTGAGTGAGGCTTCAAAACCATCTTGTAGGGTGCCTGGGTGGCTCAGTTAGTTAAGCATCTGCCTTGGGCTCAGATCATGATCTGGGGTCCATGGATCGATTCCTACATTGAGCTCCCTGCTCAGCAGGGAGTCTACTTCTCACTCCTCCTCTGCCTCTCCCCCTCCTCCTGCTCTCTCTCTCTCTCAACTAGATAAATAATATCTTTAAAAACAAATAAACAAACAACCAAAAAAAAAAAAAACCCAACAAAACTGGCTTGTAGTTACACCACAAATAAATGTCAGTGCCAGGATTAAGATCCAGATCGTTTGGAGCTAAGCCTAGTGACTTAAACCATACCATATGTTACTTCTAAATTTGCTTTGTTGAACTGCAGAAAATATTTCATATAGAATAGTAGTAATTGTTAAGGTGTATTGAGTGTTACTGCATGCCAAGAATCATGCTAAATAGTTAGGATACCTTTTCTCTTAAGGTCTTTTTTTTTTTTCTTTTGTAGTCCAACAAGGTAGATACTGTAATTATCTCATTTTTATAGTTAGAAAACTGAGCTTTTGAGATTAAGTGACTTTCCCAAGGCCATTGGTGAAGCTATTCAGATAGCCCCAGGGGTTCAACTCCTGTCCCCATGTTTTAACTGCTATACTTTATCTTTTCCAGCATGCTAGAAAACAGACACTCAAACTGTGCTGTGTCCCAATTCATCTTCTGGATTCATTTGTGGGTTTATGATTATGTCACATACAGACTATTTGATTTTGTGACCTCCAGTTTTTCCTTTAGGTTTTGAATTGGACTAAGGAACCATTTCCATCCAGTTACATTTAGGGAACTCACTGATACTTCCATAGTGCACTTTCCCCAGGGCCCAAGAGGAATGCTTCATTAGGACATAGTGATGGCTTCTTGTTTCAGCAGCTGTAACAGCTGTCTTTTTGGAACAAAGGAGTAATTAGAAATCATTTGCAATAAAAGCCTTCTTTCTTTTTCTGACATAAGAGCCTTTGTATTTTTGTTGACTTCTTTGAAAATTACAGAGAAAATAAATGAAACCAGGAAAAAAAAATGCCAGAAACCCCAACACCTCATCCAAATTACCTCCCCAACCAAAACTGAAACATCCTCAGAAGAATGAGGCTTTTTTTTTTGGTCTTTAATCTAAGGGTAGTGTAAAAGCCTAGGTAGTCTCTGGGACTACTTTAATCAACTTAATGCAGTCTGTAGACTTCAGGCTTTGGGCTAGTACAAAGAGACACTCAGATGTAAGCCAGTGAGTGAATGCTTTCACAGGGCATTGCACTAAAAACAGGTCTATGTGATAAAAGGAGAGGTCCAACAGGAGTCAATGATATGGTCCATTCTGGCTAGATTGATACCGTCTGGAAATGGGTTATGTTACTAAAGGTGTAGTGGCAAGAGCCAGCTGGTCCCTCCATCTAGCATAATTTCCTTCACAAGTTGCTTGTGAGAATAAAAGTGCATGGTGATGGACCTTTGTTAGTTCAAAGGTTTTTACCTCTTTATTCTAAAGCCCCATTGTGAATTCACAGGGCTTAAAATATGTATTACTGTCCCTTTCATTTTATCATTCTAAAAGAAATCAAAGACAAAACTTATTTCTTCCCAATGAGCTTGTCTGTTTGAAATCATAGGGTGTTTGTACATATGGTCTTCTAATATCTCAACTGAATCTTTGCAATTTCTGTGGGAATTGTGAGGTATTTGTCTTCCTTACAGAGTTGCAAGGAGCTCTTGCAAAAAAGACTGATTTGCTTTCTCTTCCTTTTCAGTAATTACAGTTTAGTTTATTGTAAAATAAAACAGAATAAACTACAAGGACATTTTTAAGGGGATCTGGAAGGCTGTTAATTGTCCCCTCCTTCTCAATGACAGTTGAGTAGTTCATCTTGCTATAATCTCAACTCTTGAAGATTTCCGTCCACAACTTTTACTTCAACAAAACTTCTGGCTGAATCAAATAGGTATTGAGCCTAAACATTGTGTACTACATAGGGTGATGCTAGGAAACATATGAAAATTTTAGCTGTACAACGAAAATAATACTCTCATGAACATTACTAATTGCTGTTTGTTATGACTGGCCTGAAGAATTTTTCCTGAAGGTACATACTTCATATTGTGAATTGCTTGCTCACTGGAGTCTCTATGTCCTATATTTTCTTGTCTGACACACAATCCATACTTTAAAGTCTATCTTTTATCCATTCAATACAGCTTAAAGTGTAATTTCGGTGACTGACAGTTTATAAAAAAAGGAGAAATGCTCATTTTTTAAAAAACTGGGAAACAAAATAATCTCTTACCAGTACAAAAACATTGGTGACACTCCCCAGTTTCCCAAAGAAATATTTTGTTCATCATCTCCTGAAATGTGAATCATAACACTCATGACAGGTGAATGAAGAGAGGAAAATTAAGATATGGGCACAAACAAAAGCAGCATTAATAATTCAGGTAAATAAAATTTGTATACAAAAGAAAACTGTCAAGGTGATGGAGAATGTTTCTGCAAATACAGGACATTTAGGCAACAGGAAAATGAGTTGAGCTTTGAATGTTTTACATTCCATGCAAGGGCTTATGTAGCTTGAATTTTCTTTTCCATTCCATGTAGCTTATGTAGCTTGAATTTGCTTTTCCTGATTTCATTGTTGTAGCAAATATTATTTACTATGATTTATAATCTTTCCTAGGTTAACTGAGTTGGAGTTTTTCCCTTATCCACATTGCTACAATTTTAAAGAATCAGCCTCAGGTAGACTGTGGAGTGTTCTTTGATATTTTATAGTTTGTTTATATTAGCTTTAATTGGTTGAAAGCCATTCTTTTCTTATCTGAGCCATTTATACTAATTTATATAATTTTGTCATATCTCATCCGTAGTGTTGCTCAGTGAGTCTCTTCATGTAGTTTGGCTGCTTTAATTTTTAAGGCACGTTGTAAAAACATCTAAGAGCAGATGTGTGTATAAATATAAATATGTATACATATTTTCAGTTGTAAAGGTAGTACATTACTATTTACTCTTCTGAATGTAATTTGTTTTCACTTTTCATTATACCTTGGAAATCATGCTTATCAATACGTATAGATCTACTTCATTGTTTTTAATGGTTGTGTATAGACCTTTTTTTTTTTTTTTTGCTGGTAGCTATTTAGGTTGTTTTTCTTTCAGTTTCTGTGATAAACAATGCTTCAGTGAACATCTTTGCATATATATCTTGGCTTATTTTTGCAAGTAAATTGCTAGTGAAATTGCTGAAGGATAAATTCCTGGCAGTTAAATTGCTGTGAAACGTATAGTCAAATTGCTTCCCAAAGAGGTTACGCCAATTTACATGTTCACCAGTTGTGTAGGAGGGAGTCTGTTTCTCTATATTCCAGCCAATATTGAGTACTACCACATATTCTGAGCTCTGCCAATCTTGCATATCATTTAAGATGGATTGGTGGCTCTAAGCCCATGAGCTCAGCTTGTTAATGTGACCTCCCTGTAGAGAGATCTGTTTCCTGGAGAACCTCTAGCGTCAGTGTCTTTAGAATTTTTCTCTTGCACTAGTCAGACTCTAGTGGGGTTGCAGACACTCCTGCAATCTCCTGCCTGGAGGGGGAATGCCTGACGGTCAGTGTTCTGGGAGCCAAGGAGAGAAGTCCGTTTTCAGTGCAGAACTCATGCTCTGAACTGTACATTGAGTCCCCAGGTCAAGGACTTTGTTACCAATCCTTCCCCAAAGAGTGAATCTCATTTTTCTGCTTTATGAATTATGTTGGTTCACTGTTTCCCCCAACACCAGTTTGAGATACAGCACTCTGGGGTCTGCTCAGTCATTTACCATTCTCTGTGTTTTTATAAGTTTGCAAAAATACTGCCCCCTCTCCTGTTCACCCTAACTCACTTAAATAAAGTGAATGTTTCTGGAGGGAGCAAGAGTGGTGGGTATGTGTTCAGTCTGCTGTTTCATCTTAGTCTATTAATCCCTCTAAACTCTCAATGTTCTCAACTGAGGAAAGAGGATAATAGTGTTTTCATCAGTTGTGAGGATGGAATTGTGGTAATACAGGGAAAGGACAAATCATGGTCTCTCAATAAATGTCTTTGTATAATATTACTACCTGTGTGACTACATCCCTCCCACACTTGTGGAATATATCGCAGATATATTGCAAATAAATCTTTTCTTCCTGAGAGACGGAAAGCATGTTATATGGAAAAAAATTCCTTCTCCTCTGAGACAGGGGAACCCTCCTGCACTGCTGGTGGGAATGCAACTGGTGCAGCCACTCTAGAGAACAGTATGGAGGTTCCTCAGAAAGTTAAAAATAGCACTACCCTATGATCCAGCAATTGTACCACTAGGTACTCACCTAAAGGATACAAAGATACAGATTTTTATATCTGCCAATGTTTTTAGCAGCATTATCAACCATAGCCAAACTATGGAGAGAGCCCAGATGTCCATCGACAGATGAATGGATAAAGAAGATGTGGTATAAATGTACAGTGGCGTATTACTCAGGCATCAGAAAGAATGAAATCTTGCCATTTGCAATGACGTGAATGGAGCTAGAGTGTATTATAGTAAACGAAATCAGTCAGTCAGAGAAAGACAAATACAATATAATCTCATTCATATGTAGAATTTAAGAAATAAGATGAAGATAGAGGAAGGGCGAAAAGAAAAAGAGGAGAGAAGGAAATAAAGCATAAGAGACTCTTCATGATAGAGAACAAACTGGGAGTTGATGGAGGGAGATGGGTGGGGGATGAGATAGATGGGGGATGGGTAATTATTAAGAAGGGCACTTGTGGTGAGCACTGCGTGTTGTGTCTACAGTAAGCGATGAATCACTAAATTCTACTACTGAAACCAATATTGCACTGTATGTTAACTAAAATTTAAAAAAAATTAAAAAAAAATCCCACCTTCTCCTCTGATCAGGATCAGATTTGTATGCCTTGCTCTCTTGTTGCCATCAACATAATAATGTGAGGAAATGATTTTTCACTGGGTATCCTCAAATGTCGGTGTGTGTAGGTCTTCTCTTTTGGGCTAGCTGGTTTCACCTAAGGGGGAATTTCTAGTGTTTTACCTGTGGATGGCAACCTGTTGCTGGACCTTGGATTGCTGATCAGGATAAGGGCTCTGTGGGCCTTGCTCCTTCCTATGTAGGTTTGAGTGGAAACTCTTGTTTTTGGTCACTTCAGTCCTATCTTCAGCAATGCCGGTGGTCCCGAATGTGGGAGCTCTGGGGTTCCAACCTGCCAGGAAGAAAGCCTCTTATCTCCTGCTGGGGTGGGAGGGAGCAGTTTCATGGCTCTGTGGGGTGTGGGAGGAGTCTTGGAAATTGAACCACTCTTTGTAAAAATGCCTTGCAACTTTTTTTTTTTTAAGATTTTATTTATTCACTTGACAAAGAGAGAACACAAGCAGGGGAAGGAGCAGGGGGAGAGGGAGAAGCAGACTCCTGCAGAGCAGACTCCGAGCAGACGCCCAACTGATTGTGCCACCCAGGCGCCCTGCCTTGCAGCCTTTAATGTATTTACAGATCACCTGGGAATAGGCTCTGAATCAGTAAGTCTGGAGTGGTAGCTAGAATTCTTTATTTCTTTTTTTAAGGTTTTTAAAATTTATTTGTGGGGCAGGGAGAGGCAGAGAGAGAGAGAGAGGGAATCTCAAGCAGACTCTCCGCTGGCAGGAAAGCCCATGCGGGACTCCATCTCACGGCGCTGAGACTGTGACCTGACCTGAAATCAAGTGTCAGACACTTAATCCACTGAGCCACCCAGGTGCCCCTGGAATGCAGTATTTCTAACAGGCTTTTAAGAGATGCCAGAGGGGGGTCCCTGGGTGGCTCAGTGGTTTAGCGCCTGCCTTTGGCTCAGGGCGTGATCCTGGGGTCTCAGGATCGAGTCCCACATCAGGCTCCCTGCATGGAGCCTGCTTCTCCCTCTGCCTGTGTCTCTGCCTCTCTCACTCTCTCCCTCTTTCTCTCTCTCTCTCTCATGAATAATAATAATAATAATAAAAATCTAGAGATCCAGGTAGCTGGTTGCAGACTGTGAATAGCAAAGCTTTCTATAGACTACCCATCCAACTGTCCTGGACCATCCAACCAACTTCTTTGCTTTCCTGGGCTTCTGGTGACCTGAATAAAGTTGCTTTTGTTAGTTTTTCCCTCTATAGGTTTAGGCTTCAGGTTTTCCTGCTTTGCAGAATGACTGACCGCTTGCCTGTTCATATTTGAGTGAGATAGGAAAAATCTCTCTTCTGTTTTTGTTTCCTTTTCTGTCCTCTTTGTCCTTGTAGGTTTGTAGCTTTCCATTCCTCTTTTGTCATTTTAGGAAGGGGCAAGAGGGAGCAGAGATAACTATAGGAGTTCAAATTGCTATGTTCTGTGAAGTCAATTTAGACAATCGCAGGTGTCTGAAAAACACTTGCTGACTGTAAAGTTCTATAGAAGTTAGTTAGAGTATTTCGCTGAGCATACCAGGAGGCAATGATCAGAGGTCGCTGTGTACTCTCGTCCCATCAAGTACGTAACTACCTGGTATGTACGGCTAGCATCCACCAGGTATAGAGCTGGGACCTTCAAGAACAGGAGAGAATATGCATGAGAAATATGAATATGGCCAATGCTGGTAATTATGGATTCAGCAATAGCCAGCTTACCGTTGCACATCTATAGGAATTTTTCCACCTTAAATGTTGGAATAATGCAACTTTAGTTCTGATTCAATTTAAGACTGAAAGTTTGGCTATGCACAGGTATAATCAGAGAAGCAATCATGGGATATGAGCCAAGGATTCGATCTATCATCTACCTATTGTTTTTCTATCTATCACATATAGATGTAAAGGGATCTGTATCCTTGCTAGATGTATATCCATATCCTCCAGGATTGATTTATGTATCTGGAAGCGAATACAAATTATATTATTTTCCTCTTCTTTTAAAACAAAGGTAGCTGTTATATATATTATTCTACACATTATTTTTTCCCATGGCAGTATTTGGTATGTAACATTGTGCTTTTTTTTAAAAAAGATTTTATTTATCTATTCATGAGAGATAGATAGATAGATAGATAGATAGATAGATAGATAGATAGATAGAGGCAGAGACACAGGTAGAGGGAAAAGCAGGCTCCACGCAGGGAGCCCGATGTGGGACTCGATCCCGGGACCCCAGTATCAGGCCCTGGGCTGAAGGTGGCGCTAAACCACTGAGCCACCTGGGCTGCCCAACCTCGTGCTTTCTAATAGTTTGCATGCTATTCTACTATATGAATGTACCATAGTTAATTTAGTCTATCCTCTATTAGACATCTGATATCTGGGCCTTTTCCAGTCTTTTGCTTTTACAAATGTTGCTGAAATCAGTGTAATTTCATGCGTGTACTCTTAGATCTTCATGGTAAATTTTTTAAAATGGAATTTCTAGATCACAGGGAATAGTACATTTGTAGATATTGCCGATTATCAGTTGTTCTCCATAAGCATTAAACAAATTTGTATTGGGGCGCCTGGGTGGCTCGGATGGTTTAAGCATCGGACTCTTGACTTCGGCTCAGGTCATGATGTTGGGGTCGTGAGATCAAGCCCCATGTCAGGCTCCCCCCTCAGCAAGGAGTCTGCTTAAGATTCTCAGATACTCTCTCTCCCTCTGCCCCACCCCACTGCACTCTCTCTCTCTCAAATAAATAAATACTTCTTTTAAAAAATTTATACTTCTGCCAGCAATGCTGAAGAGTGCATATTATCCCACAAATAATACATTAGCAGTTCGACATTGTTGCCAAAATGAGAAGTTTTTTTAAAAAGACATTTTTCTTGGTATGTCTGAGGTTGAATCTTTTCATATGGTTAAGGGCCACTTGTGTGCTTTATCTGGGACATGTGGATTTCAAAAATCCATGTTCTTTGTCAATTTTTCAACTGAGTTTTTTTTCTTCGAGTTTTTTTTGGGGGAACTCTTTATATATTAAGGAGATGTGGCTCACAGGCTAAGGTGATCTCTGGTAGGTGATGCCCTTGTACAATTCCCTCTCTTTAAATGAGAGCAGAACCTGTGACTTGCTTCTAACAAAGAGAATAGGTCAGCAGTAAAGGGATTTTGCATATTTAATTAAAGTCCCTGACCACTTAATTTTAAGTCAATCAAAAGGGACATCCTGGGTGGGCCTGACCTAATCAGGTGCGCCCTTTAAAAGGGAGTGTAGAGGTCAGAGACTGGAAGCAACAGAAGCTTGTTCTCTTTGTTGCTGCTCTTGAAGAAGTAAGCTGCCTTGTATTTTGTGAACTATATCAGGGAGTTTGCAAGCAGGTCCTTCCTTAGTCAAACCTGTAGATGAGAAGATAGCTTTTAGGTTTAGTCATAACTGGAAAGACTTTCCCTATTCTAAGATTATAAAACATTTCTGCATGTTTTCTTCCACAACTTTTGAGATTTTATTTTTGTACACTTAAAGTCTTTGATCTGTTTGGAATTTAATTTGCCTTAAGGTGTGAAAAATGGATAAAATTTGTTTTTTCTAGGTGGCTGTCCAGATATCTCAATACTAAAATTTGTTTTAGTGTTTCAACCTATCCCCCTTTGGTCTGAGAGGAGATTTTTTCCCCCATGAATTCCCTTGTGTATTGGAATTGTCTAAACTTTAAAAAAAAAAAAAAGAATGGTCTAAACTTTTAATATTTTGGTAGCATAATTTCTTTTTCTTTTTGAATTTCATTTCATTTTACTTTTTTTTCATTTTTAAAGTTTAAATTCAATTTGCCAATATATAACACCTGGTAGCATAATTTCTTGAATGTAATTTGGTACATTATTTCTCTGAATTTTTTTTAGGGGGGCCTATTTCTTAGAAGTCAGGAATTTCAACTGACCATCTTTGTATCTCCTAGCCCACTGTTTGGAATACAATAGACCCTCAATGAAAGCTTATTGAAGGAATGAATAATGGTATTCATACAGTGCAGATGTAATTTATGGAATGCTTTTGCTCAGTATTAACTTTCCTTAGTCAGCAGCTGAATTTCAGTTTAGGGAATTATGATTTTGGGGTTCAAGCTCCATCCCTACAAATGAGTTTATAGATACATACTCGGTGCATATGTATAGATTTATGATTGTAATCTTGACCAGTAGAACCAAAGAGAAATGAAGTGTGTATTTATGTTCCCATTCTGCAACTGAAAGAAAACATAATAAACTTCAATCAGTTAGTAATCATTTGCATTTATTATGGGTGATGGGAATCACTTACTGCTCAAACCTATAGTTTCTATGGGGAGGACTTTCCCTCTTGCCTCACCCCTTAGTCCAACCTACAGAGGAACCCACAGAGGTATTGTGAGTTATCTATCTAGTGAGTTTGGGAAAGGAGCTAGACATACAAGGCCTAGCCATTTTCTCATACTATTTGTGTGTGTGTGTGCGCGCGCACATGTCTGTGTTCAACATCTTGTTGGAAACACATATTCTAATCTGATTTTCTTTTAAAATTTTTTAAAATTTAAATTCAGTTTAATTAACGTATATTGTATTTTTAATTTCAGAAGTAGAATTTAGTGATTCATCAGTATTATATAACACCCAGTGCTCATTCCATCAAGTGCCCTCCTTAATGCCCATCACCCAGTTACTCTACTCCTCTACCTACCTCCTCTCCAGCAACTCCCAATTTGTTCCCTTTAGTTAAGAGTCTCTTATGATTTGTCTTCCTCAGTTTTCCTCTTTTTTAATTTTTCCTTCCCTAACTGACTTATTTCACTTAGCATGATAATGCTCTAGTTCCATTTGCAACAATGAGGATGGAACTAGAATGTATTGCGCTAAGTGAAATAAGTCAGTCAGAAATACAAATACCATATGATTTCACTCATAGGTGGAATTTAAGAAACAAAACAGAAGAAAATAAGGGAAGGAAATTCAAAAAGAATGGAATGGAATCAAGTGATAATTGTCTTTCTCTGATTGACTTATTTCACTTAGCATAATATGCTCTAGATCCATCCTCATTGTTGCAAATGGCAAAATTTCATTCTTTTTGATGGCAGAGTAATATTCCATTGTATACAAATACTACCTCTTCTTTATCCATTCATCTGTCAATGGGCATCTGGGCTTTTCCCATAGTTTGTCTATTGAGGACATTGCTGCTATAAACACTAGGGTGCAGGTGGCCCTTCAGATAAGTACATTTGTATCTTTGGGATAAATACCCAGTAGTACAATTGCTGGGTCATAGGATGGCTCTATTTTCAACTTTTTTGAGAGATGTACATACTGTTCTCCAGAGTGGTTGCACCAGTTTGCATTCTCACCAAGAGTGTAAGAGGGCTCCCGTTTTCCACATCCTTGCCAACATCTGTTGTTTCCTGACTTGTTAATTTTAGCCATTCTGACCAGTGTGAGGTGATACCTCATTGTGTAATCTGATTTTCTATGTAGATTTTCTAAAGTAGAAATTGGATGCACAGATGGTAGCATTTACACAGTGTGGTCTTGGAGAATGCATCCCTTCAATGCTTGATGTTCTTGATGGCCAGGTAGGCTTGCATTTTTCTGCACTGCATGGCACTGAGTGAATGAATTTACTTCCATCCACTGCTGACACACCTGAGCCATGTCCCTCAACCTAGACTGGCCTTTGCTGTCAATCCTGCTGATATTCTGACCCATATCTCTTGTTTAGTTCACTACTGGTTGGGAACTCGGGCCGAGTAAATGGTTCTATTTAATGGGCTTCCTCAAGCCTTTCAGCATTTAATCTGAAATTACTTTAATTGTAATCTTCCCCTGATAACCTTCCTAAACTCTTTCTTTTGAAATTACCTAATTCAACCAATTTTGTTTTAATATACTGTGTGTTGGCTCATTTTAAGTACTTAAAATCGAGATAACTGACTAATGTTACTAATGATGGGATGTGTTTAATGTAGCTTTATATCTCATCTCTATATGCTCGTTGAAGGCCGTGCATATTATGTATATAGGTTCATTCAGTAGTTTCAGAGAATGAGCAGAGTCTGTGAAATTCATTAAATATTGCCACAATAAGAAAAAAGGACAAACCACAAGAGAAAAACAATCTGTACATGAGATTTCACTGCAAACTAGACTGTTTCAGTGTTTATAAATATTCGTCTGTGGAGAGAAGTACATGTATTATAATAATTATGCATTAGTGCCTCATTAGTAGGGGGTTACATCCATGCTGTTTCTTTTTCCTCTAGTGTATTTCTGATAAGTTAGCATTTTTAAAGTCTTATTTAAAATGTAATAAAAACAGAGGAGAGAGAGTGTGTGTATATTCAAGAGTAGATCATTTGTAATTCCTTCAGCTGTGTGAAGAAACATGTTCCATGGGCTTCTGAGCCTACAGAGAAGATGTAAAATATTACCTTCCTTATTCAGAACCAGAACCTAATGACTTGAAAAGTGACAAGCAGGTCATGTCAGAACAGAACTTTTATCGTATCGATGTTTTATTTTGGATGCCATTATATACATTTAAATGATAGGTTCCTAAGTATGTTTTTTAAAAGAGATCCTTTCCTGACTAGCACTCCCAGAAATACCTTTTAATGCACTTTGTAGGTACCTTCTAATTGCAAAATCCATGGATATGTTCAGTCTTTTAAAATTTGATCCTTCTGTCAAATTCCGTCTAGTTGGGGGCACCTGGGTGGCTCATCGGTTGAGCGTCTACCTTTGGCTCAGGTCGTAGTCCCAGGGTCCTGGGATCGAGTCCCACATCAGGCTCTCTGCAGAAAGCCTAGTTCTCCCTCTGCCTGTGTCTCTGCCTCTCTCTCTGTCTCTCATGAATAAATAAATAAAATCTTTTTAAAAATCTTAAATTTCATCTAGTTGACCAATTTCTCCTTTTTGGGGTTTGACCTTTGACTGCTAGATAGAGCACATTACTTGTTCTCCTCCAGCCTCTCTGACTGCTGTTTCTCTATCTCTCTTACGTGGTCCTCTTGATTTTTTTTGTCTTTTCCTCACATATTCCATTTTTTCTTTTCACTGCTCTTCTCACACTTCCTCCTCTCCCCAGATGATCTTGGTTCTCATGACCATCTATGCTAATGATTCCTACGTCTATGTTTTTGCTCTGCTTGAATCTGTGTCAGGTTGCCATTTCCAACTGCATACTGGGTTCCTCTAGCAGTCTCATAGGTACTCAGAACTTAACTGAAGACCAGCTGGAATTCATCATCTTCTCTCATAAGCTTGCTCTCACTTCTTTTATTCTGTTTTAAATGACGGCATCACTATCAGTCACCAAAAGAAGCAGCTTGGAAGTTACCCTTGACAGCTTTCATATGTCCTCTCCTGTGTCCATTTAGGCACCAAGCTCTGACAAATCTACCTCTCAGTATGCTCTCAAATCGATCCCATTCTTTGAGTCTGTCTTATGACTTCTCTGGTTGGATAAACTGCTTGGGCTATTGCAACTGACTTTCCACAGGCCACCTGGCATGTTGTCTTGTCCCAGTCAAAGCCACACTCTCACACTGCTTTAGAATGCATTGCTGCCCAGGCACTGCCCTTCTTAAAACTCATCAGTGGCTTCCTATTGCATGAAGGGTAAGGATCAAGCTCTTAATGTAGGGTGCAAGGCCTTTAATTTGGAGGAAAGAGGAGTGGGAAACTGTTTTTGAGGCACAAAGTTAAAACAATATAGAAATGTAAAAGGTAAAAAAAAAAATCACCATTCCCCAGTCCACTCCCCAGAAGTAACCACTGTTAGAATAGAAGTTAAAATTCTTAAGTACAAGTTACAGAAAATGCTGGTTGATTTAAGCAAGAAAGGAATATATTTAGAAAAATGTGTGGTAGCTTCCTGAATCCTCAGAAGTGAGAACCGGATTGAAGATGATGCAGCCAGGAGGTAACAAAGTGCCACATCCAAAGTAACATGGAGGCCATCATTGCGGTGGCCACTGTGTGGTCGGTGCTGGCCCCAGCACTACAGCTGTTGCTTCTCAGCAGCTCCATCCTACTGTCATAGCCATCACTGCACAGACACCTGTGTTCCTAGTTCCTGCAAGGCTGGGCTGGGGCTTTGGTTAGCATAGCCTAGACATAGTGAGGGCTTGGAAAGCAACTGAGATTTTCAGGGACAAAGTCACAAAGAAATTATGAGTAGAAACTCTGGAACCCAATTTCTTGGATTGCAATTTGTTCATGTACTTATTGGTTGGCAGGATATTTGACCTCTCTGCGTCTCAGTTTCCTTTTCTGTGAAGTAGGGATGCTTCATGGGATTGTAGTGAAAATGAAATGTTATTTTAGGCGAATTGGTTACAAAAGTTCTTGACTGAAATCTTATCATTTACATCAACATGGATGGAACTGGAGGGTATTATGCTGAGCAAAATAAAGTCAGTCAGAGAAAGACAATTACATGGTTTTACTCATATGTGGAATATAGGAAACAGTGCAGAGAACCATAGGGGAAGGGAGGGAAAACTGAATGGGAAGAAATCAGAGGGAAAGATAAATCATGAGAGACTCCTAACTGTTGGAAAGGAAACTGAGGGTCACTGGAGGTGAGGTGGGTAGGGAAATGGGGTAACTGGGTGATGGGTATTAAGGAGGGCACGTGATGGGATGAGCACTGATGCAACTGATGAATTACTGAACTCTATATTTGAAACTAATGATATACTATATGTTGGCTAATTAAAGTTAAATTTTTAAAAAGTTCCTGGTGATGATAAATATATAAAATGTTAGCTATTATTATCATTTCAGATTATATAGTGAAACTTGATTTTCCCATTAAGACTTATCTGGAAGAGAAAGATTGCACAAATTTAGAAAAGGAGTTCATGCAAGCGGGCAGCCAGAAAGAATAAGTGTCCATTATCCTAGGTATCCTTCCCTAGGATAGACTTTTTGCCCATCCATTTGCAGTTAAGACATTTGTGCTTGTGCGTGTGTGTATGTGTGTGTGTGTGTGTTGTATCTGTATACTCAACTCAAACCTAGCTCAAACAACCTCAGACACAAAGCGTGGGAATTTACTGGTCTTGTGATCAAACCACAAAGAGGGAGGACAGGGAAGCAGCTGGGTCTTAAGACAACTGGAAGCATAGAGCTCAGTGCCACTAACACTCTTTCCCTCTCTTAATCTCAGTTTCTCTTGGTGTATCAGTACCATTCCCTTATATCCAATTCTTCTACAAGACTGAAAAAGACCATCTCTGGCAGCATAGGGCCTCATATCTTCCTACTCACCATCAGCAAGAAGTAGAATGTCTTCCCTCTGATGCCTGGTTAAGGAATTCTGGCAACTGGTGTGGGTTGACTTTGGTCAGTCGCTGTGGCTGGGTAGGTTGTCATCAGGGAGCCCGGAAGCTTCTACTGAGACCACGTGTTTCAAATTTGGAAAAAAACATTTTCCCAAAGGAAGGACTATTTGGCAGGCTGTTTTATGTTCTGTATAATTAACCCCGGTGGCAAGCTAAAAATTCCTTTACATTAAACAAATCTGTCTTTAAATTAGAAATAAAAAGCGCATGTAGCCGAAGTGTTAGGTACTGATTTTTAAAACCTTGGAGATCAGCATTGTGTTAACTTGGGCTGCCAGGATAACTTGTACAGTTCCTTGGAATAAACTTCTGTCATCTTTCAGTTGTAGAGTATCCTGAGTTGCAAGGGAGCTTTAAAAAAACTGTTACTATTTGCAACCATTTATCTGTGTGAATCAATTCTCAGCAACCAAAACAAAATACAACAAAACAAAACAAAACGGCAGGGATACTGTTCTGACTGTGGCTATCATCTGCCACTCCTAATTTCTGATTTTGTGTTCAACCAGACTGCTGGGTGTTCTCATTGATTGACTTCATATTAGGTAAGTATTTTGTATTTTAATCTTCAAAATTAATGTATACTAAAACTATTGCTTTCAGATGTTTTATTTTCTTGTAAGACTTCATTTGAAAGGGTTTAACTGCTAAAATTTGAAAACTGGTATGTTACAGTAGGGGTTGGCAAAGTGCCTGTAAAGGGCCATATAGTAAATATTTTAGATTTTGCAGGCCATAGGGTCTCTAGTGCAGTGACTCAGCCCTGCCATGGCAGCGTGAAAGCAGCGATCCGACAGTGCATAAGGAACTGTGGTGACTGTTCCAATAAAACTTTATTTACAAAAACTAGAGGCAGATTGAATTTGGCCGGTGGGCTGGGCTATCGTTTGCCAACCCGTCTGTATTAGAGCTTTTGCCATGAGTGGATAGACTGGACTATTCAGACCAGTTATATAGTTACCTTTAATGAAGGGGGCAAATGAGCTTCCCTCTCATTCTGTATTTATAGTTACTTTAAGAGGGTCTTGAACAGTTCTGATTTTAGTTAAAATTACATTACTGATAGCTGCATTGGATTTGTTGGGTCATCACATTTGTTTTGAAATCCGCCAACTTTAAATTAGCCCCACTATGCATTTTATATGTTCTTAGGCATAAAATAATCTGAAAGAGTTTGTATGATAATTCTCTTCTATGGTGGAGATTTATTCATTAACTAATCTTTACTTCTAATCTCGTTTGTGAGTATGAGGGAAGAGTTTAAACTAGGCACACTAATCTAATCTTCCCAATTGATGCTTCTTTTTCTTTTGCTCACAATAGCTTGTGTCATCTGAAAAAGGGCCCGAATAAATGTATCATTTGTCACTAGCTAAAACTGTCATCATTAACTTGATTAATCAAATGCTGCTCTTAAAGATGGATTGAAACACAAAATAGTCAGCCTGGTTCCACATAATGAAGAGATTAATTTGACACCCAAGACAACCAATTTAGTATTACTCAATGATCATGCTTTATTTAGAAAGCCATCAATTAGTATATTTTTCCTTGATGTACTATTTTGTCTTTCTAACAAGAAATGGTGATTTCCTCAAAAGTTAATCTGCTTCCCTTAAACATAAAAGGATATTTATCTTAGCACTCTTAAATTCCAAAATGTGAAACTCTTTTATGAGTAAGGAGAAAATTAATGATGGATTAAAGAGCTTACAATGGAAATCTTAAGTTTAGGATATTGCTGACTTTCTCTTCATAACATGATTAGGGTTACGGTAGTAGAAGTCACAGCAAGAGAGACCCAAAGGCCTCTGTTCTTACTTCTCTTGGAGGGAGATTAAAATGGCCTGGATACACGTACTGAGGTATAAATTGTACACTAACTTGCAAAGAAGTTAATTAGATTTTACTGCTTTTTTTTGTGTGTGTATGTGGTGGTTGGGAGAATTTTTTGGCAAAGTAAGAAGAACATTAAGTCGCAGTATCCATCTTCTTTATATGATTGATACTTAAAGCAACCGAGAGAGCTGTATTCATGAGGTTTATGTGGCATATGGATTTTTTTAATCATCCCCTGTTGAGTAGCATTTCTTACTATGATGGGAAGAAACAGCAAGCAAATATTTCATTAACTAACTTAGGGCTAATGATGCTTTCTGGACGTGGAGTTTACTGTGAATGAGAAGTTGGAGTTGATGTTTAAAGAGTTCTGAGTTGGATTAGATTTCAAATGCTAAGCGTGAGGAATTTTTAAAAGGAGAGTGATGCTATTTCATTAATAGTTGATGGAAATTTACCATTTGAAAGGCTGACGTGTTTTAGAACCTATTATGAGTTATTAGATGGCATGCCATTTATGGATTTGACAGACTGTTGAAATCTGTTTTGTTTTGCTTCTTGTTTTTTGTCGAGAGGGGCCTTGGCAGTATGCTATGTGTGTGACATATTTCTTGCATCCGCTTGAGTGGTTGGTGTTTCTGCCTAAGTCAGCCTCCTGGTGCTTGTGAAAGCTTTACAGAGTGCTAGGGGACTTTCAACATGGGTAAGGAGACTGTAGTAGGTAGTAGGTAGTAGCCCACACTGCCCTTCCCTGGTTCCGTAACTCATCGTGTGGGCTTTCTCCCTGCTGATAGAGCCAGATGACAATCAAGAAGTGGCGATGAAATATTCCTTAAGTCCTCAGTACCGTGGGCCACACTGGTGTGTGTTCGATGATCTGAATGGGTCTTCTCTGTCCACGAGACAGGAGTTCTTGGAGGCTGCTCGCAATTAGGTCCACGGTAGGAGCCCTCAGAACTTTCCTTGCTGCTATTTGAAGGAAAGTATGTAAAGAACAAACATTTCAGAATTGTTGTATGGATTTTAGAGACCTGTTTCCCAGTAGGGCAGCCCTGGACTGGGAGCCAGGTCTACTGTGTTCTAGGCCTCTTGCCACCAGTAAGGAGTTGTGTCACCTTGGGCAAGTTTCCCTGCTCTTTTAGAGGTTAGGAAAGTATAGATTTATTGCTCAGATAGAATGTGGGCAACATGAGAGGACAACATGAGAAGAATACATTAATATTTTAATAGTGTTCAGAGGCATAAGCATGAACAGTTGTAGAAAATATGTACTTGAGGGAAAAATAAGTTTATCATTGAGAATGGATTCCCACAAAGCTGAAAGAATCTGTTAAGGATTGATGGCTTGACCTTCAACCCATCCATATATTTTTCATTTCTTAAAAGCAAAAACATCTCTTCCTCCCCCTTCATGCTGCCCTTCCTTCTGATTACAAAAGAAAGATTTTTCTTTTGTAGAAAATTTGGAAAATATGGATGCTTACAAGGAAGAAAAGAGAATTTAACTACCCAGAAATCAAGCCCTTAAGATTTTAATATAATCTTATTGTTTCTTTCCTCTGTATGTGTATGTGTGTATGCACATAATTGGAATCATACTGAATGTGGTTTTCCCATTGTGTTGTTTTAATTTAATAATACACTTGAGTATTCTTCTAAAATATAATTTTAAATGAATATATAATATTCCAGAACACGCATCTTGTTTAGAAGATTCTCTTTCCCATTACGAAATGTTCTTTGGCAATAAATTTGGAAAATATAGAAAGAGATAAAGAAGAAAAAGAAAACCAATGATAACTCGATTATTCGAAAAAATCAGCCCTCTGGTCTGTTTTTCTATGCATTTTCACTATATTTATAATTTGTCTTCTGCCTTTTGTTTAACAGTATGACATAGATATCTTGCTTTACTATGAAAATTTATCTTAAGTATGCTTGATGTTAAAATTTATAGTTCCGTTTGGTATTGTACAATCTTTGTAATTAATATTGCCATGTGGTTATGTATATAACATAAGAAATTACATTTCACCATTCACGCATTTAACATATTTATTGAGAGCCTATTATGTGCTAGACACTTGGCATACACTTGTGAACAGAACAGATGGTCCACATTATGAATGGTTGTATATATTCTTTCATAATCATTCTTGTTTCCATTACCAATATATCTATACATGAACTAGTATTTTGACCCTGTTGTTGTGATCTTGTTGTTTCACTGATTTACCACTGGTGCACCTTGGATTGTTGTCAATTTTTCCCTGTGTGAATTATGAATATCCTTACAACCAAGTATTTTTTCACGTTCTTAGTTATTTCCCTATGACAACTTTCTAGAGTTTAATATCTCGATTAAAAGGCATACATATTTTTAGGACTTCTGATATCTGTTGTCAAAGTGCTATCCAGAAAGTTTGTATCAATTTTCACTCCTAACTGTAATGATTGAGGGCCATTTTTTCTAGGCAAAAATAGCATACCATTGTTATTTTAATTTTCATGTCTTGCTTTTATGCCAGAGATACCTCCTCCTCCCGTCACTCCTAGATTATGCACATTTATTTATTTATTTTTTTAAAGATTTTATTTATTTATTCATGAGAGACACAGAGAGACAGGCAGAGACACAGGCAGAGGGAGAAGCAGGCTCCATGCAGAGCCCAATGTGGGACTCGATCCTGGGACTCCAGGATCACACCCTGGGCCAAAGGCAGGCGCTAAACCGCTGAGCCCCCCAGGCTGCCCGATTATGCACATTTAAAATCTATATGATTAAGTGAAAGGGATTATAGGGAAAAGGAGAGAAAATGAGTGGGAAAAATCAGAGAGGGTGACAAAACATGAGAGACTCCTAACTCTGGGAAACGAACAAGGGGTAGTGGAAGGGGAGGTGGGCAGGGGTGACTGGGTGACTGGTGACTCAGGGGGGCATTGACAGGATGAGCACTGGGTGTTATACTATATGTTGGCAAATCGAATTTCAATAAAATATATATATTATATAAAAATAAAATTTACGTAATTTTGCTTAAAATTTTTGATTCCTAATCTAAGTGAAAATGATTTATTCTTGTGAATAATAGTGTAAGGTTCAACTTTTTTCCCTCCTAAATAGCTAATCAATGGTTCCAGCTGAACAGCTCTCTGTATATATACTTGGATGTATTGCAGGGGTTTTAGTAGCACTTACCTGTTTACTATACAGTCATTGCTCAGTTTTGTGTCTGGTAGCACAAATTCCTTCCTTTTTAAAAATTTTCAGTCTTTTCTTTGATTTACTTTTTTATTTTTTCAGATGCATTCGTTCTTTTTATTCAGATCTGTTCTCCAGTTTAGCTTCTTATTTTTGTTTTTTTATTTTTAATTTTTTAAAACGATTTTATTTATTTATTTGACAGAAAGAGAGCACATGCAGGCGGAGCAGCAGGCAGAAGGAAAGGGGGAAGCAGGTTCCCCACCGAGCAGGGACCCCTCCGCGGGGCTCAATCCCAGGACCCTGGGATCATGACCTGCGCTGAAGGCAAACACTTAACCAACTGAGCCACCCAGGTACCCCTAGTTTAGCTTTTTAAATGGAAGTAGCCATGTTGGCAGCCTTTCCTGTGGCAGGGAAAATAAGGTCAAATAACAGAGAAGAAGCCTAACTCTATTGTCTCTGTCAGCTTTTTCTCATTGGCTTTATAATCTCCAGAAATTTCTCCGTGTTTTGACTTGTAGGTGGCACCTCTCCTCTGCTTCTGGCACTGCAGTGTATTAAAAAAATATTTATTCTTTAATTGTTGGATTTGGGGGAAGGAGAAGAGGTAAACATGTCATTTATCAGCCATTGGAAATAAGAATATTCAGCTTTTTTTTTTTTTAAGGAAAGTGAGCATAGCATTAGAGCTGTTAAAAGTAGTAAACATACAGAAGTCACTGTCATGGCTGCTCAGCAGCTCAGGCCTGTCAAAGAAATACGCACAAGTATGTTCTCAGCGTCTGGATCACTGAAGCGTTGCCACAAGCTTTAAGCATGTAATTGTTACTGCCATACTCGAGAAGGAAGACAAGAAAGAAAATTATGACATTTGGGGCATGTTTGTTCTTTTAGCAGCAATAACTTGGCCAAAATTTTCCTGGATGACGTATGTAGCAAGTGCCTCTGGCCCCCCATGTCATATCTCCTCAGCCCACCTCTAGTTACGGCTGCAACTGCAGTGGACAGCTCCATTCTAATTCGTACTCACCTTGTCCTGACAATACCATGCTCGATGTGTGCCCTGGGGGTCTTTCTGTTCTCTTCCCTACGGCTTTCTCTGATGCTACAGGAGCCTGTTCAGTCCCCATGCAAGTCCCAGAGTGTGGGGATGTTAAGACCCCTAAGCTCAGCCCTTAACCAGTGGGGGTCAGAACAGAATGGATAGATGCTTCAGCCTCTTGTCTTTCAGGTAGACGATTTGGGGTGTGGTGGTCATTGGGTGTTTCTCAAATGGTCCTGACTTCATTGCCGATAGTAGGGAGGTTGGTGATACAGACTTATTAGGGGTTTCCCTGCTTTCTTTTCTTACTTGCCTGGCTCCCTCCCCCTTGTTTCTTGGAATCACCTTCTAAGAAATCACTTGTACCCATGATCTTGTCTCAGAATGCTTTTGATGGAACCCAAACTAAGACCACATCATTAAGTGTCTATTCTAGAATTTTATTATTTTTTAAATAGTTTATTTATTTATTCATGAGAGACACAGAGAGAGAGGCAGAAACATAGGCAGAGACAAAAGCAGGCTCCCTGCAGTGAGCTCGATCCCAGGACCCCAGGTTGTGAGCCACCGAGGCACCCCCTACGCTAGAATTTTAATGAAGCTTTGAGGTTGAGATGTTTCACTGCTGGCCTTGACTGCATGGAGGATGTAGAAAAAGAATAGGGAACACCACCGGGGTTCTCATGTTTTATTGACTTCCAGATACATTATCACATATAAGAGCATAACTGCTGGGAAATTCTTCTGGTTTTTCAGCTTCTTGGGGCCACAGCAGTGTAGATAATGAGAGCAGGGATGGAGGAAATAGCTGCTATGTGTTGTGTGCCTTCTGTAGGGCTCTTTGTATGGATTACATTTAGTGAACTGAATAAACCTTAAAAGTGGACATTAGAATCCCTACTTTACAAAAGTCTGAGGATAAAACAATAACTTGCCCACAGCCACAATATCCAGTGAATGGCACATTCTAGCTACTAGGGATTCTACTTCAAAACCCAAGCTTTAGGGGACCTGGGTGGCTCAGTTGACTGAGCATCTATCTGCCTTCAGGTCAGATCATGATCTCTGGGTCCTGGGATCAAACCCCATGTCGGGCTTCCTGCTCAGTGAGGAGTCTGCTTCTCCCTCTTCCTCTGCCCCTTCCTCCACTCGTGCTCTTTCTTGCTCTCTTTCTCTCTCAAATAAATAAATAAAATCTTAAAAAAAGACTCATGCTTTATAACTTCACCTGGTATTAATTTTAAATGGATAATGTATATAATTCACTTATTCACATGTTCAATATTTTTTAAACTTTCATTATAAATATTGCTGAAATTCTTACTCAAAGTAATATGTGTATGTGGTATAAAATTTGATGACCTGATAAGGTATGCAGTGAAAAGCATGTCTCCCTCTCACCTCTGCTCCAGGACTGTAGAGGAAGCATCTGCTGTCACTGGTTTCTTGTATATTCTTCTAAAGTTACTCTCTATATATGTATTATTTTATTTTTAATTTTTACATATGCCATGCTCATTACTCTTTTCTCATCCTTGCTATTTTCACTTAAAATATTTTAGAGATCCTTTCAATTAATCCACAGAAAAGTTGACTCATTATTCTTAACTGCTGCAGAGTGTTCTATTATATGGATGTATCCTAAGCTATATTATCTGCTAAATTATGTCATATAAAAAGTTATTATTTTTTTTATATCTGTCGAAACCATTATTTAAAAGTTCTTCTTGGGGTATCTGGGTGGCTCAGTCAGTTAAGTGTCTGACTCTAGGTCTCAGCTGAGGTCATGGTCTCAGAGTTGTGAGATGGAGCACTGGATTGGGCTCCACACTGGGCGGGGAGCCTGCTTAAGATTCTCTCCCTCTCCTTCTGCCCCCCGCTTCATGCATGTGTGTGTGCTCTCTTTCTAAAAGAAAAAATCTTCTAAAGTAAATTAGTGGCAAAACTTATCTATAACATAAAACATAAGGAAAGTTCTCTAAAAACCAACAATAAGTGGTCCTTTTATCTGTTAATGTATAGCAAATTTTGGAGGGAATAGAATTTTGGTTCCTTTCAATTAGATATCTCTGTCTGTCTCAGTCTCTTTTTCTCTCCCCCACTCTTGATAACCATCTTTTAAAATTATCATATGTTTACTCTCAGAAGGCAGGGATTGATCTTGGAACTTGTGGTCAGTGTCCCTTTAGTTCCATTTCTGTAGCTTAGAGGCCTTTTCAGAAGCAGGCATAAATTTCAGAAACTGGGTTGTAAAAATTAACATGGATAAGGTGGATGTATCAGCTATATATATTTTTTTCAGGTGGCATAAAAAACCAAAATGCATACATAAGACAACTCTAGTTATTCATACTTAGAGTCATAAAGCCCTCTTAAAATTTGTGTTCAGAGCAAACCTACTTCGATGACGAAAGGAAGATTCCATGAGCTTCCTAATGAAACTAATTAAACCAATAAGTTACAATTTGCAATTATTCATATTATCTTTTGCTCTATCCTGTCTTGGAACTATGCTGGAATAACCTCACCCAAGCTCACTTTTTAAAAAGCTGTCCCTTAATGTTTTCCACAGACACATATGCATTTTTCTTAATTAAACTTTTAATTTTGTGCCAATTGTAGTTCCTTAAAATTATGAAAAATGAAACAAAGAGATCCTATGTACCCTCAATAGTAGCATCTTGCAAAACTATCAACTGCAGTATCACAACCAGGATATTGACACTGACACAGTCAAGATACCAAACATTCCTATCACCACGCGGATCCTTCATGTTGCCCTTTCCCAACCACATCTACTTCCCTCCTACTGCTGTCCTTTCTTTAACTCCTGGCAACTACTTAACTGTTCTCCATTCCTATAATTTTGTGCCCAGTGCCCATTTATTTCAGGAATGTTCTATCAATGTAATCATATAGTGCATTCATACATTTTTATGGGCTTCTTGAGGAATCAGCTAAATTAATTGATGATATTCCTAAATTGACACATTTTCTGTGTCACATTAGTTTGATTTTTAATAAGAAATCAAATCATTCCTTAAATATTCAACATTTTCATTTATAGAAATTCATTCAAACCTACCGAATTAGACTGGATTTCCTGGAAACTGACTTGGAAGTAGATGCTTATGTAGAGAAGGCCCATGGGGGCTTGGTCTCAGGAGACACCCCCTAAGGACATGTGGGCATGGGCTTGGGCAGCAGGAGAAGCTGCCCCACAGTCCGCTTGCAGCTGAGGCCTCAGTAAACTTCCCCGGGAGCTCTGAAACCAGATGGTCCTTCACAGTTGTCCCAATTGAGACAAGCAGACTAGACCTATATATTTCTTCAAATATATTTTAGAATCAGCTTATAGATTTCTACAAATGATCTTGCTGGGATTTTGATTTGATATTGTGTTGAATCTATAAATCTGGTAGGAAATGACACATTAAGCATATTGAATCTTCCAATTATTAAATATGTGTATCTGTATTTATCTAGGTCGTCTTTGATTTTTTTCATCAATGTTTTGTAGCTTCCAACATCTGCACATGTTTTGTTAAATTTATACCCAAGTATTTCATGTTTTTGGTGATATTGTAAATGGTACTTTTTAAAAACTCAGTTTTCAGTTGCTCATTGCTAGTACATATTGTCTTGTGATCTCGCTAAACTAACCTATCAATCCCTCTAGCTTTCTTGAAAAGTCCTTAAATTTTCTCCTTAAATTAGCATTGATGTCATCTGTAGAGAGAGTGTGGTTTTATTTCTTCCTTTCTAATTGGTTCAGCTTTTATTCCTTTTTCTTGCTTTCTCATTCACTACATTTCTACATTTCAGTGTTAACTAGAAGTGGTGAGGGCAGACACGTCTCTGCCTTGTTTCTTCTGATATTGGGGGGGAAACATTTAACCTTTCCTTTCCTTCTTTCCTTCTTTCTTTCCTTCCTTCCTTCTTTCCTTTCTTTTTCCTTTCTTTCCTTTTTTCTTTCTCTTCTCTTCTTTTTCTTTTCTTTTCTTTCTTTTCTTTTCTTTTCTTTTCTTTTCTTTTCTTTTCTTTTCTTTTCTTTCTTTTCTCTTCTCTTTTTCTTTCTCTTCTCTTTTTCTTTTTTCTTTTCTTTTCTTTCTTTTCTTTTCTTTTCTTTCTCTTTTTCTTTCTCTTCTCTTTTTCTTTCCTTTTCTCTCTTTTCTTTTCTTTTCTTTCTTTTCTTTTCTTTTCTTTCTTTCTTTTTTTCTTTTCTTTGTGGAAGTCTTTGTTTCTGTTTGGTCCAGGCCTGGGAGAGGGCTCCCGGGTGGTCAGAAAGCTGCCTAGTGGCTGCAGGGAGAGCCTCAGCCAGAGGCCCTGCCACCAGGGTGGTGCCAGAGGGGCCCCTCAAAGCCTGTGGGCTCCGAGGCTCCTGAGGGTGCTGGAGGATGGGCGTTAGTGACGAAATTTTGGAATATAGGTGAGGTCCAGAGCCAACCACCAAGAAAGAATTCTTGAGACGTCTTTGGTGCAAAATGGTGGTTTTGTTAAAGCCCGGGGACAGGACCGTGGGCAGGAAGAGCTGCTGCCCGGGCCTGGGAGGGGTGGCTGGTTATATACCTGGCAGTTGGGAGGGGTTTGAGGAGAGCGGACTCCCTAAGGATTTTGGAAGCAAGGTTTCCAGGACCTTGAGGGGGCCAGCTGTTGTTGGGGAAAAGGTCACCTATTACCATCAAATAAAACCTGAGCCCTGAGGCCCTTCGGATGTGTATCGGGGCCATGTGCTTGGAGGACGACGGCCCACACGTCTCTGGGGGTTTAGAGAGAGCACGTGTCTGAAGGAACTTTTGTATGTTAAAGCAGGCTCACAGGATCCCGGGGGCGGGCTAGGATTGCCCTTGGCCCTTAGCGAGGTATGGACACTGAGGCAGTTGAGTCCCCGGAGGGATGTCCCTTGGCCTGTTTCAAGGACTCGTGCACCTGCTGCCCAGGCCCCTGCCGCGTCCTCAGCGGGCCCATGTTCCCCCATCATTAGGACGAGATGCCCCCCGCCCAGCCCGGGCCGCCCGCCAGGTGAGCCAGGGGGTCCCCTGCGGACCCATCTTGTGCAGGAAGCCGCGGAGGGGGGACCCTGCGTGGGGGGGGACCCCGGGGGGCAGACGGAGGGGTGGGGCAGCTCGGCCCCAGGTCCCCCGAGGCTGGTGCAGCGTCCGGGGCTGGACCCCCGCGACTGGGGAGGGCGGGGGCGCGGGGCGGCCTCCCCCGGGGGTCCCGCTGGCCGGTCTGGGGGCGGGGGGGGGGTCACCCCTCGGAGCCCAGCGCCAGGCAGGCGGGGGCTGGTCCCGGAGGCGGAGGGGGCCCAGGAGGTGGTTCCCGAGGTCGGGCCTGGGGTGGGGGGTAGCAGGGGCCCCGGACGGTCTGTCGGTCTGTCCGGCGCCGTGGGAGCAGGACACGGATCCCCGGATCCCCGACGGCGGGGCCCTGCTGACCACACAGCCTTGGACCCTGCGACCACGTGGGCCCCGGGGCTCTGCGGGCGCCTTAGGGGGGGAGGGGCTCCTCCCGGGCTTCTGGTTTGCGGGCGCTTATGGCGACTGGGGGCTGAGTCTTATGGGACTTTTTCCTGCTGCGATGGAGATGACGACGACAATTGCTTCTTTAGTCTTTAGAAATGATGAATTGCATTGATTTTTCAATGTTTAGCTAGTCTTGCCTTCCTGGGACAAACTGGGCATGATGGTATATTTATTTTACAAATGTGCTGCAGGATTTTTTTTTTTTAAGATTTATTTATTCATGAGAGAGAGAGAGAGAGAGAGAGAGAGAGAGAGAGAGAAGAGGCAGAGACACAGGCAGAAGGGGAAGCAGGCTCCATGCGGGGAGCCCGACACGGGATTTGATCCCGGGACCTGGGATCACACCTTGAGCCAAAGGCAGACGCTCAACCACTCAGCTGCCCCGGTGTCCCTGTACCGCAGGATTTACTTGTCAATATTTAGTAAAGATCCTTGAGTCTGTGTCCATGAAAGATAATGGTTTGTTGTAATGTCTTTGCCCGGTTTGGGTATCAGGGTAATGGGTAGCTTATAAAATGAGACAGGAAGTATTTGTTTCTCTTCTATATTTTGGAAGACTTTGTGTAGAACTGACATTTTTTATACTGTTTCTTTTGTAGAAGCTTGAGAAATATTTGCCAGCAAAGCCATCTGGGCCTATGGTTTTCTTTGTAGGAAGTTTTTAAACTACAATTTTAAAAATGTTTAATTATTTAATATTTTCTTTGATGTAGAAAAATTCAAGTTATTTATTTCTTTTTGAGTAAGCTTTGGTGGTTTGTGTCTATCCATTTCATATTTTTTTGGTCAAATAAATGGTGATAAGGTTGTTTGTAATATTCACTTATTACCCTGTGACTGTATGATCTGTAGTGATATCTCTCTTTTATTTCTAATACTGGTAATTTGCATCTTCTGTTATCTTTTCTGAATTAGTTTGGCTAGAGTTTTATCAATTGTTTTTTTGAGTTTTATCAATTTTATCTGTCTTCTCAAGGAATTACCTTTGTGGGCTTTTGTTGTTGTTTACTTTTTTTCCATTTTTGAATTTATTGGTTTCTGCTCTTACCCTTATTATTTTGTCCTGCTTGCTTTGGGTTTAATTTACACTTCTTTTTCTTCTTCTAATGATGGAAGCTTAGATCATTAATTTGAGGCCTTCTCCTTTTTTTCTTATGAAAGCATTTATTGCTATACCTTTTTCCTTTATGCCTTGTTTTTGCTGCATCTCCCAAATTTTCTGTTTTTAAAAATTTTTTCATTTACTTAATATTTCCTAGTTACTCTTTGGATTTTCTCTCTGACCAGTGGATTTTGTGTTTTAGAAGTACACTGCTTAATTTCCAAATATTTGAGGGGAATTTTTAAATGTGCTTCTGGTTTTGATTTCTAGTTTAATTCTGTCATTGCCAGAGAACATTCTTGACATCATTCCAATTATTTCAAATTTGATGGGGAGGGGCATGATTTATAGCCTGGAATATTTGTTGGTGAATGATCCATGTGCACTTAAAAGGATGTGTATTCTGTTGGTGTTGGTGTCAGTAAGGTAAAGTTAGTAGTGTTGCTCATGTCTCCTGTATCCTGAGTTTCTGGTTTTTGTTCTTTTAATTATTGTTAAAGTCAGTGGTGTTTAAGTCCCCGTGTATAATTGTGGATGTGTCTGTCATTTCACATCTCTCATTTTTCGCTTATGTATTTAAAGCTCAGCTGTTGGATCTGTAAACATCTAGAAAAACATTGTTTTTCATTCTTAGTAAATTGACCCTTTTATCACATAATGTCCTAGTTAATCCCTTGTAATATTCCTTGTTTTGCACTCTGATGTTCGTATAGCCACTTCAGCCTGTCTTTTAATTAACTTTTATTCAAGTAAAATTAACATAAAGTGTTATATTAGTTGCAGTTAACATAAACTGTTATGTTCAGCAGTTTTATACATTATTCAGAGGTCATCAAGACAAGCATACACTTAATCCCCTTTATCTGTTTCACCCATCCTCCTACCACCTAATCATCCTCTGGCTCCAGCCTTCTTTTGATTATTTTGCAAGATACATATAGTTTCATTCCATGCTTTTAGCCTGTTTCCATCTTTAGGTTTAAAGTTAGTTTCTTATGGATAGCATGTAATTGGGCCTTGCTTTTTTAAAATCCCATTTGGTAATCTCTTTTTAAAACAGTGAATTTATTAATTTGTACCTAATGTAATAATTGACATAGTTGGGGTTATATCTACCATTTTGCTAGTGGATTTTTGTTTGTTCCATTATCTTTGTTCCTCTTTTTTGAGGGAGCCTGCTTTTGCATTAAGTACTATTAAAAACTGTGCTTGATTTCCATTTTTTTTATATTTTATTTTTTTTTGATTTTTCTATGATAGTCATACAGAGAGAGAGAGAGAGGCAGAGACACAAGCAGAGGGAGAAGCAGGCTCCATGCATTGGGATCCCGACGTGGGATTCGATCCCGGGTCTCCAGGATCGCGCCCTGGGCCAAAGGCAGGCGCCAAACCACTGCACCACCCAGGGATCCCCTTGATTTCCATTTTTGACTTACTGTGCTTCTTTTAAAGATTTTCTTTGTTGTCCTGGTGTTTGCAATATATGTTTTAAAATAATCACACTCCATCTTCAAATATTTCACTGCTACACATATTGCATGAAAACCTTACATCAGCATACTCCTAATCTGTCCTTTCCCTGCAATCTTCTGCACAATTGTTGTCCTATATTTTACTTTTATATACTGCACTGTAAACTCTCAATTGATTTCTAGTATTTAAATTTAGATAATTATCTTCTACAGCTATTAAAATGAGAAAAATCTTTTATATTTACCTTTATTTTAATCGTATTCAGTGATGTAATTTCATTGCTTAGGTTCAAGTTTCTGATGTCTTATTCCTTATTACTGAAAAAACTTAAAAACATTTCTTACAGTGCAGGTCTGCTGGTAATTCCCTCAGTTTTTTTTTTTTTTTAAGATTTTATTTATTTGAGAGAGGTTGTGCATGAGAGGCCGAGGGAGAGAATCTTTAAGCAGACTCCTGGATGAATGAGTAGCCTGACATGAGGCTGGATCTCATGACCCATGAGATCATGACCTGAGCTGAAACCAAGAGTCAGAATCTTAACCAACTGAGCCACCAGGTGCATCCTCTCAGCTTTTGTTAGATATTTTTGCTGTGTGTAGGATTCTGAGGAAATAGGTCTTTTTCTTTTTCTTTTTCTTTTTTTGCCTTTTCAGCATTTTAAAGATGTCACTCTATTGTCCTCCGAATTGTAAGTTTATGACAAAAAGTCTGGTGTATTATGTCCTTTTTCCTCCATCTTTCTTTTGCTTTCCAAATTTTCCTTTTTCTTTAGTTTTCAACAGTTTGATTATGATGTGCTTGGAAGTGTGTGTGAGTGACCGTTTGTTTTAGTGTTCATCCTTTTTGGAGGTTTTCTGAGTTTCTTTGCTCTGTGGTTTGCTATCTTTCATGATTTTAAGAAAATTCCTGGGACGCCTGGGTGGCTCAGCAGTTGATTGTCTGCCTTTGGCTCAGGGCGTGATCCCGGAGTCCTGGGATTGAGTCCCACATTGGGCTCCCTGCATGGAGCCTGCTTCTCTCTCTCTGCCTATGTCTCTGCCTCTCTCTGTGTCTCTCATGAATAAATAAATAAAATCTTAAAAAAAAATTCTTGGCTATTATCTTTCCAAATATTTCTCTATATTGTTTTATTCCTCTTTTTCTGATATGTTAGATCAATTGATAGTGTTTCACAATTCTTTAGGTGCTCTGTTTGATTTTATTCATGCTGTTTCCTTTGATTTTGGGGTATTTCTATTGACCTATCCTCAAGTCCACTGATGATTTCCTGGGTTGTGTTGATTCTGTTAATGAGCCTGTGGAAGGGATATTTCATTTCCAATACCAGATTTTTATATTTACAACAATTCTATTTTTTCTCTTTCTAGTAACTTCTGAAATTTGCCATATGCATGTTGTCTACCTTTTCTAGCAAAGATTTTCCCATATTAATCCTAGTCTAATAGTTCTAACATCTGAGTCTGATTCTGTTGATTCCTTTGTCTCTTTATAGTACATTCCTCTCCCCTCCACTTGCTTTTAGTGTGTTCTGTAATTTTTGATTGGATGTTGGGTATCATATGTAGAATAGCAGAGACTAATGCAAGTACCATTTATACCTAGAAATCTGCACACCTCTCATAATACTATGTCATTAGTGTGTGTATGTGGTGCTGGGGTAAGTTAATATAATCAGGAGTTGAGCTGGATTTAACATATGGCTTCAAATTCTTCTAGGGCTACTTTTATGTTCTTCCCAGCTTTCTATATCATAGATGGAAGAGGAATCCCTTTAGTTGCATCTTTAACTGCCCTATAAGACCAGTGGCTCTGGATAGTGTGGTATATGGATCCCATGGTTATGTGTCCACTGTTATACCTTTGCTATAAAGTAGGTCCCTTGGTTTGATACAATGTTTTGTGGGATCTCATTTTGGCAAATCAAGCACTATCTAAGCCCTTGGATATTAGTGCTGGCTTAGGCCAAGATACAAGTTGTTTCCAGTGTTGATCCCATATAACGTGAATCTCTACTCCTTCAAGAGTACAAGGCTTCTCAGCTATATCTTGCCACCAAAGGGTTTTTTGGCCTCAGGGGGTGGTACTATTTCAGGGGCTTAGCATTGATCTCAGTTTTTGCCAGGTTGAACATAGAGCAGTGGTGATAACTAAATCAACCCTGGAAAGTGGAAGGCCATCCTATTGGGCCCATGCATGTCCTCCATCCCTCCTGCCATGTTTACTTCCTTAATGAACTATGCTGGCACTGGTGTGGGAAATGATGTCAACTGGCTAAGTACTACTGTCTCTGGTTATTTAGTAACTCTTCTATGGTAAATGCCCTCTGGCATCAGTTAACATGAAATAGAAAAATCTTCATACTTTGTACCCACTCTCATGTATCCATCCATATGCCCTGTCCTTAGACTTCCTTGTTCCTAATCCTCCAATCCATTTTTCCCTCCTTGGGCTTCCTGAAAAAATAACCAGGACATTCTCTGCTGCCTGTGAGTCTATGTATGTTCTTATCCTGGGCTACCAGTCTTTTCACAGGAAATGAATGAAGAAGTACACTACCTGGAGCTCTATCCATTGGGAGGATTTTACCTTCTTACTCTCTGTCATGATCACTCCTGAGTGGGGGGATGTAGAACAGAAGTCTGTTTTTGGCTTTTACTCACATACTGAGATAATCCATCTCTGAACCAAACTTGGCATTCCCCCTCTACCCTGCTAGTCCTAAGTAACCCCTCCCTATTCTATACAACTGTCATTGAGAAGTGAGTGAGAGATGTCCATGCAACAGTGGTGGACAATGGGCACGGCATGACTTACCTGTTGATGCAGCTTACTTGTGACTTCTGGCCCTACTCTTTTCCAATGCTGAATGTATGACTTCCATCTTGCTTTGGATTGTTGCTGTGCCTTCTCAGTCTAACGACTTTTGTCATTAGTTTGTGATGGGAAACGTTGGCTGCATGGTCGCTTGATGTCCGTATCAGAGCCCTGTTAACATGATAGGAGTTGCTTTTTAAATGGTGCAGAGTTCTCTGCTGCTGATGGCGTATCTTTGCTCCAGCTTCCCTGGGGTATGTAGTCTCTTATGGGAGAGCTGTCCTATACATTTTAAGATATTTAGCAGAATCCCTTGCCTCAACCTACAAGATCACAGTAGCCTGACATCTTGCCTCCCTTAGCTACGACACACCAAAGTGTTTTTATTGATTACCAGATGTTTTCTTTGGAGCAAAATTTCCCCTGGTTAGTAACTACTGGTCTAAACAATTCAGGTCCCTTTGGACTATATTATTACATGGGGACAGAGAGTTAACATAGTCCTAGGCAAGACTGTAAATGTACATTGTTGTCATTGCCATGAAAATGTGAATTGCTTTTGATCTCCTTTTTATAGGACTGGAAAGGAATACAGTCCCCAGATCAGTGGCCTCATACCAAGGGCCTGAGGCTGTGTTTTTCTGTGCTAACAAAGATACCACATTTGGCACAGCAGCCACGATTATGGCTACTACTTGGTTATGTTTGTAGCACTTTACTCTCATGTGCCATGATCCTTTGGATTGTTTAGGGGCCAGACAGATGAATTAAATGGAGAAACAAGGGGGACCATCACCCTTACATTCTTTAAATCTTTGGCATGGTACTAATCTTGCCATTCTCATCAGGATATCATATATTTGACTTGCTCTCTTGGCTAGGAGTAGGGGGCAGTTTCTGAGGCCTTTGTGTTGTTTTCTGCCTTACAGTAGCTCTTACCACAGGTCAAGAAGTCAAATGTGGGTTCTGCCAACTACAAAGTATGTCCAGTCCAATTATACATTTGGAGACTAGGAAATGATCACCACTGGGTTGACGCATCCAGTGGATTGAGTAGACTCAACATGAGCCAGAGCTTGGCTGCAAATCCATATTATTAAAGTGCTTCCTTCTGTCCTCACTCTAAAAAGAAAACCATGATGGTGCTTTGGGTCCACAGATATCAATGTCTTTTCAGACCCTGTGCCTAACAGTTCTCAAAAGATCTGAGCATTCCCCTTTTTCCACTGCATGGTTATCCAAGTAAAGAGCCATACTTAAGGACAGACTGGAAAATTACTACTGAATACATCTGATGCAGTGTTGCAGGGTTCATCCTCATGGGGATTTGGCGTTTTAGCCAAGAGGTTCTGGGTTTGAGAACTGGTTTAGGTCTAGGTGAGAAATTGTGACTTTACTAGGGTGGTTGCTCTTGGTTTCCTGATTGTCTATCCTTGGTTGCATAAATTAAGCAATACATTTGTTGCCTGTCTACCTTTTCTGCCCCTGTGAACACTGTGCTCTAGCAGCCATCTCCATATCTCTCTGGAAGTTGAGGTGTCCTGGCTATCACTCCAGTGTCACCATTCATCACAGTAATTGGGCCCACTTTCCTTTGGATGGTTAATGCTATAGCTTCTTTTATTCCAGGGTTTTGGGATCTCTGTTCTTATAACAGTATCTCCTGCCACCAACCTTGGCCTACATAGTGCGCCACTGCACTGCTCAATAATGCTGGTGTCTCTTTGCCTAGCACATTCCATACCAAGAAATTTGCAAATGGAGTGTACTCTGATTTCTTTCATGAAAATATTTGCCTAGGGGATTTTCTGGATTTAAGTAGTATGTCCATTCCAGCATACCTCCTTCAATGACCTTTTAAATTTCATTTTTTCGAATTACAGCAATTCTGTAATTTCTAGTTTACTTAGTGTGAGCCACTGATTTTCCAGACTTCCAGGACCTAGCATGATCTCCATATATACCTGTGAAGAGGTGATCATAAGGAAATGTGACCCTTGTCAAAGCTGTAACCTTCATGGTTATATACTTATTCCAGTGAAGTATGTTATCCTCATTCAAACAATTTCATCACTCTTGTTTGGGAATTGCTGTCAAAAACTATGGAACCTTACTATGAAATCATTGAATGTGGTACATCTCATTCTCTACAAGAGGATATGGTGTTTTGGAAACCATTGAGTCATTCAGGACCAAATTGGGTGAATAATTTGGAAAGGTTTTCAAAGAAGATAAAAGAATTTTAGTTCTTTAAAAGATTCAACTTCTTGACTGTTAAGCAGCAGTAATTTGTGTTTTTGGATTTTCGTAACTTTCTCTAAAGCCTTCTCAAAGTAGCATCAGAATATGCTCTGAACAATGACAGAATTGTTGGAATGAAGGTGGTCTTTTTTTTTTTTTAAGATTTTATTTATTTATTCATGAGAGACACAGAGAGAAAGAGAGGCAGATACACAGGCAGAGGGAGAAGCAGGCTCCTTGCGGGGAGCCCGATGTGGGACTCGATCCCAGGTCTTTAGGGTCACGCCCTGGGCCGAAGGCAGTGCTAAACTGCTGAGCCACCCAGGCTGCCCTGAAGGTGATCTCTTAATGTGAGTAACTGAAGAGCAACATTTAGGTGGATTAGATACCATTAATTCAATTTATTTTACTTTGCACACAGGCAAAGAGATGGAGGGAAACTACTATACTGGCTCAAAACTAAGTATATTTCCTTAGATGAAACAAAAATCCATTTTCTTTTTTTTTTTTTAAGATTTTATTTTTAAGTAATCTCTTGTACTGAACATGGGGCTTGAACTCACAACCCTGAGATCAAGAATCACATGCTTTATTGACTGAGCCAGCCAGGCACTCCAGTTTTACTCATTTTTTTACTCTTAAGGCATAGTTGCCTTGTCCAGCCTACATTATAGTACAAAGTTTCTTTGGGCTTGTTTTCGTATAGATCATCTTGAGAATCTTGAATTATGTTATCAGAGCTTAGAAAATGAAAGCTATATTCTTCGTTTTCCTCTATTTATTTCTTTACTATATTTTTTAAATTATTGACTATATTCCCTATGCCGTGCTTTTCATTCATGTGTATTTATTTTAAATGTATATTCTATTATTAAGATACTGATAATAAATAGAAAAACAAATTTTGCATTTATATTATCTTAAACTTATAATACTAAGCTCATATTTTTTATAAGTAGAGCATTACATTTGATGACTTCTAACAGTCCCCATAAATACGTCTTATCACCTCTATTTTTATCTATCTCTTCTACTAGTGAGTAGATAAATTTTATTGTAGCATTGGGTGACAGTCTCTGCAAGGTCAAAAGAATATAGGAAAATTGATAATGTACTTCCCATTGCTAACATAGAAGGATTTAGAGCATTTTATAAAAAGGTAAAAAAAAAAAACCCACAAGAAAATAAACCATACCCACATTCTTAAAAAACACATTCTTCTCTCCTGGATGTGTCTGTCACAGGGAGGCTGCTCTGCATGTTAGAGGCTGTCTGTTAAGTTGCACTGAGGATTTACAACAATTTTCATAGGTGTGAAGGTGTGCAGGTAACTCAAAATTGATTGTGTCAAATGTCATGCTTAATTAAAAGGTGTTCCTTGCAAATTCTGATCTAAATTTAGGCCTGATAATTTATCCTTCCTCCTCTATCTTTCTTGGAAAACCATCCAGTGTAATTTGGGGGCTACTTGAACAACCTGAACACAAAAGGTATGCTTTTTTGTTTGAGGATGAGAAGAACATTTTTCCTAGCATTGTATGCAAAGAGCTGACTATCGCAGGTAATAGTTCAGGGTTTGATTTGGGCATTTATACCTGGGCTGAAAATTCTCAGTGAAAACTGTGATTTAAAAAAAAAAAAATTACCCTCAGTTTCCCTGCCTCAGATTTGTTTAATTGCCCTACTAAAACAGATCCTATAGCCCTAGTCCTTGTAAGGCTAAGAAAATCAATGTTATTATTCCAAAAATTGTTTACTGCTTTTAAACGTAGGGACAGTTAATCATATGAAACAGTATAGCAATTTGTTTAGGAACAGTCCAGATTATTATTTTGCCTATGGTTTCATCAGCGTGGTTTATTACATTTATTACATTATAATGATGATGGTTTAGTCGTGATAAACTCCAGTATCATTAAACATGCTGAAAAATAGATTTTTGTCTTAAGAAATTGTCAAAAAAGTACTTATCAATAATAATATATTCCTATGTTTCTGTATCATGTTACTGAAATGTAATTAAATGCTAAAAAACAATCATAATATCAATAGCAGATTTTTGTGTAAATAACAACATTAAGAATTTCTATACATTTTCTGGCTCAATTTAAAATTTCAATGTTGGAAGAGAATACTATAAAAGTGAATTGAACTACCTGAAAATAATTAAAATAAATTAAAATGCAAAGATGCATTTTTAAATCTGGCTATTCTTTTCCAGAGAGAGAGAGAGAGAGAGAGAGAGAGAGAAAGGGGGGGGGGGGGCTATTCTTTTCCAAGCAAGCAATCTCTTGTAAAATCCACTTTGTTGCTTCTACTCGAATCATAGAGCAAGATTGCCTCATTCACTAGACTTTGGAAATAAATCAAGGACCATTGTGCGCGCTACTAAATAATGTCTGCGATATCACACACGCAGCAAAGATGCCTTCTTTTTTAGTTGCCTCGCTGTCTAACTTGCTCCGTATACTAATGCGGTTCTGTGATGATTGTGGGAGATGTTGATATTTGGGAATGCTGCCGATCAGCTTTCTGGTTTCAGAAATTGCACCAAAGACTTGAGGTTTTAGCGGAATTGATAAGAGGAAAGCCAACATAAGAGCTCTTGCTTTGATGCATGTTATAATAGCCAGCAAACCCCAGCATGGGCAGCCTGAGAGCAGGCCACTACTCTGAGGAGTACTCAGTTCTTTGGGGCTGATTATGGCTTATTGAGGCAGAAAACTTGTTCCAGTTCAAACTCTTTGAATTCCTTGTTCACTCAATAGTGTGTCAAAAAAGAGCATTCAATGTTTCATGTCACAAAATCACCGCCGGCCTAAATTGTTCCTATTTCTCTTTTGCATATGGTGTGCAAGAAAATTTTCAACACTCTTCCGTAGCACCATAATGCTTTGATATGGGTAACATTGCCATAACAGCCTGCATTAAGGAACTTATATTTTATTCTTCTTTTCAGTGTACATAAAAATCCCAGCTTAGTCCTTTTTTGTCTTTTAGATCCTTTGAACTCTTTCAAGCTATGTTTCAAGACTTTCTGGGCTTTGACGGGGCTGGGCATTCACTGTAAAAGCAGTCAATGCCTCAGTGAGACCACAAGCAAAACTGTGAGTGTCTTAAGCAGGGACCACACAACTCTTGTGAGTATTTGCATATTTTAGCAACTCTGTTGAGTGTGAATCTTAAAGCCAAGAATGCTGCTGATTAATTTCCTTCATGAAATATCTTGGGCCATCTACTTTTCTGAACAGACACTACCTGTGTCAGATCCGTTGGAGCTGGGGTGTGTGTGCGCGTGCATACGTGCGCTCTGGAATATAGGTGTGTGTGTATGTGTGACAGCGTGCTTGCATATTAGAGTCCTGGCTTGATGTTATCATTAGAGAATATGTTTACACTGCACTGTGAGATTCTAGAATCAAGTGCTGATTCAGACCCACAAGTATATACCCAACTGTGGACTCAAAGAGAGCCAGGCTAAAGCTGGACGGCCCAGTTCATTTTCCAGTTCAGTAGCTGTAGTAATCCAACTTCGCCAGCTGCTAACAAGATTGGGTCTGAAGTTTACCTCCACAATGAGATAATCAGATTACCAGCCACAAAGATCAAATAATGACCCAGCTTTCGAGCAAGTTCAGCAGGCCCTTGATAACACTGTGTGGTCCTTGAGGCTTGATTAAAAAATTAAATGGCTAAACTTTGCCTCAATATTTTGCATTGGGATTTTGAGTGACTTGATGATTCTTTTCATGGTGCACTTTCCTATTCTTCTGTAGGTTTGAAATTAAGAGGTAGGAGAAAAGGAGGATGCTCCCGCTGTGCAGTTGTTCTTGAGCTGGGCTTTAAATGAAGCATGTAGAATTTTTAATTTGGTGGCGTAGGGAAGACAAGGCAAACTCAAAATCATTCGCGAGCGAGGAGCTGGCCTGTAACAAAACAACAACCGTTGCCTCTCCTCCACACTGTCTCCCAGCCCTGTGCTTCTGGACCAGAATGGATTTGGTCTTTCGCTCCCAGGCCAAAAAATGTTTGAAAGTTTTGGTTTTGGCTACTATATGATAGCTGTTTTCAGTAGTAAAGGGATTATTCTGAGAGGCATACAAATGTGATTGTCTCACAGCAGATGGTGCGCACTGCTTCACCTTTGAGAAAAGTTAATTAAGCCAAGCATATTGTGCCCATAGAGAGGAAAATGTAGATGAATATTGAGCAATCAAACTCAGTGTCTCCTTTTTTCATGCCTTTGCAATGGGACACAGAATCCCATTGAAAAAGAATTATGTACAGAATCAAATTAATTCACATCCAACTTTACTCTCTTCCCACGTTTTAACAGGGGTGCACACCAGGCCCTTCAGAAGTTTTGTCCACAATCAATGGGCCACACTGCGGTGTCCACTAAATTAAATGAACCAGTGCAGAAGAATCTCTTGTGAGATATTAAAAGGGTGAAAGGCTGTTTAATTCAAATCCTTCCGTAGAGTCTTTTCACAGCCCCCTTTCCATAGTACAGTATAAATTATTAACTCACTCCTTTCATCTCAGATCAATTTACAAAACAGAAACAATTACCCCTTGTTAATGAGAGTGAACGCTTCTAATAATTATGAAAGTTGCGTTTGATTCTGTTTCCTCACAGGTCCTTGTTTACAATCTAATTTAGAGTTGCATCAAAGTGAAATAAAACAGGAATTCTCAGTTTGAGAAGTGGCTGGTCTGAAATAAATGGGCTGCCCATGTTAATGAGTGTTGCTTGAGGAATGCATTCAAATATGATTCAAATATGATACCAGCTTCCACTCCAGTAATTCTCCTCTTTGGTGCTTGAAATATCTAGGTTTCTGAGGGAGCTGCTTTTCAGTTTGGGGGTTTGGGAAGGTGTTCACGCCACCAGCTCTACAAATGGCGGGTAATTGTTGATGGACAGGCTTACCTCGAGGAGAAGAGGGAGAAAGGGTTTTACTGTGGCCTCCCGCCATGCTGAGTAGTTTGAGGCCTTAGGCAGGCTCCGTGGGCTTAACTTTATCTTTCCCTTCAGAATCAGTGATGAATCCAAAAGGATAAAGGTAGACTTTAGACACCAAAGGAGCACTGAGACTCAAATAGAAAGGCACATTTTCATCTCAATTGGATAAAGAGGGGCCAGAGGAAATGACTCAGATCATTGAAAGAAAAGGCCAAGTCTGAGGTAGGCCCAGCAGCTGTCCAGCCCTCCTTCCCATGCCTGGCCAACCCCCAGGCTCAACTATTATTTTGGTTTCTCAGGATGTATTCAGAGAGGCGAGCAGTGATTATGGAGCCTGAAGGGGAGAGGGAGGCGGTCATTGGAAGAGGAGGGATTGGTAACATAGGCCAGCAGAGGCCAGGGTACTTACTAAGAAGTCTTCCTTGGCTATAAGGGGCGGGGGGCAGAGTAGGAAGAATTTCAGTAACCACATCACTCACGGAAGAGTGACTTTAGAGACAAGGCCTTATGAATCCTACTTTGTGTTTGGTTGCGATAGTAGACTATGGGCAAAGGAAGCAGAACGTTATTTGAAGATCTAGAAATGATAGACATAGTGGGCAGTAGCGGCCATCAAATTGCTGATAGAGGACTTTATTGTAGAAGCATCATGGCAGAAATGAAGTCCTTAGTAACTCGGTTTTTTTTGGAGATTGAATTTACCAAAACCTCTTGTGACAGAGTACCAGAGTGTCATTTTAAGTCTCTAGAACTTTTTTTCCCTATACTTCCTAAAAAAATGAACTTTCGATTTTTTTAAAATGGTTTTCATTGTGAAGATAGTACAGAAAGTTCCCATATGCATCATACCCAGTTTCCCCCATTATTAACATCTCACATTAGAATAGCACAGTTGTCACAATTAACCACTATTGATACATTTAAAAGAAACCATAACTTATTTAGATTTTCTTGGGTTTTCCGTGCTGTCCTTTTTCTGTTCCAAGATCGCATCCAGGATATACCACATTATATTTATTTACCCTCTTGGATATGATAAGTTCTTTGTTTTTGATGGCCTTGATGGTTTTCGGTACTGGTCAGATGTTTTTTTTTTTTGTTTTTAGAATATCCTTCAATTTGTTTGGTGTTTTTCCTATGATTAGATAGGGGTTATGGAATTTGAGGAGGAAGACCACAGAGGTAAAGTGCCATTCTCATCACATCATATCAAATGTACATCCTGTCACATGATGTCACTATGGTGGTTAGCCATGACCCCTTGAGTGATGTAGTGTGTGTTCTGTTTTTCTACTGTGAAATTACTCTTTTCTACTCCTTCTTTCCACACTATTTCTTTTGGAAGGAAGTCACTGTGCCCAGCCTATACTTAAGCCCTCATGGTGGGAAGATAATCTATATAATTACTTAGAATTCTCTTATTTTAAAAAAATATTTTATTTATTTATTCATGAGAGACACACACACACAGAGGCAGAGACAGAAGCAGGCTCCAGGCAGGGAGCCCGATGTGGAGCTCGATCCTGGGACTCTAGGATCATGCCCTGAGCTGAAGGCAGATACTCAACTGCTGAGTCACTCAGGCATTCCTCTCTTGTTTTTTTTTTTTTTTTTTTTTTTTAAGATTTTGTTTTTGAATAACCTCTACACCCACCATGGAGCCTGAACTCACAACCCCGAGATTAGGAGTTGCATGCTTTACTGACTGAGCCAGTCAGGTGCCCCAAATTGCTTAGAATTCTTATGTGCATTCTTATGTCTATTCTCCAACTTATTTATTCAGTCATTTATACCAGTATGGACTCATCAATATTCATTTTACATTTGGGTTATAATCCAGTACTACTTTATATATTGGGTTGCTTAAATTATTTTGGCCATTGGGAGCTTTAAATTGACTCCTGTGTCCCTCTAACAAACTTCCATCATTTTTTTTTTTTTTGGACTTTATTACTTGGAGAGGAAGATGTTATAAGATGTTCCAGACTCCTCTTTTGTATCTCCTGCTCCAGAATCAGCCTACAGTCATTTTTCCAAGAATCTCTGGTTTATTAAAGAGTAGTATTAGAAATCAAGATCTGGATGCTAACTGTTCTGTATCTTAAAATGTTGCACCTTTTTAAGGAAAGGAGTTGTGGTAAGAAACTCTGGTAACATCTGTTCATCCATCCAAACATTCATTGCAAAAATTTTTGGAAAGCTTACAATGTACCAGGCTCAGTGCTAAGAGTAGAAATGCAAAATAAAGAATAATACTTATTTATATAGAAGTTTGTAGTTGGCTAGTAGCAGGAGCTTAGATACCTATACATATGCCATGATAAAAATCTTGTTTAATTTTATTTGACAAATAATTATCATGAGCAATTGGTCTTGTGCTAAGTACTTGAGATACAAAAAGAAATAGCCCCATTGCTGCCTTCAAAAAACTTACGTATAAGTGAGGTGGAGGGTGGAGTCATCAGAAAACACATGTAAACAGGCAGTCAAAATACAGTATGATCTGGGGTGTGTTGTCTATTTCTGGTTGACGGTTTGAGACCTTCCCCACATAACTTTCCAAAGGACAATACCTTAGTCCCCAAAGATGTTTTATCCATAAATCTAGCCTTAGACTTTCTTAATGTTTGCCTTCCTTAATGTGTTCAGAAATCCTTCAGGATTTTACTCATGTATCAAATGTTTGCTCTATTTCATCATTGGAGCTGGGCTTGTATAGAATAATCCATAAATGTTCCCACAAGCTGCACTAGGAGTGCCTTTGTCCAACTTTGAAGACTTTGTTCTTTTTGTCACTGCTGCCACCCCCTGGAGCTAAACCACATTGCCGCCCCCTTCCCCGAAACATTGCATTGGGGCTAAGTCCCCTGCCCTGGTCATAGAGATTCAAATAGCAAACTGTCTGGTCTCTTACATTTTGAGACTGAACTTGCAGCTTGGATGTAGATATTTCTATGTAATAGAAGAAATTAATATGTATGAAAATCCCATACTTGGATGTAGATATTTCTATGTAATAGAAGAAATTAATATGTATGAAAATCCCATAATTTAGCCTGGCTTTGTAAAAGATCACTAGACTTGGAGTCATGTCATTTGGGTGTATAAACAGATGCCTTTGGCCAAAGGTATTGACAGTGGCAGTGAGCTTTTGTAGTGTCCCATTGGTCTCTTTTCCAGGCAGGTGATCTTGGACAAATTGTGCAATTCTCAGACTCTCCATTTTCACTTTTGTGAAGGGATGGGAGTATAATGTAGTTGCTAACATCTTTGTGGGGCTGTTGTGAGAATCCAATGAGATAATGGAGAGGGAATCATTTTTCCTAATGAAAAGTGTGATAACAATCAGTTACTATTAACTGATTGTTAATCGGTACTATTAATAATTATTTTTATCAACAAAATATTTATTGAATTTATAAGAACATAACTTTGGAGCTGCATAGACCTGAGTTGAATGCCTAATTCTGTGACCTTGAGCAATTTATTTCCCTATTTGAATCTCAATTTGCTCATCTAGATAATATCACTAGAGTATTAGTACCAATTTTAGAAAGGGAGCCAACATGTGTGATTGAATACTTAGCGTTATTGAAAGCATAGTTGTGTCCTATGTTAAAACCCTAACCTTCAATAGGATGGTATTAGGAAGTGGGTGCTTTGAGAGGTGATTAGGTCCTGAGGGTAGAGCCCCCATGACAGGATCAGTATCCACATCAGAAGGGGAAGAGAGCCAACCCTCTCTCTCTCTTCCATGAGAGAGGACACAGCAAGAACAAGGTTCCTGGCAACCCAGAAGATGATTCTCAAGAGAATCTGACTATGTTGACATTCCAATCTTGGATTTTTACCTTCCATAACTGTGAGAAATGAATTTCTGTTGTTTAAGCCACTCAGTGTATGTATTTGTTTACAGTGGCCTTAGACTCTTGGACTAAGGTTACTTATCATCTTTATCTATACAACATTGATGGCAGGATTCACACTTAAGAGAAGCATTAAAAAATGTAATCTTTGTGAAGATTAAATGATATAACTGATTCATTTCTTAAATATTTACTACTATTTTCTAGAATATCAGAAGGGAACAAAACATGTAAAAATTCCTACCCTTGGGTGCTAACATTCTGGATGCAGTGGAAGGATAGACAATAAAAAAATGAGCAAGTATAGTATGTATACTGTTAGGTGGGAGTGAGTGTTATGATGGGGATTGAGTAGAAGGGAGGAATTTCTGATTTTTAAGTAGGGAGGTCAGGAAAGGCCTTACTGACGACGTGGCCTTTGTGTAGTGACCTGAAGGAGGTAGGGTGAGAGTCAGAAGACTGCTTTAGGGAAAGAGCTAGCAGGGTAGAAGGAAGAAGAAAATATAAAGGCCTGAGGTGAGCATTGATAGCAGGCTTGGCTGCATCTTGAGCTTTTTAATTTTGCACTGATGGGAGAGTCTTTAAGACCTGGTTCTGATTTCTTCTTAGAATACTCATCCCAAGCAGCTGGTTCTAGATTGATGTAGGAAGATACTCTTTCAAAATTGGCATCATAAACTGGCCACAAAAACTACCACATAGCTTACCCTAAGCCTATTTTTGATGGCACAGTCCATCTGGGCTGATTTGGTTTTAAAATGAAAATAAAACAATGGCCCACCTCTTCTAACTTGCGATTTCTTAGAAATAAGCCCAACCGGCCAAAAATGTTTATTGTGCTGTAGGATGAGATTCTCTGCTTCTTTCCCTCAAAGGGTCTTAAATGGAGAAAGAGAATGCATGCATACCCCAGGGGGCACAGCCTGCAGTGACATCGCAAGTTTGAAATTTCCTGAAAGCTTGAGTTTATCCTAACAACTAGTGCAAAATTTACAATACACCTATTCTATTTTTGTAAAATATTAAACTTCCAAAAACATGAACACTCCAAAATAAGCTATATTTATTCTAAAGCTTTGTATACCCCTTAGTACAGTACTGTGTACCGTGTGGGTACCCCACCTTGAGAAGTGGAGAAAATCAGGCTGTCGCTAAGTGCTAAGTAGAATTATTTTGGTTTTAAGGTTAAACATTCCGTTCAAACTGTATTATATCCATAAATCTTACAATTGCAAATTTACATGCAAATTGTCACCCATGCCTGATTTCCTTCCAGCCACGTTGTCTCTAAGATACGAATTCCCCAAATGGTTAAGCATTGCCTCTTTTTGACACCCTTCCTTTTTGGCTTTATGCTTGCTTTTTTTTTTTAAGTTGAAATATATTTGACCTACAATGTTGTGTAAGTTCAAGGTGTACAACATGTTGATTTGATAGGTTTATGTATTGCAGTATGATTACCACCGTCGTATTAGCTAACACCTCTATCGTATCATGTAATTATCATTTCTTTTCTGTGGTGGGAATAATTAAGTCTAGTCTCTTAGCAAGTTTGCTGTTTTTAATACCAAGTGCTTTTGTCCCTTCTGTCTTCTCAGTACTGGCAGCGCTTATCCTTTTTGTGTGTTCAGGTCTCTTTGTCTTATCTATTTTATTTAGAAATATCCTTGCTGAAGCCAGATTCCCTTTTAACATTTTTAAATTTTTCAGCAGCATTATTGAGCTATGTTGCTTGGGTTTTGAATCTCACCTCCACTACTGACTGGCTCTGTGACCTAGACAAGTTACTTCACCTCTCTATGCCTGTTGATTTTAAAAGGAGGATAATGAGAGAATCTATCTCCTAGGGCCATTGTGAGGATTAAACGAGTCAATGTCTGCAAAATGCTTAGAACAGTGAGTGCACGTAGAAAGTGCTCAAAAAGTGCTATCTGTTGTCTAGTGTGATTATTGTCTGTTCTTTTCCATACTTGGTCACGGGAGTGCACTTAGCAAAATAGAGGTATTCAGCTTCCTCTTTCTCCACTCAAAGTGCTCTCTTCCAAGTGCTCCCACAGTATTTCCTGCAAAGTAGCCCTTCTTGTTTATATTGCTATTATTTGATTACAAAGCCTTGTCTCTCTTTGGGCCAGTCACCCAATGAAATCTTGCTCACTTCCCTCTGGGGGACATTTGGCAACATCTGGACACATTTTTTGATGTCACATTTTAATAGCACAACTAAGGCAAAGTGCTTACTGCATCTAGTGGGTGGAGGTCAGGGATGCTGCTAAAATGCCGCCCACCGACAATGCACAGGATAGGCCCACATCAAAGAATTAGTCTGCTCCAAATGTCTACAGTGCCATGGTTGGGAAACCCTTCCCTAGACTCTGAATCCAAAAGGCAGTTATCATCCATCTTTACATATCCAACTCTGGTATAATGCCTCGTCCGGAGAAGGCAACTCAGACTATTTGTTGGATCAGTTCCTACATGAACAGTGTTAATGCAGAGGACAGGATGTTTCCAGTGGAAGTTCGGCCGGCACACATACTTAAAGAAGGCTATTAACCATGGACTCTGGTATTGGCATATTCATCAAATATTTGTTCATAAGACTCAAAAAGACAGCACCAATAGCTTTGCAGAAGAGCCTATGTCTAATGCTGCATGTCTCAGCATATTTAATTTCTATCTTTTCTGTTGCATCTGGTCAACAGTGAGGGCCTAATCCATATAGATCCTCTGATGCAGAACCACAGAAGAGGATTTTGACTCATGTTACATTTCTACCTAAGAAGAGTCCTAAGAAGATTTATAATCTTTTTTTGTCTTTTCTCTCTCTCTTGGCTTCCCTCCCTGTAGCCATCTGAAAATGGCTAGAAGAGACAAGACTCCGTCGTTGCCCAATCATGGCTTGAATTGCTAAGTGGATCAGCACAGAGGTGCAGCCTCTCCTTTTCCCTCTGCCTCGCCAGTTGCTACCAGTCTGGGGACGGAGAGGAAATGACTAAAAATTGAACGGAGGCTTCCAACAGGGCTGTGAGGAGATCTAGCCCATTTTTAGCACCTTTTAATGTGAAAATGTCTCTCAGCAGGACATCACCCCTCATTGTTTGTTTAGTTATGTGATGAGGAAGTGGACACAATTTTCTTGAATTATGCCTGCCAGACACTAAATTATATCTCAAAGAGCAAAGCTTTTGATTTTTTTTTTTCTTCACCATTCTTTTCTATTTTTGTTATCACACATGGCGGGCTGATAGTAGAAGCCATTTTCTCACTAAGTTCCAGTGGAAGTGGGGGCTGGGAGAAGGGGAGAGCCAGTTCAGAGAAGAAGCAAAAGAGTTGCAGAGTTGGCTATAATGATGAGATCCAGGATAGAATCCAACTAAGTTTCCTTAACATTCTGAAATGTCCACATGGGTCCAGAAGAGGGATCCCAGGATACCTCTACACCATCCCAGTTGGTTCAGATTTGCTGAGTATAGGGTTGAAATGGGTAACGAGCTCACTCTGTCTATGAAGTTGTCACTGAAGGGGGAAAAGGGAAGGGTTGGCATCAGAAGAGAGAGATTATGCTGCCTTGTGAAACTACTAAAGTTGGCATCGGTTGTAAGCTGAAGAATTTAGATTAAGGAGAGGAAAAATGGTAAAATATGATTATTAAAACCTGCTAACCTTTTGAATTACTTCTGAGCAAATTCTATTTACTAGAACTCCCTGTTTGTGTCCAGTTCGAACCATGTTTCTACACAAAAGTAATTACATTCAACAGAGAGGCACCAGATGGCTTCAGGCACTGGTGTGTGCCGGGACACGGAAATGAAAGACACAATGCCTTCAAGGGGCCTCCTCTTACCTCCAGAATAACCAAATTGTCTAATTTGCTTGTGACTAAGATTCTTTGTCTACAATCATGTTTCCAATAGTAATAATTCCATTTGTTTGCTGTGAGAGTCAAATGAGATAATTGATATATGGAAGCTTGTCCACTGACAACTATAAAGTCCTATACTCATCTGTTATTTTGCTTTTAGAATACAAGTTAACTTTAAGGGCATCTGGCAATGTAAAAGAGTGTGGGGGTGTTTGGCGAGCACTAATACACTGAGAAGATTGGAGGGGAAGGGAAATCTTAACTACCTAAATGATTTAGAGAAAGATTATATAGGATTTCCCAGAATGAGGTAGTGATGAACCATTATGGTAATGAACGTTTGTACCATATGATGCCCTGTACATGCAGAGACCAAGTCTAAATTTCCAAATTATTTTGCTACTTAACTAGCTATGTCATATCAGGTAGTTTACTAAACCTTTGTGAGCTCCAGCTACCTCATCAGTGAAATGGGCCTGGTTCTGCCTATCACAAAACCTTTTGGAGGATTAGAGATAATTTGTGAATTGCTAAAAAAAATTAAAAATAAAAAAAAGTAAAAAAAAAAATTTGTGAATTGCCTTTGCCCAGTGCTTGACACCAAGTAGGTCCTTAGAGTACATATTAATGTTTGTACCTACATCCTAGCATTATAAATGAGTAGGTAGGGACCTAAAATGTCTCTTTGCCAAAGACCCAGAGTTGGAATTAGACCCTACTTGTATTACTCCTAGGCTGATGTGCTTTCCCTTCTACTACCCTCACCCCCACCGTGTTAATTGGTCACCACAACTTGAGGGAGTCATCTTTTGAAATGTTTCTCTGAATTACCATTTCATTTCCATTTTTTCAAAAATGAAGATCCTTCTTTAGATTTATGCAGTATTGTCACTGGTGCCTTTCCTTCAGGTTTCCTTTCTGCTCTCATTCTGATTTCATCTTCTAGATTGATCATTTGCCCAACCTAGAATTCCTACTACTATATCAACTCTTAAGTCTTTCTGCCAATTTTTCAAGGTCTTCTCTTTTCTGTCCTTTGTAAGAAGACCTATAGAGCCTGGGGTATAGGATCTATTCTGCGTGTGGCTGGGTCACTATAAGGAAACGTAACATACCAATTGGAGTTCTGGAAACGCACATTTGTTCCCTCCCATCTTCCTGAATACTTATATGTTCTATGTCAGTGATTGGCATACTTTACTGAGAAGTGCCAGGAAATAAATATTTCAGACTCTGTGAGTCTTAGGATCACTATCACAACTATTCAGCACTACTGTTGTATGAAAGCCACCATAGACTATCTGTAAACAAAGGAGTCTGGCTTTGTTCCAGTAAAACTTTACGTAAAAAAAAAATGGGCCACTAGTAGGAGTTTGGCAACTCCTGTTCCACACTACAGCTTTTCTCTGCTTGTTTTTTTTCTTTTTTTCTTTTTTTTTAACTTTTCTTAGGCACATAACCTCTCTTCCATATGGACTGGTCTTGCTATCATATCTACGTGACATGAGCATTCTTTTTTTTCTTTGTCCTTGCTTGCAAACTCCAGAACCTAGAAAGTCCTTCTCTCTATTCTGACACTCCTCATTATCTCTGTTGTCTGAATCCTACCAGCTATAGCATTCAGTTATGCAAATGCAATTTATTGCTAATTGTTTCAAATGTTGTCCTCCTCAAATTAAGCACTTTTCCTGTATTCCCAGACTGTGCCTACAATATAATTAGATAATACAAAATAAATACAACTTGATTCATTTTTTTATAACATATATGATGCACTAGCAATTTGAATTAAGAACTTGGGAGAGGACTTCATTTCTTTCAGAAAGATTCTGTGGAAGATCATGATCAAAAAGTTCAAGCAATTGAAAATAATAACAAAAGGGAGACACTTGGGTGGCTCAGTCAGTTGAGTGTCTGACTCGATTTTGGCTCAAGTCATGATCTCAGAGTCTTTGGGTCAAGCATTGAGCCTGCATTGAGCCCTGCACTCATCAGGGGAGCCTTCTTGAGGATTCTCTCTCTCCCTCTCCCCACACTCATGCTCTCTCTCTCTCTCTCTCTCTGGCAAATAAAAAGAAATATATCTTTTAAATAAAAGTTCAAGCAATTGGCATTGGTAAAGCCTATCTCAATAAATATGTCTAGGATGTGTTTTCTCTATTTTTATTTTGGGTATAGAAATCTTCTTACAGTTTCCTATGGATTCACCTAAAAAATTAGCTGCTCTGGACTTAATTCCTTCAAATATCCCTGTTGTACTGTCTTTGGCAAATAAATGTGCCAGCGTTCCAGGCCTATGGAATAAAGATCTTTTTTTTCTCCATTGAGGTAGTATGGCTGAAGTATAAAGGGACTCCTTGATGTGAATGCTCTGGAATTTATGAATATGTAGGATTTTGGTTTAGAATCCATGGTTTTTCCACCCATTTCTTCTTCATTTTTAAAAAAAATGTTGATGTATATTAACAAATGCTAGACATTTAGGGATTTAGGGATGTGTGTGAGCTTCACAAAGGACACTGTGCTCAGGTGCTGAGCACAGTGTTTTTGATGTACTTTGGTTTTCTTGCTTGGGTTTTTATAAGTAAACTTGTTGGTTTAGTCTTATTTAGTCCATTTTGTATTCGATCCAGCATTCTATGAGCCTTTATTTATAAGGATTTCTATCTGTAGTATGTTCTTTCACCCCTTTTTAGCCTCTACAAATCCTTTTATCCTTGTGGCTTGGCCATGTTGCCTTCACTGTGAAACCTCCAAGACCAATTCATCTTCCTGCAACTTTGCCCTTGTCTAAATCTGTAGACAGTTGAATGCTTGTATCACTCACTTTCCTAACCTAGAATTTGGGCCCTTACCATTTATTTTCTTATAATATCACTTGGTTGCCATGTTGTTTTGTTATTAAACTACAGATGTTCCATCTCTTGTCTATTGAGACTGTAAGCTCTCCAAGGGCAAATACCTAATTTTATCTTTCTTTGAACTTTCCTCACTGTGTGTGCACTCATTCTGATTGATTGAATGAGAGCATAAAAATCTATCAAATGGCTGTCTGTTCTCGAGTAAAAGGTTTGTATGTGGTATATCAAAAAGGCTCAGATCGTGTTGTCAAGGTAGGAAAGTACAGAAAGATTTCTTAGGTCTTCAATACCTTCTTCACTTGCCAATTTAAGCTAGGCAGTTCTCTTCAGCAGACTGTGCTCTGCTCTTAATAGGGAAATATCAAAAGGGAACTTCAAAATTTCCCAAGAGACTGGAATGTTTGGACTACTGGGGTCATTAATGCGACCTATTAGTGTTAAATGTTCAGCCTTTAAAAGCCCTAAGTAAAAGCTCCTACATCTGCTTATGTGACGGAAAGGCACATAGTCAGATGAGGGCTACTTATTCACACGTCCAAAGAAGTCTGTGTTCAGGGTTAGTTGAGGAGATTGAGAGTTGTGAGAATTAAATTTCTTGTTTCAAAAATGAGAGAAAGCCCCATATTCCAAAGGAAAATTTTATAATCTTATTTGCACACCCCAGTTTCTTAAAAGTTCCTAAATCAGTGTTTTACAATTTTGGTTATAAAGTCTTACAAATAAAAGAGACTCTAGTTCAAACATTTCCAGAAACCACCCAAGCCCCTCTTTGGATTTGGTAAACTCTAGATTTTAAATGGAAATTTTAATTCTTGAAAACTAAACCCTGTTTTTAGAGAGGTGGATAATTAAAACAAATAGCTAGGATGGAAACTTCACCTGTACTTAATTAAAATGCTTTGTGGATACCGTCCTTCTCAGCTTTGCTAGACTTGTCCAGTGCTGCTAACCTCTGTCTCTGGCTCAGTTTTTTCCCAGCCTCTAATTTTTACCCTCACATAAAGTTATCTTTATGGATCTGTAGCAACTGTGTTTTTTTCATTCAACATTGTGTTTATGAAACTTATCCATGTTGATACCGTAACTAGTTCCTTTATCTCCCTGCTATTGAGTATTGCCTTATTTGGTTATACCATACCTTACTTGCAGTCTACTCTTGATGAATATTTAGATTGTTTTCCTTTTCTTTTTTTCAATTAAAAATGAGGCTGCTGTTAAAATTTTAAACTCTTCCTGCACACATATGCAAGAGTTTCTTCTGAGAAGTGGAATATATGGGTATTAGGATGGTCACATGTTCAACTTTACTAAATTGCTTCTCAAGTGATGATGCCAATTTATAAGCTCCCCAACACTTCCTAAGATTTCTCTTGTCTCTGCATTCTTGCCAACATGCAGAATGGTAAGGTTTTGGCCAACTGGATGGGTGGGAAATATTTCAATATTTTAATTTATATTTCTCTGTTTACTAGGGATGGTATATAGTTTTTTATATGTTTTTTGGCCTTTTGGATATCTTACTCTTTGAAATACCTCTTCATCTCTTTTGCTCACCTGAAATCCTTCATGTTTTTCATAGCCTCTTTCTTTTTTATCACAAGTTGCCATGGCACTTTGTTTTTTCTTTTCAGCATCCTGTTCTGCAGCTTCCCTGGCCCTTTTTGTGCATATGCCAAAACAAAACAAAATAAAACTAAACTAAACAAAACAAAACAACTTTAGGTCCATTCAGAAATCTAACAGGGTTATTTTGTGATTTATTATGAGAAAATTAATCATATCTTAATCACACTCAGACTGGTTGAAAGAGAAGAGTGTAGTTTTGGCTGGTAGCCCTGTGTGACATCTTGAACAACCTGTCACCTCAGAAGGCTGACTTGAGGTGATGGTGGCACAAGGCACAGGGGCCTGGAATGTACCCTGTCAGGAGTCAAGCCCAGGTGAGATACTTCAATCTCCAGGATAAAACTGGAGATTTAACAAGACTCTACACTTCAACCTAGCACTTTTCATCTAAAAACCTCAAGGCATTCAGGAAACTCTAATTAATTAAGCTTTATAACAGCCCTGTGAAATAGGTAAGGATATTCAGGAACGTATCTCTAGGGAAACAACATGGCAGCTGTTTAGCAACATGCAGGAATACTAAGTGGCAGGCAGTAAGAACTATAGAACTGCAATTAAAAAATGATAAGAGCACTTGGAAGGAGGGGTTCTGGTTTGGAATTTGGCCTGGATCCTGGCACTGACAGCTCTAGTGTTAGGAGGAGGCTGGTCCAGGCAGTGAGTGCCACTGAGAGCCTGGGCTTGGACCATTTGAATCTAAGTGCAGTACAACAATGTTCTCTTAGATAAGATGATGTTTGTTTATTTAATAAAATTAGCTATTGCTGCTCATGACTCAAAATCTACTACTTCTTTGAGGGGTGACCAGAGCTAATCTAGGAAAAAAAAATCAGTAAGATATGTACTTTCTGAATGAAAATTTCTATTTTGGATAATCAAGAGATTGCCCTGTGTTTCTTTTTTGTATCAAGACATTCTGGGGGAAGAGGAAGCCAATTAGAAAGAAAAATTGCATCAGCAGTGCCAGCATTTAGGATTTTGGAGGAAAAAATTCAAATGTTCAAAAGTTGAGAATTTGAATCTGTATATTAAAGAAAAGTTAGGAGGATGATCTAAATGTCTTTTCTCTCTTTAAGATTCTGAGTTATTCTTTTTTAAAATATTTTATTTATTCATGAGACGGAGAGAGAGAGAGAGAGAGAGAGAGAGAGAGAGAGAAATGCAGACAGACAGAGGGAGAAGCAGGCTCCATGCAGGGAGCCCAAAGTAGGACTCGATCCCGGGTCTCCAGGATCACACCCTGGGCTGAAGGTAGCGCTAAACCACTGAGCCACCCGGGCTGCCCCCTGAGTAATTCTTTATGTCCATAAAGAACAAAAGCTAAATAAAAAGAGTTGGTGGGTCCCAGAGAATTATTAGCTCTCAGAGTTATGGGAGAATAAAATGAACATTCACTGAGTATTTCTACTTTGTGCTAAGTGCCTTACATATGTTCATCACCTTTAAACTTCATATGTTTCCCATACAATTAATAAATTGACCTTACAGAAAGGCATAGAATGAGAGTAAAATATCTCCTCTTTCCTCATCTCTTCTTTTGTATATATTTCCAGAAAAATTTTACGCATATACCTATGTGTGTAGAAATTATATATATATGGTGTATGCTACATATGTGTGAATGTATATATATATAGGTATATACATATATATGTATTTTTAGCATATATGTAATTTACACAAATGGATCATAGTGTGCATACCACTGTCTATATAACTTCTAAAATGTAATAGTATATACAGGACCTTTCCCCACTTAACCACTTCTAGGCAAATCTCATTATTTTTATTGGGTGCATGGGGCATTACATTATATAAATGTACCAGAGTATATTAACTTGGTTTCTGTTGATGGACATTTATATTGTTTCTTGTTTTTGTAATGATCAACATTTATAAAGATGTATCTGTATCTTGGCATGTATTTATATATATATATATAATATATATATTATATATATATATTATTTATGATAGTCACACAGAGAGAGAAAGAGAGAGGCAGAGGGAGAAGCAGGCTCCATGCACTGGGAGCCTGACGTGGGATTTGATCCCGGGTCTCCAGGAGCGCGCCCTGGGCCAAAGGCAGGCGCTCAACCGCTGCGCCACCCAGGGATCCCGGCATGTATTTCTGAATATATATATACATAGAAAATTTTCTAACAAGGCGTTGGCTGCATTAAAATATATGAATATTTAGAAATTTGACAGACAGCCAAATTATTATCTAAAAGTACTAAGTAAAGATGGGATAGTGGAATTTCCAGCAGGAACTTTATTACATTTCTATTTCCACACAATATTGCCAACTCTAGATATTGTGATTTTTAAATTTTTACCAGATAAGTGAAATATAACATCTCATTATTTTGATTTATATTTCTTCAAATTTAAGAAGTTAAGCATAGTTTCATGTTTATAGGACCTTTGTCTTAGTTTTCTTATGAACAATCTATTTATAGCCTTTGACTATTGTCTATTGCTTTTAAAACATTGGTTTAAGGTCTTTTAAATTAGGAAATAAGCCTTTTGCATTCATATTGTGCATATTTTTCCAGGTACTTTGTCTTCTGGCTTTACTTACACATCTTTTTGTACAGATATTTTGTGTCTGTGTGGACAATTTTTCATTTTTTATTGCTTCTGGTTTTTGTCTTGTTTACAAAGATCTTTCCAATTCCAAGTTTATACATAAAGTTGCCTATTTCCAGTGCTTTCACAGCTTTTAGTTTTGCAATGTTTTGATTACTCTGGAGTTTTTTTTTTTTTTTTTTAATAACAAGTGCTATAGTGTTGGGTTGCACTTTGAAGCAGATTGTACAAGTGAGGACTGTGGGAGGCAGGCTTTGTGGTAATAAGAGGATGAGGGAACCCCTGGTTCCTGCGAGATGATGTGATGGGCTTGTTTGAATAATTTTGCTGGCTGGCAGGGAAACAAGCAGTTAGGTTGAGGGCCCGGTGGAATGTAGCTGGTCCTGCTCTTAGGGAAACTAGTCAGGTGGGGAGACTTTCCATTGGGCAAGGAAAATACCTGGTGAGAGTAGGGGAGTTTAAGCCTTTGGAGCTACCAGGCTCCAAGATGTCAAGGCAGCACATGAAATTTTAGGCCTTTACACTATAGTCTTCCAATTTCAATATTTTAGTTCATTAAAACACCTTCATTTTATTTATTAATTAACTTTAAAATGAGAACATGTTAAATTTATTTTTTTGCAGTATTCTTTCTTGAAAAAATCCTGCTTTTATATGTTAGACTCTATGCTTCTAAGATTTTGGTTTGAAAAGCATTTCATACAGGCTTGGAGACCAAAGAGTCTCATTCTGCTGTTTCTGATATATCACAAAAACTGCTCCATTTTTGCAGATAGTTAAGAAGGGATAAAAAATAAATGATGAAGCATATGTAGAAGATACAGTCCCATAAACTCCAGGCTCTTTTACCATAAAGTTACTCTTTTTTTTCCTTTTGTAATTTTAGGTATTTTGGAGGAGAGACACTTTGAAACTAAATATTTCATTCCTCATTGTACTTAGTTTAGTCACTTACTAGGTTCATATGGATTCATAGTTTTCTATATATTTTAATAGGTTAGAGTTCATTAATTTCTTTATTTTAATGCCCACATTGTCCTCAGTTAGGTCAGTGACAATCCCTTCAAACAGATTATCTGGTTGAGGATATGGATGGGTTAAAATCTACCATCTTGCTGCCTTTTCTTCATTCCATTTTCCCAGTTCTCTGCCTTTGTTTGGATCAACTATTTTTATCATTTGTTTTATTCCCTTTATTGACTTTTGACCTATAATTTTTTGCTGTTTTATTTCAGTGGTTATTTAGGGTTTATGGTAGCCACCTTAAATTAGCACAATCTATTTTAAAGTAATTTAGTAGTTCATGTATCTTACAAGAACTATTAAGCTTATACTTCTATTTCAACTCTCCTGACATTTGGACTGTCATTGTTATACATCTTATTACTGTATTTGTTATGAATTCCACAATGCAGTGTTGTTATTTTTGCTTTAAAATGTCATTTATATTTTAACTGATTAAAAAAATAAAATATTGTGTTATACTTATGTACAATTACTTACCACTTCTTGCGTTTTTCATTGCTTGGTATAGATTTGTCTGAGTTTCCATCTGTTATCTTTTTTCTTTTGCCTGAATGGCTTTGTTTAAGTTCTTGCAGTACATATCTGCTGCTGCTGAATTAATTCAGTTTTATATATCTGAAAAAGTATTTGATGTTCATTTTGAAACCTATTTTTTTTCTTAGTGTAGAATTCTGGATTTAAATATAGTTTTACTTTCAGAATTTTCAAGATGTTGCTCCATTGTCTTCTGGCTTGCATAATTTCTGATGATAAGTCTGCTGTCATTGTTGTGATTGTTTCTGTAACTTGTCTTTTTCTGACCACTTTCTAGATTTTATTTTTGTTGAATTTAAATAGTTTCATGTTAGTATGTATTTGTATAATTTTATTCAAGTTTCTTGGAGCCAGTTGAGCTCCTTTGATCTCTGAATGTGTAGCTTTCCTTAACTTAGAAAATATTCAATTATTATGTCTCAAATATTTTTGTTCCTGTTTCATTTTATTTAGAGAGTCCAATTACTCATGAATTAGGTCACTTGGAATTGTCTTTTTTTTTTTAAATTTGTGCTTTTTTGGGCAATAATTTCTATTGTAGGTCTTCAAGTTCACTCATTTTTTCCCTCGGCAATGTGTAATTTATCCTTATCCTGTGCACTTTTCATCTCAGAGATTGTAGTTTTTATTTTTAGAAATTTAATAGAGGTTTTTTAAAAATATTTTTCACATTTCTGGTTAACATATTCAGTCTTTTTCTAGCTCCTGAACACATGAAATGCAGTAGAATAACTGTTTTAATATCCTTGTCTACTAATTCTATCATCTGTTTCATTTCTTGGCTGGTTTTGATTGGATGCTTCAGCTCATCACCATATTTTTCTTGCTCTTTAAGTACCTAGTAGTTTTTGGTTTGATGCCAGATTTTGTGATTTTTTTAACCTTTTGGTGTGCTGAATATTTTTGTGTTCTTATAATGTATAATGTGTCTTGCCTTTAATCTCTGTTAAGCATGACCTGAACAATGTTTATCAGGGGTACCTTCTTCAACCATTCTTTATGGATGGGATTGCTAATTACAAATACTGTTAATTTACATTTATATGACAATGTCTTGATTTTCCTTTTATTTTTGAAGGATAGTTTTACCAGATGTAGAATTCACAATTTTTGGTTCCTTCCTTTCACACTTGAAAAATGTGCCACTTTTTTTCTGGTCTTTATGCCTTCTGATGAGAAATCTACTGTTCCTTGTATTAGTATTCCCTTATCGGTAATAAGTCATTTTTGCCTAGCTACCTTCAAGACTTTTTTCCTTTGGTTTTCAAAACTTTAATTATGATGTGTGTGGTGTGGATCTTTGTTTATTTTGGGGGGATTTTCTCAGCTTCTTTGAGCTGTAGGTTTATGTGTTTTGCCAAATTTGGGAACTTTTCAGACATTGTATCTTTGAATATTATTTTAGTTCCACTTTCTTATCCTGTCTTTTTGAGATGTCTGATGATACACATGTTGGGCCATTTGTTACTATCTCATAGGTCCCTGAGGCTCTTCACCACCCTCCATTCTACTTTCTTATCATATTGGATAAATTCTATAAGTCTATTCTCAAGTGTGCTGATTCTTTATTCTGTGACATCCACTCTACCAATGAGCCCCCCGAGAGAGTTAAAATTTTCTGTTACATTTTTCATTTCTATAACTTTGTCTGGTTTTTATTTGTAACTTCTGTTCCTTTGCTGAGATTTGGTATATTTTCACTTGTTCTAAGGGAAGTTGTACTTGCTGCTGAAGCATTTTTATGTTTGTCCCATAATTCCAATATCTGATTAATGGTGGTATTGGTGTTAGTTGATTCTTTCCTCCAAGTTGCTATTTTCCTGGTTCTTGGTATGATGGCATTTTTAAAATTGTACCTGAACATATTGGCTATTAAGTTAAGTAACTGTTAAGCCTATTTTTTGTTTTGTTTTGTTTTAGTAGGCAGTCACCCTGTTTAAGTTTAGCACATAGGTAGGTCTTGGCTTACTTTTGTAGGCTGTGGTTCCAATGACACTTGGGTTTACAGAGCATTTATGGTGCTACTCGGTACTGTTGGTTTATCTCCTGCTGCTAGGGTTTCCATGGGTCCCTGCTGGTGCTGTCCAAGAAGCAGAAGGAGTTCTGCAGGCCAGTGCCTCATGTTTTTAGGTTAAGGAATGTAGTCTCAGTCCTGGTAGGAAGGAAAGCACTTGCTCTGTCCCCTTATTGTCTGCAAGGCTTCTGATGGATCCCCCTTGCCTTGACTTTTCCTTTTTCCTTGGTATTATGGGGGTTCACATTTGATCTGGAAGAGGAATGAATCTACCTGGGTCAACTTCTGTTGCTAAGTTCAAGATTGGAAAAACACCAGGCTTAGATCCCTGTTTGGGTCAGAGTGAGAGGACATAAAATGCTTTGTCCTCATGTTGTTTCTCTAGTTCTAGGGTTCCCTAAAAAAAGGGTTCCCTTTTTCTTTCCACCTTTCAGAGTTCTACTTTGGTTACCTCTTACATTATCACCAGGATTGTACTTGTTGGAACAGAGGGGAAGAGGGTTTGATATTTAGGTAGGATCAGAAACCTCAAGATTCGTCTTCTTGGTTTTTGTTTTTGTTTTTATTTTTGTTTTGTAAATAGGAAAATATTTTTTGTGGCAAAATACACATACTGTAAAATTGGCCATTTTAGTCTTTAAGTGTACAGTTCAGTGGTTCAGTGGCATTAAGTACATTCACATGTTATGTATCTATCTCCAGAATGTTTTCATCTTCCAGACTGAAATTTTGTACCCATTAAATACCAACTCCCCATCCCCCTCTTCTTCCAACCCCTGGTAATAACCATTACCCCTCTTGTCTCTATGCGTTTGACTACTCTAGATATATCTTATAAGTGGAATCATATAGCATTTGTCTTTTTTGTGACTGGCTTATTTAACTTACCATAATGTCCTCAGGCTCAACCATGTTATAGCATGTGTCATAATTTCTTTGCTTTTTAAGGCTTCTTTTTTAAATGGTATTTTTCTGTGTATAGAAGTCTATCAGGTTATTTTTCCTTCCCATTGTTTGCTGATCTTCAGAGACAACTCTATTGTGGTCAGAACCACAACCTGCCAACTAATTGCTTCTTAACCAAACTTAAAACCAATTCTCTTGCTTTTCATCCATCCTCTCATCATTGAAATTGGGACATATGTGGTTCTTTCAATTCCTAAACCCAGTCAGGTTTCAGCCAGTTTATCTCTTTTTGCTGTCCTCTGTGACAGGGGTTGAGTTTGTAGTTTTTCTCTGCTCTGTTAAACTAGCCACCACAGATCCATCTGTCCATCTTTCAGAAAAGCAGTAAATTTTCTGAGTTGTCATTTCCTCTCCTGTACTTTGTGGAGAAACAGATTCCAATCTGAGATGTTTAACTAAAAGTCATCCATTTAGTACTCTACTGGTATCAGATGCAAAATGTTATTACACACATAAGGATAAAACTTCTAAAAATAACTCAGCCAATTTAATGTAGGAATATATTTAAAAATTTAGATCAAGTAGAGTTATTTTAGGAATGAAGTTGAAAAAAATGAAATTTATCCATGTAATCACAAATTACAAGAGCAAAATTACTTAATTAAATAAATAGATGCTGAGGGACGTATCATAAAACTTAGTCACCATTCTTAGAGAAAACTAAGCAAAATGTGAATAGATGGGGACAATTTAAACATCATAAAGATGAACAAAACTCTATAGCAGGGGATTAGCAAACTACAGCTTGTGAGCCAAGTACACCTTGTCACCCATTTTTATAAAGAAAGTTTCATTAGACCACAGCTGTGCTCATTCATATATATATTGTCTGCTTATGATGCTTGTTGCATGATAGCAGAGTTGAGTAACTGTGGCAGAGACCACATAGACCATGAAGCCCAAAATATTTACTATTTTGCCTTCTATAGAAAAAGTTTGCTGACCCCTATACTAGAGAGTTAAATGATGAAGTTATTCCTAGCAAAAAATAGGAATAATTCAGGGATGTGCTTTATTCCAAATATGATCCATTCTGTCCTCCATTTGTCAGGAAAGGTGATCTTCTTAAATGCAAATGTGCTCAGGTAATTTTCTTGCTGAGATCCTTTGATGTTTTCCTATTGTATTTGGGGGAAAAGAATCCAAAATCCTTACTGTGGCCTGCATGCAAGGTCATGTAGGCCTTTCCAACTCACTGTCAACTCTTCCTCTCCTTCACTATGCTTCAGTTCCACTGATGGTTTTTTAGGTCATGAAGACTCCCATTCTTTTCTACCTTAGGATTTTTGCATACCCTCTTCTCATTCCCTGGAATTTGGTGTCTCTGTCTACTGCTGGCTAGTTCTTCAACCTCTAGTAGTTCCCACTTCAATGTCATTATCTCAGAAAGATCTTGCCTTTCTCTGTCATTTTCCATCTCTAGATCTTATTTCTTTTCTTTATGGTACTTGTTATAACTTGCAATTGTTTTGCTTTATTGGGACTTTTTTTAAAGTTTCCCTTCTAAGATATAAGTTCTATGAGGGCAGAAACTAAGTCATTCTGAGTCATTGCTCTATTTGTTTAAATAGATGCAAGATACAAGTTTAGTAACTTTTCCAACCATAGTCCATTAAATGTGGCTGGGATTTAAATCCCTACCTGCAGAATGATCTCCACAGACACAGGTGCTTATTGTTATGCAAAGTCTATCTGTGTAGTCTTCCATTTTTGGATTCATTAGATAAGTATTTACTGAACACATGCGAAGTGTCATGCTTTAGGGATGGGGGTTGTAGGGGCCCAAATGGAAGACTCCGTTTAGGACTTCAGGAAGTTCACAGCCTGGCAAGAGACCTAATCAATAAGCAACTGGTTACAGTGGAGCCTGATAACCTCTGTAATAAAGGACTAAAGAGGCAGGAACCCAGATTGGCTCCTGAAGAGTAAGGGATGGGAGTAAGGGAAGAGTAAGGTAGCTTCTGGAGAGGATGCTGCCTGTGGTGGAGTTTGAAGGCACGCCTTGTATTTATTATATGACAACCAAACGTAATGCCAGGAGTGCTGGAGACACTAATAAAGTTTGGTTATTACACTTAGGAATGGGATAACCAGAAAATTGTGGGAATGAGGGTGTGTGGAAACAAGCTCTAAGAAGCAAGTGTAGCATAGGAAAAGGAATGGAAATGAGGTGGAATATGGCCCAGTTGAGGAAATGCAGAGACCAATTTGGGAGAGATAGATGAGGTATGTGGGGGAGCGCAGGAGATGAAACTAGTCAGGGCACAAGGGCAGATCATGAAGTATATTTTATACTGAACGTGAAAGGGGAGCCTCTGAAGGTCAGTGGTATGAATGTAGCTTAAATTATGTAGAAGCAGCAACTAGAGAAAACATGCTCTGTTTCTGTTGTCCTATTTGGCTAGGAGTTTTGCCAGAAGATTTAAGGCATCCTTAGATTGAACTTCTTTTGAAACACGTAGGCTTCTATAGTACTGATTTTACAATGACTTTTTTTCTTCCTGAGAGAAATTTACTTCAGTGCCTGGCAGTCGTATGCTGTTTACATCCTTAACCACTTTTGAAATACCTCAGAAACCGTCTGGTACACTTTTCTCTTCAGGCCCAGGAAGAAGAATTGACCTGTAACTTGCTTCGCGAAACCTTCCCTGTGCGCGATTTCCCCCAGGTGGAGGACTGGGGCATGCAGGGTAAACTGCAGGCCTTGAATGTGTCTTTGCCTCCCTCTTTGGAGCGGGAGACAGTCTGGAAATAAATACCTTCTTATGTTGAGTCAAGTTCAAAACAACATGCAAGGCACCCAATTTACACCTGTGGGGAAAGAAGAAGCTTCAACTAGAGCTAATTGAATAGTTTTGCCCTTGTAGCAGCTACTTGTGTTTCTGCTAGTGGAAAGAAGGCCCCTGGAGAACCAGGAATCAGGTGGCCTGGTTTCCCTGGGAATCCTTGTATTCTGAAGAGTACAGGAGTTAGAAGAATTTTTTTTTTTCTGTTTTCTGAACATGTGGAGTGTGTGCAGGAGAAGCAATCTGTTAGTTCTCTGCCAGCTGCAGCAGGCCCCTCAGGACTGCTGACAACAGAGAGCAGTCTCTGGGTAAAGAGTACTGAAAGGGGGCCTCAAAGTAGGATAGAAGGTCCTACCCTGAAAGAATCTATCATCTGGTGGCCTCACAGATGCTTGCCTCTGGAGGACTATTCAGGGTAGTAATAAGTGGATCATGATAAAGCTGACCAGACTTGCTGAGGAAGTCTCTGCAGAGAAAGGGAAGAGGGCAATGGGACAGGAGAGCCAGACAAGGCTTCCCAACAGTGACAAATTAGGAGCAGGACCTTGAGATTAATGTGGGATTTGATTTGAAGGGGAGGGGATGTGAGGCCATTCCAGACAGGTGGAAAGCCAGAGAAGTTGATGATAGATCACCAGAACTATCTATAAGACCTATCTAATCCTATCTCTGCCCTGCTCACAACCTGTCACTGGTTCCTCATCACCTGTAGGATAAAGTGCAAGCCTTTAGCCAGGCATAGCACCATCGGTCTCTGCTTACTTCTCCAGCCTCTTCATCCCCCTGCGCTGTGCCTTGGTCATTATGCTTTGGCAATACCTTCCTTTTATGCCTCTCTGAGTACTCCCTGCTATTTCGTGCCTTTGAGATTTTGCCTTCAATGTGTCCTCTGTCTAGGATGTTTTTTCTTGTCCCCCTCAGGCTGGTGAAGCTTCCCTCAATCACCAGAGCTCTTCTAAGACTCCCTAGCTGTCCAGATCACTTAGTGAAGGGAGTTGGGTAAGTCCATTGGGTCTGATTCCAGATCCTTTGCTGTTCTGTGACTGAGTCTTAATTTATAAAAGTGACTGATGACATGGAGAATTGGTGCCACTGAAAGAAGAGTTTAATCTAACTCACGTTTCTTCTGGAAATAAAAGACATGGCTTGCCACCCCAGGCCAGAGAGGAACACTAGGAAGCAGAAGCAATGACAGGTTTTGGCCAGAGCCTTTATTGGAAGTTTCTGAGGGAAAACAAGGTAGGGCAGGTTAAATAGTTGAAGATTGACTAATTTGCAATAGGAGTGGTCTCTTGCCAGCTATCTGACCCTGCGATGATTGCTTTTTGAGATGTTTAGGCCAGATAGAGGAGCCCCCCACCTTTTAAATATTTTATTTATTCATGAGAAACACAGAGAGAGGCAGAGACACAGGCAGAGGGAGAAGCAAGCTCCCTGCGGGGAGCCCAATATGGGACTCAATCCTAGGACCTCGGGATCATGACCTGAGCCAAAGGCAGATGCTCAACCACTGAGCCACCCAGGTGCCCCCAGATAGAGGAGCTTTTGTTCTGGACTGGTTAGTTTGCACTCAAAGGCAACCTCCTGGTTCAGTCCTTTGGTACCTTGAAGAACTGGTTAGCCCTAGAAGAGGCAGTCTCCAGTCAGAAAAGTTATTTAAGGATGTCAGAACATTATAAGGAATGGGGTGGGGGGGAAGGCTAGTACAACTGCTATGCTATCTGTAAGGAAGGATCCATTATTCACAATTTGTTTTCTGAACACATGAGTTAGTCTCAATGATTGAGCTGAGTGCTTTGGGAAGAGAAGTGCCCTGGGTTCTAATTCCTTCCTGCTATATTACTTTGAGCAAGACATATTTTACCTGTGGGCTTCATTTTTCTCATTTTTAAGATGACTACATTGATCTTATGCATCTACAGAGTATTTTTTGTTCTGTCAATACACTCATTTTTTTTCATAGTGTAGGAATACTGGCAAAGTTTACCTGCTGGGTATAGAACTATACTCAAGCACCTAAATGAGTGACTTCTTGAATGTCCGGGATTAATTTACTGATGGAATACGATCTCCTTTCAAAGTAGGAATTTAAAAACTGAAAACAAAACAGGACTCATCTTTGTAGGAAGTTGGAGGAAAGGCGGGTAAAATGAGTCAGAAAGATTCTCTGCGTTGGTCTTGTGACCTGAGGCAGGATTATCCTTTGATTTTCAGTTTCCTTCTCTGGAAATGGGATACTAACATAATGTACTCCTTAGGGTTGTGAAGATGAGACGAGGTCGTGTGTGTAGAGATCTTTGCATAGTGTCTGACATAAAACGTATGGCCCAATAGACCCTGGCTGTGGATCATAGAAGTGGGGGGGGGGGCCCACAGGGACTGGAAGGGGTATGGGTATGGGTAACTAGATGAATGCTTACGAAGACCTCAGGGTTTCTTCACTAGCAGATATACCAGCTACTATTTCTATTTCTGATTGGTATGCCCTGGAACTCAGAGTCAGCTTTGGGGGCTGGGGTGGTGATATCCCATGACATCTTGGATATAGGCACTGGGATAGCTCAGGAAAATCCTGAATACTAAAAGTAACAGGAGCAGCAACAGCAATAATCATGATCAGGTCTTTGATTCCAGAGCCTGTGCTCTTGACCATTTGTGTTACTCTGAGATGCCAAACAGTCATCCCTTATGCAAGGAGGAGGCCAGTATCATTATTCCATGGCCTGAGGACACTCTGATGGGTGCAGTAGATAAAGTCCCTGCCTGTGATAAAGCGAGTGCTTGTGTGATGTCATCAGATGGGCAAGGAATAGCCCTCATGAGCCAGCTGCCAGGGCAACTGGAAGTTTCATAATGTGTTACCCATGGAGACAAAGGCATTGACACCTTCTACTAAAACACACATATAATCTGCAAGACATAGTGCATCAGTCCTTTACTATGTTTTCAGAAATCATCAGGTTAGTTAGTCTCTTGATTGAGGCAAAGGAAATACAGAACATAGGTGTTGTTTTACCTCTAACAGTAGTTGAATACTAAGCTGTCCTACTATCTCTTCTGTGCCCACATCTGGTTTCCTTTTCACTGGTTTTACAGTTGAGGGAAAGTAACTCATGTACTACTCCATATAGTGTTGCACATTTTGTAATACAAACAAAAAAATCCACAATTTTTTTTCTTTGAAAGCTTAGTACATGCAGGCTAGTTCAAGCTCAATCTTTCACTTTTTACTTAAATTTTCCTGATATCCATTATAGTTTCTCTGTGTGTATGTAAGTATGTGTCCTTTCTTATTTATTGCTTTATTGACTGCATTTAATTTATATTCTCAAGTAACTGAATTAATAAAGTACTCTGTTAGGAAAGGCCCCCTGAGGAAAATATGAAAATCAGTAAATAAAGGATCTTCATCCTCAAAAGTCTTATAGTGGGGAGACAGGTTATAAAGCTGGAAGGCAGTGAGTACTTGGGTTAGACTAATGGCTATAGAGGCCCCGGTGAGAACATGGATCCAAGCAAGGATCAGGCAAGGAAGGAAAATGAGGCAAAGATGAAGGTTTGAACTTGGATTGTTGCAAGAACCATGGAGCCATCAGTAGAAAGGGGACTGTCAAGAAGAAGAACAGATCTGGGGGAATGAGAATAGAAGGTGGATGGGGGGGATCCCCGGGTGGCTTAGAGGTTTAGCCCCTGCCTTTGGCCCAGGGCGTGATCCTGGAGACCCGAGATCAAGTCCCACATCAGGATCTCTGCATGGAGCCTGCTTCTCCCTCTGCCTGTCCCTCTGCCTGTGCCTGTGCCTGTGCCTCTCTCTCTCTCTCTCTCTCTCTCTCTGTGTCTTTCATGTATGAATAAATAAAAATCTTTTAAAAAAGGTGGATATGGTGAGTGTGATCTAAATATATTGGGTTTAGATGACCTAGACTTGGATGTTGGCTAAGATGTTTAGTTACATTGTCCTCTCTTGTGAAGATGAGTGGATTGCTGAGTTCAACCCCAAACTTAGGCACTTCCCCATCCTCTGATACTTGTTCCACAGTACTTTGTGCTGGACAGTGAAACAGAATAAAAAGATAAAAATGGCATGGTCTTTGCTCTCCCAGTGTCCCAGTTGAATGGGTGGCACAGTTTGTCTTCAACAGTGCAAGGCACTAAATACTGCTATGGGCAGTGGTGTATAGAAGGGCCAAAGGAGCCATTTGTGGGGGGTAGGGGGAGGCAAACTTGAGCCTGAAAGCAGCTACCTGTAGAGGATTTTCTTAGAGTCCAAAGATCAGCATGACCCAGATGACATTCTTGAGGAAGCTATCGAAAATGAAAAGACCTCATTTCCCAGTATCAGTTTTATTAAAAATGAATAGAAGCAGTGTAAAAAGTCTATGTTTTTACAGTGGTAACCTTACTAATACTTACGGTTAAGACAATGTCACTAGCTGATTGATTTCTCTATCTCCTGGAGCCTGCTGGCAGTGTGTTGAGACCCGCCCGGTGTCTGACTGTTTTTTAATGCCACTGTGGCAGTGATAACAGTGGCCTCAGAGCCTAAACTTTGAAAGACTTTGCAAATATGATGGGGCAGGCACCTGCTTCTGTGGTTATTGTCTGGAGTTGACTCTGTCCATATGAATATGACTTTAAAGACCCTATGTATGAGCTTGAAAATGCCTATGACAATAATAGATCTTAACAATGGAAGTTCCCTAGGCTTATGGAGGAGGTATTGAACTTCCTGTTGGTGATTTATGTGGTCATAGCAATGGGATTGGGGAAAAATGAGAATTTATTGGAGAGTATTTTCTTTTTGAAAGTCAAACATGTGAGTATAATGGAAATTTAAGAGAAATCCCAAGGTTAAAAAATTTCACTTTGGGAATAATAGTAGCTCTTTCATTAGAGCATATTAGTATCAGATATAAGGAGGTTAGGGTAAGCGCTCTACTACCTCATTAAAATAGTGCCATCTAGTGGTGAATATTTCAAATTGTAGCTAGGTGCCCAGAGAGTTGTCACAAACCCTCAGGGGGCTTGGCTTAAAGATCAAACAGCACTTGTAAAGTGCTCATTCATTTATTCATCTATTTCACTTAGTTTATTTATCACTTATTACATGATGGACATCTTGCCAGATGCTTTGTGGGAAGAGATGAGGAAGACACAAACCTTGACCTCAAGGTACTCACAGTCTAGTAGGGGAGAACACTTGTAAACCTGTGATTGTGGTCCAGGCATAATAGCTCTGAGAGAAGTACAGTGGGGACCCAGGTGACTCAGAATGTCACAGGGGTTTCAGTGACTTTGCTGGAAAACCCTCCCGTGTGTATTAAGGACTTGACTTACAGGGATTCCAGTAAGGAAGAGACAAGCCGTTAGAAGTATCATCAACTTGCACCAGGGTCAGATTCCTGATCCTGCCAGACCTCTCTTTTGGGTTTTCCTCTTATCTTTGGCCTTACCTCTAAGTTGGGAAACTGAATGAAACTGCAGTTTGCTGCCAAATGAAACACTCTTTCGTGGGCTTGATTCTCAGTATCCTGGGATATAGCTGACTGGACACAAGGTGATATATCTAAAACGCTAGGCATTTTCCAGGAATCAGTTAATAAATTTGTATATTATCTGTCCTTTGCTCATTTATATTTTTCTTTTCTTCTGCCCTGGGAGATTTCTTGCAAGTCTACTATTTTTTTTTCTTAAGATTTTATTTATTTGAGAGAGCTAGAGTGCACATGTAAGTAGGGGGAGGGGCAGAGAGTGAGGGAGAGGGTGAGAATCCCAGGCAGACTCCACACTGAGCACAGGGCTCTATCTCACAACCCTGAGATCATGACCCAAGCTGAAATCCAGTCAGATGCTCAACCAACTTAGCCACCCAGGAGCCTCGCATAGTTGGTTCTTTATGTAACTGTCTCTGCAACATTCACAGCTCTTTTTTGGAGGAACATTTGTGTGATCCTGTTGAGGTATCTAATCTTCCTAGCTCCAAGGGTAGTTTTCTCTTAAAACTAGTTCAATAATGTTGACCTACCTATTTTAATTAGTCTTGTTGGTAAAGTGCTTTAATTATGATTTAGTATTTTATACCATCTAAACAGGAGGAGAAGGCTTGTTATGCCTTTTCTTCGCTTGTTTTAAGTTTCACCATGTGACAACTTCCCCTTATACTGTTTTGGGTAGAATTGAACACTTAAAAAATTTCTACCTCAGGTACTTTTTAACACTATGCTTCTTGGGTAAGTCTTTTTTTAATTGTATATTTTTAAAATATTTTATCTATTTATTCATGAGAGACACAGAGAGAGAGAGGAAGAGACACAGGCAGAGGGAGAAGAAGGGTTCATGCAGGGAGCCTGCTGTGGGACTTGATTCTGGGTCTCCAGGACCACACCCTGGGCTGAAGGCAGGCACTCAATTGCTGAGCCACCCAGGGGTCCCCTGAGTAAGTCTTTTCACTTTCCTTTGAACTAGATCTCATTGGTTTCCTTAGTTTCATTCTCTCTCTCTCTCTCTTTTTTCAGTCTCTTTCCTTCTTACCTTGGTGTGGCTTCCCTTTACTGTCATAACTCTTACCTTACTTTATTTTTCTTTTTGCCTATCCAGTCACTTTTGAATCTGTTACTTCTCTCTTCTGGTTCCTCCCATTCCACCTTTCTCATTCTCTCTTTCACTTTTCCATATGTCTTTCATTATGTTTCTTTTGGTGTCTTCATCTTTTAGGGTCTACCTCTCAGAAGTTTGTAGGTAGCTGCTGCTGATGGAGGATTCCGTGTTAAGCTTCTCCCAGTGACCGCCATTAACACCACTCTGGTGGTGTGAGGGAGAGAAAAGATCTGTGAGGAAGAAACAATGAATTAAGGCATTCATTCATGGATTTATCAGACATGAATTGAGTACCTGCTAGGTTTTGGGCATTGTGCTATGGGCACAGATATAAGAGACAAGCTGTCGCCCTCTCTCATTTTTCCCACTCATTTTCCCTCCTTTCCCAAAACATGAGAGACTCCTAATTCTGGGAAACGAACAAGGGGAACTAGAAGGGGAAGCAGGCGGGGGGATGGGGTGATTGGGTGATGGGCACTGAGGAGAGCACTTGATGGGATGAGCACTGGGTGTTATACTATATGCTGGCAAATCAAACTTCAATAAAAAATATAAACAAAACAAAACAAAAATAAAACTGTAATTAGTACATTAAAAAGAGAGAGAGAGAGACAAGCTGTTACAGATATAAGGACAGATATAAAGAGGATTGAGATAGTCCCAGCTTTCAGCGAGCTCGTAGTCTAACCAGAAATAAATAGATCAACAGCTATTATGCTACAGTTGGATAGGGGCTACAATAAAGATAGGAGGAAAGTGTAATAAGCATGCAAAGACCTGAAATAATGGTGTCTGGAAGAGGTGGGGAAGAGTTCACAATGCATGAGGCATATGGACTAGGACATGAAGAATGATTTGGAAGCGGTTTGAAACACTGAAGGGTGCTTCAGGGCGAGAGATGAGTTCTGGAATCATGGAGCCTCAAGTGAATGTGGTGGGCCCAGGAGGAAATGCAGATGGAAGATGTGGGGATATAATGGCAAATGATGAGACTGGGGAGATGGGAAAGAGAGTTTTGTGGAGAGTCTTAGGTTCTATATAATGGAGCCAGGGAATCATCCTGCAAATACTGGGGAGTCATGGGTGAATGGCTCTTAAGTATCTGGGTTATGTATAGGTTAAGAGGTTGGATAGGAATGAATGGATTTGTTGGACATTAAAGAATCAAATGGACAGAAGTGGTGATGGGATGTGGAAGGTAAAAGGCAATGGACCTTTAGGAGAGGTCATTGGCATTTGCTTTCACTGGCATATTTGTTCCCTGGGATTTTGAATTCTCATGAGTTACATCCTTTTCTATCTCCTATGTTATCCTTTTGTAGTAGGATCTTTCCTAAAGAATCCAAAATTTGAAGCTTCTTTTCAGCTACTTGGAGAAAGTGTTCTAAATTGTGGTAATTCTGTCTTGTCTTTCCTGGGTTGGGCTGAACTTGTCTGCCAGCTCTGGTGCTTCTCAGGATAACCACTGATTCCACTCTCAAGTTTCTGAAGAGGCAGATGGTTGAGACCAGTGTCCCCATAGTGGGTGTGTGGATGGTGGTGTTGAGGGAAAACTAAGAGCATTTTACTTATTGTACATACCAGGTGCCCTGTACTTGTTGATTAGGTGGAGGAGAAATAATGCAGAATGGTGGATAACATACAAAGTACCTTATTTTATATTATTAATGAGGAGGGGTATTTGAAAAGGAGGCTAATGATCAGCAGGCTTTCTCTTCTTGCTATATTTTACTTAGATCAATACTGATACTGTTATGGATTTTTCACATTTGCATAATGGATTAGGGAAGGATGTGAAATTGTGATAAATTTTGTGGAGACTTACCAGGTTAGGATATTTCTTCCTTGGGAGGATTCACTAAAAAAGATAATTACACTGACTTAGCAAAGACCTAATATCATGACTTAGGAAAGGACAGACATCAAATTTGGGATCTAGCCGCACTCTCTCCACTCCCTAACCTCTAACCTGTTAATTCAGTTGATGTTTTTAAGATTCCACATTTCTTTTTTCTTTATCAGGGGTCACATAAAATTCATCAACTCTTTGGGTTCATCATTTTCCCGTACTTCTCCAGTGTCTTGAGTGCATAACCTACTGTTTCATCACAGGTATCTGAATATTTTTCTGGAGGCAATAATGTCATAGTCAGGAATCTTCATTAGGTGCATTAGATTGATTGCATGAGTAGTCTCACTTCTGCATCCTTTCTCTATCCATACACTTTGGGCATACGATTTTGTAATTCCTCTCATTGGAGTTGATTTACCCCTTTTGATTCTGAGTTTGGTCAAGTGACTTTCTTTGGCCAAAGGAATGTTGTAATTAGTCTGATTCTAATCTTCATGTTTGCCCTTAGACACATTTAGACCTCTACCCCTCCCTTCTCTATCACTGTACATCTGGCTTTTGACAAAGAAAGAAACATCCACCTCCCGAGCTTTTGGCATCAATGGGAAGTTTGAATTCTCTAACCCACATGACAAACCCTTCCCCAACCCCACCTGCCACCTAGCCACTATAAAAGCCCAACACACTTTCTCCTCTTATGATTCCAGATTGTTTTGTGTCTACCCTTCTACTCCAAGAAGTTTCTTGTATGAGTAATAAACTCTTTCAAATTCTCTGTGTGTGAAGGGTCATCAGTCTTGACATCCAACCTCTTAATTAGAAGGAGTGGGGAGGCAGTATCCATCCCACCTCCACAGGATGACTACAAATCAACTGCTTATCTATGTGATACTTGCAGATGGTTGAAAAAGCACTTACATGTTTCTGCTTCAAGTGTTGCTCCTGTCATGGCCACGAGAATGCTTGGGCTAGCTTGCTGAAGGGTGAACTACGTGGAGCAGAGACTAGTTACTAGTTGCCCTGTCACCCCAGTCGAAGCTCTGTCAACAGAGGTGATCCCGGGTATGTGAGCAATTCAGCTGAGATCAGCAGAGCCAACCAGTCAACCCTCAGCTAACTGCAGATGTATGAGGGAGGCCAGGTAAGACCAGCCACGGTTAGCTGACAGGAGCTGAACCCCAAACTAGGAGGCTAAATAACATTTATTGTTATATATTTCTGAGGTGGTGGTGGTTATGTTGTGGAAATAGATAATGGATAAACCAAGTGTGGGGACTTCTAGACTGACTATGGGATAAAGAATAGAAAGTCTCCAAACTTTCACAGCCATTACTGAAAGCAGCAAGCCAAAAATGAAGCGAAGAATTGTAGCTCAGTTCATAGTTAGTCCCCTTTCCTTCTATTTTAAGAGTTTATTTTGTTTAATTTTTTGTGTGTGTGCTAGGACTCTTAATAAGCAATTCAAAAAAAAAAAAAGCCTTAAGTAAGATTAGCAATTTGCACCTTTTAAAAAATTAACAGCGCTCTGTTGTTTTGATATTGAGCTCCATTATCAATTTGCATCTTTAAAGAGGTGTAACCTTTCTCAGATATTTTGCTCTGTGTTCTTATATTTAGCAAGACTTGATTTTTACATTGCTTATGTTGCATTTACTTCTACACAATTAAGAGCAAGGGGAGAAGAATAAAAAACCTAAAGTTCAAGAGTTAGGGGCATGTTATAGATTTCTCAAACCTGGGCTATTCTGGGCTGATGGGGGATCCTGTCAAGGAGCCCTTCATATTAATAAAGGGAAAAGAGTTCTAGAGTTTCAGGAGACATATGAACAAAAGTTTCTGTGTGCCTAAATAGGTGCATACCATATCTTCTTATTAAACTAGTGCCAGGGTACAGCATAACCTTCAACCTGCCAGGAAGTCCCGAACCCTACTCGTATGACAGGTGCATCTTGACCATCTCCCCCGTTCCACTTCCTTTCGCCCTGTCAGATGTCCCCCTTTCTCCAGCCAGATCATCCAACAAAGAATTTGTGGAACTGCTTCAGGCAGGAGGGATCATCCACCTCAGGGGGTCATCCTTTGCTTTCCATTGTCATCTTCTATAGAGAGAAGATTCAGTTTGGTGGCAGAGAAGTCTTTCTTCATTAGGTAAAAGTACACTAAGTGTCCTTTATTCTTCAGAAAACAAAATCCTAACCATGTTGTCCCAAGTAGAAGGAATGTTAGTAATAATCTAGGTTTTTTTGTTTGTTTTGGTACTTGCACCAGACTATTAAGCACTTCTGCGTCTTCTGGGCTTCAGTTTGAAGCTAGTTACTGAATTCCACCAAACTATGAGCCAAACTGATGTTTGTTGTTGTTGTTGTTGTTGTTTTTTCAACAATGACCTAATTAAAGCTGGAGCCTAACCTGTATATTTTCTGAGCTTGCTGAGCTGGAGCCACGCATCAAAATTTTTTTCAACCGAGTTGACATTCTACTGAGTTAAATCCCTGTTGAGATCCTAGGAAAGGGGGAGTAATTCTTGGTCACTTTTCAGAGTTATGTGTAAAATCTGAAAGCTTTGGGTATATCTTTGGTTAAAGCCAGTTTCACCTTGAATAGATTTCTAGTGGAATAAGTGAAAAAGATGATGTTAGACATTGCAGAAGAGGGAAGAGACATAACACATTCAGGCAGATTTTATGTTTTTTCACCATGTAATTGAAGTCATTTATTAAATCTCACTTTTGACCTCAGTCCAAGCAGTTTGCCATGGGATATATGGACGTGGTGTTCCTTGTGGGTAGTGTTCTCTCAGTGCTTATATGGTATTCTCTTTGGAGAACCTGATCCTGGATATCTTGAAGATATAGCCTTGACTTTCTAACTTATCATTAAAGTATATTCAAAAAGTTCTCAAATTTTTAGCTCATACATTTCTTTAATCTAAATGACAGATTTGAAAAAAAATTATGTATAAAAACTATGTAATCTGTAAACAATGTATAAAAATAATTGCATCGTTCATGTTTCAAGAACATTTTTGCCACATTGGTTAACTTAACAAAAATTAATTTTGATTATGGACTCATTGATTTTACCAAAGATAATACAGACAGGTTTTTCTCATGTATATTGAAAAGTTCAAAGAGGAATAAATAGTTAAGAGGCCAAAGGTGTTTAAGGGTTATATAAAATGGTCTGCACTTGAAAATAGAGGAGGAAAAAAAAAAGATTCCTGAACAGATAAGGTATAAAGGAGTTAGGATGATACTGAGTAGGTTTTCCAAAAGTAGTAGCCTGAGGAACCCTTAATAAAATGTGGCCTCTGGATCAACGTTGAGTAATAGGACATTCCAAAGAAAAGATGTGGTGGTGTTTTCTGATGAGGTACAGGCTACTGCAACTGAACTTAAATTTCAGGAGACCACTGCTCTGATTTTCAAATTTTTCATTTGATGTTTTCTCAACTACAAAGTAGTCTGTTCTTGTTACAAGTGAAACGATGTAAAGACATATTGAGATACCACTAATTATCACTGCTCCCCTCACCCTTCCATTTCCTGTTTCATGGTTTTCAGGGATTCAGTGATAGCTGACTGATGTGGGTCTTTTACACATTGCTCCTTTTCTCAGATGTACAGATACATAAATACATGCTTGTGCATAATTTAAGAAAATCGCACTAAGTAGGACATGCTATGCTCATTAATCTGCATTTTGCTTTTTCACTTGGAGTGTATCCTGGAAAATCCCAAGAGAGAATAAACACAGCCAGTCCTATTCTTTCTCATTTTTATTCTTATTTTCTTTATGTGCATGTATGCATGCACACACAGATTTTTACATAAATGTGATCCTTTAAGATTATACTTACATGATTATTTTCTTCACTGCTCCTTTCCTTTTTATGTACTGTTTCCTTCTTTTCTCAGCCTTGTACCTACCTGTACAATCTGGTTGGTGTACATCCTTCAGTACTTTTCTCCATTCTCTTATAAATCTTAACCTGCACACATACTCCCACATGTAGATACATTTCACGTGTCATAATCCTACAATGTGTTTCAGGTTGAGGTGGCCCTTTTAAATCTCTTTTCTAGACTCCTCTTTAGATCTCATCTCATGAAGGTTCTCAGTGGTTTGGGCCTTAGCACACTTCCCTGATTTATTTATTTATTTTTTTAATATAAGCCATCTAGGAAATCTCATGCAGTCACATGATTTCATTACCACGCTTTTGCTGTAGTTGCCCAAATCTACATTTCCAAATTTTGGTTTCCCTATTCAATTTGCTGCTGGATATTTCCATCTAATTTTTCTGCAGGCACCTCAAACGGAGCATGCCCTGACTTTTCCCTTCTATTCTCCACTTTGCATTCCTATTATTTATTGCCATTGATGCTATCATCAACCATGTGGATGTCAAGCTAGAAACCTGCAGTTTCTAATCAATCGTCAGTTCTGCCAACAGTACGCTTGAATAGTTTTTTTACTTGAATAGTTCTTGAGTTTGTTCTTGTCTTTTGATTTCTCCCATCAGTACAATTAAGTACAGTTAAAATGTTTATTAGACCTCACATAAATTATAGCAAAAGTCTTTCAACTTGTTTTTTTTTTTTTTTCCCATTCAGACTGCATAAAATAGTGGGTCATTGGGAACATATGATCCTACTCTTTCAAAGAAAACACTATTGTCTTTGGGAAGGTTGAAAGCATAATAGAATGGTTAATATCAAGGTTCTATTCTTTCTGGAGTAGAAAATGCAATATACATATCAAGATTTAAAAACAAAAACAAAAAGGAACCATGAGCAGAAGGAGAATCTGGGCAAGAGTAGTAGTGTTGCAGGGAAAGGAATCAAATCTGAGCCAGAATTGACACTCCAGCAACCCGGGGAACATACTCCTGGCTTTTGTCTCCACCCACTGCCCATGTTGGTGCCTTCCAATTTAGACTGGTGATTTCTATGGTATAACTTCTGTGTCTATCCTCCTGCAACAGTAGGAGCTGTATAAAACAAGATTGATTTTTATATATGACTTAGCATTGTGGTACATGGGTGAATGGGACTGAATGGCTCAGTGGGATGCATAATTTTAAGGGCTAGAGTTAGTTTTAATTGAACCAGCAGAAGAACAAGTGAGGAAACAAGGACTATGGGTAATGGAGAGAGCTGCCATCAGAAGACCACTGAGTTAATTGTGTGGGCCAATAAGCTAATGAGACTCGTCTCAGCTCTTCTGAGGTGTCATACCAAATCACCCATTGGAGTGGATGCTTTCTAGACTGTGTGGCTGGTTAGTGTACTTTGTCTATGTTCTTTCTTGGGGTCTAAGAGCCGGAATAAATGTCATCTGTAGGTCCCTGAGACTTGATGTCATTGTCCACCGGGGAGACAGAACTTAGATAGTAGGAGCCAGGAAATGCGGAGGTATAGAAGTATAAATAGAATGAAACAAAGTGTTTGGAAGAAGGCATAGGTGGTAATGTTGCAGTAAAATTGGTAATAGGAAGGAGGAGGAACCTACAGTTCTGATGATGGGTCTTGTTTCAGTGAAAACCCTATTTTATCATTGTTGAATTTTTTAAGTGTTTGAAGAACTATTCACAAATAGGGTGATAAACTGATATCCCTGGTTCTCATTTGTCATGGACGCTCAGCCTCCTTCAGGACTGTTGTGATAGTTTTGGCAGTTGTTATGGATGTGAATCTTATGTGACCAGGATTTTTATGTTAAAGTGTGACAATAGGGCCATAGGATGAGGTGAGGTCATTATGAAGTTCAGTAACGTCTGTGACAAAGAACATTGCAGGATTAATAGGTGCTGAAGGTTTTTTTTTTAGTTCAATAGTCTTCTCCTTGGGGAGAGGTTCATACTTCACAAGTATTTAGGAATAGATGATCAGGCAGCCCGGGTGGCTCAGTGGTTTAGTGCCACCTTCAGCTCAGGGTGTGGTCCTGGAGTCTCAGGATCAAGTCCCACGTTGGGCTCCCTGCATGAAGCCTGCTTCTCCCTCTGCCTGTGTCTCTGCGTCTCTCTCTCTCTCTCTCTCTCTCTCTGTCTGTCATGAATAAATAAATAAAATATTAAAAAAAGGAATAGACTATTATACTTCATTCTGGACACCAACTACCAAAAGTTTGAAAAACATTCAAACTCTCCTGAAGGCAGAGTCATAGCACAGGGATTGTTTTTCTGGTTTGGACGTACTCCTTATAGATCATATAAGTATAGGACACTCTTTGAGGATGGGTAGTGTCAAATAAAGCCTGAATTGTTAGATACCATTGTGGTTGCTTTTTGATAAGAGAAATTGGATCCAAATTGCAATGAGGAGTGGTTTGGCTCTCCATGTTCTCAGGGAGGGACTAGCACCAAGAAAGTTCTGGATGGGAGAGAGCTATTGATTCAAATATTTGTAGCATTCAGGTTACTTGGAAATGATAATGGAGAAGCAATCAAACACTATTTCTGCAGAAGCGGAAGGCTGGTTTTTGGGTCAGTTATATACCTACACATCATAATTTCATAAGCCTTTGTCCCAAGGATGTCCAATAAAACAAATGAGTCACATGCTAAAAAAGTCTGCAGTCTTTACATTTAGGGGCACCAGAAAAAGTGGGAGTTTGGGCCAATGCCTAAATATGGGAGCATAGGAACATTGAATATAAACAACAATAGGTGGTCTAGAACTACTTTCCTAGACCTTGCACTTCAAAGTCAGCTAATCCTAATCATGTACCATGTTCTCTTTGGCCAATAAAAAGAATTACCAGATACAGCAATATTCTCCCTTGAGAGGGGGAAAGACTGGAGGTTTATACTGCGCCCTTAGGAAAATTCTCACTTTTTGTCTCCTTTGCAGGAAGTGATGGAGGTAAAATGAGATGACCACCCCAATTTAATCACTGCTAGTGTATTAGTGTTGGCTAACTGGAGGAATGGATTTGCTATTTAATTTAGACTCAAGAAAGCAGAGAAGAAAAAGGGCCAAGAATGCCATGGATTTCAGAACCCTCCCAAACTGTGATCTCAGAGAAAGGAATAGAAGGTTGATGACTAAGTGCCACCGAGTTACTTTTACCCAGAGGGAATGCATGGCAGCTTTAACCACCTGGGCAGCTTTGGACTACAGAGTAGAGTAGAGGGACCCCAATCACATCTCTTGGGGTGGTGGGAAGTTTTGCTTTCTGGAGTATCACTTTGAGGACTTAGTCGCTTCAAAGCCATTTTTTGTTTTGAACAAGGTACAATGAAATATGCAAAATACACCCATACCAAGGTCTCTTTGGAAGGCCCAGTTTTACCTAATGTTCTTTGGACTTCTACCCCATTGAAGAAATTTCTCTCTACTCCCCTTTATTCTCAAGGCTTTCTTTAGGTGTTCTTGTTGTCCTGGCTTTCTGCACTACAGGATGGTACCTGATGGACAATATCCTGCTCTGGAGATAAATTTCAAATGTCGAGTCTTACAGCAAATTTGAAATTAAGCCAAGTATCTTCTCCAATTCCTACTTTTTATTCCTTATAATTTCCAAGAAACTTCCTGCTAGCAGACTTCTCAGACAGTGACAAACTGAATCCTCATTAAAACAAAGAAAGGTTAAGGGGAAAAAAATAACCCATTTAAAATGAGGTAACTCACCAGTCTTTCAGCTGTAAATTGACAATTGGATTTATATAAATCCATAATTGTATCTCTTTTACCTGCAGTTAGGCTAGTTAATGATGAAAAAAAAAAAGGTATACAGCTGATTGTGTAGCTTTAATGAGGATTCTTTTTACAGAGTTAAAAAAATCCACCAAATTAAATTCTGCCAATTTACTTCATTGCAAATTGAGCACCACCCTGTGAGCAGGAAAAAAAAAAAAAAAGAAAAAGAAAAAAAAAAGAAAAAAATCATCAAGTAGCTTAAATCAGTTACAGCTAAATGTGTAAGTCAGCATGTGCTTTAGCCTTTAGTCATGAAGAATATATTAGATTTTAAAAATAAATGGCTTTCTGCTGAGTCTTCATTGCAATGGCTTTCTGACTTTTAATTAAATTTTCAGTACTTGTGGATGCTTCCTCATGTACTCTGGCCACAGAGCTCGAATTGCCTCCATCATTAAGTGGAGTGGAAAACCAAATTGGAGATTATTAAGCTTGTTCATTTCTTTGTTATTGGTAGCTGGTGACTCTCTCCTTTTTACTTGTTAAATAGGGATGGAGCTTTCTACCAGGATATTTTCCAAGAATGAAATAAGCTCTCGTAAACAGAGCATGATTAGCCCTAATTCGGGAGCTTGTTAAATGTTCCTCATTATACATTTCTGGTCTGTTTCATCAGTGTTAAATGAACTTAATGTAAATTAATAAAAACAGGTTTGCATTATTTGTAACAGGATTGAGAGTAAAGAAGAAAACTGTAAGCAACACTAAACTCAGCAACTAATGTTGAAGTTTGCACTTTTTCTCTGCTGCCCTTTCTGTTCTGTGGAATTGAATATATTGTTCCAAAGGTTTAATATTTAATCTTTTGGAATGGAGCATTATAGTTTAGGTCTTACATTAGAGACTTTAATTGCTAATTTGGTGCTTTTCTGCAAATTTTGTTTTTGCTCCCTTTGAACTTCCCAGAAATAAAGAGATTTATGAGAATAATGTACTGTAGGAACCAATCTTCAACAAAGGAATTTGAATTTCTATACCAACAGAGTCAAGAACAACATAATTCTGGTTATAGAACCTAATAGTTGGTTGGTTTTAAATTCATATTTGTTTTGATTTATAAAAAAAGAGTTCATTGCAGATGCTTCGAGGCAAATGTGTAATGTAAAATTCACATTGTTTTAAACAGTGACATTCTTAAAATACAAGGCTGCTTCTCCTAATTAAGGAGAGAAGCCAAACTGAAAAGCCTTAAACATGCATGGAAGGTCAAAGAGCTAAGGGCCACTAATCTAGATGATAACATGATTTATCTCTGAGATGTGGAATTAGATGCCTATGAGCAAGTAAGAATAATTGGGGAGCCCAGCATTTAAAATTGCAGGACCTTCATTAACTAACATAGGATGTACCTAAATTGCAAACTCCTTTAGATGATGATGTCAGGAAGATGAGAAGCTGTGATTTCAACTTTCTGGTTGTGGTTGGGGCCAGTAGACCCTCTGTATGTGGGGTCATGGTTATTTGTTAACCTCAAAAATACCATAAGGCTCATAAGAGTTTACCTAGTGTTTACAATTTTGTGAAACCAAGTTAAAACTTGTAAATTATGAAAGAAGCATGTCACCTAGTAGTTTTCTGGAACTTTCTACTGAAAAATTTGTAGCTTCTCTGGTTATAGTGAGTGTTAATTATTTGTTTAAAATTAGTGGTAACAGATCTTGGTTTTCGTTAGAATTCTCAGAGAATGTCATGTTCACAGTTCAGAATTATTGCAGAACCACGTTTCTGCTCAGCTTGGATTGGTCCCAGAATCCTTCTTAACACAGTAATCCAGGCAGCCCCAACCAATAGACTACAGTTGTTATATGAGACACATGAGGCTTTTTCTTTTTGCCATTCCTATTCTAATTAGTGAAATTTTGAATTACTTAGATATAGTTAGAAAATCTCTATTTAACGTTTGTGACAGAAACATTGTGGAACATTGTCGGCCTTAGTAGCGTATGGTGAACACATTTTAATTGTCACGTCATGATTCATTTTAATCTTTGCTCTTTGAAGAACTTCTTGTAATTCAGTGCCATCATTATGAAAATTAATTTTATTTTCATAATGAATAATATATGCAAAAAAAGTATAGCAGATGGGACTGAAATTGTACTGAACTCAGGAGATGTACAAGAAAATTTCTCTTCTTCCCTCCTCTCCCCTTTTTCTTTTTCTTCTGGAAATCCCTCCTCCCTTGGGATTTGGTCAGATAACTAAGAAATAAGTGTTCCAAAGCATGGCTTAGAGGAAAGGCCGACCATAGATCTTCTGAAATGACCAGTCAGTGGGTCATTTCCAAACATTGTCAATCTGGCTTGGTCATGGGACTCTCCACTGTGAACTTCAGCCTCATTCTGCTTTGCTGCTCTGTTTATATTCCCTTGTTCAGCTTTCACCTTATCCTCTGGTGTTTCCAGGCTGGCTTCCTTGTTACAGGCTAGCCTCTGTCCTGGGTCCTTCCACTGGATTAAGAAGCGCCTAGCTCTCTCCTGCCTTACTCTCCAAGGAAAGCACTCAAAATTGATTCTGGTTAATTGACAGCTTTTATTCACAGAACTCTCTTTAACAGTTTGCTGGATTTTCTTTAGTCAATATATTTGGTGAATGAAAACTTGAAACTTTGCTGGTGTGTACTAAAGAATGCTGTGTGTGTGTGTGCGCGCGCGCACACGTGCGTGTGTGTAAAGGTTATAGGGAAAAATTGAGGCAGAAAAACTTCAGAGAATCCAAATGTTACTGAAACATAAAGAAATGTAAAGATCGACATGTGACCTACATGTGGGCTTAATGTGATAACAATAAATGGCTCTAGATTATCAAAAAACAAATTTCAGAGATACACAAAAGTTACAAGGCAATATTTTTTTTTTAAAGATTTTATTTATTTGAGAGAAAGAGAGTGAGAGAGCATGAGCCGGGGGAAGGGCAGAGGGAGGAGGAAAAGCAGACTCCCCATTGAGCAGGGAGCATGATGTGGGGCTTGATCCCAAGTCCCTGAGACTATGACCCAAGCTGAAGGCAGAGGCTTAACCAACTGAGCCGCCCAGGCATCCTACAAGACAATATTCTTAAAATACAAGAAGAAACGAATCCTAGGTCTATAAAATAACAGTGATGGCGGCATAATAGAAAATATTAACTGAACACTTACTATGTGATAGGCACTATTGCAGGAGCGTTCTATGCATTAACTCCTTTCACATCCACAACAATCTTATGGGGCAGCTGCTCATATCCCCATTTGATGGTAAAGATAGCAATTGACTTGCTCAGTGTAAACAGCTCATAAATGTCACAGCTGGGAGTTGAGTCCACCCAATCTGATTCTAGAGCCCACGTTTGGTTGGGTTGCTTTTCCCAAGGCTTAGTGCTATGTTTTTCACTCAGCATTCTTGAACTTAATCTAAGAAAGGAGCCCTGCAGGTACATTTGCCACATCATGAGTCAAGCTCTTGGCAGAAATAACGATGCTAGGGAGTAGGGTGAAAATAGAAGCTTCTGGAGATGGAAAAAATAGGCGATTGTTACCCAAAGGGCATTCCTTTTTATCAGTCAAAAGGTGCTAATGAAACAGAAATCAGAAAAGGATAGCCAAGTTTCAGACTTTGGATAAAACTGGACCTAAATGTAGGATTATTCTTTGTTACCAACTTGCCTTATATCCTCGGGTATTGAAGGAAAGAGATAATAATGTTCACAGGCATCAAAGGAGGTGAGTGACCAAAGGTTAGAGTTGGTATAAATAAAGCAAAGGCAAGCCAAGATGAGGAGCTGGGTCAGAATCTACCAGCTAGTTAGGGAGGTATTGTGGAAGAAGTAGAGCAGAGGAAACTGGAATGTGCATAGACGTATTTCTGTTACACAGTGGTGATGATGGCGGTGGGGTACTGGGGCAGAGGTCTGGACATCTGTTGCCACCCCAGTCATCTGGCAAAATTGATCATTGTGTACTCTGGACTAGCTAGTTGCTTTCAAGGGCTTGCATTGTGTTTAGAGTGGATTCTAAGAGGTTAGCTTTCGGAAATAAATTACTGTGTTTTTCATACTTACTGAGCATCTACTATGGATGAGGTCTTACGCAGAATCCTAAAATGGGAACACAGTCGTCCTTGTGGGTAGATTTAAAAACTTACAGGCATTCATGTTTTCCTTTGACCCTACACATCCCTCCTAATATCAGCACTGCTGATTTATTTAGTTGAGGGTCACTTGGGCAAGTGTTGTCAGCCACCTAGCTAATTTTCATTAAAATTCTCTCTGCTTTGCCACTTTTTCAGGCAGGTACTGAAAGGGCCCAGGTAGGTGCTAATTTACACAGTTAGAATATCATCACCATGTATCGTTCTGCCTCTTGGCTCTTTATCAAATAAACGTACACAACATGTTAGACCCTACACCTATGATACAAACACTTGAAAAAATTTGATGAGGGAGATGAAAATCTGTAATTTTGGCTTCTGAAATCTATAGTTTACTTCAGGGGAAAATAAGCAAAGGAAGGAATATTATTCACGTAATCTTAAGGAATCTAAACAGGTGGTGAGATTTCTTTCTAGAATGCTGTGTAATCTCAGCAGTCAAAAGTAATTCTTGTGATATTTAGCTCAAATAAGGATTGCCATACAGGCTGCTCTGATGGACTTCTCTTGGAGGGTTCTTAGAAGAATTTTGAATGATTTTCATTCATGTTTGCCAATTTCGTAGATTTTTTCCCAAAATAAAATTCAAAAAGCAGAGGGAAACTCTAAATCTGTTTTAAAATGATGGTGTCTATTTCTACACAAACGTGGCAGAGAGGAGTTTTCTCAGAACCAGTTGAATTCATGCCATCACTCTGAGAAGGCAAAAGGCCTGAACACCACCACTCACCTTCCCCCATCCTACCCTTCCTTCATCTGCCTCTGCAAAAACATTCCATGAGTAAATCAATCGGCAAAATTAGGAAGCTATGTGGTCACAGCAAAATGATGTAATAGCGATAGCTATTTATTGAGTATTTATTAAATACTCAATCCATGGCAGGTGCTCTACTGGTGCCATTTCTTTGAATCCTTGTGGCGACGCCTCGAGGTCAACAGGTGTTGGCCCTGTCAGTTGGGTTGAGAAAACCAAGGCTCAGAAAAGTTAAGTGACCTGCTAAGGACACCCAACTTGTCAGAGGCAAGGCTGGGGTTCAAGACCAGGTCTGCTAGATTGTAAGGCCATTGCTTTCAACACTATACCTACCATCCTGCTTCCCTATGTTACCCGGTTTTAAAAGCTTTGTGTCCCCTAACCCATGCCAGAGACAACGGGGCAGCCAATGCCATGTTACCAAGTTCCATACTGTGAGGGGCCAGCCAGCCCCACCTGCCTGGGTATTTCTGATCACTGAGAACTAAGGCTTTGGGTACAAGCTTAAAAAAAAAAAAAAAAAAACCCGGCTTCCCAGGCTGGCAGGTGGGTTGGCTAGCTGGGATTAAGGCACAGGGACTCTTTGCTGAGCAAGGTGCTCCTTCCTGTCACAACACATTTCCTCGGAGCCCCGCAGTCAGCAAGCCGGTAGCACCTCCTCTTGCTTCTGCCTCCTAGTGGGCTGTCTGGGGGAGGCTATACATATGTATTAAGTTATTAAGCGGTGGTATGGGTTCTCACAAGTTCAAACACAAAGCATGCTGTGTCTCTGCTCCAGCATCTCCAGGAGGGCCTGGATTAATAGAAATGCAAATAGAGCATCTGCACAAGGCCATATGATTAGAGCCTCCCCCTCACACCTCAAAGTCAAGAGCAGAAAAACACTGCATGTGAAACACAACAAAACATGGTGATATAATATGCAAAGTCTGTTACCCACTGCAGCAGCAGTCAGCAGAACAGTTCTACTCACACCACTCACAGCAGCTCTGCCCCAACTTTATTATGTAAGCTCATGTTTTCCATCGGCATAAACTTGCCGTTGGGGTGCGGGCACCCCCCGCCCCCCAACTCTCTCATTGCTTGAGACTCTGCACACCACTGTCCTGCCCATTCTAGAAAGAGGCTCTTGAAAAGAGAAGTGGGGCTTTCATTTTCCACCTCGGCTCTCTCCATCTCTCTCGGGGGTGGAAAAGCAAGGATCCAAGAAGCCTGCAGGCCAGAGTTTACTTTTTTAGTTGGAGGAGACAGGTAGGGCCCCAAACCTTCCAGGCCTGGGGAGCCTTTGGCCAAGCTGCCCTGGGGTGATTCAGGCTACAGGGACCAAATCGCAGCCCCCAGCCCCAGTGGTGTTTCCTACAGGGTCGTGGGGTGGTGGAGGTACGCGAAGGAAGGAAAGAAAAGCATGCGGGCCCCTCAGTGCAGGCTGTGGGAGGAGGCGATGGGTGGGAAGGGGTGTGGATGACCTAGGGCGGCCACCCCCCTGGAGAAGCAGCGACTGGCCCTTCTGGGTCTCCTTTCTTTCTGCTGGCGTTCTTCCTCCTCCACTTCAGTTGGTTGGTTTGGTATATGTATGCCTACGTGGCTTTGAAAAGCAACCCTCCTCCAGTCGTGACCCTGTGAGGTTATGTCACTGGGTAAAGGCATCATTGCTCTTTCCTGTCTCCGGAGCAGGAGGGGTCAATGATGCAGCTGAGAGGGAGTCACATCTCGGGACAAATTGTGAGGTGATGCTGAGCCCTAGGTATTTGGTATCTTCCACATTCGGGCAGCTTCATGTTCTGAGTGGCTGCAGAGCTGCTGGAGACTCATAGGCTCATCAGGATGCTTGCATTTATACTTGGATTTCTAGAGAATGTTATTCATCACGGGAAATCGCCTACAAATCGTTGCAGTAGATTTTCACCTAAGGCATCCCATCTTCCTCCCTCATGTTCAGTTACTGCCCCTGCTCCAACCCTGTTCCTTACCTCTTACCTGGGCCACAGCCATCTCATGGCCCCTGGGCTCTGTCCCGCTGCCATTCGGTTGTGCACATACACACTTCTTCCAGATTCATCGTTCTAAGGCACAGCTCTGAAATGTAACTCCTCAGCTAAACATCTTCGATGATTTCCCATTGCCTAATAAATAAAATGGACGTGGTCTCATTTTGGCATTCAAAGCTCTCTAAGCTCCAGGCCCAGGCTGCATTTTTCAACATTTTAAGTTGCCTGCGATCCCTTCACGCCATGCGGTTCCCCTCTCTCTGTAAACCCCTGGACACCGTTCACCTCACGTAAAATGATGCTCCCTTCCTGGTCCATCCCCTTCAGGAAGGGAATGTGGGCCTCTCCTTCAGGAAGTATCTTCACCGCTGCCTTCTGCTGGAAGTCTACCAAAGGCATCCCTGTGACTGCATATCACACGTTGTCCCTCTTTTGGGCCAACATCCCACTTACTCTTGTTTCCCAGGTAATGCTGGTCACTTGGGTAGGTGTGCGGTAGAGACTTGTTGAACAAATGAACCGACGCTGAGCGAATGTGCATCTCTGTCTTCTGTCCCCTTAGGGTTTGTGGGATTCCTGAGGGGGCAGCAGTGTGGGGTAGCAGTAAGAAACAGGGCTTTGGGCTGGTCCAGAGACTCTGCTTGGCCATTTATTAACCGCGGGACTGTGGGCAAGCGTCCTGACTTCTTCAGGCCCTGCCTGAATCAATGCTTGTTGAATGTGTCAACTTTTATCCTGGACTTTTTGTTCATATGCATATTCTTTAGTCCCCGGAAGTGTCGAAAAGCAAAGTATTACCTGTCTTACAGATAGAAAACATTCCCTGCACATATAAATCATGGTGTGTGAACTGACCATCATAATATACACCACAGACCTAGTAAGATTTCCCTTGAAAAATAATGAGGCAGGGAAGCGTCACGTGATCACTACCATCTACCTCTTTGACAACTAACTCTGAACAATGGCGACTGTACGCTTGCTTTTAATGTGCTTGGATAGTTTAACTAATTTGGTCACCCAGCGATAGACCAGACACAATACTGCTAATCCAAGTATCTACGATGAAGAATTTCTTGGAAAAAGAAAGAAAAGGAAGGAAAAGTTCCCACAGTGATTTCTTGCATCTGCAATCCTAAATCTAATTTAGTATTAGTGCTCCTGACAGGAAAAGAAATTTCAGGGCAGTTACTCACATTTTTGAAGGTTTTATTTGGTTTAACCTCAGAAATAACTGTACTGATGGTGCTGAGTGCTCTCGGATGCGGGATTTTTTTCTGAAATAATGGACTCCTGAGTTTCTTCTCTTCCTAAAATTAGGTCTGAGATGCTGTCGGGGCTTCCTGATGAGTAGCTTTAACTACTGTGTGATATTAAAACAAAAAAGTAGTCCCTCACCCACTTAGTGAGGTTTTTTGAAGTTTTTTTTTTTTTTTTTTTTTTTTTTTTTTTTTTAAGAACACGTAAGAAACTGGGAAACCTCACTGACCACACCATAGATTTTAATGTGACGGACAGTGGACCTCATTGGAGCCACATGTCCTGGCTGTCATGCCTTCCCTTGTGAGCCAGGACCACTCTTTGTGCCACGGTCACTGAATTATGGGAAGAGTTCCATCCACATCTCAGATCCTCTCTGGGAGTCATTTTCGTGTTATTGATAGCCATGTCTCCCTTTCCATGGCATTTGTCCTTTTCTTTCAAGACTTCCCTTTGGCCTCTTGTCAAACTACAGTAGGAAACATAAAACTCCTTTTTCTGTTGAGCATGAGATAAATAACCAAACAAGAAATAGTTAATCTTATAATGAACACCACAGGTATAATACTGTTTTATGTCATAGCTTTGGTAGAAGAAGGAGTTCTACTTTTGGCATAGGATGTAGGTCAACACAGGGCTAAGTTTTTGCTTATTTTTCCTTGTCTGATAGAATCCCACAGAACTCTGAGAAATCATTAACATTTTGTATAGTTCTTTACAATTTGTAAAGCACTTCCCCCCAAATTTAAAATTTTTAATAGAGCATCCCTGTAAACTTGAGTTATTTTAAAAAATATTTTTCTGATGATGAATTTGAGGTGGGGAAGTGTGGTTTTGTGGTTTGTAAGAAATACATATTTGGTCATTCACATGAACAAAATGAATTTCTCATATGTATTTGTTCTTTGTCCACAATTCTTGGCTCACAAATTCCTTGGAATTTCCTAGGTGTGAAGAGTGATAAAGGTGTCTTTTGTTGCATTAATGAAGGTGACTTTTGGACTTTGCCCGAGGGCATGAGCTGGTTGCCCAGAGAACCAATCCAATGATTAAGGAGTTAAATTTTCAGTTCCAATCCTAACTCTCTGGGAGGGGAGTGAGGTTGGAGGTTGAATCAGTCACGACAGTACAGTGCGGTCTCCATAAAAACCCAAAAGGACTGGGTTCGAGGAGCTTCTGGGTTGGTGAACATGTGGATACTGGAGAGAATGGCATATGTCCACCCTTTTCCCATACCCTATGCATCTCTTCATCTGGCTGTTTGAATCCTTTATCATATCCTTTAATAAATTGGGAAATGCACGAGTTTTCCTGAGTTCTGTGAGCCCCTTTAGCAAATTAAAAGGACCTAATGAGGTAGTTAGATCTCCAGATACATATCAGGTAGGTGAGAAGCACAGGTAACAGCCTGGGGCTTGGGACTGGCCTCTGAAGTAGTGGAGAGAGCCAGTCTTGTAGGACCTAGTTCTTCACCTGTGAAATCTGATTCTATCTCCAGGTAGACAGTGTCAGAATTGAGTTGAATTCTTGGATGCCCTGCTGGTGTCTGAGAATTGTTTTGTGTTGGATGAGGAGATCCTATGCTCTCCACCCCCACTGTGGAATTGGGTCCAGAAGGTCTTCACAAGTTAAGTAACAGAAACCTCTTGTGATGAGCCTCTTGTGATGGTTATTGCCAATGGTGGTTCTCAGAAACACCAGGGCTTGGAATCCCACCCTCAGACAAGTGGGAATCCAGGGCAGTAGACATGTCTGGTTCCTGGCATGAAGTTTCAGGCCATGATGTGTAGGGATATTTGAGGTAGGGTGAAGCCCAAATGAAAGCCAAGCATGGAGTTTAGTAGAAGTGTTGTTCTGAGGGGACCAGAGGGAGAGGCGGATCCAGGGAGGAGGTAACAGGGCAGAACCTATAGCAGCACACCAGGCTTCTAGGTGTCGATTACGGAGCAAGAGTTGGAGCTTGGCAGAAATCAGAGTCATTGAGAAATGGCTGCGGCTGTTTTATACGGGACATTTGTAGCCTTGACCATGAGCAGGGATGAGTGAGCTAGGAGGTCAGATCATGAATTTGGAGGTGTTAAGTTTTAAGAAGGACATCAGGGCAGGCAGGGTGGCTCAGCAGTTTAGCGCCGCCTTCAGTCCAAGGCCTGATCCTGGAGACCTGGGATCAAGTCCCACGTCGGGCTCCCTGCGTGGAGCCTGCTTCTCCCTCTGCCCGTGTCTCTGCCCCCCTCTGTGTGTGTGTATTTCTCATGAGTAAATAAATAAAATATTAAAAAAAAAGAAGGACAACATCCAGAAAATGGAGCACAAAAAGTAAAGAAACATTTGAACACATATTTTGGTTGATATAGAGATAGCACTGTATCTAAGCATTTCCTAGGCCAACTTTTCCTTCTTTCTTTGCTTTACTCCCTCCTTGACTTCTTTATCTCTCTCTATCCTCCTTCCTTCTCTCTTCCCTTTCCTTTATTTTGTATCTGATAGTGCAACTATTTGACTTTGCTACAGACTGTGTGAGACTCCGAGGAGGTAAATGTAACTTATGAGAAAAATATTTACAAATCTTTTGTTGATGTGGAAAACTATGTGCCTATCTTTAGATTATTTTTGTCTAAAATATTTAAACCTTTCAAGTAGGTGAATTCGTGGGTTGGAAATAAAAACAATGATTTTTAAATGCTTATATTGAATGCCTATGACTCTGTGTGTATGTGTTTGTGTGTGTTGTGTGCACACACAAAGAAATATATTGCTTACTGCTTGGGGTGTTTAAATATGGTAAAGAGTACCCATACTTTGAAGTCCTCAATTAACTTTCATATCTTTGTATCTTTCATATAGTTCGTTCCATTTATGTAAATACAGCAGTCAATACATATTTGCGATTTACTATCTTTTTTTTTTCTATTAACTCCAAGTTTTCCATAAATTTCTGGTCCTGAAGATAATAATTTATATTTCATTATTTAAAAACTCTCTTCCTATGACTTAAGCCTTTTTTAATTTTCACCTTGCCTTCACCTGTTGGCCAAGTACTTAAAGCAGGTATGAAAATAGAATGGATAGGGTAGGGTAACTGAGTAATTTGTAGAATCCTAAACCCTTTGTTATGGAAGCAAAAGTATTGAGAGCTTGAATAATGGAGATTGCCTTTCTTTGTAGACAACAGCTAGCCTGGATAGCAACACATATTTTTAATCAACATTTTTCCTTTTTAGAACACATAGCTATACAAAAACTCTGATGTTTAAAAAGAGAATGGAGTGGTTCATCAGAATATACAAGTTTACCCTAGAGCTGTAACCATTCATATTCCTGTCTTTTCAGAGCATCTAGCATTAAGTCCTGATGCATTAAGCTTTGAACAACTTACAGCACTAAGTCAATGAGATGTATTATTATTATTATCATTTAGCATTCTCACTTGATCATCGTGCCCTTTCCCTAGTCCAAGGTAGCATTTTTTTAAGCTTTTATTTATTTATTCATGAGAGACACACAGAGAGGGGCAGAGACACAGGCAGAGGGAGAAGCAAGCTCTCTGTGGGGAGCCTGTTGTGGGATTCGATCCCAGGACCCCAGGATCATGACCTGAGCCAAAGGCAGATACCCAACCACTGAGCCATCCAGGCACCCCAAGGTAGCAATTTTCAAAGCAATGGATAAATTGAAGTTTTATCTTTATGAGCTTGTCACTGAGATTCAAGTAATAGTTTATACTCCGGGAAAATACTACCTAATGTTCTAATTATGTATGTCTATTTTATTTGAACTCAGAAATTTCAAAATCCCCTGCACACAGGTTTTCCAAATGATTACCCTCATCAAAATTACACAAGCAAAGAGGAGGAATAATTAGCAAAATGAGAAGTTAGATTTGGGGCTCATATAATTTTCCATGCTAATTGCTTATCTTGGGAGCTCATTCTAGGAAGCTATCAGGAAGTGGATTTTTCATGTGTGTGTACCTGGATGTGGATCCCTGCCAGTGTTCTTAGAGGTAGTGAATAGCAGCTGTGATCCCAGAAAGGACTGGGTTCAAGTGATATGGGGAAGCAGCAGTTCCTCTTAATTTCAGAGATTCTCACCTGAGATTTTCCAGGGGCTGATCCCATTGAATGTTTTTAAAGAAAAAGGGACAACTAAGGAATTTAAAGATAGGCTATTTGTCCCAGGTTGTAGATTGGGGCCAAAAGTAATATCTAGTTCTGAATTTATTGTGTAGATAACTCACCAGTTTAAGAAAAAAGATAAGGTAGGATTATAAAATCAAATAGAGAAGAGTATATTTATAGTGGCGACAGAATGCATAAAGGATCCCCTCACTTTTCCCAGCAACTTCTCTCCCAAACAATTGTCTGGTTAATAAGTCCCTCTTTTTTTTTTATTTTTTTTTATGGAGACCAATTTATTTCGGCCAGACATCAGGAGAAGGTCTTGGGAGAGAACTGAGACCAGATGTGAAAAATGGACTGGGCCAATTGGATTCTTTTGGGGAGCTGTATAAGTCGCTGGTGAGAAGGTCAGATGAAAGGTGCGTCAACAGGTATCTTGAGGTAGGGAAAGGTCGTGTTGAGCCATCTGCAGGTTGAGGACAGCCAAGGACGCTGGCTGAGGGGCAGGAGAGGGAGCTGTCATTCATCATGAATCAGAGGCAGATCGTGAAGACCCACACAGAAGATGAGTTGTTCCTTAGAGTCAGGAATTACCCCAGTGAAGCCTGTTCCATTTCTTGGATTCCTTTAAGATCACTCTCTTCGTTATCACTCCATTTACATGTATCCTTACATTAACTTGCTTGTCACCCCTTGAATGTTTCCTTGAGTCAGTTTTATGTGATGTCTGCTTTTTGCTATCAAATCAGCTAAACTAAACCCATTTTACGACAATAAGAACATTCCCTTTTCCCTCAAAGAAACAACCAATCACATTCCTCAAAGCAGGGTAGCATTTATCTCTACAGTGAGGGAGAACATAGATGTTTGTCAGGAGCTACTTTTTTTTTCCCCCCTCTGCTGCCTTGTTGCTCTTTAATGCTTTTGGTAATCTTGGTGGAGAAGGGATCACTTGAACTCCTAGTACTCAACTAGCTTTTATTCAAGTGAGTAATCTGCAATAAGTAATGAAAAACCTTTGAAAGCAGAGCCTGAACTGCCAGTGTTATCTGGCATCTTCATGGTTTCTTATAATGCTGTCAAGGTTCCTTGTAGAAATAGAACTTTATTGGTTTGTCCACTCCTGCTTGCAGGTGGGCAGGGAGGGTAGGGAGAGAAAATGAATGAATGAATGAACAAGTGAACGAACACTGAGTTACGGTGTTACTTTGTCCTGAGTCATCAGATGAAGTTCTTGCTAACCCACTCTACTAGTTAAGAGGCAGATGGTCACACAGGGCGCTGCCCTCCTTCAGTCTCTCGGGAAGCTGGTGAGCTGAGTTGCCCAATGCCAGGATAAGCAACAGTGATCTGTGGCTTGCTGAGAATTCCTTAGACCCTGCTGTGTTGCCGCTCTCCCAAGCAGTGGGGGAGAGAGATGGATCTGGACCTGTTCAGGTTTCATGAGAAAACTTCGAGCTCACTGTTACAAGGGAGGTATAAGCTAGAAGAGGAAATGGGGGTGCTACAGATAACCCAGATCTGAAACAGAAAACATCTCTCTCTACCATGAATTTGTACACAGTGGTATTTTCCTGCTGTGTTCCTGAAATCGGTGTCTGGTATTCGTGCTCTCCTTGCCAAGTGATGGATCCTGGGCATTTCAGGTAACAAGCTACCTGCTGTCTGAGTGGAAGTATTTAAATGCCTGCTGTGTTTCATCATTCAAGTTGTTTCCTCCTATGTTTCGCCTGCTAGGGAGCAAGGCTGCCATATGTACAGGGCCACATGGCTGGCAAAACATGAGGATCATGTTTGGTGTTGGATTTATTTGATGGCATAATATTTCTGGCAGTTGGGCTTATGCTGGATTTGCTTCGGCAATTCTGGACCGGAGGGTATCATAGTTATTCTCTAATTTATAGACTATTTACTGGGTTTCAATCTAAGCTGAAGAGTTGAGGGCCAGCCAGTTAGTGTGATTATCATTACCTAACAACAAGAATGGAATCATAGTAAGTTCTTTGGGTATTAGCTTCAAACCTTAGAGTCATCAGTTTTAAGGCGTGGTTAAGAGTATGAGTTCTGGAGTGGATAGACAATTTAGATCCAAGTTTCACTTCTGTTACTCTTTGGCCTAGAGCAAATCACCTAACTTCTCCAAGTCTCACTTTCTTCATTTATAAAATGGGGTAAAAACAGTATCCATCTTACAGGTTGTCTTGAGGATAAATGCAGTAATGCTTGTTGAAGCCCTGACTTTGTGTCTGTCACACAAGGAACATTCAATAAACATCAGCTCTGTTGGCTTGTGTCAGATGGTCCTTCTGATCCTTCTCTTGTATCTCCCTTAACCCAGTTAGCAATGCTCCAAAGTATTAAGTAGCTTGTAGAAAAGATGTAAGATTCATTTTCTACTTTTCTCCTTAAATATTTTAGGAAACTGAGCTTTGCAAGATTTATGCCAAATGCAAAGCAGTTAGGAGCATAAATGCTGGCCTTTTTTGGTGGTCCCACCTTTCAGAAAATACTAGAGGTGCATGAGACATGAAAGCAATGTCTCATGTGTGATAGTTCTATCATAAGTGTCCCATGGGGGGTTGTGCTTAATTTTCTGTTGGTGACTTTAATATTCAAAGTTTTTTTTTTTTAATAGTTTTTGTTCCCACTGACTATCCCCTTGTTCAAGGTCTAAGCCCATGAGTGGAATTAAAGAATCCTAAATCTTGACTGAAAAGGACTTGAAAGGTCATTCATTCTTGTTGTAGGTGGTAGCTGGTTCTTTTGTCATGTGTCAGGTGTACTCTAGTAGTTCTGGAAAGGTCTTCTGGGAGGAGTGCTAAGAAGGCATGATGTAAAGGAAAGAAGATTGTAGATATAGTTTCATAAGAAAGTCCTCAAAATATTTTTGAAGGAGTGGGGAAAAATGATAGATGGGAAAAAAATTAAAGGAAGAGTAACAAGTTTGAAAATTTAGACTCTCGAAGAAGTGAAGTTTATATTTGAATGAGGCTACAACAGGAAATTTTCTGGAGGTTTTAGGAATCATAATATCAATTTTCATGAAGCACGTTTTGATGATCTCTGAAGCAGCCTCTCCTTTCTAGAAAGCCCAGAAAAAGGAGCTCTCTCCTTTCATAGAGCTGTTAAGGGTAATATTACGATCAAGATTTTGTTTCTGAAATTAGAATGTAGAGACTCTTCATTTTGCCTGGATTTTTATGTCTTTAAGGGAAGGATTTATCTGCAAGTCGTAAGAGTCACCGTAGTATATAATCATGTAACTTACCACTATGTTATTCAGCCATGAAAAAACCTGGCAACGATGCTGAATGGATTGAAAATAAAAAGTAAGGAGCTACCTTCATCTTTTTTAAGTACCAAAGTTCGGGTAGTTGAGAAATTACCCTTGCCGGTTTTAAGTTCCTGGAAAAATGGAAAAGGAAAGCAGGTGTCATGTGAGTCCCTGCCGTAAAACAGAGCCAGATGAAATGCCACATTAACAGACCACACTGGCTGCTATAAATACGCAAATCCTTTTATTTATTAGAGCAATAGAACATGCATCACACGCTGGACTCTTGTTACCTACGGAGTATTGCTCAGGTATAGCAAGAAAGAGGCAGGGCTAGTGGAAGAACATTTGCATGACAGAAAATCTATACGTGTAGGAAAGAAGACAATTTATTAGGAAGTTAGGAATGTTATTGAAGTATCCATTGGCCTGAGCTAGTTGGATTATCTACCATTAAGTGATTAGATGCAGCAGAGGACCTTGTAACCAACTCAACTATTCTAACCTTGAAATTTTCTTAATTAAAAATTGTTTGGATTATTAGTTTAGGAGAAGGCCCAAGGAAGAGAAATGAGGTCAAAATGAAGAGGTCCTGAAGGGAACATTCTATAATAGAAACCATTTGGCAGAATAAGATCATATCACTGGAGGTGATAATTTTGTGGAAGTGTATATATATATATATATTTTTTAAGTGTATATTTTTAAATAAGAAGAGTATAGATGTAGGTCTGTCTATTCAGAAATAGCCCTAACTAATTTGATCCTAAATGGTTCTTTCAAATGCCAGTGACAATTTGGGATTTCAATTACCTCAGCGGGAAATAGCATAAGGTGGGCATTTCAGGGGGTCTTCTGTAATGTAGGCACTTATGTAACTGGTGGCAAATGTGAGTCCTTGAGGAGTGAGGGAGTGGAGATGGGATATTAACATTCTCAGTTCTTGACACCTGATCCTCACCCTTTAGAATATGGGACCACCTGGGTTTTAAGGAAGTATCTCAGAGCTATAGCAACTGTAAAGAGATGTGGGCAGAACTTCAGTGCAACTATCCAGAAATTCACATATAAAAAGTTGATGAAGTCTTCCCATTGACTCTGGAAGACCTTGAAGAGTTCTGGCCTTTGGAAGAAGATTACAGATTGTAGGGGCAAGAAAAGGAAAGAAACAAAACTCTTCTGATTCTGCAATTATGGTAAGATTATTGCTCTTCTCACTCACCTGTAGAGATGCAGGATTTCTGTTTGAGTGCTGAGGCACTCAAGCATGCCTACCTATGCTTGGCAAAAACATGTCCTTATCTGTGCAGTAGATAACCTCTTTCTATCATTTATTGCTTTCAGCCAACCTATAGATGTTTCACCTCTAGCCCCTCTCCCCCAAGTTACAGATGAGGAAATGGGCACTTCATTGAAGTCACACACTTAATACCGGGTTAAACTGGGATTCCTGGGTAGCTCAGCAGTTGAACGTTTGCCTTCAGCCCGGAGCCTGATTCTGGAGACCTGGGATCGAGTCCCACATCAGGCATCCTGCATGGAGCCTGCTTCTCCCTCTGCTTGTGTCTCTGCCTCTCTCTCTGTGTGTCTCTCATGAATAACTAAATAAAATCTAAAAAAAAAAAAATACTGGGTTACATTAGGATTTCAATCCAGATCTCTTGACCTTGAAGCTCATGGTCTGGTCTACCCCACCATGCCACCTCCTCAGGTCTATGCATGTCCCTTCCAGGAACATTTGCATTTTATGCCATAGAATGTAAGGATTTGAGTCATGGTAAAGGATTTTTTAGCAGTGTTGAGCAGATGGCCAGGTGTTTGTGGCATGGCAGGCCTCCCGACCCCCTGCCTCGCTAAAGTCAAGCACTTTATTCCCTAGGTTACTGTTGGGCTCTGCTCCCTGAATTGGAGCTTATGACTGTGGTGTCATTGTCACCACACATTTGAAAGCTTTGTGAACAAGTGAGGTACAGCAAAGGAAAGGAGAGAACTGAGTTTCAGTCTCCATTTTATGAAGAAGAAATGGGAAGGTAAATATTCTTAGAAGACACAGGTTGTGTGCTATTAACAGAGTTAAGGCAAAACCCCCGATTTTGACCTTTGCCCATCAGTGCTCTTTCCAGCAGACCTCATAACTGCCATCTCCTTTATAGAAAACTGAAAAACTTCATTTGTTAATCTAGAAAACCCTCCAGCTAAGCCTGGCTCACTGTGTGGTTAACAAGGACAATTCCTTTAAATTGTTTTTTTTTTTTTTCCTTCCTTAGTGTTGCTGGTATCAAGTATAGTTATTTATATGTTTTCCATTTGCTACTTGATTTATTTTAGAGACTGACACTTTTACAAGCTGACATCTCAGCATACAGACACTTTTTTTTTTTTTTTTTTGCTCCACCGAATGTAGTTGATGCTACTTACTGGATGCCATGCCGAGCAAATCCTAGTTAAAGGTTTCTTTTTGTGCTGCAATCCATCACTCCTTTTACAGTTCTTCGTCTGGAAGAGTGCAAACTGCCTCCTAATTTTGGCAGCTGCTACCTGCCTTTCTGGCTGCTCCCTGTTGCTTCTTGATATCACTCTGTCAGGTAGACACTTGAGGATTTCGTTGCTACCCAGGTGTGCAGCAAATTCAAAATCAGTTGTTTTTAAAGCTCCTTTTGGATATTTGTGGTGAGAGAGCAGTTAATAGGAAATTAGGTACTGAGATAGAGAATTAATGAGCTAGTATCAGTTGGTTACTCATACATTCTATTGGAAAAACATTTCTGTTTGTTTATAATGTACCAGAAGATGTAGAAAAAAATGAAGTGCCACTTTTCTCAAGGAGCTCTGTGTCATGAAAAATTGCATGATCATCTGATAAAACACTGGAGTTAAGTCAACTTGTCTCCAACTTTTCCATTCTTTCTTTTCTTCCACTTCTCTTTCTAGAGCCATATATAAGACCCTATCCTAGGACCCTATTCTTCTGATTATTGTAGAATCTCTTATAAGGAAAGGACCGCATACTACCTCAATGCCTAGTGATTAAGTCAGAGAGAAACAGTGACCCTATGGGCACCATGTCATTGCCAGTGGAACTGGTTGAAGATTGATTGTGTTTCCATTGGCTGTTGATATATTCCTTGTATTTCTTTCTCTAGTGTTTTCTGAGGGATACATGGGAACTCATCTATTACAACTAAAGTTGTTGTAATAGAGGAAATTAACTGAAATTAGCTCTTTAAGGATTGGTGTTATTTATTTAAGTGTACCTCCAGCTTCTTAGTGTTCCCTCAATAGTGCTTGAACTTACCAGTGCATGCCTGGTTGGGCTTGTCAGGTCAGCCTTGGAGAAGCGATACTACTTGAAACCCTGTTGGGGATCTCACTGTAAGCCAAAGTCTTTCTAGTCTACTTTGTTTCTAGTCAGTTCAACAAAAATCTAATGACTGCCTACTATGTGTCTGGTACCAGATGCTGTGATGTAAAAAATGATATTCTGTTTTTGAGCATCTCATAGGGTAGGAGGTGATGCTGACAAATACACAACCTACCCTGTATTCAAAGCTTTTTATGTAAGATCTAGGCTAGAAATACCATTGAAGGGCTGTATGAAGAGCACATAGTTCTGATAGGTGGGTCAGGCCAAACTTCATGCAAGTTGTAGGATTTAAGCTGGAAAAATAGATGGAAGGCACAGGGAGAGGGAGAGAAGCAGATGCCCCTCCTCACTGAGAGTGGAACCTGACACAGGGTTCGAACCCACAACCCTGAGATCATGACCCAAACCGAAATCAGTAGTTGAATGCTTAACTGACTGAGCCACCCAGGCACCCCAAGTTTGCTGTTATTAAGTATATTGATGTTGCTAGCACATTGGGGGTAAAACCAGGGGAGAAGAAAGAGGATGATTGTTATGGCATAAGATTAGAGGCATTGAATTTTGGAGTCCAGTTAGTTGTCCAGACTAAGAAAACTTGTGGAGGATATTTCCGATGGTGTGTGTGAGCACAGAAATATGTGTGTGTGCTTGGAGAGGTGGGACCTTGAGGCATGGGACTAACTGTTGATATTATTGGACTAGGTGAGAAGAGCCCGAGGGTGTAAACTAGCACTGCTGTGTGAGTTCGGAAGTAGAGCAGAGATTGTGAGGGTTTAGTTAGCAGCTGGCATTGACGGTGAGCAAGAAGGGGAAGAGAACTGTCCGTTCTTAAGCCTGAACTGCTGAGAAGGCAGTACTACTCATCGGACGAGAAACATAAATTTGTGGACGTTATTTGGGATATTAATACAATCTACATCCCAGGTCTGTTGTACAAAGGATGTCCAAAGGCCTTGAAAAATAAAGTGCCAAATAAAATGCAGGATGACGTGTTAACCTATAGGTTTGAGTGGAATTATGTGTCCAGATGGCAGGGACTAGAGCTGGTATTCTCCACAGAGTACTCAATGTCTCGCAGGAGGCCACAAAGTATTAGCACAAAAGCTTCCAAAAAGTTCTTTATAAAGAAACATGTTAAACTTTGTTTACCTCAGTATTTCATTTGGCCCTGAACCCCTTTGGTGAAGCTATCTTATAAATGCTTTAGGTTAATAAATAATCTCAGGGTTAAACGAATAAGATAAACACCCTAAAGAAAGAAGGGAATTGGGGTATATGTCTATCTGTCTGTCTTCCTCCATCTAACCAAACCAAAGGTAGTGAGATCTTTGGAAGGAGTGTCCCTTGGCAAAGGCAAAGCCACAAAGAAGGATGAATGGCTGACCTTTCCCCCCCTCACCTGATCACAGGCTTTAAAAGACTTGCCGTCAATTTTAAAACATGCCTTTAAAGCTCTAAACATGGCCCAAGGACTTGACTCCTTAGACTCAAGTTCAAGATGATGGTCACAAGCATGTCCCGGAGGCAGTTTTGAGCACTTTAAAAGCTCATTTAGTTTTCAAATGTCAATCAGTGCTCCCAGCGCCCTGGATGGCCAAGAGAGACTTTGAGAATTCAACAGAAGTACGAGAAAGGAATGGAGCCCAGAATTTAATTATTTTTTAAAAACAGGATACTGATTCTATTATAGAGGAAAAGTTGCAACACACACACACACACACACACACACACACACACACACTGACCCAGGCTAAAGGATTTATACTTTATCTGTTGTGTGGAGCCTCTTTGAGGGATGGGTAATATACAGAAAGAATGTCAGTGTTACAAATACTAGTTATGTTTATTTCTTTGTATGGGGGGTTCTTAAGAAAGAAAGCAACACTTTTTGATTTATTGCAGCATGACCTTTAAAACAAAGGCCCCACTGAAAAATGATGAGGCATTTTAATAATCTCTGCCTTATATATTGTCAGTCGGTATTACATAACTATATCCCATAGGCACTGTGTGTACATTCACCAAGCTTGGAGTTGGCTATTCCGTGGTTATACTATAGCACGTGTTCTGTTACTGCTTGTTTAATAACTAGTGGCCATGCTTGCCTCTTCTCAAAAAAGACTGTTATTTCATGAATGATTAAAGTGCTAGAAGCCCAAGATTTATGGCTCTCTTGCTCAAAATGCTCATGTGGCTCTTGTCTGATTAAAGGTACCTATCATCGACACACATTTCATTTACAGTGTAATTCTTGGGTTACCAAGGTAACATTCAGGTTAATCAGCTACACCACACTTTGCCTAATTGAGGGAGAGCACTTCAGCTCCCACTTCAGTCCCTGAAAGATAACAATCTTTTTTTCTTTCATTTTTTTCAGTCTGACATTTGGAGGCTATTCCAGATGCTCTTGACTTCGGAACATTTCCCTCTCTGGCTCTGACACATGGCACTACGCCCTCACACTGGCTGTGCTTGAATAACTGGCTTTTACAAAGGCCATTCCCCTATTTGTTATATGTAAATAGGGTGACACTATTATGTACTGTTCTCTGGAATTAGAGTGAGGTGGTTGAAAAGTTATTTTGTATATTAATATCAGCACGTTGGAAGGTGTTTCCTATTTACTTGTCTTCTTGGTTTCCTGTGCACCTGATCTCTGGAGTGGATATGAAAGAAGAATTTTATTTGCAGCAGGAGGTTGAGAAGACTAGTCTGAGCTTCCTAAAACTTTGGGGGCAAAGCTGTTAGCTGGAATTAAGGAGCATCATTTTGAGTCTCTCCTCCTTAGGGCTCCGTCTGAAAGAGTGCGGAGAGTTACCCCATCGGCCAGCTGCTGGTGGCCGCCACTAGGAAGTGAGGTCAGATCCTACTTTGCATCAGCTGAAGTTCAAAATGGGAAGCTGAGGATCAATGGTTTTGAACGTTTGAAAACAGATGTGCAGACCGCTTAGCATCCAACCTCAGGAAGCACTGTTTGAGATCATGCAAAAGCGAGGCCTTTAAAAATGACTCTCTGCCCAAGGTGCTGATTTTCAATTCGATGCATTTTTATCCTGAACTAGAAAGAATGCTAAGCAAAACAGTTATAATTAGCTGAAAAAGATCTCATGGTTTTGTGTTCTGTAGCATAGTTCTTCATATCAACTTGTAAGACATTGGGCCTTTTTATGTAATATTCGCTATAAATATTTCCCTAGTTGACTGTTCACTTTTTGGTTTTAATTCTTTTGAGTGACTTAAAATGTATGTGTGGTTAAATAAGAGTTTTTACTTTGTAATTTCTTTCACAGTTTTAAAGCCTAGAATGGGCTCTCTCCAACACTTTGATATTAGATACTATTTCTTTTCGCTTTTGACTCATTCATTTTGACACACACAGAACTTTTAAAATTTACTTGGAATTTATATGGATACATGGTACAAGGTAATGACTAAATGGGCAGCTCTTCCTGCTGGGCAATGGCACTGTTACTGAGCCAACGTTCCTCTCCTCTACTGGCTTGTGATTTCTCCTCTATCACATATCACACACTTGTAGGATTTATTTTAGACCAACTTTCTTACATATTTAAGAGCTATTTTTCTGTCTTTTTTTTTTTTTTTGAAACTTCTCAAAGGAATATTCAGTGCATGTGCCATGAATCTGGTTGTAGAGAAATTTCCACAGGTCTAAAGGCAATCTACCATTAAACATAGGCACAAACAAAGCAGAGAAGGATATAAATGAGAAAAGCTGCCATTTCATATTCAAGCATTAGTAAGACTATTATGGGCATCCTTGAGCAGTACGATTATGCCTCCTTGCCTTGTCCTCCTTGCCTCTCTCCCTTTAAAAAAATACTTTTCAATTTAATTGTGAATAAGTCGGTTTCGGATGATACCTTTTAGTTATTCAGGAGGACAGTTCTATATATTTTTAATAATCTTTATGATTCTAGCAAGTATTATGAATTCCAGAATGCTGATCTCTTATTCTCCTACAGCCCAAGATTTGCATCCTTGTTTGAATTTAGCATCACCCTTGGATATTTATTGTGTCACACAAGTTACAGGAGACACAGACCACCTCTTTTATTCTCAAATGTGCAGGCTGCTCTGGATTGATTGCTCTGTTTACCAGAATTTATCTGTTTTCAAATACGGATTTTTAACCAGATGTAATCTGTGCAAGTTTTTCATGTTCTAGGAATTTAGCATCTAATCTCTGTTTAGCTGAAATTTAGTTAGCAATGTTGACACCTCTGCATTTTAACACTGGGATTTCTTTGTGGGACACAATTCCTTTCAATCAACTTAATATCCCATCTTGGTCTCTAAGGGACAATAATTGAGTTTAGGCTAGTTTTAAATAGCGATAAGGACAGGGAACACAGATGGGTATTTCATTGATTAACACTAACCCTGGCCTAAGGCCCCAGTGTCAGGCATTAGATTAGGACATTATGAAGAGAATGACAGAGTTTTGGTACTTTATTCCTCTCAATAACATTCTTTCACATATTAAGTTTATCCCCCCCTAGGTAGCTACTTTATCATGCAGAAGACCTTAATCCACTGATGTGACTCTCTCTGCTCTCACTTTGATGCAGCCTCTGTTTACAAGAGTAATGCGGCCTGTGTAAGACAAAGTACTCGGGACAAGGACAGCTGAATAAGGCTTTTAGATGCACAGTGATCCAACCCAAAAACAAAGCAAAACCCACACAGCAAACACACACACACACACACACACACGCACACACACATACAAATGCAGGCACACATGCACGCACAAACGCTGATAAAACTGAGGCTTTTTTTGGAAATGCAATTATAATGCCTGCATCCTGAAGAATCAGACATTAGGATTTCATCAAGAAGACCCTATGTTACTGATCTCCTTGTTTGGCACTTTATCTTTTCTTCACCTTTGACCTTTCTTTCAGGCTCTCTTCAAGGCATCGGGAACGTAAGCCCTTGTGGTGTTCTTTTAGAAGTAGGATTGCTGCCATCCCCTCTGGTGAATTGAAGCAGCTGCCGGAATCAGTGACAAGGTTGGGTCCAGACTTGGTATCCTGGCTGGGAAAGAGATTATGGGTCAGTCCCCAGTGCTAGGATACAAAAGATTCAAGCAGTTCAGGATTTTTTGGATATCCGAAAAAGATTTCATGAAATTTGTAAAGATCTAACAGTGCATTGCAGATTTCATGTGGTCTAAATAGCTTATACTAAGTCAAACTCTGGGTAGTCAGTAAATGGTATGTTCACAGCTATGCAATTTTTCCAAGATTGAACTGCACTGCAATAGTTTAATTCCACCAAATAGTGTGGTTAGGGGATGAAGCAGGTGGCCTTTTACATTTATCTGCTTTAGCGATTACAGGGTATCCTAACTTGAGAGGATCTCTTACACTGTGAAGATTTACGTGCTCACCCTAGTTGAGTTCAGATGATCATGGAATGGCTTTTTTTTAAATCCTTTTTATTCTTCAGAGCACTGGCAAATTATAGGGTTAGACACTAGAGAGAGTTTTTCATATATATATATATATATGAAAAGAAGTGGAAAAATGTATTTCCATAAAAGGAACAAACAGTACACTGTAAGACTTCTATTTTGTTCTTTGTCATCATCTCATCTTTCACCAAAATCTCAAGGAGAAAATCTTTGAGATTTACCTGAAGTTGAGAGCTTTTAAAAAACTTTATAATATTTTTGTCTGAACACAGCCATGAAGAAAGCTGTATTATAATTACAAGTGTAAATTTCTGATTATCCAAAATATAATGTATCAAAACCTTGAGCATTTTGAAGGGAAGGATTCAGTCTCTGCCTCACACCCTTGGTCTTCATCTTCTTTGACCGACTTTTGCTCTAAAAACTTTTCCCCCTCCAAAAGCTTTAAAGAGACGTCTACAAGATGATTGTTTGGCATTGTTCAGTGATCCTTGTTTTTATAGATACTAATAAATAAAGGCAGGAAAGACCCCCACTTTTAAAAAGATTGGACATTTGGCATAACCTGTGTAGCCACATCAGAGACTGTTAGAATGGCTAAAGAGCAAGCCCTCTGGCTTTGACCGTCATGGTGGTCAGGGGTACATGGTCCTTTGTCCGGTGCCCCCACAGTGAATAACTGCTGCCCTCTTTCATTGAACAGGACTAACTTAGCGACAGTGGCTTTTTTTTTTTTTTCTTCTTCTTCTTCTTTTTTTAGCTCTTCAGAGTGGGTAGTATGTTTGAGAGGTAAACAGTACTGGTTGACACCACTCCTTTCCCATTTCCCAATTAATTGGAACCTTGCTAACTCATTTGTTTGGATTAATTCAACAAAGATCCATTGAGAACATAGCATTACCAAAGAGTATATGCTGCATACATGGAGCACCAACTCTGGAGCTTCCTACCAGGAGCTCTATCTCAACTAGAAGGACGCACTCATCATACCAGAGGAGTAAAAAGCTAAAAGAGATCTTAACGCCCCTGGTTTTATGGTTCTCAAATTTTCATCAATCAAGATCTCATTTATTATCTTTATGGTACTCACATATTGGAAGATAAAAAATGTGTTACATGTGAGTTTGGTTTCTATTAGGCTGAAAAATAATTGCAAATAATTCATTTCAGGAATAGTCATCTGTTTTGGTGGGGGTGGGGATTCCTGAAGGTTTTTTCTTGGCCCCAGTTTGGGAACCGATGATCTTGTGTGACCTTATTATATCAGTGAAAGATTTGAGTATACCTGACTATTCCTCCCCTCAAGATCATAAACTTAGTTTGAAGCAGAACAAAAACAGGCTCTGAGTAGAGTTGAGTTGTCTAATGAATGTTGTCAAAGTTTTTCAGAGAAGAGGTAAAAAGTATGGTAATAGTTCTTCATCTCTAGACTAGTGGAATCCATCTGAAGGAAAATGTGTTGTTATAGATAATTAATCTTTCATTTTAGGTGTTGTTGGGAACCTCCCAATGACTAATTTCTCACACTAACAATCACAGCAAACAAAAGCATTATGTGCTACAGCCTCTCTTTGACACTTTCACATGACTTTCATCATCATCATGATTGGCTTTTGTGATATTCATATGAGTTTGACCTGAGCCAACTAAAGCCAGGGAAATCGATTAGAGAGGAAAATTCATCCTTAAATCTTGTGTTCCCATGAGGGCTGCCTGTAGCCTCTGGGCAGCCAGAAGCTGGCGTGTGGCTCATCTCTGACATAATTCTGCAACAAAATGAGGTGGATGCTGAAGCTCAATCCTTGAAAAATAATAAATAAATTAATGAATAATAAATAAATGTCCCTTGGTCCATTCAAGTTACCACCTCAGCTAGTGCTTTCATGTCATTTAAGTCCTGAATGAAAGCTACTTTATAATGAGGCAAAAATCTGATATTGGAAAGTGAAGCAGTTGGTCTGAATTCCTAGGTTAGAGGTGTTTGGGTTTCTTTTTTTTCGTTTTCTTTTTTTGTTGTTTTGTTTTGTTTTTAGTAATAATTTGTTCATCTCATGCTGGTGGATTTGGTCTCTTGCATTCTCTGGCAGTCAAGGAAAAGTGAGCCCAAGTTTTGCTCCCTCTGCCATTAACAGATGGCACGCAGATCTAAGCATAAGCTGTGGCTCCCGGGCCACAGGCAAAGGGTGAGGGCCGCTCCCCCGTGGACACCCTCAAAAGGCCCTAAGCTTGAGTAGCACAAATGAAAAGGTCTAGTGCTGGTGTTAATTACGCAGAAACCACACAGAAAGTGCTGGCTGTTACTGAGTTGAGAGGTTGGGCATCTCTTCTTCCCCAGATAAAAGGCTTGATATGAAAACATTTTGCAGAGGACAATGAAGTGAAGATTAGCATAATCTTCTGCAGTATCCTCAGTAAGCTATCCATGAGTGAGTTGCTTTTTTCTCATTCCTTCGGCTCTAATGTCTGGATTTAAGGAATGGTATTGTTAAAAGTAGGCTTTGTCCTTGGAGCCTGACAGTTGTGTTTTTCCCGCCTTCATGTGATCATCCCAGTTGCTAGTCTCCTGCTCTTTGGGTAGGGAGACAATGGAGGGAAAAATGAAGTGTCAGTTCATTGACAGAACCTCTCTGTGCTATGTTATTCTTAATCCAGACTCTTCAGGGTTTTTCTTTTCTCTCTCTCTCTCTTTTTCTCCCTCTCGCTCCCTCGCTCTCAAACATCTCTCACCCATGCTCCCTGTTTGAATAGGGGAAGCCTGTTTAATATCGTTCAGAGGAAAATGTAGAGCAAGTAACACTGAACTTTGGTGCTTTAGGCAGCTTTAAATTTAAAAAATTCAAATCGTGTTGTTGTATTCTCTGTTCTTCAATCGGAACACTAAACCGCTATTGTTGCATTTTATATCAAAATATGGGTAGCTGTTAAAATGGTTATTCAGATGTATGCAACAAAAAGCCTTGAGTGTTGGGTTTTTTCATGAGAAGAGTTTAACCACTTGTGCAGTGCTGCCTCATGCGGTTCTCTCGGGGGCTGGTCCGGTGGCTAATGCACTCGTTTGTTGGCCACTTTGATCCTAGCTGCCCTGTTTTAAGTCTTGCTATGACTGGTTAAGCTAGTGCTCTGTAACCCCGGGGATAACTTGAGGGTTCTGAAAGTCATGAGCCACGGTCCCCAAGATCAAAATATAAAAATAGGTCTGGGGTCAGGGAACTCGGCAGGCCCCCGGAAGCTCTTCACTTTTACAGCTGGAGACTGTCTCTTATGTATTTAGAATTCGTCATTAGGATTCTGACAAAGAAGTGCAGTATGGGATGGCTGCAGGGCAGGCTCTTTGAATCTTATTCCTGTTAAAAAAAACTCAACTTCTGGCTGCTGACAGGAGACAAGGCGAGTACAAGGAACGCATTAAAAAGCAGCTTATGTCTATTGATGGCTGAAGAAGGGTTAGAATGGCAGAGTTTTGAGTTTCGGTGAAAACTCCCGAGTTTATTTGTTATACCAGATGAGTTTGGGGGAGTCAACCGGTGTTTTTTAAAGGCCTAGAGAACCCATGAGTACAGATACTGTAGAAGCCTGCGTCAGACAATTTGTTGACCTTTCCAGATGCCATTTTGGACCTCGATTGCCTACTTGTTGTTCTGCCCACGTGATATAAAAATGTGGCATTTGACCCATCAAATTCGGCTAAGATTTTCTGGCCTTCCATGAATCACTTGAATAGATTTGATTTTCTGTCATGGAGGTGGCTCCTTGTACTTCTGTCTGGAATGTGAACCACAATTAGCCAAAATCAACTGGGTTTGGATCAGTGGCCTGAAGTGACCATGTTGCTGTGGAATGACATTGAAGAGGAAAGGGACTTTAAGTGTCGATCGATTATTATTCTATCATGATACCAAATTGTGTCTTGCAGACAAAGGCCGAAACAAGTCACTTTACCATGAAATTCATGATTTACCATGAAATTCAGTGATTTCTGTGGTAGGATGGGAGACTTGACGTGGAGCTTCTCACACCTGTAAGTTCCAGCTCTGCCTCTCAGCTGCTCGGCGACTGAACTTCTGTGAGCATTGTTGCATTATCTGTCTGTGCAGTGGTCATCCTGGTGGCAACCCACAGTGCGCTTGAGAGGATTAAAGGAGATTGTGTGTTTTAGAGCAATTTGTAAACTGTGTAAATCCCTATACCTATGTAAGGTGTCATTATGATTCTTCTAGAAACTTTCCCATCGAATATGAATTCATTCAGCAAACATTTATTGAATGTTGACACATACCAAATTGTTGGAGCCTAGGAGGGTTCTGAAAACCGATAAGACACAGTTCCTGGGCTAGGAAGTCAAAATCTAGCAGGGGGCAGGTACGAGAAAAAAAAAAAAATCTTACATCAGGGACTATTATAAGTTTGAGAAACTCTAGCCCTTCTAACAAGGAATGGTTGAGAATTTACTATGCACACTGCACTGTACTAATTATTTTGGTGATGGTGGAGGGGGGAGTTACTAAGAAGGAAGATGTAGTCCTAAATACCTTATATAGGTATCCTCCATGTTTGGAGGATTATGCTACTTTGCTTTTCTGAAAGACCTACATTAGTATGTACCTGTTTTCACTAACGAGAAAGAATCTTTTTTTTTTTTTTTAAGATTTTATTTATTTATTCATGAAAAACACACACACACACAGAGGCAGAGACACAGGCAGAGGGAGAAGCAGGCTCCATGCAGGGAGCCTGACGTGGGACTTGATCCTAGGTCTCCAGGATCACACCCTGGACTGAAGACGGTGCTAAACCACTAAGCCACCCGGGCTACCAAACCAGAAAGAATCTAAAGTGGATTTTTGCTTTTATGAAAAAGGATGAAACGTGAAAATGGCATTCAGTGTTTGCTCTGCAGTGAGCCCTTAAAGAGTTAGTGCGTGCCCCAAGCCGTGAGTGTAGCTCCACCAAACTCCTTCCCGGGGAACTACACTTAGCATCAAGCCATTTGAGGCTTTGAGCTGTTGGTGAGCATCTGTGCTTTATCTCAATTTATTTTGTGCATCTATTAGCAAAATGTGGCCTAAGGTGTCAGAAGAGCCTAAGAGAGGTTATTTTTGTGGTTGGGTTCAAAAATTTTTCCACATAAATTAATGGTGATTATTACTTCATTTGACACCATTTTGGCTTACAAATATTTTCATAGGAATGTTCTACTTTTGGAGAGCGGGGGCAACCTGTATAGTCTCCTTGGGGAGATAAGACACACGAACTTCCCTACCTACTAAAGCAGTAGAAGACAAGTGCCAAGTAAACCAAGTGTGGAATAAATTCAAAGGAGACAGCCAGAATTCCCAAAGAAGAGGGGGTTTGAATGTGAGCTCTCATAACACTTCATTTCTTTGAGGCACTTAGCTCTCTCTCCTCTTTATTGTAATAAATTTTATCATTATCGCTGCTTAGCTCCCTGAGGGCAGGTTCTTATCTTTTTTTTTTTTTTTTATCATCCATAACGCTTAGCACTTGCCTGGCACAGAGTAGGAACCTGAATAATATTTGTTCAATGAATGAATATAGATTAGAGGGGTGATGTAATAGTGGGTAGAGGGGGGTACCGGAGACTTCATTTCCATTTGTGTACTCTCAGATCATTACTTTGGTTCACCCCTGTATCTTTCAATATATCCAGCAGCTTTGAATAAGTATGTGAATTTTGAATGAAGACATCTAGAACATCTTTCTCTCCACAGCCTAACCAAATGCCTTGCCCACATTATTTTTACATCTCTTAAAATCCCACTTCCTAAGTGAAACCATTGTCTCTGGATCAGGAAAATGCTCACATTCTTCTCTCACACCCCTCCGCACACCCCCCACATGAAACACAAGGAATCTAGTTCTGCTGCCTGAGTTTTCCGTTACTCAAAATGTTTCCAAACATACTGTCTCTGATCTCAGTTCCAATAATCTACCTTTTCTAGTTCCATCTCTAAAATATTCTGAACGTTGACTGGTAGATATTTGTGTAGGTAGATATTGTGTAATGGGTCTGTGTCCCCATCTTGAGGCTGTCTGTACAGTGCATTGACTGACAAGTCTAAGTTTTTAGAAGTCACTGGAATCATGCAATTTACTAGTGAGAACATCAGCTCAGTGCTTGGTGCAGTTAGAATCTCTTTTCTTTTTGATAATAAGTTTCTTCCTGAATATTTTGGGGGATGTTAAATTAATGACACTGCTATAGGTTGAGAAATTTGGTAGCTCATGAGGTTCTTTTCTGCTAGAAACATGCTATGGCATTAGTAGGAAGAACCATTGACCACGCTGTTCTTTCCAAAACATCTTTTAGGAACGGGAATGGGCAGTTGCTGGGGTCTACAAGGTGTGGGTGGTATTAGTATCTTCTAGAATTATTTTGGAATGGCTTGTTGAGACAGTTTATTATTCTGTTTCCTCCTCCAGGTAACTATATGACCAACCTAAAACAGGATGACAGGCTGGAAATGACTAATGTAAACAATTCCTGCCAATCAGTGGCCTGTGGGGGCTGTTCACTTAGAACTCAGTAAACACTTTTCTTGGAGTGCCACTGCTTTGCTACAACAAAGTGGGCTCCATCTCAGCCTTTGTTATTTTTGTGATATAAAAATGTCTTTCTTTGTATTTTTTTATTTTTTATTTATTTTTCTTTCTTTGTATTTCTTTGTTTACTTCTGTTGCATTTCTGTTGTCTTGTGTCTAAGGCGTTGGATCCTATCAGATTTTATCTTCTAAAGAAATTCTAAGTTGCCAGTAATGTATGTTAATATCAGTTCTAAATAATGGCCCCCGAAGTCTGAAGCAATGAACATTATTTTGTGGGCAGGGGAACAAAATAGCTAGTACCACTGCTTCCAAATGTCCTGGCTGGTCTGAGCTGTGCAGGGTGGAGCCCCCAGGAGAGGCTGTGGACCAGGCCTAGCCTCAGAGCTGTAGCACAGGGTAAGTGGAAAACCATCCTGAGATCCAAATAGGATTACGAGGTGATGTGTGGTATAGAAAGAAAGGCAGAGTTGAGCTCTTGGTAAAGGAAAAGGGGAAAGAAATCTTGCTGTACAAAGTTGGGCTGTGAGGGAGCATTTAGATTCTCCATAATCTTCCCAGGCTCGTCATTGGTGCAGGTGGTGAATGCAGTGTCTTCCTTGTCACCATGAGACGACTGTCCCTGGGCTGCATGCAGTGGGTCCTGGCCCACCAGAATTTTGGGTGCTATTATAAAGAAATGAAAATCAGCAGAATCCAAGCAATACCCTATTTGATAGTTGACAAGCAGTTACTACTTATGTAGTTTGGGTAGTGTAGAAACGTGCCTTTTGGGGACCGCTTAGGGCAGAGACATTATAAACTCATCAGCTGACATGGTCAGCTGTGTTTTGCCACATGTGATAATTTTGACTTTTTTTGTTGGAGTGAGGGTGGGGGCGGGGGACTCAGACCAGTGCCAGCCAGCGCTATTCCAGTCAGGGTGATTGTGTGTTGTTTTCAGGGACTATATGTCTTTTTGTTTTGGTAAAATACCATGGAAAAAAGCTGTTATAACACCTATTACAACATTTCCAGAGCGACCCAGCAGGAGGAAAAACATTCAGGAGAGAGATAGTGGAATGTAGAGACAAGATAGCTGGGCCTAAGGAGGGCTGTGGAAAAATGGGGGGAGCGGGAGCTAAATGCAGCAATTATGTGAAAATCATAGTGTCTCTACCAGGCTTTGGGTTTCCCACCGTTGATGGATTATCACCATTTAATGGTCCATCAACCTGTATGAGCGGTCAGCAGGGGAGGGTACAGTTTGGACCTGACACACAAACAGTTAAAACCATATACTCACTGAAGATTTAAAGAATTCTGAATAGTCACTATAGTGTCTGAAAGCTCAAAGGTCATGTTTCCTCCAAGCTCTCTCTACTTCGTAAGTCTAATGGATTTTTTAAAATTAAGATATAATCGGCATATAATATTGTGGAGTTGAGTCTTGAACAGCATGAGCTTAAACCACACAGGTCCATTTATACAGATGTTTTTTGATAAACACAGTAGAGTACTGTACATGTATTTTCTCTTAGAATTTTAAAAATATTTTCTCTAGCTTACTTTAAGAATACAGTACCTACTACATGTAGCATACAGAATTTTTTTTTTATTTTTTAAAGATTTTATTTATTTATTCATGAGAGATACAGAGAGAGAGAGAGGTGCAGAGACACAGGCAGAGGGAGAAGCAGGCTCCATGCAGGGAGCCCGACGCGGGACTCAATCCTGGGTCTCTAGAATCACACGCTGGGTCAAAGGCAGTGCTAAATCACTGAGCCACCCGGGCTGCCCCAGAATGTGTTTTAATTGACTATGTGATCAGGAAGGCTTCCAGTCAGCAGGAAGCCATTAGTAGTTAAGTTTTTGGAAAGTGAAAAGTTATACATGGATTTTTGAGCCCGTGTGTGTGTGTGTGTGTGTGTGTGTGTGTGCATGGGAGGGTCAGCACCCCAGGCCCCTTGTTGTTCGAGGGTCCATGGTTTAGTTTCAGGTGTATGACATAATGATTTGATGTATGTATACATTTTGAAATGATCACTACAGTAAGTCTAGTTAACAACCTTCACCACACACAGTTATACATTTTTCTAATGGACTCCTAGCATAATTGAGAGGCTACACTTTCTTTACTACAGATTGCTTTACCTATGGAGGAATAGAGGGTGGGAGTCACGTGAGCAAGTATTTATTGAACGTTTCTTCAGCTCTGTGGTAAGAGGAGAAATGCAAGTCTCACTGCTGTCAAATTAAGGTGGTGTGATACCAGGAAAAGAGCAACAGATACGGAGCCTGGGGATTGGCTTCGATTCCCAGCTCTCCACGTAGTGAATACTGATGCATAAATGACGTCTTCGGCCTCGATTTCATGAGCTGTGAAATCCAGGTAGTTCTACGTATCCACCGAGTATATCTGCCTCAGTGGGCCCGATGAAGAGGAAACGAAGTAGTGTGTCTGAAAGTACAGAAGTATCCCACGACTGTAATATTTTATTTTGCAAGACTGGTGTGCGTGAAAAGGAAATGAATGCTTTCTATAATTAAAAGTGCATTAAATTAATTATTTAGTGCAGCCGTGCTAAGTGCAGTAGGAGCCAGAACAGGGAGAGATTGGTGCGGATTGCAGCAGCCAGCGAAGTTTTTGGCTTATTTCCATTGTGCTACCTGCACTTCCTCATTGCTCATCTTTCTGAATGTCTTCTTACCCTTGAACAAAGCCGACGTAGTTAGCACTGGCTGCCTTTGTTCCCTGACAGTAGTTAAAGCTTCAATTAGGCTGGTATCCATTGAAAGTTGACATACCCATTTCTTTTACGTATTTGTACAGACACAGAAGCAAGTCTGTATTTGGGTTGTGTTTTGGCAGGGTTTGAAGTCATGTTCAAAGATCTAAAAGAATTGAATGACTGAGGACACAGACTAGAATTCTAACCTTCAGTTTATGTGCAAAATCAAAAACATGCAAAGTTTGTGGTATCTGAGCTTCATCTGATCGTTGGTACATGAAAGTATAAAAAGAAGGCCCAGAATAGGAGTCTTGTCAGTTTGAATGTTAGTTAAATAAGTACATAAGATAAACAGTTCATAGAAGGTTATGCAGCTGAATTTTCAATCAGAATGCACATGAGACTCTTGCGGTACCATCTCCTGATAATCAGAGCCTGTTGGATTTGTTGCTTATCTGACTTCTGTAGACAAGGTTGTGAGTTTCAACGCTGGGAGCTTTCATATGCCCACATTTTCCTCTCTCTGGAACTTTGTTGGATCTACCAACGCCAACCCCACGTTTACTGTTTTAACATTGCTTAGGAAATTGTTACCACCACCTACATGCAGCCACCCCGGTGCTCCCTCCATATGGCTTCTCTGACAACGGTTCCTGGTTGAGTGCTGGGATTGGTCGGACTTCTTGGAAACTTTTTGTCTTCTTGGAAAGAAGAGGGATTTAATCTTGAAGTGAAGGCTCATGGTGGTCCTGGAGTAGGAGAGGAAGCAGGACAGTGAGATGTTGATGGACTAAATGTGGGGACTGAGAATTGTCCCAGAGAGCAGTTTGTGTTCCTGTCTTAGGCTCTCTCCACAAGGAGGGCAAGAATTGATTTCAGTGGTGTACTTAAGTCCAGTAATTTAGAGATCCTAGGTGGTCTTCAAATATTTGTAGAATGGGGCAGTATGTGTAGTGGATAAAAGCAAAGGCTTTGGAGCCAAACAGACCTGGGTTTGAGTCCTCTTTCTTCCACTTGCTTGTTGTATGACCCTGGGAAAATTATTTTACCTCTGTGAGTTTATCATTTTTATTTTATAGAAAAAAAGCAGCTTAAGACCTACCATTTATGGTTGCCATGAGAGTTAAGTAGTATGAACTTGATAAATAACTTTGAAGAATCAGTGCTTGTCACAGAGTCAACACTTAATAAATGGCAACTTACTACTATCATCTTTACAGTGAAATTCATGAAAGAATGGTAAATACTAGTCTGCTGCATTTTTTTCCATCTTTTTTTTTTTTTTTTAAGAGGAGGAGAATCTCAAATACGCTCCATGCCCCATGTGGAGCCTGATGTGGGGATTCAATCTCACAACCCTAGCCGAAATCAAGAGTTGATCATTTCACTGATTGAGCCATCCAGGTGCCCCACTTTTTCTCCATCTTAATTTGGGCTCTCTACCTCTGCCCTGGCAATGTTTCCCAAGGAATTGATGAGTCTGTGCTGACTGTGGAGGAGGACGGGATCCCTGCTGCTGCCCTGTCTCAGTGGCTCTGACGGCTGCCTTGTTGCACTTAAATTCTCTTCCCTACTTCTGGCCTCTCCCACTCTTTACCTTTGTTATTTTTTTTTAATTTTTATTTATTTATGATAGTCACACACACACAGAGAGAGAGAGAGAGAGAGAGAGAGAGAGAGGCAGAGACACAGGCAGAGGGAGAAGCAGGCTCCATGCACCGGGAGCCCGACGTGGGATTCGATCCCGGGTCTCCAGGATCACGCCCTGGGCCAAAGGCAGGCGCCAAACCACTGCGCCACCCAGGGATCCCTACCTTTGTTATTTTTATTACCTTTTTTCCATATATCCACTCTTTTCTTTTTCCTTACATCTATTAACTCAAAACATACAAGGAAAAGGCATACAAAGTCAACTAATGTGCACACACACGCGCGAACACACACGCGCGAACACACACACACTCTACATGGGGAAATAGTCACGTAAAACAAAACTTTGCCAACACCAAAATGTTTAACAAAAAAGATTGCATGGTTATCTGGAGTTTTTTTTCTGTGTTCTTTCATGCCTTTGATATTTCATAGTGAACATGTGCTTCAAAGATTACTGTATGATGTCCTACATAGCCATAATTGTTATAGAAATCCATGTATATATACAAACATTTAAAAAACAATCATGAGAGGAAAGCACAGTAAAAACCTATCCTTATTTAAAAAAACAGAAAAAGTGGACAAACCCACGCTTAATTGTTGAACCCTAATTGTTGAATCCACTTCTTATCATGCCCTACCTGTGAAGGGATTGCCTATTCCCTAGGCATGTAGGCATACCAATAAATTGGTAGAACAGCTGCTGAAACATGGCATTCTTTAGATAATGGAATTTTAAAGAGTTTCAATAAATATCAATGATAAACAAGAGATTTTGTGTTTTTTGTATATTTTTTTATTGGAGTTTGATTTGCCAACATATAGCATAACACCCAGTGCTCATCCCATCAAGTGCCCCCCTCAGTGCCCGTCACCCAGTCACCCCACCCCCCCGCCCAGCTCCCCTTCCACCACCCCTTGTTCGTTTCCCAGAGTTAGGGGTCTCTCATGTTCTGTCTCCCTTTCTGATGTTTCCCACTCATTTTTTCTCCTTTCCCCTTTATTCCCTTTCACTATTTTCTATATTCCCCAAATGAATGAGACCATATAATGTTTGTCCTTCTCTAATTGCCTTACTTCACTCAGCATAATATCCTCCAGTTCCATCCATGTTGAAGTAAATGGTGGGTATTCGTTGTTTCTGATGGCTAGAAATATTTCATTGTGTATATAGACCACATCTTCTTTATCCATTCATCGTTCGATGGACTAGGAGGCTCCTTCCACAGTTTGGCTACTGTGGACATTGATGCTTATAAACATTGGGGTACAGGTGTTCTGGCATTTCACTGCATCTTTATCTTTGGGGTAAATACCCAGTAGTGCAATTGCTGGGTCGTAGGGCAGTTCTATTTTTAACTCTTTGAGGAACCTCCACACAGTTTTCCAGAGTGACTGTACCAGTTCACATTCCCACCAACAGTGCAAAAGGGTTCCCCTTTCTCCACATCCTCTCCAACATTTTTTTTTTAAGATTTTATGTATTTATTCATGAGAGACAGAGAGAGAGGCAGAGACACAGGCAGAGGGAGAAGCAAGCTCCATGCAGGGAGCCTGATGTGGAACTCAATCCTGGGACTCCAGGATCATGCCCTGGGCCGAAGGCAGGCGCTAAACCACTGAGCCACCCAGGGATCCCTAAACAAGAGATTTTGGTTGCAAACGTTAGACTCAGATACTATAGAAAAGTTGTAGGAGACCTGAAAGATGTTTTAGTCGAATCATCTCTTCTGTCTGAATCACCAAATTGATAATATTTTTTTCGATATGGTTGGCTAGCCTACGCTCTAGTGCACCTGTAGTGATGGGAAACTCACTCTCTTCCAGGGAAGCTCATTCTTTTCTCTCACAGTTGTGACGATCAGGAATCGCTTCCTTATAAACTGAAATAGTACTTATTTCTCCAGAAATTCTTCTTCTAACCTAAGCATTGGCTTTTACCTTTACAGATTTATTGAGATATAACTTATAAACCATAGCTTTGTTCATCGTAGGTGTTGAGTTTGATGATTTTAGTAAATATATACAGATGTTCAGCCTCATCACAATCAGGCTTTTAGAGCAACTCTTATCGCCCCTTGCCCCCAAATTGATCTCCCCTCTGTATGAGCTCAATCCCTGCCCCCACCCCCAGCTGCAAGCATGGATCTGCTTTCTATGTCTGTTGTTTTGCTATTACTAAACATTTTGCATAAATGGAACCATACAACATGTAGTTACGTCTGGCTTTTGTCACTCAGCATATTGTTTTTAAGTTTGATCTATGTTATCGCTTTTAACAGTAGTTCGTTTCATTACTGAGCAGTATTCCATTCTGTGGACAGACCCCATTTTGTTTATCCATTCATCAGTTGATGGACACTTAGGTTGTTTCTAGTTCTTGCCTATTATAAATAATGCTTCTGTGAATGTTAATGAAGACTTTGTGTACACATCTCCCTAGGAATGGAATTACTGGGTCATGTGGTAGGTTTATGTTTAATTTAAAAACAAGAACCATTTCCAAACTGTTTTCCAAAGTGGTTGTACCATTTTACATTTCTAGTGGCCGTGTATGAGGGCTCCAGGTTCTTCATATCCTTGCTATCATTTAACATTGTTATACTTTTTGACTAGAGCTGTTCTAATGGTTATATAGTGATATCTCATTGTTTTATTTTGTATTTGTTTAATAGTTAATAATGTTAAGTATCTTTTAATGTGCTTAGTAGCTGTCTGTATAGCTTTAGTGAAATGTCTATTTAAATCTTTTGCTCACTTTAAAATTGGGTGGGGCTTTTTTCTTATTATTGAATTGTTAGAGCTCTTTATATATTCTGGATGAAAGTCCTTTATCGGTATTACCATTTGCAAATATTAGCTGTCTATCTTTGGTTTGAGTTTTCATTTTATTAGTAATGTCATGAGGGGAGCAAATGTTTTCAGTTTTGATGAGATCTAATATAACTTTTTTAATTTTCTAAAATGGATTTTGCTTTTGGTGTTATATTTATGAAAGTTTGGCTTACTTCAAGATGACAAAGATTTGCTCCTAACTTTAATTAAAAAAATTTTGGTTTTAACTTTTATTTAGGTCTGCAATCTATCTTAAGTTGATTTTTGTGGGTCAGTCAGTGCCTTTAGCTCGGGTCATGATCCTAGGGCCTGGGATTGAGCCCCACTTTGGGCTGTCTGCTCAGTGGGGAGCCTGCTTCTCCCTCTGCCTGTCACTTCCCCTACTTGTGTCTCCTTCCCTCCTTCTCTCTCTCTCTCTCTCTGTCAAATAAATAACATCTTTTAAAAAAATGATTTTTGTGTATGGTGTGGGGTAAAGGTCTGAGTTCTCTTCATCTTCCTCCTCCTTTGAAAAAGCTAAAAGTTCTTTTTTGGCATGTGGCTATCCAATTGTTCCAGCACTATTTGTTGAGAAGACTATCCTTTCCCCATTGAATTTCTACAAAGATAGTTTGTAGAAATTCAGTGTACCATAGATGTGAAAGTCTGTTTCTGGGCTCTTTAGTCTCTTTTCCGGATCTAGGTATACCTGTTCTTATCCCAATACCACACTGCCTTGATTACTGTCACTTTATAATAAGTTTCAAATCTGGTAATATCAGTCATCTAACTTCCTTCTGCTTTTTTGAAGTTGTTTTGTCTGATCTTGATTCTTTGTATTTCTATCTAAATTAAACTTGTCAATTTCCACAAAATATTCCTGCTGGTATTTTGATTGGGAATGCATTGAAATTACAGATCAGTTGAGGGAGATGGCCATTTTAGTGATACTGATTCTTACCATAGAAATGATATATATTGTAATTTATTTGGATTTTTAAAAACTTGAGTAATAGATTGTCATTTTCAGAAATTCCACATTTGTTAAATATGTCCATGACAATTTTTTTTATGAGTGGAATGAAGTTCATTTTAAAATTAATTGCTATTATATAAAATACAGCTGTTTTTTTTTGTATATTGTCTTTATATTCTGTGACCTTGCAAAACTTACTATTTCCAGTAGATTTTTTTTAAAGTTCCTTAGGGTTTTTTATGCAAAATCCTGTCATCCATGAAAGAAGGTAGTTATACTTCTTCTATTCCAAACTGGGACCTTTAATATCTTTTCCTTGCTTGGTTGCACTGGCTTGAACCTCCACTACAGTGTTAACTAACAGTGATGAGAGGATAGAAACATCTTTGCCCTTGTTCCTGATCTCAGGGTTTCATAAAGCATTCAGTCTTTCACTATTACGTAGGTAAACGGTAGGTTTTTCATAGGTGCCTTTTTTAGGGTTGTGGAAGTATCCTATTCCTAGTTTGTTGAGAGATTGTTTTGCTTTTTAGTCATGAATAAGTTAGAATTTTGAGAGTGCTTTCTCTGTGTCTTTAAATAATCGGGGTTTTTTTGTTCTTTATTAATATTGTGTATTATGTCGATTGATCTTTGGATCTCAAACCAACGTTTTCTTTTGGCTAAATCCTACTGGATTATGGTATATGATCTATTTTATGTATTGCTGAATTCAGCATGCTAACATTTTCTGAATTTTTGCATCTTAGAGTCATGAAGGTTGTTTGTAGTTTATTTTGTTGTGTGTCTTTGTCTGGCTTTAGTATCAGGGTAATATTGGCCTCATAAAATGAATTGAGAAGTTACTCCTCTATTTTATGAAAGGATTGATACGATTTCTTCCCTAATGTTTTTAATTCCTAAATGTTCCTAAATGTAATTAGTCAAGTCTTCTGAAATTTTAATTATTAAAATTATTTTAAAAATTTATATATTTTTTGGAGGGAAAGTTTTTAAATTGCTTATTCATGTTCTTTATTTGATATATACAGATTCAGATATTTTATTCTTTTTCCCTTCTCAGTTCTATTGACAAGTGAAAATTGTGTATGTTTAAGGTGTACAATGTGATGATTTGATGTACATATACATTCTGTGATGATTACTACAATCGAGTTAACATATTCATCATATCACATAGTTGTGTGGGGTTTTTTTCTGTAATGGTGAGAACACAAGATTTACTTTCTTAGTAATTGATTTCTTCTTGAGACAGTTTTAATAATTTACATTTTTCTAGGAATTTGTTTCACCTAATTTGTCTAATTTGTTGGTATAAATTTTTCCCGTAATTATTTTTTTACTGTCATGTTTGTAGTGATTTCCCACAGCTCTTATTAAAATTTGTTCTTGCGTCGTTAGAAACATCCATTAAGAAGAAAATTCTAATCTTTAAAGAATTGACATGTGACTCCTTTCAGTGGGGTTAGATCTTGTCATGAAGAGGTTTACCAGATGGTTAAGTTGTTCTTGTTATTCAGAGAGGAAAAAAGGCTTTTGAGCAAAAGTCAACTTAGGAAAAAGGCTGTTTTCTAATCCAAAACTCAGATCGAGGAATTCAAAGGCACTGCAATAGAGGAGGAAAGGTGCAAGGAAGGAATTTGGTGACATCTAATAGTATTGTAAATTGGGGAGGAAAACTTTTCCAATGTTTGGTTTTGAATATAAGTCCTTAAATGAACTGATGAAGCCTTCTGTATCCTAGGCTTAAGGGCCTTTGACAGGAGAATTATAAACTCAACTCTCAGGCATGTAATATTTTTCTTTCATGAGCTCTATGGCAAAATTAAGTTTTAGGAAATTTGGTTACAGTGTTGTATAAATATAAAATTGCATGATAGATTTACTTCTCCTACTGTAACTTAAATATAACTTAAAATATGAAAGGAAGTGATATTCCTGATCAGTCAAGGATCCTGGCTAAGAGACTGTGTCATGAGTTTTATAGTTCAGTTGGAACTATGAATAGAAGGGACAGGAGAGAACAGGACAAATGGAAGCTCCATGGGGGAAGGATAATTTTGTTTTGCTCACTGCCTGTGACAAGGTTCCAGGTAGTGCCTGGCTTATGAATGAATGAATGGTTTATGGCAAATAATAAACACAGGCCTGATCTAAGGCCTATAAACATACAGAGGAAAGAGCAATTTATTCAGCCTAGAATGGTGGAAGAAGGTACTAGAGGAGCGATAGGAACTTTTCACTCTGGTCTTGAGTTGGAAAAATATTCAGCGTGGGGGGAAACATTTAGGCAGATCAAGTATGTGCCAATGCCCATTGTGTCACTAGCCAGGGCCCCCTCTGATGTGCTCCTATAGCATTCTGAGCATTTTTCTGGCCTTGGACATATTGCAGCAATTTTCTTTACTTATAGGGGGATGGCTCAGTCCCAATACCCTGGCAACTCAGCACATTTCCACTTAGGCCAAGCGGGCAAGTCTTGTCCATGACCTGACCTGAGTCTTGGCAGAGTGCACTGTGATTCCTCCTGGAGTAATGGAAGATGAGCCTGGTGAGGAGCTATCACAAGTCAGGTTCTTAGGTCTTGTGGGAGCTGCCATGAGGCAGTTTTTTCATTTTCTTCTGTGTTTCAGTTGAGCAAAGGACTTTCCACCTCATTTCCTGCTCCCCTCCTGTTTGAGTACAGCTGCAGGCTTCTGTGCAGGTCTATCAAACTTGCATGTCTGTAGTTGAAAGTTGGCTCCTCCATGGCAGAGCAACCTATCTCCCATGCCATCTGTTGTGGGGTCCCTCCAGCATAGTGTCCTCCTGTGAGAACAGGGATGCAGGGAACTGACACCCTGCTGCTCTTATTTGGCCATCTAAGTAATAAGATATCTGAGTCCATTTTGCCTGTTTCCTTCTTATTATACAAATCCAGGGGCACGAGCAAGCCAAGCTAATAGCGGCATTTGTCACTGCTGCTAATGACTGCTCACCCATTTGACAACTTCTCTGCCGTCGCCATTAGACTATGAGCTGATCTATTTTTCCCAGGGCTTAGCAACAGGTTTTTGCACAATTGTTTAATACGTGTTTTGACAGAGTGAATGAAAAGTGAGTATCCCTGCAATGTTCCCATGTCTGGACCAGAAGGGAGTAAGGGGATGCGTAGCAGAAGAGGATACAAGTCTGAGGTCAGACTGTGGAGGGTCTTGCACCTCATGCTGTGGATTAGGCAGGGCAGTACCCTGGAGACTTCACAGTGGAAGAAGAACATGAACAAAACTGGTGTTTTAGAGAGCCTTGTAGTAGTGCTGAGACTGAAGATGGGGTGAGCAATTAAACTGCAGATTCCGGTGAGAAATGAGGAGGGTCTAACTTAACAACATAACAGTGAGATGGAAAGTGAGGAACTCTATCACAGAGTTTTATTTCTTGTTGGTTGGTTGGTTGTATTTTTCTTCTTTTGGGTTGAGCAATAGAACTGGTGCCGATTTGATATGGAATAAAAACCTAAGATCAGTAAATGTAGTTTCATAGATGTTTATTTTGTCTCTTTATCTTTAAGAAGTGTTTATTATTTAATAACTTGGCTTTTTTCATAATCTTTAAAACTTAATTTTCTATTTAAATAATTTTGTATCCAGCCTATTTAAAAATCTGGATTGTACATTTTGGGGGCAGCCAGTGTGTTTAATCATTCCACCAACTTAGTGTCTGATCATTTCTGATAGTAGCAAAATCTGCCATTAGACATAACTAGATTACAGGCACTTTGTGGATAGGAGCCATATATTATTTATAATTTTATATTACCTGAAACACCTAGCATGGCATTAGGCCCATAGTAGATGTTTAATAAATATTTATTGAATGATCAGTTCACCTCTTTAATTATATAAAAGACTTACCTGAAAATATCAACACTTTTGTAATGAGCCACAAATGGGAGAGTAATTTAGGTGCAGATGTCATACTTCACAAAGACTTTCATCTTTATTTTTATCTTCTCCAGTAACAGTTACAACATATTTAATCTATTCCTAAACATATCATAGGCAATTCGGAAATAAATGAAATAAGAAAGATCCCTTTCCTTTAGATGCATGGCATGTAGTTGGAGAGGCAAGACGTATCCTTGTGTGAAGCTGCTAAACGACAAAAGAGAGTGAATCTTACGTCAAGCCGAAGGATCTCAAAGAGGAAAAGTCATTTTATGATGGCTTCATAGGAATAGATTTTGCAAAAAGGTGGAGTTTTATGGTATGGTTATTAAACTGAGCTTGGTCCTAAGCATGGATTTTTCCATTTTATTTTAGAGGAAAGTAGAGAGTTTCAGGGGAGGGAACAACTGAATGAGCATCCATAAACGGTGTCAGAAGGAGAAAAGTGGTTGAAACCCAATTTTATATTCAAAGAAACTGAATTACTGTAGTGAGAACAATTTGAGAGCTATGCATTTAAAAACTACTGCTAAAAAATAAATGTGTATTGTTTTTAATGATACATAATACATTGACGATCATCGTATAAATTACTGAGGGACACTCAAATTGTATCCACTCTCAAAAGCTCAAAAAACAAAACAAAACAAAACAAAAAAACCAACCAGAATATCCTTCAAGGAAGAATCATTGAAACATCATTTGAGAGCCCCCTGGAAAAAACACTGACCTCACCCATTGGGCTTTAAGTAAATGAAAGCTAACTTAATGGACAGTTAAAACTAATAAATAAGTCTTCAGGTAATGCTAATGTATTTTTAATAACATTGGGACACTTTATCTCATATTCTAGGCATCAAAATTGGCACCTATGCACCCCAGCCTTGGAAAAGTGATTTTAGTAAAGACAGTCATCTTTGTTGTGAGGTATGTTCAAACAGGAGCCTTGTAAGTTATTTAGCTTGCCAGAGCTTATTTCATTAGTTTATTTATTTATTTATTTTTATTTTAATTTTTAAAAAACCTTTATTTTTTTTTTAAGATTTTATTTATTCATTCATGAGAGACACACAGAGAGAGAAAAAGAGGCAGAGACAGGCAGAGGGAGAAGCAGGCTCCATGCAGGGAGTCCAACATGGGACTCGATCCCGGGTCCCCAGGATCACACCCTGGGCCGAAGGTGGCGCTAAACCTCTGAGCCACTCATGCTGCCCTTTATTAGCTTTTTAATGGGCTACTACTCAGGTAACCCTCTGTTCCCTGGTTTCTCTGAAGCCTGCTAAGTAGTCCCTCCCCCCCCCACCCCCAATTTTATTAACTCCACCTAAAATCATTAGATTTTTGTTACCTGATTGAGGCAGAAATATGTCCTTTGTTTATATGTTTCCAATACTATTTAAGTACCTGAAAAATGTCCCTTGATGGACTGATGGACAGACCGACAAAAGAGTCTGCTCTCTTCTGTTTTTCTTCAGTGGAGGCCATAGCTACGCACAGATGCCTGTTCCTCTGGATGTTGTGTAAAAATGGTTTGCACTCCATAGGAGGTGGATGGGCAGCAAAGACAGGGGGACTGTTACTGACATTGTAGTTAGGTAGGAATTCTGGTTTTATGTATGATGTATTTGTTAATATTTCGAATTGTTACCTCTCCTACTTCCAAAAAGTATGTCAGTCTCCTTGATAGAATACAGAAAACAAATCAGAATTAACTAAAACTAGTTAGTGGCAGCAGAGAGCTCCATGTTACTTGTCAGCCAGGGAATCTGGATACAGTTGCCAAAGCTTCTTAATATTCAATCAGAGTTGCAGAATCTGCTGATCTCCTGATCAGCACAAGCAGACAGAGACACAGGGCATTGTACAGTTGGGCTGTGATGCATTTAAATTCTGAGACGGTTGCAGGGTCTGAGCTGGAGGAAGCAGCGATCTTCTTGTCAGCCTTTCCTTCTGACTGTGTTCACCCACCCGGGAGGTGGGATACTGGCCTGAAGGTGGCACGTGTCATGTGGTTTCCACACAAAGAGTGTGTGGTATTCAAAATGCCTACTACCGTAGGTTCCAAATTTTCTTGTATGACTAGATGAGGATGATAAAACTGTGCTTAGCACTGGTAATGGTAGACTAGATCGGTTATGTCTTGGTGCTATTTAAAATACTCCAAAGGAAGGTATTCAAAAATGCTTAAAGTTGGGTTGGTTGCTCTAGCAACAAAGCCAAGCTCCTGAAGATTATCCTCCGTGATTGCAGCTTTGGCAGCAGAGCCGCAAAAAGGAAAGGTAATTAGTCCTGGAACTCTGCTTTTACAACTTGGCTTTAAGTAACTAGACCAGCAACAGATAGGAATATTTATGTGCTATGAAATAAAGCTTGGAAATTATTTTAATATTCAGTTAGGGTGCAAAACATGGTCTTCATTGGATTTCTGTTTGTAAGAACAGTTTCACTGAAATTCAGCCCCAAAATAGATGTAGCTATGAACACTGGCTTCCTGGCTATGGGATGAAATAGACACGAAGCTGGGGTGGTTAGGGGTTTGAACGTACCAGGTATTTTTGTCTAAAGTAGAATTTATTATTTTTTCTGCCTTTTAGCAACTGTTTATGTGCCTTTCGAACAAAGAACAGCTTAAGACAATTGAATCATACATGGTGGTGATTTTTACTGACTGCCATCGAAATGATCTACACTGTGGGCAATAGGAGGAAAGGGCTAGCTAGCGGAAGCAAATGAAGGAAAAAAACAAAACATGCCGTAATCTGCAAGTTTCATTTAGTCAGGCCTTAATGAGAAAACTGGGATGTCTGGGGGGTTGTTAGAGTCATCCCAGTTCTTTCTTTCCCCAAATTGACCTAAAGGCATTCACACAGTAGACCAGACATCTTAGTTCATGGACTTGGGTAAAGCACCAAGAGGCTGTATTACAATCTGGGCTTTTTAAAAGTCTGAGAGAGCTTAAGAAAGTTAGGGTCACATGATCAAGAATCCTCAGCATCATGACCCACTGGAAGACATGGATGAGTAGGATGTTTGGGTTCTGAAACTTTCTAGCTATTAACATTACAGTCATAGTCCTGACTTTTGCTGTTGGTTTGTTTGCTAATACAGAAGGTAACTTTTTTGAGCATAATTTTAGTGAAGTTTCATTGGGTCCTCAGAAGTGTTCTTTTATCGTTCTGAGAACATGCTCCTAGACACAAAGGGTAACATTTAAACTTCAGAAATAGTTTGAAATATATTGACCTATGGAATCTGAAAATCAACAGGAGAAACTGGACTTGGAAACGTGGAGGCCAGTTCAGTAACTAAACCTTAACCTTGGGAACTTGAAGTAGTATGAAATAACCACCAGGTTTCTCTTCTTGGGGCCTGGATTTTCCCCATGCCCTGTGCTACATTTTTCTTTACCAATCACAGTTATCCAGCTCTTAATTCACTTCTGTGGTGAGCTTTATTTAGTTCAGCTCATCTTAAGGGAGTCACTTCTGTGCCCACTGGTATAAAGTGTATAAAAGCAAAAGACCCCATGAGGAGTTGATAATACAGCAAAGGAGAAAGAATAGCTACATAACTAATTACAATGAACACAAAATAGAAAACTTAGGAAAAGAGTTGAAATCCAAAGGCAGAGAGAACAGTGTGTGCAGAGCGTTGAGGTTGGGTGTGGGGAGCATCGCAGGTGTAAGTAAATGAAGGAAGGCTTGGCTGGAAAGCTGCCAGTGGGACAGAGGGGGCAAGAGATAAGGCTGGAGAGAGGAGCAGGGGCAAGATCAAGCACAGTCTTGTTAAGAATTTTAGTCTTTGTCCCAAGAGCCATGGGAAGCCTTTGAAGAGTTTTAGGTGGGAGATTAACAAATGAGATTTGCATTTAAAGATATTATTTTTACTACACTAGAGGGAATGCCTTGGGGAAACTAGTTATGAGGCCCCTGCAGAAATCCACTGGGAGAGAGCCTACTGTGGGAATGGTCAGTAGCAGACTGACACGAAGGAGTGAAAGTACCCTAATTTGAGATAGACTGCATTTTGGAGGGAAGGAATATTGAGATGTCACAGACATTCTCTGGGGTTCTTTCTTGCTTGTTCAGCTGAAAGATGATGGTGCCATCCCTGGGATAGCGAACTGAATAAAGATCCGAGTTGGAACTGGGGCTTTGGGGATTTTAAACACATTGAATTAGAGGAGATACTCTAGTGGCACATGGAAAAATGCATGGATGTGTCTGAAGCTCCAGGAAATGGAGTCGTCACTTGTAACTGAAGCAGAGGACTCAAATGTGGTTAGTTACTGTGAGGCTGTACTGAACAAAGGTCCAGTTGCTCAACCTTGGAGAGCTCTAATACTTCATGGTTTTTAGACAAGGTTAAGTTTGCAAAGGAGATTGGGAAAAGGCTGCCATACAAGAGCAAAACCAGGGGAATCTGAAGCATCCTGGGACTCAAAGGAAGATAATGCTTCTAGATGGGAGTGATGTGTTGGAATCATTGAAAGGAGATACAGTACATAGTGTTTTTCAAACTTACATGTCTATGGAGCCTATTCTCCACCAAATATTAGGGCAACATAATCCCAGTGCCTTCCAACCATTCATTTCCCTACATACATTAAGTTGGAAATTTTATGAAGTGATAGGCACCATTTATCTGAACAAAGTTTTGCACAACACAACTAATTTTTAAAGCAAAATACTTAGTGACCACAGTTATTGTGGAGATTCTTCTTATATCTGTTAATAATTTCTTTGAGTTTGAGATCTGTGTGACTTGCAGAGGACATTAAAATTGAGTTTTGATTTGAGAATAAATATTTTTTAAGTAAAGGTGTGAACCAGAAAACTTTCATTATTTCTGTGGTTGTCGAATGGATTATGAATAGTGGCTTTTTCATTAGGAAATAGAACTGTCCAGTAGAATATTTTAGAGCATAAACATAAATCTTAAACCCATTGCTATAAAAATTACATAATATAGTAATATCCTAGATAGATGTAAGGAATCTCCAGGAGATTTTATGATGTGCTTTCTTTGACTGCCTCTATTACTGTATGGAATTCACACTCTGTAGTGGCAGCAACATACAAATGTGCATATGTGTGTTTTTCCCCATTTCCTTTACCATGTAAAACTCCCGTCTTCTCTGCAGAAATGTACATGGAGAGATTGTTGCTCTCATCTATCTATCTTGCCATATAATTTTTACAGCTGTTCCTCAGTTGTTAATATATTTCTGTGGAATATGTGTAAATAGACATGAGCAAACTGTCTAAAAGTTATTCAGCTAGTCAGTGAACCATGTAATCTGTTGGTTCAGAGACAACAGATAATAGAGTGAGATATTTGCTTTACCATCCACACACTCCATGTAGCATCTGGACTCCAAAAGTCAATTTGTGTTCTGTTGGGGCATGTCTCATCACACTATATTATCACATCAGGGATAGGAAATTTGGATAATGACTATCTGATTTACAAAAAAAGGAGACTATTTAGTGAATTCAATGTCTGCGAGGTGGGAATTTTGAGCTAGAAGTTGGTTCCATCCTTGGTTAATTTGATACTCTGTGTGTTTCATCACTGTTTTCCTCTCTTTTAACAATGTAAGTTAGAAATAACCTTGTTAATTAGCATCTATTTTTAGGTTGATGACATGACACAGCCAAGACAGAGTGGGAATATTCTAGGACTACCATAGCACAAGCAATAAAACTCCTTTCTAAAGGGAAGATAGAGGATCACAGTGAAAATGAAAGGTATCCTTTGTAGGTATACTTAGAGGGTGCACCTATTTTGAATACACAGACTGTTAGATAAGAGACCTATTTGGTAGGCATTCCTTCTTTTTGGCACATGCAAGTAAACATTGGGTGGTGGCATGTTACTTCCCCTCCTTAGGAACTTTCACTGGCTCCCTACTACCTCAGTGATGAAGTCTAATTCCCTCTGCATGAGGTTCCGAGTATATTAATCTCTGTCTGTCTTCCTACCAAATCAAACTATAACTCCTCTCTCTCTGTCTCTCTGTGTGTGTTTGTGCCTGTGTATGTGTCTAAAATATTTTTCATCTGCTTTGACAATGCTGTTTTCCCATCATTTCCACCTGTTCCATTCCCATCTATCTCATAAGGCCCCATCATGTTTTCTCATATTGATGGAGCACTTACTGACTTCTGGCCAGAAATGATCTCCTAGCACTTCATCTGCACCTCTCATAAGGCAATTAACACCTTCTTAACTTACTTTGTGTGTATACATATTTCTCCTTCTACACTGAAACCTCCTAGTTATGGAATCGATAGCTGGTTAGCTGAATCAATAAAAGGATGGGATAAAGAGAAATTCTCAAAAAAAAAGGGAAGGGATCTATCCAAGGTCTAAGTCTCAGTGCATTTGAGCTACTGGAGGAACCTGGAATCCACCAGTCCTAAACTTAGTAGCCTTAGATAAGTATGGCTAAAGGTTGTATTCTGATTTTTGTACATAATTATAGCTTTGCTTGTACAGGGACAGTTATGCATATGGCCTCAGTGGATTGGTTGACTGAGTGGTTTGACTTGGGGCAGAACCTGTTCTATTGGGTGGGCAGGAGTGGGGAGAAGCCTGGTGGGTGGGCCTTAAGGATGTGGTCTCTGACTAGAGAGCAGATCCTACTTTAGAGTTGTTTTGTATTCTAGTCTATGTTCATCTTTCTCATCTCTGAGTTTTTGTTTCAGTTATATCAATATGACACAATTTAGCACATATTTGGCTCGTTTGCCATAGCTTTGCTTTCCTATCAAGCTGGAAGTTACTTGAAAGCAGTGACACTTTACATCCATCTGTTGTTATTAAGAACTTGCACAGCTCCTGGGGTCAGTGGGCTCTCAGAAATCAATTGTTTTATTAATTGATATATCAATTTATTAGTTGGTGAATCATTTGCATTCATTAAAGACTTATTTATTTAGCACCTGCAGTGTTCAAGGCACTGTGCTACATGCCTCAGCACATAAAAAGGACAGCTAAATCATGGACTTTAAGGGTAGCCTCAGTTAGTAGCTGTATTCGGAGAATAGTATGATCTATACCCTAAGAAGGGTACAGTGAGGGACCATCAGCCCATAGTCTTCTCTATCAAATTTGGAAACATTTGGATTAAATTAAATTCCAGGCCCTGGGTTTTCTTGGGCTGGTATTGTCCATGGCACCACAGTAAACCAGCAACCAGGTAGAGGTTAAGTGCTGCTAAATGTGTGCTTGAATGTGAGTGTGGGTGGGGAACTTGGGTGAGGCTGTTAGATGAAAGGATTTGGAAGTGTTTATGTCCAGTTTTTCCAGATGTGGCCAATTACATATTTTGCATTTCAATATCTTTTTTCAAGGAATTTCTTTCTGATTGTCAAAGTTATATTCATTCATTGTATGAATTTTGGAAACTAGATAGAAGTCCAAAGAATAAAGTTAGAATCTTCTGCTCTTACTCCTCATAACTAGCCATCGTGAAGATTTTTGTGTCTAATATTCTAGCTCTTTTCAAATACGTGTCTATTCATATATATTATAAATTAGGGTCATACTTGAACCTGGATTTTGATAATCTCCTTCATTTACCAATATCTTGTATGAACATGTCTTCATATCATTAAATATTCTACAGCATGATTTTAAATTGCTGCTTTATAGTCACCGTATGTATATATCATAATTGACGTAACCAATACCTTACTATTGGACATTTATTTCCTTTAAAAATACTGCAAACTAATTTTTAGGGTGAATACGCTTAATGTTTTCTAATTCCTGTAACTTTGGTACTAGGGCCAGCAGAGGAGAAGAGTGGCAAGAAAGGAGATTATAAGGGTGAGCAGGGTGTCCATATTTAGAAGCTGAACTTTTCCCAGGGACGGTCAGGAGCCATTGAAGGGTTTTAAAGCAGTGGATTGACAAGACTGAATTTGCATTTGAAAATGTTTCAGTTTTCAAAAACAGTCTCATTGCCGGTGGGGATCATGTGAAGATGTGTATTTTGGTAGGGTAATAATCACTATCAGATGAAATGAGGCAAAAGTCTCAGGGCCTCTAGCTACCTGGCAAGATAATAACATGAAAATGGCCCATTGTGGTTTTTTTGTTTCGTTTTTTAAATTTATTTTTATGTTTGTCTACAGTTGAATCCTTGCCATGCATGGTCTGGCCAGAACTTAGCACTTGGAAGCTGTCATTTTCTTAACCAGAGATGGAATGATTTTCCGGGTCCATAGACATAGAAGAAGCAAAACTTTTTACCAATTTTATGGAAGGAGTAGCACCTGAAGGCAGGATGTGTAGCTTCAAGATAGACTAGTTCCTAAGGAAATGTTTCACTGACATAAATGAATGTGTCTAAATAGCGTTTGGCTTGGGGAACAATTAGGGGCTCAGCTTTCATTACATCACTGTAGCAAACAGTGGTGGCTGCCTACCCAAAATGTGTCTACTTTCCACACACATTGGCTGAAGTGGCCCTTGCTTATAGTTCTAGTTGGGATAATCTTGACTGGTCCAGGACAGTCTTGAGAAATCCATTCCCAAGCAAATGATTTGGTTAGGGTTGCCTGTTTACCCTGGTTCCACACAATGGCCATGAATATGAAGGGAAACCTGCTGGAGACTTCTGGATATTGGCACACGAAGGTGTGATACTTGCAAACATGCGGCCTCGTGGGTTGCATGCCAACATGTTAAGGATGGTGGAGCAGAAGAAGAACCTGTATCCTTTTTTTTTTCTTTCTTTTTGTGGCAAGTTCTTTTTTTTTTTTAATAAATTAATTTTTTTATTGGTGTTCAATTTACCAACATACAGAATAACACCCAGTGCTCATCCCGTCAAGTGTCCCCCTCAGTGCCTGTCACCCATTCACCCCCACACCCCACCCTCCTCCCCTTCCACCACCCCTAGTTCGTTTCCCAGAGTTAGGAGTCTTTATAAGAACCTGGATCCTTGATAACAAAATTGAACCTCTGAATTAGCCAACTCTGGAGCCTCCCCACCTCAGGAATTCTTGTTAGTTTTGAGCATCCTTTAGGAGAGCTCTGTTATTTACGGGCAAAACCATTCTGATGCCATTGCTGTATCTGTTTATAAATACTGTTAAACCTTGGCAGCCCACAGCAGTGGCAAGCCATGCATGTCCACTTCTAGCACTTGCAGCACTGCTGTGGCAGTGATAAATCTAACACTCGTACACCAATCATCAGTTGGCACCATGCTTTTGTTGCATGTGGTTCTTAAAATAACCTCGGGAAGTGGGGTGTTAATATATTACTAAGGATCGAGGTCCCAGAACGGGTACTAATGTCATGAGCGTGCTGTTTATTGAAAACCTGACAGATCTCCTGGGAGTCAAGGAAGAGTTCTATTGGAACTTATGGTTGGTCCCTCATCCCAAGCCGTGGAACAAAGAAGATGAGAGGAAAGGCCACTTTCCATTTCTCATGGAGGATCTGGAGTGGTTAAGGCACTAACCCCAACTCAGGAGATGAAATGCCAGAGCTCTGTCCTGGGACACTGACTGATTGTCTGCGATGCCGTATGTGTATTACTTCACTCTTCTCCTCCCAGCCTGTTGGTCTTGACCCCACATTTGAGAGAAGAAGAGATAAAGAAACTGGTTTTTTGATAAAGGAGTCATAACAAAAAAATCCTGTGAAATACCAAACATGCTGCACTCCTTTTGGGGGATCCTGATAAACAAGCTGCAACACTGGTAGAAAAGGACATGTTTTCTATTCCAGGGAGAATGATGAGGGCTGCCAAACAGGCATTGGGCAATATTGGCTACAAAATTGGGTGACATCGTAACTAATGAATTCAACAAACATTTATCGAACAGGGGTGAGCCAAAGAGATAGGCTTCTTGTGTTAGAGATGAAAGGTGCATACATTCTAGTAGTGAAGACATAATAATGAAGTAAACATGGACAAAGAAAACATGTAGTTAACAAATTGTGATAACTGCTGTCAAGGAGGAAGAATACATGTGAGAGAATAGTGGGATGAAGACGCTGTTTTATATTGGGTGGTCAGGATGGGCCTCTGTGAATAGACTATGTTCAAGACCTGAAGGATAGGAAAGAGCCAGCTATTCAAAAGGAGAATGTGGGGGGGAGGTTGGGGTGGGTGGGGAGAGCAGAGCATGGAGAGGGCAGGTGCCGGGCATCAGGAACAGCATGTACAATGGTCCTGAGGCAGGAAATAGTTGGTGTGTTTCAGGAATTGATCTTCTAGGCCAGGTTCTTTCACCACATCATGCCATAAGAGTTTATTGGACTTCTTCCCTGCGTCCAGTATCATCCCAGGAATTGTATGGGATGGAAATTACACACACACACACACACACACACACACACACAAACACACACGTAGGTACAGACTGGAATGTTACAGAATACTTGATGAGGGAGGTGGGTGGGACTTAAGTTGGAATGCAAAAACTGAGTAGAGGGGAGAAGGTGGGAAGCAGGTGGAAAGGTAAGGAATGGAAGTGAACATTTGCGGGGCAGTAAAGAGAGTACATTTCTAAGAGGGAGAATGGTACGTACTCTTGAATTAATTCTTCCTAATTGAGGGCTAATAAGCACCCATGTAAGAGTCACAGGATACCGCGACATCCCTCACCCCCTTTCAGACTGTGCTGTTCCTGTCCAAACAATCACTTAAATTAATTAGATCAGCCCAGTGATTCCTAAAGAGCAAATAAACTCCGTATCCTGCCGCTGAGACTCACTTGCCAAGCACACGGCTACCAAGTCTCTGGTGGCAAGTGTCCCTGACCTCCGGGTCCCCCCCGCCGGAGAGTCTCCCCGGAGTGTCACCGAGCACCTCGCTACCTTCTATGTGGTGTGAGCCTCACGCCCACGAAGGGTGTTTCCAGGCGCTCTGCTGACATAGGTCAGCCCCTCTGGGGGCTCCACGGAGATGGGGAGGGGCAGGTAGCATTGTGTCTGTGGAATGAGTGAGGAAGCAGAAGGGCAGAGGGGTTAAGTGACTCGTCTAAATTGCACAAGGGTCAGAGGCCGCGTGTGAATAGGACCAGCCTCCCAACTGCAGCCCCGGCCTGCCCACAGAGCCGGAGCCGCTGCTGCCGGGGAAGCTCTGGGCCTGGGGCAGGGAGGCTCTGGGGGGTGGGGAGGGGACAGGGAGGTTCTGAGATGGGGGACAGGGAGGCTCTGGGCCAGGGGCAGGGAGGCTCTGGGGGGTGAGGGGGGACAGGGAGGCTCTGGGCTCAGGGGCAGGGAGGCTCTGCGGGGGAGGCAGGGAGGCTTTGGGCCTGGGGGACAGGGAGGCTCTGGGCCTGGGGGACAGGGAGGCTCTGGGCTGGGGAGGCAGGAAGGCTCTGGGGGGTGAGGGGGGACAGGGAGGCTCTGGGCCAGGGAGGCAGGGAGGCTCTGGGTCTGGGGGACAGGGAGGCTCTGGGCCAGGGAGGCAGGGAGGCTCTACCTGGGCCAGGGAGGCTGTTTGTGCAGCCCTGCTGAGAGCAACTGCAAAGTCAGCCAACCTATGGGAAAAAAATTCCTTTTGGTTTTGGGGTCCAGGTTGGGGAACAGTTTAACTTTGTATTTATTTATGTCCGAGCACCCGAGTGACTGTGGTAGGGTGCAGGTGGCATTGAGTAGTTGGAACCTGGGGGACCTTGAGGTGGGGCCACCCCGCTGTCTTTTGCAGAGAGCGGGTCCCCTTGCTCTGGGGGCCACATCCCAGTGCTCGGTGTCTGGGCGCCCACGGCACCCTCCGCGGTCACCCTGCGAGCTTTGCAGCTTGGGGCCCGGGGTCTCCAGCGCGCTGCAGCCGGGGGAGCCGCCCAAAGCGAAGGAGATGCCCGCTTTGGACTTCGCGTGTGGGTGCAGGAGCCCCGGGCACCCATCCGGCTGGTCGCCTCCGCTGCTGCTCCTCCCCACACAGCCTTTTCCAGCACTTCAGTCTTGGAATCGGGTCCGGAGGACACCTTTCCTGGAAATACCAACTTTCCCAGCAAGTTGTGAGAGTCTGAAAAGTAGTTAAGAATGAAGAGCGTGTCTTTCCAGCCTAAGCTATCGTCCTACGGTTGCGCCACTCTACAGTTGGACTTTTTTTTTTTTTTTTTATCTTGACCCTGCATTTTCTTTAAATCTTGACCCTATGGAGGAGTTCTAATGAAATGGTGAATTGCTTTCTGCCCCACTAGAGAGAGACAATTGAATATAAGTTGTATTAAATTCAGAGAAACGAAGACCTATCCTGTGTGGGGTTGGCCAGATAAATCTGCCTCTGCCCTATACATTTTTAATGACAATGTGGTTTCAAACCCAGTGTAATTCAATACTAAATCAAAGCTGACTCATGGAGAAAACTACTGTTTGATTCTGTGTCCACGTTTCCCTCCCCACTTTAGGGTGTCTGCTTGTGCAGTTGGGGGTGGGGTTGTGTATAATGCCGTCTGAATACATTCTTATAAGTATTAGAAGTATGGAAACACAGAGCCCTCCGTGACCCGCAGAGCCCTCAGTTGATCACTGGTGTTTGTTGTAGGAGGAAGGCAAACATAAGCATAGAAGTGTTATTGAACAGAAACCCCTTCAAAAATGTCTCTGGGCTTTTGTTCTCGGGGTTGCATAGCAGTAGGGGGCCCCCCTCCTCAGAAGGCATACTTATGCAAGTATTAAGAACTGGCTGAGATAAGAAGTGAAGCTTAAGAGACCTTCATCATTAGCTGCTAGTGGTAGAGATTAGTGATCCTACTACAGGATTACAGACGGAAAGAGTGCCAGTGTTGGTTAATTGTTCATTAATGCTTGTAAAATAAGCCAGCTGGAGGAAAACTGACCATTGTCTGCACTCTCAGAGTGAAACTAAATTGGATCTGCTCATCAATGGCAGTATTGATGTCAGGAAAAAAAAAATACACATGTAAACTTCTTCCCTGTGACTCTCTCTCAATTTTAAATATTTAATTAAAAACTGTCACCCTAATAAGCAATGATTAAGTTGTCAATGCATCTGTTCGTGGCTGACCTTTTCCCTAACCGGGGACGCCTTCCTTCACATGCATTTGCTCTATTGGTTTCGCTCTGAAGCGAACTAAAACTGATTTCCTAAAACGGCTTGTTAGATACAAACAAGCCTTATGATTCGTGGTTGTAATGTAGAGATAGTGTAGACTTGCTCCTTAAAAATCCCAGGCAACTTCAGGCTTTTCTTTCTTCCCGCCTCCCTCTTTATTCCCTTCCCTCTCCCCCATTATACCTGTCGTGAGGGGGTGAGGCTCTCCTGCCCTGCTCCCACTCTCAGGCACAGGGGGGAGGTTAAATGATTTGCCCAAAGTCACAGGCTGTCTGAGTCAGGAAAAGAGCCAAGTACATTTGCCTTCTTTTGCCTCGTTCTAGAACATGCCATTGTCAGGTCAGAGACTATGCTTAACTGTCTCAGTCCAAAAATGGGAAAAATTTAAGCACGTTCCCTCTAGTCCTTTTATTTTAAGCGAAGGTTAGAGTAGAGGTTGTGTAGTCGTGGGAGTGTGCTTACCGAGTGTCCACCGTGTGCTGCAGTGATGAGCACGCGGAGGCAGCTCCTGCCCTGAAGGCGCTTGCCGTCTAGTGGGGGCAGATCATTCCCACCAAATAAAAATGGGGAGGAGTGTGATGGAGGGAAGGCATGGGCACACGTGGGAGGTTATCGCAGAGGGGTGTTTGGGGCCAAGACATGGCCTTGCCAAGCCAGGAGAGGAGGGTTACCGAGGTGGTACAGGGGGCCGCTGGAGCTCGTGTGCAGAGGAACCTTGCTGTGTTCTGGGCACTGCCCAGAGGACATACTCCTTCAGACTAGAAAGCAGGCTCAGGTTAGCCAGTGGAGGGGTAACCCTATTGACCAGGGGGTTGCAAATATAGCTTGTTGATGAGCCTGGGGTGCCAGTGTCCAAAAAGAAACATGGTCTGGGCCTGCTTCCCTCTCTTACATCACCTCCTACCACTTCTTTCTTTGTTGTTCTGTGGCCCCATTGGCCTTCCTTTGTCTTTCTCTAGTACTCAGTGGGGGTCCTGCACAAGTCACCTCCTTCTTTTTTTTTTCTAAATATAGCTTTTCTTTCTTTCTTTTTTTCTTTAAAGAATTTATTTATTCATGAGAGACAGAGAGAGAGGGGCAGAGACGTAGGCAGAGGGAGAAGGCTCCCCGTGGGGAACCTGATGCAGGGCTGGATCCCAGGACCCGAGGGGCTCACGACCTGAGCCAAAGGCAGATGCTCAACCACTGAGCATCTCTCCTTTCACACACACTGTGACATCTCAGAGCAGTCATTCAACAAAATGTTGACCATCTACTGGTTACCAGATCTAGGTACCATGGATTTATCAGGAGACGAGAGAGTCAAAGCCCCTTTCATTGTCACTTCTAATGTCACTTCCTTGGCAGTATATATCCTCCCCATCTAGTACATTGGTCTTTGGTTACTTTCATACCAGGTCTCACACTCTGAGATGGTCCTATTTATTTACTACGTGTTCATTGTCTATTTCTTCCCTAAAATGCAAACACCAGGAGGGCAGGGACAGGGCCCCTCATGTTCATCACTAGACCTCTAGGACCTGGAAAAGTGTCTAGCACACAGCAGACACTCTGTAAACTGAATAATCAAATAATACAGGAAAAAATTAAAAATCAGATTAAAGATGAGATGGCAGCTCATATAAAGCACAGGAATAGAAGCAGCATTTACAGAGCACTGACTGTGCATGCTTTAAGAACTGTCAATCCTCAGTTGAGTGCTGGGGTGGCGCCACTTCTCCACACTTAGCAGCCACACTGCTGTGCTAGCTTTTAACACCCCACCTCTATTTGTTTGGATACAGTAAAGAGGTTTACTGATTTGGTTGAGTGGGGTATATGATTTGCTTTATAATAACGCATTTATGTCTTCAGTGATCAAGACACTATGATCACCTAAAATTTCCTCCGATTCACTGGTTAAATAGTTCTCATGCAGAATCTAAGATCACTTAATTTAAGGTCACAGCAAACAATGCTGGTGTCTGGTTGTTAACTTGTATTCCACCTAATGCTTGAAGGAAACGTACAAAGTCCCTTTTTATATATCCTGTGCCCTGTTTCTTAGGTATTAATTTATTCTTCCTCAAAATATATAATAAAGGAGATTAGAAGCAGACTTTCAAAATGATTCCTTTTTTTTTTTTAAAAGATTTTATTTATTTATTCATGAGAGACATAGAGAAAGAGAGGCAGAGACATAGGTAGAGGGAGGAGAAGCAGGCTCCATGCGAGGAGCCCAAGGTGGAACTTGATCCCGGGACTCGGATCACGTTCTGAGCCAAGGGCAGACGCCGAACCACTGAGGCACCCAGGCGTGAGATTCCTTTTTTTTTTTTTAAATTATGATGTAGAAGTGGTCAGTGACTCATTACTATTAGGCCATTTCAGGATAGACCGGATATGACAAGTTGAGGTTCTGCATCAGACCCATGTCGGGGATAACCAGATGAACTGGTTTCTTCCATGCAGACTGACAGTTGTTGGTGTTGGTTATTCCCGCAGGAAGTGGATATGAAGTTTAAATAGGAGGTCAGTCTAGTATCTAGGACTTCTCCTTACCTTCCGCTGTGCTATGGTTCCCACCAATTCCTGGTCTTTGCCTGCCTTGCTTCTGACCTGGAAAGCCTGATGCATTCAGCTACCATGGGTTAGAAGCAAGACAGCAAACAAAAACCCAAGCAGATACTCCCATCAGAAATCAGGGCCAGTTCTTACCATCTTTTCCCTCGATGTTGCAGTGTTTCTGTTTATTGACATAAAAAAAAAAGTGAAGATAATGGAATCAAATCCAGAATGCAAGTTTCAGGTCGGTCAGTTTTGACTCATTTGAACTATAATTTTTAGTTGAACTGTCCATTAGTAGTAACTGTCCACTAGTAGCTGTGAATGGCAACATGATTTCCAGAGACCCAGAAATGTAAGGCATTGTGCCTCTACCGCTATAGCTGCTGGCTTTGACTACAATGTACTATTCAGAATGGTTCTTTTATAGCCTAATATTATTATTCAGAAAATCTCTCTCTTGGAATTGGGGTTGCAAGATGAAAAGGAGAGATTTTATAATTCAGACCAAAGGAAGACTGCTAGAGAGGAGAAAAAAGAGAGCAAAAGACCACCAAGTATGGGTGGTAACCGCCAGACTGATGTGGCTCTAATTTGGAGGAAGAGGCCTGGTGGGCTCTTACATTCTGGAAGTTTCGTGCAGGCCTTCCAAGTAGAGGTTTGGGGAGAAAGGTAATCGGTCCTGACCCAGCTCTCATTGCCAGTGGTGGTGGGTTGCATAAGCATCCAACAGATTGAAAGTAGCACTGTGTATTGTTAGAATCAGTTTTAGCAAGTTATAGGGATGATCTTAACTCCCTACACCTTTCATCTTAAAAACAGTTTTTAAAAAAGCTTTTCCTCACCTCTGTATAGCAGTGACGAGCAAAATTCAGCTTGTGACCATCTAAATATATCAAATTCCCTATTGCATTGTCTAAGTCTTATTTTTATATCTTCATAACACTGATGAACAGGACCAGGGAGTCTACTTAGTGTCTGCATTACTTCGTTCTGCACATTGGGCTCCCACAGCAAAGACCAGAGGCCCTAGGATGAAGGGAGTGGTTTTGTAGGGAAATCTGTGGATTCACTTGGTCTGTGCCAACGTGTATCGGTTAAACCATTTTCTCAAGAGATACCTTGAAGTGCAAAGCACTTTCAGGATGCACAAGTAAATACAAAAGAGAGAGAGACTCTAACAGTCTGGAAGGTAGGATTTCCATGTATTAAAACAAACTACTCATGATTTCATTAAGGTTCAAGGGGCAGATGAAATATTTTAAAATACTTCCTTTTGGGTACTTTTGATGGCTTAGTAAGTACTTTTTATCCTACTCTGTTTTGGGAATTTGTATTAAGGGGAAGAAATATGTCCTTTTTTCACAGAGACATCCCACTTTTACCCTGTGGGGAAATTTAATAGTATAGTTGAAGTTTATGAAGTTCTGACACAGAGGGAGAAGTGTCCATTCTTTCAATAATCTCTATAGTCGTAAATGGTATCTCTAGAGCATAAATCAGGCCATAGCATTTGTCTTTAAAAATAACTTCTTGACCTTCTATCATAAGCAGAAAAAATTCAAAGCAGCTTATTGGATGAATAGAAACCATCAGGAAATGGCTTTATCTTTTTCTACCATTGCCATCACCTTTGATGATATTTTGGGCAGAATCTTTTAATTCATGTCATTTTTGGGTATTAGAAGTTGTCGTTGTGGTCTTCTTCTTCTTCTTCTTCTCCTTCTCCTTCTCCTTCTCCTTCTCCTTCTCCTTCTCCTTCTCCTTCTCTTCTCCTCCTCCTCCTCCTCCTCCTCCTCCTCCTCCTCCTCCTCCTCCTCCTCCTCCTCCTTCTTCTTCTTCTTCTTCTTCTTCTTCTTCTTCTTCTTCTTCTTCTTCTTCTTCTTCTTCTTTTTTTTGATATAAATTCCATTCCAGTATATGTCAGAACTTCTGTTTCTTACTTAATTCTAAGCATCTCCCCTCTGTTTAGGTAAGGTCTAGAACTAATGGTGGAAAAGGAAGTCCTAGCCAATTATTTTTCTGAATCCAAGTTCTCTCTTTTTCCATTTGGATCCTCTGAAGTAGGGGGGAGACCAAGGGGGAGGGAAAGGGTGCTCTTCTGGGAATTTTAAAGCTCTGGCATGGCAACATTCCAATGTTGAGGCATCTTCAGGAGCATATTTATGTCTTCTTTGGCAGGCCCTGAGTGGTCCTGTGCATTGATTACACTCTTCCCTGACCCAGCAGATGCTTCCTCACCTCAGCTCCTGCCTTTCCACAGTAGATCCCGTGTCCCTTTTCCTTGGAATCTCCGCTTCCCAGCAGAGTTCATTAGAGATGACTGTAATCAGGCTGCCTTCTTTAGCAGCCATGTAGCGCATGGGAAATCTTACGCATCCTTGCTTCACCAAATGGGAGTATCTGACAGCCACCTGTCTCCCGTTCTTTGCCTTGCTTTCACTGGCAGCTCTAGCCAGCCTCAAGCAGGCACCAGCCTCCATCCTCATTGTGTGGCTCCTGCTCCCCTGGATACATGCCTCAGGCTTGCCCAAGAACATTTTTTAGTTCTGTTGTGACAGAAAGATGGGAAGGCCTACTAGTTCCTATCTCGAAACAAGCATCTGACTTGAATTTGAGAAGAAAATCTCTTCTTCTGCAGGTACCTCCAAGTCTTTTAAGGGTTCCTCTGGGGTCTTCTTCATCTGACTTGAGGTTGGTGGTGGTGAGAAGGGAATGTGCCAGCATTCCCTACCGGGATGCTCCCACCTTAGAGGATCATCTCAAGAAATGTCTAGCTGGGGGATCCCGGGGTGGCCCAGTGGTTTAGCACCTGCCTTTGGCCCAGGGCATGATCCTGGAGTCCCGGGAACGAGTCCCACATCAGGCTCCCTGCATGGAGCCTGCTTCTCCCTCTGCCTGTGTCTCTGCCTGCCCCCACCCACCCTCTCTCTCTCTCTCTCTCTCTCTCTGTGTCTTTCATGAATGAATAAATAAATAAAAATAATCTTAAAAAAAAAAGAAATGTCTAGCTGTTGTATATGGCATTGATAGTGACAAAGTTTGGTTAACTCTGAATAAGTGTTACATCAAAATATCTAAGACCACACTTTAAAATGTGGTGTTTATACCCATTGTTCTTAGCTTTAAGGTCTTAGCTGAAACTCAAAGGCAATAGGAAAAGTTCCATTTCACTTGGAATCCAGTGGCATTTAAAGTCCTTAATAACCTTACCAGAACACTCTTTTCTTACCACATCTCTGAGCATTCCTCTCCAGCCTCTTTTCATAGTCTCTTCTAGTGTGATTTAAGTATAACTTCCCCTTTACCTCTCTCTTCTCCTTCCAAACCCAAGGGCTCTTTTTGTTTCCTTTTCAATGCCTTTGCCTTATCTTTGCTTATCAAGGTTTTACTTGTCCTTAAAGGTCTTGTTCAGATGGCACCTTCTCTGTGAAGTCTTTGCAGATCTGACTAATCTTATTAAATCTCGTCTACCCCAGCACTTGCTTAGCGCATTTTGTTTCTATCACTGTTATGATACTGTCACAGTCGTCTTTGTATTGGATTTATTTGTGTCTGTTTGGCACACTAGCTTGTAAATTTCACTCCACTTATTCCTTTATTCCTTTATAATATCATTCACCTTCTAATCACCAGAGAATGTATTAAATGAACGGGATGAAAAGATGAATAAGGCACCATCACTGACCTCAAGAAAGTTATTCTAGGAGGGCAGAGAGAACACAGACATGAGAAATTTAAAATGTCAATTCAGGGAAATAGCCACTGCGGGTTGATGAAATGATATAATAGGAGAAAAATACCTCCCTTGAAGGGGCCCATAGTTTAACTCAAGAGAGAAGGCAATAGTTGACACTTAGAACATATTAATTAATTAATTACACAAAGATTTATCCCACATCTTCTGTGTGTCAGGCACAGAGGTGAATAGTGAGAATGGAGTAGAGAATAAGAAAAATTCATGTTCTCCCACAGCTTAAATGCCAGAAAAGAAAAGAAGTAACAACAATTACTAGTGGTAAGTCTTATGAAATGCGTAGTGTAGAGTTTAATAAAAGGGGTCAGAAAGATACTTGGAAATGTTGAATTTGCATTTATTGAAATCTTATTAGGAATATTATCTAGGATGCATTTATTTATTGAATTTATTGAGATCTCATTAGGAAAGCTAGGAAATTGTTGTAGCATTGGAAAATGAGTTGAACTTAAGGCAACTAGGTGACCTATATGTAATTGTCTCCTAACTCAACAACTTGCCGCCATTGTCTTGAGAAGGTCTTTGAGACCTTCTGCATACAATCAGAAAGGGTTGTAAAAACAATACCCAGAAAGCTTTGAGGTCCACTCTTGCTTGTTCAGGAATGTAAATATGTTGTTTAGCACAGCCATCACTGTCTCTGTACTGAGCAACCTCATCTGAGCCAACACATTTTAAATATATACATAGAATGACTTCAGCCTCTATGCATTGGTGATAAACAGAAATAAGTACTCTAATAGTTCTAATAGTGTCATGCAGAATTTGGACAATAGCAGGCCCTTAGTAAATATGTTAACCTTGAATATTACTTGATTTACATATCTCTCTAATGTTATAAAATTGGAAACCTATCTTTTCCACTGATGAGGTCCTATCAAAGAAAGTGCTGGAGGAGTCTCAAGAATGACTTGACAGAAAATGCTAATTTTAGTTTAAAAAAAAAAAGGCAAATGTTTGGGTACACCAAATTAAACACCCTTAGGTGCTTATTTTAATTTTCACAACTAATTTATAGACAAGTAAAGGCATGTATGTGTCTATCTACCTATATATGTTCTTGTGTCCATGAAGCCTGGATTAGTATCATGCAGAACACTTCTGTGTAGAAAATATGGATGTTTTTAGTGAGTGCACCCAAAAACACTCCAGATGTATAAACTCTCACCAAAATAAATGTTTCAGGATATCTCGCCATGACTGGGAAGAGTGAGGAGATTGTACTAAGAATAAAAATATTTTTCATGGGCTCTCAGAGCACTTGAACAATGCCTGGGATGTAGTGATAGGAAACATTAACCACAAAAATGTTTTCTTTCTGGAAAATGAAGTTGTCTCTTAGAGTAACCATTTTTTTCATATGACCATAGTCAAATCCACAAATCTACTTCAGAAATAACCTTTATGAACAACAGCTAAAGAAATAAGTCAGAGGAGCTCAGATAGTCTCTCAAGAAGAATCTATCTCTGGCTTGCAGTATATATATGAATGACTCTGTTAGGATGACTTGCATCAGTAATGCAGTGTTTCTCAAGTATTTTCTGAAGAACACTAAATCCGTGGGATATTAATAGGTGATATGTCTCCCCTCATCCCCCCCAAATAAGGATTTTGTTAAATCATTTTGGAAACCTTGTGTTAAAACAGATTTGACTTCTTAGAACCATTTAAACCTAATATGCTTTGTGAATTTCCAAATGTTTGGCTAGTATGAAGCATTTCCCAAATCAGTGTCAGTATTTTGAAGAGCCCACTTTGGGAAAGACTACTGTAGTGGTTGCTTATATGGAGAATAGCTGCTAGTTCATCTAAAGTTACTCTAGTTGGAGACCTAAAGCAAGGAAATACAAGCTAATGAATGGGAATGCCAGGCATATGTTACTGTAAAATGAATGTTACTGTTAAATGAATATCATCTTTATCACATAGAGTTGTCACTAAGGCACTTCCAGTTCACTGTGCTAGGCACTGGGGACAAAACTAAGTAAGACACTCTGTATGTAACGGGATTATGGTCTAATTTGGGGAAAAGTACAAAAATCAGTCATTTCGATATAATGATGTCCTTGCCAAGCACTGAGGCACGCATAAGTCAGAATCCTGGCCCAGAGGGGGGACGCTTTACTCAGCCTAGGCATTCAGGAAAGATTTTCTGGGAGGTGATGCCCTAACTGCCTCTTCAAAAAGAACAGGAGTTCACCATGTGGGTGGTTGGGAGAGGCAGCTTCCCAGTAGAACACCATGACCATAAGCATGTGTGAGGGGAAGTGGGGAAGTACAAGCATTTGGTTTTTGATATTAGAGAGAGAAGACTATAAAAAGGTCTGTCTTTGGAAGAAGGAACTGTGACTTCTGGGAGAAGGGAGGTCTGGGAAAGTGCTTAGATACAGCACAACCATGTCACTTAACCACAAGTCTCGAGCTATGACCAACGTCAACCTGGAGGATGAGCTTTACATGGAGGAGAGGTGTTTTTTGTTTTGTTTTTCTTTAACCACATCAAAGCAAAACACATCTAAAAGGGCCCCAACTAACTAAATTTGGGTCTGTGACAAAAGAGAAAAAGAACAGTGATGGTCTTCTGAGCAAAGAGGGACTTCTGAGAGGAAGATCACGCCTTTCACTCCACCTCATTATACTGTAGCTGGCGGACTGTGAGGAGAAACGCTTCTCTGTGTAGCAGCTCATTAGCAAAAGAAGAACTCTGACATTAGTTAAAATGTTGATAGATGTGACAGGTGGTGTGAAGACAAGATGGTGTTGTCAAATTGGAGTGGGAGCCCTCCAGCCTCGTGCCTTGCTTTATATAACTGGTTTATGCAGCATATATTAAGCTGCTAAAAAGAGTCTTTGTTGAGTAAAACATACTGAGAAAGTATGGATGACTGTTTTGTGGACGGAACCAAGCTATGATATTCTACGTAAAAAAAACTTCCTCATACTTAGTGCTTACAGATATCCAAATCTATTGCTTGCTTTTATCTTAGGCCTTTGTAGTTCTGTCTTAGCAGAGTTATCCGCATGCTAGCGCATCTCCGAGTACTCTATTTGATCTCTTTCTTTGGCCTAAAAATGCACCCAGGGCTCCTCTATTGGGGAAAAGAGAAAAAAATAAAAACAAAGTAGAAACAATAAGAAAATCTTTCCCCAATCCAGGAATTCTTTTGAGTTCCCACACAATCTTCTCTTTCTTACATCACTGCACTCCTGGCAAAAAAAAAAAAAAAAAGATTTTCATTCACTGCTCATCACTTGCAAACCACCCACTGTTTTTTTTAAACATTTGCAATATAGGTTTCATTTCCAGCACTGGAAGGAAGTGACTTGGTGACTTCCTTATAAGCAAATCAGATAGCTGTTTAGTTTGGTTTTTCTTTCTCCGTGTTTATTCTCCTTCATCTCTAACTGCATGTAGCGCTACTGAAACTATAGCATTCTTGAAATACTCTACTTCTTTTTCTTCAGTGATATATACCCATCTGGGTGGGAATCTCAGGTCTGCCATGCATTGTGCTGCTTGGAGCACATTATTTAACTTTTCTGAGCCTCCGTTTTGTCACCTCTAAACAGAGGGAAGGCTAATACCTACCTAATAGAGTTGACTTAAAGATTAAAAGTTGGTGACCTACGAATATGTTATCCCTAGCATGGTACTCAGCAAATATTAGTCTCTCCTTTCTCTCATTCTTCTAAATTATATCTCTGACTCATTCTCCGAATCCTATTCTTTCTACTTCGTAATATAGTTATTCTTCAAGATTCAATTCGTGGTCTTCTCTGTGTTCCTTGGAAATCTCACCAATATTCATTATTCTAAGCATTAGTTTTATGATTGACCCTCCCCGCCCCACCCCCCATGTGTATGCTCTTCTCTCCTCCCTACACATGACACACCTTCATATGGATATCCCACTGTCACCTCATGATTAGCGCGTCCAAGTTGAACTCACATCTTTACTCCTAAACTTGCCTTTGTGCTTTGTCCCTTAGTTTTGTTAGTAACACTATCATTTCCCTCACCCCCAGGTTAAAAATCTCAGTATTGTCTTAAAATTTTTCCCTCTTTTGTCTCTCTAACCAACTTCCAACTTTGTATATTGTTCCATTTAAATTGAACTATTTATTTGCCATGTGTTTTTTTCTGTTTGGGCTGACTCTTTGGTCTTTGTCATCTTTCCCTCTCCCTCTCTGTATATTTAAACCCTACCTGTGCAAAATCCTAGCTCAGATGGACCCTCTACTTGAGAGAATCACAAAAGTCAACAATGACTTTACTGATCTCTATACCTAGATGTATCTTTTCCTCCTCTAAACTTCCATAATACTTTATCTGTGCCTATTTCATGGCACTTCACATGCCATTCATAGGGAAACAGTGAAAGCATTTGTATGTACTAGGTTGTAGGAGTGGCAGTTGAGATATTAGAGATGCTACCCAAGTATACATTAGACCAGGATTTGGCAAGCTAATTTGGCCCACCACCTGTTTTTATACAACCATGAACTGGAATGGGATTCATATTAAATTTTTAAAAATTATAGTAAAATACGCATCACATAAAATTGACTATCCTAATCATTTTTACATGTAGACTTTAGAAGTGTGAAGCACATTTACATTGTTGTGCAATTTCCAGGATTCTTTTCATCTAGCAAAACTGAAACTCTACCCATGAGACAACTCCCCATTTCTCCCTTGCTTCCAGCCCCTCACTATGATCATTCTACTTTCTGTCTCTATGAATTTACTACTTAGGTACCTTATATAAGTGAAATCCTACAGCATTTGCCCCCTGCGACTGGCTTATTTCATAGCATGGTTTACTCAAGATTCATTCATGGCAGGATTTCTTTTTTTTAAACTGAATAATAATTCATTTTATGTATATACCAATATAGTTTATCTGTTCACCTGCCAGTGGACTTTTGGTTTGCTTCCAGCCTTTGCCTATTAAAATAATGCTTTGAATATATGAATATATGCTATATGTGTACATATGAATACAGAATTTATATTAGCTGTATTATTTGGAACTCTGCCAAGCATTTTTTTCTCTTAAAAGAGACTGAACCCAAAATACTCTTCAGGAAAATAGGATAAAAATCCAAAAGATTCTTAATGTGTTGAGTCAGAAGCAATCTGTTGAGGTCAGGGACTCTGTTTTGTTTTCTTCTGTTTTAGTTTTGCACAACCCATCCATCACAGCATCTCGGAGAGGTACGTGCATAAGGTATACTAAGAGCTTGTTGAACGGGATCCACTTTTTCAAAATAAACTTTTTGTGTGTCTGACTCTAAAAAATATAAACTACCAAAGTTTCTGCTGTAGTTTTTAAAGAATGTCAGTGAGCATCTAGTGACTTGAATCCCGAACAACACCTTCCACTCATTGCCTGCGTAGGCTTGATGAGTCCTGTGCGCTGTGCAGGAGGCACCCCAGGTCTCATTGTCCTCCCTTTCCCCAGCATAAGGAAGACTTTTCCATCAGGAAACTTGAGCATTTTATCTAACATTTAACTTCCAAGCAGGAATCAAAGTGCCTAAACTTTAATCAAAGTGCCATGTTTCACACGTTTCTCAGTGATTTTTTTTTTTTTTTTTTTTTTTTTAGATTTCATTTAAAGTCAACGTGATTGGGATTCTGGAAATTCTTTTTAAAAAAAATCCCCAAACTCTAGCAGAATAAGGAAAAAAAAAAAAAAAACTTGGCCAAGTAAAATAATCAATTGCAAGTTGGTGAACCTTTAAAGAGTATTAATTCAATTGGATAAACTGCCGTTAAATAACTTTTATCAAGCAAACTGGGTTAGGTGCTTAAAAGCAAGAAAAAAATTCTAAAACATACAGTGGGTAGTAGTTTATGTGTCAAGAAAAACTGAGAGAATTTTTGAAGCTCTGATGTCTAGCAGATAGCACTTAAATCATTTTTCTCCAAACTTCAGTCATAATACTTCAAAGAGTTATAGCCATAATACAAATTTTTAGACTAAGAAGTAGTGTTTGAAGTTATTTTATAGGATTTTGCTGTAAGGGCTCCAATTGATTTGTAGTAAGATAAAAGAAGAAAACTTTATTTTCGAAGCTTTGTCGGAAAAAGCTTACCTTCCATTGGTTGTTCTGCCAATATGCCTACAGGGCATGATGATGTAGACACTGATATTATATGCCTATATGAACTGAGCTGGGTTTATACCTCCTGCTGTTTGTGTTATGGCTAAAGTCTGTCACAAAACTGGTGGTGATTTATTAAATGTTTAATGAAGTAAGACAAAAACTTCAATATCTACAAACAGAAAAGTAGAACATCACATTAAAATATAATAATACATATTACATTTCTATTTTTTCTTCCCAATTTTCGCCTGCTATAAATGATAAGGGCACATTTGGAAATCCAGACAGCATAAAAGGAATATGGAAAGGTACCTACCTACTCATGTGAACAAAGGAGATAGTTTAGTTTTATGCTTTGTTCTCTTTTTCTTCTTCATAAGAAAGAAAAAAGGCCGTTCGAAAAAAACCAGAATATGCAAACCTTGCTTACTAATAGTTTCTCTGTTAGATTTTCGATTAATAATATACCAAATACACATAGAACTAGATGACAAAATTAAATGCGCAGCATCTCTTTTAAGGAATTCTACTGAAATGTTGCTCTAACGAACTTTCTCCAGTTCATAAATATTAAATACTAAGTCAATAAACAATCATAGGCATGTCCAAAATTTGCCTTTTTAAAAGAGATGGTTTTTCCTTCTACTCTAGAATTTAGGATGCCATTTTAATAAAAACAAGGGTGTTTTTATATTGTTCATCTGTTTGTCTCAAGGTAATGTTCAGTGTGTGTGCGTGTGTGCGCGCACGCGGGTGTGGGCACCAGGCGTGGGCACACGTGTGCACGTATGTATGCGTGCACGGGGCAGTTGCTATGTAACTGCAATATTATATTTATTACTCTCTTCTCAATTATATATTTTACTCTCTTCTTTCCCTCTCTCCCTCCCTCCCTCTCTCTCCTCTAAACTATTTAATGGCTTTGCATCAAGTGATTCCTTATGTTTATTGATTCTGATTTACTTAATCCTTGCAATGGAGATTTATAGACTAAGTGAAGATAGAATTTTGAAAATGCAGAAATATTGATTTTGTTATAAGCATAAAATTCCAATATGACTATATGAACATCTTGTTTGCATTAAAATGTCTAAAAGGTCTTGCCATTTATGTTATCAGATATAGCCTGGCTTACTAGAGGGTCATTTCTCCATAGATTTGGTTGATAGGAACCAAAAGAGGATATATCATGAAATAAAATAATTAAGTGATTGATTTGGGTGAGGGATGACCTAACAATTGGTTGACTGCCTGAATTTTTCACTTTTTAACTGTTCTCTCCCACATTTAATATAGACAGACTATACAGTGACATGAGATAGTTTTAGCTTCTAAATTTGTTTCATTCACTCACTCATTCATAGTCACCCACAAAACACTAAGAATACCTGCCCTACATGTCCTATAGAAAGCACTGTGAAAAGAGCGATGAGAAAAAGTTTCCGTGACTTCATGGAATTTACAGTATAGTTAAGGAAACAACAGAAAACAAAACAATAAAAAGTTGCAGTAAGTTCTATGAAGGAAACAAGTGCTTTTATTATAAAAACTTGGAATTCCTTCTGATCAATTAAAATAGGGTGACTCGTAAGGGCTGGTAACTGAACACATTATATCACACAATTATATTTGGCTACATAACCCAAGTAATTTTTATGAATCTGATTTTTTTTTCTGTTATCTTGACATGTCAGAATTAACCCTGGGGCAATATGACCTATTGATCTAAAAATTATTGCTCTGGTTTAAATTCATTTTTTTTTAGAAAAGAAATGTGACTCTCCATTTTTTGGAATCAATAGTTCTTGATATTTTTTAAGTTTCACCGTTTTAAACAGTTTGATTTTAACTATGATTATGGTTACTTAACAATTAGAATAGTAATTATTTCCCATTCAGAAAATGAACCTTGGAAATCACTTAAAAGTAATAATTAGCATTTTTCTCTTTAATTCTTCCCCAAAGACAGAACTCTTTATCTATGGGCAGTTTAGATTTAATCTAGTATGTTTATTTTTATATGAACTTTATATTTGGAAACATGATCAACATGTTTGGCCGTTGTATTAAATAGTTAATTCATGTATCAGCCTAGGGACAGAGTGGTAGAGTGGGCCAGCCCTCAACACAGCAGCATGTTTGTAGGCCTGATTTCTAGCAATGATTGTACTATAGGTCTGAAAAGCATAAGGAAGTAAACTCATTCAATTTAACATACTCAACAAGAGTTTATTTAGTACAAGTCTTTCAAATCTTCACACAAATGGACCTATCCTTAAGGACATTACCATTTATTTATGAGGAAAACTGATTTCATTAATAATGTACGATGGAATAAGATCAGAGTCCTAAAGAAGTGTCAACTAGGAATTATCATCGTTCAAATGATACATACATCATAGAGCAATGAGTACATCTGAAAAAGCTCTGTGCAGGAACTGACATGCAAAATGGGCCTTGAAAGTTGGTAAAAATTGTAGTAAGCAGAGATGGATAAATGGAGGTTTCCAGGGAGAGAGCTCACCAGGAGCAAAGGGTGGAGGCAGGAAAGTGTATGTCAGCTTCAGTGACTTGGAACTGTACACACTGCAGAATGCCACGTTTTTATCCTTTCTGCTCACCTCGTACCTCATCGTTTCCATTTCTTCCTTGTGTGATCAAATTTAAAAATTGGTTTTTGGATTTTTCTGTGTCCGATTAACCTACATGAATGCCAGGGAGTATAGAATCATCTTTGGTAAAACGTGCCACACGCAGGTGATTGATAAATATTTGTCCAATAAATGTATAAAAGAATGAATCTCTGTCTCTCCCCCTGCAACCCGCCCCCCCCCCCCCACCTCTTCTCCTGCCTTCCAGTCTCTTCTCTTTGGTTCTAAAGAAATCATCTCAAAGGTCTTGGAAACAGGAAAATGATTCAGAAGAGTCGTTTTTAAAGCAGGACCTAAAAAAAAAAAAAAAAAAAAAAGGCAGGACCTCTCAGCTAGCAGCCCCAATGGAAGGTACCTAATTTGTGGCAGCTGTGGGTTGTGCTAAAGAACGATCGCCCCCCCTTGCTCCTGAGGTGCTTCTCAGTGAAGCTGAGAAAGTTTGCAGTTCATCATGCCTTTTCCCTTTGTCACGGCCTGTGGCTGCTGGGGAGATAGTTAAGGGGGCTGCAGCGGCAAAAGCGAGCTAGCCACGGGGAAAAACAAAGGCAATTGTCTTGGGAGAGCTGTAACCCACTCATTTGAGGGAAAAAAAAAAGACACCTCTTGCCTTGTGGGGTTGCAGGGTTACTTGTACCTGGAGTCTCATTCATCAGCTTGGTTTCATGTCCTCCGTGTGCCTGATAGGGCACTTGCACCCTGTTGTAATAGAGCACACGTGTTTGCCTGGGGAGGCCAAGGACACTTCAGACAACAGTGTTTTTTGTAATAGGCTATACAGTTTCTAAAGTTTTAAAATAATTTACATTTGCTTTTATTTTTCCACTCAAAAATGGTCTTCAGAGTATTTAATCAAATCCCCAAGGGGAGTAGATTTGGGAATTACAGACCTTGCTGATGATTATCACTAGCCTTGGTATCAGGGTGCCCGTCCTGCCGGCGTGGCACAGTGCTGCCAGGGAAGGCATTTGCTGTTTGCCCTTCTGTCTGTGGGGTTCTCACTAGGCACCCGAGAACAGTGTTTTCCTCTGTTTGCTTTTCTGACAACCCTGGGGATTTGGGTGGCTGCATTGCCAGGTTGCTCCATCCTGTGTGCCATATTCAAACAATTGCAGCTAAAGGCACCCTCTCACATCACACTTTGGCACGCTTTATTGGTATCTGCAGGTACTTTTATGCCTTGTTAGGAGGTGGGATTTTAGAAAGACATCACACTGCTTTTAAATACCTTCTGTACTTCACAGATTCACCATAATAATCACCCAAATTGACAGACAGTAAAATTTCAACTTTAATTTGCTTAGCAGTCCTGGAAGATAACACGGTGTGAACGGTTCCCCTGAATAAACTATAATTGTTTTTGCTAGACCTGTGTATTACCCTTCACAAAAAAAGGAAGGAAATCTATCACGAGACAGCCTGTTGAGCCTGCTAAATGAGGAAAATGAAGCTTAATTAAAAGATCTTTGCAAGAAGGGAGTTATATTAGTCTGGTGTGTGTTCTTTCCTCATTATGAAAGATTCTGAGATAAATACTTCAATCATATCTTTATAATTATTTGCAAGCACGACAAATGGCACACTGGGCTTCATTACATGACCTACATCGCTCTGTTTTCTTTTGTCTCTGTCAATAAAAAGTGTAGCAGAAAATGGTTGACCAGGCTGTTCTGGAAATTCAGAGCTACATGATTAAAATCAGAAACATCCATTGCTGGGATAAGAATGCAAATATATGCACCAGTGTTGTTCTCGTTTAGTCCACAGGACATCTAGTGGTAAACTGTGCAGTAGCAGCAGCTCACCGAGGGCCCTGCAAGCATTTTCCATGACCAGTACCTTTCTTGAGGGATGCCACTCTTTTCTTTACTGTGCTTGTGAGGAACCAGAACACTGGTTGCCTGTTCCATTGTCCCCTCGAAAACAAGGACAAACTCATCAATCGGGTTCAAACTGTCATATGGCAGCTCTGTAATTTGAGTGGAAAGAGGATTTCAAAACAAATGTATTCATAATCTACAGATGATCATTACAGCAACAAGTTTTGAATTTTGATATCATATGGTTCTTTTTTAAGATTGTATTTATTTATTCATGAGAGACTCACAGAGAGAGACAGAGACAGAGACACAGGCAGAGGGAGAAGCAGGCTCGTGCTTCTCCATGCAGGAGCAGGGACGTGGGACTCGATCCTGGGTCTCCAGGATCAGGCCCTGGGCTGAGGGTGGCACTAAACCACTGAGCCACCAGGGCTGCCCGATATTGTATGATTTTTATGGATAACTGCTCTTTCTGGACATTGCAATGGACTCTTATAAAGTGATATCGTTTTTAAAAATAGTCTCAGCATTTTGTTTTCAAAACTTTAAATCCCTACTTGGACAGGATTACAAAAAATAAGACAATATAAAGCAAATATTCTTGATGTAGTTAGAACCAGTCATATAGCTTTTGCCCACAAATTTCTGGGAATGTTGCCTCGCTGTTTTGTTTTCCAGTATACACTTTCAGTATTTAATATGTAGATAAAAATGTAAATGACCAATGCGCTGAAACAAACAATATCCAATGGGCAGGGCATTTCCCTCCCTATCAATTGCGACAGTCTGGTTTCCCAAATAGCTTTTGGAAATCAATATGATTGCATTCCTTTAATAGCTTTTAAAACCAATATCGAAAATAATTATAGACACAAACTCCTATGATGTGGCCATTAGTAGGTTAATTAGGTAATAATGAATGAGATGCCATAGGTTAGCATAGAGTTAGCACAATAGGATTTGTTTCAGCATGAAATGAAGTTGAGTGTTAAAAATTTAATCTTTATGTGCTAATATGCATGGGCATACCTTGTTAATTATTGCCAAAAGATTCTACTTCTGAACACTAACAAATGGGTAATTCAGAAATAGATTGTTTTGTCCACACAGATGGGTTTGACAGAGTCTCAAGACATGTGAAAATTATGTAGCATGTTAGTAGGAATACTTCCCATATATAACAGGTCAGTTGTAAACATTATAGCATGGGACACTGATGTCTGAAATAAGCTAAGGGATTATTTTCAGTTTTTGAACTTATTTTAAAGCAAAAGGCATTTATATCCACAGATGAAAGTAGATCTCTTTACTGTGCATAAAAATATACACCTCTTACTCTTATTGCCTTTTCCATTTCTGTTTAATCGTCTTTGAAGGAAGGGCTCATTGGCTTTTGAAATCAGTAGTTCTGATAAAATTAATCATGTTGTTTTTCAGATATAGGGTTGTACAGATGAACTATTAAAAGAGATGTGCAAATACAATTACTGAAGTAGCATCTAAATACCATGACATTTTGGTGTCATCCACACATATAAAACAAAAATTATAGTAAAAGTGAGTTGATCTGCTTCTTTGTGACTCTAGTCTAAAATGAATAGCCAGATGTGAAACAGGTTGGCTCAATGGAGAAGTAAGTGATTACTTAATCATCTGTTTTGTGAGAATAAAACATAATTTCACAGTTAGATTTTCTAAAAATTATAATCTTCTTTTATTGGGGTATAATTGACATGCAACATTGTATTAGGTGAACAACATAATGATTTGATCGCTATACATCTTGTGAAATGGTCACCACAATAAGTTTAGTTAACACCCATCACCACGGATAGTTATGAAATTTGTGATGATAGCTTTTGAGATCTATTCTCTTAGCACTTTCAAATATGCAATACAGTATTGTTAACTGTAGTCCCCGTGCTGTATGTTACATCCCCAGGACTTACCTTGTAACTGGAAGTTTGTATCTATTGACCGCTATCACCCATTTTGCCCTCGTTGCCTCTGGCAACCAACCACCCATCTGTTCTTTCTCTCTATATATATGAGGTTTTTTTTTTATTGTTTAATCCCACATATAAGCGATATCATGTAGTATCTGTCTTTCACTTCTCTGTCTGGCTAACTTTCCTCAGCATAATACTGTCAAGTTCTATCCATCCTGCTGTAAATGGCAGGATTTCATTATTTTTATGGTTGAACAATATTTCATTGTATATTCTTCCTTTGGCTATTTCTTTATTCATTTATCTGCCAGTGGACACTTAGCAGATACAATGTCCTGACTACTATAAATAATGCTGTAGTCAACGTGGGATGCAGATAGCTTTGGGAGTTAATGATTTTGTTTACTTTGGATAAATACTCAGAAGGGGGTAGCTGGATCATATGGTAGTTTTTATTTTCAGCTTTTTGAAAAATCCTATACAGTCTTTCACAGTCACTACACTAACTTATGAAAATCCACCAACAGTGCATAGAGATTCCCTTTTTTTCCACATCCTTGCCAATATTCGTTATTGTCTTTTGTTTTTTTTATTTCTTTTTCTGATACTACGTATTAGTGTTTCAAAATGCGAGTGAATTTTTGCATATTGATTTTTGTGTTCTGCAACTTTACTGAATGTGTTTATTACTTCCAACAGGTTTTTGGTGGAGTCTTTAGGGTTTTCTATATATAATATCACATCATCTGCAAATAAAGGTAGTTATACTTCTGTTCTGATTTAGGTGCCTTTAAATTTTTGTTTCCTGCTGATTGATCTGGTTAGGCCTTCACGACTATGTTGAATAAAATCAACAAGAGTGGGCACCCTTGTCTTGGTCACAAAGTCAGTTTTTATGAAACAGTATTTAAATATTTTATAGCAGAAAGTTTTCTAAGAACTATTCCATTATGCTGTTTTGTATATTTTATATTATGTAACCAGTGAGATATGTAAATATGATATTATGGTATGAGGAGGCCCAACAAATAGTACCTTTTTCTCCACTCAATACAGAACCAGTTAAGAGACAGACATATGAATCAGGCAGATTGAGCTCAAAATCTTACCTCTTTTTTAAATGAACTGATGAAACTTTATTGAGAAGTTTTGGACAGCAGGTTTGCTAATACTATCCCCTGAATTGATCAGGCTTATCTATCGGATCACAGAGGTCCTGCTTCCCCTCACATGCACCTCTGTCTAGAGGAGCAGAGACTATCTTGCTAAGCTTACCACTGGGGCAACAGAACAGATGAGAATGTACCTTTTTTACAGACAGGCAGAATGGAAGAACAGAAGGGGAAGGCTGAGATGATCTGCACTTGCATAGTACATCTTGGTAGTTGTACCAGCCAGTCTCCTTTCAGTATGTTTTTTCTGTACTGAATTGTGTCTCCTCTCTGCATCAATTCACATGCCGAAGCCCTAACTAACCCCCATTGTGACTGTATTTGGAGATAGGACCTTTAAGGAGATAATTAAGGTTAAGCAAGATCAATCCAATGGGACTGGTTTCCTTATAAGTAGAGAGACACCAAGGTTCCAGATACACATGAAAAAGATCACATGAGATCACAGTGAAAAGTCAGCCATCTGCAATCCAAAGAAAGGGGCCTTAGGAAAAAACAGCCCTGTTGACATCTTGATCTGGGACTTCAAGCTTCCAGAACTGTGAGAAAATACATTTCTGTTGTCCAAGCCAGTCCATCTGTGGTATTGTGTTATGGCAACCTGGAAATGACTAATATGGTGGCTGAGAGTGTTGTCTAGTGAAGGTGCCTGCATGAGCAGTTATTGCCATACTCATCCTATCTCTCTCTCTCTCTTTTTTTTGGTAAAGATTATTTATTTATTTATTCATGACAGACACACAGAGAGGGAGAGAGAGAGGCAGAGACACAGGCAGAGGGAGAAGCAGGCTCCATGCAGAGAGCCCGATGTGGGACTTGATCCCAGGTCTTCAGGATCCAGCCCTGGGCTGAAGGCGGTGCTAAACCGCTGAGCCACCCGGGCTGTCCTCATCCTATCTCTTGAACTAGATCATAAAGGTCTCAGGTTCAAAGACTGTGTATTCCAATTCTTTATCTTGGCAAAGTAATTAGCACATAGATAACTAATACTTGTAAATTAATAATGCTTTTGCACTTATAGACTTCTTTGCCTTTTAAGATGTATTATGTTCTCCTTTGCCCTAAATATCTATGTATTATGCTAACTGTGACCATCTTCATTAGCAGTACAGGAAAGCTAAATCTCCAACTGGAAAGCTTGGCTTCTATGTGAGGATATTACTGTGTATTTATGTCATGTCACTTTGATATATATAAAAGTTTCAGCTAAAGAATTGCAAAGTGAAAGTTAATCTCATTGCAGTTGTTACAAAAATATAGTTTGAGGAGTTCAGTCTATAACAAGAGCCCATTTATAGTTTTAAATAACTTTAGTTTGGAATATTTTTATATAAAAGTCACAAAAATAGTACAATTGCACATTGTCCTCACCCAGATTCTTCTAATCTTAACATACCACAGCCATAGTGCAATTATACAAATATCATTAATATTGATACAGTCTATTAATTAATCTATAGATCTTGTTAGAATTTTGCCAGTTGTCCTACTAATGTCTTTTTGGATAATTGCCACATTGCACTTAGCTGTTCTGAATTCTCCCAGTCATAATAGTGGTTCATTCTGTCTTTTATGACTTTGATGCTCTGAACAGAACTGGTTAATCATTTTGTAGAATATTCTTCAATTTCTGTTTGAGATTTTTCTCATGACTAGATGAAAGTTATACATTTTGGGCTAGAATACCACAAGTAATGTGACCATTCAGTGCATCTCATTGGGGGTGTGATGCTGATATAACTGATTACTAGTGAATGTAACTTGGATCACATAGTAAAGGTGTTATGTGCCAGTTTTACCTATTGTGAAGTTAGTATTTTTTTCTTTTTAATTAATAAGTGGGGAAATACTCTCAGACTCTGCAAATATTTCATTACTCATCATACTTTCACCTACTAGTTTTAGCATCCATTGATGATTCTTGCCTGCAACAAGCATTTCTGTGATGTTTGCCTGACGGTAACTTTCTTCTTTCATCATTCCTTTTAACTTAAGAATTAGAATTCCATAGTAAGAATGAGCTGATCCCTCTCTTTTGTCTCTCCTTCTTTCCCCCTTTCTCTCATTCCTCCCTTCCTTCCCACTCTCCTTCCTTCCTACCATGGATATATAGGTTCATGAATATTTCTCTTACTCTATTTGCTGTATTTCAGTACTATCATTTATTTTTTTTGCAAGAGCCCATTTCAAAAGCATCAAATGGTTTTAAATATACAAATTTTATAGGTCAATAAAGTCACTCTTCTAGAACTAATTAATATTAGACATAGACTGGAAATGATGGGGCTGGTACATTCTGATGTAAGTATATTAGCTGTAAAAACTAAAATAGTACAAGGCAGTCTAGGCCCTCAAGGGGATAGCATAATAACTGGGGAAACAGAAAGACATTCCAAAAGATTCATTGATGTTACATTTTATATAACATCTCAAGAACACAATAGAAGACAGCAAATGAGGTAGAAAATATTAAAACTGACCATGAAGGGTCTTTTCTGCATAGGCCTGTTTCATGTTACTTTGACCTGGAAGAAATTGTAAAGCAAATACCATATTTTCTGGAAAAAATAGACATGCATATATATGTGCATATATGTGTTTATATATAAAAATATAAAAACATAAATATGTATATATGCACCTTCTTATACCATCCATGCCTTCACCATTTTCCTCACAGTGAATGTTGAACATTGACTTATGCATGAAAATACAATGAAATTACATTAACTTGTACTTCTTAATACTACTGTATTAACAAGTTAATACATTAACTTGATGTATAAAATCTCATAATCTGATTTGAGCTACCTTTTGACCCTACTTCTTTTCTTCCTTAAAATGTACAACCTCATCTTGTTCCAGGCACGTGCAACTTAATTTTCCCAACTTAACACATTTTCATGCCTCTGTACATGCTGTTCTCACAATCTGGAATGCCTTTCAATATGTCCTTGGAAAGTTTATTCTTATCCTTTAAAACCCATCTCAAATATCACCTCTCAGAAAGAATTATCAACTCCTTGATGCATGCTTGTTTTATTTTCTTTGTTTTCTAATTTAAATTCAACTAATTAACATAGTGTGTTATTAGTTTCAGGGGTAGGGTTCAGGAAGTCATCAGTTGCATATAACACTCAGTGCTCACATCCAGTGCCCTCCTTAGTGCCCATCACCCAGTAACCTCATCCTTCTCCCCGCCCCCTCCAGCGACCCTCAGTTTGTTTCCTATAGTTATGAGATTCTTATGATTTGTCTCCCTCTCTGATTTCATCTTATTTTCTTTTTCCTACCCTTCCCCTATGATCCTGTTTTGTTTCTTAAATTCCACATATGAGTGAGATCATATCATAATTGTCTTTCTCTGACTGATTTATTTCACAGCACTATACCCTCTATCTAGTTCCACCCATGTTGTTGCAAATGGCAAGATTTCATTCTTTTTGATGGCCGAGTAGTATTCCATTGTGTATATATGCCACATCTTCTTTATCCATTCATCTGTTGATGGATATATGGGCTTTTTCCACAGTTTGGCTATTGTGGACATTGCTACTATAAACATTGGGAGGCAAGTGACCCTGTAGATCACACTTGTTTTATGTTCCAGTGCTCCCAGGGTTCTTTATTCACGTATCTGTTTTAGAATTTACCATGCAATTGCAAGTGACCTGTCTCTGCCAGTCTGTCTTCTCTGATGCACTGAGACTTCATTGAGGGAGTGGCTCTGTCTTAGGCAGTATTATGCCTCAACATCTAGCTACAACAGTGCCTGGATTAGAGCACATGTTTGGTAAGTGCTTGCTGAATGAAGGACTTAATGCACACTTGGATAATAAAACATTCTACGGATGTATTATCTAAGACCAAATTTCAATATACTTCATGAGTTGCCAGGATCATGCATTACCGTTGTCTTAGGCCATCTAATCATATCATTGGAACAGTTCACTCCTGCTTATGAATGTTGGTTCCAGACAAGGTTGAATTGGATATCCAGTTAGCCATGACTTCTCCCTTAAAAGAATTGACAGAGTCCTCACTTTGGCAGCATATATACTAAAAAAAAAAAAAAAAAAAAAAAAAAAAAGAATTGATAGAGCATACAGGCTTTCAGCATAATGAGAATGCCAGAAATGCATCACTTCACCCTCTAAACCATTCTGGGTTGTATCAAATATGCTGGTATATTTATACTGAAACCTCTGAGTCTGGGAAGAAGTAAGTCAATAGATGAGTATACTTTATCTTGTCAAACACTTGTATCCTGAAAATGTCTAACATACGTTTTATAACTGCAGATTTAAATGTTTTTAGATTCAAGTCTAAGGGGTGTTATTTTTCAAATGAAAATGCTTTACTAATTCAAATATCCTTTAACATATCTGAGTCTTATATATGAGACTTCATACTCCTTCCTTAAAATCAGCTTGCCTAAATTGAAAATGTTATTTGATATGTTTCTAGAAGCAAAAATCATAATGTAGATGAATTCGCATGAGAACAGTCAATGAAATTTTTAAAACATTGGAGAGTAATTGGGAAACTTAAATTTCAAACTATTTCACTGGAGACAGTTTGTGATCTAAGATTCATCCTTAAAATCCAGAACCCAGATGCTCTTCCCATAGGAAAACATTTTGTTCTTGATTAATTGAGCCATTTTCCTTTAAAATTAATGACTGCTTCATTCCTTACTCTCCATGAAGAGATAAAAACATAACATGCAAGTTAATGAATGGTTCTCAGCACGTCAGGTAAATATAATAATTAAATAAATTTATCTGAAAATAAAATATCTTCCAGTTATTATTGCCCAGCACTTAGTACATTAATTCTTTTGTTATTATATGTACTGTACTGTTTAAGTTTTGTCCCCCAAATTTTTAAAATATCTGTGTTTAGTTATATTGTTTCATAGCTGAGGCTTCCTGCAAATGATTGTGCTTAATACAGTCATTAAAGTTAATTTGTAAAGCTTCCTTGCAGTTTACTGACCTAACCAGAGTTTTAGAAAAATTCAGACTGTTGTCTTCAAATATTGGACATGGGTCTCTTTCTACAACCAGAAAGATCTGACAGTTCCTCTCCAGCATCTTGCCTGTGTGCACTTGCACTTTTGAGTCTAATGAATACCAGCGGAGTTCACACGAAGGAAATAATCTGTTAATACACCTGGTCATAGAGGAATAGGTCTGTTTTGCTTAGGGACTAGATGCTATATTCTGTGCTTGAATAGAAGTTGGATTTTTTTTTTTTATCAGACATTCACAAAGATTGCACTTTCTTAAAGATATAGGACATCCATTGAAGCTGTGTTTCGTTATCTCTGAGAGCTCTGGACAGTGTCCATGAGGTCCATGGTCTCCTCTTGTCTATTTGTATCTCAGGTCATGTGGTTATACTGTTTGCAGAAGGGTAAATGGAATATGAGAATGTATCAAACCAAATACAGATGACTTGCCAATTTTCATCATCTGGTATTCTTTGCATCTCTTCTTTCCTGAAGATGTGACTAGTTAATTATTTTCCAGAGTTACTTAGAATGAGCAATGAATGAAATGAATGCTATGATCAAAAATTGCAAGAATTTCAGGGACACCTGGGTGGCTCAGTTGGTTAAGGGTCTGACTCGACTTTGGCTCAGGTTGTGATCTCATGGTCATGAGATCCAGACCTATGTTGGGCTCTGTGCTCAGTGAGTGTCTGCTTGGGATTCTCTCCATCCCTCTCCCTCTGCTCCTCCCCCTGCTCATGCATGCTATCTGTCTCTCTCTCAAAGTAAAAAAGAAAAAATCTTTGAAAAAAAGAATTTTAAGAAAAGAGCTAAGATAGGTATATATAATCATATAGGTTTTATATTGGTGTATGTATATGTATATACATATATACACATGTATTATATGTTTAGATAGAAAAGACATAGGCCATATTTATATATACACATACACAAATACACAAATACACAAACACATATACCTTCACAAGTATAAATACGCATACACAAACATATCAGTGTGTGTGTTTTCCTTTGGCAGTGGTGAGGGGAGTGTGTATGGGTGTTTGTGTGAGGCCAACTAGTCCAGAATGCAGGAAGGGGCATAGGACATGTCACCAAAAGACATGGATTCCATTGTCACTTCTACCACTTAGGAACTAGGTCACTCTGGGTAAATGACTTCAAGTTCTGAGCCCCAGTTTAATGACCTATAAAACTGGTGTTGTTATGTCTGTCCCACCTATATTCTCTGACAACTATAAGAATCAAATGAGATTTTACATGTGAAAAAGTTTTGTAAAGTATAAAGCTCTTATGCCCAATGTAAGTTATCATGCTAAAAATATGCACAAGATCCAGCCCTCACAGATGCTCTTTCAGGCAACTTAGTCTAAATGGAGGTGGATCAAAACCCAGAAATTTATATGTGATATGGTAAGCCTGATATTAAACTCATATTTGTTGAAGCTATTTTAGAAATACAGAGAAGGGGCCTACAGCCCAGTGTCCGGGGAAGAAATACCCACAGAAGGTTTCTTGAAGGAAATGTTGTGTGGACTCAGTCTTAAAGAGGGAAAGGAATTAGAAGGGTAAGGGAGAGTAGGAGAAAAAAGGCATTTTGAAGAGAGAAACAGCATGAGCACAGGTAAGAAAGCCACAAACTAGATGAGAAATCCAAAGGCATTTTATTATTTGTGGATAGTAAAGAAGTAAGAAGAGTCAAGAAGTGGGAAGATGTAAGTATAGAGCTGCACAGGGTGAAGCTTATCCTAAGAGGAGATCCTCCTTATCCTAGAGGAGAATGTAAGCTATTGAAATGTTGCAAGCAAGACAGTTGTGTGGACAGATTTCTATTTAAGATAAATCACCTTAGGGCTCTGTGTGATAGATTTAAGAGGGATAAAACTGAAGGAAGAGAGACCTGCTAAGAGGCTGTTGCCATAGGCTGGTTAAAGATTTCTTGACATTGGCACCATTAACATTTGGGGGCAGACAATTCTGTGCTGTGTGTGTGCTTGGGCAGGGGCGTTCCTATGAATTGTAGGATGTTTGCAGTATCTAAGACTCACTGATTACTAGAAGCACCCACTCCCCATTCCCAGATGTGACAACCAAAAATGTCCTCGGAGTTTCCAAGTATCCCCTGTGGGGCACAGTTGCCTTGGTGGAGAACCACTGGGTCTGGGAAAAGTTGTGCAGAGTCACTAGCACTTTGGTATTGGACTAGAGAAGAAATGAAAGACTTCAGAAAACTTTTGGAGATAATAGTGACAATTCTCAATGATTGATTTGTTGGAGAGGAAGGAAAGGAGAGAAAAGTCAAGAATGACTTGGAATTTTTGACTTTGTTGGTTGAGTGAATGATTAGGTCCCCAGTCACGAGGCGTGATAAAAGAGGATGGGCATCCAAATGAACGTGACCTCTTTGAATAGTTTGGTAACAAGGATATCACTTGTGTCCTTTTTATATTCAGCATTAGTAGATTTGATAAATATTAAAATTTATAAATCTTATATATCAACTATTGTAAAGGTGCGAGGAAATTCCTGGGACATAGAGAGAGGGAGAGAATGAATGGCTAGCCATGTTTTATAGATAAGTAAATTTAGTGTTAGAGAAGGCTGTGGAATTGCCTGATCCAGAGAATAAGAAAGAGATTTCCATAAGTCTTCCCAGTTACATGGGAACCCAGTGTAGTTCTAACTGTACCTCTTCCCTTCAACAAAAAGTTGTGTAGAATCAGGAAAGCAGTGAGCTGAGATTAGCTGTTCTGATAAATCTGGTTGCTCTAGGGAAGGGGTTTTCTGCAGTGAGTTGGGGGAAAACAATGAAATTGCAGTAAGCGGAGTATAAATTGAAGATATGGTAACTAAACTAGATTTTTGTTTTGTGGGTTTTTTATGGGTTTAGTTGGCAAAAAGAAAAGGGGTTTTATGGTAACAAGAAAAGTCTTGAGGCTAAGAAGAGTAGTTTTCTCAAAAAGAGTAGTTTTTCTCAAAATGTGAGAAATCTGAGCTTGTTTGGGGACCAAGGTTAAGGGCACATGATGGGATAAAACTAGGAACCCCAAGAATTCTGGGAATAAGACAGGTCAAATGAACAAATGAATTTATTCTAGAATAAGAGGTGAGAACATATCCTCTGAAACTGGAAGGAAGAAAGAAGGGGAGAAGCACCTATGGTTCTTCTGTTAAAATTTGTAGTTAGACCTCTTGGAGAGGAGAAAGACCATGAATGATGGCTTGATTTTTGTGCTGCAGAGGGACTCTTATCATTTGTTGAGTAAAAGCAATGCAAGTCACAAAGAGGAGAATACCTGTGGGAAGAACTAAGGAAGAGCTGACCAAGAATAAATAAAAAGAGGCAGGGGTAAAAAAAAAAAAAAAAAAAAAAAAAAAAAAAAGAGGCAGGGCAGAGGCACATTTAGAGAACATGAATTTGTAGTTGTATGGTTTTTCTCAGGCAACAGACAACAGACTAAAGCCTGGGTATGGGATCAGAGAAAGTAAATTTCAACAGTAAGGAGTAGGGGTTTGCTAAGCAGTTAAGGTGGAAATAGGTGTAAGCAGAATCAAAGGTGTAGATGAGACCACTGTTCAGATGATTAGTCATGAGGTTCAGGATGGGGAAAGAAAGAAGAGAATCTAGTTCCATAGTGACTAGCCATTGGAAACTGGGCAAGTTGCTAAAGATGTTATTTGTAAAAACTTCTAACATGGTGCCTAACACATGGTAGATAGTCACCAAATGCTAGTTTCTTCTCTTTTTCCTTCCAGGAGAAGTAGAAAAATAGACAGGCCAGTACCACTGAGCAAGTGACAGAGTCTCAGTGTTTTTTTTTTTGTTTTTTGTTTTGTTTTGTTTTGTTTTTTTTTTTTGGTAGTCTCAGTGTTTTTAATTGTTAAATAGGCATGATAATAATCATTGCTTTTCCTCCTCTATCTCAAGGATTGGTTGTAAGCTGTAAAATAATTGTAATCAGTGCAAATTGTAAAGTACTAAAAAATATGAGTTACTGTGATTACAAGTGGACATTATATGGTAGTCATGTAAATTTCATGGTCTTAATTATTCGATACAGTTAAATGATACCTGTGAGTGAAGACATTCTCCAATGTTATATTGTCAGAAATTGTTACCCTTGTGGAAGTAATAGATATAGCATGTATTTTAATCCAGAATGATGGAAAAGGTATGATGATCATGTCATAAAACTATTACTATAATCATTATAATAAATGCAGAAAGTGCAAAATATGATTTAGGAAATAGATGAGAAGTTAATGAGGATTGGTAGACAGCTGACTTATAATCAGCTAGTTTAGTTGATGGGGAGGCAATAGGAGAAAAATCTGCATGCCAAAAAGATCCGAGTCAAGAGAAGACTGAATTCATATCTAGAAGATGCTTGTGACAATGGGACTTAAATTCTATCTCAGTCCGCTCTTGGGAAAGGTTACCAGACCCTGTTTTACCCTTCCAAAGGAGGAAGTTGCCATCTCAAGGGCCAGGAGTAGGGTAAGGATGGATTATTCCTCTGACTGGCCCTTATTTACTGCCTACATATAATTAAATCAACTTTGGATTCCTCACTGGTGTTATGTATGATTTTAGGAAGTCCAAAAACATTTTTCTACTTGCGTGATGATGTAAGAATCATCAGACTCACTTAAGATGTCAAAGCCTGGCTAAATAATAGGTTGAAATTCATCTACACTAAGTGAATGCTTAATTCCTTCTTTGATATAGGTAAGGTTGGGCATAGAACACCTGAAATGCAGAGTAAGGAAAGAAGCCAGCAGTGAAAGGGAAAGGACCACAGAAAGGGAGATTGGGGATGCTAAGGACAAACTAACCTGATTTCAAGGTTGTTCTTTCTTAGCAGGGGTGGGGAACCCTGCAGTAAGCACATGGCTCTGCTACCCCTGCCAATCACACTTTTGGAAGGCTGTCTTTGTTATCTGTCAATTGAGGTTATTTCTGTTATTATTTTTCTATTCGACTCAGGGTGCAATTCTATCAGACAATAATCGAAAAACATATTTAAAGTTTATTGCCAATCGGGCTAATTGTTAGATAATAAAGAGCTCATGGTATAATAAAAATAACTATTGATTGTTGTCAGGAAAAATGTATGGCTTTGGGCAAGTTATCTAATCTTTCTTGGTTTCCATATCTCCCTGTAAAAGAACCGGATGAGTATAAAATCCCTTCTGATTCTAGATTTCTAGTCTTCAGTGATACCCTGTGAAGGATGTGTTAGACAATGGCAAGATGCAATTTATCAGTAGTTGCCGACCAAAATATAGTGCAGCATATTGACTAAAACAGCCCTCAGTCCAAATGACCTGTCTGTTGATGAAAGATATGAAGATATCAGAAAAATAGAGTCCAAAGCTTTTCTTGAATCGTAGGATAACAATAAGCCAAGTATAGCAACATTGGAAAAAAAAAAAAACAATTGAAAGATTATCTCTAATCAAAGTCTTACCTATAAAAGTTAGATTACTTCTTCAGGTACAATTCAGAGTTTTGGCTGCTCGGTAATTAAAATATTATTATAATGAGGAAGGTCATGAAAATATGTTGACTCATTTCAACAGAATGCTCAAACCCAGTAAAATATGTGCATTACATGTTGAGAATTTCAGGATTGTAATTTTGGGGTTTTCCTAGTTTTAGTAATCTGATGGCAAGTAACCAGTCTAATTTTCAAGCCATGTCTATATGTATCACTGGTTTGAAAAATTCAATGAAAAATACCTAAGTATCCAAATCCATGGAGTGAACATTTGTTTTTGTTTCTTGTTGGCCTAAAACCCGCTAAGTCAAACATTTTAAACTATTTTAACTGGTCCTAGACACAGACTTATTCACACAATCATAAGTACTTTAAATTATTTTCCTTTTGAGGGCTCTAAAAGTATTTTCTCAGTTGATCTCATGGGCCTCAGAAAACCTACTTTTTTTTCTTGGGTCACCGCAGAAGCAAGGAAGTCATTTTCATTTCCACGTACAATAAATCAATCAACATTTATAGAACACCTATTTTGTTCTGGGCCTTAGGCTAAGCAATGTGGTGGATACAATGATGAATAAGAGATGATCTCTGCCCTCGAGGCAAGCCAGGCTCTTAGATAAAAGATACCAAACAGACAATACAGAGCAGCATATGATAAGTGCTAAATGAGTGGCTTGGGAAATAGGAGTTCCTGTGTTTAAGAGGTGGGAGAGATCATTTTGGCCTGAGGTGGTCGGAGAGGCTTCAGGGGTTGTGTGGGAGATGGCTGGGCCTCAGAGGACTGATGGCTTAAGACAGCAGGTGGAGAAGGGGAGAGCTCGGCCAGCAGAGGAGATGGAGCGAGGAGGGGGCAGCAGCACGTTGGTGGTCTGAGCAGGGAAGCAAGTAAGCAGCCTCGCTGAGCTATCATCATGGTCAGGCCAGGCCCAGGGCCCAGAGCTGGCCTAGGCCTTGATGTAAAGCAGGCACGTGGGTGATGGCAGAAATGCAAAATTTCATCTGCAAATGAGATATGAGGTAGCGAGCTCGGGTCCTTGGGCCCAGAGATGCACTGTCACTGGGGGGCCTCCTGGGACCCACTTCCCCTCAACGTGGAGGCAGGACCTTGGGGTGGAGGCAGGGCTGGAAACCGTGCCAGGCTGTGAACTAATTCTGTGAACTTCATCAAGTCCCTTATATAACTGTGCCTCAGGCTCCTCCCTTTTCAAATGAGATCAGGGGGCTGGGTGATTTCTGAAAAGTCTCAACCGGGGTTTATGCTTCATGTGTCTGGGAAGTAACTGTATTGTAATCTGCAGTGAACCTGAAGTACTCTTTCTAAAGTGAAAGCTAATTACTGAGGCTTTTTCATTATTAAAAACACCGAGATTAGCTATTTTTTATTATTCAAAGCAGTAAACAAAACTGTCAAGCCTCTTTGCCTATGTTCTTTATTAAAAACAGGCAAAAGCAATGTAGTTGAATGATGAAGTCCACAACCTGGGTTCAAATCCTGGTGTTTCCCATTACCAGCTTTGTGATTTTGAACACATTATTTAATTCTCCTAAACCTCAGTTCTCCTTATCTGCAAAAAAGAGGATGACAATAGCATTTGCAGACTATGACTTACTGTGAGAGTATTCATGAAAGTGCTTAGCGTGGTGCCTGGCATATAAAAGTGTTCAATAAATGCTAGCTCTTTTATCATTACTAATATAAAAACTGTTAGCTGATGTTGGCATTTATTAACTTCTTAAAGTGATTTTGAAGAATTAAGTAACATAGGAGTCGTATTATCAGGTAATTATAAACCTTGCCGTGTTATCTGCATTATAGATTGACAAGCAATAATAGATGAAACCCAGTGAGGCTAAAAAAAAAAAAAAAAAAAATGTGGCGCAGAAAATAACTAAAGTGGAAAATAGGAAGGAGCTAAGTGCCTGGAGATAAATGAGGGGAAACAGAGATCCAGTGAAAGGCAGGAATGCCTCCCAAGCCCTAGAGTCACAGTAAACAGCTCCTGGAAACTGAATGTGCGGAGTGATAAGATGATACAGTTCTGGACACCTGATTATTAGAAAGGTGCTAACGAATAAGAAAGAATGGAAAGCAGAAAAAGAGGGCTTGAGGGAGGAAAATTTGATTGAAGATTTTTGACAACTAGACATCCATATCACGAGGTAACAGATCTGTCCTACGGTGTGCTCGGCAGGCTTGCAGATGGGAAAGGTAGGGACCTCAGGAAGGGAGGTGAGATAAGAGTGGTGGGCAAATGCTCCCTCTGCTGTAGTGGGATCTGTTCAAATGAAGGAAAGCATTTCTAATGGCCAGGCTCCCTGGGGACGAGAGAGAAGCCATTTACATCCGGTCAGGACAAAGCCCGGGAGAACACACTGTGGGGAATTGGCAGCAGTTGGAGGGGGGACCAGACAAGGCAATGTTTACAGTTGGTGCGGAGCCATCCTAAGTGATTCTGTGAGGTGGGACGCTCCCTGTGATGCCACAGGAAGAAAGGCCTGTCAGATTCAGAGTTAATATTTACACAGCGTTTAGAATAGTGCTCGGCACTAATTGTGAGATGCTTGTTTAAATCGATGTCTTTCGAATTTCTGAAAATATGTGGCAACCAGGTCAAGCTATCATTAGTCTTTCTTCAGGGGTGAGCGGATCCACTTGCCAACTGAGAATGCCATCAATTGTAAGATAAAGCCTGGAAGATTCTCAGGGAGGCAGTGTGGTTGCTGTGCCATGACGTAACCAGTATTACTGAAACTGGGGGTCAGTTTGTAGAAGGACCCCCTCCCTTCAGCTGGCAGCGGAGCATAAAGTTTGAGGAAGAAAGCTAAACACAGTTTCACAAGATTTCTGTTCTGAAAGATGCTTAGCCCCTCTCATCTCTGTTAAACTTCTCTAAACATTTGTTAACGGTTTACTATTGAGCACAAACCTTTGGTTGTTTTGCCCATGCTCAGGTACTAAGGCACATCCATATGCTGTCAGCGCCATTGCTCTGGCAATTCAAGGAGGTCACTTCCTGTGGTGTCACCAAAAAGGACTGCTCTTTTCCAAGCTGTGTTGGGCTCTACCTCGTGATCACTGCCAGATAGCTATCCACCTCAGAGGGACGTTTGGTTATCAATAGTAGAGTTTATTTCCTTCCTTCCTTCCTTCCTTCCTTCCTTCCTTCCTTCCTTCCTTCCTCCCACCCTCCATCCTTCCCTCCCTCCCATCCTTCCCTCCTTCCTTTCTTAAGCTCTATGCCCAACATGGGGCTCAAACTCATGACCAGGAGATCAAGAATTGCATGTTCTATCAACTGAGCCAGCCAGGTGCCCCAGATTCCTCTCTGTTCTAAAGAGGACCTCACTGTTGCCTTCTTTGTTCATCTTTTTCCTCCCAGAGAATTGAGGAAACTCTGTTCAAGCCTTCTTTTTCCTCATCCTTATGATCATTTATGGAAATCCTAATTCTTAGAGGTGATTGGACCAATTTGAAGTTATGCTGATAGTGGCTCACTCCCTCTAGCTAAGGCCACAGAATATCAAAGGTGATTCTGTCTCAGACTCAACCTCCTAAAGAGGTTGTTGTGATAGAAACTTAGTCCAAGCCAAACAAATGCCCGCAGCCAATACTTGGTTTACAAAAGACTTCCATTTGTGTTATCTTATATAATTCTTAAAACTATATCAAGCGGTGAGTCAGGGGAACATTACTAATATCCTTCTTGTACACATAGAGAAACAAATCTTTAAATAATTTACCTAATACTACACATATGTTAAATGGTAAAGCCAGAACTCTAATTTAGGATTTTTGAAGGAAACTTATGAACTTTTCCTCCTTCCTAGAGTTGTATCTGATGTCCAGAAATATGCAATGTATTTTAAAATTTCTACCAAATAAATCACTTTTAATGTTCTGATGGTCAAGTTACCATCCTTTTCCTCATAATGAGAGGGACAGTTGATCCTGTAGTTTTTAACTGAGTGGTTTGTTTACTCCTTTATTTTAACCTTTGATAACCCAGAAGATTCAATATTCCTATTTAGTTTATTATAAGATAACAAAATATTATAAAAAGTTTAGGAAATAGCTCATCAGTGGTTTTTTCACCTAACCCAATTTAGCATTTTCTTTACCCCCTTCCAGTCTTTGTTCATAAGCACAGGTTTTCATCACAGTTGCAATTACAGTGTAATTTAATTTATTCTACGAATCACTATGCATGATAACATGACAGTATTTTTATACTACTGTACATTCATAGCACATTTCATACCACAATTTAATCATTAATTTCCTTCTATGTACTTAAAAAAATTAAAATAAATACACATTCTAGAAAGTAACTTCTGTTTTTTTTTTCCTTTTGAGTTTGGCTCAGCATAGCTTTCCTCATGTTCAAGTAGGGAGAACTTTTGGAAAATGTTGCATCTTCTCTATAGTATAGACACACTGAAAGAAAATTTTTATGTAAAAATATACATTTTCTGTGACTCATGGTATCTGTAACACTGATTAACAAGGCCTGTCATGTGTGTCACACTTCTCCTACCCAGTGACTCTGTGCATGTTGTTCTTTTTCCTGGAAAGCACTCCCTTCCTGGTTTGCCAGGCAGCCTTCTGCTCTTTCTTTTAGACCCTTTCAGTTGGTATCCATTTGTAATAATAGAAACCATACAAGCTAGTTTAAGTAGAAAGGAATTTAGTGAATTTACACATCTGTGTAATCACCTCCACAATCAAGATGTACATTTTCTTCACTTCAGGAACTTCCCTTGTGCCCTTTCCAACTCACTCCAACACCATCAGCCCAAGACAACAGATCTACTTTACATCACTGTAATTTTCTGAAGTTTCACGGTATAATCATACAGTAAAACTCCTTTGAATCTTCTTTGCTTAGACTAACATTTTTGAGATTTTTCCATATTGTGCAGTGTATCCACACTTAATTTCTTTATATTGTAGAGTAGCATCCATTGTATGCAAATACAGTGTATTTACCCATTCCTGTTGATGGACATTTAGGATGCTTCCTGTTGGAACTATTAAAAATAAAAGTGGAAATCTAATATACAAAACTCAATTGTTTTCCTATATCCCAACAATGAAGAAGTGGAATTTAAAATTAGAAACACAATACTATTTATATTAGCACCCCACAAAATGAGGTGCTTAGATATAAATCTAAGAAAATACATACAAGGTCTATAGGAGGAAAAGTACAAAACTCTGATGAAAGCTATCAAAGGAGAACTAAACAAATGGAGAGTCCATGTTCATGAATAGATGGGAAGATTCAATATTGTCAAGATGTCCATTCATCTCACCTTGCCCCAAAGGTTTGATGCAATCACAATCAAAATCCCAGAAAATTGTTGTATGGATATTGACAGCCTGATTCTAAAGTGTATATGGAGAACCAAAACCCCAGAAAATGCTGACTACAACAGAGTTTTAAAAAATGGATAAGTAAATGGAGACTTAGTATAAAGCTACTGTAATCAAGACAGTGTGGTATTGGTGGAAAAAATAGAAAAAAATGTGCCAGTTTTTCATCACAATTTGTTGAAAAGACCATCCTTTCTCCATTCAATTATCTTAGTGCCTTTGTTGGAAACTCAAATGACTGTAAATGTTAGGTTAAATTCTAGACTTCCTTTTCTGCTTCCTTTATATTTTCTTGTCTCTCCTTTCGCCAATACTAGGGTGTCCTAACTCTTGTAACTTTAAAATAAGTCTTGAACTCAGGTAATTTGTATTATTTACTTTCATTTTCATTTTCAAAAAAAAAATTGGCTATTGTAGTTTATTTTACATTTCTTTTTTTTTTTTAAGATTTTAATTATTTATTCATGAGATACACAGAGAGAGACAAAGAAGCAGAGACACAGGCAGAGAAACAAGCTCTATGCAGACAGCCTGATGCAGGACTCCATCCTGGCTCTCCACGCCTTTGCCGAAGGCGGTGCTAAACCGCTGAGCCACCCAGGCTACCCCTATTTTATATTTCTGTATAAATTTGTAACATATGCTTATTAGTTTCTACAAAAGCTTGCTGATTGGAATTGCACTGAATCTATAGATAAGTTTAGGGAGAATTTATATCTTAAGACTATTGACTCTTCCAATCCCTGAATAGAGTATATCTCTCCATTTACTTATACCTATTCTTTAGTAACTCTCAATAATATATTGTAGTTTTTAGTATACAGCAGATATATATTTAAATTTATCCCTATGTATTTATAGTTATATGTTTATCCCTATATAGTTCTGAAGTATTGTAAAAGGTAGTTAAAAAATTTCATGGTCTAATTGCTCACATACAGAAATAATTTTTTAAAAAGATTTTATTTATTTATTCATGAGAGACACAGAGAGACACACCACACACACACACACACACACACACACACACAGAGAGAGAGAGAAAGAGAGGCAGAGGGAGAAGCAGGCTCCAGGATCCCGGGACTCCAGGATCACACCCTGGGCTGAAGGCAGGCGCCAAACTGCTGAGCCACCCAGGGATCCCCAGAAATAATTTTTTGGTTAAATAAAAAAATTTGTTTCTTGTAGATTGAATTCTTATCCTGTAAGTTTGCTAAACTCACCCTTTTTTTAAAAAAAAAAGTTAAATTGAATTTAGTTAACATATAGTGTATTATTACTTTCAGGGGTAAAATTTAGTGATTCATCAATTACATATAACACTCAAGTGCCCTCCTTAATGCCCATCACCCCATCTCCCCATCCACCTCACCTCCAGCAATCCTCAGTCTGTTCTCTATAGTTAAGAGTCTCTTATGGTTTGCTTCCTTCTTAGTTTTTATCTTATTTTTCCTTCTCTTCCCCTATGTTTATCTGTTTTGTTTCTTAAATTCCACCTATGAGTGAAATCATAGGGTATTTGTCTTTCTCTGACTGACTGACTTTGCTTACCATAATACCCTTTAGTTCTATCCACATTGTTGCAAATGGTAGATTTCATTCTTTTTGATGGCCAACTAATAGTCCATTATATATAAATATCACATCTTCTTTATCCACTCAGCAGTTGTTGGACATATGGGCTCTTTCTATAATTTAGCTATTGTTGATAATGCTACTATAAACCTAGGGTGCATGTGCCCCTTCCAATCAGTATTTTTGTATCCTTCGGGTAGTGCAATTGCTGGGTTGTAGAGTAGTTCTATTTTTAACTTTTTGAGGAACCTTCACACTGTTTTCCAGAGTGGCTACACCAGCTTGCATTTCCACCAACAGTATAAGAGGGTATCCCTTTCTCTGCATCCTCGCCAAAATTTGCCATTTCTGAATTGTTAATTTTAGCCATTCTGACTGCTGTGAGGGGTTGTATCTAATTGTGGTTTTGATTTGTATTTCTCTGATGATGAGTGATATTGAGCATCTTTTCATGTATCTGTTAGCCATCTATATGTCTTCTTTGGAGAAATGTCTGTTTATGTCTTCTGCCCATTTCTTAACTGGATTATTTCTTTTTGGGGTGTTGATTTGATAAATTCTTTGTAGATTTTGAATACTAGCCTTTTACGTGATATGTCATTTGCAAATACCTTCTCTCATTCTGTAGGTTGTCTTTCAGTTTTGCTGACTGTTTCCTTCACTGTACAAAAGCATTATATCTTGATGAAGTTCCAGAGTTCATTTTGCTTTTGTTTCCCTTGCTTCTGGAGACATATTTAGTAAGAAGTTGCTACAGCCAAAGTCAAAGAGGTTTCTGCCTGTGTTTTCCTCTAGGATTTTGAGGAGTTCCTGTCTCATATTTAAGTCTTTCATCCATTTAGAATTTATTTTTGCATATGGTATAAGAAAGTGGTCCAGTTTCATTCTTCTGTATGTGGCTGTCCAGGTTTCCCAACACCATTTGTTAAAGAGACTGTCTTTTTCCATTGGATATTCTTTCCTGTTTTGTTGAATATTAGTTGACCATAGAATTGTGGGTCCATTTCTGGGTTCTCTATCTCTTCCACTGAGCTCTGCATCTGTTTTTGTGGCATTACCACACTCTCTTGATAATTACAACTTTGTAATACAGCTTGAAGTCCAGAACTGTGCTGCCTCCCACTTTGGTTTTCTTATTCAATATTCATTTAGCTATTCGGAGTCTTTTCTGGTTTCATACAAACTTTAGAATTGTTTGTTCTAGTTCTGAGAAAAATGCTGGTGTTATTTTTATAGGGATTGCATTCCATGTGTAGATTGCTTTGGACAGTATAGACATTTTAACAACATTTGTTCTTCTGATGCATGAGCATTGAATGTTTTTCCATTTCTTTGTGTCTTCATTAATTTCTTAATAAGCGTTCTATTATTTTTAAAGTACAGATCTTTTACATTTTTGATTAGGTATATTCCTAGGTATCTTATAGTTTTTGGTGCAATTGTAAATGAAACCGATTCCTTGATTTCTCATTTTGCTGCCTCATTATTGGTGTATAGAAATGCAACAGATTTCTGTGTGTTTATTTTATATCCTGCAACTTTGCTGAATTTAGTGCAGTCTTTCAAGTTTTCTACATAGAATATATCATGTAGTCTGTAAAGAGTGAAAGTTTGACTTCTTCCTTGCTGATTTGGATGCCTTTTATTCCTCTTTGTTGTCTGATTGCTGAGGCAAGAACTTTCAGTACTGTGTTGAACAACAGTGGTGAGAATGGACATACCTGTTATGTTCCTGACCAAAGGGGGAAAGCTCTTGGTTTTTCCCCATTGGGGATGATATTAGCTATGGGTCTTTTGTATATGATGTTGAGGTATGTTCCTTCTATCCCTACTTTTTTGAGAGTTTTTATCAAGAAAGGATGCAGTGTTTTGTCAAATCATTATTTTTTTGCATTTATTGAGTGGATCAGATGGTTTTTATCATTTCTTTTATTAATGTGATATACCACATCGATTGATTTGCAGATATTGAACTACTCCCGCAGCCCAGGAATAAATCCTGTCATGAACAATCCTTTTAATGTACTGTGAGATTTGATTAGCTAATACTTTGTTGAGAATTTTTGCACTATGTACATCAGGGATATTTGTCTGTAATTCTTTTTAATGGGGTCTTTGGTTTTGGAATCAAAGTAACGCAGGCTTCATAGAATGAGTTTGGAAATTTTCCTTCACCTTCTATTTTTTGGAACAGCTTCAGAAGAGTGAGTATTAATTCTTCTTTAAATGTTTGATAGCATTCTCCTGGGAAGCCATCCAGCCTTGGACTCTTGTTGGGAGATTTTTGATTACTGATTGAATTTCTTTGCTGGTTATGGCTCTTTCAAATTTTCTTTTCTTCCTGTTACAGTTTTGGCAGTTATTATGTTTCTGGGAATTTATCCATTTCTTCTATATTGCCCAATTTGTCGACATATAATTATTCATAATATTCTCTTTTAATTTTTTGTATTTCTTTGGGGTTGATTGTGGTCTCTCCTCTTTCATTCGTGATTTTATTTTTTTAGGTCCTTTCTCTTTTCTTTTTGATAAATTTGGCTAGAGGTTTGTCAGTTTTGTTAAATATTTCAACGAATCAGCTCCTAGTTTCATTGATGTTTTTTAAAAATTTCTACATCATTTATTTCTGCTCTAATCTTTATTATTTCCCTTCTGCTATTTTTAGGCTTTACCTGCCATTTTTTCCCCAGCTTCCTTAAGTGTAAAGTTAGGTTTTGTATTTGAGATTTTCCTTGCTTCTTGAGGAAGGCCTTAATGCTTATACTTCCCTCTTAGGACCACCTTTGCTGTGGCCCAAAGATTTTGAAATGTCATGTTTTCATTTTTATTTGCTTCCATGTATTTTTAAAATTTCTTCTTTCATTTCCTGGTTAACCCATTCATTCTTTAGTAGGATACTCCTTAACCTCCTTGTATTTTTTTGTGGTCTTTCCAATTTTTTTTTCTTGTGGTTGACTTCAAGTTTCATAGTGTTGTGGTCTGAAAATATGCACGGGATGATCTCAGTCTTTTTGTACTAGTTGAGGCCTGATTTGTGACCCAGTTATGTGATCTATTCTGGGGAATGTTCCATGTGCACTTGAAAAGAATGTGTATTCTGCTTTAGGATGAAATGTTCTGAATATAAGTCTATCTGGCCCAATGTGTTCTTCAAAGCCATTGCTTCCTTATTGATCTTCTGCTTAGATGATCTGTCCATTGCTGTGAGTGGGGTTTTAAAGTCCCTTACTATTATTGTATTATTATCAATGAATTTCTTTAAGTTTGTTATTAATTGATTTGTATGTATGGGTGCTTCCTGGTTGTGGGCATAAATATTTACAATTGTTAGGTCTTCTTGTTGGATAGACCCCTTTATTATGGTATAGTACCCTTCTTCATCTCTTATTACAGTCTGTGGTTTAAAATCTAGATTGTGGGATCCCTGGGTGGTGCAGCGGTTTGGCACCTGCCTTTGGCCCAGGGCGCGATCCTGGAGACCCGGGATCGAATCCCACATTGGGCTCCTGGTGCATGGAGCCTGCTTCTCCCTCTGCCTATGTCTCTGCCTCTCTCTCTCTCTCTCTCTGTGACTATCATAAATAAATTTTAAAAAAATTAAAATCTAGATTATCTAAGTATGACTACTCCAGCTTTCTTGTAATGTCCATTAGCATGATAAATGGTTCTCTAGCCCCTCACTTTCAATCTTTAGGTGTCTTTTGGTCTAAAATGAGTATCTTGCAAACAGTATATTGATGGTTTTTTTTTTTTTTAAGATTTATTTATTTGAGAGAGAGAAAGAAAGAACAAGCACAAATGGGAAGGGCAGAGGGAGACAGAGAGAGAATCTCAAGCAGACTCTGCATGTGGGGCTCAGTCTCATGACCATGAGATCACAACCTGAGCCAAGGCCAAAAGTCAGACACCTAACTAACAGAGCCACCCAGGTGCCCCACTGGGTCTTGTTTTTGTTTGTTTGTTTGTTTTAATCCATTCTGATACCCTATGTCTTATGATTGGAGCATTTAGTCCATTTACATTCAGAGTAATTATTGATAGATAAGAATTTAGTGCCATTATATTACCTGTAAAGTCACTGTTCCTGTAGATTGTTTCTTTCTAGTCTTTGTTGCTTTTTTTTCCCCTCTTTTTCCCCACTCAGAAAGTCCCCTTTAGTATTTCTTGCAGAAGTGTTTTTATGGTCACAAACTCTTACTTTTTGCTTATCACGGGAACTCTTTATCTCTCCTTCTGTTCTGAATGACAGCCTTGGTGGATAAAGTATTCTTGGGTGACTATTTTTCCCAGTTAGTACATTGGATATATCATGCCACTTGCTTCTGGCCTGCCAAGTTTCTGTGGACAGGTCAGCTGCTAACCTTAAGTGTCTATCCTTTTTGTATGTTAAGGGTATTTTGTCCCTAGCTGCTTTCAGAATTTTTCCTTTATCTTTGTTTTTGCAAGTTTCTTTCTTTCTTTCTTTCTTTCTTTCTTTCTTTCTTTCTTTCTTTCTTTCTTTCTTCTTCTTCTTCTTTTTTCTTTCTTTCTTTCTTTCTTTCTTTCTTTCTTTCTTTCTTTCTTTCTTGATTCTTTAGGATTTCCTTTACACTTGATCATATCATGTCTTAAAATAGCCTCTCTGAATTTCAGTTTTCTCAATTTAGTGGAGCCATTTGGCTTTAGTTGAGTTCCTTCACTCATCCCATTATGATATTGTGATATGGCCAGAATATATTTCTCACATATATTTGGTCTTTATCGAGGGTTCTTTATTCACAGTTTCCCAAATCCTTGGAATTTCCTAAGTGTTCAGTGACAAAGGTATCTCTTGTTTTGTTAATGAAGTGACTTCTGGATCTCATTTGAAGAAAGTGGCTGGTTGGTAGGAGAACCAACCAGGTAAATAGAGAGTTGGAACTTTGAATACTGCCCCTGACCTATGGAAAGGGGTGGGAGCCTGCAGGTTAAATCAGTGGCTAATGATTTAATCAATCATGACAAGATAATGAAACCTCCATAAAAACCCAAGAGGACAGGGCTTCTATGAGAGCTTCTAGGTTGGTGGACACATGGAGATTCAGAGAGAATGGTGCACCAGGAGAGGACATGGAAGTTCTGTGCCATTTCTCTATACCTTGCTCTATTTAGCTCTATCTGGCTGTTCTTGAGTTATACGCTTGTAGAGTAAACTGGTAATCTAGTAAGTAAAATGTTTCTCTGAGTTCTCTGAGCTACTCTAGTGAATTAATCAAACCCAAGGGGTAGGTTTATAGCTAGTTGGACAGAACCACAGATAATAACTAGTTTGTGACTAGCATCTAATTTGGGGAGATGGGGCAGTCTTCTTGAACTAAATCCTTGGCCTATGGAATCTGATGCTATCTCTGGGTAGATGATGTCTGAATTGAGTTGAATTCTTGGACACCTTGCTGATGTGTGAGAATTGCTTAGTGCTGTGTGGGAAGGCCATCTACTCTTCTCATGTTGAAATTAGTACCACAACCAATTTACCTATATAGTTTGAAAAGTGACTCCAAGCAGTCTGCCAGGGTGCTTATGTACCTTACCTTGCTTGCTTCTCTTTTGGGGATTAGCATCTTGAATGATCTGATATCCAGTGTCTGACAACAGTTTTGTACAGCTTTCTAATTGTTTATGTATGGGATGAGGTTAAGTTAGGGGTTTCCTTACACTACCACGGAAAGAAGTAAAATCCTACATTTGGGCTTTTAATACTGCCAATTAGGTATGTTTGGGAGAGAGGGAGAAAAGAGGCTCATGGCTAGTTAAAGTTGCAGAGAAAAGCAGCTTTGGAAAATATAATTAATTACTCTGAGAATGATCTTGTCTGAGTACCTGGGCCTATATGCTTTTCCTTAAAATTGTGCTGAAGTACTCATGTTGAATATAAGTGTTGTCTGAATTTTTGTTCTTGTTTGAAAGACTCTTTACCATCTCAATACATTTCTTACTATTATCACTCAGAGCTGCTATATTCATGCATGTAACTGATGCAACCAGAGCATTTGTCCATGCTACTAATTTAAGGGTTTACTGTGGGAAGGTGTTTGTCATGTGTTTTTCTCACTAAATTAAGATGGGAAGCATTCAGCAAAATAGGTGCTATGATGATGATATGACTTTTAACATTAAATAAGAACAGCTCAGAGTAGCTAATAGTTGAAATAAAAGTATTATTTTCTTAGCTGTCATGTTGCCCTCTTGAGAATCCAGCAATGTTAGCTGATATTGAGATGTTTTCCATTCACAGGAACTCTTCAGGGCATTTATCCTTTCTCTGGAAATGAAGTTATGTTCTGACTCTCCACTTGGTTCAATAAAATTTAGTATTGAAAATAATAATAGAAACCACATTATTTAGGAGGCTGTTCCCTAGTTAACAAAACTTGTCTGATATATATATATATATATATATATATATATATATATATATATATAGTAATATATAAAGTAATATATAAAGTCACATATTACTCATATAAATGCCCAAAGAATAAAACTTAAGTGAAATAAATTGGCTACAGTATTCTTAAAGTTCTCCACATATCTCCATATGTTCATTAGACTTATTTAAGTTCTTTTACAGCTTTAAAAAATAAGTATTAGTGTTTATCCACATAATATTTTATCAAGATCATTGGTGATACAGCATTTCCTAAAAGAATTTTCTATATAGTTTCTGGGAATTTCTTCCAAGCTACTGATACAGGTTCTGCAAGTTTTGCTGCTAAACCTTTAACAAAAACTTACCAGAACATGACAACAGAAGTTTTAAGACAACCCTGACTTGTATTCCTTCATAAAATAACCTCCAAGTGTTTTTGCAGTTGTTTAGACATGCTACTCAAAATGACCAAGTTCACGCACATGCAGGCAATAACAGCTACATCATGGTTGTTACTTAGATTTTGACTGTAAGAGACAAAAGATTTTAAGAATAGTCCTATTTCAGAGATGTTAAAATGTGAAGAAAAGGGTTCATTTTTAATTGAACAAAATATAGTATTCTTCCTTTCTCCCCTTTATCTGTTCTTTTCTTTCTCTGTTCTTTTCCTACACTGCAGTAACTGCTGAGAGGGTGTTCATAGATTGGGGAAAAATAGAACAGAAACTGATAAATCTAATATTAATGATGAGAGTTTTGATAGAGGTAGGAACACAGTTCTACGGGAGCATGGAAGAAGGAATAACAAATTACTTAACACTATTCTTGGATGGCCTAACACAGACAGTAATATAAAGGTGAGTCTTAAAAATGCATAGAGGCTCTCCAATCATGGAAAAGGAGAAAAGGCTGGCTAGGCAAGGAAAACAGCATAAGGAAATATAAAGTGTGATACACCTGAGTTAGGAGCAGTCTTACTTATTTATTATTCTGTAATGGGTGCAGCAAACTGGTCTATCCAGCCTGAGTAATATAATCTTGAATACATTAATAATTGAGACCATTTGATTCAAGCATTTCATTTTAATGTGTCTGAGAAGATTCTTTTAACTTGAGACTTCAGAGAAAAGTTTAAGTTAAAGATACCACGATCCACACTATGGAAAAAAATGATACATAATTTAATGTGGTTATGTTAATATATATGGATATAAATATAGACAGAGATACCAATTTATGATTAGGGAATGCTATAACCAGTTTGCTTCTTCTCTTAAGCTTTTCACTAGAAAGTTGCTAGAGATCACAGTCAGAAGTAGCTGTAACAAATGGCTCTGTTTTGGTTATGTCTTGATTATCTTTTCTTCAGTTTCATCCTGGGCAATCCTCTTCTGTGTCCTCATGAATGCATCTTGGATCGACCACTTCCTCTTATTATGGCTAGTATATTAACTACAGAGAAATTCATATTCTCTTTTCGACCAAAATTTACACTTGAAAGTATAAAGCCTTAATCAGCTCAGTTTCAAAAGCCTTAACTAGCTATTTCTGCTTTTATTTATTATTAAACCAACCCCTGCAATGCCAGATATGTTTTTCCTTTATGGAGATGTTGCAAAAAATTGTGCTGCAGTAACCCAAGAATACCTCCCCATTAATATTCAGGAATAAATAAAGTGAGGCAAGAAGAGGGTAAAATGTTTAAAATCATTACTCCATATTTGCTTCCTTTGTTATGTTATTAGATGTACTCTGTCAGCTACAGTAACTAGAGTTTTACTTTTAATAATTTCATTTGTGTTTATGAGTATATTGTGTACCTAGAAGGCATGGAATAACCAAAGAAGATTATAAAATGGCATAATAAGTTTACAGTGGACAAAATGTAGGGCAGAGAGAGGACTCAGGAGAGTGATGGAGACTAGATAGTTCATGACAGATTATTGAAGGGTCCTAAATCTTGTGTCAGTCAGTGTATACTCGAAGAATGCAAATGAGTGTCTTAAAATGGAATACTAAAATATATTCAATTAATCAAATAAAGTAAGGAAAGGAACAAAGAACAGGTATGACCTATAGAAAACAACATAATGATCGAATTAAATCCAACCATATCACCTAACTATTTTAAGTGGAAATAATATAAACACTCCAAATAGAATATTGTCAAACGAGATTTAAAAATAAGACTCAAATATATACTGTCTACAAGAGGCACGCTTTAACTTTCTGTTTGTTTCTTTCTATTTAAAGGACAGAAAAAGATATATCAAGCAAGTAATAAAAATAGTAGAAAAATAAATTTCAAGGGGCATCTAGGTGGCTCAGTGAGTTGAGTATCCAACTCGATTTTGGCTCAGGTTATGGTCTCAGGGTTGTGGGATCCAGCCCCATGTAAAGCTCTGTGCTGAGCAGCAAGTCTGCTTGAGATTCTTTCTCTCTGTCCCTCTTCTACTCACATCCTCTTGCTCAAATAAATACGTCTTTAAAAAAATAGATTTCAAGAAGAGTACTGTCACTAAAGATAAAGATGAATATTTTATGGAAATAAAAGAGCACATAGAGAAGACAGAAAAATTACAGATATGTTAATAACAGGACTTCAAAACTCATGAAGCCAAAAATGAAAGAATTAAAGAAAGCAATAGACAGATCTTCTATCCCAATTGAAGATTTACCCTCTTCTATTACTGATAGAAGTGAACAACAGCAAATCAATAAAGATACAGAAAAGTGTGAACAAGGTCATGAATCAACTTGATCTGATTGACATTTATAGGATATTGCACCCAACAACATTGGAATATGTTTTCTTTACAGATATGTATTAAATGTTTACCAAGAGAGGCCATATGTTGGGCCATGAAGAAGTGATCAATAAAATTTAAAATACTAAGATACTACAGAGTATGTTCTCTGACTACAGTTGAATTCAACTAAAAATCAATATTAAAAACTATTTAAAGCCCTTCTGGCAAGCATTCCCCACTGGGTGTGTCCCTCTATGGGCAGCTATATAACCTGGCCAGAATGCCTGGAGTAGCTGTTTTAGGACTTTGAAAAGTAAATAGCAACAGATAGATTGGGGAAGAAGATCAGAATATGAAATACTACCCAACTTGTGATTTATTTTTTTCCTTTGGTATCTTCCTGCCTGAACTCCACACAGCCTGAATCCCAAAAGGTAGTTATCAGCAGAACAAAAGAGAACTTCAGAAGTCCTCTAATTTTGGCTCAATGAGCAAGAAAAGGAACTCCTGATGATGAGAAAGAGTGCAGACATTTCTTTTTATTTCTTTCCGTTTATTCTTTCATTCTCCAGCCCTCAGTCTCTTGGCAGTGGTGGCAAAGATGGCAGAGAGAGCCCACATTGGCCAAAACTCTGCAATTGAGGAACTCTCTCTGAGAAGTATAGCTGTGATCCTAATGGGGGGGGGGGATATGGGTGATTTTCTCTGTCTTCCTACCATTTGGCCTGTGATATAGGCACAGCCTCAGAAGTGTGGGGCCTAGTGGCCTACCTAAAACACTGGAGGATTGAAGGGGTGGGCTCCTTGTAACCAAAAAGAATGGATATTGACTTTTCAAAGACTGTATTTCCCCCTCCCTCCTTTAAATAAATAGCATTATTTTGCATATTCAAATATTTTGTCGTGAACAGATTCAGCCTCTGTGTTCTTTGTCAGAATACTGTGGTGGTGATGTTTTTATGGGGGTATCTGGGGGTATCCTGTCTGGAAGCACACAATGCCCATCAGTCCTTGTTGGTGATGTGAATTTTGACTGTCTAGTCAAGATACTTCTCATTTCTCCAGTGTCTTATTATTGGCTTTCCCTCTTACAAACAGTAAGCAGTCTGTTGGGAGACACTTTAAGGGAATAAAAGTATCCTGCTTTTCATCACAATTTCCCCCCTAGATTTAGTATCAATTAAAAATTATTTCTTGATAAAATTTTTACTGTGATCATTGGAGAATGTTGGTTTCTTTTTTTTTTCTATTTTCATTTTATTTTATTTTATTTTTTTATCATGTAAATGTGACTTTCTTTTTTTTAAATTTATTTTTTATTGGTGTTCAATTTACCAACATATAGAATAACCCCCAGTGCCCGTCACCCATTCACTCCCACCCCCCGCCCTCCTCCCCTTCTACCACCCCTAGTTCGTTTCCCAGAGTTAGCAGTCTTTACGTTCTGTCTCCCTTTCTGATATTTCCCACACATTTCTTCTCCCTTTCCCTATATTCCCTTTCACTATTATTTATATTCCCCACATGAATGAGAACATATAATGTTTGTCCTTCTCCGATTGACTTACTTCACTCAGCATAATACCCTCCAGTTCCATCCACGTTGAAGCAAATGGTGGGTGTTTGTCGTTTCTAACGGTTGAGTAATATTCCATTGTATACATAAACCACATCTTCTTTATCCATTCATCTTTCGATGGACACCGAGGCTCCTTCCACAGCTTGGCTATTGTGGCCATTGCTGCTATAAACATCGGGGTGCAGGTGTCTCGGCGTTTCATTGCATCTGTATCTTTGGGGTAAATCCCCAACAGTGCAATTGCTGGGTCGTAGGGCAGGTCTATTTTTAACTCTCTGAGGAACCTCCACACAGTTTTCCAGAGTGGCTGCACCAGTTCACATTCCCACCAACAGTGTAAGAGGGTTCCCTTTTCTCCGCATCCTCTCCAACATTTGTTGTTTCCTGCCTTGTTAATTTTCCCCATTCTCACTGGTGTGAGGTGGTATCTCATTGTGGTTTTGATTTGTATTTCCCTGATGGCAAGTGATGCAGAGCATTTTCTCATATGCATGTTGGCCATGTCTATGTCTTCCTCTGTGAGATTTCGCTTCATGTCTTTTGCCCATTTCATGATTGGATTGTTTGTTTCTTTGGTGTTGAGTTTAATAAGTTCTTTTTTTTTAATTTTTATTTATTTATGATAGTCACACACAGAGAGAGAGAGAGGCAGAGACACAGGCAGAGGGAGAAGCAGGCTCCATGCACCGGAAGCCTGACGTGGGATTCGATCCCGGGTCTCCAGGATCGCGCCCTGGGCCAAAGGCAGGCACCAAACCTCTGCGCCACCCAGGGATCCCGAGTTTAATAAGTTCTTTATAGATCTTGGAAACTAGCCCTTTATCTGATACGTCATTTGCAAATATCTTCTCCCATTCTGTAGGTTGTCTTTTAGTTTTGTTGACTGTATCCTTTGCTGTGCAAAAACTTCTTATCTTGATGAAGTCCCAATAGTTCATTTTTGCTTTTGTTTCTTTTGCCTTCGTGGATGTATCTTGCAAGAAGTTACTGTGGCCGAGTTCAAAAAGGGTGTTGCCTGTGTTCTTCTCTAGGATTTTGATGGAATCTTGTCTCACATTTAGATCTTTCATCCATTTTGAGTTTATCTTTGTGTATGGTGAAAGAGAGTGGTCTAGTTTCATTCTTCTGCATGTGGATGTCCAATTTTCCCAGCACCATTTATTGAAGAGACTGTCTTTCTTCCAATGGATAGTCTTTCCTCCTTTATCGAATATTAGTTGCCCATAAAGTTCAGGGTCCACTTCTGGGTTCTCTATTCTGTTCCATTGATCTATGTGTCTGTTTCTGTGCCAGTACCACACTGTCTTGATGACCACAGCTTTGTAGTACAACCTGAAATCTGGCATTGTGATGCCCCCAGATATGGTTTTCTTTTTTACAATTCCCCTGGCTATTCGGGGTCTTTTCTGATTGCACACAAATCTTAAAATAATTTGTTCTAACTCTCTGAAGAAAGTCCATGTTTATAGCAGCAATGGCCACGATAGCCAAACTGTGGAAGGAGCCTCGGTGTCCAACGAAAGATGAATGGATAAAGAAGATGTGGTTTATGTATACAATGGAATATTACTCAGCTATTAGAAATGACAAATACCCACCATTTGCTTCAACGTGGATGGAACTGGAGGGTATTATGCTGAGTGAAGTAAGTCAGTGGGAGAAGGACAAACATTATATATTCTCATTCATGTGGGGAATATAAATAATAGTGAAAGGGAATATAAGGGAAGGGAGAAGAAATGTGTGGGAAATATCAGAAAGGGAGACAGAACGTAAAGACTGCTAACTCTGGGAAACGAACTAGGGGTGGTAGAAGGGGAGGAGGGCGGGGGGTGGGAGTGAATGGGTGACGGGCACTGGGGGTTATTCTGTATGTTAGTAAATTGAACACCAATAAAAAATAAATCTAAAAAAAAAAAGTCCATGGTATTTTGATAGGGATTGCATTAAACGTGTATATTGCCCTGGGTAACATTGACATTTTCACAATATTAATTCTGCCAATCCATGAGCATGGAATATTTTTCCATCTCTTTGTGTCTTCCTCAATTTCTTTCAGAAGTGTTCTATAGTTTTCAGGGTATAGATCCTTTACATCTTTGGTTAGGTTTATTCCTAGGTATCTTACGCTTTTGGGTGCAATTGTAAATGGGATTGACTCCTTAATTTCTCTTTCTTCAGTCTCATTGTTAGTGTATAGAAATGCCACTGATTTCTGGGCATTGATTTTGTATCCTGCCACGCTACCGAACTGCTGTATGAGTTCTAGCAATCTTGGGGTGGAGACTTTTGGGTTTTCTATGTAGAGTATCATGTCATCGGCGAAGAGGGAGAGTCAGAGTGTAGGGATAGAGGGAACATTCCTCAACATCTTAAAAGCCATCTACGAAAAGCCCACAGCAAATATCATTCTCAATGGGGAAGCACTGGGAGCCTTTCCCCTAAGATCAGGAACAAGACAGGGATGTCCACTCTCACCACTGCTATTCAACATAGTACTAGAATCCTAGCCTCAGCAATCAGACAACAAAAAGACATTAAAGGCATTCAGGTTGGCAAAGAAGAAGTCAAACTCTCCCTCTTCGCCGATGACATGTTGGTTTCTTTAACTGCAGCTCTGCCTCTACATTTGCTAGTTGGGCATTTAGCCTTCAAGTGCAAGCAAGCAAGAGCCATTCATCACTCCAATTTATGTATTTATTTACTACTTAAATGGACTTATGAATTTCTATTTTCTCATGTTTTATATATAGTAATTACTGTATTTAATTATTTGGATATTCACATTGTCCCAGTTGGCATCCCTTCAAGCTGACTCCTATGTTCTTGTGACATGATTTACTCCCCTTCCTCCCTTGAGCACTTCCTTACTCTCTGGCATAACAGATTCTTCTTTTATGTATCCTGTCCAATTCTGGAATCACCCATTTATCTGAAGAGTTCTAATTCCAAGATCTGAACAATAGGTATAGTTGTGGCTACTGAGCTGTGTTTGATTCTTGGCTCCCGATTCAGTGGGCAAAGGCTGAAAATAATATACATATACATACTTGAAATATATGTGCAAACATATAGGTGCATATATGTTGCACATACGTTTGCATATGTACCCATATATTTAGAAATCATGACACCAATACCAGACCATTCCCACAGGGTTCAGTCTTGTATTCCCTCATTCCATGTTTGTGTGCCTTCTTTGACAGTGAGAATACTGGTTACCAACAGCACATTTATTCATTTTCTCAATCTTGTAATAAACCCAAAACAGTTTCAGAATTGCTTCATCTAGGGGTTCCTGGGTGGGTCAGTCTTTTACTGTCGAACTCTTGACTTCAGCTTACATCATGGTCTCAGGATTGGGAGATGATGAGTCCTGTGTTGGGCTCCATGCTTGGCAGGGAGCCTGCTTGAGATTCTCTCTTCTTCTCCCTCTCCTCTGCTCTTCCTCCTGCTTGCGATAGATAGATAGATAGATAGATAGATGATAGATAAAATACCTTTTAAAAAAAGAATTGCTTCACCTGCGCTACTAAAATAAACCTATTAAAAAGAGATCATGATTTTTTTGCAGTTGCCCCCTGCCACCCAAGATATACCTACTTCCCCAAATCTGTGTCCATAAGTTATTTATTTATTTATTTATTTATTTATTTATTTATTTATTTATTCTTTTTTAAAAAGATTTTATTTATTTATTCATGAGAGACACAGAGAGAGAGAGAAAGAGAGAGAGAGGCAGAGACACAGGCAGAGGGAGAAGCGGGCTCCCTGCATGCATCGCGGGACTCTATCCCGGGTCTCCTGGGCCGAAGGTGGGGCTAAACCGCTGCGCCACCAGGGCTGCCCCCATAAGTTATTTAGATGCATTCCTTCCTTCCTTCTCACCTCCTTTCCCTCCTTCCCCTTTCACCTTCAGTGTAATTATGCCATTCCTTTGAAACACTATTGAATGCATTTGTTTTAGCTGGTTTTTATTATCAGTGTCAACTTTGTTCCTATTTTTGTTGATTCCATTTAACTTTGTTGAACACGTATAATATAAACATGCTTCCAAAAGGCAGACTCTACAAAAAGTTTGCTACACAGAGAAGAATTACTCTCTCCTTTATCCTTTCACCCCATGTCATCCTCATTACTCCTTGTAGGTAAATAATTTAATTCCTTTCTGGTTACCCTTCTTTTTTCCCCCAAAGGTAATAAGGAAAAGCAGAGAATGCATTTTTTTCCCATCTTTCTTTTTTACACAAAAGGTAGTGTGTATATATAAGCTTTCTTCATTTAAAAATGCCTTTTGTAAATCATTCCCTGTCAGTGCCTAGCACTCTTCCTTATTCTTTTTTATAGCTGCGTAGTCCTGCACTGTTTATATGTAGCATAGTTTATTCACCCAACATCTTATGTTTGGACACTTGGAAATTTTCAATATTTTTCATTTACAGATAATGCAGTGAATAAACTTATACTTATTTTCATATTGTTGGAGGTATATCTTAAGTGTAAATTCTTAGAAGTGGGCTTGTTGGAACAAAGGGTAAATATATTTGTAGGACTGTTAGCTATTCCAAATTCCCTCCATATAAGTTGTATTCCCACATCCCACCAGGAGCTGTATTTAATTTTTAGATATTTACTTTTATTTAGTCTATGTTTTTTTTTTAAAGAAAAAATAATGTTTTGGAATTCACCACCTCTTGGGGGAATGAATTTAAAAGCTGAATTTCAATCTCAAACTTAAAATTTTATGAGGGAAAACTCCAGAATTACATAAAACAATATCCATGATAGAATCAAGAATATAAAGTATGTAAAGAAAAGGGTAAAAGATTAGAGATGAAAGAGGTCACTAAAACATTTTATTCTCATTAATTAAATTTCAAAACAACGGGCTTTGTAAAATGCATCAGTAAGACAATTACCTATAAATTTAAATCTATGGAGTCTAAAAATTTAAATAAAAATCTTTCTGTAATCATTACTTCTGGCTGCTAACTATATTCTATAGTTGAAAATGAAAGATTTTTAAAGATTTTTGTAAGTTATGAAACATAGGTAGTTTCTCCTAGAAAATGCTACTTGAAAGTGTTTCTAAAAATATTTTGTTTTGTGCAAAACAGTTAATCAAATATTAAATATGCCACTTGAAAGCCAGAATCTATTTAGTACCACAATATGCAGGATAAAGACTTATATAAAGGCAATTTAGCAATGAGCAAAGGAAGAATTTATTATTCCTACTTTGTAGTGTCAAAACCTTTAAGACTCAACTATTAAAATAGTAATAGAATTCTGACTCTAATTAATTTGTAAGTATAAATACTGAAACTTATCATCACATTCCAAAATTTATTTAACCTCAGCTTTGGCAGGATATTAATTTTAGCTAATATCAATAGCACTTAGCCAAAATGGTCATTTGGTGTACTTCTAATTGTTTCATGATTTTTTTTTCAAGTTTTTATTTAAATTCCAGTTAATAGTGTAATATTAGTTTCAGGTGTTCAATATAGTGATTCAACACTTTGTCTATCACCCACTGCTCGTCTGGACAAGTGCCCTCCTTAGTCACCATCACCTATTTCACCTGTCCCCCACTCCCAGCCACCTCATTTCTGTAAGTATCAGATCACCCTTTATATATAGTAAAGAGCCTGCTCTTTTTTTTTTTCATGATTTTTTTAAAATTAAAGATTGGTCTACTACAGCAATCCATTTCATGTATACTCTTGAGTTCTATCAGGAGGGTTTTCTGACAGATACTAAGGAGAAGTTTAAAAGGCTGGTGAGTAAGGAGAGGTGAAGCGAAGGTAGAGGCAGAGCTGGAGATCTGAGAGTGAGGAAGATGCAGAGGGGCAGAGGGACGGGTGAAAGAAGTGGGGGAGAGAAGTAAAGGTAATGGAGAAGGAGAAAATTCATCTCCGAGGCTGGGAGGGTTCCGTGACTCAGTGCCCGCCTATTGTAACTGGTTCTACCTCTCCTAGGTCTTCTCTTTGTGTTTAGAAGAAATCATGCCCAGAGCAGCCTGCACTGGGCAGCATTTCTTTGTTTTTTAAGGGCTTATACACACACCCACAACCGACAAGCAAAAAAAAAAAAAAAAAAAAAAAAAATTCTACAACTTCTTTTTTTAGCAACACCCATAATAACAAGCAGTAACCACTGTTACAGGTTTTGTCTTTAAACCCAGACTAAGAGGAAACTGTAGATGTTAGAGCAGGAAGGACCTCTGACATTATCCTGTCCATTCCCTTATTCTTCAAGGACTTGCCCAAGGTCACGCTATGGTGAGAGGTACACTGGAAGCTAGAACCCAGGTCCTTAGATGTCCATTCCAATCATTGTTCCTTCAAAACGCATGATGCCTCTACTACATCTTTTGACTGGAGAAATAAAAATTCCTTCTGTCAAGAGAAAGAAAAAACTCAGCCCAAGTACATAATTTGTAAAAAGGATACTGTAGTAACTAGAACTATAGTTTCTTTTAAAGGATAAAAAAAAAAAATCAGAATTTTATTTACTTCACTTTTTAAAAAAAGTTCCACAGTGAATGGAGAGGATTTTGAAAACATCTGTTTACCAATTTCCTACTGGTAACAGAACCTCGGCAGCAATAACTAAATCACCTTCATACTCTTGTCTGTGAAGCCATTAAGCCTAGAAACATGCTGTTTTTTGGCAATACAGAAATCAAAGTGGTAGCACAGCAGAGCAGATCTGTGTTAAAGAACAAAAATCCACAGGCTGCTTCAAATATCAACAAGGAACCCTGAAATTTTCTATCAATTTCTTTCCATGGCCTTGTGACATTTTCAACTTAAAACTATAATATTGCTTAACATCAAGGCACTTTGAGAGAGCTTCAGTTGGAAAAGGTAATTTTTGAGTGAGATTCAGCAGAAAAAGGTAATTTTTCAGAGAGGTTCACTGGAAAAAGGTAATTTTCAGAACCAATTGCTGCATTCTTTTTTGCTGTTATTTTGTCTCTTTTCTAAGTAGCCCTAATGTCATTCATGGGCACTCTATGTCAATACATCCATACTGGCTAAGTCGTTTGTGCAAAGTAAGTTTATAGAAACTGTAGCTTTAGGCTATGTTATTCCAGGGCTGTGAAGATCAAACAATGCAATTTCGCTTGGAAGTTTCATCAATTTTGCATCAATGTTGATGCTCGAGCTGGAGGCCTGCACCCAGAATCATAATTTCAGCCACAAAAAATTTTTGTTTTTGATGGAGAATCTAATTTCATATGATGATCATTGTTTGGTAATGCCGAGGCTCGGTAATGCAGCTCCATAAACCTCTGGTGCTGACCTGCTATTTTGATGGGCAAGCAGTGGAGGGGCTTCAGAGCTGATCTAGGCTGTATCAATTCATACTGTTTTGAGATACGAAAGGAAAAAGAACTAGTCGTAGAATGCACGTTATTATATGTTATTTGTATAAGTGGATGAACAAGTATTCTAGAAAGCTGCGACCTTTCATCTATTCATTTTTGGAGAGCTTCAATCTTTAGAAAGGAAATGATGCAATTCAGCTTTAATGGTTTGAAATGAAGACTCTGAAATTATCGGGCTTCTCATACATTTCTCCTTTGATTATATCATCATAGAGAAAATGAAAAAAACTCAATGCAAGATGTGAAAGTTGAGAGGCATAAAAAGAAAAATTTTAAAGCCTCCTTTTTTTTTTCTTTTTTACTGAAGTAAAATAGCAAGCATTAACGGGATAGCATTTTATTCTATCCTTTATATGTATTTGATTTCAAGTGAATATCAATGGATTTCCTTTCATTAGTCTCTTTGTTTTGTAATTCAGCCTTTGTATAGGAAATTGAACCATACAGAAGTTCATGTTCATCGATTCTATTAAACATAAAGGTAACAGAGTTGGGTTACTTTCAGCTCTTCATGTTTGCTCAGTACTGAGCACAACCGTGTTTTTCTTCTTTAAAGGACTTCGCCCCTGGCCCCCGCCCTCCAATAGCTTTCTGGGTTGAGTACATTAAAATTATGACATTTCAACTTAAAATAACTATCTTTTTATCATAAGAAAAATAGATATTTATCAAAGCTTAACTATTTTTAAGTTGGTTTGTTATTTACACCCACTGAGAGACAAATTAAGTGCATTACAAGTGATCAGTTTGTTTCTTTTCATCTAAATAAGACATTTTTCTCAATAGTTGTCTATAACACAGTTATATATATATGTATATTCATATGATTTTATATTTTAAAGGATTTTAGTTTTTAGAGTAGCTTTAGGTTCATAGAAAAATTGAGAGGAGGGTAGAGATTTCCCATATCCCCATCCTGTTGTGAGGACTCCCACAATATTAGCATCCCCCCACCAGAGTGGGGCATAATGAACCTATACTGACATATTATCATCCACAGTCCTTAGTTTACATTTAGGTTTCACTCCTGGTGTTCTACAGTCTGTGGGTTTTGACAAATGGATACTGGCAGATAGCACTGTTGTAGTAAAATAGAGAGTATTTAAACTGCCCTAAAAATCTTCTGTGCTCCACTAATTCATCCCCCCCATCCAGCCACTGATCTTTTTACTCTCTCCATAGTTTTACCTTTTCCAGAATGTTATATAGTTGGCATCATACAATATGCAGCCTTTTCACATTGGCTTCTTTATCTTAGTAATATGCACTTGTTTCCTCCATGTCTTTTCAAGGCTTAATAGCTCATTTCTTTTTAGTGCTAAATAATGATCCATTATTTGGATATACTGCAGTTTAGCCATTAACCTCTGGAAAACAACTTGGTTGCATCCAAATTTTGGCAATGATCAGTAAAGCTGTAAACATCCGAGTGCAGATTTTTGTGTGGACCTAAGCTTTTAACTCCTTTGGGTAAATAGCAAGGAGCATGATTGCTGGGTTGTATGATAAGAATCTATGTAGTTTCATTAAAATAAAAAAAGAGCCAAAGTCTCCTCTAGGCTGTACTGCTTTGCATTCCCACCAGTGTATGACAGTCTCTGTTGCTCCACATTTTCATAGGTGAATGGATAGTGATATCTCATCATTAAACATTTTATCCACCAACCCCCCCCCCCCCCCCAGAACCTGGGTTCTTTTGTCTCTGTTTCAGGGATTCCTGTTATAAATCTGGTATCCTGGCAGATATTCTGTGAGAATTGGATTGGGGAAGTGGGTGGCCTTTGACAGGTATCACAGGGGGTGGTTGACAAATGTCAGAGGTGAGGTAGATAGGACCCAGAATACTGGAGGGTATATTTTACATAAGGAAATCTATAGGTGATAATCAACAGGAAAATTCTACGTCCTTGAATGGTTAAAATTACAGCATATCTTGGGCTCTTATCACCAATCTTTGGGTTAATGGCTGAATGCACTAAACAGTTATGTCACAGAGGTATGCAGTTGTATTTTTATTTTTTATTTTTTGTTTTTTTTTGCAGTTATATTTTTAAAGTTAAAAACGATAACCAGTTGTACTAATAATAACTAAGTGTGCACCACAGTGAGCTGTTACAGAATTCAAAATCAATCACTTAAAAAAAAAATCCCTTCTAGTCAGGATATATGCAGTATGCTTCCCAAACAATTTGCCTTCCTTTTTGCAGTTATCTAACTTACTGACAGAGATTTTCTGTCAGCTAACACATAAATAATTTATTAAGTGGAGATTCTGTTTATTATGTTTTTGTTCGGGTATAACATTTATAATTATAAAGCTCTCTTGGAAGTTCAGACTAAGCCATTTAAAGTTTGTTGCTTTTTTCTCACTACAAATGCAAATGAACTTTACAAAAAATCTGCATTTTCGACATATTAAGTATCTTTCCCTCAGTAACCCCAGTAACTATTCTGGTTGGCCAGTGTGTGTAATTTTGTAAACTCTGGATTAGCCTAAGAATAGCATCATGGTCAGGATGGCCAATGGCAGGGAAAGACCATCAGAAATGACTGAAGGGGAAGTGATGGCAGAAGTTTGCAGAAGGTAGGTACCAGTGCCTCTGGCAATCCAGCTCTTTTAGAAAGATGGAGTGAAGAGGAGCCACACAAGCACAGCATAGAGTGGAAGGGCCAGAGTTTTGGAATCACTTAGAACTGAGTTTGAGTCCCAGCTCTGCTACTCACTGGTTTTGTCGCTTTGCCACATGACTGTCCTCTTTGTTTATGCAGATAATGATGATGATACTTACCATAATTGGTTCTTATTTATTCATGAGAGACACAGAGAGAGAGAGGCAGAGACACAGGCAGAGGGAGAAGCAGGCTCCATGCAGGGAGCCTGACGTGGGACTCGATCCCGGGTCTCCAGGATCACGCCCTGGGCTGAAGGCGGTGCTAAACCGCTGAGCCACCCGGGCTGCCCCATAACTGGTTCTTGTAAGATTAAATGAGACAATATTTTTATGTGTCCAGGTGAGACACATAATGTGTAATGTAAAGATAAGTGATGGGATAGGATTATCAGATATGTGTAACCATCTCATTAACTTCTCTCCCTGAAACAATGGTATGAAACACCCACATGTGAAATCACCAAATCACAAACGCCTTTTAGTAGCTGTTTACTCCCTATGCTCAATTATGCCTTGTAACTAAATATGCTGCCATTATTAAGAAATGTAAAGGTGGTTTATTTTCATTTCAAATTTTAGGATTTTAAAATCTTGTTATGATTGGGTTTGTTGAAGCTATGTAACTCATGCTCTCTCTTTCTTTTTTCCCTTAGAGAGGGAGGAGGTGCAGTGGAAGAGGGAGAGAGAGAATCTTGAGCAGGCTTCATACCCACTGCAGAGTCTGACACAGGGCTGGATCTCATGACCCCAAGATCATGACCTGAGCCAAAATCAAGAGTCGGACGCTCAACCGACTGAACAATCAGGGGCCCCTCATGCTCATTTTTAAATAGAAGATTACAGGAAACATTTCTGTTTCCTAAAGCTCCTATGTTCCAGTCCACAGGAGAGCCTCTTAGGACTGTTTCCCGGACTGTTTCACAGGTGCAATTATAGGTCCCACAATGTAGATACAGTGGATTTAAATCAATATAAAACTTCCACGTCTCATATGGAAACGTGAATATATTTAAATATGTAGGAGAAATACATGGATGTAAATGAAGAGGGTTTTTTCCTTCTTTCAAAGCTCTGCTTCCACCCTGTGAGTCAGTCATGTCCTTAAAATCCTAAATGAAACCCTATGAGGCTGACATCTTAGATGGGCTTTCCCACTCTCTCCTGTGTTTTCTCTGCACTGAGTCCACCTTTAACAGCCCCCAAAAGTGATGTTGTTACTGATCCTAGCAAGATACCCCAAAGCCTAAAGGGCATGTTTACAAAGGGAAAATGTAAAATCGTGGTGTATTTTATGGAGAAATTTGAGGTTTATCCTGGCTCAGTTCTTTCCAGATCCAAGAATGAGAAAAATCAAGACCTTTCCTGTGACTGTTAGGTGCTAAGATTTTTACGATTCATCGACCATCTACCTTCCCGAATCTCTGGGTTTCTCGCCCACTACTGTCTTCCTTTGTTTTTGTGGGCAGTGTGCCATTTTGTTTTTGTTTTTTAATCGAGATTTGGAGAATTTTGTTTTCCGCAAAACGTACAGCAGAATATTAAACGTGGCTGCCAGCCCCAGGTTATTATTTATAACCAAGTTCATGCTCAAAAGAGGCAGAACTGGGGCTAATTCTGTTAAAGCACACACACACACACACACACACACACACACACACACACAAGCCTGTCCTTTTTCTTGGACTTGCACTTTGGGGCTCTGTGAGGGATGGGGTTTTATCAATTACACCTGAGTTAGCAGGAAAAAGACTTTCTCCAACTATAGAATTCACCTCCTTCTCGCTTCTGCTCTTCGGTTTAGAGCCACAGGGACACAATCCATCAAAAGAACCTTTCCTGAAGAGGAGAATCTTGTTAAGGCTGGCTGTCAACTTGAGAAAACTAATCATGGTATTGCACAACAAAATGATTTTATACTGCTTTTCTCCTCCTTGTCTACTGAGCAGTCTATTAAGGAGAGAGGCCGACAGATGTTCAGCAACTGGCTAAAAATAGATAACCTGCTTTAAATATCAGGCGTGCCTGCATGATGCTCGAGCGAAACAGTGTGTCTGGCCTGGGCACAGAATGGAATTCAGATTGGAGACCAGGGAGGGGGCTGACTCAGATTGGTCAGCAGAGGTGCGGACTGGTGGGCAGTTCCCTTAGCCAAATGATTTAATGACTTCTTTAAAATGGCTTTCTTTTCCATTGCCAGATTATGTCAGAATGTGTGCGCTACTACTGATCTTCGTGTATATTATGTCCTATGGTAGCTCTACTTGGAGTCTGAGAGATCGATTAGTGGGTTTGAGTCTGCAAAATAGACTGAAGGCATTTTATTTTCTGCTTGCTGTGTTCTTTTTATCTTCTCTTCGATGTAGCTTTCCTTGCCCCCTTTATGCTATGCTACTAGCGGAATGCTGATGACCCAATAGGACGATAACAACCAAGTTGCATTAAATGGGAATCTGGTGGCCACAGCTGCCCGGTTACCCACTGATACTGAACGTGGCCCCAGGAGCAAAGAGTTTCATTCTTGTTTACACCTGAGAGCAAATCCTGGAAACCTACATCCTTCAACTTTCAGCTCCTGACTTGCCTTTTCTTTAAAGTCTTCCCTAAGGACCCCACGATGTTCCCCACCCCCTCCCCTCAACAACTGTAGTGCGTGAGCGCTTGTGGTCTTTCTGGCCTTCTCTCCCTCCCCTCTCCCTTCCTCTCTTCATCCCCCCTCCCTCCCTTCTCTTCCTCTCCCCCTCTCTCATTCTCTCTTCCCCTCCTCTCCCCCACCCTCCCTCCCTTTGGCAGACATTTACCACTTAGTATTTTCACTTGCTTCCATAGTTAGTAATAAGTGCTGGCCCTGGCTTTCCCTGTGTGTGCTAAGTAAATACTTGTTGATTAATTAGATTGCACATCCCAGGCAGAGGGCCTAAGGGTAGGTAGGCTCTGTAATGTGGTGCTTTGTAGCAGTTTGGGAGAAGACAGGACCACTTTTGGAAACAGATGCAAATTGCAATTTTTTTCTACCAAAAAACGTGCGTAGGAACAGACACAGAAACCTTGGCATATACTTTCAGAGTTCCCTGAATCCCCCTGAAGGCCATCTAAAAGTCTTGATTAAGGATATTGCTGTGAAAGGACCAGTTCTCAAGGTTGAGGCGCCAACTGGCTGCTTTTTACAGCAGGCAGGAGACAGCCTGCTTAATTGATGAATGCACATTTTCTGTACAGCTCTGGGGTTATGCACTTGTATCTGAACATTTGTATCCATGAGGTTGAGAGGCAATAATATATAGTGGAAAGTTCAACTGAACTCACACCAATTGGATCTGAATTTGAATCTAGTTTTTGCCACTGACTGCCTGTGAGACTATATAACCAAGCCACTTATCCTCTCTGAGCCTTAGTTTTTCTTGTCTGTCACCTAGGGATGAAGTCAAGTTCTATTTTCAGACAGAGATATAAAAACACTTAACTCTGTCTCACTCTCTTCTTGAGCAAAAGGAGATCTTGAATAGTCCTTGGGCTGGAGTTGTTAGGGCTGACAGGCTTCACTGCGGGGGAACAACTGTGGAGGAAACTAATGCTGGACAGTGATACCTTGAGGTTGTGCTTATGTGACCAATACACTTTGTTTCAGATCGCATGTAGGATACTCCCTCAGGGCTTCCAGAACTACATGAAGGCCAGAGCCCTTCCTCAGCAGGTGGAAGGAAAGCAACTAGGGTGATAACTTTGAAGGTAACCCTTTAAGCTCCAAGACAGCAAAGGATTTTTTCTCTGTTTAGTGCTGTATCTCAAGCACCTAGAAGACAGGGAGCCTCATAAGCACTTAAAACTTTTGTTGAATAAGTAAGGGAATGAAGGAGTGGATGAATTTGCCTACACACCCTGCACAGTTTAGATTTAGGATAACTTGAGTTACATAAATGGTATTATTTAAAAGGTTTTGTGATACGTGGATTGGAAGACTCACTGTCGAGATGGCAGTTCTCCCCAGATTGATTCTACACATACTATACAACTCTAAAAAATTTGAACAGGGGGTTTCCTGGTTGGCTCAGTCGGGTAAGCTTGAGTGACAAGACTCTTGATATCGGCTCAGGTCATGATCTTGGGGTCCTGAGATTGAGCCCTGAGTCAGTCTCCATTTTCAGCAGGGAGTCTGCTTGAGATTTTCTCTCTCTCCATTTCCCTTTCCCTCACCCCCACACCACGAGTGTGCACTCACTCTCTCTCACTCTCTCAACTCTATAAAAAATATTTCAGCAGGTTTTTTTTTTTTTTTAGATTTTATTTATTTATGAGAGAGAGAGAGAGAGGCAGAGACACAGGCAGAGAAAGAAGCAGGCTCCATGCAGGGAACCTAATGTGGGACTCAATCTCAGGACTCTAGGATCAGGCCCTGGGCCAAAGGCAGATGCTCAACTGCTGAGCCACCCAGGCGTCCCTCAGCATGCTTTTTGATAGAAATTGGCAAGCTGATTCTAAAAGGTATATGGAAATATAAAGGACCTAGAAAAACCAAAATAACTTTTAAAAAGAACAAAGAGAACTTTACCTTTTTTGATTTCAAGACTTATTATAAAGCTATGTTTATTAAGATAAATTGATATTGGCAAAAAGATAGACATATGGGATTATCAGAACAGAGTAGGGTTTAAGAATAGAACCACACATAAATGGTGGATTGATATTTTTTTTTGACAAAACAATTAAATGGTGGGAAAGGAAAGCTTTTAGGCAAATGTTACTGAATCAAATGGATACCCATTTAGAAAAAAATGAACATTGACCCTTACCTCACACCACACACAAAAATTACCTTAATATGCATCATAGAACTGAATCTAAAACCTAAAACTATAATTTTTCAGAAAAGAAAATAAGAGAACATCATTGCAAACTTGGGGCATGGAAGTTTTATTAACACACAAAACATAAACTGTGGGGAAAAAACAGTTGATAAATTGAACTTCATCAAAATTTAAAACCTCTATTTTTCAAAAGGTACCTTTTAGAAAACAAAATGAGCCACAGAGTGTGAGAAATCTGTGTATGTATATATGTAGCACATACATCAGGCAAATAATTTGCATCTAGAGTATATAAAAAACTCTTACAGCTCAATAACAAGACAAACATTGCAATAAAACTGGGCAAGATACTTAAGTAGACATTTCACAGAAGATATAAAAATGGCCAGCCAACACATAAAAAGATGTTCCATATTATTAGTTACTAGAGAAATTGAAATCAAAACCATGATGAGATAGCACTTCACATTTATTAGACTGAGTTAACATTAAAAAGATTGACCATACATGTGTTTATGGACTGGAGCTGTGTGTGGGAATGTAAAATGGTATAAGTGCTTTGGAAATCCATTTGGTACTTGCTTTAAAAATTAAGCACACATTGACCATATTACTAGAAATTTCATTACTAGGTTTTTACCCAAAGGTAAATAAAAGCGTGTATCATCACAAAGACCTGTATACAAACTCACAGCAGCTTTATCATAATAACCAAGATCTGGAAGTCCAAATGTCCATCAACAGGTGAATAGATTAGCAAATTGTAGTACATCAATTTAATAGAATATTTCTGAGTAATTAAATGGTGGAAGTTTTTAGTACATGTGGCAACATAGATAAGTCTAAATCATGCCAGGTGAGATAAGGGAGATAAAAACAGAGTATGTACGTAGAATTCTAGAAAATGCAATGTAATCTATAATTTTAGAAAGCAGAGGATGGAGGTCTAAAGAGGGATGGGCTACAAAGGGGTATGGGAAACTTTCTGGGGTGATGAAACTATTTGCATATCGATTGTAATGGTGGTTTTGTGGTGCATATACATGCTAAAACTCATTAAGTTATATACGTAAAATTTATATGGTTTATTGTACATAAATTATACTAAAAATTAAAAATATACAAAAGTGATTATGTCTATATTCACATTTTAAAAGTGAAAGATTAGAAGGAAGCACAAAAACTGTTCAGTTACTCCTGGGCAGTGGGAGTACAAGTGATTTTTTTTTCTACGTATGTTTATGCATTTTCCTGAATTTTCTAAAATGTACATATAATAGTTTCCTGTGTCTATTTTTACAAAACACTACAAATTGGATGGATTAAAACAACAGAAATTATCTCATAGTTCTGGAGGCCAGAAGTCTGAAATTATTATCACTGGACCAAATAACAAGGTGTTGGCAGGACTGGGCTCTCTGAGGGCAGTATATTTCTTGCCTCTTCCAGCTTCTGGTGGCTGCCAGTATTCCTTGGCTTGTGGCTGCATCACTCCATCCTTAAAGACCCACATCTTTAGATCTCTCTGTGCTCTATCTTCATATCACCTTTTTTCTGTGCAGTTAAATCTCTCTTTCTTTAAAGGATGCATGTGATTTCATTTAGGGCCCAAATGATAATTTCATGCCAAAATCTTTAATCCTATCTACAAAGACCCTTTTTCCAAATAAAGCGAAAAGTACAGGTTCCAGGGATTAGGACCTCATATTTTTGGCAGGCATTTTTTAGCCACTGTAGCACATTTTACCCCCAATATTTTTGTTTTTTATTTTCTTTGTATTTGATTTCTTAAAAATATTGAAATTGTATAAATAATAAATGAATACGTTTATTATAAAAAACTCAGACAATATAAAATGTTACAGAATAAAAATCAGAGTCCACTGTGATACTAGCCAGCACTGTGCTGAGAGTGGAGTTCCTTTATGGAGAAGGAATTCAGTAAGTTCACATCCATATGCTCTTCCTGTGAGACACACATGAGCATAATTTATTTTGTGATAGTCACTGTCAGCAGTTTAGTGTGCATCCTTTTGGACTCATCACTGTAAATTTATGTAAGGTATATTTGTAACATCACAGATATTGTAATTTCATATACTGTGGGTATGTGTGCACGTACATGCTCAGTTTTGGTTTTTGTGAATGGGAATTACATTATTCATTTCACTCTACAGAAAGCTCTTTGTCCTTAACGTTCTTGGAGAGATTTCCATGTCAGTGCCTATGGTTCCATTTCCTTTGTAGTACTTAATTGCAGAGATGTATCTTGCCAGTCCTTTTTTGTTGAATTTTCGTTTACATTTTTTTTTTTTTTACTATTTCCAGTTATGTTATAGTGAACATCCTACACATATAGCTTAGGGTACATGCTCAGTATTCTTGTAAGTTAGATTCCTAGGGGTAGATTGTTAAGTCAGAGTATATAAATTTTTTTCAAGTTTTTATTTAAATTCCAGCTAACATACAGTATAATATGAGTTTCAGGTATAGAATTTAGCGCTTCATCACTCACATACAACACCTGCTGCTCATCACAAGTGCCCTCCTTAATCTCCATCACCCATATAACCTATCTACCAGGCACCCCCCTCCCGCAATCTCCCCTCTAGTATTCATTAGTTTGTTTTCTATGGTTAAGAGTCTGTTTTCTGGTTTGCCTCTCTTTTTTTCCTTTTTCTTCTATGTTTATTTCTTAAGTTCCACATATGAGTGAAATCATATTTTATTTGTTTTTCTCTTGAACTACTAGATATTTTTCTGAAGGATACAAAAAATACCTACTTGAAGGGATGTACCCCGAAGTTTATAACATTATCAATAATAGCCAAATGTCCATATATGGATAAATGAATAAAAAAGAGGTGGTATATATACACAATGGAATATTATTCAGCCATAAATAGGAATGAAATCTTGCCATATGCAATGATGTGGGTGGACCTAGACAGTATTATGCTAAGTGAAATAAGACAATCAGAGAAAGAGTGTATGTATTTTAAATTTTGATGGATACTGCCACATTTCCAAAAAAATGCTATTTCAATTTTTACTTCTACAATACCATATGACAATATTCTTTTGCCCACATATTTGCTACTCCAGATATTATTTTTTTTTTCCTTTTTGGCAATTCAATGGAAAAAAAGTAGTATCTCATTTTAATCATTATTTCTTGTTTAATGAGATTGGGCATATTTTCATATACACCAGTTATTTGTTTCTTTTCCTCTTTATATTATTTATCAATTTTCCATTGAATTGTCTTTATTTTTAATCAATTTATAGAAGTATTTATATGTTACAGATTTTAACTCTTTGTCCATTGTATATGATGCAGGCATTATTTCCCAGTTGGTCATTTGTCTTATAACTTAGTTAAGGAATTTCTAGAACTTTGAGATTTTTATGTAGTTAAGTCTGTCTTTTACTTTATGCATTATAGCTTCTTCATCTGGCTTAGGAAGGACAATCTACCCTAAGATTACTAAAACATTCTCTGTATTTTTATCTACTAGTGTGCACTGCTTTAAGGATATGGATAATTAAACTAAAATGAAAGGCCACATGTCAAACAAACAAAATGATTTATTAGAGTAGAGGAGATTCTAGAGTCAGGCCACATGGGTTCTTATCTAAGTGTGTGACTTGGGTAGGTTACTTAACCCTTTGTGCTTCAATTTCTCCATCAGTACAGTGAGGTAGCCAATAGTCCCTACTTCAGGGGATTGCTGTGAGGATTAAATGAGTGAATAGATGTTGAATGCTTTGCATAGTGTTTGACACATAAAAAGCAATGTCTGAGTATTAGTTAAAATATACATTGGTTGTGTTACTATCTGAATCTAGGAAGTGGGAAGAAGAACAGCAAGAACTCTTAGGTTTGAATACCTACAAGTTCTGACATTGACACAGATGCTTGTATTCGATATTTTATGTGGTTGCTATTAACCACTGAGGCCCAGAGAAACTAAGTATCTCCTCCACAGTAATACAAGTAGGAAGTCATTAAACCAAGGCAGCTCATGTTCTTTCATTACACCCCTGAGGTGGCCTAAGCAGAGGCCTATATTCAGAAGTCACTCTTTGAATGTTACCTTCCTATTGGAAGAGGGTACCGCAAGCTCGGTAGCTTTGAAGGACCACAAAGCCTGAAGATTACAGCTACACCTATGTAAATGTAGCTGTATAACTGAACAAAAAAAGGTACAGGACCTTGTTGGACTGTATTAGCCTACCTCTATTACCTGTATTACTCTGAGGCCTGCCTACCCCTGTTAAAAAAGAAATGAGACAACCACATTAGGTCCTGTTTGTCAGTACTCCCTATTACCATTGTAACATTTAACATAAAGATAGGTGACAAGCTAATAAATGTCAAACTAAAAAAAAAATTTCCTTTTTGTACCTTAAATATGTTTGTTTTGTTGGTCTGCATATGCTTTTGTTTCCGGGAAATGTAAGGGAAGTAATCATTGTTACTTTATCATCATAAATACTGAAGCTGTGATGCATTTGTGCTTACTATAAGAGGCAGTATAGCATTATGATCAAGTATCAGACTCTGGGAACCAAACCACAAGGCTGAAATCCCAACTCTGCTGTTTAGTTGTATGACCTTGGTCAATGTATTTAACCTCCCCTATTGGTAAACTGAGGACCAGTTTAGCTGCTTTTCCATGCATTTCTGTCATCCGTTGACTCTATCCTCATTCCATTAGCAACTGAGTATTTGAATGGTCCTTCTGTCCAGCAAGGAATATCATGGTAGAAATAAGAGGATGAAAAAACAGAGCTCTTGTATTTCAAACAGGTTCTATAGCAAATGGTAGGTATAATATTAAAGAAAAGGCCTTTGAGTTAAGGTAACCTGCTCATTTGGTTTAGTTTCAGAAGTCCAGGCTATAAGAGTTTCAGGCCATGAGCAGATCTGGTCCCCCACCCACCATAAAAAAATAGGTTCAGAAGGAGGGAGAGAAGCCAAGGCTGTCACATGCCCAGACTTGATGGAGTCCACAGGATGTTTAGTTGTGGAGGGAGAGATGGAGAAGAAGAAGGTAGTCTGAGAAAAGGAGCTGTGCGTCCTGTGCACCAACCACTTCCACCCTGTAGCGAGTGCTAGTCTAGTGAAGGCAGAATCTTCAGGAAGGTTTGAATTCTTGAGAACAGAGGGCCCTATGCTTCACTGAGGAAGAATCATCTTCTTGCCACTCGTATCCAGCATGGTGTATGGCAAAAAGGAGGAGGTATCTGCATACTGGACTGGCTTCTGGAGTGACCTGCGTAGTCAGAGGTTTAATGCTCTCCTACTGCTGTCTTAAAATTCTTAATAATTTTTGAACAAGCGGCCCAGCATTTTCATTTTGCACTGGGCCCCACAATTTAGTCAGCTGGACCTGTCTACACAAAGGGACCAGCAACAATTCTGAGACCCTGGCCTAAATGGGAGCAATGTAGTAATGTCCCCCACTCTGTGACCTGGGGAGAGAAGTAGTTGGGAGACAGTGGACACCTGACGTTTTGTAGCGGGGACAAGGAGAATGCATTAGTGACGTGCATAGACTAGTGACCAAAGGCCAGATGGGACACTAGATATGTTGGTGTATGTCAGTATGGATACCGATGCTCCTGTGGACCAGAGGGTTTCAGCTAATGTTTTGAATATCCCACAAGTATCTTGGAACTTCTCATCTCTCAGGGAGATGGGGGGAGACCTGGAACAGCCTGAGATTTTGTTTCTCAGACTCTGCCAAATGGGCCCTTAAAATAAATTTAGTCAAAACAGTAAGAATAGTGGCAGTTCTTGCATGCATGAATGTATAGATACAAGATTTTGGCCAACTACAAGAGTAAAAGTGTGCCTTCTTATGAATTGGCTTATTTATTTGTAAATGCATTGCTTTCCATGTAGATATTCTGCATCTCACACGTGGGTGGTTTTAGTTAAAGCTGATGGTTTTGTTCTTAAAATAATGGAGTTTCTCCTGCTGGCAGTCAGCTTAGATACTGAATTATTTTTCAAATGACTTTAACTGAGTAATTCTCAGATGACCTAAACTAATTTCTTGGCCTTGTACATCTCAGACTCTTAATTTTCAACCTTCTCTTGTTAGGGTATGTCGTGGGAAGCCAACATGAATTTGTTAAACTCTGAATTATAGAAGACAGGCAACCATCTGGAACTGGAAAAGTGCAGGGTTTCAGAAGAGCTCTTCACATTGTGAAGCATCATTCACGTGCTCTCAAGTTCGCCTTGTGCTGTAGAGGACGATGATGGCCACCCGGGTCTCCTCCAGCACAAGCCACTCAAAATGGTACTATAAGTAAATGGGGTGTGTGACTTCAAAGAAACACCAGGTCTGAGGAAAATCAAACCACATATGAGAGGACAGAATGTTTCCCCCGTGGAAGCAAAATATTTTGGTATCTTGAGATTTAAGTCACTGTAAAGAAACTGTTAAACTAGGGTTTGTTTTGTTAGAGGTTACATTTCCAAGTGCAGGGAGCCTAGACTGCCTTTGTACACTGTGCTAAGAAACCATCTTTTCTCCATCCTTGCAAACGTCCCATCCATCTTTGATAGTGTCTGTCGGCCTTACAGCATGCCGCAACAGTGAGCGCAATATCCAAAGAGCGAGTGTCAAGTAGGCATCAGCAAAGCAAGGTATAAACAGGGAAAATAAGATTCGACAGGGCTTGGGGGGTGGGGAGGAGAAATGATATAGCTTCTAGTTTACCAGATAAGGCTTATCTGAAAAAGTGTTGTAGTCCAGTTTTAAAATGATAAACACATAGGGCTGAAAGGGCCCCTGAGAAGTCATCTGATCCATCCTCCAACCTCCAGGGAGGTTTTATCTAAACCATTTTTACCAAGAGGTGTCTGTCGTGTTCTTAAAATTCTGTGGGGAAGTGGATCTGACAGGCTCTCTAGTATCCCATTACAATGCTTTATAACCACACATGTCAGGGAGCCCCTCTTTATACATATATATTCTTTCTTTCTCTAGCTAAAGCCCATTGTTTCCTGTTCTATCCTCAGTAGAGAAGTGTTCATACATCTGGATACAGCTTCTGAATAATAATCCTTTCTGTATTTAAAGAGACATTAAGTGACCCATTTCTTTCTCTCCTTGAGACTAAATAATCCCAGGGGCTTTATCCTTTTTGCATTTACCCATTTCCCATATCCCTCTGAAGTTTTTGATGTCTCAAGCTGGGCTTTTTTCCTTGGCAGGAGTTGTGACTTGTGGGGGTTTCTAATGCCAAGATCATTTTGTAAGTAACTACCTCTATGTGGTTGCTTTTTGGGACTTGTCCACATAAACACTGTACAGTGGAGTGAGAGTATGTCATTGGATTCTGTGGGCATGTTACAGGGCATTTCCCATGCCACCCTCAGTTTCCTACTAAATCTGAGGGTTGCCGGAGCAACGAGAGGAAACTGGAGCATGAGACAGGCCAGGAGGATTTTGGAAGCTGGCTTCAGCTCACAGGATAGGAAGAGGAATTTGACTTCTTGAAGTTACATCTTTAAGAGCCTCTACCACTCCAGCCTAAAGGCCTCTGGACGATGGTAATTTGCAAACCCTGCCATCATTTTGGGCTCCTTGTCAACCATTTGGGGCTTAAGAACCAGGACCTAATTCTTCTCTTACCCCAAAAAGCTAGATGTCTCACCTCTGGGACAGTCTGGGTATTTCCCCTATGGGTTCTGGGTAGGCCCATGGCTTTCTGAAGGCAGACTGGGAGAAGTAGCAATCACAGGCCATCGAGTCCTGCCCCTGACCTTCTTCTCCACCAAACAAAACCAACACCCAGAATTCCTGTCTTTCAAGTCTTTGCCTTGTGAAAATTTGTTATGTGCCCTAAGTTCCCCCTTCAGAATCATGGCAATTACTCAAAATAGGGAAGTAGGAATTGCCTTCAGCTATAATGTAGAAATCTCTATTTTGAGGAGACTATACCAAATGTCAGCCATAAGCCATAACTGCGGTGGAAGCAGGCAAGCCTCTTTTAGAACGGTTGAAAAATTAGAGAATCATTTCTGTTAAGTAAATAAAAACATTCTCTATGTGCCCATATTTTATAAAATGTAGAGGGAACACAGATGTTCATTCCTGTTATAGTCAAAAGCCTGCCTGAAAAAGGGTTTCCTGTGGACAGTGCTTCATGTGAAGTGTATATTCTATTAACATCTATGTTTATAATTATCCTGCAGTTTTATTTAGACTTGGATGGATAGAAGCACAACATGGCAGCTTTCTCACAGATCCTAGCAGCTGATGGGCAGAGGTTAATTTGTCTGTACATGGACACATTAGCTTGTCACATCTGCTATTAATTGCAAACAGATATATTAGTCTAATTAAACATTGCAAGGAACTGACCTAAATTGTTTAATGCCTGTTGCTATATCGACTCCACGATTAGCACACTTCAGGCTGCATGTTTATCCTTGCTATGCTGATAGGAAGTAGCAGTCTTAAGTCTACAGCTAGTAACGGTTCTTGCGGTCATCACTGCTGGTATGTTAACTATGCTTGAAATGAAAAAATAAAACTCATGTGACATAATCATGTGAATTTGCTGTTGAACTACAGCCATTTCTACCCCGTTGCCTTGACCAAGAGCATTTTCAAATGCTTATTTTCTGTGGCAGCTGTCTAAGTGGGTTGCAGCCGTTCTAATTTTGGAGCTCATTATTAGGACAAACAGTTGTGGTACATCAATAGCCCATCAGAATTAATTAAATGGGGAGCAGCAACTGAATGTTCATCAGCTCATTCGCAAGCAATCGGGGCAGAGGGTGTATCTCCCTACTCTGACTTGAGGCTGCTTTGTGACTTGCACTTAGGACATGTTTAGTGATGACCAGATAGAAAATGTTTACATGTGGCTAGTATCTAAATAGGAGAAGCCCAGTAATTGGGTGCATCTTGGAATTAATGACGAGATGATCTGCATTTCTTTCTTTACTTTTTGTCAGCAATAGGTTATCCATGGCAGTGGTATTGGCAAACCTTTACTTTCCTGCTTTGAATGTCTTCCCCCACCTAAAAGAAGCTCCATGCTGTGCCTGAAGTGGTATCCAGCACCCGGTATTCAGTAAATATTGACTGTATGAAAAACTAAGGAAACTGGTTTCATCTTCTGTGAGACAGAAACAGTTTATTCGAATATAAACCTCTTATTAAGAATGTAAAGGACTTTTTCAAGATACTAAAAGGAAAAAGGAAAGAAAATTCTAGTTTTTAAAATAAGAAGATCAGATAAAGTCAAATTTAAAGCAGCATGTGTAGATTTTCATCAGTCCTTCTAAGTGTTGACGTAGAAGGCTCTGAATTGATATTCAGGCATGTTTAAGGTAAGGATATAGTGTGCCAGCTTGCCCAAACTTGCCACCCTGCAGAAAGCAGCCTTCCTCGGCTGGCCTCACAGAGTCCCAGGTAAGACAGTAAAGGCTGTCAGGGTGGGGAGCATAGCAGGCAGAGAGCATCTATTCTCTGTTCTCCTTTCTCTTTCTTTTGTTATTTAGTACAGCAGCTCAGGCACTTGGAAGTAAGTGTACTTTGCATGCTTCTTCTAGCAGATGGAGCAGTAGATCTAGTGAAAGATTGATGCAGTTGGCCCCTTATACTGGAGACTCAGAGGCTGTACTAATGCTTTGGAAACCATTTCTCTGGCTTCTCTATGATTCTGGACTTGGCTGTCCCCTCAGTAGTGTCAGGTCTCCTCTGCCCTGCTCAAAGCTTACTGGCATCACTATTCATGATTAAGGCAATGGGCTTTCATTTTGATCTTGATAGATGTGATATAGGATTGTGAATGCAGGAATGGAAGCCAGCAACTTTTTAAGACCTGTTTTGTTTAGTTTGATCCCCACCCTGCCCCTTCTTCCTCAGCTACAACTCTGGAATCAGAGAGACCATTTTGTTGAATATGTGTATGAGCTCCTCTTTCATGATGGAAAAATTCACTCATTTTTTATTTAACAAACGGTATGACCACTGGCACAAAGATGAGTTAGAAATAACTCCTGTGGGGTGCCTGGCTGACTCGGTTGGTAGAGTATGTGACTTTTGATCTCAGGGTCATGAGTTTGAAACCCATGTTGGGGTAGAGATTTCTTAAAATGCTTAAAAAAATGGCTCCTGCTCTTGAAGAGCTCATAGTCTATACCAGAAGTTGAGAAAGATACACTGACAGATAATAGGAGGAAAGAATATATAACAGACAAAGGAGAGGATCACTAGTTTTCTCTGGGGCTGAAGTCTGTGTGGAAGACTTCACATAGAAGACAATACGGGTAGGGTATTGAAAAGACTCATTAGCTTTTAATCAGGAATACTTGAAGAGTCAAGGGATATTAGCATCAAAGTGCATTTATTTAATCACCTCATAAATATTTACTGATGCCAACTGTATACTTTGCTTGGCACTGTTCTAGCAATGGAAATATAATGGTGAAGGGAAAGATACAAAGTTTCTTTCTCATGAATCTTAAATTTTAGTTGGAGGAGATAGTTAAATATCTAAAATGTCAGACAAGGATAAATGCTATGAAGAAGAATAAAAAGAGGATTAAAAGGATAAAAAGTGGTGGTGATGGTGGTGGCAAATTATGCTATTTTGTGTGAGGAAGTTGGAAAGCCTAACCAGGATGAGATGACATTCGAGCAGACAGCCAAAGGAGTACCACAGTGAGCCATGTGGGTATCTGTGGAAGAATATTCCAGGTAAAGGTCAACAACTGTATCCAGTTTATCAACATTAGCAAGAATTTAAAGAAATTTGTTTCACTGAAAGAGAGAGGGCATGTGTGTTCTGCAACTTCATGAGATAGATATTTTAATATCTCTACAGAGAATAATATTTTGCCAAGTCCTACAAAGAGCATTCCTACAAAGAGAAGTCCTACAAAGGGCTTCAGGGAGCTTGGGTATCTTCTGAAAATCTCCATAATCATTTGGGGCTCAACATAATTTTTTTTCCACAGTTGAAACAATTTGGTGCTAGTTGGTGATTCTGTGAGTCCTAGACATCTGGCCTACATCTAGATTTTTCCTAAAGTAGTGGTTTCTAAGCCTGGTTATCACATTTGGTCCTAATTTTTAAAATGACACATTTCAAAAATGTGGATACCCAGAATCCATCTCTAGAGATTTTGATTCAGTTGGCCTGAGGAGAGGCCGAGGAATCAACTCCCTCAGGTAAAATCTCTCTGAGCTCTCCCAGATTTGAAAGCCATTGTTGTAATAGTGCTTTTTACACTTCTGTGTGTATATAACTCACCTGGGGCTCTTGTAAAATGCAGATTATGATTGAAGTAAGTTTAAGCTAGAAATACTCCATTTCTAACAAGCCCAAGAGGCTGGTCTTTGGATGACACTGAGTAGCAAGGTTCTATGCAGCATTGTCAGTAATGAAACCAGAGCAGCTCATTGCGATAAGGGGAATAAGAAGCAGACTAAACCTCAGTATGGAGGAGGGCAAATTCACCCCACCTCTGCTATCAAGCATCCACAGATGTTCCTCAAATCTTAGGCCTCTGCTGAGAGCTATAGGATGGAAGGGCTCTGAATGCAGCATGAATAGCAATGTCAGGGAGAGGGGAGCATGTGAAGCTCTGACTTGGTAGGAGAGGTTGGGGGTCATAACATAGGCATTCCTCAATCAGCCTCCTCCTCCTCCTCTCCCCAACCAGTTTCTCTCTCTTGTGTTAGGAGTTAAGGAAAATTCCACTTGGTCCATGAGGTCTTCTTGTCTCCTTCCTACACAGACCATTGAACCGTTCACCCTCAGTGCCTCTCATTGGATCACCTTTTCCTTTATTCTTACCTGCTTTATGTGAGTCATTTCAATCTCTCCACTGAAATTATAAACTCTGTAAGGCTGTAACAGCCATAAAAAGCTGAATTCATACCAAGAATCATAGAATCTTGTCTCTAGAAGAGAACTCAGGAAATTCAGGAAATGTAATCCCCCTCTTAGGCTTACTGCTTATTTCTGTACCCCCCACAAAGGTAACCTGCAATCCTACCTGAAGACTGCCCACTTGTGGAAAGCCCACTTCTTTGTGGATTGGACCATTAAAAAGAAATTCACAGAAATGAAATCTGGCAGTCTTATCACCTGATAGCCCAGAAGATGAAAATAACAATAAATAACTAATATATTTAACTGATACTAACATTTAAGTGCTTAATAAGTGTTGGACCTATTCTAAGTTTTGCATGTAGTTTTTATCACTGGGTCTTGACAACAATGCTGTGAGGCAAATATTATCATTAAATTCCTTAGGAGTGGAGAAGAGCCAAGTAAATAGTCTGAGATGATACAGCTAGACAGTGGAATATACTAAGGAGAGAGGGTATACTAAGCTGTCTGGTTATAGAGAACATACTATCGGAACGTGGCATACATTCATCCTGCAGAACCAATCTGTTCTGTCCCTTATTTTCATGAACAAAGTCAAGGCTTCCCAAAAGGAAATTGAGACCCAGGGAATTGTCTTCTTTACCAGAAAAAAGGCTCTGTTGCACTTAAGATATGCCTCACGTGTTGGATGTACTAGACCACTCCCTGAATGTGGTGGTACGGCCTGGGATGGTTCTACAATCCCTAGGACACATACAACAGTTCTAGGGTTGTAGTCAAGAGGGATGGAAAAATCTTTCATTGATAATTTGGTCTCCAAAAATATCAATGTTGAATTGGTCCTATATATTAGGGATGAGCTTCCAGTTGGCTCCCATCTAGTTCAGAACCATCTAGGGGCTTCCCATCAAAGCTGGGATCAAATCCCAGCTTCTTATTCAGTTCCATGTGAACCCACCAGGCTCCATGTTCAGTGGCTCACACTGCTCCCTAACATTTGTGGAACTCAGACAAGTGATAAAAGTTGAGGACCACATCCCATATATCCTAAATATTAGAAACTATAAACCAAGCTAGTAAACTATTAAATGAAATATGTTCTAGTCTCCCATTTTGGAAAACCTACCTTTCTAATGATGAAAGCAAAAAGTCAGCCATCTGAATTTATCATTGCATATATCTAAATGTTTAATACAAATAAAACTAAAAGATGAAAATGCTGCTTATGTCTTCAAAGGCTAGTTTTCTTCTAAAATGTCAATTTAACAGGATTCCTGGGTAGCTCAGTGGTTTAACGCCTGCCTTCGGCCCGGGGCATGGTCTGGGAGTCCCAGGATCGAGTCCCACATCGGGCTCCCTGCATGGAGCCTGCTTCTCCCTCTGCCTGTGTCTCTGCCTCTCTCTCTCTCTGTGTCTCTCATGAATAGATAAAATCTTTAAAAATAAATAAATAAAATGTCAAACTATTATGATTAAAAGGCAAATACAAATTATAATGACTATCAAGGTTTTAAATGAAATTAGCAAAGCTGAAAGTTTATTTAATTTTTGGAAATATTAATATTCTTTAATATTTTTATAATATAAGGTATGCACAATTCTAGAATTTAATGTTTACCTAGTTGTCTTAATATCATGCTTCATGCATGTTACACCTAGACCTAAATGCATACAAACTTAGGGGAAATATGTGTTGTTTACTATTGTGAAATGTTCCTCAGTTTCCATATGTAACTAGCAAATACCACTCTAACTTGTGGATACTTTTAGAACCAGGGAATAGAATGGGAGAGAAGCAAGAAAAGGGATACTTGATGCTATAGAGAAACAACCTTTATTATGCAAGAAACAATTGTATTCATGTTTTCTGAGAAAAAGGATTTGACAAGTTAATTAATTTGTCTTTTTTGTAAGCCAAAGTGCTTCCATGTCTCAAACCCTCACTCAGTGCATTCTGAATCTGTATGTCAGCCCAGCAAACCTCAAACCTTTACAGGGAGACAGCTGCCTTTTCTGTTGAGGATAGAGGACAAGGGATATGGAGCAACAATTCTCTGGAACCTGGATGGAGTGAGTCACAAAGGCCACTGTGTAAAATTACGGTTGTGCGGCAGAGCAGATCATCGAAGGTTCTGTGTGATAGAGGCATCCATGCATTGGTCATTTGTGTGTATGTGTGTGTGTTTGTGAGAGAGAGAGAAAGAGATTGAGAGAGAGAGAGAAATTCGAGGCTTTCTGAAGCAAAGGCTGAGGGCAGGGACTCCTCTGGCCTAATGTAAGCAGGATAGTGCCCTGGCCTTGATGATTTTCAAACACACCCAGCAACATCCTGCTTCCAGCCATGGTACTTCCCCATGAAATCTCTGGCCTTAGAGCTTTGCATTGCTTGCTCCCCACTTCATTCAGGTCTCCCCACAGATCGGAAGACTGCCCTGCTCTGGAGGCCTTCCTGCCAGCTCTGGGACTGTGCAGGCCCACAGAAGGCTGCTCGGGCTCAATGCCATCCCTTCAAGATGGCCACTCTGTCTAAGATAGTCCTCCTGCCCCATCATTATCACCTCCCCTGCTTTGCAGTACTGCATACTTCTTATGAATAGCTCAAAATGCATCCTATATTTGTCTACACTGGTGTGTAAGTGCCCTGAAGAGGAACTCTGCCTTTCTTGTTCATGGATATGTCCCCAGTACCCAGAGAAGTGCCTGTCACATTTTGGATGTTCAACAATACTTTTCATGAGTGAATGAATGAATGGAGAAATTTGGAATAACAGTTTCTTATTGCAAGGAGGGAATGATTATACTTTATGGTGAAGGTTTTTGGTAAGGACTGTCCTTTCCTCTCTGGGATTCCCTGGGTTCCTAGGCAACAGCTGGGACTGGGAACACTTCTTTCCCCCTGCAGGCTTCCTGGAAGCTTTGACTTTCCCCTTCATCTAATGAAGAACAAAGCAGGTGTGACACTGAGCAAATTAGCAATACTTCTCTCATCCCTACCTGGGAAGCTGTGGAGCTGCCTTTCAATTATAACAGTGCTTTCTCTATGGCAAAAAAGAACAGGGACACAATATTAATGAAGACCAAGATGATCTTACTCCAACCAATTAACACTTTCCAAGTGACAGGACTAGCAGTGAAGCAATGGTTTTTACATTCTAGGGAATAGACACATGAGGGTTTCATTTTCTGTCTCTGGGAGAGAGTCAAACTAGATGCTACATACAAACCCCCTATAGAAGGGTCTTTGCTCAGAAATCCAAACCATATGTCTCTGATCATTTCATTCAAAGACACACAGAAAAAGTTAAAGAATAAGCTAGAACCTGCCTTTAAGAAGTGAATGAAATGTTATTATAGAAATACTTACAAAAATGAGATAAAATCTATGGACTGATTTCCAAATTGTAGCAATTGTCCTCAAATTACTCTACTCCTTTCCTAGTCAACAGTTTTTACATCTTTGTGCTACTTTTTTAGATCTTTGGGACCCCTGGGGACATTGCCTAGAAGTTGAGCAGAGGCAGTTACACTACCAAGCCGTCTATCTGCCTGAGTGGCTAGTTGATTGCCAGGTGTCTGTAGACAATATCCATGTTTGTTTCTCCTTCTATTGTTTTCATTGTGACTGTTCAATCTGCATATGGGTGGAGGATATTCTGTAAAACTCAGTTGGGTAAGCTTTCCAGGAATTGTTTTTTCTAAATGATTGCCTTAGTACATGTTTTCTTTTTTTTTCTAAAGATTTTATTTATTTATTCATGAGAGACACAGAGAGAGAGGCAGAGACACAGGCAGAGGGAGAAGCAGACTCCCCATGGGGAGCCTGCTGTGAGACCCGGTCCCAAGACCCCAGGATCATGCCCTGAGCTGAAGGCAGATGCTCAACCACTGAGCTCTTCAGGTGTCCTGCCTTAGTACATGTTTTTAATTTAAAAAAAATTTTTTGAGGAGAGTTGACCTACAATGTTACATGATCTTTGGGTATACAACTTAGTGATTGGACAAGTTTATACCTTATGCTGTGCTTACCACAGGGGTAGCTACTGTTGTCTCCATACATCATTATTACAATATCATCGACTATATTCCTTCTGCTGTGCCTTTTATTCCTGTGACTTACTCATTCCATAGGTGGAAACCTGTATCTCTGACTCCCCTTCACCCATTTTACTCAACTCCCCACCCACCTCTCCTCTGGCAACTATTAGTTTCTTCTCGTATTTATAGGTCTGATTCTGCATTTCGTCTGTGTATTCATTTGTGGGGGTTTTTATATCCCACTTATGAGTGAAATCATATGGTATTTGTCTCTCTGTATACACACACACACACACACACACACACACACAATGGAATATCATCCAGGCACAAAAACGATGAGACTGTGCCATTTGAAACAACGTAATACACCTAGAGGGTATTATGCTAAGTGAAATAACTCAGAGAGAAACAAATACCATATTATTTCACTCATAAGTGGAATCTATAAAAAAGATACATACATATATCTTACATCTTTCTTAACCATTCATCTATTGATGGATATTCAGTTTACTTCCATATCTTGGCTATTATAAATAATTCTGCAATAAACATAGAGGGGCATATATCTTTTTTAATTACTATTTTTTTGAAGGATAGATACCCAGTAGTGGCATTATTGGATTATATGGTATTTCTGTTTTTCATTTTTCAAGAACTCTCCATAGTCTTTTTCACAGTGGCTCTAGCAATTTAACATTCCCACCAATGGTGCACAAAGGTTCCTTTTTTCTCCACATCCTCTCCAATACTTGTTATCTTTGTGATTTTAGCTATCCTGACAGGTGTAAGGTGATATCTCATTGTGGTTTTGATTTGCATTTCCCTGATGATTAGTGATGTTGAGCATCTCTTCATGTCTGTTGCCCATCTGTATATCTTTGGAAAAATGTCTATTCATGTCTTCTGTCCATTTTTAAAGTAAGATATTTATTTTTTGATGCTGAGTTGTCTGAGTTTTTTTTTATATATTTTGGATATTAATCACTTATTGGATATATCATTTCAAATATCTTATCCCATTCATTTTTATTTTGATCTAATCCCAATCGTTTATTTTTGCTTTTGTTTTCCTTGCCTCAGAAGACATATCTAGAAAAATGTTGCTATGGCTAATGTCAGAGAAATTACTGCCTGTATTATCTTCTAGGGGTTTTATGTTGTCACATTTCACATTAGATCTTTAATTCACTTTGAATTTATTTTTATGGATCATGTTAGAGAGTAGTCCAGTTTGATTCATTTGCATGCAGCTACCCAGCTTTCCCAACACCACTTATTGAGGGATTGTCTTTTCCCCATTATATGTTCTTGCTTCTTTTGTCATAGAATAATTGGCCATATAATTGTGAATTTCTTTCTGGGTTCTGTTTTGTTCCATTGATCTGTGTGTCTATTTTTATGCCGATACCTTACTGTTTTGATTATTGTAGCTTTATAATATATCTTGAAATCTGAGATTGTGATTCCTCCAGCTTTTTTTTCTTTCCCAAGATTTTTTTGGCTATTCATGGTCTTTTGTGGTTCCATACAAATTTTAGGGTGGGTTGTTCTAGTTCTAGGAAAAATGCTGTTGGTATTTTGATAGGGATTGCATTGAATCTGTAGATTGCTTTGCGTAGTATGGACATTTTAACAATATTAATTCTTCCCATCAGTGAGCAGGGAGTATTTTTCTATTTGTTTGTATTGTCTTCAATTTAATCAGTGTTTTACATGTAGACATTTACAATAGTAGACATATAATCTAAGAAACATGCCCAGAATGATAATTGAACAGTCAGAAATGAACACAATAAGCTGGAAGTTTTCATAAGCTGCCCAGTATGTTCTCAGCACTGTGCAGGCACTGTAGGGACATACAGGGCGCTTGTGATGTTTTGTGGCCATGAAGCATCCATTTCTTCATCCTCACAGCACATGAATTTCTCAAAAGTTAAAAAATCATATGCATATTTTTTTTAATTGGATGACATGGCTTAAAAGAACACGTGGGGAAAATCCCACCTCAGGAAAGTGGGATTTCTCCTTATTCTTTGCATTAAGTACAACTAAAAATCCTGGGCTCTCTATATAAAAGAAACAAAGAGGACTCTGAAGGATAGAAAAAGGTTGACCAGCTAGAGACCTCAAGACCCAAGGAACAACACAGTAGTGAATTTCCTGGGTTTTCTTTGGCCTCCTGTATCCCAGACTTGTAACTAAAGAAGTCAGCAACTCAGAAATCCTAACAGACTCAGACAAAAAAGGCCCAACAAAAGTCTATTCTCTTTAGCCAAAGAGTCAGAAAAGGAACAGACTATCAAGACAGAAAATGTTTAGATAATGATTGCTGTATTAGATAGGGTTCTCCAATGAAATAATATCAATATGATAGATAGATAGAAAGAAAAAATAAGAAGCAGCTAAAAAAAGAAGATACAAATGGGATCCAGAGTCCCATAGCATAACAACCAAAAGATGCCTGAATGTTCTCTAAACAGAAAAGAAATAATTAAAGAAGGAACCATAGAACCCCAGGAAGAAAGATATAACAATAAAAAGTTAAAATACAAGCAAATATGTTATATTTTCCTTTCCCTTTTTAGCTTATTAAATTATAGTTGACTGTTAAAAAATATAATACAGTGAAGAATTATAATACAGTTAAATATAATAATACTAAATTATATTTGACTGTTAAAAATTATAATAAGTGAAGGATGGTTCTAGATGTATGAAGAGGAAATACTTAAGACAATTATAAATGGGAGGAAGGTAAAGGAAAATAAAAGGTGGGCAGCCCAGGTGGCTCGGTGGTTGAGCGTCTGCCTTTGGCCCAGGGCATGATCCTGGAGACCCGGGATTGAGTCCCAAATTGGGCTCCCTGTGTGGGGCCCACTTTCTCTATACCTGTGTCTTTCTTTGTGTCTTTCATGAATAAGTAAATAAAATCTTAGAAAAAATTCCAGAACATTAAAAAAAGAAAAGAATATAAAAGGTGATAGATTCCTACATTTCACTTGTAAAGTGTAGACCACAGTAAAATGTGGTAAGTTATGTATATACATGTAATACCTAAAGCACCATTTTTAAAAACTATACCAAAAAGATACACTCAAAAATCCTACTAATAAAACTAGAATTCTAATGATTTCAATTTATCACAAAGGAAAGGAGGAATAAGAAAACAAAAAACAACAAAAGAAATAAAAAAATGGCAGACTTAAGTCCTAACATATCAATAACTACATTAAATGTAAATGGTATAAATGAACCAATTAAAAGACAAAGGTTGGTAGAGTGGCTTGAAAAATATTTCCTAAAAATGTATGACTACAACAAGCTCACTTCAACTATAATAATATTTGGTAGGTTGGAAGTAAAGAGTAGAAAAAATATATAGCATTCAACATTAATAAAATGAAAGCAGGAGTAGTTACATTAATGTCAGATAAAACAGACATCAGAGCAAAGAAAATTACCAAAGAGAGGGATATTACATAATGATAAAAGGGCTAATATATCAATAAGACATGGAATTCTAAATGTGCATCTGTCAAAAAAAACCCCTGCAAAATATGTGAAATAAAATTGATACATACTATAGGAAGAAATGGACAAATTAAAAATTATAATTGAGAGTTCAACACTCCTTTCCCATCAATTGATAGAACAACTAGACAGAAAATCAGTAAAATAGAAGAAGTCAACACCATCAAACAGTGAGATCTAATCAATATTTATAGAACACTCCATCCCTTAGCAGAAGAATACACATCCTATATAAATGCTCACAGAACATATACCAAGGGAGACCATATACTAGGCCATAAAACAAACCTGATTAATTTTAAAAGAACTGTTACCATAAGGATTTTGTTCTTTAACCACAATGAAATCATATTAGAGATCAGTAATAGAAAGCTAATAAGAAAATCTCCAAATTCTTGGAAAATAAACAACAATGCCTCTCAATAATCCATGGATGAACAGGAAATCTAAAAGGAAATAAAAAATACATTGAATTAATGGAAACAATAATGCAACATATAAAATTTGTAGGATATAGCTGAAGCAGTGCTGAGAGGGAACTGTATCGCACTGAATGCTTATATCAGAAAAGAAAGGAAGTCTTAATAACTAAAATTTCACCTCAAGAAACTAGCAAAAGAACAAAATAAATGGAAAATAAGCAAAAGAAGAAAATAATAAAGAGCAAAAAAATCAATGAAATTGAAAACAAAGGCAGTAGGAAAAAAACAGTAAAACAAAAAATTGGTTCTTTGAAAAGGAATCGATCAAATTGAAAACACTAGCAAAACTAAGACAAAGAGTAAAGGAAGAAAAGATACAAATTACGAAAATCAAGAATGAGACTGTGGACATCTATAGTAAAGCCTGTGGACACCAAAACAAGGGGATACTAAGAATAACTTATACACAACCTAGATGGAATAAACTGATACCTTGAAAAACATAAACCACCACAGTTCACTCAATATGAACTAGATCATTTAAATACTACTATTAAACAAAAGGAATTCACAATTTTAAAATTCCCAAAAAGACCTCTCCAAGCCCAGATGTTTAGAGAAGAAAGAATACAATTCTACATAGTCTCTTCCAAAAAATAGAACAGGAAGGAATACTTCCCAATTCATTTTTAAGCTAATATTAACTTTTATATAAAAAACAGTACAAAAAAGGAAAACCAGAAACTAATATCTCTCATGAATATAGACATAAAATCTTGAACAAAAGTAAGCAGAGCTCAGCATTGTGTAAAATGAAGTATACATCACGGCCAAGTAGAGTTTATTCCAGAGATACGAGACTGGTTCAATATTTTAAAAATCAATCAATTTTCAACCAATGTGAAAAAGTCAATCAGCCAATCTATGGAAAACCCTACTGCTAACATTATATAGTGGTAAAAGACTGAATGCTTTCCCTCTAAAACTGGGGAGAATGTCCATTCTTAATATTCTTATCCGTAGTACTAGAAGTTCTAGCCATGATGGTTAGGCAAGATAAAGGAATAAAAAATGCATATCAGAAAGTAAGAAATAGGGCAGCCCCGGTGGTGCAGTGGTTTAGCGCCGCCTGCAGCCCAGGATGTGATCCTGGAGACCCCGGGATCGAGTCCCACATCAGGCTCCTTGCATGGAGCCTACTTCTCCCTCTGCCTGTGTCTGCCTGTGTCTCTGCCTCTCTCTCTCTCTCTCTCTCTCTCTCTCTCTGTGTGTCTCTCATGAATGAATGAATAAATAAAATCTTTAAAAAGAAGAGAAAGTAAGAAATAAAACTGTTTCTATTTGCAGATGACATAATCATTTGCATAGAAAATTCCAAGGACTCTCTAAAAACAAAACAAAACAACCCTGTAGAACCAAAAAGTATATTCAACAAGGTTACAGACAGAAGATAAAAAATATACAGAAGTCGATTGTATTTCAGCATACTAACAATGACCACATGGAACACACATTGAAAATATATCAGTTAGAGTTGTTTAGAAACTTTAAATACTTAGGTATAAGCCCAACATTAAATGTATAGAACTTGTGTGATGTGAACTATGAAATACCAATGAAAGGCATCAAAGAAGATCCAAATACATGGAGAGCCATTTTTATGGATTAAAAAAATCCAACATAGTAAAGATGTCAGTTCTCCCCAAACTGATAAAAAACTAATTATTTTTTCTAGATATTAGCAGTACTATTCTAAAATATATGTGGAAAGGAAAAGGAATAAGAATAGGTAAAATAATTTTGAAAATAAAAAGTGGGGGAAATAATCTTCCGTGATTTCAAGAATATTAAATAACTACAGTTATCAAGACAGTTTGATATTGGCAGAGGGCTAGACACAGCGATCAATGGACATAGAGTAAAGGAACCAGAAATATCCTCACACTAATATGCCTAATTGATTTTTGACAGAAGTGCAAAAGCAATTCAATGGAGGAAAATAGATTTTTCAACAGTGGTGCTGGAGCAATTGGATATCCACAGGCAAAAAAAAGTGAACCTCAACCTCATACTTTATAAAAAAAAAATAACTCAAGGTGGATTGCAGACTTAAATATAAAATGCAAAAATAAAACTTTTGGGAAGAAAATAAGATAAAAACTTCAGGCTCTAAGGCTAGTCAAAGAGTTTATATATTTGATACCAAAAAAAAGATCCATAAAAGAAAAAATTGATAAATTTTGCTTATTCAAAATTTAAAAATTTTCGGAGTAACTCTTTTAACAGGATGAAAAAATTAGCATCACACTGGGAAAAAATATCTGCAAACCACGTATCTGACCTAGAAACAGTATCTTGAATATATAAAGACCTCTCAAAACTTAAGATGTAAAAAAATCCAATTAGAAAATGGGCAAAAAATATGCATAGATGTTTCACTGAAGGAGATATACAGATGGAAAATAAGCACATGAAAATATGGTAAGTATCATTTGCCATCAGGGAAATGTGAATTAAAACCACATCACTACATACCTATCCAAATGGTTACAGTAACAAATAGTGACAACATCAAATGCTGGTGAGCATGGAAGAAACAGGATCACTCCTACATTTCTGGTAGGCATGTAAAATGGTAGTCATTCTTGAAAACACCTTGGCCATTTCTTATAAAGCTAAACATGTAACTAGCAGATAATCTCAACTTAGTAATTATACTCTTCATCATTTATTCTAGAAGAGTGAAAACTTGTGTTCACACAAAAACTTGTATGTGAACATCCAGATCAACTTAATTTGTAAACTAGAAATGACACAGGTGTTCCTCAGTGAGTGAATGGTTAAAGAAATTGTGGTATGGAACATTACTCAGCAATAGAAGGAAATGAACCATTGATGCAGGCAACAATTTAGATGAATCCCAGGGGCATTATGCTGAGTGAAAAGGTCAGTCCCAAAAAAGTTATACACTGTATAATTCCATTTATATAACATTCTTGAAACTACAAAATTATAGAAATGAAGAACAGATAAGTGGCTGCCAGACAGGAAGGAGTAGGTGGGAACAGAAGAGAAGTGGATCTGACTATAAAAGGGCAACACACTGTGGTAGCAGAAATGTTCTATATCTTGGCTCTATCAATGTCAATATCATAATTTTGATACGGTATTATTTCTCAGTATGTTGCCATTGGGAAAATCACAGGATTCTCTATTATTTCTTAGAATTGCATATAAATCTATAATTATCTCAAAAAGAGTAATTTTAGAAAAAGAACACATGCAAGATTAAATATCTGAAAATAATAAACAAAGTTATTAAAAATAAAAACAGTGTTTTTTTCTACTAGAGATTAAGTCATGCTGTGGTAACCACTGCCATTAAAGCAATATGGCATTGACTTAAAAGACCAATGGAATTGAGCAGAGTCAAGAAATAGATGCCAGTGATTATGGGAAGTTAACACATGCCGAAAGTGATATTTCAGTTTTAGGTTAGAAAAAGTAATTGACCTAATAAACGATGTTGACATAACTTGCTTTCCATCTGGAAGAAAATTAAAAATATACTCTTACCTCTCATCACATATAAAAATAAATCCCAAAAATATTACAGATTTAAATATAAAATAAAAGGCAGCACAAATTTTAGAAGAAAAAATAGGAGAGGATGGGGTAAGCAATATCTTCTGAAACAAGACAGAATGGTAGAGATGTTAAAGGAAAAACATATGACTGTAAAATATGCATTTTTAAGCTTGGCCCAAAGTACTATAAAAAGTCAAAAGATGTGAAAGAATTTGCAAAAGTATTTGGAGCAAACAGAACAGAAATCATTGATGGCCCTAATGTTAAAAGAATGCCCTTTTGCCTTTTTTTTTTTTTAAGATTTATTTATTTATTTGAGAGAGAGAGCACGCAAGCACACACAAATGGGGGGGGGGGGCAGAGGGAGAGGGAGAGAAATCCCCAAGCCAACTCCCTGCTAAGCTGAAGTCTGAACTGAGCTGAAACCAAGAGACTGAGGCCTAACTGAGTCACCCAGGTTCCTCTGCCCTTCTCTTTTTACCTCACGCACACCATTAATGTAGCTTAGTATTAGTATTCTTTTTACTCTTCTTTTTTTCTTTTTTTTTTTCTTTGCCATTTTGATGAGTAGGATATGGTCTATGTTTCTTCTGATGATCAGTGAGGCACAGTATTTATCATCTGTTTCAATTACCCTTCAGTGAATTTTAATTTGTCCACTTTTCTACTATGTTGAATTTTTCAATTTTAATCAGAAAGTAGGATTAATATTATACATTGAAATTGAAGCATTATGATCTTAGAGCCTTATAATGTGGCAATATCTAGAATAACTTAAAAATACATGTAGAGTTTAATATCCATTCACCTAGGGGAAATTTTTCCTTTAGAAATAAATATGCCAGTTTGAAAAAGAACATTATGACATCATTTGTAATGACTAAATCAGAAACACCTTAAAAGTTTATTAATAACAGATTGGCTGAATAAATTGTGATGCATCCATATCATTATGCAGCTCTTGAAAAAAATGTGTTGTATCTATACTAGGTAACTTATAAGGTTTTTCTTATGAGATGTAAATAAGGAGATATTATAGAATCTGGTTTTTTTTTTTACTATAAATTACCCTCAAGTTCAATATCTGTATTTAAATATTCACACATGATTTATAAGCATGGAAAGAAGTATAAAAACTATATTCCAAAATGTTAACTTTAGTCCCTTGGTAAGAGGTGAGGGTCAGGAGAGGGGGAAAAGAGAGGTGAGTTAAAAAAAAACATATCAAAGATCAGATAAAAGGTATTTAGGATTTTTTTCAGGCATGTATAATAATATGAGCCCATTTATATAAAATTATAAGTGTGTGTATATATATATATACACATGTATGTCTGTGCCTAAAAATCTGTTTGAAATCATAGTCACATAAAAATCAATATTGCGTATCTCACAGTGGTGCAATTTAAGGGATGTTTTTTTCTTATCATTTTCTAAATTGCTTATATATTCAAATAAAATAAGGCTATGTTTTAATTTTGGGCAGGGGGAAACCAACTCATTTTCCATGTATTTTTATATCTTGGAGAATTTGCCTGGGAGACATTAGGGTGGCGGGGGGGGGGTGCCCTGTGCTTTGAGATTGGAAGCCCATTGAGTTAGCAGGCTGGAGCTTTCAGAGAGGAGAGAATGAGGGCTTTATGTTTTGGAGGTGAGGTGGAGTGAGTAACCTTGTCCTGTGATGGCTTTCCTAACAGTTGGAGAAGTGCTGGGTCTGGGAGATGTCTTCTAGTGATGATGCCCGATGGAGATGGGGCCAAACTCAACCACAGCTTTGGAAAAGATGGAACCTGGTCCGGGGTGGGGTGGGGTGGGGGACTAGTAAAGGAATAACCATAGACAAGTTTGTGAACTAGAGGTTGTTCTGAGATAAGCATCTCTGTGGGGAATGATAAGAGGTGGTTAGATTCTGAAAATTTCTAAGGTAGCTCAAATAGAATTTGTTGATAGAATCAGAGATAGCATCAAGATTTTTGGCCCATGCAACTCGAAGAATGGAGTTACACTTACTGAGATGATGACTAGGGAAAAAGCAGGTTTAGTGGTGGGAAACAGTAGTCTGCTCTAGGTGTGTGACATTTGCGAACAGTATTCGACATATTTGGTGAATATTCTTTCTTTGCACCTCAACAATCACTGGCACTTTGCTCTGTGTCCTGGGTAGCTGACCACTAGAGATGTCGTCACCCACGCTCCCTTGCCTCTGGGTTCTGGTTAGGCCATTGAGAGACAGATCAGAGGGCAGGGAAGAGCAGTTGAGAATGTTTCCCCCAGCTCTCTCCCTGCTATGGGGTGGCATGTCAGTGGCTGCATTGCTCTACCTGGGGCCATAGCTCCTGTCATGTGGGCTTACTTGCACAGCTATAGTTCTTGTCAGGTGCTTCCAGCAGCTCCGTCCTCTGTCTTCTTTGGATGAGTTTGCTAGGGCTATGGTAACAAAGTATGTACTGCAGGCTGAGTGGCTTTAAACAACAGAAATGTATTTTCTTATACTGCTGGAGGCTAGAAGTTTGAAATTAAAGTGTCAGCAGGACTGCTTCCTTCTGATGGCAGTGAGGAAGGGATCTGTTCCAGGCCTTCTCCTTGACTTAAGCACTGCCATTTTCTCCTTGTGTCTGTCTCCATGTCTTCTTTCCTCTCTGTGTGTCTACATCCAAACTTTCTCTTATAAGGACATTAGGCTTTTGGATTAGGGCCCAGCTAATGACTTCATCACTTCCATAAAACCCTACCTCTAAACATCATGTTCTGAGGTATGGGTGGGGGATTAGGGCTTCAACCTGAATTTTTCTGTGGGGGGAGGGACACAATTTAGCTTATGATACTCTTTAAACCTAGAGGTAATGATGGCTCCTTGCTCTTGCTGGCTCCCCAAGAGCTTTATCATCTCTTGATGGTTTCCCTCTCCCTGCCCACTCCTCTGTAAAGAGTTGAAACGTTCTTCAGGTATACCCCCTTCCATGTGCCATCTGTTGCCTGTAGGAACTGGGACTGGTATAACACCCAAGTGGCCATATTGAGCAGACACTGAAATGTTTGAAGCTAGAATTCAAAGGAGAGGCCTAAGATGACTCCGAAGTTTCAAGCCTGTCCAGCTGGTCATTCACTGGCACCATTTGGTGGAATCTGGATTGAAGGAAAAGGAGGTGGTTTTGAGGGCACTCTAGAGCTGTTTCAGTAGCTTGAAAGGGAATGACTTTTAAGAGACTAAGAAACTGAAGAGTGGAGAGATAATGGAGATAGCAAATCTGGATACAACATAAAGATATATATTCAATAGAAGAACTTTTTAAAAATTGAAGTATAGTTGACATGCAATGTTATGTTAGTTTCAGTTGCCCAACATAGCAATTCGGCAAGCCTGTATGTTCTGCTATGCTTACCCCAAGTGTAGATACCGTCTTTCATTGCACAATGCTGTTAAGTACCATTGACTCTATTCCCTATGCTGTGCCTTTTATTCCCATGACTCCATTCCTGGAAGCCTGTATTTCCCACTCCACTCCCTCACCCATCTTGCCCAACTCTCCACCTCTTCTTCCTCCTCTGGCAACCATCAGTTTGTTCTCAATATTTTTGGGTATACTTCTGCTTTTGGTTTGTTTATTAATTTGTTTTGTTTTTTAGATTCCACCTAGAAGTGATATCACATGGTATTTGTCTTAATCTGACTTAGTTCACTTAGCATGATACCTCTAGGTCCATTCATGTTGTCACAAATGGCAAGATCTCACCCTTTTTCTATGGCTGAATAACATTCCATTGTGTGTATTTATCCACACAATGTGTCTATCCATTCTTCTATTGGTGGACACTTAGGTTGCTTTCATGCTTTGGCGACTATAAATAACACTGCAATAAACAGAAGAGTGCATATAGCTTTTCAAATTAGTGTTTTATTTTCTTCAGGTAACTACTCAGTAGTGGTATTATTGAATCATATGCTATTTCTGCTTTTTTGACTTTTTGAAAAACCTCCATACTCATTTCCTCAGTGGCTGTACCAGTTTACATTCCCACCCACAGTGCACGAGGGTTCCTTTCCTCCACATCCTGGCCAGCACTTGTTATCTCTTGTCTTTTTGATTTTAGCCATTCTGACAGGTGTGAGGTGATATCTCATTGTGGTTTTGATCTACATTTCCCTGATGATGAGTGATGTTGAGCATCTTTTCATGTGTCTGTTGGCCATCTGTATGCCTTCTTTGGGAAAATGTCTATTCTGATCCTCTGCCTATTTTTAAATTAGATTATTTGGACTTTTTTTGTTGTTGAGTTGTATAAGTCCTTTGTATATTTTGGATATTAACCCATTACCAAATGTATAATTTCAGGTGTCTTCTCCCATTCAGTAAGTTGCCTTTTAGTTTTGTTGATGGTTTGCTGTGCAAAAGCTTTTTATTTTGATGTAATCCCAATAGTGGGTTTTTTGTTTGTTTTCACTTTTGGGTTCTCGTTCTAGTTCTATGAAAAATGCTGTTGGTATTTTGACAGAGATTGCATTGAATCTGTAGGTTGCTTTGGGTGGTATGGATATTTTAACAATATTAATTCTTCTAATCCATGGAATATCTTTCCAGTTGTGTCATCTTCAGTTTCTTTCATCAATGTTTTATAGTTTTCAGAGTATTGGGTCTCTTATCTCCTTGATTAAGTTTGTAATGATACTTTATTCTTTTTGCTGCAATAGTAAATGGAATTGTTTTTTATTTTTCTCTTTCTACTACTTTATTATTAGCATAGAGAAACAACTGATCTCTGTGTATTACTTTGTATCCTGCAACCTTACTGAATCTGTTTATTACTTTAGTTGCTTTTTGGTGGTCTTCAGGGTTTTCTGTGCCAAGTATCATGTCATCTGCAAACAGTGACAGTTTTACTTCTTCCTTACCAATTTGGATGCCTTTTATTTTTCTTGCCTCCTAGCTATAGCTAGAACATACAGTATTATGTTGAATAAAACTGGCAAGATGGCCATCCTTGTCTTGTTCGTGATATTAGAAGAAAACCTCTCAGTTTTTCACCATTGAGTATAATGTTAGCTGTGAGTTTTTCATAAATGACCTTTATTATGTTGAGGTATGTTCCCTCTAAATGTACTTTATTGAGTTTTTTGAATCATAAACAGATGTTGAATTTTGTCGAATACTTTTTCTGCATTTATTGAGATGATTGTATGTTTTATCCTTCATTTTGTTAATATATCACTCTTATTGATTCACAAATACTGAACCATCCTTGCATCCCTGGAATAAATCCCGCTTGATCATGGTGAATGATCCTTTTAATGTATTATTGAATGTGATTTTCCAATATTTTATTAGGACTTTTGCAACTGTGTTCATCAGGGACATGGGAGTTTTTTGGTAGTGTTTCATCTGGTTTGGGTATGAGGGTAATGCTGGCCTCATAGAATAGATTTGGAAGCTTTCCTTCTTCTAAATAGAGTTTTAATACATTGCATTAAGGCCAAGCAAATTATTCTAATTTTACAGGATAACTGTATGTGTTAGTAGGAAAGAGAGAGGGACCAGGAGAAAGAGAGCAATGAAGGATAAATGAATGAAACAAAGTGTGGTGACTCTGGAGTTAGGCACATATCCATCAAAGAGCAAAACCATTATCAGTATAAGTGAGAGAAACTGACTTTTGAAAGAATGACTCTTAATTCCATTGAGAATGGAGGGAAGGTCAGTAAATGTTTGTAAGGCAGTGGAGCCAAGAGGAAATGTGAGGGACTCTATTTCTTAACATCTTTTATTTTGCTTTATTTCAACTGTGCAAAAAATCATAATTGCAAAGACAAAGTACTTTTACATTCATGATTGATTGATTTCTTGTATTAATTTCTGGGACATTCTGAATAACAAATGTTTTACTGTTATGTGTTGAATCTGCTCGGTGTCACTGTGCATGTATCATGCAAATATGTTATCAGTGACTCTCCGTACACAGGTATTAGCACAGTTCTTATTCATTATGCCACAATAAATGTTGAAAATATACCCCAGTTGCTTGTAGATGTCATTTACAATTCTTGTCTTATTTGTTAAGGTACATACAGATTTGTGGCCATTTTAAATATAGATGAACAGGGACTTTTGGTTTACTCTATATAATAATTTGGAAAAGTAATGTAGAAGATTTTCAAGCTAAAATAATGTCTTTTAATTTAGTTTCCACAATGGAACTGTTAGGATGTATTATGTTAGTAACTCAAAAGCAGTAATATATGACAAAGTCGATGTGCTAAAGATGCATGGCTTTAAATACATTTCCATCCTGAAAGGAAATTTGGAGACCAATTCACCTCATTTTATAGATAAAACCACTAAGGCCCAGAGAACTAAATGATCTACCTGAAGTCTCACAACTAACTAGTGAACTAGAATCCAGTACTCCTAACTCCACACTGAACTGCCTCACTCAAAGGTCAAAACAACCATGTTTTAAGCATTTGATTTTATACTAGGTTTGGCCTGCCATGACAAAATAATTTTTTAACAAAGAAAAAACCGTGCTCCACAGAATAACTGTGAAAGGAGATTAAAGTCCAGGAGTGTAGTCATGATGCCCAGAACTCATGATTGGCTATGTAAATGAAGCCATCTAGAGGGAAGGATAACTTTATGTTCTCTGCCTCTTGGTCGTGTTGAGGCTCAGTAGAACCATCGTGGAGACACAGGGAGAGCAGAGCCTGCTCAGACTAGAGTGGCACCTGTCTTCTGGAATTCTTAACAGGAGTTCTAGAAGTTGTGCTCTGAAAATGCTCAGTAATGGTTGTTTTTGTTTTGTTAATAAGGATTTTTTTTCTTTTGATGAAGGGATTGAGAGGGAGAGAGAGAATCTTCTTTATTATGAAGTTATTTCTGGAGCCACCGGTTTTTGTTTATTTATAGTTTATTATTATTTTTTTAATTGAAAGAGAAGGAGGCAAACTTTATCTCTTGTGGCCACATAATTAATGCTCTAGAAGAACAGAGTGGAGTCTTCACTTGAGCTGTGTGGCTCACACATGTAAAATACTCCCTCCTAGTGAGTGACCTATTTGGTAAGCAGTGAAGAATAAGCAATTCCTAGGAATTGTGGGTGAGTAGAGCTGTGGCCTTTTGCTGAGACGAAACGATCTGGTCACTAAGCTAATAAGAGATCACTTATTTATTCAATAACTGAGTAAATATTTATTAGGTAGCAGGGGTATGGCAGGGGACCAGCCCTTTGGCCAGTCTGGGATAGGGAGTAAAGGTATGTGTAGGAATCATGGTCATATATGTGGCTCGCTTATTGGATGGGGAAGGCCCAGTACAGGTCAAAGACAGACACCAGAACAGGCTTTAAATAACCATCGCTCTTCCACATGACACTTCGTGTACAAGATTGTACTTGCCAGGATCTCACTTTCAAGGAATCAGAAAATTATCAGAAAGGATTTATTTCATGTAAATTCCTCATCTCCAAAACATACCTGGAGTTCTCTTTAATGACTGTCTCCTTCCCTATTAACATTTCACTTCCCCATTAATATTTCCTGTATTCACTTTTACTTTGAGAATTTTGTAGGTTTTGATTAGTTAGAATGGTGTGACAATAATACTGAGAAAAAAATCTTTTTTCACTTTAGTAGGCACGATTTACTACATGTCAGTACAAAGCCAATTGCTTTATACATTTCATTGCAAAGTAGGTATGATTTTTCATTTCATAGATGAGGAAACCGAAATTAAGTATTTTGTCTAGAGTATAACAGGTTTCATGGTGGCAAACTCAGGACTTCTGGCTCTATAGTGCACACTCTTCCTTCTGCACCAAGCCACCCAGGATCCTGGAACTGGCTCCTGTGGGGCTCCCTGAGGAGGCTGCACTGGTGAGGCAGTGGGAGCAGTGAAGTCTCAGTGCTTGCAAATATCTGTTCCCCAATGATGAGCAACGAAACTAGTCTCAAGGCTGAGCATTGTGTCTTTTTGTCTTAAAACTGTTTATGTTGCTGACTTTTTGCTAAGTACTGTTTGAGGTCCCAAATAATAATAGGGCAGGGTTAAAAATAATAGCCTCCCCTTATTTATATCTTACTCTGCACCAGGAATGGTTCCAAGTAATTCATTTAATTCTCATAATGGTCCTATGAGGTCAGACATTTCATCGTCCTTATAGATAAGAAAATGGAGGTACAGAGATGAGGTAACTTGCCTAAAGTCACATAGCTAGGGAATACTAGGAGCCGGGATTCAAACTTGGCAGATTGACTTCAGAATTCTTCTTGACCATACCAGATCGACTCTTCACTAAGGGAAAAACGGGGTGGAGGAGATATCCAAGTGAGCAGACAAATGCAGTATAATGTGGTGAGGGCCATGATGAAGCATACACAAGGCACTGCTGAGTTCAGAGACTAGCAGGGCCTCAGGAGAAGTACAGGGAACTGCCTGGTGAAGAAAGCAGAGAAAGAATCATGAAGCAGGAGAGAGTGACTTGTCCAAAGGCCAAGAGGCAAGAGCATCCGCCCATAGTTAGTTTCTTGTGGCTGGAGACAGGGAGAGGAAGGAGACTGGGGAGTCGGAGACTGACTTGGGGCACTGGAGCAATAAGTTGAGGAAGGTGTCTCTCCATAGGGAAGTGACACAGTGGTTTGTATGGAGGGGGCAAGACTGGAGAAGCTGAGACAGTTCAGAGGTCAACCACATTCAGTCAGGTAAGAGCACAAGGAAGCTTGAATCAGAACATTGTCTCTGCAGGTGGAGACAAGTAGGTAGACTGAGGAGATTTTTTGGAATAAAAAGTGAGCAAGGCTTGGGAGACTAATTATGGGTGAAATGAGGGACTAGGAAGAGCCAGGCTGACTTTTACTTTCTGGAGCCTTGGCAGATGCCAGCTATTTACCGAGTAGGGGATGGAGGAGGAGGGAATTAGCAGTGACAGCAGCAACACCTGTGGATAAGGACCGCGCTGTGCTACACTCCATTGTAAATGCTTGATCTCTAGTACCAGCCCTGTGGTGTGGGCACTGTTACTATCTGCATGGTACAGAGGAAGAAACAGAGGCACAGAGTGGTTAAAGCATTTGACCTTGCCCAGGTGCGGCCAAGTGGTAGAACCAGGATTTGAACTCAGGAAGTCTGGCACCGGATTCTGTGTTCTTGGCCACTATACTATATTGGGAGTAAGATGGGGAGGTGAATTTTGGGCATCTCAAGTGTGAGATGCCTGCAGAGCCCTCAGATAACCATTTCTGGCAGAGAACTGGGCACATGGGCCTGGAGCTTGGTGATCAGAATTCGTCTGCCAGCTCAAAGCAGATACAGTGCACAGGGATCACCTGCAGCTGGGCAGCCAGGAGCAGGCATTTCTTGTATGGTCATTTCTTGGGCTTATGTCCTCAATATCCCAGACATGTTGGAATCATGAACATTATGAACCGATTTTTAACCCTACGCTTAATGGTGAGGGTTTGGAATTTTAGTAAGCAGTGCTTGAAACCAGTGGGCATCAATTTAGGGGAGAGATTGTGTTTAGAAAAATGACTCATCACCTTAGATTCTTTGGGGAATAAGGTGGTGGGATGATTAAATAGATAAAATACAGATAGGACTCTCACTTGTCATATGAGTCTGGATACAGCAAAGAGATAAGCCCCAATATGGAAAGAGGCCGGCAGAATTAGTGGGAAAAAGCTAGGCTCAAGGCATAGGAAATAACCAAATTAAATGGGCTGCTTGCAGGCACAAGTCTACTGTGGGCTAATTTGTTTCCTGCAAAAAGGAAAAAATAAACCCTCAACTCATTTTTGTCTTCTTAAATTTTAAACAGGCACTGTGTAATTGCACTTTCCTTCTCTTCAGATTGTTGCTTGGGAAAGGGGGAAGGGAAGACAGAAAGAAAGGAAGGAGAGACGGAGAAGAGAAGAAGTGCCGTGGGCTCCATCTCATTGCTTATCAGGGATGCTAATAACCTCCCACCTGCCACTACAACCACGAGATGGGTATGTTTCATCTAAGCATCTTCTCTTTGAAATATTAGTGCTTGTTCTTTTTCTGAGGAAAATTTCAACTTCAGTTTTCTTTCATCTCTGACTCTGCATGAGAAGCTAGAGTTTAACGGCACTTAGTGGACCAATTGATTAAACATTGACCTCATTTGCAGGCTCAATTCAGACAGGATACAGAGAAAGCATGAAGCCTATTTTGCCAGACTACATGTTCATATTTCCTCCAACTCTGCAGGACATTTGTTCATCTATCATATTTTTGTGGAAAGCTTATTATGTGCCAGGCACTGAGTTAGATACTGGGGAATAATAGAGAATAGGAGTTCACAAACCATGGAGAAGGAAAAGGTTTAAAGGCTATGGCAGTGTGGTGTGGTTAGTGCCAGGAGAGTAAAACATAGAGTGCCATGGATGGACCTGTCAGGAACATGTAACTGAAACTTGCCGTATCAGGGGGAAGCTTCTTGCAGGCTGGGGGGAAAACTTGAGCAGAGACCTGTAGGCTGATAGAGTTAGGCTGAGGGGCAAGAAGAAAGGTACAGGGTTCTAGGCTGGAAACAGTCCTGAGGCTATCAAAGAGAAGGCACATGGAAGACATCTGGAGTTCGCTGTGACTAGAGAGCATGAGTACAGAAGAATGAAGAGGAGGCAAGATAATAAGAGAGGTAAAACTGGAGAAGTCAACAGGAGGGTTTTGAACAGCTGGCCCTATTATGGCTTCTATCATGATTACAGTATGAGCCATTAAAGTGTTTTGAACAGGGATTGACATGGTCAGACTTACAGTGTATACATATAATACCAGCTAAAGTGTAGGTAATGCATTAGAGGATGCAAAACTGGAGAGGTGCCATTGGGATGTTGGTGTAGTAGCGCAGATGTGAGAAGATGCTGGCCTGAACCCATATAATGGCTTGCTAGTAGATTGGCTTGGGAGGAGTTAGAAAGGGGACAAAGCCAAGAGTCAAGGATGGAGCAGTGACAGCACTGAAGTGGTGAAGAGTTCACTCTTGCCACTGCCATGAGAGTGTCTGTAAGCTATGCTTCTTTTGTTTGCTACTTATTGAGCTACAACTCTTGCAGACTCTGTTATCTCTCCATGTTTCCCATGCCATCATTCCACCATTAATTCACTGAGCAAATTCATTATATATAGTCTGTGCCCTTGAAGAGTTTGTAGAAAATTAAATAAACAGAAAACCATACCAGGTTACATTAGCATATTCAGGTAGGAACATGGAGAATCTAAAGGGTTTGCATGCTCAAAACCTACTTTGGCTCCTCTCCCAACCAGATGGGGAAAAACCCTCAGTGCTAACTGAAATGCATATTTGTATGACAGAACTACAACCAGTACATTGCTGACCTCTCGTGAGTTCTATACCTCCATTCCCAGTTGCCTTCTAAAAGCCCATGAGGTAACATCCTTCAGAAACATCAAACTTGGCATTTCCAAAAATAGCTTAAGAATCCTCCTTCTATATTCCCTGTTGTGGTGAGTGGTAACACCATCTACTGACCACTTAAGCTAAAAGCTCCAAAGACAACAACTCTCCTACTCCCTCATCGCACATTTGTAATCTGGCTGGTTAGGAAGACTGGTCAAGTCAACATCCAACATGTCTCAGTGTCCCCATTGTGCTAGCGTAGACTGGCATAACTACTTTCTTGACTAAATGCACAGTCTCATAATGGTTTTTCAGGCACCACTCCATTTTTCACATTCTCATCAGAGTACTTCTATAAGCAAATCAGGCTGTCATGACTCGACTTAAAAACTTCTAAGGTCTCTCCCTACCTAAAGGATAAGATCAAAACTCCTAAACAAAGTCCTTCCTGGAAAGGCTTCCCTTTTTTTTTTTTTTTTTTTTTTTAGTTTCTCTCCTCAGCTTGACTATCAGCTCCATCAAGGCAGAAAATAGGCCTTATTTATCTTTGTAGACTTAATGTGTAGTGTAGCACATGACACATAGTATTTGTTCAATAAATGTTTACCAAAAGATTAGAGATATAAATGTGACACCTTCCCACTGTATTCATCTACTTGCTTTCAAGTTAAAATAGCCCATGCTGCGTTTTGCCATAGGCAGCTTGGCTGTGACGGAATGAACTATAGCTTTCCTGGCCTCTAGGATCATCATCCTCCTCATCATCATCCCCAGAATTGCAGTGAACATCCAGTCATTGAGCTCTTACTGCCAGTGATGGATGATGTATAGAACGGGGAAGAAATGTAGCTCACTTCCAGAGAGAAGGTTGCACTCATATCCTGAGCAGTTATAAATAAGGCTTGAAAACAGGAATGAGCTTTTAAGAGTGAGTGATTGTAGTGCACAAAGACCAAAGGTTCTATCATTGCTTTGGTGCTAATGGTCTCTACTGGAGCTTTGTTAATTGGCAGTGAGGCTAGGGAAGGAAAATTGAAATGGTCTCAAAGGCAAGGGCTGGGACTCCCCTACATTTACCGGTATCCTTCAGATTCTCTTTAGGGAAGCACACACCTAGAGAGGATACTGATGACAGAAATTATGAAGGCTGAAGAAAATTTGTGCTTGAGGAAGGACAGATTATATATTACATGTGTGTGGATTTGTGTGTGTGTGTGTGTCAGTGGAGAAAGGGTCAGTGAAAGAATTACCAAATTTCAGTATCTTTTTTTTTTTATCCAATTATGAGAGATAGGTGTTTATTTTAGACAGCTTGGAAAATAAATTTAAAGAAGAAACTAGTTGTAATCCTAACATCAGTAATAATAAGTGTTACCATTTGGGATTATCAATTTCAAGTGTTTTATATGTTTATATAAAATAGTCAAACATTATCATTAAGACCACAACCTGGGTCATCAAATTGAAATGGCTCCAAATCTTATTTACAACCTCTTGGCATTGGCCTTAAACTGTCTAAGCTTCAATTTTCTTGTCTACAAAATAGGAATAATAAGTATGTAGCCATGGGTTTGTTTTGAAGATTAAATGAAATAACGTACAAGTTGTTTAGTATGGTGCCTGACACACATGGTAAGTACACCACAGATGTCGGTAGTATTTTCTTTAACAGATGGGTGTTAGGCTGTGTGTATGTGTATAGTTTGGTATCATGCTTTTTCCTTGTACTTTCTTTTTAATTCTTTCAAAATACTCTCCCCTATGGCTCTATGGTAATTTATTTTAGTCTTCTCCTGTGGTTGGAAAGCTAGTTTTCAGCTTTTAACTACTTCCAAATACCATTGCAGACAACTTTCCTTAGCTTAATCTCTACTGTATTCATAATTATTTTCTTAGGATAAATTGCTGAAAGTGGAATTACTAGGTTAAAGGGCATGACTGGAGATTCTTCATACCTAGTACCAAAATGTCTCCTGGAGAGGGTAAAGCAATTCTTCTCCTTCTGGCCTATACGAGAGATCTTATTTCTTACCCTTTCATATATACACACATTTAAATCTTTACAATTTAGTCAGTCACCTTCCCTCCCATTTTTCTCTGCAATATTTAACATTAATATTGGTGGTTACCGGTGGTTACATAAAGGATAAGTGCCCCTTATCTAATGCTAAAGAAATTGGTATCCTACAGAAGGTGAGACCAAATGGGAAACTCCATTACTTTCTTCCAGGATAGAAGAGGTCTATGTGAAAGACTTATTTCCCATGTTGTGTGTGATTCAACTATATCAGAGGAGCTGGTCTTCAGTAGAAATAGGAGAGACCTCTTGAACAGAAGGGCAGACAGCAACTTTCAAAAGGATGAAACACTGGGAGGGCTCCTGAGGGAGATCATGGGCCCCTGAAGCTTTAAGACCAGCACAGTCTTCTCTTTGCCTGGGTGGCTGAAGATCCAACGCCCAATCTGCGATTCTGTAGTTATTCAGTTGGGTGTTGATTTTGTGACATTTTTGGAACTAGAAAAGGATGGTTTTTATTCCATTGCACATATCAGGTGACATTTTGAAACAGATGAATTAAGCTCCATTTAGAGCCATCTCTCCCTTTACGAGTTCAGACACATGCAATGCAGACCTGCCATCAGCTGTCTAATCTGAAGCAGGTTAATAAGTAGCAGTAATGTCCACAGTCTTCTAAAAATAAAACTTTCTGTATTGTCCTTTTCATGCTTGGGCAGTGTTTTGTGGAAAGGGGTATTTACTGTTAAAAGTATGTTTAATGGCAGAGTACATAATGAAGAAATAACTAAGTGCAAAAATGCTATTTTTTCGTTCCTGATGAATCTATCCCAGCTCTTCCCCCTGGATTCTTTCACACAAAGAACACATTGTTACTGGAGCCATTACGGAGCTCCTCTGCTTTGCCAGGCTCTGCGGGGCTCGGGGGAAATGGCTATAGATTGCAGCGGGAAAGTCCATCAGACAGATCACATGTGACCCCACTGTTTCTCAGAAAGAATGCACTAGAACACTTCAGATGAATAGACAGATTTTCCAAATGTTTTAAATCAGTTTTGAGACAAAAAAAGGAAGATGCTAAGAAATGGATTTGGCCTATACACATTTGACCATGCAGTGCCCATTTCTCTGGAATGCAGACATTAGGGGCTTTCATGTGGATGGGGGACCGTATGGGGGGGAACCCCAGCCCACCACAACAATTAAGCAGCAATTGAAGAAAAGCAGTCAAGAAAAGATGGCCCTGTGTTAGTACAATAGCTCAGGGGCTTTTCATTTTGGGGCATAAAGACAGAACAGAGAATGTTGTTTTCTTTTTAAAGCCCTTTTAAAAATGGTAACTGCATCCTGCTCTTGTAGATGTATTACTTATGACATCCCAGTTTTCATCCGTTCATGATTTTACATTAGAGTTAAATCTCTGCAGCTTGAATCTCACGGCTGAGTTAGCCAGAGCCCATAAAATATTGAAACCTTTAGAGCAGCAGCCAGCCAGGTTGAGAGAAGTTCATGTCCAAAGCTGAGCTTTAGATTCTGAGACATCCCAATTGGAGTGTAGTACAGAAAAAAGCACTGATAAAATTTTCATAAAAATGAGCTAAGGATATTGCTAGCATGCTTCCCAGCATCTGTATGAAAACTTAATCTGAGCTAATGGAAAGGATATGAAAGCCTTTCTCAATTCAAACACAGTCAATGCATGATTCATAAATTATTGTCAGAGAAGTGATTCAGCTCCCAGATTTATTCTCTTTTGGGTAGAAGCAACCAGAGGAAAACTGGGTCTTTTTGACCTTTAATGCCAGCAAATTTTACAGTAGAGCTGTCAATATAGCCAAGTAAACTGGTCATTTCTCCAAACAGCAACAAATTCCCTCATATACCCAGTGCGAGCTAATATTAACTTGGCCCACTAGGTTACTGACAGCACATTGAGAGCAGCAAATACCAAACATCTGAGCTTATCTGGTTACATAGAACTGAATGGGATCTCTGTGTGGCCATGCCCACATGGTCCACAGTAGTTTGGGTGAAATGTGGTTCTTGGGTGTTTCTTCACTTTCATACCTTTGGGTGGTAACAGTGGACTCACATCATTCTATAGAGAAGGCATTATTATTATTATTATTATTATTATTATTATTTTATATTATTATTAACAGCTCAAATTTATAGCTGAAAAGGACCTTGGGTTTGTGCCTTAGATCATTAAAGAATAACGTTATATAGAAATTTTGGACATTGCTCAGATTAGTGTAAAATAAGTTTAAGGCAGTACATGGAAACTTAAATACTACTCATGTTGGGAATTCTGCTAAAAATGTGCTTTTAATTTTGTATTGTTTCATTCATCAGGTATGTTTTGTATCCTACAAAATGCTAAGCATTGTGGAGCATGTGAAGATGAAAACATAGAGACTGTCTTTATGGAGTTAAAAACCTTAAGCGATTGAGCTATAGAATTTCAGCCTTGAGAAAGTTCTTAGGGGTTATTTTGTCCAGTCATTCTCCTCTTTAGAGATCTCATCTCTTCTACAACATCCCCATTGAGTGGTCAGCCAACCTACATTGTACATGTTTGCTGAGAATCCTTGCCCTTGGTTAACATCCAGTCACTCAAGTTAGAAACCTATAATCAGTTCTGGTTCCTTGTCTCTCAAACCCTTGCCCTTGAGACCATGTACTGTAAATCCTGTCTACTGATGTTTCTAAGAACACTCTGGCATCTCCACTGTGGTGCTACAGCCTCTGTTCAGGCTTAATTATTTCTCACTAGGAATGTTTCTAATATTTTCCGAGTTGCCATGTCTGGGATCTCTTCTTTATCCAATTTACTCTGCTTTCTGCAGCATAGTTTCTTTCTAAGACAGATCTGATCATGTCACCCATGTGTTTTTAAAAGCCTTTTTAGGCTCTTCATTTATTACAAAATTAATTCCAAACTCATGAGCATGCTATTCAAGGCCCTCATAATAGGACTCTGATAGACCTTTCCCTGGCTCATCTCCCTGCAACCCTAGAATAGTAGTTCTTGGCCTCTGTTGCTCATCAGACCCACCTGCAGGTGGAACTTATAGCAAATACCAAACTTGGATCCAACTCAAGATCAAGTGAGTGAGAATCTGGGGGAACAAGACACAAACAAGTAGCTTTTTTGAAAGTTCCCCAGATGCGTGTGATGCGTAGTCAGAGCTGGACATACTGCTTTAGGAGTACTGGGTCATTTCCATTTCCCCTTCTTTTAGCACTCATGAACTTTCATGCTTCTGTGCTTTTTCAAGCTGTTACTGTGACCTGAAATCCCAGTCATTTCACTGCAGCCTGCGACAAAGGCAAACATTTGGAATTAGGGTAGTGTTCCTAGAGTGGTTAGGATGTTGAGGGGACTTTGAAGAACTGAAGAGGTTTACCCAGAGGAGAGACAGTGGGGTAAATTGAGTATCACATGATATTCTGGGGACTGTTTTATGGACTGGGGATATAGTGAAAATGTTTGGACCCTAGAATGTAAGCTCAGTGAGAGGAGGAATCTTCCGTCTTGTTTAATGTTATAACTAGGCCGTAGGACAGTCCCCAGGATCTAGTAGGTACTCAAGTAGATGTTTACCAGATGACTGAATGTGAATTTGTGGCCCCTCTGAGATATACAAGTAATTTAAGACATACAAGTAATATTCACCTAGAATTTTTGGCTATGTCATTGGCTCAGTCCAGCCCTTGAGTTCACAAAGATGTTTTCTGAATGTGAATCCGGTGTTTAAAGTATGAGAGTTCTCCCAGGTTTCTGTTATTTCCAAACGTACATATTAACCACCAGAGTGAAGTTGGGCATGTTTTTTATTGAACTGAGTGTGATGCGTATAGGTGCCCACATTGCATCAGTCATTTATGAAGTGCCTTCTCTGTGCCCAATAACATAAGTTTGTTAAATTCAAGAGCAGCGTAATACATAGTGCTCCCCTCAGAGATCTTATTATCTAGTTGGAGACTAAATCAGTATAAAACAAAATAATAGGGGGTAGAAGGTCGTCTATCACTAGGCCAATAAATATGTTATGTGAGATACAACTGGAAATTTAATAATAAAATAGATACTCCTCCCCGGATAGATGAAATGCAAGGTTATTTTTCACACTTCTCAAGTGTGAGTGGTCAGCGAGCAAGCACAGTTTAATTCCCGAGGCAGAAGGCTACACCCAGGTGTTATGGTAGAATTCTTTCCCATCTTGGCCACGGTCAAGCCTTGTAGAGGTCCTGTGTTAGCTTCTGCCGAAAAGAGGCCCACGTATTCCAGAGCATTTTTAGAGACATTTGTGCAATTGGAGCCATGCTTCAGGTAGTTGCTATCTGTAGCTTCAAATTTAAGATCTATGGAGTGATATTCTCGGCCAGGAAGAATTACTTTTCAAATAATTATGTCAACGCAAAGTCTTCCTTGCCGAATCCCCTGCAGCAGCTGATGGGGGATGGCCGGTCCAACCACCTCCCTTCACGCCAGCCCCTCTTACAGAGGCCCAGGAGGCCTCAAGGGTGGGAAGTGCTCTGGGGCCATTGCCAGCTTCAGGGATACTAGCCAAGCTATAGCAATAAAGCCAGGACATCACATAAGTCACCTCTGGTTCTGAGAGCCATTTCTCTCCTTAAGGGATTGTCTTACATGCCAAGATGTATAGGATACATACCGTGGAAGCCAAGGGATGGAGAACACACACCAGCGCCTTATTTAAATCACGCCTAGGGGAAGCAAGAAGGTGCTTCTAATTAGCTTTTCAAAAATCACTGTGATAACAGGGCTGTGATCAGAAAAATAGGCTGAGGTACCCTTGTATACCTGAGTATGGAATATTTCAAAACACTTAACTGCAATTGTGCAACATCAATAGAGCTGCTATTTCAAGAGCTGCTAGAGATAAAATTCGACCGTGTGGTTAAAATGTTGGTCTTTGTGCTCGAAGATTAAAGAGAACAATCTCTCGTTTATTCCTCTTTGCTGTGTGGGGCACATAATTGTATTAGCAGCATTACCGGACGCCCGCAAGGATACCTTATTTAGGTTGATTTTTAAAAAAAGAAGAAGAAGAAGAAGAAGCAAAAGCCAAAGAAAGAACAACCTAAGATCAGCTTCTCACCTGAAAAAACAAATACCTAAGTCAAAGCCCTGGGAAGCAGGCATATTTTCTTGCTCATGATTTCCTCCTCCTGTAGCAGCATCCGAGGCCCTTTGGTCTCCGGGTGTCTGTCACCTATAGACTCGGATTTTACGAGTGCTGACCTCATTTGCTTCCTTTGTTTTTAATTGCCCAAGCAGCAGTGAAAAAGGAGGCGAAGAATACCATTACAGCTCGCCCAGTTAACATACATAAATGGCACTGTTATATGGGGAGGCTGTAATAAGTCATGTGATCGGAGGCAAAGGCAGCCCGGCGTGCAAAGGGAGCAATTTTCTGCCCCGCAAACAGCACTTCAGGTGCTGCTGTTCATCTTTCTGTGACTTGCTCTGTCAAAGTCCGCCCAGAGCAGAGGTGTTCAGGGACCCAACAGGCCATAAGTGTCCAGCTGAAAAACCTGGGAGATATCCCCAGGCCCTAGGAGTTCACTTTTTCAGTTGCACTGATTTACTTCAGAATGCTCCTTCAGGGAATTTCTGCCTTCCATTGCTTTACTTTCCCATTTCCTTTCTTGTCATCTTTAAAAATCCATTAAAGATCACGCAGGCAGTTTCTGCAGGCTCCAATTTCTGAGAGTTTCTGTCGCCTGCTTAAATGCACCCTTTTTGGTAGGCTGCGGTCTCGTTTGTGTGATTAGGGCTCGGGGGCTATTAAGACTTTTAATTAGAGGGGGTGATCAGAGATCAAGAAAGCAGAAGATGGCTGAAATTCTCAGGGAAGGCAACCTTTTCCTATCCAGGGATCTAAAATGGCCACTTGGCTCACAGAGCCTCTGGAAACACTAACTCCGGATTATCAGAACAGGAAGCAGAATTAAAATGTGCTCTGCACCCCCCCATCTCCCCCGATTATTCGTTTCAAAGGCCTCCAATTGCCAAGGTTAAGTGTTTATTGCTAACACCCAGAGAAGGCTGCTTTTGGAGAAGAAATTCAGCTTTTAATTTGTTTACAAATCCAATTTCCAAGTATGCTCCTTACCCAGCAAAGCACAGACATCTTCTGAAATCTTGCCCGTATTTTCTTTCCTCCCACTGAGTCTTCTGTCTACAGCCTTGCACACAATTCCTTCCCTGTGCAATATGCATGCAGCTTTCTGCACAACACGGGAAGATTATATTCAAATGCCACCTTGCCGATCATATCATATTAATTCAGGTTTGTCTATCATTTTGTGTGGTTGCTGCTTTGCCTTAGGTATTATAATAACAATACCTCACCTGTCATATCCCACTAGCACTGCCTCACCTAGAAAATTGCTCTAATATTGCCTCGGATCTTACAGACCTTTTTTATTTAAAAAAAAATTTTTTTTTTTGCTCGAGCGTACCTATTACAGCATAATAATTGAACTTTTATTGGAAGCGTCCACATATATTTTTGCTACGTGTTTTTTTTTTTTTCTAGTCTAGCAGTTGTTACATGTTGATTCTATGGCAGATTGAATCATTCAGAGCCAGTCTTTCTGCTCATCTGTAAAACATCTTGTTCTCTTTTCAAGCCACTGCCAATCTCTAGTTGGGTAGCTTTAGTAATATTTCCAAATAGATGAGCATCTATTCAAAGTGTTATTTATTTGGGGATTTTAATATTAGGCAATATTACATGACTCTGAAAAACTGTCTGGAAGTCTTGGGTTGAAAATCTGAGCTTCATATTTCATTTCTGATGACAAAAAATTTAAATGTACGCATTTGAAAACACAGTACCATTTCTTTGAGACACATTTTTCAGAGAAACCTGAAGTGTGGCAAATGCCAAGTGGAGATTTCTTCTTGTAATGATATAGACAGAGTTTGCATTGATGCATTTTTTGTTTTAATTGTGAAAGGTGCTTAAATAATGTTCAAGTATTCACCGCCGTAGGTAATTTGGTCTCAGGGCTTACGGGAAATCTGGTTGCTGCCTTAACGTGGCATGTTGAATTAGAAGAAGGCTACCTTTTAAGTGCTATATAATGAAAACAAATGGTACATTTAAAGCCTGCCACTGCCTTGTAATGTATGCTATGTTCTAGAGAGAAGAGTAAGTTACTGAGAACAAATACCATCTCATTGGCTAAAAAGCCGTCACCAATGTCTTTTCACATAATTAAACTGGACATGTTTTAGAAAAATGAAATGACAGAGATCCACTGTTAAGCTGCAAATAGTATTCAATGGCATTATCAAATGCAGAGATTCCAAGGTTTGCATATTAATTGAGAGAAGGTGCTAATTTGAGTGCTTTAAGCTCCATTCACAAGCCTGTTTACATGCTTTGTTCCACCTGGACCTGTTTGGAGGTTTGTCAGAAACCTAACAAGCAGAAAAATATTGCATTTGAAAATACACATGCATGTTTAATTAAGCCAGGGCCACTGAACATTCCTCAATATATTTAGCTGGTGAGGTTTAAGCTCCATCAGAGCATCAGGCATTATCACCTTTTGAAGTATTGCCGAATCTTTAATATTTAAAGCACAAAGCAGACTGTAATAAAAAATTCTAGCAGACCCTAGAAGATTAAAGACGCTTTATAAATGTGACAGTTTGTAAATGGAACACCAGTATTAAAGGATCCCCCCGATATTTCACAGCATATTTTTCAGGTGTATGCTAAATTATGAATACAATTAAATAGCTGTAATTATTCTCCAGGAGTGGACAGCACATTTAAATGCCTATGAAATTTGCAGTTGGCTACAGAATAGGGATTTATAGCGTAGTGGCCTGAGTGGGCAAGGTAAATCTTCCTAGCAGGTATCAACCAAAGCTCTTTTAAATCCAGGGAGAACTTACCTCACCCCATCCAATGTGTGTCCTTCAGGAGGTTGAGGCCAATGCCCACCCTGGATAAGTGCACAACTGCAAATGGATGTGTTGGGAAAGAATTAACTAGGGCTGTTGTACCCAGAGGCATGTGTCATAGGAGCCACATTGTTTGCAATCACCATTAAACAGAAAAGCTCTGTGAGTTTTGCATCTTTAGCACACCAGTCTGATCAAACATGAGCAGTACCTGGCATAGAGTCAGCTCTACGCAAATGCATGTGACATAAGTGAACGAATGAGTCATAATAAATACAAAATCCTGTGCCTATTCTCATTTAATGAAGTTTTCCGGGAACTAAATGCAACTCGATTTAGTCAAAGCCATGAAAAAGTAGGGTGGAGAGTGGTATATTTCGCACTTGGAGCAAGAGCGTATATCACAGTGTTTTTTATTATCAAATACTTTTGTGGGAGGTGAGATAGGGTGTGCCTTACAACAATAGGCATTGTTCTGTCACTATCACCTACAGAAGCATGGTCACATCACTGAAACTCAATCAACTTCAGCTTCCACACCTAGAAAATGATTACAGTGGAAAGAAATGAAATAAAGATTAAAAGAACAATAGAAGAGATAAGTGAAACTAAAAACTGGTTCTCTGAAAAGATAAGCAAATTTAGACAAACCTTAGACATATCAAGTCAAAAAAGAGACAAGACTCAAAATCAAATGTGAAAGACTGGTTACAACTGATACCACAGAAATACAAAGGATCATGAGACACTACTGTGAACAATTATATGCCAACAAATTGGACAACCTGGAGGAAATGAATAAATTCCTAGAAACCTTCAACCCACCAACTCTGAGTCATGATGAAATAGGAGATGTGAACTACTGATTACTAGCAAGGAGATTGAATCGGTAATCAAAAACCTCCCAAAAAGCAAGGTCCAGGACCAGATGGCTTCACTGGTGAGTTATACAGGACATTCAGAGAAGAATTTAATACCATCTTTCTCAAATTCTCCCAAAAATAGAACAAGGGGAAACTCTTCCAAATGCATTTTATGAGGCCAGCATTATCCTGATACCAAAACCAGGCAAAGATACCACACACAAAAAAGAAAATTATAGGCCTGATGAACCATAGGTGCAAAAATATTGAAATGTTACCAGAATGATTTCAACAATACACTAAAAGGATCATACCCCATGATCAAGTGGGATTTATTCCAGGGATGTAAGTTTGGCTTAATACCTGCAGTCAGTACAGTGTGATATACCACACACTGTAACAAAATGAGGATGAGAATCATATCATCTTAGATATAGAAAAGGCACTGGAAAAAATTCAATATCCATTTATGATAAGAACTTTCAGCAAAGTGGGTATAGAGGAAATGTACGTTGATGTATATGAAGCCCACAGCTAACATTATATTTAATGGTGAAAAGCTGAAATCTTCTCTAAGATCAGAAACAAGACAAGGATGACCACTCATATCACCTTCATTCACATAGTATTTGAAATTCTAGTAGGAACAATTAAGCGAGAAAAAGAAAAGGCATCCAAATTGGAAAGGAAGAAATAAAACTGCCACTACTTGTAGATGACACGATATTATATATAGAAAACCCTAAAGATTCCATGAAAAACTATTAGAACTAATAAACGAATTCAATAAAGTTTTAGGATACAACATCAATACACACAAATCTGTTGCATTTCTTTACACTAAAAACAGTATCAAAAAAAATTTAAGAAAACAATCCCATTTACAATTGCATCAAAAAGATAAAAATACCTGGGAATAAATTTAACCAGGGAGGTGACAGACATGTATATTGAAAACTACAAGACATTAATGAAAGAAATGGAAAAAGATGCAAAGAAATGGAAATATATTCCATGTTCATGGATTGGAAGAATTAGTATTGTTAAAATGTCCATACTACCCAAAGCACTCTGCAAACTCAGTGTACTCCCTATCAAAATTCTAATGGTGTTTTTCACAGAAATAGAATAAATAATCCTAAAATTTGTATGGAGCTACAAACCCTGAATTGCCAAAGCAATCTTGAGAAAAGGGACAGTAATTCCTTTTTATAAGAATTAAATGATCCAGTGAATGACGTGCCTTTTGCTTGATACAGACACCTAAGAGTGGCTTAATAAATAATAACTTTTCACTGAGAAAAGCAGCACAGGTTAGTAGTTAAAAGCAGAGATTCCATTGTGACTCCAGGTTTGAGTCCTGGCTCTGCCACTCTACTAGCTGACCTTGGGCAGGTTATTTGATTTGCCTATGCCTCAGTTTTCCTGACTGTAAAATGGAGATAATAAATGAACCTACTTCAGAAGGTTAATATAAAGATTGAAAGAGTTAATATTTGTAAAATGGCTGGAACTAGGCATGACACATAGTAAGCAAATAAGATTTTGTGAAATACAATAAAACAAGCAGTAATTCTATTGCCTGCCACAGGAGGCTTCTGAAAAGGGGTGTTGAAACTGTTGCAACTCTTTGTGAGGCAAATGAACTGCACTTCAGAAAGGACCCAGGAGAAGCCTCTGTCATTACTTTTGCAAAACCTCTTAGGTGTCTGTGATACAGTGTAAAGAACTGCAGGGGCTGAGTTTCTGGCTCAGGGCTCAGAAAGTGTTCTCTAAAAGCCTGAAAAATAATGCAGCTATGGGCAACTTTCCTCGGTTGAGAAAAATAGGAGCTTCTCAGCTATCTACCTCAGCAGGAGAAGCTGGTACCATCTCTCAACTCAACTGCTCTGCTGAGACCCTGAGGGCCCCATCCCCACTCAGAAGACTAATGATAATTAGCCTTGTTTACTGAGAACCTACCGTTGCAAGTGCTCTACAAACTCGTTATTCCTCCAAACTCCATGAGGAAGGCACTATTATCACCATTTCACAAATGAGGAAATTAAGGCACAGAGCGGTTACTTCCTTTGCCCAAGGTCATAGCACCAGGAAGAGGTAGAGCCAAAAAGCAACCCAGGGTGTCTGACTCTGGAGCCTGTACTATTAACCACTAAGCTATATTGTCTTTCTGTGGGTGAATATGTACGATTGCTCAGAAATTTCAAACTGTATTTTGAGTTCCGGTGAGCCTTCGTGTTGAAGTAGGGTGATGACCACTGCTTATGTTCATGCTTCTATAATTAGAGTGTGTGTATGCATGTGTATAGGAGGTATATGTGTGTGTCTGTTTACTTCAAGGAATCCCAGGAAGCGGAACTTAAAACTATTTTTTGCTGGAAAAGCAGTAACTTAGAGTGAAGGGACAATGGGTGGAAATATTTGCCACAGGGGCAAATTTTCTTCCTCCTAGGGAGAAATATGTTCATACTTTTATTTATCAAAACCCTTGGATAGTGCCCTCATACCTGCCTCTAGGTTTCACTCTGTGGCTTACTTTGGCCAATGATAAAATAGCAAATTATATACAAAAAAACTTGAAGACTGCTTGTGTATTGGGGCTTTACCTTTCTTGCTGCTCATGGATCTTTACTGTCATGTAAGAATTCTTGGCTAACCTACTTGATGATGTGCAACATGTAGTTATTTGTTTGTTGTTATCCTGTTGACAACTGCCAATCTCTGAACTTATGAATGAGACTGTTCGAGATCAGCTCGAACCTCAGACCTTAGAAATTACTGCTAGAACAGCAGTGGTCAGATATTCATCCCTTCACTTATGTATTATTTATCAACTCAAATAATGTTTATTTCCTTTTGTGCTACATCCTGGGCATAAAATAGTGGAAAGACAGGAACAGTTTTTAGGAAACTGCCTTGGAGGAACATACATATGGGTGAGAGAGGTAATAAACCAACTTGTTATTTAGGCCATTTTATAGGCAACAACACTTGACAATCGTCAATGAGTGGGAACTTTGGAGAGAGATAATGAGTCTCTGACCAATGATATTAAGTATTAGAAAATAATTTAAATATTAAAAATAAATGCTGCCTTATTAATACCACAAGTGGTAAAGCAGCTCATATCAGAAAGAGGGAGATAGAGGTTGATTATATGCACTGAGTTGGACCAATACAGTAAATGTTTTTTGATAACTTAGCCTTTTTATTAAATAATATATTATGTGATTAAACATTGTAATACAATAGCATTTTTAACTGCCACATATACCCACAATATATATTTTACAAATTCCCTATTGCTAGACATTTTTACAAAAATTAATATTATGAGTAATACTAAGATAAGCATCCTTTTTCTTACATATTAATTATACTTTATTACTTATATTATTATATTTTATATTTATATTTTATTCTATATTATATTATAAATTATTTATATCATAGTTTCTTAGAGTTTTATGGGTATATGCTCATTTTCAAATCATTGAATGTCTACTATAAAATTTACCTCCCTAAAAATTGTACCAATTTACAATTCAAACATTTTATAAAATTTTGGGGCCTACTTTAAGTGGAATTTATTTAGTTACTTTCTTCATAAAAACATTGCCATGTTCTGCTGAGAAGAGTTATTACTGCAGTAAGTGTTGTCCACTAAATCTCAAAAGATTCATTTCACTTAAAACTTAATATGTACTTGCTATTGGCCAAACATTGACCCCATTGTTATATCATAATTAAACAGGAGTTGGGAAACGCAGAAAGAGACAGAAGCAAGCCAGATTGCACAGAATATAAACTTCATGGATACCTCCTTAGGAAAATACAAATAGTATTAGTATTTTTTGAGAAAGTTTTTTGAGAAAGTTTTTTGAATTGATAATCAGGGGTCATCTTCATTCGACTCAGTTCCACTACTGGCCAACCATAACTGCCAATAATAATTAATATGTACTGGTGTTACTACAATAAACCAAATAATACATTAACTGTTTAAAAATATAACATCTCCTTTAAATTTTACAGTTATCCTAAGTACCATTATTATCCCAATTTTACAGATGAGAATGTTCATGCTCCAACAAGAATATTAATTGCCCAATGTCTCAGAGGTAATAGTTTGCAGGGCTCTGTTAAAAATCCAGTTCTGTGTCACTCTTACGGTTTTTTAAATCTATTTTGTCACATTTCTAACTGATTTTGGGCAAATCATTTACCTTTTTTAAGGGTCAGCTTATTCATACTTAAGGAATTTAAACTAAGATGACTTCTGAATTCCTTCCATTTCTAATATTTTATGATTCAAACATTTCATGTTACCCATACTGTCTTCTTAGTAAACAGAGCTTTAAAAATCTTGACCAAACATTGCAGTAGGTTTGGAACTCTTCCTTCAGATAGGAACTTTCCAACTATAAATCTCTAATACTTTTTAAGTATAAGGTTAACTGTATTCTGATTTTGAAATCTCAGATTCAGTATTTTTCATCACCATATTTCCTCTCTTCCTATCTCTGTGCTTTAAAAAAAATGGGGGCTGGTGGTGGGGGGAATATATCTTTTGAGAAGAGGAGACTTGGAAGCACACTATTTCTAATTCTACTGCAGCAGGGGTTTTAAACTTAAATATCTACTGGGAAATTTCTTTTCAAAATAAATATATGAAATGACCCAGGTGTAAGAGAGCACTGTCATACTAAGTTGTTTGCATTGTTACCATGGATAATGCCTACCAGGTTGTATTGTTTTATAAAATACCATGTAGAGGATGTCTAGATAACATGGCAAATCACTCACACACACTTAACTCCTTTCTGTCCCAAAACTCAATAAAATGACAACAAAAGTAGGTATAAACTGTAAGAGCAAAGAGAATGGAAAAGGATATATATAAAAGGATAAGAGATTTCAATGTATTTTTTAATCAAATTAATACAGAAGTGGTACCTGCCTTATCAGAGTAGAAGAAGCTACAGCCTAAAGCCTATATGGGAGGAGAAAACTAGCAGTAAGCTGATATCACTTCACAGAACTCTGGAAAAAGACGGGCTTGGAGATGCCTAGTATCATAACACAGTCTGTGTGTGTGTGTGTGTGTGTGTGTGTGTGTGTGTGTGTGGTGTGGGAGGTGGGGGCAGGGTGTTTGACAAGTGGTGCTGACATCTGAGCAACCAGTTAAAATTCCTTAAACAGCCGTATTGAACCCCTAGCTTCTATCCCCATCAAGCCAGAAAATGTACTTCTATGCAGGAGATCAAAGGGATAGTTTCTGGATAAATTGTACTACAGAAACTCTGAATTTGAAAACAAACAGAAAAAGAGAGAGAGAAAAGCTGAGGTACAGGTCTAAAAAGTTTAGGGGTGAGTGTTTTTCTTCTGGCTCTAATTACTTGTCTTACTGAGAACAGCCAGAAGAGCTGTATAAACATTTTTAAAGGATCTATTTGAAGTTATAACAGAACTACCAAGGAATTTAGGATTTAAGGGACCAAGATCCCTGACAGAAGGAAAGTGTAAAGTGATAAGAATAACATGCAGCATTGCTTCTGTCTTCAGTTTATAAGTGACAACCAAGAGACTGCAGTTTTATGGGGATAGAGGGACAAAAGTTTGTTTGGAGTCTTCTAAGATATAAGGGTTTTGTATAATACTCCAGACCCCTAAAGACATATCCTAGAGGTAAGGGCAAACCTAAAATAAACCACATGCATAAAGACTACAACCTAGCTTCAAATTATTGACCATATAAGGAAGATAGTTTCTATGCTAAATTATCTGCTAGAAGGAAATATATATTAATTCTGGAGGATAATGACATTATCAAGAGCTTGAAATTTTCTCTGTTTGAAATGTAATGTTGAGGATTTAGTTTTTATGAGTTTTTTTTTTTTTTGGCAAATCAGAAAACATAAAGACATAAATGACTGAAAATAAAGAGGGAAAACAGAAAATACAAGTATCCAAAAGAAATCCACATATTGGAATTATGAGAGATTCCAAAATAACTATGATTGATATGTTGTGTGAAGAAAAAAAATATATAAAAACTCAGGAGATAAATGGAATCTATAAAAATAAATGGATATTTTACATCAGAAAATACAAAAAGTGAAATTAAGATAGCAATTTTTGAGATGATTAAAGAGCATTAAAGAGGGACACTTAGATGGCTCAGTGGTTGAGCGTCTGCCTTCGGCCCAGATCCTGATCCCGGAATCCAGGATCAAGTTCTGCATCAGGCTCCCTGCATGGAGCCTGCTTCTCCCTTTGCCTATGTCTCTGCCTCTCTCTCTCTCTCTCTCTGTGTGTGTCTCTCATGAATAAGTAAAATAAAGTCTTTAAAAAAAAGCATTAAAGAAAGGATTAGTGAACTGGAAGATAGGTTGATTGAAAAACTAAAATATGGAGAAAATAAGGCTGGCAAATATAGGAAAAGACATAAAGGACTGATGGGACTCATGAAAAGATGTGTAACCTGCATAAGTCCAGTAGAAGAAAAGAGATAATGTAGAATGAATCAGTATTAAATAACTACCAGAATTTTATGAAGTTGATAAAAGGTACCAAGCTATAGATTCAAGAATCTCTATAATCCCAAACATGATATATAGAGAAAACCATACCTAGACACACATCATAGTAAAACTGCTAACAAGAACAATAACAAAATACAGAAAGAAAAAAATCCATAGGGAAAACCTTTACCTTCCAAAGAGTAATAGTAAGGCTTACAAATGACATCTCTATAGGAAAATGAAAGCCAGAATACAATAGGATATCTTTGATGTATTGAAAGAAAATATCTACCTAGAATTCTGTACCTAACAAAACATATATTTCAAAAATGAAGGCAAAATATATATTCAAACAAAATCCGATAACCAGTTATGAGCTGATATATATTAGAACAAACACTAATAGAATTTTTTTTGGTATCTCCTTTTACTAAAATACATTTTTAGTGTATAGCACTAAACAGAAGCCCCAAAATGCAGAAAATGAAAAGCAGTGGGAAATACAATGAGGAGGCTAAATGAATATTTTCTGTGTAAATATATTAAATAATGTCTTGTGAGGTTTAAAATATATTTGCTATTTAAAATATTGAAATATGTGACGATAAGAAAACAAAAAGTGGAAGAAATCAATAAAACTAAGTGAAGATGTCTTAATAGTTCTAGGGTAACCATTACATGAATAATAAAATAATATCATTTATCATAGTGAGCATTGAGTAATGTGTGGAATTATTGAATCAATATGTTCTACACTTGAAACTAATATAACATTATATGTCAATTATAGTTCAGTAAAAAAATAAATAAAAGAATATATAGTTAGGAAGATAATAAAAAGGTGTAATGAGTAATGAAAATACTTCTTTAATCCAAAATAAGGTAAGAGAAGAGAAATAAGAAACATAGAGCAGGGTAGGTCAAATAGAGGACAAAGAATAAGATGATGATTTAAAAACAATTGCATCAGAAAATATATTAAATGTAAAAGATAAAACACTCAAGGAACAGTGTTTACATAAAAATAATTATGTGCAACTTACAAGAAACATATTAAACTTAAAGATTGAAAGCAAAAGGATAGAAAAAGATATATCATGACGACACTAACTGAAAAAAAGTGCTGTGGTTATACTAATATTAAACAAAGTATATATTTTTTTTAAACAAAGTATATTTTAAGGCAAGATCCATTACTGAAGATAAAGTAGAATATTTTAGAAATGATATATTGGGTTTATCTATCAGAAATACATAATCATTAGAGATGAATATGAGCCTAACAATACCACATCAAAATATACAATACAGAATTCATTGAACTTAAAGCAGAAATAGACATATCTGTTATATTGGGAGGGTTTAACATGCTTATTTCAATATCCATGAGAACGGACAAAGCATCAGTTAAGACCTAAAACATTTGGGGGCGCCTGGGTGTTTCAGTCAGTAAAGTGTGTGCCTTAGACTCGTCATGATCCCAGAATCATGAGATCAGGCCCTACATCAGGCTCCCTGCTCTGCAGGGGTCCTGCTTCTCCCTCTGCCTCTGCCTGCTGCTCCCCCTACTTGTGCTCTCTCTCTCTGTCAAATGAATTCATAAAAAAGTCTTTTTAAAAAAAGACATAAAAGATTTGAACTCAATAACTTCTATTGACATATGCAGAAAATTATACCCGTAACTGAGAAATATATACTCTTTTCAAGTGAAAATGTATCATTTACCAAAATTTGCCATTTTCTAGGACACAAAGTAACTTTTATGAACTTCAAAAGATTATTATCATTCAAAGTATATTCTTACCACAACAGAGTTAACTAGAAATCGGTAGCATAAAAGTTAACTAATACATCCCCCAGAGTTTGGAGATTAAGAAAAACACATTTTAACCACCCAAGAATCCAGCCCAAGGACAAAATTGCAGTTAGCAAATAATACTAATACTAAAAGTATATTAAACTGTGTGGGATACAAGTAAAGGAGTGAAAATATATAAGTATCCAACTCAAGAAATTAGAAAACAAAAGGTTAAACCTGAAGAAAACAGGAATTAAGAAATAAAAACATAATAATTAAATAGAAAAGAAATATTTAATAAGGAATATTCATAAAACTAAAAGTTGGTTCTTTAAAAAGACTGTAAAATTATAAGCATCTGGAAAAGCTGTTTAAGAAAATACGAGAGAAGGCATAGATTACCAACATGAGGGATGAAAAAGGAGAGGAGATAATACTGCAAATTCTACAGATATTAGAAAGATTATAAAAGGATATTTGGAAAACTTTAAGGCAATACATTTGAAAATGTAAGTGACAGGAATAAAATTTTTGAAAAATAAGGTTTACCAGAATACCCACAAGAAAAACAGTCTGAATAGTCATATATATATATATATATATATATATATATATATATATATATTTATTTAAAGATTTTATTTATTCATGAGAGACACAGAGAGAGAGGCAGAGACACAGGCAGAGGGAGAAGCAGGCTCCATGCAGGGAGCCCGATGTGGGACTCGATCCTGGATCCCAGGATCATGTCCTGAGCCAAAGGTAGATGCTCAACTGCTGAGCCACCCAAGCATTCCTAGTCCTATAAATATTAAAGAAATTGAATTTAATTAAATTAAACCATCACACAAAGAAAATTTCAGGACCAGATGGCTTCATTTGTGATTTTCCCCAAATATTTAAGGGATAAACATATACTAAGTCTTTGATAGAATAGGAAAGAATACTTCCTAACTCATTTTATGAGGCTAACATATTCTAAAAACAAAATCTGACAAAGACATTAGAAGAAAGCTAATTAGAAGAAAGCTATAAAGGATAATACCTCTTATGAACATAGAAACAAAAATTCCAAACTAAATGTTAGCAAATAAAACCCAACCATATATAAAAATGTGATACATAAAGACCAAGTGGTATATATTTGAAGAATAAAATATTGAATTAACATTAGCAAATTTAATATGTTCACTTCATTAACTGCATAAAGAAAACCCATGTGATTACTTCAACAAATGCAGGCAATGCACTTGATAAAGTCAACACCTGTTTTTGATAAAAATACAACACAAAGTCTATATACAAAAATCAACTGTATTTCTATCTACAAGTAACAAAACATTAGAAAATGAAAACTTTTAAATGCATATACACTAGTATTAGAAATACAACACCAAGAAAAGGAATAACAAAATATTTTAGAATGTCAAGAAAAATATATTGCTAAGAGAAATCAAAGATCTTAAATTTAAAAAGAGGGATGTGCCATATCCATGGACTGGGATAGTCAGTAAAGCAACATGTGAAGTCTCCTCTAAAATGGCCTGTAAATTCAGTGTAATCCTACATAACAATCCTAGTTCTCTTTCTACACCTTAAAAAAAACTAACTAAAATTTATATGGGAATGTAAAGAATCACATGTCATCAAGACCAGATATCAGATGAAATTACCTTAAGCTTTGTGGACCAGAATATCCCTATTACAACTGCCCAACCCTGCCATTGTAGCCAGGAAACAGTCATAAATAATATGAGAATGAGAAGAAATTATTGTTTTCCAAAAAGTCTTTACTTGCAAAATCAGTTATTAGTTACACTGTTGGTTTGCCAATTTCTAGTCAAGATAATTCTGGCAAAGAACCGAGGTGGGAAACTTAAACTAGCATGGTACCAAGTTTTAAAATTACAGTATGCAGATGTGTGGTATTGAAGCAAAATAGACCAGTGGATGGGATGCCTGGGTGGCTCAGCGGTTGAGCGTCTGCCTTTGGCTCAGGTCCTGATCTCGGGATCTGGGATCGAGTCCCACATCGGGCTCTTTGCGGGAAGCCTGCTTCTCCCTCTGCCTATGTCTCTGCCTCTCTCTGTGTCTCTTATGAATAAATAAAATATTTAAAAAAATAGACCAGTGGAATGAAAGTCCATAAACAAATCCATAGTTATATGGCTATCTGCTTTATGACAAAGGTAGTATTAAAGAGCCTGTAGATGGCCTTTTCCCCTTAACTAATCCAATCCAAATGAGTGAAATATTTTAAAATGTTGTCTCCAAGTTTAGCTGGACTATTATACTGTATGAAGAATGAAAAGCTTATAATATATGGAGAATGAAAGACTATATGACTGGAGGTGTGGTTTCTGTGGTTAGCCTAGAGAAAGTAGTAAAGCCTGAAAATTATTAGCCATAATCCCCCAAGAGAGGAATCAGTATAGCTTTTCTGAGTAGCCAAATCATGGTCTCAGTTAAATAGCAGAATTTTGTGGTAGGTAGTATTACTTTACATGTACATGTAACATGGAAGACTTGCCTGCCCTATGTGAGCGTGTTTGAATGTTAAGGACTCTGAGTCATTTTTGCATTGCCTGGCATACAGATGATGTACTAGTTAGGATATTGGTTTGGTTTTTTTTAGCAGTCTAAATTAAAAATGACTTAAAACATTTCTCCTATGTAAGGGTGTGAGGTGGGACATGCTCAAGGGTTGGGTAGCTCAGTGAGGGCTTCCAGATATCCAGATTCCTCCTGTCTGGTTGCTCTATAACTCTCTAGGGTATGGGTCTCAAACGTTAACCTGCATCTGGGATTCCTATTCAAATGTGAATTTAGATTCAGTAGATCTGGGAATGGGACCTGAGCTGCTACATTGCTAATGAACTCTCCAGTGATGCCAATGTGCTGCTTTGGAGACCACATTCAAAAATATCAAGCCTCCCCCTTCCCCCCAAAAAAATATCAAGGCTCACACATTAGAATTAAACATCTGGATTCCTTCCACCTGGACATTATGTCAGATTTTCCTGTGGCCGCTGTAACGAATAACCACAAACTATGTGGCTTGAAACAACAGAAATTTATTCTCTCATAGTTCTGGAGGCCAAAAGTCCAAAATCAATATCACTGGGCCAGAATCAAGATGTCAAGATGGGCCGCACTGCCTCCCTCCAAAGTTTCTAAGGAAGAATCCATTCCCTTGCTTCTTCTAGCATCTGCTGTCTACCTGTATTCTGTGGCACAGAAGAAACTTGCCCTGCTGATATCTTAAAACCCATAAAATTTATTTTGGACTTTGACCTCCAGAACAATAAGAGAATAAATTTGTGCTGCTTTAAGTCATGGAGTTTGTGATAGCCTGTTACAATGGCAGTAGGAAATGAATATAGCAATAGATCCCAGCTACACGATTGGGATTTTTGGACAGATTGACTTGGGCAGTTGCTGACACTGATACAGAAACTCATGTTCATGAACAGGGCATGTGCAAGTAGCATATGTGAGGGAGGATCATAGCAGTCCTGTGGTGGCCCCGACCTGTGGCTCAGATCTGCTCAGCTGCTGCAGGGCTGAGTCTGAGAGCATGTGGAGTCCATTGTCAGTAGTGGGGAAGTGGTGGCAGAAATAGAGAGAGGTCTGGAGGGAGTAAGCCATGTCCAGTGGTCATCATGGTGCAGGAGAGTCAGAGGGAGTCAGACTGAGGGAGTCAGACTGTTGCCAGACTAATGTAGGGAGAGGTTGAGAACTGTGAAAAGGGTTCTTGTCTCACAGTTGGTCTGGCACTCTGGTTGTCTGGGCTCACAGATAAGCATTTCAATAGACCTAAGAAAGGCAGCCTGCCATGTGAGAAAGGTGCTGCCTGGCTGTTTTAAGAGTGCAGGTAGGTTGTTGCAATAACTTTTAAAAAGTTCAGAGGTACTGTTTGCCCCAAATCTTGGGTTTAGGATTTCTGTGTTCTGTGAAGATCATCTTCCTTAACCTGAATAAGCTGTTTGTGGTCTGTCCTTTTTTTTTTTTTTTCTTCCTTCCTTCCTTCCTTCCTTCCTTCCTTCCTTCCTTCCTTCCTTCCTTCCTTCCTTCCTTCCTTCCTTCCTTCCTCCTTCTTTTTTCCTTTTAAGGTTTTATTTATTTATTCATGAGAGACACACAGAGAGAGGCAGAGACATAGGCAAAGGGAGAAGTAGGCTCCCCGCAGGGAACCTGATGCAGGACTTGATCCCAGGACCTCTGGACCTCGGGATCACAACCTGAACCAAAGGCAGATGCTCAGTCACTGAACTACCCAGGTGCCCTTTCTCCTACATCATGCTTAAAAGCTCTTAAGGAAGTATAATAAAAAGGTGTTAATATGTTGACTTTTCGGGGATCCCTCGGTGGCGCAGCAGTTTGGTGCCTGCCTTTGACCCAGGGCGCGATCCTGGAGACCCGGGATCGAATCCCACGTCGGGCTCCTGGTGCATGAAGCCTGCTTCTCCCTCAGCCTGTGTCTCTGCCTCTCTCTCTCTCTCTCTCTGTGACTATCATAAAATATATATATATATATATATATATGTTGACTTTTCATGAGAATGCAGGTGTAAACTCCTGAGTTGGAAGGCCTGTTTCCCTTACATCCTCCCCAAGCTTGTGTACATACAACAGTAGCTCTGTCTTACCATCACCATGTATCATTGAGTGTTGATCATGTGCAAGCATTGTCCTAAGATGTTTAAGTATTTTATTTGATGTGCCCAAAACCATAAGAGAGGGTATTATCATCTACTTTTGTACATGAAGAGCCAGGTTTAGAGAAATTAGTGGCTTATCCAAGTTAAACAGCCATTACATGGGTCTAAGTGACTCCAAATTTCAACCTTCTTAAGTATGGGGATCTATTGCCTTAATTTTTAAAGAGTCATCATAACCATTTTTAAGCATATACTTCGAAAGTGTTTAGTACATTCATACTACTGTGCAACCTATCTCAGGACTCCAGAACCCTTTTTTGTCTTGCATAAACTATGGCTCTATACCCATTAAAAAGCAATTCCCCATTCTTCCTAATGTTAAGCCCCTCACAACCACCTTTCTACTTTCTGTGTATGAACTCTGGATAACATATTAGTGGACAAATACATATAGTATTTGTCTTTTTGTGACTGGCTTGCTTTACTTAGTATGTCCTTAAAGTTCATTGATGTTGTAGCATGTGTCAGAATTTCCTTCCTTTTTAAAACTGAACAATATTCCATTGTATATATACATCATATTTTATTTATCCTTTCGTCCATCAATGGACACTGGGGTTGCTTCTACTTTTTGATTGTTGTGAATAATGCTATGAACAGGGGTGTACAAATCTCTCTATAAGACTCTGCCTTTGGGATGAGCACTGGGTGTTATTCTATATGTTGGCAAATTGAACACCAATAAAAAATAAATTTGTAAATTTAAATAAATAAATAAATAAATAAATAAATAAATAAATAATAAAAACAAAAACAGCTTAGTTGTCTCTGGTATGGGTGATCCTAAATAAAGCTGAATTTATTTTGGAAAAAAAAAAAAAGACTCTGCCTTTGATTATTTTGGGTATGTACACAGAAGTGGAGTTGCTGGATCATAAACAATTTTATTTTTAGTTTTTTGAGTAGTCATCACACTATCTTCCATAGTAGTTGCACCATTTTATAATCCCATGAACAATGCACAAGGGTTCTAATTTCTCTATTTCCTTGCCAACAGCTATTATTTTCTATGTTTTTCTTATGTTTTGTTTTTGTTAGCAGTCGTCCTAATAGGTGTGAATCAGTATCTTGTGGTTTTAATTTGCATTTTCCTAGTAATTGGTGAAGTTGAGCATCTTTTCTTTTTTCATTTCTTATTTATTTTTTTATTTTTATAAATTTATTTTTTATTGGCGTTCAATTTGCCAACATATAGAATGACACCCAGTGCTCATCCCATCAAGTGCTCCCCTCAGTGCCCGTCACACAGTCACCCCCACCCCCCGCCCACCTCCCCTTCCACCACCCCTAGTTCGTTTCCCAGAGTTAGGAGTCTCTCATGTTCTGTCTCTCTCCCTGATATTTCCCATTCATTTTGAGCATCTTTTTGTGGGCTTGCTGGTCATTCGTGAATCTTTAGAGAAATATCTATTTAAAGCCTTTGGACATTTTTAAAAATTAACAGATTTTTTTTTTAGTGCAGTTCTAGGTTCACAGAAAAATTAAGTGGAAAATACAGGAATTCCTACATACTTCTTTTTCCCATACATGCACAGCCTACTCCATTATCAACTTGCTTCACCAGTGTTACATTTGTTATAATTGATGAACCTACACTGACACGTCATTTTCATTCAAAGTCCATAGTTTACATTAGAGTTCATTCTTGGTGTTGTTCACTCTTTTGGTTTTGACAGATGTATTTTGACATACACCCAGCATTATAGTATCATACAGAATAGTTTCATTGCTCAAAAAAATTCTCTTTTCTCTTCCTATTTATCCTTCCCTCTCCTCAACCCCTGACAAACAGTAATCTTTTTACCATCTCCATAGTTTTGCCTCTTTTGGAATGTTATATAGTTGGAATCATACTGTATGTAGCCTTTTCCTATTGGCTTCCTTTAATAATACATATTTAAGTTACTTTAATGTCTTTTCTTGTCTAGATAGTTTATTTCTTTTTAATGCTGAATAACATCCCATTATTTTGATATACCACAGTTTATTCAGCTACTGAATCAGCTACTTGATTGCTTCTAAGTTTTGGCAATTATAGATAAAGTTTCTATAAACACCCATGTGCTGGTTTTCAGTTCATCTGGGTCAATACCAAGGAGTATGATTGTTGAATCTTTTTTTTTTTTTTTTTTTTTTTTGATTGTTGAATCTTATGACAAAAGTCTGTTTAGGTTTGTTACAACCTGCCAAACTATCTTCCAAAGTGCCTCTAACATTTTGTATTCCCACCAGCAATAATGAGGGCTGCACATCCTCACCAGAATTTGGTATCGTTGGTATTCTGGATTGTGGTGATTCTAATGGGTATGTAGTAGTATCTAGTTTTAATTTGCAGTTTTCTAATGGTGTCTGTTGAACATGTTTTCATATGCTTACTTGCCATTTATACATGTTCTTGGTGAGATGTCTCTTTAGGTCTTTTGCCTCCTTTCTAATTGCATTGTTCATTTTCTTATTATTGAGTTTTGAGAGGTTTTTGTATATATTGGATATCAGTCTTTTATTGGATATGCCTTTTGCAAATATTTTCTCCCAGTCTGTGGCTTGTCTTCTAACTCTTGACATTGTCTTCTGCAGAGTGGAAGTTATAATTTTAATGAAGTCCTGCTTAATCAATGATTTCTTTTTTAGATTGTGTTTTTAGTGTTGTATCTAAAACAGCATCAGCATACCCAGTGTCATCTAGGTTTTCTCCTGTAATGTCTTCTACAAGTTTATAGTTTTGCATTTTATATCTAGATCTATCATATATTTTGAGTAAATTATTCTAAAAGGTCTAAGTTCAGTGTCTAGCTGCTGCCATTTATTTATTTATTTAGCACATGGATGTCTGGTTGTTACAGCACCATTTGTTGAAAAGACTATCCTTGCTCTGTTGTATTGCTTTTGTTCCTTGATCAAAGATTAGTTGATTATATATACATGGGTCTATCTCTGGGCTCTCTATTGTATTTCATGGAACTATTTGTCTATTCTGTCTCTAAAACCACAGTATCCTGATTAATGTAGTTTTTTTTTAATTTTTATTTATTTATGATAGTCACACAGAGAGAGAGAGAGAGAGAGGCAGAGACATAGGCAGAGGGAGAAGCAGGCTCCATGCACCGGGAGCCCGACGTGGGATTCGATCCCGGGTCTCCAGGATCGCACCCTGGCCCAAAGGCAGGCACCAAACCGCTGCGCCACCCAGGGATCCCTGATTAATGTAGTTTTATAGTGAATCATGAAGTTCAGTTCTCTGACTTTTTTTCTTGCCTTTCAATACTGAATTAGCTGCTCTTTAAAATCAGTTTGTTGATATCCACAAAATAAGCTGCTGGGAATTTGGTTGGGACTACAGTGAATCTACAGATCAAATTGAGAAGAATGAACATATGACAATATTGAGTCTTCCTATCCATGAACATGGTGTATCTCTCCATTTACTTAGTTCTTTGATAGCTCTCATCAGAGTTTTATAGTTTTCCTCAGATCTTTTTTATATTTTATTAGACTTACACTGCTTTCATTTTTTAGGTGCTAATGTAAATGGTATTGTGTTTTAAATTTCAAAGTACCCTTGTTGATGTCTTGAATACAGAGAAGTCATTGGCTTTTTTATATTAACCTGCATTCTGCCTTGCTATAATTACTTACTAGTTCAAGAGTATTTTTGTTGATTCTTCAGCAATTTCTACATACACTACTTATGTCATCTGTTAAGACAACTTATTTCTTCATCTCAGTCCCTATAGCTTTTATTGCCTGTTATCATCTTATTCTATTAGCTAGGGCTTCCACTACAATGTTGAAAGGCAGTGGTGATAGGAAACATGTATGTCTTGTTCCTTATCCTAACTTCATATTTCTCATTGTTAGTATGATGTTAGTTGTAGCTGTAACTTGTTGTTGTTGTTGTTGTTTTGTAGATGTTCTTTAGCAAGTTGAGAAAGTTCTTCTCTATTCCTAGTTTTCTGAAAGCATCATTAGTGGATGCTAGATTTTGTCAAGGTTTTTATAAAATCCATTGCCATGAGCATGGAATTTTTATTCATTAGCCTGTTAATGTTATGGATTACATTAATTTATTTGGAATGTAGAACCAGCTCTGAATAACTGGGGTAAATCCCACTTGCTTGTGATGTATAATTCTTTCTTATATGATTTACTAACATTTCTTGACTATTTTTGCATCTATGTTTATATATACTGATCTGATGTTTTCTTTTTTGTGTGATGTTTGTGTCTAGTTTCAGCATTAAGATAATGCTGGCCTCACAAACTGAGTTAGGATGTATTTCTCTGCCTTTCAAAACCAAAGGATATATCTTCTGGAAGAAATTATAGAGAATTGGTAGAGTATCTTCCTTAAATGTTTGGTAGAATTAATCAATGAACCTATGTAAACTTGGCACTTTCTGTTTTGGAAGGTTATTGATTTTTTATTAAATTTCCTTAATAGATACAGGTTTATTCAGATTGTCTATTTATTCTTATGTGAGTTTTGACAGGTTGTGTTTCATAGAATTGGTTCATTTCATCCAGCTTATGAAATTCTTGGGCATAGAGTTGTTCATAATTCTCCTTTATTATCCTTTTAATTTTCATGGGCTCTGTAGTGATGTCCACTCTTTCATTCCTGATATTAGTGATTTGTACCTTTTCTCTTGTTTTTCTTAGTTAACCTGGTAAATCAATCTTTTTCAAAAAGCCAACTTTTAATTTTGTTTATTTTCTCTACTGACCTCCTGTTTTCAATTTCATTGATCTCTGCTCTAATTTCTATTGTTTCCTCTGCTTTCTTTGCATTTAATTTTCTCTTCTTTTTCTATTTTCCTAAAGTGGAAGCCTAGATTATTGATTGTAGATCTTCCTGCTTTTCTAGTGTTAGACATTCAATGCTATAAATTTCCCTCTATGCACTGCTTTCACTGCATCCCACAAAAAATTTGGTAAATTCTATTCTCATTTTCATTTAGTTCAAAATATTTTTAAACTTGAAGTTCCTTTTTTGACCTGTGCATTGTTTAATCCCCAAATATTTGGGGATTTCCTAGCTATCTTTTTTTTTGTTATTTATTTCTAGTTTAATCCCATTGTAGTCTTAGAGCAGACATAGTATGATTTCTGTTCTTTTAGATTTGTTAAGGTGTGTTTTACAGACCATGTGACCTGTCTTGGCGAATTTTCCATGAGAGCTTGAGAGGAATGTGTAATTGGCTATTGTTGAATGAAGTAGTCTACAGATGTCAATTACATCCAGTTGATTGATGTTACTGTTGAATTCATCTATATCCTTACTAATTTTCTGCTTGCTGGATCTGTCCAATTATAATGGAGGGATGTCAAATCTCCAACTGTAGTAGTTGATTCATCTATTTCTCCTTGCAATTCTATCAGTTTTTGCCTCATGTATTTTGATGTTCTATTGTTTGGTTCATACACATTAAAGATTGTTATGTCTTGGAGTATGTAGCCTTTCATCATTATATAATCACTCTTTTTATCCCTGATAACTTTCTTTGCTCTAGAGTCTATCCTAATTGACATTAATATAGCTAATTCCACTTTCTTTTGATTAAGGTTAGCATAATACATTTTTTCCCATTCTCTTACTTTTAATCTATGTGTCTTTATATTTAAAGTTGTCTTCTTGTAGGCAACATGTATTTGGGTCTTGTTTTTGATTTACTCTTGCAGTCTCTGTATTTGAATTGGTGTATTTAGATCATTGACATTAAAGATGTTTATTGATATACATGGATTAATATCTGCCATTTTTTTATTGTTTTCTATTTGTTGCCCTTTTTCTTTGTTCCTATTTTTGTATTCTATACTTTTTCTGCCTTTTATGGTTCTAACTGAACATTTTATAGGATTCCATTTTCTTCCCTTTCTTAGTATATTGATTAAACCTTAAAAAAATGTTTCTTAGTGATGCCCTAGAGCAAAGCCATTCAGTAACCAAATGCTCTCTACTCTCCCTGTTGTGACATTAAGAGAAACAAAGAGAAGGCAGATTTTCAGAACATAGACATAGACATTGCCTTCCCTCCAACAGAGGAAATTGAGAAAAAAAGGGATAAAAGTCAAAACTAACAGTCTATACTCACCATCATTTAGGTGTAAGTTCATGCAATAAAAATGACTGCCTACATGGAATGGCCTTATTTAAAATGCTGACCATGGTATATACCTAATTGAAGTTCTCTTCGGAAGCCAGAACAGGGTACTTGGGGCACAAGGGAAGGTAGGGATATCTCCTAACCCTAAAGTACATGTCATACAAATTAAGCTATCATGGTCACAGAGCAATCATGTACCCAAATCAAAGTTAAAGGGAAGATATTTCAAGTAGAAGGATTGCTGAGTGGCTTTAAATAGAGATAGATCTTGATCCTGAGAATGCCATGCATTTGACCCAGGAAACTGGCATTTATAGGGCCCAGGCCACGAATTTATGAACATAAAGAGTTGGGGGCTAGAGGTATTTTCATTATAAATTCATGCAACTTTAATCTACCCAGTAGGGGTCAACTTTAGAAGTCTGAAATTAACTGATAAATTCAGATAAAGTTGTTAGTGAGAACTCTTTATGCCATGTAAAAAAAGCCCTTCAAAGGCTTGTTTCAGACTAGTGTTTCTCCTGATACTTAAATGTTTAATTAGATTGTAAACCAGTTCCATTCTGGGTATTGTCTTTTGAGCTCTTTTTTGCTATGCAGACAAATAATGCAATGAAAGAAAATAATGTTTAGGAGTTTTCTGTACACCTGAACATAGTTAAAGTATTTTGGCAAGCATTAAGCAAGTTTAAATGAGAAATTATTAAACATTTTTTATTTGGATATATTTGACACACAATGTTACATTAGTTTCACATGTACAGCATGGTGATTGAACATCTATATTATGCTATTCTCACTACTAGTATAGCTACCATCTATCAGCATACAATGCTATTATAACACTATTGACTCTATCTCCTGCGCTGTGTATAAAGGGATATTTTTAAAACATTGTATGCTACAGCAGTTATTATTAATTATTATTGTTATTATTGTGATGATGATACTTGTCAGATAATTTTTGTACTATTGTATTGTGGAGAATGGTTTATGAATATTTAGAAAAACTTGTCTTCAGGATTCATTTAAAAATATAAAATGAAGAAACTGCTTAGAACATTCCTCTGATAAGATTCTTCATACCATTTATTAATGGGATATTTAATTTCCTCATAGACTTCGGAAAGTATAAAGGGAGTAGTGTTACTGCTGGACTGATTTTTAACCAACTATCTCTAAAATCTTCTTGTAAGTAATAATTAGGATAATCTGGATATGGTTTCTAAAGGTTTTAAAAGTTTGGAGACTGTTTCCAAGGCAGCAATTCATTAGAAAGGCTGAATTTGGTGCTAGGATGTTAAAATAGAATTATCTTGACATTAGAAACCACAGTTCAAATGTGACTTCTCCAGAATTGGGTCTTTTGTACTTAATGGTAACTGACCATTCTATCCAAATATTTCTCCAGGTGTGATCTACAGATCCCTAGTTATTTTAAATACTCCTTGAAAAAGGGATTATATGGTCAAACACATTTAAGAAATGCTGTGAACTATTGTCTCCTCTTACTGAGTTTCACTGTGTAAAATATATTAAGGGAGAGGTCTTGTATTAGAGAAACATGTTTAATTGTGTGTAGTTCAGTGGTTCCAAAATTAATTGTCCAAAGCAAATAATTTCATATCCCACAGCAGCAGCATTCCACAGAACAAATGTGTATATGTGAAAATTTATTATGTCTTATTGATTAACAAAAGCGAGGTTTTTTACTTTATGGCACACGAATTATATGACAAGAATGATGGTCATTATGTGACTTGCTTCTCCCCCCACCCCCAGGTTTTTTAGATAAAATTGCCATACAATAGGCTGCACTTATTTACGGTGTATAATCTGATAAGTTTTGACATGTTTATACACACCTGTGAAACCATACTGTCACTAGAATCAATGTAATATTTCTTTCACCCTTAAGAAGTTTCCTTGTGCTGCTTTTGCCATCTGTCCCTCCAACATAATGTTGAATACAAATGTTAAAGTAGACGACCTCATCTTGTTCCTGACTTTAGGAGGAAGGCATTTATTAATTATTTCACCATCAATTATGATGTTAACTACAGGATTTTTTGTAGGTGTTCCTTATCAGATTGAGGAGGTTCCTTTCTGTTCCCAGTGTACAAATTTTTTGTCAGAGTAAATGTTGGATTTTTGTCAAATATTTTTTTCTTCATCTCTTGGGTTCCATAGAACAATTTCCTAATGTTAGATGAACTGCCACTTGATCACGTTTTACCATTCATATGTGTATTATTGAATTCAATTTGCCAATATTTTGTTAAGACTGCTTGCATTTATAGTCATGTGGGTAATGTCTTTGTCTGATTTTGAGATCTGAGTAATGCTGACTTGGAATGAGTTGGGTTGTACAACTTTTGATTTTTCTGGAAGAATTTGCATAGAATTGGTATTATTTCTTTCATAGTTGGTAGAATTCAATAGTAAGCATCTGAACTGTGTTTTCCTTGTGGGTTCATTTTTCACTATTAAGAGATAAAGGAATATTCTTCTTGGTACTTGGCACCTATTTGGTAGTTTATGTCTTTCAAGGAATTAGACCATTTTTTTTTTAAGTTGTAGAACATATTGGCAAAATGTTCATAATATTACTATTTCCTTATCTGTAGAATCTGTACTGGTGTCATCTCTCTTATTCTGCATACTGGTATCTGTATTGTTTCTCTTTTTTTCCCTGATCAGTCTGAATAGAAATGTATTACTTTTACTGATCTTCTCAAAGAACAAACTTCTCGTTTTATTGTTATCTGTTTCTTATATCATTGATTTCTGCTCTGATATTTACCATTTTCTTTTGATTGCTTTAGGAATTAACTAAAATCTTTTTAGTCTCTTAAGGTGGAAGCTGAGATTATTTATTTAATACCTTCCTTATTTTCTACTATAGATGTTTTAGTGCTATAAATTTCACTTTAGATACTACTTTAGCTGCATCCCACAGATTTTAATATTGTTTTCATTCTCATGTAAATCAGAATACTTCCTAAGTTCCCTTTTGATTTCTTCTTGACTTATGAGTAATTTAGAACAGTGTTGTTTCATTTTCAAATATTTGGAAGATTTTCCAGATGTTTTTAAATTATTGATTATTAACTTCATTTCAGTCAGAAATCATACTCTTTATTGCTTGAATTCCTTTGAATTTATCAAGACATTTTACAGCTCAGAATCTGGTCTATCCTGGTAAATGTTACATATGCACTTGAAAAAAAATATGTATTTAGTACATAAATATGTACTAAATTGTCCAGTGAAATGTGCTGTGAATGTCAAGTCAAATTAGTTTATAGCATTATTTAATCCTTTTGTATCATTGCTGATATTGTGTCTACTTGTTCTAATAATTATTGAAAGAAGGATGTTGAAACAGCTTGAATTGTGGATTTATCTATTTCTTCTTTCTGTTTTACCAGTTTTTCTTCTTTTTTTTAGGTGTATAAACATTTAAGATTTCATGAACTCCTCATTAACAGCTATTGCTGTTACACATTTTACTTTTCATATGTTATAAACCACAGAGTAGATTTTCATTATTTTTTATTTAAACAGTTGATTTTATTTTAAGGAGATTTAATAGTAAGACTTTATGCTTACCCACATTGTCCCTTTTCTGATGCTTATCATTCCTTTGTTTAGATAGAAATTTACATCTGGTGTCATTTTTGTTCTGCTTAAAGGATTTCTTTTAACAATTCTTGTAGTGCATGTCTACTGGTGATGAGTTTTTTTAGCTTTTACATGTCTTAAAAAGTTTTTCCACATTTTTTTCCTCTACCAAACTTTGTTTATTCATTATTCATCTCCATACAATTAAAATTCCCAGAAACACTAACAACTTTCACATTTGTATTTGAAAGATATTTTTAGTGAGTAAAGACTTTAAGGTTGAGGATTTTTTCTTTCATCACTTTAAAAATGTACCTGTGCTGTCTTCTATTTTGATTTCTGATGAGAAATGTTCTGTCATCATTATCTTTGTGTCTCCATACATAATGTCTTTTTTATTTGGTTGTTTTTAAGGTCTACGCTTTATCATTTGTTTTAAGCAATTTGATTATGATGTGCCTTTATGCTTCTCATACTTGGATTCACTGCGATTCTTGGAACTGTGAGTTTGAAGTTTTCATCAAATTTGGAACATTTTAGGCCATTTTGTCTTTTATTCTATCCCTCCTCTCCTCCCTTTTAGAAATTCAAATAAAATGCGGACCGTACCACAGTTCATTGATAATCCTGTTTATTTTAGTCTTTTTTCACATTTCAAAATGAATTGTGTTTCATTTTGGATACTTCCTATTGCTGTGTGTTCTAGTTTCTTAATCCTATGCAATATCTAATCCATTGTTAATTCCATCCACTGTACTTTTCATGTCAGACATGCTATTTTTTTCATTATTAAAAGTTTGATATGAGACTTTTCTGTAGCTTCCACATTTGAACTTATTATGTTCACATTCCTCTAGCTTCTTGAACATGTGGAATTGAGATACAGTCATTGTTTTAATCTCTTGTATACTGATATTTTTATTTGTGTCATTTCTGGATCATTTTCAGTTCACTACTTTTTTTTTGTTGTGTCTTCTTTTTTTGCTTTTTTCATGCCTGGTAATTTTTGATTGGGTGTCAGACATTGTGAATTTTATCTTGTTAGGTGCTATATATTTTGTATTCCTATAACATTCTTGAACTTTTTTAGGATATGGTTAAGTCACTTGCAGACAGTTTAATCTTATCTTACTAGAGGTAGAATCATTCTAGAGTTAATTTTCTTCTCTCCCACTAGTACAACACCACTCCCCTCCTGATAGTTCAGTCACATTCAAAATTATGGCTTTCCTTTCTGGTTGCTGGCAACAGGCACTATTCCTGCATCTGTATGAACTACAGGCATTATTCCTTTTAATATTTTTGTGTGTGTTTTTTTTTTTAGTAGTTTCTTGGTAGTATTCATGACTACATGAATGGGTTATTACTCAGCTGAATGCTGAAGAAAGAGCCTCTAAAAATCTCTGGGGCTTGCTTTCTGCATAGTTCTCCTGCTACTCTGCCCTGCAAGCAGTAGCTGCCTTGGCCTCCCTGGACTCCTGACTTTGTATTTTCATCTCAAAAAAGATTATCAGGCTCTAGCTAGGATACCCCTCTTTCCCTGCTCTGCAGCCAGGAAACCCTTCCAAATTCTAATCTGGCCAATCATAGGGCTCACCTCGTTGAAGTATCACTCTGCTTCATTGTGTAATATCTTGTATCTTATTGTGTTATTTTTCTTGTTTTTATTTGTTTCAAGCAGGATTGTAAACCCAGACTCTATTACTTCTCTGGCTGTTGAAGAATATATTACTGGTATGTCTGAGTCTCTTTATATGCAAGACACATGGTCACACACTGGGCACAGACTATCAATTAGATAAAAAAAAAATCCTTTAACCTATAGGTCTTGTTTTCATCATTTTATAGGGAAGTCATATAAGATGAATAATGCCTAGCCTTTCTTTTTATCCTATGAGCATTCAAGCCCACCCTGGTTTGATGCTGACTTATTTGCTTCTGACACATCAAAGTAAGTTTTAGCCCTGAAACCTGGGCAAAACTGACTTTCCTGAGCTGGGTAATGTTTTGCCTCTGCATTTCCTTGAATTTTCTAGGTCCTATTTTCCTGCTACACAGAACAGATCTCTGTAGGTAGCATAGAGTGAGGATTCTGAGTCTTTTGTTGTGCTAAGACATAGAAGCAGACACAAAAGAAATGTAATGGATTGGAGCAGATGCCTATGAGAAATGTAAAATAGCTTGGTTTCCTCCTACAAAGCCATATAAAGCCACAAGTTAAAAATCAATTTAAATTTGGGGAACTAGGGTGTTTGGCCAGTTTTAGGTTTAGCTATATTTAACTTTTGAGGATGCTGTTGGTTTTTAAATTTTTCTTTTTATTTAAATGAGTATACCTAAAGATTAGTCCAAACCATTCGGGGTGTTCTTTGCTCCCTCTTTTCAGTCTCCACCTCTGATTTGATTTCTGGATGAGCATATGCTTAGATCCCTCAAGCATAGTGATAATTTCTCTTGACCAGCAGAGCCAGTCATTATTTATTATACTTTGCTCTCACTCCTTCTCACTCTCCTAGTGGGAACATTGCAGTGGCTGCTGGCTAGAAAATTAGCCCAGGGAGCTCCTTCTGTTGGTCTCTTTCCTCATTATACTAGTAAAAAATTTAACAGTGACATTCTCAATCCCTTCGTGTGTGTGCACATGTGTGTATATATATTATATATACATATATGAAAATATATATATATAATCTCTATATAGGTTGGAAGCACACTGTAGGGGCTAATAGTGAGTAATTTAACTGTAGCTTTCTCACACATTTTACTTTCTTTCTTTCTCTAGAGTGACTGCAGAAGTACAGTGTGCTCATGTATTGTTGCTTCACATTATAAGCCGAGCTTGTGGGTTTATGTGTCATCTCACTGTTTCTGCTGGGTTGTTTTGTGCCTGGATGTGATATCGTTTCATCCATTGTCAGGGGGCTGCCCCAGATACCTGGGATGCTCAAGAGATACGACACTTACTTGCCATGTGATAGCAAAGGCTTCTGTTTATTTCTGTGGCTGCTCCTCCTGCAACCCTCTGCGGGATCCATGGATATCCAAGCTGATTGGGAAGCTGAAAACCACACAACCTCACTGAGGCTTTAAGGATTTTTGCTTATGGGTATCTTTAAGTAAACACAAGGCAGCCATGAACTACAATTTGCAGTGACTTCTTTCTTTCTTTTTTTCTTAAGTGTCTTTATTATTTTAAGTCTCTTCTGGGTCACAGTTCCACAGTTCCATGAGCTTTTAACTAATAGGCCTGTTAGTATTGCACAGCTTAGCTTTGGAAGGGTGACTCGTAGTCACCCAACTAGACTGAAAGCAGGGGCCATGTGTCACATCTCCTGTGTATCCTCAGCATCTAGCTTGGTACAAGGCACTCTGAAAGTACTCACTGACTAAATGATTCATTTAGGACAAAATAGGCTATTTTCTTAGGATAGAGTTTTTGATCCAGACTGAAGACATGAGCCTTTGCCTTTTCTAATGGTTGACTTGCTTAACAGAATTAAGAGATTTTAGGTGGGGGTGATGAAAAAATGTTAATCCAAAATGGTCTGTCAATTTCTGCAAATGATACAATCTCACTGTTAGTTTCAATTAATAAGAGCTCCCTGTGTATGTGATGTTGGGTAAGAAAAAAGAAGAGAATGATAGAAGAAATGTATAAACTAATATTTTAATTTTCTAATTCATAGAGAAAACTATTCTCTATATGCCTTTGGTTCTGAAGAGGCACAAACTGGTTATTAGAAGCAGTGTTGTCAGTAGTGACCAAAGCATAAGAATGTGGGATTCATTCAGCTTTGGAGAGAAACAGATTACGTTTTCCATGTGCCTCAAAGCAATCCATTTAATTGACTATCTGACTCTTCAGCTTTCTATGGTTTTTATGTTGTTTTAACAAGCCTTTCTATAATTAGGTACAAGTGGTATGAGACAGTAACTGGTAGAGAAGCTACAGTTATTTTATATTTGTATCTCATTAATGAGCCTTTAGATTACATCACCAATTCATTTACAGGGAGATGTCACTATGGCCCATAAAATCCTTGTTTTCCAGCTCTTCAAGCAAAGTATGTGTAACCCTTAACCTAAAGCAGTGTCTTCCATTGGAGGCATGTGTGAAAACTGGTCCTGTCTTTGGCTGGCCTTGTGCCTGTGAGTGGGAAGTAAACCTTTGTATGACCAGTTCCAGGCCATGTGATGGTAAACTTCTGGGAATGGGGAACATATAGCTGATCAAATGAGCATTTCTGATTGTATCTCCCCTATTCCAGCTACTCTGGAAGAAGTCATGTCACCCCATGATGTGTGATGCTGCTTCAAACTATTTGCAAGAAATAATCTAAATGTCAAATTGTGGGTATCATGGGGCACTGCACATGTTGAGACAAACCAGAGTGTCAGGAAGCTTAGAGTGACGCTGGTTTTGAAGGTTGTGCAAAAAAGAAACCCTAGTCATCAGGCACCAGGGAAATGCAAAGAGCTGGAAGAATCTTTGTTTCATATATTTCGCAACCCAGTCCATGAAGAGCAAAATCATTATTTTAGGTATTTATGTATTTGTTTAAAACAGTTCAGTACATTCATTCAACAAGCATTTTCTAAGTGTCTCCTATGTGCCAGACCCTGTTCTAGACATTAGGTATGTGGCAATGCACAAAACAAAGCTCCTACTTTAATGGGGGAATGAAGATCCTCTCAGGTGGTGATAGGTGCTATGAAGAAAAATAAAGCAGGGGAGAGGATCAAGAGTGCAAGAGGCAGTGTGCTATTTTATATAAGGGGGTTAGGGAAGGTTTCTAAAAAGGTGACATTGAAGAATATGAGCTCCTTCAGGTCACAGTTCCCATTCATTCCCAAGCATCAGGTCACAGTTCCCATTCCTTCCCAAGCATAACAGCCTTCTTCTGAATTATCATCCTTGTTTTGCCTGTGTAGTCAAAGCTGTGACAATTTGGACATTTATGTCAAACTCATAATTTACTACATGACCAAAGATCAGTTTCGCCAAAATTCTCATCAACAAAATGGGAAATTAAGTGGTGTTATGTCCTCTTCCTGTTCTCTCCAAGCAACAAAGCACAGGCTATAGTTGACTCAAATGACCTAGGAACCACGACAGAAAAGGAATTCTGACATCTTAGAGGGACATTATGGGAAGTAAGTTTTTGTGAAAGAAGACCCCTGGAAGGAACACAGGAGCCAGCCTTGGATTTTAATCTTGACTTCTCTCCTTACCAGCTGGGTGATTTTGAACAAACTTTTAAATTTCCCTATGCTTCAGTTTCCTCAGCTGCAGAGGATAATAGGGCTTACCTCAGTGGGATCTGCTAAGAATTAAATAGGATCTTTATGTAAAGTTCTTAGCATGGATTCTAGGAAGATATGCGCTCGGTGTTTAAAATGATTATCATTGTTGCTGTGGCTAGCACTGTCATTTATTGGCACAGTTATCTTCCTGTATAGCCAGTGCTCTATGAGTATATGTAAAGAATTTCTGGCCAGCATTATTCTTTACCTTGTTTCATTGATTCATTGAATCATTCATTTATTCAAGACATATATATTCTGTGGCTGGCATGTCGCTGAGCTCCCTGCTAGATCCTGTAGGGAGTAAAGGATATACATGCTTTTTGACTTGTAGAGAGGAGTGAAGCATCAAAGGGGACTTGTTCCAGATGACCTTTAAAGTCCCTTGCAAGTTGGATTTCCTGTGACTCTAAGGCACTTACTATCCAACAGACAGAGGAGTGGAAGCTCTGGTAGTGCTGAGATCTGTATAGAGCCCCAAGAACAGCACAAGCCAGGAAATGCATCTTGGGGGCTCAGCCAATAGAAGTAGTAACTACTTTATGACAACCTCCATTCCCTTCCAGTTCCTCACATATTAAAAACATAATAAGAATCCTCTATGTTTGCACACTGATTTTTAGTTTGTCAGGCATTTTCACACATATCCTCTCAAATGATCCTTTTACTAAAACCAGATAGGACAAGTGCTGTTATCTTTTATCTTATGATGAGGACACTGAGGCTCAGAAGCTAAGTGAACCATCTCAGATCCCCTCGTGGCAGAGCCAGAATTCTTTTTTTTTTTTTTTTCAGAGCCAGAATTCTTACAAAGAACTAAGCTGGGTTAGGAGTTCCAGGATTATAAAGGACAAATGCTCCTGAACGTCAGAGTGGTCCTCCTTGATTAGGAAAGTCCTTTTACAACAGTCCACCTCCTTGGGGAGGTGGTTACTGGCAGGACAAAGAAAGGGGCATGCATTTACCTGCCCAAAAACCAACCCTGGTGGGCCAGTATGAAGAGAGGCCTTCTATATGAGCTTTCATACTCTTGTCCCCACATACCTTGTTGACCATAGGAATATTGAATTTTCTTTTGGGGCCATCAGGTGCAGATGCCCCAGAAACTGTGCCACCCTCTCCCTTCTCCCTGCCCAGCTCATGGCCCGGAGTCTGTGTGAGTTGCTGGCAAGTAGGCTGTAACTGTGCGTGATCATCCAGCTAATAATGCGCACCTATCTTCCCAGATGTCAGATACTGCTGTTGCCCCAAGGGGAGGAGAGTAAACAGAGCCCTTGCCCTCCTCCATTTGGGGATGCCTCTCTGTTTGAATTGCAGTGGCAGCGCTCTGAGCTAGGAAAGGGGCTGGCTGGTTCCAGCAGCTCACAGAGGTGCTCCCCCACCTTCTGATGATCACTGGAATAATTCAAAGAGAAGGAGAAGAAACTTAGCCCAAGGTATGGAAAGTGAAAGAAGTCTATGTGTACGTTCCACAGTATGACAAACTTCCTGTCTCCACTACTTCACCGGTTTGCCTTCCCTGGCTCACGTGACACCAGAGGAGCCAGGCCCTCCTTCCAGAAGGGGCTTTGCCTGGGAACTCACACCGGAGCTTCTCTTATCATGTCACAAAATGGCACGCTGCAGTTTGTCCCACTATATCTTGCAAGAAGCCGATATTCCAATGATGTTATTAAAAAGTGGCACCTTTTGCCACACTGTGAGAAAATCTTTCTGGTGGGGGCAAGGAGATGGTGATACATTTTCCCCAAGGAGCTCACTTCAGCTACAGCATTTGATGTATGGTGACATCTCCCCCACACACTGATACACATATGCACACACGCACACACACACACACACAGAGACCCCACAAACACATTTCCTAGCTGAGATGGATAAGGAAGTTCAGGGACTTGTTCAAGGTCGCACAGAGGGACAAAGAGGTCAAGTCATTTACACAGGGGTACAAAGCATTCAGCCCAGTGCTTCTTGGCTCTTAGTCCTTGTCTCTGACCTCCGATCATCCACCACCTCACCTCCTTTTCAGCTGAACAAATGTGTAATGCACACTAGAAATGCCACTGCAATTCAGTATATCACTTATGAACAGTGGCTTTTAGCTAACAAGAATGCTGATAACTCTTACTCCCTATGGGCATTTCTCAATTCTGGATTGTGTGTTTTTATTTTTGCTTTCTTGGAACTCAAATCTGTGCTCAGCTCAGCATAATATCCAGGTTTGGTGTACTGAGGAAAGCCTTGAATGAGAAAGCATCAGGTCCTCATTCTAGTCTCATCTCCCTTTCGGACTGCCCCCAGGCCTTGAGGTCGTTGTTCAGCATCTCCAAGGCCGAGCTTCATGGGAAGTACATTGGAAATTGCGGTACCTTCCCTGCCAACCTCACAAGGATATTGTGAACACCAAATGAAGTTATAAGCTTGCAATGTTTTGAAATTAGCAGGAGGAAAAGGAACTTCTGTCCAGAGGGACCATGAAACTGAAGCTAGTGGGCAGGGAGTCAGGCGGTGCTAGGTTCAAATCCTGTTCCAGTTGTGTGCTCTTGGGAAAGTTATGCTCTCTGAGAGTGTGTAAAATAGTGAGGTAAACCCCACCTGGCAGAGTCATGGGGAGGATTCAATGAGAGAGGATGTTGAAGGCTCCTAGCCAGAGCACCTGGCCCAAGGATGTTTCTTTCTTCCTCCTCCATGCCCCGTGCCCCATGCTTATGGAAAGAGACTCTGAGACTTGTAGGGCATTTCGTGTCCTTGAATACTCAGCCTCTGTAACTAAGTCTGCTGCATTACAGGAGCTCGACAAGTATCCAGGTGGCTATGAGTGAATGTATAGAGGAGGGATGGAACATTTCTTTAATTTCAAAAATTCATTGCAATGTTTGATACTGTCAGTGGACTTGTCTTCCCGATTGGGAACACGGCAGTGATTTTGTCAATTTGTTTTCAGACAAATTGACAATTAAGTGGCAATTTGTGCATTTAACTCCAAGATTGGCTTAGGATGATCCAAATCTAGCAGCAGTTTTCTTCACACAAAACAAATCTGACTTATTATCTGGCCCAAGTCAACAGTGCAACTAGTTTCACAGCAGGAATTCACATAGACAAGTAAACACTTGGGGAAAATTCCCCTGTGAAGTAACCACATGTCTAGGCAGAATTATCTCATAATTTAGGAGCCAATTTTTAAAATAACTGTCAAATTAAGCTGGCTAATTGCTCTAGTCTCCATCTCCTCCACCAGAGGTGGAGGGGAAGGGACTGATCTCAAAGGCAAAAGGAAGATATGCATAAAAGAGACCCCACAATGCCCCGAATGAAAATAATATTTGGCAATGTGGCTGACAACATGTTTTTACCGAGTCCTCTTTCCTATCACTTTTCCTGGCATTTTTGGAAAGTGGTTATATTGGATTTATTTTTATTTGATTATACATGTATCACTCTTTTTAATATTACCCATAAAGTTGTCAAACATGATTCTTTCCATTAAATTTATCCCTAAACTAGCTTCAAATAATCTTGATTTAAAAATTAAAAAAAAGGAAACATTGTACCAGGCAAGACTGAAGCCAAAGAGTTGGGTATAGGATGTGGGAAAAAGCAAAGGGGGGGAAAATATCCTCAAGCTTTGAGAACTTAGGCTTGAATATTTTTTTTCTCCTGCTCCCTGAGAAATTAATGAACAGACAACCCTGAAACTTCAAAGCTATCACACCCTGCTTTGGGAATTATAGCCTCCATCTTGGTTGTTTAAAAATGAGCACACATGGAAATGATGTATCAGCATATCTTCTCAAGCTTGTTTTTTTTTCTGTTGAAAATTAATCAACAACCCTCCAGTTATTTATGGCTTAGTAAATGTATACGGAAAAAAATTAGATCTAAAAAACCCTAAAACATGTTTAATCACAGTAGTGAAACATGGCCTTGTTAAAATTATAACTGGACAGATTAAGGTGAAAAGCCCACCCAGTACCCCTGCAACCCTTACCCAGTACTGCATTGCAAGGATTAAGAGTTTTTTTTGTTTTTCCTTCCTGAAAATATGGTAAAATTTTATATATTTTTTACATATGTAAAAAATCCTATGTGTATATCCTTCCTATCCCCTTGTGATTAAGGGGTATATTCAAATGTGAGTGCTCAGGTCTGAGCTGCCCCTCTTCATCATTTTGTATATCAGACAGGATACGTGTGTGCTGGTAACATGACTGAGTAGCCGTTGAAGCCAGATGGCCCACGCCTATAAACTGTATGACCCCAGGTAAATTACCTAACTTAGTATGTCACCTATAAGCAGAGTGACAATGCTGCCTACCCCATGTGCTCAGTTGGGACCATTCAGTGAGTGAATATAGCAGTGTCCAAACAGCACCCGGATCAGAGTAATTCCTCAGTAACGGTAGCTATGATCATAGCCAGACCTCTCTCCAGAGCTCCAAAGTATTGCCTTTATTCTGATCACATGTATTTTCAGTTTTATATTTCCTCCAACTTAACATACATATATATTTTAATGTGGCATAAGAAGTAGGGTTATACATTTCCTCCCTAGCTGCTCTTTCCTCTGAAGCACCGGTACTTCAAAGGCTGTAACCGCGCTCCTCGAAAGCTTTCCGAACTTGGAGTGAACTCAATCACTCTCTCACTTGGTATTGCTCACGTGCTCCAGATGTGTATGGCCTATTTCCAACAGATGAGCTTATATCTGAGTTGCGCTGCATTTTAGGAATCTTCCAGCACAAAAAGAAAGACTTGGCTTCAGAAGGGATCATGACTGGCCAGTTGATCTGTTAAATAATATGCCAAATACTGTGGAAATCACAAGGAGGAGAAAATTACATTCACACTTCTTTATTGGTGCCATTAACAGTGTTTTGTCATCCAGCTGATGAAGCGATGCCATCTCCCCAAAAGCATTGCACTGCAAGACTACCTGGAGCCTTGTCCAACCCTTCACCCTTGGTGTCCCAGCAGCTCCCGCAACTCCGGGGCTGGGGGAGGCTGTGTGAGGACGTGCTAGTTCAGAGGAAGCCAAAGGACCAAACCACTCTCCATAAGACTCTCCAAAAGTGTAAAAGCCATCTCTATATTGGTGTTATCAAAGCAGTGGTGAGCCCCCTCCTCCCCTCACCAATCTGAAGGTCAGGGAACCCCCTTTGAGCCAGGCTGTAGCTCAGCACAGTCTTCTGCCTCTCATTGTGCCTGCTGCTCCACTGCTGGAGACCTTAACAAGAACAGCAGCCCCCCCACCCTTCTGTCTTCTCCCCAGCTTATTAATACAAGTGCCTCTTTCTCATATCAGGCAGACTGGGGAGGAGGCCAGCTCTCTTCACCCATCTCTCACCTCTCTCCCAATTATCTTGACTAGTCTAAAGCTCATTTCTCTCTCCACCTCATCCCTACCCACCTCTGTCCATCCTTTCTCAGGATCTCTCTAGGATATCATTATGTTCCAACAACGGATAGTTGTCTTGGATGGAGATTATTTCCCTGGAATATTATAGGAAACTTCTATAAAGTATAAATTGAACTAAGTCACTCTCTAATTTAAAGTACATCCTAGGACTAAAATCCAAGTCTTACCAAGACTTTCAGAGCCTACTGATGTGGCCAGCCTTCAGCATCATTTCTTTTACTCTTTGGCTCACCACATTGGAGCCAGGTTTTCTTTCCATTAATAAAAATGACTATCATGAGCCAAGCATGCTCAGTCCCTACACATGAGAAAACCAAGGCACAGAGAGGTCAGTAATACATGGCTAGTCAGTAATACATGGCTCTAGTATAGACTTAGGATTGAAATCCAGGGTGCCTTCACTCTTGGCCAATACATGGTGCTGCCTCTCACCAACATTTCAAGCATGCCAAATTCTTCTCTGCCTCGGGACTTTTGCGCATGCTATTCCTCTGTTACTCTTCTCCCAGCCTTTCTACTGGATAGCTTCTCTTCATCCCTAGGGTTTGAGCTGAGGTGCTGCTTTCTCAGAGAAAAAGATGGCCCAGAGCGGCCAACACCACCACCATCAGTCTAAATCACCTCCATGGAGATGTTATTCTGATGTTATTCAAGCCCTCTCTTCCTGTCCCCAGAGTTTTTATTATCCTTAATTAACATTTTTACTTGTAATTTTCAATATACTTATTTTACTTGTCCAAAAATATTTGCTGTGCTTTCTACCAGCCCACCTCTGTTGGGGGGATTAAACTTCCCTACCCCATTGACCTCAAGTTTGGCCATGTGACTTGCTTGTGGGGAAAAAAAAAAAATTGCTCTGAGAAAAAAAAGGCTAAAGCTATTTTGTGTTTCTTTTCCTCTACCACAAGGGGGCATGTCTCAGAGAGGGATTGCTCCTTTAGCCTTGGTCCAAAATGAAGAGGACAGGAGGCAGAGCTACAGTGAACCTCATGTGAACAAGAAGAAAATCTTTGCTGAAATAAGTTACTAGGATATGGAAGTTATTTGTTACTGCAGCATTACTTAACCCAGGTTGACTGATACATGTGCTTATAAGACATTTTCTCCCCACTACGCTATCCGCTTCATGAACCAGGGACTGCATTTGTTTTATTTTATGCTCTTTACTCAGCATTTAGCAAAGGACTTGTCACATTTAAGGACTCAACAAATATCTGTTAAATGAATAAGGGAGCAATGCATTAATACAGGCACAAGCATATGAAGGCTGCCTTTTGGTGCGTGTTGTTTATCATGCTGAGGAAGCAGTTTTGTTTTTTTGTTGTTGTTGTTGTTAACTAATCAACTCTCACTTTCTACCCCATTATACACTACTCCTACACTACTTCTGCACCTCTTCCCTTATTCCATCTCCCAGCAGACAAATAATTTTGATACTGCTTTAAATACATATGCAGTTGCTATGTAAGGTTCCTGGGAAGAAAGTTCTAGGAAGAAATTCCCTTTATAACTATTTAGTTTCCACAGAAAAAAAAACAGAGAACCCTCTTAAAATGTCTTCTTTCCAATAAAGAACAGTTTGCCATCAAATGGACAAGGGACTTAAAAGACCTGTCACAGCTTTGGGTCTGCTCTTCATCCAGGCAAGCTGATATAAAATACATATATTGCAGGAAGAGATTACTGAATTATATTTTGAAAATATAAGAAAATGCATGGGCCATCTCTGAAGCAGAAGATATTTTTCTGAGTTTAAACTATCCCTAACTTCTATAGGTGGGTTCATGAGCACTTTTTCCCCTACAGGGGACTGCTAAAGATTTTAAGTAGTAGAAGATATATGGCCTTTTCAGTTCCTCTGAAAATAGTCCAATCTGTCCATTTCACCATATACCGTGGAAGCCAGTTGTGTCAGCATCTTCCTGCCTGACCCCTGTCTTTGCAGATGAGAGTAGGACTACATCTTATCTATGTTTGCATCTCTAGCACCTAGTCTAGTGCCTGGCACATAGTAGAGGTGTATAACAGAGGCTCAGTAAATGTTTGTTCGGAGCGTGAATGGTTTTGTTGAAAACAAGAGAAACTGGAAGTGTTAGGAAGACGTAGGCCCCTTCTCATTTACATCTTACGGAGAACTTGGAATCTAGTGGACAGGGTGGGTGGTGTACTGACATACAACCCATCCTTCTCCCTCAAAACTCTCGTGTCAGGGGGCACATGGGTGGCTAGTGGTTGAGCGTCGGCCTGTGGCTCAGGGTGTGATCCCAGGTCCGGGGATTGAGTCCCACATCAGGCTCCCTGCATGGAGCCTGCTTCTTCTCTGCCTGTATCTCTGCCTCTCTCTGTGTGTCTCTCATGAATAAATAAATAAAACCTTAAAAAAAAATCAAACACCTCTCGTGTCAGGACCTGGCTTCCAAACTCTAGTCAGTGTCACCGTCTCCAGTTATTTGGATCCTGTCAATCAGACAGTGCGGCTATCAGCCAACCAGTGGTGGGCTGAGAGATAGGAACTACATTCTAGTGCTTCTCTGCCGTGAACCTTCTGGGAGCCTGGGCCTCATTTGCAAAATGAGCCTGTTACTCAAATGATCCCTATAGTCTCTTCCAACCCTGACATTCTGTGCTCTTTCTGTGAAACACCCCAGACTTGGAAGGACTCTGTCTCTCACCACTGTTCCTTACCACCCGGTCCTCAGAGCTATATGTACACTAGACCAATTAGCTGGGTAATTGTTCCTGAGTACAAGCTTATTCCTAATTAGACACTGTCTGGGTTCACCCTACAGCAATTAACCCCCAAATGGAATAATAACTTTAGAATGAGCACAGCATAATTGTTTTGAAGCTCACCCCATTCTTCTTACTGATTCCCCTTGGGCTGCAACAGGAGAGGAACTGTTTGTGGTGGGTCGGCCACTTTGTCCTTGACCTCTGCATGGTTTTTGCTATGTGGTCCTTCGCGTATCTTCACCACTGGCTCCTAGCTGCCTGGGTGTTATCATAGCCTGCTGTCAGGCCACTCCCTGACCTATGACATTAAAGCTTCTGTGGATATAGTGACAATCCCCCTACTGTACCTACAACCATCCCATAGGCCACTCAGGGCCAAAACTCATGAATAAAAATGCCACTCAGAAACATGTAGAAAAGGGGACTGGGAAATTATGAGGTTTATTTTCAGTATTCACAAGATAGCAGCACGTGGGTTGCACAAAGTTAACTGCTTTTGCCTTTTTGCAGAACTTATGAATACATGGGTAAGAGAGAAAGCATTGCTAATATAACCCACAGCTACTCAGCCACAAGCTTCTCAAACAAGCTACATTTGATACAGCACAAATAGAGCAAGCAGTGAGAATGTTCTGTTACTAAATTTGTTAAAGTGATTCGTAGGTATTTAAACTTGAGTATGTTTTTACAGTTTGAGGTAATTGGCCTATTTTAAATAACTGGCAACACACATGCACTGTACTTTTATCCCCCTTCCTTTCGCCCTGCTAAATGTTTCCTGGCATGCTGACAGCTCCAACCACACTCAGGATCAGGGTATAAGACAATAGACCAGAGCTAACACGATGAGAGATTTGTCCTTCGCCGTAGAAAATCTGGTGTAGCAGCAAGAAAAGGGAACCACATCTGTGCTTGGCACCCAATTCGGGGATGAGTGAAAGATTTGTCAGCCAGCAAGCAAGGTAGGGAGAGTAGAGCCGAGTGTCTGACAGTTCCATGTCAGAGGTAGGGCCATTGCATGAAAACTCCTGCCCAGCCAGTAGCTAGAAGCTGTGTACCTAGTTCTATTAGCCTCAGTTTCTCGAGGTGTAAAATGGGGATATAACTATCCCACATTCTGTGAAACAACTGCAATAAAATGTGTAAAGCATTTCATATAGTCCCTGACACGTGATAAGCATACAATAAATGCTGGCAATTATAAATAGTAAAATTAACAGCCTTGAATATGAATATGTTCAGTCCTGCCACCAGCTATACGTGCAAATTTGAAAAATGTGCTCATTTTTTTTTGAAAAATGTGCTCCTTAAAACAATTTACTTCTATAAAGAAAAAAAAAATCATGATAAACAGCAGTCAACCTTAGCGGCACCCCCTAGAGTTGGATAATACACAGGTGTACAATCCACCCACCTAGAAGCAGCAACCTCAAATAGACTTTTAGCAGTGGTTGGCCCTACGGTTTCATTATGTTATCCTGCACGACCCTCCTCTAGAAATGTTTAACAAGAATTGCTTCCTGCTATAGGGTGAATTCTTTCTCTTCCAAGCTTGTATGTTAAAGCCCTAGCCCTCAATGTGATGGTATTTGGAGATGGGGCCTTTGGGAGTTAGTTGGGGTTAGATGAGGTCATGAGGGTGGGGGCCTCATAATGGGATGAGTGCCCTTAAAAGAAGAGACCAGAGAGCTTTCTCTCTCTCTACATGAAAACATGGCAAGAAGGTAGCTGTCTGCAAGCTAGAAAAAGAGGCCTCACCAGGAGCCAAATCAGCCAGCACTTTGACTTGGACTTCCCAGCCTCCAAAACTCTGAGAAAGTTAATTTCTGTTGTTTAAGCCACCTGGTCTAAGGTATTTGTTGTAACAGCTGGAAAAAACTAAGACACTGCTCCTTCTGAAAGTTTACATAGTACTTCTCCAACGTAGCAATAATTCCATTGAATTTGAATTGTGTGCTTATTACTGTTCTGTAGTGGACTGTGAGCCAATTAAGGGGCAAGGACTATATATTTTCACCCTATATACTTCCATATTTATCTAAGTAAATATTTTTCATAGACATTTGTTGAATGAAAAATGAGTTCTTCCCCTTCCAACCTAACACTAAACACTACTGGGTAAGGGGTCAAGTCTGTATTGCACAGCCCAGACTCAGACATCCATGCTCCTTGAGTCATTCTCAGGAACAGTGGATGATTCTTAGTGGCCCTGTAAAACACGAGGTCATTGAAATCACCTGTATATCCTACTAGGTAAGGCACAAGAAAGTGAATGAGTGGGAAAGGAAGAGTTTGATACTTAACAGAGTCTGGGTGATTCATAAGGGAATTGCTCTGTAGTTGATTTGAATGTTAAAGTAATTCCTAGTTCTCTGCTATAATAGAGAGCTGCTCTGTGGGGGAAGTAACAATACAAATATTATTTGGGGGCCAATATTCTGGTCTGTAAAAATAGATTCAGGAGAAAATACGATGTTGACACATTTGGTTATCTAACATCTATATAGTCCCAATTTGTAACAAGTTGGAATAATTGCTGTATTTTCAAAATATTTCACATGCATCATTTCAATTAACTTCAAAATTAGACTGGCAAATATAGGTGTGGTAAATATCAATTATATTGTCTGCTCTTTTGGGGGGAAAGTTTCTCTTATGTTAAAGAACACTCCTTGCACCTACTCTTAAGGTTCTAGGATGGTTTCTAAACTTAGAACCCTATACCCCTGGTCACAAAAGGGCACATGACCCAAGATAGGCCAATCAAAGCTCCTTTCCAGGACTGTTCCCATGGGAACTAAAGAAAGAGAGCAACTTTCTAAGTGGTGGTAGAGTTGGAGTAAGATAGGTAGGTAGGAGTTGCTTGTGACCATGGGTCTCATCCCACAGGGAACTCTACTTGAATGGAACAAGCCAACATATTGAGAGAAACAAAGGCAAATACATCTATTTTGGTTGGAAGTGACAGAAAGTTCAACTTGAAACAGCTGAGAAAAATAAGGCAATTCCCTGACATCAACTTGCTGGGCTGAAGTTTAACATAACAGTGTTATTTTAGTTTTGACCACACAAAATAATGATTCAGCAATTCTATACATTACTCCTTGCTCAGCAATTAAGTGAGGCCACAGTCTGTCACCAAACAATTTTATTACAATATCATTAACTATATTCCCTATGCTTTACTTTTCATCTCCGTGACTCATTTTATAAGTGGCAGGGGTTTTTTTGATCTCTTGTTTCCTTGTTTGTTCAATTGTTTTGTCTTAGATTCTGTCTCTGTGTGAAATCATAAGGTATTTGTTTTTCTTTTATTTCACTTAGCATTATACTTTCTAGGTCCCTCATGTTATAACAAATGGCAAAATCTCATCCTTTCTTATGGATGAGTAATAGTCTATTGTGTATATATACATATATACACATATATATTTCACATCTTTTTAAGTTCCAGTGTATTTAATGTAATATTATATTAACAATAATTTCAGGTGTACAGTAGAGTGATTCAAATCCATATATCACCCAGTGTTCTTCATGACAGGTGCACTTCTTAATCCCCATCACCTATTTCATCCATTCTGGTAACCATCAGTGTGTTCTCTGTAGTTAACAGTCTGTTTCTTGGTTTGTCTCTCTCCTCCTTTTTTCTCTTTGCTGGTTTCTTTTGCTTCTTAGATTCCAGCTATGAGTGAAATCATATGGTATTTATCTTCCTCTCACTGACTTATTTTGCTTAGTTATAATACTCTAGCTCCATCTATGTCATTGAAAATGGCAAGATTTCATTCTTTTTTGTGGCTGAAAAATGTTCCATTGTGCATATATATCACATCTTCTTTATCCATTCATCTGTTAATGGACACTTGGGCTACTTCCATTAGTTGGCTAATGTACATAATGTTATTATAATGTAGGGGTGCATGTATCTCTTTTAATTAATGTTTTGCATTTTGGGGGTAAATACCCAGTAGTGTGATTACTGGGTTGTAGTGTAGTTCTATTTTTAACTTTTTGTGGAACCCTCATACTATTTTTCACAGTAGCTACAGTGGTTTGCATTCCCACCAATAGTACATAAGAGTTCCTTTTTCTTCACATCCTTGCCAGCACTCATTGTGTCTTGTGGTTTGGATTTTAGCCATTCTGACAGGTGTGAGGTGGTATCTTACTGTAGTTTTGATTTCCATTTTCCTGATGATGAATGATGTTGAACATCTTTTTATGTGTTTGTTGGCCATCTGGATATCTTCTTTGGAGAAATGTCTGCTCATGTCTTCCACCCATTTTTAACTGGATTATTTGTATTTTGGGTGTTGAGTTGTATAAATTCTTTGTATATTGTGGATACTAACCTTATATCAGACACATAATTTGCAAATATCTTCTCCCATTCCATAAGGTTGCCTTTTAGTTTTGATCAAAATTTCTCTGGCTACTCACAATCCTTTGTGGTTTCATATAAATTTTAGGAGTTTTTGTTCTAGTTCTGTGAAAAATACTGTTGGTATTTTGATAGGGAATGCATTAAATGTGTAGACTTCTTTTGGTAGTATAGACATTTTAACAATATTTGTTCTTCCAATCCATGAACATGGAATATTTTTCCATTTCTTTGTGTTATCTTCAGTTTCTTGCAAGTACGTTTACTGTTTTCAGAGTATAAATCTTTCACCTCTTTGGTTTGGTTTATTCCTGGGTATCTTATTGGTTTCGGTGCCATTGTAAATGGATTTTTTTCTTAATTTCTCCTTCTGCTGCTTCATTATTAGTATACAGAAATGCAACACATTTCTATACATTGATTTTGTATTCTGCGACTTTACTGAATTCATTTATCAGTTCTAGTAGTTTTTTGATGAAGTCTTTAGGGTTTTCCAAATATGGTATCATGTCATTTGCAAATAGTGAAAGTTTTACTTCTTCCTTACCAATTTTCATGCCTTTATTTCTTTTTATTTTTTGATTGCTGTGCCTGGGACTTCTAGTACTATGTTAAATAAAAATAGTGAGAGTGGACATCCTTGTCTTGCTCTTGATCTTAGGTGGGAAGCTCTCAGTTTTTCACCATTGAGTTTGATGTTAGCAATGAGTTTTTCATATATGGCCTTTATTATGTTGAGGTATGTTCCCTTTAAACCTAATTTATTTAGAGTTCTTATGAATAGTTGTTGTATTTTGTGCTTTTTCTGCAACTATTGAGATGATTATATGGTTTTTATACTTTCTCTAATTGATGTATGTGTCGTGTTGAGTGACATGTGAATTTGAACCACATTTGCATTTCTGGAATAAATCCTCTGCTCATGGTGAATGATTTTTTTAATGTATAGTTGAAGTTGGTTCTACTTTAATATTACTAAATATTCAACTAAAATATTACCAAATATTTTGTTGAGGATTTTTACACCTATGTTCACCAGAGATATTGGCCTATAGTTTTCTCTCTTTTTTTTTCTTTTGTAATGTCTTTGTCTGGTTTTGGTATTAGTGTAATGTTGGCTTCGTAGAATGGATTTGGAAGCATTCCTTCCTCTTCCATTTCTTGGAATAATTTGAGAAAACAGATATTAATTTATCTTTAAATGTTTGGTAGAATTCACCTTGAAGCCATCTGGTCCTGGGCTTTTATTCATTGGGAAGGTGGTGGTGGTTGTTTCGTTGTATCTTTGTTTTGTTTTGTTTTAATACTGATTCAATTCTATTGCTAGCAATTGATCAAATTTTCTATTTCTTTCTGATTCAGTTTTATGAATTCATATGTTTCTAAGAATTTATTTCTTCTAGATTATCTGGTTTGTTGGCATATAATTTTCCTAATATTCTCTTATAATCCTTTGTATTTCTGTGGGGAACATTGTTCCATTGTCAGTTCTCCTCCATGTTTCTGATTTTATTTATTTCAGTGCTCTCTTTTTTTCTTGATGAGTCTGGCTAAAGTTTATATCAGGTTTTTTATCCTTTCAAAGAACCAGCTCCTGGGGTCACCTGGGTGGCTCAATTAAATGTCTGCCTTTGACTCAGGTCATGATCTTGGGATCCTGGGAGTGATTCCTGCATCAGGCTCCCTGCTTGGCTGGGAGTCTGCTTCTCCCTCTGCCCCTCCACCTCACTTGTTCTCTCTCTCTGTGTCTTTCTCTCTCTCAAACAAATAAATAAAATCTTTTTTAAAAAGAAGAAGGAAAAAGAAGAAGAACCAGCTCCTGGTTTCATTGATCTTTCCTATTTTTTTAGTCTATCATTTGTTTCTGAGCTAATCTATATTATTTCCCTCTTCTACTGGCTTTGGGGTTTGTTCTTTTTCTAGCTCCTTTAGGTTTAAAATTAAGTTGTTTATTTTAGATGTTTCTTGAGGGTAGGCCTGTATTGCTATAACTTTCCTCTTATACCTGCTTTCCCTGTGGCACAAAAATTTTGGACTGTTGTGTTTTCATTTTCATTTGTCTCCATGTTTTTTCTGTGGTGTTGGTTGTTATTTCTCTCTAATTTGCTATTTCATTTATTTGGATCCTTTCTCTTTTCTTTTTGATAAGTCTAGCTAGGGGGTTATAAATTTTTAAATTTTTTCAAAGAACTAGCTCCTGTTTTCATTGATCTGTTCTACTGGGTTTTTTTTCTATATCATTTATTTCTGCTCTAGTCTTTATTATTTCCTTCTCTTTCTGGCTTTAGGCTTCATTTGTTGTTCTTTTTCTAGCTCCTTTAGGTGTAAGTTTAGGTTGTATCTTTGAGACTTCCTTTATTTCTTGAGGTAGACCCCTACTGCAGTACACTTCCCTCTTGGGATCAGTTTTGCTGCATTCTAAAATATTCCATGTATTTTTTTTTATTTCTTCTTTAATTTCTTTGTTGACCCACTCATTCTTTAGTAGGATGTTCTTTAACCTCCCTGTATTTGTGGTTTCCTTTCCAATTTTTTTTCAGTTTCATAGCATTGTGGTCTGAAAATATGCATGGTAGGATCTCATTCTTTCTGTACTTGTTGAGGGCTGAAATGTGACTCAGTATGTGATCTATTCTGGATAATGTTCCATGTGCACTTGAAAAGAATTTATGTTCTGTTTTATGGTGAAATGTTCTGTATGTATCTGTTAAGTCCATCTGGTCCAGTGTGTCCTTCAAAGACATTGTTTCTCTGTTGATTTTCTGCTTAGATGATCTATCGCTGTAAGTGGAGTGTTAAAGTCCCCTCTTATTATTATCAATGAGTTTCTTTATGTTTGTTATTAATTGATTTATACAGTTGGGGGTATGTTTACAATTGTTAGATCTTGTTGGATAGACCCCTTTGTTATGATACAGCGTCCTGCTTCATCTCTTGTTTCAGTCTTTGGTTTATGGTAGAGTTTGCCTGATATAAGTATTGCTACTCTGACTTTCCTTTGACAACCATTTGCATGGTAAGTGTTTTTTTTCGTTCCCCTCATTTTCAGTCTGCAGGTGTCTTTAGGTCTAAAGTGAGTCTCTTGTTGGCCACATGTAGATGGGTCTTTTTTTTAAATCCATTCCAATGATAATCTATATCTTTTGATTGGAGCATTTAGTTCATTTACAGTCAATGTAATTATTGATAGAATTTAGTGCCGTTTCATTACTTGTTTTTGTCATTATTTCTGGAGATTTTCTCTATTCTTTCTTTGTCTTTGTCTCTTTTGATCTTTTTCCCAAAGAGTTCCCTTTACTATTTCTTGAGTAGCTGGTTTAGTGGTCATGAACTCCTTTAGTTTTTGTTTGTCTGGGAAACTCTCTCTCCTTCTATTCTGAAAGATAGCCTTGTTGGATAGAGTATTCTTGGTTGCAGGTCTTTTTCTTTCAGCATTTTGCATATATCATGGCACTTCTTTGTCTACTGCTAACCTTATTTGTCTTCCCATGTAAGTTAGGGACTTCTTTTGTCTTGCTGCTTTTAGGGTTTTTCCTTATACTTTGCTAATTTAACCACACTGTGTAGTTGCTTTTGATGGGAGTTCTCTGTGCCTCCTGAATTTGGATGTCTGTTTCCTTCCCCAGATTAGGGAATTTTTCAGCTATAATTTCCTCAAGGAAACCTCTGCTCCCTTTTTTCTCTCTTCTTCTGGAATTCCTATAGTATGAATGTTGTTATATTTCATGGAGTCACTGGGTTCCCTAAGTCTACTTTTATAATCCAAGATTTTTCTTTCCTTCTTTCTATTGGGTTCATTATTTTCCATAATTCTATCTTTTGTATCACTTATTCATTCCTCTGCCTCTTCCATCGTCATGGTCATGACATCTAGTTGGTTTCAAATCTCAGCTACTGCATTTTTCATTTTGGCCTGATTTTAAGTTCTTTTATCTCTGTGGTAAGAGTATCCCTGGTGTCTTCTATGCTTTTCTCAAGCCCAACTAGTATCTTTATGATTGTTGCTTTAAATTCTGGATCAGGCATTTTACATCTGTTTTGATTAGATCCCTGGCCATGATCTTTTCTTTTTCTTTCTTTTGCGATAAATTCCTCTATCTTGGCATTTTGTCTAGGTATCTGTCTTCTGTGTGGTAGAAAAGCCTGTTATGGTTCCTACTCCTGAGAGTAATGACTTTATAAAGAAGAGGTCATATAATGTCCAGGGCCTGGCAAGAAGTGTCTCTGGTAGATGCTGTATGCACTGTGCTCCTATGTTATGGATGCTCTATCCCTCAGGTCAGTCCTCTGCAGAGTTTCTCCTTGCCTGCCTCAGGGAACATTTGGACCTTGGGCAGATTATGGTGAATTTTAACTAGGTGTGCTTCTTAAGAGAGACTTGATGCTATTTCCACAAGAGCTCATGTTTTGCAGTACTGTGGTCAGTAGATGTGGTGTGTGGACAGATTGAGGCTGGTCCTCTGAGGGAGGGGGGCCCCCTGGGCTTGTTCTGGGCCATACTTGCCTGAGAAAAGAATGCCAGCAGAGTGCAGGAGTGTAGGGCTTGGCGTAAACAGATTAGGCAGCCAGTATTGACACTGCTATTTACTGAAGTTAGTTTATGCTGAGGGGTGGGGGGAGGAAAATGGTGCCAGCCATTTCCTTTGTCCCTGGAGAGGGGAGTTTGCACTTGTTGCTTTCAGGGAAGTCTTCTCAAAGAGTGAATAATTTCCCCTAGTGCATCCTAGGTGTTTTTCCGATTGCTGTTTTCACACTGTGTCTGGGTTGCTTGTCTTCCTGGAGCAATACAGTAAACTCAGCTCTATCCCAGCCAGGTGGGCTGATTTTTAAACTCCAAACTTTAGAGACCTGGTGTGGTAGGGACCTGTGTTGGTCTTCTGGGGGAGGATTTCATCACACGGGGATTGATACAGGTTTGACCTAGAAAGGCAGTTGCACCAGAGCACAGGAACATGGGTCTTGGTGCAAAGCACACTAAAGCGCCACTGTCCAGGTAGTCCTCAGTAGGCATCTCAGGCAACTATTCTGAGGGGCAGGAGAGGGAAATGGTGCCCAGCAGTTCCTTTGCCCCCAGAGAGGTAATGCTACCTCTCTCAGCACTCCAAGAAGGGGCAACCTCTCTCCCAGTGCATCTCAGGTGATCTTTAGAATGTGCTGTCTGCCCCTGGGTTACCTGTCTGCCTTCTCTACAGGAGTACTATAGTGCCCTCAAGGCTCTATTCCAGCCAGGCTGGAGACCTCTAAACTCTAGTTTTTGGGCCCACTAGTTGGAATAACTCAGGAAAATCAGCCCCTCTCGTTTTCTCAGACAATGCTTTGGGGAAGTGTTTTTCTTACGTGACTCCCTGTGCCCTCCTCTCTCACCTCTCTCCATGACCAGGACTCCCACAGCATCCATGATCCTTTTCTCCCCCAAACCATGTCTCTGCACATCCTACATTCCTCAATATGACCTCCTCTCTCCCTCTAGTTGTGTTTTTTTCTGTCAGCACTCCGATTTCTTGGGTATTCAGAATGATTTGATATAGATCCAAGCTGTGTTCTAGGGCCAGGGCAAGCCTAGGGTCCTTCTACTCTGCCATCTTAGCTCCCCCACACCTCCATGTATTTTTAAATTTCTTCTTTGATCTCTTGGTTCACTTGTTCATTGTGTAGTAGCATGTTGGTTAGCCTCCATGTATTTGTGTTCTTTCCAGATTTTTTCTTGTAATGGATTTCCAGTTTCATACCATTGTGGTTGAGAAGGATGCATGTTAGGATTCCAGTCTTCCTGAATAAGACTTGTTTTGTGGACTAACCTGTGATCTGTCCTGGAGAATATTTCACGTGCACTTGAAAAATGTATTCTGGCATTTATGGATGGAATATTCTATATATATCTGTTAGGTCCATATGGTCTAATGTGTCATTCAAAGAGGCTATTCCCCTTTTGATTTTCTGTCCAGACGATCAATCCATCGATGTAAGTGGGGTGTTAAAGTCCTATTCTTATTGTATTACTGTCAATTCCTCCCTTGATGTCTGTTAATATTTGGTGTATGTATTTAGGTGCTCCCATGTTGGGTGCATAGATATTTACAATTGTTTTATCTTCTTGGTGGATTGTTCCCTTTATCTTATATAACGCACTTCTTTGTCTCTTGCTACTGTCTGTTTTAAGGTCTATTTTGTCTGATGAGTATTGCTACCCCAGCTTTTTTTTTTTTTTTCTACTTGCATGGTTAATGTTTTTCCATCCCTCACTTTCAATCTGCATTTGGCATTAGGTCTGAAGTGAGTCTTTTGTAGACAGCAAATAAACAGGTCTTGCTTTTTTATTCATCCAATTACCCTTTGTCTTTTGATTATTTAGTCCATTTACATTCAAAATCATTATTGATAAGCATGTGCTTATTACCACTTTGTTAATTACTTATAGTTGTTTTTGTAGTTCTCTGTTCTTTCTACTCTTGCTCTCTTGTCCCTTGGTATTTGGTGGCTTTCTTTAGTAATATGCTTGAATTCCTTTCTCTTTTTTTGTGAGCGTATCTATTATAGGTTTCTGATTGGCATTGACTTATTTTACCAAACTGTGAAAAGAATTTTAGTATATTTGAATTCCAGAAATAACCCAAACTGTTAAGACTCAGATATAAGTACTGAGGCCCATAGAAGTTAGATGTGTCAGGCAAATTGGAAAAGAGGAAATAAAAATTAAATTTAAGGGACACGTGGGTGGCTCAGTGGTTGAGTGCCTACCTTCGGCCCAGGGCGTGATCCTGGAGCCCTGGGATCAAGTCCCACATTGGGCTCCCTGCATGAAGCCTGCTCTTCTCTTTGCCTATGTCTCTGCCTCTCTGTGTCTCTCATGAATAAATAAAATCTTAAAAAAATTAAATTTAATGAAGTATATTGCCTGGCATATAGTAAGTACTCATATTTTATATACTTTCTCATAAGAAAGTATCATGTCTCCCATTTCACAGTTGAAAATGGAGGTTACAAAGCTAATATTGGTGATCTATCTTTATACTAAAAAGCCAGATATCCCAACCATTGGGCAAGTCCTCTTTCCAGTGCATGACCCTGCCTGTTCCCAAATCTTTGAGGAAATTTAAATAATAATTTTAAAAACATGATCCAAGGGTCCCCAAATAGTAAAACATGAAGAAAAAGTTTCTCTCCACAGAAGATACCTTAGAACCTTGAATCTATTCTCAGTACATCAACATGAAAAGTGAGAGATGGGGATTAAGATTTTTCCCCAAAGGAAATTCAGGGTACCACTATCAAAGCAAGGGGAAAACAGATGCTGGTGGCCAACAGTGATGCCATTCATTACACATTTGCAATAGTACCACATCTCTCTAGACAGATGCTTTTCTCTTTGAAATCACACTTTATTTATAAACATATACTAGTTCAGTCAAATAAGAATGGATAGGTTTTTTTTTTTTTAAGGTTTATTCTAGAGAGACAGTGTACAAGTGCAAGGAGGGGCAGAGAGAAAGAATCCTCAAGCTGACTTCCGGCTGAGCACAGAGCCTGACTGGGGCTCGATTCCAGGGCTCTGAGATCACAACCTGATGTGAAATCAAGAGTTGGCCACTTAATTGCTGAGCCACCCAGGTGCCTCTATAGCCAGACTATTTACCTCACAATAATATGAGGCTACTAAAGGTATTCAAAACTTTTTGATATTGTGAAACTATTTATAATTTGGTTCTGAGCAATTGATGAGATCCATAATTTTGTGATCTCTTTGTTACTCAAGGAAAGTAAAATCTTTGAAATGATTTTGGGGCATTATTTTATTCTTGAAGAGGAATAATTAAGTTATATGAATAAAACATATTTGATGCTTAAGATATTTGGCAGTTATAGTGTATATCTGACTCTGCAGGCAAAGAAGCTGAAAACTAAGTGTATGGTGTATGGTAAAGCAGGAGGCCTGACTTAGATCACAGTCACATTGTTGATCACTTAAGCTATTGATTACTTACAGATTGTTGATTAGGTCCAACATATGCCTCCAGTACACAGGGGTAGCCATGCATGCTTCATGGGATCACATCTTACCCCTACCACTTACTAGCTATGTGGCCTAGAGCAAGTTATTCAACCTCTTCCTTATTTGTAACATGGGAATAATAGTAGGACTGCTTTACGTGGTAGGGTAAGATTTCAAGGATTAAATGAGTTAAAGTTTGTAACATGCTTAAAACAGTGCCTGGTACATAAGTGCTACATATGTATTTGCTCAAAGCATTTAAGAGTTTTTATAAGACCTTTCTGATTTCAGTTTACTTACCTTTGCAGGTAAGTAACAAATATAATAGTATCTGCAATTTCCCAGGATATTAAATAATTGTATGTAGAACTCCTAGCACAAAGCTTTGCATAAAGCACAATTCAGTAAATGTGGTTTTTCTTTCTCCCTTCTAAGACTGAAAGACTATCCAGGTTAATAAATATTGGAAGGGAACCTAATTCCACTCCTATCCAGTAATTTTCTCTTTCTGCATCTTTCAATATTTCTCTATAGCCCTTTCCAGCACACTCCCACTAGGCCATCAAGTTTACACTGCACACATACCCTGGCACACACTGATTGGCAAATAGAAGATGCTCAATAAATAGTTGCTAAATAAGTAACCCATTATTCAGCCATTCACTTCAGTGTACTTTGTCGACCCAGTGGTATCTTTAGATATTTTGAGATAGATTCAGCAAAATGAACAACTCATGATCCAGACGATTTTTTCTCTTTCCGTGTAAAAATTCCATTTATATAAAAATAACTGAGCAGGGCTGCAGCCAGCTGTCACTTCGTGTAGACATGTGCAAGCACACAGCCCTGTGTGACGAGCACAGTTCTTGAGTTGTGCCGTGTTACACTCTGTCAAATGGAATATGTTAGGAAAAGAAGTGTTAGCCCACAACTTTAAAGTTACAAGTAGGTATTTTGCAGATAGAAAAATAAGGGATGTGAAAGATATGTACTTAAAAAAAAAAAAACCTTTTTGCTTTCAAAGTTTTAACAAGATAGGACTGATCTTAGTCTAAACCGTTGTACCAGAAGAAACTTTAGGATGTTTCTCATCTTCTCGATCCTCTTCCATTGTTTCTATTGTCCTGGGCAATAAATTTCAGTATTTGATCAAATAATGGCAGATTCCATGCTATCTCATTCAGGTATCCCCAGTTTATCTATAATGATTTTCCTCTTGTCAGCTCATTTCTTAAACCTTTGCTGAATCTGGTTTCAGTGGTACTATAAACAATCATCATTGCATTGTAAAACTGGAAACTCTCCACTAAAATAGTGTTTTGATCCAGGTTGCCATAGTAATAAGTGTATGCTCCCCTCTTTGGAGGCCTTGTTATATGAAGTATCTGTGATTTGCTCAGAATGGCCCCAGTTCATCTGTCAAAATGGGTTTTTCCTTTTTTAAAATAATGATCTAGAAAATCCCACAGCGGCCACAAATATTTTACAACCATAACGAGGAGCAATGGAGTAGTCAAGCTTTATAAATCTATGCCATTATTACATTAGAATAAATCATGTTTCTTAGGTATATTACATAGGCCTATGTAAGCCTAATTTCAGGTTTGCTATGCAACAAGGGTGCGGTTGTTTATAATGAAAAGAGAATTATTAAGTGTGACTTCAAAAATGCATCATATGTCAGTTCATGTAGAGAGACCCTGGAGCAAAAAAATGGAAATTACTTCTTATTTCTATCAAAATACTGCAAATAGCTATTCAGGTTCAAACTTAGTTACAATTAGAATGTGATGAGCAATGATTTTTTATAACAGCATGAAATTGTATATTCCCTTCACGTTTTGATTCAAATTATTCATTGGAAGGAGGGAGAAAAAAAATGAGAAATCCTGCAAATTTATCAGTGTCACCATGAAAAAAAAATATGATGGTACATTATTTGAAATAAAAATGTTCCAGTCAGTTACAGTAATTTGATACAAGAACTATGGTATTTTTTTTTCCTGCAGGAATGAGAGTAAACAAACACTACATCAACAAACCAGCAATAGAATCCACAAAAAGGTGTAAGATCATTTTTCATCTAAGACAAATGGTTAAGTTGGTTACTTTCTGTAAGTCACTACCAGCTACAGGGTTATTTTATGTAATTCACTGCTGGCTACTGCCTCATAATATCTGATGTGGGAATATTAAAAACATCAGTGGGCGAAAGAACAGAAGAATCCATCTGTATTCAATGAATTCTAATTAAAAAGTAATTACAGCACAATGAGGTAGCTGCCAACTTTATTCCCTTTTCCTGACCACAAACCACACACATGGCGTATTAGTCTTCTGCTATTTGTATCCTGCTAAACAAGCAGAAAGCCAGCCAGGAACCAGACACACATTTCCTTGCATTTTTCAGGTGACTTAGTTTTAAACAACTGCAGCCCCAGAAGACGTTCAGGGGCAGAGGTGGTGCACATCTTCTGTTATAATTGACCTGGGCTTTGAGATTTCTCTGTCATGATGTATCCCAGAATGATGCATGATGGGAAGACCCTTGTTATTCCTCCACCAGCCGAGCCAAACGGACAAGATCAAGTAGGCCTGGGACTTGGGAAAAAAGGGAAGAAATATTGACAGATAAGTAACCACTCCAGGAAATGACAGGCAGCTGGAGCAGTGTCGGGACTCTCAGGATTCAGATGTAATCCTTTAACCTCATGCTCAAACTCTGTAATCTTTCAATGAGATGGAAGAGAGGAAGGAAAAAAGCAAATTGCTTAATCAAAGCCCTTAATATGTGACCAGGATTAGTAACTAAGTCAGAATGACAACCTGCAGATATAAAAAGGCTTCGTAAAATAGACTCAGGACTAATGAAGTTGTGTCTGTGGAGCTGAGAATAAGGAAAAGGTAACCTGGCATTTCAGTTGGCACAGATGCCTTTCTCTGTGAGAATCAGGCACTCAAAACTGTTTTCCTGACTACCACAATTTTCCTTTGGCTGCCAAGAGGAAGGGCTATAGCCCGCATTCCTTCTGGGTGGTGGAGCTCCCATTTCACCCATACTGTATAAAATCTTCTTTATCTAATAGACAACATAACAGGTGTCAGTAGGGTTTCCGTCTAAAGAAGAAGAATAGGCTTTGGCATAAGTCATTTGCTGCTGGGGGCACTAAAAGATGTCGAGGTTCTTCTTCAGAAAGGAAGTGCTAACAGGCTAAAGTGGCCCTTGTCAATTCACATTAAAAATGGAAAATAATAGCACGCTGGATTTATACAGCATCCTTGGAGGCAACCATCCATGTTATGAGTTTTTGTATTAACTTTCAGAAATGGTGGGAAGTGTACATCAATACCTCCGTTATATGACAGGGCATTTTTGTTATCACTATAATCATAGTTAAGTAGCAAGAGCATTTTTATTGAAAGCAATGTATTTCAGCCATTTTACCTTCTTCCTTCTCCCCAGTACATTAGCAATCTTCCATGAAGTAAGCAAACAAAAATGCCTTATATCACTCTGAAAGGCCGGTCCTGGATGACCTCCTAGAAGAATAGGATTTGGGGTTTACAATTGACCCCCCTACTGCCTCTCTTCTGTTTTTTTTTATTAATTATCTATCACTGTATATTTCCCCAAAATGTAAAAGCTTAAAATGAATTTATTATATTACAGTTCTGAATGTCAGGAATCTGAGACTGGCTTACCGGGATCATTTCTAAAACAGATCTCTCCTTCTGTCAGTCAGGGTTACATCACATGAAGGTTTCACTGGGGCTGGAAGATCTGCCTCCAAGAAGGAGGCTGGTGGTTCCAGCCTCTCATGGCTGGTGGTTCCATTCCTTAGTTCCTCAACCATACAACCTCTTTGTAAGGCTTAGGACATGGCAGCTGGTTTTTTTCTGGAGGTGATCTAAGAGAAAGAGAGTGGGGGGAGAGTGTCCTTTATAACCTAATCTTGGCAGAGCATATTATCACGTCCTCTGTATGTGCTTGCTCACACGGACTAACCCTGGCATAATGTGGCAGATGACTGCACAAAGGAGTGAACACTAGGGGACAAGACCCACTGGAGGCTGGAACAACAATGCATACTACTAAATAAGTATGAGGTCTTTGGTTATTTTGGCATAAGTTAGGAGGAATGATGTTGTTGGTATAGAAAAGTGTGTGTATATTTTGCTGAATTCAGAAAAAGCATTGTGATGTCTACTCTCAGTTCAGGCTCTATAGAGAGTCCATGGACCAAAGCAGAGAGGCCCTTCTCAAAGTGGACTTTGAATATGAACAGTGTTGATTCTGCATCCTTATGATAAAGGGTTACTCAGAGGGGGAGAGACTTTGACTTCGCTTGCAACATGTGGCTGCAGTGCCTGCTGTGTCCACCAGGGGGTCAGGGAAGAGCGGTTCCCTCCAAGGATTGGGCCAGCCATGGTGAAGAGATGCATGTAGAGGCCTCTTCAAAAGGCCTCTACAGAGAGACCATGAGCAGTGGGATTCTCCTTAGATAATAAAAATATTTGGTAAGTCAAAATGCTGACATTATGTGGATGGATACTAATAAATTAGTGAAGTTCATCAACAGTTATGTGTTCGTGTTTGAACTTTCAACAGTGAAGTTAAAAACTATATAATTCTAGATCTGCAGTACATGCTCTGCATAGGCTAAGGTAACTCAAATGTCACAGACCTTGTCTCATCAGATTCCCAAGCCACACATGCAACAACTGAGCATACAATCTGAATTCTTTGTTGAACCAGCTTTCAACATATCCACCTCTTTTTTGTCTCTGATTTTCCCTTTTCTAATCCCTACAACATCTCTCTTTTCTTCTGCTCCATCCCAATAATGAGCAGACTTAATATTCTCCATCCAGATATAGCATCTCTTCAGACATCCCTGGAGCATTTTTCCTTGGAATCGCCTATTTGTGAGCTGCATGAATAGATCACTAATGGAGGAACCATATTACCTTTTTTTTTTTTTTTTAATCTCCAATACCTAGTATAGCATCTGGCATATGAAGGTCTTGACTCAGTGTTTAAATCCAAATGAATTATAGCTCTACTCCTGACTTGTTGTATACCTCCTTTAATGCCAAAGCAGTCTTAACTTTGAGGATATTCTTACTAACATCCTAATGTCATTTATTTTTCCATTTTTAGTTTGAATACTCAGTATATATGAGACTAGGTGCTGGCTTTGCAGTGATGGGCACACCTACAGGTTTGTTCCCTGGAAACCCATCTTAGTAGATGATATCATGGATATGTGATAGTTTTTTTATATATTTGAAGGTAACTATTTCATGAGAGAGATGCTAAACTGCTATCAAGAGGACAGAATTGGCTCTATGAGTGGCCATTACCAGGACATAGAGGACAATTTAGTATTGGGGTTGTTGAACACTGGGAAGGAATCACCTTGAGCTATAAAGTGCTTTCCAGCACTAAAAGTCTAGATGATCATTTATCAGGAATACTATATGAATACTAATAACAACAATAGTGGCTAACAATTATAAGGTTATTACTGTATACCAGGTGCTATACATACTATGAAGAGGGTACTAGTATCATTTTAGAGACAGCTGTAGTTCTTTAGGAGAGTTTCCATTCAAGATGGCAATGTAAGAGGACCCTGAACTCACCTCCTCCAGGGGCACACCTTCTGAAAGAACTGAGGGCTGACTAAATAGCTTCTAAGAGACATGGTGGAAGGGTCCTCCATCCTGATGCTGCAAACTGCAGTAGGGAGGTATAGTACTGAGAGACTAGGAGCAGATTTGCCTACCTGGGCATGGAAAAAAAGCCATGGCTTAAAAAGGCAACGAGAATTTAAAGGAACCAGCCCTAGAACTCCATGAAATGGCAGGGAAGTCACTGGAACTCTTTCCAGGTCAGAGAGTCTGGCAAGCACCATGGTTTATAATCCCCCTTTACCTCAAGTACAGATGGGAGCAGGGTCTGGATGCCATAGCTGGTGGGCAACCTCAGTGGTCCCCAGGCCCCTCCCACACCATCCCCAGAGGCCCTGAGGCACAGAAAAAAAGCCACAGTTTAAAAGAGCCAGCCCTAGAACTCTATCAAACAGGAAGCAGGTGGAGGGACTGCTGGAACTCTCTTTGCATAGGAGGGGCTGGGGACTTCTACAGTTTACATTCCTCCTCTACCTTGATGGCATGAACAGGAGCAGCTTCTGGGTGCCCTAGCCAACCTACCATGTTGGTAAGCTCCAACATAGCACACACTGAGCCACCCCAGTCAGCCCTAACTACAACTCCAGCTCTTGTACCAAGGTAACACAAGCACAAAGCACCCCCAGAACACTCCAGGCCTGTACCACTTTGCCTCAAGACAGCTTGCTCAGGTACTTCTGTCACAGAGTACTCTAGGACCTCCCAGCTCATACTTGCTTTAGCTTAAGTCACCCCACTAGGGTGCCCCGTGCATGGAGTACCCCGGGAACCCCTAACCCTTGCCCATCTTGGTTTAATCCATCCTATCATGGCACCTCCTATGCTTAGTATCTCAGCCTGAACCCCACTCAGCTGTCCTGCTATGACACCCTTTTTGCAGAGAGTCACTTTTTGTCCTGGACACTTCAGCTCCAGCCACTCTGCCGTGGCACATGCTAAGCAAACAGCCCAGGAACACCCCTGCTTAAATCCATTTCAGCTATCTTGCCAAAGTGCCCTCTGCATGTAGAGCCCTAAGACCCCCACAGCCTGCAAGCATACCCCCTCCTCAGAGAGCCCCAGACCGCCATAGACTATGCCCACTTCAGCTCCAGCTATACCACCAGGGCAGCCCCAGCACAGAGTGCCCCATGAATCTCTGTCCATACAAGCCACACCACTAACCACTAGCCAGTGAAAGTCACCAAGCACACAGTCTACATTGACAGCCACATCCAAGATCATCCCTGCAAGTTTAGGAGGAATAGCTGTTCTACCTAATTCATAGAAACACATACAGAAAGTCAAGGAAAGTGGAGAGCCTGAAGAATATACTCCAAAAGAAAGAATAAGACAAAACCTCAGAAAAAGAACTAAATGAAATGGAGATAAGCAGTATACCTGATAAAGAGTTGAGAGTAATGATCTTAAATGTGCTTGCTAGCTTGGGGAAAAGAGTGGAAAAACTCTGTGAAACCTTCAACAAAGACATAGAAAATATAAAAAAGAATCAATTAGAGTTGAATAATACAATAACCAAAATGAAAAATACATTAGAGGGAATCAACAGTAGATTAGTGGATGCAGAACAACAGATCTGTGATCTGGAAAATAGGATAATGGATAGCACCCAAACTGAACAGCAAAAAGAAAAAGAGATAATTTTAAAAAGTGAGGGTAAATTAAAGCATCTCTTGGACAACATTAAATTAACAAACAATTCACTATATAGATCCCAGAAGGAGAAGAGAGAGACAGGCAGAAAACTTCCCAACATCAGGAAGGAAATAGACATCCAGGTTCAGGAAGCACAGAATTCCAAACAAGATAAACTGAAGGAAGTCCATACGTGACACATAATTAAAATGTCAAAGGTAAAGACAAAGAGAGTATTTAAAAAGCTAGGAATAAAAAATAAAATGGTTACATACAAGGGAAACCCCATAAGGCTATCAGCTGATTTTTTAGCAGAAACTTTTCAAGCCAGAAGGGAGTGGCATGATGTTCTTGAAGTGCTGCAAGGAAAAAAACCTATAACAAACAATACCTAGCAAGTTTATTGTTCAGAATTTAAGGAGAAATGAAGAGCTTCCCAGGCAAATAAAAGTTAAGCACCACTAAACTAGGATATACTGTCCTTACTATACATAAAAAATGGAGGATGCAGTAAAGAATTTTAGAATATATTTGATCTTAAATGATCATCACTTAATATAGACCTCTATATACTTAGGATGTTATATATGAACTTTATGGTAACCACAAACCCAAAACCTGTAATAGATACACAGAAAAGAAAAAAAGCCAAACTTAACACTACAGAAAAGTCATCACAAAGAAAGTAAAAGAAGAAGAATGGAACAGAAGAACTACAAAAATAACCAGAAAACAATTAACAAAATGGTAAGAAGTATATGCCTATCAATAATTACTTTAAATGGAAACGGTCCAAACACTCCAACTGAAAGACACAGGGTAGGTAGCAGAATGTATTTAAAAACATGATCCAGCTACATTCTGCCAAAGGGGCCTCACCTTTTTAAAAAGATTTTATTTATAAATTTATTTTAGAGTGAGTATAAGCCAGGAGGAGAGACAAGTAGACTCCCCACTGAGCACAGAGCCTGAGGCAGGGCTCTCTCCCACTACTCTGAGATCATGACCTGAGCTGGAATCAAGAACTAGACACTCAACCAACGGAGCCACCTAGGTACCCCAAGGGACTCAATTTTATCTAAAGACACATATAGACTAAAAGTTAAGAACTGTAAAAGGATATTCCATGCTAATGGACATAGGGGGAAAAAAGCCAGGGGTGTTATGTTTATATCAGGCAAAGTAGATTTTAAAATAAAAACTGTAGCAAGAGTCAAAGAAGAGCATTATATAAAGATAAAGAAAGCACTCTAATAAGAGAACATAATAATTATAAATGTCTATGCATCCAACATGGGAGTACCTAAATACATATAGCAAATATTAACAGACACAAAGGGAGAAATTGACAGTAATACGATAATAGTAGGGGACTTTCACACCCCACTTACAGCAATGAATAGATCATCCAGACAGAAAATTAATAAGAAAACAGTGGCTTTGAACAACACATTAAACTAGATGGACTTAACACATATATAACAAAACATTCCATCAAAAAACAAAAACAAAAAAAAACCCAGAATACACATTCTTTTCAAATGCACAAGGAACATTCTCCAGGATAGGTCACATGTTAGGCCACAAACCAAATATCAATAAATTTAAGATGATTGAAATTCTATTTTTTCAAACCAGAACAATATTAAATTAGAAATCAATTGCAAGGAAAAAACCACAAATATGTGGAGCGTAAACAACATGCTACTAAACAACTAATGGTTCAACCAAGAAGTCAAAGAAGAAATTAAAAAAAAAATACATAGAGACAAATAAAAATGAAAACACAACAGTCCGAAACCCTTGGGACATAGTGAAAGCAATTATAACAGGGAAATATATAGCAATATAGGCCTACTTTAAGAAACAAGAAAAAGTTAAAATAATCGAACCCTACATGTGAATGAACAAAACCCAAAGTAGAAGGAAGGAAATAATACCAGAGCAGATATAAATTGCATATGGTCTTAAAATAATAAAATCTGAAGCTGGCTCTTTGAAAATATAAACAAAATTGCTAAACTTTTAGCCAAATTCATCAAGAAAAGAGAAAGAGAACCTAAATAAATCATAAATGACAGAGGAGAAGTAACAACTGATACCAGAGAAATACAAAGGAATAGAAGAGAATTCTATGAAAAATCACACACCAACAAATTGGACAATGTAGAAGAAATGGATAAATTCACTGAAGCATACAACCTTGTAAAACAGATTCAAAAAGAAATAGAAAATCTAAACCAAGCAGTTATTAGTAATGAATTGAATTGGTAATCAAAAAAGCTACCAAAAAATAAGTAAATAGAAGTCCAGGACCAGGTGGCTTCATAGGTTAAATCTAACAACACATGAAAGAGAGTTGATATGTATTCTGCTCAAACTATCCCAAAATTGAAGAGGAAGGAAAGCTTTCAATTACATTCTACAAACCAATATTATCCTGATACCAAAATCAAACTAAGATATCACACACAAAAGAAAACTATTAGCAATTTGCATTAAACAATATTTTAAATGGATCCATTTACCACAATCAAGTGAGACATTCCACAGACACAAGGATGGTTCAATATTTACAAATCAACCAACATGATACACCGCATTAATGAAACAAAGGATAAAAATCATATGATCATCTCAGTAGATGCAGAAAAGGCTTGTGACAAAATCCAACATCCATTCATCATAAAACTTCTCAAAAAACAGGTTTAGAGGGAACATACCTCAACACAGTGAAGGCCATATATGAAAAACCCAATGCTAACATCATACTCAATGGTGCAAAACTGAGAGCTTATCCCATAAGATCAGGTACAAAACAAGGATGTCCTGTGTCACCCTTCTATTCAACATAATACTAGAAGTTCCAGCCATAGCAATCAGACAAGAAAAAGAAATAAAAGCCACCTAAATTGGTAAGGAAGAAGTAAAACTTCTACTATTTGCAGATGACATAATACTATATATAGGAAACCCTGAATGCTCCACCAAAAAAGCTATTAAAAGTAATAAAGTCAGTAACATTGCAAGATATAAAGTTAATACCCAGAAATTGGCTGTGTTTCAGTATACTAATAAAGTAACAGGAAGAGAAGTTCAGAAAACAATTTCATCAAAGAACAAAACACCTGGGAATAAACTTAAGCAAAGAAGTAAAAGACCTTCTGTACTCTGAAAACTATAACCAATTAATAATATATATTTCATGCTTGTGGATTGGGAGAACTAGTATTATTAAATTTCCCAAAGCAATCTACATATTTAGTGCAATCCCTAGCAAAATAACATTCTTCACAGCATTTGAACAAATAATCTAAAAATGTGTATGGAACCACAAAAGACCCCAAATAGGTAAAGCAGTCTTGAAAAAGAACAAAGCTGAAGGCCTCACAATCCCAGATTTGAAGATATACTACAAAGCTACAATAATTGAAACAGCATGGTACTGGCACAGAAATAGACACATAGACCAATAGAACAGAATAGAGAATGCAAGAAATAAACATATGGTTTTCTGATCAATTAATCCATCACAAAGAAGGCAAGAATATACAGTGAGAAAAAGGCAGTTTCCTCAATACATGGGTGTTGGGAAAACTGGAAAGCCACATACAAAAGAATGAAACTGGACCATTTTCTTACCACCACACACAAAAATGAACTCAAAATGGATCAAAGACCTATATGTGAGACCTGAAACTGTAAAACTCCTAGAATAAAACACAGTCAGTAATTTCTTTCTACAGCTGCTGCCAAACGCTTTTCTAGATATGTCTCCTAAGACAACTGAAACAAAAGCAAAAAGAAACTGTTGGAACTATACCAAAATATAATTATAACTTTTGCACAGTGAAGGAAGCTGTAGCCAAACAACAAGACAACCTTATGAATGGGAGAAGATATTTGCAAATGATATATCTGATAAGGGGTTAATATCTAGAACACATAAAGAACTTATAAAATTCAGCACCAAAATAATAGAAATAACAATAATCTGATCAAAATAATGGGCAGGGATGCCTGGGTGGCTCAGTGGTTGAGTGTCTGCCTCTGGCTTAGCATGTGATCCTGGGGTCCTGGGTTCGAGTCCCGTGTCATGGCCACCATGGAGAGCCTGCTTCTCCCTCTGCCTATGTCTCTGCCTCTCTCTGTCTCTCATGAATAAATAAAATCTTTTAAAAAAATAATGGGCAAAGGACCTGAATAATCATTTTTTTCAAAGACCTACAGATGACCAACAGACACATGAAAAGAGGCCCAATATCACTAATCATCAGGCAAATGAAAATCAAAAACATTGCATCTTATATCTATCAGAATGGCTAAAATTATAAAAATAAGAAATAACAAGTGTTGGCAAGGATGTAGAGAAAATGCAACCCTCGTGCTTTATTGGTGGAATGTAAATAGATGTGACCACTGTGGAAAAAGTATGGAGGTTCTTCCGAAAATTAGAAATACCATATCCAGTAATTCCACTCCTGAGTATTTACCTGAAGAAAATGAAAACACCAATTCTAAGGATACTTGCTCCCCGATGTTTATTGCAGCATTATTTACAATAGCCAAGGTATAGAAGCAACCCAAGTATTATGATGAATAGATAAGGAAAATGTGGTATATGTATATACACAATGGAATATTAGTCATTAAAGAAGAATGAGATCTTGTCATTTGCAGCAACATGGATGAATCTAGAGAGTATAATGCTAAGTGAAATAAGTCAGACAAATATCACATGATTTCACTTATATGTGGCATCTAAGGAACAGAGCAAATGATTCAACAAAGAGAAAGCAAAATGAGACCTACAGAGAACAAACTGAAGGTGGGGTGGGGGTGGGGGTAGAGATGAGCAAAATGGGTGAAGGAAGGTGGGAAAACATGCTTACAGTTATGGAATGAATGAGTCATGGAAATAAAAGACACAGCACAGGGATTATAGTCAGTGCTATTGTAATAGCATTGTCCAGTGACAGATGGTAGCTACACTTGTGAGCGTAGCATAGCATACAGAGGTGTTGAATCACTAAGTTGCACACCTGAAATTAATGTAACATTGTGTGTTACCTATAGTCACATAAAAGAAAAGCAACCAAAAATGTACTTTAAAATATTGAAAAACACAAAAAATCATCTATAATCCCGCCACTTAAAGACTAATCAAAGAAAGAAGAAGAAGGACTCAGCCCCTCCAATTCTGCCCTCCATTGTTCATAGCTAGGTTAAATTCATGAAAAGATAAAGGCAATTGATAATATTAATGAGAGTTAATAATGAAAAGAAATAGGTGACATGGTGTTGGTTGACATATTTGTGTGTATTTTTTCTTTCATAAATACACACACAAAAATACATATATAATTTTACAGTTGACTGATTAAAATCTTGACTTGAACTGCATCTTACCCAACATTAAGAATGGAAACTGTCTTTTAAAATAAAACCTCAGGGGAGGGAGGAGGGGCAAGATGGCCGAAGAGTAGGGTCCCCAAATCACCTGTCCCCACCAAATTACCTAGATAACCTTTTCAACCTAATAACCTAATTTCAATTATCCTGAAAATCTACGAATTTGGCCTGAGATTTAAAGAGAGAACACCTGGAATGCTACAGTGATAAGATTTCGTGCTTCTATCAAGATAGGATGATGGGGAAAAAAGAAATAAAGAAACAAAAGGCATCCAAGGGGGAGGGGCCCCGCAAGGAGCCGGGCTAAGGCCGGGGCGAGTGTCCCCAGGACAGGGAAGCCCCGTCCCATCCCGGAGAAGCAGGAGCTGCACCAACCTTCCCGGGCGGAAAGGCCTCACAGGGAGTTGGAGCAGGACCCAGGAGGGCGGGGATGCCCTCAGGCTCCCTGGGACACTAACAGACACCTGCCCGCCCAGGAGAGTGTGCAGAGCTCCCTAAGGGCTGCAGCGCGCACAGCGGGACCTGGAGCAGCTCGGGGGGGCTCAGGCGGCGGCTCTGTGGAGGGGGCTGCCCGGCAACAGCGCAGGCCCCGGAGCACTGGGCGCCAGGACACAGCCCAGGATCTGGCCTCCTCCCTGGGACAGGCAGAGGCCGGGAGGCCCCAGGACCGCAAGGACGCTCGTGTCCAGAGCTGAGCAGATCAGCGGTCCCGCCCCAGAGCCTCCAGGCCCTGCAGACGGAGAGCTCTGCAGTTACTGCAGGAGCTGACTCCAGGGCTCCAGAGCTGGCCGCCGCCACTGCTGCTGTTCCTCCTGGGGACTCACGGGGTAAACAACCCCCACTGAGCCCTGCAACAGGCAGGGGGCAGAGCAGCTCCCCCAAGTGCTAACACCTGAAAATCAGCACGACAGGCCCCTCCCCCAGAAGACCAGCTAGACGGACAAGTTCCAGGGGAAGTCAAGGGACTTAAAGTATACAGAATCAGAAGATACTCCCCCGATGGGGTTTTTTTTTTTCTTTTTGATTTCTTTGCTTCCCCCACCCCCCTTTTTTTTCCTTTTTCTTTCTCTTTTTCTTCTCTTTCTTTTTCTTCCTTTTTTCTTTTTTCTTTTTCTCTTTTCTTTCATTCTTTCTCTCCTTTTCCCAATACAACTTGCTTTTGGCCACTCTGCACTGAGCAAAATGACTAGAAGGAAAACCTCACCTCAAAAGAAAGAATCAGAAACAGTCCTCTCTCCCACAGAGTTACAAAATCTGGATTACAATTCAATGTCAGAAAGCCAATTCAGAAGCACTATTATACAGCTACTGGTGGCTCTAGAAAAAAGCATAAAGGACTCAAGAGACTTCATGACTGCAGAATTTAGATCCAATCAGGCAGAAATTAAAAATCAATTGAATGAGATGCAATCCAAACTAGAAGTCCTAATGATGAGGGTTAAGGAGGTGGAAGAACGAGTGAGTGACATAGAAGACAAGTTGATGGCAAAGAGGGAAACTGAGGAAAAAAGAGACAAACAATTAAAAGACCATGAAGATAGATTAAGAGAAATAAATGTCAAGCCTGAGGAAGAAAAACCTACGTTTAATTGGGGTTCCTGAGGGTGCCGAAAGGGACAGAGGGCCAGAATATGTATTTGAACAAATCATAGCTGAAAACTTTCCTAATCTGGGAAGGGAAACAGGCATTCAGATCCAGGAAATAGAGAGATCCCCCCCTAAAATCAATAAAAACCGTTCAACACCTCAACATTTAATAGTGAAGCTTGCAAATTCCAAAGATAAAGAGAAGATCCTTAAAGCAGCAAGAGATAAGAAATCCCTGACTTTTATGGGGAGGAGTATTAGGGTAACAGCAGACCTCTCCACAGAGACCTGGCAGGCCAGAAAGGGCTGGCAGGATATATTCAGGGTCCTAAATGAGAAGAACATGCAACCAAGAATACTTTATCCAGCAAGGCTCTCATTCAAAATGGAAGGAGAGATAAAGAGCTTCCAAGACAGGCAGGAACTGAAAGAATATGTGACCTCCAAACCAGCTCTGCAAGAAGTTTTAAGGGGGACTCTTAAAATTCCCCTTTAAGAAGAAGTTCAGTGGAACAATCCACAAAAACAAGGACTGAATAGATATCATGATGACACTAAACTCATACCTTGCAATAGTAACTCTGAATGTGAATGGGCTTAATGACCCCATCAAAAGGCGCAGGGTTTCAGACTGGATAAAAAAGCAGGACCCATCTATTTGCTGTCTACAAGAGACTCATTTTAGACAGAAGGACACCTACAGCCTGAAAATAAAAGGCTGGAGAACCATTTACCATTCGAATGGTCCTCAAAAGAAAGCAGGGGTAGCCATCCTTATATCAGATAAACTAAAATTTACCCCGAACACTGTAGTGAGAGATGAAGAGGGACACTATATCATACTTAAAGGATCTATCCAACAAGAGGACTTAACAATCCTCAATATATATGCCCCGAATTTGGGAGCTGCCAAATATATCAATCAATTAATAGCCAAAGTGAAGAAATACTTAGATAATAATACACTTATACTTGGTGACTTCAATCTAGCTCTTTCTATACTCGATAGGTCTTCTAAGCACAACATCTCCAAAGAAACGAGAGCTTTATTTTTTTATTTTTATTTTTTTTAATTTTTATTTATTTATGATAGTCACAGAGAGAGAGAGAGAGGCAGAGACATAGGCAGAGGGAGAAGCAGGCTCCATGCACCGGGAGCCCGACGTGGGATTCGATCCTGGGTCTCCAGGATCGCGCCCTGGGCCAAAGGCAGGCGCCAAAGCGCTGCACCACCCAGGGATCCCAAAACGAGAGCTTTAAATGATACACTGGACCAGATGGATTTCACAGATATCTACAGAACTTTACATCCAAACTCAACTGAATACACATTCTTCTCAAGTGCACATGGAACTTTCTCCAGAATAGACCACATACTGGGTCACAAATCGGGTCTGAACTGATACCAAAAGATTGGGATCGTCCCCTGCATATTCTCAGACCATAATGCCTTGAAATTAGAACTAAATCACAACAAGAAGTTTGGAAGGACCTCAAACACGTGGAGGTTAAGGACCATCCTGCTAAAAGATGAAAGGGTCAACCAGGAAATTAAGAAAGAATTAAAAAGATTCATGGAAACTAATGAGAATGAAGATACAACCATTCAAAATCTTTGGGATGCAGCAAAAGCAGTCCTAAGGGGGAAATACATCGCAATACAAGCATCCATTCAAAAACTGGAAAGAACTCAAATATAAAAGCTAACCTTACACATAAAGGAGCTAGAGAAAAAACAGCAGATGGACCCTACACCCAGCAGAAGAAGAGAGTTAATAAAGATTCGAGCAGAACTCAACGAAATCGAGACCAGAAGAACTGTGGAACAGAACCACAGAACCAGGAGTTGGTTCTTTGAAAGAATTAATAAGATAGATAAACCATTAGCCAGCCTTATTAAAAAGAAGAGAGAGAAGACTCAAATTAATAAAATCATGAATGAGAAAGGAGAGATCACTACCAACACCAAGGAAATACAAACGATTTTAAAAACATATTATGAACAGCTATACGCCAATAAATTAGGCAATTTAGAAGAAATGGACGCATTCCTGGAAAGCCACAAACTACCAAAACTGGGACAGGAAGAAATAGAAAACCTGAACAGGCCAATAACCAGGGAGGAAATTGAAGCAGTCATCAAAAACCTCCCAAGACACAAGAGTCCAGGGGCAGATGGTTTCCCAGGGGAATTCTATCAAACGTTTAAAGAAGAAACCATACCTATTCTACTAAAGCTGTTTGGAAAGATAGAAAGAGATGGAGTACTTCCAAATTCGTTCTATGAGGCCAGCATCACTTTAATTCCAAAACCAAAGACCCCACCAAAAAGGAGAATTACAGACCAATATCCCTGATGAACATGGATGCAAAAATTCTCAACAAGATACTAGCCAATAGGATCCAACAGTACGTTAAGAAAAGTATTCACCATGATCAAATAGGATTTATCCCCGGGACACAAGGCTGGTTCAACACCCGTAAAACAATCAATGTGTTTCATCATATCAGCAAGAGAAAAACCAAGAACCAAAACCAAGATCCAAGATCCTCTCATTAGATGCAGAGAAAGCATTTGACAAAATACAGCATCCATTCCTGATCAAAACTCTTCAGAGTGTAGGGATAGAGGGAACATTCCTCAACATCTTAAAAGCCATCTACGAAAAGCCCACAGCAAATATCATTCTCAATGGGGAAGCACTGGGAGCCTTTCCCCTAAGATCAGGAACAAGACAGGGATGTCCACTCTCACCACTGCTATTCAACATAGTACTGCAAGTCCTAGCCTCAGCAATCAGACAACAAAAAGACATTAAAGGCATTCAAATTGGCAAAGAAGAAGTCAAACTCTCCCTCTTCGCTGATGACATGATACTCTACATAGAAAACCCAAAAGCCTCCACCCCAAGATTGCTAGAACTCATACAGCAATTTGGTAGCATGGCAGGATACAAAATCAATGCCCAGAAATCAGTGGCATTTCTATACACTAACAATGAGACTGAAGAAAGAGAAATTAAGGAATCAGTCCCATTAATAATTATACCCAAAAGCATAAGATACCTAGGAATAAGCCTAACCAAAGAGGTAAAGGATCTATACCCTAAACACTACAGAACACTTCTGAAAGAAATTGAGGAAGACACAAAGAGATGGAAAAATATTCCATGCTCATGGATTGGCAGAATTAATATTGTGAAAATGTCAATGTGACTGTGACCCAGGGCAATTTACACATTTAATGCAATCCCTATCAAAATACCATGGACTTTCTTCAGAGAGTTAGAACAAATTTTTAAGATTTGTGTGGAATCAGAAAAGACCCCAAATAGCCAGGGGAATTTTTAAAAAGAAAACCATATCTGGGGGCATCACAATGCCAGAGTTCAGGTTGTACTACAAAGCTGTGGTCATCAAGACAGTGTGGTACTGGCACAAAAACAGACACATAGATCGATGGAACAGAATAGAGAACCCAGAAGTGGACCCTGAACGTTATGGCCAACTAATATTCGATAAAGGAGGAAAGACTATCCACTGGAAGAAAGACAGTCTCTTCAATAAATGGTTCTGGGAAAATTGGACATCCACATGCAGAACAATGAAACTAGACCACTCTCTTTCACCATACACAAAGATAAACTCAAAATGGATGAAAAATCTAAATGTGAGACAAGATTCTATCAAAATCCTAGAGGAGAACACAGGCAACACCCTTTTTGAACTCGGCCACAGTAACTTCTTGCAAGATACATCCACGAAGGCAAAAGAAACAAAAGCAAAAATGAACTATTGGGATTTCATCAAGATAAGAAGCTTTTGCACAGCAAAGGATACAATCAACAAGATTAAAAGACAACCTACAGGATGGGAGAAGATATTTGCAAATGACATATCAGATAAAGGGCTAGTTTCCAAGATCTATAAAGAACTTCTTAAACTCAACACCAAAGAAACAAACAATCCAATCATGAAATGGGCAAAAGACATGAACAGAAATCTCACAGAGGAAGACACAGACATGGCCAACACGCACATGAGAAAATGCTCTGCATCACTTGCCATCAGGGAAATGCAAATCAAAACCACAAAGAGATACCACCTCACACCAGTGAGAATGGGGAAAATTAACAAGGCAGGAAACCACAAATGTTGGAGAGGATGTGGAGAAAAGGGAGCCCTCTTACACTGTTGGTGGGAATGTGAACTGGTGCAGCCACTCTGGAAAATTGTGGAGGTTCCTCAAAGAGTTAAAAATAGACCTGCCCTATGACCCAGCATTTGCACTGTTGGGATTTACCCCAAAGATACAGATGCAATGAAATGCCGGGACACCTGCACCCCAATGTTTCTAGCAGCAATGGCCACAATAGCCAAACTGTGGAAGGAGCCTCAGTGTCCATCGAAAGATGAATGGATAAAGAAGATGTGGTTTATGTATACAATGGAATATTACTCAACCATTAGAAATGACAAGTACCCACCATTTGCTTCAATGTGGATGGAACTGGAGGGTATTATGCTGAGTGAAGTAAGTCAATCGGAGAAGGACAAACATTATATGATCTCATTCATTTGGGGAATATAAATAATAGTAAAAGGGAATATAAGGGAAGGGAGAAGAAATGTGTGGGAAATATCAGAAAGGGAGACAGAACATAAAGACTCCTAACTCTGGGAAACGAACTAGGGGTGGTGGAAGGGGAGGAGGGCGGGGGTGACTGGGTGACGGGCACTGAGGGGGGCACTTGACGGGATGAGCACTGGGTGTTATTCTGTATGTTGGTAAATTGAACACCAATAAAAAATAAATTTATTAAAAAAAATAAAAATAAAACCTCAGGGATGCCTGGGTGGCTCAGGGGTTGAGTGTATGCCTTTGGCTCAGGGAGTGATCCTGGGGTCCTAGGATCGAGTCCCTCATCGGGCTCCTTGCATGGAGCCTGATTCTCCCTCTGCCTGTGTCTCTGCCTCTCTCTCTCTCTCTCTGTATTTCATGAATAAGTAAATAAAATCTTTTTTTTAATCCTTAATTGTATGAATCTTTTCTTCAATTTCTCCTTTCACCTAAAGGCTAAATACAGGTGAGGGTTTTCAAATTTGGGGAGTGTCTTCTATTCATCTTGGCTTCAAGGTAGAGCAAGGCAGAGTGGGCCTGGAAGTGAGTACATACTCATGGAGAGGTGGCAATAGTGAGTTCCCCCCCAGGAAGCATGAATAATCTACAAGAGTGCTCTCAGAGCAGTTACTTGCTATTTCTTCTGTAAAGCCATTCCTCCTCCTGTCTCCCTCATCTCCGGAAATGGCACCTTCCATGCCGCTCCACAGGCCAAGTACATAGGAGTCCTCCTTGATTTCTCCCTTTTCCCATATTCTCCACATCCAGCCCATCCGCAAGTCCTCACGATGCTGCCTCCAGACAGATCCCAGAACCGACCACGTCCCTCCACCGTCTAGGCAACCAGCATCTCCTGCCAAGGATATTGCAATCGTTTCCCTGCTTCCTCTTATTATCTATAATCCTTTTGCACATAGCACTCAGAGTGGCTTACTTATTAAATATAAATCCAGTATTGTCATTCTCTGCTTAAAACCTTCTAGTGGCTTCCCATCACATTTAGCAAATACTCCAACCTTCTTACTTTGGCTACAAAGCCCCCACTGACCTGACCCTGACTGCCTCTTCTATACCTTTCTTGAACTCTCCCAGCCACCCTGGGCTTTGGTCTGGTCCTCACAGGTACCCTGCTGGTGCCCACCTGGGAGCTTCTGCATTAATGGTAGCCTCTGCCTCAGTGTCCCTCACACTCAATGCATGTCTCTGTCCTCCTTTTGATTCAGGGCTTAGCTTATATTTCCCCCCACAGAGAGACCTCCCTTGACTGCCTTGTCTGAAGTCATTATTCCACAACCACTCACCTTATTTTAATTCTCTGTGTAGCTCTTATATGCTGATTTATTCCTTTCTGTGTTTCCTCTCTTGCTTTCTTATCTGTCTCTCCCACCAGAATGAAAGATCCCTTTGTCAACCCGTGAATCTTCAGCTCCTAGAACAAAGCCTGTATATAGTCAATGTCCGATAAATATTTGTTGAAGAAATGAGAATGTGAATGATTAGTGGCACCAGATACTGAACATCCACTCCACTGATTTTTGCTTCTACCCAAGCTCTCCTGGTCCTGACTGGATAATGTCAGGCTTTGCATGTCGTGGTAATGAGCCCAGCTCTGAGATCTTGGAGCCACTGAATAAAAAGCCTAACTCTCGGGGCAGATTTGTGAACATGTGTGAAATCAAGCATGAAAAAGAAAGCAAGACTTTCTTACATGGGTCTAATTTGTGAAGATAACTGCTAAGAAACTAGAATAGGTTGGAAGGAAACATCAAGATCAGGCAATTCCCCATTTGCTCTCAACACCATTAGCTCTCGTCTGTTAAAATGCCCTCACTGAAAGAAGGAGCCAGAGCCAGAAAGCTTAAGCTCAACTTCTATAAATTAACACTGTGAGTGCCCTGTGTTCTTATGGTGGTTATGAATTGTATCAATGTTGGCCAAAATGAGAGGGATGAATGAACCTTTTATTATCAAAGTCACTGTCCTGAACAAAACTCCAAAATGATTCCTATTGAATCAAGTACCTATCATATTGCAACCATTTTCCTATGTATTTTTTTTCCAAAATATCATTTAATTCTCACTCTATCAGTTTACCCATTCTATAGATGGATTGACTTTGTCCCAGAGAAGTCAGATCACTTCTCAAGGCCACACAGCAAGGCGTAGATGGAGTTGGAACCTTGACTTCTTAGCTATTTAATGCTCATTTCCCTTGCAGGCCTCAACCTTCTGGTTGTAATTTGGCACGTCGTTTAGACCTGCCAACAGGATTGCAATTCTTTTTTTTTTTTTTTTTTAAGATTTTATTTATTCATTCATGAGAGAGAGAGAGAGAATGGCAGAGACACGGGCAGAGGGAGAATCAGGCTCCATGCAGGGAGACTGATGCGGGACTCAGTCCTGGGACCCCAGGATCACGCCCTGAGCTGAAGGCAGATGCTCAACCACTGAGTCACCCAGACATCCCAGGATTGCAATTCTTGATGTAAACTACTTATTTTGCATTCCCCCATGGAGAGCAACTTCTAGAGCATCCAGCCATCAGGGAGCAGCCCCAAGAAACCAATTACCCCTAGGGACCATAATGCTTCAGAATTTTTGGACACACAAACCTAATGACCAGACCTCATGACCACCCCGCAAGCCAGTCCCAGGTGCCTGGTTCTAGTGGCCTCCTAGACTCCTGAGGTGACATTATTTCCACACCTGTACCACAGGTCAGGTTTCATTGCTAGTCTGCCCACACCACCTCCTTCCCTGGGGCAGTCAGTGAATCTCTGCTCATGCTCTGCTTCATTCATCTTTCCTACCTCAATCAGTCTCACAGTTTAAAAAAAAAAAAAAAAAAGATATCTGAGGGAGTTTAATGAGTGGTTTAAAAAATAATGCTTTCAAAATGTTATTTTTTAATCTCTCTTTTGAGACTAACCTGTGTAACATCAGGCACTACTTCAGTGGCAGAGAAGGCGCAGAGTGAGCCCTTGGCTTAGGCAGCTGGCCCTGTCATAGGGACACCAGACAAGGACCTGAGTACTCATCAGACTCTACCTACCTTGGGCCCACCACACCCACAGACTCTCCCAGAGAGCTCCAGAAGAAAAAGAAGATTTGAGTGGTAAGCCTTTTTAAAGCTATTAATTTTACACTGTATCAACTCCTGTTCCACTTGGCCCTTTGGCAATTGGCAAAACTGCATTTTAAAAAGTATACTTTTCCCACAACTGCAGAAGAAAACCTCTGAGCACCCATCAGCTTACAAACTGCAGAGAAAACAATCTTCTGTTCACAATTGCGGGAAAATTATCTCAAAGGCAGTCTTAGAGTTCAAACACTGATAATAAATCATACTTTTAAAAAATAGAAACCATGTAGAGGGGATTTTAGTGATAGAAAATACCATTAAGCGAGAAGATTTTAGTTAAGCAATGCAAAACTGATTAAAATTTCTACATGAGTCACCAAGTACTATATTCACTAAACTATTTTAATAGCAAAAAGTCATGTCTTTCACTCCTTTGCTAAAATTTTGATCTTTCATTCACCTAAAATGAAATGGAGGCATTCCATATAGAATTGTTTTTAAAAGGTAATTCAGTCAAATAAAAGTATATTATAGTTACTTGTGAGGCACTTAGATATGATATTTGATAATAATAGCATTTTTTTAAGTCAAGAATTTAACTGGCTCCATTTTCTCTTTTTAAGAATAGTTTTGGAGTAAAAATCAAGCCTGTGGATTCATGTGGCCCCAGAAAGGGGGCAAACTTAACTGTCAGTAGATAGAGCGCAGATACAGCACACTGAGCTCACCAACATTTCCCTCCAAAAACAAAATATTCATGTGAACTATATTTGTGAATGGAATCACTGTATTTTTAAATGGACTTGCTTACTGACTACCACAAAACCTATTTGCTGACCCCTCGTATTTCCTAGAGCATGTAGGGAACACCAAGACAGGACACAGGAAATTACCAAAGGCCTTGCTCCATCCTAGTTGGGGTCCAAGGTTGGGCTCCTTTTGGTGTTCCCCAAGCCAATTACAAAATCAAAGAATTATTTAAAATGAAGCAATGCAGAAAGAAATAATAAGCAAGTTACTGATTGAGTGGAGTGGAAATTAACAATACAAAATGGTTTCTAAACCGAGAGTAGGGGGGACACCTGGGTGGCTCAGTGGTTAAGTGTCTGCCTTCGGCCCAGGGCATGATCCTGGAGTCCTGGGATTGAGTCCCACATTGGGCTCTCTGCATGGCGCCTGCTTCTCCCTCTGCCTGGGCCTCTGACTCTCTCTTGCTCTCTCTGTGTCTCTCATGAATAAATAAATTAAAATCTTAAAAAAAAAAATGAGAGTGGGAATAAGCTTCAAACAGGGTGTTTCTGTTGCAGACAAACTTGCTTAAGTGTTAGCATTTAAATGCTCACACCTTGGCTTTGAACTTAACACTCCATTAGGGGGCTGAGGGAGCTCACACCTCTGTCTGTGGTGCCTTTCACTCTTGTTGCAGCCCAAGGAAGAGACCGGGAGGAGAGGAAGAAGAGGCGGGGCACCCACAAAGGGAGCACTGGAAAAGGTGATGATCCTGGTTATGCCTGCTGTCCTGGTGCAGTTATTAACAGCATCTGCTTTCACTCCCCAAAGTGTCCTGATTTGGATAATAAATTGTATGGTCACCCAAATAGGGTATAGAATGTCCAAAACCAGAGTGGCAAGGCAAAAGTCTTTCATATTTGTCATAAAAACGGAAATCGCAGCGTTTGTTCCTTGGGTGGTATGCTTTGGTTCAAATATTTCTAATGTCATTTTTGCAAGCTTAGGCTAAGTGTTCCTGAATACATGAGTAGCATCAAAGAATTAAAGAATCCTGCAAAGGGATTCTAGAAGCTATGTGGTTGTCATTTCACAAACGAGAAACTGGGGCTTAAAAAGATTGACTTGCCTAAGGCCACACTGCTAGTTAATGGAGACGCTGGGAATAGGATTTCAGTCTCCTAACTGTAAATTATACATTTTCAGTGCATTAAATATTTTTAGGAATGTAAATAGTGTTCTCAAATGGAGGGATAAAATTGTGATAAATTATATAGACTCCCTTTTCTACTAGGTCCAAGGGTGCAAAGATCAGTAGGAGGGGTTGGGGGACATAGAAGACAAGCACTGGCTTGGGGGTAGGGGTAGTTTCTGATGTTCACTGTGATTTCAGCTGAGAAGCAAATGCAGCAAACCTTGAATGAGCAAAAGCCAGGGATCACTTTGGTTTCTGGTTTAGCAGTTTAATAGCTGATTGATCCTGGTCAAAGATATGGAATGTCTTTAAAATTCCCTTATCCTTATCTATAAAATGGATATAAAATCAACATTCATCTCAGATGACTCTTGTGAAGGTTAAATAAGACGGTATGTGTGTAGGGGTAGGCCAATGCCTGGCACATAGTTATATATTTAGAAATGTTCACTATTGGCTTCCTCCATCCTCTCTGTCTTAATCATCAGTGCCAGCAGTAGCAGCAGCAGCAGCAGCAGCAGCAGCAGCAGCAGCAGCAGCATTTTCCCTCCTCCACCTAGCCTGGCCTGCTTTGAATTGTCTGCTGATTTCAGAATTCAACTCACCTCCTTTTCTCTTATGGAAAGTTCTATTTAGTTTCACCTCATTTAGTTTCATCGAGATAGATATTGTTCCTTTTTAACAGATCAGGCAATAGGCTAAGATTAAATCATTTGTTCACGACTACACAACCATTAAGGAGTGGAAGCAGAACTCAAACCTAACTTATCTTTTCAATCTGTCTGTCTCTGGTAAGAAACTATAGGGTGGAATGCTGAGATGAAAGAGTGAGGAGGAGGAAAGGCAGCTGCGATTTGGCTCTGCCTAAAGGGTATGTATTTGTCAGGCAGACTACTCTTTTCTCTGCCGTTTCACCCACACACAATCAAGATTTTTTTTCCCTCTAGATAATCAAAGGATATGAGCTTAAAATCTGGAGAAACAGAAGAGATGCCATTTGTCTCAACAGAAAACCCTCTAATAAGACCCAGAAAAGAAAGTCAAGGTGAGACAGGAGCACCAGTGCCCCTGAGATGAGCCCCTACACCGAGCCATGACCCATCTAAGCAAGGAGACGTGGGTACTAAGAAGGTACTGGGCACTCTGCATGTTTCAGACCCTTTGCTTAGGAGGAAACCAGTGCAGGAACTCAACTTCTCTGTGGTTCATGCTTTCTTGTCTGTTCTTGGGATATTCAGCACTAATTTGGTCACCATTAGGACCCTTCCTGTGAAATGATCCTTTGTATCATCACAATTAGTTGATTTGGAGTGATTTCTAATCACACAATTAGGACTTCCAGTGAGGAACAGAGAAATTCTACTTATAAAAGCTAATTAGTAAAACACAAGCCAAACAGAGGCCAAATAGAGATCCTTCTCTATTCACACACCTCAGAACATGCACAATGAAGAGACCAAGGGTCCTCACATTCCCTGGGACTTCCCAGGGGTTCTCTGGTTCTATCGCCACATGACTAGACAATAACTTCCAATAGTTCAGCAATTATAACTGCATGTTTTGAAGTCAGACAAACTTGAGTTGGAATTTTGTCCCTACTCCTTCCACTAGGGGGGTGACAGGTGATTTCAACTCTCTAAGCCATCGTTTCCTTACATGTAAAGTGGTGGTGAGAACACTTAACTCATAATGTATACAATGTACTTAGCTCTATCCTGGCACATAATAAATGCCCAGGAAATACCTGGAAGCCATCCTCTTCTGCTTACATCCTTGCTGAGAAGTGTTTTATCTGTGGCAAAAGAACACACCTCTCCATGACTCTCCTACCCCCTTTAGTCACCTCCCTCTTTGGAGTATATCTATTGGATTAGCCTTTGGCCCTCTTGCAGCTTTAGGATTAGGTAAACGCGTAAGGTAACATTCTCTTCCTACTACCTTAAAGGTCCTTTCTTTGGCTATACCCTTATTATTAATTATATCATTTAACTCATTGAACTGTTCATCAAATCTGCAAATTACACTAAGCCAGGAGAAATGGCAAGCACATTTAAAGAAAGAATTTGAACCAGAAAATCTCAATAGGTTTTCAGAATGAATAGAATCTAAAATGATAGAACATGATCAAGACAAGTAAGAGGTCCTTCATTTGAGTCCAAACAAATCCCAGATGCATGAAGATCAATGGAGGAAGAAAAGCAAACAAACAGGCTTTTTTTGAAACTAAATTTAGTTCATACTATAATATTTCTACCAAAAGAATGGACATAAATTTGCCCAACGTAAAGACCCATGGCTTGTCCCAGAATGAGGGCCATGGTCCACCAGATATGGCACAAGTCAATAGATCTTAGCCTTTTATCCTCATTTCAAGTATAAAGAGTTCATAAATTCTGTTACACTAGAGTAGTTCAAGTGCCAGATAAATGAAGACATGATTGAGGCATTCATTGCTAAGGAAATTTAAGTATCAGATGGATATTTGGACTAAATGCCATTAAGATCCTTTTCAACCAGAAAGCATCCTTCCGGTAATTTGCTGTCCCTTAAGGCCAAGAATCTTCTTATCAGAGCACACATTTGATCCCTTTATAACTACTTCAGGAAGTGAGCAAATAGATAAAAGAATCCAAGGTCACAGATGGAGGTTTCTTTGTTATTTTGAGTAACAAGCTTCCCTGGGTCTGACTATTCTCATTACCCCCAAGTTTGGGTCTTTCTCAAAGAAAATTGTTTTCCAAAAGGAGGTATGACCTGCTTTCTCCAGACCCTGCAGACATCTTAGTCATTTCCTCCCCTGGGCTTGTGTTTAGCTGCCCCTGCCCTTTTGAATGCCCCAACATCCTCTTGCTACTAGTCTACCACCTCTTTCAAAATCTGGCTTCATGCTGGCCTCCTCTAAGACAACTTCCTGGTTTCTTATATTCTTCTAAGCTTCTCAAGGGCTCTCTGTAGTACGCCCACACTTGCTTACATATCGCCTATGAATCACTCTTCAGTTGTTTTATGTTTCTGTGACTCTCCAACTGAACTCTTAACTCCTAAAGGGCAGTGAACCTCTGTTGATGGAGATAAAAAGGAGAAGAGCTCTGGATTTTCCTAATGATCACAAAACATTGGGCACAAAGCAACCACTGGGGGCCTAAGACCCATCAAACAGCAGTGAAATTCCACTAGGATTAAGGTTAGATGGGGGCAATTCAAGTTTTGAAAGATCAGAGACATGCACATTCTGTTCTGAGTAGTTCAACAGTCCTTCCAAATCACCAGGACTGCAGACATAAAAGTTTCATCTAGCCACTAGCTCCAGCTGAACATATCACAGGTTACTTAAAGTGCAATTTATTTTTAATAGAAAAATTGATTCTGGAATGAAACATGAAGTAGTACTTTTTTTTTTTTTTTTTTTTTTTAGTAGTAGTACTAGTAGACTAACCTTTTAAAGAATAGCATTCTTGCCCTAGAGAGGGGCATAAAAGTTTAAAAGGTTATTTTCTACATTACACATAACCCATATGCTCACCTTTTCCTATTTCTTTGCTGGATCTGCGCTCAGGGTGCCTGTGGTGCTAACTCCCTGAAAATATTGGCTCCATTAATGCATGATTTACTTTTCTTTACTTGGCAAAGCACAGAGCCTATCTTTCAAAGGAAATTCAAGCTTTTGTAATTCATCACCTACTTCATGAAACATGATGACATGGAGTTTTCCCTTCAAAATGAGAATGAGCAAAGCAAGTGCTGTGCTGAAGACAGGTCTCTCCCGACCTACCCAGAGGAGTTGGTTGCTCCCTGATGGGGAGTTCCTATGGCATTTTTAACTTACTGCTCTCCTTAAACTTATCATGGCTGATCACAGTTATTTGTTTACAGGTCTGTTTCACCTATACCAACCATAAATTCTTAAGAGAACAAAAATTCTGTCCTATCCATCTATTTGTAACCTCTTGTGGGTGCCGTGGTGTGCCATCCAGATCCCACTCAGGACAAGGCTCCAGGTTCCCTGGCTTCTGGGATTGCTACCTGCTGTGAGCTCACAGCTGAGCCTCTTTTCTGGAATTGTACACAGCTGAACAAAGCTGCCTGCCCAAGCATTCGACCTCATCCAACAACTAGTCATTGTGGATGCCCAGCCTCACTACCTCAGTTTAGGATAACTCTGAAGTCTTTACTTGCCCCCAGTCTCTATGCTATCAGCCAAGTCCTCATTTGCAACTGCATCACCGCTCAAATTCTATCCAGCTCTCCTGCCTACCTCTGCTTTCGCTATTCCCTCATAGATAATACTGGAAATCCTCCCCGCAAATTTCGGGCACACAAGTCTCTATCTCAAAGTCTATTTCCCAGAGAACCAAACTTAAAGACACTCAGACCCTAGCCCAGTGTTTAGTGCACAGTGGGTATTCCATTAATACTTGATAAAAGAATGAGTGAATGAAGTACACAGAAAATTAACAAATAACAGTTATGCATTACAATATTCTACTCCCACTGCTGTCTCTGCCCATCCTCTGTAAGACTGTGATCCTTAACAGTTAACGTAGACAGTATTAGCTGAGCTTCTATGTGCTAAGCGCTAGTGAGGCAGAGACAACTCAGGCTCTCCTTGACTATTAGCACCAGCATCCATGGATATTGCCCTACATGCAGCACAGCCAGGTTTTGTGTTCCTTGCAGATGAGGACACTGTAGTAGTGATCCATTTACTTCTGTGATGTAGAATTACATCCCTAAGCATTTTATGTTTACTCCTAGCTTTTCCTAGGTAGCATCACATGGAGACTTTGAGAATGGAATGACTATGATTCCTTCACCTTAAAGATGGGTCATTGATTCTTAGTTTCCTTTTTAGAAGATGTTAACAAGGGGAGAGACCAGCAGAGTACCCTAAGAATGAAGACTGTATTTGGCATATAGAAGGGTAGAGTAAGCTATTCAAGAATTTCTGGGGATAACATAGCCTTATTAGAATTAAGATCTAGAAAAATCCAAAAATCCAAATGTTATAGTCAAGAATCCCTATATGCAGAGAACAGAATATTTTTGAGTCAAAGCAGGCTGTGCAGGTTCTAAAACTCTAACCAAGGCAACACTCAGCATGAAAGAAAGTAATAGCCCAGTCAGTGGTTTTAACGTATGTGAAACAAAAATATGGAAATAGGAGGGGGAAAGTCTGTGTTGAGACTAGAAAATCGGGAGCCATAAAAGAGGGATCAATGAAGGCCTACTGAGAAGCCAGAATTCTCACCCCACCTGGCAGAATTAAGAAGACCCTCCCCTGCCATAGGTGTTAATGGAGGCCAAATAAGAAGCCTGGACTTCCACCCCTACCTAGTAATAATGAGCTTCCCATGGTTCCATGAAGCCAACTTTTAAATTTGAATTACTTTCAGCACCTTAGACTTCTTTTAGTCTGTCAGAGTGGTATTAGGAGGAGACTAAAACAGTTTTAAGTAAGATCCACAATCTCATAACGATAATAGAAACACCTAGGCTTCATTTAGAAATCTCATATTAAGAACCAGAAAGACATGAAACTGAATGAAAAAGACAATTAATGGATGCCAACATCAGGTTGAAAGAGATGTTAGAATTACCTGACAAAGATTTTAAAGCACACATAATAAAAATCTTCAATAAACAATTATGAACACACTTGAAACAAATGAAAAAGTCTCAGCAAAAAAATAGAATGTTTCAGTAAAGAAATATAATATATATGAAGAAATCTAACACTCAATAATGGGCTTAACAGCAAGATAGAGGAGAAAGAGAAAAGAATCCATGAACTGGAAGATAGAAAAATAGAGATTATTCAATCTCTACAACAGAGAGAAAATAGATGGAAAATAAATGAAGAGAGTCTCAAGGACATGTGAAACAATAACAGATAATCTAACATTTGTGTCATTAGAATTGCAGAAGCAGAAAAGAAAGCAGGGCTGAAAAAGTAATTAAACAATGACTGAAAACTTCCCAAATTTGTCAAAAGGCATAAACCTACAGATTCAAGAAGCTAAATAATTCCCAAACAAGATAAACCCAAAGAAATCTATAAGACACATCATAATCAACTTTCTGAAAACTAAAAACAAGGAAAACTCCGGGCACCTGGATGGCTCAGACCATTAACCATCTGCCTTTGGCTCAGGGCCTGATCCCATGATCCTGGGATGGAGCCCCACATCAGGCTCCCTCTCAGCAGAGAGCCTCCTTCTCCCTCTCCCAGTGCCCTTCCCGCCTCATGCTCTGTCTCTCTTGAGCACTCTTTCTCTCTCAAATAAATAAAATCTTTAAGAAAGACAAAACTCTTAAGGGTTTAGAAATGAATGCTTTGTGAGAGAATAGCAATATGATAGCATATTCTCATTTGAACCAATGGAGGCCAGAAGGAAGTGGTGTGACATTTTTCAAATGTCTAAAGAAAAGAAACTAGAATCCTATACTCAGTAAAATATCCTTCAGGAATTAAAGGGAAGTCAAGATATTCTCACAGAAAGGAAAATTAAGAGAATCTTTCTCTAGCAGATCTATCTTAAAAGAATGACTAAAGAAAGTTCTCTAAACAGAAAGAAAATGATAAAAGAAGGAATTTTGGACATCAGGAAGGAAGGAAGTCCACAATAAGCAAAAATAGGGGTAAATGCCTTTCCTTCCCCTCCTGAATTTTCTAAATCAGGTTATTGACTGAAGCAAAAATTACACTACTGTCCAATGCAGTTCTAAATGAACATAGAGGAAATATTTAAGATACTTATGTTATAAATAGGGACATAGTGTAGTTGAACAATTTTGGCATTTAATATTTGCACATGACATGATTTTCTTCATAGAAATCTCAAGGGAACTACAAAAAATAAATAAAAATTAAAAAAACAAAAAAACAAAAAAAACAAGAGCTAACCAGTTCATCAGTTTCAGGATACAAAATAAGCCTTTGAAAATTAGTTGTGCTTCTTTGTACTAGCAAAGAACATGTGGACACAAAATTAAATATACAATACCATTTACAATCAGTCAAAAAATGCAATACTTAGGTATAAATTAAGCATTTAAAGGATTTGTATGCTGAAAACTACAGAATCTGGTGAAGAAAAATGAAGTATCTAAATAACTGGAGGGCTATATAATTTTCAGAATTAAAAGAAAACATAGTAAAGATGTCAATTCTTTCCAAATGAAAGACAAGTTTAACTCAATTCAGCCAAACTCCCAGCAAGGTTTTTACCATAGGTAAGATTATTCTAATGCATTTAGCAAGACAAACTAGAAGAATATCTAAAACAGTTTTGAAAAAGAACAAAGTGTAAGGAATTGGTCTACTGGATTACAAGACTTATATAGCTATAATAATCAGCTTTATGGTTTTGATATATATATAGAGAGACACAGATTGAGGGAGCAGAAAAGGGAACTTAAAATAGACCAACCCAGAAAAATATGTGGTGAGGGTGAAAAAGTAATCCCGCGGAGGAGCACTCTGCGGAAGCACTCATCAGAAAATTGTCCTGGACAAAATAACAGCAACAACAACAAAAACACTTCAACCTGGATCTCATGTTATACAAAAATTAACTCAAAATGGATCATAGACTTTAATGTAAAATTTTAAACTCCAATACTTTTAGAAAAAAATGAAGAAAATTTTTAGGATCTAGATTTAGGCAAAGAATTCTTATATTTGACACCAAGAGCATGATCCATAAAAGGAAATGATAAATTTGACTTCATCAAAATTAAAAACATTTACTCTGTGGAAGATCCTATTAAAAGAATGAAAAGACAAACTACACACAAGGAGAAAATATTTGCAAACCACATATCCAACAGAAGACTAATATCTAGTATATATGAAATATAGATGGTCAACAGACACATGGAGAGATGCTCAACATCACAGTTCATCATTAGTGGGAATGTAAAATGGTACAGCCCTCTGGAAAATAGTTTGGCAGTTTCTAAAAAGCTAAACATGCAACTAGTATATGACTTAACAATCATATTCCTGGCATTTAACCCAGAAAAATAAAAATGTACGTTCACAAAAACCTATAGCCATATTGATAATTATATCACCCATTGTTATCATAGCCAAAAACTGGAAATAACTCAGATGTCTGTCAGTAGGTGAATGGTTCAACAAATCCTAGCGCATCCATACTGTGGAATACTATTCAGCAGTAAAAGGGAGCAAACTAATTATACATAAGATAACCTGGATAGATGTTCAGAGAATTTTGCTGAGTGAAAAAAGCCAATCCCAAAAGTTATACACTATATGATTCCATGTATATAATATTCTTAAAAGGATAAAATCACTGAAATGGAGAACCAATTAGTGGTTGTCAAGAGTTAAGAAGAAGTGGGAGACAGTGGAGGAAATGGATGTAGCTATAAAAGGACACCTGGGGAGATCTTTGTGGTGATGAAAATGTACTATATTTTTATTATAGCAATGTTAATATCCTGGTTCTGTGTTGTTCTAGAGTTTTGCCATGTGTTATCATTGAGGAAAAACACTAGATTTCTCTGTACTATAAGAAATTGGTCACAAGTACTTGTGACCCTACAATTATCTCAGAGTAAAATGTCCAGTTAATAAAGGGGAACAACCTTGGATTTATCAGTGATTGCTTGGATATGACACCAAAGGCAAAGGCAACAAAAGAATAGACAAAATAGACTTAATGAAAAATTTTAAATGTTGTTCACTAAAAGACACTGTCAAAAGAGTAAAAAGGCAACCCAAAAAATGGGAAAAGATAGTACAAATCATATATCTGAAAGGGGAGGATTAATATCTAGAAAAATAGAGAACAAAATTTAACAAAAAAAAGTAACTTAATTCAAAAATGGGCAAAAAGTTTGAACATTCTTTCAAAGATATACAGATGGCCAACAAACACATGAAAAACTGTTTGATATCACTAGTCATTAGAGAAATACAAACCAAAACTATAAAAAAAAATCAAAACTATAATGAGACACTACCTCACATCCATTAGGATGAGTACTATCAAAACAAAACAAAACAAAAGAACAAAGATACAGAGTAATCAGGACCTAGGTGCATTGTTGGTAGGAAATGTACAATAGTGTAGCTACTATGAAAAACAGTATGGTAGTTCCTCAAAAAATTGAAAATTATGGTCTAGCAATCCCACTTCTGGGTATGTACCCAAAAGAATTGAAAGGAATCTCAAAAAGGTATTTGTACACCCATGTTCATTGCAGCATTATTCAAAACAACCAAAAGGTGGAAGCAACCCGAGTGTCCATTAATAAATGAATGGATGAATAAAACGTGGAATATTTATAATACAATGGAATATTATTTAGCTCAAAAAAGGAAGGAAATTCTACATATGCTACAAAACACGGATAACTTGAGGACACTATGCTAAGTGGAATAAGCCCGTCAAGAAAAGACAAATATTGAATGACTCCACTGATATGAAGTATCTAGAACAGTCAAATTCAGAGTGACAGAGGTAGAATGGTGATTTCCAGGAACTGGGAGTTGGGAGGGGAATGGTGTGTTATTATTTAATAAGAAAAGTGTTCTAGTTTTGCAAAGAGTTCTGAAGATAGATGTGGTGATGGTTGCACAATAAAACTATCCATAACACTACTTAACCATTCACTTACAAATAGTTAAAATGGTGAGGCGCCTGGGTGGCTCAGCGGTTGGGCACCTGCCTTTGGCTCAGGTCATGATCCTGGGTCTGGGGATCAAGTCCCACATTGGGCTCCCTGCAAGGAGCCTGCTTCTCCCTCTGCTTATGTCTCTGCCTCTCTCTCTCAGTCTGTGTCTCTCATGAATAAATAATAAATCTTTTTTAAAAAACCCAAATAGTTAAAATGGTAAGTTTTGCATGTTTCTACCACAATCAAAAATTAAAAAATAAAAGGGGGAAATCACAGACCTTTTTAGTGTTTATTCATAGCCTTCTAGACATGGAGGAAAAGGTATACTTGAATGCACTTGGCTAAAACTGGGATACTTTAATAGGCTTTTCCAGAGGTGGGATGACCTGCCCCTCCATACCATCCCATTCCCTTCTGCTCTCAAACTATGCTCACTGCACAATTTTTTCCTCTCTGCTCCTCCTTTATCTTTTTAAATAAAAATGGTATATTCTTCAAGTGTACAACATGATTTACCATACATACACATTGTGAAATTATTACTATAGTAAAGCTAATTAACATATCATCTCCTCACATAGTTACGATTTTTTGTATGTGATGAGAGCACCTGAAATTCTCATAGCAAATATTCAGTATTCAATATGGCATTATTAACTGTAGTTATCATGCTGTACCTTAGATTTGTAGACTTATTCATCCTAAATAACTGCAACTTTGTACCCTTTGACCAAAATCTCACCATTTCTCTATTTCCTCACCCCTAATAATTGCACTCCTCTTTTCTGTTCTATGTATTTGACTTTTTTAGATTCCACATATAATTGAGATCAGTATTTTTGTGTGTCTGGCTTACTTCATTTAACATAATGTCCTCCAGGTTCATCCATGTTGTCACAAGTGGTGGGATCTTCTTGTTTCCTAAAGCTGAGTAATATTCTACTATATCTAGAGATATTTCTCACAATTTCTTTGTCCATTCATCCATCAATGTACACTTGGGTTGTTTCCATACCATGGTATTGTGAATGATGCTGCAGTGCACATGAGGGTGCAGATATCTCTTTGACATCCTGATTTCATGTCCTTTGGTTGTATACTCAGAAGAGGGATTGCTGGATCATATGGTAGTTTGTTGTATTTTAGTTTTTTAAGAAAACAGTAGATGTTTTTGCTTTTGAGTTGTGTGTTCATATATATTTTAGATACTTATCAGGTATATGGTTTGCAAATATTTTCTCCCAATCACCAGGTTGCCTTTTCATTTTGCTAATAGTCTCCTTTGCTGTGCAGGAGCTTTTCCATTGCTGTAGTCCCACCTGTTTACTTTTACCACGCAGCTTTCTGATTTGAGTGGCTCCACAGATGAGCTTTCCACAGGGAGGACACTCTGCCTGTAGATCTAAGTGGCCCAGGCCCCATGGCAGTTATGAGTTTCACTGTAAATGAACATACTGACACATTCTGCACATATGCCGCAGCCTCTAGAGAGTAGAGCCTGAACCCCCACTGTGTCCACTCACTTCTGGGTGCCCCGAAGAGCCGGGGTCTGGACCTACCAGCTGAAGGCCACCACTCAGACTGCAGTGTCATCAGCCCAGTGCTGCTGCCCCTGCATTCTCCCTGTGGAGCCAGCTACCCTTACTCCCTGCCTTTCTGTCCTGGATTTTTTTTTTTACTTTAACTGATACAATAGTGTAGAATGTTGGCTTTGAGGGAGCACTGCAGCCTACATCTTTTATCTTAAAATCAGAGAAATCTGCCTTTGAGATGGTAACTCACAGCCTATGTCTTGCTTATTCACGATTGATTTGTGAATTCTTGGCTATAGTTATAATTCTTTTCTATTCTGGGTTACCTGGCAGCCAACATTATGTCTCACATAGACACATGCATCTATCATATAAAATATATTTCCTTGTTTCTATATCTTTTCCTTTTTCACCTATGTCCTAACACATAGAGACACAAGAGTCTGCTAATGCTCAACACTGACCAATTAAGTAATTTGGCAATAATTCTTATTTTTCCAGGTCTACATATGTTATATTAAGTTCAAACCTGGCAACTCTCCTCCTTGATGCCTACTGATGTGTAAGTGATTCACAAAGAAACCAGAAAGAGAGGTGACACAGGCATTTAAACCTACCCTGCCCAGTAGCATGTGCTAAGCAGGTACTCCAATGTCTGGGGACTGACTCACAGACTGAGGCCTACTGGGGCTTCAGATTTTTCTTACTCAGAAAGCAGGATCAACACCACCGCCACCATGAATTATTCAACACCTGCCTGGGCTACTCCTTGGTGAACAACAAAATAATGGAAACTGACAAAATTGATTTGTGGTGAATTTTTAGTGAAGCCAAGTTCATGGCAAGTGAGCAAGGGCAAGCAGGGCTCGGAGGAACTTGACCACAAGAACAGTCAGCCCACAATTCCCCTGGAACATCACTACCTGACCAATAGCACAGCCAGGCCAGAGAACTTGAACAAGGCTCCTTTTCCTCTGAGGGTCTGAAAAAGATGAACGCTGTCTCCCACTGAAAAAGTACAGTCACTTGGGCTCACCAAACCAACTCCTCAGCCAGAAGGATGGGCAAGACTCGTAATGAATTTCAAGAAGCATTTGAATTACTAGGTAATTAGAAACTCAATAACCAAATCTCTAAACATAATTTCAGTTGCTTCTCAGAGTGCTAAGAAAGAAAGGCTTCAATTCAGCATATTTTGAATTTTGCATTAGGGCTTCACTAATTAAAGGGGGGGAAAAAGTATTGGCACTATGTCTAATCCTTCCATTAATCTTCCTCAACATATATTCTGCTGCCTGGTTATTATGTAATCATTAAATGTAAAATATTAAACTGGACATTTGACTTTATTGATCACTTTCTGAGCTAAGGATACAGCAAGTAATTATCTGCCAAGACAGATTCATTGATTGGGCTGTCATTGAAAGAGCTGAAATTGACACATAGTTGATTATTCTAGTATACTGTTTTCATCAATTATTATGTCTCATTCTCTTTTTTATCAAGAGTTGTGTATTTATAGTTTGTTTCTATTTAAAAATTCAAAAAGCAGACTTTTTACCCTGAAACCAGATGGGTGGTCTTCTGTGTAAATCAGAAACTGCAATTTAAGTGTATAGACTTAGTTTTGTAGACTTGCACATTTTATCTATTTTAATACCAAGCAACTTTGGACTAGTATTTTATCTCTCTACATCTCAGTTTTTCTACTTGAGAAATAAGCTTACCTCTTCTGGATGTTTTTTCTTCCTTACTCTGCTTATTCCTTCCACATTTAAATTCAGTACAATTTTCTAAAGAGGTGTGGGGGCTTTTCCAATGTTCCAGGCACTTTATAAGATGCTGAGAATACCAAGACAGGTAAAACAGAGTCCCTACCCTCAGGGGAGCTTATAGCCTAGTGAAAGAGATTGGCCTGTACTCAAATAAAGGGCATGGAAGAGTCTACAAAGATGGAGGCTGAGTGTGAGCAATAATCGGAACTAAGCAGCCTTCTGGGTCATTGTGATGCAGGGTAAGATGTTCTTAAGCCCTGTGCTGGCAAGGCAACAGGGTCAAAGTCACCTACCATGTTCTGGGTGTAGAGAATGGGCAAGAAGTAGGGATTATTTTTAAATGCCCTTGTGGGACATGCAAAAAGGCTGTTCTTAGGGCTTACCTGTTTCAGAACTTAGCAGCTGACTTCATGGATAATCTCTAACATAGCTCAGAGTTTCAAGGAATTTCTTTCTTGAACTCATTTGTAGAGAAGTCCTAATGTAATGTTTTGCAGAACTCCCATTTGTTTAGGTCATGGATATACAGTTGGGCAATATAGCTTCTGACATATAGTTCTTTCCATTGTTAATTTCATACTCCATGTGGGCAGGCACCATGACTTCAATTTTTTTAACTCTTTCTTCCCACTTCTTTGTGTTTCTTCATTCAGTAGGTAGCCAATAAAAGATAATAAAGCTTCTTGTGGGGTAGAAGATTGTGGCCCACTTGAATAACCCAGCTTCCATGAAGCAGAGTTCTAAATTTCAGTTAGAACAGTTTCAGCACATGGTAGACATACTATTAAACTTCTCTCAGTTTACCTGGGACAAAGTATCTCAGGTCACCTTCAATAATGGGGGCTCGATGGCTGATGACAGGAATGAATGAAACTGAAATTAGTTTCTCTGAAGCATCTTTCCAGTGTTGACATGGAACACAGCATAGTGTCATGGAAACAGTATTGAACACAAGTTAGGTGTCAGTGGGCTTTGGTCTCAAGTGCCCTAGGAAGTAACCCATCTCTTTTCAATGAAGTGGTTGGACCAGATACCCAGAAAAGGCACTTCTCACTCTGGAATTATACCACTCTGTTTTGCCTTGAGTTAGGTAGACCAGTAGTTAGCATTCACAAGGGCAATTAAAAGATAAGGCAATGGAGTCCAATTGTATTTTTCAAGATTGCAATTTCAGGAATTCACAAACTACACAAGGGCTTAAATCTCTGTTCCTAGCCAGCCCTATTCAACAGACTTGGTGGCTTCTCACTTCATGTATTTGGCGAAGGAAAGAAAATGATTTGCTATTGATTTGTCATGTCTTTCGCTTTGGAAAGTACTTGTAAGTAGGAAACAATTCTTTTTTTCAATTTTCAAGTAAATAGGTAGTATGTTTTTCTGTATCATTACAGAAAATATGGAGAGGAATTTTTTTGGACTAAGACTCCAGTGTTTTTAAAGTAGAGGGTCTCAATCATTTTTTTCTTTTTTTTTTTAAGTCTACTTGAAATTGTTAACTATTTCCTAGAATAATGATGGACCTCAAAAACACAACATTTTGCCTATAATTTCAGGTTAGTGAGAGGGGTATAAGAGGCTGTTTCCAGGTTAGGAATCTCCTGCTAGGCCTATTGTAGGACCAGGTTTTGCTCAAATATGAATACTTCTATGCCACCTGCCAGTTGTGTCATGACAAACATGTTGCTTAATCTTTGTGACCCCCTTCAGAAATGAATAATAACATCTACTTGCAATTGGTTAAGAGCATTAGCATAATTGGCTAATGTAAGCAAACCACCTCGCACTATGCTTGTTTCCTCACCACATGTTTTCTTCCCCTTTCTCATTTCTTTCCTTAATCTCTGTCAAACTCACATAAATATGCTTACCTTTTGCACTTTGGAGTCCTAACCCTTTTTTGTATTTTCCATGCTCCTCTTTACTACCACTCTCAACTTTCTACTTTTACTATTTGTATTGTTCAATCTTATATAATACACTGGATTTCTTCCTTTTTGTTTTAAAAATTTCTACTATTTAGAAACAGCACCATTGTGCTTCTTTTGCCAAAACGGGGTTCATTTTTAATTCTCCAGATTTGCTACTTCTGAGGTAAAGCCTTAGTCACATTAGCATGGCCTGGAATTTCCCATTTTAAATCTTTCCTGGGGCTGAAAATTAATCTTTCCTTAGGCAGTACCTAAAGGGTATGCGTATTGAGTGATCTAACGATCAATTAAATACTAGCTGAGCTTCAGTAAAGAAACTATTTCTCTACACAAAAAGAGGCAATGGTGATACAGGTAGAATCAGAAATGTTGTGTTAAGTTGCCTAAGCTCCATAAAGAATGCTGGGATAACAAGTTGCTGGGAACTAAACTGAGTGGGTGACCTTGGTTCTCCAGAGTACAAGAGATAGAATGGAAAACTAACACTTACTGAGCAACAATTATGTGCCTGGTGGAAGCCAGAGGTTGCAGTATGAAGTCCTACAGCCCACAAATGTGCAATTTTCTCTGTGTTTTAATAAATCATAGATCTATATGTAAAAGCAGGAACATTGTATGAATATATCACACACACACAAGAATCTTGTGACCTCTGAAAAAATTAGAATATTTGGCAACACGGGCTCAAATTCTTACATGGCAACAAGTTAGAAGAAACTGGGAGGCACTGCCATTAAAGAGGTACAAGCTCTCAATAAACAATTCTTACCAATCTCTTAAGGTATGCGTGTGTACATTTTGCACCTGGTCCTCCTGCTTCCCATTTACTTACCTTTTGGTAAACCATTGAAAATCTGACTCTCTCTCTCTCTTCCTCTATATATTTTTGTGTGTGTGTATATATATATATATGTGTGTGTGTGTATAGTATGTGATATATATATGTATATGTGTGTATATATGTATGTAATAAGTAAGCCACTATATATATTTTTTGTTTTAATTTCTTTGATGCAGATGGTATTTGCTCCATTACAAATAAGCAAATGTGAAGATCCTCAACTGACTTAGGGCACAACTGAGAGGAAACAGTAAAGAGTGTTACACAGAACTACTCCTGAACCATGGACAATTTTGGTCTCCAGAGGATATTTGCCAATATGTGGAGACATTTTTGGTTATCCCACATGAAGCCATCTAGTACATGGAGGCCAAAGATGATGCTAAACATCTTACAATGTATAGATGTATAGAAAAGCCCACTCACTATAGCAAAGATCTATTTGTCCAACATGTAAAATCATCAGTAGTGCCAAAGCTGAGAAACCTGGCCCTAGAGTGTTTTGGTCAAACTTATAAAAGCATCTCCCTCAAGGGCCCTGTCACTGTCTTGGGAAAACAAAGGGGATCCTGTAACCATCTGTAGCAGTAAAGAAGTTTTGAGCTGTCAAAATTTCCTTTCATTGAGTCCCTCTCTTCCACCCCAGAGAATCCAATTAACATTTTAGGAGATGGGAGACAAACCAAAAGAATGTACTACAAACAGATCCTCACTTTAGGAATTCTCAAAGACTCCTGGAAGTTCTTTGGGAAGAAGGAAAGGGATTCCAAAAGGAAATTCTGAAAGACCAGAAGAATTGGTAGGGACATTATAAAGGTGAACAATACATAAAACAGTAACGATGATGTCCAATTTAGAGAGTTAAAGAAATAAGTTTGAACTAAATTTCTAGACAACAGTAGCATATAAATGGGGCATGAAAGTAGAATGTAAAAATTCTAATAACCTTACATTGTTTGAGATAAAGATAAAGCTACTGACTGAAATTATAAATTTAAGATGTATAAGCATACTAAAATTTTAGGTTAATAACAAAAAGAATAAAAATAAAATACATAACTTGCAAATTAAAGAAGAGAAAAATTCAATGGGGAGGAGATCTCAATCTGAAAGAATGGGAGGAAAAGGAAAATTTAAAACAATTAGAGCAAGACAAAACAAATCACAATACAAGGTGCTAAAATAAATCCAAATATATGAGTAATCATGATATATGTAAATAGACTGGAGTTGTAAGCTTAAAGTTAAATTATCAGACTAAATAAAACATACAAATCCAAACTGTATATAAGCTATATACAAGTAACATAAGGAAACAATTAGAAAATTTTTTTAAGTGAATAAAGATATAATATGCAGAAGAAAGTTAATGTAGCTATATTAATATCAGACAAAATAGACTTTAAGGTAGTAAGCATAGTATAGATAAGGATGATCACTATATATTGTTTAGATTTACCAGGAAGACACAACAATTCTAATTTTGTGTACCTGGCAAAGGTAGCTTCAAAATATTTAAAGAAAAAATTGATAGAGCAATAAAGAGAAACTGAAAAATCTATCATCTTGTTGCGATTTTGTCACTATTGATAACTCTGCCAAGAAATCAGTAATAATAGAGTATTTGAACAACATAAGCAACAAGTTTAATCATACATATAAAACACTGCTCCTAACAGGTGAACAATACATAGTCTTTTTGAGTACACAAGGAATATTTTAAAAGGTGGCCAGATCTAATGTGAGTCTCAACAAGTTAAAATAAAAACTGATATCAACTGGTATTACATAGCCTACAATAGAATTAGATCAGATATTGTTATAGCAATAATACAAATTCCTGAAAATTAAAAAATACACTGCTATTTACCTCATGAGTAAAAGAAGAAACTAAATGGAAATCAACTGATACTTAACAGTTTTTAAAACGCTATATTTCAAAAGTAGTACAAGGCAGCTAACATGATATTTGGAGTAAACTTGTATCTTGAATGCTTATATTATGATTTTGAAAATGGTCGAAAAAAATAAGCCATGAACATAAATGTTTGGAGAAAAAAAGCCAAAGTAAAATATTAAAAAGGCAATAATAAAGGTAAAAGCAGAGATTAGTAGAAGACAAAACAATAATTAAGAATATGAATTAAATCAAAAGTTGTTTCTCTAAAAGGAATAATAAACTATCAAGACTTAAGAAAAAAGACACAAAATAACACTAGGAAAGAAACAGGGCATAAGTACAGAGGCTGCAGAGATTTAAAAGGTAGCAAGGAATATTATGAACAAATTCAATAACACATTTGGTAAAATGTGCAAATTCCTGAAAAAATACAAACTACTGTAACTGTTTAAAAATTAAAGAGGAACTCCAAATGGTCTTATAAAAAAAAATTGAATCAGTACCATTTTAGAGAGGTGGGAGGGGCTAAGGGAAAGAATCCTAAGCAGGCTCCACACCCAGCATGGAGCCCAATGCAGGGCTGGATCTCACAACCCTATGATCATGACCCGAGCCAAAATCAAGAGTTAGACACCCAATCAACTGTGTCAGCCCGGCACCACCCCCTAAACATTTTTCCTACCATAAAACCTCTAAGCTCAAGAGGTTTCCAGGTGAGTTCTAACAAATGTTCAAGGAACAGATGATTTCAATCTTATATGAATTATTCAGCAAATTGAAAAAGGAACCATTCCCAACTCATTTTATGAGGTGAATATGTGAGTGGGTCTGTGTGTGTGTGTTTCTCTATTTTCTTCTAAAAAATGCAAGGTTACAGTCTGATTATGTCCTTACTTTACCTGCAACGAATGACTTATGTATGTACAGACATGTGTATATATTTTATGTATTATACGAATACATTGTCTTAGCACCAATTTTTGAATATATGTGCACACACATATATAAGTTTACATGCATGTGTGTGCACACACGTGCATTTATGAGGTGCTGTGAATCCAGAGATAAAGAGTAGTAAGTCCTTTCACTGAGGGGCATCCAGTCTAGGGGGAATGCAAACAATAACAGCAATAACAGAAGAATGACACATAATCTCCCTGGGAAGGCTAGAGGAGGTAGCCTTCAACAAAGAGAAGATGATTCTTTAAGGACGAAAAGGAGTTTGTCAAATGAAAAAATGGAAGAAGGAATAAAAAATAGAGGAAACCTCTATTTATAGAGTACCTAATTGGAAAGATGTATCTCAAGAAAATGTTGCTAGGAAAAAAGTGATGGAGACCTTCATGTGAATTAGGTTTGCACTGTCTCTTTTTTCTGGGTCTTGGAAATGACTCATTGCCTTAGCATTGAGAACAAGGGCAAGAATACTCCTTATGGTCAATGGGAGGCTCTTCCATAGACATGTGGAAATATTCCAAAGGTACTGGTAACCTACTTTGGCATGGATCATATTCATTTACTCTGTGTATCAGCCCATTTCACGCTGTCACCAATGTGTGTGCTTGCCTTTGGGGGTGGGGGGGGGAGGTGACTATCAGGTTTAAAGTTCTTAATTCCACCACCTGAGAGAAACAGTCCTATTTCTGAATGAGATTTTCTGTTTGGGCATCTCATTCGTAGAAAATAGGCACTTGTGAATTTAAAATCCTTTGATTTGCTAATTTTAGTCAAATTACAGCTTTTTTATGAGACTTCTTTATGAATTCAAACCCTTGCTATCATTTACTGACAGGCTCGAATGACTTGTCAGAAGACAAAATGGTTTCTTGGTAAAACAGATTTGATAATGAAAGAATTTTTTAAGGTGCCAAATTAATTATTAATTTATTGATTATTCCAAGCTACGGAAAGCAGGAAACTCTATCTATAACCAAGAAATGTTTCTCTACCCAGATTGTATTTGCCATGATACATCAAATGGTCAATATAAACTGAGCATTTTAACATATTTCTATTGTCACTCATGTATTTGTTGCACATCAAAAATAAATGCTTGACGAGATAAGACATATTGTAAAGAGTCACTGTTTACAACTGACCACAGGTGTTAAATTTTTCTTTAACTGATGATTTTTTTTTCTTGTTAAAACATTTAGGAATCCAAGGAAGCGTCAATACTTCCTACATTCCTAACCCCAAATTCACAAGTACATTGCTAGTATTAGACTAGAGCTTGCATTTGTAGTATTTTGAAAAGGATTTGCTAAGTTGTTTTATAGTATAAATAGATAATTAGGCTGTAAATTAGTATGTTTTTAGAAAATCAATATAGATTATATGGAACTAATAATATTTAGACCAACAAATAATATGCTTGTTATATATATATGTCTCATCAATTTATGAATACAGAAGCAGAATTTAAATCCTTTCATTCATTCATTGAGGCACTCATTTTTTCATTCATTTATCAAAAGTGGATCAGAAACTGACCAGGCACAAATTGACAAATTTGTACCAAATTTTCACTGTTACCTTAGACTATAGCAAATATTTTTCTCTTAAGTATTCTCGTGGCATCTTGCCCAAACATTAGGTCAAGATCAGTGTTTCCACAGTGGCTGTGGACCTCCTACAACAGAATTATTTGAGGTCTCTGTTAAAATGCAGATACCTGGGCCACCTCCTCTCTCTATTAAGAGAGCTTTATTAGCGGTCCATAGGAATTTAGTTTAATGGGTTCTCCAGATGATTCTTAAAGATCTCAAGTTTAAGACAATTTAAAGATGGCAGAGTAGGAGGATCTTAGGATCACCATGTCCTACAGCAGTGTAGACAACCCAGAAAATGATGTGAGGACTGACAGAACAGACCCTCCACAGCTGAATGTAAAGAGGGCAGGAAGGGCAGAGATGCAGTCAGGAGCCAACCTGACCCATGGGACTGTCAGTGGAAAGGAAGCACGCCATGGATGCAGATAGGAGAGGAGCAGACTTCATACCAGGTACACCAGGTACAGGGCTTAACTTATCAACTACTTATAATCAGTGGAGTCTAACAGCTGGAGCTTTAAAAATCAGTGGGCTCAGCTCTGGGAAAGCCAGGGTAAAAGGAAACTGAGCCCCTGCCCTTGAAGACACAGCACGAAAAACAGCCTTACTGAGATACAGCACAGAAGCAGCAGTTTGAAAAATGCCTGGAGTATACAGGAAGGATGTATTTACTAATCTCAGCACTTGCTGGAGGGGCAGGAATCTTTGGGAGACTTCTCCAAGAACAAAAGAGCTGGAGGGTACCACTTCCTTCCCCACCCCCTAGCCTAGATACATGAACACTTTTAGTAACCAGTACAGCAAGAGCACTTTCCACCTAGCTTGCTAATCGCACCCCCACCCTAAGTGTTTCCCTGTGGACTACCCCCTCAAGCCTGACCCCGGCAGCTCTCCAGAGCAGCCCCAGGTCCCCTCCCACAGCAATCCAGTGCAAACTTTTCTAACACCATGCACCCCACCCCCATGTTCTCCTGCGGACCCCTGACCCTTACAACAGCTCTTGGTAGGAGTCCATCTAAGGTAGTGCCACAGCATGGCAGTGTGCAAGCAGCCACAACAGGGGGCAGCACCATCTCAAAGTGACTCCTATCCTGGGGCAAGAGGAGAAAGATCACATATATCAGTATGAGAATCCTAATAGTGGGCTAGAGACAGACATCTGGTCTGACTGCAGGCCCCGGCCACCAGTGAAAGCCTCTTAGGGGACAACACAGGGAGAGCACCCTGCAGTTCAGTGCTACCACAACTCTGACAAATAGCTGGTCTAACCCAACTCAAACCCAAGATGACTTAGACTATCCCACTAACAACACAGGGACCAAACCCTGCCCACAACAGGCAAAGAGAGCCATTGCAGACCACTGGACTGAAGGCAAATGCCACTTAGCTGTAACTGTAGGTCCCATACATTGCACATAGGAGACACTCCTGAAGTGCCAGTTCCTGGCGAACAAGGGACATTGCATAGCAGAGCACTACAGACCTCTGCTTCATAAGAGAATGTACTTGAAGAAATAATAGCTGAAAACTTCCCAAATATGGGGAGGAAATAGAAATCCAGATCCAGGAGGCATAGAGAGCCCTCAACAAAATCAACCAAAAGAGGTCCACACCAAGACACATATGAATTATAATGGCAAAAAGTAGTGGTAAAGAGAGAATTTTAAAATAAACAAGAGAAAATAGTTACATACAGGAGAAAGTCCATAAAACGATCAGCTGATTTTTCAGCAGAAACTTTTCAGGCCAGAAGGGAGTACTATGATATATTCAAGTAATGAAAGAAAAACAACAACAACAAAAAACAACTTGTAACCAAGAATACTCTATCTAGCAAGGCTATAATTCAGAATATAGGAGAGATAGTTTCCTAGACAAACAAAAGTTAAAGAAATTAATCACCATAAACCCACCTTATAAGAGATGTTAAAGGAGACTGTGTGAGTGGAAAGGAATGACGATAAGCAAAAATAAGAAAAGTGGAAATAGAACAACAGTAAAATTAAGTATATAAAAATCAGTCAAGGGATTCACAAAATAAAAGGATATAAAGTAGAACACCATACATCTAAAATATTGGAGGGGAGAAGTAAAAATTGAAAGTGAAAGAATGGAAAAGCATTTATCAGGCAAATGAATGTCAGAGGAAAGTCGAGATGGCTATACATATATTGGACAAATGGACTTTAAAACAGACTGTAACAAGAGACAAAGAAGGCACGATATAATCATAAAGGGGAAAATCCAACAAGAAAATATAACAAATGTAAATATTTATGTACCCAGCATGGTAGCACCTAATACATTAAACAGCCAATAACAAACATAAGAGAAATTATTGATAGTAATACAATAATAGTAGGAGACTGAACACCCATTTACATCCTTGAATAGATCATCCAAATAGAAAATTAACAAAGAAACAATGGCTTCCAATGACACATTGGACCAGAAGGATCTAACAGATATATTCAGAGTATTCCTTTCTAAAACAGCAGAATACACATTATTTCAAGTATACACAAAACATTTTCCAGGATAGATCACATGTTAGGTCACAAAACAAATCTCAACATATTCAAAAAAGCTGAATGCATCTTTTCCAATCACAATGCTATGAAACTAGAAATCAAACAGAAGAAACTCTGGAAAGAATACAAATACATGGAGGTTAAATAACACACAGCTAAACAATGAATGGGTCAACCAAGAAATCAAAGAGGAAATACATGGAGACAAATGAAAATGAAAACACAACAGTTCAAGATCTTTGGGATGCAGCAAAAGCTGTTCTAAGATGGAAGTTCATAGCACTACAGGCTTACCTCGAGAAGCAAGGAAAATCTCAATAAACAACCTAATCTTACACATAAAGTAGCTAGAAAGAGAAGAACAAACAAAATAAAAAACCAGTAGAAGGAAGGAAATAATAAAAATTAGAGCAGAAATAAATGAAATAGAAACAAACAAACAAACAAAAACCCTCCACAATAGAACAGATCAATGAAACCAGGAGATGGTTTTTTGAAAATATCAACAAAATTGATAAACCTCTAGCCAGGCACATCAAAAGAGAGAGAGAGAGGACTCAAAATCAGAAATGAAAGAGGAGAAATAACATCTGACACCACAGAAATATAAAGGATTGTAAGAGAATATTGTGAAAAATTATATGCCAACGAATTAGACAAACTAGAAGAAATGGATAAATTCCTAGAAACATATAACCTCCAAAAACTAAATCAGGAAGAAATAGAATCTGAACAGAATGAAAACAAACAATGAAATTGAATCAGTAATCAAAAAATGTCCAACAAACAAAAGTCCAGGACCAGATAGCTTCACAGGCGAATTCTAACAAACACATGAAGGTGAGTTAGTACCTATTTTCCTCAAACTATTCCAAAAATAAGAAGAGAAGGGAAAACTTCCAAATCCATTCTTTGAGGCCAACATGACCCTGATATCAAAACCACTACAAAAAAAAAAAAAAAAAAAGAGAGAACTACAGGCCAATATCTCTAATGAACATAGACACAAAAATCCTCAAAAGAATATTAGCAATCCAAATCCAACAATACAATAAAAAATCATTCACCACATTAAGTGGAATTTATTCTTGGAATTTATTCAAAGATGGTTCAATATTCACAAATCAATGTGATACAACAATAAGAGAAAGGATAAAAAAAATGCATGATCATTTCAAGAGATGCAGAAAATGCATTTGACAAAGTATATACAACACTCATCCATGATATTAGCATTGTTGGCTTAGAGGGAACATTTCTCAGAATAATAATGGCCACATATGAAAAACCCATAGCTAACATCATACTCAATGGTAAACAATCTGAGTGTTTCTCCTAAGGTCAGGAATAAGACAAGGATATCCAGTCTTGCCACTTTCCTTCAACGTAGTACTGAAAGTCCTAGCCACAGCAATCAGACAAGAGAAAGGAATAAAAGGCATCCAAATTGGTAAGGAAGAAGTAAAATTTTCACTATTTGCAGATGAGTAGAAATCCTAAAGACTCCACTAAAAAAACTACTGGAACTAGGAAATGAATTCAGTAAGGTTGCAGGATACAAAATCAATATACAAAAATCATTTGAATAGATAACTGCACTTCTCCAAAGATATTTGGTTTGCAAATGGGCACATGGAAGAAGGTCAATATCATTAGTCACTAGAGAAATGTAGCTTAAAATCAGAAGATAACACTATACATCTCTTAGGATGACTAAAAAGACTGACCATACCAAGTCCTGGTGAGGAATGTGGAGGAACTAGAACCTTCACACACTGCTAATGGGAATATAAAATAGTACAATCATTTTGGAAAACAGTTTAGCAGTTTCTTAAAAAATTACATAGGCCTACCTTATGACTTATCCATTATGCTTCCAGATATGTACTCAAGAGATATAAAATATGTCCACAAAAAAGGATATACACAAATGTACACAACAGCTTCATTTGTAACAGTTAAAAAACTGGATACAAACCAAATTTCTATCAAAAGGTGAATGGACAAATGGTATTATATTCATATAATAACCACTACCTAGCTGTAAAAAGGAATGAACTACTGATATACACAACATGTATGAGTTTCCACACAATTATACTGAGTGAAAGAAGCCAGGGGAAAAAAAAAAGAATGCATTCTGTATGATTCCATTTATAGAAAATTCTAGAAAATACAACCTAATCCAAAGTGACAGAAAGCAGGTCAGTTGTTGCTTGAGGGACGAGAGCAGGGTGACGAGGAGCAGGAGGGAGGAAGTACATGGGAAATAAGTAAACATTTGGAAGTGATGAACGTGTTCATTATCTTGATTCTGGTGATGGTTTTACAGGTATATACATATGTCAAAACATCAAATTACGCACTTTAAATATGTGAGGTTGTATGTCAATTATAACTCAGTAAAGCTGTTAAAATAATTTAAATGGTGGGAAGAGAGTAGTGATAAATCAGGCTAAGTGATTACTATTAATAACCCTGGAACCTGAAACAAAAGCTTAGAAGCGAACCATTTTGTTGCTAATGCCAAGTGGTGCTGTTTCATTTTTTTTAATAGTAATATTTTTAAAAAATAGTAATATTTTTAAAAATAGTAATAAAGAGCTGAGGCTAAAATATGTTTATCCTCAGATTGTACTGCTCTCTGAACATTGGACATCTAGTACTTTGTAACAGTCAAAAGTGGTAAACCCTCTTTTTGTTGTGCGGATCAAATAAATAATCTAGAGGCCTTCCACCTCTTCTCTCTCAGGCTGGGTGTCTTCTGGCCACGTACGATAGATTGCCCTTACGTGGGACGCTCAAGGAAAGCTATAATGTTCTCAAACATCTTCAGAGTCTTTAGTTAAGCTCTGAAAATAACCGAGGTCGTATGGAGCATTAAAACAAGCTATTTTACATACGATGACACCCATATGGATGGTTCTTGACTTCTAACCTCATGCACATACTCTACATGGGAGCAAGAGGTTTCTCTTAGTATGGCCTTCCACTCTTTGTGGCTCTTTCTGCCTTTAAACATATTCAGAAGGTTGGTTTGCCATCGAGCAATCCACCGTGTCCCCAAAGTCCAGGGACACAGAACAAGCTCTCCAAGTGGCCTTCAACACTCTGGCATTCCGACTTTCTTCAGACAGACGTTTTCTCCTCATTTCTTCCACTTCAGACCTTTTATATTGTCAAGGTGTCAGTGAGCTAAGGTTTGTGAAGCTAGTGTTCTGGGAGGCTGCAGGCATGCTCTAGCCCCTTGCTCTGATGTGACGACATTCTTGGCACCTATTGCTTTGTACTCAGCCTCCATCCCTGGGTCTTCAGCTGAAGCTGCATCAGACGGCATTCTTACAGACATTCTCTTAGAGAATTACAGATTGTTGACATTTTATAGCAGGGAAGAACCAAGAAGGTCATGTAATTCAGGTGGAAAACAGGTTTTATCTCTCATTCTAAATTCAGATGGTTGGTAATGACTGCCTGGAATGAGAATGAGTAATGAGGCTCAGGATACAGTCAAAAAACCCTGTCTGAGAACCTTGGCTGAGGTTGGCCAAGGCTGAGGGACAGAGCAACGATAGCTGTAAGCTGGCTGGCTGCCACATTCCAGTCGTTTTCAGGATGAGGAATGAATACATATGAGAGGACAATTAGAGGTTTCTGCTACACATTCTATGGCTTGTGATTACTTGCAAAATAAGGCTTATGCTTTTGAAAGATCAAGACTTATGAAATTTGGCTCCAGTATGTATGTCCAACTTATCTTGGACCTTGTGGTAAATGTGACCGTTACACTTCACCTCCTCCCCATTGCACCCCACTCTACACACTATGCCAGAAGCTCTTTGAAGAAGTCAATTCCAACAAGCATTTGCAAACCTGAAAATCTACAACAACCAAGCAGGTAGCATTAACGTGTGAATGGTTTGGGCCTGGGAAGGACCATGGAGCAGTGAACTTCATGGCAAATGGAAATCTTTACAAACAAAATACAATATTCGGGTTGATGTTTTTTTAGTTGTTCAGTGAAGTAATAGCTTGTCTGGAAAGACTTGTTTTTTTTCTTGATACGATACTTTCTTCTTTGAACATCTGCAACACTATATTTTAATAGTATTTTAACCTCTCCCTACCGTTTACTATGTTGGCTTAAAAGCTCACCTCACACTCTTAACTATTTTTTCAACTCCATGAAGTCAGGGGTCACTTTTTATAGATCTTTGTGGGGTGCCTCAGGTGTGGTTGGCATTGCTAGATTACTTCTGCACTGACAGAGGTAAGGGATGACTCAAAACACATGCTCAAGAAATGACTTCAAATCCATATTCATTTTCAGCCTCACCCTAAGTCAGAGCTGATCACTATTGGTGGTACTACCAAGTGTGTGTGGACAGTCATGTTGGGATACAGATGCTGCAGTTTGCCAGGCTGAGACATAGGGCTGACAGGGGTTAGCTCACTCAGGAGGGGCTTTGGTGCCAGCTCCATCCCGCAGAAACCCTGCTTGTTTCTTTAAGTTACTAAACAAAGTAAAAACCCACCTGCTCAGCCTGAGCAACTGTTTTCAATCAATAATTAAGTAACTTTAAGGTCCCGATCTATACAAACTTATCAATATTTTCACTGAAAAGGGATCAATATAGACAGAGGGAGGCATCCAAATAAACCCTTTTAATGGCCATGTTTGGGCTGTGAGAAGTAAATGAATTGATTGAGTGAGTGCCAGTATTGGCCTGCCAATGCAATTCTTTCTTCACTTTTATAAACATTCCTATTTAACGCTCATGTTGGTGTCATGTTACTTTTTTGAAGTTCTGTTCCAAATGTTCTACTCAAGAGGGGGCATTTGCTTATATTAAATGTAAGAGAGTTTCTGAGTTAATAATTATTGATAACTACGGTGCTGTGTTAGTGCTTTACACAAATCATTTAATACTGACAGAGCCCTATGAGGACCATATTAGCATCATTTTATAGATGATAGGACATAGGCTTTAGAAAAATGAAATACAGTTGACCCCCATGCAACATAGGTTTAAACACCACTGGTCCACTTACCTGTGGCTTCTTTTGAAAAAATATAGTACAGTACTGTAAATGTATTTTCCAATGTTTTTAAATAACATTTTGTTTTCTCTAGCTTTATTGTAAGAATACAGTATATAACATAGAAAATAAGTGTTCATCAACTGTTTATGTTATAGGTAAGGCCTCCCCAGTCAACACTGGGCTCTCTAGTGAAGTCTTTGGAGGTCAAAACTTACATGCAGATTTTTTGACTGCACTGGAAGTCAGTGACCCTAACCCCCAAGTTGTTCAAGGATCAATTGTAAATACTTGTCCCCAAATCATAATAGCTAGTAAGAGAGTCATTGCTTTCACCTTGTTCAAGTATCCCCTGTCCTCCTCAGCCCCTTGTCCCACCACATCAAGTACTACCACTATCTACCTTTCTCGCCACTGCCAGCCCTACTCATGGTCAACTCTGACACAAAGTGTAATGATGGGGTTTGGGCTCTTGGGAGGTCTGGCCATAATGTGAAACAAGTAACCCCTTTAGACTCCATTCACAACTTCCCAGTTGGGCCAACTGTTCCTTCAGAACGGTTCTAGAGATTTGTCCTCAGAGTCCCCAGTAGCCACCAGCTCTGTAAACTCAGTGAGTTCATGTTAAAATCCCAGCAACGTGACTCACCAGTTGTATAATCTTGGGCAAGTGATTTACTCTGAGCCTTAGTTTATGTGTTCTCACATTGAGGGTGTGTTGTAAGGATTAAATGAGATTATTCACACAGGGCATGGTGTGGTACATACTATTATTCACCTTTTCAGAGTAAATTCTACTCTACAAGGTACTTAGAAATAAATCTGATGAAGAAAAGAGGATGATCCAGTTTAGGGTGGAGCCATCCTGCCTCGCCTGCTGGCTATGAAGATTCTGGAGTCTCCAGACATCCTAAAGCATTGCCACAAACTCAGCATAAGTTTGCAGCCTCCCAGGATGACCATTTCAAAGGCAAATACACATTTGAGTAATTAATGCAAGGGAGGTTTTTTTTTAAAAAAAATCACATCTTATAAGCAATAAAACAGGTGCATCTCATACACAAAATTTAGAGTGAAAAAGCCAGAAAAATATGAATATATGAATACTACCCCATGGTGACAGAAATCAGGATAGTGGTTACTTCTGGGGAAGTAGTATTGAGTGAGAAAGGGTATGGGGGGAACTTTTGGGGTGCCTAAAATATTCTAGATCTTGAATTAGGTGGGGGTCATGAGCAGGTACACTTATGTGAAATTGCATTGAGCTGGACACTTAAGATTAGGCATTTCACTGTATTTACGCCATGACTTAAATTTTTTTTTAAGTCATACTTTGTGTTTTTCATCCCACTAAGTGGCTATGTGTGTCTCTCTCTCCACTCCCACTGCACTCCTGACATTGAGCCAGACTCCTCCCAGAACAACAGGGGAAGAAGCCCATGGAAGCCATGGAAAATACTGTTGAGACAAAACACTGAGTATGGGCCCTGCAATTGAGGCTGTTCACCTAGTTCACTAGTTTCTAAAACAGTGCCAACTTTCGCATTCAGAACTTTTTTGTAGATTAGATTTTGTGTTTGCAAAAAAGAAGTGAAGATTCTTTGTCAAGCCCCAATTTCAAGATCTTTAAGGGCATGTGTGTGTGTGCATCCATGTGTACCTGTGGCCACACAAACTGGCCTTCCTTTTGTACTCTGGAAGCTTTTCCTAGACGCATATGTTGTCAGCATTTACTAATTAGATCACATGTATGAAAGGATGGGTCTGCACCTTTATCACTTAACTAACCAAAAATCTGAGACCCCAGCATTGGAAGGGCCCTCAGCAGTGCAGGTCATTCAGCACATCTTCCCACCCTGTCAGAAATCCATTCAGAGGCATCCTGGACTGAGGGCTGTCTTACTACCATGAAACTTAACGAAGACACCCAGAGAGTTTCTGTCCTGTTGGCCATGGGTCATTTGAGGATGTGGGAGGCTGAAGGGTGGGCCTGGCCGAGAAAAGAGAAGAGCTAGCAAACAGCTTTTATGTGTAATCAATATAGAACAATTCAACAGCAATAAGCATTGCTACATCTCCCCTTGGGCTCTCCACCCTTGTCTTCGAAAGCAAGCCACATTAAGTTTAGAGCAATTCAGTGCTTGGATTGTTGGAAATAGGCATGTCAAAGAAATGCAAAAGTTGCACTGGCATTTTAGGTCCGCTCTGCCCTTCAGCGGCAATGGAGATCTTGCCTCCCATTACATCCGCCCCGTAGCTGCCCTCAGCTGTTGGGAGTCGCTGCCCATGCTTGCTTTCTTTGTAAATAGTTTTTTCAAAGGTTTACTTTTTTGAAAGAATAAATACACATCCTCATCCATAAAGGTTGAAACTCCCCCTTTCCATCTCTCTCTGCCCTTCTTGGAAATGCCTCTCCCCTACGGAGCGCAGCTGAGAAGTGCTCACTTAGGCTCTGCAGAAAAGGATTTCCATGTGACAGAATGGAAAATCTCCAACTACAAAAGTGACCTGAAAATTGCACAAAGCACTTACTAGCTGCTGATGGGTCCCAGGCATGAATAATTATTGATCTGAGGAGCCTGAAAGTTGGGTAATTAATGCTGAGAAGGGAGCAAAAGACACATTTTTCGAAGAAAGTAGATTATTTCTGTGTCTCCAATCTCTTCCGTCACATTTTAAGTACTTGCCACCGTACATTTCTTTTCAAGAGAAAACAACCTAGTTAATATTTATATAGCAAAAGGTAACAACCGATAATGTGCATCAGTTTTAAGCAAATCTCATACTTTGTCCTTGTTACAAAGCCAGCTAGAGGAGTCATTAGAAAATAAAAAGCTAACTAAATCTCTACAGAGAGCTGTCAGAGTTGAAGTATATGTTTAAGTAGAGAAGTCCCTTCCCCCCAAATTATATGTGAAGTATTTGCCCGGAACGCTTCATCACCCTGAAAATATTTAGTGCAATATTCAGTGTCCAAAAGCACCGACAACGTTATCAGTTATTGCTTCTGTATCTGGTGATGAATATAATAAAAAAAAATCCAAGCAATCATATGACACAAGACAAAGAGAAAAAACCAGCACTTCCCAGGTACCTACCATGAGGGAGGAATCATGCCAGGATTAGAGGAATATCAACCTCTTAAGACATTGTAAGGATTAAATTAAATAAAGAGCACAAAGAGCACAACACCTAGCACTTAGAAGAAATTTAATAAATTGTAGCTCTTTATATCAGGTTGTACATATATATAGAGACACACACACACACACACTCATCCACAAATATGTGTATGTATCTGTGTACATATTTTTTTCTTTTTTAAGGCTATAACATCCCTGCTATTTAAGGGTTCTCAGGCAATATAATAATTAGTATTCAAATGTTACAGGAAAATAGAAGGGAAAAAGCAAAATTCTCCCAAGGCCAGCTACCATGAATATTTGTGGAAAATTTGTCCACACTTTTCTCTTCCTATACACATGCGTACATGCATGTGCACACACATTTATATACGTGGCCTCATACTGCTTATGCATTTTGCAATCTGCCTCTTGAATTCAAGAACATATCCTGATGCCTGCAAGGAAGATATTAGTATTTCATTTCAGGGAGAGTTGAAAAATTCAAGGCTCAGAGAACTGGTACACTGTCCCAAGGTCAGTCATTTTGCTACTAAGGGAGCAGAGCTAAAACCTGAAACTTCATTTATCTAATCCAAACCCATGCTCTTCCCACACAAAGAAGAAACATACAGTTATGCCTCATAATTGCAAATTTCCCTTAAGAAAAATTCAATTGTACACAAATTTACTTCTATAAACCTTTTTAGCGACTTGGTTCCAGTAGACATGAATGGCAAGCCAGTCCTGTTGGGAGTAATTTTAAAAAGAGAGAGCTGGGGTTTGGGAATAGAAGGGGAGGTAAAGCAGATGGCAAAGAAAAAGGAGGAGATTTTGCACTGCAGCCTTGGGAAAGATAAGGGGAGATGAAGGGAAATCAGTCCAGCCTTAGAAGTGTACCTCTCTCTGAGGAGGGAGGAGGAAGGCCGGGCAGCAGCAGCCGAGCCTGGGAAAGAAGTGAGCATGTGCAGACATAAACCCTCTAGTCCCAGGGCCATCCTGGTAGGAAAGAGGGCTGAACACCTCCTCAGCAGAGCACCTTGAGGCTCTTCAATCCCTTTCTATTTCCCCAGCCGAGTTCCTCTGACTCCATTGCACAGACAGGAGGGGACGTCAGAAGAGAGCTCCCAGCCACAAAGTGAGAAAGGCGTGGAACACTTGGGTGGAGGATGGGAAGGACGCATACATTTGCTCACAGGCGCACACACATTACCTTTAACGAAGCAAGACAAATCGACAACCGTCCTAGTGAAATGGTGGCGAAGAAAGATCCTGCAAAGTTGCAGTCAAGCTAAATATGGTAAAGGGAAATGCATGTGCCATGAGTTGTTACTAATTTCGGGGGAGATCATTAATTGAGTCTATTTAGTATTTATTTTGATGCTTTCAGTTTCTTAATATAAAAACATCTATAAGAGCTTTTATATGGATATTTCTGATCTTTATCTTCATAATTCTATTAAGGTCTTCAGTTCCTCAAAAGTGAATTCCCTCACCACAGAAGCTTTCCAAATCTGAAGCCCCACGGCTAAGGCGGTTCTCCTAAGCAGGAAAATATTTGTCCACACTACTCATTTGGAATTCAAAATAAGCGCATGAGTGTTTTGAAATTTACTTTTGTACTAACCAAACAATGAAGAAAATGTAAATGAACTTGTATTATAAATAAGCCTGGAGAAGGCACAAATCTGTTCCATCAAAGGCAGTCAATACATATTTATTGAATGAACCTTGTTGCTTAAACTATATTATCCTTAGAGTCTTTGGCAATGACTACTGCTAATTTCAAATGAGCTTCTGCTGTATATTAGAATGAGATGGATCATTCTCATGATCTCTAACTGGTGACTGCCCCCCCCCCATTAGTTTGCAGAGCTGGCTTCATAGGTGGGCAATCCTGTGCAGCTGCACTGCACTTGGTCTACTTCACTACTGTTACTGTACTGAAATTCCTAATGATTTTATCTTAGGTCTTGTGTTTTGTAAGCCCAGTCCAGTGACACTACAAAGCAGGAGCGTGAGTAGAGGTGCGATACCCTTCCACGAACCAAGGTGGTTCTCCCTTCCATGTCACTCCCAAGCAATGCCCCATGAGCACAGAATTCCAGTGGACACATGATGTGTGAGAGTTCAGTGAGATTCAAAGTGAGTAAGTGTGTTAAATCCATAGACCAAGTTGAACCAGAACTTGTTTCAAATGCAGAAAGAAGGCAACGGCATTTTAAGAGCACCCATGACCAACAAACTCTATCATATCCTTTCTTACTTCCCTGAATTAGCCAAATACTTGTGCTGAAAGTGGTGGCATAGAAGGAAAGGGAAGGCTGGCAACCCATAATTCCCTTTCTTTCAATCTTTTCTTACTCACCAGTAAGCCAAAGGTAGAAAATATGAGTAGAATGTACTCACATCACGAAGTGAAAAAAAAAGTGAATTTTGTGCAGGGTTCCCACTGTTCCAATATGAGCAAAATACATATGCATGTCTGAGCTACAAAACACAAATTGAGTAATTTAGTTATTCTGCAAATATGTTAAGTGGTCTTATGTTTGTCTTTAAAATGGGCACTGCACAATATAATGAATAGTAAAATTCATATTCTTTTAATTTTTAATTTTTTCTTTACGTAGAATGACATTAAATAGCAAGTGAAAAAGGACCATGACAACAAACTGAGACAGATTGCACAAAAAAGAAAAAAGGCTTTATGTTTTAGTATCTTTAACGGTGTTTTTTATCCTGCATCTTGAACTGAGCCCCACAGCTTATGTAACCAACTCTTTCTATATTTATCTGACAGTAAAAACATTGTCTTATTACTTCTCACTGGCTCACTGTTCCATTCATTTGACCAGTATTTAGCATTCACTATGTATGAGGAATGTGCCAGGGGTGGGACCATGGTAATGAACAAAATAGGAGGTTCTCTACTCCATTGGACTTCAGTCTATTTTTCTTGCTGTGAATATCTCTGTGCTTTATGCTTTAGTGTTCTCTAATTCAGATGACATTTTTCCTGCTGGGTCTAAATTAGTGAAGTTTAGTTTCCTGTTAATTGCAGTGAGGAAGCTTTCTTATTAATATGTCTGAACTTCTGTGTGAGCAATTTTATCAACTCAGGGTGACTCAGCGGCCACACAGAGTATGGGATCTGGGATGTGAATCCAGTGAGACAGAACAGGCTGGGAGTCCAGGTGCCTGGGTTTCAACATAATCTACCTTTAGGTAGATGTGTGCCTTATTTGCAACCTGTTCTGATGTCTCCATCTGAGAAGTGAGAATGTGCTGGTCCCACACTTATTGAGTGTACAGTGACATTGTAACCATTAAGGAGCTGCCTTCTTAGTGGGAAGAGTCCCTGTGTGCTTTCCCAGGGTCCACATTGGCTGTGTCTCACAAAGATGCCGAGAGGCGATGTGGCATCCAAAGGGAGAGCAGTGTGGCTTCCTGACCTTAAGATGTGGGGAGTGGTGCAGGAAGGCAGAGAAGCCTGGAGAGGGAAGGTATGCAGCACCACTGGGGAAATGGCTCTCTGGGGCCAGGCTCTGGCCATTTTTCCACAGCTCAGGGCTTCCCTGGAGAGGATGCAGGCTGGTCCTAACAGTAGTGCCAGCAGCCACCTCTCCAGTCTAAACTGTACTACGTGTGTGCAAAGTCCGATCACATACAGTGATAACTAGGGTTATCCAAGGCCTGTCTGGTCACTGGTCACAGTCCTCCCAAGCTTGGCCTCCCAAGCTTTCCTTTATGTAGGTAGCACTCAGGAAGGGATGAATATGCCACTTGGGGGAGGGCTGTAAATGCAGGGCACTCATCCTCACTCACAGGGAGAATGGGGCTGCAGGAAATAGCGCTCTACTTTGAAATGAGAAGCCAAAGTTCAGGGGTACGGACATAGATTTCCCCCTAATTAGCCTGTGTGTCCTCAGCAAGTCACTGAACTTTCTAGGCCTTGGCTTCCCCATCCCTTACATGAGAATTGAATAGCAGATTGCATCTATCAGCTAAATCTCAAACAGGATGTTTTGCTTTATCTTTTGTCTACCATCTTCTCCAGTCCATTCTTTCGAAAACCATACCCCGGCTCAGAGGTTACAGACCTCATCTCCTTTGTCCTTGATCCCCATTGCCTGGTGTGCTCATGGCACACAGTAGGTTACTCGAGAAATGTCTCCTGGATGAGTGCTTCTTTAAGTGATCTCTGTGAATGAATGTTGCTTCCTATTATCTGTTCCCAGAGAAAAGAGGCAGAAATCTATGGTAACATAATAAGAGGGGGAAAGCATTCTAATAGTTGATGACACAGAATACATTAAAGCAATGCTCAGTCACCATACATTAAGTCTTTTTAATGTAGCTTTTAAACAGCTTTTCTTATTAGCCAAATGAAATACAGTAATCCTTTAACTCTCCTGTGTCAGATTATCAGCTATTTCAAGTAAGTGTTAACATTTCTGTCACTGGCAAAAGTGAATTATGTTTTCCTTCCCAAGCTTGCATCAACATGCCCAACAAGCGGGCTGCACACGCCTCTCTAATGGGACAGTGTGAGGTGCCACTGCTTGGTGATTATGAAGTAGCTCGACATCAGGGGGAGGGGGTACGTCAGCCCCACCCGGCAGCCCAAGCAGGGCCAGGCAGCCTTTGCAAGGAGTGAATGAATGAATTGGGATGTCATCCTGGGTGAATAACGGGGCTCTTCAAACCTCTCTGGCTTTGTTCTGTAAATAGCCTGCACAGAAAATTCTAGATGCTGTTATCTCTTGTGTATTTCTGTGTCAGCGACTCTAACAATACAGGGGAGACCGGTTACTTTATGAGCAAACTCCCGATCTTTAGAAATGTGGAAAATATCCCTCCACCAGGAAAATTTACTTGGGTGACACAAGAGTTCTCATTTTGCAAACCAATTGATCACGGTATATCAGAGAGAGATTAAATTAAGAGAAAAACCGCAATATAAATTCAAATTTCTTAGCAGGTGTTAAATACAAGACAACAAGCTTCAAATGGAATTGTTTATACTAAGCCCTACATCTCTAAATCGAGACTTAATTACAGTTTCGGCTCTACCAGAAATGGAATCTTAAACCAGCAGATCAGGAATCGCCTGATCAGCATTACTTCTGTAAGCTGCTTGATAGGCCCCTGCCATCACCTGGGGGGAAAGCAACCTTGCAAAACCCAACCTGCTTTTTTGCCTGGTACACCTTGCTCCTGCTCCCTTCTCCTGAGAAAAGTCTTTGATTTTGTACAGCTCCTCGGAGCTCCTTCCTGTCTGCTAGACGGATGCCATCTGATCTATGATCTATGAACCATTGTAGAGAGCCAGTAAGATCTTTAGAATTTACTTTGTTGAACTTTTTTTTTTTCTTTGTTTTTTAAACATGGGTAAATGTGATCTGGCCCTGGAGCACGTTTCTTGTCTCTCCTCCCACTGAGTCACCCTGGCCCACCTCCCCTAGCCCACCCAGGGAGCTGCAATACACCTGGTCCTTTGCTTCTCATCCTTCTGTTTGGAGAGACCTCCCCCATCTCATCTACCCGGAGGGCTCCCACTTGTCCCCAGAAGCAGCTGAAATGCAACCTCTTCTGTCCTCCCTAGCACTTGGTACTTACCTCTACTAGCACTTCCAAACCTCAATCTATTTGTGTATAATCTTGGGTCCTCCATCAGCTACTGGACTTCTTCAGCTCAGAATTCATACATTATGTTTTAAATTCCAAGTCCTCTGGCATATATTGGAAACCCAATAAAAGTTTGTAGAATCAATTATAACAAGACTAGTCATAGTACCTCCATTATTTACACCTCAACATTGGAAAGTGGGTATCACTACTTTGATTTTAAAAATAGGATACAGGAGAAGAGATTTCAAATAACTTGCCACAGTAATTACCTTGTCATAAAACACCTTCAATTCAAAACCAAACTAAGCATCTGTGACTCCCAAGTCTAAGCTCCTTCCCTGTACAATGCTCTGTCTTCTAACGCTAAGATTTTCTAACAGCTACGTCACTGTAGAAAGTCTTTTCACATGCAAATTCTCACTGAATCCTAGCAACCACATTCTGAAAAGCTGTCTTACCTTCATTTTATAGGGAAACTAAAGCTCAGAGAAGGAACTTTCCTAAAGTCCACAGGAGTATCACATCTACACTCAGGTCCCCTGACTTCCAAATCTGGATTATTACAAAGAAATCCCAGGATGGAATTGTGAAGGGATGTGTCTGCAGCCGGTGAGGAAGCCCAGGCACACAGAATCCTGCAGACCTCCCCAGCCCCTCCGCATCCACAGAGAGCACTCAGGTGAGTGATGAAGCCCCAGTCCCTGCCACACTGAATGGAGACTGCATGGCAGGGCCATTTTCTACCTCTCTCCTGGCCCAGGGCTCCTTCTAGCCTTCCAGGGCACTTCCAGCTCAGCAGATGTCGACATGCACCCCTGCCTCCTCATCGTCCAACTAATTAGTGATGTGGCTCTTTCTACAGCCAAAATAATCAAGCTTAAAGCCAAAAACCTTAGCTTTGTTTCTCTTCCTTCCTCCCTCCTTTTCCTTCCCTCCTCCTTCTCCCTTCTTTCCTCCTTCCTTCCTTTCCTCCCTCCCTCCTTCCCTCCCTCCAACCCTATAGAATGTACTGCTATGTGCCTGGCACTGCTATGTGTTCTCAGGACTCAGAGTTCCCTGCCTCCCTGGAATAGCATAATCCAAAGACTATATGGCCCTATTCTCAGATAAGACATTGAAACTTCTCCCCAGCCCTGAGGATTCTTTCTCACAGCAGCAGGGGTGTGTGTTTCTTCTGCAAAATATTACTTACTGAATGGGTCAGAACTGATACAGGAGCCCAGAAACTAATGTCAATGGTTCTAGAATCCTGAGTTTGGCCCTCCATAATGATGACGAAGAGCAGGAAGGAAACTGAAGCAGGTGATACACAAACGCCACCTCAGATCCACACAGAGATGGCCCTGAGCAGTGGCTGTGCAGGTGAAACTACGTGAAGCCATAAATCCCTGGTTTGCTTTTACTATGGCCCTAAAAATTCTCCAGGTTATAGGCTCAGTTCATACCACTTACTTAAATAATTCAAGTAATTTTATCCTTCATTCATTGAACTAAAGTCTTCTCTAGACTCTACCCTGAATTGGACCTATCCCTTCCCTAGGTTGAATCTAAAGAGTCCCTGTGTTTCTCCACCCTTAATTTCTGTTTATGTACTTATAAAAGCTTTGTTGTGACTATGATTCGCTACCACTCCGTGTATCTGGGTCAGGCAAGCTCCATCTTGGATAACAGCTCTGCCCTTGACTCACCTCAAATGTGTGGTCCCAATGCTGTAATGCACTCCTGTCTCCTCCTCAGTGCCTTTCTGTTACACCCACTACCTTCCAAGAATTCACAAAGTTAGCATCTCATATTCCTATGAAGTAAATGAATGTATTTCCCTCCTCCAACCAAAGGAACTTACCACTGATCAACCTTAAAGAACACTACTAGTCAATACTATTAGTATTTTTAATACTATTAGTATTACTAATAAAATCATCATTTATGATATCCTCACTATGGGCCAGGCTTTGCAGTAAGTACCTTATGTATATTATCTACTCAGAATAATCCTGGTTGGTAGGCATTATTTTTATTATTTGTATTCCATAAATGAGCCTCAGTAGGGTTGAGTAACTTATCCAAAGTTATGCCAGTTATAATTATGACTGTCTTCACATCTAAGTCCTTGCAGCTCACAGCACATGCTGTTTGCTGCTTCCTTCTAGCTTAACCTCCAATTTACTATCCTGGAGCACTGGATAGTAGTCAAAATACAATGCTTATTAGTAGCAAGCATCAGTCATTAGCTCCAATTTTATGGAAGTTGCCACCTTCCAGATTCTAAGTCTTTATAACTTTGCAGCATACCTTCCTAAGAAAGGGAAAGATCAGTGTTCAGAATTTTTGCTCTAATCAAGTAAAACCATGCTTGTGTTTTTCAAAACTTAAAAGAAAAATCATTATCTGTATTAGATGAAAAAAATCCAGCTGCATTGAAGGTGCATTTTGCCTTAGAAAGAGAGGGATACCACAGAAAGAGAGAAGATGTGGATCCATTTCCCCACTCACCACCAAGAAGTCCTGTGATCTTGATCTTTCTGACCTCAATTTCCTCTCGTTTAGGAAAGGGAAATGATCACCCATCTTCCAGAATACTCTTGAGGGCTGAGTAAGACCATGCTTGGGAAGGCACTGGGCACAGGCCTGGAGTGTAGCAGATGCTCATATTGGTCGTGTCCAAATCTGAACTTCCTGAATTCCCTGGGATATATGCGTACAGGTGAGATCTGAAATCAGATCCTCCTCTCTTTACACAACCTGTATATAGCCTCTTGAGGTAACAGAACTTCACATTCATCGGGCTTTTTTCATCACCGTGTACGTGTGCATCGCAGGGTGTGTGGTGAAGAAATTCTCTTTCCCATCCTTATCCTTTGGGTCATCTCCTTCCATTAACCTCCATTTGAAAATACTGGAAGCTAAATGTGAATGGAAAATACAAAGTTCGCCAAACTAGAAGTCGGGTCAGTGTTTGGGAACCAAAATCTTGCTTTATTGATACCTACAGAAAATTCCTGGGATATTCACAGCAGTTCTCCAGTGCTTGCTACATCACACAAATGCCTGTGACCCTCTGACCTTTTGATCAATTGCTCGTCTATCATCTAACATCTTCTGCTAAGCGAAGAGCAGGGTATCCCTAAGAGTAGTTATTAATTATTAAGATGTATTAATAATACATTGCATTACCCTTTCACTGGAGTGCTGGCTTTTGGATATAGTCAAGTTTTATAAATTGTTGTCAGTTTGAATAGAGTGATTTGAATAGGCATGGCATTTCTCAATAAATCATTGCAATCTGGATCAGTTTATCCCATCAGTTTATCATATAGCCTCTGGTCAACTGCCTAGGGAAGAGAAATGCCCATGGTGGAGATGTGGTATTTTTGTTTATTCTAATTCTATTCTATATTTGTTTCTGGAAACAGCACCCATATCTTGCTGGCAGAGCTACCTGAGCTCAGCCTAAGTGGATCAATTAAGTAAGCTGATTCTTCTTGGGGGGAGGGGGCATGTGATCAAGGCCTAGCTAATCAGAGTGTGGCCTCCCCACCCCCTTCAGGTATGGGCATGTGACCCAATTTGAGCCGATCAAAACTACTGACCCCAAGACTTTTCCTCCTGGGATCCTGCCCTCATCTGAATGTGTGGGGTGGGGGTTTGGGAGTAAGAGGGATAATATTAGGTGGAACACAGTTTATGTGGATCCAGGTTAGCAGGGTCAGCAGGGAGGCACATTTGCCTTATTAGGAACAAGGCCCTTGGTCCTTAAACACATGAAGAATTATTTCTGTAAAGATCTTTGTTCCATTTATGAAGGATGTTAATTTGTACTAGGCACTGTGCTAAGCCCTTCGTATGATCATCTCACTCAATTCTCACAATAACTCCAGGAGGTAAACTGTAATATTATCCACATTTTGCACATTGAGCAACTTGCCCAAAGTCATACAGATAAGAAGTGGGTCAGGATTTGAACTTTGTTATGTCCTCCTCTAGCTCCCAGCTCCTACCTTCCACAAATTGGTTATTCATCAATCTGATGGACAATTTACAAAGGATTCCTAAATTTCCCATGATGCAGATTTATTAAATCAAGTTTATGTTAGATAAGAAGGGAAAAAATAAGTTGCATTTTTCTCCTGATAATTGAAATATTTTGATTGTTGTGCTTTCACAATAGGTGTTGTGAAGAGAAAGATATACAGATTAAGGCCTGTACTCTTTCTACCACAATGCTTCCATGCTTATGTGGGACGTAAGCTGTGAAGACTACTACATCGTCAAAGGAAAACTAGTGTTATGGTTGCACTTTCCTTCATTGATTAAGAACAAAACAAAACAACAACAACGAAAACAAAACCCTTCAGAATTAGAAAGGTCATTAGAAATTACATTGAGATGTGCCTTTGAATTTAGAGAAATAGAATTGTAAAAAAAAAAAGTAATGGATAATGTCTCATGACATGAGTGGACCTATAAAATATGCATTTCTCTTCTCTCCATCCTGCCTCAACTCATTTGGTATTTCAGTTTGTATAATAGTTAAAACTCCTGGCAGAACAGAGGCAGTAATTGCAAACAGCTGTAAAGTATTACTCATCTTGCTGATCAAAATGACTTCCTGCTAAATAAACCATGAAAAAAGCTTTTCCTCCCACAGAGAAGTGAAGTGTAAATGATATATAGACTCCACCATGAAGAGATCAACAGATTGCATTTTCCTATAACTATGGTTTTATATAGCTACAGTCACTTTCAAAAATGGCTTAGAAACTCAGCTGTGTTCAGGAAAAAGAAATTGGGTAATAGTATTAGCATGGCAGTAAGAATCCTGAGAAGCACTCGAAGCTTCCAAACCTTTAGGAAAGCTGGCTTGCTTCTTTTAGGCTTTCTAACTTGATGAAAGCAACGTGCAACGTGGTTCTACATATGCTTATTTTGGACAAAGACATCCCACTTTGTCTATCTTTTCCTTCTGAGACATTGCATCTAAGGAAAATTAGCTAGACGTCCATGTCTTGGTCTTCTTATCATGGTTTTGAGGAACCATGGCGATAGCATTGGTGATGTTGTTACTACTATAAGAGCCTCCCAAGCAGTGTGAAAACTGCATGTGATGTGAAAACAGTCTGGTGTTGGAGTCACCGAGCTGACCTCTGATGTCACTCCAGCTGTTGGCCCAAACTACACTGCATGCTCTTTGTGGTTCTCTCAAATGAGGGGATTTGCTAGGCTCTAGTCACTCAATTATAAGCTAAAACTGTCTCCTCCACGCTCAGACATATCTGTCCCCCACCTATCTTCTTTGCCCAAATCAACACTCATATAAAATTGCTTCTAAACCTGTTTCCAGTTGGACTCTTCAAACCTACCCAGGTCTGCGCTCTTAAACACATCTCACACCCATCCTCACTGATTCAACTCCATCCTGAGAGTGTTTGCTCTACACTCTGTTCTCCGCAGTTGTTAGCTCCACCCCATTTGACTCAGTACTCTAGCCTCAGGCCTTTCTATACTATGACCTATTGGGGGCACTGAATTTTTATTCAGCCTTGATACTTTTTTGGGCAATTTGTGAAGTGGTTTGCATATGGAATGTTTTACCATTGTGCTGCCTCAGAGTTAGGAAACCCAACATAATACCATTCATGCCCAAATCTGCTCCTCCTTTCAAATGCACTGTCTGACATGACACCACTGTCTCCCCAGTAGCATAGGGAGAAGATGGGCACAATAACCGTATAGGTGTTGAATAAGTATTTGTTGAATAAGTGAATAATGCATTTTCAAACAGTACCCCCTTGCAACTGGGCTGACCATTACACAGGTGTAAGTTTCAATCTCTAAAAAGAGAGTGACTAAGATTTTATCCCCAGATTGTAAACATCCCTCAAGGCAGACTCAGGATATTTATTACAGAATTACTGAACTCGTGGACTCGGCATATATAATATTGGGAATATCGGATGCCTTGTGTGTAAGACTTCAGCCAGCAGGAATGTGACACCTCATCAACTCTGAAGGGCTGCGGATAATAATGCAATGGATAATACTGTCTCTATTTTACTGATAAGAAACTGGAGCTCCAAGAACTTCAGGCCATACTGTAGGCTGTGGCAGAGCTGGAACTGAAACCCAGCTGTGTTCGTGGGGCTTCAAGCTCGGTGTCCGTTCTCCTGGAAACAATGGCTCAGCTCAGAGATGACTTCTGTCAAGCCCAGAACTAGGGTGACAGAGAACCACAGCAATGCCAATGCCTCCACAACAAGAAGTAGAAGAGGCCAAATGTCACCATTTGCTCAAAGCCTCTAGGGAGTTGTAAGAGAACAAACACTCCTGTTGCCCTGAAGACTTCTGTCTCCTGAGTGTCTGAGTTCTTCCCCATGCAGAACAATGCTCTAACACAAGTGTCCCATGACCTAATTCAGTTCTGACACCATCTACCTGGAGTTCCAGTCAGACCCTGCAGGTTAAGGGCTCACTCCCACAAGACGGCCTCACTTCAGATGCTGTTTGCAAGTCCCAGGTTGCCACCTGTGCCTCTGAGCAACTGGCTGTAGACCAAGGTTTCCAACATCAGCGATTAAAGGGATACCCATGGACAGCTCCACAGCCTTTCCCAGATGGTTAAGAAAATTAGGACAAAAGAACATGAAGAAAAAGAAAGAAGGGGCTGCCCACAGAGCTCTTCATAACTTCTTCCTTCTGACTATTCTTTGCTACTTCTTTTGAAAGGTTTTAAAGATGAAATTTCCTGTTTTGAAACTGCTTTTTTTTTCTTTTGGACTTCCTTCCAAATAATAAGTTTTGACAGAGAATAAAGCATTTTCTCTTTCCCAAGCACCTGCACACCGATCCTGCAGAGAGTAGACAGTGATGGACACTTTTGTTTTAAGCCTCTGTCCTATGTGTATTTTACAGACCTTTAAAAGCCTTACTGACCTACCTAGTCTTTTTATTTTGACCAACTTCATATTCAAAAGGATGGAAAGTGGCTTGTAATAAATTCAGAGATATCAGATATTCTATTAACATGGAAAAAAGACACATGTAGTAAAGAGAGCCAGTAACTCAGAAACTACTACTACTACTACTACTACTACTACTACTACTCAGCTACTTTTCTATTTGCTCCATACTCTAGAGAAATTCTTATATATGTTTACAAAGGGATGTGACTACACCCTGGAGAAATGTTTACACATGTGTACAAAAGAACATGTAAAAAGATCTTCATAATGCCATTGTTTGGGGGAAAATCAGAAATACCTAAATGTTGCTTATTGAGAAAAAAATAAAATATGGTAAATTCATATGAAGGATTACTACATGGCATCTGAAAGGAATGAACTAGATAAATAGGCATCAATGTGAGTAGGTCTCAAAAATATTACATGCAAAAAGCATAACTATGTACAGCATATCCTTTATATGAGAGTTTAAACCACACAAAAATACATTATAAATGCATACACTTGTGCGCAAAAGAATAGACAATAAACTCCAAAATACACAACAAATTCGTCTTAGTGTTTGGTCCTGGGGGACACTGAAGGAGGGTGGGCCTGAGGTGCTGAGAGGGGATAATGCTTTGTTTCTTTAAAAGGAATTACCCAAAACAAAGACCATAAAATACTTACAGGTGTTAATTGTGAGAATTGAGGATATAGGTGCTTATACTCTTCTCTGCATGTTTATTTTGTAAAGGAAAAGCAGAGATACATTTGTCAAAATCTAAAGATGTGATCAGTTGAGAAGAAGGAAACCTCCTTCTGAGCATCTGTGCCTCCCAGCAGCCAAACAATGGATGGAGGAAATGCAAGGGGTTAAACAGCTCCCAGTGCCCACCATGTCACCAGAGGGACAGACTTTCCCATGTGGGGAAACATTTGCCACAAGGATCTTAAATGACATATGTACCAGGTCTTTGCCAGCAACACTACGTAAAGTGCAAAGGTGTTCTCCTTGTGCTATAGGTATCTTGAATTAGCTCTCAGCATGTAAGCTGGACACACTGTAAAATTCTAATTCTGTACAGACAATTCAACCTAAGGGGTTAGAGTGATGTCATACAAACAGGTGGCTTTTTTCTGCTCTGGCTTAATATCAATCTGGAAGAATCTGGAGGAGCAAATGCCTCATATATCCTCAGTTCTCAGCCACTTGCCTTCACATGTAGATGGCAGTGCATGTGGGACAGCCTCCCAAAGGAAAACTCCGAATTACACACAGTTCCCACACCAGAAAGCACATCCTAATTAGTCCCAGCGAGTGAGGATAGTCTCAGAAAGTCAATCACACGCACATACGTAGTTGTACGGGTATAAATCATTCACAAGCAATAATTCAAATGTTAGTAATATTAAACTATTTGTGACATTCCTTTCCTCTGATTGTGACAAAAAAAAATTTTTTTTGATGCCATGGTTGAAACACCTGTCTTCAGACCAAGCTCTTCACTGTCTGTTGCTATCAGCAAGCTTTTGAGGGGGGCTTCATGTAGGCAATCCTAGAGCATGGGTAGGGCAAAAGGTTGCTATCACCCTCCCTTCCTCTGTCAAAGGAGGAAAAACATGCCTGAGAAAAGACACCACAGCTGCCATGCCCAGCTATGAGGCTGGCCTTGCTCCCATGCTCGGGAGGTGGTTTTAAGATGGTGATGGTCAAGGAGAAAGAATGCCCAGCTAGTGGTGAAGAGAGCTGGCCCCAGCTGCAGCCCACCTCTGACTTTCTGGATAATTCCAGACCAGTCACCCTAGTGACCACTGTGTCCAACCTTTTTTTAAGATTTTTTTAAAATTTATTGATTCTAGAGAGAGAGAGCCCTCAAGCAGAGAGAGTGGCAGGCAGAGGGAGAGGGGAAGCAGACCCTTGCTAAGCAGGAGCCCAACGCGGAGCTCTATCTCAGGACCCTGGGATCATGACCTGAACCAAAGGCAGACACTTAACTGACTGAGCCACCCAGACACCCTGTGTCCTTCTTTGTAAACTGTGAGGATCAAACCAGACAGCAGCCTCCAGAGTTCCTCCTAGCTCTCCTGCCCCACATGCCAGGAAACCTGGGATGGACCCCAATTTGTGGGTCCCAGTGCAAAATGAAAACGGGAGGCTCCTTGTTCCAAAGTCATTAAGAATTTTGAGGCACGACAGCCCTTGCAGGACCCTTCTGTTGTCAGGGTGCTCTGTGACTACACTGGTCCCAAGTCCACGAGGCCAGCCCAGGGGGCAGCTTCCCATCATGGAACTGATCTGTTGCTCAGGGAAAAGAGATGAAGCTGGCGGCAGCCTGAGACAAGACGGAGGGCAAGAAATAGGAGCCCCACATGCTGTGCTGTGAAGGAGAGGACAGGCCTGCAGAGGGGCTCAGCACAACGACGCTCCTCTCTGGGGTCCCCCTCTGCAGTTCTTGGCCCTGGAAGAACTGGCCCAGATTTCAGATCCTCCTAAACCTTGCCCTGAAACCCAGGCAAAGTCCCAGAGTGTCAGGCTGCACAAAAGCTTGTTTGGGGAAAGGCAGAAGGCAACCCTGCTGGAGAGGGTCCAGAAGCCCGGAGGTGCCTGTGGCTCCCCACTGGGGACCCCACGGCCACTAGGGGTCAGCATGACAGATCTCCACTCAGGCCCCATCTGCCACCAAGAGCGCTCCCATCACAAGCATCCGCCTGGGTAACTTTGCCATACGTGGCCGGATGTTGTCAGCAGCCTAGTCAAACCCACACTCAGTGTTTTCTCCTAATGAGGCCTTTGGTGTCAGATGACATCGAGGAACGAGCGTGGTGAAGAAATACCTCTGGTGAACCACTTTCCAATTATGGAGAATGCAGCTTTCAGATCACTTCCATTACAAGGCTTCAGGAGATGAGGGTGGCTTTGAGGGAGGGGGGTACAGGGCTGAAAGCTGGAGGACCACTGTGTGGCACAGTAAGTCATTTGTCCTGCCGTGTTTCTGTGTCCCCACTGAAAAATGGCAATCAAACACCTGAGATGCCATGGCCATTAACAGTGAGATAATGGATAAAACAGACATTTAAAAAGAAAACCAATATATAACCTGGGTTTCTTAAGACACCAGAAGTTTCATGGAGACAATAGAGTAGGTCATGATGAATACTGATAATAATCTTTGGAGTTTGCCACCAAGGGAGAAACTGCTAAAATTCCAAACCTCCCCTCCCCAACAAGTCCCTTGTGAGGTTCTACCTTAATCTGTAGAATCTAGAAAGGGAAATGCACACAAATTAGCCAAGTCACATCAAAATTTGGAGAAGAAAAAAAAAAGAAAAGAGGTTTAAGAGATTTACCCCACCAATGTCTTAGTAATTTTCGTGCTCATTATCAGTAAGCTGTGTTTTTCTTGTGAAAGAACTACTTGGGCGTGCAGTGACTTGAGATAATTAAGAATGCATTTACATTTTATGGAGCCACTAATGCCCTCAGCATTCAAGGATTTTGCATTAGTTGCTCATGGTACTTTCCCCCAATCAGTGAATATTAAAATATTTAACCTGTGGTCCAACAGCAACCTCTGAAGACACTAGGACTTGATTCAGCAATGTTAAGTCAAAAGGGGGTTTGTCAACAGAGAGAAATCATAGCTACCCTCCAAATACCACTTCCATGAGAGGTCTTTTTCTTTTCTTTTTTTTTCTTTTCTTTTTTTTCTCACAGTTTTAATTGCTTGAAGGATCTCATTAAAATTTCCCAGTTAGGACTGGAATTGGAAGGGCCACAGAGTTATTTAGGAAAAGATGGTTTTCAACACACTTTCCAAATGACAACCCAAAGAAAAGGAGATTGAAAACGGCTCTCTGAAAAATGAGGATAAGACAGTGGGAATTTGACCAGCTGATTTGCCAAAGTGCCTCGTAATTCTGACCTTTATATAATGTCAAAGCTTAGAATATGTGATTGCTCAGTTTCCTGGTCCTCCGAAGTCACCTGGAGAACAGAGACTCAGACTCCCTTTAGCGTCATGGAGTTGCACCCAGAGCTCACCTGGAAAGAGAAGAGTCCTGCCACAGGTAGCTCCTAAATGTTGTGTCTTCCAATGGCAGCAGATGGATCCCCCTTTGCAAATCTAGCCAGCCATCCTGCAAACTGACATATGACCTGGGGAATGAGATGGGCTGAATTGTAAGCATGTGTTGCATTACTATCCCCTCTTATTTGGGCAAGTGCACATAAATAATTGAGCAAAATAAATTGCAGCCCAAAGCAGTCCACACATCAGGCAGTCAAAACCATCTGGGACTAGATCTGTGAAGAAGGGAGTATAAAAACAGGGTATTTAGGAGTCTGATCTGTCTGAGGTTCTAATTTTCAAAGTCAGAAGAGACGAGTCCCCTAGGAGACTGGACCCTGCTTAGAAAGACATCTGAACTAGGCAATAAAATAATATGAAAATACCAAAAAATAAAAATAAGGAAGAGAAATAGATATGTAACTTCATCACGGGACTCCTGTGGTATCTCGCAACACCATGCTTCATGAACCCCAAAGAAAGCAAAAAATCCAGCTAGTGTTATAAATCCCGGTCAGCTGAATTATTTCACATGTTGCAGCCTGACTTAAGTTATTCATCGCAGAGGCTAGCAGCTCCCCGATGCATCCTTCCATGTCACTGGACAGGGTAAAAATAATAAATTGGCCATTGTGAGACACTCTGAGTTTCGTGGGGTTGAGCAGAGCATATTTTATATTCTTCTCTTGGAACTGCCTCTTGTTGGTAGTAAATGGTTGCTAGCGCTGCTGTTTCTCAATAGACAAGTCCAAGAAGTAAAGATAATTCAATTTTCATTCACTCTTAGGTCTCCTGCTACCCATGTTCTTCCTTGACACTGACAAGGCTGTACCTGTCTTCCCAGCCTGAGGCCTGAAGTAGCACTTGTATGTTTGCCCCTTGCCAGAAAATTCCATGAGCCACTCTGAAGAGTCTCTTACCCAGTGCATCTAGTGAGCACAAACTGTCTAGTGGTCTTTTTAGTTGGTTCTTCGTCCTTAGCTCATTTCCTCCCAAGAACAAAGATATTAAGGTGTTGATTCAGCAGCAGTTTCATTTGTCTTGAAAAACAATCTAGTTTGGTTTCAATCTCTAAAGGTTTCCATTACAATGGGAAATATAACAATGGTCACCCCCACTGTTAGATCACTACTCTCAGACCATCAGACTGTCAGGGTGGCAAGCGCAATTCCTATAACCTCTTTGGAAGAGCAAGAGAACAAGGATCACTAAGATGTCCCTACCTTTTTGAACCAATAACAACATCTATTCATTCTTCTAGAAATATTCAACAGTAAAAAGCATGTGGGGTACAGATGCATGTTTCTTCCCATGGAAACAATAAAATGAAATTGATTAAACAAATTTTGGTATAGCTGGCTATGTAGAAACATGAAACAATGTGCCCCCTATGATGTTAAAAGGTAAAAGCTTAGCGAATATATTCTGTGACTGTACCTGTGAGTGAAAACATAGATCTATGTAGGGACAAAGATGATAAATGTGCAAAAAATGGGTGTTAGGGCAATGGGATTATGCATAGTTTTCCTGCATTCAAACTTGTCCTCAATATGGCTTTTATATTCCTCCTCCCTAAAAAATATCTTAAAGATACCCAATATGCCTCTACTGATGTTTGACATTTCTCCTGAAACTGGGTCTGGATGACATAATCTGCTCCAATTTTTGGAATAAGGTGGGTGAGGAAAGCTACCTTTTTCATTGTCTTTAAATGGTGAGGCATTTAATTGCACGGTTGGCTTCTTTGTTGTGAAGGTATTGCATTCAAGCATTTTCACAATCCTTCACGTGATTTACAGAAGCTGAGAGGTGTGCTTTGGTATTTCCATGGTCTTACTCCTCCACCATCATGGGATTCTTAAGTAAGTAAGTTTTTTAAAGAGACGTCATTCTCCCTTTTCAAAGGTAGATTGCAGAGGCAAGAGCTGGGGCTGTGGCAAACTGCCAGTCAAGAATTCAAGCCACAACATACTACAAACCATTCAGATAAGATTCCACCTATCAAGGGCTGTCATTGGACAACATAAAATGTAAACCACATGCCCCAAAATAGCAAATATTGTGGGTGGCCGTGGCACCGGTAGTCAGAAAGATGAATAAATGCAATTAAGAAACTAGGCAAAGAAGTAAACATGCCATGTAGCTTACAAAAGGCCAGCCACATTGTGTTTATTTTAATATTGTTTAACAGTAACACCTAATAAAGAGAGCATCATGATTGTGTGAACTAAATTTTCAGTCATAATGAATGCTACAAACTTAACCTCCCAAGTTTAAATAGGCTACAACGTCTTGGGAAAAATGCAAGAAAAATTATTTGATAAAGGTGACGGTTTTTCACACCTGAAAATAATGTTTTTCTTCCAGCCTATCTTGATCAACAGTCGGCAGCAACACATTGCAGATATAATCTCAAGACCTTGTGGCATGTACTTGTCACTACATGCATAACTTACTATGGACAGAGGATCACGGAGATTTTGAACATAATTTCCCACACGACAGGAGATTAAATAGACCACATTGGAAGAAGGCAAGAAGAAGCTAGGTCTCTGGAGTACCAAAAAGTAAACTTCAGCCAGTTCTGGAAGCATATAAACAGCAGGAAATATACTTGCCGATGGGCTACTTTCTCAAGAGTTCCTGCTTTCTAGAACTCTGGGGAAAGAATGAGTTAGTGGGTAAGAATGTAAGAGGAAAAAGGACCTTCCCTGGAAAGATTTGGAGTGGAAGAAAATCCGTGTCTCCTCATTTATGTATGACTTTCTCCTCTCCCTTTGTGATGCCCCTTTCTTGAAGAATCCGCTCCCCCAGGTTCACTCCATCAGAACCTACTCCTGAGACTGCATTCCTGGCACCTATAGTGAGGTGTTAAGTCAATGCCCTACCTTTCAGTATGTATGTAAATATCAAGCTTTCTTTCTATGTTTTTTTTTTTTTTCCAGTGAAGAATTACTGGCTATCAACAAATAAATAAGAGAAGGCATTAGGGTCCAAAAGCACTTTTTAGGTCTCCCAGAAACCATTCTACCCAGCATCCTACAGTACCATCTTGGACCTGCTGTGCCTAGTTTCCTTACTTGTGAAAACAAAAGAACAGTAGAACCTAACTCACGTGACTCTTGCAAAGATGATAGGAGTTCACCCTTAGAAAGCCTGACACGTTGTAAGTGCTTGGTATGTATTTATTATTATTACCATTATTAGTATATGACATAAAAGCCTTTCTGAAACAAATAAATCACATGAAATCATCAACAGTCATCATCATGAATGAAAGCATGTATGGAGCTGGTTTACGATGCGGTGTGGCATCGTGGTTAAGAACACAGGTTTTCAAAGTCGACCACCTGTGCCCAAAACCTGGTGTTGCCACATGGCCTTATATGACATGGGCCTCAGATTTCTAAGCTGAAAAGGGGGAAACAATGTCTATTACACAGAATTGCTGTGAAGATTAAACCACCTAAGAACTGTAAGACACTGAACAGTGCCTGATATAAAATAAACACCCAATAAATGAGAGCGGGGGGAAAAAGAGTGCTCTTCAACCGAGATTTATCTTCAGAAATTGTTTTGTTCAGAAACTGACAGACTGTTTGGAAATATTACTGTTGGAGCTGGAAGGCTACAAATAACCCCTGAGATGTGAGCCAGTGAAGAAATAGGTATCAGAGTCATCCGGTCATAGCTGTGGGAGTCGAATGGACTTCCCAACACCACAACCTTGAATGAGGCACACTCGCCCTACAGTCCTTGGCCAAGCAGTACTGCAGGCCACCTCAAAGATGGGAATGAAAACCAAAACTGGCTGAGTTTCACCAGCTCCACTACTTCTTCCAAACACAGTCTTCAGATAAGTCTCTTCTCTTCCCAAGGGGAAGGAAGACTGGGTGAATTTGTGGTATAAGGCTGGAAACTTTTCTTCCTTATTTTTTCTTCATGAAGTGAGGAGTAGAAATGCCGTGCCCTCTATGGGCACTTGCAGATTATAAAAGCTTCCCCCAACATTTGGCCTTAACTAATACATTCATATGTTTCTAGAGCCACATGGTCTATATGGAGAAACTAAGTGAGGCTGCCCTCCAGAGTACACTGATAAACATCACTGCTAAGTATAAATATTTTATTTTTTTGTGACAGTTTGTCTTCAAGACGACCAGCTACAATTCCTCCTCTCTCCCATATATGCCATTCCTCCATCTAGAGTTGGAGCTTTTTCCTCCACCCTACTGAATCTGGGCTAGCGTGTGACTGCTTTGATGGGTAGGATACATCAGAAGCAGTGCTGCTTGGACTCCCAGGCTAGGGTGTAAGATACCTTGCAACTTCTGCCTGGTTCTCTGGGAATGCTTGTTCTGGAAGAAGCCAGCTTTCATGAAAGTAAGAATCAAATTGCCCTGAAACCTCTGGGCTATGAGGAAATCCAAGGTAGCCATGTGGAGAGGGAGATGCCCAGCCAGCCCCTAGATGTTCCAATCATCCCACCTGACACGTGGGAATGAAGAATCCATCTATTCAGCCAGTTCTTTTTTTTTTTATTTTTATTTTTTTTTATTTTTTATTCAGCCAGTTCTTCAGATGATCCATCCCCAGCTATAAACATTAGGGAAATTTCAAGTGAAAACCACCCAGCCAAGCCCATTCAACTCACAGAACTATGGGAGATCATGAGTAGTATTTGGTGATTTCAAGAAACTAAGTTTTAGGGTGTTCGTCATACAGCAATTGATCACCAAATACTCCCTTTAACAGACTATACCAAATTTCTCACTGAACCTGTTTTTTGTTTGTTTATTTATTTTATTTATTTATTTATTTTTTTGGATCTCACTCAAATGGCACTTGAACAACCGAGACTAATTTTTTATTTATTCAGGAGACTTTAACATTAAAGATAGGCAATGCTTGGCATTTGTTGGTGTTATCTGAACAAAATAGCAAAATTTTCCTCTGCAATCTTCACAAAAGATTGGTCCTTAATCCTCAATTAAAATCCTTTAGAAAAATAAATGAAATTGGGTTCCTTCTACAAGGCTAAATGTCACATCTCTAATGCAAATAATAGATTTGAGAACAAAGAAAACGAATATTTACCATATTTACCATGAAACTAATTTTCTATCATTTGATGCCAATTAAGATTATAATTGCTTCCTCAGTATCACCAGATCATTCACAGTTTCAGGAAGTAGGAGTATGTTTGGTTACATTTATCTAACTTGTGTAAACTCTGTGATTTGTTATTTCGGAAGAAAATGGAATTTGAAACCAGAAACATTTTTGATACAATTTTCTATAGATGTAGACTTTAAAATCAGGTAAGTTAGTTAAGCTAGCCATACAAATGAGTCTCTACGCACAAGCTTGATGTTCACAAGAGGTTGGAAAGATAACCAAAAATATAACCAGGTAGTAATTTATTCACTTTTCCTTGCTTCTGAAAACCCCTTTATAGGTTTAATGGATTTTTTTTGTGAAATGCATTCTCTTAATAAATGGCTATGATGTGGATTTATATAGAGAAGGACGAAAAAAAAAAAAAGGACATCACATGTTTTCCTGCTAGGGTCATTTTTCTAAAGTTTGAAGATATTCTGTCTACAAGTTCTGTACTTATTTCCCTGGCCTAGGAAAACAAGGTACCCGGGACTTGCAATCTTTCAACCTCTTTGCTCAGGGTTAGCCTCTTTATGTCTCTGAGCTTCTGTTTACCCTCTTAGGCAAAAAAAAAAAAAAAAAAAGGGAAGGAAAGAAGAAAGGAAGGAAGGGAGGGGGGAGGGAGAGAGAGAGATAGAGAGAGAGAGAGAGGGAAAGGAAGAAAAACAGAAAAGAAAAAAAGGATGTGGGATTTAGGAATTAGGCACATGAACTCATGCATGTAAAATTGACCAACTTAAACTCTGACTTTAATAGGAAATGATACATATATAAGAACACACAAAGAGAAGAACTCTTCAATTCCCAAAAGCCTAGACCACTTGGTTTAGCACTTCAAATACCACTGGAAGCAGCTTATGTTAACTCTTTCAGACAACAAGTAAATTGTCGTATTGGTATAACTTCTACTGGAGAATCTTGCCAGGATCAGATCTGTCTTCAGAGCTCTGTGTTCAGAGCTGAGATCTCAACCTATCTCTCTTCCAGAATGCATTTCCTTTGTTTTAAACAGTTCTGTCCTCAGTCTCATTCCAGACCATCTCAACTCACTATCCAACCAAACACAGAAGGTAGAGCTGCCCTGTCTTAATCACAGCAGCAGATAAAGTGACTAGGACAAGTGTATGAGAGCTTCCTCACCTTTGGACCTTTTATTATAAATGGAAAATGTGTGCTTTAAAATTTTTATTTATTTACCTATCTATCTATTTTTGCGTTCACTCTGAGCATGTTATTGAGTTTTGAGATAAACGATATTGAGCACTGATGGAGCAACTGACATATCAGACTTTGGTGAGGATCCATGAGTCACTGTCATTGGTCCTGAAGGACTGTAGTTGATTGGTTTTCCTAGCTCTGAAACATTCAGGACTGCTGTCAGACCTCTCCCAAGAATTCAGAATCATAGGAAGATTAGGTGATGAGGCAGGGAGACAGGAAGCATATAGAGGAGGAAGTGTAGACTGGAATGTCGAAGAGGTCATCCCTAAGAGATTGATCTCCAAAGATATCAAAAGAAAGGTTTTTCTTTTGACGTATGTTTAAATTATCACTGTTACCAAAAATAGTACCTAATCATAGCCTGAGAGAATTGAATTTGAATTTTAAAAATCAGTATTCTGAGCAAGTCTAAATCCAACAAATATTGACATGAACGTGTAAGTTCCTACAGGAAAGTAAACATGACCCAAGCCAGGTAGACATGATATGGATGGTGGGAGCAGCCCAAAGTGATCATAGTTTTCTTTGCTTTTATTCTCTACATTGATGGAAAATTGGTGATTTTTTTTAGTCCAATAACGAAATCAATAGAACTGTTACTTAAATCTCACAATTTAAATGGCCAATTTATATTCTTCAGAAAATACAATCATATTTTCATACAGTTATATTTTTTTCGTTATGGAAAGTTGCAAGGGGACATATCTCAACCTTTCTCCAGTGCTCTGTGAATGTTGTTGTCTCTAATGATTTTTCTCTAATTTCTCTGAAGAGCCCTTATAACATCTAGGCTTTATCTTATATTGACTTTGAGCAAATGGAATTCAGAAGGCAAAACAAAATATAGAGTCATCAGAAATTAGAAATCTTATAAAAGCCTGTGGTGGATAATTAAAATGGAAGCTATTTTGACTGTCACTGAAAATAACAGTTGAGTCCCACACTGACATGGGTAGTACGAAAAGCCCTTGGCGATTGTGGATTTAACATTCATGGCTTTGAGTGTTCTTAAATGATCCTGAAAGCCCATAACACGTAGTAATTTGTAACTTTGCTGGGGCATGAATCTGAACTGCCCACACTGGAAAGCAGGCGTGAGTCATTGAACTAGATATCATGACTTTATCATCTACTTGTTTTCTTCTAAGAGTTTTATGGTTTGGAAGGTTTGCAAAGGTCTCAGGGACTTCTTTACCAACATTTTCATATCTAAGGTAATGTTTAAAAAAAAATAGTAAAGGGGTAAAGGGGACAAATACATAGACACTGTTGAAGTAATAGAATTCCAGTATATAACACCAAAATGTTGTGAAATCTCAATGAATACTTATTTTATTGATGTCTTAGTAACTGGAATAATGTATGTTAAGCATCTGACACATGGTGGAGTGTTCTTTACGTGTCCCTTTCTTTGCTTCATGTGTGTCACTGAAACATTTATATAGTAGCTTCTACTTATGGAGAACTTTTAAATTAGATAAAGGAAAAAAAATATCAGAGGCTATCAGTGTTGTGGGTTTTTTTTTTTTTCCAGGATCTGAACAATGTTTAGTACAAAATCTGCTTAAGCTAAGGAGTCTCTGTTATAAAGCCCACACTTCAGTTAGCAGTCTATATTTATGTGCAGCGACAGAGGCATTGTTTATACATTCTCTTAATCTGCAGCCTCACAGTGTGACAGGATTAGGAATCTGGGCCCATATGCAGATGTTAGGGTGTGTGGCAAAATTGAGACACTTCAATAAATTTGCTTTTGAAGATTAGAAATGGGGGCTTGATACACCCATTTGGCTTTTCTCGGTGTCTGAACACAGAACCTCAGTAATCCTTCTGATGGAAATCTCATTAACGTGTGTTTCAGATCACATTATATTTATACACGTATCATGTCTGCTTAAAAATCACATAAGGCTTGTTTTTCATTAAGATGGTCTTTTTTAAATGAGTGAATATTTCAACAGATGACACCAAAATAACTTCTCTCGGATTCGGTGATTTACATATTTTACAGATATTCAAATGAAAGATGATCCAAAATGCAGCCATCATTGTTCCAAAGCTCAGAAAGCTGAGTGTCATTTGATGCATTCTTGGAACAGATTGTTATAATGAGAGGAACCTAAGATTTTATCTTTCTGTTTAAATATTTTGTGGGGGGAGAGAGTATATGTCATAACATCTTCCCCCCCATCTGGGTTTCTCAAGTACTGCACTCTCATAGGAGTGACAAACAACAGAAATCAACCAATTGTTTGGTCATCAAAAACATGAATATGGTAATTCACGCCAACAGGAATACTGAGCTACCTTCCCTTCAATCAAAATAATGAGAAAGCAGCTATAGATTTGCATGAGAATAGAAATTTAGAGGGGCATTACAGTTTTCCAATTGTGATCTGCTCTTCCACCACGACCTGCCCCCCCCCCTTAACTGCCCTAAGGTTTGCAAACTGCTTCAGCAACCATCAGCCAAGAAATGTACATGTCATCTGCAAATCACAGATCTTGACTCGAGTGATTGCACAGGGAGAAGTGCTGAAGGGTTCATAGTGGCCAGGACAAGACTTAAAAGTGATGCGAAATAGGGAGCAAAGAGGGCTGCAATTGCCTTGGAGCCTCAAACAGACTGAGCTTCAATGCCATAGAAAAAATCACCAGCTTCTCCATCATTTCTTTAAAGGTCAAAATTTTTGTAGGTGGACTGGGAGAGCAGCGGATTGCAGATGCGTTTAACAGCAGGATATTTTCCGCTGCCATGACCAGTTAAGGAAGATTTTCAAAAACACATCTGCTGGTAAACAGTTTGGCCCTACTCTGGGTCATCTGCCTTTTCTGGTCTCCCTGCTGCATGGATTCTTACCTGGGTAGAGTCCCAAACCTCACATCAGTCAAAGCTAGGCTTTCAGTACAGTCCATTACGTTTTTTAGAGAGGTACCTCAGTGGCTTTCAGGGAGGTTTTATGATGTGGGGCTGCCTCTTCCCAAATGCATGAAGCACACACATGAGGCATACAGGCACAGAGCATGGACTCGCACCATTTCCTCTTCATGCTGCTGCTCGGCAGACGGGCACCAGTGCCTGCCCCTCACTGCCAACCATCCGGTGTGAGCCAACCAAACTCAGTCGCTCTATCCATGGAGTTCCTCAAAAGAACCTGAGGTGGCCGGCTGTTTGGGTGTCACTTAGCAAGGTCACCCAATGCTCTACCATGTTACACTCAACTGTTGGCTACTATCAACAAAGAAGCCATTTGGCCAACTCAGATTGAGTGGTGGGAAATCTTTCATCTCTGCTTATATTCGCACCCTGGTCTCCTGGGGTACATTTCAACAATGATAAAGGCCCAGGAGCTCCTTCGACTAATGACAACCATCTCACAAGTTCCCAGTGGAGAACACATCTCCAGGTGGGAATGTAGGAAGATAAGGACCCAGTATAACTGAATTCTCCAAGTTTTTCCTTTGAGCCCAAAACATGCTGGAAACCACACACTTGCTCCATCCCAAATATCTTGGGTTAGAACGAGATCCCAGAGCCAGATTACACCTTATTTGACCCTCCTGCCTGCAGCAACTGGTGACCCATCAGCACATGTGGATAAATATGGCCATAAGTGGTACCCTGGGAAGAAGGTATGTGGTGAAAGCCTATCATTTAAATCTTTTAAATAGAAGTATTGGGAACTGTTGTAGGGTGGACATCTTATGCCCCTTCCAAGGTGGTGGTGGTGGTGGTGGTGGTGGTGTGGAATTAGGACCGTTAGCCTCCCTGGCCTGATAGCATTTGTTTGGAACATGTGAGACCCTGAGCATCTCCAGGGAGCTCTGTGCCCAGACAGGTTACACTAAATACTCTGTCAGGCCAACCTGAATGCATTGCTACATGAATATTATAAACAATATCTTTAAGACGATTGTTAGTGGAAGGCCAAGAAATAATAGAAATTAACATTAATCCCTTTTATAGGTTCCTATGTGATCCTTTCCAAAGTTCCCCTAAGGAGAAGAATAGTGGCTAAGAAGGGTACACATGTGGTTGTATAACCTTAGTCAAGTTACTTCAGCTATCTGCACCTTGGTCCCTCATCTCCAAAGAAGGTATAATAGCATGTCCCCACAGGGATGCTGTGGGAATTAAATGAACGTATATGAAAAGTGCTTAGAACAGTGCCTGGCACAGAGTAAGTTTCAGTAAAGAGTTCAATTTAGGGGTGCCTGGGTGGCTCAATCCATTAAGGGTCTAAGATGCTTTGGCTCAGGTCATGATCTCAGGGTCCTGGGATCAAGCCTTGCATAGGGATTCCCTCCCTACTCAGCGAGTAGTCTGCTTCTCCCTCCCCCTGCTCATGCTCTGTCTCTCTCTCAAATAAGTACATAAAATCTTAAAAAAAAAAAAAGTTCAATTTAAAAGATTGCTGTTGTTGTCATTGTTATTTTACCTTTTCAACATTTTATCCGCCATCCCTCCCTGTAGCCTGGCATGAGTAAAGATCACAGCCAGGAGTAGAGGGGGAATAGCAGGAGACCCCATGTTTTTCACTGGGGCCAGATCAACAAAGAATCACATGGGTTTCATTCATGTGCGAGGGTTGCTGTACTTTCTGCTCTAGTTTTTCAGCACTCATAAGCCACCTTCTCTCTTCACATGCATCCAGATCTTTCTCAGGAACCAAAAAAAAAAAAATCCTTTCTAGAGTTTTCAGATGTCAGTGTAGACATGAGAATGAGTAAAGCCAGAGCATATTGACATAAGAACTAGCGTGGGCCAGGGAAGACAAGGTGGCAAGGTAGTGTTCAGGGTCCCAGGACTTCAGCTCACACCAGGAACTGTGATCTTGTGAATGAGAACACAATAAAGGGGAGGGAGGAATTCAGTTTGGAATCACTAATCCATTCATGCCACTTTCTTAGCCCTTAATCATTAAGGGATCCAAGCAAAAATGCTTTCATCCATCCTGTGAGATGCAGAGTGGCCCGCTGGTTTTGCCAGGCCTACCTCTGCCTGCTGCTTTAAAAATGCCCAGAGCCCAAATCTGGGAGGAAAGCAAGTAGTAGTTTATGCTAAAATGCTAAAGCCATTTGAAAGCAAATGCATGTAATAGAAAGAATTTAAGCAGCTGGTGGATGTCATTACATTCACTTCTCAAGGAGGCCTGTCTTCTGGTGACACCAATCAAAGAACTGGGTCATCTCTCAACAGTAATTTTCTTGGAGGCCATGAAATTCTTGCATTGATTTTATCCCCCTTTGGCTGAACATGCTCTGAGAACAGCCAAGCTGGTGAGGACTCAGGCAGCCCATGGGGCTGTCATCAACTCCATCTGAAGGGTTTATATCCTTAATGGGATCAGAGGTCTTATCGGTGATTCTTCGTAAGTGCAACAGAGAAACTATCTTTCTCTCACCACTGATTCCACACCTGACAATTCTCCTATTTATCAGTTAACAATTATTGTCTGAAAGCAAGCCAATTACAAAGAGGAATTTAAGAAGTTCTTAGCAACTAAGAGGAAGCCTGATGGAATCTATCCATACTGTTCAGAAAATGGAAATGTGAACTGTCTGAAGACTGACTTCACATATATTAGCACCACATCATAGTACAAATCATTAGGATATTAATTCTTGTGTTCCTGTGTGTACCCACCAAGTTACAACTATGTATAGGAGGAAACAAAAGCATACAGCTACTGTAAAAGATGGCATGAATCGTGCCCCCCCCCCCCCGCCCGTCCTCTCCTCTGTGCGTCCCCAGGAAGAGTTGGCAATGCTCTCCTCACTCTCCTCAAATCTGTGATAGGGCTCAGAATTTATTTTGGTTACTTTTGGTTTATTTTGGTTACTCTTTACTATGGCTCCTGCCTTTCAGCCATGGAAATGAGGGAACTATTTTAATAATCCTTTGTGAGAAATGTCTGATGTCCTGTATCTGTCCCTCATTCTGGACACTGCACAACCGGGCAGAGCCTAACAGCATCCTGCCTCTGAGGCTACACTGTTTCTGTCCTGGATTTCCTTGCCACCAGAGATGAGGGCAGTGGCTGGAAACCGCTCAGATTCCAGGACATGCTGGAGAAGTCAATAATCCCTGGGGGCAACTCTTGACCAATGGTGTGTGAGGGCCAATGAATAACTCAGCTCACTAACAATTTTCAGGCCCACACATGAGGTTTCCTAGGCTGTCTCAGAGAGGAAGGAGCCCCAGTCTCTCAGAGTGGTAGTCAGCTCATTAGCACACCCTGGACTGGTCTTCCCTATTTCACTTTTCTCCATCCCTTACTTTATCTCTGGCACTGCTGCTCTAAAACAAAAACACCTGCATACATGCCTCGGTCACAGGATCTGCTCTTTGGGGAAACACAGGCAGGATCCAAGCCATGATGTAACTAAACCATCCATCACACCTATTGAAACGAGCACTTTCACTAGCTTTAGGATTGATCATCATGAGAAACAGAATGATGTAATGCTTTAGTCTATACCCTCATAAAATACAGGGAATAAAAGATTCCATAATTAAGTGTATAAAATGAACCATTCCACAAAACTTTAACTGTCCTTTAGTAATTTATATTTTAAATTATAGGACTGGATTGCCACAAAAATCAGGCCAATGAAACATGTTTTCCTAAGTACTTACCAATAAAAGTGAATGGATAGCTATTTCCCAAGAAGGAACAGACTCAAATTGTTACCTTATCCCATGGGACAGAAATAGCCTCATCCAGCCTAAAGTAAAAGCCACACTGACTTTGTCTAGGTTTTTCTATCCATCTAGCTCCCCTTTAATGATATTCATCACATTTGAGATTATTTGCTTAATTCCTGTCTATTCCACTAGACTGGAACTCCGTGATGGTGAGAGCTGTCTGTTTCATTTAAAAACATATCTTTAGCCCATTGCTTTCCATCTGGCACACAGTGGGTCCTCAGGGAGTGTTTATTGGATTTAACTGTACAGAATATAAAATGCCTGAGAAAATCCATGCCACTCACGTGATGACTCAGAGATCAGCACATACAGTATCAGTCATTTGTATTCATGTTACTTAAGGAAACCTCTGGCTGAATCTGTCCACAAGCCCCTTCTACAGTGGTGACAGCAAACGTTCGGAGTCGTCAGGAGAGAACAAGAACAAAGGAAACTGATTTTCCTTACATCTAACAGGACCTCTTTCCGGCAGACACTCAGTCTCTCTTTACCGCTAGAAAAATTAAAATAATATTAGGTCTTGGGTTCCTGAAGTCAAAGAGCAAAGTCGGTCAAGCAGCCAATGGACCTAAGTAGATCTTACAACTCAGAGTTTGTTGTCAACTTGGGTTTCAAAAACCTTAAGACAAAGATATTTGTCAATAATCTATAATGGAGTTTAAAATACTACCCAAAAGTTGTTTGTGTTCAAATAAAATTTTTCCTGCTAAATTGTCTGAGGAGTCAGTCTACCCTTCATGGAAAAAGAGAAAAAGTGGAAACTCCTTATAGAAACTCTTTGTCTCCTTTTCTTTCTTCTCTGGATTAACTCCCTTCATCTTGAAAACTCATGTAACACATATCCTTCCTTGATGGTGTGACCACACTGGGCTCCTTTAGCTCTTTTCATGTTCATTGCATCTTCTTCTCTTTCTCTTGCTGGGAAATCACCTCTAAAACCACGGCTTTAGTAACACTACTGATAAGTAAACTGGATCATTAGTCTCAGAGTTGAACATGGTAGAGGAAGTGACACATATCCAAAGACTCCAGCTTTTGTCTTTGCTCTCTTATTAACTGGCTCCATGGCCTTGAGCAGATAATACACATTTTGAGCTTAGCTTTGCTCTACAGCAAAATAGGAGGAAAGGGGATTGATTTCTAGCATGCTTTGCAGCTTTAACATCTGTGAATATTTTCAGAGGAATCTTGGTAGATGTTTTGTTTTGTAAATCGTACTGTGTCTGTCAGGTATTAATTGGTATGCTTAGTTTGTCTGGTGACACTAGTGACTGTCTTTATCATCAATGATCAGTATTTTGCAAGTCAAGGTACTTCCAGCAAGTTGATGACTTTACCCCTTCAATTTCAAATAGCAGGTGTTCTGAATTGGTGTTGGTCTGTCTGAAAAGAAAATCTAGATGAAGTCTGAAACTTGCAAGGCTCTAGGATCACCTCTTGCAGAGGTGGCTTGCAGAAGGTTCAGTTCATAGCTTGTACTTGCCTTTCCTCTTAACCCTTTCCCCTGGGCAGGGAATAGAAACAAAAATCTTATCTTTGTCTCTATACTAGAACTGCACTGTAGACATTTAGTAATGCTTGTAAAAGTTACTAACAAGATAAAGGCAGAGGGATGCTGGTGCCATCGTCTGTGAGTCATGGAATATATTTTGAAGTATCAGAGAAGAGGTAAAAGTTAGAATAAGGTGGATAAAATAAATCCTCCAAATCATGATGACATGTCACTAAATCCCAGTATGCATCTTAGAAATGATCACAATATCGTGGCCTGCGATTTAAGAATATATGTCATATTGTAAGTGGACTATGCCAAATCACATAATGACCTCACTTTTTTCCCTAAATAATGACCATAACATAGGAAGGCATCTATATTGTGATTCTGCAAATTGTCCAGAAGATGGAGATACTGAGGCCACAATATTTCAGTCTCAGGAATTCAGAAAGAAGTTAATTAGATATTTGGGGGCACTTCCTCTCATGAGAGAACCATGATTTGCCTTTTATTAAAATATTCATTTTAAAGAAATTCAAAGCTGTTCATCATAAACCAGGATTTTTAAAATATTCACTTGATAGTTATAAAAGAATAATAATTTGAATAATCTTTCCTCCTTAAAGACATACAGTTGATCCTTTAGGGTACACATGTGTGTCTGTGTGTTGCCAACTTAAGCTCCAAGGCATTACGTCCTGACCTAAGTACCATTAATAATAGTATTTACTCAATTAATCAATTAACTTTATTATTAATGTATATCAATTATTAATGTGTTATTAATTACATTGTTAATATATCAATTAATAATGTGCTGTCTAAGAAGTGAAAAACCTCACAAATGACTCAAAAACCAAGCAGATCAAAAGGGAAACGTTTTCTAGATTCGCCTTCAAGACTATAAAAATGGTTCATTTCAGGAATGCATTGTCCATCTGATGGGTGATCACATCAATCCATTTTTACATTACAGCAATTCTAAATCTTCTGAGCCATAAATCCCTATGCCATTAATTAAGTTATTCTGGTATGTTTCACTAAACCTTATCTGTTCTTTTCCACTATCGATGATAAATACTCTTTAACGGTTATTTTTATAGCATATGTCAGACACAGATGATATAAAGGAAATATAATAAATTCTTCAGTACTTGCCACTAGGCTTAAAAAATAACACATCACAAGTCCAATTGAAAAAACTCTGTGTACCCTTCCTCATTCCATTCCCTTCCTTCTTCATACCGTCAAACACTCTTCCTGTTCATATTTATACACCCTTACTACCTGTGAATGTATCTCTAAAATATATACTGCTGGTTTATGTGTTCCAAAACTTTATACAAATGGCATCACACTCGTATGCATCACCAACTTACTTTTATTAGTTTAAAATTGTGTGTTTGAGATTTATCCATATTGATATGTCATTTTTGTTTATTCATTTAAGCTGCCAGATCGTATAAATTTACCTCAATCTATTTACTCTTTCTGTGAATATTAGGATTTGTTCTAATTTTCACTCTTACAAGCAATACTACAGTGAATATTCCTATTTTTGTGACTTTTGTAAGTTTCCTAGGGTATGCAGCTAGGAAAAGAAAATCTAGAACACTGAGTTGATATATTCAACTATATTAGTATTACCAAATTGCCCTCTGAAGTGTAAATTACCTTGATTTATACTCCCACCAGCAGTATATAGTCCCCACTGCCCCACCTTCTCTCATCACTTGGTAGGTCCAACATTTTCATATTTGCCACTCTCATAAATGTGAAGTGACATTTTACTGGTTATTAATTTGCATCTATCTCTTTAGCTCTTATCTTTATGAGAATACAGATTCAAGCATAAGATATTCTAGAAATTTGTCTCCACCATCCCACTCCTTCCTTTCATTCTGTTGGGAAACTCTGAGAACTTATCAGGGGACACTTCTGATGTTTCCTTCCATGTGGAGGTATGACAGTTATGACCTCTCCTCCTCAGTATTAAGTCAGAAACTGTGAAGGGTCTGAGATTTTACCCTACTTGGAAGCTAACAAGTTAGAATGCCATAGTTTTATATACATAAACTGACAGAAGACACAAGACCCCTGGGTCAGAGAAACAGACCATTTATTACTCACAGCACGACTCCTGTCTAACAGAATTACTCGGTAAGTCACATACACTAGACTGTACACTAAGCTGCCCACCATCGCCTCCTGTTCCTTCATACTTAGGATAAATTTCAACCTTATTACTAGTACTACAATCTTTATTTGCTTTCTGAGACAATTGGGAGAAATACACTATGGTGAATTTGTCCCTTTTTATTTCTGAGAGCCATGCATACTATGCCAAAAAATTTCTGTTGGTATTTATAGTCACTTGTTTTTAGTTTAGCCAATTACATGCTCACCATTATGGCAGGTTCTGGCCAAACACAGTTTGGTTTACTTTGGAATACCAATTCCATCACTTTATATCTGGGTGGCTTTCAGCAAGTTTCTTAATATCTCTGAGATTCAATGACTCCCTCTGTAAAATAGTAGTAATAGTGCTTGTATCAAAGAGTTGACAGGCTTAGATGAGTTAGAGCAAGTAAAACACCTGATACATAATACACACCTTGGTGTTAACAGCTATTGTTATTCTAAAAGTCAACATCCTTTGGTAGAAAGTCATTCCTTTCCCTGAATTTAGCAACAATCTTTGTTCTGGTGTCATTCCATAATTATTGCTCCCAGAGATATTTCAGATTAGGCAGATAATAGCCATTGCCATTATTGAGTATCTATATAGTAGTTTTTTTTTTTTAAGGTAGAAATTATGCTACCCATTTTACAGATGAGGATTATAGGAAACTTGCCTACAGTCATATCAGCCAGTAAATGTCAGATCCAGTATTTGAACCCATGTCTGTTTACCTCCTGTTTATCTCCTAAACCTGGGCTCTGGTTCATTTATCAACAACAAGTAGGATGTATACATTCTAACAAAGGATCCAGATACTAGAGTTCTTGACTCATTTTGCTTAGCCATGAATATGAATGTAACAGGAAATACATATTCCAGGTTTGGGGTAGAAATTGTGCCCAATTCTCTTGTGGTCTTCATTACCAAAGACATCTATGTCTACCAAACACACACAAAATGTTCAAACTCCTTACATAGGTTGGTAATTAGCAAGGCCTCTCAAGAAAACGAAATATCCAAAAATCAGTTATGTTTCTCAGATATTTCCTTTTATCTCACTTAGCTGAAAGTATTTTGGAAACCTAGCAACAATTATAAAGAAGATTTTCTGCCACAGGCCAGAGACACTGGAACTTGGGCAATTTACAACCAACTTACTTTTTATACTTTTCATTTGTTGTGATCCTTCTGCTAAGCTGTAAAATGAGTCAGAGCTATACGGAAGTATCAGAAGTTTTAGTGTTTTCAGAATCAAATGGAAGGTTTTATCTGATCTGAGCAATTCTTTAACTACGTTAAAATGGAAATACAGCATCAATGGTGGTGGCTTAGATATAAAGAAGCATACTTATGAATGAATGGCATGTTTAACTTCTGTCTTTTTATAATCTAAAGACTTATCTGAAGTTATACAATAAGAAAAATCAATGTTTAAACTCTAAAGGACTATTATGTTCAAAAATCTTCCCCCCCAAAGTCCTTCATTTTCCCCTGGGTCACTATTTTAATATGTGATTAAAGCACTATAATGCCATAAGTGATGATGTGAGATTTCCTGTGAGATTAGACACCGACAGTTAGCTTCCTGTCCTTTGCTTCTAGGTTGAACAGAACCTTGCAGTATCACCCTATCTCTGTCGGTCTGCTCCTATTGATATTTAGAGTTCCTTTCAAAATAAATAATTTTAAGAACCTATCTGGGTCATCACCCATTCTTTACTTTTTCTTTTTTCAAAAATCATCTTTCTCTTTGCTGCTCAGATTATTTTGCCAGGAAATTCCAAACAAATGCTTAGAAATAGAAGAACCCTGAGAACAGCATACTTAGTCAAAAACCAACCTGGAATACCTATGAATCCATTAGGAGGTAACCCATCTCCCTAGCTATTTCAGGTATGAATGAAGAATGAAGTAATTTTTTTTCACTTTAGGCAGATTCTTAGATTTAACTTTTAATTATTACCTGCTAGGAATGACTACCCCTATCCAATTCACTTAAGCAGATGTAGCTATAACCGCAAAAACACTGTCGACTGGTGTCCTCCAGAGACCTGTTCATTACCTGTCATTAAATGTTTTAAAAGTTTGCATAATTGATCCAGCCAATAAGTCATCATTGATTTATGGGGTTCTGTGCTGAAGAGTTGCTCTTTAAAAATTCATAACACTGGTATGTGTCTTTACAATCCATTAGCTGTTTACGTACCCACAGTCTTAGCATTGATTGACCTTGGACTGAGATTCTCATGGACTTCTTTTTCTTGCAAGTCCTCAGTATAGAAAAGCAATACTTCAGCCTTCTCCCTTGGCAGCTATACTTTGATTTTTTCCCCCCATCAAAATAGAAACTTTACTTGAAATGATGAATAAATAAAGCATATTCCATAAACAGCTCTACACTATTATTTAAGCTTATGGGTTGCATTGTGTGAATCTCCTTTCCCCACCATCAGATTCAAGTGTGTAAATGTTCTAAAAGGCTTTGAAAGTTTTATGATGATTTCAGGGGATGGAGGAGTAATAGCTGAAGAGTGAAGCTATTAGTTTTAATATTTATATTGAGTGCTCTGAAACATTAATGTGACAAGATGTAAGATCAGTGCAGTGGGATATATTTACTTCACAACCACGGCCACGTGACAAAAAAAAGTATGTGTGTGTGTGTGTGTGTGTTTATGGTGTGCATGGGTGTTTATTTTCTAAAATTATAGGACAAGGTTCAAATGTTGTCTGCAGGTTATTATTTTTTCCCTTCCACAACATTTAAAGTTCCAATTGACAAACACATTAGCTTTCTTGAACTTAAGCTATTTTTAAGAAGCAGGAATGGACTGCCAGACTAAAGTTGACACATGAATCTGTTAATCTGTGTGGGTCTGTGTTCAAATAGTACTCCAACCCTGTCATGGTGAATACCATCCACCAGATGGTTAACAGTTTGTCCTGCCTTCACTCCCAACTGTGTCTTGGAGAAATACAAAGAATGATGATTATTAATCTGGATTGAGAATATCTTTATATGAGAGCTGTTCTTAGTGACTTCATTCGGAGAAGAAATGTGGCAAGAATTTCTGAGCTCTGGACTCATTCTGGTTCGGTCTCACCTTCACCCCGAAAGGATAAGCTGTGTGATAAGCTGTGTGACCTTGTGCATGTGCCTTTACATTTTTAAGTTTGGTTATTGATTTTTAAAATGAGCATGATACTTGTAAAAATTCACATACTTCTTGTAATATTTAATACAATAATCCCTATAAAGACCTGGCACAGTAAGTATTCTCTATTATTATTACCACAATCAAATGAACAAATATTTTTAAAAGGCCTGTAGTATGCAAGGCACTGAATTTGCACCAATTACTGGATTTTTAAAGTATAGTATATGGTTATCATTCTCAAGGTATTTACAATCTATTGAGAAAACAAAAACATCTGCCCAGTTAAATCCAAACAAGGGCAAAGGTGTTGTTTCAGAAGTGGAGAAGACTAAAAGACCTATAAGTTCCAGCTCTGCCATGAGCTGCCTGACAACATTAAGCTTGTGACTTAATCTCTTCAGGGCTCAATTTCCCCACATGCAAATTAGGGATAGTAATACTTTACCTCACATAGTTGCTATGAAGATTACAGAAAATAATGTTAATAATGCTTGTAGTGACAAACAACCCAGTTAAAAAATGGGCAGAAGACATGAACAGACATATGTCTCCAAAGAAGACATACAGATAGCCAATAGACACGTGAAAAGATGTTCAACATCACTCATCAGCAGGGAAATGCAAATCAAAACTACAATGAAATATCACCTTACACCTCTCAGAAGGGCTAAAATCAAAATTACAAGAAACAACAAGTGTTGGCAAGGATGTGGAGAAAAAGGAACCCTCATGCAATGGTGGTGGGAATGCAAACCTGTGCTGCCACTGCAGGAAACAGTATGGAGGGTCCTCAAAAAATGAAAAATAGAAAAAATAATTAAAATGAAATTACCATGTGATCCAGTAATTCCACTACTGGGTATTTCTCAAAGAATATGAAAACACTAATTTGAAAAGATATATGCACCCCTATATTCATTCCAGCATTATTTACAATAGCTAAATTACAAAAACAGCCCAGTGTCCAATAAAAGATCACACACACACACACACACACACACACACACACACACAATGGAATATTATTCAGCCATAAAATAGAATGAAACCTTGCCATTTGCAGCAACATGGTTGGGTCTAGAGAGTAAAATGGTAAGTGAAATAAGTCAGAGAAAGACAAATACCATATGATTTTGCTCATATGTGGAATTTAAGAAACCAAATCAATAAGAGAGAGAGAGAGAGAGAGAGACTAGCCAAAAAATAGACTTAAATATAGAGAACAGGTGGTTAGCAGAGGGGAGGTAGGTGGAGGGATGGGTACAATAGAGGAAGGAGATTAAGAGTACACTTGTGATGAGCACTGAATAATGTAGAGAACTGTTGAATCACTATACTATATACCTGAAACTAACATAACACTGGGATTACATCCACTGGAATTAAAACTAAAAATTAAATTTAAACACTTAAGTACTAAAAATGTGCTATGTTCAGATAATCCCAGGTTAGGAGAATTTAACAAATCTGAACAAACACATGAGTTACTAGCTACTGTTGGATGTCCACAGCAAGGAAGACGTTCATTATGCAATAAGTAAGACAGGGAATAAGTAATGGTAAGGATTAGTGGTGGCTCACCTTGCTTTCTGCTAGGTGATCATGGCAGGGTGGGACTGGACAGGACATTTAAAGATAATTTCAACATTAGCTGGCAATGAAGAGTACTAAAACATGAAGGTATTCAAAGTGGGATGAGAAATATGAACAAAAAGCACAAGAAAGAGAGCCATGGAGCATGGGGAGGGTGGAAGTGTGGTGTGGGCATGGCCTGAATGCCAAACTGTGAGAGACGTAGAAAGGTGAGCTGGAGAAGGTGGGAGGACCTTTCTTGGGTGCTCAGCTGAAGACTTCTTGTCATCTGATTCTGCAGCCAGTTGTTTCTTTCCTCTTTTTTTTTTTTTTTTGAAGCAGTATAACATTTTATTACAATTAACTTTCATTTTTTAATCTAAGTAAAATATGTCCATAGTTTAAGGCAGCAGTTCTTAACCTTGGGTATGTGTCTGTACCACTTGAGAGCTTTTAAAACTCCAACACCAGGTCTCACCCCAGACTGACCAAATCAGAATCTCTGGGGATGCCACTCAGACGCCAGCACTGTTAAAGCTCCCAGGTGATTCTGGTGCACTGATTTGGGAGCTACCGGTTTAAAGTATCCGTTTTCAGGTGCTTGGGTGGCTCAGTCAGTTGAGTGTTGGACTCTTGGCTTCAGCTCAGGTCATAACCTCAGGGTCATGGGATTGAGCCCCATATTAGGCTCCAAACTCACTATTGAGATCTCTCTTTCCTCTCCCTCTACCCCTCCCCTCACTCCCACGTGCATACTCTCTCTCCAATAAATAATTTTTTAAAAAAGTAAAGTACACATTTTTACTAAATAAAAAAGGGCTATTCCTCTGCTTTACCTCATGAATCCCCTTAGCCTGGTACAGATTTCCTTGACTTCTGATGGGGTTATGATAAGCCAATCACATGTTGATAATATCATAAATCAAAAATGCATTTAATATACCTAATCTATCTTAAATGTGCTCAAGACATTTATTTTTTTTTTAATTTTTATTTATTTATGATAGTCACAGAGAGAGAGAGAGGCAGGCAGAGGGACATAGGCATAGGCAGAGGGAGAAGCAGGCTCCATGCACCGGGAGCCCGATGTGGGATTCGATCCCGGGTCTCCAGAATCGCGCCCTGGGCCAAAGGCAGGCGCCAAACCGCTGTGCCACCCAGGGATCCCTGCTCAGGACATTTAAAGTAGCCTATAGTTGGGCAAAATCATTTCCTATAAAGCCCATTTTATACTAAAGTGCTGAATATCTCATATAATTTATTAAATACTGTATTGAAAATGAAAAACCAGAATGGTTGTGTGGGTACAGAATGGTTGTCAGTGTATTGGTTGTGTGCCCTCATGGTCACATGGCTGACTGGGAGCTGTGGGTCCTGCCCCTGCCCAGCAACACAAGAGAGGATTGTATGTCTATCACTGGCCCAGGGAAAAATCAACATTCACAGTGTGAATTATGGTTTCTACTGAATACATATAATCATATTCACACCATTGCCAAGTTGAAAACTTCTAAGTAGAAACATTGTAAGTCTGGGACTATATTCTAAAGGCCATAACTTCTATCTTCTGTTTTCCATATATTAGTATATTTCTTTTATATTGGAGGCTTTCCTCAGAGGTGTGGGAATCTTTGACCCTCTGTTCATGTTTAAGAATGAGGTAGTGAAAAGATTATGGAAAATTGCTTTGCATGGATTTTGCATGGATTATGGAAAATTCCTTTGCATCTGTTGAGCTTTGCTGTAGGTAAGTGAATGGTGAGGTGAATTTTTAGTTGAAAATTTCCTCAAATGTCAACATCCATAGGCCTTTTCTCTAGGATTTTTCAGTCTTAAGAGAAGACTCCTCTGGACTCCTGCCTGGGTACTGTATGTGACTGAGTTCATCTATTCTCTGAGCTGGGCAGGGAAAGGATGCCAAAGTCCCTAGTAGTCAACATGCAAATTATCATTTAATATCCCTGGTTTTTGTCTCTGCCTCTTATCCTTTGCCCTCTGCATGCCCACATTCCCTAAACCTGAGCCTCCCTGAAAAACTGGTTCCGTTTTCTCAGAGATTAAATTTCTGCTCTCTGTGGTGAATATGGGGTAGGGAGAGTGAACTGTGGGAGGTAGGAGAGAATGGAGACAAGTAGACTCCTGGCTTCTGGATTGGATAGTGGGCCTGGAGTCCAAATGTTCCATATCCTAACTTTCCTCCAATACCCTGATTTCCTCATCACATAATATGGTACCCAATTTTTTTGGTGGGATGTTGTTGGGTGAATCTGTTCATATTTTATTGGTACTATCCTCTGCAAGTGCTTATATTTTAACTTCCTCTGCTGAATCATTTGCCACTCTCCACCTACTCTCTATCTTCTGAAAAACGTCTTAGCTTTTTTTGCTATTTTCTCCTTTCCTGCCTCTTTGTTCCTGTGGGCTCATATAATTTGGGTTTTGTTCTTTGAGTGCTATCATAATAGAAAATTCAAGTGTGAGAGGAGAGAAATATATGTGTCCAATCTACCAAGTCCAAACAGAACGGGGAGCAAGGGGCCAGGCTGGGGTGAAAGGGAGTAGTAGTAGTTGTGGTGGTGGTGGTGGTGTTCACAAATACTATGCAAAATTATGGAAAAACAGTTAAAAGTGGAATCATTCCATACAAATGAAGGGTAAAAGAGTCCCCTTCCCTTCTTTTCCCTTTTCTTCAAAACCTAGGCAAATTCAGAGAGCACAGACAGAAGAAAGACTTGGTGTAAACAGAATGGTTGAAGGTGAAGACTGATCTCCAATTTTTGCTATTCTAGGTCCTTCTGCCAAAATGTGGAGTGACCAAGGAGCCGTGAGGGAATTGTCTTGTTTCTTACTATAATTTGGTATGTTTCTTTTGCAAATTCTGTAATGCAACAAAGGTTCCTTATGAACTTTCTTCCTAAAGATGCTTAAGATTGGGGATCCCTGGGTGGCTCAGCAGTTTAGCACCTGCCTTTGGCCCAGGGCACAATCCTGGAGTCCCGGGATGGAGTCCCGCATTGAGCTCCCAGTGTGGAGCCTGCTTCTCCCTCTGCCTGTGTCTCTGCCTCTCTCTCTCTCTCTCTGGATCTATCATAAATAAATAAATAAATAAATAAATAAATAAATAAATAAATAAATCTTTAAAACAAACAAACAAAAAAAGATGCTTAAGATGGGGGGGGGGGGTGCTACAAGGATCAGCAACATAGTCTCTGTGCTCAAGTAATTGATAGACTAGTGGGAAAACTGGAAGGAGCATAACTTTCACTGCACATGCCCTTTCATGGGCTTCATAGATGAGAGGGCCTCCTATCATTCCCACATCTTATCACTTCAATGTCAAAACCACCTACCTCATGGAGGTTCAGAGAAGACATAACTAAAATAATGAACAGGTAGGTTTTGTCCCTACAATCTAACCATGCTCCAATTCCAACGTCCCTCCTCAACTCCCCAGCCTCAGCAGAGATCTTGATGAATTCTCATATTCATTCAATATTACTATCTCAATAGCAATTCATATTCTCATATTTAATAAATGTTGCCCAAGTTCCAAATTCAAAGTGGGAAATATGTGTTAGCAGATGGAAGTCTTGATGTGCACATTCCCATTTTTAACTTATTTTCTTTCCTTTCTTTTTTCTCCTACCTTCTTGCTTGTCCTTTCCTCATTTAAAGGGTTCACTCTGAGCACCATCCCAAATCCTCCCAGGGAGGCAAATAAATATGCTTTGTTTGTCCCTAGCTATGAGTCCTTTAATGTAAAGGTTACATGGTAAATATTTTCTATCTCAAATGTCAAAACAACCATGGACTTCCCCGAGGGGACTGTTTTTCAAAAATTCTGTGAAATCAGGTTGGCAGGCCAGGAAAGACACAATGCTGTCGTCACACATATCCCTTGAAAAACCACAGGAATGGCATACTCAAAAAAAAAAAAAAAAAAAAAAAGGAATGGCATACTCACGGTCCTCACAGTAACATTTGGGAACACCCCAAAACAGGGTTCCTGGAGGTCTCTAAGGCATCACAGGTGGCAGGTACAACCACCTGCCCACTCAGGTTAGGAAGTTCACACCATTTCCTCATTTTTTCTGACCAAGAAAATCTCCAGATATGTTCATACCCCACTCAAAAGGAAAAGTTAGGCTTAAAAAAACTTTCTGTGGAGAAATCTCCCACACCTTTGTGGGCTTATTCTCAAGTTCCATCATGCAAATATGGAAACAGCAGCTTTCCTACAAATGCTCTTCCCTTTGCAGAATTCCACGGTGCTGCACCGACCACAGGGCAGATTTGGTGAAGTAATTCAGATTGGTGGGCAGGTTCTGGAATCCTTTTCATATATTCCTGTCTCTTCTTAGGAAGCAAAAGGAAGAACACAGTAAGGAGAAGAGAAAATATGAGAAGCTTACTAACTTGTCCACAGCTTTCCGCTCCTGCTCTCTGACTCAGAGATTTTTGGTCTTGCCTGTTCTCCATTCCCTGGTGTTCTGACAAATGAAGGCTAAAAGTCATACTGGAAGATTCTACAGAGAAAATCAATAACAATAAAAGAAAAATTGTGTGCCCCAAGGGGCCATGTGAGAGGAGGGACATGTGGCATGCTGGGAAGTAATGTATAGAAGAGGGAACCTGGAAGAGCAGGGACTTAAAGACAGATGAATGCAAGGACAGGAGCTCAGTACTCTTCCACACTAGGAGAGTGAAAAATCCCTGCAAGTGTCCTTAAGCAAAACAATGGAAGACAATGGTTGACACTAACATACTTTACCTCAGTTTACATACTTGAACCTCTGTGATTGAGATACACACAAAAGGAAATTTGAATTTTTATTGATGCTATGATTCTTTAATTATGACATATTGTAGAAGTTTTCTGAGCCTGTCCATGGAGTAGCTCCATACATATTTGAGCTATCTACTCATCTCTTCCGTGACCTCCAGTGATATTCTGCTCCATTTGGCTACCTCCTGTGAATTGTCCTTGTATGCTATCTTTCTCTTCTTCTCTTCCTCAGAAAAGTCATCTTGACCTTGAATAATTTCTATACAGAGTACTAATCAAATGGAGACTTGGCTAGTGAATGGAAAAAAATATTTGAACCAATGAAAAGTTAAAGACTCTTTGATATACTTACTGTCTTTTGTCTACCCTTCCAGATTTACCTTTCCCCACCCTGATCAAGGACCCTGGGGCTGATTTGTATGGCCTGACTAAGGATAAGTGTGGGGCTGATTATTTATTACCCAAACTTGTTTCCTGCTATCCAGGAGTGACCCTCAACCAAAGGCAGCCCTCAATCAGAAGATACCTTCCACATAGCTCTCCTGCCCAGATTCTGGTGACCACTCTTTCCCATAGTCATTCAGGCTTGGGGTTCATTAGCTCTGGAGTTTGGTGCTATCCCTTGTGGGTTTTTGCTCCTCACCCATATCCTTGCAAACAGTTTATTAGACTTTCCTTGAATTACCCAATTAGAGTCTACCATCTGTCTCCTGCTGGGACCCTGACTGACACAGTTGGCAGAATGAAATTTAGCCTACCCAGAAGGTGCAAATAAAATAATGTGCTTTTATTAAGCTGTCATAAAAATAAACGTGGGCTGAGAAAAAAACCTTGTTTGACTTAAGATATGTAAGAAAGCATAAAATCGTAACAAATAAACCATTATCAGTAATACAGGTTTCCTATACATAGAAAGCCTATACATCTGATCACTGGGAGTATTGCAAGAAAGCTTGTTAAAAACCTTGTATGATTATCTTTCTTTTTAAACTTCTAAACCTCAAACACTGCTTTCAGCAAAGAAGTTGAGAAGGGTATAAATTATAACCCTAATAGACTGAGATGAAAAGGATCTGGCTGGGATAAGTACAGATTATAAAGAAACATAAATGAAATAAAAGAATTAAAATCTGCATTAGAAGCAGTAAAAAGCAGAATTGTCACTGAATAAAATCAAGTCAGTGGGTGTAAAAAATTCATTTGAGGAGCTGTATCATAACACAGAGGAAATATATGCAGAGCATCCGCTGAAAATCAGCTGAGATCTAAGTGAAGTTACTAAACAGGCCACAGATAAATATTCAATAGGCAAAGCTTTCCAATATATCAGAATATTTAGAAATTATAATAAGAAAAGTTTCCATTCATGTTAAAAACACATCATATTTAATTATATTTGTTATTTATTTGTTTATATTAATAAATTAATTTATGGGGTTGTAAAAAGAAACTAGCAGAGCTTTAGTTATAACAAATAAAGGGAATGATGTTATTTTATTGGATAGGAAAATTAACTATTGTAAAAATATAAATTATTCACAAATTAACATGGAAGTTTAAATGCAATAATAATCAAAATCCTGAGGGCACTTTTGTTTGGTATGGAATAAAAAAGGCAAGGACTTGACAAAGGGTTCCAAATTTATATCAGAAGAAGTGCCAAAAAAAGAAAATGAAAATTTTGAAAAACGAGTTCAAAGAAAAAAGACTTACCCATTAAATTATACTATAAAGTTATAATAATTAAAACATCATATTGCTTTCACAGTACTGAAAAAAATCACAAAACATGAAACAAAACAGATGTTCTAAAATCTATAATCTCTATAGGTATATAATGAGATGGAACCAGCAAGCCATGGAGAAAAGAGATATTATTTAGTAATTGGTACTGAAAAAGGTGGATTAACTTTTTGAAAAAATATGTTCAATTTTACTTCGTGTTACACCAAAACCAATTCCAAGTGGATTAAATAATTATACTTTAAAAATTATACTATAAAAAGATAGAATAATTAATAAATAGCCATAAGATCTTGGATTAAGAAAGAATTTTCTACATAAAAGTTATGAGAAAAGTCCTAAAAAAATAATTTATTAGTTTAAAAACTTAACCTCTGGATGACAAAAGTCATTGGAGTAAGGGTAGATTGCTGTAACAAAGAGTCAACAACTTTGACTTTACGAGTAACTTTGCTTAAAGAACAAAGTATTTTATGGGCTGTCACTGAAGAGTCCAATGTCTGCCATTCAAGATCACCCAGGTTTTTTCCAGTCCTTTGCTCTGCCATCTTCCAGGGCACTGTTGTTGCCTGCATGGTTACAGCTGGGCCTGTGCCACATCTGGGTTTCTAGCCAGTCAGCAGGGGGTAGGTAGTGAAGGAAGCACTCCCACGGTCTTAAAGGTATCATCAGACAATGGGAAACATCACTTCTGCTCACATCTCATTGGCAAAGAGTTAGCCACATGGTTCTGTTTAACTGCAAAGAAGGTTGTAACATGTATGTACTCCCTAGCAAGGGAGCCACATGCCTAGCTATACTAAACTATGGAAAAAGGAGAGAACAAATTTAGGTGCAAAACAGAAATTTCTACGATACCACTATAAAGACAACTGAAAGAGAGCAGATCAAAGAAAAATATGTGCAGCAAATATAAAAAATAATTGTCATCATTATAAAGAATTCAGTAACAAAAATCAAAAAGAAAAACACTAATGTGCCAATAAAAAATGGGCAAAGGACATACACAAACAGCATAAATGAAATGTCCAATAAACATGAAAATTAGATAGTATTGCTTATAGTAGAAAACATTTGAATTAGGACAATTAAATGCCATTGTTCATTAATCTCTTTGTAAAATCTTTCTTAATGGTCATTCTCAATGCTGGCACAATATGATAGGACCACTTTGGTGGATAAATCAGAGCATTCAAGCCTTTGTGAAATGCACTTGGTTATTATATACCAGGAGCTTTAACCATGCTCTTCTTCTGGAACCCTGAGTCCACATGAGAAATCTACCCTAAGGAAGAAACCCAAAGAGGATACAGATGTGCTCATGGTATATAACCTAAATGCCTGACAATAAGAGAATGGTTGAATGAATTAAGTGTAGGAAGTAATGCTACTACTATCTCTATGGTCCCATCTTGCTTTATGGATGACTTCTGTCTACCTCCCCATGTGGGAAGTGCTAGCAAGGATTATACAGGAATTTCTTCACTCCTTTCTTATTCCTTTCCCAGAGAGAAAGAGCTGAATTGTTTTCAGAGAACATCATATCTATTGGATCACATTCCATATAGTTAGAGATGGCAGGAAACATGCTGTATCTTCTCTCACACTCAGGATTCTTCGGAAAGGTCAGGCTTCCACCACTGCTTCTTCAGGAGTGGCATGATCTGTATCAGAATCAAGACATGCACTCTCCTGGATTCTCCATTCTGCCTCAGTTGGGCTTTCGAGGCAGATCTAAAACTTCCATGCAGGTGGCTAATTAAGTATCTTGGAATTCACTTTATTATCTCAATTATTCAGACAGAGCACCTAAGGTACTGCACTTTGGTTATGGGGAGTGGGAGAGGCTCAGATCCTAGTTTCTTTCTACAAGCTAAATTCTCTAGGTACTTCTGACCTCTGGGAATTCTGGGGTCCTGACTGACAGGGGTTCTTCATTCCCTACATGATTCCCTGTGCTCATTTTCTACTTGTCAGAACATGCAGAGGGTAGCACCCTAAACCTCCAATTCTGGGGGACATCTGTAAGTAAAAGAATATCTATTTTGTTTGAGAATTATGTTTATTTTTTATAGGAAAATGCTATTAGGAAAAGGCTGTATGATAGCTAATGGGAAGGCAAGTAACAGGCTTTTCATTGCAACAATAGAGAAAGCCAAAAAAAATCTTTCCAGAAGACGACATATAAAAAGGCTGGATAATTTTTAAAATATGTTCAAGCTATAGATGAACTGGAATGAAAATAAGTGAAGTTCTCACAGGTCAGGTCCTATTGGACAGAAGAGGTAAGCACCTCATAAAGCTGGTGGCTTTGGCTTTAATAGCCTATCTGGGATTAAAGGCGGAAAACCTTAGGCTACTTGCAAAGCAGAGGTTGTAACAGAGACCCTCCAACATATAAATGAGACCACAGAAGGCAAGTCTTTTGATGGGTAAACATGAAAATTCCCTGTCACCACTCATAAGGAGATGATTAAGAAAAATTTCCAGTCAGACTTGGCCTGTAGGTGAGCAGAATATAACCACGATCCAGTGTTCACATGGGTTTGGGGCTGGAATTCACGAGATAGTATAGCCCCAAATACCTAAGCCACTAATTTGGTTTAGAGTATTCCCAAGTATCTGGGAGAATCACACGCAAATCCTCTCTGGGGAATCATACCACAGATAAAAGGTAGAAGGATCATGAGCTCTCTCCCTTTCAGGCATGTGCAGGCCAACACACGTATGCACACACACATGCATGTACACACACACATTTGAGAACTTAAGCCACCATGAACAATTATTCATAGAAACAAAAATCAGGCAATTTGATCCACAAAGATGGGCAGATATTCAAATAACTAGATTCAGAATATGAAATAAGTATATGTTTAACACTTTTAAATAAAAGCAATGGATAAAAGCATGACTAAGGAATAAGAGGCTATGAAAAATGAGCAGTCAGGCAGGTTAGCAAGAGAGGAATAGAACTTCTAGAGTTAAAAGCACAGTGAATACAATTAGAAATGTAACAAATGGGTTAAAAAAGATTAGACATTTAGCAATTCCAATCTCAGGAATGTATCATAATAAAACAAATTAACAAGCAAAAAACCCTATCACTGACATGCTCATTGTGACAATTTTTACAAAGAAAAACATGGGAATGATCTGTGTGGTCAATAATGTTTTCATTAAAGAAGCATTAAACTTTTTTAAAAAGGAGATTAGATGTAGTTGAAGGAAGAACTAGTCAATTAGTCAATTAACTTGTGTTAATATTATCTAATAACATCTACAAGTATATGTAGGTTTTTATATTATGATTTAGTATTTTATATCTATATAATTTGACTTTGATTTCAATTTACAAAGGACATTTACTTATAAATTCACATTATCCTGATGGTAATCCCATGGGATTTTCAGGGTAGATATTAATTCCCCAAATAGACTGTAAAGTCTTTGAAAGCAGACACTAAAATGTATTTTTGGTCTTCCACAAAATGATTACATGCAATCTGTTGAGTAAATATAGTTAAATCTATTCAATGCTTCTCCAATTTGTAATGTATTTGAACAAAATATCTACTCTTTAGATACCTTTCTCCAGTTTAAAAGTAGCTTTTTTTTTCACAAGTGGTTTTGAAATTCTGAAACTGAAGTTTCTAGAAAGGTACTATGTATAAAGAACACTTTTTTGTTGCCTAGAGTTCCAGATGTGCCCTAACACAGTATTTGTTTTGGGGCAAAGGAAGGGGTATACTTGAATTAGGTAAATATTGATTGAGTGTCTACCAAGTGCCAGACATTGATTTGGTAATTTACATATGTTATAATCTCATTAGTCTTGTGAGGAAATGCCCCAAGTGTTTTTTGTGTGTATGACACAATGGGTAAAAGAATCATTTATTAAGTGCTGTGTTTTGTGTCAGGCACTGTGCAAGTTACCTTACATATTTTTTTTTCTTCAAATAGCTAACCAGCTTCCCAGAATTTATATGGATTATTCTCACAGAAATTTCTCCTGCAGGAGGTAGAGTGCCATTAGAATAACACCTGAAGTCTGCTCAGACCCAATAACTTCTCCAAGATTCATGGTGACAAGAGAGGCCATAATGAAGGGAAAGTCCAGCCACCCTTCCTCACAGCCTATGTTATATGGGAATAGGAGGTCAATAGACTACTCCTCAAAATAAAAGTTACTAGGAGCAGTTCAGTGGGGGCTTCCAGGCAGTACCTTGGAAGGGAGGCAGAAACTATAGACCAAGGTCACTATTGTAAGAACCTATAATAGATCTGTAGTCTTTTGTTTATCTCTTGTTTTAACTTCATTAGTGGAAATTATGTATTGGGGCCTACCAGAATGTCCTACAAAAATTCAAAGAAGTCATTCAAGAAAATAAAACCTAATAGTTTGGGGTGACCAAGCACAATTTGGAACCAAAGCTAGGATCATGGCAGGACTCTAGCACCGAAGCTGGCCTAACCTGGGTTGTAGAGTATACAGAACAATGAAGTCTGAGTGGGGACAGCCTTTCCTTCCCCATAAATCTAGATGACAGCTTTAAAAATATTAATAAATCACAACAAACATCTGTGTGGTACTTACTTTATTCCAAGCACTGTTCTAAGTGACATATGTACATACATCAAATCCTTTTTTGGTGAGTACCACCATTCATCTTATTTTTAAATGAGGACACATCTGCTAAGATTATGGGTACTTTATGACACAGCCAGGTTTAAATACAGGCAGTCTGGCTCATCAGCACTATCTCTACCTCCTCTCACACACCAATAAGACGCTCTTATTACAAGGATGTACAAAGGATTTTGGTGACTAAAACGTAATATATAACATAGGTGTTCCATATTAGTTGTACAGGGTGCTCATAGAGTGAGGTCTCCTAAGAGAGTGAAGTCTGAGAGCCTTAATTACCTTACTTGCACAGCTAACTTGGACAATTGTGATTTGCAGTCATTAGAGCTCAGTTTCTGTTTATGCCCGAGCAACCCTGCACTCATTCATTCATATATCTTTACAAAAGAGCCAGGGCAATGTCCACAATAGCTAGAATATGAAGATTCCAGATGTCCATCAGCTGATGAATGAATAAAGATGATGTAGGGTATGTGTGTGTGGGTGTACCATCAAACTGAATATTACTCAGCCATCAAAAAGAATGACATCTTACCATTTGCAACAGCATGATGGAAATAGAGTGTATTATACTAAACAAAATAAGTCAATCAGAGAAAGAAATACCATATGATTTCACTCATATGTGGAATTTAGGAAACAAAACTGATGAACATAGGGGAAGGGAAGGAAAAATAAAATAAGATAAAAACAGAAAGGGAGGCAAACCGTAGGAGATTCTTAATTACAGGACACAAACTGAGTGGCTAATTGGAAGAAGGGCATTAAGGAGGGCACTTGATATAATGAGAACTGGGTGTTATATGCAACTGAAGAATCATTAAATTCTATCCCTGAAACTAATAATACACTATATGTTAACTAACTTGAATTTAAACAAAATCTAAAAAAAGAAAAACAAGAGCCAGTGCTCCTGTGCAAACCTCTCCCATGATCACACTGTGTGATCTGTGCCTGTGGTTCCCTTCCCCTAACCTTGGATCAAGCATCAAAAGCTGATTATCTGACTTTTCCTTAACCCATGGTTTCAAATAAGGAACCCTTTCCAGATCTGCAGGAGTGGTAGATCATTTACTTTGTTTCCCTAGAACTCTACCTCTCTTCTGTAAAATCCTCTCCCTCTAGCCCCACTGCCCTTTGTCCTTTAAATCCCTCTAGAGTATGCACCTCTATTATAGTCATGTTACATCCATAATTTCCAGAAACAAGTAGTAGGAGAACCCTTACAATATAGGGAATATGTGAACTTTTCTCTGATGACACCGGAGCAAGTAGAGCAGCTGGGGAGAATGGCCAATGAGCATGTGGAGGTAAGTGTGAATATAGGCAACCAGAGGTGTGATTTGGGGAAGAAGGCATGCAATAGTTACACAGTGGGCAATAGAAGTAACCAAAGAAGAGTAGATCAGGAGAGTTCCCAGACTTTACTGAAAAATGATTTGGGCCTGGGAAGTGACCTGGAGGCCAAGAACCCCGATAATCTCTTTGGGAGATCATAGATCTTTCCTTTCTCCAACCGCATTTCTTCCATCTCTTCTGCCTCTAAAACCTCTATTTTGATAATCAGAGTAGGAATTTAAGACCAGATGCTCATTACCAAGAAGTATATTGACTCTGTCCTCGTGTTCTTTTTAGTACTCAGAACTCTCATCTTACCATAAAGTTTGAGCATTAAAATATAGTTCCTTCTTATATAAATAGAAAAATCTGTTTGGAAACAGACATATAGACTGTTCATCAAGCTATTGCCCAATTCAAACCTACTCATTTAAATGATTATGAACTTCATTTTCCAGACACTTCTCAGTTTGGAATCAATGAGAAGTGTGTCTCACCATGCAAACTCTTCTGGTGGTGGAGTTGAAGACATTGAGTGTCATGTCAGAGAAATTAAGTTCCATCCTCACACTGCCTTTCTGCCTTTCCACAGAGAACAATGCTATAAATCCCAAGTAATGTCTGATATATTTTACCCACTCCTTCCAGTCGTGGTCATGATTGATTTTGAACTAAGTGCTAGTGACTGCCTCATTACATTGGCCTCAGAGAATTGTCAAGTTTGTTTTCAGAGAAAACTTTTCAAACTATGTAATAGGCCCCAATAACAACAACAACAACAACAAAAAACCCCAAAACAAAAACAAACAAACAAAAAACGAAGAATATTGATAGCCAGAAAGAGAAGCAAGGTGCATTACTATGGCATTGGCATCCTTCTTTAGAGATCAAGAGAAATATGACAAGCGTGACTCCTATTATTGTTGTAGCATATTGCATTCAGCTATGATGAAGCGGCCTGTGGAAGTGTATCCTGAGGTATTTCCACTTCATGCATTTGGCATTGTTATTAGTTATTGCACTTAAGATACATTGGTCTGTTTACTCCTCATGTTTCCTCACAGAGAAAATGTTAACCATGGAAAAAGAATATTTGATGTTACAAATTATCTAGCTTGCTAGACCCATTTCCCTTTTAGTATGCAATTATTTGTTTAGCTTCCCTTAGCAAATGAAATTTCAAGGGCATTTCAAGGAATATAAATAATATAAAAGGGAAGTAGAGCCCCAAAGAAGGCTTCTTTCCTTTCCTTTTCTTTCTTTCTTTCTTTCTTTTTTTTTTTTTTTTTTTGTATTCAGGAGCAGCATTGAATCATGCATATGTATGAATCAACAAAATCAGGTTAGCTAAGAAATTGGAAATTGCACTCCACTAGAACATTTGTCTTGCTCTAGAGATCTTTGTTACGGATTTGAAGGACTAATAAAAAATCACCAGCATGACTGGAACAGATGTTTTTTATGGACTTGGGTTGTTAATAGTCTTTTTAGCTTCTCCTAAGGACTTAAGCAGATTCTTCACTTGTCCTCAATACCTGAAATTATGTTAACATTGTCCAAAATGTACACTAACAAGGTATATTTAAAATGCCATAAATTGGAATGGGGATCCTGGAGACTTTGACAAAGCAGAATAAAATTTAAAAGCAGCAAAGAGAGATAGGTGTTGGGTAGACAAATAGATCAATGAATAAATAGAAGATATGGGAATATAAATAAAGATAGATTTCAGATGGATCAATAATAGCATGAAATAGACAAAACAAAAAAATAATTAGCTAATCATCATTTTCTTCTTATGGCACAATTACCAGGATCACAGGAAGCATGGACTAGAAAATAAACTCAAAATGCTGCTCCTATACTTACCTTGATGGTGTGCCTGAAGTGCTTTCCCTAAGAATTCATATGCAACACTCTTTCTAAGCCCTTACAAGTCACTCCCAGTGGAGGCCAAAATTGATCAATTTTGCAGAGACCAAAATAGGTAAGAAACAGCAGCTAACAAGTTTCCTGGTGTCACAGGGATGACTATTTGTTGCCATCTTTTAAACTGCATGAGTAGGTGCAAATGGGGCACCTGCCCCCAGCCTTGCCCTCTCTGCCCATCTCAGTTGGAACACACTCCTGCTGAGCATGCCCAGTCCCATTCAGCTTAAGGCCATTTTGCCATCTGCTTCCTCAATTCCTGGTGTTGCCCACAATTTATTTCCTCTCATTAATGAGCAATGGTACAGGATGGGGGCAAAATAAAGCCTACTAGCATAGGACAATGCTGTGCATTTTCTCCTTTCATTAATTACAAAGAGATGGTTCTGATGCTGGTTTCAAAGCCAGCTCGCCACCAGCAAACTATGTGTAGCTCTGAGCCTCAGTTTAACTCCTCTGTAAAATCAGGGTATGTATTTTCTCTCTCAAGATTGTTGTGAGGTAGGAATGAGTAATTCACATGGAAGTGCCTAAAATTGTAGTAGCACATGGTGAGCAGTCAATAAATGGGTATTACTACCACTCATTTATTCATCAATTCTACAAACATACTTTGAACTTTCCCCAACTATGTTAACTTATATGAAGTTATAAGGACAGAGAAAAATAAAGACATTGACCTTTCAAAAAGCTCCTATTCTAAGAGAAGAAGCAAACATGTAGACAAATATCTATTCTCCATAATACATAATTAAATGTGCCAAGAAAGGCATACCTGCAATTAGAGTTTGAAAATAAGGGGGAAGGGGCAAAATCCACTTTTTAAAAATATTTTATTTATTTATTCATAAGAGACACACACACAGAGAGAGAGAGAGAGAGAGAGAGAGAGGCAGAGACACAGGCAGAGGGAGAAGCAGGCTCCATGCAGGGAGCCGGACGTGGGACTCGACCCCAGGTCTCCAGGATCACACCCCGGGCTGCAGGCGACGCTAAAACGCTGCACCACCAGGGCTGCCCCAAAATCTACTTTTAAAATTTTTAAAAATGATGGCTGCCTTTCTTGCAAGTTTGATGAAAATCATCAGCCCATGGATTTAAGAACCTCAACCAAACGCAAGCAGGAAAGTAAAAAGATAAGAAAAACAGAAAATTATGCCATAACACATTGTAGTCAAATTGCAAGAAATAGAAAAAAAAAAAAAGAAAGAAAATGTTTTAAGTATTCAGAGGAAAAAAGACACATTATAGGAGATCAACAATGATTTCTGACTTCTAATCAGAAATAATCCAAGCCAGAGGACAATGAATCATATCAGTAAATTGCTGAGAGAAAATTAAATCTCTTAGTTAAGAATTCTATATCTGATGAAAATATATTTCAAAATTGAAGATGAGGGGCCCCCTAGATGGCTCAGTTGGTTGAGGGTCTGACTCTTGGTTTTGGCTCAGGTCATGACCTCAGAGTCAGAGATCAAGCCCCTCATCAGGTAGCACTGAGTCCACTTGAGAGATTCTCCTTCTCCCTCTGCCCCAGTCATGCTCTCACACATGCATGCTCTCGCTCTCTCTCTCAAATAAATAAATAAATAAATAAATAAATAAATAAATAAATATCTTTAAAAATGGAAGATGAAATAAAATAGGTTCAAATAAACAAAAGTGGAGAGAATTCATAGCCAGCAAATCCACCCTACGAGAAAAATTAAAATTCTTCAGGATGAAGGAAAATAATGTCAGATGGAGAGATAGATCTATAGAAAGAAGTGAAGAATACAGAAAATGGTAAAAACTGTGGGGAAATTAAGATTATTTTCTTTCTTTAACTTCTTTAAAAGATAAAAATAAGGTAACTGTGGGGTTAATAATATATTAATAAGATATCACATATTGGGGTGCCTGGCTGACTCGGTGAGAAGAGCATGTGACTCTTCATCTCAGGATCATGAGTTTGAGCCCCACATTGGGTGTAGATATAATATAATAATAATAAAAAACTTTTAAAAAGACATACATGTTGCATTTTAACAACAGTTATACAAAGAAGGGAGGGAAATAAGTAGACATATACTGTCCTAAGGCTCTCATATTAAACATGAAGTAGTATAACAACTTAAGATAGACTGTGACATGTTAAGGAGACAAACTGTAATTCCTGAGCAACTACTAAAAAATAAATATAACAAAGCCTACTTTAGCTAAAAGTTAATAGTGGGGACAAAATGTAATAAGAAATATATTGATTCATCCAAAAGAAGTAAAAACAGAAGGAAAAAAAATGAGGGGACAACCAGAAAATATATATCAGAATGGCAGCAATAGGAGTCATTGCCTTAAATGTAAGTGGATACACACAACAATTTAAAGTCAGAGATTGTCAAACTGGATGAAGGGAAAACATAGTTACAACTATGAGAAACACAGTCGAAATATAAAGATACAGATTTAAAGGGTGGAAGAAGATGTACCATGCAAATATAATCATGCAAAAGCTGGTGTGATTGTATTTATATCAAATAAAATGGAATTCAAAACAAGGGATGTTACTGGAAATAAAAGAATTCATTTGGTAATGATAAATGGCATCAATTCATTAAAAGACATAACAATATTCAATGAGTATGTATCTAACAGAGCTTTAAAATACATGGAGCAAAACCTGCACTAAAAGGAGAAATAGATAAACACATGATTACAGTTGGAAATTTCAGTGCTCTTCTCTCAATAATTGATAGAACAAGTAGAGAGAAAAGTAATACGGCTAGGGGAATACATATTACATTTCATCAAAACGAACCATATGAACCAAATCAAGTCTCTGTACTTTTGTTTTGAAGAAACAGGACTATACAGAGTGTGCTTTCTAATCATAGTGAAATATAAAGTAGGACAACACCACAGCTTTTTCTTTGAAAAGATTAATAAAATTGATAAGCCCCTAGAAATATATTTTTAAAAAAGAAAGCAATGAGCTATCAAGCTACAAAAAGACACAGAGGAAACATAATGTATATTACTTAGCGGAAGAAACCAATCTGAAAAGGCTACACACTGTACATTCCAACTACATGACATTCTGGAAAAGGTAAAACTATAAAGACAGTAGAAAGGTCAGTGGTTGCCAGGGGTTTGGAGGGAGGGTGTGATGAATAGGTAGAGCAAAGGATTCTTAGGGCAGTGAAACTACTCTTTATGATACTGTAAGGGTGGATACATGTTATTACTCATTAGTCAAACCCCACAGAATTTGCAAAAATAGAGTGAAGCGTAATGTAAACTATAGGCTTTTAAAGTCAATGATAATACATCAATATTGGCTCATTCTTTTAACAAATGAATGATATTAACACAAGATGTTAATAATAGGGGAGGAACTGGGGAGAGGGGTATATAGGAACTCTGTACTTACTACTCTATTTTTCAGTAAATCTAATATTGCTCAAAAAGTTGATAGTTATATTTCTTAAAAGGAGAGATAAAACTCAAATAGCCAGTATCCTAAAAAAAGAAGAGACATTATAGGTTTTATATATACTTAAAAGATACTAAAGGGATATTGTGAAAACTTTTGCCACTACATTTGACAGCATACATAAAATGGCCAGGTTTCTTAATAGATAAAGCTTGCTGAATCTGAAACAAGAAGAAACAGAAAATATAAATAGCCCTATATCTGCTAAAGAGCTAGGATCCATAATTTAAAACACTTTCAAATGGCTTTACTTGTATATTCTATCAAACGTTTTTAAAATAAACATGATCAATCTTACAGAAAACTTTTTAGAAAATAGAACACGAAGGAACACTTCTCAGCTTGTTTTACTGAAAAAGACATTACGAGGAAAAAATTACAGGCCAATAATTCTCATGAAATATTACTAAATGAAATCTAGTAGTATTTGAAAAGAGTAATACCACATGGTCAAGTGGGATTTATGCCAGGAATGTAAATTTGGTTTAACACGCTCAAAGATGAATCAACTCAATTCATCATACTAAGAGAATAAAGGAGAAAAGACAAATGATCACCTCAATAGATACAAAAAACTTAAGTTGACATAATTCAAATCAATAAACAGTAATAGGAGATTCCCCAAGCTGATAGAGGACATCTGTAAAAAACATACAGCTATTGAATGGTGAAAAACTTAATCCTTTCCCCCAAAAGTTCAGCAACTAGACAAGAATGTCTCTTCTCACCACTACTATTCCACCTTGTACAAGAGATCCTCTCAAGTTTGGCAAGGCAAGAAAAAGAAATAAACCATTCAGACTGTAAACAAAAATATAAATTTTTTATTCATAAACAGCATGTAGAAAATCCTAAGGAATCTACATACCAAAAAGGCTACAAGAATAAGTGAGTTTAGTGTCAGTTTATAAGATCAACATACAAAAATTTGATTTCTATATACTAGCAATTAAGAATTAAATTTTTTAAATGCTACTAATAATAGCATCTGAAATATTAAATGCAAACATTTACATATAAATTTACCACTGTATGTGCAAGACCTACACTGAGAACTACAAAACAACAAAATTAAAGATAAATAAATGGAAAGAAACGACATGTTCAAGGACTAAAAGTTTTAATATTGTCAAGATGTTATGTTCGTATATTGAAATCTGAACACCATGGACCTCAGAATGTGACTGTATTTAAAGATAGAGCATTTAGAGAGGTAATGAAGACAAATGAAATCATAGGGTGGGCCATAATCTAATATGAGTGGTGTACTTATAATAAAAAAATTAGGACACAGACACACACAAACCCAGAGGCAATCATTTGAAGACATAATGAGGAGGCAGCCATCTGCAAGCCAACAAGAGAGGCTTCAGAAGAAAACAAACTTGTGGACACCTCGATCTTGGGCTCCCGACCTTCAGAACTGTGAGAAAATTAACTTGTTGAGGTCACCCGTCTGTGGGTTTTTTTGTTTTTGTTTTTGTTTTTTTTTTGCTATGATAGCCTAGCAAACTAGTACAGATTTCAACTCTCCATTGATCTGTGGATGCATTGCTATTGTAATCACAATCCAAGTGAGCATTTGTGTAGAAATTAATAAGACTGTAAAAATTATATGGACAAGGAATAAGATAAGAAATAAATCATTCATGTGAAACATCGAAATGATCTTGAAAAAGAACATGGAAGATGTACACTACCTGATATGAAAACCTATCATAAAACCATTGTAATCTGGATAGTGCATAATAGGATAGACAAATAAAAAACAGGAAACAAACAGACCCATATATATGCTATTAGTTGACTGTTTACAAAGGCACCAAGGAATTCAGCAGGTAAAGGAATCTTTTCAACAAATTACTCTGGAACAACTAGATAATCATATGGGGAAAAATGATTTTCAACTCCTACCTCACAATATGCACAAAAATTAATTTGAGATAGATCACAGACCTAATCACAAAAGTAAAAGCTATAAAGCTTCTAGAAAAAAAAAGGAAGAATATTTTCATGATCTTGGAATGGGCAAAATTTCCTTAGGCAAGACTTGAAGAGTATTAACTAGAAAATGTTAATAATAACAAATTGAATCTTACCAAAACATAAAGCTCTGTTTGTTGAGACAAAAATAAAAGAAAAATGAACAGGTAAAGCAAAAGTGGGGAAAATATTTATAACACATGCATAGATCAAAGGACTTATGATCAGAATAAAGATGTCCCACTAATCAATAGTATGAAGCCAACTCAATGAAAGTACCAGCAAAAGATTTGAACAAACTCTTGCAACACAAGACATGTGAATGGTCAATATTCAATGTAAAGATGCTCAGTGGACTAGGAGAGTATTTCAGTGGCTTGGACAAGAGTAGCATCGATGGTGAAGAGCAATCACAGTCTGGATATATTTGAAAGTAGAACCAACAGGATTTTTTGGTGGATTGGATGTGGGGTATGAGAAAAAAGAGAGGTCAAGAAGGATTCTCAGTTTTTAGTCTGAGCTCTATTAAGATTTGAACCTAGTCAATATTGCTCTAGAGCTAGCAAATGCTGAGGGCTGCCTTCCTCCTTCATAACTCCTCTGATAGTCACTACTGATGCCTGTTCAATCCACAGGCCCTGCAGCTTCATGAATCATTCAAGCCCACCTGCCACCTTCTCCTTAGAATCTGCCTTTCCCACCTCATTGTCTGGTCAAATCTAGTTTGTGCCTTTCTGCCCAGTTCCTTTGGATTTGATGCTCATTTTGACCCCCTGGTCCTCAACTATACCTCTGTCCATAGACTCTTTTCGGATTCTGCACTCTCGTACCCCCTTGCTCCATGCCCTGAAGCCTTAGGTTACTACAAACTCACACCTTTGCAACAAACCTCAGGTACAGCAAGGGCTCATGACAGCTTATACTGACAAGGGGAGAAGTTCCAAAAATCATAACGTTTTAAGGAAAGACTAGGTAAACCCATGTCCTGCACAAGAACTCAGCCAAAGGGTCAGGTTGGGGCTGAAATTCAGCCCATGCTGTAGTCTCAAGATCTGAGCCCCAGTGCTAGGCAGCAACCTACAGGAAGCAGTACCTTTTCCTAATTCATTCACTCAAAGGAGAGGTCTTTTATGTAAGGCATTTTTTTTTTCTAATTTGCCCGAAGGTGCCATTTGTACAAAAGAAGTCTCTATTTCATGGCCAGACAGGCATGACTCTGATTCTCAAAGGTTGTACTTTTTTTTCCCCTAGAAACAACAGTGAGAACCTTAATAGAGCACTTTAAACTGTTGTCTCTCTTGCTTAAAATTTTTGAAAAAACTCAAGTTGAAAGACGAAACCAAACTTCATTGATATCGGCATATCAGAAGGCAGTTTTCCTAGGTAGCATCTTTGTTTTGTCCCACATCAGCACATCACTGTTTCTCCTCCACTCCAGAAGTGCAAACAGCTTTTGTTTATTTCTACTGAACATCATTCCTTTTTCTCTGATATTGTCTCGATTGAACCTGAGAAGCTGACATAATTGTGCAACTCATATCTAGTGAAAGTTGAACTTTGAACAGTAACTGGAGATCTGAGCAGATAAAGGCATCTGACAAGAGTTTGTACTTGACAACACTAGCATCCCTTCCCTTTTGAATAATAATATAACCAGTTCAACACTCAGTATTTTCCTGCTGTTGCAATGCTGAATTCAAGTGTCAGTATGACCTGTTTATCTGGTAAAAACTCAATTAATTTGTGCCCAGACTCATCAATTACTCTTAATTCACATTTGACCATTGTATCTGGTCCCTGAACTCTGGTCCCATTTTTGCATGGAAACCTCTTTTTTTTTTTTTTTTTTAATGATAGTCACAGAGAGAGAGAGAGAGGCAGAGACACAGGCAGAGGGAGAAGCAGGCTCCATGCACTGGGAGCCCGATGTGGGATTCGATCCCAGGTCTCCAGGATCGCGCCCTGGGCCAAAGGCAGGCGCCAAACTGCTGCGCCACCCAGGGATCCCGGAAACCTCTTTTTTAATAAAAACATAATCATGCTCTGGCATATAGCCACTCACTGCTGATTGTCACTAGGACCATCCTATCACCACAGCTGCTGAATTTCCTTGAACGTATTTCAGCAATAGGTTCAGGGAGGCTTCTTTTTTAAGAGAGAGTAAATTAAAAAAAAAAAAAAATCTGTCTATAGGGGTGCCTGGGTGGTTCAGTCAGTTAAGCATCTGCCTTTCACTCAGGGCATGGTCCTGGGTCTGGGATTGAGCCCCACCTCGGGCTCCCTGCTCAGCAGGGAATCTGTTTCTGCCTTTCCCTCTGCTGCTCTCCCTGCTTGTGCTTGCTCATTCTCTCTCTGTCAAATAAATAAATACAAATCTTTATTTTTTTAATACAAATCTTTAAAAAAAATTATCTATAAATACTAATAAGCTCTTTCCACATTGTAATTAATGCAGGAAGGCCTGTGGTGGTGGTGAATAACACTGAAGCAGATGCAATGCACACACTAGGTACTCAGTGAGTATTTGTTAAACAAGAGAGTAGTCCTAACTCTTATAACCAGCTTGTGTCAGGTGATGTCATTTCATAGGGCCTCAGTTTCCTGGTTTAACATCCAAATGCTGGAAAAATTAAGATTCTAAGATCCAGAACAGGGGCCTCTGAAAATTCCCATCTCTCCTATCAAAATTTTCTGAAGTATTCCATAGGCAAATTGAAGACAAAGGCTGAAAATAAAAGCTCCTGGAACTCAAATGGCCTTTGCAACCATCTATGAGTCAGTACCCCATTACTGGGCAACTTCAGAGAACAGGCATGAAAGTCCTAAGAGATTTTCTCAAATAGCTCAAGCAATGTGGAGATTCAATAGATCCAAACAATATGTTGCAGCATATCCCACCCCTCTCTTATTTTTTATCTTTTTTTCCCAACTCCATATAATTTTTAAAAGAAAATTCACCTTGGGGTCTTGTTTGTTTTTCAGGGATTCAGTTATTTCATCTCCTAGTAACTCTTTGGGGTATTTAAAAAGCACTGGTTGGGAAAAATCTTTAGGCCATTTAGTTTTTTCCAATCTTTTGAATAAAATCACTGATCTTAACAAGGCTATGATATTAATACAGTTGAAGACCAAAAAATGTCTAAGTAGATACACTTAGAACAAAATCTTTGTATGGTCTACACTCAGCAAATATTCTCTCACTCCATCTTTTAAGTTTTGATCTCTTCCATAGACATTTTCATGGATAATTTGATTAAAATCAAAGAGGCAATTCTAAAGATTAGTCATAGACATGTCACTAACCTGAGATTCACAAGAATTCATCTCTACTTCAGCTCTAAGTAGTAATATTTAGCTATGAAGCATTGCTCAAAATATCCTGGAATTTGATATTTGGGAGGAAATATAGAGGTCAATCTTGCAATGAGGAATTAATTTACAAGAAAGCTTCTCTTGTATAACCTATATAATTACTTCCTGTGATTAAAAACTAACAAGATTTTACTATTTCCTGCCTATTTCTATTACTAGATAGGTATGGTAGAAAGATTGAACTGCCACTTCCAATGTTTTGGTCATAGTTCTAGTTTCTGAAGCAACAGAGTAAATTAATAATAGCCTACATATTTTAAGCATTAACTAAATGTATAATTACTTCATTTAAACTTCACAATAGCTACTAGCTCTGACCAAAATGGAAATAGATAGATGGATGGATGGATAGATAGATAGATAGATAGATAGATAGATAGATAGATAGATGAAACAAAGCTTTCTGATAATGAAAAATCAGCAGCACAGGACTATGGTCCCCAAGAAAAGGGTAAGAACAAAGGTAAGCCTTATAATTCTGCAGCCTACTACCTTGAGACAGTTTCTAAGCCACAGTACAGGAAAGGGTACCCAATGGTCTTATTTATATGAAGAGACAGATATGGAAGTTCAAGAGAGTAAAACAGCTATAACCTATGGAATAGAAAGTCAAGGGTGGAGGAGCAGCACTGAAAGAGTGTAGATACATGCTCTGCAGATCTACAAAGGGATGTCCCTTAAGTCTTTGGATGAGGACTGATCTACATATGCATGAAAGTAAATTCCCTAAAGCCCAGGGGAATTCCTCTGGAAAGCAAAAGATCAAACAGTGCCCAAAGTTTATACCATGTTCCCACCAGAGTGGACAAATCTTGTAATACACAGGGTACCAGGTAAAATCATCAGAAGGGTATGACCCTAGTAGCCATATTAAATTACCCATAAAATAAAGACTGCCCCAGACCTGCTATAACAAGCTTTAACAATCCCTGAAAGTTCCAATTGATTCCAAATAATTGCATACTAGAACAAGTCCAACACTATTTAAAGGAATACCCCAAAGTCAACACCCAACAACATAAAATTCACAATTCTAGACATCTAATCAAAATTTACCAGACGAGCAAATAAGCAAGAAAATGTTACACTAAATCAGGATAAAAAATCAATTACTGGACCTACACTGAAATGACAGATGATATAATTAGCAAATAAGGACACTGAAGAAAGTACAGATGGTCCCTAATTTACAATTGTTCAACTTATATGCTCTTTCAAATGGCACTAAAGTAATACACACATTCAGTAGAAACTGTACTTCAAATTTTGAATTTTGATCTTTTTTTGGGCTAGTGATATGTCATATATGCAATGATACTGTCTTTCAATGCCTTGGGGTTAAATTTTAATATATGATTTTGCCCAACTGTAGGCTGATAGGTGTTCTGAGCATGCCTAAGGTAGGCTAGTCTAAGCTATGAGATTCAGTAGGCTAGGTATACTGTATTAAATGCATTTAAATTTATGATATTTCCAACTTACAATGGTTTTATTGGAACATAACCCCATTTTAAGTCAAGGAAGATGTGTACTATAAATACACTCCATAGGACTAAGAACATGAAGGAAAATACAGGTAGGATGAAGGTACAAAAGATACTTTTCAAAAAAAGATCAAAATGGGACTTAAAACTAAAATGTCTCAAATGAAAATAAAATATCTTTTAGCAATAGAAGCTAAATGTCTCAAATGAAAATACCTTGGACAGGATTAATAGCAGACAGATTAGACAGAAAGAAAAAAGTCAGTTAACTTGAATGCATTGCAGTAGAAACAATCTCACATGAAGCACAGACTGAAAAAGAAAAAAATGAACAGAGCACCAATGGCCTGTGGAATACCAAGTAGTCTAACAGACCAGTCATTGAAATATCAGAAAGAGAGTAGATGTGGAACAAAAAAATATATAAAGATAAAATAATGGCCAAAAATTTTCCAAACTTAATGACTATAAACCCACAGATTCAAAAGATCAACCAACTTCAAGATGAATATGATCATATGACCATAAATAAAAGCATGCTTACATACAACATAATCATACTGTCTTAATCCAGTGATAAAGAGAAAATATTGTGAACACCCAAAGGAAAAATAGGTATATTACACACATAGGAAAAAAGATAAGGATATATTAGAATTTTTGTGTAAAATTATTTGAGGCAGAAAACAGTAGATTAACATCTTTAAAGTATAGAAAGAAAACTTGTCAATGTAGAATTATATACCCAGTGAAAATAACTTTTTAAAATTAAGGCAAAATAATAACTATTTCAGGCAAACCAAATCTATGGAAATCCATTGCTAGCAAACCAGCATTAAAAGAAATAGTAAATTCTTCAGGTGGAAGATAAATGATACTAAATGGAAATCTGGACATACACAAAAGGAAGAAAAGACCTAGAAAGCCCAAATGTATAGGTATCATAGTTTGAGTTCCTATGACACAATACAATAAACCGGGTATTTTATTAACAACAAATACTTTTTTTTCCTCATAGTTCTGGACTCTGAGACGTTCAAGAACAAGACACCAGCAGATTTGGTGTTTAGAAAGAATCTACTCCTAGTTCATAGATGGTGCCTTTCCAGTGTGTCCTCCATGGCAGAAGGGGCAAGAGAGCTCTCTGAATTCTCTTTTGTAAGAACATTAATCTCTCATGACCTAGTCACACCCTAAAGGCCCTGCCTCCTAATACTATCAGTTTAGGGATAAAGTTTTAATATATGAATTCTGGAAGGACACAAAAATTCAGACCCTCATAGAAAGTAAATATAAAAAACTTTTTCTTCACTTTTAATTCTTTAAAAGATAAATAACTGTTTAAAGCAAGAATAAGGGGTGCTTGGGTGGCTCAGTCAGTTAAGTGTCTAACTCTTGGTTTGAGCTTAAGTCATGACCTCAGGGTTCTCTCCCTCTCCCTCCCCCTTCACTATCTCTCTCATAATAAACAAACAAATAAACTTAAAGCAAGAATAATATCGTGGAGTTCATAACATGCAAAATTAAAATGTACAACACTCGCACATAGGAAATACAAATGGAACTAGACTATCATACGTTTCTTACACTATATGTGAAATGTCTTGATATTATTTAAAGCACAGGCACATTATGTTAAGTTAAAAAATATATTCTGAACTGTGTGGAGGTTCCTCAAAGAGTTAAAAATAGATCTGCCCTACGACCCAGCAATTGCACTGCTAGGGATTTACCCCAAAGATACAGATGCAGTGAAAGGCTGGGACACCTGCACCCCGATGTTTATAGCAGCAATGTCCACAATAGCCAAACTGTGGAAGGAGCCTCGGTGCCCATCAAAAGATGAATGGATAAAGAAGATGTGGTCTATGTATACAATGGAATATTACTCAGCCATTAGAAATGACAAATACCCACCATTTGCTTCAATGTGGATGGAACTGGAGGGTATTATGCTGAGTGAAGTAAGTCAATCAGAGAAGGACAAACATTATATGGTCTCATTCATTTGGGGAATATAAAAAATAGTGAAAGGGAATAAAGGGGAAAGGAGAAAAAATGAGTGGGAAATATCAGAAAGGGAGACAGAACATAGACTCCTAACTCTGAGAAACAAACTAGGGGTGGTAGAAAGGGAGGTGCGCGGGGGGTGGGGGTGACTGGGCAACAGGTACTGAGGGGGGCACTTGACGGGATGAGCACTGGGTGTTATTCTGTATGTTGGCAAATTGAACACCAATAAAAAATAAATTTATAAAAAAATAAATAAATAAAAATAAAATATTGTGTAAGTCCCAGAATAATCACTAAAAATAAATAAAACAAAAATTTATAGCCACTAAACCAATAATGGAGATAAAATGGAATAAAACATATAATCAAAGAAAACAGGTAAAGAGGAAAAGGGAAACAAAAAAACAGAAAACAAATAACAAGTTAGTAGATTTATATCTGGCAATATCATTAATTACAGTTAAATTCTCTAGTACTCCAATCAAAGGCAGAGATTGTCAGAGTAAGCTTGAAAGACCCAAATATATGCCATTAATAAGAAAACTTCTTTCAATATAAAGATACAAAATAGGTTAAAAACAGAAAGATAGGTAATGATATACTATGTAAACACAAAAAAAGTGCAAGGAATGACAATAATTAGAATAACTATATTAGCATCAGATATAGTAAATGAAAAAATAAAGGGGACATTTCATAATGATAAAGGGGTCAGTCAATTCACCAAAACAATCCTAAACATGCAGACACTTAATAACAGAGCTTCAAAATACATGGAGCAAAAGTAAGAGAACAGAGAAGAAAAATAGACAAATCCATAATTATAGTTGGCAAGTTCAACACTCTTCTATCAGTAATTGACAGAAGTAGTAAACAGAAAGTCATTAAGGTATAGAAAACTCTTCAGAATTAAAGAGGCAGTCTTCATTTTTCTTGATTATATTTGGACTGATAACTCCTTTCTTGCTGCATATGACATTACATAGACTTCTTGCTGGACCGGTCATGATTCAGCATGGCAAATTGTAGCTAAAGAGTATAATCCAACTAATACCAGGATGCATTAAAAAGCTTCCAAACATGTGGGTATAAAAATGCAAAGATAGCAATTTAACTAGGGAGAAGAAGCTATTTTCTTCTCACTAGATCAAAAACTAAGACAAACAGAAAACCTCAACACGTTTCCCTCCATTCTTCTTATATATAGTTATTAGCAACCGTATCCTTGCCCCTTCACAATACACGTGTCCAAATATACATTGATCCAGCCATCCCCAAGCATCTAAACCTACGTTTTTATGTATGTGTATGGGTTGATGGTGTCAGACATTTCTAAAAAGTATCCTTCACTGCCTGAGCATCACTGGCAGGCAGATCCCATATTCCAGTATACACTTGTTCCTTCTAGCAACAATAGTCCAGATTCTTTTCACACATTGATGAAGACACCAATATCAAGTAGTAGCTTCTCCTCCATAGTAAGTTCATTAACACAATGTTTAATGTAAATTAGTAAACTGACCAACTGGTTTTCCAGAAAAAGAACGGCTCATGTTCTCTCTCGCTCTTGCTCTAATTCTTTCTAACCTGTCAAATAAAACCCCAATCTTACCTTAGTGATTATTTTGCAGCTTTGAATTGTTTTGCATAAAATGTATCTGTTCATTAATAATTCAATGATGAAACTGTAAAGATAAGGCTGTCAACAAGCCTCCTGCCTGATGGACTGGCTTTGATGGGCCATAGCTCAGGTGCTTGCCAGGAGCTAACTTAGAAAAATCTCTAAAGGTTCTTGGAGTACTATCTTAGGTACTGCTTATCCTACAGTGCATCTTTTTTCTTCCTAGGTACCCAGAACAATTTCACATGGGCAAAAATTGAAGCAAGAGAAGGGAAGTAGAGAAAGACAGTAGAAGATTTTAAGTTTTTGCATATTTTTAAGTCTCTGGTATTATGTAAGATTCCTTACATACATTACAATTCAGCAGCAATAAAAAGCTTCTTAAGAAAAAACTGTTTTCAAAGAAATTTATTCTCCTACTCCCTTTCACTTCCATGTCTATCAATTCCCTTCTTACACCTCAGACAGTTTCTATGACATCATATTCCTCCATTCAAAATACATCTTTCTAGTAAAATAAGAACCCAAAAATATGTGCCCAGGAAATCCCTCATGTATCATGAATGCTTCTACTTTCTTAATAGTTCTTAATTATCACTACTTTTTTTAAGTGACTAGTTTTAAAACTATCAAATTTATCAAGGGCCATGAATTTCCCAAATTAAATCTTTTTTTAAGATGTATTTATTTTTTGAGAAAGATACAGAGAGAGAGTGCAAGTGAGTGGGGGGGGGGGGCGGTAGGGCAAAAAGGCAGAGGGAATCTCAAGCAGACTCCCGAGTGAGAGGGGAGCCTGATGCAGGGCTTGATCTCACCACCCTGAGATCATGACCTGAGCCGAAATCAACAGTCAGATGCTTAACCAACTGGGCCACTCAAAGCCTGTAAAATTAAATTATTTTTTAAATAATTTTTAGAGATCAAATATTGGGCTCAAAAAGCTACCAGAAAATGTTAAAGGAAAAGCTATAATTCTCACAATAAGGGCACATATAAAACTAAACACTGGACTTTAACTTGACAAGGTTTTTGGAATCTCACAGCTTTTGATCCTATAACAACTATAAAACCTATTCTGCCCTGGGCAGAGGGAAAATCAGAGGCAATTCTTACTAAAACGAAAAACATCAAGTTCCCCCTTTCCTTTCTGCTATATCCTATTTCATGATGGCAGTGATTATACCTATTCTTCAAATATTTCACAATTTATCAAGTGTTTTCGAGCAGTCCAGGCTAAAGGTTTGAGCTTCTGCAGCATGTGGAACAGAATCCATTAGCAGAGTGGGAAAAGCTTGGGAGATGTGAAGTCCTGGAGATAAAACCACAGTGAATTATTAGGGAGTAGCAGAACTTGTTCAACAGTCTTATAACTGTGCCACATGTTCACAGAGTACCAAGGGTACTGGGTCATAATTTGTCACCAAGGACAAATCAACTGTTAATATCTATTTAGTAATTATTTATTATACTATATTATAGAATTGGATTTAAATTGACTTGTTATAGAATTATAGCATGGGAACTGTGGAAATGGCAAAGTGTCAGACAAAACTAATGCAGAGGTAGTTATGCAAATTGCATCAGAAAGCTCTTTGCTCTTAAAGTCATAAGGTAAAAACCAATTTTGGCCAAGCAAAAAATTAAGGTGACAATCACATCATAGAAGAATTTAATATCCATGTCTGTGGAATTAAATACCCATTCAGCGAATGGGGGAAGTGTACTTTCAGTATGCTAGAGATTAGCTAAAACTGACATGCAAGAACAAGAAACATTGGCTTCTTAAATCACCTTTTTTTTTTTTTTTTTTACTCTATTCTCAATGACCTTTTTTCCCCCTCTCTCAACAGAATTCACATTTTTTTTGTGTAGTTTAGGGAACTAAGGAATGAGTTGGGGGAATCGAGATCTGTGGGGGTTGATATCACTGGGGCTTTTTGTGACCTGCTCTAAAGCTTTTTGTGAACTATTATTATTCCCTAGCTGGAATCTTTTTTCCTTATTAAAATAGGATGTGACAAGAAAAGGGACACTTTTACCTGGCCATAAATGTAGGTTTTTATACTTAGACCCATATAGGTGTGGCTGTAAATGAATAGGTATGGGAGGATTGCTAATTGTTTCAGAGGGTGGGGAAGTATGTCAAGAGAGAATAGGATTAACGCAACAAAAGTTCCAGCTATTATAAAAGAAAGAAAGTGAACTTTATCATCACAAGACACAGATTCAAGTTCTCGTTCTAATTCTTACTGACTGTGAGACCTCAGACAAGTAATTTATGCTTTCCAAATTGAGCTTGCTTATCTCCAAATTAGGATAATAAAGTTGTTAGGAGGACTCGTTTTGCCATCTAGGAAACAGGTTACATAGTAGGGAGTGACAGCTTCAGACCCCAAAATCTAAGCCCAAAATCCAGAGAATCAGCAAACTTATTAACAAAAGACATCTTTTGTTCATTCATTCAATCACTCAAAAAAAAAAAAAAAATAGCATTATGCACCATCTCTGAGCCAGGCACCCTACAGAGCTATGCTGCCCTTGACTTCCACCAGTTCAGTCTTAGGAGCCACAGAGACATCTTAACAAATAGAAGCCACAAAATGTTTATAGGTATTTTAAGATAAGCAAATGTCTTCTATGGATATCCTTTGCATCCTTTGTTTTGGACACTAAAGCGTGAGACCTGAAATCTAGTCTCCAAACACAATTTCTTTTGCCCCAGAGTCAGCTCCCTGTCATTGTGTGTGTAAGTAATTGCATGTGGCTTAGTTAGGCGCCCTGGATTCTGGGAGTTAGGGAAATTATGCATAGATCTGCCATTAACACTAATGGGGGGTTACACGCACAAATCCTCCACACACCAAGAAGAGAATAGACTCTTCTCATTCATACATAATAGATCTGTAGAAAAATTAGCATGTACGCTTTTAGGAGCTGAACTCTGAAGATGTACCTTTTATGGGAAATATGTAAATAAGGAGAGAGGATACACTGAAGGACAAGTGCTGTAATGTGCTCCCTTTCTGATGCCTGAGCACCTTGTCAATTTTGCTGCTGCATTAAGTGGGACTAGATTTGTCTGTGTGGCGATTCCCCAGCACATCTATCTTCCTGGTGATTACCAAATTTTGCCAGGTAGAGTCTACTTTGCCAAATTTGCCAGTTCCCCTAGGGCATGGGAGGTGGGGCAGTGCAACTGATCAGTCAGTAAGCAAGTACTAATATAAACATTTTTCACACAAGTATTTCTTTGTTTCCTTAGAAGCTTTTACTACCTTGCCTTATAATTTAAGCCGTCTTGGAAATGAGGAAATATGATATTCATTGCAGAAGTGCTGACCCTTCCAGTCAGCGGGAGTCACCCCTGAAAGCCACAGAAATCTGTCATGCTGGGTTTTATCTAGGAAAGGGAGGAAACATTTTCCCCGTGTCTTTCACTTTTCTGCCTCAGCCCAGAGAGGAAGGAAATTATTTTCCCAGCTTCTCTATCAACCTATTCTTAGCTCCTCCCTACTAGGCTGATCTGACAGTCATTGGGCCACATTTTACTAGCAGGCAAAATCATGATAGAGAAAGGTGATTCACATCCAGAGGGATGAGGGCACTCTCTTCCTACACACACACACACACACACACACAAACACACACGCACACACACACACTTCTCAGGCCAGGCCAAGGCCAACCTCTTTCTGCCATAGCATACCAGCATTCTCTCTTGGCTCCCACCCAGTGCCCTAACCCCTGCTTTCTATCCTCTTGGGTGCTGCCTCCAGAGCAAGGCTGTTCTGTAGGCCCAGCCTTCCTTTCTACTACATAGTTTAGATCCCTGACCAGCCAGTGGTTAGCTACATAGACCTGGAGTTTGTTCTGTACGATTTATGGATGAGTAGAAAAGAATAGGAATCTTTGCTGGGAGTCCAATTCCACTTACTATAGAAGGCCCTCATTTGGAGGGTGGTTCTGAGAGTTGTATCAGAGGCTTTCCTTAATTGCAATGAAAGCCACTAAACTCCCATACCTTATATATATAACTTCCTGAGTGTGCCCCAGAAGAAGAGTATTTAGGCACCAAACTTCACCCTGAATACCTAAGAGTTTAAAATGCTAATAATTATTACAGTGCCTCATTTGGTCAATCATTCACTCATTCATCAGTGTTGGCACTCTTCCTAATTTTAGGCATGGCCCAGCCAGATACTCCCAGGAAAGTGAGCAACACCTTTCCCTTGAGGAGTGTACAACCTATTGGAGAAGAATAAAAAGCAAAAGGAAATTTCCAGACAGTGCGAAAAATATGATGATAGAAGTAAGCATAGGTGATGTAATGGTAAACAAACAAACAAACAGAGGCCTGGGGCACATGGGCAGCTCAGTCAGTTGGGCATTCAACTCTTGGTTTTGGCTCAGGGTCTCATGGGTCATGGGTTTGACCTGCATCAGGCTCCTCACTCAGCTGCTTAAGGATTCTCTCCTTCTGCTCCTCCTCCCCAACTCATGCTCTCTCTCACTCTCTCTCTCTCTAAAATGAATAAATCTTAAAAAAAAAAAAAAAAAAAAAAAAAGAGGCATGAACCCAGGCTCTTAGGCTGTATGTACCACTTTTTACTGAGCAAACCTTTTGAGACATGTTGAACAAGAAACCTTCACCAGAGTCAGCCATAAGGAAATAATTTTAAGTGTAGAACATTCCAAGAATGCCTAAATCAGAGAGGTTAACTCCTAAAACGCACTCTAGAATCAAGGGATTCTTTTGGAGAGGAGATGTTTTTACTTTAATGTGTTAAACTTAGGACATACATTAATCACAGGTTTACTTCCTTCTTTGGTAAATGTCCTTACGGCTTTGACGACTGGCAGTGGTCTTCTAGGAAATCCTATCAATGGAAAGAAAGAAATGAACCAACTGTGTGTGACCCATGATTTCAAGGTTTTATGTCTCAAGGGTGGACCATTTAATTTTATCTTCAGGAGAATGCAGTCAAACTGGGAATGACCAGAAGATTCCTAGCCAAGGGCTAGGCAGCCACCTGAAACTGAGAGGTCTTGTAAAGAAGATGGTGGAAGAAATGTTTGAGTGTGATGCTTTATCTGATCCAAGACCACTGTGACTTGAGTGACAGCAATAAACCCTATCCTGTAGCAATCAATATCCTATCCTGCAGTTGCCCTCAAAGTTTGCTTTGTAACAAGGGCAGATCAAGAAGCACATAGACAGACTCAGGGATAACTCTTCCCCCTGGAAGTGTAGGGTTTATCACCACCAAGACATCACCAGAATTCCCAGTCCCAACTCAAGCCTATAGCCCATGCCATGCCACCTCATGCTCTAAGAGGCAACAATCCCAAAATTTCACTGAAATGCCCATTATCTGGATATATAGTGCACATACGGACACATAGCACTCAGGTGTCCAGGGACACCAGGTTGGGACCCCCTACTGGCTTGTGAAATCACAGCCATGAAGCAACTTGGGCCACCAGCTTTGGGTTCATTGTTCTTTTAAAAATCTAATGGCTCAAATCTTTTCCAGAATCATTATTTAAATATTCCTAAAAGCAGACATGCTATGGGATGGAGAGGAGAAAAAGAGACAAGAGGAGAGCTTCCAAGCGACTCTTGTAACTAGGATAAAACTGGAGATCTGATAATATAGAAAAACCTGTCCTTCCACTAGTCAAAGAGAAAGGATTTAAGTGTCACCATGATAAGTTTGCTCCTATCAGGTATATAGCATGGAAATTGACATTTTCTACGGAAATTAAGTCAGAGTCTAGAATTATATCTTTTATGTAGCTTAAAATCTCAATTAGAATGTTTTTGCTGCTTTCAAATTTTGTCCTGAATGACAGCATTTGGAAGGAGAGAGTTAAAGAAGGGGGGAAAAAAAAAACTGAGAAAGATTGAACTGGCATTGCACATGCAAATGAATGCATTATGGTAGTGGGGTTTTTTTTCCACTGAATAAATTTACATTTACATCAGTTAAAGCTGATGTAATTCTGCAACCAATGGAACTTAAATATATACATATTTTGTCATGAAAGCCCTCACAGCTATAACCTTTTGATTAAAATCTATTGCAAAACTAAGAATAAATTTCAGTCGACCAACTTTACATTTGACAACTTTTATTACTCATTTTACCCAGAAGTACACTTTAACTGGTATTTTAGCAATACTCAATAGAAGAAGTCTCTTCCAGTTTTCCTGTTAATTCTCTAGATTTTGTAACAGTTCCCATAAACTGGTGAAATTTTATAAACTCCCACCATAAAGAATGAATAATATAAATTGCTTGCTCTTGGCCAAGGACACACTTATATATGGGTGATACATGGCTACCATTTACATTTTCCCACTGGACTGAAAATCGATCACAAAATTAAAGGAGTGGCAAAAACTGGTGGAGAAAGAACTTCTTTCTTTGGGTTAAACTGTCACCTGCTTCCTGTTTATGTTAGCCATTGCAAAACTGGTAAGCAGGGTCCAAAGCCTTTGGCTTGGTCACCTGAGGAGGTGTAGGAGATGAGCACTCAAGTAAGACTACATAGGAATAAGCAACAGCACCAGTGCTGACATTCTAAGTGATGGGCCAGGGGAAATATAATCTGTGACATCACGGTCATTACAAATGGCAAATTAGTGAAGCTGAGATTAGGCACTTTTGCATGGCGGGGCTGTGACATGATTATCAAAGAGTAATCTGCCACTAAATTATCAAATGTGGGGGAAAGATATAATTTCAAGGACTAGTCTGACAACCATTTGTGGAGTACCTATGTGTCAGCCACTGTCCACTAAACTTGTAATAATCCGATCAGCCTTATAAAGTAGGCACTGCAGTTTCCATTTTACAGATGACAAAACTGAGGGGCAGAGGGGAAAATTCTAGGTCTAATCCCATAATGCATAAATCACAGGGGGAGGGCATAAGCCCAGTTCTATTCTGTGAAATCACAACCATAAAGCCACTTGGGCCAGCAGCTTTGGGTTCATTAAAAATCTAATGGCTCAAACCTTTTCCAGAATCATTATTTGCATTTTTTTGAAAATAGACATGCAATGGGTTGGAGAGGAGAAAAAAGACAAGCAGCAAACCTCTAAGAAACTACTGCAATTAGGATAAAACTGGAGATCTGATAATATGGAGAAACCCATCTTTCCGTTAGTCAAAGAAAAGGATTTAAGTGTCTTAAGTGGTCTGTCTCTGAAGTCTGAGCCCTTTGTACAAAGCAGTCCCAACCGCAGGAAATTAGAAGAGAAACAGATATTATCAGCAAAAAATCACAGTATTACCTTTTATTAGCAGTGCGGAGCAGGAAGAATGATGGCTGTGCTGGAGAGAATTTCCTAACAAGTCCACCGAAATTATCTTTAAAGATATTCAAATTACAACAACTGTATATAGTCCTGACAACATTTCAGTATTTATAAGGCTCTTTTGCCTTGGATGGCTAACACCTCATGATTCAATCACAAAATGATATAAAATAACTAATGGTAGTTATATCTAATATTTGTATTGCACTTTATCATCTAAAAACTGCTTCCGGGATGCCTGGGTGGCTCAGGGGTTGAGCATCTGCCTTTGGCTCAGGACACGATCCTGGGGTCCTGGGATAGAGTCCCGCATCGGGCTCCCCACAGGGAGCCTGCTTCTCCCTTTATGTCTCTGCCTCTCTGTGTGTGTGTGTGTGTCTCTCATGAATAAATACATAAAATTAAAAAAAAAAATAAAAAATAAATTAAAACTACTTCCTTATGCATGGTCTCATCTGAGGTACCCAGGAGGCTGACATGGAAATCGAGACATGGAACCACATGGGACATCCCAAAAAGATAATTTACATCAGTTGTCCTCAAATTTAGTGTGAGAAACCCCTTGTTTTCAATAAAATACAGATTCCAAGGTCCTTATCCCCAATTCTTAACTTGTGGTTTTGTAGCAGGTGGGCCTAGGAATCCGTATTTGTATCAGGCATCTGGTGATCCAGTTTCATGAGGCTGAGGAGGGGGTCCCAGTGTCATACTTGAGAAACACTCGTATGGATCACGACAGGACATAACCTGCCCCTGTTTCCTGTACCATGTGGCGGGCAGGGGGAGAGGGAGCTTCTTTTCCTACCACCCTAAGGAGATGACCACTTGCTTTAATATAGAGATGTTCTTACAATAGGTGACCTCAAGCAGTAAATGATGGGTGCGTGGTCGCCTTAGTTCCCAAATTCCATATCCTGTCTTCGATTCTTCAGGCTTTTTATCCCAATACTCAGTCAATCCTTTTGCCTTATTTTTCTGGTGTTTTTTTCCCCCCTCTGAAGGTGTTCTAAACCCTCAGTGGGATCCCACACAGTAAAAAGAGGTTTTGCCAACAATAAATATGTTTTAAATATCTGGCACCACATTATAGTCCATCCCCAGTCTCAGAGCACATGGCCACCAGTTTAGCCAGTTACTGAAAAGCCACGACAGTGTTAAAGTTAGGATATTTTGCACCTCTCCCATGTACCGGGATCACATGAAGAATTCATCACAGGCCCCACATATATAAATCTATCTTCTGGTTCAGGATCCAGAAAGGAAAACTTCTATCTCAGAATCTACATACTTAGCCCCAAGCTCCCCTAGTGGCAGAGAGGCTTCCCCCAGCACCTCAGCACTATGGTTCTTATTTTCTTTTTCATCATGCTCGTCTGCCTCATTTCACCTAGAGCACCTTCCAGAGCAGGGGCTGTACTGTGTTCATCCCTGAAGTCCCGTGCTAGGCACATAATAGGTGTCCAATAAATGTTTTTAAGTTAAAGGTATATCTAGGAAATTGACAGCACATTGGAGGGAGTGGGTAAGGAGGCAGCCTCTGAGTTCCTGCACTTGTCTCTCCCTCTTCTTCTCACAACAGGAACCAAATGGACATTTTCTCCCAGGTACACTTACTGTAATGAAATCCATAGACTGGACAAGAAGCATCCTTTAGGTAGGCTCTTTTATACATTAAGTGGAAACTCTTCTTCTGTGTGTTGTCTTTTCAGAAGGAAGCACTGTCCCTCCCTGTCTGTGGAAAGGCTTCACCCAGACACACAGAAAGGAGGGCCGGAGGAACATGAACTCTTTACTGTGTGTGTGTGATGGGTGTGATTTATTGCACCTTCCTTTAAGGCCTGGAGGCTGATGCAGGGGGCAGTGGAGGCGGCATGACGTAGGGTCATTATTGTACCCTTGGGCAGCACGGGTGTTTTCTAAGTGCTCTGGAATCACTTATTTACTATCCCCACAGCACCTCCAGGAAGGAAGGTCAGCATTATCATCCTGGCTTGGGAGGAGATGGATTTGAAACCCAGAAAGGTAGGAGGCAGGCCACGCTGAATCAGTGCTGAGCCATCTCCTCCAGCCAGGATCTCAGTTAATCTATTCCTTCGGGAAAGGTAGCACTTTCCATAGCCTCTGAAGACACCTGGATGGGGAAAAGCCAGGGCACAAGCTTCAAGATGCCGATTCATTCTGGTTATTTCAGGAGAAAAAGTGAATAGAAACTGAAATTTAATATGTATATTCAGGAGATCCACAAACTCTCTAGCGGTGAGGAACTAAAAGCAGTTGTATAAGCCACACATAGAAGTTGTTTACCGAGTGTCAAGGTTACCAGATCCACGCTGTTTGTTAGTAGTAGAGTAGCCCACACCCAGTGGGCAGGCAGGGGAACAGGGCTGCAGGTCCCAAAGGTGCCCTAGCTCTTCTTAGCTGCCCTGCTTTGTGTTCTGTAAGGGAATGGGTAAGATTGGAGGTTTACTTGGAGCAGTAAATTGGAACGCGAAGCAATGCATTCTGATTCACCTCAGCCTCCCTACCCCCACCACACACACACACACACACACACACACACACAGGCAATGCAGGATTTTAACCTGCTGGCTTCACTAGAGAACCAGGAAGGATGAGACCTGGGTTTGCAAGCTCAAAGAGGCAGGGTTGTCTCCCTCTCTGCTGGAAGAGAGATGGAGGGGAGATGCAGAGATGAAGCCCAGAGAAAACCTCAATGTAGTGGGTATGAGTGTGGACCTGGCAATAAATATGAGGCTGGCCCAAGGACCGTCAGCATCAGCATCACCAGGGAGCTCGTTAGAAATGCCGAATATTGGCTCCCACACTGATGTACCTGATAGTCAGACTCTCTGAGGGCAGAGTCCAGGAAGCTGTGTAATAAGTGCTCCAGGTGATTCTTATGTGTGCTAAAGACTGAGAAGCACTAGCTCTGGGGTCAGACAGCCTGCTCCATCACTTTGGCTATGTGACCCGACAGCCTCTCTAGGCCTCCATTCCTACCTTTGTAAATTGCATACAGTGGCAATACCTACCCCTTGGGGTTGTTGGGTAGTGAGAATCATATGAGAAATTGTGTGTAAAGCACTTTGAGCAGAGCCTGACACATAAGGAACCCCCACTAAAGCATACAGAAAAAAAAAATACAGACTGTCCCTTCTTCAACTCTTAAACCCCACTTCCACCCAGAACTTGTGCTCCTGACTACCATCCAAGGTTAACTCTTGGCCCATGGTCAACTCGAACTGACAACAAACACTTGGATCCTGACGAAGTCATTCGTGACCCATTCATTCACAGATCACAGGCAGTCCACAGGCATTATCCTTTAGTCCCTCACTAAAATCCCTGTCTTTTCAACAGCTCTGGATTTTGCCAATCTTAGCTTGGTGAATCTTCCCAAGAGGACAGAGACTTTCAGAGAATCACCCATAAAATCTAGTGGTGCTTGGGGAAATAGTGGGCTTGAACTCACTTCTCATCTTGGTTTGCTGCTTAATCAATGTTTGCCCAGTAAATGAATGACTATCATTCAACTTGGAAAATACAGTCACAGGTTATGGTGACAGGAGACTGGACTGGGTTTCTTCTCTCAGTTTATTGCAGAGATTTATTTATGGTTCATTGATCCATTTAGAGATGCCAGGGCAGCTTGGCTTATTGTGGCATCCTGCCAGTTTTGCATGCATGCCAAACAAGCTCCTTTCCAGATAAAAATTATCACAATTTGTCGCACAAATTTAAAACAAAACTTTAAATCATTCCTCAGATATGCATTTCAAAAAAACAAAGAAAAGTTAATAAGCCATGGATTCATTTGGTGTATTGTTAGAGAAAGTGAGAGTCAAATCCTAAGACTAATGAGCCTGGTAAACATAAATGTTGATGGTGTGTGTGTGTGTGTGTGTGCATGTGTGTGTGTGTGAGAGAGAGAGAGAGAATGTAAACAAAGGAAGGCAGCCAGGAAGGAAAAAAAAAAAAAAAAGATTCCAATAGTACGGGGACAGGGGGAACCACAACATATATATGTAGTGATACACAAAAAGGGGTCCAAGAACTTTTTCCCTCCTCCAATCCTGTTGAGACCAAGGAGTTCTCTATACTAGTGCTTCTCAAACTAGCCATGTGTGAAGGACAAGTTTTTCTTTTGTTTTGCTTTATCATTTCCTGTCATGGACCAATGTTATAAATACAATAAAATGAATTCTTTTGAAAATTATGTAAAATAAAAGCACACTAACTACATGGTGCTGTCCTTGCAGAGAGATCATTCCCTCAGCTTGCCCTCCCATCAAGAGAGGAAACTAAATGCTATATAATCCACTTGGACAATTCTAAGACTATCAAGTGAGAAAAGGATAGGACATGGTTGCCCATAGTTGTGGGTGACAGTGGTAGCAGACGTAGCCTAGCTCCCCAACCCCTCATTCTGGATATAGCCTGCTGGTCTCACGAATCAAGAAGTTTCACGCTAGAAACTCTCAGCAGCTCAGCAGAGGCCTAACCAAGGCAGGTACTATAAGCAAACCTCCTACTCTGTCCCACTTTTGCTTTTTTCCTGGTTGACCATGTCACACGGAGTCACGTACATGCCCAGTGGAGATATAGATTTGACAAGGCTTAGTATGCATATTTGTTACTTATTTTCTCTTTTAATCATAGTTACTTCTTTAATCATGGCAAGTAGTGCTTGCAAGAAGCAAAGACTGAGGAAACAGGCCTGCTGTAAAATGTGAATTCCCCAGTGGGCAAGGGCAGGGTCATCGGATGGAAAGAGAATGCCTGGGCCCTTCTTGGTGGCAACATTACCAGAAAGTGGACTTTGAAACCATTTTGACTTCACAATTATTGACACCGCTCATTCACAACACTGATTTGGACCAGGATGGGGGTTGGAGCAGGAGGGAACTACCCAATACTCTTTCATTACCAGAGAAATCTTTGTTCCCCACAATGCCCTGGCATTTCTTTATCCTGCCATGTGTTCTACGGCTCCCCCTCCTTCAACAGTACCATTTTATTCCTAGGACAGACAACTGCACACTGTCTCTGCCCACCGCCCTCCATTTCTGCCCTTCTTGGGGGGCTTATTATCTCTATGACCTGGGGTTTTTTGGCTATAGGTTTTTCTTCTCCCAAATATGTCCCTTAAAAAGTATGACTTGTGAATAGGAAGTAAATAAATATGGTAGTAGTAATAATAACGTGGTATCTTTTGATACCAAGCCTCCCGATTCAAGGAGATATCCCAGACTCCACAGAAAAGTATGCCTTTCTCAGAGCCTACAGAGGTATGTATAAATTCATAAAACTGTCCTCACTCGCTTTTAAACCATGAGCTTCATTCATTAGCTTGACCCTTGTTGGCTCCCGCAATCTTGGCTAATCCCCTTGTCTAGCGCATGATTTGTTCTAAGCTTGGATCTTGAAATGCTTTCTGGCTGGGTTGTTGTGACTGCTGCTCAGCTCAGCACCCACAAGGGGCCCACAGAGAGCTTCTCTTCTTAGGAGCGCACACTCCCAAGTCAGGAGGACCAAGTTCAAACCTTGCGTCTGCCACTGAGCAGCTGTAGGAAGTTGGGCAGGTTATTCAGTCACGGAGACTTAGGGGACTCATCTTTCAAACGGAAGTAGCAGTAGCGCCTACACCAGAGGGTTGTTATAAGGACTAAATGAGGCAGTATATGCAGTTAGTACAGTGCCTGGGACATAGTAGATGCTAAATAAAAGCTATTATTTTCATCTGTCCTTGTGGACAGGATCTGGACCCCGTCCTTCAACGGGTAATGAGCAACATTTGAAGAGATTGAGCTTGAGAATGAGGCATAAATGAATACTCCAGTTAGATCCCACGAGCCTGCTCATTCGGTCAGCTTAGGCTTCTTCAGGGCCTACTTAGTGCTGGTAACTCTAGTAGGTTAGAAGGGCAGAGTCCTCTACTACGATGCTAAGGGTGTATTAGAAGAAATACATCCATAAAAAAACAAAAATTTTGGCACCTTTTTTGCCGGCTCCACAAAGATGTGAGCGTGCGAGCTCATGTTCTGCAGCGCTCTTGGGAAACCGGATTCCTTGTAGAAACCTACCCCGAAGGAACGGCCCCCTGGGCTCTGGCTCCTGTGTGAAGCAGCCTGGAACAGAGGCACAGTTAGGATGAGGGGCGCATGGCCTCCCTGGGGCCTGGCCTGAGGGGACACCCCCAAACCCAAAAGGACCAGGGCTAGTTGCTGCGGCACCAGAGGGGCCCACACACATCAGGAAGAGAAGCCCAGGCCGCCTCCCTCCCCAGGGCCCGTTTCCTCAGGGCGCACACGCACCGCCCTGGCCTGGGCCCGGCCACTGCCCTCCTCCCCACCGTTGTTTCTAAAACCCGAGAGAGGAAACGCAGCTCTGGCCTCGGGTTCACCTTCTCCTCAGTGCAGAGGAGGATTGGAGCGTCGGGTCCACCATCCGGGTGCGCCCCAACAAAGAGCATCTGTGGCCCTGAGGCGGGCCCTTGGCGGGATGCGCACTGGGCGATAGGCTATACGTGGGCAAATTGAACTCCAATAACAAGATAAATAAATAAAAATAAATAAAACTTAAAAAATAAACACACACACAAATAAAAATAAATAAAATCATTATTAAAAAAACAAAAACAAAGAGCATGTGGGCCCGGCTGCCTGACAGGGTTACCAGGAGGCCCGTGTCACAGCCCCGGTGGGAGCCGCTTCCTCCCTTTCTTCCTTTGCTCTCCTTTGTTTGGGGGGATTTTTTTTTTTTTAATGCCTTTCTTTTTTATTTTATTTTATTTTTTTTTTTAAAGGCTCCTTGAGAGAGCACGTCGTGGTTGGAGGGAGGGTTAAGTAAACAAATGATAACAACACCAATCAACCCTCTTTGCTTACAGCCCGCAGAGTCAATCTGCCTCCTGGCTGTGGAGCTACCAACCAGCAAAGGCAAACTAATTAGACGCAGACAAACACTTAGGCAATCACACCTTGTGAATGTAAGCGGCTTCCTGTCATTTGGCAAGTCTCTCGGCTGCCTCTGAGCGTGAGACAACAAATCCCCTGCAAACAAGTCCCGCGCTCTCCCGTTAGTGAGACCTAACGGATCACAATGGCTGGAGGTGAAAGGTGGCAGGCCCGTCAGGTAATGACATCTCTCCAACAGCCCATATTAAAACAGCGACACTTGTTTAGACTAGCCTATTTGCACCTACCTACAGAGGGCCTTTTTAATGTAATTATTAGCCTCTGCCGCCCTGCTTAGGATCTGAAAATATCGTTCATTTTCATCTTGCTTCAGCTACCGCCGCCGCGTCCTGCCCACTCAGTCACCTCGGCTTCCCACAACCAAGTGCAGAAACAGGCCCGAGCTACAAGAGCTGAATTAACAAGAACAAGCTGGCAGGTGAGCTATGTGACAAAAAAGAAGGAGGAGAAGGAAGGGAAACAAAAAAAAAGAGAAAGAAACCTAAGAGATTTGACAATATATTCTAATCACTACCCGTCTGTGGAAATCTTGAACAGATTTAAATGGCTTTTCTCTGAGACACCAAAAAGTTACTGCAATCGTGGACCAAACTCGAAGCTGTAAAAGCAAAGGGGTTCGGATGTAATAATAGCGTGCAGCCAATAAACAACTGTAGGCTGCTAAAAAAAAAAAAAAAAAAATAGAAGGAGACGGCAATCTATTGACAGGCTGGCTCAGGAGTTCTGATAACTGCTCATCATAGCGCAGAATTTGGCCTTTGACATTTTAAGTAGCTGGAAGGGATGGTCCCTCCTGACCTCACTCTGTATTATACAAACAAATGCATCACCATGTAAAAGTTTGGCTGATACATGATAGACCTGTAGGTCAAAGACCAGAATTTATAAGTCCCCCGAATGGTTTCCATCTCTGCGTATGAGTATCCAGGTCACAGTCGGGCAGAGCAGTGAGGCGTTTCATCAACCCACTATTAATTGTTAAATATCTGCCGATGCTTGGAGCTGTGCTCACTTAAAAATGATGCAGTTGACTTTCTGTCGAGATGGTTTTCAGTCTTGCTCCTCAAACCGTTATCAGCGCTCTGGTTATACGGTGGATTGTGGCCGTCGCCGCTTCTGACGGTAATACAGGGGATGATTTGTTATGTTTTAAAGACACTAGATTAGAGGGCTATTAAGGAGAGACTGTGTGCAAAGCAGTGCTCATCTTCCTACATTTTTCCCTCTGTCTCCTCAATTCATCTTCTTCCTCAGCCTCTGGTGGAAGAGGTAGATTTTATAGAAGTCTGTTTCCAGGAGAGTAATCAGGGCCCCAACAGCTCCGGGTATAGAGATCAATCGGGGATAAACCTCCATGGGAGGGGTGATAAAAACCCCAAGACCCTAGCCAGAAGTCTTTATTCCTTATTTGTCAACCCATCACCTGTGCCAGGTGCTGTGTGGACAAGCAGAGCAAGAGGGAAAAGGAGATATGATTCAATCTACTGAGCAAGAGAGGGCTAACAACTCTTAAGTAGTTAGTCCCCTTAATCAAGAGGATCCCATCCTTAACCTTCTGATCCCAAATAAGATGCCCAGCAGTGCACTGACCATACTGTCAGAATTACCAGCAAGAGATTGCTCCTCACAACTGAAAATGAGAGCAAAAATTCCAACTCAAAACAGCAAATGAGAAGAGGTGAGAGGGAAATGACATCGTTTCTTCCAGTAAAGGACAGAATCTTAACAAAAGCACGTAAAGAGGAAGATAAAAGAAATAAGTATTGCTTATTTTGCTCCACTCTCTCTGTCTCTTCAAAGCAGGGGACAGGAGACTTCTGTACCAAGATGGTGGCACAAAGTTATGCCTGCGGTACCTACCCAGCCCTCACCTGCTGATCAAAATACTCCTTCACCTTCTGATCAAAATACTCAAGGAGAATCACAAAAGGACAAAAATTGGTAACAGCCTGAGAAGCTGTGGAAATGCTTTCCTAAGATGACTAAGGAAATGACTAATGCTTTTCCTAAGATGACCTAAGATGACTATGGCCTATGATTACCGGTCAAGGGGAAGGTTCCACCAACTGCAAATATAAAAGAGGATACGTTGAAAATCACATCCTTACAATATACCCATGCCATCCGCTGAACCCAAACAATGTGGAGAAAAATGATAGAAAAATATTGATCAGGGATGCCTGGGTGGCTCAGCGGTTTAGCACCGCCTTCAGCTCAGGGCGTGATCCTGGAGACCCGGGATCGAGTCCCGCATTGGGCTCCCTGCATGGAGCCTGCTTCTCCCTCCGCCTGTGTCTCTACCTCTCTCTCTCTCTCTCTGTGTCTCTCATGAATAAATAAATAAATAAATAAATCTTTTTTAAAAGAAGAAAAATATTGATCACAGTGTCAGCACACCCACCTCCAAGATGCAAGGTGTGCTAATCAAAGGTACAGGTGGCCACTCCTCGGTTGCACTGGAACTGCCTTTCAAGCTGCCAGCATATGCTGCCCCAGCAGCTCCTGTCTTTGCAGGACCAAGCAGAAGGCAGCCATGCAGGGCTCGGGGGTAAGCGGCAGTACCTTGCATCTTGGCATATAGCATTTCCTGTGGAAAATGCATCATAGGCAAGGGAAAGTTCAGGAACAATTGTGCAGCAGGTCATGCAGGAGGGCATGGCCTCTGGAATCTACCTCATCACAGGAATCCTGTAGCCCCCTCTCCTCGCTTTCCAGCATAATCAGAGACTGCACACAGAGATAAATGGAGAGAGATTTTCAGGAATCTGAATAATACATATATATAGAAGTCTGTTTCCAAGAGAGTAATCATGGCCCCAACTGCTCCAGGTATAGAGGACAATCGGGGATAAACCTCCATGGGAGTGGGGGAGGAACAAGACCCTAGCCAGGAAAGTTAGGAAGGCACTAGGAACGAGCACTCATACCCAAGTCTCTTGGAAAACCCATCACAGGCTCAGAGGCCACAAACCCCAAAATTACAAAAGAACTCAGGTTGAAGGAAGAGATATCCAGTTGTTGGGACTTCCAGGAAGAAAGTTCCCCAACATTCCTGGAATGAACAGCCAAGGCCAGGAACACGGGAGCAACACAGAGAAAGCTTCAGCTTTCCACTCATTAATTTTTGTGTGGAAGCCACCATCCTACCCTACGCAGGCATTCAGGCTGCTGCCTTAGGTTTGCCTGGCCTTTGCAAGCATCAGGCAATCAACACGAGGGCGACCTGGCCTCAGGGACCTTTCAGAGCAAGTTACAAAGGACTTCTTGGGTCAATCCCAGTCAGCTTTTTGTCCACATGACCTAATTCTGAATTTATAGCTCTGACTAGAGACATAGCTCAAGCATATGACGAGGGCAGAAAGGAAAATTATGTTCACCGCATATTGTTTCAGAAAGCAGGGAAGCACAAGATCTTTTAGAAAGATTTCCATCAAAAAAAAAAAAAAAAAAAAAAAAAAACGCCTAAAAAAGTTAGTGCCTAAGCAGGGGTTACAAACCCAAATGCCTTTGGGGCCCAGGCATATGACATAGCTGTAGGAATCAGGAAGGCTTCCCATCAGAGGGAGTGGTGTGAGCCAGCGAAAGTTTTCCAGGTGCATCTACAGCCCAGTTTGGCCCTTTGTCCTACCAGTTTCTGTCTCATGGTTTAAAGAGTTAACCTGGACTGTCTCTAAATGCAGGTATTTGAAATAACACATTCCCAGAAGGCTCTGCAATGCTAAAGTTTGGCCAAACTCTAATTATAAAAGGTATTTTTACCCTTTCCCTTCTGAATGAGAGCAGTAGGGAATACCAGGGGCAACAGCGTGACCCAATGGACAGTAGGATTTCGGCAGGAAAAGGTGGTCTCAACTGGGGAGTGAGATGGAATCATGCAGTATCCAGGGCTCCATATGGCCCCTCAGTAAGGGGTGCCATTAGAGTACATCAAATGCATTACCTTCTCTCAAAGAGCTGGCTGGGGGCCTTCTCATTCCATCTGACCACCTGTCCCCCTTTCCTTCTCTGTCACAAAGACTCCTTCCTCTCTTTATACTGCATCAGGACTGGCAAGCTCAGCTCTTACCAGTCACAGCAGTGGGGTGAGGGTGGCGGGGGGCGGGTAGTGGAGATATGAGGAGACTATCAGCTTGATCAAGGCCCTGGGACCCCTCTGCTCTCTCTTAGACTGGAGAGAAGTCAGCTATTCCCCTGGGAGAGAATCTGAGAGAGTCCCTCGTTCAGAATCCAAAAGTCAGTAAGGTGTGTTCATTCTTTAAAGAGCCATGAGGCTGCACAAAGATGGGAGAAGCCAGGCCCATAAATGTATGAGCAGGGTTTCTGGATTCCCCGGGCTCTTTGGAACTGTTTGCAATGTAAGGCAGGATGCCCCACACTTGGCTCACGTCCAGACAAATATTTTGCATCTGCTTGTGTACTTGTGTTTGGGAAACAGAAAAATCCTTTTATTAAAACAGGGTAACTCAGGACTAAGAAATGGAGTATGGACAGGAAAGACAAAAAAGAAAAAAACCAACAACAACCAACCCTCCTTCTAGCTCTGCCTAGAATCAGTGATAGTTTTTGGAACAGCTTTCGACAACACTATCCTGAATGTCCAAACTGAAGACCTCATGTTCTGTTTTGATATCATGACCCTTCCCTCATTTCCATTCATTATTTTTTCCCAGTGGAGCTCTCTGAGTAAACCTGTCACTCCTCAAGTCTGCCTTCCCCCCCCCCCCCCCCCCCCCCCCCCGCAACACAGCACAAAACCGGCCTCCATGCTTGCTGACAGGCAAGGCGGAGCTCTTCACCATATTTAACACTCGGGGCTGTTGGTTCCTGGTTGCAACTGAAGAATGGAACTACTTTATCTCTGAGAGAGCTCAGTACAGGGTGAAGACAAATTCTAACCAAAATTACCTTTATGCTTTTTAAAAATCTACTTCCTATTAAACGTGTTTAGCGCAGTTCCAGACCCATAGAGTAAGTCCTCAACAAATACTGCTGATTAATTAATTGACCAGCCTCTTCCCCCAGCCCATGTCCAAAAAGACTCCCTATCGTTCTCCTTAAAGGCTATGCTGCTGCCCACGAACACCTGCCTCAGAAATCCCTGCTTTCAGGTGAAATCACACCGAGAAGAAGAAACATCTGCACAGCAAGGAGCCAGCAGAAGGCATGACTTGAACATGGCCAGAGGCACTTGAAAACCCAATTTCACTTTTATTCAGTAACTTCACTTCTTTAAAGATGAATCATTGATGTGGAAAGAGAACTTCAACGTACTCTGTATTCACCTACACCCCCTCTGGGTTAGGGGGCAAAGGGAGACGTCCCTAATTTGAGTTTCACATTCCATGATTTGCAGCTTCCACTGGTGGCTCTTTTTGTCACTAATTAGGGGCTGTGTTCAGGGATACTTAGAGTTCACCCTTCTTTTTCCAGACTCTTGTGGTCACTTAAGAGTTGAGGTATTTGCCTGTATTGGATTGTGTCAATAAGGAAAATGGAAAAGCAACTATTCACAAGACATGGTTAGGGCTGACATCTTTGACGTTAGGTATTTATATTTTCTTTTCAGTTGGAGTGCCCGCTCTTGTCTCTGCCATCTCAAGTTACTGACATCTTAACCAACTTCCCAAACTCTTCTCAAGTGCAGTCTCCTCTACAGAGTCTTGATCCTGGCCACCAGAGGTCACTTCTTCCTGCAACTGTGATGTCAGGCCGCCTAGGATCTAATGCTGGCCCAGCACGTTCCTGACTGCGGGACCCTGGGCAGGTAATTTGAACTCTATGTGTCCAAATTCCTCATCTGGAAAATGGGGAGAATAATGCAAACTCCCTCATAGGGCTGTGAGAATCAAATAATCCAATTCAGGGATCCCTGGGTGGCGCAGCGGTTTGGCGCCTGCCTTTGGCCCAGGGCGCGATCCTGGAGACCCGGGATCGAATCCCACGTCGGGCTCCCGGTGCATGGAGCCTACTTCTCCCTCTGCCTGTGTCTCTGCCTCTCTGTGTGTGTGTGTGTGTGTGTGTGTGTGTGACTATCATAAATAAATAAAAATTAAAAAACAAAACAAATAATCCAATTCATGAAAAATGCTTAGCACAGCATCCTAACTGAAGCTAAGTGCTGAGACTGGCCATCAGCTATGACTCTTAAAGAACTTTCATTTCTCTAAAAGACCTTGCCTCACTTCCTTATGTGTACAGTATCTTGCTCATCTATCTCTTCTCACTGTCCTTACAGGTTGATAGCGAGCTCTCAGCTCCCCCAGCCAGTAAGGTTTTAGAAGAGCTCAGGGCAAGTTGAAGCTCCATCTTAGAGTTAGGTGCTTGGAAGCAGAAACAAAGTCCTCCTCTCAGTGGCTGGTTCATATACATGTACAATATATATTGAAATTAAGCAGGCAAGGTTTACACAATGCCTAGCACATGCTAAGCCCTGAGGATCTACTTGTTGACTGTTTGTTGACATAATATTATATATACCAAGAGGAAGAACCCCAGTATCTCAGGATCGGTATGTAAAGTACATACCTTTGAAAGCATCCACGTACAACCGAGACACAAGACGTAACACAAAGTCAAATTTTGCCTTCCAGTAACCTGACAAGGCTGAAAGACTCTGACAGCACACAAAAACTTTTCCCAACATGCAGAGCTGTCATCGGCGCTTCCCCACCTTCCCAGGCTCCTACACATGCTGCAGCGGATGCCAGAAGCATCAGCAACCAGAACAAGGACAGTGCCCTGCCCGTAGTTAATAGTCACTGTATTTATTCTCACTCTGATCTCCTGTCAACTCATTCCTTTCAGATCTGTGCCTATATTGTGAGATAAGATTGCAAGTCTTCATCATTTGGCTCGCAATATCTGTTTTCCAAATGTGCTCTTGTGAATGCAAGATAAATCTAATAGTTGTCTTTCTGTAACGTCCCTAGGCATTCTCTGCCATCAGCATAAATCTTTCCTCCATCTCTTTGTGCTTTATTAGGGGTTTCCCCCCAAGAACTCTTGCTGCCATCTCTCCTTCCTGAGGCTCCCACTCTAGCACTTGGTTGTTTTAAGTTGCTCTGGTCCTTCTCTAAAGAGACAAATCTGGGCTCCCCTGGGTGAACATCTAGAAAATTCTGTGGAATGTGATTCATACCTGCCAGGTCCTGGTGGGCAGCAGCAGATCCACTCAGGTGACATTCTGAAGAAATGAAAGGAAAGACTATTTACAGGGTGGGGTCACGGGAGAAATACTGGGAAACCATCATCACCAAGTTGCTGGAGCTTGAAGATAGCTGGAGCCATAGATGTGGGGCCAGCCCTCAGAGCCACCATCTGGGAAGACATGGCTCTACCAGGGAGGAAGGGGGAAGGTGTGTCGCAGCCAAGGGGTCAGCTGCCTGGAGCCCACTGCAGAGAAGAAGAGGACAGAGAATGAATCGCACAGGTGAGATGAGGAAGGAAAGCAGCATAACCTTACCTATGATTGTGATTCTCTTAGAACGCTCCAAAGATTTGTGGACACCACTCTCTTCTACTTTCAGAAATACATTAAGAAAGAAAATTTTCTGGGACGCCTGGGTGGCTCAGGGGTTGAGCATCTGTCTTCCTCTCAGGGCAAGATCCCGGAGTCCTGGATCAATCCCGCATCGGGTTCCCTACAAGGAAATCCCGCATCGGGTTCCCTACAAGGAGCCCGCTTTTCCCTCTACCTCTGTCTCTGCCTTTCTCTCTCTCTCTCTCTCTCTCTCTCTCTCATGAATAAATAAAATCTTTTAAGAAACGCAAAAAAAAATTCTCTTTCTCAATTAAAAATATCGGAAATAAAGACAGCAATCCATGGAGGCATCCCCAGATTATACTTCTTCTCTAAGTGGGAAATTTTATGTATTTCAATTCTAGATGTAGTGCAGTGGTCTCAAACTGGATGCTCATGAGCATCATCTTCAGAACTGGCATCTAGTACAGAATCCTGGGACCTGCCCCAGAGGTTCTTGATTGAGAGACATTAATTTAAAATTATGGATGTATGAGTAGGGAAGGTCTAGATAGATTTTTATCCAGGCTACTTTGATCTATCAATAAACTCTAACATGTTATGTTTTTAAAGATCTCCCATGCTAGTCTCAAGACAATTTACTATTTAGAAGTACATATCCAAGGGAAATAGAAATTAACTTTCACATACTGTCATGCTCTTAAAAAGAAATGAATTTAATTCAAAAACAAGGCTTTTCACACATGCAGAATTAAAATTAGTTTGTGATTTAAGGATGGGTCATGGCATTTCTGAAAAGCACAATGAACAAACTAAATATTGCCTATATTGTTTTCCAAACCCAGCTCAGATCCTTTCAGAGAACAGCCAGCATATTTTATGTGAAAAGGCACAGAATTTTTATTCTTCAGTATCTCTAATAGGTAATTTTGCCATCCACTGAATTAATCAAGTATTCTGCTCCTACCTCCTGTTTTATTTTTTGTTTGCTTACTTATTGGCTCATTTACTTTAGCACATTTCATCTTCTGGATTTTCAAAAACACTCATTTGTTTATATATGTGTTGGGAACATTTTGAGGTCAGAGATTGTGTTTGTTCATTTTTATATCATCACTCACAATGCTAGTCCATTGTAGATGCTCCCTGTATGTCTGCTCAATTAATACATTACTTTAAAAACAAATGTATTTCTTTGTGGACAAAATGTACCTGCTACTAATGATGTTTTCCCTGACCTATACCTTTCCCCATCATGCTAACCTATGGGGCCATTCTCAACTCTTGCACTCCAGACACAAAGTAGAAAATCTAGATCTCAAATCCAAATATATCATGCTCAGTTTGAATGCGAAAGGCACCCAGTGGGTTTCACATCCAGAACCGCAGAAAATATTCATTTTCAGATGAATGTTTGCATCCATCTGGTGGACTTTCTTGATTTGAGCATGATCTCTTGACTTTCTGTTATGACTGAACCTCTTTACGGTTCTGTCCTGATGAATAACAGGTATCTCTCATTTATTTTTACCCTAAGTCATTTTAAATGAAAGTTTAAAGTCACCTATACAATGAAAGGTATCATTTAAAAATAAATAACGACAGATCATACTAGGTAGCCAGGAACTTCAGTAAAAGATGTGTCTGGAAATATCACCCTTGAAAATCATGCACATAATGAAAAAGGGCCGGAACTGATGAATTTTAATGCAACCAGGCAAAGACCCAAGGCCTGTCACACCAGCTGGTCATTCTTGCTTTAGCCATTAAAAGTGGCCTTTTTTGTGGCTAACAACAGAAATGTCGGTCAATCAGGCACAGCTGTAGGTCTGGGCTTGGCGCCCACTCCTGGCTTTGCCCCCTCCCTCTCCTTCCCCCAGGCTAGGCCGGAATGAAAGGGTTGGGACTGGCAGTAGGCACAGTGAAAGGGAAAACCCGAGATGCTGAAATCCAGATGAAAGATTGATTGCTGCAGCATCTCAGGCCTTAGCCCATTAGGTAAAGTTTAACCCCTGCAAAGCAGGTCACTTGGCAAAAATGGATGGAAAATACAAACTTCAGGTTGAAAGACGGGGAGGAGGCAAGGAGAAGTGCTCTGCTGCATATGGTGTTCCATTAATAGGTATCACACTCCATAATGGGAACATTTTTATACAAATGTGTTCTTTGGAATCCAGCCAAGAGCAGGGCACCCTAGTGAAATCACAATGCACAGCTAATGAGCTATTTTTGGTGAATTTGGCACTAGAGACTAATAGAACCAATTTGTCCCCAAAATGTTAAATCATTTAGCGCTTCTTTGGAGGTGCTAAGTGCATCTAGAACTTTTCGGGGCTGTCAATAAGAATTAGAGACCACTCAAAAGCCTTCAGTCTTGGCTTGCAATCCTTTATCCTTGGATTAGAGGGCTGCCGGGCACCTGAGGAGACTCTGAGCACAGCCTGCTAGCTGCGGGAAGCAAGTGGTCGGGCTGAGCCGCAAATGCGCTCCCCTGACTAATGAGAGACTAAAGAGATAGTGAGCCTTCTTTACCAGGCGTGCTGTCAACCCACAGCTCCGCTGTAATCAGGCGGATGGGATCATCTCCTCCCCACGCTCCGCTGCCCACTAATTCTCTGTCGTGTCCCTGCCATTCCCCCAAGCTCATAATCTGAGGACCCGGCCTCCGCCCTCCCTTTACCATTTCCCCTCGCACCTTCCTCCATTCCCTCCACACCAGCCCTCAGCCCTTCACCCCTGGATTTCTGAAATTGTCTGCCTGAGCTCCCTTCCACCAGCCTCCCTGACTTCCAACCATGCTGCATATTGATGGAAGATGAATCTTCATTAACTAACGCTCTCAGAAAGTTACTCGCCCATTTGGAAACTTTCAATGGCTCCCCAGTACCCACCACATCAAATCTGAACTCAGCCATCGGACTGCCACAGCCTTTTATAAGATGACCCCATTCAACCAAGATGGTCTTATTTTCCATGAGCTGTCTTACCCTGCTTGGCTCAGGAGAATCATTAGCCATCGTTGAATAAATAAATCCCTGCTACTGCTTACCCTGGAGCCCACTACAAAGAGTGAGCAAGTTACACAGTGCTGCCAATGTGAGAAACAGTAAAATCCAAAAGAAAAGCCTGCAATTTAAAGCATCTGCCCTTGTGAATTACATTTTAGAGGTTAAAAAATGTTATTTGTTTTCTTGGTCTATGACCAACTCACCCTATTCGCACAAAAAAAAGCCCCTTCCCCCATGAATCCAAATTTGGGCAAATCTATCAAACTTTTTTTTACACCACAGTAACAAATAAAAGCAATTTTATTGAGATGGCCGCTGGCCCAACATGCCTTCCATCCTCATCAGACTGGCTGCATTCCATGAACACCTGCATTCGTGCTGCCTCTCTTCACAGCTGCTTTGCTCTTCTTGGCATGTTCCTCCTCTCCATGCGAGGCTTGCAAGTCCCATTCTGTAAGACTCAGGCCTGGCTCCACCTCTGCTAATTTGGCTGCCATAAATACCCTGGTCCTCTAGGATTTTTATCCCTGAAAACAGTATGTACAATACCACTTACTACTAATGGTCAACATTCTCTCTAGTATTGATGGGTCATCACTTCACGGGAGTCATTCTTGCTTCCTCAAGAAGAGTCATAATTTAAACTCAAGTTTTTACATAATGCTATGGTCATAGTAGGTGCCCAAAAAATGGCTTTTGATTGGTCGACCTGTTAATACTTTAAATCTATCCTATAGTTCCGAAAATAGTGGTGGGCATATAACAGGGGCTCAAAAACTCTGGTTAAACAATAATTAGATACTTGCATGGAGCATTTTTTAATTCCAGATATCAGGTTACGGCACTCTCAGATAATGTAACAGCATGGCCACCATGCTAGGGAAGACTAACCATCTTCCAAAAATGTGTGTGCTTCCTTCCATTATATAGAGTTATCATTGAGAAGCAACTGCCCATTCAGGCACATTTCCCAGCCTCTTTGTATCTAAACAAAGCCATATAACTAGTGTTCACCAATGGAACATAAGCCAAAGTCATTTCTGGGCCAGAGTAGCCAAGAAGTGGATATGCATTCTCCACCCTCTCTCCTCCCAGGTACCACCACCTGGATGCAGGATGGTGGAGCCAGATGTTGGAAAGAACCAGGTCCCTCAATCACCAAATACATGGAGGAAACCTCCTGCCAACTGCATTGGCTGTTAATTCAGGAGAAATAAACTCTTACTGTGTTTAGCTACTGCAAAACCAGAGTTTGTTATAGCTAACTAATCCACTTACCTACCTCTGAATGAGTGAAAATGCCACTGAGGGGAAGAATGGTTCAAGATGAGAAGCAATTAACCTCTCCTGCATTAATACATGATGAGTTATCAGGCTGAACACTAATTGGCTTCCAGAGTGCGCCTCCATATATTTAATGAGGAATTCAGACAAGTTCCACCAGTCCTAACAAAACTATTTTATTGTATGTCCCAATACGCTCAAACCCATGGTTATGACTATTATCTGAAGCTGTCTAGACCTCCTATCTCCAGCCCAAATCACTTTCTTGAACTAAAGAACCCTGTATATAACTGCTGCTAGGTGTCTCCAGATGGGTGTTCCACAGGCCCCTTCAACTTGGGATCTCTAACACTGATCTCATCACCCTCTCACACTCACTCCACCATGTTAATCCTCCAGCTGAACTTCCTACTGAAGTTACTGGCACCACCACCTATCCAAATGCTCCCTATTCTTCCCCTTCTCGATCGCTCTCATATCCCACCTTGTTGTCTCCTCTCACACCACTGCTGGCTTAAGGCTCTAATTAGCTCTTACCTGAACTATCCATAGCTTCCTAACTATTCCTTAACCCAGTGGTACCTTCCTTTTGCAGGGTGTTAAAATCACCTGGGGGCCTTGTAAAAAAAAAAATGTGACTTATGAGATCCAGTCCACAGTGTCTGATTAGTGGGTCTAGGTGAAGCCCGGCAAGGTGATTCTGGAATGGGTGATCCATAGGATATGTTGTTATACCCCTTTTTCAGACTAGTATCTACACTGCCCCCAAAGTTTTTCTTTTCTACTACACAAATCTGATTTTGCGCACAGACACAAATTCCTCAAAGGCTAAATGGTAAAGCCCTTGTGAGTTGATTTCTATCTACTCACCAGCCTTATTGCCCTCTGTTCTCCATCTGACCATTGATTCTCTAATAATTTTGTTCATCCACCTCCCTCTACGTGTATGTTCTCTTACCTCTGCCTGATAATCCTACCCAACATACTACCCGGACAACTCCTGCTCCTCTCTCAAGTCAGTAACTTCTCTGGACAATGGGCTTGACTCCCAGAAACAAAATGGATCTTTCTGCTCCTTGTACATAGTCTACCTACCTCTGCCATGGTAATAATGTGCCAGGATCATTGTGTGTGCATCCATCTTCCCACTAGACTATAAACTTCTTCAGGGCAGGGACCAAATATTTTTATCTGTGTATTCACAATTCTCGAATGTTTGCTCAATGAAATAACAAATGATCATAGGCCTAAATGTAAAAGCCAAACTATACTACAAAACCTTTAGAACACATAGGAGAAAATCTTCATGACCTTGGATCAGGCAGGGTCTTCAGATATAACAACAAAAGTATGATCCACAAAATAAATTGTTGGTAAATTGGCCTTCATCAAAATTAAAAGCTTTAGGGTTCAAAAATAGTATTATGAAAATGAAAAGACAAGTTACAGATCAGGAGAAAATATTTGCAAATTATATTTCTGATAGAACCCATATCCAGAATATATAAAGATCTCTCATATAATCAATAATAGGCAAATAACCCAACTTAAAAATAGGCAAAAGAATTGAACAGACATTTCACTAAAGAAGATACATGAATGACCAATAAACATGCGAAAAGATGTTGAACATCATTAGCCATTGGGGAAATGAAAATTAGAACTTCCATGAAATATCCCATCACTCTCACTAGAAAAACTATAATAAAAAAAAAGACACAGTTAAAAGTGTTTGCACAGACATAAACTAGAATCCTCATAACATTGCTGGTGAGAATACAAAATAATGCAGCTACTTTGGAAAACAGTTTGGTAGTCTCCTAAAAGTTAAAAATATATCTACCATATGATCCAACAATTCTACATGTCTACCCAAGGAAAGACGCTGGCCATCTACACAAGAGAAATGAAAATATCCACACACAGACCTGTATGTGAATGTTCACGGCAGTATTACTCATTGTAGCTAGAAAGTGGAAACCACTCCATTGTCCTTGAACTGGTGAACAGATAAACAGAGTCAGATTGTGGTGATGATGGTTGCACAAGTCTATAAATTTACAAAACATCACTGAATTCACCTAAAACAGGTGAATTATATGATATGCAAATTATACCTCAATAAAGCTATTTTTAAGCAAAGAATAAATGATAGTTTTGTATTTGTACAGATGTGATGATTACTACTACAATGACAACATACATTTATGTACCTGCCATGTGCCAGCAGTGATCCAAGCACTTTATATGCTATGTTTACCCTGAATCGTCACGACAAATTGTGCTGCTATTGGTAGGTACTATGTGATCAGCTATTATTAATTACATTAGTACTTGTTTTATACTATTATCAGCTATTATTAACAACTATTGGGAGGTGCTAATATCATCCCTTCCTTATAGATAAGAAAATTGAGATACAGGGAAGTTAAATAACTTGTTCAGTGTCACATGTCTAAAAAATGCCGGGTCTGCAAAATATGGGGAGGCAATTAAACTGTCAAATCACTGCAATCGCTATGTCAGAAAGATGCTCCCTTCTATTCAAATAGAATATTATGGAAAATAAACAATATTTGGATTGTTAATTCTTTTTCCCTCAATTACAAATTAAGAATAAAAAATTTAGCCTGAAATTATATAAAAGTCCCCTAAGTAGCATTCAATTCTTCTTTCCAGTCATTTTCATTGGGTAAAACTGACATTTCTGTTAAAATATTATTACTATGGAAGGCAGGATTTTACATAAACACCATTATACGCTATCCAAAGCAAACTTCAGAGGCACCTGGCTGGCTCAGTCAGTAGAGTATACGACTCTTGATCCCAGGACTGTGAGTTCAAGTCCCATGTTGGGTGTAGAGATTACTTAAAAATAAAATCTTAAAAAAAAAAAAGAAAAGGAAACTTTGTTCATCTTCAGTCTACTGAAGTTTGTATATCGATATTCTAAATGCAGAAGGGAGTAAAAGCTTCCAAAGCCTCAGAGTCAGCCTAAATCAAGCTCCCACTTCCCTTCCACAAAGACCATCCTCACATCTGTGAAGTGTACCCCCATATCTGCAAACATCACTCCAAAGAGCCTCCACACGGTTTCTCATTTGCAGCCCTCCACCTTACCAGGGGCTGTGCACTGTCCAGAAAATGTCCATGAAAGCCCTAGTTTATGTTCCTTATGTGTAATACAAATTGTATGTAAATAAAGAAATCTATTGGTGAAGTCTAGGTCCAACTGCAATAAGTAACATTCTGAAAATTAACAGGAAAAAAAAAGATTAAATCCATAGGACACTACATGATTTTATTTGGCTCCCCTCAACCTCGGGTTCGGGTCATGCTGGATTGCACGTTATCCAACCACAGTGTTAGTCAACCTAGGTGCAGTCACCTGAGTGACATATATGTAAGTAAGGAGATATTCCTCACCCTAAAAGAAGGGAGACAGACTTTTAATTCTGCTACAGGCCACCTGACCCAAATCTACAGTTGATCGAAAGGTTTAAATTCTGACATTAATGAAGATAACTCAACTTGTGCAAGCCAAAAGTAAGCTTACTTTCCCGCTTCCACCCTCTTCTTCCCCTCACCCTGTCCTCCAGATTATAAGCGTTAGCCCTTTCCCGCTGATGCTGAATTGATCGTTTCATTTCTTCATTACAAATCTTAAGACAACTGCTGCAAACAAAAAATGGAATTTGACTTGCTAATGTTTAATTATTGATGTGGCCTTTTGAAAACATATTTGGTTCTCTGAAACGGTTCCTCAGAACTGTGCTCCATCTCTCATTGGCTCCTATTTTGTTTGTTCTTGGCCTCTGCGCTCCTTTTCGATTTTCCGCAGGTTCGCAAGTGCTGCCTCGCCTGCTTTTGAAATGTGTCTTTAGGCGTGCCTTTGTTTGACAAGCAATGCCAAGGCTGAGCTGACAATCTGTTTGAAAATCTTTTTCCAGGTATACAAGATCAGTGAGCCTGTTCAATGTATACTGTGATTAGAATTTTTCTTCAGATATTTATATCAACATTTCAGGTTTCGGGAGAAATGTTTTCTGAGCCTACCTGTCAAGAGAAACTTATAAAAGGTAAGGGATGTATATATCTATCATGTATATATTCAAATGCGGAAATGTGTCTGTGGTTGTGGTGGCACCGACATCCTCCCCACCACGTCTCAAAAGAGAGCAAGCAGCCTCCAAATGTGCAAGGTCACCGTTCCTCCCACAGGCTGGGCCGGCCACCTCCTGGCGAGCCCTGGCCTGCGGCTATGGGATTTCAGGGTTTCACCTAGAAAGACTTAGGAGGTTTTCATCACATGAGTTCATTTCCTCTATACTTACCTTTTGAGGACAGGAGGAATGGGAGCATGAGAAAATATAGCTACAGGGAAAGTTTGTCTCTATGAACCTGTGTATTAGGACAACCTGTCTGCTTTCTTCATCTGAGAGCTTCTGCATTCAATTCAGCTCAGCAAATAATCATTTTATCCCCATTCGTGTAAAAGTGGAACATATTTTACCTAAGACTTTACAAAACTGAAACATGTTATTTCAAAATAAGAACTTACTTGAAGGGGCCCCTGGGGTGGCACACTCAGTTGAGCATGGGACTCGTGGTTTTGGCTTAGGTCCTGATCTCAGGGTGGTGGGATCGAGCCCCACATTGGGCACTGCGCTCAGTGTGGAATCTGCCTGAGACTCTCTCTCTCTCTGCCCCTCCCCGACTCTTCTTGCTCTAAATGAATGAATGAATGAATCTTTCAAAAAGAAACTTACTTTAAAAGGCTACTTCTCTTTGGAAAACAAGCATGTTACAAGGAAGGGGTGCCACTTTGACCACTGGTTAGTTATCTAGACTCCAACAGTCAGGCTTATACTAATTTGCTATAAAACACCACAAAGGGCAGTATAATAAAAAAAATTAGAGTGGAGAGCCGTATCAGCTTAAGAGATAAAATAATTCTTAAGTATTCTGGTATGCAGAAATACTCATGCAAAAAAAATAATTTCAGATTTGGCTAACTGAGGGGTTCAATTTATTGATTAAAGTAGGCCTGCCTGAAAAGTCTTTCTTAAGCTCTCCAGTTGGCAGGGACATACAATAGAGCACTCTGCAGTTCCTTACCCACGCTCCACAATTCAATTACCCCAGTTGTAAAAAATCGATTTTACTGGACTATATTTGTCTCTATTATATTTTATAAGTCAACCATTTCATTGACAAATATTCATTGATCACTTAGGCTGCAGAAGGCCCAGTTCGGTACCAGAGATATAACTGCAAACAACACAGTCCCTACACTCAAGGAGTTCCTGTCCAGTGAAGGTGGGAAGACAATCAGATTGAATGCCAACAAGGTCAAAAACAAAAGAACTTAAAGATCCCAACATGTAAATAATAACATCAGCCATTTTAAATTCTCTGCAGAATAAGATGGGAGAATAAACAGATAGTTAAATAAAGTTTGAGATCTTATGTAGCTTTCTTTAAAAAAAAAAAAAAACCATCATCCTAGACAATAATGCTTTAATTTTGTATAATCCATCATTTTTCCCAGAGCAACATTGACATAACTGTGTTCCCTTCTCGATAGTCTTCGATCAAGAAAAACAAGTTCATAAACCACCTGATTCTGCCGCTGAAATGTATGAATACAAAATGCTTTTCAACTAAATAACACGGAGGATTGGTAAATCTTTCTTACTGTTTTCAAGTGCTAACCTATGATGGCGGTATGCATTAACCCAAGTTTCTAACTCCAACAGAGGAGGGTGAGGGGACACAGGCCAGGAGTGTTACCGAGCAGTTCACACTTCACTGGGGTCCAAGCGCCAGAGCCTCACTTTGATGCCCCTCCCAGAAGCACTGGCTCTATGTGCTGCTGTAATACAAACACTTAAAAGAGGAAGACCGAGAAAAGATCTGCTCATTGTGTAGTTACATGGCTCATTTTCACACTAGTGATGAACACTATCCCAAATGGATGGCTGTCCTCATATTCCCCTATAGCCACTCAGGAGTCATAGCAGTAAAGGGGGTGTTTTTCTTTGTGACAATTCATGGTAGTGTGGCTAACTTGGTGCAGCCGTTTCAGAGTCTTTCACATAAAAGAAAGCTATACCCATGCCAGATACCTGGAGTGTTGCTTTTAAAAAATGTTGTAAGATCTCTGTGATGCGGCCCGAGAAAGTGTCAGAATCTGTACTAGTGAAGTGACACAGAAAAAAAAAATAAATGTCACTTGAAGATGGAGGAGTACATAATACAACCTATCTGTTTCATTTTGCGTTTCCAGAGCTTTAACTGGACACATTATGCAGAATCTCTTATTTTCCTGCAGAAATTCCAGAGTTGGCCATGAATCCCCAAGATGAGAATACCTAATACACTTTGGTAGGTGTTACTATGCTCACAAATTCAAATGATAAAAACAAATAGGGCTTTGCAAAACATGTATAAAACCAACATACATGTTAATGCCCATGGTCTACCAGCTTAAGATAGAGGACCCCAGAGAGAAACACTTCAGAATTCCATAACTACACCTACTTCAGGGCTCGTTTCAGGAATGAAGAGTAGATAATCATTTGTTTCGGATGCACGGGAGGTGAGCAGGGAATTTGAAAGGTGAGGGAAGGAATATTCTTATTGGGGATAAAATGGAAATTATTTACTCTGGCAATCCTCATTATCCTGTTGATTTCCATCCTGCTGACACTAAGAGGTTCTCTTATCTCCCACCCACCCCTATCCCACCCCCGCTCTTACAATTCTCTATTCCCTTTGATTTCGTGACAAAAATTTGCAAGTCTAAAACTTGTATTTCACTGAAATATTAGTATTCAAGCTCCATGTATTAAAAGGAGGAAGAGGGAAGGCCCCCACTCTCAGATCCACTGTCAACCCTTTGGTATGAGAAGTTTGACAAGCAGAATTGCATGTCCGATTATCAATGCATCATCAACATTTTACCTACTTTGCTTTCATTGGCTTTTTTCTAGTGCAGTCATTCCACGCAAAATTCTAAATTCCTGTCAAGGTGAATTAAGAGCTGCGTTTTTAAAAGTGTACCAGATGTGCCCTAAAAAATTAAATAAAGCCTAATTAATCTTTATATTTATTTATTTATTTTACTAGACTTACTTGTGGTCTATTGTATGGAACAGATCTTCCTGAAAAGGAAGATATGTCTTAGACCAGAAATATTCTCAGGGCATGAAAAAGAAAAATCCATTAAAGAGTTTAATTCTGCTAAAATAAGATCCCTAGCTGCCTCATGCCCGAGGCAACTCATGCAAAGGGTCCAATTTGAAAACTTGATTAAGTAAGCTCTGCTACTGTTCCTGCGTATAGTGCCCTGTCCAGTTGTCTACAGCTCCCTAATACCCCATCTGATATTCAACTTCCAATTCATCAATACCCTACCGTGCAGTAAACTTGAGTCAAACTGGTTAGAAGCCCAGCCCGACAAATGAATTAACCACCAGATCATAAGTCTTAGTTTCTTTGTTGGTAAAATGAATAAAACCTGACTTAAAAATTTACTTCCCAAAGTTGTCCTAAAAAAAATGATTTATATAAAGCCCCTAACAGAATGTCCAACATACTGTAGGCACTCCATCATCCTTTTCCTTCTCCCAAAAATATATCCCTACCCAGAATTTATTCTCCCCTTAATATTTTGGGGGGAAAACACAAAGAGGCAATGTTACAAATAGGCAACCTATTATGAGCCATAACCACTCAACCGAAACCAAATACAAACACTTTTTATCATGTTGCTATACTAATTATATCCAAAGTACCCTCCTTTAACTAATTTATCCCAAAGGGGCATCACACTTGTCAATATAGGCCCTGGGTCTAAATCAACAAGCTAGTGCCACTTTGATTGGTTTCTAATTGGTGTAGTTTGGGAACAAACCTAAAGAATTTCCCCCAAAAGCTTCTCTTTCTTATATGTTCTTAGAGAAAATTATAAGGATGGAATATTCTTTCTCAGATGTCTCATGGGCCACAGAAAAAGGAGGCTATGTAATGAAGCTCTGCTGGCCCCCAAGCACGCCTTTATTTAGGTAATCAGGACAAATAAGGCATCTATCACTATGGGGCAACTCCTTGGAATATAGAGCTTCACCCCCTCCATCCCAGAAGCTATCTCATCCTTCTTCAACTGGGAGATGGAGTAAAGACAAAGTTGTTCAGGGTATCAGTAAGACTCTAAAAAGTTTCAACACCTGGTTCCAGGTCTGGCTATTCAGAATTCAGTCATTCTCTGCAGTCAAACCACACTGACCACAAACATCCCAACATAAACCAAGTCACAAGACCTTCCTCCAGAGAGTAACTTCATGCCTCAGTATAGAAGACTCAGAATCCAGCTGACAGGATATCCACACCACTCAACCCAACTGGGTAAGGGGTGGAGGCCTGAGGTGGGTATCTATGGGAACACCAATGGACCAAGATTTATGATGAAGCCCTAAGATCTTTTTGAAGCTTATCACCTACCAAAAGACAATTAAAAAAGGAAAAGGAATAAAACCACCTGTCACATACGTTTGAGTTGTTCTATTAACATGGAAAGCCAAAATGCTCTGTGTCACTTTTCTGGTAACAAACAAGAAAAAAAAAAAAAAAAAAGAATGTTTCACGTAGTTCTCATTCGACTAGCAAAACAGAATAAAATCCTTGGTCTGATTCCAACCACATTATTAAAGCATCATTGACCTAATGTAACAAAGCAGCTCTTCATCAATTTATCATTAACGAGAGCATTACCACCTAATGTAAGGGAACTACTCTTCCCCAGGGATTCTGTTAATGTGAGGCTTGAGTCAGACAACAGCATAGGAGCAGGTCAGCTATAGGAGGGAACGCAACACACATGCTCTGTGTTCCCAAGCAAAGGACATTGCACAATGACATCTAAAACTCATGAGTTTTTGGCCTGTTTTAAAAGGAGGGAGGAAAATAAAGGGGGAGGGAGGAGGCTGAGTTGAAAGTTTCAAATTTCAAATGAGTGCCTTCTTGAATTTTTTATTTATTTATTTTTTAGTAATCCGTGCTTATTTTCAACAAACACTCCCCAGTGTCTCTTGGCTCCTGCCCAACTTGTTACCCTCTCTTTGTGAGCATGCGGATTTTGCAGTTTGGGAGTGACGCCACCTGGAATAATAGGGCAATGTAAATGAGTATAGTTTTCAAAGTCTAAGATGCCAAACAGAGGCTATGTGAGATTACTATCCAACAATAACACCAAATACTAGGAGCTGTTTAAACCCCCTAATGATATTAAATAATTTAATCCCTCCTCAAGAAACCTAAATAGATCCTGTTATTTTTCTATTGTGCAGATAAGAAAGACTAGGCGCAAAGAGGTGTGATAACTTGCTCTTGGTCACAAAGATAATACACGGTGGAACTAGGACTGGAACCCAGGAACTCTGGCCTCAGAGTCTGTGCTCTTAAGCGGTGTAATCCCTGCCAATCCCATTAATAATGAAATGGGAGTAGACAAATAAGCACAGGACTTGAAACTCAGAGATAACCAATGCATAAGCCAGCATTCACACTGGTGATGCTGGGTTCTTTAATTCGACTGTAGGCACCGGAGTCAGATAAACTCAAGGTTGAATCCTAGGCAGGCTCTCCCACATGATAGTTCAACTTGACTAAGTTGTTTGACTACCCCAAGCCTCACTTTCCCAATCTTTAAAACAGAGATTATAACAGTACTTCTTTCATAGAGTTTTAAGAAATTAAATAAAATCTATTCCCCGTCTAAGCACACTTGCATGAAACTAGCAACACAGTGGTCTATAAACTTTAATTATCATCGTCATCATCATTATGTATTACACGTGTGGCTTTCCACGGTAGGTAAGCATTTGGAAGGCATGTTCCTTCTTCACTCTATCCAGACACCCTACTGCTTTCAAAAGCCCACACATGTGAGATGGCTGGTGGGGATTAGGGGTATCGGCTACAGCTAAGGATCACAGCAAAGCTAAGGGGCTCACAGGGACCAAACCCCTCAACCTTGGCTTCATTAGCAAGTTTCTCTAGCTGAGCTAACCCAGCCCATGCCAGTCAAGCATTCCCTTGCAAATATAAATCATTACCCAATAAACCACAGACATACAAGACTGTCCATGCCAGATAAAGCTGTGGGTCAAAGTAGCCAATCCCTGAGGCTTCGAGGAAAGGGAGGAAAAGCAACAGCATTAATTATATAAACAGTTCCTTGGAAAATGCTTTAAGCAAGTGTTTTAGATTCCCCTTTAATTAGGATAAATAATTACTGCATTTTCATTTTTCAGTGAGCTCTCAAACCCTCCCATACCCCATCTTCAAATACCGAGTAGAAACACACAAAGATCGGGGGAATAAACTAACTGTGTACACTTTTAAAGCCACTTTATCTGTCTGGATCTCAGCTTCCCCGTCTGTACAATGAGGAAATTGAACGAGGTAAATCTCCAAGGTCCCTTCTGGTAGATTTTCCACAAGTCTATGCAGTGCTTTGGGGCTGACATAATGGCTACACAACTTTACTCACCTCGTGTTCTTTTCTAGAGTGGCACAACATTTGAAGATATTAACTGCATTTGTTTATTGAGCTTCAAAAACTGTTTTACAAATGTGAACATCAAGATATGCGGCATTCCTGTAAGTATGCTGTAAAATCAGAAAACCCAAATAAACAGGCCTAAGAAATGTCCAAATGAGGAATAAAAGAACTGAAGATGTTTTTGGAAAATGACCAAGTTATCTCCTTGAATTAGATTTATTCTGTGTATTTCCAGAACTGGAATCAATGGATTAGCATTATAGGGAGAGAGATAGCAAGTAACTTTTCTAAGAAATAGTTTTCTACCCAAGACAATGGTTCAAACTGGTAAAGGATTATTTATATAACCATGAGCATCACTGAAATCTATATGAAGACTTCCTATCAAGGCACTTAGAGGACATTCCTCAATTGGGACAGTAAGTGGAGAAATGTATGCTGACCTCACACTACCTGGGAGTACGTCTTGACTCCCCACTAGCTCTAGTAGGGCACTAGATGTGATGTTTCATTTCTTTGTTGGTGTCACTCTCATCAAACCAAGAAGATCTCCTTATCTTTTGTATTTGCCTGTCAGAGCTCCTAGTATGTGATAGATTCTCAATAAATATTGGATAATTTTTTTAAATGACCAGAGAGTTTAGAAAGACCATCCTTGTCCTCAAAGGGGCTTGCAGTCTAGCCAAAGAGTCAAAATTGACATAGCTGAACCAAATTTTATATAGTTATATGTACTCTCTTGCATACAGTGGGACTTAGTAAATGTTTAAGAAACAAGTTTATTTGAAAAAAAAAAAAAGAAAAAGAAACAAGTTTATTTGGCAGCAATTGAGCATTACGTGCTGACAGGAGTTCATTACTAAACGAAGAGAAGCTGTTGAGGCTGCCCTGGAACACTGCCAAAATCTGGTCCCACCTACCCGATTACACTTTCCTCCAAAACACCAATTGATTCTTCACAGTCTCTTACTCTTACTCGCACTTTCACTCCTGCCTTTGGCTCAATATTTTTCTTTCACCTGGACCACCTTCCCTTCTCTAGAACACCAAGATTTTTCCCTCCCTAGAATTCCCTATCACTATTACCATTTAATAGTACATCTGTCATCCATTTGTGAAGCAAACAGTCACTGACTCTTTAGTATGTATGGGTTGAGTTAAACTTTAGGGATACAAATAGATTATTTCCTGCACTCAAGAGTTTTAAAATTCCCCAGAAGCCGAACACTCTCTATTAAAGTGAACAATTTTAGTACATAATGTCATGAAGGAAACACTGAGGACAAAACCTAACACAGTCTGCGGGTTTTGATAGATGGTGAAAAAGGTCAGGCAAGGAAAGTTTCCTGGAGGAGGTGTCGCCAGAGCAGTCTTGGCTAAATGCTGGCATGGAGCTGGGTGGAGAGAGGAATGATCCTTTCAGGCAGAGTAGCGTGCACAAAGGCTGCAGGAAGAGAATGAACAATGAATGGAGTGTGGCTGGTGTGTAGGGAAGAGGTAAGAGGTGGGCATGGAGAAACAACTGAGCTGAATAAGGAAGAAAATGTTATGTTGAAAAGCCCATCTTTTATCCTCACACTAATGGGGAAATTTTAAAGGGCTATAAAGAAGGAAATTACCTAATCAACCTTGGCTTTATAACATTGAGGCAAGAATAGACTGAAAGGAAGGTCAGAGCCTAGACTTAGACGTGTGTCAGGAAGTAAGGAACCATACTTAAAGCAAATGAAGGCAGTCTCAGTGGGGAAGAAGGAAGAAGGGACAGGTGATCCTGAGCAGGTTGGATTGATAGGGTTCAGTAAGTTATATTGGAAAGACGGTGATCAGGAAGTCAAGGATACCTTCCAAGACTCTGCCTGGAACAGCTGAGTGCACAGTGACGGCGTTACTGAGAGAAACACAGAACAAGAAATGGGTTTGGTGAAGAAAGGGATGAATTTCACTGTAGACCTGATGAGCTTGAAAGGCCTTTGAGAGAGTCAAGTAAGAGGCAGTTGGATGTACAAGCCAAAAACTCAGAAGTAAGAACAGGGATGGAGATGTGAATTTTGGAGTTAGGAATATACAAATGGTGAAAATCACAAGATCTCACGGAGATTATGACTAAGAAGGAACCAAGTCACTGTCACCCATTCCAATCTGTTTCCAAAAAGCAGAAGCAATCAAAAGAAATCTGAGACCATGCCTTGTCCCAAGTCATCACTTCCCCGAAGGAAAGAACAGATTTTTATGCACTCTAGTAGGTCAGCAGTTTGTCTGCTAGTCATTATTTCTCAATTTAAATGCTACCTTCTTTGTCCATAATTGCAGAAACCTTGAAAACTGACCTTTACTGAAATTCAATGACCATTCCCAGCCCTCATTTTGATTGTGCCCTTTCTCTGTTTCATCTCGTCTTGGCTGTGTCCGAGGGAGGTAGAGCAGCTGGCTTCAAGTTCCAGAGTTTGTTTTTTAACTGATAAAGACCCTACTTTTCTTTTCCCTGAAGGATGTTTCAGCTGAACCACTTTGTTTTGCTGTTTTGATTTCAAAATAAATGGAAAGAAACTGAAAAAGAAAAGGAATGCCCCTAGACCTTTAAGTGCTTGAAGTCTTGAAGAAAACACTGCAAGGGTTATCTCCTTTTCAATGTGCCAATCCATCTGGTCACCCTAAAGCAATTGTAAGCTCCCTGAGAGCAAAGAGCAAGATTCTATTTGTAGTGAGTCCTACAGAGCAACTAGCCCTAAAAGAGAAGCTGCTCAATAACTATTTATGGAATCAATAGTTGTTTATATAATTAAACTCATTCACATGCACACTTCTGTAGCTTTTAAAGTATCCCATACTATTTAACACAATTGCTGCATCCTGTTCTTTGGTTATTTCATAGGTGCTATCCGTGGAACTGCAGTTAGACAGTAAACTTCTGGAAGATGGAAATACTGGCTTATATTTTATCTTGCATTTCTAGCTGGTCAGAATTGGTGCTCAATAAAGATGGGTTGATGCACATGTTCATCTAGAATGAATTAATCCTGCTACATTACACCCTCTGAAAGACACAAAAGAATGTGTATCTCAGATAAGCAAGACTGGAATAAGCTATTCTCAAGCCCACCTTAAGCAGTTGATGTGCCTGTATGTTGCTTAATTGAGTAATTCATTAGGGACAGTTCCTACTGAATTGGGCTGCAGCAGGCTGCACGTGGAGTTGCACCAGGACCTTCAACTGGAGATGCACATTTCATACACAGATTTGTGAGCAGCTATCAGCAGTGTGCTCTATTTCTTGTGAATTAGCTCATCAAGGGCTTCCATTGTCATGCAAGAAATTGCATTCACAGCAGAGAACATACGGAAAGAAGGATTGAACAAGAGAGAAAGGAGACAGAAGAGAGTAAGAATGTATTCCAGAAGGTAAAGGAAGTAAAATTAAAGGTTTTGTTCATCACAAGCAATCTGCAGCAACAGACTCAAGCTTAGACAGACCAGGAGGGCCCTGCATGGCCTCCATATGGCTTCACCAAAACCCTTGCCATTCTGAAAGAATGGTAGTAAGCCTTCCCCAGAGGAAAGTATTACCACAGAATACCTAGGTTACTCTAACTTGTCCCACCTTGACTCCAGGCTTCAGGATGAATGTCACATCTCAGTAATCATTAAGTAATTGGTTGGCTTGTCAAACTGTCTAATATAGATGGCGTGTATTTCCTCTTTCTAAGAGTCCACAGAGATCACACTGAAGAGGGGTATCAGCCAGGAGATCCTAGCCTGGAGAGGTGAGCAAGCAGCCTGTAGAAGTGTGTTCAGGAAACACAAGTCAAATGTCTAGGAAGGCTGAGAGGAGCTGAGGTGTTGTGAGCCCGTGAGTACAAAAACCCACACCATGTGATCATGCCCGGGGCTCTGGAACCCACAGGAGTGGTGTTTATGGATGAGAAGGAAGAAAATATTCCCTCTTTCCCTTCTTTCTTTTAGCATTAGAGATGCAAGCATGCTGAGAAATTATAATCATCATGGTAGGACACAACTCCAGGTCCTACATCTGAACATTTGAAAATCTGACTTAGCTCTTGCTAAGTGCAGAGTAAGCTGAGTTTTAGTGTATGCGCACCTGTAGAGCACTCCTTAAAATACCGAAGTAATTCTGTCTGAGTCACTAAATCATTGCTGTCCCAAGCCCTTAAGTACCCCTAGGCTGCCCCAGCCTTTCTTCCCGGGACAGTCCAGATCTCTCCACAGCAGTGGGCCTCAGGTCCCTGCTCCAGCTATCTTGACAAGCTGGTGTTCCTATTGGCCTGATGTCTCCCAATAGGTATAAGCAGCCCAAGCATCAGAAGGTTGTTAGGTGAGCATGGAGTTGAGAGGCCATATAGGCCATGATGGCCTTTTCTTTGGAAGCACAAGTTGTGTTTTGGGTTGTGCCCTGTGGGGTCACCGGGCTTCCACTAAATTGTCATTTCTTTGGGTAATTATATCATAAACTTATAATGCATGGCAGTGTGCTCTCTTCCACCCAAACCTTAATAAACCCCTAAAAAGCTACCAGTCCTCCGACACAGGGGGCCCACCAAGTCCCAAGCCAAATAAATTAAACCCTGCCTACACACAATTTCAGTACAACTGTTGAACATAAAGGAGAAAGTCCTAAAATATATCAAAGAGAGAAAGAACACATATAAAGGAATGACAATTAGTTTCCTAGAAGCCTTAAAACAATAGATGCTAGAATTCATAAATATCTTCAAAATGCTTAGGGAAAATTAGTCCCAACAAAGCAAGCTTTATCAAGCTAAACTAGTCATTAAGAGAGCAAACAAAATGTAGTTGACTCTTTACAGCCCTTCCCTGAAACATATGTCACCATGTGTAAGAAACAGTGTGAAGTAAAGGTGATACCAAAACTGATAATATTTTGGTAAATTTGAATGAGAATTGACTATTATTAAGAATAATAATGACTAAAATTTGGGGGATTAAACTCAAAGTGAACCTCAAATTTCAACAAATATGAAAAGACAAAGGAAATACTAAGATTAAAATCATCTTAAGGTCTGTATATTGTTCAAGTAAATGATCAAATGATGTTCAAACAAATGGGTTTTTCTACATTAAGGACACACATTAAATATTTAAAGAATAGCCAGTGAAAATAATAGAAATGGAATGAATCACTCCCAACTGTAGAGAGGAAAAGATGGGGCAAGTTAAGGTAATAAATTCAAAGAAATGGTAGGTAAGGAATGGGGGAAGAAGCATAATATTTTTGTAACTAAGACAGTGGAAATGAGTCTAAATCTGTCAGTAATCGCAAAAGTAAATGGATGGCATTTATTATTACCCATAAAAAAGTTGGAAATGCTCAGGTATTTGTACTGAAAACTAAACAAATTCCAGATATTATATGGTGTTTACAAGAGACACATACGAAACATAATGACATAAAAAGTTGAAAGTTAAAAGAATGGTAAAAATATACTGAGAAAATATTACCTAAAATAAGCCTGCTATAGCAATATTAGTAAGACACTAAACAGAATTCAAAGCAAAATGCAACAACAGAAAAAGCCTAAGAGGCCATTCAAAGTGCAAGGTAGATAGTCCTTCTAGGGTATGGTGAGTGGATCTTACTTGTGAGGGTATGGAGCAGGTCCAGGTTAAGAACCAGCTGGTGATGATCAGGACCAGTCATCCAGGACTGGTAATGAATGAGAGGTTTCAGTAATAGAACTTACCCTCAGTCCTAAGTCTACTGGGGCCTACTAGGTGCTTCATTAAACAAATCTACATTCATCTGACAGTCAAGTGACATGGTGTCCTCAACTAGTCCAGATCCAAAACTCTATAAAAATAGTTCTTACTTAATGATAAAAAAAAGGAAAACCCTACCAGGTACATATTATAATCATGAACTTGAATGAACTTAAAGCAAAACATAAAAATTTATCCAAGGAATAACATCCTGTCACATGCTACAACATGGATGAATCTTGAGGACATTATAAGTGAAATAAGTAGGACACAAAAGGACAACTATTGTATAACTCCACTTAAATGTAGTATCTTGAATAGTCAAATTCATAGAGACAGAGAGTAGAATAGTTATTGCCAGGACTGGGGGGAGGTAAAGATGAGAATTTATTGTTTAATGGTTACAATTTAGGATGATAAAAAGACACTGAAAGTAGAAAGTGGTGATCGTTGCAAAAACAACGTGAATGTATTTAATGCCACTAAATTATACTCTTAAAATGGTTAAAATAATAGAATTTGTGTTATGTAATTTTGCCACAATAAAAAAGAGAAACAATTTTTTAAAACTTTATCATATCACAAGGGGAAATTTACAAATCCATGATTATATCAGAAGTCTTAATATGCCTCACTCAAAAAAAATATACATCAAAGGGCACCTGGGTTGTTCTGTCAGTTAAGTGTTCAATCTTGATTTTGGCTCAGGTCATTATATCAGGGTCATGAGATTGAGCCCCATGTTGGGTTCTGCACTGAGCATGGACCCTGCTTGGGATCCTCTCTCCCTCTTTCTCCCTCCCTCTGTCAATCCTACTCCCATGCGTCTGCACACACTTTCTCTCTCAAAAAAAAAAAAAAAAAAAAAAAAAAAATATATATATATATATATATATATAAAGCAAAAGGAAAACTCACAGAAAAACTGAACTAATAAGATTATTCCCATAGACAGAATCTCACAATCAACAAAGAAGCTACGTGATGGAGCAGTAATAAAACTGAGCTAATCTTCATGAACAATCTATAAGGTACTCACTATTATGTTCTCATTTTACAAGAGGCACGGAAGCTAAGTCACTTGTGCATGGCCACACAACTGAGCTCTAAGTAGACCTGGGGAATGAATCTAGACATTCTGATTCCAGAGTCCAAATTGTAATCATGATGTTGAGTAATAGAGGCAGGAACATAGAATTAATAAAATAGAAATAGGAAATGAATGATTTTCATTCATAAGAAAATAGAAAACTAAGAAACAGTAGAGGTGTTCAACAAATCAAAAACTGATTCTCTAAGAAGACAAAAATTACAAACTGCTTGTGAGATCAATCCGAAAATTGAAAAATGGAGAAGACCTATCCATTATGACAGAAATAAGAAGATATACTACAAATATAGTAGAGATTCTAAAATGCTTAAGAGAATACTGTCATCAAAAATTTTGATGCCACAGGGATGCCTGGGTGGTTCAGCAGTTTCGCACCTGCCTTCAGCCCAGGGCGTGATCCCGGAGACCGGGTATCGAGTCTCACATTGGGCTCCCTGCATGGAGCCTGCTTCTCCCTCTGCCTATGTCTCTGCCTCTCTCTTTCTCTGTGTCTCTCATGAATAAATAAATAAAATCTTTTTTAAAAAATTTTTGGTGCCACATAATTTATAAAACCCATGAAATATACAATTTTCTGAAAAGATTGAAATTCCTAACACTGACTCAAAAGGCTGAAAACTAAAACTGTTCCAATTAAAAAGGTTGACTCAGTAGTCAACTTCCACCACTTCGCCCCCAACAAGACACAAATTTTATAGTTAACATCCTCCAGACTCTGCAGAAACTATTGTCCCCATCTCATACAATTATTTCATAGAGTAGAAAAAGGGGATGAGATTTATTAAGATGACTCAAAGTGAACCTAAATGCAGGTGGTGGGGTGGGTGCTCTGTTATTCTTTATACTTTTCTATATTGTCATATTTCATATTTAAAAAGAGGATATAGGACTAGCTTATCCAACAGGTATATAGCATATCTTTGATTCAAAATTTAATCATTACATCTGAATCAATAACTTCTAAGTCTTTTTTTTTTTTCCAAGTTTCTATCTCCTAGGAGGTGGGCTCCAATATATCAGACCAACATGTATCTCAACAACTGTCAGCTTGGAGGTAACTTTATCCCACGAACACCATCTCTTTCAGAAAGCAGCATAGAGGTTCTCCTCTGGACAGTTTCTGTATATACAACTCAGTGAATATGCTACCACTTGAATTTCGGAGACAAATTTAAGTGATTCCTACCTTGAGAATCTTTATGAGGCTCTGACATTCTTCAGACATTAGACCTTCTTCTATTGGTAATTGTATTTTGAAGTAAGTCACCCCAATTCTTTCCCTATGGGAGCACTCATGTTAAATATCTTAACCCAGAGAAGAAACCATCTTGGGGAAGAAGTGACCCATGTAATGCTGTGTTGAAGGCATGGGCTTGGAAAGAGCATGATTAAACTGAGTAATTTCAGCACAAGTTACAAGAGGAAGATTACCTCCTCAGAGTGAAAACCTTGTCACATTGTGTTCTGTGAGGCTACTAGAGGAATCCAGAAAGGTCACAATACAAGTTTTCCATTTCTTCGCTGATGGGAGAGAAAAACTACATTCCAGGAAATACATCAGGAAATTAACAAAAGTAAAAAAAAAAAAAAAAAAAGGAAATTAACAAAAGTAAAGTTTAGATATGGTGAGTAATATTGGAAAGAGAGTTTTAATTAGAATCAGGCAAAAGGAAAGAGAATTCAACATTAAAGTTCAGCATAAAAATATCATAATTTGTGAGTTCCATTAGAATGGCTTATATACTATCTATGGTTTACCTGAGGCCATTCAATGGGCTGGAAACTCTCTCATCGAGAGACTTTACGGATTTGGAGATGAGTACTTTTTACTCTCAGACTTTCGTTCCTAATCCCGGTAATAAATCATTGCACATTAGTCTTCAGTGGGGTTCCCCAACCCAAATGATGCTGAAGAGTGATAATCAGTTTTCTCTACTAAGAACATGCAAAGGGCAAGGGGAATCATATTTAAATTTTACCATAATTTTTATTTAGAATTAACTTTTAAAAGGAAATATGATGCAAACACTTTTTGGAAGTAGGCACTTCTTTGCAGAGTAAAGTCCATTTTTATTTTATCCGGCTTTTTTTTAATATTTTATTTATTTATTCATGACAGACACAGAGAGAGAGGCAGAGACACAGGCAGAGGGAGAAGCAGGCTCCATGCAGGAGCTCTATGTGGGACTCGATCCCGGGTCTCCAGGATCACACCCTGGGCTGAAGGCGGCGCTAAACCACTGAGCCACCCAGGCTGCCCTATCTGTGTTTTTTTTTTTTTTTAATGTGGAAGGACACTGTTGCTTTGGGGGGGCCACTTAATTATTCTTTTCTTTTCTAGATACCTCAGTACTGTAGGTGATGTAAGCTACGTCAACTGTATGTGCGTGTTTAAGGTCCCATGGTCTGTAGCACTCCAGATCATGTTAGCATGTAAAATAAGTTATCCTGTAATGTTACTTTTGATCCCCTAGAATGGACACTAACTCTACATTTTTCCATATATAATTTCTGTTGATTTTTTTTCTGTACTTTTAACAAAATGAATTGTTTATGGGATGACTGATCGTTTTCCTCAACCTGAGCATCTTTAATTGCCTGCATTTTTTCTTTATTGCCTTCTACCATACTTGTTTCTCCACTAATGATAACCAGCTACCTCATACCAGAATTTCCTTGAAGTTTAATTTTGTTTGTTGTTTTGCTAGAGTGTATTGCTATTGCTTCTTTCAGTGTTTACATGTAAGATATGCTTATCCAATATCAAAACATTGGAGATATTCTATTTGTTACTTTATCCTTCAACAAATATTTGTTGCATGTCAGCTCACTGTGCAATAGATTCTGGAAATGCAAACGCTAAATAAGACAATTGAGGCATTCTGTCACTTGCTGATTCCTCCCTTTCTTTACTGGCTAATTTCCTTTGAGTCGAATATTGCAGAGGAGGGGTAGGGTGGTGATTAAAAACAGAAAATCCGAGTTGGCATCAGAGAGGTCACTGGAGACCTTTAACTAGAGCATTTCCAATGGGGTGGGGGGTGGGGAGGAGGGAGGCAGAAACCAGATGACAGGTGACACCAGTAAGGAATCTGAGCCAATGAGGACAGTCTCTTCATTCCTGAAGACAACAAATAGGAAGGAGTAGATATGGCAGCAACATGGAGGGAAGAGATCACCAAATGAGAAAGGTTGTTTGGGGTCTAGGAGAAATTCGAGTATGTTTATAAATTTAGAAGCAAAGATTCAAATAGTTGGGAGAAATTGAAGATACAGGAAAGAATGAAGATCATATAAGTAGAAGACTCCAGGGTCATGTGTGGTCTTCATAGGGAGAGATTTTTGTCAGGAATGAGAAAGTCATGTGGCAACAATTAGAATCTAAAAGTGAAGAGGAAGGAAAATAAGAGAAATGCCTCTTACATCCATCAAGAAAAATGGAGTAGAATCATGCTTTAAGATGGAGACAGATAAGCAGAGGCAAACAGTCCAAGAAGCAGGGTGAAGGTCTGGAACAGTTTCTCTAAGGATGGTGTGTTCCTTTTTAGCCCCCTCGATCCATTCTCCATACTTCTCCACCCTGCTATATGCCCTGCGATGCTGGCAGCTGTGGATTGCACCAGCCAGTTTCCTAGCCCCCTTGCTTTACAACCAATGGAAGAAAGGAGAGTTGGGGATATTTATTCCCCATACCTGTCATCTTTCTACCGGGCCATGAGCTGCCAGCAGTTGTGAAGACCATAGAGTCACCATCTTAGCAGGTAATAGTTCTCTCCCTCTGTTGCTAGCCCCGGGGCCCTTTCTCCATCCTTTGATGTTTTCCCATAACCCTGGGCAGACAATTTTAGAGACAAACTCTCCTAAAATTTGAGTGTGACATTTGTTTCCTATCTGGGATCCTGATACAGAATACAAAAGGAAACTGAATGGAGACAAGTAAAAGGATCCCCTTAAGCACAGGCAGGGCTAGGAGCTCTAAGTCTGTCATGCTTATTTGCTCTGCTTAACCTTGCTGCTCCTGAGAAGCAGATGAAGAGGATGGTGGGACAATGAAGTTTCATTAGCAAGAGTACATGTGGCAAAGGAAGAGGGAGAAGAATTGAAAGGGCTGGTGAATGGGTCATTGAAAAAACTTCCTGAGACCTAAGAGCTGTGCTTTCCACGTGCATTTCGAGTTTAAACAAAACACTTTTCTACTGGTTTCTTAAATCTCTAGAACTGAATTATGATCTCCCTTGAATTTACTTGTATATTCAAGAAACCTACAGAAAATAGGAATACACACATACACACACTCCTTATGTCACTTCAGATCGGAAAATGTTATTGGAATGCTATGACTGAACTGTGTCCCCCAAAACTCATATGCTAAAGCCCTAACTGCCAATGTGACTCTCTTTGGGGACAGGGCCTTTAAAGAGGTAACTAAGGTTAACTGAAGCCATAACTGTGGGACCCAATCCAGTAGGACTTGTGTCCTTAAAAGAAGAGACATCAGGAGCATATGCACATAGGCCACGTGAGGACACAGCAAGAAGGTAGCCATCTGCAAGTCAAGGAGAGAGGCCTCACCAGAAACCAACTCTCCTGACACCCTGATCTTGGACTTCTAGCCTCCAGAACTATGAGAAAATAATTTTTTTGTTGTTTAGTTTCCCTAGTCTGTGGTATTCTGCTCTGATAGCCCAAGCAAACTAACACAAAGGCCATCTAGGCCTTGCAGCACAGAGGGGGACCCACACTTCTTTGGCCATGGAGTCCAATGATGCACAATACTGCATTCTTCCCATATGCTCTGGCCCCTCTCCGCCTTTCTACTGAAGAGGATTTACCCTTCAAGGCCTAGCTCCAAGGTCACCTCCTCTGACCAGTCTTATCCTCCCTGAAGGAAGCCACCCCTTAGAGATAAGGTCTGTCTGGTCTTAGATTATCACTTGTCTTCATTACTCTCTCTCCTCGGGCCAGAGTATTACAAGTTTGTGAACTCACCCCCACTCCTAGCAATGTTGTGTATGGAGCAAGTAGTAAATGTTTGTGGGTTGACTAATTACTTGTCCTTGATAATGAGAAGAAAGCTACTTAGTTTCCTGAGTTTCTATACTTAGGACCCATCCTCAGAACAGATGAGAACGCAGGGCTGAAAGACCATCACGGCCCTGTTCAGTGGCACAGATGGGACTTTCAAACCTTCACCGTACCTAGTCCCCCAAACTGTTCAATTGAGACCACCCATCCCAGCTGGCGACAGAACAGATGTGACAAGGCTGTTCCCTTTCACCATGGCTAGTGTTACTCAAGCTGCCCAAGAGCAATAACCAGTTTGTTCTCATTCCCAAGGCAGAGTAGCCTTGGAATAACTTGAAAATCAGTCCAACGAATCCTTAAGTCCCTTGTTACTCTGTCATTCTAGACATTGTCTAAACCAACAGAACCCTGGGAAGGTATGGCCTGCTCTGAAAATATATCTCAATAGTGGCTTTTATACCTTGACAGCAACAGCTGCTTCCCCAAAATGAACCTACGTCGTTTAACAGGCTTCTATGGCAAATGCTGTTAAGGCAATTCCCTTTGAACCTGGCATTTTACTTATAAAGCCACTGGTAGAGTTAACTCTCCCTTTCTCCTGAAGACTGTATCACCTTTAAAACAAGCTCATCATCCGCTAATCCATTTCCAAACCCAGTTCGGGAATCTGGGTTAAGCACAGTATAACAGAGCGAGAGTGTGGCTTGATGGAGCGAGAGTTCCTTCTTTATCCTAATTGGCAGAGTCCTCACGAGGGAAGGCAGCGCACCTGATTCTGACTCCAATTTGTCTTCCTCACATGAATAATTCATGCGGCCTCTACGCCACCAGCCCCTACAAAGGGTAGGGGATGGGCCCTACGTGCGAATCACCCGCTGAAGCCTGGTCTGAACACACTGTCCCTGCATACCCGGCAGGAAGCTTGGGCCTCTGCAAATGTGAGAGCTCTTGCTCAAGGTCAGGCTGATGGCCACTGGATGTTAAGTTACAATATTGTCAGTTTGGTATTAGTAATTCCCAATTTGGTTTATTTAACTAAGGCTGACCTGCCTCGACATTTAACCTTTAAAGGAAGGCAGGCTGCTTCCTGGCAATAGAGTATGTCCCTGAACATATGGTAAGAATATGTGTATTTGAAGGTTTTATAGGCCTGCATATATCTGAAAATGGAACAGAAATTCGCAATGATTTTGTGTAAAAAGAGAGAGGGAGAGGGAAAAAAGGAAACTAGGGAGGAAAAAGAACGAAATCTGATGGCATCACTCCTCAGCTTGAACCTTCCATGGCTCCCGTGGTTCTTAGGCTCCAAAGTTCTCCACATTGCCTAAGTGACCCTGAAGAATCTGCCTCCTGCCTACCCCTCTAGACTCATTCCACCATCCTACCCTTTGTTTACTGCACTCTAGCCACACTGGCATTTTTGAGTCCTTGAATCTACTCAGGGGCTCCCCAGAGACTGTTCCCCCTTTTTGTTTACCTCCCCTTGCCCCCCGTCCCGAAGCTCCCACTGGCTCATCCCTTGGGCATCAGCCAGAAGGCTGCTTTCATAGGTTTGAGTGACCACAGCCCGAATGAAGTTCACAGATCTCACCCCACACCATTATGTTCTCTGGCTATGTACAAGGTGTGGCATCATATGAGCTGCTTTCTCTCTGTGGATTTTACCTTACTTGTGACTAAACAACTCTCGACTATAGCCTCCAAAAGTACAGGAACGCCATCTGTAAACTCTATTCCCAGCACTTAGCACCGCACGTGATACAAGATAACAGGTGGCATGAATGAAAGAACAAATGAATAATTGAAGAGACTTATGCATGGGGCTCTGCATAAATGTAGCTACACCAAAGCCCAACCGGAAAATTCTCCATCCATTGGCTTGTTTGCCTGGTGAGATTCTTGCCAAAGTGGAGAACTGATAGTCTCACCCGAAGGAACAGATGAGAAAATGTGGACATTTCCACCAACCTCATGTATCAAGTTTTTAAAGTCTCAAGAGCAGCTCATAGTTAGCTAGATGGAAAGGATCAAGAGAACTGAGACCAAGAGAGGCTATCCCTGCCAGATGCCACTGAACACAACCAATTAGCCAGCCGGCAGAGGCTTCATTAGAACCCACCATGGAAATCCCTCTAGCATGCCACACTGCAGAGCCCTCTTGGAACCAAAGGACCTACTAGTTATCTTGTGATTACCTCACAAAGCCTCAGCTTCTGTGTTTATAGAAATGGGAATGATAGTAGGGCACCTGAGTGGCTCAGTGGTTGAGCGTCTGCCTTCGGCTCAGGTTGTGATCCCGGGGTCCTGGGATCGAGTCCCACATCGGCTCCCCATGGGGAACCTACTTCTCCCTCTGCCTATGTCTCTGCCTCTCTCTGTCTGTCGTAAATAAACAAAAATCTTTAAAATAAGAAATGGGAATGATAGCGTTTAGTTGACATTCCATTTCTTCCCCACACCTCCCCAGCATGGACTACTGCCTCCATTAGGCATGGTAGGCACTGTGCCCAGAGCCCAAGATATTTTTAGGAGCTCACCAAAATGATCTAACCTCTTTTCAGATCAGAAGATAATTAGTATAATCTAGCCTGGATTACATTCATCTATTATATAATTGGATGGATTACATTCATCTATTATATAATATAATTATATATGATAATATATATAATTTATATATATTATATAAATGTTACTATACTTATGAAGAAAGAGGTCTACAAAGGCTTAAGTGTTCAGCGCTCACAAAAGTCATAATGTAGCCCTATCCCCAACCCCTTTTTGGAGATCTTCCTCTCCCCCACTATCCCCCTGGTTACAGCACTGCATTATTTTTTTAAGATTTTATTTATTTGAGAGAGAACAAGAGAGCATGAGCAGGCAGAGGGACATAGGGAGAAGCAGACTCTCTGCGGAGCAGGGAGCCCGATGCAGGGCTCCATCCCAGACCCTGGGATCATGACCTGAGCTGAAGACAGACGCTTAACTGACAGAGCCACCCAGGTGCCCCACAGCACTGCATTCTTAGCAACTAGTTTGGGGTGGGGGTTACAGTTTTGTGCTATATTTATTGAAAAAACCTGCATATAAGCAGATCCACACAATTCAAACTCTTATTGTGCAAGGATGTACGCTGTCCAAATGTACATCCAGACAATGGGTAATTATAGCCATTGCACAACAATGTGGGATGCTGTGTATAGTGGGGTATGCACTCAGCAACCAGTTTTGACTCTGCTCCTGTGGTTTGATTGTACCAAGACCTAAATTTGGCCCAGGCTGGGCCAGTCAGAATTGCCTTCATTCAGCACTCATCCTGGCTATGGTTAACTAGTTTGGGGCTGGGGGTTGGGGGAAAGTTTTGGGGGACAGGTCTCCTCCATCTGGCTGAGCCAGTCTCTTCCTTACAAATTTAGACTTGCTTCTGAGATCCAGCCAGTCTGACTATTCCCTCCCTAAGAGAAGATGAAAATATGAGAGCTGCTATTTCCCGGCATATGGACTTAAAGCAGAGGAAGCCAATCTGAGGGAGAATATGCCCCAGGGGAATAGAGGAATAAAATGGAAGGTCCCAGACATAGTCTAACCTTAGGCTGGAGGCTTCTGTGGCTGCTGGCACCCTCTCTCTTGGATTCTCTGAGACATCAGCAGGGCTCAAGAGGATAGTGGTTAAGAGCCTGGGGTCAGGAGATCAGCTGCCAATATTCAAGCCCACTTGCTATATCCCAGCTCCATGACCCTAAGCAAGTTACTTAAGATCTCTGTGACTCAATTTCCTCTATCATAATAGGGACACATCGTGAGATCAAGTGAAGCAATCTACTAAAATGCTTAGAATACAGAATAGAATGCAAGACCAGAAACAGATATACTGTCAACTTGTTGTTTACAATGGTGCAAAGTAATTCAATGGAGAAAGGATAGTCGTTAAGACAATTGATGCTGGAATAACTGGAAATCTATTATCAAAAAAATCTGATCTTCAACCAATACTTTGCAACATACACAAAAATTAACTTGAGGGGCCCCTGGGTAGTGCCCTCCGTTAGCCAACTGACTCTTGTTTTCAGCTCAGCTCATGATCTCCAGGTCCTAGAATAGAGCACCACATCCTACACTCCGCTCAGCAGGGGTCTGCGACTAAATTTTCTCTCTGCCTCTGCCCCTCCCCGTGCACATGCACGGTCTCTCTAACTGTCTCTCTCTGGAATAAATAAATAAATCTTTTTTAAAAATTAACTTGATCATAAGTGATCATAGACATAAATGCAAACCCAAAAACTATAAAACTTCAAGAAGAAAACATAGGAGAAAATTTCTTTGACTTTGGGTTAGGCAAAAACTTATTAGATAGGACTTAAAAACCACAATCCACTTAAAAAGTGATTAACTGGACTTCATCAAAATTTTAACTTCTGGTTTTTATGTTTTGTGTTTGGGTTTTTGTTTGGTTGGTTGGTTTTGGTAAGACACTGCCCTTAAGAGAAAGGCAAGCCACAGAGAAAATATTTGCAACACACACATTGAATAAGAGACTTAGCCTATGTAAAAATCTCTCAAAAGTCAATAATAACCAAAGAACCCAATTTAAAAATTGGGCAAAGATTTTAACAGAAACATCATCTAAAGCAGATATGTAAAATCTTTTTTTTTTTTTTTAAAAAGGGATGCCTGGGTGGTTCAGATGTCTGCCTTTGGCTCAGGGCATGATCCCAGGATCCAAGATCAAGTCCCACGTCGGGCTCCTTGCAAGGAGCCTGTTTCCCCCTCTGCCTATATCTCTGCCTCTGTCTCTCTTTCTCATGAATAAATATTTTTAAAATAAAATAATAAAATAAAATAAAATAATAAAGCAGAGATGTGTATGGCAAAGAAGCCCATGAATAGGTGCTTCACATCATTACTCATTCGGGAAATGCAAATCCAAGCCACAGGGAGGTAGCACTGCACCGCATTAGAAGAGCTATAGGATAAAGACTGAGAAAACCCACAGCTGGTGAGGACGAGGAGCACCTGGAACCCACACATGGTGGACGGGAATGAAAATCAAATAGCCCTTACAGAAAACAGTCTGGCTATTGCTTCTAAAACCAAATATACACTTAATATATGACTCTGCAGTCCTGCTACTGGATATTTTTACTCAAGAGACATGAAAACATATGCACACTCCAAACTTCTACACAGATATCTGTAGCAGTTTTATTCATCATCATTAACAACTGGAAACAAGCCAGACATCTTTCAACTGGTGAATGGAGAAATCAAATGTGGCCCATTCATACAACGGAACACTGCTCCGCAATAAAAAGAAACGAACTGATGCTGATACCGACACAAATGAATCTGAATGGAAAAAGCCAAAGTCAGAGGGCTACACATCACATGAACCATCGCTATTTTGTTCAGGAAAAGGCAAAACTGTAGGTCAGAAAACAGATCAGTGGTTGCCAATAGCTAGGGGTGGGAAGAAGACTGGCTAGCATGGGGCGTGAGGGGACTGCTTGGGGTGACAGAAATGTTCCCCCTCTTGCCTGTAATGGGGGCGACACAACTGGATGAGTTTGTCAAAACACAGACCTGTATGCTACGCTGAATGTTAATGTATGTAAGTTATATCTCAGCAAACCTGGGCTTTAATTTTTTAGGGGAAAACAAAGTAACTTCATTTACTTAAACTAGTCCCAAGGGGTTTCTGTGACTTGCAATCAAGAGTCGTGAATGATACAAACATCCAGCTCCCAGAGCTGTGGCAATTCTATGGCACAATGGGGTTTCGTCCAAAGGCGGGGTTAAATTCTGCTGTTAACTCGTAAGGCCAACTTTATCCTTGAAGGTCCATTAACTCCCCCATAGAACACAGGGTACATTTTTTATGTACAAACTTGGTACAAGACTGTGTATCTGTGCCAAAGTCTGAGGACCGCAGGGCTCTACAAAAGGAACTGGACATGCAGGGGACTGGACTATTAATTAACAGCACAGTGTTTCCAGTCCCGTGACCTTGGTTCAAATCCCAGTTCCACCACCTTCTAGCCCAAATCACTTTGCTATGCGATTCACTTTTTTATTTTTGTACAATGATGATAATGGTACCTAACTTGTAGGGTTTAATGTAAATTCATTAGTGTACAGAACGGCCTCGGTCAGGCACAAGTCGGTAAAGGCTGTAGTTGCATCAGCTGTCAACTGGTCAGATAGCCCTGTGTTATAATCCCTTCCGTCAATGAATATCTATTAAGCTCCTACTGCATACAATGCAGATCTATTAAGCATGCTGTATGACCTGTGGCCTCAAGCGGCCCACAGAGAAAACCGACCCTCTCTGTTTTTAACTTGCGATTGAGCTTGATCTAGATTCATTTTGAGAAGGCGAGGCATTCAGGAACTAAAGCTACCCACCCACCGGGGCTTTATTACCCATCCTTTTAAGGTAATGCCTAATATTCAAACAAAACAATCCATCTGCCTCTGCCAGCGCTGTTAAGGCCTGTATGTTTCAACTAGTTTAGAGGGTAATCTGGTAAACAGAAATAAGAGTCTAATAAGAAAGCAGCCCTAAAGAGCCTTGTCCTCACAAGGGACCACCTCCAGTAGCCCACCACGACACCTTTACCTCCCCTCTCTAAAGCTCTTCAATCCTGTTCTCCTGTGAGTCTGACTTCCCTTCACTGTGGGTTCTGTAATCTCGGCTGCTTGCCCCTGTTGGAAAACCATCACCCTTTATTTAGGTGTCGGCTCTCACAAGGCATGCTGCTGGTTAAGACACCTTGAACCTTTTATTCATCTTCCTCGTGCCTAATCTTCCTCTTACATCAAAGTGACTTAATATCACCAGTTCTAGGGGCGCCTGGGTGGCTCAACTGGTTAAGCATTTGCCTTTGGCTCAGGTCATGATCCCAGGGTTCTGAGATGGAGCCCCATATCAGGGTTTCTGCTCAGCAGGGAGTCTGCCTCTGCCCCTCCCCACTGTTTGTGTTTTCTTTCTCTCAAATAAATAAGTAAAATCTTTAAAAAAATACCACCCGTTCTATCTTTCCCCCTAAAAATGAAATTAGGTATTCAATGTGACAACGCTTTGTCACCCACAGATGAAAAGAATCACTCTGTTTCATTATAAGATTACCTTCCTTTATACAACCGTTTTTCTCAAATGTTCCTTGTGAATCAAATCCAGACTTAAAAGTCCTGGGGATGCTCACAACATAAGGAAATCTCATGGTGAATTTTGTCAAACAATTCAAATTTGTTATTTGGCCTAACAACTATGGTAGTCCCCCTGCCCCCACTTATCCACAGGGATACATTCCAAGACCACCCCCCCGACCCCGTGGATGCCTGAAACCATGGAGAGTACCAAACACAGCATATATACTAGACTTTTTCCTACACATACATACTTATGATAAAGTTTCATTTATAAATTAGGTGCAGTAAAATTAATAACAACTAAAAATAGAATAATTATAACAATATGCTCTAATAAATGTTATGTGAATATGGTCTCTCTCTCTCTCAAAATAGCATATTGTACTTGTTCTTGTGATGTGAGATGATAAAGTGCCTGCATGAGGAGATGAAGTGAGGGGAAGGACGCAGGCATGTGACATGGCGTTAGGCAACTACTGAACTGGCCATACATCGGAAGGAGGACCACCTGCTTCCGGGCTGCAGTTGACCACAGGTAACTGAAACCCCAGATAATCACCTCTGAATTTTCCAAACCTCCATACTGGGTTAATTTAGATGATGATGATGATGACGATGACAACAACAACAAACGTCATGGAAGCAATCTTAATTCACTTAACAATTTATGGACACACCTCTCACCTGATGCTCATTACCACCCCCAGGAGACAGTGATCAGATTTTATTATCCCCCGTTGCCAGATGAAGAAGCTGAAGCACAGTTAGGTTAATGACTTGCCCAAGGTTATGCAGCTAATGGACCTGGGCTGAAGGCTCAGACAGTCTCAAAACTCTTACCCTTGACCTATACAAAACAGCCCAAGAACTAAAAGAACCAGGCATCATCTGCAGTCTGCAGAAATGCAAATAATTTTCTTTAAGCATTCATGGCCTCAAAACCTTGAAATTCTAAAGCCAAAGTCTCCAACACATAAAATTCTAAATAAATAGAGGAGACTGCTGACATCTTCAAAGTAGAAAGGCGGTGAATGCAGTATCACCATGATAAAAAATGATTAAATGCTAATCATACCAGCTGAAATATCATCATCAAATTTTGCATTAACAGCTGCAATTAAATAGTAGACTTATTAGCTACATTATATTTTAAGCGCATCCTGCTGAATCTTTGTATTTTTCCACCAAACATAAAAAAGACCTTAAATCAACTTTAAGAGGGTGGAAAGAAAAAAGATAAAATTATGCCACCTATATACGTAGTGGGGGAAGGAGCCTCAAAGACCCTGGAGGAAACAGCTGAGGCCTGCAGTTTCCAAATGTCAATTTAGAGGAGAATATTTTAGGCAGAGGTAGCCTTCCTGCTAATGAGATTCTAGATAAAACTTTTATGTAAATTCAACCTTATCCCTCCCTCCAACCCACAGAAATATCTAGGAGGGCCTGCAGTGCAGGCATAGTCCTCCGCCAGGAGGAAAATACCCTACTATGAGCTGATCCAAGCTCCCCTGAAATCTGAAAGATGGCCATTTCTTTATTGATCAAATGGGACTATCTTTCACTTTGTACACAGTCAGCCTTGGATGGATGCCCAGAAATCTTGGATGGATGACCAAGAATCCCTTCTTCCTCTGATTTTTCCCGGCTTCTCCCATCCTCAGATCATCCAACCTCCTGCAGTGTGCCAGTGCCATCCAGGTTTGCACCATTGGTCTGGACCAGACAGATCATGATTCAGAGGAGGGAGAAGTTAGAGAAGATTCTCCATCAAAAACTCCTTAAGTTCCCCGTGGGCATTGTCCGTGATCTTTCAGCTTTCTATGTAAAACACTGCAAGACAAACAAGATTTCCTCTTGGCAGTACAGATGGTTTCTTACAGCTGTCCATACTGGCTTAACAGTAGGTCGTGTGTTATTAAGCTAGAAGTTCTTTCTGACCAGGGGTAAAGAAAAGTGATAAAGGAGGACAAGAAAAACTCACCTTGCCAAATATACCTAGAGGCAAGTATACCCTTCCAAACTAACTTTTTTTGTGCATAATCTAATTCAAATTCTTTACTCCCATCCTTCCTCCATAATAGTCTCTTCCGGTGGAAGAGATGCTTATAGTAGGCATATCTTATGATTTTCTTAGTTATAAATGACAAGTCATTTTTAAAACTGATACATGTTGCTTGTAAAGTCCTCATCAACATCCATTTGATGTTCACTTGCCAAAATCCAATGGCTGATACAAACAACTGCGTAGCCAGAAATGATTAGGGCTTTGTTGAGGTTTGTGGTTGTACTGCTTTATGGCTGGATTGTTCTGAATGTTCACCAGCAATGCACACTCACTGGAGAATGGGTCACCTTCCAGACTATGCCTTTACAGTTACACAGCTCATAACAGACTTCAACTTTTGGAAACCTATTGACATTTATTTGAAAAAGAATTCCAGTTCAAAGGATTCTAAAAATTAAATGTCCCCAAATATGATGTCTTTCTTTAAAACTCTGAAAGGAAAGGGCACATAGCATATGAATGTGTACCAGTTAATGGTTCTGAACTCACATACGCTCTGCAAGAATGGATTCATCTGTTCACTTATTTGTTGTCTTCCCATTATTTGTTGAGAGTGTGAAGTCCTGGGGTACATTAGTGAATGCAACAAGACAGACTACTTGCTCTTGAGGTGTTCTTGCTCTAGTGGGGAGAGAGAAAAAAGTAATAAACTAAAATAACCATAGATATTGTTAAGATGTAAGAAAAAGAACTAGGAGGAGACAGAGGCAGAGAACAAAATGAATGAGACACACCTACTTTCAGGAAGGAAGGCTGTCCTGAACAGTTAAGTTGAGCACTGAAAAATGAGAGGCTATCATTCATGTAGTACTGGGGAAGGAACATTTTCAGGAGAAGGAGACAGCCCGTACAAAGGCTCTGAGAAAGGAAAGGGCTTGGTGTATTCATGGCATTGAATGGAAACTTATTTGGCTGGGGTGACCCCAGAGAGGTAGGCAGGGGCTAGATTATGCAAGATGTTGAAAGTTATGAGGAAGTTTCATTTTTTTCTGAGGTAAACTGGAAGCTGCTGGAGATTTAAATAGAAGAGTGACGTGACCTGGTCTGTGTCTTATATGGTACTGGCTACTATGCAGAGAACGGACTGCAGGAGGAAATGCATGGCTGTGGGGAGACGAGAAACTGTTTAGAGTCCGAACAGGAGCTCAGGAGAGTGTGGCACAAGTGTTGAAGTGAAATAGAAGACAGACTCAATGCTCCTTTTTTGAGGTAAAGTCAAAGAGACTTACTGATAAATTAGACATGGAAAATGAAAGCAAGAGAAAAATCAGGGATAATTACACATTTCTGACTGGGTGGGTGGTGGTGCCATTCATTAAGATGATGAAACTGCCCCTGGCTTCTTCTGTTCTAGTGTGAGGCCTCCCTGTGGTATACATGTGGGGCCCTCTAGAGTTTTCATTTTCTTTTAACAGAACTTCCTATGGGGAGAGCTTTCTTGACCCTCTTGTACTTCTTGGGAGCTAAACCCACACACACAGCCACATGTGTTAGCCAACACAGTCCAAAGGAAGCCTGGGACCTGTTTCAACCCCTAACATCAGGTTTCCCAGCCTCAATTAATGCACAATGTTAGCAGGCAAGGCCAACTGTAGGTTAGTGATGCTCAAGAGAACAAGAAAACAACTGCATGATAACATTAAAAAAATGTGATCATTTTTCCAGGGAATTAGGACTTGTGTATCAAAACTTTGGCCTGAGCTGTATTATTGGATGGACTGAACAGCATTTACACATCCACTGGCCATTGGCATCAAGTTCTTTAAAGAAAACCCAAATCAAAGATGGGCAGTTGTTCATTGGACAGAGGAAATTGACTTCCTTGGGAAAGGGCACTGAGAGATGAATTTAGGGTCTGCTCTCTGAGATGGGCTTCTCCATTGAAATTTGTTGTCAGAGACTCTTCCAGCCCATTAAACTCAAAGCCAGTCGCTTAAAGCCAATGGTTCGGAGACATTCTCACCTCTGTGGAGCATGAAAACCACTTGAAGGCCATCAGTTTAAGGGAGATTATAAAGCTGAGGTCTAACCAATTAAAAAACTTTGGGGACAGATACCATGTATGCTTTACTATTCCATAAGATTCTAGAAACCTCTTTTACTGTTTGTGAGGCATGGAGCCATTGGCCATATGTTTTCACTTCACCAGCTTACATCATCAGTATTTCTATGCCGCAAAAAAAGGTACTCATGAGAATTATTAAGGGAAATCTTGTAAAGATAAAGACATTGCAAAAGAATAACTCAGCACCTAAAGGAGGAATGAAAGGGATCAAAGAATTCATTCCACTGCTCTGGATCCAAATCCCAGCTCTCCTGTTACTAATTAACAGAATATACCATCAAGATAAGACTTAGAAGAAATGGGAAGCACTTCAATAAGAGACACCTAAAAGGGGCAGGCTTTGCTTCACCATCTCCTAACCATTGTACCCCTATGTTTTCAATTCTGCTTATTCTGCTTTGGGTGTTTTTTTGTTTTGTTTTGTTTTGTTTTGTTGTTTTTTTTTTTTTTTGGTTTAATGAGATTTTTATCTCTTCATTGATTTTATGCTCTCTCATCATTTATTTTTTACCAAATTCTACCAATTTGTTTTTTTTTTCATTTTCTTCCATTGTCTTATCTCCTTTTCAATCATTGTGTGTGTGTGTGTGTGTGTGTGCACTTCCTCCTCCCCAAGAGATGATGTTGCCTATAGTGTCTTTAAGATTCCCTGTCAGATTCATAGAACAATCTCTCTTCTGATTTATGTATGTTGTCTGACTTTTGCTTACTCCTTCCTCTTTTATCCCTATGCATATGACCTAATGTGTTCCTTTCTGGTGGTTATTTACATTTCTTGGGGTAACTTTATCTGAGGCCATCATTTGCTTGAAGACTACTGTGAAGAAAGGCAGCCCAGAGCTTTAAATGGAGTGTATTATCTCAAAAACCTTCTCACCAAATTTGTCCTCGGCCTTTGAATGCACATTTCTCGTCCTCTCTCAGCTAGGATGTTGATTTGTGTTGTGATCTGGCAAGCACAGTGTCGTCTCTCCTCCACCCTCCCCACTGTACAGCCATTAGCTGGGGGCTAGGATGTAGTGCAGACAATATCCCTGGTTCCCTTCAGCTCCGCCCCACCCATTCTTCTATGCTTGATGACTGAGTCTGCATAGGGACACGTCCACTTCTTCCCTGGTCACATTTCTCTAGATCCCAGGAAACTGAAGGATCTTTTGGATCTGAAGACTGTAACATGTACCTTTAGAAATCTGACTCTGCTCAAATCTGAGGAGGTGTCTGGGTTCTCAGTCTCCACCCTCAGTTTTAGTCTCCATTTCTCAGAACTGGCCAGATTTTGTTCATAATGAAGTTTCTAGATTTCATTTAAGATGGAGTTTTCTTCTTCTTCTTCTTCTTCTTTTTTTTTGCATTTTTTTCAAGTGGAGGTTTTTCATTTTTTCCAGAAAAAAAAATATTTTCCAAAACTTTTTTCAAGGTTTCAAGGAGGATTGGTAACTGAAAATCCTTTTACCTTGACTTCTGTTTCTGAAGGACCTTTCATTCACTCCTTGATCCATGGCAAGCTGGCCTCTACTTCAGGTCGCTCAAACTGCTTTCTCGAAGATTACTATTGACTTCCTAATTGCTAAAAGTCTTTTCTTTTTTTTTCCCCTATTATCAAAATTTCTTTTTTTATGACTGAAGTATAACTAACCTACAGGGTACCTTAGTTTCAGGTGTACAATTTCATTCAACAATTCTATACATTACACAGTGCTCATTGTGGTAAGTGTGCTCTTCATCAATCCCTTTAATCGATTTCATCCATCCCCCCACCACTTCCCCTCTGTTAACCATCTTCTGTATCCATTCACCTATGGATGGAAATCTGGGCTGCTTCTATAATTTGGCTATTGTAAATCATGCTGCAATAAACATAGGGGTGCATATATCTTTTCACTTTCTATTTCTTCTTTTATGGCTCCTAAATGCCCATTCTCTTGCTCCTTTCCCATTTTCCGTCAATTACAGCTATCCTCCCAGGGTTTTTGTTTAAATGCTCTTCCTGGCCAAAGTCATGCCTTCCCCAGGCTGAAACTGCCCCCTTGCATGCTTTACTCCCAAAGGTCTCTCATCTATCCTGACCCTCTCTTGAAAGTTATACCCAGTTTCTAAAGCCTGTTTGACAGCTGCACATGCACATACCCCGGACATCTCCATGTTTGTTCTAAACTAGTATTTTCTAATCTAGTGACTCTCAGAATGTTAGTTAGTGTTGTTATTTGTCTTAGAGATTCACACATTATTAGTCTCCTAGGGTTGCAATAATAAGTTACTACAAACTGGATGGCTTAAAACCATTTTATTCTTTCACAGTTCTAGGGGCTAGAAGTCCAAAATTAAGGTGTTGGCAAGACCACGCTCCCTCTGAAGGCTCGGGAAAGAATCCTTCCTTGCCTCTTCCTAGCTTCTGGAGGTTACCAGTAATTTTTAGCTTCTCTAGGCTTGTAGCTGTGTCACTCCAATCTCTGCCTCTGTCATCACACAGCCTTCTTCGCTGTGTGTGTCTTTCTAGAAGCCTCCCTCTTCTAACTCTTATAAAGACACCATTCATTGGCTACAGCACCCACCCAAATACGGTAAAGCCTCATCTTAACTCGATTACTTCCACAAAACCTTATTTCCAAATAAGGTCACGTTCATATGTCCTGGAGATCAGAACTTCAACATATCTTTCGGAAGAACACAATTAACCCACTACCTCATGACAAAATACATTTTTTAAATGTTGGTTTAAGCAAAATCAGACAGATTTCATTGCTAAAGAACTCTTCAGAGCTTTAACAGACTAATGCAAATTTCAGGAGTTTTGTTTTGTTAACATTATAGTAGATTCAGGGATGCAACATGACTATTTGGTACACTGCCAAACAATCACAAGGAAGTCAACATCCATCATGACACATAGTTACACTTTTTTTCTTTGTGATAAGAACTTTTAAGATTTACTCTCTTAGGAATTTCCAAATATGCAATACAATAGTATTCACTATAGTTAACATTCCATACATTACATCCCCAGGACTTATTTCTTTTATAACTAAAAGTTTGTACCTTTTCACTCCTTTCACCCACCTTGCCTACCAGACACCCCCCACCTTTGGCAACGATCAATCTGTTCTCTATATTTATGAACTTAGATTTGTGCTTGGTTTTGGCATTTTTTTAGATTCTACATATAACTGAGATCATATAGTATTTGTCTTTCTCTTATTTCACTTAGCATAATGCCCTCAAGTTCCATCCATGTTGTCACAAATGGCAAGACTTCATGCTTATTTATGGCTGAATAATATTCCATCATGTATATATGCTGCATTTTCTTTATCCCTTCATCCATCAATAGACACTTAGATTGTCTCCATGTTTTGGCTATTATAAATATGCTTCAAAGCACATGCAGGTGTAGCAACTGTATTCCAAACAGCTAAATATGCAGGTCCAAAAAAGGAAGGTACTTTTTCAACTTCCACATTCACTCCAAAGTCCATTCATCTCCTTCAGCATGCCAAAGATCAAACACATGTTCCACCTAGCTATAAAATAAGGTGGCACAGATGCTGCACCACTGACATCGCAGGAGAGTGGCCTATAAAACCAGACTTCTGGTTGGGTTGCAACCAAGAAGGGGCCTCCAGCTGCACTTTCTCACAAGTCATCATTCTCATCTGGAAGCACAGTTGTCTAAATGGCCTCTGGATCACGCTCATACTGTGCTGCCAAAGCTCGGGCCATGACAACCTCTGGTGGGGCAAGAGCAGGCATGGCAACAAACTCCAAGTGAGCATCTCTAATTAGCTTTCTAGCAAGCCAGGAAGGGCTTTTCTTTTTTTTTTTTCTTTTAAGATTTTATTTATTTATTCATGAGAGACACAGAGAGAGAGAGAGGCAGAGACACAGGCAGAGGGAGAAGCAGGCTCCATGCAGGGAGCCCAACGTGGGACTTGATCCCAGGTCTCCAGGATCACTCCCTGGGCTGAAGGCAGCGCTAAACCTCTGAGCCACCCAGGCTGCCCCAGGAAGAGCTATTCAAAGTTGTAGTTACTTTTGGCAGAAATATCATAGTGCTGAAAGTTCTTCTTTCAGTGGAAGACAAGAGATTTTGCTTTACCTTTCCTGTCCTTAATGTCCACTTTGTTGCCACACAGCACAATAAGGATGTTTTCACATACGTGAACCAGATTCTCTATGCCAATTAGGCACGTTCTTGTGAGGAACCCTTGACGTTCCTACAAACATTGTAATGGCACACTGGGCCTGGATGTAATAGCTGTCTCTCACCCACCAAATTTCTCCTGGCTAGCTGTCTCCCATACATTGAAATTAATATGTCCTCTGTTGGTATGGAACACAAGGGGTGGACCTCAACAACCAAGGTGGCTATGTACTTCCCAAGTTCACCAGTCAGATGGCATTTCACAAACATTGTTTTTCCAATAGCTCCATCACCAAGCAATACAAGTTTGAACTGGACTTGGGGTTCTCCTTGGGCAGCCATTGTGCTGTTGCTTCCAGAAGCAGGTCTGGCCCATCTGATAGAGCCGTATTTCATTCTCTTTGATGTAATCGTAAATGGCATCATTTCCCTACATTGTCTTTCTGATAGTTTATTATTAGTGTGTAGAAATGCAAATTAGTGTGTATTGTGGGCTTTGTATCTTGCAACTTAACCAAATTCATTGATTAGTTTTCACCATTTTGGGAGCAAAGTCTTTAGGGTTTCCTATATATAGTATCAGGTCATCTGCAAATAGTGACAGTTTTACTTCTTCCTTTCCAGTTTGGATACTCTTATTTCTTTTTCTTGCCTAACTGGTCCGGCTAGGACTACCAATACTATATTAAATTAAAGTGTCAAAAGTGGTAATCCTTGTATTGTTTCTGATCTTTGAGGAAAAGCTTTCTACTTTTCCCCATTGAGAATGATGTTAGGTGTGGGCTGGTCATATATGGCCTTTATTATGTTGAGGTATATTTCCTCAATACCCACCTTGTCGAGAGTTTTAATCATAAATGAATGTTCATCACATATCTTTTCTGCATCTACTGAAGTGGTTTTATATGATTCCTCTTATCTTACCTTCATTTTATTAATGTTGTGCATCACATTGATTGATTTGCAGATGTTGAGCCATTTTTGAATCCTTAGAATACATCCTACTTCATCATGGTGTTTGATCCTTTTGAAATATTGTTGAATTTGGCTTGCTAATATTTTGTTGAGGATTGTCTGCATATATGCTCATCAGGGATACTGTCCTGTAATTTTCTTCCCTCCTGATACCTTTGTCTGGTTTTGGTATCAGGATGATGCTGGTCTCATAAAAGGAGTTTGGAATCGTTCCTTCCTTCTATTTTTTTTTTAAGAGTTTGAGAAGATGGGTACTAATTCACCTTTGAATGTTAAGTAAAATTCACTAGAAAAGCTGTCTGGTCTTGGGCATTTTTTTGTTTGTAGAGAGTTCTTAAATTACTGATTCAATATCCTTACTATTAATTGACCTGTTCAGATTTTCTAGTTCTTCATGATTCAGACTTGGAAGGTAATATGTTTCTAGGAATTTATCCATTTCTTCTAGGTTGTCCAATTTGGTGGCATATAATTATTCATAATCTCTTATGATCCTTCATATTTCTGTGATATCAGTTGTAGCATTTTCTCCTTCATTTCTGATCTTATTTCCACTCTTTCTTGGTGAGTCTAGCTAAAGGTTTATTAACTTTGTTTATATTTTTAAAGAACCAGCTCTTAGGTTCATTGACATTTTCTACTATCTTTTTAAGTCTCTATTTCATTTATTTCTGCTCTGATCTTTATTAATTCCTTCTTTCCACTAACATTAGACTGCATTTGTTCTTTAAATTATAGTTTTTGAATCTCCAAGAATAGTACCATGTAGGTCATCACATAAAGCTTTTCCCAAACTTATATAACCACAAAGCCCTTTTTGGTAGAATCCTTCAAAATGATAGTGTCACAACAACAGACTTTGTATGTTCTTTTACCAGTGTTTGTCAGATTTTCTTGTGTGTATAAGTCACTTGGAAATGTTGTACAAAGTATAGATTCTGATTCAGTAGATCTAGGATGGAGGTCTGAGATCCTGCCTTTCTTACAAGCTTCCTAGAGCTGCCACTGCTACTGGTTCAAATACACTTTCTAAGCAAGCTTCTAAGTCAAAATCTTTATTTCCATCAATAACGTTTCTGTTCCCACATTTCCTGTCTTGGTTAATGGTGTCACTATCCACACAGTTCCTCAGTTGGAAACTTGGATGTCAAATTCCCTTCCCTTCACACCTCCTTCTAACCCCACCTCAAATCCAACTGATTGCTGAATTGTCTCTTGAATCCAGTCCACCATCTTCAACTCCATTGTCTTTGTTCAGGACTTTAGTATCTTTCTAGGGACTATGAGTGGCATCTTAATGTCTTTGATCTTTCCTGTCCAAACTGTTGCCAGACACAGCCTTAATCAGGTCAATCCCTCACTTTAAAATTGACACTGGTGTCCCACTGCCCAACAAATAAAACCCTAACTGCTCAGCACTGAGACATTCCAGGTCCTGCAAAATCTGATCTCAGGAAATTTTGAAATTTTACTCCTACTACCAATTTATGACACAACAAGTGCTGTGCTGTGGTCACATTATGTCGCTCACCTTCCCCTGAACACACCATGCATGTTCCCATCTCTGGACATTTGTTCAAGCTCTTTGATAGCCAGTATTGTCTTTCTCCTACTTTCCCCATCTAGAGGAATACTCTCATTCTTCTTAGTCTAAATATAATCTCCTTTGCTAAATGTCCCCCAATTATAATTAATTTTTACTTCCTTTATGTTCTCAAAGATATTTTTTAAAAATTTGCTTATACTTTTTTTAGTGTTGCCCCATCACCATTTATACATGTGTTTTTCTGGCTAGCTCCTTAAGGGTATTGATCATGCATGGCACATAATAGATGTTTCTTTATTCCTTTATTTTTTAAAATTGCCATATATATGTGATAAATAACCAACTAAACAAATGAGCATATTGGGTGGAGGAGAGTCAAATTGCTATGAATTCTTTTAAAAGTAAGGTTGACCCTTAAATAATGTGGGTGTCAGTGGTACCAACACAGTCAAAATCCATATATGAGTTTTGACTCCCCCCAAGATGAATTACTAACAGTATACTGTTGAAGCCTTACCAATAACATAATCAACTAACATATTTTTTCATTATATGTATTATATGTGGTATTCTTATAACAAAAAAGGTTAGAGAAAAGAAAATGCTAAAAAAAATCATAAGGAGGAGAAAATACATTTATATTATTATGCTGTATTTATTTTTTAAAAATTATAATATACATACATTTCAAACCCATCTTGTTCAAGGGTCACCTGTATAGACAATAAACCACCTGAATAAAATACAGATTACTAGAAGCCAACCCCAGACCTACTGAACCAGAATTTTGAGGTGATGGGACCATAGAATTTAAATTTTAGCAAGAAATCCAAGTGATTTTTATTCAGACTAATGTGTAAGAACCACTGCCTATGGGATGCCTGAGTGGCTCAGTGGTTGAGTGCCTGCCTTTGGCTCAGGGAGTGATCCTGGAGTCCCAGGATCAAGTCCCACATCAGGCTTCCTGCATGAAGTCTGCTTCTCCCTCTGCCTGTGTCTCTCTCTCTCTCTCTCTCTCTCTCTGTCTCTCACGAATAAATAAATCTTTTAAAAAGAGAGAGAGAGAGAACCACTGCCTATAATTTAAAGGTAAACAGTTCATTGGTACCAACCTGTGCTCCTAAGGATTTAAAAATATTTGAGGTAAAATTCTCCTATCAGGGTGCCTGGATGGCTCGGTTGGTTGAGCATCACACTCTTGGTTTCAGCCTGGGTCGTAACATCAGGTTGGTGGGATCCAGCCCTCGCCCAGGGCTTCATGATCAACAGGAGTCTGCTTGAGATTCTTGCTCTCCATCTCCTTCTATCCCTACCCCCTTCAAATAAATAAATAAATCTTAAAAAAAATCATCTTGGTCAAAGTTGAAAGCTCTGTAAAGCAATGAAAAAAAGTTAAAGTGTATTTAGTATCAATAAAGAACAAAATAATATAAAGATTTGGTAAGTCTTTTGAACAAAAAACTTGCTATTGAGATCATGATAGTTCTTTTTAACATTTTCTGGCCTATGACAATTTAAAGTATTTACGTGCTAATTATCTCAGTAAAGCTAGGCTATTCCAGTTGCCACATTTTTCTGAGGCACAAGAATTGTTTTTAAGTTCTCTCTTTTTTCTCTGCAGTATTTAAAACCAACTGATTTCCAAATCACAATTGAGATCACCTACTCTTTGTTACTGGGGATCCGCACAAAACTGAAGGCCATCCTTATGATTATAAGAGCTAAATGAAAGTTAAATTTGTCACATTCTTTACCATGCTGCACACTTTCAGAGTTTCATTTAAAAAAAAAATCCACATAATTAGTTTAGCTTTACCAGGAAAAAAATTTTGAATGACAAGGTCAGGCTCCTGACCTTTTAGTAAATTAGAGAAGATTGCCATAAATTGCACAATATAATGAAACACCAATTTGCATATTTGCTGCTATATTAAAAGGGATCAGTTTTAGCTCACAAAGCAGAACAAACAAAAACATGCATTTTAATAACTCAAATTACTCCCAGGAAGTGACCCTCAGCAGAAAGCCTGATTATCACTACTTAATTAGAAGCCTTGGAAATCTAAATCCTCCTTTAAATCCTATTCTGGGTACAGTGAAAGATGAAGCCATGAGTTTTGTCTAAGATTCAATATTTACTCTTTACTAATATGTTTGCTGGAGAGACTTCCCAAGCATTATAAAGACATGCGAGAAAAAATTTAATATTCAAAGAAAGAGTGCACAAAACCTGTGTTGGCTTGCAGGTGCAAAGCAATTAACAAGCTGGCATTTACAGTACTTTTAATTAATTAATTAAAAATGCAAAGCTGACTTTCATTTCTTTAAATGTTTGAACATTTTATCCATCAATAATAAAGCACTACATGCTGCTGGGTGACAACAGCTGGTAAATGAAAAAAGTTAGTCCAGTGTTAAGGTAAGTGAAGAGAGAGTTGTAATTTGCTAGAGCATCATCTCTTCGTTCCCCACCCGCCCCCAGCCTGCCCTCTGTAAGGATATTATGAAACCTAGTGTCAAATGAGAGGGGAAATGGCCTTTTGGCTACTCTGAGTCATGAACTGACAGTGACAATATTTGATGTGACATGGTAACCTTGAATGGGAATGAAAACAACAAAGCTTATTACAATTATGCTCACCATTAAGGACCTGCCGCTCTGTTTCCTTAGGGGAGCAGAGTTGTTTGGAATTGAGGCTACGTACCTCTATCTTATTTATAAAGGTTAAAAACATAATTAACAGAGGGAATTTCAATAATTTGCAAAAGAAGTGGGTAATGGCTTCTAATGTAATGCTGCTGTGACTAATTTTACAGCTGGACGCTGCTCGAACAACGACTTTACTGGTCCCCGTGAACACATTTTTGGTCAGTACATATTTAAAAACAACACCATTAATGTACTTTAATTAAAACATAAATACTACAGTGCTACCTCAGTAGGCATTCACTCAGCTGGAACTAACTGTATTTGCTTAATCTACAATTTTAGATGTATTAGCAAAAATAAATGTTGGTGAATGTAAGAGCCTGATTACATATCTTGGGTAAATTGGTGATAATGAGTCAAGAGACTTTGTGTTCATTCACATATATTAGAATAAGAATCATTATGAAATTAAAGCTAAGATTAATCCTGCTAATGACACCACAGAGCATCTGGGAATAAGATAACCCAGATGTCAGATTCACTGTGCTACTGTGCTGCTATTTGATAGAGTAACCCTTGAAGTGTTCTTCTAAGGCAGATAGCTGCTACCCCCCCAGTCCCAGCACTTGAAATGCAAATGAGTGACAAGATAGTCTAATAATGAGAGCAGATTCTAGCAGTAAAGAAAATGAATAAATTAAAAAAAAAACCCTCTGCACCACTGATAAGAACAAGCAGCAGGCACCCTGATGTCCTCAATTAGGGTGGATGACATCTGCTGAGCATTTCTCTCTAATAAAGCCCTCACTCGGTATTCCAAAGCACACGATTCTAACACTGTTAACATTTTAATGTCCTGGGCGTGCGTGGTAACATTAATTACAAGATGATTTGGATGACTTCTGAATCTCTTTTATGTCTTCCGCAGAAGAGAACACAGCATCGCAGCTTTGATATCATAAATAAAATGGGGACGCCTGCCAAGCATGAAAGGTATCCTGAAGTCACTTGTGTCTGCTGTGTTGTCCTGAACTGCTGTAGCCAGGCAAAGAGAATCCTCTGGGCATTTACAGAGGGTCAGTCAGTAGCTATGCATTTTAGGGGGAGGCTATGTGGTTCTCAAGGATTTTCTTCCTTTATGCTAAAGGTGAACATTTTTGTTGCTGTTTCTAATTCCTAATGAGCTTAAAGTCCAATTAATATTTTTCTAAGCACAGTTTGCCTTCCTAATAGCTATTTTCATGAGCTTTGGCAAATGTCACCAGGGCTTTCTTGTTTGCTGGCTGGAAGATGGGGGCAGTTTTTCCCCTTATTCAACAGACTAACACAAAGCACTGGCACTACAGGGGACCCCCGGGGGAGAGTGAGGTAGGGGGGACAAGAGAAAAGACATTTGTTGGTTATCCTACTACACAACTGGCACTGTATCACCATCATTCCTAAGAAAATACAATTATTATCTCTATTATACCAGGGAGGAAACTGGGGACAGAGAAAATGTGACGTGTTTGCAAGTTATTAAACATGAAATAAGAAGCGGACCTAGGATTCAAACCCATGTCTGACTGAGCTCAAAGTCCATGACCTCTTCACAACACCCATGGCAGTCATTAAGGCTGTTCCCGGGTGCTCCGGGTCTCATCCTTTAGGGCATATGAGAAGGTTAGGTGTCCTTGCCCTCCTTTCATAGCTGTGTAGACTTCTTTGACCAATGATATGCAAACAGATGCTTTAAAAATCACTGTGTGGTTCACCCTGTCCCCTTTTCCCTGTGAGGAAAAATGGATGTCTCTCAGCCTGGATCTGAGGATGACTTGGAGCAGAGCCCACAGCCAACATGTAACGGATGTGAAGACTGAGGGAGAAATAAATCCTTGTTATTGGAGCCTCTGAAATTGTGAAATTTTTGGTTACTGCGGCATAACCTAGCCTATCCTGGCAAACGTAATACTAAACATGTACAAATCTGTGAAACCCCCAATCTGTGAAACCCTCAGGAAAGGAGGAAGAAGGATAGAAAAAATAAAAGTGAGGGGAGATGCAACTAAAAAGGTGGCCCAAGAACTGTTAAGACCTGGGAGAAAAAGATGGCAATGTCATTAATCTATCTAATCTCTTATATCATATTTGCGAATGGCTCCCCCTAGAGTTTTGCAGCGCCCATCATGAGCTGCTACTTGGAGAACATGGCTCCCCCCTCTTTTCACAGGTTAAGCCAGATTTGCAGGATGTGCTGGGTATAGAATTCATATTCAGTCAACAAACACATGCCCGGCCCGAAAAGGAGCTTGCTCACTTGAAACTTCAGAAACAATTCATCAGCCTATTTACTAGGGCCCTTGTCCACGGATCAATATTAATCTTGATGGCCCATTACTGTCACCAGCTACATATAATAAAATAAAATAAAGTTCTTCAGTCACAGAGATATCTCACCCAAATGTGAAGAGGAGAAGAGAGAAGACCCTTTTGGCTTTTCATAATTAACCCAGTGTGGTACTGATTTACTGCCACAGTGAAAGGGTTGTCTGAGGGGAAGAGAGAAAATGAGACACAGCAATGAGGCAATACCTGAGAATCCAGCCCTTTTTCTCTCTTGTACCTCTTTCCTACCTCTGTTTGGACCGCTCCTGTGAAATCTCCTTAATTCTCTACGCCAACTCAACCCTACTCAAAAGGCCTGCCATTTGCCAAAATGACAACTGAGCAGTACGTTCAAAGTCCCCAGGCACCAATCAAAAGTTCTCCAGGGTATCACCCAAGGTTCCAGAGCTAGTGAGCTGGGTAGTGCACTTAGAGAACTTAATCAAGTAATAGAACTTTCTGGAACAGAGGCAGAATGGATCTCAAGCAGACAAACCACACACAGTTACAGGTGCCCTCCCTCACTATCCCTGTGGCACCATCCTGGGGAGCATTAGAGAGCACTGGAGAAGAGTCCATCAGTGCCCTGTATTTGGTAGTCTCCACTTCTACTTGTCCACTTCCACTTACAAGAATACTCATTGGCAAGAGTGAGAATGTCTAGGGAAGTTCTTTCCTTGATTAGGACTCTAAAACCAGGTGTGTAGAGCACCTCGACTTCTTCTAAAGACGTAGGACTAAAACAAAAATAAAAATAAAAATAAAAATAAAATAAATAAAGACGTAGGACTAAGGTCCACTTCGATCCACATTCACAGCTCAACTCAGCAACTCCTCAATGAAGAGATTCAGTTCCAGAGTTTATGTTCTAGAAGATGAGGTAACACGATACAAATACCCATGAAACCTACTTGCTACATCACCAGGAGCTTTCACTGCATTGTGCCTTAGCCCGGGCCAAGAATGCCTTCCACTGGGACTCGGTGAACACCTACTCATCCTTCAAGATATAACTCAAGTGGCCTCTGAGACCCACTCAATCAGAGGTGCGCACCCCCTCCTCTGCCCCGCACCTCTCTTCTATCACAGAACCCATGCTCCTGGTGTAATAATGTCACCCGTCTCCAGCTCTACTGGACTCCAGGGCCCCAGGGGGAGATGTGGCGTGGTTTCCCCAGCCCCCCGCAGGACAACTGCCACACAGGAGGCACTCAGTACCTACTGACTGAATATTGACAGTAGGAGGCAGATTTAGGATGCTGTGCCATCTTGGAAGATAAATAATACCCTCCATCCTCTTATTGGGAGCTTAAGGACTGGCTCAACTATTGCTTCTGACAGAGATATAGCACTTTCCATCTCCTTTCCTAAGGCCTTGGTGTCACCTTTATACCTTCCCAGATACTTTTGCAGTTTTTTAATAAGGTGTCCTTAGATGAGCCTCATCCAATTAGCATTATTTCGTGCCCGGCTGTGACAAGATAACTGGAAAATCAATGAAAACAAAGGCTGAACGGCCTGAGTTCTCATGACTGAGTGGGCTCCTAGGTGTCTTTTACGCAGAATAATTTATGGAAGCATCCTTTAAGTACAGGCATTTCCATCTGTTTCACCTTCACTCTTGAGGGGAAATGAAATCGGAAGATATTTAGTCTGTTTCCAACCTAATATTTTTAACCTCTTCTTTTCAGCATTTGGAACTCTTGGTACCACACCTTTGAAGACGCTCTCAGGGGCGGGAGATGAAAACCAGTGTCTCGTCGACTAGGTGCCGGGCAGCATGCTGGCGATTCCAAGGCTCATCTGACTTAGTCTGCTTGGGGAGAAGACACAGGAGGTGTATTAAAAATAAATGCTAAATGGAGACACCATCAGTCCCTGGGTGAAAAAACCAAAGGGCAGAGTTGAGGTGGCATTTCCACTCAGCCACAAGGAGGGCAGAGGAAGAGAGACCAGGCAGATGATAAAGGAAAAGAATGAGCAAGAAGAGAGGGACTCCAGAGGGCACGGCCCAGGTGGAGCGGTGGTAGCAGAGGAGGTGGTGTGAGGTGAGGCACCGAGGCAGGTGGGCGCCCTGTCAGAGGGATCTTGCGTGTCATACTGAAGACTTTGACTTTGGGGTGACAAAACCTGCATTTTAAAAGGTTATTTTGGGGCACCTGGGTGGCTCAGCAGTTGAGCACCTGCTTCGGCCCAGGGCCTGATCCTGGAGTCCCAGGATCAAGTCCCACATTGACTCCCTGCATGGAGCCTGCTTCTCCCTCTGCCTGTGTCTCTGCCTCTCTCTCTCTCTCTCTCTCTCTCTCATGAATAAATAAAAACTTTTTAAAAACTTAAATAAAAATAAAAGGATATTTTTGAAGGATTTTGGGAAGGGGAGGTCATTGGAGGTGTCATTAGGAAGCTTTTGCAGAAACTCTAAATAAGTAAATCACTGAGGGTTTTGGGTTTTGTTTTTTTTTTTGTTTTTTTTTTTCTGATGAGAATAAGGACAGATTGATTGTCTGGGTAATGATTTCATTCAAGAGAAATAAGTGCTGAACTGGATCCAAAATGGCTATAGAAATTAAATCTAGAAAGAGAATTTTAGCCCTTTAGCTTAAAAATGTTGTGAACACTGGGCTTCTCTTCTCGAATGTGCTCCATGTCAGCGGCAGATGGGGCCCCACAGTAAAGCAAGGTAGAGAGAAGTAAACAGAAAACCAAGGTGCGGTAAATACATGCCTTCATAGAGGTTTGTACATGAAAAGTAGTTGAGAAAATGAAGGATTGGACCACGATATAGGAAATAGGAAGAGCCAGATCATTTTCCAAAGGCAACCTGGGGTGGGTTCTGAAGTGTGGATAGGAGTTCCTCACCCAGATAGAGGGAGAAGACAATCGTTCCTAGTTTGGAGGAGGGGGACACTATGGCAGAAATGTCTAACTCAGAGAGGAGAAGGCTATCCTTCCTGACATCAGTCCTCAGGTTTTGAAAAATCTCCATAAAAAATCAGTATTTCATGAACCTGCCATCCATGAATTTATCTTTACCTCTTTATTTATTTATTTTTTATCTTTACCTCTTTAAAATCTCATTTCTATTTTCACCTCTTAGGAGTATAAGGTCAATGCTTATCATTAACTGCTGCTTATGCAACTGAAATTTTTCATTTCAGTTTCAAGGAATCTGTTGGCAAGTCCTGCTTTCCCAGGAACTGGTGTCAAGTTTATATCACCTGTATGGTACTCCTCTTCCTTCAGTACCAGAGAACCTTAATTTTGGGGGTCATATTTATTTACATCTGTATTTCTTTTCTCATCCCAGATCCAGGTTCATTTGGACTAATATAGGCTCTCTCCACTCACTCTAGCCATCTGGAAACTCATTTTAATGAAATACAAACATCTATCCACACTTTATCCCCCATCTCTCTGCCATTTCACCCCAGTCACTAGATATTATTCCTTGTTATAATGCCTGATGGTGTATCCGGACATTTTCATCTGTATGCTAGCTTTTCCATGTTCCTGAAATGACATATCATGTACAGATTCAATCCAAGAATTCTAGAGAAAAAGGGCCCCAAGGACTATATTATATGGGGCATCATAAACTTTTAATTACTTGACCTGCTCCCCAAAATTATTTCCCAGTGTTTCTCTATCTATTCTTGACAAGCACACTGCACAGTATCTCTTATTTAACCACAGTTGGTTCTTTACTGTCTCTCTTCTTTCTTTCCTTGGGTAAGAGAGTTCCTTTAATAAAAGTGATTGTCTCAAAGGAAACTTAAATCCGACTGCCTCCCTCCAGTGCTGCACTTAATGCTGTATGTTTAACAACACCTTGGGGATTACACTTAAATCCTGGAAAATCTTTAAGCAGCAACACACCGGCAACGGGAAACTCTGTCCCCCCGAGATCTCAGGGACAGGGGAGAGCTAGAGAGGTGGGCTGAGAGAGGGGGACGTCCAGAGGATGAGAAGCTACTTGCAGAATGGAGCAGAGCTGTGTGCAGGCTGCCCCTCCACACCGGACAGATGGACCAGGCACCTAGGGTCCTCTAAAGGTCTGGGGTTTCAGAATGAAAAGAACAGATATAGTGTCAGGAAGATCCAAGTGGTCCACACAACCATCTACTTTCATCCCCGCCTGCAATCAAGATCTGATTTATACCCTCCCAAAGAAGACATTTTTGCCAATTTTAAAATAGCCTCTCTCTGGGGCACCTGGGTGGCTCAGTGGTTGAGCGTCTGCCTTCGGTTCAGGTCATGATCCCAGGACCCTGGATCGAGTCTCCCATCAGACTCCCTGCAGGGAGCCTGCTTCTCCCTCTGCGTATGTCTCTGCCTCTCTCTGTGTGTCTCTCATGAATAAATAAATAAAATCCTTAAGAAAATAAAATATCCTCTCTCTAAATGAGATTCGCCAGCACGCACGCACTTGCACACCCACACCCACATGCACGCATGTACACATGCACACCATTACGCAGCCCAGGATCATTACGCAGCCCAGGATTTGATAAACTTCCCTGCAGCTTTCTTCATTGCCTCTAACCAAATTATCCCTGGCTAAAGCTAAAAGCCACTTCAGTCTTGCTCTCCCTCATGGTAGAAGGAAACAACTGGTCATTCTTTAGGGAAAAGAAAATTGTATACCATCCTTCTTTAAATAAAATATGTGTATGTTTTTTAAAAATAAGCCAAGAAGCAAGCCCGGAAAGCATCATCATAATTACCTCTTAGATTGCATCTCAAAATCAAGGTGCTTTCTTTATCCTACAGACATCTGTTGGGCACTAACTCTGCACATAAACCATGCTGTATAGGGCATTATTAGCATTGCATGTTAAATGACCAGGCTTTTATTAAGGCTTTAAAAACATCCACAACTCTTACTAACTCCTATTACAACTAGGTCATTGACTCTTGACAGTGATTCGTTGGACTACAAATATTAAAAAATAAATTAAAAGAAAAGTCTTTGTTTTTATTATATTTTTCATAAAATCTTAGTGGGCACTGTCTTCAACGCTTGATCATACCAAATAAGGAGAACTTTTGTGATGTGATGAAAGAAAAGAGTCATCTTCTTCCTTCCTCCAAGACAGAAAACCGCCTGGTAGTTTGTGTATATTCAGACTCTGCTCTGGCAAGAAAGTTCAAGGATATAAACAGGGAAGAAACCAAATAAGCATTTTGCCTTCAAAAATCTGTTTCATGTTTTACCACCTGAAGTACCAAGGCTCAAGAAAAAGCAGTTTTGATGTGAAAGAACAAAAGAACAGATGTGTTGGACAGTGTGGGATGAATTCAGTCTGCTTACCTACGGTGGCACTTGTGAAATGCACGGTCCCACTGCAGCATCCCTGGATTGCTGCACATGCTGAAACAGTAGCTCAGCACATCTCCATATTATTCTGTGACGCTTAAGAAATTTCTAATTTCCTACTCCATGTCAGAGTTTTTGACTTCCTTCAGAGTTCCCTCTTGAGGGGCACCTGGGTGGCTCAGTGGTTGAGCATCTGCCTTCGATTCAGGTCTTGATCCCGGGGTCCTGGAATCAAGTTCCACATCAAGTTCCCCACAGGAAGCCTACTTCTCCCTCTGCCTATATTTTGGCCTCTCTCTATCTCTCTCTCTGGGTCTGTCATGAATAAATAAATAAAATCCTTATTTTAAAAAAAATTCCCTTTGAAATTAGGCCTAGCTAGGTCTCTGGGTTTTCTGTCAAATGCATAGAGAAACTCTTTGTGAACTAATATTTAACATACTTAGGTGTTTAATAAATATGAAAAGTTGTCCAACTGGAAAAAATCTTTGAAAATTCTATTTCTAGAGACGCGTGGGTGGCTCAGTTGGTTGAGCCGCCAACTTTTATTTGGGCTTGGGTCATGACCTTGGGATCCTGGTGTGGAGCCCCGCATTGGACTCCACAGTCAGCATGGAGTCTGCTTGAGATTCTTTCTCTCTTTCTTCCTCTCCCTCTGCCCCTCCCCTGACTCACACTTGCTTCTTCCCTCTCAACAAATAAATAAATAAAATATTTTTAAAATTATATTTCTACATTAAAGAAACTGATACAATGAGGTTTAATATTACAAAATGTTTGCTTTGGTTTGGGACACTTTATAGGGGTTTCCTCACTCTCTTTAAAGCCATGGACATGGAATACAGGCCAGCCTTGCTACCAACCCAAGAGGTTTTGTCCTGTTTGATCTCACAGATAGAACTTTGGTAGAATCTGGCTACTGTTCCATTGTAAAGTAAATTAATTATATTGCTGTCACCTTTTTCATTTATTTATTTATTTATTTATTTATTTATTTATTTATTTATTTAGACAAGGAGAGAGAAGGGAGGAGGGACAGACAAAGAAAAAAATCCTAGCAGGCACCATACCTAGTACACAGCCCAGCTCGGGCTGAGATCATAACCTGAGCTGAAATGCAGAGTCAGATGCTTAACCCATTGAGCCACCCAGGTGCCCCTAGCTTTTTCATTTTAAATGAAGAATTTTCAGAAGAAACTGCACCTCCCTTGTAGAGGTTCTCGAGCTGTTTATCAGTGATTTCCATGCTGGCGCTGATTGCAAAACCATCTTACTGTCCTGCCATCTAGTCTCCAAAAGATCACAGAGCACCAAGTCTCTGTCTCGTTGATGAGGGACACAACAGAACACAAAGATAAGTAAGTTGAGTACCTGTCCTCAAGTCAGTTACAGTTTAATACCAAATGCCAAAGAGCCTGGGTGGCTTCCCAGAGTACGCATGTACACAGTAACAAGCCCCACTGACTCAGTCTCCTCAAAAGAAACATCATCTTTCCATCTTTTTGATCCCAGTGTTCTCAATGACTAAGGCAATGAGTTTCCAGATGCAGGCCTGTCACTTACACTCATAAAGCTATCATTAAATCCTAAGAACCCAAGAACCCAAGGGCTATAAAAAGATAAAAAAAAAAAAAAAAAAAAGGTTAATAAGTTCTCTGCTGACTTCAGGATCTTCAGTTCCATCCCATCCCATCCCAGCATTACCATTCTAGGTCATGCAATTTTTAAAACCAAAAGCTATTCAGAACCAAATATAGAAATCTCTGGAGAATAATGAGGACCAGATGGCTCTGATCCTTGGCTTTCCTCGAAAATCTGTTTTCATGATAACTTATCAGCACACTTTCCATTTCTTTGATATAGGGAAGTATCAGTGTTCTTTTCCAATACCTGTTTTTCAGATGAAAAAAATAAAATGTAGGGCAGTTAGAGGGAATGAATGAAGACTTATCCTGCCATCACTAGCACCACTGTGTGCTGCTATTTAGAGAAGACAGACAAGCAATTTTTTCTACTTAGATGTTGCCTCAGAAGGCAATTAGTACCAGTCGTTCTATATTGCTAAAATGAGTAGCTACAAAATATTGATTCTAACCTTATGGTTATTATATTTAGCAGCACTGACTGGCCCAGCTCCTCATAGATTAGTAAATACTAATCTCAAGCAACAGGTAGCCTTGTTCATTCATTCATCTTGGGGCACATTAAACCCATAGTCTGTCTTGGGGATAATGATAGACCAGGACAGGAGATTGCGAAAGCTGAGTATGCTGCGGCTGTCTGGGCTTTGATTTTCTCTTGTAAAGTTGGGCATCTACTTAAATCTACTTCAATATGGCCCAGGCTAGCCTTATGAAATGGACTAAAACTCTGGGCCCTGATCACACATTTGTTTTGACATTAGAACAGATTTGAAACTACATTCTGAGTTGAAATCCAGACCTTTCTAGAGAGAGATACTCCCTTGGCCCGTCTTAAAGCAAAGACAGATTCCTTCCCTCCAGGCCACCTTCCTTACTCAACTACCATAAGTTGTCCTTTCTTAATTGTCCGTTAAGGTAGACACAGATGTTTACATAGGACTGTATACCGCCTGTGCTAAAGCTATTTTTCAAGGAGTACATCCTATCCAAATCCCAGTAGAGAGGAATGATATTTGGAAGGATTTCCTGGAGGAGAGCGTCAATACATTCCTCCAGAATCTCCAAGTTCCACTCCTGGGTTAAGCCAGGTCATAGAGAGTGGGGCTCTTGGATGCATTGTTTTGACCAGCTATAGCAAAATGTTTTTACTGAAATTGCAATTTGGCAGGGTGTAACTGACCTATTTTCAGGGACTGGATTAAGTAGTATGGATGCCCTTGAAAGTAAAAATTTGAGAAATATTTATGTAACAAAATTTCTTGGTCTTGGTGACTGATTAGATGTGAAGACAGAGAGAAAGGAGAATCAAATTTCTCACATGGATTTCTAATGAATGATGGTGCATTTAATAGTAGTGGATTGAGGTTCAAATGAGGACACTCAGAGTGTGAGGTGCATGTGAGACATTTAAGGACTGGGTCCAGAGTTTTAGTCCATTTCATAAGGCTAGCCTGGGCCATGTTGAAGTAGATTTAAGTAGATGCCCAACTTAAGGACATTTGAATAAACGGGTCAGATGTCAGTACTACAGCAGGTGGAGAAAATCTGCACACCACCAATGGTCAAAGAGACCAGCAAACGAAGAAGATACAAGAAGGCCATTTAAAAAAGAAATTTGATGACACATATACCAGAGCATCAACATCCCCAAATATGAAATTGTTTGACACCAAATGGCATGAAACTGATAATGTGCCCAGTAAACTTGGAAAAAAAAGAGAGCCCGGCAATTTCATTGAGTGTTGGAATAAACAAAGACTCATGCATGACAGGTTAGTTCTCACCAAATATAGATATTTTTATTGACTTTTACCTCGATGGGAATATTTCAATGGAGAAGAGAAAATAGCCAGATTGTTTGATCAAAAGAAAACCATGATTTCAAGGTGAATACCCGCTATTCACAGAAAAGTATCTGTACAAATGCATAACAAATGATTAATAGTGATTATCTCTTAGGCTCCTATGTTAAAAGAGACTTCCATTTTCTTGTGTATTTCTGTAGTATTAGAAGTCTCCTAACAATCATTTTTAAGCAGAAAGAAGGGTTAAAAGAAAGCCAAGTGGACACTTCAATATCTTTCCAATAAATTTTTATTCTATCTCTGCTGTCTTCTTCAATTCTTAGTACCAATTTGAGGAAAGCTGCTTTCATTTTACCTACCTGTGTCTGCGGGACCAGGAGATGCCAAAGGACTCCGGTTTAAGGGGAAAACTGTGACCTCCAGTATAAGAACTAGAACACAGCCTGTCCTCTGGTGAGCCTGCTGCTTCTCTACAGGGGATTGATTACTCAACAGAAATGGAAAGCAGGCTCCTGGTGAATCCACTATCTGTCACCCACAAGCAACCCTGGCCCCCAAAGCCAGGTAGCCAAGTAGGAATGAAGCTTTTTTGTCCATTTCAGCACCCACTTCCTCTCCACCCTCTCTCTGGAGGTCCATCTTGCATGCCATGCTCTCTATCTGCAGCTCCACAGAGATCAGATCTGGGACTGAAAGGTCAGCCCACCTGGATCAAGAGGGCATCTGCCTTGGCCTTGCAAGGGCTGTTAGTTCCACATTTGCAGATAGAAACTCACCCCCCATTGCTCACACTGATGAACCTAATGGTTTCCTGGCATGCCAAGGTTCACAGCCATCTGCTCTGCTGGCAGCATGCCCATGTTGAAGGTGGTGTGCTCTGTTCAGACGGTGTGGGCCATGGATAGCAATCAAAGAGAGGGCTGGAAAGTAGACGCAGTGAATGCAGTCAGTGATGCCTTTTTCACAAGAAGACTTCCCCATAGCTAATAAAGCCTCATGAAGAGCACGTGACATGCTGCACTGTGAGGCCGCAACTCTACTGACACTGTTGAAATAAGGGTTTTTTTTTCCATATCCCTTTTTCTAAGTGGTCATCAAATGTGGAATTGTGAGCTTAGAAGGGGTGAAACCTGGATGGCTGGACTTTTTCTGAGTGACAAAGGACCAGACAAAAGTTAGAGCCCCAAGTGTGGGGGAACCAAAAAATAAAAAAAATAAAAAATAAAAAAATTTAAAAAAAATTAAAAAAAAAAGTGTGGGGTAACCTTCCCTGAGATATGTAGATGCAGTTTATTAAATTGTCACCAGAGCTGGATCCTCGCCTCCAGTGAGGCACCACAGGTGGGAAATGGGCGTTTCTTTTTTTTTTTTTTTTAAGATTTTATTTATTTATTCATGAGAGACACAGAGAGAGGGGCCAAGACACAGGCAGAGGGAGGAGAAGCAGGCTCCCTGCAAGGAGCCCAATGTGGGACTCGATCCCAGGAATCTGGGATCACACCCTGAGCCAAAGGCAGACACTCAACCTGCTGAGCCACCCAGGCATCCCAGAAATGGGCCTTTCTATAGGCCTTTCAGATATGGTTGCCATATGTAAAGATAGATAAATAGATGATAGATAGATGATGATAGATAGATAGATGATAGATGATAGATAGATAGATAGATAGATAGATAGATAGATAGATAGATAAGAGATGATAGATATCTCACATATGATATACTGACCCTAAAATCTTACTGTTTATCAAAAATTCTAATTAAGCTGGTGGCCTATATTTCTATCTGCTAGCTCTCATAACCCTACTCTTAGATCAAGCTAAAAAAGGGCAAGGGATCAAACCTACAGAGATTTGGAAAAAGCCTAGGACAGTTGGCAGAAGGAATATCTCAGAATCAGAGCAGCTTAGAGAAATCCTCTCTCATCTGCAAATACTCCCTTACCTATGACTGAAGTGCCTTTGGTTGTTGAAGGATTTCTATAGTTAATCTTGTTTTAAATGACAACAGCATCTCTCAAGCATTGTCTTCTACACACTTGCACCTCCAGCCACACTGTTGTCCCTACTGGTCATCTCAATACCACACACAGCCCCATCCCTGCAGCCACGTGGAACGGTCTAACTTCTTCATTGGTACTTTAGGTCAGAGAAGCATAGAGCAAAAAAGAACATTGACAGAGGAGCCAGTGTAACCTGGGTTTGAATCCCAGATTTGCTAGTTAATAACAGCAAGTCCTTGGGCATGTTTCTTCATTATCTAAGGAAATATGATAATATACTAAAGGAAGTTACCTGAAGCAGAGCAGTTACTTAAAAGCAATAGTTACTATCACTCCCATTGTTTTTTTTTTTTAATGCTTTATTTTTTTTAATTTGTATTTATTTATGATAGGCACACAGTGAGAGAGAGAGAGGCAGACACAGGCAGAGGGAGAAGCAGGCTCCATGCACCGGGAGCCCAACGTGGGATTCGATCCCGGATCTCCAGGATCGCGCCCTGGGCCAAAAGCAGGCGCTAAACCGCTACACCACCCAAGGATCCCTATCACTCCCATTGTTGTCAGTTTTTCATTCAAGGCTCAGCCCACAAGCAGGAACCTAACAATTTACCGTGCCTGGGTCTGAACCCTGACTTTCTCTTGCTCTTTTTGTCGCTGTCTCTCATAAGCTTAGGCAAATTATTCTGCAGATCTGTGTCTTAGTTTACTCATATGTAAAATGAGCACACAGGTCATGCCTAGAAAATAGGACATGTCACATAAGCATTGGCCATTATTATTGGCTTTCACAATGCATTCTGCAATCAGGATGGCACAACCCTGCTGCAATGAAGGTAAGTAGACATGTAGGGCACTATCTAAGGATACAAATGAGTACTCCAGATGATGCGTAGCCAGAAACAGATTACCTCCATTTATTGTGCCTACTGTGTGCCAGGCACCATAGAAGGTACTATACATGCTCTCTTTCAATCCGTGCCCTTTCAACCTTATGAATTAGGCCACTGTTTTTCTCTTTTACAGATGGGGAAACTCAGTTTAGAGTTTCAGTAACTTGCCTTAGCTTGTACAGCCCATAAGGTATTTCAAGACTCATCCTCAGATGACAGGGAAGACAAGGAACACTTATGTACTGGTCGTGGGAATGCAAACTGGTACGGCAACAGTGGAAGACAGTACGGAGTTTCATCCAAAACTTGAAAAATAGAATTATCATTTGATCAAGTAACTCCCCTCCTGGGTATTTGCCCAAAGAATATGAAAACACTAACTCAAAAAGATATATGCACCCCTGTTTATTGCATCATTGTTTACAATGGCCAAAATATGGAAGCAGCCCATGTGTCCAATGATAGATGAATGGATAAAGATAAAGAGGTGATGTATATATATATACACACACACCACCACCACCACGAAATATTACTCAGCCATAAAAAAAAAATGAAATGTTGCCATTTGCAATGACATGGATGGCACTAGAGAGTATCCTGCTAAGTGAAATAAGTCAGTCAAAGAAAGACAAATACCATATGATTTCATTCATATGTGGAATTTAAGAAACAAAACAAATGAACAAAGAAAAAAAGAGACAAAGAGGTCAACTCTTAACTATAGAGAACAGATGATAACCAGAGTGGAGGTGGGTGGGGAGATGGGTGAAATAGATGAAGAAGATTAAGGGTGCACTTGTGATGAGCACTGAGTAATGTACAGAATTGTTGGATCACTTTATTGAATACCTGAAAGTGCTATAACACCACGTTAAGTATACTAGAATTTTAAAAATAAAATTTAAATAAAAAATAATTATAAAATTTTAATAATCAAAAAAATTTTAAGTAGGTTCTACACCCAATGTGGAGCCCAGCATAGGACTTGAACTCAGGACCCTGAGATCAAAGTCACTTGACTGACTGAGCCACCTGGTGCCCCTTAAAGTTTTAAGATTTATCCTCAGGCAACCTGACAGTGGAGCCAATGCTCTAACCTATCCTGCTGTTCGGCTTTGGAAAAATCACCCAAGTTAGCTGAGCCTTAGTCTCCTTAGCTGTGAAATAAGAGTAGTAATAGTAACTCCATATTGCAGTGAGGTTGAAATGAGGTATTTCACATGAAGTGCTTAGCCCAGTGCCTGGTCCACACTTGCTACATACTCAGCAAGTATAAGGTGGTAATAACATTCAACATCCTAGTTGGGAATTTAGTTTTCAGTCTCTCTCCAGTGGCCTTACTCTTAACTCCTGCCAGTTGAACACAGATCTGAAAAACACATAAGGAAAACCAATCATTCCTCCAATGCCAGGAATGATTCAATAATACTAACTTTTAGGTCTTCCCTGGCATTTCCTAAAGGAGACTTTCTTCCACTGTGTAAAGTTTTCATTTTTAAGTTTTTATTTAAATTCCAGTTAGTCAACATACAGTGTATTAGTTTCAGGTGTACAATATGGTGATTCAGCACTTCCACACATCACCCTGTGCTCATCATGACACATCTGATGCTCCTTAATCCCCATCACCTGTTTAATCCATCCCCCACCTCCCCTCTCCTCTGGGAACCATCAGTTTGTTCTCTAGTTAAGAGTCTGTTTCTTGGTTTGCCTCTCTTTTTCTCCTTTGCTTCTTTGTCTCTTAAATTCCACATATGACAGAAATCACATGGTATTTGTCCTTTTCTGACTTACTTCGCTTAGCAACATACTCTCCAGCTCCATCCATGTCATTGCAAAGGGCAACATTTCATTCCTTTTTATACCTGAGTAATATTCCATTATATATATAATTATATATATTCCATTCCATTATATATATAATTATTTATATATATTCCCTCTTCTTTATCCATTTGTTAATCACTGGACACATACACCCCAATGTTTATAGCAGCATTATCAATAACAGCCCAATTATGGAAACAGCCCAAGAGGGCTTCATTCTTAACCTTTTGCAATGTAGCACACTGCCTCGCAGGGAAGGGGGTTTCCCTGAAAGAGGGGCCCAGAGCTCCTGGGTGGAGGGGGGCCTGTTCTCAATGACCAGCAGGACCAGGACCAAGTCCCAGGTTCACAATACTCAGGTCTCCTTCCACACGGGATGGGCTCTCGCTCTACAAGAGGTCTGGCCAAACCCTGGGCTGGCTCCTATAACACTCCTATAACCCTGGGCTGGCTTATTATTCTCAGTGTAGAGCAGAGTCACTCTGTTTGAAGCAATGCTTACCTAGCCCTCCCCCCAGGTGACAGCTCAGAGTTCCCTACCCCTCTCCCATCTCCCCTGTCCTCCAGGGCCGTTTACCAACTTTTTTTTTTTTTTAATTTCAGTTTGTTTTTTCAATCTGTGAGAACAGGTTAATAACAGTGACTCACAAAGCTAGATTAAAGATCAAAATGAAGTGACACCTATGAAAATGCCAGGTTCACAGAAGGCATTCAATATTTTATTTATAAACACGTTTATTAATATGTTAATTAAGAAAGCACAGTTCTAATAGCTTTACAAGCATAAGCTATTTGATCCTCATAATAACCCTACTGAGGTAGGGATTATTTTCATCCCCCTTTTAAAGATAAGGACACTGGGGTATGGAGAGGCTAAATAACCTTCCCAAGGTGACACAATGAGTGAATGACAGAGGCGAGATTAGAACCCAAGCAGATTTCATACTTTTAACCACTACTCTAAGTACTAATCTTTCTTCCCCTCCATTACTGACTTTTCTCTTAGATCCCTTAGGCTAAATATTGTCCCAACAGTGTTTCCCAGAAGTGCCATGTTGGGAACCCAAACCTCTACTCCCCCTGGTGATAACCAGGGCAGCTAGAGATGTTAGTCTTGAACAAGGCCCTTCACAATGCTTCTGATCTTCACGGGCCTTCCTTAGGAAAGTATCTGTTCCTAAATTACCTCACCCAACAATTACAGTATTCAAGAAATTTTGTTTCTATTATCATAATTATCAGAAAGTTATCACCCAGAAAAACAGGAATTTATATCAAGATTCGAAAATACAATTTCAATGGCATAATATACATATGTGTATGTGTGCCTATGTATGTTTATGGATGTAAATTTTTGTTGAGACTGTTTGAACAGTTTCTTTGGGCAATAATTCAACATATTAAAAAAAACTGACGACTATTAAGATAATGCCATTTTCTCCAACATTGGCTTCCATGGCAATGCTCCTATTAACAAATGGCAGCTTGTAGTTTGGTAATTGGCTGTCATATCTCATCTCCTTAAAGAGCTGTATATCCCAGATGTCTCCACTGTACATTCAGCTCTATGCTGCAAAATAAGAGGTTTTGTCCCAACACTGACAGAATTATGATGAGGAACAAGCAATGGCGTACTCTCTTGTGCTTGAAAATCAAGGATGAGGCCACCTTTTTGGATCTTAAACCTCACCCAATAGATCAGCCTCCGGGCATGCTCTTTGGGATGTGAAAAGCATTGTTCTTCAAGCATCATCGAACATTACATTGGTTATCCTTGAGGCCCAGATCAAAGGAAGACCATCTTCCGTAAGAGAGATCCTCCACACGCAGTTCTTGCAGCCATCCACAACACTTCTGTAGCGCTCACTCTTACAAAAATGAAAAATCTAGGTGAAAAAGATAATATAGATAAGACCAACTGGGAAATAGATGTGATTGGAAAGGTTTTTTTTTTTTTTTTGAGAGCTGATAAATCAATAACTCCATTTGTATTTTATTTGGTTACAATAATAAATAGTTTAATATAATAATTTATGTGCATTTAAAAGGCTAGGCAATAGAAGCTCTAGGGTAAGCGTGACTTCCACAAAGTTATAATATCTATTATCTGTTCTAATACCTGTCTAAAAACAATTCGTATTTATTAGTGGAATAAATCCCTAAAATTCCTTTCTAAAGGCTTATCAAACCAGATTGGGTCCCAGCCCAACAAATCGAATTAGAAAGCCATGTAAGGCTGCTAACTGAGTTATTAAAGTGATCTGCATGGATATTCCCAGTTCCCCAGGAAACGATCTGTTTGGACATTTAATCAAATGCTGCCCTCTAGTGAGAAAACTCTTTAAAAGCCTCCAAAAGGCCCTGGGATTATCAAGCACTCGGCTTCAAATAAGAGACTCAAATAATATAATAAATTAGAATCTTCAACTAGAGCCACATTTATTCTAGGCAAAAAAAGCCACTTTGTTTTTACTTTGTTGATAAGTTTTCTTTCTAAAGTTACACTGATAAAACATTAAAATTACAGCCGGATACTTTTACCACTGTGATCTTCAAATGTTTAAGGCTGGTTCAGAGTTCATTTTATAATCTAATAGGAATTTCATGTGTGTTTCATGTGTTTCCATTAGCTTGTGGTGCAGATAAAGAATTAACATAAAACTAAATGAGTGATAATATGGTTTCCCACTCTGTCAATAAAAAAGCACAGAAGAAGTAATAGATATTCCACAGAATGTTTGTAGTAATAAGCATTTCCTTACTTCTAGGTGATTATTTTGCCATAGAAACCAAGAATTACAAAATTCTTAAATACAGGAAAATTGCTATATACTCAAACAATTAATCACTTCTAATTCAGTAGAGGGGCAGGAAAAAAACCTCTACTCTCAAACTTTTTCATACAAAGTCATACATTTTATTTATTTAGCATTAATAGACATTTAGCATTTTTAAAATTGTATGCTACACTTTGTGTAGGGGGCAAATTTCTTCCTAAGATGTAATATTCATTCATTTATTCATTTTTTGTGTCTGTTAGTAAACTGCTGTGATTGCCTACTCCGTACCCACACTCCAGTAGTCACATGGGATCTAATGATTAAAAAAGGATGACTGCGGTCCTAAAGCATATGGTTCCCACAGCCAAGTGAGGGTAACAAACAGGTAATCAGGTCATTATGAAAAATGCTGTCATAAATGCTTTTAAGATGGGGGTAGACACAGGGCTCTCTGGGAGCATGCAAGAGAGGAGGGACACTTGACCCAATATTGGGAAGCTAGGAAAGCTCTGCTCCCCAAGGAAGTAAGGTTTGAGCTTTGACAAGGTTCCAATCACAATTGAAAGCCTTCTGGGATCCCTGGGTGGCGCAGCGGTTTGGCGCCTGCCTTTGGCCCAGGGCGTGATCCTGGAGACCTGGGATCGAGTCCCACGTCAGGCTCCCGGTGCATAGAGCCTGCTTCTCCCTCTGCCTGTGTCTCTGCCTCATTCTCTCTCTCTCTCTGTGACTATCACAAATAAATAAAAATTAAAAAAAAAAATTTAAAAAAAAAAAAAAGAAAGAAAGCCTTCTGAAGGGATCCCTGGGTGGCACAGCGGTTTCGCGCCTGCCTTTGGCCCAGGGCGTGATCCTGGAGACCCGGGATCGAATCCCACGTTGGGCTCCCGGTGCATGGAGCCTGCTTCTCCCTCTGCCTGTGTCTCTGCCTCTGTGTGTGTGTGTGTGTGTGTGTGTGTGTAACTATCATAAATAAATTTAAAAAATTTAAAAAAAAAAGCCCTCTGAAGGTAGTACTAGAAAGATGGCCAATTTCTTTCTGCAGAAGTAACTCCAAGACTGTGACTCTGTGACAGTTTCATGTTTCGTCAATATGTCCCAATTAGATATGCAGTGATGATAGCCCCACACTTAGCACTAGCCCCACAAATATTTGAATTCAATCTCTCCATAATGGAAATATTCCTATTTAACAGAAAATTTTGTTCTACTTTCTTAGTTCTGAACACATCCACAGAATGTTATGCCTCTCTTTTTCTGGAAAAGCAAGAAAACTAACTTATTTAGAAATTATGGAATCCTCATATACTCTGATATAACTGTTAGCACCCTCTGTGATCTTGGGCAAGTCCTACATCTATGATCTAACATCCCTCCGGTTCAAACATTCTGTAAGTTCACAAGGAACACTATATATAAACATTATTCTCCATCCCAAAGTGTTGTATTCATTGTTGAGTGTTGTTGACTTTCAGGTCCTCATCCTCCAATTAACCAAGGTCATTTTGGTAAGTAGGGGAAAATTTCTTGCTTGAGAAAGACAATCCTGTCCTTTCTACTCAAATGCTTTACTCACCGAAAAAGAAAATGGAAATTGCAATTCGGGGAAAAAGCTTATAAAGCCCTGGTCCTGGATGAAAAAAATGTCAGCAATATGTCAAGAACACATCTCTAGAAAAAGAATTAAGCTAGGGAGGCTTGCCATGTGAGAGACCTTTAATGTTTTCTCTGAACTTGAATCCACATGAGGAAAAATGGATTTGGATCTTTGGCATCTATTAAAATATGTGGCTTTTAGACATCCGTTTTGGATTTATGTCTTAAAATTAACTGAATGTATTAAAAACTTTAAAAAAGAGCTAAAATTGATATATTGATGTGGATACAGATATGAATATATATCAATGAGGGAAACATAAGGTTTTCTCAACCCAAGCTGTGAGCACAATTTTTAAATGATACTCCATGTTTTGAGGAATGAAAAGCTGAATAAAGTAGGGGCAAGGTTTCACATAAGAATTAAGAAGCCTGGGGAAGCCCGGGTGGCTCAGTGGTTTAGCGCCACCTTCAGCCCAGGCCGTGATCCTGAAGACCGGGGATCGAGTCCCGAGTCAGGCTCCCTGCATGGAGCCTGCTTCTCCCTCTGCCTGTGTCTCTGCCTCTCATGAATAAATAAAATATTTAAAAAAAAAAAAAAAAAGAAAGAAACCTAGATTCTATCTGAGAATATAACCAACTCTGGCCAAGTCATCTAACCTGTGTTTGAATCTCCTCACTTGTCCCGTCTTATATGTGTCCCTGGGTTCGTGTAAGGATCCCATGAGTTAGTCTTTGTGAATGTACACTGAAAATTACAACAATAATCTAAATATACACCAATAGGGGAAGGATAAACATATTGTGTTAAATTCATACAATGAAACACCATACAAAAAATTAAAAGAATAATCTGGACATATGTATATTAATAAATGTATATATTCATAGATCACGAGTAAATCTCTAAAAAGCTATAATGTTAAGTAAAAAGAGCAAGATATAGAATGATATACCATTTTACTGCTTACATTTTTAAAAAGCACTCAGAACTATACTATACATTGTTTATGGATTACAGATACATATGCAAATATATCTATATATGCACATGCTTTTTCTTTTAAAATTGACAGTGGTTGTCCCTCAACAAGAGGAAAAGAAACAAAACTCAAGGTTAGGAGCACCTGGATGGCTCAGTTGGTTAAGTGTCCAACCCTTGTGTTCAGCTCAGGTCATGATCTCAGGGTTGTGAGACTGAGTGAGCCTTGTGTAGGGCTCTGTGCTAAGCACAGGAGTCTGATTCAGATTCCCTGTCTCCCTCTCCCTCTGCCCCTCCAATTCACGCTCTCTCCCTCTAAAATAAATAAATATATCTTTAAAAAGAAACTCAAAGTTAGAAGGGACTATAGCCAATCATGTAATTATTTTAAGAGGCTGGAAGCAAATATGACAGAGTTAATCATTAGCTCTGAGCTCTGGGAATAAGGCTACATTCCCCTTATTCTCTGGAACTCCCCTATACCTTTGAGGTTTCTTTAAAAAGTTATTTTAAGCTGGGGTGCCTGGGTGACTCAGTCAGTCAAGCGACCAACTCCCAGGTTCAGCTCAGGTCATGATCTCAAAGTCCTGAGATCAAGACCCTCACTGGCCTCCCCACTCGGTGCAGAGTCTGCTTTAGGTTCTCTCTCCCTCCTCCTCTGCCCTCCCCCTCACCCATGCATTCTCATGCTCTCTTCTCTCTCTAAAATAAATAAATAAAATCTTTTAAAATTTTTCCCTAAGCTAACAAAATAAATAGCAAGAGTAAAGCACCTTGATAAATAGGTTAAAATGGGACTGGTGCAATGACCCACAGATCCCTGCAGTCTTTGTTTTATGGTCTTCACTGCCAGAATGACATATGAGCCATCTGACTATAAGGTCAACCTACATTTAATAGGGAATTCAAACAAGTATCCACATAAACAGATCCCAGAGGCGGATGGGGAGTGCAGAGATGAATTCTGCTAAAAGAACAATTTTGAAATACACAGTTTCAATCCCAGGCAACCTGAAGCTTTTCACTTCCTATTCTCTGTTTTCAAACCTTGAAATACAATCAGGACTTCCATAATTTTTTTTTAAAAAGGGGGGGTGTCAACCAAATCCCATCATGTTCTTCATATTCATAGCAGCTTCAAGGGTTTTTCCCAGTACTCTTGTCTAAACTTAAAAGAATGGACTGAAATCTTTAATTTCAGATTCCAGATCCATAATTCTGTAGAACAAGCTGGAAAATAAGTGATTAGACTTGTTCAGTAGCAGTAATTTCAGACATGAACAGATTGTTCACAAAAAATGAAACCCAGATAGCTGTTAATATATTTTCAAAGCTTACCTCAACTCATAGTGGGAGGAATGGGATTTTAAAGTTATACCGAAGTATCTTCTTTTTTTTTTTTTAACTTATCAGATTAACATAGACCAATACGTTTGCTAAGGCACTGAATGCATAGTCTGGTGGTAGGAAATCAGGCACTCTCATCCAACACTATAAATCAGTACAAGCTCTACAGAATTTAGCAACGTCCATCAAAATCACAAATGTACATTTCCTTTCACTAGCAATTACATGTCTAGGAATTGATACTAAGATATTCTTCGCATATGTATGATATGCCGTGTATATGTGACTACTCTTACTGCAGTGTTTTTAACTGCAAAACACGGGAAATATCTTAAATTTTTACCAGTTGAGAACTCTAACTTAATTTTGTTATAAACATAATGGAATATATTATTCCATAATATAATGGAATGGAATATAATATAGTGCTATCTAAAAAGAAAAAAAAAAGGAGGAACTGCTTATGATTTGTTATAGAAAATCTCCAAGATCATTTCTTAGAAAAGAAACCAAAGTGCAGAACTATACTACCACTTGTATAAAGGGGGAAAGATAACAAGGGGCAGGATGTTTCTGAAAGAATAAGTGAGAAAAATGCTAATACTGGCCACTTCTGGGGAGAACCAAAGTGGACATGTGTATCACAGTGCTGAAAGGCAGACTTTTTGCTACATACTATATTTTGAATTTTGAACCACGTGAACAACACGAGTGTGCTACTTTTTAAAAAATATAAAATTTTAAAGTGATAACTTAATTTTAGCTATAACGGTGGGAGACCTTCAGGTGGCTCTAATAAAGGTAAAAAGCACCCACCCTCCGGCCCCCAAGAAAAACTGAAAAGAATTACATTCCAAGGAAGAGCCAGAAAGGAAAACTTCCTTAGAGGACAGACTCACTGTGTCAGTTCTAGCAAATTATCTCACCTGAAGCTGCCACACACAAATCAATCTAGATTTCCTTAAAACCAGACCCACTTCAAGATGCTCAGCCAGCCTCTGCTAAATGAAGCCCCGATTCAAATTTGTAACAAAGCTTAAAAATCCAATAGCATCTTTCCCTACCTGGCTTTCCATTTGATTATGAAACTCAGCAGGTGTAACACAAAATACAGAAGTTATTTTCTCTTTTGGCGAAGCAAAAATTCATCTCCTTCGCTCAAAAATACATCAACATGTGTTATGTAGAACCAACAGCTAAATCTAAACAATGTGAGCCACACATTTCAAATAGATGAAACCCAGCATACACAAAGCGTAAGCCACATAACTGGTCGTGGTGGAGCAACAGGGATTGGCATTTTTACCTTAAGTAGCCCTGAGGGGACCTGTTCATCTTAGCAGGTAGTTACCGCTAATCTGCATCTGCTTATTAGCTTGTGCTTTATTTTAGCCCGTTAGCAGGAAGGCTATTATGAAGTTAGGAAGTTTGCAAAAAGACACAGGTGTCTCCTTAAACCGGAAACCTCAAAGTGGATGCTTCTGTTTTCTGGTATTATATTTGACTACATTTTTATACAGGGGGGATCCACTGCTTTGGAAATGTATTACTTCGCCTTGTTATTTTCGCTTGCTGCAGATGCACCGCCCGCCGGCCCTGGGAATCCGAAAATGATGAGCGCGGCCCCCTGGTTCCACCTGCTGCCGAGGGCCTCCCGGGGCGCGCTGGGCAGGGGTGGGCACCGCCGCTGCTGGGCTCGGGGAAGCCTCTGCCCAGCCCGGGCTGCAGCAGGCCGGGGAGCTCCCCTTCTGCGCCGAAGAGCAGTCACCTCCCATTTCCCTTAGGAAGAAATTTCTCTTTCTTTGTGAAATTCCAGGCAGAAAAACCCTTCCCAGCGTCTCCCTGAGAAGAGCTTGGTACAGAAAGGGAATGTTCTATGAATTAATCAGCATTGACCTGATGGAATGAACAGGGGGAAAAAAAGGGAGAAGAATTTTATCAACTCACTGTCACAGAATTCCATACACACACACACACACACACACACACACATACACACACACACCTATATGGAATATATATATATGTGGAAATTTTTCAATTCCTAATAAATGACATTTTTCTACAAGTCACAAAATATAATGTCCTAACAATACAATGACAATTTCCCACACGGGGCACTCTTTTTAAAAGGCTTTTTAAAAACACCCGCCCAAAGGACACCCACATACGCAGAGAGTTACCCATGGAGCTGGCTTTGTGGTGGGCATTTAGTGAGGATGAAAACCCTGCTTCATTCTGGCTGGGCTCTGTCCCACAGGACCTCAGAAACGAGTTTCACAACCAGCCTTTGCCAGAACTCCCACACCACCGCCCCCTCCCTGCGTGGACCTCACAGTTTCCCAGATTGATGCACCTGGCAGCCTGGAGCCGCCTAGGATAATAACTGTGACACTCGCTTTTCTTCTCCTGAAGTTGTAGATTCATTAAAAAGCAAGCGCTGCCTCTTGCTAGAGAACTGGGTAGATCCCACATTGAATGTTTCTATCACTTCGTTACAAATGACAAATATAAATTACCTTTACACACACACACACACGGGCGCATAGGTACACCCTGTGCAAATTCTAGGAACCGGCTGTGTACCCATGGGTGGCGACCCCAACCAATGCCCGGAGGCAGGCCGCTACTCCAGGTGTACACGACCAAGGTACAATCTGCATTTAAGGGGGAAAAAAATGTCTTCATCACGTTTATTGATGGCACTTGGAGCTTTTCTGTCTTGTTTTGTTTTTATAACATTCTCCCCAGGAATCACTTATAGCTTTCTTTTCTCGGGGTTCACTTTTGCAGAGAAGCTGGAGCTCCGTATACAAAAATCATATCCCAAATCCATGCTCCTCCTCTGCCATTTGCCTGGGTTAAAGATGGCCAAACTGACTTTTAATTTGGCTAAATAGAAAAAAATAAATAAATAAAATGCCCCCAGGTTAAGACCCTGCATTCCAAGTCCCGGCCCAGAGTGAATTTGTCTGGCCAAGTTATAAACCCCTGAAAATAGGAAACTAATGCCGTGAGGATTTAAAATAATAGAAAATGTTTCACATAATATAAATCCATAAGCAGTGTATTATATTTAAGTCTTAATATCTACATACTTGGATTATCTTATATCTTGACAATCACACAAAGTAATCTCACTCCCTCGCCCCCTTCCTTTGACTCTGGGTTTCATTCCTATGTATTAACAATGCTCTGGGCCATAAAATACTGTATTAATATTAGTTTGTCACAGCAGACTAAATTTAGAACAACTCATTAATATGAGAGAGTTAAAGGCAGTCAGCCAAGAGGACCAGGGACTGTAAGCTCTTAAGGCTGTAAGTTATGCAGATATGCCACTTGAACTGGAGAGGCAGCCATTCTTTTTGTGACTAATAAGAGATTCTATTAGTTCTAAGCTGATTCTAATTCTAATTAAGAAATGTGGGAAAAGGCAATTTTGCCGCTGTAGGTATAGTTGATGTGCAACCGGAGTAAGTCCTCTATCATCTAGCCTGGCTTTCGGGGCATGTAAGATTGGTGGCACACGCGCGGAATGAATAGTCTTCCTGCCATCCACATAAACAACAACAACAACAACAACAACTTTGCCACCCTTTTTGCGATGGTGTAATCATAACCGATGTTCCTGGAAGAAGTCTGGTAATCAGTGTTCTTTCAAAGCAAACCTTTTGCGGCTCAGAATCATCCCAGTTGTACAAAAAGTTTTGACTTTTTACAAATAAAAAACCTTTCAAATGGATACTTCTGGACCTGTTATGCCTTTCTTTGGGCTTGTCAAATATTAATTTTTTTTTAAATTTAGTCCCTTGCTAAGCTACAAATATTCATGTTTAACACCAAGTAGCAGTTCAGGGGCTGACAACTTGGTATGTACCTTTTGAATGATGCATAGAAAGCAGCAGTTAGCACAAAGAAAAAGCCACCAGATTGGTCTCAGGGAAACCCAGTGTCTGAATATTTCATGACTCCTCTAGCACTTAAAGAATAAAAAAACTGGCTACTAGTGTTGGGAGACCAACATCAGGAAGGTCAGAGCCTGGAAACGTGCAAGAGATCCCAGTCTTGCCTGGGGAAAGTGAAAGGGGATTTAAGCTGCTTAGGAGAATTAGAAAAAGGAAAAAGAAAGAAAGAAAGAAATTTCTTTTGCTTTGTTTTGGTATTTTATAAACACCAGAGTGGCAAGACAAAAGCTATAAAAGGGTGTGCAGTCATACCTCTGTTGGGGTCCTGATTTCCACGTCTCTAAGGACACCAACAACTTACCTTCTCTTTGGGGTTAGGAGGCTTAGCGATAAACTTCCCCCAAATCACCCCTTTCCTGGCGCACTTGCTCACTCTCATGGGTTCTCTCTCCCAAGGAAACCGAGGAAGAGGGAAAGGAGAAGCGATTCAATTATTTGTTTCCCTGGATGCGCTCGCAAACATCTCCCATGGAGGTGAGGGGCAAGTGGGGAAGATGATATCTTAATTACGCAGATGCCCAGTGACTTGGGACAGAAAAATGTTCCCCCCTTGGTGAACTTCTCTGCATTTTACGATGGTGTATAGGAAATCTAAACCGAATCCAGGAAAACAAACCAGTGACTCTTATGGAAGGGGATGGGGGGGGGGGCGGGGCTGTACAGTGTTTAAGCAACTGATGACTTCACCTGTCACTGTCTCATTAAGCTCTTAATGAGTTCTTTTCTATTCTTGGTCACATCTGATTTTTTTTTAATACAAGTCCCTTTGAACAGCTGGGAGTAAGAATCGCCTTTGATCACTGAATTCTTCTGAATTTTCCGTCAAAACGAGGCCATTTTCATCCTGACTTGGGGTATTTTTATGAGTTTATTTCCCCCAAGTACATTCCTGGGCATAGCTTTCCAGGCTGAGAAGAGCCTGAACAATTAATGTATACATTTTTACATAAATGTTTATAAATTTAACAAAGGGAGAGAGCTTTGCCACAAGAAGCCTCAGCTCTTTTGAAGGCGGTTTTCTAATGATGACCCTTGGCGTGTTGGACCACATGGGATTCCTCGGAGAAGAGTCAGATGAAAATTAGTCTATTCTCATTTCAAACAGAATTTTGCTGAAGTCCTGATCAGAGCATCAGCATGGAGTCCGGGGAGACAACACTCGCTACTTGATTCACTCCGCAGCCTCCCTCTCCTGGTAATTGTTGCAGGAACACATAGTGACAAGGCTCTAGGATGTGAGCGGTCTGGATGTACTCCGGCTGTTACGCTCTGTTTAAAGATTTAAACCATCAGGGTATGATAAGGCTTTTTGATGTTCATTGAACACGGAGCTTGGGTACAGAAGAAGGGGAAAGGGCTTCACCAGAAGGCAATCATCTTTCAGAGCCACAGTAAGACAGCGAGAGGTGGGGAGATCTCAGCCTCGGCGTAGACGCGGAACAAAGGCAGATGAAAGGGGCCGGGGGAGCGCGGGGCGCGGGCTGCAGGGGGCCGCCCCGCAGAGGCCGCCCCGAAAACGCGGGGGCAGCGTTTAGGGCTCCCCTTTCATTAAAACACACTCCTCCTGGCGGGGGAGGGGATGATGCCCGCTGCAAATTTGGGTGGCTTCGGGTGACCCCGGGTTTAAAAGAGCCTCCCCGTGGCTGCCTTCGAAATTATTTAATGAGCATTTATTTGGAGTCCGGCGGATGGCATTTCCAGCGCTCGGCATCCCCCCCCCCACCTCCCCACCCCCCAACCTGGAAGGAGACCTTCCTTAAAGTACCGTTTTTTAAGATCCTCCTCACCGTGTTTTCTTCCCCCAAAGGTAAAACCCGAATATTTGTCTTGAAGAACAAAAAGATCAGGAATGCAAAGGGGCGAGGGTGACCTCTCCAGAACCCAACCCAATCTCTTCTTCTTTTTTTTTTTTTTTTTTTTTTTTGGTCTTCTTTGGCAAAATACCAGCTTCTCCACCCTGTTCGCAGCCATACCCTGCCATGGTAACCGGCCTGCACCTTGAGTGTATTCATTAGACAAGAAGCAACACTTCCCTCCAGCTTGGGCCCCCCAGCCCCTAGAGCAGGGTGCACAGTACCCAAGTCTGAACAAACGTGTGTGCGATGAATGAATGAATGCATGCATGCAAGACCCTGGAAAATGACAGGATAGATTTAGATTTCTTTTCTGTGCCTCCATTTCAGGTTTCAGAAAACTTCTGTAGAAAGCAAGCAAAAAAAGTCATGTTTTCCTCTGTTACATCCTGCACCGGCACACAGTCTGGCAAGGGATGGCTGTCAAGAGCTGGTGCTGTGGATTCAGACACACCTGGCACCGAAGGCTGCTTGGCTACTCATCACAGGACCTTGGGGAGCTTCTTTCACTTTTCTAAGCTCTATTTTTCCCATCCCGACTTCTTTAATAAGAAGTATTAGAAAGAGCTCCCCCTCTAGAGCGAGAAAATCCTTGCAAAATACCTAGCACAGTGCTTGGCACACAGGAAAACTCTCAAAAAAGTTAATTATTCTTATATGATTGCTATTAGCAGCAGCATTGCTCTCCCAAACATTTTCAGACATGGTGGCATTGGAAGGGGATTTTTAGAAATACATAGTTATCGACACAACTTGAATTGTGGAAGTTATAATCGCATACTCTACTGAAGAGTTGTTTCCACCCTTGTCTCTATAGCGACATGAATAAAACGTGCTGTAATCCACTGTCCTTCTCTGGTCTGACGATGTGCTCCTGTCCTCACCTCGTATAAATGTTCTGTAATTAGAGATAAGACCCTCTTCTCTTTGGGGTCTTAGCAATGGAATTAGAAGCGGGTTTGAGCAGCCAACACCAGGAAACCAAAGTGAATCCTGTCTTGCTTGAACCTGGAAAGCAAAAAGCCAGGCGAAATGACATGTACCATGCGGAACCCACCTCCTCACGAATGTCAGCTCAGCGTGACACAGAAATCACTGCCTCTGAGCCCACAGAGGGAGATGAGGCCCCAAACTCAATCCCATCCCATCATAGCCACACCCCACCCAAGCCAAGGGCCCATCCCCAGTGAACTGTTCCCAGGAGAAGGTCCGAACACCATCACAGCTCTGGGAACCAGTCCTCTCACATGATCCTCTCAACTACCATATGAAGAAGCTTTACCTTATAAGTGAGAAAATTGAGATGCAACATAATAGTATCAAGAAAATCACACTTACTGCCATTTTAATTTTATTTCTTTTAACATTTTGTTCAGCAACCTACTGGAGTGGACTCGGGCCCTCATTCTCTCCGAGACTCTGTGTCAATCCTTCAATTCTTCTGGATCTCAGTGTCTTCCTAGGCATCACGAGGTGGGGGGGGGGGGGCAAGGCGGGGAGTAGAGGGACTGGTCCATGGTCCATACCGGCCCTACAGTCTATGATGCGTGCCAGGAGGGCTAAGCTCCTCTAATGACCCTGGAATCTCCGTGGAAACTGCACACCTCACATCGTGATCTTCCTCTCCAATTCCCCCCTGGCTCTCCAGCCTCCAACACCGAGAATGGGAGCATGTCAGCCATCACCATTACGGAAAAGAGTCCGTTTTAGCAGAGCTCAAATCTAGGGGAGCATTATGACCAAATAACCTGTCCCCTGATTGAGCCGTATGGGAATCACTGTTTCCTTTGCCTTAGCCTGCTAACACAGAGAAAGTCAATCCTCTAAAAAACAAATTGATTGATGATATAATCTAATATCTTCATATACTTTCTCGCGGCAGAATCAATCTGCTGCCAGCACAACCATCCAAGGCAAAGGAAAAGAAAAATTGCACCAGTTGCTTTTCTTTTATTGCACTTCTGGGTGCTCTAAGAAAAAAACTCTCTCCAGAAAATCAATAAGGCAGATTTTGATTTCAATAAGGGGACTGTGCCCAGCAGTCCCCCATTACAGAATTAAATCCATATGACAACACAAAACAATGAAGAGACCCAACTAGCAAGGGATCCATTTGCTTTGTTTGACTTTGGCTGCCAGGGAATGAGACCACAAGACTGGCTGTAATTTAATGCAAACCTTGGCCTATCCTGGTTGTGCATATGACTGACCCTTAGGGCACGACCATCAATTTTCTATTAAAGATCAGAGATTTGACATATCAAAGTCAACATCTAGCTGAATAACTGCAGTAACTTGATAATAATTCTTTTGTGGATTTCACAGTGGCTTTTCAGTAAAGTATCAGAAAGGTAGCCGATTTCAATCCTGACCTGGCAAGATCTGAATATGAAATAAAGGATTTCAGCTTGATCTCCCCATGATGTGAGGATGAATGTTCTGGTAAATGTTAACTTAGTGCTCTGAGTAGCTCAGTAATAGATGGGTTTAGGCAGTAATAGGTTTAAAATGTCAACTTATTGAATAATAATTTCATGTTGTACAAATACTATGTGTAAGAAGGGATTTGTTTTGCAAATTTTGAAATAAATGAATGGATTTATGATGTCCTTGACTGTTTCATTGTTCCGGTCAGAATTTTACAGAAGAATCGAAATTAGTTTTTGCTTTCTCCGATCTTGTTGTTTTCCTGCATTTGTCTCTCGATGCGGTTTTCATAATTACTGGGCCTCCCTGAATTCTGGTCATTAGTGGAGTTCTTCCCTGTTTTGGTCCCCAAAGCCAGGCTGACAGCATTATTTTCTAGTAAAAATAAAAACTCAATTATCCCTCCCTATAAAATGTTCCATGACACCAATAGCATAAAAACCTTTCACCAACTCAGCTGTAAAATGCTCAACTGTTCAAAACATAAGAACCGAATAAAATTCTGTTTCCGTAACTGAACTCAGCCCTTCAGTCCAATTATAAACTGACAGCTCTATAAATCCAGGTGGAACGCAAGTGTGGGCAAAGCCGAATTGTGATTGGGACACTGAGGACCTGGACCGAACACCTCCACCACAGCCTGTGGAAGAGGTCCCCAGATTCTACGACTAGCCCCCGCCCTCCAAACACACACACACACACACACACACACACACACACACACACACACTTCCGACCATTCCACATAGAGTCAACATCTTTGCTCAGGGAAATGGAAGAAGCCAAGAAACTACCCAGGTAAGTTCTCTGAATACTTCAACTCCAACTCTTTGGATCCTCAGTTTATCTCAGCTTCCCAGAAAACTCAGGAAGAGAAACCAAAAGGAACCCACTCTTGCAGCCCATTGGCCTGGCAGCCTAAGGAACTCTGTCTAATGCATAAGGGATGTCTTGATTTCCATAAACCCAAACACAATCAGTAGCTTACTGATGCTCATGCTTGGGTTATACCTACTGGAAAGAACTGCTTAACCATTCAGCTCAGGGGTTGAACACATCACTCTCTGCCCTGCAGCCATGGAGAGACCCTAGAAGCTGGCTGTAAAACAAGGATGTGGGTATTTGTAGATTATTTAGAATGTAAAGGAAACATTGATAAGGAAATAAGACAGGGAAGCAAAAGCAGCCAATTAAGGGTGCACCGTCTAACCAGCTACCACCTTGCACACCCGGAGCTGAGTCCCACTGGGGACCCTCTGACATAGTAGCGTGGGAACTGAAGTATTTATTCACCAATTCCCCTGTCAGTCATTGGTTGAGGCTGCACCCAAGGAGCACTCATTTCCTTGGCTTCAGGGACCAGTAAAAGCCCTCAGGAAAAAATGCAGTCACTGGAAGATTGAAGCCAGGCACTGGGCATCAAAGTGGAAAGCCAAAGGGATGTGGGCAGGCTGCTAAATCTCCGCCATAGACACGGGCCTTCTATTAACTTTTGAAACTTTCCTAACTTATTTTTAAGTTAATATGGCTCACATAAAACAACAACATATTTAAACACTATGGAAAAGTGCAACTATTTTTTTTAAAAAAACTGGTTTCCTCCCAGCCACTCAGTCCTATTCTCAGGGCTAACCATTTTTTACAGATTCTTTTTTTTTCTGTATATAGAACCTAGGTATTTAAACACATACGCACCCACAAGAGTTGAATATCCTTTTTTGTTACACAAATAAGGTCATAGTAAAAACAAAACAGAAAACAAAACAAAACAAAAAACAAATAAGGTCATAGTGACATAATTTCCTGTGGTTTGCTTTCTTCAGATAATAATATACCTGGGACATCCTTGAATATTAATACCTCTATATTTATATTTGCCTCAAACTTTTTTAATGGATACTAATATGAACATATCACTTAATCTATTCCTTCTTGGTAAATATTTAGGTATTTGTTCCAATTTTTTTTGCTATCAAAGACAATGCTGCAACTTTGTAATATATATATGTATACATACATATATATGTAAATATAAGATTATACAATGAACATGATATATACATGATAAATTCTTAGAAGTGAAATTTCCCAAAGAATACACATATTTTAAAATCTGACAAATCAGGGCACCTGAGTGACTCAGTGGCTGAGCATCTGTCTTTGGCTCAGGTTGTGATCCCAGGGTCCTGGGATCGAGTCCCACATCAGGATCCCCTAAGGGAGGCTGCTTCTTCCTCTGCCCGTGTCTCTGCCTCTCTCTGTGTGTGTCTGTCATGAATAAATAAATAAAATCTTTAAAAACATAAAATAAAATTTGACAAATCATGCCAAAGTAATCCCTAAACAACATTTCAGCAATTTACACTTCTACCAACAGTGCACAAATACATGTGCATTTCCTTTATAACCCACACTGGAAATGGTCACACTTTTTAATCTTTAGCAAATTAATAGGTTAAAATAGTATATCACTGTCTTACTTTGTGCCATCTTTTATTATAAGTGAGGTTACTCGATTATGTTCCTTTGCAATTTCACATACATCTTTCTAATGTCCTGTTAGCCTTTTCCTTAAGTTTTGTAAGTAGTGTTTATAAGAAAATACTTTCCACATTTGTATTTTGTTTTTATTGTTGATTATGGCTTTTTTTTGCTGTATGAAAGTATAATATATCTGTGTTTTCAAATTCAATATTTTTATGTTCTGGGTTTTGTTTCACAGTGTGATCTTCCTCAAAATTATTAAAAACAAATTCGACCATTAGTTCTCTAGGACATTTACAGTGTGATTTTTATATTTAAGTTTTTTTATATTTAAGTTTTTAATTTTTTCTGTGTAAGATATAAAGTAGAAATATGGTTGCAAACATTTTTTTCCAATGACTATCTAGTGGTGTCTAATCAGATCTTTTGCTAAATATCTCTTTTATTCATAATCAATTACCAAATGGATTTAATTCTATTTTCTAGAATATCCATTCTGTTTTAAATATTATAGCTCTATAATACAGTTTATTATCTGATAAGACTTGTCCTCTCTCTAATTACTAGCACTTCCCCATTTTTTTCCAAATGAACTGTAGTATTTTGTCAAGATCACAAAAAAATTGGTATTTTATTGGAACTACTTGAATATCTCAATTAGCTTAAAGAAAATTGTCATATAATATTCAGTCTCCTTATAGGATAATAAAATTTATTTTTCCATTTATTAGTGTTCTTCATGTCCCTAGCAAAGTTTGTTTTGTTGAATCATGCTTTTGTACCTCAGAGGCAGAAAGTTAAAAGACAATAATTATTCTCAATTATAGCAAACTATCATGTTCTGCTCATGAGAAAACTTAAGGCTTTCTTCATGTATTTCTGGCACCTTCCTTGCTGAATTTATTTCTAGGTAGTTAAATACATTCATGCCTTGGTAAATGAGTTTTTTTTTATCCCATTATATTTATATAATTGTTCTAATTGTTTCTATGTTAACGATGTATTTTTATGTATTAACTACATACATAACTACCTATCAGATTCTCTTATTGTACCTAAAGACGTTTGTCCCCTAGTTTATTCTCTTGGATTTCCAAAACCTCTAATTATATCAGCTATAAATAATAACTTTTGAAGTCTAATATTTACACGTTAATTCTTTTTCTTGTCTAATTGCATTTTCTAGTCCTTTTAAAATGTTAAGCAAAAATAATGATTATTGGCAATTTGTCTTGTTCCTGACTTCAATAAAAATGCTTCTAATATTTAAAGAGCCAAATTCCAATAAAATGAAATTTCTCAAAGAATATACACATATATATAGCCAAATTCATTACTAAGAATGATGCTATTTTAGGGTATCCCCAGGTGGCTCAGCGGTTTAGCGCCACCTTCAGCCCAGGGCCTGATCCTGGAAACCGAGGATTGAGTCCCACATCGGGCTCCCTGCATGGAGCCTGCTTCTCCCTCTGCCTGTGTCTCTGCCTATCTCTTTCTCTCTCTCTCTCTTTCTGTGTCTCTCATGAATAAATAAATAAAATCTTAAAAAAAAAGAATGATGGATGCTATTTTAAACTAAAATATATATTTGTATCACATTAAGGGAAAATTCATCTATTTCAACCATAAAAAGATGTTAAATCAGGAAAAGTTTAGTTTTTCAAATTTCTTTTCATTGTTTTTAAATGTCTTTTCTCTTTTACCTATTTATATGGCAAATTATATTAACAGACTTCCCAATAATAAATTATCCTGGCATTTCCTGGATTGAAACAATTTAATCATATTCTTTCACCATTACTTGGATTCCATTTGTTGTATTTTATTTAAGAGAATGTTTTTAATTCACTAATAAAGCTTACGGATTTCTTCCTTTTTATGCTTTCCTTGAAAAATCTTAGGATCAGTGTTACACTTTTTCTGAAAGCTAGCAGAAGTGATAGTTTCCATTTTAAGAGTTAATCTTACACCAGCAAAGGAGTCTCTACAGGCCACATGATTCCTCTTGACATGACCTCAAGTATGAATATGGTCATAGTTCAACTTCAAAATATGTACTAAGCACCTATGTCTATGTAAAACTGTGCAAATGGGAATTTGGCTCTTGAAATTAGTATTCAAAGAAAAAAATCTCACATGCTACTATATCAAAGTGTAGAAAGCGATTTTCCAGTTGTCTTGAAATTTAAACTAAAGCCCAAAGCAGAAAAAAAAACCAATTATGCATATAGTAGATACACAAACAATATACACCCTTGAAATACTTACTACAAGATAGAAAAAGTGGGGTTGTGACCCAAAGCCAGGCTTATAAGAGAACTCAAGACGTTTGAAATGAATACTGAGGCACTGAAATAAAAAGCTGTCAACTGAGTCAGCAGTTTGGTGGCATTCCCCAAGCTTTCCTCATAGGTGACCTCTCCCAGGCTAAGTGAGAAAGGAGCTTCAAGAAAATCTTTTGTAGAGAATGGGTGTTGTTTTCCAAAGAAGGCACTGACACATTAACCTCCAACAGAGATGCTGAGCTGCGGGGAGTCTCCAGTGTCCCTGGATAAGAGCTGAGCCTGGGGTAATTCCCAGGAGATACTAACAACATCCCCAAGGTGAAGATAAAAACTTGTGTAGACCATAGTGACAAGAAAAGGCAATAGAGTGGTTTATCCTTCCAGAATTTGGTCAAACAAGGATGTTATCCTCTCCTCTGAACTAAGGGTCGCCTCATTAGCTACTATCTTGAAAGGTTTCTGCTGAAGGGGACTACCTGCCAGAGCAGAACAACACCAGCAGAATGAGGCTGGCAATATACAATCTTAAACAGGAGCTAAGATTTCTTAAGAGCTCAGCTAGAGAATGGATTTCCAACACTGAGCATCAGTGAGGTGCTAGAAATGGGGGATCTCCAAAGAACCCCCGAAAACTTCCCAGAATGAGGGAGCCAACTTTCAGCTGTCTGTCACTTGGAAGACACCACAACCAGATTTCATCTCCACCCATCAAGTCCAGCATTGCCCTTTTAATTCTCATCTCATCCTTGCCCTAGCTCAAGAGGAACTAGGAGCATAAACAGGAGTAGATGATGAGTAAGGCAGAGTAATAGTAAAAGAACAAAACACCATATATCGTGCCCTGTTGGTCCACAGATTTTTGCATAGGGCTGAGGCTTGGTGGGAAGTGGAGGAAGGGAGAAATCTGGAACTGGAGGAAAGAATGAAATTGTGGTTTGAACTGGACTGGCCATTTTAATGCCTTAACAGGAGACAGCTCTAAAGCCAAAGATGCCTGGAAAAGCTATGTGATACGGCCAAAGTACTGCCAAGTTGTGAAGGAGACCCAACAGTTCATATCTGAAGGCAAAGGCACATGGCACAGTCAAAGGAATCCTTGAACATCTCTCTGGAGGGTTGACATCAGAGACTGACCCTTAGCTTTCATTAATTCCAACAGAACAAGCATTTCTTCCAGCACTGGAACAGATTGCAGCAATTTTCCTGAGCACATGTGAAGTAGTTGGCAAAGTTTAGCAGCCCTGTTGTAGGAAAAATATGTACCCTTGAACACAAGAATCATACTTGGCAGAGCAAGATGCTCACACTACAAGAGGCATAGAGACACCCAGTCTGTGTGAGAGAACGAAAGATAAAAGATGATGGTCTCCCAAATGCTGTATACTTAGGACTAATTAAATGCAATGGTGAAAAAAAATATATAAAAATATAAAAAATAAAAATAAATAAAAATAAATATAAAAAATAAAAAAAATAAAAAATAATAAATGCAATGGTGAGCAGCATCACTTACTTGCCCTAGTTCAATCAATCAGTCAGTCTCTCCCCACCCCACCCCACCCTACTCCCCCACCTCTGCATCTGGGTAGGTAAGAGTCATATGTGATTCAATTCCACTTACCCCTCTTTGAAAAGACCCGAGGGTTAGTAGCACACGCCTCTCAATGAGTTCCCAGATAAGTGAGCGAGAAAACTATGTAAACAAACGTGTAGCAGGTCTTCTAGCAAAAGTCAGCTTAAGATCCAGAGGAGATACAAAGGATACATTCTGGCCTTCACCTTGAGGAAGACAGACTTCCCCAAAGAAATAAAGTGGTCTAGCCCAGCCCCACCACACTCAACAGGCAGTGCCAACCGCCCGGAGCAACATCTCTTCTTCTCAGTTTACTTGGGTAACTATCACTTAAAATTGGTAGTAGCAAAAATAATACCTTTTATTTACAAAAAAAAACTTCTATGGCCCTTTCAAGGGGTTGGATGAGAAAATCCCCAAAGAGGTTGAGTCTTGCACCAAGGTATTAAAGTTGACAGGTTTGGCAACCCAGTCTAGACCTAAGTGTGCTGATTCCACACTCCACACCTCACTGCCTCTGAAGTAGAAAACCATTAATAAAAATTTGTAAAGCTTATTTCTTCTGGAATAATATTGTATTGACAGTAACTATAAGCAGGTACTGACATAACTATAAATAGGTTTTTGAAAGGAACTTGCAAAAATTCAAGGATTAGAAGTCCATAAAAGGATGCTTACAGAAGCATAAGCCTGACATCAAAGACAACCACGTATATGGGAATTTCAGGTCTTTTCTGGTTTCACCTTTATAATCGACAAATAAAAGTGTTAAGATATTTAAAGTATACACGAAAAAATAATAAAATAAAGTATACACCATAATGATTTGACATACATGGGCATTGCGAAAGGTTCCTCTCATATAGTTAATTAACACATATTTATCTCTGTATGTGTGTGTGAAAACATTTAAGTTCTACCCTCTTAGCAAATTTCAATTACATAATACAGTGTTTTCAACCACAGCCACAATGTTGTACATTAGATCCTCAGACTTTATTCTTCTTACGGCTGAAAATCTGTACCCCTTTATGAATCTCTCCTTATTTCCCTCACACACACCCCCCAGCCTTTGGCAACCATTAAGTTTATGTATAACTTAATTCTTAGCTCCAGAAACCTAGTTCAGAAGCACTATGGCAATTCCTTTGGTCTCTTGGAGTTGTTCCTCCAACCACATCAGATACGACACCTGCCCTCTGACCTCCTGGATGCTTTACTGGACGCTTGAATGACTGACGTGATCCTGAGCTAGGATTCTCTCGTTAGTACGGACGTAGTGTAGTGTGACAAGGCTCTCACCTGGAAGTCAGGAAACTTTGATTCTAGCACAGACTCAGCCTTAGACTCCACAAGTGATTCATGCAACTTCTTTGGGCCTTGGTTTTGCCATTTTTAAAACTGAATTAATAAGCCCCAACTAATGGGGGGAACTGGGTGGCTCAACTGGTTAAGTATCTGACTTGGTTTCCACTTGGGTCCTGATCTCATGGGTCATGGGATTGAGCCCTATATTGAGCCCCGCATGGGGCCCCACATTGGGCTCCACACTTGGGAGTGGGGGGGCGCTGAGGGGAGTCTGCTTGAGATTCTCTCCCTCTACCCCTCCCCCCCCAGTTGCACACAAACACACACACACACACACACACACACACACACATTCTCTCTCTCTCAAATAAAAGAATCTTTTTAGAAATTGAATTATTGGGGCAGCCCAGGTGGCTCAGCGGTTTAGCACCGCCTTCGGCCCAGGGTGTGATCCTGGAGACCCAGGATCGAGTCCCACATCAGGCTCCCTGTGTGGAGCCTGCTCCTCCCTCTGCCTGTGTCTCTGCCTCTCTCTCTCTCTCTCTCTCTCTCGAATGAATAAATAGAATCTTTTTAAAAAATTGAATTATTTAAAAATTAATAAATAAGCCCCAACTAAGATTTATCATGAGGATCTCCAAATCCAGATATCCCGCTGATATCTTCAAGGTCTTGTCTTGCTTTCTTCAGGGACACAATGGGGAATCTGACCAGGACTGTGCCAGCCTGAGAGCAGCATTTCATTCAAGGCCCAGGCAGGAAAACCATAGACAGACACACCCTTTGCCTCTTCAGCTGGTAATTGGCAGAAAGAGCGCTAGAAACCAGATTTTCTGACCCTACACCAACTCCTCTGCCCACTCTCCTTCAAGCCCCTTGGCAGGGCATATAAGGGTCCCCACTGATTGACCTTGATTTTCTTGTCTTGCTTTCAATCTGCATAATTTTAAGTTACACTTTTTAGCCTCTATACCTTGTCATATTCTTTTCTTACCACTCATATGCCTTTTCTAGCTCATTGCTTAAGATTGCCTAACAAAACCCTGATTGTTCTTTATAGCTCAGCTCAAATGACAGTTCTTTCATGAAATCTTTCCTGATAGTCTCGAGGGCTGGCTCTCTTTCTTCATTATTTACTTATCTCAAAGCACTTACCACATTTTGCTTTGTGTCACAATTGAGTGCCAACAGATTGTAAATTCCTTGAAGTCCTTGGATGTACCCCAGTACCCAAAAGAAAGCCTTCCACAAATAGTTTCAGTTCCAAGAACACGGCAACAATCAAGATAGACTACGCCAAGCCAGAATAAAAAACACAAACCTCAACATTTCACTAGTTTTATCCAACAGAGTTATCAAAATCTTTTTTTTTTAAGATTTTATTTATTTATTCATGAGAGACAGAGAGAGAGAGAGAGAGAGAGAGGCAGAGACACAGGCAGAGGGAGAAGCAGGCTCCATGCAGGGATCCCGATGTAGGTCTCGATCCTGGGACTCCAGGATCACGCCCTGGGCCAAACGCAGGCGCTAAACCTCTGGGTCACCCAGGGATCCCCTCAAAATCTGATACTATATGTCCAATGTCCAATGCAAGTTATTAGGGGAGCTCTGTCGTCATAATCTCTCAGGAACCAAGGCAGATCGGGGTTCTATCTCAACAAGGCTTCTCTGATCCTTAAGGCAAAGGGCATGAATGTAGAGAATCGATTAAGCCCTGGCTCTCAAATCTCCCACCCAGAGGTAACGCGTGCCATTTCTTCTGACATTTCACAGGTTAAACCAAGTCACATGGCCACACTTACCTTTAGGGCAGGATAGAGAAGCGTGACCCTTCATTGTGTTTGCAAGAAAGAGGAAAATCAGAATATGGAAGAACACTTTAATGACACCACCATACACACCATGCTGTATATGTATCTCACCCTTGACTTTGACTCGTCTTGTTGCCTATGCCTGGATCATTCTGCTCAGGCAGTTTCTCCCTTAATCTGAATAATCTCTTCTCATCCAGCTATTTCCACTTAGAGTTCCCCTAAAGAATTTGTTGACCATAATAACCTCAACTTACAACCACCACCACTACCACCACCACCATCACTACCACCAAAGCTGGATAGTGTCCTTCCAATGCGCCCCAGTAGCACCTATAATTTTAAGGGATCATGGTCAGATTATACTGTAGTTTGACTTTTTCCTTGACTCTTTCCCACTAGACCAGAAATTGGCAAACTGCAGCCCAAGAGTAAAAAACGAAACAAAACAAAACAAAACAAAACCAGCCTGCTGCCATTTTTTTAAAATAAAGTTTTATTGGAATACCATCATGCCCAATCACCTACATGTTGGCCGTGGCTACTTTCACCCTGCAACAGAGGCATTGTAACAGAGACCACCAGGCTTCAAAACCCAAGATATTTACTATCTGGCCCTTTAGGGAAAAAATTTTCAACCCCTGCACTGGGCCATAAGCCCCTTGAGAACAGGGTTATATTTTCAGCACCTTTTGTATCTCAGCACCTAGCAGAACAACTTGTTCATAGGCATCCAATAAATGTTGTTTAAATAAATAAAGAATAGGCTCATGAGTGTTCACCAAATTAAAATCAAGAACAAAGGACAGGGCAGCCCCTGTGGCGCAGCGGTTTAGCGCCGCCTGCAGCCGAGGGCATGATCCTGGAGTCCCGGGATCGAGTCCCACATCAGGCTCTCTGCATGGAGCCTGCTTCTCCCTCTGCCTGTGTCTCTGTCTCTCTCTCTCTCTGCATCTCTATGAATAAATAAATAAATAAAATTAAAAAAAAAAAAAGAACAAAGGACAAAGAAACAGGGAACAGAAAGCATCAGAACTTTAACTTTGGCAAAACAGACTCTCCAGATTCTCTGTTCCAGTGACACATCCTATCACCTTTTAGAAAATGAGTAAACACTGGGAACCAACATTAATCTTCTCAGTGCCGAGGCAACTAGAATTTTCCACAGCCTAGTTAGAACAAATTAAGCAACTGTGACACTTACGAAATGCTTTAAAATTACAAAATCACTAAATCCACATCCATTTGCTCTGTAGAATATTTCATTCTCTTTGATTAACAAATCTGACTTAAATGAGGTGCAGACCTTTTCACACAGTATTGTACAGCCTTCAAAAGTACCACAACGGGTATGAATGGCCTCCAAGCTGAGTATCTAGGAGGTAACGTCAGTACAGTGGCTCAGAGCTTCCAGAAGTAAACACATGGTATCTGGGCGATGGTGATTTTACAGCACATGAAAAAAAAATCTTAAAATACAAGCAAATCTGGAAAGTACAGCATCCCGGCTTGTTTATAACAGCAATTTCAGCGAGTACAGATCCACAATTTATTTGCAAACAGATTAATTAATGTTTCAGCAGCTGTTTGCAGCCAGTCTGTGATCTCGCTGAGCACAGATGACACTTTTCTCCTCTTCTATTCCATAGGGGCGATTTTAGCAATGCTTAGATTAGGTTTTTACTGTATCAGCCCACATGATAAAATAAGTTGAGTCCTAAAGCAGCCAAGCTGGCTTTACAAGATCCCCAGGCCGCCACGTCTCTGGTGGGTCCCCCATGCCACCTTCCCTGGGCTTCCTTTTAATTATGGCCCCAAAATGCCAGTTTGCAAACAGATCTGCAAGATCAAAACCTGACATTTTTTAAAATTGTTTTTTCCTTCTACTTTTAGGTCCCTCAGGGTTGGAATTCAGCAATGTGTACCACTGGGTGTAATAAAAGCAAATGCTTGAATATTTTTCAGTAACCTGACAGAGAATAAACAAATGGAAGAACAAATGTTGAAGAGCCTACAAGTAACGCGCTGCATAAGCTAGGTGGATCGCTCCTGACAGAGCAATGCAGCTCTTCTGATTCTATTTCTCTTCTTGAAGGAAAAAGAAACAGAGAAGACAAGACAAAATCCCCAAAGCCTCACTAGGCTAAATTTCCTTATTCTCCTTTGAACAGACTACACAGATTTTGTTGACTAATTGAGATCAATCCCAGTTGTAAATCGCCTAGCTATCCTACAGCTTTAATTAAGCTACCAGAGGGAGCTGTTTATCAATTAACACTTGTTACAAATTATTAGTAATTATATGGACTTTGTGTATGCACCATAGCCTGCAAGACCAAAACTGCTTCCCGGTTGTTAGGGAAGCAAATTGAATAGCTAATGGGCTATTTGGGTGAAGGCACCAGTCATCCCCATAATTACAGGCCTCCTTTTTTGGCAGCAAGATTTAAGGTAAGTTCCAGCATCATCAGCAGTACTTGAATAAACACTGTAAATGTGTCTCTCACCAAGGCTTTCCCAGATCGTATTCACTAGTGGACTTCCTAAGATGGACTTTAGGTCTGTATTTACTTTTTGAGTAACAAACCTAATGAAGATGGGAGCATTAGGTAAAAGTTGATAATGTATTCAAGCATTAAAGCTACCTATTGCGGTATGCACTGCATTCTGTGATAATTTTAATTGGCTTAATTGAGATGCGCAAGCCTGATTAATGTTTAATTCCTTTATATTAAAAAAAAGAGTCAAGTAGTTCGACATTTCTTCAATTATGTTAGATCTTTCTAGACTTCAAAGGAATGTTACATTAGACAGCTAGATACGGGGCGAACTGATTAAAGAATAAAGACTGCTCATTATAATCTAAGAGTACAAAATTGGTTTGTGTAGCCTTTGAAAGTCAAAATTATGAGCTAAAACTTGAGCTACAGTAATTAACCCAATTTATAGTCATTCTTGCTTATCTATTTGCTTATGATTAGTAATTTAAGATGATCCATGGGATTGATTTACAGATCTAAAACCCATTCAGGGACCCAAAACGTGTTGTTCATCATTCTTAAAAATGTTGGAGGAATAGATTTAGTAGCATTAGTAAACATCTATCACTCAGTGGAAAACATCAGCATGAAAAGACTTGATGGTCAACTTCATTATTCCAAATGCAAAAAAAAAAAAAAAGGCTAAAATGTTGTAAAATGTAATCTACTTACAAAAACATTTAGCTTAACTTGCACTTTCTGTGGTTCTCCAGAAAAAAACAAAGACAATTTAAAAAACTGTGGATTTCTTAAGGTGATCAACTCTTAATTCCTCTGATAAACGCATTTTTAAAAAGGAATATAGATGAAATTCTAATACGCTGTGGCATGAGTTTAATGACGTGTACCACAACTGCTTCTATGGGAGTCAGCCCTCTCTTTCACGTGCATTTTCCAAAATACACATGGAATTCTAAATTCACTTTAGGAGATGGGATTATAGCAAGATTTGGGAGAAGTTGAGGCAGGAACCATTAGGGAATCAGTAGATAAAGTATATGTATATCTATCAGAAGTAAACATTCAGAGTGATTAGCACACTTGTTAAATTTTAAACATCTCCACCACCTCACTGATGCAGGGATATGAAACCCGAAAGCCTTCCATTTGATCAGGGACACATAGCAATTGGGGCAGAAAGGAAATAGAATGCACACATCTTTTTGGCTTCTTTTATCTGTAGAAAATATAAACCACTTCATTAGGACCGAGTCTAGGGACTCCAAGCAAATCACACTTTCTAGGACCTTTATAATAGTATGACTCTATGTATAAGTAAATGAGTTTGTAAAAGCATCTCCCGAAGTAAATTTCATGGGACACACATTTACCAAGATGCGCCATGAAAAGAAGATTATGCAGACAAATAAGTTTAGGAAATCTTGCACTATATCCTTCTCTTGAAATTACAACGCCTATTAGCATATTAACAGTTCTACATATTTCGCTAAAGAACATTTTTAATTGAATATCAATATCAGCCAACATTCTTAGCCCACAGAGATATTCTTAGTGTAATAATATGTATCGAAATAGAATAGTGGTGCTTGCTTTTCCCAGAGTAGTGTTGATCACATATGTCCAAATAAATAAACTTCTCCCATCCCACCTATTTCACTGAGGGAACAAAACCATGTGCCACAGTAGAAAGCAGTAAGGTTTTATTCTCCAGTTGTTTCTGGCCACTTACATTGACCTATATTTGGTATTCTATGTGGTGCATGTGCTAGAGTTCACATACCTTAAATAGATGCAAGAAATGTGTCCAGGAATTGGGGAAGAAAGGGTGAGTCATTTTTAAACTTCGTGAAAATATGAGTCCTAGACATTTCTTTTTTTTTTTAATTTTTATTTATTTATTTATTCATGAGAGACAGAGAGAGAGAGAGAGAGAGAGAGGCAGAGACAAAGGCAGAGAGAGAGGCAGGTTCCATGCAGGGAACCCGATGTGGGACTCGACCCCAGGACTCTAGGATCACACCCTGGGCAGAAGGCAGGTGCTCAACCGCTAAGCCACCCAGGCATCCCCCTAGACATTTCTTACGGGCTAACCACACGCAAAATTAATAATTCCTTTCCCATTGCCCTGGGAACTGAATAAGCAAAAGGTAAGGCCCTACAGATCGAAAGAGAAATGATATAGGCATTTGTGTGTGTGTACACTCCCTAGCCATATCTGCTGACAGAGACTACAAGAAACGGCATCTCAATGTTGATGAACACCTCTAACACCCAGATCTTGGTTTCTAACTGCCATTAGTCACTAAAGGGAATTAGGGCTCTGTGAAGAAACGACTAGTTCCAGGGCTGGGATAGGATATGTATAAGGTAAGCCTAGAACATCTTGCTATACCAAAGAGTGAGGAGTATTCAAAGACTAGTAAGAACACATTGGAGGACACAGAAGCCAGCTTCAAAGGGTTCTCAGCTAGCTCAATCTGGGTCGATCTAAACATCAAAATAATTAGAGTAACAAATTATAACCCACAGAATATAAGAGTATGTGAAACCATACAAATATCTATCAATCAGAAGGGAATCTTTCTTCTTCTTTGTGAGGGGAAGGGGGAAAGCTTTTCTTTAAAGTAAAATGCCAACTAATAAACATAAAAGGAATAAAGGAATCAAAGTCACCATTTGACAACTACCTTTGTGATACTTGTTTCAGGAAAGAATCATTAATGAATGCTGAAAATAGTAAATTCTTTTTTTAAAAAAATATTTTATTTATTCATGAGAGACACAGAGAGAGAGGTAGAGACACAGGCAGAGGAAGAAGCAGGCTCCATGCAGGGAGCCCAATGTGGGACTCGATCCCAGGACTCCAGGATCACACCTTGAGCCGAGGGCAGACGCTCAACTGCTGAGCCACCCAGCAGAGCCGAGGGCAGACGCTCAACTGCTGAGCCACCCAGCCATCCCTGGTGGGTTCTTACTTCAATGAGAAACAAGATATCATAGTCTCAAAGCATTTTCCCACAAGACACTTATTAACAAAGGAAGAATAGTAACTTTATAGTGTAGAAATGTGACCAAGTGTTCAAAATTGATATTACTATTAATGAGACTTTACCATTAATGTATCTGACATCAAGTGCCACCCAGTATGATGCTCTGAGAGGCACACATTACTTCAGCTGTTTTCCTGCCCAAAATGTCTTTCTAATCATGAGGAAATTTCAAACAAACTCAAACTGAGGGAATTTCCCAAAAAATGACTAGCTTGTACTCTTCAAAAATATCAAAGTCATGATAAACTATTCCAGGTTAAAGAAAACTAAAAAGTCATGACAACTAAATGCAAATAGTAATCTTGGATTGGATCTTGAATCAGATTTTTTTTTCTTTTTGCCATAAAGGACGTTAATAGGATAATTGACAGAACTTGAATAGGGTTTCTTGATTAGGTAATAATACTAAATCCATGTTAATTTCCCGATTTTGAATTAGAGGGTAGTTAAGCAAGATAGTACCATTGTTTTTAGGAAATACACACTGAAATACATAGGATTATGTCTGTGACTTACTTTCACATGATTCAGAAAAAAAATGTGTGTAGGTGTGCATGCACACTCGCATCTGGAAAGAGAATGAAGAAACATGGTAAAAAATATTAATATTTGAAGAATCTGGATGAAGGATATATAAGAATGTACTGTTTTTATAATTTTTCTATAAATCTGAAATTATTTCAGAATTCAAAATGAAATGAAGGGGGGGAAAGTTATGGCCCTGACAAGGAGTGATGGGAAAGAAGCTCTAGATTTGGGTGCTTAGCCAGCTACATGCAAGGCTGTTCAGCTGGATTCTCCAGGGAGGTGTCCCCTGATACTTGAAGGTTGTCCTAGCTGCTGGCTTATAAAGCCATTTTCCCCTCTGCCCTCCCAACCTGGCCCCCACCAAGCCCAGGTCCAAGTGGCTGCTACAGGACTCAACCCTAAAAATAACTCTGCACTTTCTTCCAAAAATACTTAGTTATAGGTATGTGTACCCAGGGCCACGTGGCAATCCCAACTGCTGCTAGTGAGGCAAGGAAAATGAGGGCAGTGTAAAACTGTGGGTAAGCAGAGAGCAAAAGTCTTAGACTAACGGCTAAAAGGAAGAAAAAGGAAAGTCTTTGAGACTACCCCAAAAACAAAAATTATTCTCTCCCTTTCAAAAGGTCACTGTGTTTTATGATGTGTCCTCTCACAGCAACAGCAGGCTGGGAAAACAAGCAAACCAAAGAAACCTGTAGGAAGGAAACAAGATGGCAATTACATGGAGTAGCTAAAAAAAATGGCACCCGAAAGAAAATGGGCACCAAAAAAATTAGAAATGGAGAAGTTTTGCCACTAGGATGCTTGAGTGCTCAGCAAAACAAGCTAACAATATAGGGCATTTACAATAGAGACATCTGCTAGGAGCAAATTATGGCAATAGCACAAACTCCCGGGACTGAATAATCTCCAGCTCCCTCTCCTTCCCATTGCATCTTCATAGACTGAGTTAACCACAAGCACGTACACACATCACACACGGAGAATACAGATTTTTTGAGATTTTAAGCCTTTATAAATACTCTGTGGATTTAAGTTTTATTGTCTATTTTCCTATCAGTGGAATCTCTTTCTCTGACTAAGAATGGTTACTGGGTAAGGACAGGATGTTGCTTATTAAGCAGATATCCCCAGAACTTCAAGAAAGGAGTAACGGGATGATCCCTAAGACGTGTACCAAGACCTCCAGGAAAAGTGCAGCTGGAGTGAGAGTAACATTGCTCTGTTAAGAAACACGTATGAATCAGAATCAAATTGGATTTAACCAGGAGAGGTGCGGGGCTATAGAGCAACTAAAGAAGAAAAATTTTCTTGTTCTGGTTTTGCTTCTAAACCTTGGGAAGGCCTTGAATGGGTCATCCAAACATTCTGGGCTTCAACTCCTCTGGCCACTGAATGGAGAACTGGATACAGAAAGACAAGAGGTGGGGAGGCCAGTTAGGAGTCCATGGCTGTCACACAGGAGAGGATGAACAGTAGCATGGGCCAGAGCAGTGACAGCACAGGTGTCCCTATGCACAGATCTGTAGCACCTTCCTCAACTAAAGGCAAAAGGGAAATCAAGCCTATGCCTTAGACTCACTAAGCTGTTAATATCTGATTCATTCCCTCAACATCTGGCACTAGGATTTGCTGTACTAGAGGCCAAGACCTGTGGTTGCCGATAGGACCTGTGCAGTGGTAAGATGTCATCTCTGTACCCAGGGTGCTCACAGCCTGGCTGTGCCCAGAGACAAGCCAATCAGCAATCATGGCGTGGTGGGATACAGCTGTGGCTGGGGAGTTTGGGACTCAGGATTACAAATGAAGTCCAAGCAACGTGATCTTGGGAGAATCAGAGAGGACGTGCTGGAAGGGGTGATATGGAGGCTGAGATCTAAAGCATGTAAGTGAATCCCCCGTTAAAGAGAAGTGGGCAAGATAGAGGAAGGGGAGATACAGGCAGACAGAAGAGCGGGGGTGAAGGCTCAGAGAAGGGACAGAGATGGCAAAGGGCAGGAGCTGAAGGCAGCCTGGGGTGGAGAGGAGGGTGTCAAGGAGGAGTGAGTAGGCGGAAGCCTGCTAACCCAAGCTCCCAAGTTTGTATCCTGAAGGCAATGAGGAGGGCTGGAAAAGTTTCAGCAGTAAAACAACAGTTACTTGTTCAGTTAACAAATAATGACTGGGCACCTACCATGTGCCAAAGAAAGTTCTAGGTGCTGGGGAATTAGCGGCTATGCAGGACCCAGTGGATGTAGACAATAATTACTTTGACTACCAAATGGAGAACTGAGTATAGAAGGACCAGAAGAGGGATCCCTGGGTGGCGCAGCGGTTTGGCGCCTGCCTTTGGCCCAGGGCGCGATCCTGGAGACCCGGGATCGAATCCCACGTCGGGCTCCCGGTGCATGGAGCCTGCTTCTCCCTCTGCCTGTGTCTCTGCCCCTCTCTCTCTCTCTCTCTCTCTGTGACTATCATAAATAAATAAATAAAAAATATTTAAAAAAAAAAAAAAAAAAAAGAAGGACCAGAAGAGGGAAAGAGTGTCGGGGGTGGGGGCAGTTAGGAGCTTATTTCTGTTTATTGGATGAGGACCAACACAGGTGTACTTTGTTTCATGGCACTTCCCTTTATTATGCTTCGCGGATACTTTTTTTTTTTTAACAAGTTGAAGCTCTGTGGCAGTTCTGTGTCAAGCCAAGTCTACCGTCACCATTTTTCCAACAGCATTTGCCCACTTCGTGTCTCTGTGTCCCATTTTCATAATCCCTGCAATATTTCCAACTTTTCATTATCATATTTGCTATGGTGATCTGTGATCTGTGATTATAACTTGCTGAAAGCTCAGGTGATGGTTAGCATTTTCTAGCAATAGAGTATATGTTTTGATCAAGGTATGTACTTTTTTTTTTAGACACAACGCTATTGCACACTTAACAGACTATGATATAGTCTAACCATAGCTAATAGGCATGGGGGAACCCCCCAAAATGCGTTTGACTTGCTTTATTGCGGTGTTGGCTCTAAGTGGTCTGGCCCACACCTGCAGTGTCTCTAAGGTCTGCCTGTAGTAGCCCGGGCTGGGGTGGTGACAGCGCTGGCAATAATGTGGAAAACTTGGACCTTGAGGGGCCTAGGCTCCCCTAGCCAGGAGTTATTACCCCTGTGCCTAACAATAGGATAAGAACATTTGGTGATAAACAGCATTTAGGAGGCTACACACTTCATCCTTGAGGAGAGCAGACTCTTCAAGCCTCCGAGGGAAGCGTTAAATTACTGCCTTGACATCGAGCCCTCCATCAGGCACTTCACTAGGTTCGCGCATCCTTACCCAGACAGACCATTATTAAAAGTACAGGAAATCAGAAAGAAAATCAGTCTGCCCGCCTAACCAGCCTCCCTCGTTGTACAAAAAGTAAATACAACTCCGAAAATGTCTGCTAAACATAACCTTTTTCTAAGTCACCAGAAATATTGTTGGCAGCTGCTGGTGACAACTTATTTCATTACATTCTAATGATGTAAACTGCTCCCTCAGGATGATTTAGCTTGCTGCAGACAAAATGCTTATTGCTTCTTTACTCGTGTAGAACACAAACGATTGCTGAGAAGCTCGAGCCCAATATTCGGGATTCCAAGCTAACCTAACAGACCAGCAGCGTTCTATGGAGAATAGAGGCGGTTTAACAGGAAGGCCTTTCAAAGGCCAAATTACTGCCACGCTGCATTCTACACGTGCAGGCTATTAATCCGGGTTTCATTCTGAAGCCTGGGACTTCGGAAGCCAAGGGAATTTCTTGGCCTGGTGCCAACCCTTCTCCAGCCAGAACTGGGTAATCAATAGATTCATTAGCTGGGGCTGCTGGGGGTAGCTCGTGGGAGGAGCTGCCTGCCTGGAGCCCGCATGCTGCCTCCAGCTGGTGGGGAGCTTCAAGGTAGCGATTTCTGAAGCTCTGCCAGGGGGGCAGGGTGCATCTCAAGATTTTCTGAGATGATTGTTAAAAACAGGGGTTTGTTGGCCCTACCTGAGACCCACCGAGTCAGAACCCCTGGGAGTCTGACCCGGGCATCTGTGCGTTTAACAAGCTCCCGGGGGAATGTGATGTGCAGCCAGGTGTGTCAGCATCTTTAAGGGACCACCTGGGCAAGCCCCAGTACGTCGAGCCAGGCCGTGTAGCCCGCAGAAACGAAAGCATCCTGCTCGGGGTGTTCACCCAACCCCGTGGCTGAGCATCTCTTGCTACTCTGGCTCCAGCGTGCGGCCTACACTCCAGACGTGCCTCCTCTTGCCTCCGCCTGTGAGACCCCAGGCAGCTCTCGTAGCGCTCCTTGGCCACCCTTTTCTCAACTACAAAATAGGGATACCATCACAACCGGCGGGGTTGTCTCAGGAATTTCAAAAGTTAATACACACGAGTACCTGACACGTACTTAGCAATCAACAGCTACCAGCTAGTTTCTATTTTTTCTGCCTTTATTCGGGTTTCACCTCTCCCCTCTTACTGGACAACCCTGTCTTTGGTTTCTTCCCCATACATCTCCACCCCACCCTCACATTTGCAAATCTCCGGATTCTGAATGGAAGCTTGCCCACAGGATCCAACCCTACCCTGTGGGGCCCCCAGAGGGCCACAAAACATAAAGGACAGTCGGAGATATCTACTAGCATTTTGGTTGGATGTTGGTGCCTTTTCCTGGCGGAAGAAACAGTGGAAGAAATCATATTTGGAAGAAATGATTAAGTCGTTTTAGATGTGATGAGCCTGAGGGGCCTGTGGCTAGAGCACGCTGTCCACGAGGCAGCTGGATAAAAGGATCTGGAGCTCAAGAGATTGATTTTGCATGAAGTTATAGATTTGAAAGTCACTAGCATGTACTTAATACTTGAAAGCATAAAAGTTATTCAGGGTAAGAACAAGGTGGTCTAGTTCAGATAGAAAAAGAGGCTACGGAAGGCTTTGGATTCTACTCTTCCCTGCTCTCACACGGACCTTATTCCCTCAAGTGTCCTATCCTCTTTTACTTGTTTTGTTAACTTCTCCCTTGCTACTTATGCCTTCCGTGGGCAATTAAATACACTAAGTCTCTATTATAAAAAAACAAATAGCTTTTTTCTGTCCTGTAGCTCTCCCCAGTTTCAATCTCATTTACCCCCTCTCCTTCAGAACTAAACTTCTCTACAGGTAAATCTACAGTGGGAATCTCCAGTTCCCCACTTACCATTCACTTCTCAACCTACTCCAGTCTGGCTACTGCCTCTAGTCTCGCTAGGGAAGGACTCTCGCCAGGATCCCTCAGAACCTGTCTGTTGCTAAATCCTAAAGATACATCTTTGCCTTTATTTATCTCACTTGACTTCTCCATGGTTTCAGAGATTGGAAATGTCCATTCTCCCTCTTGTTTGGAATGCACTGGTCCCCTGGCCCCTTTAACATGACACTTCCTTGCTTGTCCTCTCCCCTGACTCCGTCCCATTCTCTCTCTGTGCTGGCCTCTTCTTCCTCCATCTCTCTCAGATAATGCTATTCCTCAGGATGCTTTCCTCAGCCCTTTTGTTATTGTGCAAACACATTCCCTCGCTTTCCCCAACCAGATATTTGAATCCATTCCCATGTTACTAGCTAGGATAGTCAGAATCCCAACTTTTTAACAGACGAGAAGGAAAAAATGATGACAGAAGCCACGAGTAATTTTTTTTTACATTGGGTTACAAGAAGTTACACTTATGTGGTGGTTTATATGTTCTCTGAAAAGTAGCAGGTATCTTCAGAACATGTGGTAGATGGTGGTAGGGCCTGAGAGTTATTAGGAAAGAAGTCTTGAAATGTTGTGGAGGACTGGAAAGAAGGTTAAGTCAGGAAACGTAAATGGATAATTGAGAAATGTGAAAGCTGGGAAGGATGGTTTTTAAAGGTCTCCAATCTGCCTAACACTTTCTCTAGCAATCTCAATACAAGCATGGAGAAGGCCATGAGTAGTTTGACCCAAGGGGAATTTTCCAGGAAGGTTCTATAGAACCTATAAAAGGCCAATAAAGGGGCAAAGCAGTTAAAGATAGCAGCCAGAGAGTGGCAAAGTATTGGTCTGCAGAGGTGTAAGCTGGGAAAAGAGAAACGTTTAAATAGGAGGTATTGGAGAATGAAAGTCTTAGTAAGTGTGGGGGCGCCTGGCTGGCTCAGTCAGAAGGGCCTGTAACTCTTGATTGCGGGGTCATGACTCTGAGCTCCACATTGGATGTAGAGATCACTTAAATTAATTAAACTTTAAAAAAGAAAAAAAGAAAACCTTGATAAACTTGAAGGAACAGCTGTAACTAATCATAACTGAACAAGCAAACTGGGAAGATTAGTGGGTCTGGTCAGAAAATTGGATCATGAATTTTATTATATCAGAGTTGGGACAGTTCTAGATGGTGACAAAGCCCAGAATATGGCCAAGGTAGTGGTTGAAGATGAATACAGAAAATGGTCATTGGAGATGAAAGGTAAATTTATATCTGTGTAGGGGCCCAATTAAAATGTTGCTTGTACAAATTTGTCATCCCCCCACTCAGTACTGTAGGCTTCTTCTGTGCTCTTTCCCGAAGCAATTCTATTATTGCCCTTATTCCACCATGTTCTACTTAGTATGGTCTCTGTTTATCCTCTACTTGTCTAGGAGCTCTTCAGGGAAAGGTGTCAGATTGTCATCTTCCCGCCCACCACAGTACACAAGGTCAATTAGCAAACAATGTTGAATGAATGAATAATTAGTAAAAAATTGTTTCAATGTGACTTCATAGCATTGTCCTCTTTCTCTAATTCCTGGTGTATTTTATTGTTTTTATCAATAAATAAAGATAACTATGCATTTCTTTTGTATTCATTGCTTTTTTCACTGATAACATTTTTTTAACTTATTTTCTAAAGCTTTAGAGATGGAACCATGATCATTATTTTACCCTCAAATAATATTCCGTTATCACTTTTCCTCACATCAGAACCATGGCGAGGGCTTGGCTACTGTGGAAATGCAATCTTCAGATAGATCCTTCCTTGATATAGAATCATTATTTCATTCCATGAATGATTTATTAGTTGCCTACCGTATGTCAGCCAGGCCTGTAACAAGGCTCTGGGGATAGAATAGTGAACAAGACGATTACTTCCCTCAGTAAGATGTATAGACAGGTGAGGAAGCAGGATGATGGCCCAGCAATGGTTGTATCAGTCAAGATATGTTGCAGTAACCAACAATCCCAAAAATCTCACTGGCTAAAAGGCTACAGAGGTATATTTCTCCCATAGGACTATCTATCGTGTCTTGACAGCTCTCCACGACAGATGTCCTCCACATAGTGATTCACCATTGTACCTCCATTATCAACGTGTGCTTTCAGAATTGCCACGGCAGAGGAAAAGAGAGAAGGCTGTGAGCACAGGATAACTGTCAATTCTGCTCACAAATCAACCAAATCAAACCACGTGGCCACATCTAACTTCAAGAAGGTGAGAAGGTGCAATTCTCTCAGATGCTCAGAAGCAAAGAAACAGCTACTATTAGACAGTGGAAGTACCACTGCCACAGTGGCAAAGCAGAAAGACAGATGCTATGGTAGGGTACTAGGGTCTTATAAGAGTTGTCGCAAGTCTTGAGGAGTCACGGAAGGCTTAATGGGGGACATAACATTTAAGCAGACACAAAAAAAGATAAATAAGAATTTAATAAGCTGAACAGATGGCGAAGGGAGGCAGAAGGATCAGTTTACGTAAAGAAAGCTTGGGAAGTCTATCCCCTAGCCTGGTCCTGCTAGTGCTATAAAAGTTGCAGCCAATAACACGGATGTAAATGGTGAGGTAAGAAGAATCAGGGCTGGAGGAATCCGTAACAAGCCCTACACACACACACACATACACATACACACACTCATACAATCATATATATATATAAAGAGGTATAGAATGGCTAAAATAAAAAACACAAGAAACAACAAGTATTGGTAAGGATGTGGAGAAAAAGGAACCCCATGCACTGTTAGAGTGAAAACTGGTACAGCTGACTGTGGAAAACAGTATGGAGGTTCCTCAAAAGTTAAAAAATAGAACTGCCCCAGGGTGCCTGGCTGGCTTAGTCAGTAGCGCATGCAACTCTTGATCATGGGGTTATGAATTCAAGCACCATGTTGGGTATAGAGCTTACTTAAAAAATAGAACTGCCCTATGATCTGGTAATCACACTACTGGGTACTTTCCCGAAGACTACAAAAACATTTATTCAAAGGGATACATGCACTCCTACAGTTATAGCAGCATTCTTTACAAGGCCAACATATGGAAGTAGCCAAGTATCTAGTGATTGACGAATGGATAGAGATAGATGGATATTCTATCTAGAGATAGAGTAATAGAAATATTATTCAGCCATCACAAAAGAATGAGATCTCACCATTTGCAATGACATGGGTAGATCTAGTGAAATTTCTAAGTGAAATGTCAACCAGAGAAAGACAAATACCACATGATTTCATTCATATGTGGAATTTTTAAAAACAAATGAACAAAGTTAAAAAGAGAGAGACAAACCAAAAATCAGACTCTTAACTACAGAGAGCAAACAGAGGGTCACCAGAAGGGAAGTGGGTGGTGGGATGGGTGAAATAGGTGAAGGGGATTAAGAGTACACTTATTGTGGGGAGCACTGGGTCATGTATAGAACTGCTAAATCATTTTATTGTACTTCTGAAACTAATATAACACTATGTTTACTAGAATGAACATAAACATTTTTAATGGAGAGGTGGAGAGAGGTGCCACTGGAGTTTTGATGATAAGGCCTTCACCTCTAGGGACAAAAACACCATGAAGTGCAAAGGAATTCCAAAGTTTCAGAACAAAACTCTGTGGAATCCATTGACAGGGACAAAGCTACTTCCCTAGCAACTGAGTCCAAGAGAGAGAAGTAACACTCTGATTATATATCCCAACTTCTTTTTCCTGATATCCCGCACCCTCAGAGCATCCTCTCTCCTGTACTCTTGTGTCAACCTCAAGTGGTTACTCTGAGGATCCAACAGCCTGAAGCTCATAGTTGCTTAGCACATAGTAAGATCTCAGTTAAGTCAGCTCTTACTCTGTGGCTCACACCGAATTAGGCACACTTCTTAAGCTGTACACTTTCACACCTCTCCGGTTGGGAAGAACTATCACCTCCATTTCACAGATGAGAAAACCATGAACGATGGTGTAATATCCCCAAGGATACACCACTAGTAGTGACAGGAGCCAAGAATTAAAGCTAGGATGGTCTTAATTTAGACGCTGCTTAAATGGTGTTTAAATTACTACCAACAAAAGAACTGCCAAGTTCATTTAGAACGAGCAGGATACTATATTTGACTGAAATTTTCTTTATACAGGTATACACAGATGAAGCATTACGCAAGTATAAACCGTGAGCCAATCATAAAGCCCAATCAACACCGTGCGCAGTGATGGTGACCCTCTGGCGTAGACATCAAAGAGACACAGCTAAAATCTTCCAGTTTAATTTTAAAGTGTCCTCCTCATAATTCTATGACCCCTCCAAATTTTCATAGTTGGCTGGAAGCAACTCAACTCTCAGAATCACAGATCTCTTTCACTCATCTGAACACACTTGTTAGTGCAGATTAGAACTTGTTAAAGATTAATTCTTAAAGCATCCTCAAGCTTCCTTTCCAACAAAAGAAACATCAATTATAGGCTCACACATAAACTTTGCCCCTTTCTTGAATACTTGCTGCCCTTTATAAATCTTAGATTTCTTCCCCTTGAGTATTCGTTCAAAGGAGAGATTTTATTGCCTCCAGGGGTTGTTAAACTGATTGCAATACTGCCTATTTAGAGCAGTTCAGTGGGAATTACGCTGGTTCAATGCTGTCAGACCTAGAATATAGCTGTCAAATAGCATTACAAGCAAAACACCCTTGATAAGAAATAATGACCAAATGTCAATCTGCTTTTCACTACCCTTACTACAGATTTCTGCCACACACACACAAAAAAGCAATGTTTTACACATTATAGTAATAGCACATTTCTGATATTTCACTTAAAATTCTAGCCGTGTTTTCAAGGACAAAAAAAAATAGTTCCAAATGCACTCTGAGCTCAAAAATTGATGGAGGCATTTTTTTTTCCTTTTAATGAAATATATGGCAATCTGTTTCAAAACTAACAAACTTTATTAATGCAAGTTAATATGATGTGTCTTAAACCATTTTTATATGTCAACTATATTTCAATTAAAAAATTTTTGTTTCAGGGCAGCCCCAGTGGCGCAGCGGTTTGGCGCTGCCTGCAGCCTGGGGTGTGATCCTGGAAGCCCGGGATCGAGTCCTGCGTCGGGCTCCCTGCATGGAGCATGCTTCTCCCTCTCCCTCTGCCTGTGTCTCTGCCTCTCTCTCTCTCTCTCTGTGTGTGTCTATGAATAAATAAATAAAATCTTTTAAAAAAATAAAATAAATAAAAAATTTTTGTTTCAGCATTCATTCATTCATTCATTCATTCATCCCACTGACATTTGTTGAGCTTCTAGGAATATGGCATTGCACTGGCTGGTTATCAGGGTACACACATAAGGTTCCTTGTAAACCACTTTAATGGATCTAGATTTAATCCTGCCAGCCCTGTGAGTAAATGAAAATTTTTAAGCATGATCAGATTTGATCTTTAGAAAGACTAATTTGGTTATAGTATCATTCTCTTCTCTGTTCTTTTTCTTCATAGCACACTGATTATAATTCATAATCACATATAGGGTTATACCCATCTTCCCACTAAATTATAAAGCTATGAAATCCAGGTCATGTCTACTCTATTATTTTATACACAGATCCCAGTACAATTACTCGCATAGAAACCATTTGGTAATTACTTCCAAGATAAAGTAAAAAAACAAATTTATTGCAAGGGTCTGACATAGTATTTTAAAAGATCAGTAATACTGTTGTAGTTTATGGGCAGTTCATGGGAACCTAAAATAAAGCAGTGATATTGTGGCAAAATAAGACCCGAATGTATATATATATATATATATATATATATATGTGGATAACATAGAAAAGTGTCTAGAATAACTCAAATTTCCAACCTGACATAATGAGTATGGCTATGTTCAAATCAAAAAAGAAATATTTAAGAGTAAATGACCATTTATCAGCTTGTCCTGATGAAGTATTTCTAAATTTTAGGTATTATAAAAGATACAATAAATACAAATAAAATGTAGTATGTAATCCCATAAAATGTGTTTATTATATCATTTTAAAATAACTTGGGGGGCACCTGGGTGGCTCAGTCTGTTAAGCATCTGACTTTGGCTCAAGTCATGATCTCCGAGTCCTGGGATCAAACTCAGCAGGGAGTCTGCTTCTCTCTCTCTCTGCCTCTGCCCCTCTTCCCTCTGCTTGTGCTCTCAAATAAGTAAAATCTTTAAAAAATAAAATAAAATAAATGAATTTTAAAGTACAGATAACTTAGTGATTTAATTAGTGATTTAATCCTTTCATCAATTCATGATCCAGTATCATACTGATAAGCAATTAATCCTTCCCCCTTTGACCCCACTCCCACTTTTATCCTCTCCATCAAGGAAAATTATTTTTAATCTGAAAGAATAGAGGATCAGTTCACTAATAAATTATGTCAAATCATTTCCTTTACTGAAAAAAGTTATGTCAGTACAATTGAAGAATATCATAATGCCCTAGATCTCAGAAAGATACTTGATTTGGTTTCCCAAACATTATTCACTTCCCCTTCATCCATTCTTTACTATACTTGTCATTCCACTGCTCAGAAACCTTTAATGGATCCTCCGCTGAATTTAAAATTACATTCAAATTCAGTAGCTCTGCAATGCCCGCTTTGAATCCGACCTGCCTTTCCAAATTATCTCACATACATGACTAATGTCACCCTATGAGCCAGTTTTGGTTTTTTCCCATCACAAGAAAATTAGTCTCATTACACTGTGATCATGGGTTTTTTTTTTTTTTTTTTTTTTTTTTTGTCTTTGACCAAAAAATAGACTTGTGGTTGTTTCACCAGACCTATTTCTCAAGGGCCTTTGCTATTTCTAAAAACCGAATTTATTCCTCCAAGCCCCACCCAAGAGGAAGAATTTTCCATTACTGAAAAATGTTAGTGTGATGGTTAATTTTATGTGTCAACTGGAGTAATATAATTACCAACAATAACAAAAAGTGCAATAGGCTCCAGAGGAAATTCTGAAAGAGGTGTTCTATAAATAACAAGGATAACCTCATTAGAAGAGAGGTCTACATTTCCGAGATGACCATTTTGAAGGGACTTACATGTACCTAAGATTCTTTGACAGCTGCTAAAACATTGGTTTCTTTTCTTCAGAGTTTCCACTGGATTCTGAAAGTCTTTATTTTCTTTTTTACAAAGCTTTTACTTAACACAGATGGTTGGCTCCAGTTTGACACATTCTTCTCTTTCTTATTTCAATATTTACATTAGTTAAGGAACTTTTCAAATAGTTGAAACACAACAAAATCAATATAGTCAGAAAAAGATTTTAATGTGTTCAATCTTCTCTATAAACAAACCAGAACAGAACAAGAAAATTTATTATGAGTCTTACAGAGTTTTTTCACTAGGACATTAACAAATAAATTGTTTTTAACTCTGATGTCAGTGTTAAATTTTTTTCCAAAGTTAAAACTCTAACATAATTAAGCATTCCTAACTTTTTTGTGTTTTATTACTTTTAATCTGAAGACAAGAACATTTTCAAATAAGAAAAATATTTTTAACTGCAAAATAAAGCATAAAATACAGGAGATTTTCCTGTTAATGGAAATGTTATTCTCTTGAAGAAAATGTAACATCAGGCTTCCACTGTTACCTAGCCTCTCTTGAACATTCTACATAACTGGGAATAAAAAGAACAAGTACAGAATGGAAATGAGGGCATGAAACATAAAAATCTCAAAAGTTTTTAAAAATAAAAGGTTTAAACATAAGGCAGGAGAAGAATGCTATTGTTGATTAAAGCAAATTACTTTCCTCATCACAGGAAATGAAATGCATAGCTTAGAAAAAAATGTTCCAGGTCTCTTTAACCACACTCCTGAGTTTCACTCACAGTTGCTTCCAGCAATATGTCTCTTTTCTCGCTTTGAGTATGTTGGGTCCATTATGACTCAGTGGTTTGGGTTTATTTGTTTATGTAATCTCTACACCCAACATGGAACTGGAGTTCATGACCCGGAGATCAAGAGTTGCATGCTCTACCAACTGAGCCAGCCGGGTGCCCCACAACTGAATGCTTTCTGACCACCAGATCCCCAAGATCTGTTCTGCAATCTTTTCCTAATCTCTGGTCAACAACCTTCCCATGCTCCACACCTTTATACTTTTAAGCAGAAAGCCTGTAGATGACCCCTGCCCCAACACTCTTGGAAGATGAGAGAAGTTGGGGGCAATGGTAGAGAAAGATACCTTCAGATATAGAAAGCCCTTGTTTCCTCTCTCCCCTAGTTTATATAAATTTGAGCCCATTCTCCCCATCAACTCTAGCCGATCCCTCCTTATTCTCCCATTCCATCCATCCCACCTTGTCTGGGACTTCATGGCCTCCATTACCTTCCTTCTCCTAACCTCTTCACTAACCTTGCCCTTTCCACTAGATCTTTTGCCTTGGCCTATGCAGATGTTCTCGATCCTGTTACTCCCTTTACCTATCACTCCTTTCCTTTAACTCCCAGAGAAATAGTCTACATAGCTGTTTTCATGTCCTCAACTGGATTCGCTTATCAGTTCATCACAGTTGAACTTTTGCCTCCACCTGCAGCCCCAATACAGCACCTCTCCAAGACCGCTACTGTAATGGAGCCAGATCTAGTGTCTCCTTTGCAGTCTCCATCTCGTCTGACCTTTCTTTAACATCTGACTCATAGAAGATTCCTTTTATCTCAGAATTTCTGAACCTTATTTTTGTGCCCCTCTCCCAGTCTGCTGAAGCCTGTGGGCTACTCGGAATATTGTCCTCAAAGACATAAAATGAAATCACTGGAATAACAAAGGAAACCAATTTATTGAAATACAGCTATAAAGATGTTTTCATTTGTGACATAGTACTGTGTACTGCTTTTTTAAAGCATTACATGAGAAGTCACTGGATCTAGTAACAACCATAATTTCAAAGTAGTGATGTAATATTCGCAACACCTTAATGTAGCACAAAAGCATCTGTAATTCCTATCAATGAAATTCATAGGTACTATAAATACTACTATATTTACAAATTTAAAAATATTTATAGTAAGTTCTATTTGATTTAAAGCTCTACGTTTCATATTTAGGTCTTTTTTTTTTTTACTTTTTTTTTTTTTTAAGATTTTATTTCTTCATTCATGAGAGACACAGAGAGAGAGAGGCAGAGAGAGAAGGCTCCATGCAGGGAGCCCGATGTGGGACTCGATCCCGGGACTCCAGGATCACACCCTGGGCCAAAGGCAGGTGCCAAACCACTGAGCCACTCAGGGATCCCCAATATATTTAGGTCTTTAATTCATCTTGAGTTCAATTTTGTATTTGATGTGAAATAGAGATTCAAGTGTTTTAGAGATAAAGTTGGTGAGACAGGGACGCCTGGGTGGCTCAGTGGTTGAGTGCCTGCCTTTGGCCCAGGGAGTGATCCTGGAGACCTGGGATCCAGTCCTGCGTCGGGCTCCCTGCATGGAGCCTGCTTCTCTCTCTGCTTCTCTCTCTCTCTCTCTCTCTCTCTCTCTCTTTCTGTGTCTCTCATGAATAAATAAATAAAATCTTTTTTAAAAAATTTTTAGTTTAAAAAAAATGTTAAAAAGTTGGTGAGACAGTGAGCCAGTGCTTCAATGTTGCTAACCACACTGTAGTCAACAATCTATCACCTCCCACCCAGTTTGTGATACTGTCATGTATCTGTGGATCTCCTGCCCTGTTTTTTGTTGTTGATCCTTTTTTCCATTGGTCTGTTCTTATGTGTGAACCACATGATTTATCATAAAATAGCTTTGTATATGTCTCTTTGTCATTCTTTTTCAAAAAATTTTTGTCATTCTTTTTCAAAAAATTTTTTTATCAGAATTCCATATATTTATAAATTAATAGATGGGGCGTTTGGTAGCTTTATAACGTCATCCCATCCATTAGCATGTATAATCGCTCCATACATTGTGATCTTTTTTTTTGTTCCTTAACAGAGTTTAATTTTTTCTCTTTAAAGGACCTATGTATTAATTCCTAGATACTTTATCGTTTTACTTGCAATTGTGAATAATATCTTCTTTTCCATCACATTTTCTAGTCAGTTATTATTGGTACAGAGGAGCACTTTTGATTTTTTTAAATTGATATTATATCCAATAACATTGCTGAACTCTCTTGTCAGTTCTTACATTTGACTACTAAAATGCTGCTAGATTTTCTCTGTTGACAATTATATAATCCACAAGTGGTGACTGGTAGGTCTTTTACCTTTCCATTTTTTTGCCTCATTTCTTTTCCTTATCTTATTCTATTGGTTAGAATCCCCAGTACAGTGTTGAATATTATAGTAATAAGAGACTTCTTGTATTGTCCTGAATTTTTTAAAAAATCATCTTTGTTAAGTATATTTGTTGAAGATTTCTGAAATGTGGTCTTTATTGTATCATATACACTTCTGTTGTCAGTTTTCTGGGACTTTAAGACTTTATTTATTTGAGATAGAGAGAAAGAGAGCAGGAACTGTGGGGAGAGGTGGGGCAGAGGGAGAAGCAGATTCCCTAGTGAGCAGGGATCCTGACCCAGGGCTCAATCTCAGGACCCTGGGATCAGAACCTGAGCCAAAGGCAGATGCTTAACCAACTGAGCTACCCAGGTGCCTCTAAACATCTATTCTTTAAAACAGTCTCAGAAAACTGCAGGGGCCTGGGACTTTTTTTTCTGGGGGAAAGATCTTTGACTATCATTTCCAATTCCTTAGTCGTCTTTGGCTTATTCAAATTTTCTATTTGACATTCTATATTCTGGAAAAGTCTGTTTAGTTTTTTCCTTGGTTTTTAACTTTTTGGTGAATATGGGTCATAATATTCTTTAACAGTTTTCTAGTATCTTTAGTTTCTGTAACAGCTTCACCTTTACGCTCCGTATTTTGCAAACTTTATCCTTTTCTCTTTTATCACCTCATCTATAAAATGGAGATAATGGTACCTACCTCATAGAGTTCTTAAGAGGATAAAATGCATTAATAGGTATAAAAAGTTTATAACAACATGCAAGCATTAACAAGTTTAATAATACACTAAGCACTGTTAGCATTAGCTATTATTGTCTAGTTTATTGATATTTTCAGAGAACAAATTATTGGATTTATCATCTCCAATTGGTGAAATTCTATTGTTTATTAAATTTGACCCTCAGTTTTGTGTTTTTTAAATTTTCTGTCCTTTTATTTTTTCTTAGTGTATTTGACTTCTCTTTTTTCCAACTTCCTGAGTTGAGTAGTTCATCTAATTGTATTTTCTCTTCCGTTCTATTATGGCTATACAGTTCTTTCAAATCCTGTCTTGGTTATGTCTGGTAAATTACACTATGTAGTCTTTTCATTGTCTTTCACTTCTATGTATTTTCTGAATTCCTTTGTGATTATCTCCTTCTCAATGGTTTTCTATTTTAAAAAAATGATTCCTTATTTTAGTGCATCTAACCAAAGAAGATGGTTTGAATGGTATTGATGATTTGAACTTTACTGAGACTTGTGTTTGGTATATAGTAAAGTTTTTATTTAAATATCCTATCCTTGCTAAAAAATAATTCGTACTCTCTTGAGAGTTTATATGTGTATGTACATATTGTTTATATGTGTATGTACATATATTAGTTAAAGACTATCAATTATATTATTTATACCAGCTATTTGTTTTGTTTTTTCACTGCTCAGTCTATCAGTTCTTGAAAGGAATACATCAATATCTCCAATTATACTCCTTTTTTTCTTTTTTCTTAAGATTTTATTTAAATTCAACTTAAGTAACAGTGTATTATTAGTTTCAGGAGTGGAATTTAGTGATTCATCACTTGCTTATAACTCCTAGTGCTCAATACATCAAATGCCCATCACCCAGTTACCCCATCCTCCCACCCCCCCCAACAACCCTGTTTGTTCCTTATAGTTAAGAGTTTCTAATGTTTTGCCTCCCTCTCTATTTTTATATTTTATTTTTCCTTCCCTTCCCCATGTTCATCTGTTTTGTTTCTTAAATTGTCCAATTGTGATTTTTAATTAATCCATTTTTTCCCTCCATTGTTTGTCAATTCTTATCATTTCAATTTATTGTTCTTTTTACCAGTATACAATGCCCCTCTCTGACTCTAATGACATTTTTCACCTTAAATTCTATTCTTTAAATAGTGCTTTCGGGAGGCCTGGGTGGCTCAGGGGTTGAGCGTCTGCCTTTGGCCGGGGGAGTGATCCTGGAGTCCTGGGATCGAGTCCCGCATCCGGCTCCCTGCACGGAGCCTGCTACTCCTGCTGCCCGTGTCTCTGCCTCTCTCTCTTTCTCTCTCTGTGTCTCAAATAAATAAATAAATAAATAATAAATAAATAAATAAATCTTTCACGGAGGTCTTTTAAAATTTCCAGCTTGTTGTATCTTGTTCCCTGTGAAGACCCTGATACACTAATCTAGAAATTTTATGTCAATCTTCCTTCTTTCTTAAAATTTACTTTATACTTTCTTTTTTTTTTAATATTTTATTTATTTTAGAGAGAGAAACAGCATGAGTGGGGGAGGGGTAGCGGGAGAAGGAGAAGCAGACTCCCCGCTGAGCAGGGAGCCTCGCTGACAGGGAGCTTGAAATAGGATTTGATCCCAGGACCCCAAGATCATGCATGACCTGAGCCAAATGCAGACGCTTAACCGGCTGAACCATTCAGGTGCCTACTCCTTCAATATTTTCTTATAGTAGTTCATGTTCCCCTAGGGAGCCAACTTACTGGTCAGCACTGTGCACTTTAAAGAGAGGAGCTAAATAAAGCCCAAAACCCAACTCATTCCCTTCTGTGAGAATGGGAATGGGGAAACTCTTCCACTGCACAGTGTCTGGCATTAAAATGTAGGTCTAGCCACTTCCCACTGCTGTTTGTTGTATCAAAGAACCATGTCTCACAAGAACCTCCACCCTGGTCTTTCTTATTACCTAGACCCTGTGGTTTGGGTGGGTATAGGGCAATATAGAGATTTCTGGCTTTTGTTATCTGCTCTCATGCCTTGCCTGGCTCAAGTACAACTCTGATATTACTTCCCTACTCCTATCAGTAGCTGATCTAGTGATGCAATTTTCTTTTGATGATAAGGATGGTCATGACCTACTCAAGGCAATAAGGAGGAGGTAAAAAACTGGCACAACTGAAAAATTTTCCTCTGCCTCTTCCCTGTCAGTGGTTTACAATCTTCTTCTGCTCTGGGCCACCATTGCTTTTCTATTAAGGGGCTCAACTGCATTCTCTCTCCACAGAGATTCTCACAATTTTTATGTCGTTTTCTCAGATCCAACAATCCTCTTCATGCTCTGTCACAGCTTCTATATTGAGTTCACGAGAGGGAGAAATAGCTCATGTTACCTCACCACTACTTTCTCTTAATTATAAAATATAACTCCCTTTTAAAAAGAGGAAGAGAACACATAACCATAGGATCCATATGCCACATTATCCAGAGCCTCTGGCCTTACAGGGCAGTGTAATGGCTTCTCCTTTGAGAAGGAGATTTGCAGCTGAAGAAATTCCACTTCCACTTTATATGGAAAGCTGGAAAAAGCATCACTACTACCTGAAAAGAAAAATCCAGTAAAAGACAAAATCTTAACTTTTTTTAAACCTACTAAAGCTAAAAAAAAAAAAAAAAAAAAAACCAACCTACTAAAGCTAAAAATTACATGGCAACCAAGTAGTCTGAAATACAGGAAAGACAGACCTTCCTAAGGAGATAAAAACACAAATGCTAGCTCACTTGTGGCAAAGCATAGGAGAAGAGAATCAAGGCACCATACCAGAATGTAAATAGAATTCAACTAAAATTGTTAACAAATTGTTAAGCTGAGCATGCACTAGCATGAGTGTGTAGAATTACTTTTCTCTGCAGAAAGAAAGAGTTCACACCATTCTTCTCCTCTGACATTAATTGTGTGCATAAGACAGGTTAAGGGCAGGGCAGAAGGCCAGGAAAAGCTTCCTTCAGCGATGCAGGCTAGGAACACACACACAGGTACACAATTCTAAGCATATCATATTCCAATTGCTAAAAAGAGAGAGAGAGAGAGAGAGAGAGAAAATGTAAAAGGCTAGAGAAATATGCAGAAAAAAGACAAAATACACACTAAGGAAAAAAGATATGAGTTATAGCAGGCTGTTTGTTGTAAACTATATAATTAAGAAGACAAAATGGTGACATCTTTAAAATACTGAAAAGGAAAAAAAAAAAACACAAAAAACAAAATGCCCTATATCCAGTGGAAAGATGTTTCTAACAAAAGCTGAGACAATTCATTGGCAGCAGACATCCACTCTAAGAAATATTTTTTAAAGTTTTTCAGTAATAAGGAACGGGACATCAGAAACTTGAATCTATACAATGAAATTACATCTCTAGAGATGATTAAAATAAAGATAGGGCAGCCCGGGTAGCTCAGCAGTTTAGTGCCGCCTTCAGCTCAGGGCATGACCCTGGGGACCCAAGATTGAGTCCCACATCAGGCTCCCTGCGAGGAGCCTCCTTCTTCCTCTGCCTGTTTCTCTGCCTCTCTTTCTCTCTGTGTACACACTCTCATGAGTAAATAAATAAAATCTTTAAAAAAATAAAATAAGGGATCCCTGGGTGGCGCAGCGGTTTGGCGCCTGCCTTTGGCCCAGGGCGTGATCCTGAAGACCCGGGATCGAATCCCATGTCGGGCTCCCGGTGCATGGAGCCTGCTTCTCCCTCTGCCTGTGTCTCTGCCTCTCTCTCTCTCTCTCTCTCTCTGTGTGACTATTATAAATAAATAAAAATTTAAAATAAAATAAAATAAAATAAAGATAAATGTAAAATATATTTTTCTCATTTTAATAGGACTAAAGATAACTGCCTAAATTTAAAATACTAATAATGAATTGAGGGTTCATAGCAAAGTATATATAAAAGTAAACTATAGGACAATGATTGCAGAAAAGACTGGAAGGAAAGAGGGACAGATTAGGAGTATGTTGTAAGGTTCTCATGCAATAGGTGAAACAGGATGAAACTATTTGAAGGTAGACTAATTAACTATGTACATTGTAAACACTTTGATGGCAAAAAAGAAATCGTTTAAAGAAGTATAAATAGTCTAACAATGAAGTCAAAGCGGAATTTTTTAAAAAAATAATGCAAAAGCAGACCAAAAAAAAAGAAGCAAAAATAATGGGACAAAAAAATCCACTAGCAAATGGTATGTATAATTTCAACCATATACATCGTTACATTAAATGTAAACTACATAAATACATCATTTTAAAAACAGAGATGACCAAACAGTATAAAAAAGCTGTCTACAGGAAACTCACTTTAAACCTAAAAATGCAAACAGGTTAGGGGCACCTGGATGGCTCAGTCAGTTGAGCATCCAGATCTTGATTTATACTCAGGTCATGATCTTGGGGTCCTGAGATTGAGGCCCATGTTGGTCTCCAAGCTCAAGAAGTCTGTTTGAAGATTCTCTTTCTCCCTTTTCCCCTCCCCCTGCTCATGGACACACCTGGGCTTCTCTCTCTAAAATAAATAAATAAATATATTTATATATATAATATGTATTTATATATATGTATATATTTTAAATGCAAACAGATTAAAGGTATAGGATGAAACTATATATATATCTTGCAAAACAATTATTAAAAGAAGGCTGGAGTAGCTATACTAAGACCAGACAGACTGCAAAACAAGAAATATTACAAGGAACAATGACTTTACATGGTAATTCTAAATGTTTACATACCTAAGAGCCAAGCTTTAAAACACATAAGGAAAAACTTGTAGAGGTGAAAGGACAGATATATTCACAATTATAGATGGTGACTTCAATGCTACAGACTTTAGTAATAATTTTAAAAAACAAAAAACAGAAACTCAGTAAGTATACAGGAGATCTGAACAATACTATTAACTAACATTACATAACTGATACCCAATACCAACAGAATACACATTCTTCTAAATGTACATAGATATTTATCAAGAAATATTCCAGGTTATAAGTTAAACCCCCTAAACTTAAAATAATTGGAATGACATGAAGTATGTTCACTGGCAGTGACAGAATTAAAGTAGAACTCCCAGGGATCCCTGGGTGGCGCAGCGGTTTGGCACCTGCCTTTGGCCCAGGGCCCGATCCTGGAGACCCGGGATCGAATCCCACGTCGGGCTCCCGGTGCATGGAGCCTGCTTCTCCTTCTGCCTGTGTCTCTGCCTCTCTCTCTCTCTCTGTGTGACTATCATAAATAAAAAAATAAAAAAATAAAAAATAAAAAAATTTAAAGTAGAACTCCCAGCCAGAGATGTATCTAAAAAATTTCCCTAAATATTTAGAAATTAAATAATACACTTCCAAATAACCCACTGGTCAAAGCAAAAGTCAGAAGAGTAATTAGAAAATATTCTTAATGAAAATAAAAACACAACATAAGCAAAAGTTGTAAGATGTAGCTAACACAGTACATAAAGAGAAAGGTATGGCAATAAATGTTTTTTTTTACAAAAAAAAAATAGGTCTCAAGTCAACGATCTAAGTTTCCATCTAAGAAACAAGAAAAAGAAATGAAAATTAAACCCAAAGCAGGGCAGCCCCATGGCTCAGCGGTTTAGCGCCGCCTTACAGCCCAGGGTGTGATCCTGGGGACCTGGGATGGAGTCCGCATCGGGCTCCCTGCGTGGAGCCTACTTCTCCCTCTGCCTGTGTCTCTGCCTCTCTCTCTCTCTCCCTCTGTCTCTCATGAATAAATAAAATCTTAAAAAAAAAAAAACAAAGCAAACAGGAGAAAATAAATAATAAGGATAAGAGCAAGATCAATAAATGTGAAAAGAAGAAAAAGGGGCAAAAGCTAGTTATTTGAAAAGATCAGTAAAACTGGTAACACTCCAGCCAGGCCGATTCAGAAAAAATGAGAGAAGATGCATATTACGTGTATGAGAAATGAAAGTGGGGCTATCACTACAGATCATACAGTCATAGGATAATAAGTGAGTATTATAGACAATCGTACAGCCATTTATTTGACAAAAAAAAAGATGAAATAGACAAGAGTCCTTAAAAGACACAAGCTACCAAAGCATACCCAAAAAGAAATAATTCAAATTTTCCTACATTTTTCAAAGAAAATAAGTTTGTAGTTTAAAACTTCCTACAAAGAAAATCACAGGCCCAGATGGGTTTATTGGCAAAAATTTCTAAAACTTACAACAAATCATTATCTTCCATAGACACAGAAGGATCTTCACTAAATATTTGCATATTAAATCCTGCGGTACAGGGACGCGGGGGCGGCTGAGTGGTTGAGCGTCTGCCCTCAGCTCAGGGCTTGATCCCAGGTCGCGGGATCGAATCCCGTGTCGGGCTCCCTGCGTGGAGCCTGCTTCTCCCTCTGCCTGTGTCTCTGCCTCTCTCTCTCTCTCTCTCTCTCTCTCTCTCACATGAATAAGTAAATAAATCTTAAAAAAAAAAAAATCCTGCAGCACATTTGTAAAATAAATATACCATCATGCCCAGTTTGTCCCAGGAAGGCAAGACTAGCTAAACATTGAAAAATCAATGCAATTCATCATTTCTAAAGACTAAAGAAGCAATTGTCGTCGTCATCTCCGTCGCAGCAGGAAAAAGTCCCGTAAGACTCAGCCCCCAGTCGCCATAAGCGCCCGCAAACCAGAAGCCCGGGAGGAGCCCCCCCCCCCTAAGGCGCCCGCAGAGCCCCGGGGCCCACGTGGTCGCAGGGTCCAAGGCTGTGTGGTCAGCAGGGCCCCGCCGTCGGGGATCCGGGGATCCGTGTCCTGCTCCCACGGCGCCGGACAGACCGACAGACCGTCCGGGGCCCCTGCTACCCGCCCCCCCAGGCCCGACCTCGGGAACCACCTCCTGGGCCCCCTCCGCCTCCAGGACCAGCCCCCGCCTGCCTGGCGCTGGGCTCCGAGGGGTGACCCCCCCCCCGCCCCCAGACCGGCCAGCGGGACCCCCGGGGGAGGCCGCCCCGCGCCCCCGCCCGCCCCAGTCACGGGGGTCCAGCCCCGGACGCTGCACCAGCCGCGAGGGACCTGGGGCCGAGCTGCCCCACCCCTCCGTCTGCCCCCGGGGTCCCCCCCCCACGCAGGGTCCCCCCTCCGCGGCTTCCTGCACAAGCTGGGTCCGCAGGGGACCCCCTGGCTCACCTGGCGGGCGGCCCGGGCTGGGCGGGGGGCATCTCGTCCTAATGATGGGGGAACATGGGCCCGCTGAGGACGCGGCAGGGGCCTGGGCAGCAGGTGCACGAGTCCTTGAAACAGGCCAAGGGACATCCCTCTGGGGACTCAACTGCCTCAGTGTCCATACCTCGCTAAGGGCCAAGGGCAATCCTAGCCCGCCCCCGGGATCCTGTGAGCCTGCTTTAACATACAAAAGTTCCTTCAGACACGTGCTCTCTCTAAACCCCCAGAGACGTGTGGGCCGTCGTCCTCCAAGCACATGGCCCCGATACACATCCGAAGGGCTCAGGGCTCAGGTTTTATTTGATGGTAATAGGTGACCTTTTCCCCAACAACAGCTGGCCCCCTCAAGGTCCTGGAAACCTTGCTTCCAAATTCCTTAGGGAGTCCGCTCTCCTCAAACCCCTCCCAACTGCCAGGTATATAACCAGCCACCCCTCCCAGGCCCGGGCAGCAGCTCTTCCTGCCCACGGTCCTGTCCCCGGGCTTTAACAAAACCACCATTTTGCACCAAAGACGTCTCAAGAATTCTTTCTTGGTGGTTGGCTCTGGACCTCACCTGTATTCCAAAACTTCGTCACTAACGCCCATCCTCCAGCACCCTCGGGAGCCTCGGAGCCCACAGGCTTTGAGGGGCCCCTCTGGCACCCCCCTGGCGGCAGGGCCTCCGGCTGAGGCTCTCCCTGCAGCCACCAGGCAGCTTTCTGACCACCCGGGAGCCTCTCCCAGGCCTGGACCAAACAGAAACAATAAAGCTTTCACCAGCAAAAAAAAAATTATATACATATATTTTTTTTAAAGAATTAAACTAAGCCAGTATCATACACCAAATACAAAAATTAACCCAAAATGGATTAAAGACTGAATATAAAACCTGAATAAATAGAATCTTAAAAAAAAAAAAATGTGATACACCAGGAATCATACACTTGGAAAGGACATAGGGAAATTGTAGTTTAACAATCTTAGGGAGATGGCTATTGAATTGTGTGCGTTTTGAAATATATTTTGGATATTAACCATTTGTGAGGTATATGATTAGCAAATATTTTCTCCCTTTCAGTAGGTCGCCTTTTCATTCTGTTGATGGTTTCCTTTGCTGCACAGAAGCTTTTTAGTTTGATGTAGTCTCACTTGTTTATTTTTGCTTTCGGTGTCAAATCCACAAACTCACGGCCAAGCCTAACGTCAAAGAGCTTACTACCCAATTTTCTTCTAAGAGTTTTATGGGTTCATGTCTACCATGATCTACCTCCACCTCTGCTAATTCAGAGGAAAAAAAAAAATTTGGAATTTTTTCCAAACTGGAATTTTTTCCCCCTTCGGGGGCCAGTTCCTTGCATTTGGAAACTTCTTTGCTTTGGGTGTTTAAAGATGAGGCTTCCTAACAACCTGATGGATTGCTCAAAGCCTCCCGCAAAAGCATTTTTTTTTTTAGTAATATTTGACTACTTTTCCTTTGTCAAAGGTATTTTTCTCTGGCTGGTCCCCGCCTTTCTCTCCAGCTGTCCTGGAGGGGAACCTCCAGGCGGCAATCATGGGGAGGATTGCAAATGATCCTGGACTAGTTCAGTCTCTCCCGTCTCCCCCAAGCTTGTTCCTGCCATCAGGGCAGCTGGCTGACCTGCCTCTGCCTTTTACCATTTCCAGGCCAGACTCGAGAAGGAGTCGTGTCTCCCTAACTGCCAGAGACACACCGTCTCCATGTGGTCCTTGTGAAGCCCTTCCTGGACTCAAGTTGAAGGCAGAAGGACCCTCCTTGCTCCTCCTGGTGGGGGTGGAGGACTCACAGCAGGGCTCTTTCAAAAGATAGGGCGCTGTTGGCTCAGACATGTAAGTGTCTGCCTTCCGCTTGGGTCATGATCCCAGGGTCTGGGGATTGAGCCCCACGTAGGACTCCCTGCTCAGTGGGGAGCCTGTTTCTCCCCCTGCTTGTGCTCACTCTCTCTCTCTCTCTCTTTCTAAATTAAATTTATTTGACAGAGAGAGCGCACAAGCAGGGGGAGCAGGCTTCCTGCCAAGCAAGGAGCCTGATACGGGGCTTGATCCCAGGACCCCAGGATCATGACCCAAGCTAAAGGCAGATGCTCAACTGACTTTGATTACACTGTGTCCTTTAAAACTCCAGACCTTTGTTCTTACTGCTTTCTCCCTTGGAATGTCCTTCCTCTTTCCTGTCTCATAAACTTCTTTATCCTGTCCTACTTCCCCCTCCCCCCCCCCCCCCCCGCCACCCCTTCATGGAATTTCTCTCTATCCAGCTAGTTTATTGATTAGTTTATCAGAGCAGGGATCTGATCCCGAATCACCCAGGGGCCCCATTAAGAAATCTTTAAGACAAAAGAAATCCTCTTCACCAAATCTCTCATTTCCACTCTCCTTCAACATCCACAGTGTGAGTGGGTTGTGTTGGTTCTTTTTTTTTTTTCAGAGTCAAGAAACTTATGAAAATTTGCATCTTTGGATGACACCTCAGTTTGAAATTTTGTATTTATTGCATCTTTGTGCCTTGATCAAAACTCCCAAGGTAATATTCTGTTACATTACTTTTGTTATCATTTTTATCGAAATAGAAAGCAACTATCATACAGTGGGGTAAGTGCTATAATACAAATATAAACAAAGTGCTACAGTAAAATAGAGGACAGATACAGTGAATTTTATTAGGATTGAAAGAAGTCAAACATGAAAAGCTTCACGGAAGCGATGACATAGAAGTTGAGCCTTCAAGGATCCACTTGTTCATTTAACAAATATTTATTGAGTTCCTATTATGTTCTAAACAGTACTCTGGGGTGGCTGGGATCTATCAGTGAACCAGACAAAGATCCCTGCTGCTCTCAATGTGTGTCTCTCATGGATAAATAAAATCTTAAAAAAAAAATTCCATATGGCATCGGGGTGACAAGGCTCTGGTGCCTATTCTAGTAGCAACCTAAAGTGACCCAGTACCTATTCCAGGGCTGGCAGAGCGCTGGCCTCCACATGGGCCATCCAACGTACACAGGGCCCTCGGACGTGTAGCAGCGGAGCGCAGAGAGGCGAGCCCGGGGCTCTGCACGGTGCCCGGCAGGACTGGCACCTGCAGGTCAGCAGCAGGACCCAGGGGTCAGGGAGCAGCGGTGACATCACCTGGTGGAAGACAGGGCAGCCGAGCACTAGAACAGAAACGAGAAGCTTCTGCGCTCCTGCTTCACAGTCGGGCCAGGTAAAATGACAGAGGTTGGAAAGTGCTAAGAGGGACAGCAGTAGTGAGATAGGTCAAGAACCTATGAGTCATATTTGTAAATGTGGCTTCCTCTCCCACCCTTATCCCAGGTCAACCTGACTTGAGGAAACCAGCTAACGGCAGCATCCGGGAGGTGGACGATGCTCACCACGGCTCTAACTGCAACGGTAACTATCTTAAAGAACGCTGCTGGGTTGGGCCTAATTTCTTTTCCTTAAATACAAACCGCGGTCTCCAGGATAGAGTTGGCCCTCAGGCTAAAAATTCCCCATTGCAAGCCCAACACCAAGCCTTCCGCGGAAATAGCATCAGACCATCAGCAGTGAAGAAGTTCTTAGCTCCTTTCTTTAAAAGAAGTTGATCTAGGGACACCTGGGTGGCTCAGCGGTTGAGCATCTGCCTTCGGTCCTGGGATCAAGTCCCGCATCGGGCTCCCTGTGAGGCCTGCTTCTCCTCCCTCTGCCTGTGTCTCTGGGTCTCTCATAAATAAATAAAAAATCTTAAAAAAAAAAAATAAAAGGAGTTGATATAATCAGCTTGGAGGCATGCTCCCCCAAAGTCAGGCTTCAGATCCACATGCTGCACCCAAAGACAGCAATTTTGGAATCAAATTACGTTCTCCAACTTTTAAAAAGGGGATATGGTTTCATTAACAAAAAATGATAGGAGTTTGAGGGTGGAAACAAGCTGGCTTCTGAAGTTACAGCCAGACGCCCCTTTGAAAAGTGGGACTCTGCTGCCCCCTGCCTTCTACTATAAAAGTTGCTTAGGATAAAATCGGAAATCCCTAAATCCTGGAAGGACGTCTTTGTGTCACACACACATACACAGGGGCACATGCACGTACACTGCACACACACTCCAAAACTTAAAGGCTCCAAAAGCATTCTCTGTCATCTCAGGCCCACTATTATCTAAACACTGGTCACCTAGGCACAGTGACAAACACAGTGAGGCCCTGCATGAATCTGCCCGACCGTGCTCATCCTAGAATTCTCTGACTCTAGCCAGCAATCACATCCATGCTAAAGGGGAATCACCAACTCTTACTACCCAAGCTTTACTCATTCCTGGATATCCCTCGATGGCTCCCAACTCAAAATGACCAAAACCAGACAGCATTTTCCGTCACAAACCAGCCAATACGAGGATTTCCTTCAGGGGGCACTACTATTTTTAATGGCCCTACTATTCTCCAGTCACTCAAGTCCAAAAAATCTTATTCCATCTTTGATTTCCCCCCTCAGAGGCCCCCCACATCAAATGAACTGCAGGTACTGCCCTCCCCTATTAACAGCTTTCAAACCCACGGCTCCTCTCCATTGTCACCCTGGGCTGGTGCTCATTGGGCCACGGCTATTTCTATCTGGAATGTCACACTAACCTAACTGCATACTCCAACTCATCCAGCTTTTCTTCACTCCGATGCATGTTAAAATTGCTGGCAGATTTGCCTTCCTGAAGTCCAGCTCTGCTCGTGTCGCTCTACCATTTCCCACTTGCCTCAGAATAAAAGCCAAACCCTTTACTCTGGCACCATCCGTACCACCTGCCACCAACTGCTTTTGCTACCATGTTCAAGTGCCTTACACTGGAGCCACATGGAAGCACTTGCTGTTCGCTCGAGACAACTGTGGTTTTCTTCCACCTTGCTCCTGATACTTCTTCCTTGACTGCTTTTCCTCCACCACCTCCACCATCCCCAGTTCTTTCCATCCACATTGTTAGCATCTCTCAAGTCCTAGATCAAATGCCACTTTTTCCACAAAGCTTTCCCTAATTCTTTCACCTGGAGCAAATCAAATCTTTGTCTGAAGTCCAATCATATTTCATCTGCTTCTCTCTTCAGTTCATAGGAGCAAATATTTATAGAGTTCCTCTTTTGTACAGGAACATACTAGTCTTGGCACCTCAGGGCAAACAGAAACTGATATGACCACACCCCGTGTGTCTTACAGTCTAACATTTACCACTTTACAAGTTGTGTTCTCTTTCTGTTCATCTTTTTTTTTAATTTATTTATTTATTCATGAGACACACACACACACACAGAGAGAGAGAGAGAGAGAGGCAGAGACACAGGCAGAGGGAGAAGCAGGCCCCATGCAGGGAGCCCGATGTGGGACTCGATCCCGGGTCTCCAGGATCACGCCCTGGGCTGAAGGCGGCGCTAAACCGCTGAGCCACCCAGGGATCCCTCTTTCTGTTCATCTTATTTTCCCTCCTATGCTGAAAATTTCCTAAGTACAGCCTCAATGTTTCAATGTTACATTTACTTTTTTTTTGTCTCTCTCACACATTGTATCTAACACAGTGCCTTGTCTGTGTTTGTTATTAACTTATTCAAATACTTAATAAAAGTATTCAATGTTCCTAGATGGCTGAATTTCAAGGTCATTACTTACTTCCCAAGTTCAAGAAATGGATTAACTCAAACTCTGAGAGTCTAACAACTTCTGTAGATTCCCTGATTTAAGAATTATTCATCATTTATACTGTACTCAGATCAGATTTAAGTCACAAGCTTTGGAATGAGAGAGAATTAGATATGGATTACAGCTCTGCTCTTTACGTGTTTAGCAATAAGAACTGGGGTGTGAGGGGCCGGGGGCATTACTTAATCACTCTGAGCCTCAGCTTCCTTATCTGAGGTTGAGTGAAAATTAAGTAATATAATAAAGGCAAGGCAACTAGCACAATTGCTGATATGTCAATGGTCGAAAAATTAAGGTTATTATTATTATTTATCACTAGTGCTTTCCCTTAAATCATAGCATATCAAAACCATTCCCCAGAGTTTGTTGGAGAACTGACTCAGCAGTCAACACTCTTCCTCCTTGCCATCTTCCACCACAGACAACTAGGGATGGCCAAGTGACCCAGTTCTGACCAAAGAGAGATACGCAGAAGCCTGCTGGAGAATTTCCAGGACAATACTCACTTTCCCAGTAACAGAGATAGATATGCCTGGGGACTGCCTGTCCCTCCTTCCTCTTCCTGCCGTAAATGTAGATACACTACTTGGAGCTGCAACAAAATCTTGAGATAAGGGAAAGGCCAAAAGAACCAATATGCTAACTTAGAGGACATTGAGCAGCTGAACGAATATCAGCAGTTATCTGATTCCAGAATCCTTGTTATATGAAAAAACTAAACCTATTTGTTTAAACCAACATAAATTAGTTTTTGCTACTTGCAGCCAAACACAGCTAAAACCTAGTCGACTTCCTAAAGCAATTTAGGATGTATGTAAGAGAATACTATAAAAGGCAAATTAATAATAGTTATATTCTGCAAAGAATCTTCAATGCATAAAATTCAAATAATTTATCAAAACTTTATATAGGAGGGGTTCTATCTTAAAGTCTAAAAGGGATTCAAATTAAGCTAAGTACCATCCTGAGACAAACTAATCTTGAGAGAAGAGCTTCCAAGAACCCATTAAGGAAACCTTTAATTGTCAAGGAAAATTTCTCTGATTATCATTCAGCTATGTCTCCTGCTCTAGTCTCTATTGGTTCTACCTAAATAGAGAACTGTGAGTGAAAATAGTAAGATCTGTATAATCATTTGGATTACCATTCAGCAAATATTCAATCCCCTTCACCTCCACTATAAATGGTAGATTTCCCTACCCTTTGACATTAGTCTTGGCCACATGTCTTGCTTCAGTTAATGATATGTTTGAAGACGTAACAAAACCAGAAGTTTAAAATATGCTAGCAAGATTGAGCTTTTTGAATCAGGTAGCCACTGATCCAAAGGAAATGAGAATATGAAACAGACCTGATCAGATCTGTAGCTTGACATCAAACCTAGCCAAGCCCAGCCAAGATCAGCCCAATCCCAGACAAAGTGCAGGCTCATGAGAAGAAACAAATTAATATATGTATATAGTTATATGCCACTGAGTTTCAGACAGTATGTAGCATTAATATAAAAATGACCAAAAATATGTGTTTAATAAAACTCTCTAAGAAACAGGTGCACAAGTTTCCCTGCTTTGGATCTCTCTAAAAAGTAGTTATCAACCGGAAGCAATTTTACTCTTAGACAAACATTTGACAATGTCTAGAGACATTTTTGGTTGTCTTAAACTGGGGAGACTAGCATCTAGTGGGCAGAGGCCAGGGATGCTGCTAAACATCCTACAATTCACAGGATACCCCCACAACCATGACATATCCCATCCAAAATGCCAATGGTCAAAGTTAAGGAAACTTGTCCTAATACAATATGATACAAATAAGAATTAGACGTATTTTCCAAAGTTGTCACATACCTCTGCTTAGCCATATGTGGCTCATTCATTGCTTAACTATGTCAGTAAGTATTTACGAGTGCCCACCACCAACCACTCTTATGGGCCAAGTATCCACTGCTGAATTAAAAGAAAATATTCCTGTTTTCTGGGGGCTTACATTCTAATAAAAGAGACAAGTAAGTGATGAACAGATAAATACAATGATTTTAGATAGTGGTGGGTAGTGAGCAGGTAATGGGATGATTGCATGGGAAGTCAGGTCTGAGAAAGTTGCAGTTTAACATAGCTGAATGATGGAAGAGACTCGGTCATGCAGTGCTTTGGGGAAAAAACATTCTGGGCAGAGAAAGCAACAAACACAAAGCCCATGAGACAGAAGCCAATGTGCTGTATCAGAGGAGCAGAAAAAAGGCCGGTGTACTTGTGGCATAAGTGGCGTAAGTTAGGAGAAGAGGTCGAAAGACATTTGCAGGATCACATACGGTATTGCTGGCATGGTTTCAACTGTAGATTCAAATGAAGGTTTTAGGGATGTCATACACGGGGGGACTTCAGTGTCTGGCAGGGACTGTGCGCAGTGTGAGCAAATATTTGTGAACATATGTGGGACTGTTCTTGGTGCATATGGAAAGCTGGAATGGAGAGGGAGGGAACTTCACAGGGAAACTAAAAAGAATAAGTTAGTGAGCAGAGAGGAGTGAGAGCGGGAGAATCTGAACTATTTTTGTTACTATGTCCCATCAGCCCCACAGACAGCTGAGGGACTCTAATCAAACTCAGGGATGCATTGGTAATTAGAGAAAGAAAGCTATTCAACACTTTTTTTTTTTTTTTCTATGCAAAATCTTGTGCTTTCTTGGAATGCTGCCTCTCTAGGTTCCTGGCAGGCCTTTTGTTAGGAAGAGATCTACTGAAAAACAGCACTGCCTCCTCATTACTTCCGAATGATAATCCCACTACTGTCGACCCCAAATTTCCACCTCTGGTGTTCTAAGCATGGCAAAAGCTGTAAGAAAGCATTAGGCTGTCTGAAGCAGAAGGGAAAGCCTGAAAGTCTACAGGCCATGATTCTACTATGCCACGTTATCTAAAGGAGGTTTCTAGGGGATCCCTGGGTGGCCCAGAGGTTTAGCGCCTGCCTTTGGCCCGGGGCGTGATCCTGGAGTCCCAGGATCAAGTCCCACATTGGGCTCCCGGCATGGAGCCAGCTTCTCCCTCCTCCTGTGTCTCTGCCTATCTCTCTCTCTCTATCATAAATAAATAAATCTTTAAAAAAAAAAAAAAAAAGGAGGTTTCTAGATCCTACATAATTTTGATTTACTTGGAAACCAGTGATGTCAGACGTGAATAAGTAGGCCATTCCCGGATCATAACTGTCTTTTAATCATCTGTAAGACTCCTAAGGAAAGGATTATGTCTGTTTTTTCATAACTGTGTCCTCAGCTCATAGCATTAGTGTCTGGCACATAGTAAGCACCCAATAAAATTAGGTGAATAATGATTCATGAATAAAGTCTCACAGCCTTATAACAATTAAGGAGATAACACAAAGCAAAATAAAATAGCTGCAAACATCTATTTTTTTAAAGGTCTGTCATTTTATAGATATATACTTCCAAGATGAAAATAACTGTAACATCCATTCATCTATCCAGGTCAAAAGAACATCTACCATGTGCCATCCACTGTGCTAGAAGCTAGAGGTAGAAAACAAAAGAAAAAGATACAGACTTTTCTGGGAAGCAGAGACTTACAGCCTCTGGTGAAGAGAGGAAGAAAAGGTCAAGAAAGCTTGGGAATACTTCCTAGAACAGCTGAACCTAAAGTGGCTTTTTTTCAATCCTAATATTATCAAGCAGATCATTTAGAGTTCAATTTCATACCTACCTGCTTTTACTGTATCTAGACCAATGAGGGGTTCTCAACTGGGAGAGATTTTGCCTCCCAGGGACATTTGCCTATGCACAGAAACATCTGAGAGAATTAGGAAGTGTCACGCAAATAAAAACATGAGTTGACCCTGAATAACATGGGGGGGGGGGGTGGTTAAGGTTGCCAATCCTCTATGCAATTGAAAATCTATGTATAACTTTAGATTCCTGGATCCCTGGGTGGCGCAGCGGTTTGGCGCCTGCCTTTGGCCCAGGGCGCGATCCTGGAGACCCAGGATCGAATCCCACGTCGGGCTCCCGGTGCATGGAGCCTGCTTCTCTCTCTGCCTGTGTCTCTGCCTCTCTCTCTCTCTCTGTGACTATCATAAATAAATAAAAAAACTTAAAAAAAAAAAAAAAAAAACTTTAGATTCCCCCAAAAGATAAATACAGTGGCCTATGGCTCGCCAGAAGGCTTGATGCTAACAGTCAATTAGCACATAATTTGTGATGTTATATAATCTATTCTCATCATAAGGAAGCCAGGAAAAAGAAAAATGTTAACAAAGTCATAGGAGTTACATTTACCATAGTGTACTGTATTTATACAAAAAAAAAAAATTTATAAGTAGACCTGCACCATTCAAACCTGTGTTGTTAAAAGGTCAACTGTTTAGCATTTATTTGAAGTTTTTCTAATGCAATTAATAGGACAATAGGAATAACTTAATAGCTGATTCAACTGTAAGTCAATACAGTACAAACAGTCAATTAGGGGTGCCTGGGTGGCTCGGCTGGGTAAGCGGCTGCCTTCAGCTCTGACTGTGTTCCTGGGATCCTAGGATCAAGCCCATATCAGGCTCCCTCCTCAGGGGAGAGCCTGCTTCTCTCTCTCCTCCTTGCTCACATTCTATCTCTGTCTCTCTCTCTCAAGTAAATACTTTTCTGAAAAATCAATTAAATTCTTGTTATGACTATCCATAAAATACTTAAGTCTCGTGTACAAATGTTTATATTACTCAGTCATATTCTTAGCATTAAATATCAAATGCAACGTCTCAGGAACACACTGCCTCATTAGAATTCCAAAACTGAAGATAATGTCACAGTTACATAGAAATTTGGATTCTTTTCTAGTTTTTAGCTCTAGGATAGAAAAGGCTTAGCCCATTCCGTTCGAGTATAAAATTACAATCATATGTTCAGCATCCTTTAGCTGGATACATTTGTTCCCTGTAGGAAGTTTATAACTTGTAAAAGGAGTTTTATGCAGAATACAAATTGGGAGTATTACATGACAACCTCTTGAGGACACTGAGTTGTGCAAACAACATCACTTTATCTGACGTAGTAGCTTTGGATTGGTCTATGTGTTCACCCTAGGGTTGTCTGGAATTATAGATCAGGGACATCACTGTCATACCCCAGCTGCTGCAGAAAGCTACTGGAAGAAAAGGAGATTTATGAGTATTTTGATTGTACTGAACCAAGAATACAGGAGCTATACAACAGGGAGCTTGGTGGCTCTAAATTGTAGGCATTATGCAAAAAGAAAATGCAGAGTTGGGTGTCAAGGGAGTCCTCCAGGAGCAATAGGACATCTTTGTAAAATCTCTAAAGAATAAATTTAACAGTTATTAAAGAACACCACCCTGTTGTTGCAGGCACTGAACTTTATATTACAAGAAGAGATACAAGGGATTTTCAGGAAAACATCTGTCATTTAACAGTGATAGTGACCTCAGCACTGACAAGCAATCCAAATCCCAGTTGAGGAGAGTTATTTACCTCTTTGTGGTGGCTGAGTTTGAAGCTCTAACATTAGTGGGTTATTTAATATACTGGTCTGTTGAGAACCTCTGACGCAGAAGGAAAAAATTGTTTGGAATAACTATGATTAATAAGTTCTTGTATATGAGACACTCATGAATTATTTCCCTTTCATTATATTAAATTACCAGGTTGTGATTTTGATAATTTTAACCAAAGGCCTGTGCAAACCTTACGGAGTAAATGTAACGTAATCTTTAAAACACATCATGAAAGATCAAGACTATGTTAAAATGAATGTGAAAAAAAAAAACAAACCAAAAACCTGAATTACTGTATTTTTACCGAGAACTTACCAAGCCAGTACTTCCATTTCTCTTTTATCTTAAACAAAAAATTTGCAGTGATTTAATTAACAGTAAAAAAAACACTAAAATTTAAATGTTGAGAGCCAACTAAGCACTCCAGGCGCTGCTACGTATTTAATTTTTGCAAAAATCTGCAAGGAAGGTAACATTACCTTCGTTTCCTAGATGAGAAAATGGAAGCTTTTTTCATTTAAATGTTTTTCCCAAGATGGACAGATGGACGGAAGTAGAAAATGATACAGTGAGGGGAGGGGGTGGGGAACAGCAGGGAAGGAAGATCTGTTGAATCCCAGGGCTAATAAGCCATGTTACACTATGCTGCCACAAGAAATGACGTTTTTATTTGTGTCAGACATATGAATACTAAAATCTATCACTTGAAAGGGAAAGCATTAATACTGTAAGCTGATCATGAGCTCCCCCTATGCTCCATGCCTATATATCCAATTGCTTACTTGATATCACCGTATCATGGCAATGCCAACTTAACATGCCCCCAAATTGATTTATCATCTTCTTCACCTACACCTTTTATTCCCGTATCTCCTACCTCAAGGAAAGGTGTCAACATCTACCCAGTTGCAAAGAAAAGTGGATTAGAAAGAAATACACAAAAACTGTTAATGGTGCTATTATCTAGGTGGTTGTATTCTAGATGTTTTTTTATTCCTTACATCTCTGTATTTTCCAGATTCTTTTTAAACATTTACATTATAAACATGACACATGATTATATCCTTATTATGTAAAAAAAAGAAAAACAGAAATAAGCAGTTTTTAAAAAAAAGTTTCACAATGCAATTTCCCTTTTCACATGTAAACACTATCGTTTCCAACTTTTCTTCTATGTAAATATATCACTTTTATTTTTGTGCATTTCTACACAAATATATAGTTTGGAATTTATACATATATAGTTCTTCCAAGTAAAACTCTAATACATACATTTTAACTCCTTTTTTCCTCTAAACAATATGTCTTGGAGATTTTTCCACCTCAAAACACACAGATCTTTCTCATGGTTTCCAATGGCTATAGAATATTGGGAGTATTGTTATGACTTTACATTTTAATCATTCCCTTGTTGCTGAGTATTTAGGTTCCCAGTTTCTCATTATTACAAATAATGCTACAAAGACCATTCTTTTATACTGTTTCAGCATTTCTTAGACACACTTTCCCCTGACATTTTTTCATCTCTCAGGCTGCGTCTTACAATTGATGGCATCTTACCACTATCAGCCAGGTGGTATTTGTCGTGTTAAAAACCTTGACATCTTCTGGCAAAAGCAAAGCATTAGCCTCAATACATTTTAGATGAAGTGAAATCAATTATCTTTGTATTCATGCACATTTCAGGCATTTGTGATCTCAAGCAAATGAATAGCTATTTATTGGTGGGATGGCTGGATCAAATAGTATGTGCATTTTAAATTTGGCTAGTTCCAAATTGCCCTCCAAATAAGATGAAACAATTTACTCAGCCATCAACCATGCAGAAGGATTTTTTTCACCAAAAGTGGCTGTAAGTCTTTGAATGTTTATTAACATAATGGTTGATACATGGGAGTTCTTTATTGACTTACTCTTTGGTTTCTTGTACATATTGCAAATATTTTCTCCCCCTTTACTACTCCTTTCAACTTTTGTTTAGTCTTTCACCCTGCAGTCATTTCCTTTATGTACCATATTTGTCAATATTTTTCTCTACATCTGCTGGAGCTTATATCTTACTGAGAAAAACCTGTGCCCCAAAATTGAAAGTTTCTTACATTTTAATACTTGTGTAGGGGTTTTTATCTTTAGCTCTTTAATCCACTTGAAATTTATTTTTGTTGGTAGTATGACATAGGTAGGCCTTTTCCCAGTGTGACTATTCGGTTTCCGAACCATTTATAGGCTACTTTAGCTTTTATCTGTGATTCAAAATTATACCTTTATCATATACTATATATTTACATAATATTGTTTCTTTAATGTTTCACTTACCTATTATCTACTTGTATTTGATATAGTGTTGTTTTGTTATACATTTCTAGTAAGAAACATATGCTAAATTTTCATTTTTTTAAATTTTGTTTTTATTTGCAGATGAACTTTTGAATCAGTTTAAATGGCATACTCTGCTAATAATACACTAATATCCATTTTCCCCTTTCCTCAAATAGAACCTCTGCTTTTTAGGTAGAAGGTTGTCCTATCAAGTACGTACAATTCCCACCCTGTTGGCAGGTGCATTCATACGGCTGTTATAAGCAACGGAAATAATGTACAAACACAGGTGCAATTTCTGGGACCTTTTCCTACTGTGAAGGTGTGTGACTCTCTTCTCTTCTTCCTCTCTGCTGATGAAAACAGAGACAGGATGAATGGAGATTAGGGGTTTTGAAGATGGCAGAACAACACAGAGGGAGCCTCAGTTTACCTAATCCCTGAAAAAGGGCACCAACACCCTTGCTTTGCTTACCTGAACTTTTATATGAAAGACTTCAACCTTAGGCCACTGTTTTTAACCTTCTCTTATAGACAACACTAAGTAACAAAATCCTATTCGAATAGTAACTCACTTATGTTCATTTGAGGATAATTAACATCTGGACATTAAATTTTTACAAAATGGAACATGTAAAGTTTACTCCTCATTCAGGCATTTTATACCCTTTATTAAAAGGTGTAGTTTTCTTCATATGGAACTTGCACCTTCTCCATAAAGTTTATACCTAAATAACAGATTTCTACTGCAAGTTAGATTTTTTTAAAATTACATTTCTAATTAGCCATAGTCTATAGAAAGCTATAGATTTTCATGTTAAACTGTTAAACAAAAGTACCTTTTATTATTTCTAATGGTTTCATTTTGTTTTGTTTTTGATAGACTGCACACAAAAGCATGCATGCCCAGGGTCCGGGGCTGGGGCCTGGCGGTAGCGGTGGGCAGCAGGAGAGGGAGAATCTTAAGCAGGCTCCACAACCAGTGCAAACCCTGAAGCAGAGCTCCACTTCACGACCGAGATCTGACCTGAGCTGAAATCAAGAGTCGGAGGCTTAACCAACGGAGTCACGCAGGTGCCCCCATCTCTAATAGTTTTTCAATTAATTATCTTGGATGCATGATCTCCACATCACACTGCCTGAAATAATGACTGTGTTCTCTCTAATAGGTTTCTTCTCGTCATGTGATTGTACGTCCAACAGGCTTGTTCCTGTCTGAAATATGGATGTTTGCTGAAGGTTTCTGATAGACATCCTCAGCCAAGTTAAAAAGCTTTCTATTTCTAGCCTGGCAGGATTTAAATCTGGATGGAGTATTAAATTTTAGCAAATGTTTTTCCAGCATCTGTTGAGATTATGTGATTTTTTTATCTGCCTTTTTAAGTTACAGTAATAGATTTCCTAAAGTATTTGAAGTTACATTAATAGATTGTGCTTTATGCTTTGATAAACCCTACTCTTAGATTTAATTTGCTAATGTTTTTTCAAATACATTTGCTTCTAAGTGAGATGGATCTATAGTTATCTTTGATAGACATTATGAAATAAGGGTTCTGCTAGCCTGAGATCAAATTGAGAGGTATTTCAGATTTCTGTGTAATCTTGAAAGCTTAAATAAAATCGGAATTCTCCCTTAAATTCTCTAAAGTTGTTTCATTTTAAATGCAAGCATTACAAGGACCATGTTTTCTTTTGTAACTGGTTTATTAACTGATTGCAATCTACTTGTTAATTTCTAACTTACTGCATTGTGGTAACAGAACAGAGCCTGTATGTAATTTCTTCGTGGCCTGCTTCATGGTCATTTTTCATAGTATTTGAAAAAAAAATACTCTATTAAACTTTTTGAATTACATGGTTCAAAATCAGCGTCAATTTTGAACTCTTCAGCCAAAAATTTCTTAAGAGAGCTGTATTCAAATATTTAGCTAATTGCAAATTTGTTTTTCGTCAACAGTTTTTCATTATAATTTGATACCATGTTGTTGTAACATTGTTTTGACAATTATTTCTGAATCCTTCCATATTGATTTTCTAAAATATTTTTATTGTGCCCTTTTTCCTAAAACAAGTTTGACTCAAGATAGAATCCTAAATTCAAAATTTTCCCATGCACCTTTAAAAATAACAGCATCTTCTAGCATCCCAACGTACAGATGACAAATCTGAGACCAATGTGATTCTTTCTTAGTTTTTTTTTTTTAATTTTTTTTTATTTTATTTATGATAGTTACAGAGAGAGAGAGAGAGAGAGAGGCAGAGACACAGGCAGAGGGAGAAGCAGGCTCCATGCACCGGGAGCCTGACATGGGATTCGATCCCGGGTCTCCAGGATCGCGCCCCTGGGCCAAAGGCAGGCGCTAAACCGCTGTGCCACGCAGGGATCCCCTAAATTAGTTCTCTTTAGAAATTCTAAAGTTGTTTTCATTACCCTAAGATTACAGAAATTTGTCATGATATATTTTAAGTGTCTCCTTTTTCATTATTTTTCCTCAGTACTTTAAATATGTGGTCAGTCTTTAATTAAAAAAAAAAATATTTTCCTGTTACTTCTTTTACTCAATCTTTCTGTTCTCAACTCCTGGATCTCAAACACACACACACACACACACATACATTCATTCATTCAAAAATATTTACTGAGCATTTATCCATGCACCTGACACTGTGATAGATGTAGGATATTCTCTATATATGGCTCCTAATCTCATGAAGTTTCATTTTAAAGGGATGGTGTTTGCCTGGATCTTCTGTCTCAACTTTTCTCATAATTTCCTTCTTCTGATCTTTTCTTCTATGATTCTGGTAGTATCCTTCAGCTTAAAATTTTGGCTCAGTAATTTGATTTTCAGACATGTTTATTCAAACTTGGCCTAAAACACATCTTTATTTTAGCAACTACTATTTTTTATTTCCAAGATATTTCCTTCTCATAGGTTTGCATTTTTCTATTTATTTTATAAGTTTTTTTTTATTTATTCATGAGAGACACAGAGAGAGAGACAGAGGCAGAGACACAGGCAGAGGAAGAAGCAGGCTCCATGCAGGGAGCCCGATGCGGGACTTGATCCTGGTACTCCAGGATCACGCCCTGGGCCAAAGGCAGGCATTAAACCACTGAGCCACCCAGGGATCCCCTGCATTTTTTTAAATTAGTGCAATAACCTCTAAAATTCTTTGAAGATTATAATATATAATACTGTATCTAAGGATTACATATAAAAATATTTATAATTATTGCTTATTATTACATATAATATTAAATTTACTTTAGCATTTGCTAAAATATTTTTAAGTTTAAAGTTGTTGTTTTACCTGTACTGTTGCTCTCTTCCTTAAATGTTTGTTGCTTCTATGTTGTCTGTTATTGGTAAATCAGAACATAGGGGTCAGCAAACTTTTTCTGTAAAGGTCCCGTTACTATTTTAGGCTTTGGAGGCCACCATTAGGTATCTGTCACGTATCTTTTTGTTTTCTACAACCCTCTAAAAATGTAAAATCCATACAAAAACAGGCAGTGGGAGGCTTGCAGATGGTGGTTTGTAAAACTACTAGATTTTTCAGTATTGTTACCTGGTTTATTTTCTCAATTTGAGTGAAATTCTGTGGCAGATTTTTATTACAAGGAACCTGGATTTTAATTGTGTGAAGGAGGAGGGAGGAATAAGTTGGAAAAATGGACAGCCACTAGGTTTTACTGTTTACCCATTTTCTAACTATGAGGAATCAAAGCCCCTTATGGTATCCACAAACACCTAGGGCATTAGCACACTTTGATGGCTGCTATAAATATGCTCTGGAGTCTACTACTACAGACGTTTCACTCTAATTAGCAAACAGCAAGCTGTGGTATGGCTTCTGACTGGAGGAGTATCATGGACCAAGACTCCTAAACCAGGGACTAGCCTAACTACTCAGTCCTTCAATAACCTGGCTTACCATACTACAGCCACCCACTCTGACAGCTGACTCAAAAAATGGAGGTGTAGGCCACCTGGGTGGCTAAGTCGGTTAAGCATCCGACTCCTGATTTAAGCTCAGGTCATGATCTCAGGTTTGTGAAATCCAGCCCCATGTCAGGCTGCACACTGAGGATGGAACCTGTATCAGATTCCTTCTCTGCCTTCTCCCTTTGCCCACCACCCCTCCCCTCTTAAAAAAACAAAAACAAATAAATAAATAAAAATGGAGGTGCTTCCTTAACTTTCATCTCTATGTGGACTGAGGCTCTCCATTTCACCAAAATCTGGTTCCTTCTTTGGTATCTTCTAGAAATGCTTCACAGAAACTTTGGTGTCTTTCCAGTGTTGTATGAATCACTGCATGGTTTCTGTTATTTTAATAGAACTGTAGAAGGACTTGAATCCAATATGTCATTTTGATCTAGACCTCTCCCCAAATTCATAATTTATATTTATCTAATAACTAAGCTTCTTATACTTGGTCCCTTCTACACTCTTGGTCACCTAGGAGGCCATCTTATCACCAACAACTCTATCTCACCCCTACCTCAAACATAGTCTTTTAAAAAAAATTTTAAACAAAAACTAGTAAAATCAGGAGAAGGGGAAGGGAAATGCGGGAAGAGACTAGCATGACTGCTTCTGAAGAGGCCCAAATTGGTGGCAGCATGGACTGAATTTACCACACCCAAGGCCAGCCTTGCAGGCCCCCCTGATTTTGTCTGCATACCAAATAGAGAACCAGCTATCTGGGTAGGAACTATCAAATAAAGTCACACTGTTAATCTAAAATATAAACTGTAAAATAAATAAATTAATTAATTAAATAAAATATAAACTGTAACTATCACAAGGACTAAAACACTTCTGCCTGCATGACTACTCCATTTTCTGTCCATCAGAACTACCGTGGATTCCAAATTGTAATCAAGTTTGTCATTAATGCCTCTGAAATGTATGCTCAAAAATGGTGAAAGTGATAAATCTTATGCTTAGGTGTATTTTACACATACATAAAGTTTGTATTTACAGCAAGGACAATTTGGTAGGCAAAGTAAACGTCAAATAATGTAAGTCTGATAATAAGATAATCTGATACTATCTATGTCTAGTTAAAAACAACCTTACCAATAAAAACAGAATTATCAAATACATTTTGCCGTGCATTATCAATATTTGCCCTTGTAGTTCTTTTTTCTATATGTCCATGACTTTTGGTATACAAATTGCTGCATATATTTTATTTTCACCTCATTCTTAGAAAGCGTTAATGGCTTTTTAGATATGCTACATAATACTGTACTATTCTAAAATATAATAGTATATTATAAAATATTAAGATTTTAAAATGCAATTAAAATTAAATAATTATAAATACAAAATAAGTATATTTTATAATATGCTATAGCATAGTCATATAAAATATAAGAAATTTGTAACACAGATAGTTAAATCTTGGCAACTCTAAGGAACCATTCTGCCTCCTGAACCAGGGTCATAAATTCAAATGTTTACAGGCACAGGCAGTTAATATAAATATGTTAAGTCTGAGACACAAGGTTGGAGAAGCAGGAAAGGAACAAAACATACAGAACTACAGATGCCATACTAAAAGAATTTGGATGTTCACTGACATGTACAAAAAGCCAGTGAAGAATTTCAAGTAGAGAATGATACAACAGAGAGCTTGTTGTATGGGAAAACAGTTCTATTACTAGAACTTCAACTTGTAAGAATTACATAATCTAATGGGAGAAAAAGAACAAGAACAAAGTCCAATTTCCTGACTCCTCTAAAAATTTGCAACAGATCATTCCAGTGCTTTTGTAAGATATTATGAGAATTCCCGAAACCTGTGCCTGTTGACTAAAGGGCAGAAACTCCTGTTTTGATAGAGGAGTTACAGGCACTAGAAATCTGAGGACACTAGAAATGTTCTTGAAATGCAATCACTGAACACTACCATCAGAATGACTTGGGTATCTATTAAAATACATCACCCCCCAATCAATTAATCAATCAATATAGTAAGAAAATAAAATAAAATAAAGTAAAATAAAATAAAAATAAATCATCCCCCCAAAATATGGTCTAGTAAATCTGGGATACAGGTGGTCCCAAATCCTTACTTTTACAAAAATTTAAGAGCTACTGCCCTTTGTTTCCTTAGAAAAACCTCTTCTGAAGAGTGAATAAAGGGAACAAAACCCATTCTCCTCTTAAAACTGATCTTGCGGGAGGCCTGGGTGGCTCAGTCGTTGAAGAGTCTGCCTTCGGCTCAGGGAATGATCCTGGAGTCCCAGGATTATGTCCCACATTGGACTCCCACAGGAAGCCTACTTCTCCCTCTGCCTATGTCGCTGCCTCTCTCTCGGTCTCTCATGAAAAAATAAATAAAATCCTAAAAAAAAAAAAAAACCCATAAAACAAAAAAGAGCTTCATTTAAAAACAGAAGGCCGCCATGGCTGGTGAGAAGAACAATAGGATATAAAGCAGGAACACTAAGCCAGTCCTGATTACCATGATAAGGAGTTTGGATTGTACAGATACAAAAAGCAGGAGATTAGTATTATCCAAATTATATTTTTAGAAGATTATACTTCTGTGTGGAAAACTGAATCTAACAGGGCAATACTAGAAACAAGATTAGTTAATGAACTATTTGGATAGTCCAGGAAAGAGATGATGGGGACTTGAAGTGGGATTGGTAGCAGCAGATGTGGAAGAGTGGGCAGATACATTTTAGAAATAGAAAACACAGGCTTTCCAATAGACTGGAGGTGGGACATAATAAAAAGGGAAGACCATATAGGTCAGATGCTGCTAGGCATCCAGGTTAAACAACTGTATGAGTTGTAAATAAATTTCTTTGATTATTATAACTACATGTTTAGCTCTTTAATAAACAAGTAATATTTGGATAACAGAAATTGAAAGATTATTAAAGATATCATAAACTCTTATCACAATAGTACTGAAAATATAAACTCTAAGGGTCACAAAAATTAATCTGTCTGCAAATTAAACTATAAATTATCTAATAGGATACATATAAATCTGAATTTCTGAAGTAAGTACAACAAAATATACTTTATTAATAATAATACCTCACAAGTAAGATAGTCTGAACAAAGGTTTTTACATGTTTCCCACAAAACCTACTACTTAGATGTTATTTATCTTTTATTCTAAAACATTTACAGGGCACCTGGCTGGCTCATTCAGTGAAGCATGTGACTTGATCTCGAGGTTTCGGAATTTGAGCCCCATGCTGGGTATAGATTACTTAAAATCTTTTAAAAATCAAATAAATAAATAAATAAATAAATAAATAAATAAATAAATAAATCATTTTCTTAGAAGTTGTTACACACATTCTTCTTATACAGGATTCTTTCTGAAAATTTTAAATCTTAAGTTACTAGGGCCACCCTTTTTTTTTTTTTTTTTAAAAAGACACCCTCCCTACTACAAAAAGAACCCACTAATTATAATCCAAATGGATCTGTTCTCCTTTTATCTTACCCTTACACAAATATTTTTAAGTAAAGGAGAAATTAAATAAAAAGTAAATAAATGAGAAGACCACTGATCAAGTCCTACTATCCTTAAAATTTTAACTCCTGAGCACAAAGGCTTTCTGAAGCCTATTTAAATATCAGACTCTTAGCTGGGATCCAAATTTCTCCAGTCTTCAACTAACCTTCTCTTACTTGGCTATAAATCCCTATAAGTGGATACAAAGGATTTATTTATTTATTTTTTTTTTTAAAGATTTTATTTATTTATTCATGATAGTCACAGAGAGAGAGAGAGGCAGAGACACAGGCAGAGGGAGAAGCAGGCTCCATGCACTGGGAGCCTGACGTGGGATTCGATCCCGGGTCTCCAGGATCGCGCCCTGGGCCAAAGGCAGGCGCCAAACCGCTGCGCCACCCAGGGATCCCGATACAAAGGATTTAAAGCGTAAAGATAAACAAATCCAGCTCCCAACAATGAACCCATATTAGCCCCCCAAAATGCAGTTTTAAATGCTTTGTATGCAAAAAGAGAAATTACCTGTGAAATTCTACAAATGCCTATATGTTCATGCACTTAATGCTTTAAAATTACATAATATTCCCATATATTCATCCACTCAATACCTCAAAATTTTGAGAAGCTAACTTATTTCACTGCAAGTCCCCCTCTCAAAAGAAGCCAGAATAAAGATTCAAAGAAACAAGAGCACTACTTTTCAGTGACAGAGATGGTCATGTGAAAATAGACCATCTATCAATCTCATCTTCTTTTGCAGTGTAAGCCTACAAACTACAAAAAGTTTAAAAAAAAAAAAAAATATTCGAGAGAGAAATATTTCTTTTTTAGAAAAGAGATCGTTTGCTTCTTGGTTCTTCAGCTAAAAACAGACACGACAAAAGAACTAACACAACTATAAAAATCATTTGTATCCAAATGTATTTTCAAGAAGATTTCAAGATCTGACACAGGCACAAAGAAAAGGAATTAAAACAAGTATAAACAAGTCAGTTGTAGACTGACCTCAACTTGAAATATGCTAAAAAATATTTTAGTAGTACTTTAAAAAAATGATTGAAGTAATTTTTTTTAATTCAACTCTTCTCATTTATGTGAGCTAAATTCCTACATTAAGGCAAAACCTCATTTTACTCATTTAATTGATTAATGGTTTCATTTAAAATTGCTAATCCAGGGAAGGTTTTTGTAAAAATCGTTTTATTGCTACAAAGGGAAACATGGTCACAAAAAGCCTTTAAGCGTATCTTAACGCAAATTACTATTCAATGTCCAATGCCATAAAAAAATACACAGTCAGAGCACAAAATACTTGCCCAATTTATCTCTTCTAGGGTAAGTATTCAAAACATTAATGCACACTTGAATATATACTCCCAACAGCAGCATTTAAGTTCAAATGATTAAGTAGATATACTAACAATACACATCTGTTATCCTTAACACCAATAAAGTAATAAAAATTAAGCTTAAAAATTATACAAACAATTTATCTAATCTAAGTTTGGTAGCTATAAAAACTAAACTAAAATAGTCTTACCTTCATTTTATTAAACAAAATGGCAAACATTTAGAAATTATATAAAACAAATTTGAATGTGTGGAATGCATGCAACATGGGTGTTAATTCTCATATTTTAAACTATTAAAATTCTTACCCTTTTCCATATTAGGAGAGAAATTTAAAGCTTCTTTTAAATCTAACACCGTATATTTAATTTTCTTCAGGTTGGTCAACAGGGAAGTTAACAGGCTCTTCCTTTGCTTCTCCTTCCCCCACTGCCTCTCCTTCCCCCACTGCCTCTCCTTCCCCCACCGCCTCACCTTCCCCCACTGCCTCTCCTTCCCCCACTCCCTCTATGTCCCCTGCTTCCTCTGTGTCTCCCACTCCTTCTTCTCCTCCTCCTTCTCCCACTTCCTCTGCTTCCTCCACTTCTTCTGCTTCCTCTACTTCCCCCACTTCCTCCTCTTCTTCCTCCTCCTCCTCCTCTTCTTCAATAGGTTCATCAATTTTTTCTTCCTCTTCCTCATCTCCTTCTATTTGTTGATCTTGAGAATGATCTTGAATTTCAAAAGGATTCTCACCCTAAAAAGCATAAGGAAAAACAGCTTTTAAAATCAGGACATTAAAAAATAATAATAATAAATAAATAAATAAATAAAAGCAGGACATTCATCTTTGTTATCAGTGAACTTATTTGCTATGACATTAAAAATAAATACAGTTTGAAACTTTTTATTTTAACTTATGACAAATCCACTAAATATCTATTCAGTACTTATTTTCATATCACTATGGGTATATAAATTACTAAAAGCATTACTATACATTCCATAAACTGGAACAGTCAAAGGCCACATTTTCCTAACTGAATTTCTAAAATCATATGACAAAAGTAAATTTGTGAGTTTTAGTAGGAACAAAGTAAATAAAGCAAAGATTTATGTTCTACTAAATTATGCCACGATTCAATCTACTACCTACTGTGGCAGGATCTCTATAAAACACTCAAATGAAAATCAGGTCTTTTTAAAAATTCAAATGAATGAAAATCAGGTACCTATTGGATACACCTTACTTTTTCTTTATGGAAAGTAGATAAATATTTAATTCACTATGGGCACCTGAGTGGCTCAGTCGGTTAAGCATCTGGCTTCAGTTCAGGTCATGATCTCAGGGTCCTGGGATCGAGCCCTGCACTGGGCTCCCTGCTCAGCAGGGAGTCTGCCTATCCCTCTCCAGCTCTGCCCCTACTCCTGTGGTCTCTCTCTCAAATAAATAAATAAAATCTTTTTTAAAAATCTGTAATTTACTAACATTCACAGATACAACTTTATTAATTTTTATAAATACTTGAATTATGTGTCTGGATTGTCTCATAGGCCATATCAGAAGGCTATATTAATACAGTAAGAAATGAAGAGGCGATGAAGTTTATTAAACAGTAAAGTATAAGACTGGTATTCTAGGGCAGCCTGGTGGCTCAGCAGTTTAGCACTCCCTTCAGCCCAGGGCGGGATCCTGGAGACCCGGGATCCAGTCCTACATCAGGCTCCCTGCGTGGAGCCTGCCTCTCCCTCTACCTGTCTCTCTAATAAATAAATAAAATGTTTTTAAAAATAATTAAAAAAAAAAAAAGACTGGTACTCTACTTCAAGATCCATCAGGTAGGAAGCATAGGATGAACTGAAGTTGCAAGAGAAGAAATATTAGTGAGGGAGTTACTCTAATAATTCAGGAAAGTGTAAAAGATGTAGCAGCATATTAACAGAATATGTAAATTAAGATGGGGAAAGTGGAAGAAGCAAATATATGCTTTATATAATTAGAATTTAAGATGTCTAAATGTCTAAGAGGCAGCTGTAAATTCACAATTCAAGAGAGTTCAAAGTAAGACATTTAAATTTGTGAATTGTTTGCACAGAGTGAATACTGAAGCCAGGGAAATAAGCAGAATAAAAGGGCCAAGGAAGTAAGAATAAAAGCGCTGATGAGAAAACCCACTGAAAATTCAATGCCTATACACAGGGACAAAAGTTAGAGAGAAAAAAAAAGTGCAGGAGGAAATTCAGGATAGTAAAATATTATCCAGCAAAACAAAGTTACAAGAATAAGTGACAGATTAACAGTGTCAAATAAAACAGGTAATACTAGAAAAGAACTGAAAAAGGTCACTAGAGTTGATAATTATTAAGGTTGAATGAGGGTACTTGAGGGATTTATTACACTATCCCTTTTATTTTTGTATGTTTAAAATAGTAAATAACAAAATGTTAAAAAAACGTATTTGAAAATTAAGTCACCAGTTATCTTAGAGCAGATCCAAAAGTAGATGTACATGAAATCGGACAGCAATGACTGCCCAAGAGTAAATCTTCATTATTGTTCTAAGCTCCCCAAAACCACAAGTCCACGTTCCACACTCTGAGACTCTAATTCAGTCAAGAATTAAGAGTTCTCGCTAAAAACCCAAGTTCCTGAATCAATTTCAGACTTTCTGAATGAAAATTTCCAGGAGAGAGATCTGCTGAACTGCATACTTAGGAAGCACTTCACGAGATATTAATCAGAAGTTTGGGAAACTCTTAATTCAGAAGGTCTTAAAGGGGGCCTAGGCAGCTTTTTGTTTGATTTCAGCTTCACAAGGAATTCTAATTACCCATCTCCAACTGACAACTACCAGGTTAAAGAATGGATAATATAGAGAAATTAGAGAGCGCAATGCAAGATAAACTACCTTTTAAAGTACAGTGATAAGAGAAAGGTAAGATGGGAAGGGGCAGAGTATGAAAGGTTAAGTCGTTTTTAGTTTAGGGACCTTATGATTATAAGCATGCCTGTTGCAGACGAATAAAATAAACAGGGAACAAGTAAGATGCCAGTAAGGAGAAAGAAAATTGATAAAACAAGAACATAGGGGAAGGGCAAAAAGGGGGTTATCTTTCTTCACAGATAACAATAAAGGTGAGACTAAGGTACATAAATCTAACGCAAAAAGGAGAAAACTTACAGTTCACATCTAATGGTCTCAATCTCCCTAAAGCAAAAGAAGTGGTAAGATCATGGGAAGTAAAGGGATAAGGATGAAATCTAGAGTGGAAAAGCTTTGAAACAATCACTGAAGGAAGCCCATTACATTGACTGGTAAGAAGCAAAATTACTGGGATCCCTGGGTGGCGCAGCGGTTTGGCGCCTGCCTTTGGCCCAGGGCGTGATCCTGGAGACCCGGGATCGAATCCCACATCGGGCTCCCGGTGCATGGAGCCTGCTTCTCCCTCTGCCTGTGTCTCTGCCTCTCTCTCTCTCTCTCCTGTGTGTGTGTGTGACTATCATGAATAAATAAATAAAATCTTTAAAAAAAAAAAAAAAAAAAAAGAAGCAAAATTACTGTGAACTGCAATGACCATCTAGAAAACACAGTACAGGCCCAATTCCATGACATTTGTAGCGAGACCGTTAATAAAGGCAACCATAGACACAGGCATAGTGCTGGGAACTGCTAAGTGGTAGAACAAGTACGTGAGGAATTTTAGAACAGCAGCACTGCTTTGTTATAAGGTCTGACCATGAATATCCAGGCAAGGGTGTGAAGGTAGAACAGGTGATACGATTGGAGAAATGGGAGAAAGTGACAAACTGGTTATTTTCATAGGACAAAGATTAAAAAGATATTTTGTCAGAGAACTTAATGGTGAAAGAGTTTTAAATGAGGACCAGAGCTAACCATGGGCAGAGGATGTTCTGTGGAATAACAGGGAAGACAGCAGAGAGGAAAGGTGAACAAAGGGATACCAGTGAGTAATGGGACACCAGTGCTTCTTGAATTTTAACATTTAACATGTTTATGATTCAATTAGGATCTTGTTCAAATGAAACTGCATTTCTAATGAACCCCCAGGAGATGGCCAATATTGCTGGTCCGTGGATCACATTCATAGGGAAAAATTCTAGAAGAGTTCTCAGTTCAGGTACTTTCTCAACAATATTCCCATAAGCAGGACACTCTATGAAATGACTCAAGTGTAGCTTGAGAAGTCCCATTTGTATTCTTATCTCATTAAATATTACTTTCATACATCAAAAGAAACCATCATTAACTTCTCAAAAGTTTGTGATATATAGCAAGGATAAAAATTAAATTTTTTTCTAATTTAACAATGACGCTCTTACCTTTTTGATGCCATATCTCCCAAAAAACTGAATTTCAGTTAGGTCTGTAGTCACTATTTTTTTTTTTTATTGCATTACTCTGTTATAATTTTTGCATTCACCTTTTAAAAACGGTATCAATAATGTAGTTAAAATGACAAATATGACATATTAGAAAATAGGACCCCTCAGGAATAAGCTGAAAGAACTGAGATTTATTTTAGCTTCTAAGTCACTTGGTTGACGTGTATGTTAATGGTCATTAAATATATATATCAGGCTTTTTCACTGAGCACCTGTTAATCACTACAATAGTCAAAATGAACAAAACTTCGCTAATCCATAAAATCAAGATTTAGTTACAAATATAAATATCACATTTACAAATTTTCAACATAATGGCTGTCTTCACTGTAGGATGATTTTAAATGAGGTATTATCTTACAAAGACTCAAAAGCTAACCTCTAAAATAGTATTATTCAGGAACTTGACATATAAGTTCTTATTTGTAAAGTATATATAATATGTAAAGAATTTTATGTGAAGAAGGAATACCACAATAACATATAGTTAAAAATTCTAACAAGCAGTGTACCAGGTGTACCCAATTGTTCACATCTGCATTAACTAACATTTGGGGCAAACCTGCTGGCCTCCTGATTCTATGAGGGAGCTTTTTCTGAAGCAGCATATCTGACCTCCTGCTTCCCCTCCAACTTTTATCCAAGGAAGAAGAATAACTTATCCAATTAGTAACGCTTAGAAGAAGAAACTGGGCATGTACAACTTAGCCTTTCTGGGTCCCCTCTTTTGGGTCTTCCTAGCAACAGAAAAGGTACATTCTAGTCTACTGTAGGCCATGTGGTAAAGTAGAGGAAGCCTATTGCTGTCTACCTGAACCAGTAATAGAGGCTGGGGAGAGGTTAAGTTTATCTAACTTAGAAGTTTAATACAGAAGGTCCACAGTAAGTAACTACACACATAAGACATATCCCCTAAGTCGCCCTTTATTTAAAAATGAAGAATAAAGGTGACATTTTGAACTTCTATCAGACTCCTGCATATCTCTCAAATGATCCACAGTTGAGAGAGAGATAAGGGAGGAATGGCTTATTGTTTCCTCACCCAACAATTAGGAAAAAAGATATTTTATCTACATGCAAGATATTAAGTAAAATTCTTCTTAATATTGCACTATATCTACATATCATAGTTACTATGTCACCATTTAATTATAAAGATACAAGGATATAACCTAAAAAGGTTTGCCCTAATATCTTACCTTAACAAAACGTTCATATCGCGCCTTCACTATTGGATTATTTAAAATGCTTGTAGCAGTCAAGACACTCTCTCTTTTTATTTGCTCCTTATAAGCCTATGAAAAATAGAATACACTGAGGTACATGAAAACTATTCCATGAAAACATTTCTATAATTAATATTGTATGTTCAAATTATTAGATTTAAATGATTTACTTTCTGGCAAATTAAGCTATAAAGCAACAATGGCTACTGTGACCACAATCTAAATCATCCATGGATTCAAAGAATAAAGATTCAATAAGCCAATCAGACTCATTAAAAAACAGTCACCAAATAAATGTCTAGACCTACTAGACAGTTGCTTTCTCTCTTTCCTACTCTACATGCACATCCCCCTGCCCTAACTATTCCAATTACTAATTTTCATGTTATCAAAAAAGAAAGAATAGGGGTATCTGGGTGGCTTAGTCAGTTAAGTGTCTGCCTTTGGCTCAGGTCCTGGTTTCAGGAGCCCCAGGATCAAGCCTCGCATCAGGCTCTCTGTTTGGTGAGGAGTCTGCTTCTCCCTCTGCCCCTCGTGTCACTTGTGCTCTCTTGCTCTATCAAATAAGTAAATATTTTTTAAAAAGAAAGAAAGAATAATTTTTCATGTTACTAGAGTAATTAGTCCTCCTTTGGACTGTATTTAGCACAAGACTATATTATACAAAGGAGGAATGGTAATAATATGGAATGTCTAGTTACCAAAAAGGTGTCAAGAGAATATCAAAAGAGAAAGGACAAACATTTATTTTATTTTTTTTTAAGTTTTTACTTAAATTTTTTTTAAAGATTTTATTTATTTATTCAAGAGAGACACACAGCGAGAGGCAGAGACACAGGCAGAGGGAAAAGCAGGCTCCATGCAGGGAGCCCAATGTGGGACTTGATCCTGGAACTCTGGGATCACCCACAGAGCCAAAGGCAGATGCTCGACCGCTGAGCCACCCAGGGGTCCCAGGACAAACATTTTCTAAAGGAGATATGTGCTTAAAGTGGCTAACAATGTCTGAGTTAAATGAGGACCACATTCATACAAAACATAAATTTAAGACTCAGGTATGCTCTATTTAAAACTTAAGTCTTTAGAGGAGCCTGAGTGGCTCAGTCAGTTAGGTGGCTGACTCTTGATTTCGGCTCACGTTATGTTTTCAGGGTCCTGGGACTGAGCCCCAAGTGGGGCTCCACACTCAACTGAGAGTCTGCTTCAGGATTTTTTCGCTCCCTCAGCCCCTCCCCCTGCTCACTCACACATCCTCTCTCTAAAATAAATGAATAAATAAGTAAATCTTAAACATAAAACTTAAGTCTTTGATAATTGAATTTTTAAATTTGCTTCTCAAACAAGCTAGTTTCCAACAATATAAACTAGCTTGTTTGAAATTGGACTTTATAAAATCAACCAACATAAAAGCAGAAATACACCAATCAAAAGAAAACAATACATTTTTCCAAGAATTTTTGAGTAAATTCTAATCAGAAACATAATGATTGATAGTAACTGATAATACTAGTTTATTTTTCCCAGCCATCAGGGGGATGGAGGCCACACATTTTTTTTTTAGATCTATAATACACACAGTCTCCCTCTCTCTCTCCTTCCCTCCCTAGAGGCCTCCCTCTTCTCATTTAAAACTGTTTTGTATCAACTTAAAAAAGAGGGTCAGTTCAAGGAGTATGATTTCCTGAAGCCTTACATTATATAAGCTTACACTAGTCAGGAACCACTTTAAGTGTTTTTCATACTTTAACTTAATCTTTAAACAGTCACGTAAGAGTAAAATGATTATCCACCCCGATTTTACAGATAACGAAACTTAGACAAAGAAAGGTTAATTCATTTGCTTACCACATGTTAAATAGTGAACCAGAATTCAAACCCACAAATTCTTGCTTCAGAGCCCAATCTTAACCACCATGCTTAACTACTATGCTATACTGCCTCTCTAGGTATCTTTACAGTTTTTTACACATGAGATTAAGAAAGCTGTATGCAAGCAAGTAACTATGAAACAATGGCCTTTAAAAGACAATAAAAGATTGATGAATAATTCAATGACTTCATTAAAATAGATCAAAACTTACCTGCTTTCCTTTGATATGATCAGGAGATTTTAAGTGCTGCTGCACTGAACCATGTAAAGCAGGGATATACACACTGCATGCACTGCAGTGAACAGTCTCTACTTTCATCATGTGATCATCTGCAGTAACACCTAACCAAAAAAGCCAGTTATTAATAAGAAAAGTAATGATTTACATATATTCTTATTTCTGACAAAACAAGTTGTTATTATTTTGTTTCCATGGTTATTTATAACCCCCTTCATCTAAAAAAAGGATCAAAGTATGTAGGTTATGTTGAGTTTTTCTACCACATCTCATAAATCGGCATATAAATATAGATTAAAAATATGGATAAGAAATAAAATTAAAAAGTATAATTATATTTTCTAATCATATTATCCAATCATGTTTTGAGGCCTAGAAGTCCATCTCCCAAATACATAATATAAAAGAAGATAAATGATGATTTTGTAGTAAAAAAGAGAATTTCCATGATAATAAATGTGGGTGGACAGGGATAGGGAAAAAGATGTCGAAATTGGATTCACAAGAAACAAAATATCACTGGTGATCAATATTTATTACTGGTGAAGGTATAAATATATGCAAGGGAAAGGTGAGAGAGAAAATGGCATTTTATGGGCATTTAATTCAGTATGGCTGGGGCACTGAGAATAAAGAAGAGACAAAAGAGAAAAAGAGCAGGGCCTACACCATGGAGATCTTTGCATACCAAACATAGGAATTTGAAATTTATCCTATAGAGGATGGGGAACCAGCTAAAATTCCTTTTTTTTCCCTTGAAGTAATATAATCATGCAGTAGAATTAGAGGTAAGAAAGACTGGGAGTGAGGAAACTAGTTAAGAAAATAATATAATTGCCAAGAGAACAGATAGAGATTTGAACGAATGCAATATTTAAAGAAGTAAAGAACAGACTTAAATGATATTTAAAGGACGCAACTGGGGATCCCTGGGTGGCTCAGTGGTTTAGCACCTGCCTTTGGCCCAGGGTGTGATCCTGGAGTCCCGGGATCGAGTCCCATATCGGGCTCCCGGCATGGAGCCTGCTTCTCCCTCCTCCTATGTCTCTGCCTCTCTCTTTCTCTCTCTCTCTCTATGTCTATCATAAATAAATAAATAAATCTTTAAAAAAAAATAAAGGACGCAACTGATAAGATACAATACTATAGATGTAGTAAAGTAAAATTACTTAGGACTAACTTTATACTTCTGGCTTTGATCTTGGGGGCCATCCTCCAAGGTTACTAAAAGATAGGTCTGTTGAGTTTTTGTTTTGTTTGCTTTATGGGATGGAGGATGTTCAAAGAGTCTTCAAATTTTTTTGATACACTGTTTCTGTAAGACTGTTAAAGAGAGAAGTCAATAGGCAGTTGGATGTTTGAGACTAGGGTTCAGAGGAGAGACCTGTGCTAAGGATATAAATGTATAGGTAATCAACATAGAGGTGTTAATTTAAGCTCTGCACATGAATCATGATGAATCATGAGGAAAGAATATAAAAGAGAAGATAATGGAAATAAGGACAGAATAGTCCTTAGTTCCAATACCAACTTCTGAAAGCCTTGTAGAGAAAGAGAAGCACAAATAAAACGTCAGAGAAATAAGGAACATTAGGACAGTGAGATACCATGGAACCTGGGGGAGAAAGCAGATTCACAAAGAATAGTGAAAAATGTTGCAGAAGATAATGATTCAGAAGAACCTACAGAAGCTGGTGTTGGGAATCTGATAGATCAGAGCAGTTTTAGTAGACCACTGGTAGCAGAAAGTGGTCTACTGTGGAGAAATAGTAATGGGTAGTAAATAAACAGATTGATGTGGACTATGCTTAAAGCAGCATGGTTGTTCAAGGAGAAAAGCAGGTTTTAGGGGAACTATTGTCTATTTTTCTTTTCTTTTCCTTTGTTCCTTTGGAGATTTTTTTTTAAGATGAAAGCATAGGCTTCAAAGACAAACTAAAAAAAAGGAGAGTTCACTATTAGAGCAAAAGTCCTTAGAGAGATGAAAAGGAATAAAACAGAGGACAGATGGAAGAATTCACTTCCATATAAAGGAAAAGCGGATTTTCCTTGCAAAACTGAAGTGAGAGACGTAACAGTAGACAGTGATAAACCTGCAAACATGGGAAAAGAAAGTCAAAGGAGTTCATCTCTAATAAGCAACTCACAGCTACCACATATGATTATGAACCTGATCACTCTAATGGGCATCATTTACACTGAAATAGGGTATAGTATGTAAAATATACATGTAAAATTCTAAAATAATTTGTTTAAATACTTACCTTCCATAACATCTTTTTCAATTAGTTTAACTACTTCTGTTTGATTATTTGTCTGTTGCTTACGAATAGATGTTTTCTTGAATTTATTCACCATACATTCCTATAAAACAAAATAGGGGGAAAACAGTTTTCAGTGAGCTCTCAGAATATGCTTAGCACCAAAGTCAGCCTATCGAAGATAACATCTGTTACATAAGAACTAATGTCTGTTCTGAAGGAGTGTACAATTCAGTTGAAACAGACTATCATGAAATATAAAGAAATTACTCAGACACTTATAAAAAGTATTTACTTTCAAAATGTATTTTATATCAACAATAGCCAAAGTATGGAAAGAGCCCAAATGTCCACTAACTGATACAATGGATAAAGATGTGTTGTATATGTGCAGTGGAATATTACTCAGCCATCAAAAAGAATGAAACTGTGCCATTTGCCATGATGTGGATGAAGCTAGAATGTATTATGGTAAGTGAAAAAAGCCAGAGAAAGACAAATACCATGGGATTCCTTTCACTCATATGACAAATTTAACTTGGAAACAAAACAGATGAACACAGAAAAAGGGTGAAAAAAGGAGCAAGGGAAACAAACCAAAGGAGACTCAACAACAGAGAACTAAGAATTGAAGGAGGTGGGTGGGGGAAGGGCTAGATGACTGATGGGTATTAAGGAGGGCACTTGTTATGACTGGGTGTTGTATATAAGCGATGAGTCACTGAATTCTACTCCCGAAACCAATACTGTACTGTATGTCAACTAACTAGAATTTAAATAAAAACCTTAAAAGAAAAAAAATGTATTTTAGGCATAAATAACAAGAGAAATCAAAGAGAGCTGGAATAGTTAAGAGGTCTTCTCAGGGCATTTGAGTACTTAAGTCCTAAATGACAAGTAGGAACCAGTTAAGGAATGAAATCACAGAAGAAAATATTCTGAGAGGCACACAATTCTGCAAGGATATGGAGGAATGAATGATCACTCTATTTCTAACCTTGTAACAATTCCATGCTTTTGCCCAAATTAACTGTGTGTACAATTAGCAGTCCAGCTCTAATCCTGTCCTTACACATCCCTGGCCCCAACTATCCTCCCCTTCTCCAAAACCCGTCTATACTCTCACTCCTGGCCCTTCAACTTAACTGTGCCATCTGTGGATATACAAAGTGTGTTCCCTTTTCAATTACTGTTAAGTTCACAGAGGGTGGCCGCTGTGTCTTTGGTCCCTGAACAGCATCTTTTTTCAAGTATTCAAGAAAAACTGTTGAACTGGTGACCACACGCTGATAATATAAAGGATAACAAATAGACACCCACTCTCTGGCTCTGAATTCATATTGCCACTTAACCGAAAGTCACTACACTACTCTGAGCACGATTTTTCAAAATAAAAAGGAGTTGTGATGAAACAATGAACGAAAGTACCCAGAATAGCACAAAGTACACAGTAGACTGTCACTGAATGATACCTGACCTACATCAATAAATAGCTGTTAAAAGAATTCTTTTCCTGACACCTCTGCTAGAAACCACTGTAAAAAATAAAATGTCCTCTCACATTACAAATCTAATATTTATTACAGAGGAATTAACATCTAATTCTGAGTTAATTTTTTTTAAAAAACTCTTTAGGTAAACAATAAACTAAAAAAAAATAATAATAATAAACTAAATCTTTAGAAACTTAAAATGGGAGACAGATGGGAAATTGAAAAAGTAAAAAATAAGATAAAGTGCTTCTCGCCTTAAAAACAGCTACTTAGAGCGTCTGGGTGGCTCAGGTGATTAAGTGTCTGCCTTTGGCTCAGGTCATGATACTGGAGTCCCAGGATCAAGTCCCAAATGAGGCTCCCTGAAGGAAGCCTGCTTTTCCCTCTGCCTCTCTCTGTGTGTCTCTCATGAATAAATAAATTACATCTTTAAAAAATAAATAAAATAAAATAAAAACAGCTACTTACATGCAAAAACTCCATAACTACTTTATCAAATTTGGTTTGTTTCTGAATATGATCTAGTGTTTCTTGGTGTGAAGGACTTTCCAGATGTAGTTCAATATCTTTTTCTTCAAATGTTCGGAATTTACAAAATGAACACGTAAATGCCATTCTACGAAGGAAAAAAAAGTTTTTCTTTAAATATTGCTTTATTTACTTAGACTTCCTAAGACCATACCAATGAAACTAATTTTACCAGCATAAATGATTTCCTTTATTCCATTTTACGGTTGATCTAAATTTAGCTGAAGTCAGAAAAACCAGTATTTCTCTAAATACCTATTTGAACAACACTGTTACTATACCACTTTGCATTTCTGGCCCAACCTGGAGCTACTGGGTACAAATGATGGAATCAATGGATCTATTTAATCTAGTCCTAAACTATCCACTTCAAACCTAGACTAGTTAGAAAGCCAAACCAAACTTCAAAAAATATCAAGTCCCAAAGTTCCACTACTTACTTTATATTCTGTTCCACTCTCAAGCTTGCAATCCACTAAGGCAGTATCAACCAAGCCAAATGGAATATCAGACAACCATAATTCACTCCCTTAGAGCTGTTGGGTGAAAAAAAGCCTGCCCTCTAAGGACCACTTCAGGATGACTGATAAGCCTGAACTAGACAAATTTAGAAGCTCAGGAGCCACTCCACTATGAATTTCCCGTTTCCTCCCATGAAGTGTTCCTGTCTAACATATTCTTGTTACTTCCTTTTCCTTGAATTATGACAACAGTTTCTTAACTGGTTTGTCTCCAGTCTCCATTTTCCAATTAATTAATTCTTTATACCACTATTATATTTATTTTCCTGGTTTAAATTATGGGACCTAGAGCCTACTGCTAGGGTTATATCCTCTTATGTGACATTGGTCAAAATTATTTAACTTCACTGGGTCTTAGCTCTCTTGTCTTATTGATATGAGAACCCTTACAGAAGTATTGTGAGGCTTAAAAAAATTAAAATATAGAAAGCCCTTAGAACAATCTCTGGCACATAGGAATAATTCGATAAATTACTGTCACTTCCTAAAGGAGGCAACAACACTTCACTGCTCAAAAGACTTCTTTGGCTTCACAGACTTCCACCTCAAAAAACAAAGCCAAAACACCTTAAATTGGCATTTAAGAAAGTTTTTAATCTCTCCTGTGTCCTTCTGGCTTTACCCATTAAATACTTTTAACAGTATCTGGCACACCGTATGTTTTCACTTTTTAAATTAGATTACATTTTCAACCCCCACTAGATTCATTTTCAATCTACACAGCTTGCCATTTCCTGAATATCAATGAAATGTCCGTTTCTTTGCTATGACCTCGAGCCATGTCCTCCATCTGGGCTGCCAAACAGCTCCTACGCAATCTTATCCTTCATGAATCAGTTCAAATACTGCCTCCATCCATGTCCCTGATTTTCCTGCACTCCTACACTACACTCCTGCACTCCTAGTGTTCTCTTGTAAGACACTTTGTACTTCTCTTTTGGCACTCTTCCCCACATACTGTTGTCTGTCTGTACTTCTCACACCTCTGTCCCCTTCCCCCCCCAGATTCGCTTATTATACTGAAAGCATTCAATTATCCAAAAAGAACACATCATAAGAATAGTTATGTACTGTCAATCTCTTATCCTCCTAAATCAAAGCAAAACTGCTGATAAATTAAAATAATTTTAGACTATTTTACATGATTCTTCTCCTTAAATGACAATTTAATTGAACTGACATTCTTTGGTTTATATCATCAGATTTATATTTAAAGTTATGGAGGAAACAGCTACATGAAAGTTCAGTTCTTCCATTTTCTCCAAGTCCCACATTTATTATATTAACATGGGTATATTCTATCCAAAGCTACAATTTTTAAAGGGGGAAGTATTCATAGGGTAAATACAAAAATTAATCTTATAATGTAAAATCATCTTCAGATTCCTACGCGCCTGAAAGAGTTCGTTTTAATTTGTTCCCACCCCTGTCAAAAGAAGGAATTCTACCCACAGTGGCAGAGAAAGATACCACAAAGACCAAAAATAGCTGCTTCTTAAAACTAGAACTTCTTTTCATAGGTTAATTCTTAAAAAGCTTAATCCTATTGTTTCTCAAGTCCCAACAAATTATGAGTAACAAATCAGAAAGAACATGGGAAAAAAGTTATTAAAGTTGGACACAAAGATTATGTAAGTACAACATTATACAAGAGGACCTTTGAACAACAAGAGTTTGCAAAGCACAGGTTCCCTGTATGCAGATTTTTTTACAGCACAGTTCTGTAAATGTATCTTCTCTTCCTTAGGATTTTCTTAATATTTTTTTTCTCTAGTTTACTTTATTGTAATAGAGTGTATAAAACTATAACATACTAAATATGCGTTAAATCTACGGTTTGTGTTATCAGTAAGGCTTCTAGTCAACAGGTGGCCATTAGCAGTTTTTTGGGAACCCAAAATTACACATGGATTCATGAATGTGTGGAGGGTTGGCACCCCTAACCCCCATGTTGTTTATGGGCCCCCTATAATAACGAGCTTGCTAAAATCAAAGACAGTCTAAGCAAACAAAAAAATCTGGGAATTAAGATGCAAGTGAATTTTCTTTTACTATATTTTACATAAATAAAATCAACATAATGTTTTACTACATTAAAACCAAATAGTGAGAATCCCTGGGTGGCTCAGCGGTTAAGCGCCTGCCTTCAGCTCAGGGCATGATCCTGGAGTCCCGGGATTGAGTCCCACATCAGGTTCTCTGCATGGAGCCTGCTTCTCTCTCTGCCTGTGTCTCTGCCTCTCTCTCGCTGTGGGTCTCATGAATAAATAAATAAAATCTTAAAAAAAAAAAAAAAAAAAACCACCACCAAGTAGTAACAAAGAATATCCTGTTTAAGACGAAAGAAAAGGGACAATTTAAAACGTATCTCCACAAAAAGGTCTGTAGATGTTGCTCTTAAAATGTTATCTTCAGAACTAACAAAGTTTTAAACATCTAGAAAATTCACTAATGTGTAATATTTCATTCCCCTCATGCTACACAAAACAAATTAACTTTTAAAGAGCAAAACTAGGGCAGCCCGGGTAGTTCAGCGGTTTAGCGCTGCCTTCAGCCCAGGGCCTGATCCTGGAGACCCGGGATCGAGTCCGTCAGGCTCCCCGCATGGAGCCTGCTTCTCTCTGCCTGTGTTTCTGCCCCCTTCCCCAACCCCGCCCCGTGTCTCTAATAAATAAATAAAATCTTAAAAAAAAAAAAAAAAAAGCAGAACTACATTCTGAATAGAAAATACACTGAATTTACTTTTAAAATTTTATAATCTAGGGATCCCTGGGTGGCTCAGCAGTTTAGTGCCTGCCTTTGGCCCAGGACGCGATCCTGGAGTCCCGGGATCAAGTCCCGCGTCAGGCTCCCAGCATGGAGCCTGCTTATTCCTCTGCCTGTGTGTCTCTGCCTCTATCATTAATAAATAAAATATTTTTTAAAAAAAAGTAAAATAAATAAAATAAAATAAAATAAAATAAAATAAAATAAAATAAAAAATAAAATAAAATAAAATAAAATAAAATAAATTTTATAATCTTGGGACACCTGGGTGGCTCAGAGGTTGAGCCTCAGCCTTCAGCTCAGGCCTTGATCCTAGTTCAGGGATGGAGTCCTGCATTGGGCTCCCTGAGAGGAGCCTGTTTTTCCCTCTATGTCTCTGCCTCTGTCTCTCATAGATAAATTAAATCTTTTAAAAATAAAATAAAAATAAAATTTTATAATCTTTATTTTCCTAACATAAGTAGTAATTTCAGAGAAAGATGTTGAAAAATTTATCAATTTCTGCCCTTTAAAAAAGTTTTCTTTTAGACTTTTTCATGCATATTTTACATGTTGTATATGTAATTTTTTTCTATTTTGCCTGTTTTCTCCATGTTACTACAGGTTTTATAACCTTCATTTTCAAGAATGGCCTATGAACCCATAAAGGCAAGTGTCAAAACTTAAACATACTTGACTACTTATAATCGCTGGTATTTGTTTCATGTTTGGAGCTACTATAAATAATGCTATCATTGGCACCTCTTTAGATTAAACTGAAACACTTTTATATTATTTTCTTAGAACACAGACTATAAAAAAATTCAAGACATTTTAAAAAACTGCTAAATTGGGGGCATCTAGGTGGCTCAATCAGTTAAGCTTCCAACTCTTGATTTCAGCTCAGGTGAGGATCTCAGGGTCGTGACATCAAGCCCTGTGTTGCGCTCACTCCAAGTTGGGCATGGAGCCTGCTTAAGATTCTCTCTCTCTCCTTCTGCCCCTCCCTCTTTCCCTCTTAATAAATAACTAACCTACTAAACTGCTTCCCAGTAATTATAATCATATTATTTGGTTACTAGCAAAATTATAATAGTGCGCTTTGACTGTATCCTTGTTAGTAAATCAATATTGTTTTTCCCCTCACTAATAAAACACCATGCTATTATTTAAATTTCTAGTTTATCTTACAATGAGTTTCAACATTTTCCATAAAATTATTACATAGCTGTTGTTCCTTCAGCCAATCAACACTGGTTGGGGGATGCTGATGGCTCAGCGGTTGAGTGTCTGCCTTCAGCTCAGGTCCTGATCCCAAGATCCAGGATCCAGGATTGAGTCCCGCACCAGACTCCTTGCGGGGAGCCTGCTTCTCCTTCTGCCTGTGTCTCTGCCTCTCTCTCTCATGAATAAATAAAATCTTTAAAAATAAAAATAAAAAACACTAGTTGGGGGCACCTGGGGGGCCCAGACAACTAGGCATCCTGCTCTTGATTTCAGTTCAGCTCATGATCTCAGGGTTGTGAGACTGACGGAGTCCCACATCAGGCTTCTTGCTGAACACAGAGCCTGCTTAAGATTCTCTCTCCCTCTGCCTCTACCCCCACTCTCCCTCACCCTTTCCCTCGGAAAAAAAAAAAAAAAAAAAATACTAATTGGATGACATTTATCTTAGACATTAATCATTTCTTATGTTTATGTTTTCCAAGTCCATTTGCTTTCAAGTTTTAAATTTTTATTTAAATTAATGTGGTCATTATTTCCTTTATAATTTACTCTGTAACTTTTAAGCCTAGAAAGAAAAGACTTCTGCAGCAATTATTTATAAATATTCTATTTTAGTTTCCTGTTATTTTCCATTGTATATGTTCTTTAATCCACCTGGATTCATCTTCACTGGTATAAGAAGATCTAAACTATGTTTCTTCTTATTGTTCAGCTGTTCAATTTTTTTTAAGTAGTTTTACTTCTGTTTCCAACCTCTTTTTTATTATATATTCTTACATATAATACATATGTTTACAAGTTAACAATTCTATCATACTAATAACCTTTTCCTAGGACCACATACAGCTTTCTAATGTTTCAATTATCTAGAAAAGTTAGTACACCTCCTCATGTACTCTTCTTTTACCTAACCTTTGGAATCAAGATTGATGACACCTGTTATATTTCTAATATTTAATTTTCCTATCCAAGAATATCACTGTCTCCCTGTACTCAAATCTCAAGAAGACTTTGTGGTTTCCTTCATGTTATGACATGTATTTCTTTTTAAGAATACCGTATTTTCAAGTATTTTTTATTTTTAGAATATCATTGAGTGGAACTCTTTTTTCTTATGTTTTCTAAATGGTGACTGCACATAAATACCAAAAATCTTTTATCAAACCTTTTCATTTGAACCTCATGAATTTTTTCACATTCCAGTTGATGTATCTGCACTTTCTAGGAAAATGTTTTTGTTTGTTTGTTTTGTTTTTTAGGAAAATGTTTTTTAATGAGACCAATTTTCAGACTCTACTAAATACAAACCTGTATCCATCTCCGTATTTCTCACTGTTTTTTTCTCTTCTGCGCCTTTGTTTCTCTCGTCGAGCCTCAATTCGTCGCTTTTCTTCTTCTTCATTTTTAGGATCAGTTTTTGCTAGAGTATCAGCAAAAGTCAAAACTAAAAATCACTTTTCCATTCTCCCTTTTAAGTTTCCACTTCATAAAGTATAGACATGCAAGGTTTACTTGGTGACTACAATCTAAATTGAACTCACCAGAGATTAACCAGTATTTCTGAAATTTCATTCATTTGAATACCATTATCATGAATTCAGTGCTTTCAGATATTTTCATGTTCATATGACAAACTACATAGTAATCACAATTGTAGAAGTCAGTCTGTGAATCACCTACTATAGTACTAATCAGTCATTAACAATAAAATTACCCAGAAATACTTTTTAAAAATGCACAAGCCCTGGGGCATATGGGTGGCTCAGTTGGTTAAGCCTCTGACTTTTGGTTTCAGCTCAGGTCAGGATCTCAGGGTTGTGAAATCGAGCCTGTGTCAGGCTCTGAGCTCAGGAAAGAGTCTGCTTGAGATTCGCCCCCCTTCCTCCCTGCTCCTCTTCCCACTTTTTTTTTACTTGTGCTCTCTCTCAAATAAATAAATAAATAGATCTTCAAAAAAAAATGCACATACCCTTATCCACCTCTTCCCTAAATCCTTATTTAAGGTGGAATCAGAACATCTATCAGTTTTAAAAGGCTTCTCACATGACTCAGATTCAGAGTTTTGTCTTGAGTGTTGTATTTATCATTAGGAGGTATCGTTGAGGATACAGTATTGTCCCAGTACACAGAATCTCCTTTAGAGGACAAAGTTAAGTTATTTTTCATGGTTTCTGGTACCAGGATAAGGTGTGCTTCCTCTGGAAAATTAATCTTTTTGCTTTTGCACTAAATTTAATCTTTTGCTTTTAATTTTGTGGACATGACAACTCCAGAAATAGTCACATTTCCACATTTCCTTCTTTACATTGTTAAAAAAAAATCAAAAGCCAATCTGAAAATACAATTAAGAAACCATTTGTTAGTATCAACAAGACTAAAAGAAGTATAGAACTTATACTTCAAAAACTATAAAACATTGTTGAAAAAAGTTAAAGATCTAAATAAATGGAAAAACTAAATAAATGATGGTTCAGAGATCTGAAAACATTGTTAAGATGGTTATACTCCTCCCAAATTTATCTACAGATTTAGCACAATCCCGGTCAGAATTCTGACTTCTTCACAAAAAAATGACAAGTTGATTCTAAAGTTCACAGCGGGGGCAGTCTGGGTGGTTCAGTGGTTTAGCGCCGCCTTTGGCCTAGAGCATGATCCTGGAGTTCCGGGATCGAGTCCTACATCAAGCTACCTGCATGGAGCCTGCTCCTCTCTCTGCCTGTGTCTCTGCACCTCTCTCTCTCTCTGTCTTCTCATGAATGAATAAAATCTTAAAAAAAAAAAAAGAATCTGCTATTTTAGAAAGAAAGAAAGAAAGAAAGAAAGAAAGAAAGAAAGAAAGAAAGAAAGAAAGAAAGAAAGAAAGATCATTCACAGGGAATAGCAAGGGATCTAAAATAGTGGAAACAATCCTTTAAGGAGAAACAAAATAGAAAGACTCACACTATGATTTCAAAACTTGCTACAAAGCCATGGTAATCAAGACCTTGTGGTATTGGCACAAGGACAGATATATAGATATATAGATCAGAAGTGAGAAACCAGATATATAGATCAGAAGTGAGAAGCCAAAAATAAATTCGTGTAACTATGGTCAGCTGGTTTTTAGCAGGGATGCCAAAATTACTCTGTTGGCAGAGAACAGTCTTTTCAACAAATGGTACTGGGCAACCAGATAGCCACATGCAAAAGTGATAGTGCAAGACCTAAATGCAAAAACTGTAACTATAAAACTCTTAGAAGAAAATACAGGAGTGTATTTTCATGACTTTGGAATATGGCAAGGAATTCTTTAGAAAACCAAAAGAATTGAGCAACAGGGACACCTGGGTGGTTCAACGGTTGAGCATCTGCCTTTGGCTCAGGGTGTGATCCTGGATTCCCGGGACCAAGTCCCATATTGGGATCCTTGCATAGAGCCTGCTTCTCCTCCCTCTGCCTGTGTCTCTGCTTCTCTTTCTGTGTCTCTCATGAATAAATAAATAAATAATCTTAAAGGAAAAAAAAAAGAACTGAGCAACAACAAAAAAAATAGACAAATTGAACTTTATCAAATTTAAAAACTTTTGTGCTTCAAAGGATACTATCAGAAGAGTAAAATGGCAACTCCAAGTAGGAGACAAAATTTACAAATATGAATACATCTGAAAAGTGACCTGTCTCTAGAATATATAAAGAACTTTGGCAACTCAATAAAAAGAAAGCCCAACTGAAAAGTGACCAAAGCATCTCAACAGGCATTTTTCCAAGAAAAATACATGAATAGCCAAAAGCAAATGAAAAAAAATGCCCTTCCATTAATCACCAGAGAGAAATGTAAATCAAGACCACAATAAGATGCCACTTTATACTACCTCCATGGCTAGAATCAAAAAGACTGGTTAGTCTTTAGTGAGGATACAGAGAAATTAGAAATCTCATACACTGTTGGTGGGAATGTAAAATGGTGCCAGCTCCTTTGGAACACATGCTGTTCCTCAAATGATTACACAATTACCGTATGACCCAACAATTAATTTCTTAGATATATCTAGGATATATGAAACGAAAACATGTGCTCACACAAAAACTTATACACAGATATTTACAGCAGCATTATTCATGGTAGCCAAAAGGTAGAAGTAACCCAATTACCCATCAATGAATGAATGGATAAAGAAAATGATATATCCATACAATGGAATTATTTCCAGCCATAAAATGGAATGAAGTACTGATACATGCTGTAACTTGGATGAATCTTGGAAGATTATGCTAACTGAAAGAAGCCTATCACAAAAGTCCACATTCTACATGACTTTTTTCATGTGAAAGTCTAGAATACAGAAATCAATAAAGGTAGAAAGTAAATTAGTGGTTGCTCTGGGCTATGGGGTGTGAAGGGGATAATGCTTAAAGGGTACCCGGTCTCTGTGAGGTGATGAAAATGTTCTCAAATTGACATGGTGATATTTGCATATATCTGTGAATACACTAAAAACCAGTGAGTTACAGACTTTAAACGGGTGAATTGTAGGGTTTGCAAATCATAGCTCAGTAAAGTCTTTTTATAAAAAAAAGTTCAGAAGCAGATTACTGTTCCTTATCTATGTTGTTCTATTTTATTTTTTAACTTTATAATGTATTTCTATATGAAATCAAGTACATTTGACCAAATTAGATGAAGTCAAGGACCTACCTAAATAAAAGCTCAGGAAACCTCTTTTTCGGCACTCTTTATGAAAACATGTAGCAGTAAAACAACATACACCAAATATTTTGTCTATTTTTACTTGCACACTGAATTACTTATTATTTTTTTATATTTATTTTTGCCTTGATGACTGAAAAGTACTGTCTGTGTCTTTCCAGATAAGGTGAAGTGTGAGTCTTCCTATTTTATTTTTTTCTTTAGGATTGTTTCCATTATTTTGGATCTCTTGCAATTCCCTGTGAACTTTAGAATCAACTGGTCAATTTCTGCAAAGAAGGTAGAATTCTGATCTCTGAACCATTTATTTAGTTTTTCCATTTATTTGGATCATTAACTTCTTTCAACAATATTTTATAGTTTTTGAGGCATAAGTTCTACACTTCTTTTGTTAAATTTATTCCTCAGTATTTAGCCTTAATGCTAACACAAACGAAATGTTTTTAAAGATTTATTTATTTGAGAGAGAGAGAGAGAGAGCGCGCGCGCGCGTGCGCACCAGCAGGGGAAAACGGAGAGGGAGAGAACCACGCTCCCTGCTGAGCAGGGAGTCCGATGCAGGGCTCGATCCCAGGAACCCTGAGCTAAGATCATGACCTGAGCCAAAGGCAAGACACTTAACTGACTAAGCCACCCAGGTGCCCCTTAATTTCATTTTCAGATTGGCTTTTGATTTTTTAACACTGTAAAGATGGAAACATAACTAACTCTAAGAGTTGTCATGCCCACAAAATTAAAAACAAATTAATTTTCCAGAAGAAATACACCTTTTCCTGGTACCAAAAACCATGAAAATATATGAATAGCCCCTTTGTCCCTTAAGGGGATTCTGTGTAATGGCACAATACTACATCCTCATCGATACCACCCAACAATAAATATAATACTCAAGACAAAACTTTGAATCAAAATCATGTGAAAAGCCTTTTAAAACAGATGTTCTGATTCTATCCTAAATAAGCATTTAGGGAAGAGGGGTGAACAAGGGAATGTACATTTTTAAAAAGGATCTCTGGGTAATTTCAATGTTCGTGATCAATTAGTAACTATACTAGGTGATTCACAGATCTAGTTTCTACAATTGTAATTACTATGCAGTTTGTCAAATGAACATGAGAAAATTATCCAAAAGCACTAAACTTTTTAAAAATTGGAAGTACCTTAAGCCACATCAGTTATGTTTTCTTACTTACTGGGTGATTTGCTGAGGCTCATCTTCTCCACAGGCTTTGTCAGCTTGGGTTTCTTGATAAAGGTTCCACCAGGCTTATTAAATGGTTGCATCATTTTTCTCTTTATTCCTCTTGCAGCAGCAACTGTCACATTGGTGGGTTTGTTTTGATAGTCAACAACAATTCCAGGTCTATGAATGCTTCCAAAATCACTCATATGCTGCAAATTTGTGAAATCAAGAAACATTAGCATAACATCCAAAGATAAAGTATGAATTCACACAAATTTTATGTGTTACCTATCTAATAATTTTCACCTGAAAATTCCCCAGAATGTAACTAAATTTTACATGTCCACTCTGAATAAACACATTGAAAGGCTTTGTAAAATTATTACATGAACCCAAATCCAGTGAATTAGTATTTTTATTTCCAGTAGAACAAATATGGATACTTCCTATTTTTTAAATTTTTACCATTCAAAATTACTTGAGATCATAAACAACATATGTGCCTGTCAGAATATTACCACTTGTACAACTCTCTGACAACTCCTCTTCAGAGTTCCTAATTGATGTTTTCCCATGAAAAGACCTTAAAAGACATCTTTATTTCACTAAAACCTGGCTTAATACTAAGATGCATAAAGAAGACCATATTTGAAGTCTGAAGTAAAAAAGATCCAGAAATCACTTAGGATTTCTCCCTGTTGAAAAAGGGAATGAGAAAGCGAGATGGAACATTAGTATGAAATAGGAGAGTTAAAGCATAACCATGCATCAACTTCCAGGACACACTTCAGATAAAGAATTACATCTGACGTTCCATTCACATTCTTACCTAGAGAAACATATTCTGACCCAGAAGCCCAAGAAGTGAAAGTTTACAGACGAAGAGTCATGCAACCAAACGACTCTTGTGTCCCTTCCTCTTCTCCTGTCATTAACAAAATCCACTACACCAAGAGGCCACATGTCCATAGAAATTTATTCTGCTAATCTTACTTTTAGAAGATAAAGATTGAGGAGTAATCTGAAGAGAAGGATCCAGTGGGAATTGTACAAGTGAAGATTAAAAAAGAAAGTCCTGTTGGTTCATCTACTTCATTAACAGGAGGAAAGAAAGAAAAGTCCATTCACACTTGAATGGTGAACACAAAGTACAGGAATGCCTGTTTTTCTATTGTGAAAACAAAATTAATGTTTGAAGTCTCATTAAGAAAAAAATCATTTGCCTAAAGTAATACAAAGCATGGAAAATGTTATGCATTTTTAAAATTTTCAAACTGGAATTGATTTTCAATTTCAAAAGCCAAAGCCTATTACCCCAACAATTTTCAATTAACCTACAGTCACTAATTATGGTGGAATAGCAACATATCAGTTGCTTACATTTGTGTATTATACTTAGGAATCCCTATCTAACCTAGGAGACTTGAATAGATTAGTGTTACCAGATAATTTATAGAATCACATTAGAAATATCTTCATTAATTATCCATTAAAGGTGCAATGCATTTTACATAAGTAAAGGGTAACTGTTATAAGTGCAAAATTTCTACACAAAAGTAACAAACTACACTCATGTACCAAAGGCTAATAAAAACGTGTGCCCTACTACATATTTTTTATCAGAAGTTCTTTCCTCTGCAAAGAGAGAATATTAAGAGTAACTGACTTAAAAAAAGAAACAAAAACCCCAAAAACCCCAAAAAACAACATTTCTTACATTAAAGCAAGAATACAATATCCTTCATAGACCAAACTACAAAACTCCACAATCTACATACACTTAACTAGGTAAAATTTCATGTCCACCAAGTTACCTAAGAACGTAAGTCATTATCTTTATACTATGTCCTGAAATAAAACACTTGAAGACTAGTATATTTACTCGTGTAAGCAATAATTTATAAACTATTACTTCCTAGGAAGGAGCCAGAGACATGTTTGTACAGGTAGGAACTTACTTCTCAATAGTAAAATCTTATGACACAAGGGAAAACAGAACACCCAGCAACAGGACATATATTAAGAGAGTGAGTTAGTAATTAAACTGACCACAAATCATTCTACAACCTATTAAACATATCAACTTCTTCACCATGTAAACATGGCTAAGCTACCCTCATCTATCCAGCTTTTAGTCCTTTGTGTTTAATGTGAAATATGGAGCTCTGAAGAAATTCTATGTGCTAGAGTTATAGCAGCAAAGTATAAACATTTTTTCATACATTGCACCTTTAACCTACTCAAAAACTCCAAAGGGTTCAGTTACCTTTTACAATAATCCAAGAACTGTCCCACCAGCAAAGTTGCTAGTGTTTACAAGGAAAAATGCAACTCCTTTTAACCCCTTTTAGACCAAAACCTAATATCCTCACCTTTTTAATAAAGGGAGATTTGGCAAAACTTACAATCATCTTACACTGCCACTTATTTTCTGAAGTGCTGGAAAAACTTTTACAGGCAACCTAAGAATTATGCTTATGATTCAGCTTTTGCTTTAAAATACACTGGGATGAACAGTGTTTATTCTAGATGAAAACCATGGTCTTGAAAGGGTTTAAAAGAGTGACTAGTGAAAAGAATCTGAAAAGATTCTGTTGTACTTACTCCTCGGCCTCGGCCTCTGCCTGTTGATGGTCCTCCAAAAGCATCATAGTTTCTGCTTCCAAACGTACTTTCAGGATAAGCAGGCGTTCCTCTCCCCCGAGAGCCTACAGGTGCAGGCTTCATATGGGGTGAAGAAAAACTGCTGTAGGAAGAGTAATTCTCTCTTCCTCTGTCCTCCATAAACCCAGGCCTCAATTTTGAACGGGAGTAAGGTGCTTCCCAGCTAGACCCGCCCTGGTTTCTACCTCCGAAAGAGTCAAGGCTATTCCGGTAGGAGCTCTCAAATCGACCACCATAACTACCTCCGAAGCGGCTTTGTTCGGGTTCATTAAAACCATAGCCAGATCTGTACAGATCTCGCCCACCCAGAGAAGACCTGGAGTCGTAAGACTCATAAGGTCCAAACCTGGAAAAGTTGCACAGTGAGGGAAAAAACAAAAGTAAGCTTACTAATGTTAGACAATTCAAAAGACAAATTATCAGATGACATTTATCAACTAAAATTCATTTATACCATACTGGTTTGCACAGTTCTACTTTTATTCACACCTGATTAGGGCTGGGCAGTTCAACATGAGACCAGATAGAAAGCTATCTGAGTCAGTTTTTAGATATGAATTGAGGTAAGTAAACCTTAGCTTAAAAATCTGCTTTATAGCAGCTTTTCTATTTTATTAAGATTTGTCTGTCAGTATTTAAGCCCAGCCCTAGTCTTGGAAAAAGTCATTTACTAAAGTTCACAAACTACTCAAACTTTCTTCGAATCCATCCCTAGTAATGGAAAATATCAAATATTTACAATATTTTGGCTTTCAATAGGGACACAAATTGAAGACTACACCAATATAAGCTATTTGTGACACAGAAGAGATCCGTTTGCACCCCTAATAATCTATATCACAAAACTGCTTCATTGTGTCTATAGCAGTCAAAATTTGGAGAATTATCTCTGGTTAAGAAAATTTTATATCCTGCCCAACTTTGGGTAAGGACAATAATCAATCCTCAGTTACTTTCCACTTGTAGACTAGCAAATCTAACAAATCTAGAAGAATAAGCACATAAAATAGAACATAAAGTAAAAGACCACCAACATATACCCTCTGCATATAAATTTTCAAGGCAGATGAGAAAGAATACATTTTATGTCTTCAATAATTTAAAAAATTATTTCCTGGCAGGAAATTATCACATAAAACTACTCTAAAAAAGGGGAGCACACAGTCTCCTCAAGGTTTTAATAGAGTCAACAGAAGACACAAATCATCTTACTTCTCACAAATCCAAAGCATGGATTACAAAAGTTGCTTGATATCTTACAACATAGTTTTATAAAGGCCCACAATTACACAGGAGATAAATGATAACATCTACATAGTTTATACACATCACATTTACAATGCAATAGGGCAATAACGGATATATTTAAACATTTAAATGTGTTACATTACTTCAATTATTTACAAACCACTAAATAGAATGTACTATTTACTTCTGAATTCTGGTAACCATATAAAAATTATTTCTCCTCCCAACTCTTTTTTAAAACATCTATCACATAAGCAAAATTGTTGTATCTTTTTATTTTCTTGATTTTCCTCTACTATAAACCATAATGGCACACTTGAAGCAGAAAGAAGGAATGTAAAGCATCTTTTGGTCCATCCTTAAGGAATCCGGTTCCTTCAACTTATGAAGAAGGAGGCTAGTTTCAAGTGTTTCCTAACTAGTTATATTTAGTAAAAATATCTGTGCCTCAAAAGGTACACCCCCTTTGCCTGAAATGTAGTTAAACCTAAGGTCTATACTTAACTAGTGTTGAGCTTTACACAGTATCAACAGTAAAATATAAAAATAATATAAACTCTAGTGCATTAAAATAAGTGAAGCTATAGTATTCAGAGCTTTGATACAATGCTCCTAGCTAGAGCACAGTGTTTTTGGCATAAGGAGTATCTGCCAATAAATAACCTAGACATGAATTTAAAGAATGTTTTATTATTACAATAAGCTCTTACTACAACTTACTCTGAAATTAAAAGAATAACTATCTTAAATGTTTCTCAGAAACTGAATGTTGCTAGACTGGTTCATTTAAACCCATTCCAGTCAAAACCTGCTTTGCTGCTTTACAGAACACCCTCAATTAAAATAGATACTTTTAAAGCTCATAAAGAAAAAAACTTGACAAAGAATATTTCCAGTAACATTTTTTATCATTTGTTCAGAACATTCTGAATGATAAGGAATTAAAATAAGTAAAATAAAGGGTTCACTACCGAAGATGGAAAATCTTACTCTATATTAATATGAAAATAGCTACTTGCAGTTTTCCTAAAATAATGTCTGCCAGTGACCCTGAGATAATTTTTATAACCATTAATTAACACCTTTATACATTTAAGGTGATTATTCAATACCAATATTGAAATTCAAGTATCATAACATGCCTAAGGAATACTTAAATTAAAATATCCAGAATCTTATAGTTATCTAATTATTTGGCCAAGTGATTAAGCAATTTACCTGCTACCCCCACCACCACCACTGTGATTGTCCATGCCATATGACTGGTTTAGGTAGGAGTCCATGGATCTTTGACCCCCATAGGATCCATGGCCATAGTCACGGTCCATCCCTATAAAGAGTTTAAAAAGAAAAAAATTAAATGTCGCTCACCTTTACTGGCACCCAAAAGAAGAATTTTTAGATAAATATCCTTGAATGTCAGACCTCCATATGATCCGGGGCCATAATCACGATCCATTCCTACAACAGAGTCAATAACAAAAGGTCAGTAAGATATACCATTCTCCTTGGGAATTTTGCATAAAACACAAGATACTCACACCAATTGTCTGAGATACTAATTCATCATTAACATTTAAGATAAACTCATACTAGACATGGAAGGAAAAAATTCACAGAGAATAATCTACTGAAAAAACAGATTTGCTAAGAAAATTTAATTGCCCAAAAAAACATTATCAACTTAAAAAAGTTCTATGTCAGAATTATTTTCAATTTAACCAATATTTATTTGACAGAGTACTACTTACAGGTTCTATATTAGAATTACATAGTATGTAATCAATAATAATTCCAATTCTCAAGAAAAGTCAGCATTGACTATTGTCAAAAAGAACAATTTTTGTTTTTAGTTTTTGCATCTAACTGCTCTCAAAATGTCAAAAACCCAGAGGCAGCCACATTTTCAACTCGCCTAATTTCAATTTGTTCATAGATTAACTGAAACAGACATTTTTAAAAAGTAAAATCATGGAGTGGGGGCCAATTTACGGTACTATGCCTTTAAGTAATAATGACAATAAACATTTAAATCCTCAAATACTAAGAATAAAAGGAATGAATGTGAACTCTAGCAATGCAAAATACTCAAAAAATTCTAGTACATTAAGGGTACTGAGTATATTTTATTAAACTGCAATTCCACATACATTCCAACCTCTAACATGAAAAATACAACAAAAGTAATAAAATGAATTTACAATTATAAAAATGAAAAAAATTTCAAATCTTTTAGAATGTGTCCTATAAAACTTTTCAAAATCCTTCATTACCACCCTCCCCAAATTTTATGTACTAATAAATACAATAGTATAGAGAGAGCAAATACCTTTATATTTTTTAAACACTAAATTACAATCACTTAAATATTTTTGGTCCTAACAACAATGACAATAATAATGACAACAGTAACAACTTCACAAAAATATGACTCAGAATCTTGCAACTTTAAAGCTGGAAGCAACCTAAAAGATAAAATTCAATTTAATCTTCTTATTTTATAGATTAGGAGCTAAAATCCAAAGGGATGAAATGATTTTCCCGAAGATCAATAAATATCCACCCCTCTAGCTTTAACGCTGTTGCTTCTATGGGAAACGTTTTCCTCTAATACTTCCAATATCTGCTCCCTGAAATATTCTCATCTTTTAAAAGTACATTTCAAATACTAACCCTTTCAATGATACTGTCTCAGTTGAGTATCATCTCTTTCTTCTAAATATCTACACGTCTGTTGCTCTTATATAGTGCTTATGATACACTGCCAAAAGTAACAGTACTTTTCCTGCCAACGATAAAATTTGAACTTTCAAGTAAAATTTAGAATTTTATAATGCTTGTATGTACCAATATGCATGAGAGCACAAAAAGTTTATCAATATACAAAAAGTATCAACGAGCTCTTTTATCTTGTATTTTTCAAACTAAGACTTCATATGGGGTGTATAATTTACATTTTACAGCACATCTCAGTTCTAATCATCCCCACTGCGAGTGCTCAACAGTCACATGTGGCTAGTGTACCATGTTCACAGTTCTAGACTAATAAAACAGGCAATTATTTCTCTTTAGAGTTGCTAACCTATGTTATCTCAGATAGAGGGCAATTTTGAAATTGAAATAAAATTTTCAAAATAAAAAGCCTTCTTCTAAGCTTAAGATAATCTTAAGGAGTGCCTCAGGTGGCTCAGTCCGTTAAGCATCCAAATTGCTTTCACCTCAAATCATGATCTTGGGTTCAGGATATTGAACCTCACCTTGGGCTCTGCACTCAGCACAGAGTCTGCCTGGGATTCAGTTTTCCTCTCCCTCTGCCTCTCCCCTTCCTTCATGTGTGCTCTCTCTCTCAATAAATAAATAGAATCTTTTTTAAAAATAAAAAATAATAATAATCTTAAGAGTTAGGTTCAGTTAGGTACACAAAGCAAAAAGTCTTGTATTTTGTTATTTCAGCTAGTTTCAACTTTGAGCTCGCAGAGATTGCCTTTGGATACTAAATCCTTTTGTTTTTTAGTCAGTTTATTTTTATTTCACTATGGAGTCATAAATTACTAATATTTATTGAACACTGTGGAGTACACAAAAATTAGGAGAAAGAACTGCCTTTACCTAGCAATGACTTTGGCTTATTGTTCACAGTACTGTTACTATTCAGTTAACTAAAAAGAAAAAAAGGGAAAGTCTTTATACTTCATAAAGTGTGATTAGAGGAATACAGATTCTGTAAGATGACCGCTTATATATAAACAATATTCTTCCAGGTCACCAAAAGAACTTAAAAATCACTTTAAAAAATAAAACTGTAGGGCAACCAGGGTGCTCAGTGGTTTGGCGCCGCCTTCAGCCCAGGGCGTGGTCCTGGAAACCCGGGATGGAAGTCCCAAGTCAGGCTCCCTGCATGGAGCCTGCTTCTCCCTCTGCCTGAATCTCTGCCTCTCTCTCTCTCTAATAAATAAATAAAATCTTTAAAAATAAAAATAAAACTGTAAGAATATAACATTGTATCTTTACTATTAAGTGAAAGTAATTCACTCAAAAATAAAACTGACCTAATATTTTAAGACAAATCTATTCTATGTTTTGATCACTCTAATCATACAAATAAGCTCAACAAATGTTAAAACTCAGTTACAACTAAATCTTAAGGAAGGAGGTGAGGACTATAATAAAAACAACTGACTCAGGATCAAAATAATTAACGAGTTATGTGACACCAGGTCTTGAATGGGACTTTTCACCATTCCCACGCTACCAGCATCCTGCTACATGCCACCAGCATCTCTCACCTACATTACAGCAATAGCCTCCTAACTGGCTTTCCTGCTTCCACTTTAACCCCCTGTTTATTCTAAGAAAACAGCCAGAATAATTCTGTTAAAGTTTAAATCACGTTCAACGCTCAGTAACTTCTTACTTGCTTCCATCTTATTCAAAGTAAAAGCCAAAGCATTGTACTGAACAAGGAAAATTTTGCTCTAATTGGGGACATCTGACCACATCTGAAAGCACTTTTGGTTGTCACAACCAAAGGGCAAGTGCTGCTTACATCAAGTGCAAAGGCCAAGGATCCAGCTAAACAGTCTACAATGCGTAAGACATTCCCCACAACAGAGAATTATCTAGTCCAAAATGTCAATACTGCTGAGGTTGAGAAATCCTGCCCTATATAATCCACTTCTTAACTTCATCATCTACTATTCCCCCCCTTATCACTCCACTCCAGGTATACCAGGCCCCTTGCTGTTCCTAGAATACAGTTAAGTATGCAGCCATTTTGGCACCTGCTGCTCCATCTGCCAGGAATGCTCTTCCTCTGTATCTGCACTTCTCAATCCCTCCACTCTTTCAGGTCTTTATTTTCTATCATCTCTCAGATATAAACAAATTACCTTTAATTTTCAATGCCTCAGGCTACAACTCACCACTCTAACCTAGTCTTAAGACTATTCAGCAAAAATCACCTGCTCTAGTCAAAACATTCTTCTTAAGTCTAGGGGCTCCTGGGTGGCTCAGTTTGTTAAGTATCCAGGTCTTGATCTCAGGATCATGAGTTCAAGCCCCATATTGGGCTCCACGCTGGGCATGGAGCCTACTTAAAACAAAACAAAACATTCTTTTTTTTTTTTTTTTAAAGATTTATTTATTTATTCATGAGAGACACACAGATAGAGAGGCAGAGACACAGGCAGAGGGAGAAGCAGGCTCCATGCAGGGAGCCCGATGTGGGACTTGATCCCGGGTCTCCAGAATCATGACCTGGGCTGAAGGCGGCACTAAACCACTGAGCCACCCAGGCTGCCCAAAACAAAACATTCTTAAGTCTCTCTGAGGCACAATGTACTCAGCCCTACCTTTATTTCTGCTTTCCCTCTATCTGGAATACTCTCCCTTTTTTTGTCTGCAATTTACATAAAAAGAGTTACTATGAAGCAGGAAGGAAACATGGAAACACTAGAAACACAACTTTCTTCCCGAGAAATGGTGTGGAGGAAATCTGGAACTTGATATGCTTTCCAGGACCTTTTACTTCATCTTAGTCACGGGAAAATACAATGCTAACAATGAATTATAGTGTGGCTTCATTTGGTAACTACACATCTTTTACTTTCTACATCTTCTTAATAAGTCTTTCCCCAACACACACCTACCACCACCACCACCCCTCTCCTCCATTTTTCCCCTAAGCAATTATTACCATCTAACACACGATATGTTACTTTATTTTGTTTACCTTATATTTCATCCCACTAGACTGTATACTCTCCAGAGGCAAGAATATTTATTCATTGCTATATTGCCAGCTCCTAGAATAGTATCTGATATATAGCATTCACTCAAGAAATATTTGTTAAATGAAGTCAAATTATATCTCTGAAATTAAAATCCTCATTTATAAAATGTAGATAACCTAGACCTCAAAGTATTGTCAATAATGCTCTTTAACCAACAGTGCATTCCAAAATCATTCAGAGTACTTTTTCATGACATGAACAACCAAAGACCACTTGTCTAAAAATTAAGATTCAAGAGGACCAGAGTATGAGAAACATTCTGAAAAAGCTCTCTAGGGGAATCTAACAATCTCAGTGTTGGAATTTAAATCAAGAGGAAAAAATGAAAGTGGTAACATTAGTAAAACATTAATCCCCAAAGGCGTATGTACCCCATGTTCACTACAATTTTATTTACAATACCTAAGATATGGAAACAACCTAAGTGCCCAGTGAAGGATGAATGGATGGATAAAGAAGATGGGGTATACATATACAATGGAATAGGACTCAGCCATAAAAACAAATGGAATCCTGCCATTTGCAACAACATTGATGGACTTTGAGGGCATCATGCTAAGTAAAGCAGATTACAAAGAAAGACAAATACTGTATGATTTCATGTGCAATCTAAACAAAACAAAACCAAGCTCATTGATACAGAGAACAGATTGGTAGTTACTAGAGCGGAGGATAGAGGCGGGCAAAGGGAATCAAGAGATACAAACATCCAGTCATAAAAAAGTAAGTCATGGGGATATAATGTATACCATGATGACTACTGATGGTAATACCTACTGATGGTAATACCATACTGTATATTTGAAACTGCTAAAAGTAAATCTTATGGGGCACCTGGGTGACTCAGTTGGTTAAGTGTCTGCCTTCGGCTCAAGTCATGATTCCAGGGTCCTGGGATCAAGCCCTGCCATCAGGCTCCCTGCTCTGTGGAGAGCCTGCTTCTTCCCTCTCTTTCTGCTCTCCCCTACTTGTGCTTTCTCTATCACTTTCTCTGTCTCTCAAGTTAATAGACAAAATCTTAAAAAAAAAAAAAAAAAAAAGAATTACTGTTTTCATTTCCCAAGTTTAGGGTCTTTAAAATCCTAATACCTAAATTTCTGAAGTGGCTATTTTAGCTAATTTTCCAGTTTTGTGTTGTTTTTTAAATTTTATTTTTAAATAATCTCTATACCAAATGTGGGGCTTGAATTTACAACTCTAAGAAGCAAGAGTCACATGCTCTATCAACTGAGCCAGCCAGGCACTCCTAACTTTCCAGATTTTAATCTACCTAAGTGTGGATACAAATCAAGCTTCCTCTGGTAATTTTATTATGTCACTCTCCTGTTCAAAACTGTATCCTTGGCACCTGAGTGGCTCAGGTGGTTAAGCGTCTGCCTTCAGCTGGTGGTGTGATCTCTGGGTAATGAGACGAAGCCCCGCATCCGGCTCCTGGCTTAGCATCCGGCTCTTGGATTAAGTGGGGAGTCTGCTTCTCCCTCTCCCTTTGCCTCTCCCCCTCCCTTTGCCTCTCCCGCAAAACTTGTGCTATCCCTCAAATGAATAAATACAATCTTTAAAAAAACAAACAAACAAGAAAATGGTTCAGGGAACCTGGCTGGCTCAGCCAGCAGAGCATGCAACTCTTGATCTTGGGGTTGTAGGTTCCAGCCCCAGGTTAGGTGTAGAGATTACTTAAAAATAAATAAAAGCTTAAAAAAAAAAAACTATTCTTCAGCATTCAATATATACTGACTGCTTCCTATATTTTGAGCCTTTTTAGCTCGTATCAAGTACAAAGTTTCTCTAAATTCTTAGAGATGATACAAAGAAATTAACTGGATTGTAATCAGTTTTATAATGAAAGCACAGCTAGCTTTATTTAGTAGTATATTTGCTTCAGTTTTATTTTGTAAATATATTCTATACAACAGTTGAATTTTCCATTTCCCTGGCAATTAGGATATCTACTTCCACTCTGGGGTCTTTTTTTAACCTCACTGAATTGTTCCACGTATTTTTTTTATGTTATCATCCTATCTGGCAGAGCCTTAACTTCAAAAACTGTCAAAATAAACAGCCAATTGTATTCTGCATGCCTCTTACGATTTTATCTACCTCGGTAGTCACAACTCTAAAGTCACGCGTAAATCAATAAATATTCAAGCTTCTTTATGTGCTTCCTCTAGACAGCTCTTTATATACTAACACATTTCAACACATTAAAGCAAATGACCTCAAAAACAAGGTCAAAATGCATTACATTAGAGGGAACATAAAACCAAGCCAATAATCCACTTAATCTACATTATTCAAAGCCTCTCATTCAGCAAAAATAACTCAGCTAGTTTCTTGTAACTCATCACTCAGAAGGTAGTCAAGCCCTAGAATAAATTAAATGAATCATAATTCAAATAAAACAAAGAGTCAAACTAATCTGAATAGCCCTAACCTTTTCTGATTCCAGATGCCTGGTTCAAATACATAACAGGACAATGTGAACATGCAACACAATGATTGAAACAAGGGAGAACTGGCTTTTTACATTATGGGCATGTAGAGAAGAACTGAAATGCATTCCCTTAACATACTTAAGAGCAAACGAAAGAGGATACTCACCATTAAAGCCCTGATAAGTATTTCTGCAAGCAGAGTGTGTGTAATCTATGAAGACACATTTAACAGAAAGAAATTAGTACATTATTAGCAAAAGCCTGAAATTACATACTCATCTATTCAAATCAAACACAATTTTTAAAATGCTATTAACTCAGTTATCTGCAAAAATGGGATATAAATAATTACAAATATTTCACATGGGAAAACATAGATCTCTTTCTCTTCATTATCTCCCCAAGAGGCAGGTTTATTATCCAAATTATGATAATGTAAAAATTAGCTTATAACACCTGATATATAATAACTACCAAGAGGAATCCAGTATTGATTTATTCAGGGTAACAAAGAGAATGTTGATAGATTATGTACCAAAAATTGCAAAACGGGCTGAGAACTGACTCTATGTAGCACATAATTTTTTCAGAGTTAATACAGTTCTTGTGCCTATTTGCTCTCTAAAGTTTTCAAGATCTTATTTGAGACTGCATATGCACATGCGTATATGTGTGCCTGTGCTGTATCTACCCAGGATGTGCCATCACCGAAATCCATATTGGCAATTTCCGTCAAAACTGACTTGGCAATTGTTAAATCCCTTAATTAATGTTACCAATAAATTAATAAAGGGCAGGAAGTGAGTACAGTGCTCACAGAATCCAGGTACACTACGCAGGATCAGACTCCGATATATTTTTAGTCAAATTCCACTCCCAAATATAGCAGTAAAGATGAAGAGGAAGCAAGAGAGAGGGGGAGTATTCTCTCACAGACACTGTTTATAATTTTTATTACTGACATTGTTTGGAATTTTAGGCTCATGGGGACAATAGAAAGCACACAAACCAAGTTTCATTTCTGTTTTTCAATTCTCTACAGAAAATGGATTCCCTGGGGAGGGGCGGGGGGAGGGGGGCCACTCCCATTGTTCCCTCCCCCCACCTCGGGAGCTTGCCCGGTGCCTTGGGTGTTGGTACTGTCAACAGACGTTAGCACGAAAACACAGTAATACATTCTTAAAGTTTCATTCCCCGCTTGGGCAGTTCGAATTCATGGTTTAAAGGTATTTATAGCAAAAGGAGTCAAAGTTCAACCAAAACAAACAAAAAATACCAGAGGGTGCTCCTCCTCGGCGCTGACCTTCCTACTATTCCGAAATGATTTTCAAGGATCCACAGAAGGGCTATCCTCCCAGTACCCCTTCCTACGCTTAGGGCTGGTCTAGCTTTAACTCTTTGTGGCATGAGACCCAATCACAGATCCAAAGATCATGTGGTCAGACTCACAGGCTGAGATCACACTAGATAACGAGGGTTAAGTAAAACAGGGTTCGGGTCGGGTTTGGGGCTCACAACCAGCCCGTCAATCTGTTGCATCAGAAACGGCTGGTCGCTCAGGGTGAGGCCGGGCTTCACGGTGCAAACCCTCCCGTGCCCTCTCCCTGATCCTGTCCTTGTGGCCGCGCCTATTCTATCTTGACACCAATTCCCATAAAAGTTAGGCGAGGTAGGAAGGCAAAGGGGAGGCCCAAAATCCACTCTCCGTTGTGAGCCCGAGAACATGGTTTCAAGAACTGGCGTGAGAGACACGCCGAAAGGAACCGCTGAGAAAACCCGTGGGTTTAAACGGCCGGTCCCACGCCGTCACGGAACCTGAAGGGCGCGCGGCGCGGGCCCCGGCCCCGGCCCCTGCCCCGGCCCCGGCTGCCTGGGGCCCTGCCCACGCACAGTCCCGAGGGAAGCCGCCGCGGCTCCCAGGACGGCGCCCGCGCGGGGCCGACCTCCGGGTGGGCCGGGCGACCCCCGGGCCTCCGCTCTCCACAGACGGCGCCCAGCCCTGTCGCTCACCGACGCCCTTTAAACTCGCCGGAAGCGGAGGCGAGAGGACGGGGCTGGGACCGAGCCTCGGCCAATTCCACCCCGGGCGAGGATTTACGGCAACGGACGGGCCGGGTCGCCGCCCTGCGGGGGCGAGACCGCGGGAGGCCGGGCGGCGGAGGCCTCGCTCGGCCCTCGGCGCGACCCCGGCGAGTGCAGGCGCCGCGGCCGGGGCGGGTCCGGAGCGCGAGTCCGGGGCCCGAGGCCGTGGCGCCCCGGGCGCGCCCTTCCCCGCGGCGAGGCCGGCCCGGAGCTCCGGGGTCCTCGGCGGCCGCGGGCGCCGGGCAGGCGCGACAGGGCCCGCGGGTCCCCGCACAGGCCGATTCCGGGCCTGGGCCTGGGCCTGGGCCTGGGCCCGCGGCGGGCGGGCGGGCGGCCTCCGGGCCCGCAGAACAAAGCCCACACGGCCATCTTGAGACCGTAAACAGACCCCCGGGGCGGCCACCCCGCCTCCCGCCCGCCCGCCCGCCCGCCCGCCGCGGCGACCAGCCACAGGCTCCGCTTACCGTCCTCGAAGTCCATGGCGGAGGCTCGGGGCTCACGGGCTCGGCGGCGCTGGGCTGAGCTGTGGCCGGCGGCGAGCACCCGCGACCCGCGGCTCCTCACCACCAGTCCGCGCGACCGAGAGCGGCGCTACCGGCCCGGCAGCCGCAGGCCACAGAGAGGCTGGGGGGCGGGGCCGGCCGGCGCTGCCTCCGCCGCAGCGCGGCCCGCGATTGGCTGGCGCGGGCGGGGGGGGCGGGCCGTCGGGGGGCGGGAAGCGGCTCCGCGGTGGCGCTCGCGGGTGCGGACCCTCCCGGAGCCGCCGAGGAGGAGGGAGGGAGGTGGGGACGGGAGCGCCGAGGAGCGCCCGGGGTCACGGGGACCGCGACCTGGCTGTTGCGGAAATTCTGGCCGCGGCCCGCCATGTTTGATCCTGGCAAGAGCGAAAGGATCGGGTCGGAACACCTTCCTCCTGCCCGAACTACTAAACCACGTGCCGACCTTTCGCTCTTTATTGGCTGGTGATGACGGTACCGAAAAGGGTCAAGCAGCCACGGACTTTCGGCCGCGGAGACGCGGGAGTCCCGGACGCTCTTCGCAACTGCGTGAGCCCAGGAGAACAGATTGCCGGATGGGAGATAATCATGGGAACGATCCAACACAAGCTATTAGCAATTTCTGAATTTTAGGGCGCCAAGTAAAACTGTTGTAAGAGTTCAAAGACTGGGAAGATTTGGGGCAGAAGTCAAAGTCATCCGGAACTTGGAGAACGACCATGCGCAGACACCAGCGCCTCCCGGCTTTGCGCTGTTGTCACTTTGGAAATAGTGGTGGGGAAGTGGGAGGAATTATTCACCCTCAGGGCAACGTGGAAAAAGACAACTGTTTGTTCATTGTGACCCTGGAGCAGCTTAACTCTAGGTTAAATTTTTTTTTTATTTTTTTATTTTTTTAGTAGAGCAAATAATGTCAACAATGAGTTGATCACAGGATGGGAAACCATGAATCAAAACCCTCTTCTCTTCTTTGGGGTCCTATCAGCTGCTGGAACCAGGTTCCCAGAAGGCAGCCTGTTGGAAATAGGACTGGAGGAAAAATCCCGGGATACACTCTGTGTATTACTGGAGCCCCAAATCTCGACAGGGCATTGTTTCTTCCTCCTCCTCCTCCTCCACCCTGATTGATTCACCCAGTTCTCCGCCCTTGTTTTCTTCTTTCTTTTTTCCTGCTATACATGTTCTGTATTCACCTGAGCTGAACATGTTGAAAACCGAACTCATAATTCCCCTCCTCAAACCTGCTTATCCTCCTTTATTCTTTCATCTCTGTTAGTGGTGTCATAAGCAACCACCCACTAATCCTAGCCGGAAGCCTGCACAATTCATCTAGTTGAGACACAGGCCTCCCTCGTCCTCCCTCCCCAGTCCAGATGAAGTGCTTCATCTGCTTATTACCTCTTAACATTTCTTCAACTTGTTCCCTTCTCTCCATTCCTACTGCACCACCTGCAGTACCAGTACTACTCTCATTCTCTTTCTCCCAAACTATTGCCGTAGCTTCCTAAATAATTTCCCTGCCCTCTGGCCTTGACCTTCTCAGGGTTCTCAGGGCTGCAGTGCTCTGAACACCAATCTGCACATGTCCTCAAACATCTCTATTATGGATTAGGTCAAGGCCAAGCTCTCAACCTAGAGTACCTGCAGCAGGATCTGGCCACTGCCTGACCAGCCATCTTCCTACATTTCTCCCTCCTCCTCTCTCATACTCTCTTCCTTCTGGGGAGCAATTGTAAGTCACTTCGCAAAACATCCCTAGGCTTTTTCATGCCACTAAACTTTTACTTACACTTTTCTCTCTGCTTATTATACCACCCAGTTAACACTACTCATTCTCAAAACGTAGTTCTTCCTATAAGAAATGTTCCAACATCCCATCTCTGCACCCTAGGCCAGTACTTCTCAAATATTAATGTGCATATGATTCACCCAGCAATCTCATTAAAACTCAGATTCACATTCAGTCAGTCTGGACTGGAGCCAGAGAGTCTGCATTTCTCATGCGTTTCCAGGAGCTGCTGCTGCTGGTGGTCAAACCATACTTGGAGTAGCAAGGCCCTGAGCTAACCTCTGTTATCGCACCATCTCCCTTGCATGAAATACTCTGGCTTTATGTCTACCCACAATAAAAGTCCTTTGATATTAGGACCAAGCCATCTTAGTACATCCTAAGCGCTGAGCCCATATGTTTATCAAGTCTAACTGAGTTTTCTTGATGTTTTTAACTACTTTTTTTTCTTGGTATCATGGCAAAGGAAAGGTTTGTAACCTGTGGTATTTAGGCCTTGTTGTGAGTATAAAGAAATAAATAATTAGGTCACTATTTGTATTTTTGTGTTAGGTGCATGTGTGTGCATGCACATGCACACACACAACCATACACACACACAACCATACACACACACTCACTCTCTCTCCTTTCTCTCCTGAGAGAGAAGACTACCAGTCATAGAACTCCTAACTCCAGAAGAAATCTGGCCTCAGCACAAACTCATGGAGAGCCAGAAGACACAGATACCTTCTCCTCTTCCTTCCTCTTTCCCAATTAGATGTTTCGTACAGAGATGGCAATAACTGAGTACCCCAGAAGACCTGAGACACCTTGCAATACCTGACAGTCTGTCAAATCATTCCTTAATTCCTGTATTGAACAAATACTCTTTGTGCCAAACATCATTTTCTTCCTTCACTGTTATCTCTTTCCTATTCCCCAGAAACTAATCAGACTCCTGGGCCTGTTCCCACTTGCTTAGGCTTAGATTTTTACCCTGAGGGGCCAGTGTTTTGTACAAAGTCTTAGGCCATTCCATCCTCATTTATTTCACAATAGGCAGCAGGTTATTCAATGCCAGACCAGCAAAGCCTATTGGAAAATAAGATAATTTTTTTTTTTTTTTAAGTGCAGAGGTTAAAAGGCTAGATCGGCTGAGGCCAAGAGAAGCCTACAAGGAGAAGGAGGAAACGGGGTGGGGTGTTACACCTAAGAGCTCATCCTGAGGGATAAGTCCAAGAAGCCCCACCATCTCCTTCCCCCAGAACCTGAGAAGAGCTAGATGAGAGGACTCTTGATGACCCAGGGGCCTCTGTTCCTCATCTCCTAATCCTCCCACACACATTGTTCTGCTTCAACAACACGGGACCAAGTGCTGTTCCCCAGACCAGCCATGCATTTTTCAGAAGTCCCTGTTCACCTCGTTCTTTCTGCTTCTATTGTGTTCCCTCTCCTCCTCTGCCATTCTTCAAGGTTCAATATTCATATTGCCTCTTTTTAAACCTCTCCCTAAACTCATAGTTAGAATCCTCTTCCCTCACTGAGTGAGGAAAAATTAGAGAGGAAGACAAACCACAAGAGACTCCTAACTCTGGGAAACAAAGGGCTGCAGAAGGGGAGGTGCGTGGGGGGATGGGGTAAGTGGGTGACGGGCACTAAGAAGGGCAGGATAAGCACGGGATATTATACTATATGTTGGCAAATTGAACTTAAAGAAAATATTTTTTTAAAAATTGGTAAGAAATTTTTAAAAAATTGGCAAGAAATTGAGAAAAATAAAAGCATTATGCTTAATTGTACTAAAAAAAAAAAGAAGCCTTTTCCTTCTATGTCACCTTAAATACTGGTTAGCACAGTTAGATTCTTGTTGTAGTGAGTTAGTTATATCCTTGTCTAGCTCTTCGTTTACACTCATTGAGTGTGAAGACCCTTCTTTGTACCCTTCTTAGATGGCCTGTAGGTAGCACATTGGCACTGGGTATTGAGGAGGAGGAGCAAAATTGCCACCGAAGAAAAGACCCAATCGACCGAAATTGAACACCCAGAGCTTCATCTGCACAAAACCACGGCATCCCGTGATTATTTTGAAGAGTAAGTGACAGTTAGGTTACAAAGGGGGAGTCCAGGGATCCCTGAGTGGCTCAGCGGTTTAGTGCCTGCCTTTGGATCCTGGGGTCCCGGGATCGAGTCCCATGTTGGGCTCCCGGCATGGAGCCTGCTTCTCCCTCTGCCTGTGTCTCTGCCTCTCTCTCTCTGGGTCTCTCAGGAATGAATAAATAAATAAAATCTAAAAAAAAAAAAAAAAAAAAGGAGGCGAGTCCTAACATCACAATGCTTTCCTAATTGGCTCCAAATAATTCTTCCTCCTCATGTTCTTTAGAGAATTCATAAATTCTTAGGGAGGTCAAGAACTAAAAATGACTATCTTAAAAGCAAAGCAGCCAAACTTAACATAAACAGCATAATTCCTACTGAGGGCTCCGAGCACTTATCAAAGGAGAGCTGGTTGCAGAACCATAGCAATTGAAATCTGCTGAAAACAGCTGGTGTTGACAGCTCCGAACGGATGTGTTTTATACATATGAGAAGATGTCTGTCTTGATTTTAATATACAACTTCAAAATGATGCAGGCGTCTCTACAAGCTAAAAGGCATTGCATTAAAATAATAATTAACTTTTATTAAGAACTATATATTAATAAATGTTCCAAAGCACTTTATATGTGTTGACTCATTTTATCTGCCTAAGAGGCCTATGATGTAGGTAGTACTGTCACCCCTACTTTACCGATAAGGAAACTGAGACCCAGAAAGGTAAAGTTCCTTGCCCAAGGTCACACCACTGAAAAAGAGAGTAGAGCCAAGATTCAGACCCAGGCAGCCTGGCTCCAGAGCCCCCATGTGCATCTCTATTTTTCTGAAGTGCCTACTCTGCTCTGCTGAACAGCTATTGTGGGCCAAGCTTTTCTTTTTTTTTTTTTTAAGATTTTATTTATTTATTCATGATAGTCACACAGAGAGAGACAGAGAGGCAGAGACACAGGCAGAAGGAGAAGCAGGCTCCATGCACCGGGAGCCCGACGTGGGATTCGATCCCGGGTCTCCAGGATCACGCCCTGGGCCAAAGGCAGGCACCAAACCGCTGTGCCACCCAGGGATCCCGTGGGCCAAGCTTTTCGATGAACACTTTACATGTCTTATTTCTAATCTTTACAGTAAGATAGGTTATATTCTTTCCAAATGAGGAAAATTAGAGAGAAAATTAGGTTACTTGTCCAAGACTGCACAATGAACAATGACTGGTTCCATATTCACGACAAATATTATACAGTCGTGCATCGGTCTATTGCTGTACGGAGCCCACCTTGTAGGTCCAATATCGTCATCAAGGTCCTCAGGTTAAAAAAAAAATTTGTCAATCCATAGATCATCTTGCAAAATTGTACATAATGCAGTCAAAGAGAGAATGTAGCAAGAAAGTGATCATGAATGCTTTAGTTTCCCCACTTTGTCTTGTACTTTAGGTCTTTCTCAGACTCGAAAAACTCAGTTTCATATGCATTTCCTTCCCAAAAAAGCAAAGTAAGATTCCAAAAGTGCTTTCAAGATGTAATAGTATGGGGCGCCTGGGTGGCTCAGTTGATTAAGCATCCGACTCTTGGTTTCGGCTCAGGTCATGACCTCAGGTTGTGAGAGGAGGCCCCACTTTGGGTTCTGCCCTGGGCGTGGAGCCTGCTTCAGATTCTCTCTCTCCCCCTCTCTCTGGCCCTCCCCTTACCTCCCCTACCTGTCTCTCTTTCCCTCCCTCTATTGAAAAAAAGGCCTGCAAAATGTAATAGTTACCTTCCTTCCTCAGGTATGTATTACATAATGTATACAATTCTAGAAAATGAGGTTTAGGGATCCCTGGGTGGCGCAGCGGTTTGGCGCCTGCCTTTGGCCCAGGGCGCGATCCTGGAGACCTGGGATCAAATCCCACGTCAGGCTCCCGGTGCATGGAGCCTGCTTCTCCCTCTGCCTATGTCTCTGCCTCTCCCTCTCTCTCTATCATAAATAAATGAAAAAAAATTAAAAAAAAAGAAAATGAGGTTTATTCCCTTCTAGGGGCTCAACTAAACCTGTGAATTATTGCTACTCATTTTATCTTAATGTGCTCAGTCCATCATAAATTTTAATTTTCTAAGTAAATTGAGAGCAAGCTGTCTGTGACATCTGTCAACCACACTGATTGCCAGAATTGATTTGATAGATCTGCCCTGTTGGGAAGGTGTCCCCTTTCTTCCTGGCTCTGCTACATGTGTCTCTCTCAAAGCTGCATGCTTCATTGAAGAGGATGATTTTCCCAGAGAAAGGAGGACAATGATCTACATGGAGTCAAGTTCTCTTGTTGGACTATCCTGGACCCAGTAAGCAGGTTATCCCACCGGCTGTGACACTCCCACTAGATAAGGGGCCACTTGAAGGTGAAGCTCTCATCTTTGTGTCTCCAGCCTGCTAGCAGCATACCTGGCACACGGTAGACTCTAAAATGTTTATTGAATGAATAAGAAGGAAACAGACCCACAGTCAGCTCCTGTATTTAAAAAGCTTCACTTCTACCTTAGGGAAACAGATGTCAATAAAAATGCAAACAAAATTAAAACATGTATACATACCATCTAATCCTCTTCTTTGGCGTTCTCAGCCAACACGTATAGTTTACAAACAGAAAAAGGGCACAGTCCTAGGAGACCCAGTAGATGGCACCACACACCAAATATAGTCAAGGTTTGACTCCAGAAAGGGGGCACGTGTCTTTCTAGTTCCAGCTGGTTTGAAGTGTTCTAAAAGGAAATGGAGTAGAGAATATTCCTGTGGGCCTCTTCTCTAAAAGCACCTGAATTACTATTTGGGGTCAATTGTGGCTATAAATTTCCCTGTTTGCCTCATTTCAGTAGATTTTGTTTCTAGAGATGATCTTTTAAAGCACAAAACAGTGGAAAATGCTTATTATAATGGTAAATTTGAAGAACAAAATACAAAACTGTATACGGAATCTGGTAACAGCAATGCCAATAATTTTTTAAGACAAAGCATAAAGATAAAATGGAAAGAAAAATCGTAAAACATGAACAGTGATTCTTTTTGTGGTGACTTTTTACATACTCACAGGCATGCATAGTACTTTTTTAAAGACTTATTTATTTATTTGCGGGGGGGGGGGGGGGGGCTCAGAGGGAGAGGAAGAAAGAGAGAATCCTAAGCAGAATCTGCACTGAGCACAGAGCCCAACGCGGAGCTTGATCTCACAACCCTGAGATCACGACCTGAGCCAAAACCAAGAGTCCGACACTTACCAACTGAGCCACCTGGGCACCCCTTTACGCAATTTTATAACATAAAATATGTATTTGATACAACACAAGATGTAACACGTATCAACAATTACTTCTCCTTAGCCAAGTGTTGTTTTTCATTTTCTTTATAGATATAATTATTGTTGGGGATAGGGAAGGAGCTTCTATTGGCCGTTTAAGTCGGTGGTTCTCAAGCCTGGCTCTACTCTAGAATCACCCAGGGCACTTTTAATAAGTGCCAGTATTTAGGCTTCACTTTGGAGATTCTTATTGAATGATAAACCTAAGACAGTTACCACTTTTGATTTTCCAGACACTTACAAGAGGTGCTATTAGAATACATTCTCTACTGTTTCAGTAACTTGTGTTTATTGAGCAGATGTCAAGTCTAGAAAAAGAACTTCAGAGATTGAATAACCACACATTAAGCGATCGATCCATGTGTGGGAAATGGTGTAACAACTACACCCTGAGTTGGGGCTGGTACACACACTTGTAGTCTCACAGCTCGGAAAGCTGGCGTGGATCCATTATTCCCTATAACTACCCTGCAGCCCTTGGGAGGTAATTAACTAATGACAGTGAAGGGCTTTTCAACTGAAACATGTTGTATAAACCCTAAACACAGGAAACACAGAGGATTTCCACCGACTGCCCATACTTTTCAGCCAGACACAGTTGATGCATCCTCCAGCCAATTCTCCTTTGCAACTGAAATCTTCCTAATCCTTATTTCAAGGGAAACAAAAGTTTTTTTTAAATATATTTCCTACAAATCAAAGACCTAAGCTTACCCCTTTACTTTCTCAGAAGTGAGGTTTCTGCCTCAAAAAAAAAAACACCACGTGGTAGCACGATTTGTGTGAATGGTTGGTTGGTTTGGATCACCGAAGGTGGATTGTACACAAAATGGGTCATAATAGGTGGTCTAGTATGAGGCCTGGCACCATCCACACAGCATCTTTGGTTTGTTTGTTGTTTGTTTTTTAAGGTTTTATTTATTTATTCATGAGAGACACAGAGAGAGAGAGAGGCAGAGACACAGGCAGAGGGAGAAGCAGGCTCCATGCAGGGAGCCTGATGTGGGACTCGATCCTGGGTCTCCAGGATCTCGCCCTGGGCTGAAGGCGGTGCTAAACCGCTGAGCCACCCAGGTGTCCCTCATCTTTGGTTTTAAAGCAAACAATTTTTAAAAAATAAAATAAAGCAAACAATTTGTGCACATGGTAGTAAATGCAATAGTATAAAAGAGCTTCCAATGAAAAACAACAGCCTTTCCTCTTGCTCAGCTCTGGTCCCCTCTGCAAAAACTCTGGTTTCATCTGGGCTGAGATCATTGGCATTTCCTTCCACTGCACTCTTAGTATCTCTCTTCCTAGATTACCAACTTTTTTTTTTTTTTAAGATTTTGTTTATTTATTCATGAAAGACACAGACAGAGAGAGGCAGAGACACAGGCAGAGGGAGAAGCAGGCTCCAGGCAGGGAGCCCGATGCAGGACTTGATCCTGAGACCGCGGATCACGCCCTGAGCCAGGGGCAGGCGCCCAACCGCTGAGCCACCCAGGTATCCCCTAGATTACCAACTTTAGTCAATATCGATTGATTCCACAGTTTGAAAATAAGCATGTATCTCATACTACCCTCCTCTTCCTAATGTTCAATAGCAATAATAGCTTTTTATTTTCTCTATTAGAACTATATGTTTATTTTTCAAATAAGGACTCAAATTTCTATTTTTTTAAATCGTTTTTATTAATATTTTATTTATTCATGAAAGACTAAATCGCTGAGCCACCCGGGGCTGCCCAAATTTCTATTTTTTAAATAGAGTATCCATGCATTTCCTTTTCTAGAAAAGGAAGATATTCCCCCTTCCCATTTTGGGGGGACCAATACCTTCCTCTCTTTTTTGTTCCACTTTTCCTCTGCCTTTCATTTTTGTCAGCACCACTTTACCACCAACAAACTGTTAATGTTTACATTCTGTACTGCAACCACAAAATATTCTTTTCTACTCTGTGTACAGGTTGACTTTAGAAGCTAAAAGCCTATATACTTTCTTCCAAAGTGTACAGTGTGAATGGGGGAGCGGGTAACTTTACAATGGAGAAGCCTGGCAAACACTACCTCAGCCAGGTTATCAAGGTCAACAAGAGTGGTAAGTTGATAAGTCATGTTGATAGTAGGCTTCCTTGGTTTGATGTGACAAAATGGCATTTTACCTTTGCAATGTTCCCTGCAAAACCCATAACCCCGATCTAATCATAAGAAAAACATTAAACAAATCCCAAATGAGGGACATTCTACAAAATACCTGTCCAATACTCCTCAAACCTATCAAGGTCATCGGAGACAAGGAGAATCTAAAAAAACTCTTACAGCCTAAGGAGACAGGATAACTAAATGCAATTGGAATGGAAGACATTAGGGAAAAACTAAAGAAATCTGATAACATATGATAAAGTATTAACTAAAGTTAATGATAAGATATCAATATTCATTCATTAATTATAACAAATGGATAATACATAAGATGTTAATAATGGAGGAACTCTCTATCTTTACATTTTTCTGTAAATCTTTAACTCTTTTAAAATATAAAGTTTATCGGGACGCCTGGGTGGCTCAGCAGTTGAGCATCTGCCTTTGGCTCAGGGGGTGATCCTGGGGGTCCGGGATCGAGTCCCACGTCAGGCTCCCTGCATGGAGCCTGCTGCTCCCTCAGCCTGTGTCTCTGACTCTTTCTGTGAGTCTCTCATGAATAAATAAATAACATCTTTAAATAAATAAAATCTAAAGTTTATTAACATATAAAATAATGGAAACAAGCCAATATGCTACATATATTTTATGATCGATACGAACATTGTTCAATATTAATATGCTAGGATGACATTTCCCATGAACTCACTGTTATAATCCCTGGGTCTCTCAAATAAGGCTATTTCTAACATCAAGGTCAAATAGCTTGCCTCTTACACTCTGTTAATTGCTTATATTCATGCCTGACTGTAGTTCGCTTCATGTGTGGCCTCTGACTTTATTGTTCAGGATTTGCTTTTTCCCAAGTTTTCCAATTGCCACTTTATCTTGCATATTCTAGCCCATGGCACTTTCTGCCTCACCCAACCATAACGGTCCCCTTTCACTTTTTATCTTTCAGATATTTTTTTTAGATGTCTACTCTGTGGGCTTCTATCCCTTCTCCTCACACACTTTTTATTTTCATACTTGTTTATGTTTTTTCCAGTGGAGTCTTAGCAGGGAGGTAAGCACACATAGGCTCACTCTCCTGTCTTGAAAGAGAGGCTTTTTTTTTTTTGTTTAAGCTATTTAGAAAGAGACTTAACTGATTTTTTTTTTAAGATTTTATTTATCTATTCATGAGAGAGAGAAAGAGGCCGACTCCCCACAAAGCAGGGAGTCCCTTGCAGGACTCGATCCCAGGACCCTGGGATCATGACCCAAGCGGAAGGCAGATGCCCAACCGACTGAACCACCCAGGAGCCCCATTGAAAGAGAAGCTTACTTCGTCTTTTGTAGTTTCATCTGCAGTCCTGATGAAGAGTGAACTAGCTGAGATCGGGCTTGAAGAAAAGAAAGTAGCTTTTCCTCTGAGAAAACACCAAATGGATGACACTGGTGCTGTGGGAGGGCCCCGGAGGGCCCAGAGCCCCTGGGATGGGAGCAGCACCCTGGCTGGGGTCTCCCCCATGGTGGAGCCCTGGCAGAGGCAGGATGGAGAAGGAGGAGTGTATCCCCGTCAGTCACCCAGCTGGGCCGCCTGGTCAAGGAGGCGGGGATCAAGTCCCTGGAAGAGATCTGCCCCTTGCCCGCCATCAGGGAGCCTGAGATCACTGACCCTTCCCAGGGGGCATCCCTCCCGGATGAGGTTTCGAAGATGACGCAGCCCCTTACTGGCCAGCGATCGGGGTTCAAGGCGTCTGTTGCCGTTGGAGCTCACACTGGAGACGTCTGGGGGTAAGTGCTCCCAGGGCGTAGCCACCGCCCCCCGGGGGGCCACGAGCTCTCCATCATCCCCATGGAGCCAGGCGACCAAGGGCACAAGGTGGCCAAGCCCCGCTCTGTCCCAGACGAGGTGCCCCGGCCCTGTCCCCAGAGGGCCGGCCTGGCCCCGTGCCCAGCAGCTGCTGATGCCAGCCAGGCCTGACAACCGCACTCCTCGGCCAGGGGCTGCACTGCCGCCCTGGGCAACTTGGCCCAGGCCCGTTGCCACCATTCCCAAGACCCACAGCTCTCTCACCCCGACCTCTGGAAAGACACGGTGATCACCAAGGAACTCACTGGCTGTCTTGTAGAAATCCACAGCAGAGTGTCCGTGCAGAGGCCCTGGGCGCCAGCTGTGCCATCACATAGTCTTATACAAGAAAAATAAAGTGGGGGCACCTGGGTGGCTCAGTCGGTTAAGCAGCTGCCTTCAGCTCTGGGTATGATCTCAGAGGCCTGGGATCAAGCCCCGCATGGGGCTCCCTGCTCAGTGGGGCGTCTGCTTTCCCCCTCTCCCCCTGTTTGTGCTCGCTCTCTCTCGCTCTCTCTCTCTCTCTCATAAATAAAATCTTAATGAAAAAGAAAGTGAATTAAATCCTGTTAAAAAGAAGGAAGGGAAAAAAAAAAAAAAAGAAGGAAAGGAAGGGAGGGAGAAAGGAAGGAAGAGAAGCATACAGAGTCATACTCTGGCCAATATGTAGTCCTTAAGGAGAGATAAATAGTGCATTGGCTCAATCACTGGCCTTCTTGCCACCAGATGTTCCCAGAAGCACATTGTTCTGACCAATCAATCCTCATACTTGTTTTTAAAGAAACACATGAGTGTAGAAAAGTGAGTTGTTTTTAAAGGAAGGTGCCCAGAGCTTCTAAAACAGACCCCTACGAAAAGCACATGCCTGTTTGCGTGGTCTTGGACAAAGGGAGTGCAACCTGTAACAAAGAATTACAGCAGAGAGTCCCAGTTGTCAGGCCTAAAGGGCATTGGAAGATCATCTAGCTGTAACCCAAACCTTTGACTTTTCAGATGAGGACAAGGGGGTATTTCTCCAAGGTCACTTAACAAGTGGAAGCCATAAGGCTAGAAAATGGGGAAGGTTAACTAGAGGAGCTTTCTGACACACGCTTCATGCTGAGTCTACTTGCTGTTTTCCACTCGCTTCTCTACAATTTCCACCCCTCCAACCACATCCTTTCAGAAACTCTAAAAAGAGGTATGGAGAGAAGGGCAGGATGGAGTAGGAGGATAAGAGGACGGCTGGAGCCGGGAAGGGGTCTGTACCGGTTTTTTTCCAGGGATCTATTTGCCCTGGCTGGGATCAGTGGACAAAATTACTAACTCCGAAGACTCCCCCTTCTTCCTTCGCTTCTTCTCTTGCTCCAAACCTGCCTGGGAGAGAGAGAATACAAATGGCATAGTTTGGCTCTAGTTGTTCTGACAAAATATGTGCCCTGGCCCTACAGATTCATGATGCTTTTACAGGAGGAAGTAGAGGTCCTATTTACATAGTATACTATTCTCCCCAAAGCTGTCTTATGATCTAAGCCTTTCCACTGATACAAATTGTTAAGGGAAGAAGGGTCATAATTTTGTGATGTTTCGCTCAGGAATTAATATAAGACCAAGGAATTTGTTCCCATGCCGTTTAATTTCCTTTTTGTTTTTTTGCTTCAGGAAACTGAAGGGGAGAAAGAAAAATGTTCACTATACTTGGCTTCATTTAATTTTTAAAGCTGAAAGTAATGAAGATGTCCTACTGCATGTCCTGTCATTGTCTTCTGCAGCTCTACTCAGACATTTTCCCAGGATGACCAGTGGAGTACCGCGGAGGGTGTAACTGCAGAGCCTAAGGAAGCTCTATTAAATCAACACTCATGGTGCTAAACACACACACACACACACACACACACACACACACACACACACACTCATGGTGCTAATGTCCTCCACCATCCTCTGAAGCCCATGGTGAAAATGCACCACTCCTTCCTAGCAGTCAGCTCTGCGATGCACGGAGACCTTACCTCTGCGTGTCTCTGCTAACTCTCATTAATTTTTCTGAAAATGCAGGACAGCTGTGACTCAGCAAAATTTCTTGACGGACAACTTTTGTCTCCCTTAGCAACTTCCCTCTAGCCTTCCAGATTCTTGTCTTTTGAGCTATAAAGTTAGATGGTTCAATACCAGAATCTTGCCAGAAAGTTAGATGGTTCAATACCGAATCTTCTAATTTCTTACTTAAGAATATCAGCAAGTGTGAGCTTGAAAATGAAGTCTCTACATTGAAAAAATTCATTCTGAGGTTAAAATGAAATATTCGAAAATCTCAAAAAGGGTCCCCCTCAAAACCAATAAATGCTTAAATAAACATGATGAGACAGCCATATAAAAGCTATTTAAAAATAAAAATATATGGTTAGGATGAAATAGCTGGTTATTACAGCATGCTTGATGCTATTAATAGGGGTTAATTATTGGTATTAAAATATATTGGGGGATACGTTGGGAAATCAGAATACAGATTGGATAGTAAATAACCTTAGAGCACAACAATTTAGTTACATTGCTAAGTTAATTGTATGATGGACATTTAATACATCTCTATTAATGCACCAAAGAAAACTCACAGAATGAGTAAAGGGTGGGTGGTGGTTAAAGCATACAGGCACAGGGGTGCCTCAGTGGCATAGTCAGGTAAGCATCTTGTTGGTTTCAGCCTAGGTCCTGATCTCAGGGCTGTGAGATCAAGCCCCAAGTCTGGCTCCATGCTCAGCACTGAATCTGCTTAAGATTCTCTCTCCCTCTGCCCCTCCCACCCTTTCTAAAATAAATAAGTCTTAAAAAAAAAAAGAAGCATTTAGGCACATATATAGCTGGAGTTTGGATCCTAGCTCTCCATTCAGTTCAGTGAACTTGAAAAGTTTCTCAATCTATAAAGTAGAAATAACAATGATGACCAATTAATAGTGTCATTGTTACAAGAATTAAATGAAGGAATCCATTTAGCACACAGTGCCTGACAGTAGTAAGCACTCGATATATGCCTTCATTATTACTCTTGACAGATTTTTATAGATTATTTGTTTAGGGAAAAATTATTTTGGTATAAATGGTCAGCAGAGATCTGATGCTTTCCTTTCTCTCTACATTTCCCAATTAAATTACTTTAAAAGGGGTAAGGGACTTACTTAAGATGACTTTCAGAGTCCTTGCATGAGGAAACATAATATAACAAATTCTGTTATCCAGGGCAATAAGAAAAAAAAAGGTGTTTTGATTAATCCAGTACTCTAATTAATGTAAGTTTATAGTTTCTAAGGAATTGAAATATTGTATGCACTTGGTACAAAAACTGCACTAACCACTATTTAGTCTTATTCTTTTTTGTGGGTTTTTTTGACATTTAAGAAAATAATTCATGGACTTTATTAAAATTTAAATATATTGCTCTTTGGAAAACACCACTAAGAAAAGAAAAAGTCAAGCCACAGATTGGGAGAAAATATTTGCAATGCACACATCTGACAAAGAAGTCGTATCTAGAATATAAAGAATTCTTACAATAATAATAAGACAATAATAATAAGACAACCTGATTTTTATTTATTTGTTTTTTTGTTTTTTTGTTTTTTTGTTTTTTTTTTGTTTTTTTTTTTTTGACAACCTGATTTTTAGAAGATGGGCCACATATTTCAACAAAGAATTCTTAACAATAATAATAAGGCAATAATAAGAAGACAACCTGATTTTTAGAAAATGGGCCACATATTTCAACAAATACCTCCTAAAATAAGATATACAAATGGCCAAAAGCTTATGAAAAGATGCTCCATACCATTTGTCACCAGGAAAATAGAAATTAATGTGATAATCATGTACTATTGTGCACCCCAAACAATGGCTCTAATTAGAAAGGCTAACAAGTTAAGTATTGAGAAAAACATAGAATAGCTGGTGTTTTGCCCCACTGCTGGGAGGAAGGTAAAGTGGTACCAACTGCTTTGGCAAACAGTTCGAAGTTTTCTTATAAAGTTCACACCCAACAGAAATAAAAATATGTCTACACAAAGACTTCTACACAAATGCTAACAGTACCTTTATTCATAATAGCCCCAAATTGGAAACAATCCACATTTTCATCAGTAGTTGAACAGATAAACAAATTGTGGTATACCCAGGCAGCGGGGTAGTACTTGACAGGACACAGAGACAAACTACTGACGCAGGCAACGCTGTGGATGAATTTCAAAAACATAATGTGAAGAGGAAGAAGCCAGACTCAAAAAAGCATATACTATTTAATTCTACTTACATGAAACTATAGAAAACATAAATTATAGTAACAGAAAGCAGGGACACCTGGGTGGCTCAGCAGTTGAGCGTCTGCCTTCGGCCCAGGGCCTGATCCTGGGGTCCCGGGATCGAGTCCCATGTCGGGCTCACTGCATGGAGCCTGCTTCTCCCTCTGCCTGTGTCTCTACCTCTCTGTCTCTCTGTTTCTCATGAATAAATAAATAAAATCTTTAAAAAATAAAAATAAATAAGAAATAATCAGAGGGGTAACTGGGTGGTGCAGTTAGTTAAGCACCTCTTTGTTTCCACTCAGGTCATGATCTCAGCATTGTGAAATTGGGCCCTCATCAGGCTCTATGTTTGGTGTGGAGTCTGCTTGAGATTCTCTCTCCCTCTCCCTCTATGCTTCCCATTCTTTCTCTCTTTCTCTCTCTCTCTCTCTCCAATAAATAAATAAACCTTAAAGAAAATAATAAGAGCACTGCTAAAATGTCATTGCAGAATTAGTTATAATAGCAAAGAATAGGAAGCAACCTAAGTATTCATAACAGATATATAGTAAAATCAATTATGATGAATCTGTACTACTTAACGCTGTGCAACCATTAAAAAGGTTGAAAGAGCACCTAGGTGGCCCAGTGAGTTAAGGGTCGGACTCTTGATTTCAGCTCAGGTCAGATCTCAGGGTTGTGAGATTGAGCCCCACATCAGGCTCCACACTGGACATGAAGACTGCTTGGTATTCCCCTCCCTCCCCACTGTAAAAAAAAAAAAAAAAAAAAAAAAAAAAAAAAAAAAAAAAATTGAAGTAGTTCTATATGTTTAACATACGTGTTTATGACATATAAAATAAAAAAGGTAGGTTACTCAATAGTATGCATTGTATGATCTCATTGGCATAAATATATCCTATATACATGTGTATGTTTATATGCATGAAAATTTCCAAGTGATTATACTAGTCTATTGAGTGTTTAACTGGGGGATTAACCATGAGGTGAAACATTTATAAGGGGGTTTCCACTTTCCCATTTTTCAATGTTGAATCTTTACAATAAGCCACTTTTAGATGCATAATCAGCAAAAACAATAGTGACATTTCCTTTGTGAAAAGTAAAAAGGCAGCTGGAGGTGGCCTTGAACCTTCCAGGCGTCATTATGAACACCAATCATTTAGTCCTCTCCAAGTGGGGAAATGCTGAATAATGGGGATTTCTAACTAGATACCAATAAGCATAGATTTACTGTATGTTGGGAAGGGAAACACTGTTCCATTCTTCTGCCAAGCAGCTGAAGAAAATGTGCCATTCATTCTATGGAAGGGAAACAATGATTATCAAACTTGGCAAGGTGGGAGGTTTCCATCTGAATTACTTGACCTATCTTTCCAAGAGAATCAGTCAATACCTTCTAGTCTGGGCAACAAACTGAGAGCATCTGCCTCTGCCATCCCGTTTGAAGATACTTTCGGTGGGTAAAACTAATAAAGATCAGGGCACTATACCACAGCTTTCTTTGCATATCCTTGGAATCTTCCTGAAGAAATGAGAATTTTGACAACCCTAACTGCTCAGACGAAACATCCAAGATTCCCCTTACATAACAGGCAACGTCAGGGCAATCCCAAGAAATACAGCTCAGTGCAGCATTGTTCTCGGAAGAGACTTTGAAAATACTCTCATCTACATGTGTCTTCTCAACTCTGCAATTAAATATTCACTTACTGCTTCCCATAGTTCCCCAAGTCTAGACACTATAATTATCATGACAATTTCTCCAATGTCCTAATTAACAGAGAACAGAAAGCCCTGGGAGAAGAAAACAAGGACCCCAGGACTTCGATTCAGCAGTCAGATCTGCCAATGCCAATGAGAGAATTAGCCAGATATAGAGGAGAATGATTCATCTCCTTCCTCACTTCCCTATCTCGCCTTGTTTGCCCTTCCTGAGTGCTTCTCAAAGGAACATATCAGAACTTTGCTTCTACTTTTCCTTCTCTCCTATTTAATCTTCCTGCCCTATGAGGTCCTATAGGCCTATCTCAGCCAGCAGAATTCAGTAGATAGTCTGCTGGACCCAGACATTCCAGCTTGCAGTGTGTTTTGGAGTGCTTTGTTTTCATGAATAAATTGAATTTTTCCTATATGCTTCAGTACATTTTTGTGTGACAACCTGAACGGGAGCAACCTGAGCCTACTCGAACAGAGCCTAGTTTCCAATCCAGGACAGGAGGTCTGCTAAAGAAGAATCTTGGCAGGCAGTCCTCTCTACCTTTCCTCCTGTGCCTGAAGGGATCCAGTGAGCTCAGCAAGTAAGTCACTGTACTTGGCAGGACCACACCCTCATTCAGCTACCTCAGTGGTGAATCAGGGAGTTCCAGGGGTGCCCAGATGCAGCTCTGCCCAAGGTCAGGGCCACTTTTCATACAAAGGGCTTGATACTTACTGGCATCTACAGGATGTTTGGTTATGAGCCAAAACTCCCCAGTTGTGTGGGCTCAACCTCCCAGCCCTTCTGGGGAACTCACACCCAATATCATATGACTTCTGCCTATGTCACCTCTCCCTTTTCAACTCTGATATTTTAATTTCCTGTTTGCTTTTCTCCTGGTATTTAAAGAAATTTGGAAAGGTTAGTGGTAGAGAGAGGACCATCAGGGGGTGCCTGGCTGGCTCAGTTGGTGGAGCGTGCAACTCTTAGTTCTCTGGGTTTTGGGTTAGAGCCCTATGTTGGGTGTAGAGATGACTTAAAAATAAAAAATAAAAAAAATTTTTAAAAAAGGAGGAGGACTGGGATGCCTGGGTGGCTCAGTGATTGGGTGCCTGCCTTCTCGGCTCAGGTCGCCCTCCCAGGATGGGGGATCGAGTCTCACACCGGGCTCCCTCCATGGAGCCTGCTTCTCCCTCTGCCTGTGTCTCTGCCTCTCTCTCTCTCTCAGTCTGTGTCTCTCATGAGTAAATAAATAAAATCTTAAAAAAAAAAAAAAGGAGGAGGACCTTCAGTAAAGGAGAAGAGAGGCTCTGAAGAGACAGAAGAGGGTTCTCTATTCTCTGTCAATCATTTTACACACACACACACACACACACAAATGTGTGTGCATGAGCTTCCAAACACCCATACACCAAGCACCCAGAGTCTTGTGAGACCCTGAGGATCATGACTCTGGCCAGCTACCCCTGGAAACCCCTTAACTCAGGTAGAAGGGCATTCCCGCCCCCTGCTCCCCCTGCCCCCCACACTCCCCACTCCTTACATGTTTCCTGTCACTGTTCTCTTTTTAGATGAACTATTAGTCTTTCTGAAAAGCCAAAACGGGTCACAAAGGCTTGAGGTTATCTCTTTCTGATAATAATATCATGAGCATAGTATTTAACAATTTACCAAGCCCTTTAACCTATGCGCTATCCTGTTCAAGCTTCACCACAATCCTGTGAAATGGGTTTAATTATTATCCCCTCTTTATAGAAAAGGAAATCTGAGTGCCAATCTGATCAAGCAAAGTAGGCACGTGATGACACTGGGAGTTGGTCTAAATGCAAGTCCCAGAAGACTGTGTCGTCTGACCCTTACTTCTAGCATAAACTGCCCTGCCCACAGCCCCCCAGATCAGGAAAGTCAGGTTAGGCTGCTGTCTGTGCATCAGTGATCCCTGAGTGCACCAGTGGTGGGCACCTGGCCTGAAGAACCTGTCCATCAGCTGGCTAATGGCTCATGAAGAAACCTTGGGTAGAGAGCTCTACCAAAAGGGACAGTGTGATTAAGCAAAGCCATTTGGACCAGCTCTTTCTGGCCTTTGGATAGAAGAATTGACCCGTTACTACATAGAGAAAAATAGAGCTGACATATCTTAGATGAAAGGCAGAGAGATCACAAGAGGGAGAAGGTACATGCCATGGGAGAGAAAAGGGAACAGCCAGGCCCTCGTGCTGCCTTGACCCCTGATCAGCTTTCTGGTTTACTTTTGTATCTGTGACAAATCCTCTTTCCTGGATGGGCTCAATGTTTCTCTACTCCTTGTAACCAAGGGAGACTTTCCACTTCCCCCTTTGCAGTGTTCCTTGCCTGTGGTCCCAAAGCAGTGGCCCCTGCTAGGTACTCAAAAGGAGGAGCAGGGTGGGGTGGGGTGAATGGGTCTCTCAAACCCCACTGTGGGAGGTGGACAGTTTTGCTTCCAGATTTTCTGCTGCTGTCCTTTCCCTCTGCCCACAAGGCAATGATCTGGCCAAGTCAGTGAACACAGTTCACTGCAGTCTCTCCGGTTGGACTGAGGTTGTTGGTGAGGCAGACGACACACAGAACACATCACTGACTCCAGGTGGCCAGTCTGGTTCTTTGAAGATCAACTTTCCAAAGATCAAAACTTCTGAATCGGAGAAAGTCATCTATGATAAGGCAAACATGTAGTTTTGATTTACAACTCTGAGGCTGTGTTCCAAGGGGGAAAGATTCTTATAAACAAAAGGGCAAATTTTTTTTCAGTGAGAAAATTCTTTCGAAATTATACTGCAGAGCAATGTGATTGCCTTAGAAAATCTGTTTTGTAAATACCTCCCTGTAACCAAAAGATGTAATGTTTGGAGGAAGGGAGATGTCTGGAGGAATTTTCTACCTCAAGGAAAGACTTCCCTCAGGAGGTTATATTTCCACTCATCTTGATCTCACAAAGGGGAAGATAATCTGATAGATGACCCGAAACTCGTCTTTGTACTCTTGCCTTTTCTTTCCTCTTCAATTTTTCCTTTTCTATTTTTTTTTTCCTCAGCTATAACTCTTTTAAAGGTTCCCATGCATCATTTTTATTGTTTAGACTTTAGGGAGGAGCCACTCCCTGACTATTTTGTACCTGTTTTAACACGAAGCCCTAGACTATAAGTGCCCCAGGTGTTTCAATCAGGGCATTTCAAAAGGCAGCTGGCTCTGTAGTCCGCGGAGTCCAATTGTCTAAATGAATATGATTCAGCTTGAATTTGTGGTAATGCCTAGAACATCCCAACCAGGTATATCCTGACATGAGGCAGACTGTAGAAAATACCTGCAATCCTTCAAAACTGAGGTAGAAATGTTCAAGCCCCTATCTTTCGCTACCAGGGAGATAGGGCAATGGATGGATCCGTTAGGGATGTGTTTGGTAGCAAATAAGAACAACAGGGATGGGGAGAAACACCTAAAACACTCAAGAGGGGAAGATTCAGTAGCCTCTCAAACAGTTGAGTCAGGACATAAGCAGGGCCATGAGAGAACCAGCTCTTTACAATTCAACATCCTTAGCCAGTGGCTTTCCTCCCTGTGGTCACAAGATGGCTGCTGCACTTTCAGTTCACAAGTTTAGATTCAAGTCAAAGAACAAGAGAACAGGCATGAGTGGGGACAAAACAAGTGCCAGGTGAATCTATCCCTTTAAATAAGTTCTTCTCTGGACTCCTGGGTGGCTCAGTCGGTTAAGCATCTGACTCTTTTTCTTTTTTTTTTTTTTTTTTTTTAGCATCTGACTCTTGATCTCAGCTCAGGTCTTGATCTCAGGGCCGTGAGTTCAAGGCCTGCACTTAGCTCCATGCTGGGCCAGGAGCCAACTTTTAAAAGAAAAAAATTCTTCCCTTGGGGCACCTGGTGGGCTCAACCAGTAGAGCATGCGTGTGACTCTTGATTTTTAGGGTTGTAAGTTCAATCTCCCATGTTGGGGAGATTTTAAAAATAAAATCTTTTTTAAAAAGAAAAAAATAATTGGGGTGCCTGGGTGGCTCAGCGGTTGAGCGTCTGCTTTCAGCTCAAGGCATGATCGTGGGTCCGAGGATGGAGTCCTGCATCAGGCTCCCTGCGTGAAGCCTGCTTCTCCCTCTATGTCTCTGCCTCTTCCTCTCTCTGTCTCTCATAAAGAAATAAAATAAAAGTCTTTAAAAGAAAAGAGAATTTAAAAGTTCTTCCGGAAAGCATACCCAGTAATTTCTGCTTATTAATCAGAACTGGGCCACATGACCCACCATTTCAGCAAGGGAATCTGGGTAAATAAATCTTTCTGTTTCCTGGCTTGCATAGCAGAGGGCAAAAGGAAAAAGGCTTTTGGTAAGCCAAGCCCCTGTGTCTGCCACGGAAGGAATGGTAGAGGAAAGGAAGTGCCCTAAGGTCACTCACTGAGATGGGAATTTCCTAGGCTTTTGCCCACCAACGTGAATGTCTCTTTCAAGACAAGACTTTGAAAAGATTTTCTGCTTAGTGCCCAGCGTTCTGTCAGAATGACTTGTGCATGGCCAGGCCGAGAAAAGATGCCTTCTCAGGAAGTCTATGGTTCGGCACCTGGGTGGCTCAGTGGTTGAGCATCTGCCTTTGGCTCAGGTCATAATTCTGGGGTCCTGGGATGGAGTCCCACATCAGGTTCCCCACAGAGAGCCTGCTTCTCCCTCTGCCTGTGTCTCTGCCTCTCTCTCTCTCTCTCTCTGTGTGTGTGTGTGTGTGTGTGTATGTCTCATGAATAAATAAATAAAAATCTTAAAAAAAAAAAAAGAGAGGGCGAGAAAGAAAGAAAGTCTGTGGGCAAGAAAGGTACTATCTGAAATGGAGATGGTCTGGCTGAAGAAAGTTTTGCACACTTCTGCTTGGCTAACTGCTACCTGATTCTTCAAGTTCTCGCAAGAAGAGCAATTCCTCCAGAAGGCCTATCTCAACTTTTTTTTTCCTATCTTAATTTCTTATGCTGGATGATATGGTGTTGCTAAATGCCCCCCAGATAATTTTAAAGTCATCTCTCGGGCAGCCTGGGTGGCTCAGTGGTTTAGCACCACCTTCAGTCCAAGGCCTGATCCTGGAGAACCGGGATTGAGTCCCACGTCGGGCTCCCTGCATGAAGCCTGCTTCTCCCTCTGCCTGTGTCTCTGCCTCTCTCTCTCTCTCTCTCATTTGTAAGCCTTGTTTGATGCCTTCTTTTCCCACTAGCCACGAAAGTTCTAAGAGGACAGAGTCCATATCTGTCATGTTCACTGATACTTCCCAAGCACTTAGCACATCTGGCATATAATAGATGCTTGGTAAATTTTTATTATATGGAATTAAACTGATCTGGCTCTCCTACTAATATGTTGTGCTCTTCTGTAAGTGGTCACATTTATAACAATATAGTTATTTGTGTGATTATTTTTCTAGGATTTTATTTTTGTCATATATATATAGAGAGAGTGTGTGTGTGCGCGCACAAGCAGGGACAGGGGCAGAAGGAGAGGGAGAAGCAGACTCCCCACTGAGCAAGGAGCCCAATGTAGGGCTCTATTTCAGGACCCTGGGATCATGACCTAAGCTGAAGGCAGACACTTAACTGATTGAGCCACCCAGGTGCCCAATGATTTTTTTTTTAAGTAAACTCTTCCCCTAATGTGGGGCTTGAACTCACGATCCTGAGATCAAGAGTCACATGCTCTACCAATTGGGCTAGCCAGCCACCCTATGTGATTATTTGTTTCAAATCTGTTTGCCCACTAACCTTTTAGTCCTATGAGAACAAGGGACAAGTCAGTTTGATTCATTGATGTATCTCCAGCATCTTTCATATTATCTAGAATACAAGTACAGATATATATGTTCCATGAATACTTGTTAAATGAATGAATGAATGATTACTTCAGCTTCCTAATGTGTAATAATAACTACTCATAAGTTACCATGATGATTAAGTACCTGGCATGTATAGAACCCAAAAATATTACTTCCTTTCCTCTTCACGGTGAACCCGTAGACTGAATTTCCAGGGGTTTGCTGTAAGGGTGTAAAAAGGAGAAGAGGGAATTCCAGAAACTTATATGGGATTTGGCCCCAGAAACCTTAATCTGCAAAAGGTCTGTGACAGGCGGAAGAGGGTATATAAGTCGGCTAGGGCTCTCTACCACAGACTGCATATCTTAAAGAGAGAAATTTATTTCCTTATAGTTCTATAGGCTAGAAGTCCAAGATCAAGGAGTCAGCGGCACTGGCTCCTTTGGAGTCTTCTCTCCTTGGCTTGTAGAGAGCCATCCTGTCCCTGTGTCTTCACATGGTCTTCTCTGTGCGCATGTATATATCCTAACCTCTTCTTATAAGGAAAAAGAACCCATCACATTGCATTAGGATCCATCCCAATGATGTCATTTAACCTCAACTACCACTCCAAGGACCCTATCTATAAATATAATCACATTCTGAGGTGCTAAGGGTTAGGGCTTCAACATATGAATTTAAGGAGGACACAATTCAGCCCATACCAGAGATCAATGGAAAATCTACTACTACTCTTCTCTCAATTCTGGAAACATCTCGTACAAAGTCCTCCAGTGGAGGTAAATATGTTTTGTTTTGTTTTGTTTTGTTTTAAGATTTTATTCATTTTATTCATGAGAGACACAGAGAGAGAGGCAGAGACACAGGCAGAAGCAGGCTCCCCGTGTCAGGAGCCCACTGCGGGACTCGATCCCGGAACCTGGGGACCATGCCCCGAGCCGAAGGCAGACACTCAACCACTGAACCTTCACCCAGGTGTCCTGTAATAAGTTTTAAAATGCAGGAAACCTTAACCTTAATACGAATTGCTTCACGAAGTGCAATGCTTTCTGACTAGCCACGTGCAATCAGTGACACAGGTGAGAGAGGAGGTGCAAGAATGAGAAAGAAGTAATTTCACTCACAAGTTGCTACTGGGAGGGGCAGAGGTCTGTAGGCCAAGGGATAATGATAAATAAAATTTATGAGACATCTACTATGTAATAGAGAGCAAGTATGCTAAGAATGAGCGACATTAGTCAATTTCTTCTATTTATTCCTAATATTAACTCAGTGCAGCAGGTATATTGTCACTATCCTCATTTTACAGTGAAGGAAGCGTAGACACGGAATGATTAGGTCAGAGCAGGAGTCCGAATCAAAGTTCATCTGAGGCCAGAGCCCCCACTGCTACTGTCTGGGGACAGTTGTCAACATAAGGACATAGCTCAAGGATAAGAGGACCAAAAGAGGTAAGAGGGCAGCAAAAACAAACGTCTTCTGCTCTATGATTTTTCCAAGAATAAAAATTATAATTGCGTGCCTGAATTTGGATGCGTGTGCTGGAGGCAGCCGTACTAGGAATATAAATGTCAAATGCCCTGGGATTTCCCCTCCCAGCCCACCACACTAGCTCAGTTTTGGAGGTGCGATTCTTGTCTATGCAGGAAGGGCTGGACCCAGCCCCGGGTATTCCCCTTTCCGGACAGCCTGTGGAAACATATCCTGTTCTTAAACTCCTCCGTGACTCAGGGCTTTCTCTAGGGCATGGTTCTCCACCCCACCAGATCTAATATTCCTTTCTTACAGCGAGTCTTTTCTAACACTTGTTTTGCCATCATGGAATTAAATTATTAGATAATATAACCCAACCACATATAATTTCAGAAAAAAAAATAACACTATAGGGTGACCAACAGTCCTGGTTTACTTAGAACTAGAGAAATTTCTGGGACACTGGATTTTCAGCACTAACTCTTAATTATAATATGTAAGAGAAATAAAGTAGCTGAAAATAAATTAACATGCATTAGAAGCCTTTGCTTGGGCCATGTAGTCAGTTGCTTACACTTACTTAGAATGAGTTAAGAAATTAAATAAGAAAATGTTTTTTATGCATCTCTAACAGAAAAGTTGGATTTTCATTCTGAGAAGGGCTTAATTTTAATTTAATTGCAAGAAGTGTCAGATCTCCTGTGTTACGGATTTGCACATGACAGTACAAATGCAGCCTGATGCAGTTGTATCATTCTGGTGACTCAAATCCCATGAACAGTATTTCCTTAGATATTGCAATTTTCTGAAATGCTGAGCATTTCTTGATAAAGTTCCAAATAAAATAAGTAGGATTTTCCCTTCGTTTAGTTGGTGATTGAATTCCTTTTTTTTTTTGGTGATTGAATTCCTAAATGCTTCTCCCACACTAATCAGTTCTCCAACACCACCTGGTTATCCTGCACTTCAATTTCATTTTAAGACTAACTGAAGTTAGCACAGACCTCCCAAGCTAAGGACTCAGTCCCACAATATTGCTCCCCCACATAGAGACACAGAGAGTAGTAGGTACCCAGATCATCCATACTTCTGCCTGAGTTGGCTACAAATCAAGGGTTCACCAGGAAATCCTCCTTAAGTTAGACCATTTTCCAGAACAGCTCACAGAACTCAGAGAAACATTTACTTATGTCTACTAGTTTATTTTATAATTAAGGATATGATACAGTGCATCGATGAAGAACCAGATGAAGAGATGGGAAGGGGCGTGCTCTCAGGGCATACCCCTCTACACAGCACCTCCATGTGTTCACCAGCCTGGAAGCTCTCTGAACCCTGTACTTGTGGGGTTTTTATGTAGGCTTTATCGCATAGGCATGACCAATCAGCAACTCAATCTTTAGGCCCTCTCCCCTTCCCAGAAGACAGGGAATGTAGCTGAAAGTTCCAAGCTTCTAACATATGTCACCATCCTAAAGCTACCTGGGAACCCACCAAGAGTCCCACCTCATTAGAACAAAACACACTTCTATCATCTAAGAAATCCCAAGCAATTTGGGAGTTCTGTGTGAGAAACCAAGGTCAAAGACCAAATATTAAAGATGTTCCTAGTGTTTTTACCACTTAGAAAATTATAACGGTTTTAGGACCTCTGTGCAAGGAGGGGTTTGAAACATACGTACATACATACATATATTTCTATTATTTCACAGCTTGTATGTGTGTGCACATGGAATTAGATTATAAACAGGTCTTTCACCTACGTGAAACTTGATCTTGTGTTACATTTGAGAATCATGTGTGATGAGGGACATTTCTTTGTTGTGTGGGACATCTTATGCATTGAAACATGTCTCTCCTCCTGGGCCCTGCCAACTAAATACTAGTAGAGCTCAGTCATAAATTTCCAAATAGCCCCAACTGAGATCAACTTCTCTAGGGTGCCATTAGAGGTGAGGGAACCCCAAGTTGTAAGAGAACCAATGATCTACCTGTAGACTGGAGATAACAGCTACCTTGTGGGGATTGTAATTAAAATGAGATACTACATGGAAGTGCACTCCACAAAGCCTGGTCCATAGTAACCAGTCATTGAATGGTAATCATCCCAACTTTATTCTATTCTTAAACATCCCAAACCTACTCCAGTCTGAGAGCCTTAGAATTTCTACTCCCTCTGCCTGGAATGCTCTTTCCCAGTCTGGCTCCTAATCATTTACATCTTAGCTCAGAAGTTCCCTTATCAGAGAACCTTTCGTAGCTATCTATCTAAAGTAACAAACTTCATGCCTTCTTATACCCTACCACATGACCTTGTTTATTTCATTCGCAGCCATGGTCATGGTCTGAAATGACCAGATTCACTTGTCTACTTGTGTATTGTCTCTTTTTTCCCCAGGGCCTTGTCTGTGTCACTCACTGGTCTGTCACCAGCCTCTAGAGGAGGGCCAGGCCCAGAATAAGGCCCCCCATAAACACTGACTGAGCAACTAGTATGATTCTTAAACCAACACAGATGTGGCTTCAACCTAAAACTCATCTAGTTGAATAGATCTTAGAACTAGAGGGCCGCCCATGAGCTCTTCCAGTCTAGCCTCTGGCCTCTCCCCTTGCTGCAGATAAGGCAGGGGAAGGAGAACCCTTCCTAGCATGGACAAGTTAAGACCCGACCACAACAAATCAGCTGAGCCTAAGAGATGGGGTAAAAGACTGCTCACATACTTAGCCTCAAATATCCAGGAACATTATGTCTTTTCATCCGCCAGAGGGATCAGAACAACTAATTTAGGAAGAAGTGCAATAAAAGTAGAACTGGAGCCAAGGGCGAAGAAGGTGGTTACCTAGTCCTTGGCAGTACAAAGAACTGTAAAGAAGACTGCCAGGGAAATGCAGAGGGCAGAAATGCCCATCTGGAGGACCAATCAAGTACCCAAACTTGTCTTAACGCCAGAAGCTATTGGACAGTTTGTTTGTCTACCATGGACTTTGAGAAGCCCCTAGAGAACTCAAATTTATGAATACATATATACTGGCACTTTCTATATGCAAATCAAAGGATGGAAATTAAATGATGATTGCCGGCTGATCTTGTTCCTGGATTTTTCTCTGAGGAGATTGGAGGGCCCTGTTTTTCAGTGATGTTTGGATCTCTGGATGTTTGCAGACTCTGGGTTACCAAAGGGCTACTACTCAAGAGAAAAGTCCATTTGGAGAAAAGTCCAATCAAACAGGTTGCAGAGTGTCTTAATCCTCCCCAAGTCTACATCCTGCCAAGGATGTAGATGCAGGGAATATCACTGCGGAAAGAGCAAGAGGTCTGGAATCAGGTGGACGCAGGTTTGCAATGCACTCCCCAATGATTATTAACGAAGACCTTAGATAATTTACATAACTTGCCTATGCTTCAGTTTCTCACTTTTATTTATTTTTAAAGATTTTATTTATTTATTCATGACAGAGAGAGAGAGAGAGAGAGAGAGAGAGAGAAAGGCAGAGACAGAGGCAGAAGGAGAAGCAGGGTCCCTGCAGGGAGCCCGATGCGGGACTCTATCCCAGGACCCCGGGATCATGACCTGAGCCAAAGGCAGATGCTCAACCTCTGAGCCACCCAGGTGCCCCGTTTACCACTATTAAAATAAAGTTGGTGATACTTCTGCTACAGGGTTCATATACGGACTAAGTAAAACTGCAATGTATATGAAATGTTTTGCACACCTTTTGGGGGCTGCATGCCGCATTTATTTCCTCGCCCTTAAGTGGGAGAGTGACAATTACCTCAAAATGGGGGAACACGATGAAGGTTCCTGTAGAAGATAGCAAAGCAGAGACAAGAAGGAGGACATAACAGTGACTAACACAGGAAGAGGTCACAGCTGAGTTATCAAGTAGGCTAAAATTACCTTGGTTCATAACCAGTAATCGGGGGCCCCCAGTACAGCCCAGTGAGTCTGCTTGGCTTTTACACTCAGGAAACCTTCTTGCCCCAGCTCTGCTGCTGCCTGTGAGCAGGCTCCTTACAGGTAACGTGGCGTTAAGAATACCTGGCTCAGGGATCCCTGGGTGGCGCAGCGGTTTGGCGCCTGCCTTTAGCCCAGGGCGCGATCCTGGAGACCCGGGATCGAATCCCACGTCAGGCTCCCGGTGCATGGAGCCTGCTTCTCCCTCTGCCTGTGACTCTGCCTCTCTCTCTCTCTCTCTCTGTGATTATCATAAATAAATAAAAATTAAAAAAAAAAAAAAAAAGAATACCTGGCTCATTGTGAGATACTATACTGAGATATAGGATGGAAGGCACCTGGCTCCCAGCGAGACTCATACTCTTCCTAGCCCTCCTTAACTGGTGGAGAGCTGCTGAGCCAGCGTCTGAACAGGAAGGGCCAATGAATGTGAATTTCACTTATTTAGTAGCATTTCAGCCAAGATAGGCCAGATTACGCTGTGGTTGCAAGTAACCCTAGAATTTCAGTGACTTAAAATGAAGATTTCTTTCTTTTTTTTTTTTTAAGCAGGCTCCACACCCAACACGGGGCTTGAACTCATGACCCTGAGATCAAGAGTCACATGCTCTATGGACTGAGCCAGCCCAGGCACCCTGAAGATTTATGTCTTCCTCCCCCTATTTTCTAGCATGGTCAGGGAGTCGCCCTATTCTCCACACCATTGTCATCCTTGCTCCAGGCCCCAGGCTCACAAAGCAGCCACTTTCTGGAACATTGCTGGTTCCCATGACAAGAAAAAGATAAGACGTGAAGCATCCTGACTTTCAAAGTTTCCACTCACATTTCAGCGGCCAAAGCCAGGCACATGGTGATACCTTCAAGTGGGTGGGAAAGTACAACCCACCATATGTCAGGAAGGAAAGACAACAAGAATATTTGTGAACAGCCTTAATGACTACTGTAGTTAAGGAGCAAAGACTTCAGAACGATTTAATTATCTCTTTTCCCAGAGAAAGACTTGCCATGAATTAGCTTGTTGAGAATTGGCATGGAACCAAGGATATGTTTTTCTTTTCTTGATGAAAATAAATTATTGGCAAATAATCTTGCTGGGTTATTGCACTTTTTGCAATATTTTTGGTTGCTATGCCCACTGCTGGGTCTAACTACACAAAGGTAATTTCTGTAGACTTTTTTATTGTATTGAGGAGATCGCCTTTTCATCACCGATGGGTCTCTGCCTCTCTCCCACGTAATAAAGGTGTACCTCCTTTATATTCTTTCCAATCACATTTTTTAAAACGATTTTATTTATTTATTTATTTGACAGAGCAAGAGAAGGAGAGAGCGCAAGTAGGGGGAGCAGCAGAGTCCCCGCTGAGCAGGGGGTCCAATGCAGGGCTCCATCTCAGTATCCTGAGATCATGACCCGAGCTGAGGGCAGACACTTAACTGACTGAGCCACCCAGGCGGCCCCCCAATCACATTTTGAAACCCCAAATTTCGTACAGCATCAAAAGCACTGAATACTCTCTTAGAAACCATGGATTTGAAATGGCCTATGCTTGTATGTGCATTTCACACTCAGAGTTAGTTCTCTTGTGACCCAGAAGTGTGGAAAAATACTGCTTCCTTCCCACTCTATGACATGCAAGTGTTTCTCAGATCCTTCTTCTCTAGGAAGACTTCCTAAAACACAGGAGGTGTTCTGGTTCCCTATTGCTGCGTAACAAATGACCCCAATACTTAGTGGTGTAAAAGAACAATAAACATTCAAATTTCCCACAATTTTTGTGAGCCATAAATTCTGAAGCAGCATAGCTGGAAGTCTTGAATCGAGGTCCTCCAGGGAGTTGCAGTTAAGATGTTAGCCAGGGTTGCAGCCATCTGAAGACCTGTCCGAGGTTAAAGGACCACCTCCAAGACACAGCCAAAGATTCACTTCCAAGACTCACTCATACGGATGCAAAATTGGTGTTGCTGTTGACAGGAGGTCTCCATTCTGCCCTATGCGTGGCCTCTCCACAAAGCTGTTTGGGGTCCTTTCCCCTGAGTAAGTGAGCCAAGAGAGGCAAAGACAGAAGCTGCAATATTTATCATGACTGAAACTCAAAGGCACGCACTGTCACTCCACGGTGTCCCAGTACGCATACACGGAGGGCATTATCAGGGTATGATCACCGGGAGGCAAGGATCATTGGAGGCTGTCTCAGAGGCCAGCTATCTCAGGAAGTAACGCAAGAATTCTTTCAGTTCCCTTGAAATCCACTCCAAATATAAAAAGAAAAATTACAAGGTAAGTTCTATGAAGGCAAAGCCTTTTTTTTTGTTTGTTTGTTTTTCTCACTTACCCCCTTGGAACACAACCTAATAGATTCTCAGTAAATGTTAGTGTAATGAATGGATAAGATGAAAAATCAGGAAAATTTTTTTTTTAAAGTCTCAGTAAAACATCGTAAGTACTATATATATATATATATATATACATTTTTAGTTTTGAATGCAGCAGACAAATGCCTGGGGTATGTGATACACAATGCCTTATCACAATGTAGACACCAAATAAACACTGAGAAAATAAGACCCCCTAAGTACATTCCAAGTTGGTCCAAACTCATCAACTTTTAGAAGCATGATTTCATCAGGAAGGCAGTGGAGCACAGGTAATAGACTCGGGGTTATTATCAGAAGTCAGATGAAAACCAGGATCTCAGTCTCCCTACGTACAACAGTAGAGGTTTGGGTAAATGATATCAAAACCACTTCTTGCATGAACATTCTGACATTCTTTGACCTCAATTTGAATTTCACCATACATATAAAACTAGGCCTATGAGAAATTATTTCTGATCAAATTTATTGATTAGATAGCTCTTCCACATGTGCTTGGCTTGCAACTAAAATGTGTACATAGGTCTGGGTTTGATTAAGGTCTATTAATCTTCAGTGGGGTAAATTATTACGTCTCTTTGTATAAAAATTCCAGAAGATTCCTGGGAAAGAATTTAATAGAAGTGAGAGTTTGGTTCAAAAACAATTTCTTAAAAATTGGAAGGAAAAGGTTATTTTAGAATCATGGGGACGCCTGGGTAGCTCAGCGGTTGAGCATCTGCCTTTGGCCCAGGGCATGATCCCAGGATCCCGGGATCGAGTCCCACATCCGGCTCCCTGCATAGAGCCTGCTTCTCTCTGCCTCTGTCTCTGCCTCTCTTGTGTCTCTCATGAATAAATAAATAAAATATTTTTTTAAAAGAATCAGCCCCATGTCTACTAAGCAATTACCTAATTTCATAGCATGTATTCATCCCCGACCGAACCTAAGAGATGGGCTGATATTAAAATAGACACATTAACAACTGCAGCTGGTTTTTCACGTATCACCTAAAGCTGAAAACAGTACTCCAGGAGCGGTCTGACCACAAAGGAACAGAATGCATTCCTCTACCTGGGGCTTTAGAAGGCTGGAATTTTATTTGGGGGGGGGGGTGTGCATTTTGTCACCTCTTGATTCATAGTGAGTTGACAATAATCAAAACTGCACCTAATGTTGTAGTCACCACGTCTTTGCCTGAACCTTGTATTAAACATCCTCTTGTTAGAGTCGTCCCATCGTTCTTAGTCCAGGTGTCCTTAGTTCCTGCTTTGTGCCACTCCTGCTTGGCAGGGTTTGAGTTAACATCCCCAGGCTCCTCCCTTCTCCTGCCTCCTGTGTGGTTGGTCTCCTGCCGGACCCACGATGGCCATGGGAGCCCCATGGCAGAGTTCACACGAGGCAGCCTCCGCAGAGCAGGGTGGACGGCAGAGAGTGGATCTAGAAGAACAAGGGCAAGACATTCAGCACATGTGACCTTTTCTGGGTCCTTAATGAAAAGGTAGACCACCCAGGACCGTGAAGGGAAATCTTTTGCACAGCGCTAGAAATTTTTCATATGATAGTGATCTATTAATCTGAAATACACAGTCTGTATGGGATATATAACCAGGAATATTCTTTTCTTTTGTGTATTTTTTAAAAAGATTTTATTTATTTATTCATAAGAGACAGAGAGAGGCAGAGACACAGGCAGAGGGAGAAGCAGCCTCCATGCAGGGAGCCCGGCAGGGGACTCGATCCCGGTACCCCAGGATGATGCCCCGAGCCAAAGGCAGACACTCAACCGCTGAGCCATCCAGGCATCCCATTGGTGTATTTTTTTTAATTTTTGTTTTTTAAGTAGGCTCCACACCCAACATGGGGCTTGAACTCACGAGGCCAAGATTGAGTTGCAGGCTCCACCCACTGAGCCGGCAGGTGCCCCTAACAAGGAATATTCTTAACATACTAATGCGGCCTTCTCCTAGTACTAGCGCTTTTTTTTTCAGTTTTATTAAGATATGATTCACACATAGAAGTCACCAATTTAGTGTATAGATCAGTGGATTTTGGTATATTCAGTTATGCGACCATCACAACAATCAGTTTTAGAACATTTTCATCTCCCCATAAGAAACTCCATATTCATCATCATTCATCCTTCATTCCTCCTCAAACAGACCCAACCCCTGGCAACCACTAATCTATTTTCTTTCTCTATAGATCTGCCTATTCTGCACATTTCACATAAATAGAGCTCTACAAAATATGGTCTTTTCGTATTCGGCTTCCTTCACTAAGCATACTGTTTTCAAGGCTCATCCATGTTGCAGTATTTATCAGTGTTTCATTTCTTTTTATTGCAAAATGATAGCTATGAACGTCCACGTGCAGGTGTCTGTGCGGACATACATTTTCATTCCTCTTGGGTATGTGCCTAGATGTAGGAATGCTCTACTCATATGGGTCATATGGTAACTCTATGTTTAACTTTTTCAGAAACTGCCAGAATGCTTTCCAAACTGGCTGCACCATTTTACGTTTCTACAAGCAGCCTGTGGTGTTTCCATTTCTTAATATCCTTGCCAACACTTACTATTTGTCATTTTCATGATAGCCATCCTAGTGTGTGCATAGTATCTCCTTGTAGTTGTAGTTTGCATTTCTCTGGTTGCTAAAGACACCAAGCACCCTTATGTGCTTATCTGTTGTCAGCATATCCTCTTTAAAGAAAGGTCCATTTGGGGCACCTGGCTGGCTCAATTAGAGGAGCATGACTTTTGATCTTGGGGTCATGAGTTCGAGCCCCATGTTGGGTGTAGAGATTAAATACCTAAAACTTTAAAAAAAGAAGAAGAAATGTCCATTCAGTCTGCTGCCCATTCTTAAAAATTAGGCTATATGATTTTTGTCATCAAATTATAAGGGTTGTTTACAGATTTTAGATATATATACCTCTTATGATATGTATGTTTGCAAAACTTTTCTCCCATGATGTGAGGTGTCATTTCAGTTTGTTGATGGTGTCCTTTGAAGCATAAAGTTTTTAACTTTGATGACGTCCAATTTCACTATTTTTTCTTTTGTGGAGTGTGCTTTTGGACTTATATTCTAGTCCTGTTTTGAAAGTACTTTTTCTTAGCTTCCTGTTCAGGTTTAGAAAAATAGTTCTGATTTCCCTTTCCTGCTCTGAGTAACTTAGAATAGTAGAAGCTAATATTTACTAAGCACTTACTATGTGCCAGGTTTTAGCTACGAGTTCAGACAGCTTGGGTAACCAGCCCAGGGCCCCAGGGCTAGTAGGGATTCATCCAGTCTGATTCCGGAGCCCATACATCACTGTCCTACTGGACATATCTTCCTCATCTTGACATTTGTTTCATTTTTGCAGGAGGAAAACAGGGTATCTGCTGTTGGTGTTGGACAAGTTACACTGTCCATGTTCTTTGTTCCCTTCCCTTCCCTGGGGTGAGTCCTCCACCCCACCCTTTCTAGGACTGCCAGAACTTACAAAGTCTCCAACACACACATACACTTGTCCAAAAAGGCAAAACAACACCCTCGTTCATGGCACAGGATACCAAGGCCCCAATGCCACAACCAAAGCTGCCTGGACCGACCCTAGTGATACTGAGTCTTCTTTGGTTGTGACAGTGTCTAGGGACTGACATCCAGGTGCAGCTCTGACCCTTCCTGCAAGTGAATTCCGCTCTGGGGTTACCTTGGAACTCACACTGAAATGCCCTCAAATTTAATACAGCTCAACTGTCCATTCAATCAAGTCTAATCACGCAGAGCAATAAATGACAGAAGCAAGGCAGAGGAGCTCTCATTTCTTCCTCTCACTTTGGTGATATTGAGGTTTAGACTTCCACTTTAGGTTTTCTAAATAAATGAGGTGAGAACTATGTAATAGGAGGCCACAGGCTTCTTCCCCTACACCCTGCCCTCTTTCCCCTTGTAATCTATTGCCCATGGGAGCCATTTGAAATTTCTTCAGAATGTCTCTCAGAACTCAGCCTTCCTCTCCTACTTCATCTTTCTTGCCACTGCGTCTGTTCAGGTCCTTCTGGTCTCTTAGGTGAACTAACTGGACGCATTTCACAGTCTCCTCTTCAATCTAATGGAGTTGAAATAAATTCTCTCTTCATGTTGTCTTCCTCTGTAGATTATGAAATCTTTAAGGTCAGAAACCAAAGAGAATTAATTTCCCCAGAACTAAGCTGAGACTCTGCCATCTAAAGGCATTGAATCAGCATTTACAGAAGGAATACTCAGTGCCGAAACGTGCCCAGCACCTGGAGTCACCATGAGATGTCGTGTGAACCAGCTGTTTCAGAAACCCCTTCCTACCCTGCTATGAAGTGCATGGACTTTGCTAACATTGGGGGGAGGTGGGCACAGATATCAAGCCAAAGTAGGCGTCTTGTCTCACATAATTCTTTGCAGGGGTCATCTGTTGACTTGGAAACTCCCCTTTATCCTAGTTGTGGGGGAAAGCCTGGACTGTGTCCCTCTGAGACCCACCTCTACCCAGGCCCACCAAGTGCTCAGGAAGTCGGTCATGTTTCCTAAACACATCCACACCCAGTATCCTGAGCCTAAACACCCCCTGAACACCGACGAAGGAGCCCCAAAGAAGCCAGGTGAGCGTTTCGAAGTCACTCTAGTAGGAGAACAGTAGTGATACCCGCTGGGTTACCTGCTCGCTCTGACCCCGTGGGAGCCGTGGAGGTGAGCAGACAGGACCAGGGCTCCCCTCAGGCCTCAGGGGCTACACAGCGATGCTGCATCGCTCTCCACTGGTGCCCAAGCCTCCGTGGTCCTCCTCACATCCTCTCTCTAAGCTTCCCAGGTAACACCTCCCACCCCTTTGCCACAGAAAACTGCGCCATTCCTCACAAGACAAAGTGGTCCCAGGGGCTGCTCTCTCTCTCTCTCTCTCTCTCTCTCTCTCTCTCTCTCTGGCTGCTGTCTCTTCAGTGCAAAATTAATGCCTTGGGCTTCAGCTGGATGTTGAGGAGAGACTCCTCTGCCCAGCCTGCCGCTAGCTCCACGCAGGACGGGGCTGGGCCTGGCGCCCAACACAGGGCGAACCTTCCAGGCCTCTCCCTCTCAGGCGGTGAAGGCTGCAGGCCGCGGCAAGTGTCATCCTGATTCACCCAAGGACGACTGTCTCTCCAGGGTCCCTATTACTCATCTTCCAAAGATAATGCAGGCCCGTAACAGAGGAGCCAAGTATTTTTCAACCATTAACATGTTTTTCACCTGGCCCTATGATGGAAGCTTTGGCATTAGCGGGCTAAAGTCCTGTTTGTTTCCTTCCTGGATTTATTTCATTACAAAGGCCCCTTGTTAGTTGAGGATGTTTGTTTACTTCCTATTATAGAATTTCTTGATCCCCAAATCTCTCCCCAGATGGAACCGGGGGCGGGGAGGATCTCTGTTTATCCTGCCACAGCCGTAAATAAAAACTTAAAAGTTCACCTGTAGAAGTAGCAAGATAATCGCAAAGGGAATGTTTGTGGGTTCAGGGCCTGGATCTATAAAGCATCCTTAAGAAACTGACATCTTCAATTTCAAAGGAAATTGTGAGATTCCTAACCAACATGTGTCTTTTTGCCTAGGGGCTAGACTCTCAACTTGTCCCCCTCCATTTCCAGCTCACTATCTGCAAGATGAAAGGAACCAATCTAAGATTTCTAGAAGATTCTTGGAATTCAATGTAATTCAATTAACAGTAACATCTACTGAGTATCTGCTATGTGCGGCATTGGGTGGTAAAAATGCAATTTTGTGCCATTCAGGTAGAAAGTCCCATGGTTTCTATTACCTGCTTTGAGAAATTGTGCTGGAACAAAGGTTGACACAAAAAGTATTATTTCTTTTGCCTTGTCAACCTAGCAGCAAAGGAAGAAAACATTTTTCCAAAATGATTTATCCTAAAAACCCTGAGCCCTACAGGGGATTCTCATGGGATAGGTCCCTGGGGTTTATGGAAAAGCATTCCAAACTCCTGCTCTTTCCTTCAGTAGCGACTTCACTTAACCTTGACAGTGACAAAGAAACTTCTTCAAGGAAAAATAACTTTAAAAAAAAAAAAAAAAAAAAAAGAAAAATAACTTTAAAAGGAAAAAAAGAAAGATATGAACAATAATTCAATCTTAACCATTCTTCCAGCAGGAAATATGAGTATATTAATGGTATCAGAAAAATATGTTAAAAGAAGCTCAACTGGAAAAAGAAAACATAACTTTTTCTTAAATTCTTTCAAATGACAGAAATTATTCATGGGAACACAAAAGGGAGCAATCTCTGAGGGTAAAACATGCTATTTTACTGGTGGGTCTTTAGAAATACCCTAACTTTCCATCCATCCCAGTTCTAAGAAATCAACTTCCATTTGAAAAGTCCAGGCTTAGGCAAAAGAATCTATTTAACTTACATTATAATACAAAACATTGTTTGCCAGAGAACTTCCATCACTTGTCTGGGTAGCTGCTGCTTCTCTCCCTCTTTTTTTTGATAATACATTACCAAATGATTCTAAATTCTCAGATGCAAGACTATACTCTCAAGCATCATTTCTACAGTTTGTTACTAGAGAAGTGTCCTAAACAGGTAGAGCGCTGGAAACGGTGAGGAAGAGAGGCAGTGTTCTCTCCTGAGAGTGAAACTGGCTCTTCATGTTGCTTCTGCAACTATTTTGTCACTGATGATCTTTCTTTTCTTCCTTTGTGAGAGGGAGGAGAGAGTGGCTTTGTGAGAGAGAGAGCCTCCTGAGGGGCTAAGGAAGGAAAGAAAGAAGAGAGAGAGGAAGGAAAGAAGGAAGGAAAGAGAGAAGGAGGGGGGAAGAAAAAAGAAAGAGGGAGAGAGAAGGAGGGAGGGAGGGAGGGAAGGAGAGAGGAAGGGGGGAAGGAAGGGATAAAGGAAGAAAGGAAGAAAGAAAGAGGATAGAAGGAAGGAAGGAAAAAAGAAAGGAAGAAGGAAAGAGGATAGGAGGAAGGAAGGAAGGAGGAAAGGAGGAAGGAAGGAAAGAGGGAGGGAGGGAGAGAGGAAGGGAGGAAGGAATTCTCAGATGCATTTGCCCTTCCATCTTGATTCCAATGTCCGATGTCAGATTCTAAATGAAATTTGCACCAGTAAACATGCAAATGGAGGCTTTAGAAGTAAGAGTCATTCTAGATAATTTTCCCTTTTCTATTTATGAAAATTCAAGTTTTGGTGTTTTTGTTTTTGCTTTGGTTTTACATCTTGGGACACGGTGTCACCTGCTACTTACTGATCAAAACATAAATTCAGTTGTCATCCTTAATTCCCTTTCCCACCTCCCTTATGTCTGAACCACATACTTGTCCTGTTGGCTCTGCCACTGGATCACCATCCGAGCTGTCTGTTGCTCCTGATGTCCGTTGCTGCTGTCCTGGTCCAAGCCACCAACATCTCACACAAGGAGTACCACTCTGGTTTCCTAAAACCTCTTCTCCTTCCACTCTTCCTCCCCTAAAATTCATTACTCCCATAGTTGTCAGGTTGATCTTCAAGAGCTTAAATCTGATCATATTACTTGATGTGGGACACAAAGGCAGAAGAAAAATTAAGCTTCCTTACTACCTACAGCCCATTGACAAGTCCTTGAAACAGGCAGGGTGCCATCCCTCTAAGGATTCAGTTGCCTCAATGTTGAAACTTTGCTAAGGGCAAAAGGTAATCTTAGCCCAACCCCCAGAATCCTACTTTAACAAATAAAAATTCCTTTGGAGGGATGCCTGGGTGGCTCAGTGGTTGAGTGCCTGCCTTTGGCCCAGGGAGTGATCCTGCAGTCAAGTCCCACATTGGGCTCCCTGCTTCGAGCCTGCTTTTCTCTCTGCTTGTGTCTCTGCCTTTCTGTGTCTATCATAAATAAATAAATTTTTAAAAATCTTAAAAAAAAAACTACTTTGGAAACTTCCTTTATCTCTGCCCTCCAAGATACATGTTGGCAACCACCCACAAGCATATGACCGACCCACTGATACACATCCTAAGGGTTTCATGACTAAGGGTTTATTGGATAGTAATAAATGACCTTTCCCTTACTAGCTAACCTCCTCAAGGTCCTGGAAACCTTGCTTCCAAAATCCCTCAAAAACATGCTATCCCTAACCTCCTCCCAACTTGAAAGTCTATAATGAACCCCTTCTCATGACCTCACTGCAGCTCTTTCTGTCCATGGGTCCCATCCCCAGGCTTTAATAAAACCACCTTTTTGCATCAAAGGTGTCTCAAGAAATCTTTCTTGGCCATCAGCTGCAAACCCTAACGTCTTTCCTACATCATTACTCTTCGCCCCCTTGACATCTTCCATGTCTTTCATCACACTAAAATAAAATGGAACCTTCTGGCCTAGAAGGCCCTGTACTCTTTGACCTACTGCTTTGACCTTCTTGCATATTCCTCACCCCTTACTCATCACTCCCCGCCTCTATTAAACAGTATTTCTCTAACCCAAACATCAAACTTTTTCTCACCTCTCAGAGAGAGGTGAGAGGTGAGAGGTTTTGAGCACCTCTCAATTGTTGTTTCTCTTTCTAGTGCTCTCTTTAGATTCTTCCTATTGTCCTTTCTACCCTACGAGGACTCCATGGAATAGCACCATAGGGATCACTGGGAACCTTATAAGAGATGTAGAATCTCAGACACAATCCTCACCTACTAAATTATAATCTGCACTTGTACGAGATCACCACTAGATGCATAGGCAAATTATAGTTTGAGATCTAGTTTAGGTCTCAATGCAATTGTTATCTTCTCTGAAAGGCTTAGCTGACCCTCGAGCCAAATTAGCTTCCTAAATCACTCTCTTTTACATGTATTTGTATTTTTTTTGGCAGTTAACTCTATTTTATTAAATATTTATTTATTTATTTATTTTAGAGAGAGAGTGGGGCAGGGAGGAGCAGAGGGAGAGGGAGAAAGAACCCCAATCAGACTCCCTGCTGAGCACAGAACCCAATGTGGTCAGATCCCATGACACTGAGATCATTACCTGAGCCAAAGCCGATTCAGACTCTTAACTGACTAAGCCACCCCAGCGCCCTAGCAGTTACCTTTTGATGAAAATATCTTATTTGTTAGCTAATATCTTTATTGGTTTTTCCCCCACTAGAGTGTAAGCTCTGTGAAAGCAGGGGCCATGTTAATGTTGTCCACTACTCTTTTCCCACCTAGCCTATCTCATCAATACCTTTCGGATAGATAAATGAATATTCAAATACAATTTTAATCTTAATGATCAAAGAGATGGTGAAACAGAACAAGTTTTTGATTTGTGTTTAGCCGTTTTTTTCTGACATAATTATCAGCTAGAATAATTTTCAATTGAATCAATTGTTTTGATACAAACCACTTGCAGTACCCTAATGGAATTAAAGGAAGGAAGAAGGAAAGCGGCAGGAAGGAAGGAGAGAAGGATGGCTGGCCTTGGAAGATGACATGGTAGTAAATGAAATGGATTGCAAAGGACTACAGCAGATAGCACCACAAAGGTAAGTAAGAGAAAATCATGGCAGGCTCTCCAACGTGATATAAATTATGCTATTATTACTATTTCTCGACTTCTAGAGCTTGTAGAACATTGAAAATGAAAGCTTTATATTTCCTATTGTGCTGCCAGGACTATATCACCAATTAGTAGCAATAAAGAAGGAAAAAGTATGTTAACAACATGGTATAAAGAAAAAACTCAGTCCCATGTTTCTCCTTTCTTCTCATATCACCACATGACTACCATGCTCATGATGCCTTTGATACCAGATGTGCAGGGGGTTAGGTTTTTTTTTCCCTCTCACATCATGCAATTCTGTGACACCAGCTGGGTGTCCCACAAATTAACTCAATTCTGACATTTACTTGGAGATGGCATCAGATCAGGTGAAGGGCTCAGTCCCATGAGTCTGAGCTCCCATTTCAATGCCAGTTTTAAGTAGTAGGTCACCAGGTTACCCACAACTTCTGTTTGATGTGGCTAAAATCAGAGGTTCCCATGACCTCCACCCCCATTGATTTGCTTATTTGCTAGAACAGCTTACAGAACTCAAGGAAATACATACTTTTACCAGTTTATTAAAAGACGTGATAAAGGATACACATGAACAGCCAGATGAAGATATACATAAGGATAAGGTTGGAGAGGGTACTAAGGCTTCATCCTGCCAATAGGTGAAGTGTTCACCAATGTAAAAGCTTCCCAAAGCCCATACTATTGAGACTTTATGGAGACTTCCTCATGATCAGTTGTTAACTCCATTTCTATTGAGAGTCAAATTGGATAATTAAACATCAGGGATTTGTGCCTTGCAAACAGTAGGCAATCAATACCTATGTACTGAATGAATTAAGAAAAGAATGGTTCCTTTTCCTGATCTCTTTCAGGATGGATAACTCTGTAAACAAACTTAACACTCTCCTGGCCAAAGATGGAGAACAATGGAGAGCACAGTTGGAAGGGTATGCTTACAGCTCCTCAAGGAAACCCTCCCTCTCCCTGCTGTGAAGAGCAAGGAGCAAGGAAGGCCTGGTTTAAGAATACAAGGAGCATATAATATTTGTCCTTCTCCGACTGACTTACTTCACTCAGCATAATACCCTCCAGTTCCATCCACGTTGAAGCAAATGGTGGGTATTTGTCATTTCTAATGGCTGAGTAATATTCCATTGTATACATAAACCACATCTTCTTTATCCATTCATCTTTCGTTGGACACCGAGGCTCCTTCCACAGTTTGGCTATTGTGGACATTGCTGCTATAAACATCGGGGTGCAGGTGTCCCGGCGTTTCACTGCATCTGTATCTTTGGGGTAAATCCCCAATAGTGCAATTGCTGGGTCGTAGGGCAGGTCTATTTTTAACTCTTTGAGGAACCTCCATTCATTTGGGGAATATAAATAATAGTGAAAGGGAATATAGGGAAAGGGAGAAGAAATGTGTGGGAAATATCAGAAAGGGAGACAGAACGTAAAGACTGCTAACTCTGGGAAACGAACTAGGGGTGGTAGAAGGGGAGGAGGGCGGGGGGTGGGAGTGAATGGGTGACGGGCACTGGGGGTTATTCTGTATGTTAGTAAATTGAACACCAATAAAAAATTAAAAAAAAAAAAGATAAAAGATCTAACATAAAGCCAAATCTGATCCCTGCTGATGATGGAAAGCTTACTCTAATGAAGCAAGTATGATTTGGAAATAAATGACCTTGTTGCTTTTTTTTGGAGTGACATAGTTTGGTGATGAACCGCTATTCTGTTTTTTTTTTTTTTAATCTGTAAAATGAAGATATTATGATTTACCAAATGTAGTTCTTGGAAGAATAAAGTGTGATTGTAGAGGACTGGCAATGACACCTGGCACATAGTCCCAAAACTAAATAAATAATGACTTTTAATGTTTGGTGACAGATGGTAGTCACACTTAGGATAAGCATAGCATAACGTATAAACTTTTTGAATTTTTATATTGTACACCTGAATGTGATGTAACGTTGTGTGTCAACTGTAGTCAATAAAAAATAGTAACTTCCATAAAAAAAAAAAAAAAAAAAAAAAAGAATACAACAAGCAGCCAAGCAGCCCAGGTGGCTCAGTGGTTTAGCGGAGCCTTCAGCCCAGGGTGTGATTCTGGGGTCCTGGGATTGAGTCCCGCATCGGGCTCCCTGCACGGAGCCTGCTTCTCCCTCTGCCTGTGTCTCTGCCTCTCTCTCTCTCTCTGTGTCTCTCATGAATGAATAAATAAAATCTTGAAAAAAAAAAAAAAAGAGCATGTACCTCTTCATCTTGTGGTTGTAAGTTCAGGCCCCATATTGAGTATAGAGGTTACTTAAAAACAAAGTCTTAGGGATGCCTGGGTGGCTCAGTGGTTGGGTAGCTGCCTTTGGCTCAGGTCGTGATCCCCGGATCCGGGATCGAGTCCCGCGTCAGGCTCCCTGGGGGAGCCTGCTTCTTCCTCTGCCTGTGTCTCTGCCTCTCCTCTCAATCTGTGTCTCTCATGAATAAATAAATAAATCTTTAAAAAACAAAAACAAAAGTCTTTAAAAAAAAGAATGTAAGAAATGTACAGTCATACCATACCTGGTTTAATGCTCTGCTATTGCCTTCTGAGATTTTTAATAATTTTATCTTTTTTTTTTGAAGATTTTATTTATTTGTTCATAAGAGACACAGAGAGCGGGCGGGGGCGGGGGGCAGAGACATAGGCAGAGGGAGAAGCAGGCTCCCCGCAAGGAGCCGGATGTGGGACTCAATCCTGGACCCCAGAATCATGCCCTGAGCCGAAAGCAGATGCTCAACAGCTGAGCCACACAGGCGTCCCAATAATTTTATCTTTGAACTTGGATCTTACACATTGGTGGGACCAGGGAGCATGTGTGTGAGTAGAGGAGATAGGTATGAGTGTGTACTCTTCCTTGCTGTTCCATTTGCATGTGACATTCTTGATGTCCCATGAGCACAGAATTACCACGGATTCCCATGATGCCTGAGAGTTCAGTAATACTCAAGGCAAGGACAAGGTGAGTGAGCTCTGTCTATAACAGAGGGGGCTGTGCACTCAGAGTCCTGAGGAGACTTACTTTCCAGTTAAACCAGAACTTGATTTGAATGCAGAAAGAAAGAAATGGGACTCTAAATGTAAATAATGTTATTTAATAAATGACTAAAGAATCCTATCATATCCTTTCTTATTAATGTTACTTCCCTGTATTAACCAACTACATATGTAAAATATGATAACATAGAAAGGGAAAGATGAAAACCCAAAGTTCCTCCTCTTTTCAAGTCCTTTCTTACTCATCAGTAAACCAAAGGTAGAGTGTTGATAGAATGTATATGTATCATCTGTTGAAATGAAAAGACACGAGTTAGTTTTGTCTGGCACTTCCACTGTTCTGGTAAGAACCAAAGCTGCGTGCATGTCTGAACTACGAAATACAAATTGTGTAATTTCACTCTTCTGCATATAAGTTTAATAATATTCTTATATTGGTATTTAAAATGTACAGTGAAGGGAGTGGGCTAAATGGGTGAAGGGGAGTGGGAGATGTAGGCTTCAAGTTATGGAATGAATAAGTCACAGGGATGAGAGGTACAGCGTAGGGAAGGCAGTCAGTGGTATTATAGTAGTCTTGTATGGGGCCAGGTGGCAGCTACACTAGTGGTGGGCATAGTGTGACATATAGAGTTGTCAAGCCACTATATTGTACATTTGAATCTAAGCTAGACTTCAACTTTAAAAAAAGGACACTGCATAATGTAAAGATGGTAAATTTTATGATAATCCAAAATCGTGATTTTTCCTTAGAATGACATTAAGTAGCAAATTAGAAACAGCATCACAAGGCAAGAGAAAGAATAAGGCAGAAAGAAGAAAACTTCCTCTTTTAAAAATTACTGTTTTTACTTTAACTTTTAACTTGCTTCCAGCTACAGTAGCAAACTATCTCTCGAAGGACTTTCTTAAAGAAGATGAGCCTTCCTCTGTACCCCCTAAAAGCACCACAAAATATCTTGAACGTACAGAGTTGAGGACTTTCTCCATCTGGTGTGATTTCCCCTTGATGTGAAGATGTACTCATTAACCAACCCTTCTCTGGATGGAATAGCAGCTTACAGCTTGAAAGGTGATTGTTTTCTGTACCCTATAGGCTAAACCAAGGTTTGTCCAGACCAGAACAACCTGGCAACCACTGGTGAGATACGCAGATTTAAAGTTTAACTTTACACAAACAGTGCAGTGCAATCCAGGGCAAGGTCCACAGAGATAGGTCTGGCCACCCTTACCTTTTGGTGTCTTGATGGCTCTGGGTCACTGAGATCTTTAGGTTTTGGCCTCCATAGGGAGATTTCAAAGAGATAATGCTTCTTTTGGCCTGTAGACCTCACAGTCTGTAGCCAACTGGGTAACCAAAACTATTTCCCCTACAGAGCTCCTCAAGTGCAAAGCCTTGGGGAGGGAAAACATGAGGCAGAGGGTTCATTTCTTAATTGTACCCAAAAGGTTGCATGATGGCTGGTGGAAAGCCAGGCATGGGAAGTCAGAAGCTCTCTTCTTATCCACCATGTGACGTTGGGCAAGCCACTCTCCATCGCCTAGGCCTCTCTCCCCCCATCTATAAAGTAGGAACGATGATACTTACACTCCTTCTTCATGAGGCTGTGGTGAAAAGTAAAATTAAATGTTTGTATGGGAAAGTGCTTTTTAACGGTAGAAGTGTGTCCACAGTTCTAAAGCTGTTAAAGATGAAGGGTGTGGAAAACATTTTCAAATTAATGTTTTCAGTGACTTAACAAATGCTTATTAAGCAACCTCCATTAGTCAGTTTCCATTCTAAGGTGATAGGGATACAGCAGTGAATAGAAAGAGGCAAATCTCTCTCTTTGTGTCAGATTTGTCCTTTGTTCACCAGGGATAATGACTATGAAAAAAAGTAAGAGTGGAGTGGCAACTTCTCATTGGATCATGCGGCAGGCTGCGACAGTCATGGCACCTAACCAATCACACAGTTACGTGTCTACCTCCTCATGCAATGGGCCATGCTGTCCCTGACTTGTTCATCAGGAACCCAGGCCCTGAGGAGCCCTGAAGCTTCCATTCTTGACCTCAGTCCAACATTCATGCTGAACTAGATTCTAAAACAATGAGATTTCCCTGAAGAGAGAGGCCCTGGAACAGCAGCAGTGAGGTTCCATCAGGCAGGTAAGGCAATGGCACACCCTTGGGTTCAGTCAGATGATTGCAGCTGTTAGAACCCCAGTGAACCCAGATGACCCACAGAATTATGAGAAATAATAAATCTGTGCTTTTAAGCAGAGGCCAGAGAAGGCCTCTCTGATAAGGCGATGTGTAAACGAGAGCAGAAGCAGGAAGTTGCTCTAGATTGAGGTTTGTGTTGTCCCCAAGTCATATAGTGAAGCCGTATCCCCCACTGTAGCTGTGTTTGCAGATGAGGCCTCTCAGGAAGTCACCGAGGCTAAATGAGGTGGTGAGCACGCACCAAGGAAAGGCTATGTGAGGACAGGGCAAGAAGGCGGTTGTCTGCAAGCCAGGAAGAGAGTTCTCACTAGAAACCAAATTGGCTAGAACTTTGATCTTACACTTAAATCCTCCAGAGCGGTGAGAAAATACATTTCTGTTGTTTAAGTCACCCAGGCTATGGTATTTTGTTATGGCAGCCCAAACTGACTAAGACAGAAGCCACGCAGATATCTGGGGCAGAACATTCCAGCAGAAGCGACAGCTGGCATAAAGGTGCTGAAGTGCAGGCAAGCTGAATGCTGTACTGCTGGAACATGGGAAATAGGGCCAGAACTGGGGCCCTGGGCGTGGAGAAAGAAGGGGTGTGCAAATCAGTAGGCTGTGGAAGGACTTCGTCTTTTACTTGAAGTTAGAAGGAAAGGCTGCAGAGTTTGGAGGGATGGAGTGATATGTTTTCAAAGGACATGCACTTCTGTAATATTTGACTTTTATGTAACAATGAACATGTGCTCCTTTTGTAATCAGAAAAAAATGACACCAGAACATTTAGAGGACTACATAAGAATGAGCTAACAAATACAAGCTGTGTCCTTTAAGGCCAACATGTGGGTACAGAGGAAAGCAGGGGGAGGCAGAGAGGAATAAAAGGATGGGGGGTGTGCATTGAAGGTGATGAGGAGTGTCAGTCTCACCAGACCACTGGCCAGGGATTCTTGTCCTGTTCTCTGACTGTTCTCTCACTGGGGGTTGCACCTCTGTGGAATGGTTTTGGGCAAAAGACAGGGAGCAGAGGGTAGGGCAAGAACAGAGAATAAAGCATAGACTGAACTCGTTCTTGATAGAAATCAAGTACATCTGATTTACCCCAGCACTTACCCGATGCCCAGCTCCTAAAGGGTAAGAAGAGCTCGATTATTTCTTGAAGAAATGAATGCACTGATCCGAGTAGTTATTCTGCGCCCACTCTTCCATTCTTACCTCTCTTCTTTGTTAGTACAAGTGAATTCTAAAGGTGATCTTTAAATCGGAGTGGGTGTGGTGGTGAGTGGATCATCAACATAATAAAATTAAGGATTAAGCCCTGCATACCTCATGATCTGTTTATTAGTTTTAAAAATGTAACAGATTGAGGTGAACCTTCAAGTAAGGTTGAGATCTCACAGGTTCTCAGATAACCCTTTACATCTCATCATCGTTTTATCTAAGTGTGGACTGGGACTGCAGAGTTAGAAGTGCAATGGAAAGACTGTAGGAGTTGTGTTATCTTGCAAGACCTCCATTCACTCCCCCTCCCGCTTCTTTGGCTGGCAGAGGGATGAATAGACAAAGATGCTCAATGCAAGCCTGGACACAGAATACTTTCTAAATGAGCATTCTGTTTAAAACGAAAATGTGCTTTGCTATAAGCAACAGATGAATTTCCTAAACATTATGTAAAACCCACTTCTTTTTCTGAGTTCCAGAGGAGCTAACTGCTGAACAGAAGGAAATATTTTTTGTGTTTTATGAATGATCACCCCCTTAGTCATCTGTTCTGTAAATTTGGCATTTCATGGATCAGGTATTTTATTTTATTAAAGATTTTATTTATTTATTTGTGAGAGATACAGAGAGAGAGGCAGAGACATGGGCAGAAAGGGAGAAGCAGGATCCCCACAAGGAACCCCATGTAAGACTTGATCCCATGACCTCGGGATCACGACCTGGCAAACACTCAATCACTGAGCCACCCAGGCACCCTCAAGGATCAGGTATTTTAAAAAGTCTTTGAAGGAAGCAACAACCAATTATGTCTGAGTGTAGAGATAATTTTTTATCTTCTTGAATAGATTAGAAAACTTTGAACATGTTCAGCCCCAATGACCAGCCTTAGTGCAAGTTTCAAGTTAATGAAAAAGAAACACAAAATCCTTATCAGCCCAGTGAAGGGTGGGTACCAGAAAATGCCATTCCAAAATATGCCACTTTGGCATAAGGATTATTCTGAGCTGAAGGCAATTGAGAAGACACAGATTTTTAAAAACCCCCAAACTCTGCCCACCCCTATCTAAAAGTAGAATTTATATTTGCAAAGGTGCCCTGTCTCTTCCCTCTACTAGGAAGGACAGAAGTTAATCACTGGAAACAACTCTAGACCCTTATCAGTTCAGAGATAGCACCAGAGAAATCTACAAAACAATCTTCCTAAAACTACACCTTATCTACCATTCATTTCCCCAAATATTTGTCTTCCCACAATTTGCCACCCCTAGAAGCTCAAAGTCCTTTTGTTTCCTTGACACTTCACTAAAAATGTATTGTTCTGTTAAAATGCTATACAAACAACAAAATAAAGAGACAACCTACTACATGGGAAATGACGTTTGCAAATGACATATCCGATAAAGGGGTTAATATCCAAAATATATAAAGAACTTATATAACTCAAGAAACCCAAATAATATAATTAAAAAGTGGGCAGAAGACATGAGCAGACATTTCTCCAAAGACAACACACAGATGGCCATTAGACAAATGAAAAGATACTCTATATCACTCATCATCAGGGAAAAGCAAATCAAAACCACAATGAGATATTACCTGTCAGAATGGCTAAAATCCAAAACTCAAGAAATAATAAGTACTGGAGAGGATGTGGGGGGAAAAGGAACCCCTGTGCACTGTTGATGGGAATGCAAACTGGTACAGCCACTGTGAAAAACAGTATGGAGTTTTCTCAAAAAATTAGAAATAGAGTTATATGACCCAGTAATTCCACTACTGGGTATTCACCCAAAGAATATGAAAACACGAATTTGAAAAGATATATACACCCCTATTTGTACCGCAGCATTATTTACAATGGCCAAATTATGGAAGCGACTCAAGTGTTCATCAGTGGATGAATGGAAAAGAAGATGTGGTACATATACAATGGAATATTATCCATAAAAAAGAATGAAATCTTGGCATTTGCAACAACATGGTTGGACCTAGAGGGTATAATGCTGAGTGAAATAAGTCAGTCAGAGAAAGATAAGTACCATGTGATTTCAGCCTTATGTGGAATTTGAGACAAAACAAATGAACAAAAGAGATAAACAAAGGGGCAGCTGGCTGGCTTATTTGGTAGAACATGTGACTCTTGATCTCGGGGGCATGAGTTCAAGCCCTACATTGGGTATATATAGCTTACTTAAAAAAAGAGAGATAGGGTGCCTGGGTGGCTCCATTGGTTGAACATCTGACTCTTGGCTTCAGCTCAGGTCGTGAACTCAGGTTCATGGGATTGAGACCAAGTTGGGTTCCTTGCTCAGCAGGGAGTGTGCGTGAGATTCTTTCCTGCTCCCTCTGCTCCTTTCCCCTTCTCTCTCTCTCTCTCTCGCTCTAAAATAAATAAATAAATCTATAAAAGAGAGAGAGAGAGAGAGACAAATAAACAACAACAAGACCAGACTAAAATACAGAGAACAAACCAGTGGTTACCAGATGGGAGGTATGTGGGGGAATGGGTGAAAGAGATGAAGGGCGTTAAGAGTACACATATCATGATGGGCACTGAGTCATGTATGGAATTGTTGAATCACTATATTGTACACCCGAAACTAATCTAACACTGTATGTTAGTTACATAGGAATTAAAAAAAAATACTATACCAACCTAATTCTATCTATCCTTTTGAGTTACTCATCTCTGGGTGCTCCTGTGTATATGCATGGTGCACTTGTTAATAAACATTTGTTTAATTCCCTCTTGTTAATGTCTTTTGTCTGTCTAATTTATCAAGGCCAGTTCAACAAACCTAAGATGGATAGAGAGAAAACATTTTTTTGTCCTCCCTTTATCAGCAACCCGTTCCTTATTCTTTATGCAACTAAAATAGTCAACATTCCTTATTGAGGACCCAATAAATTAGCCCAAGATACAGTTCCTTGCAGCTATTCTTCAGAAATCTGTCTTCAGGCCTTTGGCCAGATGGGTCATTGGGTCTGACCCAAGTTTAGAGAACTACTTAGAAACATTCATAACCAACCAAAGAGGGTTCCTAATAATACATAGTCTGGTTACTCTGATTTGCTGAGCAAAATAAACAAGTTAATGAACGTATGAAAAGCTGCTTGTGAGACATTAAGTCCCCAATGACTTGCCTTTGCTGACTTTTGAAAAGAGAGAAAGGCACAATCCGTTCCTACTTGGGCAGTGTCCATTTTCTCAGCTCTAGCATAACACTACGTTTGAAAAGCTTTATTTATAATATATAAAATTATTTATATATTTAAAATAAAAAAATATATTTTTTGCTTATGAACATATCCTCCAAATATTTTAGAAACTTTATTCATGAAAACCATTAAAATGTATTTAGCATTCAGTGTGACAGATATTGTCCTAAGTGCCTCATATGTGTTAACTCACTGAATCCACACAATGACATGAGGTAAATACCACCATTAACCCCATTTCACAGATGAGAAAGCAAAAACACACCCATGTTAAGTAACTTGACTTCAAGACAGTTCCAGTAGCTGGAGCCTTTGCCACCACACTCTGTAGCTTCTCAGTCCCAGTGACAAAGAGCGGGTGGTGAACTGTTGGCAGAAGGCTCTATTTATAAACAGGGAATTAAGTCTGAGGCCAAGAATTAATCTAATTTCATACAATTAGGAAAGCAACTAAGTTCTAGCAACTCAGAATTCAGGATCTGTAGTTAACTGACCACCTCTTGCCATCTTCCCAAAAGCAAACTGCACGGGTCCTGATTCACTGCAAGTGAGCACACGTGTTATTTACCGTGTCTTTAGCTCTGGCTGGTGGAAGAATTGAGGCCATACTTAGCATGTGTCATTGAGCTAATTTTATTCTGTAAATAATAGAATAACTGTTTACAATATTTTAAAACCTCCCCACCTTTTTCCAGGCCTCCTCTGAGCTCCTTCTTACTGCTCCGTCTGCATACTTTCTTGGTCACCACTGACTCTAATTTTAGTCCTGGTGAATGAGAAGTTTCTTCTGCTTATATTGCCTGCACATTAATTGTCCTATCCTTTTGTTTTTGTCTTTGTTTTTTTTTGTTTTTTTTTTTTTAGTTGTCCTATCCTGTAAAAGCTCTACTCACTTTTACAAGGAGTCAAAGATCCAGAACACACATGTGTTTTTCAAATGACAATTCATGTTTTGGGTTAAAATATACTCCAGGCAAACCGAGCTCACTTTAGGTAAGATATTAGAACAAATTACAATGGATAAGGAACAATTATAAAGGGTAAGACAGGCCAAGGGGCGGGGGGGGGGGGGGGGGGGACCCTAACAGTCTGGGGGCTTTGAAATGTAAATCTAAAGGGGGCGGGCTACAGGGCTACCAGCAGGGGTGGGAATGTTAGTTTCCTCAACTTCATACATTCTTTCTTTCTTCTAAGCAGTTTCTTCCAGTAAAACTGGTTCTTTTTCCCCAGGGACCACAAATATCTGATTCTTGTCCTAGCCCAGATGGTGGAGTACAGTGACCGTCAACAGAAGAAGAAAAGAGATCCAGTAAAAATAAAGGTCAGGAGATGCAGGCGCCGGGTGCCGCCTGGGTTGGTAACAGCTTGCGAATCTGTCTGAAATGCCAGGCTGGAAAGAAAAGTCACATCTGCCCGGAGGCCCCAGCAAATGTTACAGGGTTTTCCAGCACCCACCTTTCTGGACCTGTTGAATGTCACTCTTCACCGCGTTGACTCTGCATCAAATAGTTAAGGCCGAGCTTTCTCACTTCTGAATAAATGACCGTGAGTAAGGACGGTCGTGCCTTGAACATGAGTGGAGGCGACTAATTACATTACCTGCTGGATGGGCCTCGCAGGACTGGCAGCCCCACAGAGGAAACAAGTCGGAACGCTGAGGACAGATGCTGAGACACATCAAAAACCTCTATTACTAAAGAATGAAGGAAAACCTTAGCTTGGGGGCAGATTTACATAACAGATGTCAACGCAGCTTTCACAACCTCTTTCTGATTTGCTGACGGAGCAGCAGAGCAGCAGACGTGTGCGTGTGGTTGGGTGGGAGAGTGCGGCCCGCGGGCAGGCCAGCCCCAGCCCCAGCCCCAGCCCGACGCTGCTGTCTGCTGCTTAGACGTGGAACCAGGGACGGGGGAGCTGATCTGAGTCTGTTGTTCACCTCTTCAAGGGGGCTGATGCCTTTCTCTTTGGTGTCTGGTGAGGATCGAATGAGAGGAGGTGTGCATCTTCTCTGATTGAACGGGGCCCTGATCTCCTGCTGCCTGGGCCCGGGGCGGATAGTCTAACCTTACAGTTTCCTCATCTGTCAAATGGGGATGATTCGCATCTCCCCAGGTTTGCTGTGACAAGTCAGAGTAAGTTAAGTGTCCAGTAAGCTAAGGGCCCAAGCGGCGATTGCTACTTAACATTGTCCAACCCACGTCCCAGGGTCTTCTTCCACCTTCAGAAATGGAAACCTGAAACAGGTAATCCCCTAAACAATAGCAGTTACTTAGAACTGAGGGGTGGAAGGTGTCATCTTCAATAGGCATCGGCCACTTCTCAGGCAGGAATGAAAATACTGACCTCGCCAAAACTTTCTGCCTCGCATGATGATAAATTAATAGCAAACTGTGTTTGCTCACCGTTTATCTCCAGGGAGCTCTGGGCACTGTGCTGACATAATCTTCACAACATCCTGGCGAAGAGATGATGAGTGATTTAATCACCATCTTCAAGAAAATGAAGGATGCAGGATTGTCCTCTGGATGGTGACCAGCTGTTTCCACCACAGCCAAAGCCAGATAAAGAGCCAGCAGGCCTAAGTCGTAGGAAAGATCTAGTTTAAACCCTTGGAGATACACCTCGAAGAGGTTTCCAGCCAGGAAAGTACTGAATTATGTGGCTGCTACTCTGAATTAGTTTCCCAGCGGTAAATTGAAGACACAGATTTCTTTACAGTATACACAAAGCCTGCCTTAACACCTGGGTGATCCCTTTGGGCGGGTCTTCCCCTCAAACGACTCCAGCCAATTTCCATGCCAGGCTGTTTGGCAGTTTCCCAGGGACATTCTGGAAAGGCTCAAATGAGCGGGTTATCCCACGGTTGAGTGAGCTTTGAGCAGCTAACCCAGACCAGGCCTGAAGGTGAAACAACACAATGGGTTGTTTAGACACCTGGGCTTGTGGAAGGGTGTCTATGGCCTGAGTATGTCATGAGAGCAGTTAAAGGACGTGCCAAAGCCTCAGACTCCTGAGGGAATGCCATGTATCCCCACTGCCTCTTCAAGCAGTCCACCAAAGTGGGACTATCCTGCTGCCTTCCTACGGCTGCCGCGGGAGTCAAAGGGAGGCATGGAAGTTGGTAGAAGCCACAAGCACCAGCAAAACCCCAGTTCCTCCCAAATGAGAGCCCAGGGAGAGGCAGCACCCGATGGTGGTAGAAACACCAGTCACCAGCACCGTCCTCTTTCCAGCTCCTGACGAGGACTTGTTCTTGATAGGAGTGCTCTTTAGGACAAGACTTCTCAAGTTGTAGCGTGCCTATACATCCCCTGGATATAATTTTGTTAAAATAGAGATCTTGATTCCATTGGTCTGGGTAAGAGTCTGAGCTTCTGCATTTCTCAGAGGCTCCCTGCACAGCAGTTTGAGCAGCAAAATCTTTAGGACTTGCATGTATAAGAACCCCCTAAGAACCGGGGGCGGGTGTTACACCTTCTTTATGTAACCCGTTCTTTGGAGGTGTCAGGGGCCCAGTCTTCTGTCCTGCTGCAGGGCCATACCTGCTTTGTTGCCCTGGGTCTGCAGTCTACACTGGACTCACTTCTATAACCTGCCATTTCATCATCAGTGGTGAGGAAAGGGCAGGCCTGCCCCTCCCTTTAAGGGCCCAATCCAGAAATTGCACATTCCCCTTCCATTCTGATCCTTCTGGTTAGAATTCAGTCACATGGCCACATCTAGCCCCAAGTAAAGTTGGCACATGTTTTATTTTATGCATATTTTATGCTCTGTTCTCAGGTATGCACTGAAAAATCCATACCAAGGAAGGAGAGAACGCATAGTAGGGGACGCTGACAATCTCTGTCACAATTGGGGATACAAAGTGACACTGGAATGGTATTGAGTACTTACTCTCTGGCAGGCACAGTGCCTTAAATGAATCCCCTCATCCAATCTTCACACACACACAAAATCACTGGTAAGTACTATTATTGTTCCCATTTACAGATAAAGAAACTGAGGCTTGGGGAGGTTAAGCAGCTTACTATGGTCAGGATTCAAATTCAGGCACTGTCACTCCAGGACCTGGAATCTTAGGAATAGGGAAAGGACTGATTATAGAAACAGCAGCTGGGGCCAGGCCGTTTCAACCCTCAGAGGTCCCCCAGCAGTGGGAGGAGGGTGGGTCATGAGTCTATGAGATGAAACCCTGCAGGACTGACTACACAAAAAATCTTGTGCATTCCATGAGAAAGACGATGCTTACCTGGGACAATTTATGTTGTATCTCCAGAGGCGGAAGGTTGAAGATGTTCTCCTTCCGAGTTTTGAGACTTGTGAACCAAGGAGTTTATTATTCCTCTGGTGTTGGAGGTATGGCTGTCATCTCAGGCTAAACCAGTCTTGAAAGGCAGTGGTCTGTGGCTCTGCTGTCCATCTCCCCACCCCCACCCCCCAGGGGTAGACAGTACTCTGAATACCTGGTGCATTGGTCGGAGAGCCACAGCTGGCCAGGACCAGATGGGACCACTTCTTGTGTCAGTCACAAGTTAGAGGACATTTGAAAACTGTTTTCCAAAGTTCTCCCCCCTCCTTCTTCTTTTCATGAAAAGGGCTTTTTGTTAGTACAGACTTTGTTTGGGGATTCAGTTGATAAAGGGACCATTTTATTGGAATGAATTACTGACGCAAGTGCTGCCAGAAATCCTAGCAAGAGGCCAGCACTCTGGCTTTTATTCAGCAAGGTGAATGGAAACAGCTACTGGGCGTTGGTATCAAGGGCACTTTGGAGTTCAGTGCCATCAGCAACTTGGAGTTTAGAGGAGGCAGTCAGAGAAAGTGCTAGCAATAAAATATAAGACTTTTTTTCCCTTATATATTTTTATATAATGTCAAATGGGCAGGAACTGTTGGCCAGGACTTCTATAGAATGAACTCTTTCTACCTATTATTAACTTGCTAAATCTCCACTACAAAGACTGGGGTCCCTGTAACAATTTCAGCTCATTCTTCTGAATTCTGGAAAAAGTCACTTTTCTCTGTTGAGCCAAATGACAGCTGGGGGAGAGAAAGTCAAACAGCCAAAAGTAAACCTCAGGTTTTGTGGGACTCACATAGACATGGAACATTTAAAGGTTCTTTAAAGTGATTCTCTTCAGATGGTGCTCAAAGGACTTTGCTAAAAGATATGAAAATACTAGCAAGCCGAAACTCATACATTCTAACTTGTTTTTCTCCCATGTCTGGGGTGTGCGGTGCCAACAAAAATTGGTGAAGACACATGGACTGACAGTGTTATTTCTCCATAATCTCATCTGCTGTTTTGTTGAGACTCCAAGACCCAGTATATTTGAAGTTTGCTAGATGAGTCAGCATTTCTTGTGAAACCTCTTTTAAAATATTGTTATTTGCAAACAGTGGCAAGGAATGAGGCACTTAAATCAATTGACCATGAACTCTTCAGAGTTCAAGGAAATCATTAAGGGCTGATAAAGTCAATAGAAGTTTGGGTAAGAGAAAAGGTATCCCTTGATGTTGTTTGAAGGCATGTAACACCAATCAGTTCTAAGTGACTGAACCCCAAGTATTGATTAGAAAACAGGTGCCCACGGGCAGGTGCCAGCTGTCAAGCTTGGGAGTGTCACACAGACTGGGTCCTACAGATCTCCCTGAAAAGCAAGATGAACAGCGGGGGGTCCTGCCATTTACACCTTTCAAAGACAACATGCACTTGTTTTAAGAAAGGAAGACACGTTTCCTAGTCTGTAAAGCAAGGATTGTTAAGATCTGGCCTGTTTATCTCACAAGCAAGACAATGAAACATCCTTCTAAAAACGCTGTACCCACATCTGGTGGTGGCATTACTATGCAAGGAGAACAGTGCCCTATGTGGCTGGCGGGAAGGAAACATAGAGGAAAGTTTACAGGTGCAAAACTTCTCTGAAGCTCCTCTTTAACTGTGCCCCCTCCCAGCCATCATTCATTCACAGATTCTACACGCCTTCTAGATTACAACTGTAATTCATCATTTGTATAATTTGCATTACTAATATTCTCTCCCCCACTTTGCCAATAGTTCTTGCCCATTTGTCACTTTTTATAAAGGAAAAAGTCTTACTAGCACCTTCCCTGACTGTCTCTCCTAAACTCCAAGTCACCCAGTAACTAAACTCAAAGTTGCTGATGGCAGTGCGCTCTGATAGCAGTAAAGCTCCAGGAGCCAGAGATTTTGGCTCATTCCAACAGCGAATTCCCAGTTCCCTGGACTGGCCAGTCACATAGTAGGTGCATAATCAATACTAGTGAAGACATCAGTGAATGCTGAAGACAAATGGAAGGTGCATACATAGTCAATTTGCTTATATATCCCAAATTTGCCCTTGACCTCTGATTTTCTGAACTTGAGATTTTATAAACTAGTCTTTCAGGAGGGAAGAGAGTGGCTGGGATGCTGTAGCTGGGGTCAGTTTTTAATTCAGCCAGAGAGGTCAAAGCTTTATTAGTGATATCAATTCTCAGAGTATTTATAAACTCTACAGCCAGGGAAGATTCACCACCACTTGCTACAGGCCAGTACCCTGAAACCAGCTTTGAGAGGAAAAGCAAGGATGTGAGTCCATCTTTTCACATTCTCTGCGAAAATCCTACAAGTCATGCTAAGGAGTGACAAGAGAATGTCCAATGTCTTTTTTTTTTTTTTAAGTTTATTTATTTTGTTTTTGTAATCTCTACACTCAACATGGGGCTTAAGTTCACAATCGACATCAAGAGCTGCACGCTCTTCTGAGTCAGCCAGGTGCCCCTCCAGCGTCTTATTAGATGAGTCCAGTCTCATACAGAGAGGACAGTACTTTGTCATCCGGAGTGGCGAACAGTCCTCTTCTCTTGAAAAAAACACATCTGCAGAAAGGCTAAGAAACACCTGCTGACCAATACCTAAACAGGTGGCAGGGAACCTCTTTGTTTTCTGAGCTGGATTTGGACATTTTGTAGGTTAGAGAAGGAAAACCATCATCTAAAAAGTATATTCCACCAGAATTTCCCTGGACATGATCCCTCCTAGCCACAGGAAACACAGGAAATATAGCCCATCGCTAAAACGAATAAAGTCAGGTTTCCAATTTGATGAACCACAAGTCCTATTTTTTCCCCACAACACTGAAAAGGGCAAGAAATTAATAATAATTGCTTTGATTTTGGGTTATCTTTTGAATGTTGATATATCAAAAAGCATTAATCACTAAGCCACTGAAAATTTTGTCTTGCGGGGCACCTGGGTTGTTGTAAATTGGTCAAGTGTCTGACTCTTGGTTTCGGCTCAGATCGCGATCTCAGTCATGAGACTGAGCCCCACATCGGGCTCTATGCTCAGCACAGAGTCTGCTTGGGATTCTTTCCCTCTTTCTCTGTCCCTCCTGCTGTGCTTGTGCATGCATGCTCACTCTCTCTCTCAAATGAATAAGTTAATTGAAAAAAAATTTTGCCTTGGTTATAATTTAAAAAAAAACATTTATTTACTGGCAATCTTATAGTACTGATAGAAAAATGTGTCTCGGAATAACTCCAGACTATGGAAAAACAGCTATTAGTAAGGGAGGGATGTTTTCTTTTTTTTCAAAAATGAACAAATAACCTCCCCTCCTCTCACCACCTACACAGCTTTACTGTGTTCCAGGCCTTCAAAAGTGTAAAATCGATAAAATAGGGTTCTCAGAAGTAGTAGCCCTAGCCCAATGTCACAAGAAGTGCTTATTAAAACAGGAAGAAAATCAGTATTTCAGCAAACCCAAATTTAACAGGTTGGGACCTGACATGTCTTTATGTGGTCTGAGGTAAAGCACTATTGCACCATAATCGGCAAAGTAAATCAAGACACCTCCAAAAAGGTGGTATAGTAAGAAAAATGTCAATTTAATCATTTACTTTAGCAAGCAAGCAATTTGTAAACATTCAGTAGCGGCAGCATCCAAGTTACAAACAATTTAAAAAGAAACCGAGATTAGTGATTATGATCGTTCCTTCCCTTTCCCCAAAGGAAAAAAAAAAAAGAAAGAAAGAAAAGAAAAGAAAAGAAAAGAAAAGAAAAGAAAAGAAAAGAAAAGAAAAGAAAAGAAAAGAAAAAAGACTTGGAAATGAACGACTGAAAACACTACAAACATGGAACATTCAGGTACGTCTTCTATCAGCCTTCTATGCGTCCTCTCTGTGTTTTATTTTTAAAGATGTATCTACTCCTAAAATGCATTATCTTGCAATAACTGGTACGTGAGTGTCTGCCATCTAGGAAGTTCGGTCTGCACGCGGATGTGCACGCAATCGTCTCCGTTTAAATCCCATTCGCGAAGGGGATATTGAGGTCTTGATTCAATGCTTCTTTGACTTCTAGTGGCAGGGTGTCAAAAAGGTGATCTTCCACAACAAGCCCGCTTTTCTTGAGCAGGCGACACTGGCCCAGCTGGGCTGGCAGGCGGTCCAAGCAGTTCCCCTTCAGCTCCAGCTGAGTGAGCTGGGACAGCTGACCGATCTTCTCGGACAGGAAGGTGATGCAGTTTTGCCCCAGATTTAAAGTCCTCAACTTCACGCATTTGAACAACTGTTTTGGCAGAAGGTCCACTTTGTTCCCAGTGATATGCAAATGCTGTAGGTTCTGAAGCAACCCTATTTCTATCGGAATCACTGAAATGTTGTTGTAGCTGACATCTAAGCATCTGAGTTTCTGTAAACTGAACACTGCCACCGGTAAGGATTCGAGCTTATTGTTAGAGAAATAAAGCGACTCCAAGTTTTTGACATGGGTAATGGAGGGAGGAATGGTGGCGATTTTATTATGCCATAATTTTAAACACGTCAGTCGTTTTAAATGCTGGAAACTGATGATCTCCTCGATGGTGCGTATGTTATTTGATTTTAAATCCAGTTCCTGCAGATTTGAGAGGCTGAAAATGGCATGGGGGATTCTCTCCAGCTCACAGTTCTGAAGTTCGAGCTCGGCGACATTCATCATTTTCTTAAGGCTGTTCAGTACCAAGAGTTTAGTGCCGTCATTATGAATGACTAACTTTGTAAGATGTGGGGCCACATCTGTAATGTTGGAGGGAACTTTGGTCAAGTTACTCTTCACGTGGAGAATCTTAAGGTGCCGCAACTCTCGGAGAGACTCGAGTCCAATCATCTTATTGTTTTCAGAGTTCAAGTTGCCTATCAAGTACAACTCTCGAAGGTTTTTGAGCAAATACACCCAGGCAGGGATTTCAGCCACGTCGGTGAACTTCACATAAAGGCATCTCAAGTGATCTCGGAGGAAGCTAAAAGCAGTCTGTTCAACTTTTGCAGGGCAGTGGCAGAGGTGGAGCTCTTGGAGGTTGGTCATCTGAGAGATCTTAGCGGGAATTTTAGCTTCTGGAATCAGTTCAAGTTTTAGGACATCCAGGTCTGTGAGGTCGAAGACGGCGTCGGGCACACCCGACAGCATGAACAGATGGAGCTCCTGCTTGTCCTGGGCGTTGCGGGACACGTGCTGCCGAAGTTTTTCAAATGTCCACTCATGGTTCAGACTAATTTCCCTAAGTTTATTTTCACTAACTTCTGACAAGAACACACCGAAGCGCTTCGAATACAGCTGATCATATTGGTCCACCATGTGTAGGAGGAACGCAAAATCGTTCTTGACATCTGGAATGTCACTGAAACTGCTCTCTTCTCTGACTTTTTCGAAAGAATATTCCTTCAAAGGTATCCTGAATAACCAGAAGAGAGTGTAGAGGCAGATAAAACCATAAACACAAATAATGGATATGTAACTGATAAGCAGCTTTTTCAGCATGTAAGCCATGTTGTGGGTGCACTCAAATACCTCATAACCGGTCAGGTGCTCCACTTTGGGCTTGCAGACGTGTTCAAAGCTGATTGCGTTGACAAAGTTTGCAGTATAGCAGAGGATAAAAATGAATTTGGCTGTTTTGATAAATGTTTGGACCACATAGAGTTTGTAGATCAAGTCACTGTCTTCCACATGAGCACGGAACTTCCTTACTTTCTCAAACAGGGCTTTGGCCTGTTCCCCATCTTTTTTATCTAGGATGGTCATGCTGGGGACTTCGATCACAGGCTTCTCGGCTGAAAATTTGAAGCCCGTTTTGTTGATCATTGGGGTACTGGCACTGGGGCTCCCTTCATCGCTGCTGGTAGACACATGCTTTGGTAGAGTCTGGGCACCTGTTATTCTCTGCTTGTTTTCCTCCGAGTCTTCACATGCTGTCTCGGACAACGCTTTAGTAGTCCAAGGAGATTCAAAGCACTTTCCTAATATTGAAACAAAATGTTCTACTTTTGAGCATGTTTTGGGATATTTGAACCAAAAGTTGCTACTGACCATGAGAATAATAGTATGTATAAGAGCAAGGTATGGAAAGTACTTAGAATACCACGGAAGGGCCAGATGGTAACACATCTGATTAATAAATACATATTGCTGAAAATCCAAGTTTGTCTTTCGGCCTGTTGGATCTTTCTTCTCTTTCTTTGTCTCCTGATTTGGAACTGTCGAATCTGTGTGAGGATATGTGGCTCTGAGAGGTATGTCAGGTGTCACAGCAGATGCGCCGAAGGAAATGTCACTTGTCGTCCGCCCATCTCGGTCTTGGTCAGTGGCTGCTTCCATCTTGGGGATACTGGTGGTAACGTCGGCATTTCCCGGTGGTGTGTGTGCCTTTGAATTTACAGGAGATGGCAATACTGGCAAGCAGACCACCTGATCTTTGGTAAGTTGCATGGTTCCTGCAAAGATGGCTACCATCAACATAACGACAGCCAGGTAATCCATAAACACGTCCCACCATGGTTTCAGGATTCGGTAAGTTGGTTGAATGTCATTAAGTGAAGCAACTTCCGCAAGGGTAAACATTCCTGGAGAATAAGAAAACAAAAGAACATCATTACAAAGATGCAAGCGAAAAACATTAAATGAAAAAAAATTCTTTACTTGCTCCAAACTAAAATGTTCTCCTCCACATCCTAGCTTTTTATCCACGATAGGTGTGGTAAAAAATAAAATAAAAGGAACACATATGAGAAAAATGGTGCTTTGTCATAGGAGCTTTTCTCTCCTTGCCCAAGAAAAGAGAGAAAAAAAAAAAAAACAAAAAACGGTGGGAAATAAAAGATGCCTTGCAGGTGAGACATAAGGGCAGTTTGCTGATGGCCTACAAGGGTTAGAGGAGAAAAGTTTGAGAGCTGTTTTATTTATTTTTTTATTTTTATTTTTTGAGATCTGTTTTAGAGGTAGAATTGAAAGACTTGTACTTCCTGGACCTTGAACAAGATGGTATTTGCTGTGGACTGGACTTGTTTAAAGTGAAGACTGGAGTTTTAGGGAGAGAAGTGAGATGATTTCTGTTTTGTACAAGCCAAAATGGAAACGTCTGTATATACTAATTAAACTTTCGATAAGCCTTGTGTACCAGACTCTGGTTTACCCCTTACCAATGGTATGATTCTCCAAGCCTTCCTGTTTCCCATCTATATAATGGGGATGATTACTTCTGAGGGTTACTGGAAAGCCTCAATTAAGCACTGATTATAAAGCTCTTAGCACACCTTCTGGCCATAAGTATTTGTTACCTCGTTACATTATCACTCTGGTGGAAATGTGCCATGGACAGCAAAAATTAGAGTTTAGAGTTTACTTTTTTAAGGTCTAAAAATTTTATTTATTCATGAGAGACATAGGCACAGGGAGAAGCAAGCTCTATATGGGAAGCTCAATGTGGGACTTGATCCCAGAATCCCAGGATCACGACCTGAGCCGAAGGCAGATGCTCCACCACTGAGCCACCCTGGTGCCCCTAAGGGTCTAGAGTTTAAGAGGACCCTTAGTATACATACTTGGGATTTATCGGTTATATATAGCTGAAAGTCTGGCCTTGGATGTAGTACCTGTGGAACAGCATGTGGTATGAAAAGAGGGCCAGAGACACAGGAGGGACAATCAGTGACACAAGATGAAATAGGTCAGGGCAAGACCTTTGACCTCTACCAAAGCAGGAGACCCCAGCAATGAAGGGAATTCCAGTACCAGGACACCCGAGAATGTCGTCACCATTCACTGACAGTTGGCAGCATTTTAGTCCTGAAACTATTCCTACAAAGAATAAAAGTACCAAGGACAATCATTCTGGAAGAAACCAAGAAAAACACAATGTTTATAGGGCAAGTAATTGGAATGGGCTTCTGTAATCACATATGTGAAATAAATGTTTATCGTCTTGAATTCAGAAGTTTCAACTTCTTGAAAAGTAACATTATCATAGCCTACTTTCTTGGAATGCTCCCAGGTTCCAATATTCATATATAAAATGATGTATTTCTTTGAAAAGCTAGTGAAAATAACAGATAAAAGTCAGGCAAATACCTAATGTTCTGGGAATACATTATTGTTTAAAATAAAGGAAAGAAGATAGATTTTTATCTAATTATGGAATGCTGTGTTGAGAGGGATTCTGAGGCTGACTCCCGTTTCAGCAGGAAAGTGTTACATGACTAGTTACTAGTGTCTCCCTTGGATGACAAAACAGAGTGGTCGTATCAGTATTTTTGACTCTGCTTGCTCTGTTTTAGACCACGTCTTATTTCTTCTGAAACTCTCCATATACACCTATAAAATATAATTCTATTCAATTATAATAGCAATTCTCATATCTGTAGTTTGGTTTTTTTTTTAATGTGAAATATCTTTTATGTAACTAGGTAAATGTAAGCCCAAGAACTCCAAATGCATCTCACTTATTCCGTTGTACTTATATTTTGTGAAAAATCTCTAGAAATCACATTTCTAGACTTCTGGGCTTAAGTATGAAATGCCTGGCACCCAGTCTTTATTTAAAAATGACCAAGGGAGTGGGAGACAACATTCCCACTGGAATCCCTTTATTCTGAGCTCTTGTATCTCACTGTGTGTTTGGTTTTATGAGTGGTCAGGAATTTAAGCAGGAAGGAAGGCTATTGGAATGCACAGTGGGCCCAACTAAATAAGAAATAGTTCAACCACACGTCACGTGAGCTCTTTGGTCCCTATATAGAATGCACAAGACACAGCACTGAGCCACAGGTTACAGAGTGACTCTTATTTCACATATAGAGATTGCAGAACACACCTCACAGGTTTCTTCCCGGCAAAGAACTCCATATGGTCACACTCAAGGACCATGGTCTTGTCTTAAAGGGCCATCGGTATAAATAATAGAAAAAAACCCAGGATTGTTTGCACATAATACTTCTTTCTAATAAGATTTTTCTTTACTCTTGTCACACTGTGGTGGAACCAACTGATTACTTGTCTGATCCCACATGAGATTTTTTTTTTTTCCCCACACTAGATTTTAAATTCAATGGGGCCAGGGACCATGTCCTTCCTCCTTATTCCCATATGACCAATGCCTGATGCACATAGCAGGTGCTTGATCAAGGAAAGACTATGTGGCTCTTGATCATCATCTTCAGCACACTCCTCCTCCTCCTCCAAATTCCTCAAGAACACTGAACCACTCTCTACATATGGTATTGGGCAGACGAGCATTTTATTAAGCTTAAATGCCACCACACTACAACTTCAAGGAGTTCAAGAATAAAAACTCTAAGACAGGCTTCTGCATAAAAGTAAACAGCTAAAGGATCACAGAGCAAAGAAACCATGGGATCCTTGTAAAAGGATTCTGTAGCTGTTAAAACTTCATCTGTGGTTTTAAAGCACCTTGGACTCAGGACAGGCTTTGATTCCAGGAGAGAAGAGGAGGTCGATCACTCTTCCAAGGGAGGGGGAAAAAAGTCAAAAGGTGGGGACAGAGAACACAGCGTGAGAGGACTCTAACTTCACAATGACCCTTCACTAGCTCAGCCCCCACATCCCAGCATGGGTGACAACATCTGAGCAACAGAGACCAGCCTGCAAGGTTGGGCTATATACTCTGTCGCTGTCTGCCAAGGGTTCTGTGCCCCTGCCATCTCCTCCAGCTCACTTCCCTTGTTCTTTCTGGTGAACTCCTACTTATTCCTCAAGAACCAGCTCAAGTATGACCTCTTTGCCCAAACTCCTATTGTATGGCCTAATAATCTGTAATAATCTCGTATTTGTCTCTTCATCTAGTATAAAGCTCCTTTTGGGCAGAGACTATGCGTTATTATTCACCTTTGATCCACAGTGACCTACTCTCTCCCTTCTAACGAACAGGGAAGGCATTTAGTGATGATGACGATGATGATGATGGAAGCTATTTTGTGTCGCCTTCCTTCCTCATGCAAAGCACTGCAACAGAACCTTTACATCTTGGGGCACCTGGGTGGCTTAGTAGTTGGGCGTCTGCCTTTGGCTCAGGTCATGATCCCGGGGTCCTGGGATTGAGTCCTATATCAGGCTCCCCACAGGGGGCCTGCTTCTCCCTCTGCCTGTGTCTCTGCCTCTCTCTCTCTGTGTCTCTCATGAATAAATAAAATCTTAAACACAACACCTTTATATCTGGTATAATCTGCTTTTGTGCAAGATGCATTCCTGAAAATGAATATATGAAAGTTTGGAGTTTCAAGTTTTGGGGACTGAGGGAACAGTTCTATTTCCAAATTGCTGCACAATATTATAAAATCCACCAGAATTTCGAAAATTAAAAAGACAGATAATACCAAGTGCTGGTAAGGATGTGGAGCAATCGAAACTCTTAAACATTGCTGGTAGGAGTAAAATGGTAAAACCATATTGGGAAACTTTTGAGTTAATATCTACTAACCTGAACATGTGTATATTCTATGACCCAGCAATTCCATCGGTACCCATGAGAAACATATATTCTTTTTAAAGAAGATTTTATTTATTTATTCATGAAAGACACACAGAGAGAGGCAGAGGGAGAAGCAGGTTCCATGCTGGGAGCCCGATGTGGGACTCGATCCTGGGACTCCAGGATCACACCCTGAGCTGAAGGCATTTGCTTAACCACTGAGCCACCCAGGCGTTCCGAGAAATATATATTCTTATCAAAAGACATGTACAAGGATGTTCACAGTGGCACTATTTGCAATCACCCTAAACTGGAAGCTAGCACCACTAGAATGAAAAAACGCAACGTGGTATATTCACAAAGTGGAGTATCAGGCATCAATGGGAATGAATACTCTGGTTACATGGGTCTGCTCACTTTATAAAATATGATCTGTACTCTTATGCTGTGTGCCTTTTTGGGTATATGTTTTTAACTTCAATAGATGGTTTCAGAAAGAAATGATAAAAGCACACACACCTGCCCTATGAATGTGCAGCGTCAGCAGACTGAGGTTTCGCCTTCCCACAGCCCAAGGCAATGCACAGTCTGGCTGGGGTCAGAGGCCAGGGAAGCCCATACTTTCTTCTGGCAGCCTCCCCTTGCTGACTCTCTTCCCCGGCCTGAGAGGAGGGCCCCAGTCTCCCAGGAGTACAAAGAGGTATGAATATACCACGCGCAAAAGCTCTGGCTGGGAATAGCTGAGTGTGCACAGATGGAACGCCAGTGAACACTGTCCAAATTCCATCTAACCCTCACAACATTACTCTAATCTGCCACAGTGTTGTTATTTTCCCGTGACAGATAAAGAAAGAGGCTTGCAGGAGTTGTGGAAATCAAATAATTAGTGGTGGAATCTGGATTGAAAAATATCATCAAAGGCCAAACCACATGTTCCTTCTAGCAGACTACACTGCCTCTCTCCTTTACTTCTCATGTTTGCAGTGCTTTGCAGTTTGCAAGCTACTTTTTTTTTTTTTTAAAGGATTTTATTTATTTGAGAGTGAGTGAGTGAGGGAGAGAAATGAGTAGGGAAGGGGGCAGGGTGAGAAACAGCACGGGCTGGATCCCAGGGCTCCAGGATCGTGGCCTGAGCCAAAGGCAGACAGACGCTTATCTGACTGAGCCACCTAGACACCCTGCAAGCTACTTTCCTATAAAATACCTCAGCTGATTTTCATAGTGACCCAGTGACTGAGGCACTGCTACTGCCTACCAGTATGCAGAAACCTGAAGCACAAAAAGCGTAAATGACCTCCCTGGGCTAATAAATGACATGGCTAACAGAATCTTTCATCTCCACATCTCATTCTCTATCACGCGGTCTTCCAATGGCGGTGTTGTTGGCCAAGGTTGGCTGCTGAAGGGGGAACTTCTGACCATTGTCCTTGGCTTTGAAGAGACAGAGGAATGAAATTATGTAAGCATCACCTTCCCTCCAGTGATCTTTCATGACATGTGCTCTGAATTCAAGAAAACCGTGAGTCAGGCACCATGGAGGGAATGCGGAAATGGTGTTAACTTAGTCCTTGCCCTCCAGAACTTCCCAGTCTACTGGGGATGACAAGCAGTAAGTGTGCTATTACAACACGGTAAGAAAACTGCCCTGACCAGGTTCATTCAAAATACGGGAGGCACAGGACAGGACAATCGTCTGCATCTGATAACCGGGAGGACTCCACAGAGAGGTGGTTTGTAGGCTGAGATCAGAAGGAGACAGACAGTCATGGGGTGGTGGGGAAGGTAGGAAATACAATTTTGACAGAAGAAATACCAAGTGCAGAGGCATGCAGACATGGGAGAAATTAGATGTTAGAGATACTACAAATAATTCTAATGTTATCCCATTCTTAGTCTAGAATGCTCCTATACAGATAGCACATTTCATAGGTCACAAGATGGAAACAAACCAAGGCATGGATGGTTTAAATGTAGTCTTAAAGAAGTGTCTGGGCCATAAGGCAGGAAACCAGTACTTTCCTGCCATGTCAGCCACTGACTAGCTCTTATCTCAAACACATGATGTCAATAAATGTGCCTATTATCCTATTTTACCCATCAAAAACTGAGTAAAAACTTTCTACCTCCCAGGAAGTGTTTTAACCATTAACTGAGGAAATAGAAGTTGCTTTTCACATATACAAGTACATACAAAGTATATTAAATACATATTCATACTCATGTAAAGTACATGATGATTCTCAAGTAACTTTCTAATGTGAAAGTCAAGGCAATGAGAGAGACCAGTACCTAACTTCCATAGCTTAAGGTTTGATCAGGACTCAGAATAGATACACAAGGTTATCAGTGGATTTCTTTAATCTGAGGAAGGTACATTTAGTCAGTATTAATTTCTTACATTCTTTGGGTTCTCCTTTACAATTTGTCTATTGCAAAGGATTTAAAGAATTACATTATGAGGATGAGGATTTCACATTCCAAGGCTTCTTTGTTTATGGTACATATGAAAATCAGCTTAACATTCTCTATAAGCACACACTTCTCATGGAAATTCAGAAAGTTTTTTGAACTAGAACTGAAAGAGGGAAATTGATGGACTTTGGTGAACAATAATGCATCAGAAAAGAACAGATACATGTAAACACATATATCCATACACCTGGGCATAAATGCACACACATGCCACACCCAAACAGACATGAAAAATTCATATGATTAAAGAAAATAAATGCTTCATATGTAAAATGAGAGAGGAGGAATGTTTCAATTTTTCAATTTTTTCAAACAGAGCTCTGAATTACTGGTATTATAGAAGTATTAACTATTAATTTATTAATTAATTAAAGTTATTAATGAATAAGTATTATGTGTTTTAATTATGCAAGATATTCTAGCTAATATAATTCTATATACAAATACAACTCACTTGGTGTTACTCCTTCTTAAAAGATTATATGTAATTTTCTTCATTTTTTTTAAGATGGGGGAGGGGCAGAGGGAGAGGGGAAGAGGATTTTAAGTAGGCTCCATGGCCAGCCCAGAGCCTGAAGTGCAGCTTGATCTCACCACCCCGAGATCATGACCTTAACTGAAATCAAGAGTTGGATGCTCAACTGATTGAGTTGCCCAGGTTCCCTAAAATTTTCTTTTAAAGATAGTATTCTATTTTTAGTAATAGAATTTTATTTCTGATTTTTCAGTCAGTAGAGCATGGGACTCTTGATCTCATGGTTGAGCCCCGTGTTGGGTGTAAATTTGAGCCCCATGTTGGGTGTAAGGATTGCTTAAAAATAAAACCTTAAAAAAATAATAATTTTCTTTTAATATTACTTTGGTTTAAATACCTCAAAAATAACTGAAAAAAACCATTTAGGAACTTATCCCTTGATTTTACAAAACATTTGGCCATATAAAACCTACTAAAATCAGATTTCACTGACTGGGCAAAATCCATCCATTTTACTAACCCCCAAAGCTTTTTTTTTTCTTTTCTTTTCTTTTTTTTTTATTTTTTTATTTTTTTTAAGTAGAGAGAGGTGCAGAGAGAATCTTAAGCAGGCTCCATGCCCAACATAGGGCTTGATCTCACAATCCTGAGATTATGGCTGAAATCAAGAGTCGGATGTTTAACTGACTGAGCCACCCAGGCACCCCTCCAAAAGCTTTCAATAAATCCTTTTAACACCTGAAAGAAGAGGACATAAGAAAATTCAGAACTTGTGAGCTGTAAAAACAACTTTACACAAAGCGTATTTTAGTACCTATTTGGAGTTTATCTCTAGAGTACCGCTAATCACAGAGAAAAATCTACCTCAAAGCTAAAAAATAGAACTCTCAATACATTTTAGAAGATCTGAGGCAAAATATCTCAGGAATTAACAAAAATGTTTTTATACATCATTATGTATTTTCTTGACTTGTCTTTTAGCTCTTAATTCTAAAAGTCAAGGCCCATGTTTGAAAGCTAGAAAATGAGATCTTATCCATAGAACAAAAGGACCTCTAAATCGATGGCTTCCACATTTCATTTCATACTACATCAGAGTTTCTTTTACAAATTATCACTAGCATTGCCTTGGCCAGGAACTCAGGCCAACAGAGTTTCACAGACCCTTGGGCACCTACAGGCCTGGTTTAGGATACCCTCTATGAGAAACTACATTTCCTTCAACAAGTATTTACAGAGTATCTATGTGCTAGATACAGGTGCTGGGGATAAAGAGGAAAATAACAGTAAGATAAATGAGTAGCTGGCCTTATTGAGAAAGCAGCCTAGAGGAAGCACAGATCGAGAAAGAGGTAGGGCGATGGTCTGATTGGCCCCGAAAAAGAGCTGACAGCTAATGGGCCTTAATTAAAGGCTCCAGAGAAAGACATCCCACGCTCCGAAAGGCGTGTTTGGTCAAATCCTTCTAATCTTAACTTCACCCAGTTTGCCAGGCAGCCAGTGGGATTTCTAAGGGGAGTTCTGTTTGTGTTTCTAAATTCTTCCCACCTATAAGACAGACGTCTTAGACCAAAACTGACCATTTTCTTTTTAAGTTTACTGACCTCTAATACTGCTTCTCCAGAGGATGAATGGTACATGTCTGAGACTGGAGAAAGGAAATTGAACCAGAATGGAGCTCCCTGACCCCCGGAGCACCTCTCTCCCAGCAAGTGTTGCCTTCGGGGCAGAAAGCCCTCCTCATCACAAACCCATGGGTATCTGCTCTGAAAACAGACAGCTGGGAGCCTACTGGCCCTTATACCTGATTTGGCTCAGATTGCTAGAAAGCCCCTGAGTACCCTGCCGGCTGCTGATTTTACTAGCTGTGAGAAAACTTCTCAAAGTCAGGAAAAGATACTCAGGTATTAATACACTCTACCTTGGACATGTAGTTAATGTTAAAAAGGCTACTTGGCAGTTCGTTAGGACACCCCCCAATCAGGACTAGAAACGAGTGTAGAGTTAGACAATGGTTGCTCAGGACCCTGGCTGAACTGCAAGTTCCGTCTGTCCGCCTCCTTTTCTCCCCCTACCTGGGTTTGAATTCCTAACCTAAAGGAACAGGGTTTCTTTTATCTGCATGCCCTGTGTCCCCAGGGCATGACATAGGGAAAAAAAAAAAAAAACAACCTTAATAAAGGTCTGTACCAGAATGAATCCTGGTGACCAATACCAGCATTCTAGGAGCGGGCGAAGGCACTGAACCTGTGAGCCACTTACTGTCGCTGTTAATTACAGTGACGTCTAAGAGCACCATCGATCATGCCAAAGTCAAAATGATCAGCCCTGACAGGAACTCTTCAATGTCCAGATGGACACTACCATACAACTCTTTTTAACCGGGTATTCTGAAGGTAATTCATCTGGATAGACCACCTGCATGCAGTTAGGCTTTGAAGTAAACATTCTGCAGGAAGACAGAGGTAAGTTGGGCACACCCTCCCCAGGAGATAAGAGCCCAAGGGCTGATTCTTGATGGCGGACAGGTGATAAGTCAAGGGACCTCTGAGACAGAGGTGAAAGAGCACCATTTTAGCACACGGCCGGGTGGTACAAAAAGGCCAAGCAGGAAGGAGCTCCAGAGAGGCAGACTCCCGGAGACGAGGAAGCTGCCAGAAGCTCAGTCTTTCCCTCTCCTTGTCCTCATGGGGTTTTCTGCCCTTCTGCACATGTTCTGGATGCAGATGTTCTGACCGTATCTAACTGTGTGTGCACAGTTTGCTGGAGTCAGTAACCACTATCGAAGTGCTGAGTAAGGACCCAGCACGTGGGAAGGGCTCGTGAAAGCTGCTGTTGTTACTCCCTGTGTTGTATAAGGCATTTTATAAAGAACCCCATAAAAATTCTTTACTACTAGGTACTAAGAGAAGTTTGCCTTTCATGACATACGGATATAAGAACAATGGAATCTGTGTGTTCTCCACTTAGCTGTGGCTTCCAGGAAATTCAGCTCAATTTTATAAAGGCATTGTAAGCATTAACCCTTAGCCTGAATCTTTGTTTACTTACTCCCTCATCCTTCCATCCATGAAATAGATCTGGGTACTCAAGTGTTAACGTGATGCAAATTCCTGGAGAAACTCTGGTGAGCAAATTCAGACATACCTCCTTTCTCACAGAGTGCAGTCTAGGAGAGAGAACTATTCATATCTGAAGATATAAAATGGTCAATCGAGAAGAGGACCACGCAGAGGCAGACTGACTTTGCAGGGAGAGAGGAGTAAGCCTTGGGACCCCTCACTTCCACAGGCCCCTTTCAAGGCCCTGTGCCTACTTTTATATTTCTAATTTTGTGCTTTTTTCCTTAAAGAGAGCTCCCCAGTGTCAGGATTCCAGATCTTGATGTTCCTCTGTATGCCATTGTGAAGGCAGATGATGAGGCTTTTCCTCCAGCTGGCAAGATCAGGGAAGTCATGACTGGGGCAAGGTGTAGAGAAAGAGTGAGGAGGGGCTGGGCCAGAAGGTCCAAAGGCTTCATGTTGAGAGGGACAATGAGGACAGAGCATCTGAGGAACTGAAGGTTCTGTAGCCTGGAGCTCAGGGAGAGAAAGTGTGCGGTGTGAGGGGATGAGGTCCTATAAACCATGTAGAAGATTCTGACGTCCTACAGAGACACTATACTTTGGACATGTCTCTGTAGCAGGGAGCCACTGATGTGTTTTGGGCTTGAGAGGGGAGGCGTGTGAAAATCGGGGTTGTATCTCCTTTCCAAGATCTCTGCGGGCCAGGTGGACAGGCTAGTGAGGGAAGAGGTGAGATTAGGAGAGGAGCTACTGGTTACTCAGGGGAAGGTGAAGACTGCTCTAAGTGCAGAAGAGAGGGAGCCAGGAACATGGAGGATTTAGGAGCTAACAGGTCCAAGAACTAACAACAGGACTTCATGGTCCGGATGAGGAAGGCAAAGGAGAGAAAGGTGTCAAGGGATGACCCCTAGACTTCCTTTAATTTTCTACCTCATTGTTCCATACCCTTGTACTTTTACATCCATTTACAGGATTTTACTCTAACTAAATCTTTATTCCTAAGCCCTTCAAATCCTTTTTTCTCCCCCCTCACATATCTTCCAGAATCCTTTATTCCTTTTTTTCCTCTAGATCCTTTTTAAAAGTAAGCAGATTATATATAATAAGGAAAAAGAAATATAAGCCCTCACGTGTTAGGGCATAAAATCTATAATCTTAGATAGTTTGAAAAACATTACTTTAGAGGCACCTGGGTGGTTCAGTCTGTTAAGGGTCTGCCTTTGGCTCAGGTCATGATCTCAGGGTCCTGAGATTGAGCCCTGCATTAGGATGGATCCCTGCTCAGCAGGGAGCCTGCTTCTCCCTCTGCTCCCTAACTCCACCACCCTGCCCCCACTCAAGCGCTCTCTCCCGCCCTCGCTTTCTCTCTCAATTAAATAAATAATATCTTAAAAACCAACACTGTAAGAATCCTACATACAGTCAAAGCTTGTGACTTTTCATGCTAATAAAAACTGGTTTCTTCAATAAACTAAAATGGACACTAGTAAAAAACCAAATACATACCTTCATTAGCTCTTTCAAGGGAGACATGGAAAGGCAGCATAGTTTTATTCTTTCCTATGTTTTCTTTAGGTCAATACTCAAATGAATTTGTATTTTATAAGTATACAATAGCTGAGGAGTGGGGTGGCAGTGAGATGGGGCAAAGATATCGGGTAACAGTATAAGAACACCATGAAATACTTTAAACTTATACAAAAATAATTTAAAATTGGCCTAATTTATGTATAAATAATCTAGAGTCTCCTTTTACTGAACTAATAATTTAAAACAATTTCAATTCTTTTTTTTTTTTTTTAGTTTATTTTTTTTTAATTCTTTTTGTTTATTTATGATAGTCACACAGAGAGAGAGAGAGAGGCAGACACACAGGCAGAGGGAGAAGCAGGCTCCACGCACCGGGAGCCCGACGTGGGATTCGATCCTGGGTCTCCAGGATCGCGCCCTGGGCCAAAGGCAGGCGCTAAACCGCTGCGCCACCCAGGGATCCCAACAATTTCAATTCTTACTAGTTGGTAGCATAATGGATAAAAATGTGGCTAAGGAGTTAGCCTGCCTGAGTTTTCATCCCATCTCGACCTCTTACCACTTCATCTATAAAATGAACACACAATTAATGTCTCCTATCACTAGCTGTGTCAACTTGGGCCTTCATTTTCCTTATCAGTGAGGTGGGGATAAAATACCACTGTGACAAGATACACAAGACGTCCAGGATAATGCTGAACACATAGTAGGTATGCTCACTGAATGTTCCCACACCAACCACTCTCCAAAATGGGCTCTAGATGTCCAGAAAAAATTAAGGAAGGTGACAGCCTTTAAAGAAAACCCTGGAGAATGTGAGGGGGAGAAAACAATGAAGAAAAAAGAGAAGAGAAACAATAACAATAAGATAAAGAGGGGACTTCTGACAATAAGGCGTAAATCAAATATTGCAAAGATTAAAAACAATCAAAACTCCTAAAAATCATTAATGACATTTGACAAAATAATCTCTGTAATTCATCACTGACATTAGAAACCATTATACATTAGAAACCATCTTAGTTAGGTTTAATACAAAATTCTCCCAAAGGGTCAGCCTTCTAAAGTAATATAAAGCCTTATTTTAGAATTAGTGATAAAAAAAAAAGAATTAGTGGGATCCCTGGGTGGCGCAGCGGTTTGGCGCCTGCCTTTGGCCCAGGGCGCGATCCTGGAGACCCGGGATCGAATCCCACGTCAGGCTCCCGGTGCATGGAGCCTGCTTCTCCCTCTACCTGTGTCTCTGCCTCTCTGTCTCTCTCTGTGTGACTATCATGAATAAATAAATAAAATCTTTAAAAAAAAAAAAAAAAAAGAATTAGTGATAAACAGGTAAACTTGGCTGAATATCACTTTTGTCCTATTTCAAGGGATCTGATAAAAGAAATGTTTTATTCACATTCAATTTACTTAATCTTGTTTCTCGTTCTTAACATCTATTTGTGTAGCTCTTGTGAAAATTACGTATCATCTCGAGAAAAGTAGGTCCGATAGGACCTTTAACTGGAAACCCTTTACTAGCTAAGGTGTGCATGGAATTAATGGTATTTTCCCTTTTACCAAATTATGATGAATTAGTGGAGTTTTAATAGAGAGCTACAATCATGATGATATAATTTATAAAATTTCCCCTAGAATTAGTGGAGCTGTAAAACTGAATCACAATAGAATAGCCTACAGTTTGTAAAAGCTCCTGAACCTTTTTGTATGGGGAAGGCACAATGACTTACCTGTATATACATGGTTACCTCACATATAAATAAGCGTAATTTCTAATTCAGTATGGTGCTTATTTTAAATGAGCTGCTTCTTTGACGATTACGTGAAGATCTTCGACTTAAAAAAATTGGGGGTACTGGGGCACCTGGGTGGCTCAATCGGTTAAGCATCTGCCTTCGGCTCAGGTCACGATCCTGGAGTCCAGGAATCGAGCCCTACATTTGGCTCTGTGCTCAGCAGGGAGCCTGCTTCTCCTTCTCTCTCAGCCCCTCCCTACTTAATGCTCTTTCTCTCTCTCACTTTTTCTCAAATAAATAAAATCTTTAAAAAAAATTGGGGGTCTTTACTTTCTGATAAAGCATGACATCTATTCAACCCTGAAAAAATGGCTTAAGATAACATTTTTGAAAAAAAAAAGTGTTAACATATGCAAGTGTCAATGTATTTATTTAAGCATCTGCTATTTTAATTGTAGAGATCCTTAGCGGTGTTCCTCAATCCATTTCATGTCATAGTCCACAGAAAAAAAAGGACATTTTTACAAGCCCTAGGGTAAACACAAGAGGGTGAACACAATCAGGCCCTGGGCTTTAGGCTCCACCCAAATGAACTGATAATTCAGCCATCTGGTACCCATTCCTGGCACAGATTGAGAATTCCAGACTAAAGTATAAGATATTGGATGTAAATGAAGGTCTAAAATCTTCTAAGTGATAGAATCTATCCATCTGAAGTGTGATAATTTTTGGGAGTGATTAAATGTTATTTTCCTTTCTTCCTCATGAGACAGCCAAAACCCAGTAAAAACAGATCATTATAACCAAGAAACAATTTGCTCATTTGTGTCCTACATACAACACATTAGAACTATAATAATAATGATGTGTACTGTCTTAATGGACCAGTATCATTAGGTAGACGCTGCTAATGCTAAAATGGAGGGTGGCTGTTCAATCATCCATTGATTCATTGTCAAGTGCCATATACTGTGGTAAAGTATTAAGGATCTGTAGTTGAAGATAACTTACTGGTCCATCATGGACTTCAGGAAACCTTTACTGTCATGAAGCCATCAGGCTCACATCATTATACATTATCAACAATTATTTGGTTTACGTAATATGATAGTGCTGAGAGTATCTATATAATAGAGAAAGATAGAAACAGTTCTTGTCCTCCTACGGCTTAAGGATCTGCCCATGCTTACTTTATTTACGTACTCTGGAAAAGATGAAGCATGAACCACTACCATCATTCTGCCCAGAATTATTTAAACAGTCCTAACACATCCTAATCTAAAGTGACAACAAAGTAAGTATATGACCATTAAGAAGTCTGTGATAGTCAAGACTAGTATTATGCAATAAAAGTGAAAATACAGTTCACCCTCTGAACTAGGAAGCTTTTTTTTTTTTAAAGATTTTATTTATTTATTCATGAGAGACAGAGAGAGAGGGGGTGGGGCAGAAACATAGGCAGAGGGAAACGCAGGCTCCATGCAGTGAGCCCGATATGGGACTCGATCCCAGGACTCCAGGATCACGCCCTGGGCCAAAGGCAGGCACCAAACCGCTGAGCCACCCAGGGAGCCCTGAACTAGAAAGTTTTTGAGAGTGACAAATGATAAACAAAAGGGGATGCCAGGATAAGGTATAACTGGAACTCTCTCATGGAAACCAGGGGTTGTTGTCACCCTTACAGGCCACATGAGCTAGAAACATTTGAGGCCGTTATGCAAGGCTGATGTATAAACACAAGCCTAGATTTTTTTTTTTTTTTTTAGGCAAATAATCTGAAGACACATCCTATCTTAAATATTTCACTCTATAGCAGTTGATTCAAAGTAGCTGGTATCTCAAGACAGTATTTACTACCTTATGGATGACGACTGACCTCTTATCATGGTAGGATGTTGCACGTTACAATTATTTTCTAGTAAGAAACCTAAAATTTTTAAAAAGATGAAAGAGACATAAACCATTTAAACAGCATTCCCCTACCCACCAAGATATGTGCAGAAAACAATATTTGTACTGCACAAAATGGAACACCACGGAAGCTGCTGGAGTGCCCTGCAACGTGGGCTGAGAGCATCTGTATTTTGGCAAACATGTATGCAATTCTGTTATGTGTGCCACACCATAGCAGCTGAAAAACTGACCCAAATTATGCAACACATCGACGGATGCTGTCTGTTTACACATCTGAGACTAAAGAATACAAAAGGGCAGGATGAGTGATAATTTCCCTTAGAAAGAGAATATATCAACATCACCTTTCAGAAAATGCTCTGAAGATGGAGGTGAAATGCTACCAATAGTGGTAGCAAATGTGAAAATCTAAGTGCTGAGACAAAAAGTCTGGAGGGAGATTATGTGCTCTATATGCTCCTGTGTCTTGTCACCAAACTTTTACCATAAAGCATTAGTTGAGAATGAGAGCTACAAACTGCTCTTTCCATGTATATGCCCTCAACCCTGGATGACACACTTTTTTGGATGGGGAAGGAAATAAAGTACGAGGTGTTGAATCCTATGAACTACATACGGCAATTGCTCAATCTTCCAGGGTAGGTTCAGATGGGTTAAAAAAAAAATCACCAATTTTCTCCCAGTTTGAGATCCTTTTCCTCCCCAGTTTGACTTTTAATCAACATCATTCTCCCTTTCTACTTTTTTGGTAACAGACACCTGCTACTGTCACCGTTCAGTTGAGCTGGATGTACTGTTGCCCAGAGAGAAGTCCTATTTCCTAGCCTTACTTGCAACCAGGTATGGCCATGTAACTGAGCTGGTTGTGAGAGGCTGTGAGAGGTGATTGCTCACTTCCTGGTAAGTTCCATAATGACAAGCCTACCTGCTCTGGCCTCCCTTTTTCCTTTTTCCTGCTAGCTGGCAAACGGGGAAGCGGGCACAGCCTCAGAAGGCACAACAGAGCAGTCCTGCCAAGCGCATGCTGCTCACATCTGGACTGCTGTATGAGAAGGAAATGCCTTTTAAGCCATTCTGTTTGGAGTCTCTGTTACAGCAGTTTAGCTGGTACCCAAATTAATAAAATTTTGAACTATTCAAAAACGCCTCTTAAATACAAGGATCCAGAAATAGATTTGGATTGACTCATTTGTGGGTACTTCTATGTGGTTTCCCAGAACACAAAAGAGTGGAGGCTTTTCCAAGAGTAGGGCTCAGGGAGAGCATGACATTGTCATATCCAAGTTAGCAAAAGGGCAATAAGGAACCCCTGAAGGGTCTGAACGGGGAGGCGGGCAATGGGATCAGCGCTCCAATTTAGAAAGAATCCTCTCCAGAGTGTGGAAGTTGGACTGGAGGCAGGAAAGACTGGAGGAGGGCAAGTTTGCATGAAAGTTGTACTAGTCAAGGTGACTTCCAGGTAAATTTAGTTTTTCAGCTTGAATAGCCTAGGACCTGTGTGTAATACATTTAAGTAGCGATTACCAGGAGTCACTTGACCTAAATCTCAGGGGAAGGATCCAGGACAGAATTACTCATTTGTGACTAATCAGTATATGGAAGATGAGAGTACATAAGGAGAAAAAGGTCAAAGAATCCTGGGGATCTCTACCATTTAGGGAACAAATGGGAGAAAAGGAACAGGGGGTCAGAGAAAGAGGAGAACTGTGCTCTGGAAGCCGAAGGGGGAAAGTCAAGGAGGTTAGGGAGTAAAGAGTGACTGCTCGGTCTGGCAGCTGAGGGTCACTGGAGACCTCAGCCCAAGCACTGTCCATTAAGAAGTCTGGCTCACTGAGGGTGAGGAGTCAGTGGGAAAGAGAATGTTTGCTTCTCGAATGTTGGCTGGGGAGAAAAACAAAAGGCTGAGACAGCAAAAAGGGGAAGGAAGTTAGATGGAAGGGTTTACTTTTTAGGATGGGAAAGGAGCTGGGAGTTAGAAGTTAAAAAGAACAGGGTGAGAAGGTACAGAGGTGTTTTTTATACGGCTGTCTGTTATTTGGAACATCGAGTTAAAACAGATGCAGTAAACACATTTCTACAAGGAACTCAGTTCAAGTATGCAGCACGCTGTTATGACTAAATGCAAGTATCAAGATTAAAGAGTTCATAACTCCACAGAAATTCTTAAACAGAGTTTGGACATATATTGTTTGCTTTTCTCTTCAGTTAAGTCGGTAAACATTAACCTTGCTATCTGACATATTACTTATCCAGTTGTAAAACTTTAAAAGAGGCCTTTCTGGGGAAAGTTGAAAAAGAGAAAACAAAAAAAAAAAAGGTGACTTGCAAAAAAAAAAAAAAAATTCCACAAATCCTATAACGTTGAAAAGAAAACCCAGCACATGGACATATGAGGGAGTAGCTCTCTGTAAGTTCAAGTAATCTAAACAGTGTCAGGCACTCTCACCCACTGACACCCCCTGGTAAGGTCAAGCATTAAGAGAACTCAAGTCAGGTTACACTGAAAGGAAGAAGGTGGTTAAAGAAATATTTATTATTCCTAAGGAGAGTGGTAGTGACCTAAAGCAGCTTGATTTACTTCTTGTTTCGTTGGCTGCAGTATGGAGAGGAAGATGGGGTGAGGAGGAGGAGGTGGTGTGTGCAGCTGTGGGGGGCGAGTGACACGCTTGGTTGGGAGCCACCGTCACAGAACGTGGACACCGCTGTGTATACACAAGAGGCGGGAAGAAAACTGCCCCTGATAAGGAATCAACACACACTTGAGCCCAAGAAATTGTCACATCCCCCGCTCTGAGCAGAGGCATTACTGTTCTAGTTTTATGGAGAAAAAAACTGAGGTTTAGAAATTTTGTGATGACCAAGATCACGCCGCTGAATTCCAGTAGACTTGGATTCAAACCCAGATCTGACTGACTCCTACCAAGCCCATACCTGCCCCCATGAGCTTTTATTAAATTGGAAATTAGCTCCAACTCAATTAAAAATTTCCCCCCAGGGGCGCCTGGGTGCCTCAGCGGTTGAGCATCTGCCTCCGGTGCTGGGGTCCTGGGATCAAGTCCCACGTTGGGTTCTCCGCAGGGAGCCTGCTTCTCCCTCTATGTCTCTTCCTCTCTCTGTGTCTCTCATGAATAAATAAAATATTTAAAAAAAAATTTCCCCCCAAATTTATGCATTATTAGAATGGATGCTTAAGTAAAGGAGACACAACCCTGGTGTTCAAAGGCTGCCTCAGGACACAAGGAGCAAAGTCTAAAAAGTGAAATGACAATTTACAACCTGACGGCCATTTAATCACAGGATTACCTCGTGTCTTTATCATCATGTCAGCTTTTAACAGCACCTGCATGGATTTCAACTAATCTGATCCTTACAAACTGCTAGGAGACAAAGAAATAGTGTCAGATTCATTTTCTAGCCAAGAAACTGCTGCAACGAGGCAGTGGCCAGCTGAGATTGGAAGGGGAGAGCTCTGTAACCGTCAGCAGCATACTCACCAGGACAGGCTCCGACAGGTGTGACAGTCTCACAATTTTACAGATCTTCAGAAGGAGTGGTTAACAGACAAAATATTCTCTGGAAACCCTTCTTGAAATGTAGCCTATGAAGCTTTCCCTTTTCTCCTGAATTCATTTACTAAAACTGTAACTGTACTTCTTAAAGAGTACATAACTCCCAATAACTCACTTGGGCCAGCCAGTTCTTGTTGCAAAATACGTACTGATTACCCAGTGTGAACGGAGTACTGCTGTAGCTGTGACCGTAGGAATACTACAGGAAGGTTACGGGACTCCATCAGATCTAACCTGCTTACTCAGGGAGAGACTGCATTTACTATATTCTTATAATTCTATTTCGCCAAATAAATTGCCTCTGGTGCTTCTGGAAAGATGCACCATTGGTGCATCCCTATAACATTCTCAGACTCTTAAACTGGACAATGAAAAACACTGGTATTAGAGAAAATATTTCTACCTATTGCTTTTTTAAAAAAAGATTTTGTTTATTTGAGAGAGAGTGTGTGTGTGAGAGTGAGAAAGCACAAGCAGGGGGAGCAGCACAGGGAGAGGGAGAAGCAGGCTCCCCGCTGAGCAGAGAGCCCTGTGTGGTGCTTGATCCCAGAACCCTGCGATCATGACCTGAGCCAAAGGCAGCCGCTTAACCAACTGAGCCACCCAGGCGCCCCCTACCTATTACTTTTAATTCAAAGATAACACAAACCCAGCAAGTGACATCCGAATAATCTATACCTAAGGGCTACTTTCCATAAACTACGGCACCTGAGGAGGTAGTGTGTTTCTTAAATAACGTGGGTTTTTATTCACCAATAACACAGTCACAGGCAGAAGAAAAACCAGACTTGAGTTGCACAAGCATAACTGAGACATGTAATACCACTGATACAAATTACAGACCTCCTCCAAATCAGAGACCATCCTCCATCTCAGCTTCCCGCTCAATAAAATCTGCCTTAATTGATTTTCTTTCTGTTGTTGCTGTTGAAAAATAGAGAGTGAGCCAGCCCAGGCAGCATCACGGGAATTTCACTCGCGCACACACACACACACACACAGACACCCCTGGCAGCAACATGAGAATTTCACACACTCACAGATACACGCATACACACCAGGCAGCATCATGGGAATTTCACACACACACACACACACAGACACCCCTGGCAGCAACATGGGAATTTCATACACTCACAGACACACCCATACACACCAGGCAGCATCATGGGAATTTCACACACACACACACACACACACACACACACACAGACACCCCTAGCAGCAACATGGGAATTTCACACACTCACAGACACACACACACACACCAGGCAGCATCATGGGAATTTCACATACTTACACCCACCCACACACACACCAAGCAGCAACATGGGAATTTCACACACTCACACACATACCAGGCAGCATCATGGGAATTTCACACACACACACACACACACACACACCAGGCAGCAACATGGGAATTTCACACACACACACACACACACACACACACACACACACCAGGCAGCATCATGGGAATTTCACATACACATCAGGCAGCAACATGGGAATTTCACACACACACACAGACACACACACACACACACACATATACTAGGCAGCATCATGGGAATTTCACATACACACACATACACACACACACCAGGCAGGAACATGGGAATTTCACACCCACACACCCACACACACACCAGGCAGCAACATGGGAATTTCACACACTCACAGACACACACACACACACACGAGGCAGCATCATGGGAATTTCACACACACACACACACACACACACACACACACACCAGGCAGCATCATGGGAATTTCACATACTTACACCCACCCACACACACACCAAGCAGCAACATGGGAATTTCACACACTCACACACATACCAGGCAGCATCATGGGAATTTCACACACACACACACACACACACACACACACACCAGGCAGCAACATGGGAGTTTCACACACACACACACACACACACACACACACACACACACCAGGCAGCATCATGGGAATTTCACATACACATCAGGCAGCAACATGGGAATTTCACACACACACAGACACACACACACACACACACACACACATATACTAGGCAGCATCATGGGAATTTCACATACACACACATACACACACACACCAGGCAGGAACATGGGAATTTCACACCCACACACCCACACACACACCAGGCAGCAACATGGGAATTTCACACACTCACAGACACACACACACACACACGAGGCAGCATCATGGGAATTTCACACACACACACACACACACACCAGGCAGCATCATGGGAATTTCACACACTCACAGACACACACATACACATACACACACACAAAGCAGCAACATGGGAATTTCACACACACACACAGACACACACCAGGCAGCAATATGAGAATTTCAAACACACACACATACATACCCATTAAAGCCCAAGTGACTACATCTAGTTTTTAAGGAAATACTAGTAACAAGGAACAGGTTGAGGGTATTTTCCACTGGTTTAAAAATAAAGCATTCTACCCTTTAAAAAAATAAATCTTAGAATTATAGAAACAGGAAGCAGCAGCTGGATTTATCATCCTTCATTTCCTCTGAGAGTCCTGGTAAGGAACTCCCCATCGAGACAAAAGCCATGGAGGGCCAGCCTCCTCCTGCCGGGACCCACAGCCACATGCTGCTGCCCTATCAGAACTCTGGCTGGTCACTTCAAAATCAAACTGCTCACTTTATCTTTGGAAGCTTTCCATGCCCAGGACCTACATCTTGACAAAATAAAAAATCTGACTAGACCTGGAACACACACAGGTAAGGGCCCCCGTCCTGGGAAAGCCCAGCTCCCACCTCCCCCGCAGGTCTCTCTCCAAGGGCTCCCTCCCTGAAGGACCCCGCAGCCTAGTTCTGGTGGCTGGTGTCGGAAAGAGCAGGAGAGCTGGGCTCCGCTTCCTTCAGCCACTTTAGTGACTGTAGCTGACGTCCTGCACTTCTCTCAGGTTCAGTTCTCTCATCTGTGCAATGGCAACAAGACATCCTTTCGCATGGCTGTAATGGGCAGTCAATGAGATGATGAACGCCAAAGTACCTTGCAAATCACACATTAAGTCATAACACCCAGAGTAATAGCGACATATATCTTTGCAGAAGGGGTTTTACCAGTTCCGAAGCTTTCACAAATATTATCTTTTCGTTTGATCCTCAAAATGATCTAGCAGTTTAGGTGGTGGCGGCGGCGGCAGCATCAACACCAACACTATTATTAGTACTGTTTTATAAATGAGCTCGTCTAGAAGAGCATAATAGGAAAACTGTGTCTTAACTCCTTAGCAGCATCCAAGTCATTTGAAAACATTTCTGGCAGTACATGAGAGATAAGTACCAGGCTGGGAGTTATGAAAGCTGTTCACATTTCAGGTCTGCTACTCTGGGCAAGTCCCTTAACCTCTCCAGGCAACATGATTCATCCATCTGTCACCAGGCTGGTGGGAGACAAAAATAAAATTAGACCTGGTTCCAGCTCTTGAAGAACTCACTTGGAGGCAAGGGTGGGGGATGGAAACAAGTGACATATAAACAGATTAATTGCAAAATGGTATTTACTTAAAATATGGAGTTGAACAAAGTGCCTTTGGGATCACAAAGCAGGAAATGACTAACTTTGGGGGACTCATGGAAGAATTCCTCTCATTTGTAAACTGGGAAAAGAAGGAAATCAGACTCTGCATTTATCAATGTCTCTTTTGGGGCTGAAGCTCTCAGAAAACTAAGGCTTAGCAAGATCATTGGCAATGTCAATTCTCAGCATGAGGTCTCTTATACACCTGTGCAGCCAACACTTATTTATTTATTTATTTATTAAAGATTTTATTTATTTATTAATAAGAGACATACAGAGAGAGAGGCAGAGACATAGGCAGAGGGAGAAGCAGGCTCCACGCAGGGAGCCCGACATGGGACTCAATCCTGGGACCCCAGGATCATACCCTGAGCCAAAGGCAAATGCTCAACCACTGAGCCACCCAGGCATCCCCCAACACATCATTTAAAAAGTAACGTAGGCATCTTATGTGCTAGAAAAGTGTACTTTAGAAATCTCTGAGCAATACGATTCTTCAGAATATTACTCAAATACAAATCATACTTGAAGTCTGTGTAAGTCTGTGGGAACTGGGCCTATAGTTAACCCTATTTGTACTAACTATGAGACTTAGACCCTAGAGCCAGATTATCTGGGTTAAACTCTTGATTAGTTACCAGCTGTGTAACTAGCGAAGTTATTTAGTCTCTTTGTGCTTCAGATTCCTCATCTATGAAACGGCAGTGGTGTGGGGCGGGGTAGTGGCAGTGGTTATAGTAATACTACCACCTACCTCCTAGGGTTGTTGTGAAGATTAAAAGTACTATATATTTCTAAAATTCCACATGAGTGAGATTACATAACTGTCTTTCTCTGATAAACTTATTTCACTTAGCATAATATTCTCTAGTTCCATTCATGTTGTTGCAAATGGCAAGATTTCATTCCTTTTGATAAATAGAATTCCATTGTGTGTGTATATATATGTATATATATACACCACATCTTAACAGAGGATCATAGAGAAAGCAAAGAAAAAAAATTTAAAAAGACAAAATCAGAAAGTGAGAGAAATCTTAAGAAACTCTTAATCATAGGAAACAAACTGGGGGTTGCTGGAGAGGAGAGAAGTAGGGGGACAGGGAAACTGGGTGATGAACATTAAGGAGGGCACGTGATATAATGAGCATGGGATATTACATACAACTGATGAATCACTGACCTTTACACCTCTGAAACATATAACATATAATATATTGTATGTTAACTGAAATTAATTTTTTTTAAAAACTAGAAAAACAGGGGATCCCTGGTAGCTCAGCAGTTTAGCATCTGCCTTCAGCCCAGGGTGTGATCCTGGAGTCCTGGGATCAAGTCCCACATCAAGATCCCTGCATGGAGCCTCCTTCTCCCTCTGCCTGTGTCTCTGCCTCTTTTTCTCTCTGTCTCTCATGAATAAATAAATAAAATCTTTAAAAAAAATAAATAAAAATAAAAACTAGAAAAACAAAAGTACTATATACACATACTTAGAGCAGTTCTTGCACACGATAAAGGCTGAGTTAGCTACTGTCAGGACATATGCAAAAGTATAATAACTGGCATTTTTGGACTGCTCTTCTACAGATACTCTCTTAAGCCTGAAAGTTTCCAATTTAGTCTCAATCCACAAATTTCATTTTCCAGAAATTTATGGAAAGTTCAATTAATCAATAATGAAATATTGGTTATCTGCTTCAGAAATACATTCCCCTCAAATCCTGCTTAAGCATGATTTTAAAACCCTATTTCCAGTCGCAGATATGAAACTAACAAAGGCAATACAGGTTTATGGTGACAGAAATGATTGCGCTTCAGAAAACTGTACACCTTTAAAGCAACTACGTGGGAGTTTTGAATGATGTTTTGGAATTATGGAAAAGAAGAAAATGAAAGAGGAAGGATGCCTATATTCCCACAAAATTTTTTTTTCTACTTAGTTTTATATTTAAGACATCATTTATAGTACCTTTAAAACATAAACATTCAAAGCAAGATTAAATACGCAAATTTAGCCACCCACTGAAAAATATAAGCATTTAAATAACAACTTTTTTTTCATTTTTCTCTCTGAATTCACACAGAATTTCAAGAAATTACTTGGACTGGTAACAGTATTTTATCATTATTATATAGTAACCATCTGCTGGAACGGATTGTATGCAGATAAAATTAAACCTCTATAAATCAAACTGTCATGTTTTAATTGGCAGCATTAGCAACACTCACCAAACCAGAAGATTCTGCATTTAATATTTAATATATAAAACATCATTATCCCATTGGCTCTCAACCAACATCAATACTTACTGACTCTTGGGACCTGTGGTTTTCATCTTAGTCAATAATGCTTAGGTTCAGGCCTCAAAATTAATCATTAAAACCTGCTGTTACAAAAAAAAGTCACTAGAACCCCAAAAGAATAAAGACAGAGGCAGGATATTTATCATACTGTTATGTTCTGGGAAAGAATAGGATACTTTTTCTCAATACAAAACAGATTTGTTTTGTGACTCTATTTAATGCATTATAATATATCCATAGGAAAAGCAGCAAAATACTTCAAGCTATAATTTACTCAGATTCAAGTATGTGTTAGGCACATTTGAGGAGGGGTTTTATGAAGACTACTTAATTCATACAGCTTCTTGAGGCAAACTGAGGAAAATTATTTCCCTAATTTTATAGGTGGGAAAAAAAAAGCTAAGAAATGTTAGGTAACATTCTGTAAAGTCACAGAACTAAAAACTGATAAACCAGAGGGTGCCTGGGTGCCTCAGTCAGTTGGGCATTTGACTCTTGATTTCAGCTCAGGTCATGATCTTAGGGTCATGAGATGAAGTCCCATGGTGGGCTCAGTGCTCAGCACAGTCTCCTTGAGATTCTCTTCTCTCCCTACCTCTGACCCTCTTCCCTACCACCCCTCATTCTTAAATAAAGAAAGAAAATCTTAAAACAAAAAAGCTGATAGACAAGGAAGCAAAACTAAACCTAAATACACAAGCACACACACTTTTTTGTAGGTTGTCCAGGTAATCATTTTAGAGACATATAAGGAAGGCATTCAAATGTTTCTTAATGAGGGTACTAAGTGAATCTACTTAATTCTACTAATCAAGAATTACAAATGATATAAAATGAATTTAAAAATGCTCTGTGGACATATGGTCAAAAAGTTAGGAATAAACCTTACAGGAACAGAAATTTTATGTACACCAATTAGGTCAAAAGGCTGCTTTCTCAATTAACCAATCTTTATAATCAGAATTAATTGAAAACAAAAAATACAGTGAAATCTTAATAATTTTATAGAAAAGGTTTAAGATAGCATTCAACATTCAAATAATTCAGTGCCCTTTATTCAGTTTCACTTATGTACCAGGAGTATGCTCAGAAAATAGATGAATAAAATTCGTTCATCCTTTCTTTTATCTGCCTAATTAATTATACTGTGTGACATTCTATTATGTTTGGTGCAATGATTTACAATTCCTAGATTACTTCAGGGCCACACACTATTCCAACTAGCAAGTTTCCAGACTGCCCTGCCTTTTACTGTTTTGTAATAAAATATTAAAATAATGTAACTAATTTATGTACCAGGACCTGAGGCTCATACAAAAGAGAGTTTAACAGTTAATCAATCCTTCTAAGATAGCTTCACGATAAAGGTGACTCTAACATACCCAGTTGTTCTAGGAGAAACGATACTCAGAGTTGATCCCATTTTCCCCAAACAGTCAATTCTTTGGGTGCCCCAAGTTCTATTTCTGGAAGCAACAGGAAAGTTCTGGTAGGATTCTAGTTCTGGCACGGAATAGCTTTTGGATCCTAGCCTTAGGTTCTCTATCTGCAAAACAGTAACACTGTATTAGATTGGCTCTTCCTTCTTGACATAAAAATTTAAGACTCAGTTCACATTGGGACATCTGGGTGGATCAGCAGTTTAGTGCCTGCCTTTGGCCCAGGGCATGATCCTGGAGTCCCAGGATCAAGTCCCACATCAGGCTCCCGGCATGGGGCCTGCTTCTCCCTCTGCCTGTGTGTCTCTGCCCCTGCTCTGTCTCTCATGAATAAAAAAAAAAAGAAAAAAATTCAGTTTACACTTAAAATCCAAAGTCAAATATATCCTTCCACAAAAGCCATCTGCCTCCCATCTTCACCCCAAGGCAGTCAGCTGCTCAGATTAGCTGAGTCCCCACACTACTTGGTTCACTGTTCATTAGGGTAATCATTAAGATATAAGCGTTTGTTTACGCAACAGAGTGTTAGTTATTCCAGAGCAGAAACTATGCCTTATTGATCTTTGTATATTTGTCATATGACAGATTCTAATTGCTTGGTATACAAAAAGTATGCAACAGATATTTTAAAAAATAAATTATTCGAGCCACCCTATCGAGCAAGCATTCATTTGGTACCTCTCTGGGATCTAGACCACATTCTGGAGATGAATCAAAGTTCCCACCCATAAAGTACTTGGAATTTAGAAACAGGGCAATTGGGATCCCTGGGTGGCTCAGCGATTTAGTGCCTGCCTTCGGCCCAGGGCGTGATCCTGGAGTCTGGGGATTGAGTCCCACAACAGGCTTCTGCATGGAGCCTGCTTTTCCCTCTGCCTGTGTCTCTGCCTCTCTTTCTCTGTGTCTCTCATGAATAAATAAATAAAATCTTAAAAAAAAAAAAAAAAAGGAAACGGCAATCGTGTGATGACGAATAATAATATGAGTTTAGTACACTTTAAGTCATAAGTTTGAGTTCTGTAGAAAAAAACATGCCCCTGGAGTTTAAAATATCTAAGATCCTTTGCTGTTTTAACATTTAATGACCAATCCTGCAGAGCCCTACCATTTCCCCCTCCCCCACACCTCTATATAATGGGCATGAATCTATGTCATGCTCACTTTTAACGATTCAATTGTTCAGGAGAAAAAGTGATCTTAAAAGAGTAGAGACTCATTCAAAGCTGGAAAAGACTTAGACAGTTGAAAATAAGCAGAAGAAAAAAAGTTTAGGAAAGAGTAATAAAAATTTTTAGTGGGATGGTGTAAATTGAAGCAAAGGTTACCTCAGGCCAGGGCACGGAAAAGAAAAGAAGTAAAAATATATGTTTTTTGGCCTCGGAGTGTTTAGCTTTCAAGTTCCAAAACAAAATTTCATGTAGCACTTGTCAGTTCTCTGGTATTTATTTTTCTTGTTCATGCACATCCCTGCCACTTAGCAATAAAATGAAGTGAAGGCCGCTGGCATTGGTGTGTAGAAGCATGGGAGAACACAGGAAGCCCAGCACCTGAAGGATGGCCAAGAAGCCCTTCGGGACCCTTTGCTGGCAACTCACAATAGCCTCTCTGCACGAATAAATGCTGACAGGTTTGCATGGAGGAGACTGAGTGACCCATTCTTTTGCATTTTTTTTTTCTAAAGCAACACCAGAATCAAGATGAATTGGGGTATACATTACAAACCCAGATTCCTGGGCTCCACCAAGACCTATCCCTTTCTACATAAGCTTCCCCTCCTCATCTGTGAAAGAGCCTCTGACAGGCTAAAATACAGTAAGTAAAGCAAAGTAAATGCAGCTTGGGGACTCTTGCCAGCAAGGCTGAGCTGAGATGACTCAGCAGGTTAGAGCTGTGACCCTTTACTTCTGGACTCATTATTCTGGTTCTTATCCAGTGGCTACTACAAATGCACAGGCACGGATTGGTCTTACTCCAGAGCCCATATGAGAACAACATGGAGTGGTAACAAAGCTTGGCACGACACAGGGGGAGGTTTTCCTGAAGAAAGCCAGCCTCGGGTCCTGGTTGATAACCAGCTCTCAAAGTTTGGCTGAGAACACATTAACAAAAAGGTCATGGTCTACCATAAATTCTACAAAATTCTATTCTTTAAAAACACACAGAAGTTGGGGAAAGTAGAAAAGAGAAGGTGGGTGAGAGGTGGGATTATGGGGTTCTATCAGTGAAGTGCTACAAACCAATTTCCAAAGCTATGAAATTAATGGTGCTAATAAAAATAAAAATAGTAGAATTCCTTTCAAGGCCTACTTTTTTTCTACTCTTCAACAGCTGCAATGCACTTGCTTCTATGTGAGCTGAGTGTTGCCAAACAAGGTACTCTGTATCCTGCTTAATCACCTCTGGGCTAAGGTATATGCACCACCAGATGTATGTAAGGCAATACTGTTTGGCTCCTTAGGAAAAGGAATTAGTCCTTTCGTTATTTTTTTCGTCAAATAAGAATTATTTTTTTTAAAGCCTAAAAGTGGTGCTTGAAAGCAGCTTCGGATATAGGAAGGCATCAGAAGTAAAAAGGCGTGGGGGCCAGTTAAAACACCTCCTCAGTAGGCCACATAAAATGTGCTCCTACTCCAAATTTAAAGCTTTAGCTAAAGGGTGAAGAAGCACAAAGAAGAGCAATCTCAAGTTCAATCACACGGACAGATGTCTTATCTCCCTTCCTCATCAAATGTCCCTGGTGAGCAGGGCCAGGTCTGATCTACCCTTGGAGAGGCCACAGCAGGTGTCATAAGAGGACTTTTATTTGCTCTCCTCATGTTATCACCTGGACAAAATTCCCCACAATAACAGATCTAGCCTCTTCTCTTTCTTCTTCTTCTTTCTTCCCTTTGGGATCTGCCTGCCTATAGAGATGATGCATTCTGGACTCCTGCTGGCTGGTAGGAGGCTATACCTCCTGGCTGCCAGCTTCCGCTGTCCTGCTATGCCGGGGAAAGAGTGGGTAGTTTATCTAAATCAAGGATGAAATTTCAGAAGGCCCACTTGGCTGCAGACCCAAAGCCACATTCTCCAAAAAGTATTTTCAGTAATAAAGATGGGATCTTGCTGTCCATCAGCCTGACTCCTTTATCTTTCTCAAGAGCTTTTTAATCTGGGCAAGGGAGGAGGGGTTATTTCTGGGCCCCCCCTCAAACCTCAAGAGTAGGTAGGTCACCTTGCTTTGTCTATTGCATAGTTTCTAGCAACTATTTATTGCAGATATATGTATAAAATTGTGGTGAGAAGGAAATGAAAAGCATCTATCTGGTCTTATTTGTTCATGGGTGGCTCTGTGACCATATCCCTCCCCACCAGTTTCTTGGGGAGGTAGACCCAAACATGGTACCAATTTTTTTGTGAAATCTTAGAGGGAAACAATTCGTCTAAAATATATTCAAAAGAGAAACAGCTCTATCAAAAATATTATTGATGACTTAGCACATGGGAATAGGTTTCTGACCTATGAGGAGCATGAACCACCTGCACACTTTTCTTCCGAGTATTTTGCAAGCCAAATGACAAAGGTGAAAACTTAACCTTTGGCATAATTTCTAGAATCGTAACAAGCAAAGATACTATATAGCTAACAAAGTGATTTAACACATGTCATTTTTCAAATTTATCTCCACAACTACCCTGTAAAATAAGTGTTATTATCAATCTCCAACTAAGGGAGAAAACTGTGCTTGAGTGGTTCACCTCTCTGCCTAAGACTACTCAGCCAATTAATAGTGGTGGCACTGAGACTCAAACCCAAGTCTTCTGATGGTTGTAAAAGCCCAGTGCTTTCTGTGAAGTCATGATGCTGGAACTGGGATGCTAAGGTGTCTATGCCCTCGCCTGCAGTTTTCCAGAGACCTGGGCAGCAGAAGCCAAAAGTAACCTGGAGCCAACAGAAGAGAAGCTAGCTCACTGAGGTCAAATTCCCCTGACCTTCTGTATTCCTTCTCAGTCCTTTTAAGGAAGAAAAGTGAGAGAACTCATTTCATTTTATTTCCTTCCTTCCCTTCCCTAGCCCTGATCCACAAAGACACAGCCCAGGAACCAGATCAGTGGGAAGCTGATATCTCTAAAAACAGTTTCACATCTGTTAAATTATAGGATGCTCCATTAACTCCAAAGAGAAGCCGAGGGTCCAACTTCCTTGAATTCCCCAGTGGTCAGATGGTCATTACAGCTGTGATGAAAACCGCAGCTGAGCCTGGGGACTCTTGGAGGAGCCAAGCTAAGGGTGAGATGCTTTTGGATTCGAAGGAAGCATGGGAGGAAGATAAGAGAGCTCTTCCAGAATGCTCCAAAAGACACTTCTCTCTTCTGTTTTCATCCTGTCCCCTCACTTTAATTCTCAAGACCCCGCCTTCTCTGGTTTGTCCTTAAAAAAACAGCCACAGGCTTGAGTCCTGAGAAGGGGGAAACTGGGTGGTCTCAAGCTAAACTGGAAATTCCAGGATGATCATTACTCTTAGGGTCAGAAATAATGAGTAACTGGAGCCTCCCGAGCCACTAAATAAATGACTAGTGGTTGTTAGATACCAGAGTTCCTAAGATGATCTTAATAGTACACTTATGTTTTGGAAGACATCAGTGCAGAGGCAACTATGAAATTTCTGGGCTCAATCTGAGGCATCAAATTAGTCTTCAGAACTCCATTCAAGGGAAGAAGCAGATTGAAAGGTTCATAAAGTAAGAAACTGCTTTTGATGAGTCATGGTTATCACCACTATTACAAATATCAGCAAACACACCCAAAAGTCAGTAGTGCTAAAGAAGCAGAAGAAACAATGTGTTTAACTTTTAGAAGGAAACCCTCTTTTTTAAAGTAAAAAGTCAACCAACACCACCAGAATGGTGAAAAGACACATTTCAGTGTGTGTGACTGTGCTTGCTTGAAGAGGAAGAGGTAAGATACCTAATACCAGCCTTTCTGGCTAATCCTGCCATTTCCCTCAGCGGTGAGAACGGTGTCACCTGAGTGGAAATTACACTTGGTAATGTGATACTGTGGAGCTCATTGAAAAGGCATCCCTATCAGACAATTTTATTTTGATCAAATACCGGGCAAAAAAAAAACAAAAAACAAAAAACACGAGGAGGAGAATGAAGAAAGGTGGCATTACAGAGAAAAGATACTATCTAATATATTTAAGAGGAAGCATTTTCTTGTCAACAATTTAAAACACCTTCAACTTGCCAGAAAGAAAACTCAGAATCAGTTCTTCCTCTCTTCAAACACAAGGCGCTACCACTTACCCCATGCTGTTTCCAGCCCACCAGACCTCCCCAGCCCCTCTTCCTTGGGACGCATGATACAGTGTCATGGTTAAGAGCAGGGATCAGAAAATCCCACCACTGGCTTAAGAATTCTGGCTCTGCCATTCGTTAGCAGTTTGATCTTCAGGCTGCTTACTTCACGTTTCTGTCCCTCCCTTTCCTCATCAGTAAGATGGAAAAAACAGCACTCATCTGAGGTTGGGCTGAGGCTAGGAACCTGTACGTGTGGCACCCAGCACATCATGAGCACTCCATACATCTTACTTTGATGATGATGGTAATGATGGCGACAAGGACAATGAGGACATGCACTTAACTAGAGTGTGGTGAAAACAAGGACCGGGGGACCATGTAAGCCCCCCAGGCAACCACATGGAGAGTCTGCTAGAAAAAAAAAAAAGGCCCTCGTAGTCTGTGGTCCCAGGGCACTCCACTGGACTCTTCTTTTCAGTGGCTCCAGTGGCTTATCAGAAGGGGCAGGCTCAAAGGACCAAAGCCAGGGCAGGAGAGATACCGAGGAACAGGGACAGAGTGCGTGAGTCTGGAAGAAACTAGTTTGGGGCAGCTTGGAGAAGGGGTAGCAGCCAACAGTTCACAATCATGGGATTTAGAACTTAGAAAGAAAGTAACAGGCTAGTCAGATATGCACATTTTGTTAATATGACAAAACCCTCCACCACCTTCCCTCAAGGTCCCTGCAGCAGGGAGCATCTCCCAGAAACGGCTCTGCCTCTAAGCTCCTATAGCACTCCTTCACATTTTTATGGCTACTTTTTGCATGTAATCGTTCTGGAGAATAACGACTGTCTCAATCTGACTGTAAATTCTGGAAGGAGGACTGTAAATTCTGGAAGAACTGGCTCATACTCTTGCATCTCTCTTCCTGGCCTAGCTCTGTCCCAAGGCCTAACCCCCACCATGGACATTTTCAACTGGAAAGTACACAGTCCAATGGGAGGCTTTGGTGAGCCAGTGCTATAGAGATACATGTTATGATATTAAAATAAGTGCACACGTGGCTAGTGCAGACAAAAGGGCACGGAGCAAAACAGCACGCTTGCCTTTACGTCTTGGAGGCTTTCGTGAAAAGGCTGAGTCCCAGAAGTTGAGAGGTAGGAGATTAAGTCTTTAGTGACCCTTTTCTTAAAAAAAAATTGTATAAAATTTAGGGGATCCCTGGGTGGCTCAGTGGTTTAGCGTCTGCCTTTGGCCCAGGGCACGATCCTAGAGTCCCGGGATCGAGTACCACGATCTGATAGTCAGACTATCAGACTGCAATTTGAAATAACTTAACTAGGTTTTATCAAAAAGAAAGGAACTTAAGTAGCAGCCGTGATCTCCATGGATCTCAAGGTGGCAAAGGAAGGAAAACAGTGTTAGGACATTTCAGGCTGTCAGTTTATTCCTCCACACATGCTTGTGTCTGATTCAGCAGTAACCAAATGTATCTGGGGCTCAGTTAATTCTGGGGATCCCTGGGTGGCTCAGCGATTTGGCGCCACCTTCGGCCCAGGGCGTGATCCTGGAGACCCGGGATGGAGTCCCATGTCAGGCTCCCTGCATGGAGCCTGCTTCTCCCTCTGCCTGTCTTTACCTCTCTCTCTCTCTATGTCTATCATGAATAAATAAATACAATCTTTAAAAAATAAAAAATTGTATAAAATTTAAATTTTATGACCATGTTTGCACTTTTTTTACATTAAGCACAATGGAAATTTGCATATTCATTTTTGTCCCCAAAGGAATAATGTCTGAATAATCAAAATACTAAAAAGATTATAGAGTTCCCCCAAATAGAATTTATTTATTTTTTTAAAAAGATTTTATTTATTCATTCATGAGAGACAGAGAGAGAGGCAGAAACACAGGCAGAGGGAGAAGCAGGCTCCTCACAGGGAACCTGATGTGGTTCTGGATCCTGGAACTCCAGGGTCACGCCCTGAGCCAAAGGCAGACACTCAACTGCTGAGCCACCCAGGTGTCATCTCCCCTCCCCCAAATAGAATTTAAATGACAAACCATAAAATAATAAGGAAGTCCAGCAAAAGTCCACTCTTCCCCCATGATGGCCACTTTGATTTTTTTTAAAGCAGTGAATACCAAAATTCTTTTAAAGACATTTTCTAATGGTGTCTTTGCTTTGCAGGTGCCCTAAATGCATGTTTCACCTGCCTACCTGGCAATCTAGCCCTACTTGGGCACCAAAGGATCCCTCCAGACATTGAAAGCCAGGCATGAAAGAACAGAGTAGGGCAAGGGCAAGTAGGTGGAGAAGAACGAGACGACAGCTGGAAATCAGGCAACGATGCAGTTAGAGTGAGGTTTGTGACTTCGATTCCTGCCAGCTTCGATCTAGAGAGAACTGCAGAGAATGTCTTCCTTTTATGGGGAAGAAGTTATAACCCATCGATGACAACTTATTCAAGGCCAAAGCTGCCAGTGTGAGGCAGAGTGAGAGCTGGAATCTGGGTCTCCTGCTGCCTCCTGGGAGCCCTCCTCACTTACACATCCCCTCTTCTGTACACTCATAGGGCACAGAGCATCAGGGCTCAGACAGGCAGCTCAGAACCTGAGGAGCCATGAAAAAGCCCATAGTCTCCCCCTTCCTCAACACCACACATGGTCAGAGTCAACAGAAGAGGCAAGAGAGATTAGGCCCCTGGTTGTCACATTTTTTTGATGAGACCATCTGCCCTTCTGCTAGGATTCGCTGGACTAGAAATGCATAGGCACAATCTGTTTCCTGGCCAGGAGGAAGTCTGGCTGTGTCAGGCCTAGGCTTGACAACTGACGGCATGGAAGCACACAGCACAGGAATTATGCACCATTTACACTCCCAGGGCCCCTACTGCCTCCGCTGGTCATTGCAGAAGAAATGAAATCACTGCAGGATACACGGCTTTGTGGTTTCCTGATTCCTGGGGGAGTACAACTGGGAAGGGTACAGGATGAGGACAGGACACGTGAACCAAACGAGGCGGCTGCTTTAAGAACAGTCTTGAAAGGGATACTGTTGTGGTTTTGCCGGCTATAAAAACTGAGGCAGACACAGAAAATTGCTGTGAGGCTCAACTGATGCTCCTGCTAAGTGCTCTGCATGGCTTGTGGACCAGCACTCGGCTTAATTACAATTCAGACCCCCTGAGCTATCAAAGCTTTCTTTATAAAAGTCCGCCTCCTTCCTCTGAGAGAGACTTTCTGTAAGTACCACGATGCTTCAATGACCACCTCAAGCATTCAACAAATATATGACACCTGACCCAGGCAAAGTGGTCTTTTTAATCTTGGGGTTTTGATGATATACATGAATCACGGAGCCTCATTCCCGTTCCATCTCCCAAATACCTACACAAAATCGGACAAATGGAGAGGAAAATAGATGACTATGTATTAAGCCTTTTTTCTTCTTTTGAACCCTCTCAAAGCACTCTACTTAATAAAAAGGTCATTTCTCCCAAGGGAAAGCATGTGAGACCTGAAATAAAACACTTATAAGCATTAGCATCACAACATCCCCCTTCATGGTCCCCATGCCTCTGCCACTCTGTTCCCTCTGCTGGGAATATCCAGCTTTCTCGGACTCACCCTGACTTCCCCTTTGTTGCCCATCAGTACCTGTGAGAAGCCTTCCCCGAAATCTCTTTGCCGGTAACCTACTCCTTCTGATCCTTCTTTAAGGCTCTCAAGAGTATCCTGTGCATTTTGGCATCTCCACACCCTTTTACAATTACCTGGCTTTGAATCTATCTTCTTTACTGAGCTGTATGATTCTCCAGGGCAGGGATCATTACTTATTCATGTCTGTTTCCCCAAGGATGAGTAACAGCACCTGGCACACAGTAAGAGTGCAACACATGCACCGTTGTAAGGCATCACACACATCCTCTAACTGGATTCTTAAAGTGACACTTAGGCAGGAATTGTTAGTCTCATTTTACAAAGAAACTGAGGTTCAGAAGGGTTTTATAGGCTCCCCCAGGCCACCAGTTCTGGCACCTTCTGGCTCCAGGCTAGATTTTCACTGGACCACATTACAATCAGTTAACTATACAAGCTCTATATGAAAGATAAAAAGAGAAAGCACTGATCTTCTGATGTAGGCATATATGCAGTGACCCGTACCTCTGGAAAAGAGACACAGAACTTTCAAATGTGGATAAAATCATTGTTCTGAAAGCAGGAACACTGACCAGATCTGGATATGGAATTCACACTTATTCTTTTCTCAAGGTCTTTTCTATCCTTGAACTCTGCAGAAATGTCTGGTGGATGTGAGTTAGAGACAAACAAAAGCTCATCTGATTGAAAGAAAGGTCATGAGACGAGCCATCTCTGGTTAAACCACCAAGGGTGCCTCGGACATCTTGAAAGAGCCGGACTTAGGACCACAGCAGCAGCAGCGGCTGCCAAACTAGAAGTCACTAAGATGGGGCTGAGTCACCAACAGGGCTCAGAGAAACAACTCAGAGAAAAAACAATAGGTAGGAGCTGTGGCTGTTGGCAGGACGGGCTAGTTTGGGTCTTTGACCCTCCATAACCTTCTTAAGTGCACTTGAACCTCTCCTCAGCTGAAGAAAGCAGTTTTTAGCACAGCTATGTCCTAGAATAATGTGATGGAGCCTCTAAAGTGTGGTCAATGGGGGGGGGGGTGCCCAATTGCAGAAGTGCTAAGCTGGCCCTGGGTGTGTAGCCCTCATATCATATTTTATTTTATTATTTTATTTTTTTTTCTCATATCATATTTCAAACACCAGAAGTGTTTAAAAGCTCCTCTGCAGGGGGGCCTGGGTGTACAGTTGGTTGAGCATCTGACTCTTGGTTTTGGCTCAGGTCACGATCTCAGGGTGGTGAGATCGAGTCCCGTGTTGGGCTCTACATTCAGCACAGAGTCAGCTTAAAACTCCTCTTCCTCTATCCCTCTCCGCCATGTTCTGTCTCTAAAAACAAATACATAAATCTTTAAAATAAATAAATTTTAAAAAAGCTCCTCTGCAATTCTAGTGCACAGCCAAAGTGAAGATGACAAGCACAACCAATGTCTTCGGGGCCCTTCCTTTTTCATGTATCCATCAAAGTTTAAAACACTGAAGTGAACAGCTAGCTGCTCAGCACACTCTGGGGGTACTGAAACCATTTTTGCATTACTTAAAATCAACTTTCCTAGAGATGGAAGCAGAACATTCTTCTACTATATCCTTGACTGGGAAATTTTCCAGCTTCTTCTACTCAAATATTTTCAATGACAGGCAACTTGCTACCTTAAAAGGTCGTTTGGAATTATATGCTTTACAACAGTTGAATGTTACAGTATATAAATTACAGATCTTCCTCAATTTATGATAGGGTTATGTCCCAATAAGTCCTCTGTGAGTTGAAAATATTGTAAGCTGAAAATGCATTTTAATAGTGGTGCCTGGGTGACTCAGTTAGGTGTCCAGTTCTTGATTTTTGGCTCAGGTCATGATCTTGGGGTCATGAAATTGAGCCCCACATTGGGCTCTGCACTGGGAGTGGAGCCTGCTTGGGATTCTCTCTCCCTCTTTCCCTCCCCTCCTCTAAAAAATAAGTAAATAAATTAAATGTTTTTAAGAATTCATTTAATATACCTAACCTACCCAAAACATCACATCTTAGCCTAGCCTACCTTAATCATGTTCAGAACACTTAAATTAGCCTATATCTGAGCAAAATCATCTAACACAAAGCCTAGCTTATTATAATAAAGCTGAATATCCCATGTAATTTATTCAATACTGTACTGAAAGTGAATGCTGTATGGTTATAGCATGATTGTCAGTGTATCAGAATTCTAGACCTTTGTGATCCTGTGGCTGATGGGGAGCTGGGGCCCCTGCCCAGCATCGTAAGAGACTACTGTACTATTGTTAGCCTTGGAAAAGATGTAAATTCACAATTTGAAACTTGTTTTCTACTGAATGTGTGTCATTTTTGCACCATTGTAAAATCAAAAAATTATAAGTTGAACCATTGTAAGTCGGGGGTTGTCTGTGTATCTCACTAAAACTATGTGTGTGCGTGCATGTGTAAGTGGTCTATAGCAAATGATCTCAATTTCTTGATCCATAGCAAGTGAGAGTATTTCCTTTCTATGATTTATGAGGACTGGAAAGCACCTAATATCTGGAACACTGTAAGATGTTCAATGAATAATGCTTCTCTTTTTCTCCCCTTAAAGGCGGAATGCAAGTTTTCTTCCAAAGCCCTCTTTCAGGGTAAACTTCAATGATGTTTAGAATCCACAGATACTTAATGACGCCTCATCAGACTGTGGTTTTTTCCATTCCTCACCATTTCATTTCTCCTGCGCTGAAATCCTTAGATTTTGTTCTGGTTTTGGTTTCTTTAAGTAAGCTCTATGCCCAAGGTGTTATTTGAACTCATGACCCCAAGATCAAAAGTTGCATGCTCTACTGACTGAGCCAGCCAGGCACCCCTGAAATCCTAAGATCTGACAAATGTTTGTGGTGGCATCACTTCCAGAGTATCAGTGGATTTTGGTACACTGGCATACCATCAGTTAGTTAGTTGCCTATGGGCACTATACCTTATATCCAGGTTCAGCAACATTTAGGAGATAATGGGTTATCTTTATTTACTTCCTCAGGAGATAAGTATAGGGATTAGGTGGGCATTCCTTTCTATAGGTATCCCTAATTCCTCCACTGTTAACTACTGTGCCAGGTGAGGTGGACTCCAATTACACCATGACAATGTTGTCCTCGTGTAAGCCTCCAGGACCAGACACATACCATGCTGCACCTCACTGTATCTGCCCATCTCTGATGCTGTCACATCTGCCCAACCCTTTCTGATCTATGATTCTGGTTTGGTAGCACAACACTACAGACACCAAAGATACATGGCTAAAACAGGTTCAAATCATGGCACTCTCCCTCAAAGCAAGTAATGTGACTTTGGGCAAGCTGTGTAGCTCTGAATTATCAGCAAGCTCTTCTGAAAATGGAAACATAGCACCCTCCTATGGGGTTACTATGAAAATTAAGTGATACGTTATAATAAAACACACAGCCCAATGCCTAGTATTTAATAGGTATCCAAAAAGTAGAAGAGTAATTATTATCATCAGCACTATGGTATAGCAATTTCCCATTTTTACACTGGACTCTGTCCTAAATGCTAATTTATTTGGCTAGGGCCTTGACCTCTCTGCTTAGTCCCTGCCATCTCTGTCCTCCAGGAGAGAGAAAACCTGGTCCCCACACAGGAACTTCCCCCACCCTCCACTCTTCTTCATAGCTCCACTCCCCACAAACCCCAGAGTGTGGACTTGGCAGCTTATCAGCACCCGCCAGTGTATAAATTGAGCAGGGAGTCAGGAGACCTGGACTCTAGGTCCTGCTCAGCTACTAGCTATGTGACCTTGGGCCAGCAACACAGACTTCTTGGATCTCTGTTTCCTCTTCTGTAAGATAATGGCACTAGACAACATGGTCTCCAAGGCCTCTTCCTGACCCAAAGTTTTATGATCCCCTCCTCCCCATACCCCTCCCTCTGGGCCTCTTCCTAGCTATCCTTTATCACTCCCAATTCACCCATCTGCCTTCTCACCCACCAAAGGAAAGACTTCAAGTAATGACCCTCTCAACACATTCTGACTTCTGCCCAACCCCAGAAACACATTATTAGTGGCAAAGAATATATAACAACAAGCCACTTAAGAGATATATTTCTGGAGGCTAGTCTGCAAACTAAAACTCATGTATCATATTATGTTTATTAGAGAATGTATTCATAAACTACACTGATATTTTTTTATTTTTATTTTTTAAAATATTTTATTTATTTATTCATGATAGTCACACAGAGAGAGACAGAGAGGCAGAGACACAGGCAGAGGGAGAAGCAGGCTCCACGCAGGGAGCCCGACGTGGGATTCGATCCCGGGTCTCCAGGATCGCGCCCCGGGCCAAAGGCAGGTGCCAAACCGCTGCGCCACCCAGGGATCCCAAACTACACTGATATTATATTAAGATTATAATCTCTACTAATGATTCCAACAACTGCCTGTTAAAAGAAAATGTAATATATATACTATGTAAAATGTTTCATAAACATTTTCTGGAATAGCTTTCTTTTCCTGGTGTTTCCTATGGAAACATTGCCTGCTCTGCTCCCCAGAGCTGGAGATGATACCGTGCAGTGAGAAACTCAGAGACAAGTTTATCCTGGTCTCAAAAATTATACACAGATGTAAACTGCTTTAAGAAAATATGATCACTAAGATCACAGAAAAATTTAGAAATTATTATTCTTTTCTTTTTAAAGAGCTCTTTTAGGGCTGGGTGACTCGGTCAGTTAAGTGTCCAACTATTTTTTTTTTAAAGATCTTATTTATTTATTCATGAGAGACACAGAGAGAGAGAGAGAGGCAGAGACACAGGCAGAGGGAGAAGCAGGCTCCATGCAGGGAGCCCGACGTGGGACTCAATCCTAGGTATCCAAGATCATGCCCTGGGCCGAAGGCAGTGATAAACCACTGAGCCACTGGGGCTGCCCAGCGTCCAACTCTTTTTTTTAACTTATGATTTTACGTATTTGAATGAGAGAGAACAGTAGCTGGGAGTGATGACAGGGAAGAGGCAGAGGGAGAGGGAGGGGGAGGGAGAAGCAGACTCCCCTCTGATCAGGAAGCCCCCAACACAGAGCTCAATCCCAGGACCCCAAGATCATGACCTGATCCGAAGGCAGATGCTTAACCGACTGAACCACCCAGGCACCCCAAATATCTCACTCTTGGTTTCAGCTCAGGTCATGATCTTAGGGTCTTGAGATGGAGTCCTGGGTCAGGCTCCCCGCTCCGCTCTAATTCTGCTTGAGATCCTCTCTCCCTCTCCCTTTGCCTATCCTGCTTGCTCCAGTGTGCTCTCTCTCTCAAATATATTTAATAAGTAAGTAAGTAAGTAAGTAAGTAAATAAATAAATAAATAAATAAAATCTTTTTTTAAAAAAGAGCTCTTTTAGGGTCACCTGGGTGGCGGTATAGTCGGTTAAGTGCCCAACTCTTGGTTTCAGCTCAGGTCGTGATCTCAGGCTCATGAGACTGAGCCCCAAGACAGGTTCTGTGCTCAGCATGGAGTCCTCTTAAGACTCTCTCTCCTTCTGCCCCTCCCCTTGTGCACTTTCTTTCTCAAATAAACAAATAAATCTTTACAGATTATTTCTCAAATAAACAAATAAATCTTTACAGAGAAATAAAGAGCTCTCTTAAGACATCTAAAAATAAATTCACTTTCAAAAGTTCAAGGCCTCAACAACTTTTCAGAAGCTCAATTGCTGTATAAAATGGAATAGATCATGTATGAATAGAAACGTGTAGAAACAAAGACATTTTAAGTAATTTTAAAAGTTATAAAAGTTAAACCTGTTCACATATAAAATCAGAAACTAAAAGAAAAAGAAACTAAAGATAAGCCAGAAAAATGAACAGATACATCTTTATATATATATATATATATATATATATATATATATATGAGTTTTTCAAGCCAACATATATATTACCTAGAAAATACATACAAAAAATTCACTACACGCATATTTATATACAGTTTCTGAGCTTGCTAAGGGCTAACTTCTGTTGCCTTTGGAATTTAAGCAGACATTTGGGATAAAATTACCTATCTGAATTTCTATAAGCTGTTTGCTTGTTTACAACAACAGCTTGAAAAAATATTCCAAGTCTGCCAAGTTTGTAAATACACAGAGATTTAAAACTTTTGTCAAATAAGAGAAACAAATGAATTTAAATGCCATCTGACAGATGTTTACAATTTATTCTATGAATACAGAAGGCTTATCTTTATGCAGAATTAATGTAAAAGTCCTGTATATGCTCCTAGTATACTCAGTTACATATTTAGGAATATATAATAATTCTGCTTCTCTCTCTTTTTTTTTTTTTGCTTCTCTCTCCTTTTTAAAGATTTTATTTATTTATTCATGAGAGACACAGAGAGAGGCAGAGACACAGGCAGAGGGAGAAGCAGGCTCCATACAGGGAGCCTGATGTGGGACTCGATATTGGGACTCAAGGATCACGCCCTGTGCCAAAGGCAGGCACTAAACTGCTGAGCCACCCAGACATCCCAATAATTCTGCTTCTCAAAAATGTTCACTGTTACCACATATGTTGTTATTAATTTTTCAGCATACCTATCTGTCCTCAGACAAGCAAGTACAAGATTAGTCAATACTGTTCACTGCAGCTACTGAAACAGCAGCCTGTTTGCTGAGTGATGGGTGGGCAGGGTGGCGGACATATCTGGCTCCCGGGGATAACAATGAAAGCACATAAGTATGTTGCAGGGAATACAGCTTTTTCCTCTTTTAAATGCATGGTGCTTTCTGAACTTGACAGAACTTTCCATAACTTGTAAGCCAAGAGCTTTCTCACTTATACAGGATAGCCTGTATCCTGAAGGAAGGAAGGAGATGACTTTTTAAATGGTTATTTATCTTGCCTTTATGAAAATATACTTACGTTATTCATATCCAAATAAGGGTAAGTATAAATTATTTTTATATACTTCAGCTTACCTAATATTGTGCTGCTATACATGAATTTTGTTAGCATTATAAATAAAATAAAAATAAGCAAGTAGTGAACAAGAGCCTGAGATGTTCTCCTATGCCAACCTATGAAGAAGCCTTGAATGCACAGGGTGAACAAGGCTCTCTGTCCTGTTCCTATCCAGTTCCACATTTAGATCGGTGATACCCCTGCAGAAAAAGTTTTGATGGCACAAAGCTTAAGAAGACAGCAAAAAAGAATTAGCAATGAAAACACCTCAACAGGTTGAAAGAGGGGCCAAAACAAAACAGGTTATAGTTAGCAGGAATCAAGTCAAATCATTCAATTCAAAAATTTTCAAGAGCACAAATCAGGTTAAAGAACCATCTAGGGGATCCCTGGGCGGCGCAGCGGCTTAGCGCCTGCCTTTGGCCCAGGGCGCGATCCTGGAGACCCGAGATCAAATCCCACGTCAGGCTCCCAGTACATGGAGCCTGCTTCTCCCTCTGCCTGGGTCTCTGCCTCTCTCTCTCTTTCTGTGTGACTATCATAAAAAAAAAAAAAAAAAAAAAAAAAGAACCATCTAAACAGTTACCACATTTATGAGAAAGGCTTTGATGTTTTCATAGATTGGGAGCTTAACAGGAGACAATGAGGAGACTGGCCACGAAACAAACATTACCAGATGGACAATGACCGGGACAGGGGGGAGGTGGCCCCACTCATCTCTGTGCTTGTCAGATCATGCCCACTGTTCTCTGTTCAGTTCAGTTCTGGGCATCAAAGTCCAAATGTGACACAGCTATGAGATGAACCAGGGTTGTGAAGGGTCAGAAAGATGAACTTGAAAGTACTTCGTGAGTACTACAATTTGTACAAGGTATTATAAAGTGTGCTAGGACCTGAGGGTGATAAAGAATGAAAATGAGAACGAAGAAAATAACTAGCTTATGTTATCCCAAGCGTTGCTCAAAGCACTTTCTAGGTGTTAATTCACTTAACCAGACAACTGACTTTGCTTCTTGGTGATCTTCCAATGGGTTCCCCATTTCTGCCTAAGTGAACAACCCCTATGATCAACACATGGTATTTAATCACTTAATCTTCCATATTTGAAACCATGTTTCCTCCCATTTTTCTTTGTTAAAAATAACATTTAAATTAGCACCAAACTGATTTCCCCCCATCATCACCTGACTTTTTAAAAGTGACTTTTTGGTTATAAAGCAAATAACAGAGCAAAGAAGATTTGGGGAACACAGACACAGAGAGAGAAGTAAAAGAAAAACAAATTAGATGATTTTCCGACCATTGTTAGCATTGTGGAGTTCCCCTCCACTTTCTGCTGTGAATACGTTTGTGGTTTTCATTTTACATTGAAGTTATCATACTGCTTATGCATATTTGTATTTGACCTGGCTAACCTGACAAGCATTTTTCCCTTTTACTAAACAGGCTGTTACTGTCAATTTATGGGCTGTGAATATACCATATGTTTGGAGATACAATCCAAAGAAAATGTTTCCTCATTCGCCCCCACTTTAAATTGCTCATTACGAGGGCTTTAAGGTTTCTGAGAAGATGTCCTTGCCCGTGCAAATAAACGCTAATAGAAAAAGAGAAGTAGTCTCTTAATTGCTTTAGAGATTTAATGAAATTTAATGAGTACTTACTGGATAAGGAGAAATTTTACTGAGTGAGCTAGACTACAAGAGTCACTAGATCCTTTTTCTACTACTTAAACCTCTAAGAAAAATCTTGAGTAGAAAAGAAAGTCCTAAATGTAACTGCTATCTCTTAGGCAGTTACAAATCACTAACTCTTGAGGCTCTTGAGAACGAGAGCCTCCCCGTCCGTCCTAAGGCAGTCTCTCCTGCTTCTAAATGAATTCGCAGAAAGAGAAATCAGGCTATTGAAGTTCCTACTAACCTGCCACAGATGAGGTGCTATACACTTTAGAAAACGGAGAGAGAACTTCAAAGACTGATGAAATTCATCATGGATGAGGTATGACAGGGAACAGATTCTCTCATTAATATCCCTCTCTCTTCCCTCACCTCTTCTTACGGAGATAAAGGAACAGAAGGAAAATGCAATCAGTCTATATTCCAAAAAATATCTGGTTACACCTAAAGAAAAATAATGGAAAGGAGTCTGGGGAGTGAACTTAAATGTCTTTTTGAATATTCTGCTTCCCACAGCTTGAGATCTGAAGCCATAATTTGAGGTGCTGAGATTCCTGGCACTCTTCCTATGAAGGGCTCCACACACACGGTCTTCACTAATGCCTAAGTGTGATGTGCTTATTCCATCTAAGTAAAAGGTTAAGGAATGGCAGTAAATCTAGCAATAGTAAAATAAAGGTTCTCTGGGAGGTTTAGAAAAATGTTTCTTCGTGCCATAAACAGGACACTTATTATTGCCTCCTTGCTCTTTCCAAATCCCCTAATTCAAAAACATCTTCCTCTGGGTGGTTTAATACTCTGGTACTACCTTACTAGGATGTACTGATGCCATTACGAAGGTAATATATCCCAACACTGTCGAAAAACTAATTATCAAGGCAGAAATAAAATGGAAAGCAAAGGGCTATGTGTCAAGATATTAAGCTCCTCATCATTTTTTAGAAGAAAGATGTATTTCTGGGTCCTCATGTTTCTTTCGTGACTAATGATACATGCATATTTTAAAATATAAGCAGTGCTGCATGTGCATTTTGGGCCCAAGGAACAGCATAAGCAAAGGCACCGAAGTAGGACTGAGGTCATCATATGCCCAAAGTTAAGATGCCTATGTGACTGGAACTCAAAACTGTACCGAGTCATAGGAAATGAAGTTAAAGGGTTAAGGTTTAGCTAGATTCCAGAGGACACTAAAATCCAGGAGAGTTTGGTTTTAGTTTGTAGGGCAACAGAGAGACCATGCAAATTAATAAAAACATGGAACAGAGCTTTGGAAAGTAGAGTCACACCATGAAACATGAGATAGAAGGTAGCTGTGATGCAGGGGGTATTAGAGACGCAAAAGCCTGGCTGGGGGGTTGCTGCCATTGTGCAGGTGGAGAGAAGGTCCAATCTGGTATCCGTGGGACTGAGAAAGAAAGAGCAGATGTGTGGTCTCAACAGACAAAACCCAGGTGGGAAGTGTGATAGTGCGGCCATGAGGAACAGAGGTGAGGACAGTTCAGTGGTGCCAGGATCTAATAGCAGGCCACCAAGTCAGGCATCCTGGTAAGGCGTCATCAGCCGCTGTGCACTTCTCAGTTCAGGCCACACCCAACAAGTTCTGTGAACCCTGTTTCTTTCTACTGTCATGCCAACTCTGAGAGGAATTACCACTACACTTTCCAACGAGGAAGTTTGGACTTAAAGACACTGAGTGCCTTGCTGAAAGCTGCTGGCTGGAAGAGCTGGGATTTGGACCCCTAACTCTGTGGGTGTTTTTCACTCCATTGCTTCCCCCTTGTGAAGGTTTTGAGAAACCCAAGTAGCCTGCCCATCACAAGTCCTTACCCAACTGATCATAGTCTCCTATGCACCCAACAGCTAGATTTATTTTGCTTTCACTGGTTTACAGTATAACATCACGTATATGATTTCTGATATTTGGTTATGAATATATATGGCACTTGGGAGCTCTAAATTGACGAACAGATGTTAGGTATTATTTTTATTATTATGTGGGTGTTTTCCTTCAGTGACTAATGTCAGGAAATAGAAAGGGCTCCATTACACACAGAGTCTATCTCGTCCACAGCCCACCCTAAAGATGAACTTATTAAGGCTTACTGTGAGGTCATTTCCCTTTATACCAAGATACACAGAACAAATGAAGAATCTGTATTCACGTGCTTCGGGTTCTTACAGAAAGGCCCATCTGCAATTTTAGGTACAGGCTGTAGCACGACCAGATGCTGTTCAAACAACATGCCCTACTTTCTTTGGTGATGACAAAGAGGAAAAAAGGTGAATGTGAAACACCCTGAACTGGCTGGTTTATTTTCCTATAAACTTTACCTACAAAATATTAGTAATGAGTAAGCAAGATATGGATCAAAGTAGCCACATTGTGCCAGGTTTAGATGCCCCCCCACACCATCCCCCCCGCTGGGTGCTGGCAGAGGGTGGCTGGCTGAGCTTTCAGAAAGCATCCTGCTTTTCTCAAGTCCCTTATGTCTCCACTGACAGATTCATAGGCTGTTAGTGCTGAACAGCATCTGAAGAGTTCTGACAAAGAAGGTCATTAAGGCCCTGAGAGATGAATGTACCACATTCTGCATTTTCTGCCCAATTGTCAATATCCCAATTACACCACCTGAACAACGTGTTAGAGGCTAGGGAACATAGAAGGGATGTGGAATTAGCCTCTTCTGGCTTCCTTTCTTGTCCCCCTGTCCAATAGAAACCCTCTGGTTAGCCATTTTTTGAGTGGCCTCGGAAGCTCAAGAATCTGCAGCCTAGGCCAGCTCCTCTAAAAGCTTCTCTCTCAAAAAAAAATAAATAAATAAAAATAAATAAAAAAAAAATAAAAGCATCTCTCTCCAGGGAGGGGAGAGGGGTGGTGTCCTGCACTGGGCCCTCCAAAGGCATGCTGCTCATCTCACCCTCCCTTAGCACCTCAGAGTGACCTTGAAACTTAGGAAAAACCCCTTTTTCCACTAGGCCCTTCTCAGCCTCCACTCATGCCTGGGTCTCCCCACCCCCACTCTAAAAAAATACAACCCCATTTTGATCCTGCAACCCCTCCAATTTACCTATCAAACTGCCACCAGTGGCGGTTTCTGAGAGTCCCCTCTGGAGCAACCTTTTCAAAACTCAGTGACCTACTAAATAAAGTCTAAACGCACTTGACTGGCCGTCGGTATCCCACCATTACTGGCCCCTGGCCTTTCTCTTCTCTCCACATTTTCCCATATGCCCTGTGCTCATCACCAAACAGAACCCCTGTTGTTTCCTGGGCTTCATGAGTGGCTCATGCCATTTCTGATATTTGGACTATGCCTTGGGGCACCTCCTCTCTTTTCATGTGGAACTGCCACCTATTTTCTCAGGCCCGGCTCAAATGTCACTCCTTCTGAAAGAATGGCTCTCTATTACAACAACAAGTTAATTTCTGTCTTGCAAAGCATACTTATTGATTCATTAATTCAACCAACACTTATTAAGTACTTGAGCACCAGGTACATTGCTGGGAATAAAAGACACTTAGAATCAGAAATACAAATTATCAAACAGCCGTATGTGCTTCTGGGGGGGTACTATGGCTTCGCTTCTTCCCATGAGACCGTATGCTCCCTGATGATGGGGAATGAATCCTCTTCTTCAGTATCTCCCATAGCACCTAATACCATGTGTGGACTCACACAACTCTCAAGCTCTCTCAATTACGGAATGTAAATGTATCGCAACTTATGTGCTTATCCTTGAGCAGACCGACATTAATTTTTTTACATTCCCAACAGCCACTCCAATGGATGCCATGTAGTAGTCTCTTGGTAATTCAGGAATGAATGAAGAGAAGGAAGGAGGCAAGAAGCAAACCACCATGACAACAGGAATGCCTGCCTTGTTCACATTTGTGTCCCTGGGGCCCTCTACAGGGCTTGGAACATATGAAAAATAACAAACACTTAGCAAATAACCATAGCCTCTGTCCATCAAGAACGTGTCTCTCAACCATCAGGTTTCTAGTCTCCTCTCCCAGCACACAGCCAAAGGAAGCTCCTAGGCAAGCTTCTAACAAGCATCAGAAGTCCTCATCCAATTCCTATGGGAGTGAGGTCTTAGCTTCACTTTCCCTGGCAGCTGCTCTGTTGGGCAGAGCTTTAGCACCTGACCCTCCCAAGACATCAACTAGGCAGAGGTGTGGATGAACCACCTCCAGAATAAGGCCCAGGAGAAGCTCAAAGAAAGGCATAAAGTGAGCAGCGCCAACTCCATCTCTTAGTTCAGGGCCAGGGGTACCCCCTCAGCATGGCCTTGCCACTCTGGGCCAATGCTTCTACATTCCGTTATCAATTTGGAAATGAAAAGCAGAAGCTAAAAATAAATTTCAGTGAAACTGTTGAAGGTTAATGGGATGGAAACCACAAAGAATTCCTGCCTGAGGGCAAGGCCCGCGGTTCTGGGAGATAGCACATAATCAGCACCACGCTGGCCAGAGCTCTGTAACCTCTCCTGGGCCTCTTCTCAGAACTGCTCTCGATGTGTGGCCTGGACCACACAACTCAGCACCCGGTTTGCCTCTACCTCATGTGGCTTCAAATTCTTTCTTAAGATGGAAGTATAGGTGCAATTTCATGTATATAAATCTTACTTACTGGACAGAATGTCTGCAAGGGAAAAAATGGTCTGGGGTCTAAATACAACTTGCTGCTGTTTAGCTAAGAAAAAAAAAAAAAACATGTAGTCAGCATTTATAAATTGAGAGATCGTATATTAAAAACCTGACTCTATTTTTAAAACCAGAGGCTCTAGTAGCCTGGGATCCCGATACGACAAGAACAACTACAGCTGAGCCGTCCCCTTTCAGAAGGACCATGTGTCTGCCAGTTTACACAAGCCCCTAACCATTCCTTGTTTTTTTTGACATTCTTAGCTGCCTGACCTGGTGAATACCTGAGCTTGGAAACCACATTTATCAAGTCAACTCAAGTGAAAGCCTGAATACTACTCCTGACTTTACTCTTTTTCTCACTCTTATATTTAATCAACAGAAAGTTCTACTCATATTTTAAACATTTCTGAAACCCTTAATTTTCCAGTTCACTCCCTCTTGCATTCACGCTAATAATCTGTTAATCCCACTGGGACCAAAGTCCATGGATCCTGTAGGTTTTCACGGTCACTCAGCCTCCTGTCTTTCTACATGCCTACTATTATAAATCCTGTCTTCCACCTCAGCTCCCCCTGCCTCTCTCCTTCATCCTAGTGAACTGGCAACCCATAGTGTTCCAAATTCAACTCTCTGCTTGCTCGGCACCTGTACCTGGGTTGCTGAATGTGGCTGTGGGGAAACACATTATCATGCTGACCGACGAGATCTATTTTAAATTCATGACCACTGATCTCCAGAGGGTCCAGTGTAGACTCAGCAACCCAACTGTCTTTCCCTACTCCGTGATTCTTCCTCTCTCCTAAGTGACTATTTCACACATTTCTCCTTTCTTTAGAAATCTCCTCCCTGCCCGCAGCTGCAAACCCCTGTGCTCCGAGTTTCACTGAGAAAACAGAAGCAACGGAAGGAGAATTTCTAAACACTCCCATTTCCATCTTTACCAACCTTCCTGCATGTAGACCCATGCTCCACCTTCCTCCTTTCTGTTCCTATGGATGAATGGTCTGCCCAGCTAAAGTAACTCCTGCTCTCGTATTCTAGATGCCAGCTTCTGATTTCCACACCATTCATTATTCCTCCAGCAACTCCCTCTCTCTTAGGTCACCAATCGTCCCTTCACCACTGGGTTGGACCTGTGGGCAAAGTGCAGGTTGCAATTATCCCCAATTTAAAAACTGCCCCCTTCACCTCATCTCCTCCTTTGGGTTCTTTTACCTCTCCACTCCCCTTTAAAGGGAAATTCCTCAAGAGATGTCTACAGCTCATTCCCATTCTCTTTATTTTTTGTTATTTTTTTAAGATTTTATTTTTAAGTAATCTTTATACCCAATGTGGGCTCTGAACTTACAACCCTGAGATCAAGAGTCACATGCTCCAGTGACTGAGCCAGTCAGGTGTTCCTTTTGCCATTTACTTGAAAAGTCACGAGACCAGGCTTTCATCCCTTCCACTCCATCAGAACACTCCACACCAGCGACCCAAGCTCCTTGCTGATCCTTGGACATGCCAAGCATTCTTCTGCTTGGAACCTTTGCTCAGGCTGGCATTCTGCTTGACACACTCTCCCCTGATATAGCTCCACGTGGCTCCTGCCATCCCCTTCCCCAGGCTTTCCTGACCACCGTCCTCTCACACACACATCTTGACAGTGCCTAGCCCCCAATCCTGGGTTTTATTTTCCTCCATTGTCCTTATTGCTGTGACCTATTGTAAATTTACATGGTTCTTATCCATCTCTCTCCTCTCCCACTGGCTTTCTCATTATTAAGTTCTGAATAAGATAATATGTGTGGGGTTTTTGTTCTTCGATCACAGAATACCCGTTGGGTTATTACTTAAAGTATATGATTTGCACTCTCTAGCAGTTTACTTTCTGCGAGAAGACACATCAGATGGGAGACTGGGAAGGCTGCTAGGAAGAACTTTAGGTGTGTCATTCAGACCGAGTCAATACTTGCGATTCAGTGCAAGTCTTCAGGTATCCTGATATGATGGACTACACAAACTTGCTACTTACTAAGTCACATGAAAATATGTACTGAGCATAAAACTACTCAGACTCTTGTCAACAATGTCTTCAATGTTATTTCTTTTGTCCCCCAAGGTTATTTCTTAATCATTCAAATACTGAAGTCCCTTGGTGGACACAGACACAAAACTTCTTTTTACCAAATCGCTCAACGCTGCGATCAATGTAATATATTCAAACTACTATTTGGTTACAATGGTGCCATCATTTCTTCACCTATCGTGCAGGGAGGCGATAAGTAAAACAGGTCCTGTGTTTTGAAGAAAATGATTCCAACAAATGATTCTGCTGTCATTTTTAACATTAGAAAAAGGAGAATAGCCATTTTGGAAACCTTGCCTAAAGAAATATGCCAAAACTTGGGGAAAAAGTATATCAGCATTACAGGTTATGGTATTTTGCATGACAGTGAAGTACTTGATCTTTCCCTCACAGTAAAATGATGGTATGCCACTAAATGGAATATTATATAGTCATATAAGAGTGATAGCTAAATATTAATATGAAAAAATATAGTCTCTCAATTGTTCTGTATACTACAACTTTAACTACATTTTTAGAGACATGGAATGGAAAGAAGTCAAGATGTTTATAATAATAATTATGTGCAGGCACTTTTTTCTTTTCTCTGTCAAAAGTTATCATATTGCTTTTATAATTTAAATGTGTGACTAAATTTTAAACTTAAGAAAATACAGACAACTCTGACACACACATATTAACATGAAAAGGCTCAACTGCACGTTATTTTGTGAACTGTCAGGTCTTGAGACTTGAGTTCACATCCTGTTCCAAGTCCCCACACACTCCTAACTTCCTCTTTCAATAGTTTCAATCTTCTCTACATGGTATATGGTTTTAAGTCCCAAGTAGTTTTAATTTCTATAAAAATGTAAAAATATATACAGAAAAAAATATATACTGAAGATACAGACACCTTAAAATGTAAACTCTTTCAACAGACTGAATTACATACAAATAACAATCAATATCACTCTGCATGTGAAGAGTCCAAAGAACAACTATTTCTTTTACTGACTCTGTTTTTAATTATAAAACAATGATGTACTCATTTTGTAGGTGCAAAGACTGAGAGACGGAGTATTCATTGTATCACTAAAAATCCCACAGTGTATCTAGAATTTTATACAAAAAATTGGAACAATTTTGTTAAGCTAACTTAAATTCAACCACTTATTTAGCAAAATTTACACATTGCTAATGTAAGATGCCCAGAGCTATATAGAAGTGTAGAAATATGTAGTTTTAATCCTCAAGGAGCTTATGGTCTGGAAGTAGTGGTAAGATGTGTACAGCTGTGACTATCACTAGGTGACTCAAATGGGATGTGACTCAATCTTATTTACCTGTGTGTCTTCACCATTGGGCAGAGTTTGTGACACACATCAGATGCTCAATAAATGTTGGTTGAGTAGATAAGTGAATGAAAAATGTTACAAAATATAAAAAGCAATGAAGAAAAGAGAAATTAGTTTGGATTAAGGGATAAGAAATATAAATGGAGCTGGAAATGAGAAGAGGCCAAAGACAGGCAGGCGAGAAAGAGAGATTAATGTTGGAATAGTTGAAACCAGTAGGTAAGAACCTGTTCTTCATTCTGTGGGAGATGAAATGCCACTGCAGATCTCTGAACAGGGCAATAAAGTGACATATGTTATACTTGAAAAAAATTACTCTGACAGTCTACATTTAGGAGAGCAAGTGTGGAAATTGGTTCAGAGACTCTTGTAACAGTCCGTGTAAGACGAAATAAGGTGCTAAGTCCAAGAGGTTGAAAGGGAATAGAAAGGAAATATATTTAGGGTTTCTGGCTGACTGGTCAAGAGCTGCTGTTTTAAAATCCCATTTTATGATTTCGATTCAATTGATATTTTACTAAGTCCTTCAAAGATATGTATGTATGACACCAAGTCTGGACCTGTCATATACTCATGGAACAGTATTATTGCCCCTCATATTATGGATGGAGAGACAAAGTCTCTGCAGCACTCAGAAAGTGGTAGAGGAAAAAAGAAAAAAAAATCAGGCCCAGGACTTCTGGGTATTCTTTCTGGTCATGACAAATGTTCAACTTAATGAGATTTCTCTGTATTACAGTCTAGAACTGCAATCTAAAGCTCATCATTCCAATGCCAATATATTTTTTGCAGGAGGCAGTTTGTGATAGCCCTAGAAGTGACTCTGGAAAGTCAACTTTTTCATTTGGATTACATAATTTGCCTCCAATATACCTTTCCTCTGTCTTACCCAGTTTTCTGTCTCCCCAAACCCTGCACATTCAGCCACACCAGACTCTCAACATTCCTTTCTTCACATATCCTGACCACATTCTCTTTTACACAACCCATTTTCTGATCTGTACAATGAAGGTAACAGTGCCAAACCTCACAGACACATGAAGCACATGTAAAAAAAATTTCACATATAGTAGATACCAAATAAATGTGAATTATTATACCTGTCCCTCCAACCTTATTTGTGTTTTCAAGTTCAGTCTACATCGACTCTTTGACTTGTTCCAGGAACAATTAAATGGCTCCTTCTTTGCTCTTTCTGCAATTTGATATTAAAATTTTTTTATAGTTTCCTTTAGGTTCTGGCTAAAATGCACAAATCTAGTTCTCCAATTAGAACACCAAGGCACTATTGCATTTATAGTTTTATCCTCTGTGAGGCTGGCACAGTGTGAAGGGTACAGTAGGTCCCAAATAAGTAATTGCTGAATTCATCCATGTATACTTTAATTAGTAAATTGCTAATTAATCTTAAAATGAATTTGCAGGCCAAATGATTATACAACACACATCATTAGAACAAATGTATCTACTAGAGCGTCACATTTAATAAGTTAGTCTCACAATTCAGCTAAAAAAATAATTCCTTCTACACAACACTTTAAGGTAACATCACAGATATAATTGGAAAATATTTATTTGTGTTATAGTATCTCTGACGGGTACAATATCACAGCAAACAATATCATCTCGTCCAGCTTGCTATCCATTCCCACATCCCTCACAGAATGGTCTGACTCCCCACATCCAAGGTCTATTAATGGCAGATCACTGGCCAGCTCTGATGCTTAACAAATGTTTCCTTATACTGAGCTTAAGTCAGTCTTCTCATAACTTCTACTCATTAATTCTAGCTCTGCAATTTACATTAATAAGGTTTCTCCCCCAAGGAAATTTATAATTGAAGCTACAGTCCTCTAAACAAGCTGCCTCCCCTGTCTACAGTTCAAACAAAAAAGAGAGGGGAAATACTGAATTTATAGCAGGAGAAAATTTTTTTTTTAATTTTTTTTTTAAGTTTTTATTTATTTATGATAGTCACACAGAGAGAAAGAGAGGCAGAGACACAGGCAGAGGGAGAAGCAGGCTCCATGCACCAGGAGCCCGATGTGGGATTCGATCCCGGGTCTCCAGGATCGCGCCCTGGGCCAAAGGCAGGCGCCAAACCGCTGCGCCACCCAGGAGAAAATTTTTTATCGCATACTCTCTTTCAACCTGAAGTGATACAAATGGTGTCAATAGGCTGTAGAGAAATGTGTCAGAAGAGCAGTAGATAAAGTCCAACCAGCAAATGTGGTGGGTTGATACGGAGCAAGGAGGTGCAGAGAAGTGCACCTAAAAACAGAGCCTGCAAGTCAAACAGCCCTGCCTGCTTGGGCAGCCTCATCCCTTGTGGGTCACATCACATCAGAGACTCAGATACTTCCATATCCTCCCTCCCTAAGATGACTAAAGTTTCAGGCCACACATGATTCCAAGTGAGAAGATATGAACAGTTGACTATTTTCTCATTTTTATTTTGTGCAAAATGACACCTTGAAAACTTATAGCAGGTTCAATGTATCTTTCATACATTCAAACACAATCTAGAATTTGAAAACCGAAAACAAACAGGACACCATGGCCTAAACAAAGGATGGGATCACCACCTGCACAATGAAACAGTGCAGGTCATCTGGGCCAGGTTTTCTCCTTGTATTATTTGCTTATCGAGGAGTGCTGCAACACAGTCTTACAGATCAAAAAGGTAGCCTTGGAGAGTAACCGTTGAGCACATAATATCTGCTGAACACTGTTGTTCCAGCCTTGGGAACAGATCTAAGGGCTGAAAAGTACTGTTATATCATCATTATCTCAGAAAGCCTAAAAGTAGATTTTCAAGAGGCCACCTTCATTGGCTTTTGGAAAGTCTTCAAAAGTAGTATTGTTTAGCCATGGCAAGTATATACACTGGGTTATTAGTAGGTAATACTGAAGATGAGAAAGTTATCAAATTGTCAATTTTAAAAACCCCATAGTGATTTTATTCTGAATTTTTTTTTCACTTCTGGATTTGTACTACTGCTATCATTTACACAAACAATTGCCAACTATCCCCTCCCTATATGCTCCTTATGGCCCTGCGCATGGTTCTATCATAGGGAAACCATCAAACTTACTTCATGTTAGAAGAGCCTTACATGTTTCCAGATAAAATAGAAACATACTTCCTTTCAAATATTATGAGGATTTCTTCAGCTTAGGAATAAGCACTGATACTAAGAAATGTTCTGTTTCTAGTTAAATATGCCTAGTTTATTTGTGAAGAGTGAGAGTCTCTACAAAATAATCTGGCCAACTATCAGTGTTGATTGACAGTGACCCACCAATAAAACTCAGACAACAACCTTACCACATATGTCACATGCTGGACCCACCCAGGTTAACTGTAACGAACCTACACAGAAGGACAGGAAGTATATCTGGTCTCAAAATCAGAAACACAATACATTAGCCAGATTAGTGTACAAATTACCCTGGAATTCAGAATCCACTTTCCTTTAAGGAAAAAAAAAAGGAGGGGAGATATAGAAGGATTATATTCCTAAACTAGGCCATAAAAAACTTATGAAATAATGATAAAGGGCAGCAAAAATCTATAAAGTGTTTATAATGTTTAAGCGCTCAAACTTCATAGCAATCTTATTAGGTAGGTACTATTACTATCTCTTTTACAAGATGAGAAAATTGATGCAGAGAGAAGCCAAGTAACTTGACCAAGGTCAAAAAGCTGGTAATGGTAGAGATGGATCCTGATACAACTTGCTTGCTTATTTGAGAGACAGAGAGAGCAAGCACGAGCAGAAGGAGAAGAGGAAAAAGCAGGTTTCCCACAGAACACGGGGCCCGACACGGGGCTCGATTCCAGGATCCTGAGATCACAAGGTGTACTGAAGGCCAACACTTCACCCACTGAGCCATCCAGGTACCTCTAAACTTAAATTAATTTTCAAAGCTGAATTAAAACTAGATAAAACTTTCAGTTACTCGGTCACATTACTCACTCTTCAAGTGTTCAATACCCAAACTGCAAGTATCACTGGCTAGCAGAGTGAGGAGAGCAGAGAGAAATATTTCTACCTTTACAGAAAGTTCTATCGGATAGCTCAGCTGCCTAAATTCTTCTGTAAAGGGCCAAATAGTAAATATTTTCGGTTTTGCAGTCCATATGGTTTTTGGAGCAATTACTCGACTCTGCCATTGTAGCACTGCAGCCACAGACAATACATAAAGAATGAATGTGGCTGTGTTCCAAACACACAGCAGCTGTCCCCACAGGCCACGGTTTCCTATGCCTTATTCTAGATGACTGTGGAGTTTGCCCTTAAGGTTTGAGCTCCCACCATCCTGCAACTTCTCTTAGCTAACAGAGAAAAAAATTACAGTAGGATACAGGATCCCCTGCACTCTGTGGAGAGGAACTTGGGTCATAGATCTCTCTCTTTATTTCATCTTTTTCCCCTCACAAGGGCAAGGGCACATCTTCTGACCCAGTAGCTCTTTTTTTTTTTTTTTTTTTTCTTTTTAAAGATTTTATTTATTTATTTGAGAGAGAGAGAGAGACAGAGCATGAGCTTGGGGTAGGGGGAAGGGCACAGAAAGAGAGAGAGGGAGAAGCAGACTCTCCACTGACCTGGAGTGGGTCAGGTTCCCAGGGAGCCCGATGCAGGACAGGATCCCAGGCTGCCACTTAACCAACTGAGCCACCCAGATGCCCCTGCCCTGGTAGCTCTTAAGCCTAAATTGCAGATGTGGGGACCCCATGTGCAAAGACGGACTTAGTGGGGCTGAGGTGGAGCTCAGGGAGGTGCATGTCAAATGAGGCCCACGGTGGTGTTACTCCTGGTTTTCTGTGCACCACAGCATAAGGCATGCTGCCAGCCTTTTAAACACAAGGTGGGAGAAGAGACGGGAGAGTTAGGTGGAAAGTTCACCTCTAGAAGGTGTAATCCCCAAACTGTGTAGAAAAGCCAGCACTTATCCCTGGCAGTCCCAGCAAAGTCCAAGCGTCGACTGAGGAGAGGAGGCAACAAACGAGGTGCCAAATGGGCTGGCAGGAAAGAGCTTGGGTGGAAGGAAGCCTGCTTAGAGTGGAGTCAGCCTGGCAGGGGCGGTGGGAGACAAAGAATCTTTCCCAAAGTAGTGCTTTAGTGTGGACATGTTCCCCCACATGTGGACTCCCATGCTGTCTGCTGTTCTTGGAGCCCCGCAGCACAAAGAATCTTCAAGAGTCTCCCTGTCTCTACGTTATTTCTTTTTCTTTATAAATGGATTCATTCATGGGGCACCTGGGTGGATCAGTGGTTGAGCTTCTGCCTTCAGCTCAGGTTGTGACCTTGGGGTTTTGGGATCTAGTCCCGTATCAGGCTCCCCACAGGGAGCCTGCTTTTCCCTCTGCTTATGTCTCTGCCTCTCTCTCTCTCTGTCTCTCACGAATAAATAAATAAAAACTTGAAAAAAATAAAATAAATGGGTCCATTCATTATTAGCTGTGACCTTGTACAAGTCCTTCAATAGCTTAGTGCCTCGGTTTCCTCCTAAAATGAAACCAAGAATCTAGAGGGTCTTGTGAAAATCAAATCAATGAGTATGTGCAATGGGCTTAGAACACTGGCTCAGAGTAAGTGCTGTAGAGGCGTTTGTTAAATAAAAAATGCCATTTAACATTTTATAATCACCTCCCACCCGTCAGGTACAGTGTTAGATGCAAAGATACAGAAATAAAGAGAATTTCAAAAGAGATGGAAAGTGAAACACTGTTGGATATGCTATGTGTGTAAATAAGGGAGTGCTGTGAGAACACAAAGGATACAATTCAGGAGATGTGTTGCATTGCAATGTGCATATAAACGCTACTGCACTGTGCACTGAAAAATGGTTAAGAAGCTAGGTTTTATGGTATATATATATTTTTTACCACAATAAAAAAAATCACAAGTGAAAAGGAGAGGCAGGGCGTGAGGAGAAAGGGGAAGAAAAGTTGATGGGGATGATAATTTGGGATTGGACAGAAGCAAGAGGGATGGAACGGAAGAACCAGTTCTAATAGGGAAGCCTAGGTTCCCAGATAGGCTGGGGATGGAGCTCAGAAGTGCCACATGGGAAGGACAGGAGTTAGGCTAGTTGTCGGAGATGGTGGTTAGTTTGTTCATTATCAAATCTCCAGCAATTATAAAAAATCAAAATACAAAAAACTCTAATAGGGATCCCTGGGTGGCTCAGTGGTTTAGCGCCTGCCTTTGGCCCAGGGCGCGATCCTGGAGTCCCAGGATCGAGTCGCGCGTCGGGCTCCCGGCATGGAGCCTGCTTCTCCCTCCTCCTGTGTCTCTGCCTCTCTCTCTCTCTCTATGTCTATCATAAATAAATAAATATTTAAAAAAAAAACTCTAATAAATCCTGGATATTATTTATGGGGACTTAATATTATCAATCAGAAAAATGGGAGGCTTTTTTTTTTTAAAGGAAATTCACTATTTGACTCATGTTATAAACTGGTCGTTTTGCTTCCCTGATATGATGTTTCATGAAGACTCTTTAGTAAGGACTTTCATTGTAGATTTATGTGGTTGGTGTTTTGTGATATGTGATATTATCTTCCTAGATAAGGATTTGTCATCTTATTGAAAAAAAATTGTATCGCTACTCTAAAAAACAAATACATAAGAGTGCCCAGGTGGCTCAGTCAGTTAAGTGTCTGCCTCTGGCTCAGTTCATGATCCCAGGGTTCTGGGATAGAGCCTCGGGTCAAGCTCCCTGCTCAGTGGGGAGTCTACTTCTCCCTCTCCCTTTGCCTCCCCCTTACCCTTGTGCTCAGTCTCTCTCTCTCTTAAATAAGTAAATAAAATCTTTTTTAAAAAGTATCAAAAAAACAACAAAAATCCAAATGGAGAGTGTATTATAGCCCAGGAGACCCTGGGTGGGGGATCCATTCATCTCCCTGCATCCTCCTCTGAACTGTCTCCTCTGCTCTGCCTCCACTGTTCACCTTCAGCCACACAGCTGCCAGAAGGCTTCTGTACTTAACGTTTCCTCTGCCTGGAACATTTGTTCTCCTAATACCCTATCTGGCATGTACCTTTACTTCCTTCAGATCTCTCCTCATGTCTACTTCTCCCATTGCTCCGTCTCCTATCCTGCTTGATTTTTCTTATTAGCACTTATTATAGGATAGATAATACTTATCAGCCCCATCCACCTCATGATCTCCTTGAGGATAAGGTCTTTGTTATGTTCACTACTGTATTTCTAACTTCTAAAACAGTGCCTGGTGTATAATAAATGATCAAAAACTATTTCTGACATGAAATTAAGTGTAGATGAAGAACATTTAACAAACCCTTATTATATTATGGTATTTTATAAAGGCCGGGTAGTCAAATATTTTGGAGCCTCTCATTTTTAATCACATGCATATTTTAGATTTTACTTATTTAAGAGAGACAGAGATAGTGAGAGAGAGCACAAACAGGAGAAGAGGGACAAGCAGGCTCCCCACTGAGCAGGGAGCCTGACGCAGGGCTCAATCCCAGGACCCGGAGATCATGACCTGACCTGAAGCCAGATGCTTAACCGACTGAGCCACCTAGGTGCCCCTCATGTGCATTTTTTAAAGCTTATACTTTAGTAAACCCTCCCATGTTAAACAAAAAAACACACACAAAAAAAATCAAACAGCGAGATCTAATTATCAAAAGGACATTTGTGTTTTGAGCAAGTCTAAAGATTCTACTTGGCTATTTATCATATAAAGCAACATTGTTTATAGCTTCACTCAGGTCTCTTGTTTATCCTTAAAATGCTCTTGAGGGGTAAGGATGGGATAGGCATTTGTCCCCACTTAATAATGAGAAAATAGTCCAAAGAAGTTTCCTTGTTCACACACACCCAGATCAGCAACAAAAGTGGAAACATGGACACCCTTCTCACAAGTTTACTGAATCATTTGGACCAAGTGATTCCAATTCCACTTTTAAGATATTCCTATTACAGAAACTGCCGAAAAGACAGTCACGACAGTCTTAGAACTGAGAATTAAATGGATATATGAATAAACATTCTCACTAACCAATTCATTCAGCCTCCACTTCCACAAGTCAAATTAAACATCTATAATTCAGATTATTACATACTTTGTCACTACTAGATTCCACTGGTATTCCCATGTCAACATATACTGAGTGGAGAGGAAGGAGGGGTCCACTGAAAAATGGCAACATGTGACCCCAAACCATACTGAATTTTTTTAAGGAGATAAAGTCATTGCAGTATAACAATGATCCTCATTACTCCTGAAATAATGAGAAACATCCAAGTATAATATCTCCCATCAAAAAAATGGTTTCATAGTTGAAGGAACAATGAAGGAAAACAGATTCATCACTTAGGGGTCATGGAGTCCAACTCTATCTTGTTACAGTTGAGAAATCTGAGACCCAAATAAGCTAAAAGATTTGTCAAAAGCCACACAATTAATTTTTACAAGAGCCAAAGCTAAAACCCTGGTCTCCTGCCTCCCAATTCAAAGTTCTACATGTACAAACTTGATAATCCACATAAACTGGGATCTTCTCCTCCTAGTTTTTTCCTTTGTTTTTGGTTTTGTGTAGAGGAAAATTAGTCATTAAACAAAGTACCACAGACTTTTTGATCGTTAAATACCCCATAAATATTTGAGTGAACTGAACCGAATCTGGATATGACGTATCCCCATAAGAAGCAGAATGCTTAATACTTAAGACTATCCCATTTGTGATTTTTGGTTTCCATAGTGATACATAACATTTACTGCTACATGTGGTCTGGCTTACATCTATGAACAAGCATTTCCTGATGAATGGCAACTCCCACAAGATATAATTTCCCAAATATCTTAGACAGCTGATGAAGAAAAAGCATTCCCCATAGAAAAGATTAATATCCTATTAGGTCATTCAGCACTGAAAGGCACTGTTTGCTATGAAATTGCTGATACTCTGCCCTTATAAATCTGCTTTAGGCAAATGATGGTAGATATTTGGGCTTCATTAACCAACTTAACAGACAGGATTAAAAATTTAGGATTATAAGAAACATACCGTATATAATTTTGATTCAATGGTCTAAATCAAGAAAACTTCCAATCCCACACAATGACAAGGTTTTATTTCATATTTTAATTCTTCAATGATTAGTGTTAGCTTTACAGATGGTTCTATTGTATATGATAGTGAGTTTCCTTCTCTACTGTATCTAGTGTATTTGCACCATAACATAATGCAGTCACTTTATTCAGGACATAAGCATGGAGCAATGTCCAACGGAGAAGCCATGGAAAAGAGCCATGAGCTTCAATAACCGCCTAGTCCTTCTCTGCCTCCAGCTGCTTGCTGTGGGGTGGGGGTAGGGTAGTTCAGTGTTTCTGTAACAACTATACTTGTTGAAAATGTTCAAGGTTAGGACACTGAAAATAGAAGAGGAACCTAAGAAGGGTATATATGAAATGATATATTTAGAAATACATATATTATTTTTTTCTCCTAGCATCCTCTTCCCAGAAAGCTGTAACACAGAAACTGGTTTTGATCTCTTTCCTATTTTGCAACTTTGTATTGACAGCTTTGAGGGGTTATTCAGTTAGAGGGAAGGGGTCAAATATTTTTCCTAAAGGACAGGTTGAGTTAGTATCTTGATGTTCCCTGGATCTCTATCTCTCCCCTGTATGATTACAGAAGACCGTACACATTGTTTCTAAGAACATTTCAACAAAATTGCCTCTAGTGAGAACAAGACAACTGTTCACAGTCTGGACAGAATAAGTAAATCATTTGTACTAGAAGCCTGGCTGTAATATGGCTTTAAAAACCCATCTTTATTCATCTTAGGTCACAAAAACTATTCCTACCTAAAACTCCCAAGATTCTATCCCAATTTTGACTCCAACTAATCCTCTTAACTTGTAGAGATTAAGCAAAATACTGTTAAAAGTTAAACATCATTCCTGCAAGTTTTGAACAAATATCACAAGCACTTATTATATACGTGGCACCAGGCAGGAGGTAGAACGGGCCATGCCACATGGTTCCACACATTCACCTAAGAGAGGAAGGGCTAAGCTGAAGAAGGGAACAAAAACACACCAACTCTGACCTCAGGGAAACACAGTTGTATTAAGTAAGCAGATAGAATCCATAGCACAGTTAAAATAGTGAAATACGGATAGTGCTTGGTTTCTCCAAAGGACAGCATAGAGCTACCCTTCAACATCAATAGGATAGATTTTTCACAATTTCTATCCTTAATGGGAATTCTCTTGGAGATGTGGAATGAAGAAAACAGAAGCTGGGGAAAGCAGAACAAGCTGTTAATGTCTTTGTACAGAATATGATTGGGTTGGTTCATGTCTGCTTGCTCTGTTACAAACAGCCAAAGTCCTGGTCACTATAATAGAAGAACTCCCATCAAGAGTGAGGAAAGAAAGCATCAACAACTGACTGACTGCCTCCGCTCTACCCCACCCACCCCTCCACTGGGCAGTGTCAGGCTTCGTGTCTTGGCAATGAGTGGTTTGGCCTGGAATAGATATGCAACATCCCTGAAAGCTGTTAGAACACTCTATGTTCTACTTCCAGATAATAAGGGCTGTCTCTATCACGCAACCTGACAGTTCATTTCAATGAGCGCTTACCATGAAAGCACCATATAGTTAGCTTGAAGCTAGTTTCCATGACTGGATAATTTACATTTAAACTATAATACTTGCCTCAACAAACAAACAAACAAACAAACAAACAAACAAACTATAGTACTTGTCCCAAAAGAACCTGCATTTAAGTTGGAGATAAATATATTCTCAGGAAAGCCATATTCCTAATTCTAAATTTGAAATTCTGTAAAATATTGCCAGGTAGTGAGGAAGAAATAATTAAAGGACTTAGCTATACATATCAGGTTAAGAGAAATATAATGGCTCCAAAGCCAAATGACAATAAAAGCCACAGGTGCCCAAAAGGAAAATTGGAAAATACAAGGTAGCATTTGAGAGCAAACTATCAAAAATAAAGACAATAAAATAAAAGTACACACAGACAAAACCACCTCACAAGATTTTCAATGGAGTTTTACTACGGAAAAGAGTCACTGAAGGTATTGGAATAAATCTGTCTACCATTTGTACCAAACCAAACCAGGTACTATAGGTCACCTACATTCCAACATTCTCCAACTGCAAATCACCAGGATGTTTTATAATGAAGTTGACTGACATAAATCATTAACTCTTGAGATGATACTTAAGGTATCTTGTTAATATTCCTGTAAGCAGCAGAAACAAACAAGTGTTAATATAAAAAAAAAGAATGGAACTCTACTGCTATTAGACACCTAAGGGTAATTATGCCCTATGTAAATTAATGTAAATGCAAAAGTCTAAGAACTCTAAGCTTTGAATTCTGTTCAAATATATTTTAGGTGTAAGAGTAAACATAGTTCTTAGGAGGGGTAAGAGGATATCTCTTGAATATTTGAGCCCTCAGAGACCGTTATGTACAGGTACTTAGAAAAAAGGTACTTCTGTATGTTTTTAATTAATCATTAATGAGGCTTGAAATACCAATTTAACCTCAGGTAATCATCTACTCACTTTCCTTAACAAAGTACAAACCAGAAACTATGTTACACTGTATTACCCATGAGATTATGACATTTAACCCTAGATATGCATAAGATAACTTGGCCCTGTAAACATAAGACAGCTGCAAGAAAAGGCCAAAGGTACTCATCATGCTAACTGCTAGGGGTCTGTACCTTCTAGCAGTGGCAAATGAACTTTTCTTCACTAGCATTTTATCTGTAAACAACTTACATAACTTTGCAACCTTGAGGCATGAATGAAACAACACAGGAAGTAACTTCATCATCCACCACTTCAATGCTGTATTACTAAGTATCTCATCTCTGAAACAGATTTTGAAGTAGAATTAGTAAAACTCAATTCCATGTACAAATGGAAGGTGTGGAGTGTCCTATGGAAATGTTTAAATGTAATTCTTCCCAGAAGAAAAAAATGCTGAGAATACTACTTGTTTACTTCTAAATTATCAAACCGGACCAACGTTCACCAAGCTGAACTGGGAGGGGTACCCAGTCCTAGGTGGTCAGGCTGGGCACTGCGGGTCAGAGCGGTCTGCTGCTCTTCGACTAGAGCTCAGTCTTGAGAGAAATCTTTTTTTTTTTTTTTTAAAGATTTAACATTTTATTTATTTGACAGAAAGGCAGAGAGCACAAACAGGGAGCGGGAGAGGAGAAGCAGGCTCCCTGCTTGGGGATGCTGCGGGACTCAATCCCAACCTGGGCTGAAGGCAGATGCTTAACTGACTGAGCCACCCAGGTGACACAGTCTTGAGGAATCTTACAGCCAAGGATGGGTCAGATGCTGGGAGCTACAACTGTGAAAGTACCTGCACGAGAGACTGGATTCCTTTGGGGAGCAGCAGAATGCAAAATATCTCTTATCTCCTGACAAAATGGTATTTGTTGAGTTTCCCTACTAAATGCTCCTACTTAAGAGAAATTTTTGAAAAAGGTAGGAAAACTGTAAAGTATTAACAGTTCAAACTCTTTTCTTTCCTTATTCAACTACCTGAGGCCAACAGAAACTTCAGTGTTCATCAATTTTCTAGAAAAAAACAAAAAAGGCAAGCAAACACAATTTAACTTCTTTTATCTTCTAATTGAGTTGACTAAAGCAGCCAAGCTCAAGAGAGCCACTAAGGTTCTCAGTCCCTCAGGGCAGAGCCTTGAACCTAACTCTACCACTGGCTCTGGTATCCTTCATCCCACCTCTTCCCCAATCCTACAACTCTCCATCAATATAGCACCTTTCCCACGTCCCCTCAGCTAGAATTGTTGAAACTGTCTTCAAGTTAACTCTCTTATCCAGAAAGCTGCTAAGTCCTAATGGTTTCAGTTTAGAAATCATTCACCCCGGCCTTCTCTTCTCCACTGCCTAAGTCTAGGCTTTAACTTCAACTGGACCCTCTGCCCCCCATCTCTACCTACTGCAGCCTATTTTCTCTAGAAGAGAAAAAGGAAATCTAATTACAACTTTCCCCTGCTGGTTCTGGGATCAAGTCCAATCTTCGCAGGTGTGTAGAAAACTGAAATGACTACTTCAGGTGCGCACTGTAGCCACACACCCTGTGAGGTTCCTGCCATGCTCAACTGTACCTGCAGTGAGTAGGCCAAGAGAACAATGACAAAATCTCCATCAAAATAATACTCTGGCAATATTTATTCAAAGTTCTTGTTCTACATCTTTCCCCAACTCCTGTTGCAAAGACTCAGAGGGGTAACGGAGGACTTTTCTTGTACTGAGTAGAATGACTGAGAGCGTTGGTTGGAAGCCTGAAATCCTCCTGGCCTGCCTCTTGATAGCTGGTGTGATCCTGGGCAAGTTACTTAAGCCTGCTGAGCCTAAACTTCCTTTTCTGTAATATGGGAATAAGAGGACCAACTTTACTTCAAGCGCTGTGTCAATTAAGTGACACAGTAAGTGTGTGCTGCTTAGCAGAGCACCTGGCATACAGTTAGAGTTCCCCAACTAGCTACACAACCATGGGAGTTTTATATGGGGAGGAATAAAGTGAGGTATAGTTACGTACATAAACCTCACTGGCATCACAGAATTCACAAATACTCTTCAAACGCGTGGCGTGTGCGAAATGAGGCACATATTTTTTAAGCAATCTGTGTGATCTAAGGAGGTCAGTCAGCTTTTAAGAACTTAATCTAGAGATGTTTTATTTTGCAACCTCTTTTTATTTTTTAATTTATTTTACTTTTTAATTTAAATTCAACTAGCTAACATATAATACATCATTAGTTTCAGAGACAGAGTTCAGTAATTCATCAGTTGCATACAGCACCCCAGTGCTCATCACATCACGTGCCATCCTTAATGCCCATCAGTTACCCCATCCCCCCACCTCCTTCTCCAGCAACCCTCAGTTTCCTTTCCCATAGTTTAGAGTCTATCATGGTTTGTCTTCCTCTCTGATTTCTTCCCATTCAGTTATCCCTCCCTTCCCTGTCGTCTTCTGCACTATTTCTTATATTCCTCACAGGAGTGAAACCATATGATAATTGTCTTTCTCTGAATGACTTATTTCACTCAGCATAATATGCTTCAGTTCTATCCATGTTGATGTAACTGGTAAGATTTCATCCTTTCTGATGGCTGAGTAATATTCCACTGTATACATATACCACATCTTCTTTATCCATTCATCTGTCAATGGACATCTGGGCTCTTTCCATAGTTGGGCTATTGTGGACATTATTGCTATAAATATCAGAGTTGCAGCCCCCTTTTAAATGATGTAAAGTTCCCTGCAAGGGGTTGTTTCTAATTCCTACATTTTATGATTCTAAACTCTTTTGATTTGTCTGCTCCATTACATCTTCTTCAAAACCAAGAATAAATACTTTGTGCCAGATACCAAACAAGACTTGGGAGATATAAAGATAGCTTTTATATTTTCTCACCGTTTGAAGGCCATTCTTTGGCTTGCTTATGATGGTAATTTAGTACCTTGAAAAGAAAACTCTTACATTTGTGCCCATCTTCCACCTTCTTTTGCTTCCTTTACTTATCATAGGCAAGGATTCCATTTAACATGTTCCTGAAGAGGAGAAACTGCTCAACTGCTTCCACTTAAATTCTAACCTACCAATAGTCCTTAGAGTGAGGACAGTAATTTTCTCTCAATCTTCCAATCCCAGAAGTCACAGGGTCATAATGTGGGTCATAATTTGTATCTTTTGAGAATTCCCGAAGGGTATATTTGTTAAGTGTATTAGAATTCCTAAGAGCCTAGGAAATCTTCATTTTAAGGAAAAAAAACCTAAATTAAATACATGAAAAGATGCTCTCCATCATTAGTCACTAGAGAAATGTAAAATACAATGGTACACCATTTCAGCCCTACTAAGATGGCTACAATCAGAAAGGCAGGTAATGACAAGTGTTGGTCAGAATGGGGCAAAACTGAAACCATTATACACTGCTGGTGGGAATGCAAAATGATGCAACTGCTTCTTAAAGTCTGGCAGTTCCTTGATATGTTAAACATAGAATAATGTATGGCCTACCAATTCCACTCCTAAGTATATAACCAAGAAAAATTAAAATATATACCCCCACAAAAATGTGTACACGAATGCTCACAGCAACATTATATACAACAGCCCATTAGTGGCAAACAGTCCAAATGTCTGACAAGCAATAAAAATGGATAAATAAAATTTGGTATATCTAGTGCAGTTTTATAAGAGTTTTGCAAAAGTTCAGAACTTTTGCAAAAGTTCTGAAAAATCTGTTTACCACAATCTGAACATAATACAACTGAATAGATGCTTAACAATATTTTTTGGCGTATCTATACAACAGAATACTATTGGACAATAAAAAATGAAATACTGACAACATGGATGAACCTTGAAAACATTATGCTCAGGGAAAGAAGCTAGTCACAAAGGTCACATACTGTATGATTCTATTTATATTAAATGTTCAGAACAGGCAAATTTACAGAAAGTAGATTTGTGGTTGCCAGGGGCTAGTGGGGTTAGGGAAAATGGAGGATGCCTTGAAATGCGTACAGAATTTTAGGGTTTTGTTTTTTTTTTTAAGTTTTATTTATTTAAATAATCTCTACACCCAATGTGGACCTTGAACTCATAACCCTGAGATCAAGAGTCACATGCTTTCCAACTGAGCCAGCCAGGAACTCCCCAGAGTTTCTTTTCAAGCAATGAAATATTATAGAATTGATTGTCATGATAGTTGCCTAATTCTGTGAAAATACTAAATGCCACTGGATTGTATACTTTAAATGGGTCAATTGTACGGTATGTGAACTTTATCTAAAGATGTCAAAAATATGTAAGCAAAAAGAAAAAAAAAAAACTAAGTGACTTGCTAGGTCCTTAGGCTAAAGCCATGACATTTTGTTTAGAGGTATGCAACAGTAACATTTGTACCAATTTTTTCCTTTCAATGTTAAGTATAAGGATCTGATATAATTGAAGTCTTTGTGGCTTCTCTAGTTGCTCTGCTGCATTCTTACTACACTCCCTCTTCAAGAAGTGTTCCTGAGTGACAGGGCTGCAGGGGGTTCTCTGGGTAACCATATACTACCAAGATACAACAACAGAGAGCCTACAGCCCTTAATAAGACAAGAAAACAAGGCTTTATAAGATGTAGGAAACTCGACAGGTAGAGAACCAAGGGAATGACCCACATGAGCCACAGCACCTTTGGAAACACAATGATATGGCACAATGACATGTCTGTGTATGGTCTGCATTCAGTCTGCTATGAGTGCTATAAGCAAGTGTTCTCAAATGGGGCTCTAAGGAGCTCTAGAGGACCAGAGACACATTCAAGAGTCTCTGACCTCTCTAAAATAATCTTTCAATTTTGTTTTCATTTCACTGTTAATCTAAAAGAAACTGATATAAATACACATTGGACCATATGAATGATCCCCTTACCAACACAATGCCCAGGTTTGCATTCATGACTGCAGTGGCTTCTAGTGATCCTCATCACTAACAGTACTTATAATACGCTGGCAAGCACATAGGGCAATGACAAAGGTCAATGTAAGACACTTATTGAATAAGACTTTGATTTCATGACACCATGAAATAAACAGTATTGTACTATATTAATTGCTATAGGCTAATAAGGACAGAAGTAGTCCTGATACATAATTGATGTAGTCACACTAAGTGAAGACCAAGTGATTTTAACACATTCATAACACCTTCATAATGGCATGAAAGTACTGTAGAACAAAGGTTTTGTTTCAATAATTCAAAATTTTGCTTTAGTAATTCAAAAATTACTAAGGGGAGGCAATTATCAGAAAAAGAGTTATGTTCAAGTTGTTTTCAAAATAGTGTGAATGAGTCATTTCTATTATCTATTGACTTCCTTTGGCAGTCTGACGCTTGGCCACATGCTAAAACTTAAAAAATTTTCCACATCTACAAGAACTAAAACTGACAAACATATCCATGTTCCTGGTTTTAGTAATAGTTGAATTAGGTATATGTTTGATGTTGATTTCAGTAGTTCTAGGAGGCTAACCTTATCTTTAATGACAGGAATTTATAGCACTAGCCAGAAAATTAGAAATCATTAAAATCATCAAAATTGTAATTCACGGGCTGCTCACTGACATATGTGGCGTGTTAACATCTTATGGTTCTGAGATAGTCAGCAAGGCCTTCAAATCCATAATGTGCTTCTGAATAACATATTTACTACAAACAAGTATTTTCTGCATTAACTATTATCAAAATCAAGAGATTTATGTGCATTAAGTAAATATTAGGACCCAAGACAACAATTTCATTATCTTAAAAAAAATCAGTATAAGGTGTCTAGGTGACTCAATTGGTTAAGCATCCAACTCTTGATTTGACTCAGGTCCACTGATCTCAGGGTTATGAGACTGAACTCTGCATCAGGCTCCATGCTCAGCTGGAAAATGTACTTAAGATTCTCCCCCTTTGCCCCTCTCCCCTAACCCACCTGCACACACGCTCTCTCTCTCAAAAAAAAAAAAAAAAAAATCAATATAAATGATTTAGTTTCAGCAAAAGAACACTCATCATATGAATATTTTTTATTTAAATTTTAATGGTTTTAAAATATTGTTTGTACTTTTTGGTGATTTTTCAAGTGTTTCAATTGTTGCCCAAGAACTATTAGCATAAGGAGCACATATTTTATTTCATGTTTGTACATACAAATAAGCAAAGCTAATTTAAGTCAATAAAAGGAGTTTACTAAAAACTCCCTTAAAGAAAAGAAATTCATGCATGGCTGTGGGACAAGCAATACTGCAAATAGTAACACAGGAGTCATTCGGAACATGTTCATTTCATTCAAAGAACATGTGAGACCCTACTGGCTACAAGGCACTAGGATATGGAGGGAAACAAGATTTGACATATCTATGCCCACACAGAGCCTGGAATCGATTAGAAAAGATAAGTAAATGCAATAAGCAAAATGTTGGGAAGATATGCGTTACTACAGAAACAAACATCGGGGGGACCTAATTTAGTTTAGGGGGTAAAAAGGGCTTCTCGAAGGCTATAACATTTAAGGTAAGGCAAAAGGAAGAAACAGAAGCTAGCTAGACAAAAGTGAAGCAGCAGAGGAGGAAGAGTGTTTCAGGAATCAGATACACCCTGCAGGCTCGTTTTCATGAAAGTGTAGCAGATTTGAAGAACAGAAGTTCTCTGAGGCTGTAAATGGAGTGATCTGGAGTGCAGTTGGGGATGAGGTAAGGCAACAGCTATAGACTGCAGACTTCCTTATGCAAGGTCTTAAAGTCTTCTTAGGGAGTCTGGTTTTTAACTTCTTATGAAGAAGTTCTGAGTTCTCAGTGACTGAGAAGTCACTGGAAGGTTTTATGCAAGTCACTGACATATTGTGTTCAGTTTTGTAAAAGCCTGTAAGACTTCAGTGAGTAGAGAGCACTGGAGGTCAGAGGCAGGAAGAGGAGCTGGAGGTAGCTTCCTGGCAAGACTTGATGGTAGACCCACTGGAGTTGTGTACTGGAGCAGTATATTGGAGTTTCAAGGGATATCAGATAAAGTTTAAGAATTTAAATTAAGATAGAATTGGTACTACTTGGCAAATCATCACAAGTGGAAGTTAAATGAGAGGACATACAAAGAAAAATGGCCAAATGGTAACTGGTGGACAGTGATGTCTTTCCAAGATGGAGGAAGAATTGCAAATTCCTTGTGTTGAGGACCACCTGCATTCAAAGACGGCTTTGTACAAGCTGTTTGAAAAAAAAACATTTTGTTTTTCTTGCAATTTCATACCTCTAAATCTATTATGAATAGTTTTTCTTTTTTTTAAACAAAAATACTACTGACTTGCATAATCACTCACACCCAGGGGCGGCAATATTCAAAACAACTCTGTGTTCTTTTTAGAAAGTCTTGGTTCAAAGACAAAAATCAGAGAACAGACAAATCTTTTGATCCTTACTACTGACATGGTGCTTCAGTGCAAACCCAAGCACTACTTAAGACTTTTCTTTGATGGGACAAAGGGCAACAGCTCAACATAGGCACTTAGGTTTAAGAGGCTCACTCTACACTTCATGTGATAGAAAGGAGGATTTAAATATCAAAAGAACTGGGAACTCAAGTTCAAGTGACCAATGCACCTAGCAGAATTTAACCCAGCGTTAAACCTCTCCATGCAAATTCACAATTTTCTAGGAATAAACAACCCTGGGAAAATTTTCCCATGACCCACCTCCTCATGAACATTTTTAATATTTCAAAAATGTTTAAAAACCGGAACAAAGCAATTTTGAAATCTCAAAGGGTCACAGCAACTGGAATTCGTTTAAGAATGCATTATACATGAAAGACGCCAAGGCTCCATAAACAGGGCATCTTCTTCACACCGAAGCACAAGAAAACAAAGGAAGAACTAAACTAACACAGACCGCAGAAAATATCACATGAAAGGAAATCATGTCTGGCCTAGCCTGCAACAGAAAAATCTCAAATAAACAGGCTTGGGTTTTGTGAGCTTCCTAAAAGCTAAAAGCAACACGTAGAAAAAGGAGAATCACAACCATTTTGAACATCTTGAAAGTGAAAGACAGTAGAATTTCAGTAATATTCCAAGTTATTAGGATTACTAAGGAAACAAACAGAAGCAGAGGATCCAGGGCCACCCACCCTGCCTGGTTGTGCATAGCGCAGCCCATTACCCACTCACTGCACTGCATAATCTACCTTCTGGGTCTCTCTCTACCTCTTCCTCCAGGAGCCAGAGACGGGAAGACTACAGCTGACCCTTGAAAAACAAGGGTTTGAACTTTGCAGAGTCCACTTGTACCCAAATTGTTTTCAATAAATGCAGTACAGTATTGTAAATATACTTTTTCTTCTTTATATTATTAACATTTTCTTTTCTCTAGCTTACTTTATTCTAAGAACATAGTATACAATACATATAACACACATAATACCCTAACCAACTTTATGTTATGGGTAAGGCTTCCAGTCAAGAACAGGCCATTAGCAACTAAGTTGTGGGGGAGTCAACAGTGCCCCTAACCTCCATGTTACTCAAAGGTCTAATGTATTTACATGGTTATTTATTTATTTAGGCTCCACACCCAGCATGAATCCCAATGTGGGCCTTGAGCTCATGATTCTGAGATCAAGACCTGAGCTGAAATCAAGTGTTGGATGTTTAACTAGCTTAGCCACTTAGACTAATCGTAGCAATGGGTAATCATTTATTTTATTTAACCAACATTTGTATTGTACTTGCTGTGTGCCAGACACTGTTCTAAATGCTTCACAAATAAGAATCCATACTTAATCCTCATAACAACTGTATGAGAGAGGCAGTATGATGGGATTCCTGTTTTACGTGCAGAGAATCAAGGCACAGAAAGGTGATAAAGCTTGCTAAAAGTCAAACTGCTAGTAATTGGTACAGCTGAGATTTGAACCCACTCTTCATCATCTGACTATGGAGCTACAAAGGTTGTTTTAATGTCTCCTATATTTTCATATTGTCTTTAAATGAGAATTTATTATTTTCATAATAAGGAAAAGCTAAAAGATCACTTCTGCTTTGAAACAGAAAACAAACAAACAAAAAAACCCAAAAACAAGACCTCAAATACCTCTTCTATGAAATCATAGACACAAACACCCCATCTGCTGGAAGTCAATGGGTTAAGCCAGATGATCTTCTTTGAATTGTCTGCGATAGATCTTCAATTCCATGGGGTTCCCCCATTATAAAAACAGCAACAGGAGCAGAAAATGTGGAGAAAAGTAGCAGTTAAGGAGATGTTACCTGGAAAACTGACCTGGGATCTAGTTCCACTTACAAGCTGTATAAACCTAGAACAAGTGGCTTAAGACCTAGAAGCCCCAGTTTTCTGATCCCACAAATGGCTACAGCTATACCTGTCTCCTAGAACTAACTCACAAAACCACTTAAAAACACAAAAGTGCCTACTATAGAGTAAGACGTTAAAAAACTATTCAACAGAGGAGGACCAAACTGTTTAAATATTTAAGATTATTCCTGGGTCAGAGTAATTGAACCCACCAAAGATCTCATAAAATAACCAAACATGGACAAAAGAAAGAATTTAAATAACAACACAGAAAGCTTTTCATCCATGCCTTAGTTAGCAATTAGCAACAGCGCCAACAGGATGGAGATCACCTCTGGGCCACAGAGAAATGACTCCTAGGTCTAAAGCATCATGGTGCTGCACTGGAGTCTAAGAAAATAACTACAATGTTAGTAGCCGTGTCTCCCTGATTTGCCTTTTTATAATATGAAGAGCTATGTTTCGAGGAACAAGTTACTCCACCTGATTCCCCATTTCACTATTTATACAAGAAAATCATTGAATTTAGTGGTCCCAAAGATTCCCTCTAGCTCTAAAAGTCTGTATTTCTTTAATGATATAAACCTGATGTCTCTTAGTCATGAAGTCTGTACTGATGAGATTCTATCACATCTAAGTGATACCATTCTATCAACCAAGTGATACCATTCTATCAACCAAGTAGGTCTTCAAATAGCTTGTACTGAATAAATTTTTTATGTTGCCCATTTAGTATCTACAGAGATTCTCCAAAGTTATGTTGAATGTTCTCTCTTAAAATAATGCTTCTGGCCCTTCTGGACCCAATATTATTCTTCTCTGTCAAATACAACATCTACGATCAGGAGCTTGGCTCAAAAAAAAAAAAAATAAGAATAAAAATAAAAACTTAAAGAGAAGAGAAACTAAATGTTACCAACACAGATTTCTACATCCATAAGCCTTTATATAGGGTAAGAGTGTTCCCTCTCCATACCCAAATGTCCTTTAGTGCTTTCGTGACCATCAATGATGACACAGAAAGCAATATAGTAAAAGTTCATGGGAAAGCTAAAGCAGCAATGAATCTTGGCTTTATCAATGGTTTAAGGACCCCTGGGCACCACTGGTAGAGAGGTGGGTAAGAAAAGAAAAAATAATTAAAAGCTCAGAAAGAATGAGTGGGAGGACAGAAAAGGAAGACCAGAGGGAAATGAAAAGGGAAACAGAGTAAAAAGCTACAGAGAATCATGTTCAGTTGGAAGGAATAACTATACCAAGGGCTTTACATACAATTAAATTCACATGATAAGCCTCCCATCATTTTATCCCTATTTTAAAAGGAGCAAACTGAGGTTTAGAAAATAGAACTTAAGAGTGAATGGTACGTATGCACGTTATGACCTCAGAGAGCTCACTCTGTGACAAGGGGAGATGTTGGGCTCTCTGCACCTTTGACTGAAGACAGCCTCTCCAAGGTGCCCTCAGCACTGAGACCCTGGACATCACAGGGCAGTTCGGTCCAGCTCTGCAGAGCTCTGAAGATTTCTTCCTCCTCTGAAGCCAAAGTCTGTCTCTCTGCAACTTCCACCTGCTGCCTTTATTCCAAGAGATTAACACCCTTTTAGCCACAAGGTTTCCTGTCAAAGCCTCCATTAATAACTCAAAGGGGAATGGAAAATGTAAGAAAATTTTCAAGGAAAATCTCCAAAAATCCTACAAATTAAAAAGAAAAAAAAGAAAGACTTGTAAGGTAAGAGTTAAGAACCTTGGAATTTGTACTTACTACAGAAAAGGCTGAAATTGGGTCTGTCTGATTAGGTACTTCAGAGAGGATGATGTACATCTATTTCTATTAAGAAAGGAATCAGAGTTGCCTTAAGTTTTAGTGTAAAAGATTTCATTTAAAATATTACTGACTTGAGATCAGAGAGTGCAGAGATTTTTATTTCTTCTCGAAAAGCTTAAATTGTACATTGCCTTTACCCTGGAATGGTTCAGATAAAAGTCTGCCTTCAGTAAGAGATTTGTAAGCTTTCTTTCCCAGTACTAATGAAAGCTTCCTTAAAAATGAAAAGCTCATCTAATGTGTAACCTTCAACTTAAACTACTTGGCTTTTAAAAGTTCCATCCGTAAAGTGGGAATACTACTTGGTAAATTGGATTTTAGGCCTGTTGTAAAAATGTTGCCTTTTGCTCTCACCGTTATAGCCCTCTAAAATATATGAATTACTCATCTAGAATTAAACACTAAAAAAGCAGGGAAACTTACTTTAACAAATATATACAATACTTCATAAGTTTGGTAACTCATATGTACCTACATAACAGATATTAGTTTGGCAATTATAGAAATATTATTTTAATATTCAGTATTTTTACCAGGTGTTGCCAAAATCATTTTTCAATTTTTGAATTTTCACTTCACTGTTTGTAACCACCTCCTGAAGGCACAAAATGGGAGTCAGCCTCTTTGTCAAAGCACTGCTCTAATATCCAAATCTCATACTGGGCATTTGTGGCAGCGCTGATCACAAGCTCACACTTCTTTCAAAGAGCAAGTGATTAGGAAACACACAGAGGAACCATCATGGAAAAAGTGGGTGATAGGCAGACCAAAATTCATGCCTACTGATTGTTTTTCTAAGAGGACTTATTAAAGCATTACGGTTTACATTTAGAAAAGCAAAGATAACCTATTATACTATCAGTTCTTTTAGGGTGAAAGCTCAGGGTTGCAGATAATCCTCTTTCCCCCTATTTAAAATAATGAGAGGATTATTTCTTTCTTCCATTCACAGTTCTTACCCCCAAACCATTCTACACTTAAGTAATTTTCACAGCTGTACCTGAGGAGCAAAAAGGCAGACAGGATATTACAACATGGATGTTGACAAGTTAAAAACCGAAGGGACTAATGGCAGCTCAGGTCAAAGGGACCAAAGCCAATACAGGTAATGCTTAGATAAATGGGTAACACAGTAACAACCCCTAGAATTCTCATCATTGTTTCTCCACTAACATTTCCATGTATCAAGTCTCTCATTCAAAAGTGAGTTTAAAAAAGAACCAATTATTTACCCTTACTCCTGCACCTACTGAAGAGTTTACTAATATGGTTTATACTGCAAATATAAAAATTCATTTCAAGCCTATCTTAATAAGCATCAGAAATCAGAACTTGATCTCTGATGTCTCTACTTCTTACAAAATATCTAACATCAAAATAATACAGAGAAAATGTATTAAATTCTACCCATAATCCCTTAACTAGCAACATTTGTATGTTTGTATTCCCTTCAAAATTGGTATTTATGTCAACACAGTCGCAATAATTAATGTTGTGAATGAATTCCTTTTTACGCTTATTTCATAATTTTTCTAATTGTTTTTGTATATGTCAAAATGTTTAATTCTATTAGCTTTAAACAGAATATGAAGATTAATTCATTTCTTACCTTAAATGAAATTTCCTAGCTCTAATAATAAGGAATATAAAAATGGAGACCTACAATTTTAACCTGGAAATAGAGATAACACTGGTTTGCTTTCTAAAGATGCTCTTCTTTCAGGAGACACAAAAAAGCTTCATTGGTCTTTGCTTACTTGAATGCAGTGATTAAGCAGCAAAAGATAATGATCCCAGTTTTACAGGCTGACAAACTATGGTATTCATAAAATTTCTGACTTTCTTGAAAACACCTGGCAGGTTAGTTGGTACTAAAACCATTTTTTAAAGAAAATCTACATTTTATCTGTTTGCATTGAGCTATGAAACTTTTTTAAACCTTAACCTGGGTTTGGTTTATATGCAAACTCAAAGTTAGAAGATATAATCAACATTATAATAACAATAATGGTGATTTTCTCTAAAACTGCATGAAGGGGAGGTTTTGGATATAAGGACAGTAATGACCCTGCATCACTTACGAGTTCTTCACCTACTACCAAATGTACCAGCTCTAAAGCTCTTGCCCCCACCCCGCCCAAGATGACAGCAGGTTTCATACCAGCACATCAAAAAACTATTACAAGTTTTATAGGGAAAGCTATACTTTAAACTACTTTTCAAGTGTTCTTACTCTGCTCATTATTTTTTGAGAGACAGTAAAGAGCCATAAGGACCTTCCATGCAGAGGAAAACTTAATTATACAGAAACAGAGGGAGCTGGTTAACTCTGTGTAAGTGAAAACCTTTTTTATGTCAAACCACATAGTGGATGGATCCTAAGTCATTTGGAGGGTTCATTCTCACTGTGTAGGCAGACAAGGTGTAGGACAGGAGCTGACAACCTTCCCAGTGCAAGGTAAGAAACGGCCAACCCCTTTTCCTTTTTTACTCCCAATGCAGTAATGGGAATTGTGGGGCGTGGTAGTTCTCTCAAACTGGAAGACAAGAGAGGTGTAAACTGTAGAACCATAGGAGATTTTCAGCTTGTTTTGCTATGATTTGACCTTTCCTTTCTCTTTGAAATGAAAAGAGCCTTGTTATTTCTGATTATAAAAGCAATACCTGCTTGCCATTAAAAGAATCAGATAATACAGACAACTGGAGAAATGAAAGTAAAGACTGTCTATAATCTTTCCACCCAGAGATTAACTACTCAATGTCTTAATACATATCCTTCCAAAATTATTTCCACTCCATATGCACACAACCATGTTATTGCCTTTTTTTTTCTTCAGAAAGTAAAATCAATTGTAAACTCTAGGGTAACCACTAAAAAAAATTCTGCAAAAAGTTTAAAAGATATGCTTAGAGAGGAGATAGAACAGAATCCTATAAAATGTTCACTTAAAAACCATAGAAGAAGGGGTGCCTGGCTGGTTCAGTCAGTTGAGTGACTTACTCTTGACTTTGGCTCAGGTCATGATCTCAGGGTCCTGAGACTAAGCCCTACATCAGGCTCTGTGCTCAACATGGAGTCTGAGGATTCTCTCCCTTGCCCTCTGCCCCACCTTGCCCTGTGAATGCAAGGGCACACACATGCTCTCTCTCTCCCAGAAAGAAATCTTAAAAAAAAAAAAAAAAAAACCCACCACAGAAGGAAGAGAAGAAGGGGCACCTGAGTGACTCAGTTCAACGTCCACCTTCAGCTCAGGTCATGATCCCAGGATTGTGGGATCGAGCCCCATGTTGGGCTCCCTGCTCAGCAGGAGCCTGCTTCTCCCTTTCTTCCATGCTTGTGCTCTCTCTCTCTCTTTCTTTCTCTCTCAAATAAATAAATAAAATCTTTTAAAAAGGGGGTGGGGAGAAACAAATAGAAAAGTTACAAACATAGTAGATACTAAGGTGACTATATCAATAATTACTTCAAATGGGACTCGTGTCAATACACCAATTAAAAGATACAGCTTAACAGATTAGATTTTAAAAAAGAGATCCAAATACACATGGTCATTAAAGATAAAACAAAACAAAACAAATATACATGGTCTATGAGAGACCCACTGTAAACATAGACTTAGGTTAAAAACAAAGTAAGAAAGAAACTGAGATCAAAGCTGTATGGTGCTCTGAGATGTTTTCTACCTTGTTTTGAAGATAAGCACAGAAAAAAAAACTGATTGGGACACCTGGGTGGCTCAGTAGTTGAGCGTCTGCCTTTGACTCAGGGCATGATCCCAGAATCCTAGGATCGAGTCTTACATCTGGTTCCCCACAGGGAGCCTGCTTCTCCCTCTGCCTATGTCTCTGCCCCTCACTCTGTGTCTCTCACGAATAAATAAGTAAAATCTTAAAACAAAACAAAACTCAATCTATTGAGAAATTCTGTAAAGTTCTCAATATATATATAATTTCCCTAATACATATAAACGATGCCCAATATTTCAAAATGTTGACTTATTTATACTATTTGAGGAATACAGAATTGCATATTATTTGAACTCACAAATTAATGATCACTGAACACTTAATGCCCACATTTCTCCCTAATCTTGCTTATATCTCACAAACAAAAATCTGCTGACCATAACACAGCTGATTTCCTTTCTTTAAGATGAGCTCTCACTTCTTGTTTCTAGATGTAGAGAAATATTAATAAATGTTTTTATTCCTATCCAAGGATGTGTGTGTATGATATATAGTGACTGTAGCAGATTCCTTTTTCCATGTAGTTCAATGACCAACATGAGCTGTTAAACTTTTCTTACTAGCAAAGTTATGAAATAATTCACTGATCTGGAATATTTCAGTTGAAATGCTATATGTTGGTCTTCATCTAGTCTTCCTGAATTGAATATCCAAAAAAGGCATCTTGATCCTTGCATGTCTAGCATGCCCATACTAATCAAATACATGGAACCTCCTAGGCGGTCTAACCGCTAATACATGGAAGTGGAACCTCCTAGATGTATTAGCGGTTAGACCATGACGATTTCACATATGCTAAATGCGTGTTTGTGGATTTCACATACATACCCCAGCTCCTCATGTTAAAAGTGAAAAAAGCATTCGATTTGATTTTCCGAGGTCGGAAAAAAATGACTGAAACTTTTCCCATTGTGTGATGATCCTGGAATCTTTGATCTCTACTACTCTAAGTTCACAGTCAGGCTACTTAGTTTATTTTGAGAAAGCAAATCCTTCCTGTTGTTTCTCAGGAAATGGAAGAACACATTTATAGACTATGTTTTAACTTCACATTTAAATGGCTTTAATTTTTTTTTAACTATGTTTCACTTTGAAGAATATTTAATTATATGGAGAAGTTTAGGCTTTCGGAGAGAAACTAGAGCAGTGGGGTGGAGAGAGAATACTATTCTCAGACTTAAGCTAAAAGGGTGAATTAAAAAAAAAAAAAAAAAAGGTCTCACGCAAACTGTTACACCCTGTTTTCTTCCTGTGAAGAATTTTCCAAGCATTAAGTTGTGTAAGAGCTTAATGAGGAAAAAAGGAAATGCCCAAGTTTCTCTCAAATATATAACAGCACAGAGAAAGATGAAGGGTTTACTTTTCTAAAAGGGTGTCCTATTACCTGTTTAGGCTCATTAAATTATTAACAATAATCTCTAGAGCCACTCACCTGATCTGGATTCATTTTTTTAATGCCAGCCACACCTCTGGGGCTTTAAGAGGACATCCACGTTCTCAACAGGAGGCACAGACAGTTTAAATGGCTTTGAAAAGTAAACCTTCCGGAGGAAGAACATACCCTACACTGGGCCTTAAATGATGAAATGCTCCAAACTGTTTCTGGCTGCTCGACCAGCAAAGAAATCGAGGTGTAGGGAAGGAGATGGAAAGGAGAAAAGCCTTTTGATGTAAGATGCTAGAAATAATGCTTAGCCTTCCTCCAACTGTTGAATTCTCTTCTACAATGCGACGTATCTGAGGAGGAGGGAGCCGTAAACCCAGTGGAAACAAAACGCAGTCCTACAAGGGAAAGGAATGGCTCGGATGACAGATGCCAAGCGCACCGCCCTCGAGACGGCCTGGGAGTCTCGGGGAGCCTTGGCGCGCCCACGGCGAACCCACCCCGTCAGCGCCCCGCACGCCCCGCCACAGCCTGCTCCGGCTCCCCTTTTCCGACGTGCTACCAGGTGCAGTCTGGCAGCGGCCGCTGGCGCGCTCGTGACAGCTGGCCTGGCCTCGTGCTGTCGCCTCCCCAAAGGCGCTGGGTGAGCTGCCATCAGCGCAGCCCATGAACGGTCAGTGGCAGGAAGGCCGCTACTGTCCCTCCCGGGTCCGCTCACTGAGCTCTACTAGTGAGCAAGCCTCGCGGCCGCTCCGGGCGCACAGGAGACTCGAGGACCGAAAGGGGAGGACCGTGGGGCCCCGTGAGATCAGCTGATCCCCAAGGCCCTCTCCCCTTAATGGAGAACTCAGACCAGGACTGGCCTCCGCTGACGTCCAATCTCGTCCAATCTCTTCACTCCTCCTCCCTTCCCGGCGTCTTTAAGTGTCCTGAAATCACCATCCAAACCTGACATTTCAGGCGAGGCCTTTGTGTTTTATTTCAAAAGGCCGTTCAGGATATCCCTTGTACTCTGTCACCAGGGAAAGCTCCCACCATCAGCACCGACTGGCGGCCGACAAAGCCCCGAATGGGCCCTCGATGATCCCCAACCACGATGCGTCCTGCCTCAATCAGTGAGTCCCTTCTCCAAGTCTGCGGTTACTAACTCTCAACGGTCTCCCCAAGGCCCCTTCACTCCCAGCGGATTCCAAAGGCTCCTTCTTTACTGAGAAAACCCAAGCCTTCAGGAATGAACTTCCTCCCTTCCTTCTCCGCCCGCACACTCCTCTACAGGCACCCACACCTTCTCTTCCTCTCCTGCCCCAAAGGAATCAATGTCCCTGTTCCCTCTCAAGATACCTCCTTTGACCGTGCTTGCACTCCAGATCTTGACCAGAACTGTTTTGGGGTTTTTTTTTGTTTTTGTTTTTTCCTGGAGCCTTCCTGCATCAATTATCCTCTCTCCTACCTTTAGTCACTCCCTCTCCACTATTCTCAAACAAGATACAACTCCGAGACATGCCTGCACACCCAAAAATATTCCTTCGTGGACAGACGTGGACATATACACACTCCAATTGGTGCTCCCGTTCTCAACACCTACTCTTTGCTCACCTGCGACCATGCAGACTTAGATTTAAGAACTCTTCTGACTACTGAATACCAACTACAGGCTCCCACTCCCAATCTCTGCTCTACCTGACCTTCCTGTGGCCTCTGACAGACCCGAGAGCTTTTCCCTATTTACCACCTAGGTGGCTTTGCTTACCGGGGCTTTAGAGAGCTTATCTGTAAAAGCCAAATAACAATAATTGCTTCAGGGGATATTGCCCAAAGGACTGTATGACAATATATTGAAACAAAACAAAAACCCTAGTGATCAACAGTCCCACTAGTTTTGTTTGTATCTTTTCCTGATCCTTCTTTCTCCTCTAGTCTGCTGGGTCTTTGGTCACTGGGGCCATCCGTGGGTGGTCTCAGCTACATTCATGGCAACAACCAGCCATTCCAGTCACTCCTCAAAACACATCTTCGACCCTGACTTCTCCCTGGGGGCAAGGCCTCTCAAGATCAACTCAGTGTCCCAGGGGCACCCCAACTTAAGTTCACACTGATCTCATTGCTCTCTCTCCAAAAGGCTCCTCTCATATTTTCCATTCTGACTAATGTCACCTTCAGACAGTGAATCTTCCAGAAACATCAAGAGTCCTCTTTCCTATGTCTTCTTCTTCCCCTCCCACTTCCCATTCAGTCAGCAACCAATTCTCTCTCCTAAATGAGTCTCAAACCCATTTTCTCTTTTCCTCCCCCACCATTGTCACCATACTTTGAGTCCTCACTTTCTATCTGGATCGTTTTAATAGCCACCAGACTTCTCCCTGCTTCCTTTCCATATATCTTAAGACCATGGTTTAAACATTTATTTCACCTCTGGTGATTTCACAATGCTATCAGGAAAAAACCCACACTTCCAGAAATAGCAGGTGTGGCCCTAGACATGGCTGGATCAAGAACCTAGACTAAGATGCAGCGCCCCTTCTTCCCTCTGCACCACGACCTCTCTGCACCAGTCACTCACACCCTGTTCCTCGTGCACTGAGCTCTTCTGGGCTCTGAACCTGGGCTCTTTTTTCTGTTTTTTTCTCTCCTGCTCAGCCTAGTAAATAATCCCATCTCTCTAATAATCACCAAAATCACCTCCTTCATGAATTCTTTCCTCATGGACAAGAAAGAACAAATCACTGCCTCCTTTATGTCTCTCTGTTATTATTTATCACAACATGTTGCTGTAGAGTGCCTCACATTCTAAGTCTCAGTTAATGATTTATGTGTCTATCTTCTGAGGTCAGGCACTGTGTCATATTCACAGTGTATCTTCAGAACTTAGCACAATGACTGGTACACAACAGGTAGGAGGAAGAGAGATAAGGGAACTAAGAGTTAGTAGTTTGGAGCCCAGCAAATGTCTGTCGAATGGATGAAGTAGCTTTGCTGTCAATTATATTAGAATAACTGAGTAAGAGAGGAGGCTGGTAAGACAGGTGGATCTGACAGCTGGTGAGGTGAGCATAAAGGAACCTGAATGAGAAATGGAAAATGTCAGCACTGATGAAGACCTCTCCTGAGTATATAAGTTCAATCAGGTCAGTAGCTGGGGTTGTTATAATCAAACTTAGGTGAATACCTAATAAATCCTGTTTAAAGCATACTGGGAGAACAACTCTAACAGCCCAAGGACATGGTCTTAGCTGTCTAAACAGGTTTTAGACTTTAAACATTCTACATTATACTTTTATTGGACTTTGTGGAAGCTTACTAAATTTCAGTAGTTAGACTGCAACCCTCCCCTACATACATAAAACACCTTAAGATCTCCGGATGAAAGAAAATTAAAATATAGCCTATCATCCATACAATGCTACAACTAATGGCCATGGGGAGCATCTTTGGTCCAGACAACCATGTCATGCAATATCTATTTTGAGACCACAGTTTGTCCCCCACAGTAATTTCAAATTTATTTATAATAATAAGCCATGTTATATACAACATGGTTTCCTGCCATTTTATCAACTATGGAAAAAAGACACTATTATTTTGCGTAGGCATACAAATGCCTGTTTATCGAACCAAGTGATCCAGCATTCAGGGTGGAATGAGACCAAGTGAACTGAGAAGAGAGTGGAGAGAAGCGAACTTGGAGAATTGGAGAAAATCAAGCCAAAATTGGCCATGTTTTCCCAATAATAAAGAGACATCTATAATTAACAGGCTTTCAAGGCTGTTCAGCCATGTGTTACAGCATCACAACTCATAAAACATTCATTCAAAAGCCATACCAGGAACGCACATCCTAGCTCTATAAGCACATGCAGAGCACTGAATAGAGAGAAGCCTTTGAAGTGAGATACCCCCCTGCCCTACAGAGATGACCAAGTGTGGAGGGAGCCATATTGCTAAAAATGAAGAAATAAAGAAAACTGAGAAGGAAATGTAATACTAGAGATGTTAAAATTAAAATATGTTATTACATAAATACAGAATGTTCCTAGTGAAGTAAACACATTTCTAGAAAATGTTTGCAGGTGTAAAGAGTTAACGAACATGCAAGTAACAGCAAGAAATCTACCTAACACAATCTATTTTTAAACTTTCAAATTTATATTAATCTTGGCAATAAGATCAAGTTATATAAATGCATATGTATCAAGACATATTTCAAAGCCATAATACTTTATTTTTCTTAAAGATATTATTTATTTGAGAGAGAGAAAGAGAGCGTGTGAGCAAGGGCAGGATAGAAGGAAAGGGAGAAGCCCACTCCCAGCTGAGCAAGGAGCCTGACATGGGGGCTCCATCTCAGGACCTCGAGATCACAACCTGAGCCAAAGGCAGATGCTTAATTGACTGAGCCATCCAGGCACCCCTAAAGCCACAGTAATTTAAAAAGTGTATTAATGACCCAGGAGCACACAAATAAGCCACCTAAACAAACAAGAGTTCTCAGAAAGAGATCTATATAAATGTATACTTACATACTAGAAGTAGAGAAAGAGGATTATTTCATAAATAGTATTGGTGAAACTGGCCAACAATATGACCAGTTTTTTAAAAATTTTTTTAAAGATTTTATTTATTTATTCATAGAGACACAGAGAGAGAGAGGCAGAGACACAGGCAGAGGGAGAAGCAGGCTCCATGCAGAGAGCCCGATGTGGGACTCGATCCAGGGTCTCCAGGATCATGCCCTGGGCTGCAGGCGGCGCTAAACTGCTGCACCACCAGGGCTGCCCATGAACAGTTTTTTAAAAGTAAAAATGGGTTTCTACCTCATAGCTTCAATTCCAAATAAAACTCAAGAGTAAAGCTATAAAATTAATAAAGTGAGGAAAGACTAAACTCTAAGCCTAGAATAGGGAAGGATTCCTGAAGTAACTCAATGCACAGACCACAATAATATCAAAAACCAATGGGATTCACCTACATTAAAATTAAAAATTATATTGTTGATGAAAGTCACCACAGACAGTTAGTAGGCAAGTGACATATTGGGAGAAAGTGTTCACAATACCTAAAGCTAAGAAGGGTTTAGTTTCTAGAATATACAGAAATGCCAGAAGAACGCTTTCAAGGAACTTCTGGCCAGAAAGAGGGAAGAGACCCGATTCACAGAAAAGGGAAACTGAATTAAGTAAATTGAAGAGATGCTCAACCTCACTTGTCATCATAAAAAGGCAAAATTAAACTATGAAGTACAAGTAACATCCATCAGATTGGCAAAAATCAGGAAATTTGTTAAGAAAAAAAGAAATCATCATGCAGTACTAGTGGAGATACTGTTCACTAAGACAACAACCTGTAGAGCTCCTAGGAAAATCAGTACACTTAGAACCTAAGATCCAGCAATGCTGCTTATGGGCAATATTGCCTCAAGAAACTATCACCAACAGATTCAATATATCTAGGCTCCTTAGGGGGAAAAAAAGCATACATATTACATGAAAGCCAAAAATATTTATAAAATGTTTTTTATAAAATTTCTAAAAATGTTGACTCATACCATGATGTCCCTCTCCCCCCCTCCTTTTTAAGATTTTATTTATTTATTCATGAGAGACACAGAGAGAGGCAGAGACACAGGCAGAGGGAGAAGCAGACTCCATACAGGGGCCTGACGTGGAATTCGATCCCGAGACTCCAAGATCACGCCCTGGGCTGAAGGCAGGCACTAAACCGCTGGGCCACCCCGGGATCCCCTATGTCCCTCTTTCCTAACACATATTCTCTATGGGTATAACTTAACCCTTACTGAAAAGATAAAGTGAAAGGTAAGACTAAGCAGAGTTCTATCATTTCTTTTCCCCAGTGAGGTTAAGGACAGACAAAAAAGCAGATATACAGGAGGGAGTGTTTGAGCATGGGGAATCAAAAACAGTCCAGGCCTTAGCTAGTTTCTGTACACTGGATAAGTTACAATCTCTGCCCACCTCAGTTTCTTCACTTATAAAACAGGGATGTTACTCACCCTGCACAACACTGGGAGGATTAGAGATAATCCAAGTAAAGTGTCTGACTCACATGAGGTGTTCAATAAATAGGAAGTGACTTTTTCTTTCTTTCTTTTTTTTTTTTTTTTTTTTTTAAGAGTAACCCTGGAACCCTTGGGTGGCTCAGGGGTTGAGTGTCTGCCTTTGGCTTGGGCCGTGATCCCAGGGTCCTGGGATCGAGTTCCTCATCAGGCTCCCTACAGGGAGCCTGCTTCTACCTCTGCTTAAGTCTCTGCCCCTCTCTCTGTGTGTCTCTCATGAATAAATAAATAAAATCTTAAAAAAAAAAAAAAAAAAAAAACCATGCACTAACCCTAAGAGATTTTGGTGCTCAGCCTCCCCTGTCTTAAACAGAATACCAAAACTACCAAAACTATAGCAACAGGCATGGAAACCAAAGAGGCTGATTCAATAAGAATTTATAGGACTTTTTTTCCCACTACAGAATAGAGATAAATAATATATCTTTCTACATACTTATCAAAAATGGTAAAGGTTACGGTTGGGAGGAAGCTTCTTTTAGCTTCTGTGAAATGAATATAAGGCTGCTGCTGGGTGTACTTAAGACAGTGGTGATTATGCAACTGGTGTCAAGAGTCCTGACTCAACAAACATTAAGGAAGGGGCATTCATAGAAGTAATGTAGGCAAAATGTTCTTAGAAGACTTGCAGTTATCTGCAATGGAGTAATTCTAAGACCTCAAAGCAGACAATGGAAAACAATTAACCTTGAAACAAAATCAGATCCAAAGTCAGGACGTTACACATCATCTATTTAATGGACACCAAAGGGGAAAAATCTCTACCTGTGAATCTTGATAATCTGATGGTGAGCGTACTATACATTTAAATTACCACCTCAGCATTTCCAGCCTGGAACAGTTGTTTACTTCAGCCCTGATTTCCAAACCTACGGACTTCAGGGTCCTGGCGGAAGTGAGCATATATACTACTACTTTATAGAAACAGGAAGATGCTGTTATAATAATGTGGTCATTATTTACAATATGTACTCAGTTGAATGATATTAAATAGTACCTGTGTCACAAAATATTAGCAATCATCAGAAACAAGAAGTAAAACTCTAAGCATGTCAAAGTCTTTGAAATCTTTAAGTATTAATAAAAGCTTCCCAATTTTTGTAAGGGTTGAGAAATGCTGCTCTAAAGGTTACAATTTTCAATAAAAGACAATTTTTATTTTATACTAGACATGAAAAAAAAATGAATGAAAATCCTAACACATTTATCTCCACCCCTAGTCCTCTCTTGGTCATAAACTTTTCCTTGGCATTTAACATCAAAGCATGTTATGCTTTAATTCCTATTCACAAGCCACTGTAACTGTCCCAAACAGAAATGGCTGTGCATGGTGTATTAAGAAAACATACATACTTCATTCCTCACTTATAAAACAAAAATCACTCACTTTATCTCTTTCCTCCCCCATCTTCTCCCCTTCTCCTGATACTCTGACACAATTCTAAGGAGGAGAAGTTATAGATCATGACAGATATTCCAACTGTTGCAGAGAAAATAAATCCTTTATCCAGCATTTCCCAGTGAAAATATATTCCCCATTTTAATTTATATTCTCAATGCAACATAAGATATTAGCTAAAGAGAGGCTTAACTTTAAGCATTGCAAAGATAAGAAAAATAAACTTACTTCCATCAAGGGAATATTACAAAAATACTTAATCTATAAGGTGTATATGGGTTTTCCGATTTCTTTCTATAACATGACCTTTTCTTTCTTTCTTTTTTTAAAGTAATCTCTATGCCCAACATGGAACTCGAATTCACAACCCTGAGATCATGCCCTACCCAATGAGCCAGCCTGGTGCCTCTGTAATATGACCTTGTTAGTGGGTATCCCGAACTGGAATAGGGAAGCTGGAGGGCTTTTATGGTGGTGGTATGGTATGTATGGTAGTGGGCTCTACAGAGTCACACACATCATTTTTTAATATATTATTTCTTTCCTGGGACATAAAGTGTTCTAGGGGTAAACCAGAAGTACTACCTTTTTTATTCTAAAATGATACAATATGCCAATCTGACCCTTCAAAAAGATACTGTTCACTAACACCTGATACAAGGTATCTATAAATTAAAATATGTCATTGGAATTTTGGCAGCGGAAAATAAATCACATTGATGCAAACACAGCTAAATCTAGTCACTAATACAGAGGAAGTGTAAATTACAAATGTGGAGGAGGGGGTGGAAATCACCACAAAGAAACCTCTGACCTCTAGGTGGAGAGAGTGGGAAAAGATGGGAAGATGTAGTAGCCTCAAGTCAGTGTTAGCTCTCTTGGAATGGCAAAAGACCCCTGAATCAGCACTGCCATCTCTTCCTCAGGTTGCAACTTTCCAGATTACAGAAGAGCCAAGGGCTGTAAATCAAAAGAGTGTTGAAGTCCGAGCATCTTCATTTACCAACATGACCACTGACAAGTCACATTTCATAAGCCTCAGTTTCTTCTCTCCATAAAATGGAGTAAATGAGTTCTATTTCACCAGACTATTAAAGGGAATAACAAATTATAAATGAGATCTAGCAAATGTGCTCTGTAAACAGAAAATGCGGATCCTAAGATCAGTTATCATTATTCCTGGGTTATTACTTAATAATTATGAAATTCGGCCAGGGTGGGAATAAATCCTGTTTCTATACAGGGTACACATTTGGAGAGTCACAAAGGCTGCTGAAGCAGAATGACTGATGCTGAAGTAAGTCCTCAAGTAAATTAATGAACCAGGGTGCCAAGGGTATACTCCGGTATAAAAAGGGAGGCAAAGTACTATGGTTATACAGGTCTTTCAAGAGTCTCTCTCACTGACAAATTGTGTTCACTTTTAATCTTGTCATATGTTTGGCAAAAGAGGCATAAACACAGACATATCACAATGAAATTCAAATTTAAGAAGTCCACGTCCATCTATCTAGAAAAAGAGGAAATTAATTGCTCAGTTCTTATAGTGTATCTTGGCTATTTACTGCTAACACAATTATGGCAATTATCGATATTATCGCAATGCTTAAAGCAGCTGCCTTTTAAAAGAGACTAAGTTCTGAAGGACTATTGGAATAATGGGATCACGGAATTCAAACCACTACTGACGGAGGGGGGCGGGGAAGAGAGGGAGAGGGCAGTACAAATTCATTAGGCTATCTGACTACAAAAGATTTTCCTTTCAAAGCAAAATTAGGTAGGAAATATATTTTATTACAAAAAGCAAAAAAAAAAAAAAAAAACAAAAAGCACACGTTAGAATCACGTAGCCTGCATCTGACATCATAAATTTAAATCTACAACGGATCCCGCTTCGGGATGAGGCCTGGCCACCCAGTAAGGTGAGGGAGCTAACCGCACAGGGTGGCGGCATTCCGCATATTCCCTCTGCGGAAAGGGACCCTTCCTCGCAGCATCCCGCTTTCCCCCCCCATTTGTTCGCATCCCTTCTTCCAAAATAAAAGAGCAAGAGGAGCTTTCACACTGTTCAAACACTGCATTTGAGGCCAGTCTTCCCCTGGAGCTGATTCTTCTCAACCGTCCAACCTCCCTTGGTGACCCTCCACCAGACGGGAGTTTCACCAGGTGGATAAATATAGGCAGAGAAACAAGGCCAGGCTTTCATTAGGGGAGAAGTCCATCTGACTTGGGCTGCGGAGACCGGAGCTGCCGGGGAAACCAAGCCGCACGGGCCGCGCCTCACACCCGTCGGGTCCCCAGCAGTGTCCTCCCCACCTGGGAGCCGGAGCGGCCCAGATGCCCGCGCACGCGAACGCGAACGCGAACGGTCTACCCGGGGACTCCGGGAAAAGTCACTCTCCGCTTTGCTCTGATGGGAAACGGAATATGATGAATAAAGATGTCTGGCTCCTACCTTTAATACACCTCCTGTCTGAGCACGGCCCGGCTGAGAAGCCGCAACCGGAGCTCCAACAAGCCAGACACCAGACTAAACACCTCGGCACCGGCTGCCCTTTCCAGCGCGCCGCGGCATCACTAATTCCCTTAATTCCCTCCGTTCCTGGAAGTCTGGTTCCCCCTCATCGCCCCCTCCCTTCAAAAAAAAAAAAAAAAAAGAATTAGAAGAAGCAGCCAACAGAGTGGGGCTGTGCTGCAGGGGTGCAATTTCCGAGCCCGGGCACCGAGACTGTCGCTCCCCTTCCCCTCTGTCTCCCCCTGGGTCCCCACTTGCAGGCACCACTTTTCCTTCCGCGGAGGAGGAGGAGGAGGGGGAGGGGGGGAGGAGGCGGCGGCGGCAGCGGCGGGGAGGGCGGCGAGGGCAGCCGGGAGCTCGGGGAGGGCTCCCGGGCTGCACGAGCGAGGGGGGCAGGTCCCGGCGGCCGCCCCCTCCCCTCCCCTCCTCTGCTCCCCTCCCCTCCCCACCCCTGCGGAGACCCCTGCGCGGGGCTGGACGGCTGGCTGCGCGGCCCCCCCGGCCCCCCCGGCCCCCCGGGCACCCCCGGCCCGCATGCTCGCGGGCGGACCCCACGCACCTGGACCCGGCGGCCACCCTGCTCCCTCAGGGCGCTCTCCGGGGACTCGGCTTCAGCGGGGAGGGGCGCTCCGCAGGCAGGACCCGGCGGCGGCGGCGGCGGGGACCTCACTCCTCCATCCCGGGACCGGCGGCACGTTACAGGCGGCCGTGCACTTCCTGTTTGAAGGCACAGGGGAGAGAAAGCGAGAGACCCGAGGTCGGCGGAGTGCAGGGCGCAGCCCCGGCAGCGAGCACGGGGGGCTCCGGGTTGCATAACTCCGGCCGCCCCCGCCCCCGCCCGCCGCCCCAGCCGCCCCCCCCCCCCCCCCCCGCGGAGGCCTCGCAGCCCTTCCGTTTCCAGCCCCGCCGCGCCCTCCCCTCCCGACTGTACCGAGTCGAGGGACCGCGCGCTTCCTCCCCGACTCGGCCTCGTGTCGTCCTTTCCTCTCCTCCCCGCCCCCGCCCGGGAACAGAATCGCCGCGGGGAAGGTGTGAAGACGGGGACCGAGCCTTTCCAGGGGAGTGGAGGCTGGATTTATGCAAAATTGTAGAGTGAACAGCCACATCCCAGCACATCCACTCCGCTCGGCAACTGGAGGCGCCCGGGATGGGAGATCACTCGTGTGGTGCCGGCTGCCTCCGAGGAAGGAAGCGCGCACGCAGCCGCCTGCCCTGGGTGCTGGGGGGGGGGGGTCTCTACTACGAGCAACCCCATGGAGCAACCCCATCCGCAGTCCCCAACACTGCATATCCCAGCTCCACGCAGATGATAACGGCATAGTGTATTGTCTCAGAAAACAAGTTCTTTCTTTGTGCTTATGAAATCACAGAGCGGTTCGGGAATCCGGAGTTTGGGTTCCCTCATTAGCCTCCCACTTAAGGTGAACTTCAGGGTAGGGTAGCGTTTAAGAGACAGTAGACAGATGGCTTAGGAATCTGCCATATGCAGAGCGCGCCAGCTCCAGGAGTTCCTATGTGTGTGCAGTGCCGGGTTTCTGGGCTTCCAGGTGTGGACGGCTTCACCTGTACCCTGCCTGCCCTTGCACACGAATCTCTCTCTCGGATCACCTACAGGGCACCTACAGGACGGTCTGAGATAAACAGCTCTTTTTGTCATCAAGCTGATGGCTTAAATAACAGTTATTCGTGTGTCAAAACTCAGCATGCAGAGTAAGATAATTATGCTCCATGAAAAACCGAATTTGGACGAAAGTAGAAATTAATCAACGGACGTTAAGCTCCTACTCTGCGCTAGACGGCATCTCATTCTAATCTGCTCTTAGTTTTAACATTTCCCAACAGATCTACAAATGTCCTATTCTCATATTCCCCACTGAGGAAACAAGGTCAGAGAAGTTAAGTAACTGTCCTGATGTCTCAGCTAGAAAGTGGTCAAATGGAGAGTTGAATAACAGGTCTTTCCTAAGTATAAAATCTGGGCCATTTCCTCTACACTCTGCTAATTCTCAAAACAATAGTGAATCCTGGGAGAAAAATCAAGCCCAGCGACCATCTGTGATCCATTTCTTCATCTCTAAATGATCCTGCAATTTCCATGCTGTAACCGGGTTGAACTAGCCAGGGTCCTTACCCACCTCAGTAGTATGTACCTTGATTACCCGAGCAGAGGACACCATGCTCTTTCCTACTATCTACTACTGGCTCTTTCAGCCTTTTCAGAATTACTCAGTGGCAAAAGTTCAAAAGGTTCTAGGATAGCCTCTCTTATGCCAAGGTACAAAGTCTGAGCAAGTTTAGAACCTAATCGGCTGACTAATATTTGTTCCCTGAATTCTTTTTCACTAACTGGGATTTTTTTTTTTTTTTAAAGAGGGCAAACAAAACAAAACAACACATACACACATGACCTCAACTTTTAGTAAAACTGTCGAAATTCTCTTATTTTCTATTTCCTTCTGCTTCAGCCCTTAGCTCACACTCACCTGTCAGTAGCATGCTATTAGCCTCCTGACAAGCCAAGAAGCAAAGCACATGCAAAAAGATGATTGAGAACCTTGGCAATGCAAGACCCCAGAGGCTTGCTGAAGTGAGTGCTTTCATCCTGTGTCCAGATGAACTGCGTCTCACTTGCCCTTTGCCTACCCACTCACTGAGGAGCACACCGTGGAGCTGTAGATTGTGCAGGTGAATGGCAAGGGCAGTCCAAGTGCAGCAGCAGGGTGGGGGTGGGGTGGGGGGCAGAGATATAGTCCCAATCATCGGGCACGCTCAGTGTAATGAGGGCTTATTGCTGAAATCTTCCTGAGGGCTCTCAGCATCCTTTTAGGGTCCAGCTCTGCATCGGCTGCCACCTTTACCTTCTCACAGTCCCTTGCTTCCCTGGACTTGTCTGTCAACTCTTCATCTCTTTTCACAGACTTAATGTTTTTTCTCAAAGCACTGCCATCCCCCCCCCCCCCCCACACACACACACAAAGTACATGGTGGGAGGGAAGCAGAAAGGAAGGCATGTAGCTCAAAACTTCTCTCACTTCTCTCTCATCTAAACAGCCCTGTCAATAATTACCATGTTTTTGAGGATGCAATTCTGTTTTAAAATACGTTTTGGAAAAAATTAATTAATTAATTAATTAATTAATTAATTAAAATACATTTTGGTATCCCTGTCTTCATTTCTGTTACTCATTATAACTCCAAGAGCCTAGACGGAAAACCTCTGAAGAAAAAAGAAACTCTTAAGAAAAACCAAAGGAAATATGCTTAAATTAACCTGCATGGATCCCAAAGTATACAGTTTGGATAATACATACGACATTCCTACAGGCAGGTTTCCTAATAGCTACAAGGTCTAAGTATCATATCACACTTTCAGCTGTACTTTTCATCATTTAGCTATTCTCCTACACCTTCTGTGTTTCATAGAGAGGTGTTTCTACCTTACAACTACTGAGGTAAAAAAAAAATTAGGGGACGCCTGGGTAGTTCAGTGGTTGAGCGTCTGCCTTTGACTCAGGGCCTGATCCCGAGGTTCCAGATCGAGTCCCACATTGGGCTCCTGCAGACAGCCTGCTTCTCCCTCTGCCTATGTCTCTGCCTCTTTCTGTCTTTGTATCTCATGAATAAATAAATAAAATATTTTTAAAAAATTAAAATCACAACCTCCTAGGAAGAGAAAAATATGCTCCCTAGCAGGTATAAATCATACCACAAGAGATACAACTGATTTTAGAAGAATACTGAAAGTTCATTTTCAAAAGTCTCCACTTCTGGGGCACCTGGTTTGTGTTGGTCAGTGGGTTGAGCATCTTCCTTTTTGGCTCAGGATATGATCCTGGAATCCTGGGATCGAGTCCCACATCAGGCTCCCCACAAGGAGCGTGCTTCTCCCTCTAAGTTTCTGCCTCTCTCTCTCTGTGTCTCTCATGAATAAATACATAGAAATACATAGAAAGAAGAAAAAGAAAGAAAGGAAGCCTCCACTCCCTAAGTTCAGCAGTCTGTGGATGAAGATGGCAATACTGTAAAAGCCATTTTGGAGGCTCCAAATTAAGTGACAAGAGATAGCTTGTCTGAGGACTAACAGGTGTGGAGGAGGAGACGATATACCCATTATCTTAAATGATGCCGCTTATCTTTCTTCATCTTAAAAAAGAAAAAGACCCTACTTTGGTGGTTAAAAATGTTTGCCACAGATTTCTTTGTATGAGAATTCTTGGTCATTATTACAGCTGGATTTTACAAACAAGAAAACGAAAATTGACAAGCCGTCTGGCTTACCTAAGAGATTTGCCTCTCTGCCCTAGCAGCCTTTACATCAGTGTCCTTGTCTGTCTGCACTTCCAGGAGGCACATGCAACAGGCTTTTCTGTAAAGGAGGTCTCTGGCACTCACACTCACCTCCTAGCCTCTGCAAAACCTGGGCCATGGCTTTCAAGGAAGATGTTCTCGGAGCCAACTGGCTGGCTTGATTGGCATTTACCCACAGTGGTTATTAGCCATTTTCAAGAAGCCAGAATGTCATTTCCCATGGCAAAATAACAGCAGAGGGGTGCAAATCATTTTTTTAAAAATTGGCCAGCAAGACAGTGTAGGGTCCCTTCTGGGCACAGAGTTTCCTGGCTTTGAACAAGCTGAGAAGGAAAGCACTGCTTAGAGCACTCCATAGCATGACTTAGAAGACCCAGCTATAGGGCAGAAACACAGGGTCAGGGTGATTAACAGGCCTGAGCTGGTATATCTCAAGACTTAGTGCCTCAGTTTCCCCAGCTTCTAATCACACATATGAAGCCACCTGCGCTGCACAGAATTAGTGACTTTACCTGGGACGCTCACATGCCTTGCCCCCCTGTTTGCAGAACTGCTTTTTCAGGGAAGAGTCATTATCACTGTGTGAGAAGAAGCAGTGCAGCTCACAGATGTTAAGTCATTTTCTCAAAGCAGCAGGTAATGGAGCTAACCTCACCCTGGGTCTGTCCTTCCTCCTTTTAATTGAAGAGAAATGAGTGGGTGCATTTGGGCTATGGATTTATTGTTCTGTGCTATGCAACTTTTACTCAGAAGAATCTTATTTTTCAAACACAACTCACGATGTTCTCTCAGCTGCATCATGTCACTTCATCACCTTGCCAAATTTCTGTAAAGTATAAATTATAAACATGTATTTTGCAATAGGCCAACTGATTTTAAACCCTAGCAATGGAAGTCCATACATATTTAGCATACATATATGCTCTGGGGCTGCAGCTGAGTATTATTTTATAAAATAATAGATACGACAGATCCACTGTGATGATCAAAATCTCATTATACTTTTTCCAAGTTTCCCCTCTCACTCTTGAGTTAGTATGCAAGTATGTAAGTAAAGTGGGCCACAGTGGCTGATGTACAGCGATTTAAAAAAGAATTAATATGAAAGAATACCAAAAACCTACAAAAGTTTGACTAATGCAAAAAAAAAAAAAAAAAAAAAAAAGTTTGACTAATGCAAATACCTGTACACAATTTAAGAGTATTCAAAATGTTCCTGGCACAAACTGTTAGCAATAGACAGCCTTGGATTATTTACTGACTGTTGATCGTTATGTGTATTGTGTAGACTAAACACTGCCCTGTAAGACATTTTTCTTTGGAAAGCATGTTTTGTCTATTTACCTTCTGTAGTGGGTATTTCTGCTTCCTTATTAAAAAAATACTTAGGGGTGCCTGGCTGGCTCAGTCAGGAGAGCATGAGATTCTTGATCCTGGGGTTCTAAGTTTGAGCCCCATGTTGGGTATTTATAGATCACTTAAAAATAAAATCTTAAGAAAAAAATAATTCTCTTTGGGCATCCATCCACTTAAAAAATAATTAGAAATCTGACAACTTAAAAGGATTGGCTCCAACGAGTCAAATAAATATAGTGTTCACAACCAAGAAAATAATGTTCTTAAAAAGGATTTTAAAAATATATAAATGTCTGTACATATCTGATGGAAGCAAAATATGGGAGTTAATAAGGAGTTAAGTCACATACATCACTATCTATTAAATATATCAATTCCCAGTGATCTATTATAATAGAATCTTAAAGAAAAGGGGCAATTTGTGAATAGTTTATAGAGGCAAAATGAGATATTTCTTTTTCCTTTCCTTTCCTTGTAATGGAACGGTTAAGGTGAACAGCTTAAAAGAGAAACAAAATGCCTAGAAAATCCAGAAACATTATTATAAACTTTTGAAAAGATTATCGACCAAGGTTTAAACTAAATCTAGCTAAACAAATTCTAACCACTTTACTTGTCCTGACTCAATTATTCCTGACAACAGCCCTATGAGGTAGAAATTAGGACTACCTCTGCATTACAGATCAGGAAACAGACACAGAGATACTAATTTGTCCAAAGTAACACCGTTAGCAACTACTGGAACTTGGGCAGCCTGGCTGGCCACGGAGTCTACCTTCCACCAACACGTTTTACCACCAGTAAGGCACAATTAGATTGGGCTTGCTTTTTCCAGTGTGAAAGTTCATGGGGGAATGGTCCCAAGGGTGTGGCACAATGAGCATGGCAGATGAAAGGCTCAGAGTTTTTCCTTTTTGCAGCAAAAATGTTTGTCAGGGGTAAGAGATATATACAGCCTGCTACATGTTGCTGAAAAAAAGGATACTGGAAAGAAAGGAAAAGATATTCGCAGACTGGAAAAGCCAGGAAGAAGAACTGCTTCCCGGCCGTGAGTGGAATTCTGGATTGCAAGGCTCCAGGATTGCCTGGCTACAGCACAACTGAGTTAGCAAGGGAAGGGAATGCAAGGAACCCCATGTACTTTGATCTTCCTGAAGCATTCGATACAGTGTCCCATGAAATCAGGATCACTAAATCAACTGAAACTTATGTGGCAACAAGAACCACACAGGAGTTAAGCAGACCAGAAAGAAAAACACTGGGTATCTCTACTAGTATGATGAAGCAAAGACCCACAAGGAACAGTGTTCAAAAGTAACTTAGAAATTACTCACGCTGTATAACATTAATTTGGGAGGTGGAAAAGGGCAAATGAGGGCAAGCTGATCAAATCCGTTAAATTAACAGAGAGGTGAAGAAAAACAAATTCAGCTTCATTTTCGTGCTCCTTTAATTTTCCGGGAGGGGCTAGGGCATCCAATGGAGGTGGACTAACCACCACCAGACCTGAAAAGCCAAGACTGAGCTAAGTAAGCAACGGTAAATTGGATATGTTTAAAAATTTTGCACCTTAGGTCTGAACTTCAGAAAGCATGATCCCATTATTCTACACACCATCAGTAAAGTTCCATGAGAAATAATATTCATTTTGACAAGAAGACTTTGTTAGCAAAATTCAAAGAAACAAAGGGGCTCAAAGCCTGAATTTGGAGGTCTGATGAAAAAGTCAGTGGTGTATGTATAATCTGGCCCCACTACAAATATGCCACATAGGCAGAAGGTCATGAGAATGGTTTGAAAACACAAGGCAGGATAAAGAACAGTGGAGAAGGAAGAGAGAAGAGAGCTAAAACTTGGACTAACATTATTTTTTTAAGCATAAATTATAATTTCTAATTTCTTTAATGTTGAGAAATCACTTCTCCCTTGGTACAACTGTTTGCCTTCCCAGCAGAAATTATACTTTAAATGTCAGTAGTTGATTTAGAACTCAAGAAATGGGAGTAAGAGAGGTCTGTAACATTTTGAAAAAGTGGCTTAAGTTCAGGCTTGGTCCCAGGAAATGCACAAGTGAGCAGCATTTCATTCAACTCCTAAGAGAGTAAACTGAACTGGAAGTGCTGAAACCACCCTGCCCCAGGCAGTGGACTCCAGAACTCATGCTCTGAGAGACTGTCGATGAACAGTCACCAAGGAAATCCTACATATTCCATTTCCTTCAAATAAAGAAAAAAAAGGCAAGTTTAACACAAAGGCATAAAGTTAAGAGCCATATTACTACATTTTAGACCATGTTCTGAAATTGTCATTTAATATTTATAGAACATATAGACAGATCTTCCTCAAGTATTGATTATTGGCCCCATCCCATGGTTTAAAAATTATCCACACAGGGCCTGGGTGGCTCAGTCGGTTACGCATATGCCTTCGGCTCGGGTCACAATCCCAGGGTGCTGGGATTGGGGTCACGCATCAGGCTCCCGGCTCTATGGATGGGCAGCCTGCTTCTCCCTCTCCCTCTGCCTGCCACTCCCCTTGCTTGTACATTCTCTCTCTCTCTCTCTCTCTCTCTCTCTCTCTAGTAAATAAAATCCTTATAAAAAATAAAAAACTAAAAACTAAAAAAAATAAAAATAGAAATTAGCGACATCATGACAAACCCACAATTAGGCTCTGCCCAGACCACTGTACCCAATGTCCTAATGCCCACAGGACCTGTTCCTTGATCTGACTGCATTCAGAAGCACCTGTAGGACCTTTTCAACACAATCATCCAGGCCAGGCCCCACCCTAGATCCATACCATCACAATCACTGCTGGGGGTGAGGGTGTTCATCAGTCCATTTAGGGAACTCCCAGGGGACCCTCAGGTGCAGCCTGACTGGGAACCTCTGCTGCAGATATTCTGATACTCTCTTCACTCCACCACCGGAATTGCTGAAGTCAGAGATCAGAGCAAATAACGTCTCTTCTCATGAACCTTTAGTGGAATAATCCTCCAAGACAATGGAATGAAGTCCAAGTTCCCTAGCAGGACACTCTAGTGTAATTGTCCCAAACTGCTTCTTCCCACATCCCTCACAATCTGCACAGCACCAATCCCCAAACACATTATGTATTTCTTTTACGTCTCCACACTTTGCTGCCCCAAAGTCCCCTCGGTCTTCCTCCCTTTCTCTACCAGACACCATCTTTCACATCCTTTAAAGGCTCTGTTCAAATTACTTTTCTGAAATAGTTTTGTGTGTGTGACATCTTCGCTGACCTTTCCGATCAAAAATCAGTCTCTCCTTCCTCTGAGCAAATGTCCAAAAAAATGTAGCTCATGTACGAGTTACCATACACTGCGTGAATTATCCTGAACTGTTCACATGCCAGTCTTCCCTGTGAAAGCAAGGGCGTATGTAACTCATGTTTTACAGATCCAGGTTCAAAGTGTAGTTCTTCCAAGGTACTGACTAGAGTTGCAATCCTTGGTAGGTTATGTAAACATACTGAGCCTCAATTTTGTGATCTCTGAAATGGGATAGCAACAAATGATACCCACCTTCCTGACTGAAATGAAGATAAAGCATGAAAAATGTTTGGCTCAATACGGACCACCTAAAAATTCACCAAGATGACAGCTTATTATTTTTATTATTAATTTTTGTTTCCTCTGCTACTAGACTGGACTGCAAGACATGGTGCTCAAAAAGCATTTGCTTTCACTCAAAAAGAAAAAAAAAATAAGCACTGGCTCTCAAACGAATAAGCAGTGATTTCTTAATGCCCTTTCTCCTTACCCAATTTTGTTCTGTTATGAAGGGTATTTCATAATATTTCTATTGATAAGTCATCTCTTACTCCCTTTTCTTTCCTTCAAACATCATTGTACAAGATTCTAACGAACAAGCCCTGTCAGTGTCCCTCCTACCCCAGCTTGACTTTTCGCTTTGAACTACAGTAACTGCCTGCAGCCACAGTGTCGCTGCCCAGAGAATCGCCTGCTTCACTCGGACAACAAACAGCACTTTGTAGGCAGACTGGAGGCGAGCCCAAGTAGGAGGGGGGAAAGCCAAGGAAGAGGAGCTTGGGCCAGAAACGGAGCTGACACCCACACGATCGTCCATACTATGACACAGGTAGGGAGCGAACAGGAAAGGAAAGAAGTTCAAATCAACACAAACCTTCCCAAGTGCTCCCAAGCCTCCACCCCACCGCTCACCCATGGACAATGGCTTCCACGATTCACAAAGGACACGTTGGTCCCCTTACTGCCTAATACACATGGCTCCTGTTGTTGACAAATGACTGTCCTGTGTAATAGCACCTGATCTTCACCAAACCAGGCGTGGTGCTGTTACTATCCTCTCCATCATTCCCATGGGGATGAAACCCAATGAACTCCACCGTGAAGTTAAATCCAAGGTCGCACAGTCAGTAGAAGGGCCAACACCATCTCAAGTAGTCCTCAAGCTCCAGATCCATGGTCCTCCCCTGCCTTATATGAAGTGTGAAAAACAGTTTTCAGAATGTTCTCAGAAGCACTCCAAAGACACTAGTTGTAAAGGTAAAGGTAAAATAAAATACTTTTTGTGCTCTTAAAAACAATTCTGGTGCCAAGAGTGAGGGCTGTCACAGCAGCAAGGCCCCAGTGGCAGCCCTGAGGATGATCTGGGCAGGATGCTAGCACGCTGTTCCAGGAAGATCTGCAGCTTTCTGTTTCTAGATGGAAACTGTTTCCTGACGACTCTGTTCATTTGGTTTGGGGAGGAGTGATTGAGGATGGAACAACATTTTCACTCTCTTTTCAAATCCGATCTTGGGCCTGAGTTTAAAGCCAAGGTAATGTGAGAAGCAAAAGAGTTTCTCTCTCTTTTTTTATTAAGATTTTATTTATTTATTCATGAGAAACACACACACAGAGAGAGAGAGAGAGAGAGAGAGGCAGAGACATAGAGGGAGAAGCAGGCTCCCTACAGGGAGCCCTATACGGGACTCAATCCCAGGACCTTGGGATGACACCCTGAGCCGAAGGAAGATGCTCAACCCTGAGCTACCCAGGTGCCCCAGCAAAAGAGTTTCTCAAGCAAATCTGTGAAAGAATGCAAGAGGCAATAATGCAGTCCTCAAAAGCACGGATCCTAAAGCCACCAGGGCCTGGGTTCTCATCACTGCTCTGTCACTGCCAGTGCCTGGCCCCGAGTCCCTCGACTGCTCGCAGTCATGGGGAGGTGCAGCCAGTGTCCTGGGCTACATGGGGGCAGCGGGAAGGGGGCGCGTTGTGAGGAGCAAATGAGCTCCTCCATGCAAAGGGCCCCAAACAGTGCCGGTCGCATGTGAGTACTACATAAATGTTTCCTAGTATTATTTCCAGGATAGAATCGGTCTCTAAGATTGTGTTCTTTTTAAAGTGTATTTTATACGAAGGTTCAAGGAGACTTCTTGTACAATTTGCTAATCCCCCAAACCAGCACAAAGAGTATTTATAAATTTCACTTCCTGATAGAATTCCAGGATTTCCATCTGTGAACTAGAGACCCTGGAAGAACAAACTGTGGAATCTGAAGAATTCTTCCCAGCAATAGTGCAAGGAAACCTGCACCCATTCTCTCAATACTACAGACTGGCTTCCATAATGAGAAGAAAAAAAAAAAAAAAAAGACCTTCATTGCATTAAACTAACTGATGCAGGGTTGAAGGGGGGGGGGTACTTTTTTAAATGCGTTTTTTATTCTGAAGGCAACCAAAGGACTAAAAATCTAAAGTCAGGCCAGCTGAGAAGGACACGGTTCAGCTCACACAGGGATGACAGTCCTAGGGACTGGAATAAAACCTGCTGATGAATCAAAAGATTTCTTTCCCAGAAAATGCTGAAATTCCAGGAACAATGTGCGATACTTGGGATATTAAGAGAACAATGCTCTTAAAGATCCGCTGTCCAGCCAGGAGTCCAGGCTGGGCTCAGCTGGAGATTGCTCGGTCCCACCTCTCCTGGGGCAGAGCATCTCCCAGGGAGAGGATGGCAGGCTCTGCTAGGGAGCTGGGATGGGCAGATGCTGTCGCCTGCCGCTGCCTTCACCCAAAGGGGCTGGGGGGGGGGAGGGCTGCTCCAAGTGGAGCGAGCAGCCAGCCTCCCTGGCGGGGTGCAGAGGCACGGGGAGCTGGGGGCTGCCGGCGACCCCCTCGGCCACGCTGCCCTTTGCCCTCCAACAGCGGCAGCTCTCCCGGCTTCCTCAGCCGCTGCCAGGGCTCCTGCTCGGGCCCCAGCCTCTCCCGTCCTTCCCACTCCAACTCTCCTGCGAAGCCACAACACAGGCCACACGCTGGGAGGGGCAAGGTCCTGGCACTCCGCCCGCCCACGGAGATGCCACGCTGCTCCTAAATGTTTATGGGCTCACAGTTTTCCCTTTCTCGTGTAAGGGCTCTTCTCTAGGATTCCCAAATCGATTTTAAGATCTAAATAAATGCTCCTCTTCCCCTATCCTGGGGATGGGGGGTGGGGGTAGATGATCTCTTTCTTCACCTCCAAATGGCCTTACCCCTCATTCTCTACCCCTGGGCCACCTGCCCCCCCTCTACCCCTAGACCCGTGTCATCTTCACCTGGCCGCTTTATTCACAAACTACATAGTCCTCCCTGAATCACTACTCCTCAAGCAAGACAACCCTTCAAATGCATTCACTCCAGATACAACATAACAAATTTAAAGGGCAGAAACTTATCATCATGGGGCTTTGAGGGTTTTGTTGTTGTTGATTTTCTGCTTTGGGGTGGGGGGCACAAAACAATGAAATCGAGTTTTGGGTTGTTTCCCACTTCATCTCATTTGTCAAAGTGTATCGTACTTTTGTTCTGTTTATCCGGCCACTAAGGCCATCTATCTCTAAGGGCCTAGGCATGCAGGCTGTATCCAGCCCACAAAGCCATTTTGTTTGGTCTACAGGAAGTGCTTATTTAAAATGTTGAGTTAGCCAATCTTTTAAAATCAGGAGATTTTAAAGTAATAATCCAGATTTCTGGCTTACAGTGAAAAATCAGAAGATCTGGCAAGACTTGCCCACATTCCCATATGGCAACAATTGGCTGCTGAACAGATCAAGCTAAACAGCCCCTTTCGACAGACCCGCATTTTCTGGTTCAGCCCAGATCCATCCCACTCCCTCCTGATCACCCCACCCTGAGGCTAAGGACCTGCTGCCACAAATCATCTTCCGGGAGGCTGGCTTCAGGCAGCGTTTGACATTTGCTTGAGACCCCAAGGCAGAGTGGGCCTCCAACTTTATCACTCACTCCCTCTAGTTCCTGCAAAAGCTACAATTACAGACTTTCGGTTTTGTACACATTTGCCGCCTACAAATAATTTATAAGAGTTAAGAGAAAAGGAAAATGTATGATAATAGAAAGATACCTGAAAAGAACCAGGTTAAAGAGAGAGAAAAGTGTCCCTCCCTCTGCCTTTCCCTCCCTCTCTGTATGCATGTGCATGGGATGGGGGTGCATCCGCGCAAGCTGTTAACACTGTAGACCATCTCCTAAATTATCCTCTGTTATTGGCTGAATGTTAGTATGAAAAATAAAACCATTAAAGTAGAAATTCTAGCAGAATGAATTCACTCAAATGATCATCCTTGAAGGGAATAAATCTACAAATTGAGTATAAATAGGTGATCCAGATACACGGATATCGATTGACTCACTGTTTATTTACAGGATACGGATAGGATTATTTATTGCATATGTTTGCTTATAGCATTTATTCAGCAAGCACCTGGATGTTACACCATACAAACCTGAGCTACATCTGTGTGTATTTGTGTGTGGCAGTCACTGTAAGGTCACCTCTCCTGAGGAGGAGGGTGCTTAATGTATACTACTACAAGTGGCACTCCATCGCCAACAGAGAAGTCACCAAAACAAGTGATTTTAAAATATCCGCTCAAATATAGGACAAACTTACACTCCAGTGGTGTTATTTTGGATGGTATTTTCTAAAACTCTGTGCGCTGGCAAGAACACTGGCCTGGAAGCCAGAAGACCCAGGTGCCATGACCAGCTCTCCTCTTCACAGCTTGTGTTCCGCAGTTCAGATCTGATCCTTGAACGAGGAGCATGACCCAGACAAGCTGTAAGGTCCCTTTACACCTCAAAACTCCATTCTCTTTTTTGTTTTTTTTTTTTTTTTTGGCAAGAATATTAATAGGCATTATAAAATGAATACAAAGAAATACAAGAGAAATGAGAACAGTGGATAAGAGAATGGTTTTGAAATAACAAGAGTAGTTTCAAAGTCTACCTCCACCACCCCTGTTTTTTTTTTGTTTTGTTTTTTGTTTTGTTTTGTTTTGCAAATCACATAACCTCTCAAGCCTCATGACCTCATCTGCAAGGTGGGAGTAGCTAAAAAATTAGCTATGTCTGATAATAAATAAATTGATTTTAAAAGCCTATTCAGTAGGGTAGCATCACAGAGACGATTCTCCAAAGAATTTTGATTTTCTAATACTTCTTAGAACTGAGCTTGGAACAATCAGTGATGAGAATTTTGACTGATGGTACTTCATATAAATTGTGACGGGCATGAATCTGTCCTGTCTCCCTTGCATGAGATCTGGAAAGGCAGCTCTCTGGGGATCAATGTCCTTCTGAGAGAAGGGCTGTCTTGCACTTCCTTTCTTCTCCCTGCTTTGTAGAATTCATTGCAGTGATGGTGATCTGTTGACGCTGAGATTTAGCAATGGAATTTATGGGTTGCTGGGGAAGTGAAGCCTTCTCTGGCAATGTTCCTAACTATTACCAGTAAGCAGAAGAGGAAAGTAAAAAGGGTTTTAAGAAATGTTCATAATGGAATCTAACATTGACATTTGTGAACCTTCCCCAGCAGCAGGTGTCCACAGGAGGATACGGACATCTTGAAAACCTCAGAGCAGTAGTAATACCCAGACTTGATGTCAAACTAGTACAATTTGAAAGGAAGAGTGTCATAAAACTGTCAGGGCTTAGGTGACCAAGAAATGACCCGAAAAACCAAACCAGTACCATCCTTCACGAGATTAAAAAAAAAAAAAAAAAAAATGAACACCTCAAAATAGAACTCAAGATTTTTTTAAAAAAAAAAAAGACCTTTTAAACTGAATAAACTCAGCATTAAAAATCAAAACCAAAAACCTTGCTGCACTGCCTGCCTTCTTTTCTTTCCCCTGAGGCTGGACCCACTATCACCACGGACCCCCTCTGGAAAACAACTGCTCAGGAATGGACTTCCAGTTGGCCCCATCATGCCATCCAGCCCAGGACCCAACACCTCATGGAGGCACCAGGGGCCATACTGTGAACCATCCAGTGTCTTGGTCATCACCTTCCAAGGATACAGATGTATCCTTAAAGCCCCTTGTTTGTCTTAGTAACGAATTGTGAGCCTGTCAGCCAGGAATGTTTCAAAACCTTTTGAGAGTATCCAGCCTTCGTGTACTGCCATGTAAGATAGAGTTCCCAGTCTCGGCTGTACATATGGAATCACTTGGGGGTGGGGAGGGCTCTTTTCAAAATGAAACTCCACTCCCAGAGATTTTGATTCAATACATAGGGCTCAAGTAACTTTCAAGTATTCCCCAGACTGACTCAGATGATATCCAGGGTTGAGAAAAGCTGGTGCCATGTATTTTTGCCTTCATCCTGAATTTATGTATTGCAAAGCTTTAAGGTATACCTCTTCAGGCATTCCTGCAGGGGACAAACGTGGATGGAGGGCCTGCCCTAGAGGCGGCACTGGACAATCAGCAGAGAACAAGACAGATACCTCCCTGCCCTCACCGCACTAACAGAGTACTGGAGCAGGAGACAAGGAAGCTGGCAACTGAAGTACCACATTGAGGCCTCCTGGGATTAGGTGAACATTCCAGGTTCCTCTTTCCTTATCCTAGGGGTTTCACAGGCTTCAATAACATCTTCTCCCAGTCTTCTTTCCAGATACTAAAAATCCCAATATTTTTTATCAGAAAAACAGATGGGCAAGGCCCTGTCCTGGTGGAGCTTCCATTCTAGCAGGAATGTCTACATCTCCTAGGTACCGTCACATTGGTTGTTCCCGCTCCAGTGCCTTTCCTAAAGCCAAGTGCCCAAGCTTTGAACAAAGCACAGTGGAAACTCAAATAAGACTGTCTTCTGTTTTGTTTCTAAAATCTTTTTTTTTTCCCAAAATCTTTTTGATGGAGCTTAGCATTTCCTGTCTTTTTTAATCTCCACGAGCAAGCTGGGACAACACTGTGAAAGTGTTTTCGAAGTCTTTTCCTGGGTTTTGCCACCAAAACATTATCTGACCCCACAGTGCCCACAGAGAAACTCACCTGCAAATCTTCTGATGACTCACATACCCTAATACGGTTTCCCTGGAGTAAATCCCCACTGGTTAGTTATTTCATAATTCAGAAGAGCTTGCTGTCAACTGTAAACCTAGAAATTCCACTGTGTGCTCCTTCTTTTGGATCAATTATGTAAATAAGGCCTGAGGGACCCACTGTTTACACACCTCCAAGCAGAGGAGAAATCTTTTTATCCTTAGCCTTTATTTGTGGTCTTTAAGGCAGGTAAATTCTAGTGCCTGCTATGTCACTTCACGGGTAAGCTATAGCTGGTCACAGCACCACCTGGGCCTCGATTTTCTCATCTCTAAAATTCGAGTGTTGATACCTTCCATCTATAAAATTCTACATTTCTACTCAATTGGCACATCACATCCCTAATTCCAAGGGGACTTCAAGTTTGATATAGCCCTTGAAAGTACAAAAGGACAGTATCTAAGGGTTTTCAAATATTTTCCCTCTAAAGAAATCTCCTACACCTTCACAAAACATCCCTTCTTCTCTCCGGAATATCCCTCATCTCCGAGGACAGGAACAGGGTTCCCATGTGGACCAGAACGGAAGGGAGAGCAAACAGACTGACCATCTGGACAGACAACATACCAGCAGGGGATCGGGGCACAAGGGACATTCATTACAAACAGGCTGCACACATTTGCTATGAGATCTGGAATTTTGTTCTAGCACTCTCAACGACTTTGGATGGCCACCACTCCAAACCAAGTAATTTATTTAAATCTAGTTTGTTGGATAGATCTAGAACATTTAGAGAACTGCCTGCTTCAAAAGACATCTGAGCATGGTGATTTCCTGATGTCATTTCAGAGATGACTTGTGAAATCTGGTAAGTATGAAATTACACTGATGACAGGCTAAACCCCAGTTCTGGGGAAAAGGCCTGTTTCTAAGCTCCAATCCTCTCTCCTTCCCCAAATGTAAAGCTGTCACTAATGAAATATTTGGAGTGTACTAATCAAAAGAAAAGGAAAAAAGGCTTAGCCTGAGTGGGAACCAAGTTCATACGTGTTTTTTCAGTATCAGTTATTCTATTTACTTCTTTACAAATTTCAAAAGCAACTCTGATCTGGCAAGCTTCAGATTTGCACAGAACATTAGAAATTCTCTTCCAGATGTCTGAACAGAATTACAACGACCCCAGAGGATGGAGTACAGATTTCAGAAGCTTGCAACAGACTCAAATAATTTCAAAAGGGCATTTCAGGTGCAAACATTTGCAAAAACTAAATGCAACATAGTCTGACCACAAACACAGATTTCTCAGAAGCCCCTAAATTAAAGGTCAATCAACCCCTGGAATTCACCTTCATCACTCAGCACCCCAGCTCTGGAATAGGACTAACAGCACCAAACCACTGAGTTGCATGTAGTATTAATACAAGTGGCTGCAAAGCTTTTGGTAAAGTCATCCTGTACTCATCTCTCATAGGATTGGAAGACAGAAGCAAGATTTTAAAATCTAAAAAATACTGGGATGCCTGGGTGGCTCAGTGGTTGAGCATCTCAGGTCCTAGGTCGAGTCCCACATCGGGCTTCCCACGAGGAGCCTGCTTCTCCCTCTATCTCTCTGTGTCTCTCATGAATAAACAAATAAAATCCTTTAAAAAAAAAAACCCTAAAAAACCTGTAGACTGGACCAAAATAAATAGGATAGTCTGAAGAGGGACAAAAACAAACAACTTCCATTCATTTTCTCTCTCTTTTTCACACACACACACACACACACACACACACATCTGCCAGATGAATATAAGGATGCAGCAGCTCATACAACAAATATCTAGATGTTCTGACTGTTTAACTGGACGGAACCTATACATAAATCTTTGCTAGCTAGGCACTGTTTTTTTTTAAGGCAGTTTTGTAAGTTTAATTCACAGTAAATAGAGGCTTACGCCTTGGTTTCAGGAAACAGGTGTCCTACTGTACTCTTTGTTGGACAGAACACATTTCAATCATCATATTCAATTCCAGACACTGTTACTCTCCATGAGAGATGCTGACAAACTAAAAACATCTAGAAACCATGTCCCACGCAGGATTATGAAAAGAAGTGGACTCTTTTGCACTGAGAAGAGGGGAGGGAGACATCATACTGTCTTTGCAAATGCAAAGGGCCGTCCTGTGAATGTGGGAAGTTCTAGAGGAACAGAATCAATGAACAACGTTGCCAGGAGGCAGTCTTGAGCACTAATAATAATCATACACCTAGTCCAAAGATACAATGGCATGTCTTCCTAAGTACAGAGTTCCCTGCTCCCGGGGGTGTTTAAATAGAGGCTGTCTAGCAAGTCTAAGAATTTACTAAAGAAGTTAGACGAGGATCTCTCTAAAATTCCAATTTTGATTCTGTGATTCCCCATCTACCTAATATTATACTGCCTGCTAGCTCATCTGCCATGATCTCTCAAAAATGCCCTTTCCTTCTGATTAGGTTTTGCCCAGATCCTCATCACTTCAGGCCTGAGCAGAGCAGAAGTCTCCTACCTAGATTGGCTTCCCAACCTTGAATCCCTCCTCACATGTCAAGAACCACCTCCTTCAAGGCCTATTTGGAGATGTGACTTCACTTCATAGTGACCTTTATGTTTACAACCCTGTTGTGTCCAGGGTTTCTCCAGCCTGGCACTACTGACATTTTTGCCAGGATAATCCTTTGTTGTGGGGGCTGTCCGGGGCATTGCAGGATGGATGTTCGGCAGGATCCCTGGTCTCTATCCACTACATGTCCGTAGCACCTGCGTCCCAGCTATGACCTGCCCCCCAAAAAATAAATAATAATAATAATATCTCCAGACATTGCCAAATGTTTGCTGGGAGGCAAAATTACCCCTTGTTGAGAGCTGCTCTTCTTGAGGCAAATGATTAACGCCGCTGACCTGTGGTTCAAGTTTTCCACTAACTAGATTCCCCCTACCTTCATCCGTCATGTTCTCTGCTCGGCCAGGCAAATCTATTTACTATCTTTGACTAGTGACAAAGCTCACTGCTTCCCCTAATACATGCCCCTTCCCTTTTTCCCAAAGCACACAACATTCTCATCTGGCTCCAAAATCCCTTTCCATTTCAGTATTCTTTGACCTTCTAGAAAAATAGAACCCTTTGCTTTTGGTGGTGTCTTCACCTATACTGTCTTACATGCCCTCTATTTGTACAAGAATCCTCTCCTTCCTCGTTAAGGATCCACAGCACCCACTCTGGTTCTCTGCCTGCTGTTAGCACTCAATAAATAACTGATTGGTGTTTCTTAAAATGTCAAACATCAGCTCCAATTGCACGTGAAAAATACATGAAATCCGTTACCAACTACCACTTCAAGAACGTATGTGATCATGAGTACGTAGTTTCAACAAAACTTTGACTTCATACACAGTGCCAATCTATCTACACTACTGGAATTGAACCAAGTCTAACTTCCATGTCATACAGCTACCAAAACAATTTAGCTAATGGGACCAGACACACACATCAAGATTTTGTCAAATTAATCAAAAAAGCTCAGCACAATATAAAAGGTAAGAAGAAAAGGCCAAGTTTTGACCAAGTTTTTAAAAATTCTGTAAGCCTCAGCAAGGAGGAAAAGATGCAGATATGGAACCAAAATCCATATGGTTCACCTGCTGCATCGTACACCACTCAACATGGGAATGGAAGAGACTGGGCGACTGAGTCATTGAAGGACAGTCTCCTCTTCCACCTGCTAATGTTCTAATCAACAAGTACAGTCACACACCCTCAATAAAAACGAGACAAATCTAAGATAAAATGTTCATATATATAAGTAAGCCATTCCAATTCAAGATTTGGAATTTTTTTTTTTTTCAGCTCCATGGATTACCTAATCATTTTATGGGAGGCTCCCTACATAACCCACAGAGATCAAGCACTCCAGATCAACTTTGCCGGATCCCTATTTTAACTCATTTCAGGATCTTTCCTCTTGCGTTTGCATTTTAACAGGGCTTTAGTCACCTGTTGTGGAAGACAGGGGAAGAGACAACGCGATCCCTTCCCTGACGGTAGGGGTTTGGTCAGTATTTGTGGACAGTAAAAAGAAACGTTGTCTCATAAGACCTCATTTACCTGGTTATGATGCAGGATTCTTCCCACAGGTCTGTAAAAAGCAGAGGTCCCAGAGGCTTTGGTGGGGAAGGTCTGAATCACTGTCATTCTTGGCACCTGGAAGTACCGGTGGTCTATGAGGTAAATAGCCCTCACCATTACCTGCAGACAGGAATTCCTTGTCCAGCCAGACACCCACCGGGGCCCAGCACAGAACACAAAATAGGTGCTCAAAAAACACCGCCAGAATGGAACTGAATTATCAAAGCTAAGGAAAGTTTCCAGAAGTCCCCTCTCCCTTTACTCCTGTGTCTTTTAAAATCTGTCCTCATAGCTTTCTTTGCTCAACGAGCAATATTTTTCAAAGTCTGGGAAGAGGACAGGAGGAAATCTGCAAAGCCAAGGGAGCCCTGTCGGAGCTCAGGTGGGCCCCACAGGTGGCTAGGACTCGCCGGTGTCTGGTCTCCATCTTTCCGCCGACCTCGAGTGCTCGCTCCCTCTCACCTTCGCGTTTGTGCTTTCCTGATGCCCTACGACCCCCACCTTTTGCCACACGCCCCCCCCCCGCTGCGCCCCGGATGGGGCCGCAAATCCCCACGTCCTCCTCTACAGCGGGGACCTACCTCACCACCCTCGAACCTGCAGCAGCTCTTCTTCACTGCGGCTGGCTTTTTAAGAAACACCAAACAAAACAAAACAAAAACAGCCCCCCTGAGACCAGAACTCTAATTTCTTTATCCCTAAAGGATACCCCAAATTAGGGGGCACGTTCGGAGGAAGGCCTCTCCCAAGCCTCCGATAAGCAGCATCGCCCCCAGGGAAGCCCCGGCAGGAGAGGAGCGGCGCGGAGTCCCGTCCCCGAGTGCCCACGCCTGCCAGCAAGCTGGAAGCGGATTATTCCGGTACCCAACCCGGAGACGGCCCGCGGCGGGCAGGGTGCACCTGCGGGCCCGGCTCCCTCCCGCCCGCGCGGGGGCGGGGCGCGGCCCCACTCCCCGCCCCACCGCCCGGCGCGGGAAGCGGGCGGCGGGAGGCGTCTCTGCAGAAGTTAAAGGGCGCACCTTCCGGGCCGCGGGCCAGCGGGGCCGGGCGCCGCGCACCCCCGCCGCAGGCCCCCGCGGAGCCGGCCCGCCCCCGCCCCCGCCGCCCGAGCCGCACGATGCTCGCGGCCGGAGCCCCCCCGCCCCTCGCGCCGAGCCCCGGGCCGCAGCCTCCGCTCGGGATGGGGGCGCGCCTCGGCCGCGGGCGGCCCCCCCCGCGCGGCGCCCCGGCCCCGGCCCCGGGGGGCGCGCACCCACCTGGGGGCGCAGCCGGGCAGCGGGGCCGCCGAGCCGCGGCTTAGGCCGAGGCGGGGGGCGGCGGCATCACCTGCGGCGGGCGGCGGCTGCACCGGGACGCGCCGGGGGGCGCGCGGCGCCCTGGGCCCTGCTCCCGAGGCCCCGCCCGCGGCTGCCACCTCGAAGCGCGGCGGAGGAGCCGGGGCACCCCGGGCGGCGGCAGCGGCAGCGGCGGCGGCGGCGACGGGAGCAGCAGCACATGACTCTGTAACGGGGGGAATTAGACAAAGCGTAACATGGACTCCGGGCCCGTGCAGGCGCTGCAGCCCCGGGACCAACCGCAGCCAGCGAGCGCCGCGACTGGCTCGGCCGCAGCCAATGGGGCGGGCCCGGGCCTGCATGTGACGGCGGGCGCTTTCCCCGCCGCCCGGCCGCGCCCGCCGCGGGCCCGGCTCCCCGACGGGGCTGCGCGGCCGGGGAGGGGGGGGGGCCGGGGGCCCGGCAGGTGCGCGCCGAGGCGGGGCCGCGCGTCCCCGGAGCGCACCTGCCCGGCGCCCCCGGAGCTCGGCGCGCAGCCGTCGCCCTGCCCGGGGCCGTCCTTCCCACCGAAACTCCGACATCCGCGCTGAAGGAGAAATTCCGTGAGGGGGGGGGGGACCCGGGGACCCGCGGCCAAAGTCGTGTGAGCGCTCGGACTCGGGGCACGCACAACTTTCTCCTGCACCAATAGCTTCCCAGCCCCGTTTGTTCCGTCCCTGCTCTGAGAAACGCAGCGGGGAGGCAGCTCGTGTTTTTTTATGTGTTTTTTTTTTTTAAGATTTTATTTATTTATTCATGAGACGCAGAGAGACAGAGAGAGAGGCAGAGACACAGGCAGAGGGAGAAGCAGGCTCCATGCGGGGAGCCCGACGTGGGATTCGATCCCGGGTCCCCAGGATCACGCCCTGGGCTGAAAGCAAGTGCCAAACCCCTGAGCCACCCAGGGATCCCCGCAGCCCGTGTTGTAATCCGAGTCTACTCGTTGTTGCCACAACTGTCCTGTGTCCGCAGCAGGTGGATGAAAGGTGGCCCTCTGCTAAGAGGGGTTTTCTTTTTTCTTTTTTTTTTTTTTTTTTTTTTTAAGATTTTATTTATTCATGAGACACAGAGAGAGAGGCAGAGACACAGGCAGAGGGAGAAGCAGGCTCCATGCCGGAGCCCGATGCGGGACTCGATCCCGGGTCTCCAGGATCACGCCCTGGGCTGAAGGCGGCGCTAAACCGCTGAGCCACCCGGGCTGCCCTAAGAGGTGTTTTCCAGCCTGATAGTTGTCCCTCTTGTTTTTGTCGTAAGATCGAAATGTATTTCCCGTCTTTCTCGCGGGTGGGGAGAAGCCGGGATAAAGAAGGAAAGCCTGGAGGGACGTTTAGAATTGTTGGCTTATAATCAAACAAACGGTTCCAGCCCCCCAATACTTCAATATCTCCTTTTATCCAAATCCACCCTTTTCTGTGAACAACGGGGAGTCTCATCTCTATCAGGATCTCTCTGTGTCCGTGAACATTCAATCAACATTTACTCAGTGTTCAAATGTTCTCTGTTAAACATGCTGCACAAAATGTGACAGCCGCTCAAGAAACTGTGTGCCCAGATACAGCAAGGCCTTAGAAAAGAAGGGTTTTCAGGGGTTTCAGGAAAGGCTTCAGAGAGACGAGGATGATAGAACTGACCCCTGGCAGAGTGAGCCCTTGTTGCTCAGGTACTGGAAGTGAAGAACAGCCCTGGCAGGGAGGAGTATGAACACAGGTTCAGAACTCACTCAAGGAACCATTCTAGACTAGTTACAACATGACTCTAGATTTTGAGCCCTTCTGACCTCTTGGTTTTCTCACTTACCTTGCCCTGTCCCTCACATGCCAGCAGCATCTCCTCTTCTACACACCCAGCCAAGAAGGAGGTGTGTGGGCACCGGCTGTGTGGCAAGTGATTTAATCACAGTACCAGATTTGCTCATCTGGGAGGTTAGAGCAGGTTTAAAACTGTTAACATCTAGTGGTGTAATATTTTGATTGAAAACACCCCACTATTATAACTAATCTGGAACATTTTACTGTTTGTAAAAACACTCTGTTCTGTGTTTTGATCTTCCCTGGACTTTAAACTATGATTCTAGATCTGAGACAAATATGATTTCAAGATTGGTATGACTTGAGGGAAAAAAGTAAAAACAGAAAACAGTCAAATGTGGAGAAACAGGTATCCACATGGACTATACATGTGAGTACAAATTGAGTAAATCCCTTTGGAAGACAGTTTGGCAATTTTGGAAAAAAGCACAGACTTGTGTTTTTTTTAACCAGGTAATTCCACGTCTAGGAGTTTATACCTCAGGCTTATATATGCAAATATTAATGTATTTCTGAAGAATCTACACATGTATAAAGACATATACAGGTATGTTTACTGCAGCATTGTTTGTAATAACGAAGACATGTAAGGTGTCCAAGTCTCATCAGAATCCCAGTAGGAAGTTCTTCAAGCACTGCTAGATCTGTAGGAGGAAACTGTAAGTGGCCACTAATAAAAATAAGATAAATCTATTTGTACATAGAAGAATGTCCAAAATCTGTAAGTGAAAAAAAGCCAACTGCAGAACGATTTAGGTAGCAGGATCCCATCTTTATTTGCATCTATTTGTCTCAAAACATACAAGTTATTACACATATGCTTAGAGGAAATCTAGAAGTATCCATAACAAGCAATTAACAGGGGTTATCTCTGGATGTGGGATCACTATTGCCATTCACTTTCTGTTACAAAGTTGTGTACGTTTGCATTGTTTTCATGTTGAGCACATACTGCCTTGATAACAAGAAAAATAAAACATTTTTAAAGGTGAAATTGGTAAGAGCTCTACTAACGACAAATAATGAAAGATCACTTTGATGGTCCAGGATATCAAAAGTTGTCAAAGGTTGTAAAAAGTTTCCTTATGCCCTAAGGAAAACAGATAGAAAGGAGGCACAGTAGAGGACAATAACTGATTTGACACTGGATTCAAAATTAAGGAATGTGACAGAAAGGGAATCTGAGGCTACTCCAGATATGTCTACACGAATAAGGCTTCAAGGACGTTGTGTTCAACAAAACCTTACAGAGCACTTGCTATCCTTTGCTGAGTTGGTATGGTCAGGAATCAGCAACTATTCCAGCACATGGTAAATCTGTATCACACTAATAATAACAACCAGTGCAGTGCTGATGACAGGCCAGGCACTGCTCTAAGTACCTTACATATGTTCCCTTTGAGTCCTCACAGCAACCCTAGGAGATAGATACTATTCCTATCCTCATTTTTTAAGACTGGAGACAGAGGCCTGAAGGGGTTATGTAATTAGCTCAAGTTCACACAGCCTGTAAGTGGCTCTAGAGGTAAGTAAGCACTTAAAATACTATCTAAAAAGACCCTTTAAGATAAAGGCCAATATATGTGCATCTCCTTTTAGCAAGTCTTGTAATTCTAGGTTGATTTGTGTTCACCTAAACTATAGCACTTGGCATGCCCTGAGGCGCTGAGTAATAGTGAATGAATGAATGAATAATCGACTTTCCTATAGAGAAGAATCTGAGCTCCTTGGAGGAGCGATTTTGCATTGTTCCTTTTTTTATCACCTGCTAGAGTGCCCAACATGTGGTAAGCAACATGAATTTCAATAATCTGTAAACATGTTTTTGAAATGTTGTGCGGAAATCAAGCTTTATAAATTGATCCCAAGTACACTGAGCCAGCCTATGAATAATATCATGATGAATTCCTTGTTAGAGTGAAGAATAGCCTGGGGGAACAGGGCTAAGTCTGGATACACCTGCATAACCATACATAAATAAACACAGACTGTATTTGCTTGGTAAGTGGCAGTCATGCTGAAGAGCTGAAGGGCTACAAAATTTTAAGTTATTTGAGCCTCTTTGTCTCTCATCTCTCAGTTTCTGAAATGAGGAGAATGATACATATCTCAAGCTATCGTGAGGCCAAGGACTGACATATGGGAAGGGCTTAGCTAAGTGCCTAGAACATAGGCGTTGCTCAGTAATGTTACCTATTATAAGTGTGTCCATGTAGCATAAATGTGACCTGATTTTTTTTAAGATTTATTTATTTTAGAGAGAGAATGGCAACAGGGAGAGGGGCAGAGGGAGAGGGAAAAGCAGACTCCAAGCTGAGCGTGGAGTTGGATGCCGGCAGATTCCAGAACCCTGAAATCATGACCTGAGTTGAAATCAAGAATCAGACACTTAACTGACTGAGCCACCCAGGCATCCCCTGCTTTCCTAATCTATTGTGAACCTATAAACTCTATAGGAGTTCACGTCCTGGGAGTTCACGTCCATTTCATGCTTGAATTTGTAGAGTAGGGACTCAGTCAAAGTAAATGGAAACCCAATGGTCTCCTCTTTCTTCTCCCGTCCTACCTTCCCACTTTCCTCTTCACTGCACTTCTTAGACTTATTTAAACTCTCAGCCTGGGAGGTAGAAAGCAAATTGTCATCTTTCTTCACAGCTGAGAAGATTGAAATGCTGGAGATTAGATTAGAAATGAGCAAGCAGGTGGAGGGAAGAGAACAGTGTGGGGGAAATGGAGCTGGGCGGGTATGCGGGGTAACTCTCCATGAGTATTGACGTAACACGAGGTCCAAAGAGGAAGGGAAATTGCCAGACTGCTATAATTAGAAATGATATGGTGAAATTGAAACTAGAAAAACTAAGGGTACTTGTCATAACCACAAGGAGGAGAAGTGGGCCTCTTCCTTCAAAATGGATTCATAGAGTGAAAAACTTAGGCTTGTCTATCTAGGCAAGCCAGGGCTCCTTACTCGGTACCCCTGGACTGTGGTTTCTTCACTGGGGAGAATGAAAAACAACAAAACATTAAAAGGGGCACCTACGTGGCTCAGTCAGTTAAGCATATGCCTTCGGCTAGGGTCATGATCCCAGGGTCCTGGGGTCAAGCCCTGCATCAGGCTCCTTGCTCGCGAAGAGCCTGCTTCTCCCTTTCCCTTGGCCTGCCACTCCCCCTGCTTGTGCCTTCTTTCTCCCTCTTCAAATAAATAAGTAAAATCTTTAAAAAAAAATTTAAAAACACCAAATTTAACCATGTAAGGATCTGTGCCCATATCCTCTACCTTCCTGCCTGCCACCACTAGGGATGGACTATCCATGTTCTTATTGAAAGCCAGTTTCTTCACTCTTGCACCCAATCTCATCCAATCTCAAATGACCATTGCAGCAAGTGTCCCTTGTCTCCCATCTCATTAATTCCCCCCTCTCTGCTGGATGACTACCATCAACCTTTTTAAAAATGTGATTATTTTCTCCACCTTAAGGAATGTCTCCTAGCCCTGCCTTCCCCATTCCATTTCTCTTCTCTCCTTTGCATCTAAATGTCTCACAAGAATTGTTTATGCTCATTGTTTCCAATTCCTTTCTTCCCATTTTTTCTTCAACTCCCATCTATTTGGGGTTTCACTCTCAATGCATCACCAAAACTGATCTTGCCAAGGTAACTGACAACTTCCACTTAGCTAAATACAGCACTGAATCCTTAACTGACCTCTCAGCAGTATTAGACGTCACGGACTGCTCCCTCCTCTTTGGTAAACTACCTTGTCTGGTCTTCTGAGACACCACACTCACTCCCTTCAAGGAGCTCATCCACTCAGATGACTTTGAATTCCCTTTCTATGCCAACCACCCCACATTTATAACCCCAGCATATTTCTCTCTCCTGAGTCCAATTTGCATTTGTAACTGCCTTTTTGGCTTTTCCACTTAGACTTCTAACAGATATCTCAAACTTAACAAGTTCCAAAACAAACTCCTGACATCCCCCCAAATCCTATGCAATCCACACGGCTTTTTCCCTCTCAGTAAATGGCAACTCTGTCCTTCCAGTTGCTTGGGCTAAAAGCCTTGAAGTCAGGGCACCTGGGTGACTTCGTCGGTTGAGCACCCCACTCTTGATTTCTGCTCAGGTCATGATCTCAGGGTCGTAGGATCTAGCCCCATGTCAGGTTCTGCACTCAGCTTAGAGTATGCTTGTCCCTCTCTCTGTTCTCCTCCCCCAGCTCATGCTTACTTTCTCTCTCTCTCTCTCTCTCTCTCTCTCTCTCTCTAAAAAAATAAATAAAATCTTAAAAAAGAAATCCTTGGAATCAGTCATCCTTGACTCTTCTGTCTTTCTCTCATAACTTATATTGAAACTGTCAGGAAATGCTGTTGAGCCTACCTTCTAAACATATATCTCGTCACACCTTAGCTCTCTCCACCTTCTCTCCCCTGGATTAACTCATTAGCCACTTAACTAGTCCATATGCTCCCACTCCTGCCCCATCCCTCGCCACAGGTGATTCTTAACAGCAGCCAAAGTGAACTTTTTAACATGTAAGACAGATTAGCTCCTACCTTTGCCCAAACCCTGTGCCCAGCTCCCTTTTTTACTCAGAGTAAAGACATGTGACTCACAAGGTTCTTGCCTGATCTGCATCCCTCCCTCCCAATGTCACATACTCAGGGAAGTAGACCCCGACAGCCTCATCTAAAATTGGAACTCTGGGTGGCTCAGTGGTTGAGCATCTGCCTTCCGCTCATGTCGTGGTCCTGGGGTACTGGGATCAAGTCCCACAGCGGGCTCTCAGGAGGGAGCCTGCTTCTCCCTCTGCCTATGTCTCTGTCTGTCTCTCATAAATAAATAAATAAAATCTTAAAAAACAAACTAGAACTCCATGCTTACCCATTCCTCTTACCTTGCCTTATTATTTTCCACCAGCACTTGTTATTTACTTATCATATATATTTTTTGTTTAGTATCTCTCTCCCCTGCTAGAATATAAGCCCTGTAAAGACAGGAAATTTTTATCTGTCTTGATTACTCATGTATTCCATGCATTCGGAATAGTGTCCAGCACATAGCAGGCAGTCAATAATTATGGGGTTTTTAAAATATTTTATTTCTTTATTTGGCAGAGAGAGAGAGAGAGCACAAGCAGGGGGAGCAGCAGAGGGAGAGGGAGAAGCAGGCTCCCCACTGAGCAGGGAGCCCGATTTGGGGCTCGATCCCAGGACCCTGAGATCATGACCTGAGGGCTGATGCTTAACCCACTGAGCCATACAGGCACCCCTTAAATCATACTCTTATTAAAGAAAATAAGCCATGTAACACAGCAGTGAAAAGAATGAAGTTAGAACAGATTAAACACTCACTCTCCCGTAACATATTACTTACATTAAAACTGTCTTGCTGCGCAGTAAAGTTGCTGTGTACTCTTGCTGCAAGAAAAAGTTCAAATAAAATGAGGGAACATAGATGGGACATAAAATAGCAAGTGGGACTCTTAATTATAGCTTTGCCAATTGAAAGTTGAAATGACACAAAAATCCCGAGAAAAAGCACCATGAAAAGGAATTGTGCAATACTTTAAAACGAAACAAAATAAAACCCAGCCCCCAAAGCAAACTGATTTGTGGAGCCATGTGAAAAGAGGAAGGAAGAGTAATTGCAGTTTCCAAATGGTGAGTTGACTGTTTAAAAATCCACACAGAACTCACTCTGTCAGGATGTCTCTGGAAAGCTCTCTCCTGTGGGAAGGGGAGATGAGCACACAGCCAGAAACCTTAAATGTCAAGCTGAGGCCGAGCAGTGCCTGCGCTGAAGAGAGGCCTGCAGAGCCCAGGGAGACAAGCCAGCCTGTGGGGTCTTCTTCCTTCTGGGGGAAATCCTAGCATTCTGGGATTAAGAGTGATATTGTCTGGGCACTGCCTGGAACCTCGTCTGACAGCTCTTCAAAACAGTGTGGCCCAGAGACAATCTGAAAATTAAGTTTAGACTCAGTGGTCTAAGTAGTTATGTCACTATGTCAGCATTGCCCTAACGCGAGCTGCTCCTCGGACGCTGCAGACAGAAGGAGGAGACAACAGAGCCATCTCCTGTTCCTGGTCGTCTCGAAGTCGGGGGCTTTTGCCAGGGCCAGACATGGGGAGCTCGGGCCAGGAGTCTAGATTTATATCTAAATCTGAAGGCATGAGACTGGGTGACCTCCAAGTCTCAGATGCTGTGACAGCCCCCAAAAGTTTATCTCCAGTGTACTAATGCACAGTTTCTCTTGCCACTGTCCTCATCACTGTTTGCCTCCTCTCCCCAAATCTCTACTCTTTTCTCCCTTTCTACATGAGTTTTGTGAGTTAACTATGTGAGTCTCTCTCCTCTTTCTGCGTGATATACCCAAAGCCTACAGATGTGTTGTAACCACATAGTGTTTTCTTAAAATCTTTTTAATTAGAGATGCCTGGGTGGCTCAGTGGTTGAGCATCTGCCTTTGGCTCAGGTCGTGACGCCAGAGGCCTGGGATCGAGTCCCATGTCAGGCTTTCCGCGTGGATCCCGCTTCTCCCTCTGCCTATGTCTTCACCTCTCTGTCTCTCATGAATAAATAAAATCTCAAAAAAATTTTAACTAGTTGCCAATATTTAATAATCAGGAAATGTCACAAGAATGCCCATATTTCTAGTGTTTTGAACAACCAGAACACCTGGCAAACCTGGAGCAATGCCTGTGCACCAAATCCTGTGAGGGCTGGGAGGCTGCAGCCACCTTTCAGTGGCCTGTCATGCTGCAGGGCACGAGGGTTCTGTGGCAGGGAGGGGCGATTACCCTTTGTCAGTTTGTGTACACTATTGTTTTTTCTATAACAGAGAAAGACCTCTTTCTACCATGTCTCAATGTTTCCTACAAATGTGTTTTGCTATCTGGTGGCTCTAGGCGTTTGGGACTGTAGTCCATGGTTTATATTATCAGGCTGTCCTCCCTGGTTTTCAAGCAAAAAAACATCTAAATAAAATTCAAAATGAAGGGGTGGAATGCCGTAAGCCCCAAACAACCCAAGACTTTATATACGTAATATAATTATCAGGTAGTTAGGACTGAGGACTGATTTCTTCTAACCAGGATTTTGAGAGTTATACTTTTTAAATCATTATAAATATTTTTCATAGACATTTAGTCCTCAAGCAATTCTGCTAGATATGTATCATTAAAAAAAAAAAAAGATATGTATCATTACCTCCACTTTTACAAATGCAAAAACTGAGGCACAGAGAAGGGAAAGAATTTGCCCATGGCCACCAAGCTAACCAATGCCTGACCCAGGAACCAAGCCCAAATTCGTGCATGTGTGTTTGTGTTTTAAAGACTTTATTTTTGAGTATTCTCTATGCCCAACATGGGGCTCCAACTCATGACCCTGAGATCCAGAGTCACATGCTCTACTGACTGAGCCAGCCAAGTGCCCCTCTATGTGATTTGTTTGGTTGTTTGTTTAAAAGATTGTATTTATTTATTCATGACAGAGAGAGAGAGAGAGTGACAAAGGCAGAGGGAGAAGCAGGCTCTGTGCAGGGAGCCGGACGTGGGGCTGGATCCCAGGTCTCCAGGATCATACCCTGGGCTGAAGGTGGCACTAAACCATTGGGCCACCAAGGCTGCCCTATGTGATTTGTTTTAATGAATGGGTTGCAAGTGGAAGTGACATGTGCCACTTCTGGACAGAATCTTCAAGCGGTTGTGTGTGATTTGCATGTTCTCCTTCTGCTACTCTGGAGATGGTGAAAGCTCATGTTGAGATGAAACCTCTATCATCTGAGTGATTATAATGGGCTGAGAACCCCTGCCAGCCCACTTTGGTCATGTGGATGAGAAATAAATGTTTGTTAAGTTACTGAAATTTGGAGGTTGGTTGTTACCACCATAAAACCTGCCCTATCCTTTCTTTTCTTTTTTTTTAAATTATGATTTTTTAATTTAAATTTAATTTGCCAACATGTAGTATAACACCCAGTGCATCAGGTGCCCTCCTTAATGCCCATCCAGTTACCCCATCCCCCCACCCACTTCCCCTTCTGCAACCCTTTGTTTGTTTCCCAGAGTCAGGAGTCTCTTGTGGTTTGTCTTCCTCTCTGATTTCTTCCCATTTAGTTTTCCCTCCCTTCCTCTATGGTTCTCTGTGCTGTTTCTTATATTCCACACATGAGTGAAGCCATATGATTATTATCTTTCTCCGATTGATTTATTTTATTCAGCATGATACCCTCCAGTTCCATCCACATCGATGTAAATGGTAGATGCTCATCCTTTCTGATCCAAGCCCAAACTTTTGAAGCCAAGTTCAGTGCTTTTTATGGCATATCATAGCTGTTGCATATCATCCGTGAAAGTCAATGTGCTGTGATTCTAAGAAGTCTTTAGAATGTTCTCTGCCATCAACTCCATAACATATTTCAATGCCTTATAACCCAGCTAGTTAGGAGAAATCTTGGAACCATCTTTGACTCATACCCCTGCAGTGCCTACCCCTCACCAGGTAAATGGTCCTGTCTATTCTTCCTTTAAAACAACTATTCTACTCAAACATTTGTCTCTGTTCCGTTGCATACAATCTTCATCCCAAATCCATTGGTTCACTCTTGGAGTAATGTAACGGCCTGATTGAGGCTTTCACACAGCACTTTGTTTCCACTCCAATCTGTATTAATATGCAAAGTAAATGGCTTTGTCATAGAGCTCCCTGCTTGTCTCAGAAACTTGCGGTGGTTTTCTAAATAATTAGCTATAAACTACTGGATCTGAAGTTCAAGGTCCATCCTTCTCTTAGCTGCCATATTGTTCTCACTTCCTTTGTACTTTACTCCTCTGTAGGAGAATTATACTTTTCTACCCAGTAACTCAGACTGGGCCACATGACTTGCTTTGACTAATGGAATGTGAGTCAAAGTGACATGTGCCACTTCTGAGAAAGAGTTTTCAGAGTCACTGTGGGCTCTCATGGTTTCTTTTCTCCCCTCCTCCTTGAAAATGGCAAGGTGCCAGATTAGAGCTGCTCCTTCAGTTTCAACCTTGGAATAAAGAAAGTGTGGAAACAGGGTTACAACCAGCATGGGGGCTGATCCTAGAGCAATGGGGACTTACAGGAGGAGACAGTCAAATCTCCTGTTCATAGGAGGTAACATCTAACACGAGCAAGAAATCAAACTTTGCTGAGGATTTGATGCTCTTTGTCATGGGGTAACCCGGAGAGAGCTCACTGGCACAGCCTCCACAAGCAGTCTGTTTCCTTGACTCCACATAACATGTTCCTTTTTCTTTTTTAAAAGATTCTATTTATTTATTTGTGAGAGATGCACAGAGAGGGGCAGACGCATAGGCAGAGGGAGAAGCAGGCTCCCTGCAGGGATCCTGATGCAGCACTCCATCCCAGGACCCCAGGATCTTGACCTGAGCCAAAGGCAGACACTCAACCACTGAGCCACCCAGGTGCCTCCATGCTCCTTTTTCAGGGCTCTGTGCTGGGGCATATGCTGTCCCTAGCTTTTCTAGTCCTTCTGAGTTAGAGCCACTTCACTTGGACCTATCATTTTGCTTGGTATCAACTTAATCCCCAAAGTTGTACTCAGTCAGAGATTCCTGGCTCAGCCTGCATTTTCTAGGGGATGGCAACAGTAAACCTAGAAATTTGTAGATCATCTATTCATTCACACAAAAGAATGTTCATACAACCTGATCCTTAATACTAAGCAGTTGATGCACTAATCAAATAGTGTTTCCTTAAATATCCAACCACTCAGGATTACATACGGGTTTGCAAGCTTCAAAATCTATAACTCTTTCTCCGAGAGTTATAAATAAAGTAAGCAGTGATTTGCTCAGAGTTAGATGATTTCTGTGACTTCTTAAACTCTAGCTGCTACCTTGGTGGCTCTTTTGAGCACTGTGGTATCTTTAATTTAGATTGCACATTTGGCCGTGGCACTGGTTCAGCCCCAGGATGAGAGCACCAGAAGACTGATCCAAAGGTCCCCATCTCATGAAGATGCTGTTTTCTTCAGTCCCATTTCTTGCTGTTCTCATTACCTGCCAACGTTTCCTATTCACCCTTCTGCAATCTTTAAGGCCCGCCTTTCTCAGGAAGTCTCTCACTTTTCAGGATCCCAGGAGAGGTGGTAGGAAAGTGCCCAGTGAAAGTGGAATATAGCCCTGCAGGGGCCCAGCTAAACCCCAAGGCAACTGTCTAATGAGTTCCTTGGACGAGTCTGCACCAAAGAGGGAAGGGGACACTCAGAAGTCTCCAGAGGCAAATTAGGATCAGAAGCCGGGGCAGGAAGAATTGGGGATCGGGGAGGCAACATTGCATGAAGCTGTAGACAGCAAGCAAAATCATTGGCCAGAAAAGGAGACAAGAATGGGGAGAGACAGTGTGCATGGATGAGGCTTAGCAGTCAGGACATCAAGGCTACAAACACGGGGCTTGGAGCAGAACATTTCTTTGTGTGGAGCCTAGAGGGGGTGGTGGGGTGAAGCAGCCCGTCTTTCAGGATCTTTCATAACTGCTTTGTTCCTCAGAGATATTTCTCTGGTGCCAAGGAAAGGGGGAAACCCTTTAGGTCTGCCTGGCTCCTGAGCAGGGGTTCTGAGGTCATGCCAGGAAAGGTGCCTGCTGGCTGTCAGTGTGAGCAAGGGTAACCAGGCAGGAGAGAAGTCTCAGGCTAGGAGTTGGTTGGCCGCAGGCTCCGGGTCTGAGGAGCAGAGACTTTAAGGGCAAAAGCAGGAAGGGGTGTGAGGGATTTGGGGAGATGAGAAAGGCAAAGCAGAGCATTGTTCAGAGAGTAGGCAAAGCAGAGCAAGGTGCAAAGTGGGGTCAGGAACACCCCAGAAAAGAGATCCCATAGCTACTTGACTTTTAAACATTGGTTTGGGGTAATTCGTGTGTGTGTGTGTGCGTGTGTGTGTCTTGGTGGGGACGATAAAACTCATAGGGCCAAGCTCTGATACCTACCACCTGCTACTCTGAACCACTAACTGTCTCACCTGCTGTTTTGTGCTCCCCTGCCGTTTCATGCATGTTTCTTTTGACTCTCCTGACCAGGACCTAAACTCTGACTTATGTTTCTTCACTCTCTCCCCCCCTTGCATAGGGATGAGCTGATTGATGGCTATGAATTTATGAATGAATACCTATCACCAACCCTTTCTATTATTTGTTCCCCCTGCCATTGCCATGCATGCACGCATTCAACAAGAATTCATTTCTATACATTACACGTAATAACAACACTTACTGAGTACTTAGGAACTGTGAGCCAGACATTCTGCTGGGTGCTGAAGCACATATTATCAGTTGTAAGGCCCAGTCCCAGTCCTTGAAGAGCTCACAGTCTGGTGGGGAGGGACAGAGATGCACATACGAAGATGATCCTCTGCCAGATGTATCAGGGGAGGCTTCAAGGAAGAGGTGATCATTTTGCTGGGTTCCAGAGGATGAATAAGGGTTCACCTAGTAGGGCAGGGAAAGCCCCACAGACAGAGGAAAGAATATGAGCACAGACATGGAGCTTGGTTCCCCACTTGCATCCTATCCTTGTAATCATAGAAGAAGGAACAGGCCTCTTCTACCCTAAATTCAATGAGTCCTTGAATGAGGATAAATACCCAATCTCTGTTTATACTGTGTATAAAGCAAGAGCATTGTTTTCTTCTTTTGCCCTGCTAGCAAGTACGCAAGACCTCAGCCAATTGTTTTTTAAGATGGGGCTTTGCTGAGCTTTAAATTTTTCATTGAGAGTCTAACCGTGAGAATCTTTGCCTTTATCATTATGAGCACTAGACTTGAGTGTCAACTCAAAAGACCTCCTCTTCTCATCTTGTCTGCTTTTGATTAATTAATTGAAGTTGTATACATCATGAATAAATACTTCACATTCATTCTGACTGCAAATAGCTTCTTCTTTTATAATAACAAATTTTTAAAAGATTCTTAGTATTTACCAATTTCCACTTTACTTCCCAGCATCCTAAAAATCTTTTCATTTAGCCAACAGGGTCCAACAGCATTCTATGCGGCTCTGAGTGAGCATTTTTATTTTCTGAGTTACCATAGAATGCTTGCAATAACATGGATTCTAAAGAATGGTGCATTATAACACCAACGCAACTCAGAGAGAGTGGGCTATTTACTCGGGAGGAAGTTTTCCCTCCGATGAAGTCTAAGTATCACCCTCTCTCATTCGCAGACCTTAGACACACCAGCAGCAGTTACAAAGACTGCATTTATGTGCCTCTCACTGTGTGCAGAAACTTCGGGCCACAGAGAGCGTTTATGGGTGTCCCTGCAGTGAAGCATGGCCACACCCCAATGAGGAATGCACGTGCTGTGCCTGGGAAGGTCAGCAGCAGACTTTGGCACAACCCCACGGCTGGGTGTGAGCATCAGAGGGATTGAGGCTGGACTTTCACCCCTGGAAAGGCATCCGTGATGCTTTACCTTAAAAGTCAGTGGCCGTGTCCTGACTGCTCTGACCCTGCTGCGGGCAGTCCTGTAATTGGTGACTTGGACTTCTTGCCATGCAGAACAGCTGAGAACATTTCCTGAAATCAACTTTGACCCAGGAGGCTTCTGGGCTTTGGGTGGATGGATGGCAGAGATGTTTATTGCCGTAATTTCTTATGCCCTGCAAGAATACTTTAGCCATTTTGTTGTTTGTCTTGTTGTTGTTGTTAGGGTGGTGGCCCTAGCATTGGTGGGGGGTGTGTGCGTGTGTGTGTGCATGTGTTAGTTTTACGTGATAACAAACAGAAGTCTGAACTGTCACTCTTTCTCCCACTTGCTTCACATCCACAGCGCTGCCAGCTGGGTAGAGGCACAGAAGGTGAGAGGTGCAGAAAGCTGCTGGGGCAGCCAGGACTTCGCATCTCAAGGAACTCTTCCCTCCTGCCACTCCGCCCTCTGCAGCCCTGAGTTCTTCTGAACTTCTCACCTATATCTCTACCTTCTAAGTTCACGATGAACCCCTGGTTTGGCAAGTTTGTGATGTGGTGCGGAGGCTGCTGTCCAAAAATAAACTATTGTATTGAGGAGGGAAAGGCTGGTTTTAAGAGGCGTGCTAGCCAGCCAAGGCGTTCAGCAGCACTTACTGGTTAACGTCTGCAAAGTTTCTTTTTCTACAAAAAAGCTAAATGGGGCTCATTAAGCTCCTCTGGTGTAATTTTATTTTATTTTTTTCTTAAAAGAAAAGACAAGTTAAAAATAGCCTAAGCACAAGTCTTGGAGACAATGAAAGCTTTGGTTGTTAGGAAGAACTGGTGATGAGGTCCAGGGAGTGTTTTAGCAACTGAAATTCAAAGCCCTGCAGGAGGGATGGGACTCCAGCAGGAGGGGATGACTGGGGGCCTCCGTGAGAAAAAGGCAGTTGTGGGCGCGCAGAGCCCCTGTTCCAGAATGGACTCATGCTCAAGGTCAACATGATCTTGCCTTTTTTTTTTTTTTTTTTTTTTTTCTGATTTTGCTTTCATCAAGCACCTATGTTAACATGTAACATATAAGCTACCAAATGGTCATAACATAAACTTCTTGGTCTTCTTGGGATGTCAGGGTCCTGGTACAATTTCACAAGGCATTTGGGGACCGAAGAACCTGAAGGAATGCTCTACTTTGAGGCGGCAGCTCTTTGAAGCAGGCAGCTGTCCTGACTCATCAGGGGATGATAAGGCCTTGCCTGCTGTGTGCCGGGAGAAGAGAAGACAAGACAAACAGGAAGCAGGGTTTTATCCTCTGGTCCCTCACCAACCAGCCCTTTGCTGAGAGCTAAACCAGGAGGATTCTGGAAGCAGCAAATTACATTCTGACATCTCCCTCCTCAGGTCTTCAAGTTGGCAAAAGGAAAAGCAAGCCATGGAGCTGGAAATTAGTCATCAATGAGCAGCCTGTAGTCTGGCAGCTCCAACAGGGGCCTGTGCCACCTGGGGAGGTGTCGCTTCTAGACTCTGTGTACATAGATCTGTGTGTCCCGGGCCTTCTGGACTCCAGCACGCTGAGCCAGTTCTCCCCAGCCCTGGTGCCCAGCACACCAGCTCCCCATGACTTAGGGCCTATTCACCTGTACCAATGTTAATTTGGATCCATTAACACATGAACTTTTCTTGCTCTCCCTGCCTCCTGGAGGGAGGAGTGAAGTGGGAGTGGGAAAGAATGACTCATCCTGTGGGAGGGAGGGAAGATCTCCAGCCTCTTCCAAGGTTATGTCCCTGCTAATTCCCACTCCCAATGGGCCACATGCACAACACAGAGGGTTGACTTAGAAGATCTTGAAAGTGTTGTCCAGCCGTGATTTCTGGGGCTGGGGCTCTATCCCCTGTCCTCCCTGCATGAGAGCAATGAAGAGGCAGTGTATAGATTTGGGGGTAGATTTGAGACAGAGATTAAAGCAGAGACATCTACTTGGAAGACATGTGGTAAGGGGATGTGTGCACTGAATGGGGACCCCAACTGGGCAACCTGTGAGGTCTTTGTAGCCCTGAGGTGCTCTAGCTCCCCAGGTGTGAGGTCTGTGGTGATGGCTCTTGAGTCTGGGAAGCACAGTGCAGGAGATGTTGCAGAAGCACTGGTGGCTAGTGGACTACTTTCCAGCCTCTGGCTTGGGTCACAAGCCCAGGAATCCCGCCCTCCTCCCTATCTCCTGAACCATCCTCATAGTGACTCACCTCAATAGCAGTAATTCTGTGGGCCCCACTTCTTGAGTACAATAAAAATATTATAAACCATTCATTGAAGGTTTATTACCTGCCAGGCACCATGCATTATCTCGTTTATTCATCAGCTAGTCCCAGGTTCAAATCCTGACTGTGCCATTTGTTATCAGATATCACATTAGGCAAATTACGTAAACTCTCTGAGCCAGTTTCCTCAAGTAGTAAAATGTGAATGCTAAAAGCACTTACACTGGATAGCTGAGATGATCAAGTAAATTAATGCATGGAAAGGGCTTAGCAGAGTGGCTGGCACAGTGCTCAATCGTATTAACCATTGCTATTACACGCCAGGAGTGTTAGTATTATCATCAGACCTATTTCACACACGTGGCCGAGGGTCCCTGCAGCTCCAGGGTTCCAGCCTGGGTTCATGGGACTTTGAAGCCTGGCTTTTTCCCATTCTGCTGCATTGCTCTTTCAGATTTCTCTTACATTATGTGGCAATTATAAGACTCAGTCATTTGAACTCTCCTGAGAGTGGAATAATGTCATCTCTTATTTCTTATTAATAGTTAAACCCACTGGCATATAGATCACAAAATGGTTTCACTTTAAATATCATATCCACAAATTCAAGGGCTGTGGCTTATACGTTTTTGCTTCCCCAGTGTCTAACAGTGCCTGTCACATCAAAGGCATCACTACATACGTATTGAGTTGAACCGACTTGCATCCACAGGAAAAATGAGGTGGGTGAAGTAACTAGGTCTTCACAGCTCCCCTTGGTCATCTCCTAGATGTCCCACTTGACCCCAAAGGTCATTGTCCCCATATGTCCTAGCCCATTGTGAGTTAAGATACTTTAAAAAATTTCTTCTCTCATTTTACTCATTCTTCTCAGTTTGTTCATTCACTTGTTCTACAAATAATCATAAATGCTTATTCTAGGGCAGCCCAGGTGGCTCAGAGGTTTAGCGCTGCCTGCAGCCCAGGGCCTGATCTTGGAGACCCGGGATCAGGTCCCACGTTGGGCTCCCTGCAGGAGCCTGCTTCTCCCTCTGCCTGTGTCTCTGCCTCTCTCTCTCTCTTTCTCTGTGTGTTTCTCATGAATAAATAAATAAAATCTTAAAAAAATGCTTATTCTACAAATAAGTATTTGTCTACTATGCATCAGGCTCTGCGCTAGATGCTAAAAGATGATCATGAACCAGAAAACCAAGTTCCCATTTTCACAAAGGGATACGTCAAGTATTCAGTAGGTAAGGTTGGCCTAAGTCACTAAGAAAATACAGAATGACCCATGCAGGAGACAGAAAGGTGTGTGTACCACATGCCATGCTCTGGTGGGAGAGGTGCGGGGTGCCATGGGAACACACAGTAGGAGTGCCTCCGGGATTCAGGCAACAAGATCACTTGGAGCAGCCTAAACTGAGTCCCAAAGGGGAGTAGGAACTACACAGGTAAGGGATACAGGAAGGAGGTTTAGGCAGAGAGAAGCACTGGGAAACTGGTAACCCAATAGGAACCTAATGGGTATGAAGTGGGGGGAATGGAACTTTTGTTCTTGAAAAACAAAATCTATAGAAAGGAGGTAAGCTGAGAAAATGTCTAAAGTAAGAGCAATAAATGGCAAATTGCATCAGATGATGTGATATGAGTGTGAATAGCTTCGGAGAAATACAGCAAGAAGTATTTTGTACAAAAGAAGTTCATGAACTACCTACATCAGAGTCAGCCAGGATGCTTGTTAAATATGCAAGGACACTATCTCCAACCTCGAGTATCATAATGTTTGGAAAGAGGGCTTGGGCATCTGCAAGGTCACCAAGCACCCTGGGTGACTAATGCTTGTTAAGGTTTGAGAACCACTGTGAATCAGTATTTACTTGGCACCCATTATGCCTCAATAGACCCCAACAGTCAGGGTCAGAGAGAAATGCCCTAAGGCCCAGAGGTCACAGCCATGCAGACCCTGTGGCACGAAGACAAGGTGGTCTCAGAGTTAGATGAAGAAAAACAAGGATGTTTCTGGTAGGTGAGATTGGAATAATCACTAGGGAGTCCAAAAAGATGTGTGCATGGAACAGCAAAAATACTGGACTGGCTGGAGTAGAAGGGCAAGGCTGTGCAATAACAAAGTTTTAGCTGAAAAAATTCTAAAAAGGTCTGCAAAAGAAAGGCATTTAATTAGACAATAGGACATTGCATTGTCTTCCAGAAAAAGCCCCAGCACAGCAGAAATACCATTGGAAGGACAGTTAATTAGGAAGATACTTCGGCCATTGGAGATCTGACATTGCTATGTCTGTGACTGAACACCTTGCTTAATTTCACTGGACCTCAATTTCCTTTTTTAAATTTATTTTTAATTTATTTTTAAAGATTTTATTTATTTATTCATGAGAGACAGAGAGAGAGAGAGACAGAGACAGAGACACAGGCAGAGGGAGAAGCAGGCTTCATGCAGGGAGCCTGACACAGGACTCGATCCTGGGTTCCCAGGATCAGGCTCTGGGCCAAAGGCGGTGCTAAACCACTGAGCTACCCGGGCTGCTCCCTCAATTTCTTCATCTATAAAGTGGAGCTCATAAAATCTACTTTGCAGGGTTGTAAGGATTGAATGGTATATATGTGAATAATCAATCCTATCCAGGGCCACATCTACATTAAAACAATAACAAAAGCTAAAACCAAACATGAAGACAAAGACACACACATAAATTTTCTTCACCCGTCGGTGGCTTGTGAGGTCTGGCCCCGTGATAACTGTTGCACTTGTTTACTGTTTATTTCCCTTCTTTTTTTGCCTCTGTCTCTTGCTGCTCAGGTGGCTTCCCAGGAGTCTGGGTAGCCAGCCTTCGCATAGGGCACCCTCTAGTGCTGGATGCTATAATGACTCCATCAGTCTTGGAATTGGGGATGGAGTTTTCTGATCTTAGAAGAAACTGTCCTTGAGAGCTAATAAGCCTGAATAAAAAAATGAGATTTTTAGCAGGAGGTTACCCATTGTCATCAAGAGCAAATTACTCTGTAGTCTATTGCCGTCATATCAATGACCTTAATGATTTTCTTCCCTAAACAAAATCTTTTAGGAAATACTTTGGGGTTGAGGATAGAACCAGACGCAAAATTTTGCCATCCTGAGGCTTCCTCTTCTGTGCTTCCAAAGCAACTGAAGAAATGTTTCCTTTAAAAAAAAAAAAAAAGAAAAAAGAAAGAAAAAAAGTAAGAAATGTTTCCTTTAAATATATATATATTTTTTATTATTGATTGCCTCACTTCAGTTCCTTTTGAAAGTACAGAAATAGGGATGCCTGGGTGGCTCCATGGTTGAGCATCTGCCTTTGGCTCAGGTCATGATCCTGGGGGTCCTGGGTTTGAGTCCCCATTGGGCTCCCTGCAAGGAGCCTGCTTCTCCCTCTGCCTGTGTCTCTGCCTCTCTCTGCATGTCTCTCATGAATAAATAAAAAATAAATTGGGAATATCAGCAGTCTGGTTTTGGGTGCCAAGTCTGTGGTTGGCTAATTGGGTGAGCTTGGCTAAGTAACACTCCATCTCTGGATCTTAGTTTCTGCAAATGTAAAATGAGAGCTGAAGTTTCCATGGTCACTCAGGTCTCTTCTAGCATGTGGCTCTTTGCCTAAATCAAGAGGCTGTGAAAAAGCACATATCACTCTGGAGAGGGGTCAGAAGACCTGCATTCTTATTCCTGTCCCAGTATTTACCACTTCTGGGAACGTGGCCAAACATTTAACCTGTCTGGACCTTAGTTTCCTCATCTGAAAAATGGGAGAAAGACCTGGTCTGCCTTATTTACAGTTCTTATAAGACCCTCTAAAAAAGAGTTGTTCACAAAACACGTTGAATACTATAAAATGCAATAGGAAATGCAAGTTTCTAAAATAAGAACCCCTTTCTAGTCATCTCCTTGTAAACAATGTATGGCAGTTAAAGACTTTAAGGACATTTAAAGACTTCAAGAACAAACACATCTGAGTTTTAAACCTACCCATCGGCAGCTCCTCTAACTTTAGGTAAATCTCAGCCTCAATTTTATAAACTACAAAGGAAGAGAGATCAATATTGTTGTGGTACTTATACAAGAAATATGTGAAAGGGCAGAGTCTTTCCTCTGCTCTGCTGCCCCTCGTCTCTGAAAACAACAGCACCACGCTCATGGCAGGGATTTTGCACTCAATAGTTCCGAGGCCCCCAGACCAACAGCAAACTGTGACAAACCACGTGGAGCCTCTCACTTGAACAGATTGGATTTATCACAGACTTACCAAGTCAAGAATTCCAGATGAAGCGTTTCATCCCTTACCTGCAGACCATGAAAAATATGGGGGTGGAGCCCATCACCCTCATAAACTGCATATAGTTACCAGAATAAAAAGTACAAAAAAGTCCGTATTGGGGAAAAGATATGATAAAGATGCTTGGATGGGAAAAAGCACACACTCCTCAAGTTCACAAGAACATCCCTTCGGTGAATGCAAAACTGCAAGTGGTTAAACACTTGGAAAGAATCAAACCCCCCTCAAGTCACCACCAGGGCCTCCAACGGAGGAGAACTCATCTAATGTGTGCCTCAGGAGTGCAGGGGAGTCAGTAGTGAGGGGGCATCGAAACCCTGTAGGTTAGGAAAGCAGCTAAGGTCTAAGGCCAGAGCAGTTTTGTAATAAAAAATGTAAATCTTTTTTATTAAAAAGTAGTGAGGAAGTGTTCTCATTGGAATGGGTTTTAAATACTAGTCTTTTTTACTGGAAAAAAAGGAAAAAAATAAGAAATACAGAAAAGGGCTGACCGTAGTACCTGGCACAAAATAAGAACTCACTAAGTGTACACTCTTCTCTTTCTCTAATCAAGTTCATTATAGCCTTTAATGGGTAAAAAAGCTAAGAAAGGAAAGGTAAGGTACTGGGCGGCTCAGCTGGTTTAGCATCTACCTTTAGCTCAGGTCATGATCCCGGGGCCCTAGGGTCGAGTGCTATGTTGGGCTCCCTCCTCAGTGCGGAGTCTGCTTCTCCCTCTCTCTCTGCTGTTCCCCCTGCATGTGCTCTCTCTCTGTCATATAAATAAACAAAATCTTTAAAAAAAGAAAAGTTAAATGATTTTTCGTAAGCAATCAAAGACTTTATTCTCAGACCCTTACAGGGAATTCTTTTTGGCTCTGCCATGTGGCATACATCTTCAATTCCAGGAGCGTGTTAACAGGAAAATCATCGGAAGGCCTCGGATTGTGTAGGAATGACAGGATAAGGTCCATGCCTGGTTTAATTTTTTTTTAAATCTTTATTTATTTATGATAGTCACACAGAGAGAGAGAGAGGCAGAGAGGCAGAGACACAGGCAGAGAGAGAAGCAGGCTCCATGCACCGGGAGCCTGATGTGGGATTCGATCCCGGGTCTCCAGGATCACGCCCTGGGCCAAAGGCAGGCGCTAAACCGCTGCGCCACCCAGGGATCCCCCATGCCTGGTTTAGAAATGATTCCGGGGATCCCTGGGTAGCTCAACGGTTTAGCCCCACCTTTGGCCCAGGGCGTGACCCTGGGGACACGGGTTCGAGTCTCGTGTTGGGCACCCTGCATGGAGCCTGCTTCTCCCTCTGCCTGTGTCTCTGCCTCTCTTTCTCCCTGTGTTTCCCATGAATAAATAAATAAAATCTTAAAAAAAAAAGAAAAGAAAGAAAGAAAAGAAACAATTCTGATAATCTCCTTGAATGGCCAACTCGGAAAGACAGTATCCTGATTCATTTTAGGAGGCCAGGGATACATAAACAGGATGACTATACCGAATGCCCTCAATCTCTTGATTCTCTGGGCTTTGAGTTCTTGACCCAGCTGGACCATGCTGCTCCCAGAGCTGGCCCAGCCCGCCTGGAATAGGCTCATACGTTCTGCGTGCTGAAAGGCCAAACATGAGGACAGACACTCCTTCTCACTGGGTCCTTGACCCAGATTCTGGTCACCATATTGTGTTCTGCCAAAAATAAAAACAAAGACAAAACCGGAGGCCCAATTTAAGGCCATAAGCCCACAGTCAGAGCAAAAAGCTGAGGGCTCTGGTAGGTACTTCCGGGGCCCGGTTGTGACGCTGGAGGTAGGCTTGCTGTCTTCAATTTCCCCCACCATCCCTCCCAGCATGGGTAAAGAAGGTTCGCATAAACAACTGAGGAAAATCCCCACGAGAGCTAGCTGGCCTTATCTGCCAACAGTAGTTGGAGGACCGAAGGGAGTGGTACGCACCATATCCACGAGGCCCCTTCATGTCAGCATTATTTGGCCTGGATTTTAAAAACAGTGTCTATTTTCAGGCTGTGTGACTGAAAGGGGACAGCCCAGGTTGCACAACACAACTGATGAGAGAGCCTCTGTGCCTCCCTCCCTCTTCCTTCTTAGCCCAGATGTCCTGAGGACAGGGGAGTCCGGTGAGGCGGGTGGTGGGGGGCGCGTGGGCAGACAGGTATGAGCGCCTGGGAGAGGCCCACGGTGCAGTGAGCTGGCTCGTTCCTCCCACATTTCCCTTGTTTTAAAAATCAAGCCTCCTGCCAGGGATATATTTAGCATGATGTGCCTCCATCTTCGAAGCAGAGGGCCCAGATGGTGGGTTTTACAGCCTCACGGCTATGAAGTTGATACCTGGGGGCTGAGTGAGCAGCCAAGCAATGGCTAAGTTTTCCTGCATGCTCTCCCTCCACAAAGGAAACCAGGGCTTCTTTGCACATCGCCCCAGATAGGTGGGCATGTGTGCTTTCACGCTTGGTTTACAGTATCCCATGAGATGTGTTGGCCAAGGATGGAGAAAGGAGATTGTCACTGACAAGGCCTTCATTCTGCGTTTCAAACTCCCTTGCACATATAATTAGGAAATCAAACAGATTATGGTAATTCAAGGCCCACTAAAGTCTTCTATCTACGAAATCGGGAAGACCCCACTTTTGTGAAACAGCCCATCTTTTCTGCAGAGGCTGACTGAGGTTCGAGAATTTAGATTAAAATCCCACCCAATTCACTTACTTCTTACCTCTGTGATTTGGGGCAAATCCTCAAGGCCTGTGACTAGAGAAAGTATAGCCTATGTTTCTTATTGACCTGAAAGGGTGATTATGAGAGTAAAAATTAAAATGTGATAAGGTTTCTGCAAAGGCTCTGGAAACTAGAAGGGATATTTCGGAGTGCCTGCCTGGCCCCTGGTTCATCGCCAGCAAATATTTGTGGAATTGGCTGCTGGAGGGAGATATGTGGGATGTCAGGCATGAAGCAAGCAAAACTGATGAAGAGATATTTTGGGCTTTATCTTTGCTTGCTCTCTTCAATTATTTAGTCTGTCCAGACATGAAACTGGCTTCGATTCCCCTCAGCCACACTCTCTGCACCAAATAGCCATCCACACAGGGTACACAGTAGACCAGATTCTCTAATATCATCATGGCAGTCTGGGCCCATCCACCTGTGAGGGACCATGTCCCAAAAGCTTATTTGTAATTCCTCCTAACATTTATTTCCATACTTTTGGAGGCCAGTGTAACAGCCCCCTGCAAACCTAAAAGAAAAAGAAAGGGAATATCCAGATACATGTAATAACTTCATGGTGTCCCTTCTAGGCTATAGTTGGATTAAGTTTGCCATAATCTAGAATGAAACTTTAATGTGCGCAGAACCGCCGAGGGAGCTTGTCAAGTGTGAATCGGATCCAGATGGTCTGGATGCAGAGTAGGGTCTGACATGCAGCTCTCAGGGGAGCTGCTGCTGCTGCTGGTCCTCAGAGCACACTTGGAACGGCAAGGCTGTACCCCATCACCTCTGCGTCACATCCCTTTTGTCGCCCTGTGATTTCACCCCCAACAAATTTGGTGCTCCCTCTCCTCCAGCTGTTTCCACTCAGGCCCTCTTTCCCAAGCCCTTCCGTAGATCCATCTGGATCATCCATCTTCTCAACTCTTGGTCACACCCACAGAACCCTGTTTCTCTGAGGCTCCAGTGGATTCCTGGCTGTTCTTTCTTACTCACTGATGACCACCCTCACAGCCCCTCTCTCTGTCTCAAGTCCTGTCATCATCCTGGATGTGTTCACAATTCCTGGATGGTCCCTACCGCCAGCTTTCCTGGTTTTCCATCTCTAATTTACTTAATCACTTAATCCAGAGATCACTTCCTATGACATATTTTTTTAAAGGTTTTATTTATTTATTCATAAGAGACACACAGAGAAAGAGCCAGAGACATAGGCAGAGGGAGAAGCAGGCTCCCTGCAGGGAGCCTGATGTGGGACGCAATCCCAGGACCTCGGGATCATGCCCTGAGCCAAAGGCAGACACTCAACCACTGAGCCACCCAGGTGCTCCCCCAGTGACCATGTTCTTGACCTGGAAGTCAAACTACCCTGTCTCTCATAAGAGTATTTCAGAAAGGCCATAGTGACCATAAATTCCTAGGCTTCCTCCTCCTTTATTCTTCACCTCTCCTTTTGCTGAGGCTGTGAATTTTCCAGATTCCCTGCAGCCTGGGCCCTGTCTCTGCTCTCCCTCACCTCCTCCCCACCTCCTTTTTTTTTTTTTTTTTTTTTTTTTAATTTTAAAGTTGTTAAAGAGAGCAAGAGAGCATGGGCAGTAGTGGAGAGAGGCAGAGGGAGAAGCAAGCTCCCCATTGAGCAGGGAGCCTGACTCAGGGCTCGATCCCAGGACTCTGGGATCATGACCTGAGCCAGAGGCAGACGCCCAACAGACCAAACCACCCAGGCAGGCCGCCTCCTCCCTCCTTAGGTCTGACCCCTGCCAAATGCACCTCCACACCACACAACTCTCTTTCAGAATGTAATTGAAAGGAAAGGAATTAAAGAGCCAGTCATAAAGCAAACGTAGTTTCTTCCCATGATTGCCCTTATAGATCACCCTGAGCGGGGAGTTTCCCTCAGCTGAGACCCCTGGCCACCCCCACAGCGTACTGCTCCCTCGCAGATCAGGAAAAGTGCTCCGGTCACCTTAGGTCTCAGGACGGGCTCAGGTTAGTAATTAGCCCTGCCCAGTCCCAAGGAATACTAAGAACGGAATCAATCAGACGGAATCAGCACGAGAGGGGGACGTGGGCAGCTTCTTCTCTCTTCATGATGCCAGGGCCGCCTCCCTCTTCCAGGTGCAATCTCTGGCCCCTCCAGGATTGGGGGGTGGGGGCGGGAGACAGGAGGGGGCCAGAAAGGTTCTACTGACTAGGTGGTGAGGAGCAGTGGCTGGTGCTCTCAGGGCTGGCCAAGTGTTCCCAGTGGGTTCCTGGTCACAGGGCTACTCTGAGACTGCAGACACCCAGGGCCTGGGGAGTTGGAGCTGCACTTTAGCTCCATGATCTCCTCACGGACTGGCCACTTGAGGCCCCCCCTTAACTCTGTTCTTGGGGGTTGAGCCCTGTCTCAAGAGATACCTTCAGTAATGGCCTTTTGGGGCAAAGTCCCTTTGCGGAGGTTCCAGGTCAATATGCAGCAAACCCTCCGTGTCTGCGCTTCTGTTTCACTGGTAAACACGTACCTTTGACCTGCTGTCAGCGGAGGGAACTTGCTTCCTGAACTGCAGCCTCTCCGTGGTTGCCACAGGCAGCTTTAGTCACACTCCTGCCCTTTAGATTTCCTAGGCAAGGGGCAGACGCCAGTCCAAGTCCCACCTCCAGAGACACATGTCAACTGCTCCAGAAGACCTGCCACCCTCTTGCACACTGTGGGGCCTTGGGGCGAACCCCACACCATCCACCCACCTAACCCTCCTCCTGCAGGTCCTGGCCTCATGCTCAGACTCCCCAGCCTCTTTCACAGGCCGGGGCTGGGTAGCCAGCTGGGTTCTCAAAACCAGTCCGCAGCCCCGTCCTTTGCGCGTCCGGCCTGGCCCGGTAGCCTGCCCGTCTGGAATCCGGGAGCACCTGCGGCCTACTGTCTTGTCAGGAGCAGGGTCCACAAAGTCTGCGTTAATACACCGTGACGGCAGCTCTTCTTGGGGTAGCAATGCCACATTCGTTCTGTAATTCACATTTCCTGCCCTTCTAAAAGATCATCTGCACAAAGTCTGAGTGCACGTCCATGGCATACAACACCTGCCACAGCCTAGTGGTTCTGGGATGGAGCCTATCAAAGGGCTTTTCTGCAACCCCGTCTTCTTGAGCCTCAGCCTGCCCAACTCTCCACACCAAAGGTCTGCCTGGGTTTACTCTCAGTGTCGCCTTTCCTCACTTTTTGCTGGGAAGAAAGTACTTCCTCAGTACTGGCTTCCCCAGGAGCCCAGGCAGGCGGTACTTGGCAGCTAAGCAGAGGCTGATGGTCCAGGCTGCACCTGCCACAGCCTGGGCACTGCCATCATCTGGCTGCTTCCCAGGTTCATGACCACTGTTCTCTCTTCTTTGTGTCTCCTCCTGGGTCTTGAATCAGTTTTACACAATCGAGGCAGGCTTTCTACCAGAAGGACCCCACCCAAGCTTGGTGCATCCACTGACGCCCGGGCCTCAGGCAAGGGGCCCATCTCCTAGGGCAATGAAGTCTCACAAACCAGGGGGCAGGATTTAATCTCTCAGTTCTGGAATCTAGAAGGCAAACATCAAAGTGTCAGCAGGCACATGCTCCCCCTCCTAGACTTTGGTGGCTGCTGGTGGCCTTGGGCATTCCGTGGCTCCACCTCAATCTCTCAAACTGGCCTCAGCCATCATATGACCTCCTTCTCTGTGTACACCCCTGTGTCTTCGCATGGCCTTCTTTTCAGTACACTAGCCATTGGCTTTAGGGTCCATTCTGTTCTGATGTGGTGTCATCGTAACTCATTAAATCCGCAAAGACTGTATTTCCAAAGAAGGTCATATTCTCAGGTCCTGGTGGATGTGGATTTTGTGGACACTATCCCACCAAGCACAGGGGGTACTGGAGGAGTAGGGGCAACCTGATGAGGTAGGAAATGTTATCCTCAGATGAAACGATCATAAAGGGTCTTTCCTCCCTCAACAACCTCACCTTTCTTCCAACATGGATCTAGGTAATATTTATCTTCATTTTGGTTTGCTTTATCTTAGCAGACAAATACTCCATGAGGAAAAGAAAATGTATTTGTGACCAGTAGGAGACCCAGTGGCTTCATCCACACTGAAGACTGAATCATCATCTGAACAGGTCCCAGCCATACTCCGTGTGACACTCAGGTCTCCAAAGGCCAGCCCAGGACTCTCTGGGACTGTGGCCTTATGTATATATATATATAGAAGGAGTGTTTGGGACACCAAAACATCATTTTTGACACAGAATGAAAACATAGCTCTTACTCCCTAAGCTCCTTTGGTGTTAGAAACAATATCTGCCTCATTCAAGTTCTTTTGCGATTTGACATAGTAGAGGGTGACATCCCTGTCATCCAGCTCCCCGAGTCTACCATTCTGACCTCCCCCTGCCCCAACTGTCCATAAAGGCCCCAGTCTAGGAAATGAAGGAACAGCGGAGGCTGAGTTCCTACCTGTGCTTTCAAGCTTGGGGTGGGGGTGAGGGAGAAGTGGAGGGAACGGTGGGGACCATGGGCAGTAGCCGTGAAAGTTCGAGTGTAAGAGCCTCAAGGGCAGGGACTGGGCCTATCCTCTTCATGCGGTCTAGGGCCTTGTCTGGCATGTAGTGGACACTCAGGCCATATCTGGGGAGTGAAGGATCAGTCCCTGGGATGCTGGTTGTCAGTTCAGCCTGTTTCTCTGTGATGATGATCTTCCCTAGGTCCTGGATTTTGTGAAATAGTTCTTAATCAAAATATGTCCTGGGATTTGGGATTTAGAAATTCTGGTGAGTATTTCAAGAAGGAGCATGAATGATTCAGATGTTCTCTAAGCTCCTATATGGAAGTACCCCCCGCCCCAAGGAAAGCAATGTGGCAGGGCCTCGCCTGAGGCCCCACCAGGAAAGCCTCAGCCTTAGCCAGCAGGAGGGACTCTAGGGACATTCAGAAATTAGTCTCTATAGGACACAGTGCCTGGCTGGATGTGAATTAGGGAGTGGGAGGAGTCCAGGATTATCATAATTTCCATATTTCCAATAATTCCAATTATTTCCATAATTTCCATAAACTGGCCAACATAGTAGTTCCAATGCACTGGGTACATGATCAATGAAAGACTTGCCTTCTAGATTTATGAATTCAGTTTACCTGAACATCAGGAAGAATTTAAATGTGAATCAATTGTATAACTTGACATCAACTTGCCTCTTTTATCTGGGGTCTAGGGTAATATTTGGTAAGATCACCTATCCCTACCCTCACCCCCAGAAATCACATTTTCAAAGTTAATTAAGAAGACACCTGTTTATAGGCATTATCACCTCTAATCCTACAGAAAACTGGGCAGCATCAGCTAACCCTTCCATGTAATTAGCCTAACCACCGGGGGAGGTGGGTCGACATTGCTACCATGCTCTAGCACCACCAGACCCCGAAGGAGGTCACATACCAAACATATCCAGTGTCATCTCACAGTTTCCGTGGGTCAGCAATTGAATGCGACTTGGTGGTTCTTCTGCAGATTCTCTTAAAAGGCAAACGTGATGTCTTCTGGGGCTGCAGTTATCTGGAGATCTAACTGAGGCTGGAAGGTCTACTTCCCTGCTCAGTGACTCACTCGCCACTGCCTGCAAGCCTCAGTTTATTCCCGCATGGGCTTCTCTACAGGGCTGCTTGAGTCTCCTGATGAAATGGCCTCCCCCAGAGCAAGTGATGAGAGAGAGAGAGAGAGTGTGTGTGTGTGTGTGTGTGTGTGTGTGTGTGTGTGAATCAACAACACGCTTAAGACCTAGCCTCAGGCGGTGCCTGGGTGGCCTAATTGGCTAAGCATCTGACTCTTGGTTTCAGCTCAGGTCCTGCTCCCAGGGCTGTAAGATGGAGCTCCTCTTTGGATTGTGTGTTCAGTACAGAGTCTGCTTGAGATTCTCTCTCTCCCTCTGCCCCTCCTACTCCCCCCCCCATGTGCTCCTTCTCTAAAATAAATAAATATCTTTAAAAAAAAAAAAAGAAGAGGACCTAACCTCAGAGGTCACCCACCATTGCTTCTGCTGTGTTCTCTTGGGAGGGAATTACAGAAGGGTGTAAATACTAGGGAGCTACCACCACAGAGTTTAGTTTTCTGTTGTGACCTGTTAGTTGTAGTATCATTATTTAGAAATACAAATGAAATACCATTCTTTCTTATTTTCCAGGGCATAATTTTTATTTTCCATATGCTTCCAGCCTGCAGCCTTTCATCTGTGTAGAGTATGTTATTTTTGTTAGGTTTAGACTAAATTTCTGCAGCAAAAGACCTCAAACTATAGTAGCTTAGACAAGAGAGAAATCTCCACCCAGAGGAGGGTAGGGCAATGCAGGGTGGCCTTGCCCTTCCAGGGCATCCGGGGACTTGGGTCTTTCTAGTTATGCATTTGTCCTTAAGGCACTGACTTTATCTGCAGGGTTAAAGCTGGCTGACAAGTGCAAAAGAGAGTGGGGATAGGATGTGGAGAGGTAAAAGCATCCCATACCAGAATGTGACCTGGCCTGCATGCATCAATTCTTATCCTATTGCTTATGTTCAGTTGCCCAAAGTCACATGGCCATGCCTACCTGCAAGAGAGGTTGGGAAATGTCATCTCCATCTGGCTGCCCATGTGCTCAGCTCCAACTGTTAGAACAAAAGAAGAGGAGAATGAATGATGGGAGATAGTTATTGTTCTCTGTCACCTAAATTTATAGACAGCAAATAAGTAGAGGCTGCACGATGTGCCTCTACCACTAACTAGTTAGGAGATCAGATTGAAGGCCCTTATATCCTCTCTAGACCTCAGTTTTCAGTGTCTATAAAATGAGCACAGGGGACTCAATCAGGGATTTCCACATACAGGCTTATATTAAGAGGGGGCTTTGGTGCCATTACAAGGAATTGTAGAAAATGTTTGTGAATCAAGCACTTTCTGTCAGTGGAAGAAATAATACTACTGGTCTTTATGTTTACTAATTTTCAAATGTAGTTGCTGTAGTAATGATTAAAATGTAATATTTAAAATTTTACTATGTTTGTAGTTAATGCTATCTCATTGGGTACTCTTCTTCCTTAAATATCTAGAATCACAATCGCTATCATATGGAAGATTGGGACCTTTCTTAATATTAAAAAAGAAGCTTTGTATTTGAGTTCCTGGTACATAATAGATGTCCAGTAAATATTTGTTAATTGGATTACGTAGAATGCAAGGGCACCACTGAGATGAGCCTTTTCGTCTCCGCCAACTCTAGAATTTTAAGAATTCTTTAACTCTGAGGCAATTTTCCAATTTGAGTTTTACTGTAACCAATCACTTCTACATAATTAAAACCAGCCCTAGTCCACTGCACCAGTTCCCAAATACTGGGAGACTTTTCCATTTCACATACATATAATAGCACTGCTTACTTAGTATTCACATCTTCCAAATCCCTTCCTGGAAATAAGTTTCCCCTGTTGTAAAAATGAAGTAGGTGGAACTTACACGCCACCCTTTGAACGGTCTGCGTTACAAATTCATTCAGAAACATGGATTATGTCTGCTTGTCAGGGAGACAGTAGGAGATAATCCTCGGTAGGTGGTGGTGGTGGTGAGGATTTCCAAGCCTCTCTGCAAAAGCCCCAACATTTATTATTTTATGCTGTTTAATATTATTACATTCTAAAATCAAGAATGTAAAGTGTTGGCTCGGAGGCTAAGGAAGCTCTCAGTATTCCGTCATCAAGCTCTGAGGTCAATCCCAGGAGAAGTGATGTTTGTATGTTGATGTATGTATGTCCTGTTCCAATCTAATATGCACGGATAGTCTTGGGTCATGCTTTCTGCAGTGTGGGGCACTAGAGGTGGAGCTTAAAAAGAAGCTTCTATCTTCGGGGATGGTTTTCTTCTGGAGGGAAAAGGGAGAAGAGAGTCTTGGCTACTTCATTTCATTCTCCTTTCTTCTTTGCCATTTGTCTGAGTGAGTCAGCAGGGCAGAGCTGAGTTTCGCAGAGGGCTGGGGCTGACTGTCCAGAGTAGCTCTTCCCTGGGCACTCTTATGCATGTGGGCTCACACGTTCTCCTTTTCTTGGCTCCCATTCCTGATTTTCACTACATGGATCTTGCTGTACCATCAAGCATGGTCAGGAGAGGGCTGTGTTCCGGGGCTGCCTACCTAGGAGGGTCAAGTAAGCTGTGTGACTGGTTTAATTTCCAAGTCCCAGGCCACTTTACTTGGCTCCGCCTTGCCTGCTGGGAGAGTATAGTGGCATTTGAGGCCAAAGCCTGGGTTTCAAAGTTCTCCTTGGCTCTACACAGCCTTCCACATATATGTGGCTTCCGAAGGGTTAGGGACAAGCAGAGGGTTAGGGGCCGAAGGGCTCTGCTCTTCTCTGCAGGTTATCTATCTTTCTGCTTTCAATAATATATCATAAGTTAACAGAAGGATTTTCTGTAGAGCATATGGAAAATGCACGTTAATTCAGACTGCCCTGTGTTGGAGTTTAGAATACAAGACATTGTTTTGAAATGTAACAAACTACAAATTTAAGGTTAAAAGGCTGGGGGGTGCCTGGCTGGCTTAGTCAGTGGAGCATGTGACTCTTGACCTTGGGGTTATGGGTTTGAGCCCCACTTTGGGGATAAAGATTACTTAAAAATGAATAAATAAATAAATTTAGAAGGCTAGGGTTTGAATCCCACTAACACTGGGATATTGGCTAAGATACGTAGCCTCTGGTTTCTTGGAAGTGTGTGTGTTATAGTACCCATTGTACCAGAGAGTTAGGAGTAAGTGAGCTCAATGTATACCTTATACAAATAGCAGATGCAGTGGCAAAAACGTTTTGAATTTGATAGTTCAAACAGGTTTTACTGATTTAAGTGTTTGAGATGATTTCTTTAGAGCATTTCAAAGACTTGTTAAATTCATAGCATTCTTTTATTTTCAAAGCAAGGGATTAAAAACTTACGTTCCTCAATATGCCGTCTATTTTAGGAACCAACAATTACTTCTTATATATTCAAAGACTTGTATGGTTATGACATACAACTACTTTAAATTGTGGTTTTTGTCATTTAATTAGTCTCATTTAGTTTATTTGAACATGTTGATGCTATTATGTGTATTTTACCTAAGAGAATAAAATACCTCACAAGAAATATTTTACACATTTTGTGCTTTCATTCCACAAATATATATCAGTTATTTTGACCTAGGTTTTCTCTATTATTCTAATCGAGGGAGATTTTGTTTCGCAGAGTCAGCTTAGTATGCAGTCAAATTTTTTGAGAAATTTGAAATTTTATTTTGTTCTTGCAATAATGCAATGACAATATTATAGGCAAAATTAGCCATTTTATCATGGCTCTTGGATGGTAAATGTAAGTTTTTAAAAAGAGTTATATATACACAAGGAAAGCTCTAGTAATCATGAAGTGTGATGTCGTGAGCTTCTGGTGTTTTGTTTTGTTTTGTTTGTTTTAGTAGCAGTCAACATAATCCCTCCCTCAAACTGGGAAACAGAGAAGAACAAGCATGAATGTTTGAACTTGGAGAAGGATGATGGTGGCCCTTTGTACTACTCTATTTTTTTCAAAAGGCTGCACCAGGGGCGCCTGGGTGGCTTAGTCAGTTGAGCATCGGCTCAGGTCATGATCCCAGGGTCTTGGGATCGAGCCCCACTTTGGGATCCCTGCTATGTGAGGAGCCTGCTTCTCCCACACTCCCTGCTTTTGCTCTCTCTTTGCCAAATAAATAAATAAATAAATAAATAAATAAATAAAATCTTAAAAAAAAACAAAAACTAGTCCTAGCTTTCTATTGTTCAGTCCCCAACTTATAGAGTATTCTTGACTTCTCTCAGTAGCAAATCCTGCTGGATCTAACTTCAAAATATATTCAGGACCTAATTTCTTTGCATCACATTCACTGCTATCATTTGGTTGCGGCCACCATCATCTCTGCAGTTGTTACTGGTGCCCATCTCACCCACATGTCCTCTTTGGGACCAGTATACTCCTCCTCCACCTGCTAGGACTACTGGTTGTTGAAGGCAACCCTCATGGGGTATGTCCCTCATCGGGACTGCCTTGGTTGAAGAGAACTACCTTGTTCAAAACTTACATGCTTTCCCAAGGGGAAAGACTGGCTGATGCAAGTATACAAAGACCTGGCAACTTTGCCCAAATGGTCTCCATGCTTTGTGCTTAACTCTCTGCAGTCCTTCTCAACAAAGTAGACACAGCTATATTAAAACTGAAATTAGGGGCACCTGGGTGGCTTAGTCGGCTAAAGATCTGCCTTCAGCTCAGGTCATCATCCCAGAGTCCTGGGATGGAGCCCCACATCAGGCTCCCTACTCAGTGGAGAGTCTGCTTCTCCCTCTGCCTCTCTCTCCCAACTCATACTCACTCCCTCTCTCTTTCAAATAAATTAAAAAAATATTTTTTAAAAAATATAAATTAGATCAAGAACTCCATAGCTATTTCCCCCCACTGAATAAAGGTTAAATTCCTGAGTGACCGAAAGGCCCTTTCATCATCTGCTTAACCACCCTGTCAATACTTCCTCTGCCTCCTATGTCTCTACCCTTTGTTCATTCTACTCCAACCACACTAACATCCTTGCTGTTCTTGAACATGCCAGACAAACTCCTATCCCAGAACTTTTTTATTGACTCTTTCCTCTGTCCATAGGCTGCCTTTTTGCTGAGGTCCCTGCCCACTTTATTTAAAATAGCAATTGCCACTCATCCTGCTCTGGTACTTGCCCTTCTTACTTGCATTCTTTTCTCTCTGGGCCTGTGACTTTCTAACATACTATATAACTTACTTACTTTGTTATTTTTTTCTCCTATTAGACTATACCACCTGAAACTATGTATTTGGTTTGGGACTGTGCCTGGCAATAGTGGTCACTCAATAAATACTTGCTGAATGAATAAATGAATAAATGCCTTTATAAAGAAATGTGTTTAGAATAGTGTCTGGCATATCATAAATGCTCAGTAAGCGTTAGCTACTGTTTTTGCCAGTGGAGAAGGGGTCATGAGATTCCTAGAGTTTCAAAAGCTAGTTCAACAGCATTTGATCCTATGATCCTACAGCAAGAGGAAGACGAATAATACCACACAGTGGTGAGAATCTTAGTTCCCTTGCTTTTACGGGTGTGCGCCAACCCCAGGGATGAGTTGAACTCCCTTTACGATAGACTTAAAAGCCTAAGTCTCAGTTTGTCACACAGATCCTGGAAGTGATCAAGGACATGAAAGGAGGATGGGGACCGGACCTCTGGAACCATAATTTGGGTGCAAGGGACAGAAGTCAGAAGTCTGATCTGGCTCCAGGTGAGAGGCCTGATCCATCCTAGAGCCTCTTTAGGAAATGGTGAAAGTCCAGCACTTATACTGAGACAGAGTGGCTGGCGGTGGTTTATACTGATTTTAAACTCCTCATTTATTGGAATGACTGTTTAGATCGGCTCCCTAGTAAGAGAGAGCTCAGAGTTCTAGCTCATATGCTTGATCATGAGCCCTATCCTTTCCTGAACTGAGAGTGCTGTTGGCCCTGGGTTCTGGCCAAAGGTGAGATTCTTCCGGTAGGTTGTGGGGAAAGAGGCTCAGAAATGCACTTTAAAATGAGAGAAGTCTAACTGTGCAAATGTGTAAGATATTCTGATTCCTGGGGAAATACACACTCATTTAAAAAAATATCTATTTTACTCAATAACAATATAGATTTGTAGTTGACCACAGAAGAGCAACAGTCAATTCTGACATCTGTTGGTTTGTATGAGCACTTGGAGGAAACAGCTCTGGTATGTGAGGTACTTGAAATCATTCAGTCCTGGACTCCAAAAAATATAGAATGCCCAAACTATCAGGAACAAGAGGTGGTCAGTCTTATTTTAAAGATATTTTGAGATAGGCACTCTAGCTTTTGCTGCTGTGCAATCCAAAAATCAGACAATTCATTGGAATGTCATCATAGCATCTAAGTTCAGTTTGCTTTTAATCCCTATTAATGATGTCAGCACCTGGAGTGCCTGGGTGGCTCAGTGGTTGAGCATCTGCCTTCGACTCAGGTCATGATCCCAGGGTCCTGGAATCGAGCCCCACCTCGGTCCCTCTCTCTCTACGCCTCCCCTCCACTACCCCTTCTCATGCTGTCTATCTCTCTCAAATATATAATAAAATCTCTAAAAAAAAAAAAAAAAAAAAAGATGTCAGCACCTGATAAGATTCTTTATTACTACCCTAGAAATTACATACTCGAATATTATGAAGTAACTCCTATGATTTTTCCCCCTATATAAGGTTAATCTCTAATTATTTACTACTTCTTTTTAAGGAGATATGTTGGGAGACCTTTTCTGAAATTTGTGTGGTACCTAACTCCTATCAAAGTACCCCAGGACTTCCATGCCTATTGCCATAGTATTTGCTTAATACAAGTTGAATTCCTACTTACTTTATAATTTAACCCATCAGAAAAATTCCAAATAATCATTGAAAAAATATGATATAGCCAATAATATGCACATGGAGGATCCTTTTAGCACTTGAGTACTATACATCTTTCTGTATCAGGCTTCTATTAATGCATTCTAGTATCTTGAAAACTTTTGAAATAACACGCATTGATAAACGTGCTTTTTTAGTCTTGTCTCAGGACCCAAGATGGATCAAATCAAATATGCAAGCTCATACCTCTATCTTTACTGTATGGATTTCATCTTGGTTTTGGAGAGCCATTTTATAAATCCAATTTTGAATAATAGCCTAATATTCTCAGGATAATCCTGTCCAGTGTTCTTTGATTATCCCACTTGCCATTCAAACTTTACATTCAAGGCTTCAACATAGCCCCATTCCCTTGACATGGACTGATGACTGATATTTCTAGCTATCTAGGCCCCCACATAAAGGATTTTTAAAATTTAATTTCTTCAAACATCAGGTATTATAGGGTTTCCACATCTTCACATACTTTGCTGAGAGAAAAAGTCAATGAACAAATTGCAGTCTCGCACTATCACTTCATGCTTTCTCAGTTTCCCAGCTGAGCCTATGTTAACATGACACATGCTTGAACTTACACTTGGGTTTAAAACAAAATCTACTTTATTGCTCATTATCCTCTTGAATCGTGTTTCTTGGTATCTAAAGTATCTTAGCAACATCTTTGAGCAGCAACCAAGTGCATAGTTTCCAAATATTACAGCATTCAAAGAATCCTACTTGGTGGCTTGCTGATTTTTTCCAAGGAACCTATTTTTATATCTTAGGACTAGAACAGGAGTCTAGAAGCTAATGACTTATTGCACTTCTATGAAGTCTTCAAGGAAACCCTTCGTCTCACAAGCACATTTCCAAGACTCCAAGACAGTTGTAAGGAGCTTCTATTTGCTGCTGCTGCTCTATCAGCCTTTGTTTTTAAGCTTCCCAAAGAAGGCAGACCACGTCAGACAGGAAACACACCAAGATCACTTACTAACATGAACACCAGGATTCTCACTATTAGCCAGAGATTTGATTTTTTTAAATCGAAGGATAACATGTAACAGTAAGGTGCACAAATCTTGCATAAACTTGGTGAATTATACACACATATGCACCCAGGCAGGCACTGCCTAGATCAAGATATAAATTATTTCTAATTATCTCAGATTTTCTTGTCTCCTTTGGGCTTCTTCCCAGTTAATATCTAACTCTAGGTAACCATGAAACTGATTTCTATCATCATAGATTGGCTTTTCATTTGTTCTTTTTTTTTTTTTAAGATTTTATTTATTTATTTGAGAGATTGAGAATGAATGAGCATGAGCTGCTGAGGGACTGGGGAGGGCAGAGGGAGATAGAAAAACAGACTCTCCACTAAGAGGGACCCCAACCCAGAACCTTGAAATTACCACCTGAGCCGAAGGCAGATGCTTAACTGACTGAGCCACCCAGGTGCCCTTTTTGTTTGTTTGTTTTTAATAAAGATTTTACTTTTAAGTAATCTCTACACCCAACATGGGGCTCAAACCCACAACCCTGAGATCAAGAGTTCCCTGCTTTACCCACTAAGCCTGCCAGATGTTCCCGTCATAGATTGGTTGTGTCTGTTCTCTTATTTTTTTTTTAAGATTTTATTTATTTGCTCGTGAGAGGCACAGAGAAAGAAAGAGAGAAAAAGAGAGAGAGAGAGGCAGAGACACAGGCAGAGGGAGAAGCAGGCTCCATGCAGGGAGCCTGATGTGGGTGGGACTCGATCCGAAGTCTGCAGGATCATGTCCTGGGTTGAAGGCGGCGCTAAACCGCTGAACCATTGGGGCTGCCTGAGTTCTCTTAACTTCATGATAAATGGAACCATACGGTGTACACACTTTTATGTCTGGCCTCTTTCTCTTTGGTATGTCATTGAGATTCATCCATGTTTGTACCTGTAGTAAGACTGCATTCTTTTTTTTTATCACTATGTCTTCTTCCACTGATCAGTGTTCCACAGTTTGTTTATTCATTCTACTACTAATGGACATTTGAATTATTTATAATTTTAAACTATTGTGAATAAAGCTACTTAGGTATTTTCACATAAAATATTGCTAAAGGCAAAAGAACACCTTGCTACAGGCAAATTTGCTATTTGGACAATCCTTTATATGATGACAGACACAGAGGAGTAAACCAAATCAAGAAGCCTATGATGCTTTTTGTTTCAAATAGAATCTGTGTGTCATCCAGGTTGACATAAATTGTAAGAACATAGGCAACAACAACAAAAAAATAGATAATTTGGACTTTATAAACTTCATGAATAATTCTGGATCAAATGGTATTATCAAGAAAGCAAAGAATAGGGCACCTGGGTGGCTTAGTGGTTGAGCGTCTGCCTTCAGCTTAGGGCATGATCCCAGAGTCCTGGGATCAAGTCCCACATCGGGCTCCTTGCATGGAGCCTGCTTCTCCCCCTGCCTATGTCTCGGCCTCTCTCTCTGTGTCTCTTATGAATACATAAATAAAATCTTAAAAAAAAAAAAAGAAAGCCGAAATATAACTTACTGTATGGAGGAAAATATTTGCAAATTAATCTGATAGGGGATTAATACCCAGAATATATAAGAACACCTAAAACTCAACAACAAAAACTCAAGGGCAAAAATAAATAACTCAGTCAAAAAAATAAATGAAGCGCTTTAATAGATATTTCTCCAAAGAAGAAACGCAAAGGCCCTTAAGCCCATTAAAAGATGAGCAGCATCATTAGTAATTAGGGTGATGAAAATCAAAATCACACTTAGATACCACTTCACAACTACTAGGATGGCTATAATCTTGCTAAAAAGAAAGAGTAGAAAATAAGTGTTGATGAGGATATGGAGAAATCGGAGCCCGAGGGCAGTGCTGGTGGGAATATAAAATGGTGCAGCTGCTGTGGCAAACGCTTTGGCAGTTTCTTAAAAGGTTGAGTGTAGAACTATTGCGTGATCCATCAGTTTCACTCCTGGCTATATACCAGGATATATACCTGGCTTTATACTTGCACAGATATTTGCACACCAATGTTCACAGTGGCATTATTGACAAAAGCTAAAGATGGAAGCAGCCTAAGTGTCCACCAACAGATGAATGGCTAAAAAAACTGTGATATAATCCACACAACGGAATATTATTCAGCCAAAAAAAAAAAGCAATCATATTTTGGCATATACTACAAAATGGATGAACCTTAAAAACATTATGCTTCGTGAAATAAGCCAGACATAGAAGGACGTCTATTGTGTGACACCACTTATGAGTTACAAAGAATAGACCAATTCATAGAGGCAGAAAGTATAATAGAGATTACCAGGTGCTGGTGGGGGGAGGCAGAAAGGGGAAGTTATTGTTTAATGAGTAGAGAGCTTTATGGGGGGGAGAGGATGAAAAATTCTATAGATAATGCTGATTACTTTAGCAACACTGTGAATAACTTTGGTAACACTGAACTATATGTTTACAAATGACAACAATATATTTTGTATATTTTATCCAAATAAAAAATCAACTGTAGGTATAACACGGTAGTTCTTTGGGGTTTACTCATTCAACACACGCTAATTAAATACTTACAGAAAGCGAGGGCACTTATAAAAACAAAGATGAATCAAACATTGTATTAGTTTTTTTATTGCTCTGGTAACAAATTACCATAAATTTAGTAGCTTAAAGCAACACAAACGAATTACCTTATAGTTCTGTAGATTAGAAGTTCAAAATGCATCTCGCTGGGGTAAAAGCAAGGTATGGCAGGGCTGCTGAGTTCCTTCTTTTCCAGCTTTTGTGGGCTGCCCACATTCTTTGGCTCCTGGCCATCTTCCATCTGGAAAGGCAAGCGGTTACAACTCTCTAGACTTGCTCCCCTTGTAACATCTCCTCCTCCAATGCTGACTGCCCTGCCTTCTCCTTTTCACTTCTGAGGAGCCTTGTGATTACATTTGGTTCACCTGCAGGATCCAGGATAATCTTCTCATCTCTACATCTGATTGGCACCTCAGTTCCATCTGCAGTTTAGCTCCCCTGTTCTGTGTGGCCTATCGCAGTCACAGGTTCCAAGGATTAGGGCATTTTCATCTTTGAGGAGTCATTGCTCTACTTACCATGCATATCTTCCTAACTTCAAAGATAGGCAGGAGAGAAACAACAGCAAAAAAAAACAAATTATGAATGGTGCTGCTGAAGTATTCTAAGCTCAGGGTATGATTATTGCAGCTGAGAGAATCAACAATCTCAGAGACTAAAGAAACCAGTCAAAAAATATATACACGATGCCCTCTACAGTGAGAACTCTGGGATTCTCAATGTTTCGTAGTATAAGCGAGTTCCATTCCATATCTCACCATCAGGCAGGATCACACCCAAAAAAGCAGCTGATCAGTCAATGGTAGAGAGTAATCCACGGTGGGTGCCCAGGGGCATGATTCCAGGGGGTCAGTTGGGGACAGGACAGCTATGTTGTTGCTGCTTGACAAGCAAGGCTGCCAGGTTCATTAAGTCCCTGTAGGATGTACAGGTGAACCATAGTACCTGCTAGCAAACCGGAAGCCCACAGAAATGTGCATTCTAACATTAGCATCAAAAGTGAATGTGAAAGCCCAAGAAACAGCAGCTGGCCCTGAAATTCTCTTACACATGGTGTGGCCACAATTTGAGTTGCTTATTAGTGTTTGCATTTACACTGCATTACCCAAGAAATGACCTCACCAGCATTTTTATACAAATGGGGGGCTAATAAAAAGCAGCAAGCCCTACTGTACTTTCTGATGTAAAAATTTTGAATGACATCTTTGAACACTTAGGAGCATCAAAATGCACTTCAGCTGGGGAACACTGCTCTCCAGGTGTGCGAGTGATGTGTGTATTCAACACACTGCAGCACGGAACACTCGTACTAAGTATCCAGCACATCCGGCAGTGGCCACTACCTATCCCTCCCCCAAAAGTGCGATCTGGTTTCCACCAAGTTTATCGTTGAGTAATGAATCCACTGGAGACATAATACGGGTTCAAGAAATGTTTAATAAATAGAGGAAATATGGGCAGCCCGGGTGGCTCAGCAGTTCAGCGCTGCCTTCAGCCCAGGGCCTGATCCTGGAGACCCGGGATCAAGTCCCACATCGGGCTCCCTGTGGAGCCTGCTTGTGCCTCTGCCTCTCTCTCTCTCTCTCTGTCTTTCATGATTAAATAAAATCTTAAAAAAAAAATAAATGGAGGAAATAGGAATAAACATATGACTTCGGGTCCCTAAAATTCTTCTATAAATTTTTAGATTTTTAAGTCATCTCTACACCCAGTGTGCTGCTCAAACTCAAACCCAGAGACCAAGACTTGCATGTTCTACTGACTGAGCCAGCCAGGTGCCCCAGGTACCTAAAATTCTTTTTTTTTTTTTTTAATTTATTTTATTTTATTTTATTTATTTATGATAGTCACAGAGAGAGAGAGAGAGGCAGAGACACAGGCAGAGGGAGAAGCAGGCTCCATGCACCGGGAGCCTGATGTGGGATTCGATCCCGGGTCTCCAGGATCGTGCCCTGGGCCAAAGGCAGGCGCCAAACCACTGCGTCACCCAGGGATCCCCGGTACCTAAAATTCTTAACACAGGCTTAGGTTGTGGTTCTGAGGGATCATACCTCTCTGATCACATGCATTTCCCTGCAATGATCTCATTGTCTACACACATCCTTGCTTACCCAATTTAACAGGTTTGTTTTCAGTCTATGTATGTGAACTCTAAAAAAATGTATTTAAGGATATTAGAAAAAATGTATTTAAATGTCTAATAAAATGAGAAATAGTCTTTTCTTTTTCAAAGATTATATTTATTTACTTACTTATGGGGGGAGTGTGAGAACACATGGAGGAAGGGCAGAGTGGGAGGAAGAGAGAGAGAGACTCTCTTAAGCAGACTCCTTGCAGGAGCTCAGAGCTCAAATCCGGGCTCTATCTCATGACACGGAGATCAGGACCTGAGCTGAAATCACTGTCGATTGATTGCTCAACCAACTGAGCCACCCAGGCACGGGAAGAAATATCTTCATTAGAATTTTTGCCTTACTTAAAGGAAAAAGTTGTTGGATCCCTGCTTGTGTTCTGTCTCCAAGGACACATCCAAACCACCAGATGCCATTGCCTGCTGCGAGCCCAGGGGTTTGTGCTCCTTTCTCTCTACTTGGCAGCATCAAAAAACTAACCTCTTTGAGCTGTGTGGGTCAGGGTCTGCAAGGCCCAAAGTGTTTTACTCTTTAGCCTGAGAGAATGTCTGCGAGATTTGATTGTGGGTCTCTAGACTAGTGAAAGTGGCCACTCCAGACCCACAATCCCCTTAGAAATGGAATGTATTCAAGGGTATGTGAAGCCCTTAAGAAACTAGGTGACCCTATCTTTGTTTAGGCCTTGCATAACCTTTCCTCATTCTTTTTTTTTTTTTTTTACCTTTTCTCATTCTCTCTCTTTTTTCCCTTCTATCTCCTTCCCTTTCTTCCTTCCTCCTTTTTCTCCCCTCCCCTTCCTTCCTTCCTTCCTTCCTTCCTTCCTTCCTTCCTTCCGGCCTACCACATATTAATTTAGCGAGTATTACTGAGCATCTGCAGTGTGTGAGGTGCTGAGGACTCAGCCAGGGCCGGGACTAAGCAGTCCTTGCTTTCACGGAATTTCCATACTAATGAGAGGGTGACGTAATGAACAAAGGAACAAATTGATTAATGAAATGTCCTCAAATTCTAAGTCTCACGAAACCAGTAAATTGGGTTCTGTGAAAGAGAATATCACGGGGAAGTATGGTATTTTATAAGTGCTGAAATCCATGTGACCAGCAACTGTCTGCTTGTATGTGGACTAGTCTTTGGGGGGCAGCTGGAGAGGAGAAAGCTTGGATGGGTCTTTCTAATCAAGGGAGGGAAAAGAAAACTTGATATGCCAGGGTAACTTATCTTGCGAGGAACTCAGTGGGTAAGGGACATTCATCTTGTTTGTCCTAGCATGGCCAGCGCACAGCACCATGCTGGCGTAAAGAAAATGCTCCTGAAGTAATAGCGATAGAAAAGTCAACTGACCCTGCAAAACATACATTTATGGAATCAGGTTTTTTTTTTCTTTCTTTTTTTGTCCTAGGTAAAAAAAAAAAAAAAAAAAAATCCAGCAGTCTTGAGTGATATACAGATACCTTTCCACCCATGACTGACTTTGATGGCTCAGGGCAGGACCTCCTGGGAAGGCACTCAGTAAGCAATGGCAATGGGTTCAGGGATACAAGGAAAATTTTCTTCATGGCCTCTTAAGGGAGGTCAAAGTGCAGGAGGACACCCCTTGGAAGTATCAAGACATTGGTGCTGACCAGGTATTTGGGAGAGGATTCTCTCTTGGGGCCAGATTGCTGCTTACAAGAAGAAAATGAGCACTCTCTGCCTACCCCGGAAAGGGTCATTAGGAAAACACAATGCTCCATTATAGCCTTGACCCTCTAGTAATTTATTTGATTGTGCACACATCCGTTTCTGACTCCAACAGAGCATAAGCTTCTCTTGTGGCAGCTTTACAAATCTGATGGGAAGAAAGGTCTAAATCTTGTCTTGAAGCTGCATTTTCATCAGCTTATGTTTTGAGAATACAGGCTTAGATCCACGAGGATGGCATTTGCACTCTTTTCATAAGATTTCACACTTTTCATATACTATTATCATCATCATCCTGATGTTAATGGGATGGTTTGGGGGTGGCTGCTGAAGATTATGGTCAGGCCAAATCCCCCCACGCCTCCTCCTTTCCAAAGGCCCCTCCCCCTGGCCTCTCTCTTATTGATTTTTTTAAAGATTTATTTATTTGAAAGAGACAGAGAGGGAGGGAAAGAGAGTGAGAGAGAGAGAGAGAGCCGGCCCAAGTTGTGGAAGGGGCGCAGGGAGAGGAAGGATCTCAAGCCGACTTCTGACTGAGCCCAGAGCCCCATTGAAGGGCTGGATCCCATGCCCCTAAGATCATGACCTGAGCCGAAGTCAAGAGTCACATGCTTAACCAACTGAGCCACCCAGACACCCCATCTTTCTTGTTGATTTGTTTAATCGCTGATGTCCAGCACATAGTGAGTAATGATGGTATTGAGCATAAAAGACACCAAAAATGAAGGAATAGAAAAAGAGACCATAGAATACAAGTGTCAATCTAATCTTCCAACACCTGAATTTTGAACATGTTTTCCAACATTAATTATTTTTAGCCTTTCCAGTGGGATATAGAATAAGGGGCAACAGGATAATCATACTCAATGGAAAAAATTAGTTTTAAAACCTTCCCAGACAAAGTGTCCTGGAGACCACAGAGGAGGGAGTGCAGCGGGCTATTGTCTTAGAGCAATTCACGTAAAGGTGTGAATGGCAAGGATATTCTCCAAGCTGGGTGCAGGTCAGACCTCGGTAACTGCTGCCCCATCCGCTCTCTCCTAACCAAACCACTTTGACCCCCAAAGCCTCCAAACCTTCTGTCAGGCCAGGTGCAAGAGGCAGAGACTAAAGAGCCCCTAGAGATAAAAGGCTGTCATGAAAGCCCCATAAGCTTTTCTTCCCCAGGATATAGCATTAGAGAAGCCATCTGAGCTAAAATGATTATCGCTGGGCTGCTGCCAACAGAGAATATCCTATTCCCAGCTTAATAAAAAAATAAAAGAAGATGTAAGTTGAATCCAAATGAAATATAATTCTATTTCCTTTTTATCCAAGTGATTTCAGTGGACAAAGGATAGGAGCTCTGCTGAGAGCAAATTAAATGAGTCCTCTGATGCATCACAGTGGCTTTTAGGGCAATGAGGCCAGAGGGAGGTAAAGCCCTCCCCCCCCCCCCCCCACCGCAAGGCATATCTCAGAATAAAAAGAGAGGGAGCTGAGGGAGAATTAAAGCTCTACCCTACTGGTATCCCCTCTCCCCACAGGGGCGTGTTCATCCCCTGGAAAATCACTGCTGTAAGCAGTGGGGAGTTACAGAAGGCTCCGAGTAGGGGAGTGGCAAGACCGAAAGTAGCATTTAGGAAGCTAAACTTGTCAAGTCTCATTCAGTATTTGTTGAATGAGTGATTGAGATTAAGAACAATGGGATGCCCAGGTGGCTCAGTGGTTTAGCGTCTGCCTTTGGCTCAGGGCGTGATCTTGGGGTCCGGGGATCCAGTCTTACATCAGGCTCCCTGCATGGAGCCTGCTTCTCCCTCTGCCTGTGTCTCTGCCTCTCTCTCTCTGTGTCTCTCATGAATAAATAAAATCTTAAAAAAAAAAAAAGAGATTAAGAACAAGACAGACACAGGGGTTTGGCCACTTCTGTATATGGATTTCAGTAAAGCTCTCTGAAGAAAGGATTAGAAAATGATGTTCAATCAATGCCACAACTATAGCTTTAGGTTATTTATTGCTTCCTATTTATTGCTCGCTATTTCCTTATTCTTAAGTTAATGTAGCAAAAGTTAATGTAGTTTTGACTTGTAGAAAGTGATAAAACAGCTTTTACTTTTGTTCTTACAGATCCTGTGAAGTTTATCTGCTATGGTCATCGTTCCCTGCCCTGGATAAATGTGATTCACTCGTAGGCAATATATAGCCGGTCCTGTCAGCATTGAAGTCACAAACACCGTCTAATGCACCCATTAGAATACCCAGCCCTGGTGGAGCACCCGGGTGGCTCAGTCGGTGGAGAACCAGACTCATGATTTCAGCTCAGGTCATGAGATCGAGCCCTGCATCCAGCTTCCCATCCAGCGTGGAGTCTGCTTGAGATTCCCTCTCTCTGTCAAATAAATAAAAGATAAATCTAAAAAAAAAAAAAAGAAAAAAAAGAAAAGAAAAGAATACCCAGCCCTGGAAATAATTAAGACTCTGAATTTTATTTACTGTCAAGTTTCCATTTGTCATTTGTCAAACAACACCACTGGTGGCTGGTGGCCCACATTCTCCCTTTGTTTCTCTTTTTTTGGCCCTCTTCCTTCCTTGGGCTCCCCCCTACGGCTGGAACACACACAGAGAAAGGAAAGACAGAAGCAGGAACCAGTGTTACTTCTGTTTTATCTGCCATTGCTTGGCTTTGTGCTGAGCAGGCTTCTGTTCACAGTTGAGATTCTCAGTTTCTTAAGCACCCCGGTGGGGGGCCCCCCTGCTGGGTTCTCTGGAGATGTGTTGATGCCCCTTCCTTGGCTGGCTGCCCCCCACCTTTTCTGCAGACCCACTCACTCTTGGAACCCCACCGCCTCCCGTGGATGGTCTTCTAGGCAGGCCCTAAGACAGCCTGGGGAGGGCAGGTCCTTGACCTTGTACACCCTTGCGTCCTGCTACAGGAGGAGATGGGGTAATTTTCCAGGTGAAGCAGTCACTTGCCTTGACTCCACCACCCCCACACAGCTAACCAGCCTCTCTCCCGCCCTGCATGTTTTCCGGGGCAGCTCGTCATTCCTCAAACTCCAGGCTACACACATCAGCCCCTCAAAGAGGTGGTGTTGAAGGTCCCCCAGGGCTTGAGGGGGGCGGGGTTTAGGCATCCCATCTCTTATTTCCTCATGGGAGGGGAGGACTTGAAGTTCTCAGCATGAATTTCCCCCAAGAAATCCTTCCCAACAGAATCCTCCCTCCTGCTTCTTACTCTCCGAAAACTTTTCATTTTTTATTTTTTATACTTTTTAAAAAGATTTTATTTATTTATTCATGAGAGACACACACAGAGAGGCAGAGACACAGAGAAGCAGAGGGAGAGAGGGAGAAGCAGATTCTCTGCAGGGAGCCTGATGCGGAACTCGATCCTAGGACCCCAGGATCAGGCCATGAGTTGAAGGCAGATGCTCAACTGATGAGCTGCCCAGGTGCCCCTCCAGAAACTTTTTATATTCTTGAAGTACAAAAGAAGTCCCTGGATAAATGTCCTGAATTTTTGAAGGTATACCTCAGATTTTTTTTTTTTTTCTTTTTGAGATTCCTCTTACAGCACTCTGTCTCATATAATACTTTGGTAAGTGAGAGCTATAATATCAGTCCCTCTGGAGAAATAGAAGAGAGTGCTCTATTTAACATCAGGTTACATTCACTTAAATTCTATGTAGGGTGTCCCATAAAGTAAGTTCGATTTTTCTCATTTAATATTCTTGCCCTTTCAAAGCTTGAAAAGTCCCCAAATTGGTAAATGATGTTTGCAATCTTTACTGATCAAAGCTGTTACTTGGCCAGCAGCACTAGCTCTGGGTTGAGTACATTTCACACTTCAAGGGGACACTCTTTAAGGAAGTAAGTGCAAAATTAGGAATACAAAACTGGCCATAAAAATAAATATTTACTTAGAATGAGAAAAAATTATAACAAATCACAAGCTTTAATGATGCTGGCTGTACCACAAACACCAAAAATCCAGAAAAATTACATAGTGCGTTTATGAATAAATGGTCTTTAACACATATCTCTGTACTTTCTTTTGAATTTTGATATGATCAAAATTTCTGAATGAATATAAAAGATTATATTGAATTAAGGCATACAAAGGAATAATTAAAACACATTAAAAAAAAATCCCTACAGCCTGCTTCTCCCTCTGCCCATCTCTGCTTCTCTCTCTGTGTCTCTCAGAATAAATAAAATCTAAAACCCTCCCCCCAAAACCCTACATTGCATTAGCTACTCGATTATGTAATCACACTATTCTTTTTTTTTTAATGATTTATCTATTTCAGTGATAGAGAGCATGGATAAAAAATTGCCCATTAATTTTGAGCAAAACTCAAAATCATTATACATGTTTATAAACAAAGCAACATATATAATATTAAGAATAATGTGATTACATGGGGCACCTGGGTGGCAGAGTTGGTTGTCATCTGACTCTTGGTTTTGGCTCAGGTCATAATCTCGGGGTGGTGGAATTGAGCCCCACATTAGGCTAAACGCTGAGCACAGACTGTGCTTGCGATCCTCTCTCTCCTTCTCCCTTTGCCATAAAATTACCCATAAAATTATGGGTACTTTTTTATCCCATTATGTTTAAAACTGCTATTCAGGATGGGACCCAAGATATTGGATTTAACCTTTTTTAAAAAATTAATTTTAATTTTTAAAAATAGTTTCCATGCCCAGTGCAGGGCTTGAACTCCTGATCCTGAGATCAAGAGTCAGATGCTCTACTGTTTGAGCCAGCCGAGTACCCCTAATATATTGGATTTTTAAAATAAACAAATAAACAAACAAACCATAGAACTGGGGTTGCTTTGTGCCTCCCAAGCACAAGAATTCTGATAAGTTCTATTTTGTGTGACTTACATAAAAGAATATTGTGGGCTTGTTACTGCATACGGTGCTTACTCAGTATGTTCCTGGCAGGACAGAATTTTTGTTTTGACTGGGCATGTATGAGAATTAAATCCTCTGCTTATAATTGTACATATCTTAAGATTGGCAGAATTTTTCACAGACTAGCTTCTTGCTTCATTGTTTTGGAAACCTGTTTCTTCTTCAATACCCATATACTTTTAATGCTCAGTACAATAGGTCATGTTCATATTGCAGTATGACCCCTGGCATTGCCAAAGCAGGCAGTGGGAATGAGGCCAGAAGCCATTCCTGCACCAGAATAGCTAGCAATAACTTAACTAGATGTGAAAGTAAACCACATAAATATAACCTACTTAACCCAGACTCTGTGGATCTTCAACTCAACTTCCCCTTAGCTGAATCCTAAACCCGTGGTCTCTCTAACACCACCCTACAGATGGGCAAGTGTAACAGAGGATGAATTGGAGAGGAAAGAGACAGAGGTCTTCTCTAATTGTGGCTAACATACTTCCAAATTTTACAAAAGCATGTTACCACGTGAACACATTTATTGGGCCCCCCCCTTGAAAGAAAGAGATGTGGGCACATGAGGGCCATGGAATGTCATTAACTTCAAGATAAATCTGTCCTGCCAAAGAGAAATGAGTCCTGTTTGGATGAGCCACCTATTCACAGCACATTTGCACATTTACAGCATTGGTGCATTGGGGTGCTTGTGGGCAAATGCAGGTTAGTGTGTGTGACCACCAACAGGTAACAGTTGCTTACCTTCCAACAAATTCAGGAATCGAATAGAATTTTCCTATGTTTTAAGTTTCGTTCCGTAGGAAAGTGATGACCTCATTAGTGTGTTCATATGTCATCGAAAGGTGTCTGCCTTAGAAAGTAAAGGCATTTTAGTAAATTGGCAAGGAGGAGACTCGTGGAAGGACCATGAAAGGGGGTGGATTGTGCTCAGACCCTGGGCAGGTTAAAGAGAGCATGGTAAGATGTCCTAATTATCAGTTTAAGCTTTCTCTTTTGCATACTTGTATTCTATAAGGGAATAGTCGCAGGAATGATTTCAGCTGGAGTACTAGAATACTCAACTAATAGTGGCTTAAATAATAGAGCTTAAAATAATAATGGTAATTAATTCTTAGTACGAAAACTTTGAAGGTAGGTGATTTGCTAATTCTGATATGTTGGGACAATTTGTCCTTTTCTCTATGATTTTCATGGTCACAAGGTGGTTGCCACAGCTCTACACGTCATTCATCCAGAGGCAGAAAATGGGGGGCAGGGGCACTGAGAGAATATGTGCCTTTCTCCTTTTAGCAAGGAGGACAAATCTTTTCCGAACATTTTCCTACTAGAATTCCTCTCTAGGTCTGATTGGCCCAAACTGGGTACATGGACATCCCTAGGTGTAAGGGGGAATTGAGAAGGTGGCTCTGGCAAAGGAACATGGGAGTTTCATGGTTGGTTTAGTCATGCTTCATCATTCTGGGCTGGGCATATAGTTTTTCTGAACAAAAATATAGATTCTATTATTAAGAAGAAAAAGGGAGTGGCTATTAGGAGGCAACTAATGGTATATACAACTGAAACTTTTGTGTTGGGTATCCTAAAACTATCTTTTACTTGTCAATTACTAAACTATTATAAATCAAGAAATACATGAATACAAACTATCATTCAGTTAGCCAATACTCTGTGCCAGGATCTGTTGCTAGATGTTAAAGATACATTTCCTGCAGTTAGCCCGCAAGATGGATATTATTATCATTATTTTATAGAGAGATTAGATTACCTTCCCATTAGGGAAATAAGTGGCTCCATTTTGATTTTATCATTAAAGCCTTTGCCTTTCTTGAACATCAAATAAATCATATACGATATTCCCCTGTTTCTTGCTCAATATTAGTCCTGTGATTCATTCATGTTGTTAAGAATATCATCATTCATTTTTTATTGCTGTGTATTATTCCACTGCTGGAAAATATCATGATTTATTTATTCACTCTACTGTGGATATTTGGGTTGTTTTCAGTTGAAAGATATTATGAATAAAACTGTTTTTTAACATTCTTAATATGTACCTTTTGGCATTCCTTTCTGTTGGATTTACATGCAGAAGAAGCGTAGGGTATTTTTAGCTCTAGTAGATATTCTTTACATTTAAGGGTTTAAAGATTTTTAAATCTTTAATTAAATTTGGAAGACTTAAATATTTTGAAATCTTTAAAAGATTTCCAAAGTGGTTGCACCAAGTTACACTCCCACCAGCAATTTATGAAAGAACCATCTGCCAGTGTTTGGTTTTGTTGTAGAGAAGGTGATGAGACATATGGAAAAGGAAAAGTTGGGCAAGACAAGGGGGATTGTTAGGGCTGGGGAAAGTGGAACAGGTTGAAATTCTAAATAGAGTAGTTAGGATACTACCCTATTTTTTTTTTTCTTTTTGAGAAGGTGACATTTGAGCAAAGCCACAAAGGAGGCAAGGAAGTGAGCAATGCAGGCACATGGGAAACGATGGAGGCAGAGGGAGAGCCACTGCAAAGGCTGTTAATAGAGACCGTGTGTGTTCAAGTCAGGGTAACAGGTCAGTGTGGAAGAAGAAGGGTGGGGGCACTTGGGTGGCTCAGTCAGTTGAGCATCTGACTCTTGGTTTCAGCTCAGGTCATGATCTCCAGGTCATGGGATCAAGCCTGGCATCTGGCTCTGCATGCTCAGCAGGGAGTCTGCTTGAGAGTCTCTCTCCCTCTCCCTTTGTCCCTACACTCCCCTCCCTGCCCCCACTCACTTTCTCTCTCTCTCTCTCTCTCTCTCCCTCAAATAAATAAATCTTTTAAAAAAGATTTTATTTATTTATTCATGAGAGACACACAGAGAGAGAGGCAGAGACAGGCAGAGGGAGAAGCAGGCTCCATGCAGGGAGCCCAATGTGGGACTTGATCCCAGGACCCTGGAATCACACCCTGAGCTGAAGGCAGATGCTCACTGAGCCACCCAGGCGTCCCACAAATAAATAAATCTTTTTTTAAAAAAAAGAAGAAGCATGAGTGAGGGGGAAGCAATAGAAGATAATATGGGTGGCACATGGTGTCCGAGCCACAGGATCTTTGAAGACATGGGAGGACGTCTCCTTTTACTCTGAGTGACACAGGGAGTCACAACAGCATTTTGAGCAGATGAATGACATAATCTGACTTATATTTTAAAGAGGTCATTCTGGAGGCTGGGTTGAGAGCAGGCTGTAGGATGGGAGCAGAGAGAGCAGTTAGTAAGCTATCATGGGAAGTGATGGTGGTTTTTGGATCAGAGTGGTGGCACTACTGAAACTGGTTAGATTCTGAGTGTATTTTGAAGGTAAAGCCATCATTTTTTAAAAGCCATTATTTAAAAAAAATGATTTATTTATTTGAGAGAGAGAGAGAGAGCGGTGTGCGCACGCTTGCACACATGCAAGCAGAGGAGGGGCAGAGGGCGAGGGAGAGAAGCAGACTCCCTGCTGAGCGGAGCCCAACACAGGGGTGGGTGTGGGAGGCTCACTGGATCTCACAAATCTAAGATCATGACCTGAGCCAAAACCAAGAGTTGGAGGCTTAATTGAGCCACCCAGGTGCCACAGAGCATAAAAATGATTTTTTTATTGACATTACCAGCTTTAGCATTAGCAACACTATGGGGATAATAATGGTTATCATTTTTCAACCTCTTACTGTGTCTATACTCAATGTTTTATTATCCTCATAAACTAAAGTTCAAAGACATTAGGGAACCTCCCTAAGAACACACATTTCATAAGAGATTAGAGACCAGGGGTTTAATCTTAGCTCTAGCAGATGTCAAAGCGACTGCTCCTAAAACTCCTTTATCACTAGGGTCTGGTTCCCTTTTTGCCTACCCCAGTCAGTGCCTTATACATAAACAGGTGATCAATATCTTTATATTGAATTCATTGACACCATTCACTTTTTTCCTGAACTTTGCTTCCGAATTTTCTTAAAAACATGGTTTTACTGTTACATTTATATACAGCTAACTTTACTTTTTTGGGTATATAGTTCTATGACCTTTTAACATGCATAGATTTGTGTAACTGTTACCACAATCAGGATGTAGACAATTTTCATCCCTTTTCCCCTCCTCAAATTCTCTTATGCTGCACCTGTGTAGCCAAACCCTCTCCCACCCATAATTCCTGGGAACTACTAATCTGTTCTTTATCTTTATCGACTATAAACATGAGTGTACAAGTTTTTGTGTGAGCATAAGTGTGCAGTTTTCTAGGGTAAAAACCTGGACATGTGTTTGCTGGTTCATATGGGTAACGTTTAACTCTATAAGAAACTACCAACTTGTTTCCAAAAGCAACTATATCATTGTGCAAGTCAACCAGCACTGTGTGAAAGTCATAGTTGTTCTGCATCTTTGTCAATGATTGGTATTGTCAATTTTGTTTTTTACATATATTTTAGCCATTCTAATGGGTATGCAGTGGTATGTCATTGTGGGACACCACTTATTTTTGAAATGTACAGTGAAAGTGTTTTGAGACTTCAGAATATAATTTATAGGCTAAATTCCAAATGATTTGTAAATAAACACAGTATAGGCATACTTGAAAAAATTTACTCCCTGCCCCCTGCCCTTTTTGATCTTTCCATTTGGAGATTGTGTTATTGTGATATAACACATATAAATAACACAACCTGCTTCCAATAAGAAGTTCCCTATGAAATAGGCCTAGGCTTTGCTTTTCTTTTAGGGATATTGTAGAAGTTAGATCATCAAAGCTCATGAGATAATGAGTGGAAAACTGCTTTAAGGGACAAGGACAGGATCCCTGGGTGGCACAGCGGTTTGGCGCCTGCCTTTGGCCCAGGGTGCGATCCTGGAGACCCTGGATCGAATCCCACATCGGGCTCCCGGTGCATGGAGCCTGCTTCTCCCTCTGCCTGTGTCTCTGCCTCTCTCTCTCTCTCTCTGTGTGTGACTATCATAAATAAATAAAAATTTTAAAAAAAAGGGACAAGGACATATGTTACTACTCTTATAAAAGATGCAGTTACTTCTTAACGAAATGAGGACTGAGTACCTAATATAGCGAAAGTATCATGTAAGATACGTTCTATGGACAATGTAAGTATAAAACAGAGCTTTTATCCTCATGGCATTTATTATATAGTTACGCAGAGAAGTAAAATGTCAAAACAATTTGAGTAACTATTCCGGTAATGCAGGAATACACATTATAAGGCTTTATCTAATTTTGTAGAATGATTGTACAAGCAATAAAATACCATGCACATTTTTCTATGACACACACGTATACGTTTATACGCTGCACTATCACAAAGTATTTGTTTCCCCTCACAATAACGCGTGAGGTTCCTAAGTCCAGGATTAGCTCAGTTCCCTAAGCAGGTGAAGAAATTTGAGCTGGGCTCAGCAGAACAGGTGAGGTCTTGACATTAGAGAACAGGGAGAGGACATTCCAGGCAAATAAAGTGTCACAAGCCAAAGTGCAGAGATGGAAAGTGCAAGCATGTGCCTGACCTGTGAGCAGATCAGTCGGCCTGTTGACCGAGGAGTACTAGTGACAGCTGTCGTCAATTGGGCACCGACTGTGTGGCAAGCACCAGGCTAAGGCCGATACACAGGCTACCTCATTAAAATATCAACCACCAAAAAATATATATATAAATAAAAAAAATAAAGAGTAAAAAAATAAAATATCAACCACCTTGCATAGAAACGAAGGATTTAGAACCTTCCACACAGTTACATAGCCAATAAGTTGGGGACCTGGGGTTCTAGCCCAGGCCGTCTAATTCTAGCCCCTGACCCGGACACTATACTTAACTCTAAGGCTAGAAAGGACGTTCGAGGCCAGACTGTGGATGCTGGAACTTTTGCCCAGAAGACTTGTGGTTCTCTATCTTTTCCTGAGCGCGGTACCTTTGAGGAACAGGGTACCTGGAGGAAGGACACCTCCAGAAAGTGGCTCAGCACCAGCACGGTCCGGGAAGGGGACAGCTCCAGCCTGTGTGTGCCAGTGCTGCCCGACCTGTCCTGAGACGGGTGTGCCTCTCCAGGAAGGGTCCCTTTGGCCCATCTCCACCAGAGAGCCGCCACCGGAGCCTGGAAGCCTTCAGCAGAGAGCTCGGGGGACCTCCCCTGAGTGTCCGGGCCAGGGTCCCCGGCGGCCCACCCCGCCTGGGCGCGAAGACAGAGCTCGGCGGGCCTGGGGACAGCTGTCTGCGGGGACCTGGTGAGGCCTGGGGGCGACGGGGAGGGTGCATTTAGGCCGCAGGGACTTCGCAGACTGTGTCTTCACGGGGAGCGCCGTCCCCGCAGCACCGAGCCTGGGAGCCTGTTGTCACATCGGCCGCGGCCACCAGAGGGCTTCCCCGCCTCGGCCGAGCCAGCCTGGGGCGCAGGGGCGCTGACGGTCCGGCGAGGCCCTGGAACGTCGGGGCTTGGGTCTCCAACAGTCGCTTTTCACGGACACGCAGGGCTGGAAGGTCTCCGGCTCCACTGACAGTGGCTGGAAACGGGGCGGAAGGTGGAGGGATGACTTGAGGATTGCAGGTGCGGGGGGAGCCGAGAAACTCCGGCGTAAGGTTGTCCCAGGTGCCCGGGCGCCCAGGTTAGAGACCCTGCAGGAGCCCGCGGCTGGAGCGGCCTGGGCCGGTGCGCACGAGTGTGTGGTGCACGTGTAAATATGTGTGCACGTATATACACGCATACAGGTGCACGTGTGTGAGTGTGTGGGGGCGAGGGGGCGTGTGCACGTGTAAATACGCGTGCATGCCTGGGAGAGCGTGGCGCACCTAAGCATGCCTCCGGGAAACAAGGAAAACAAATGATGAGGTGCAGGGAAGTGAACTGGCGTCTCTGCCTCAGCACTAATTAGCTCCCATCAGTTTTGACCGAGCCGAGATGCAAGACGCCAGTGAGCAAAGGCTGGAAAGCTCAGGGCGTGGGTTGTGCGGTCCGAAAAGCCGCTGAAAAGCCACTGGGCAGCAGGCTCGCAGAGCAAAGGCCATCTCAGGAGCCTGGGGCCTGGAGCCGAAGATGGGCCGTTCCCAACCTGAGACGCAGGTGTCTGTGTCCTCTCCGCCGGGCCAGCAGCTCTGTGCGCTGGTCGAGGTCTTTCTAAAGGCCACCTCCCTTTTTGAGGGGTTAACAGCTACCTGCCTCACCTTCCCCTGGCAGTTTTCTCTATCTCCTTGCCAGGCTGGCCTCCGTCACATTTCCCCGAGATGTGGGGACAGCCCTCTTACTCACCAGCTGCTCAGGCGCCTGGCTTCAACCTGTGTCTGCACTCGGTCATGTTGCCTTATCCTTGGGCTCTCCTTTGGCCACCTGTGAAGGGTTGGAAGCACAATGGTGAAGGCAGAAACATGGATTGTTGGGGGGTTGGTGAGAAGGAGCTGCTCTTTCATCTCTAGGCCTGTGTGTATGTGTACTTGCGTGGGAGTGAGTGGGAAGGGTGGTGAGAGAAAGTGATGCTGGAGAAGCCGGAGGCAGGCCTTCACCCCTCATAGCTGGGGTCCCTGGCTGCGGGCCCCCCATAGGCCCAGAAACACTGGGTCATGAGTGTCCCCCAACTGGCTAAAGTACATGCCCAACCTCAGAGCACACGGTCTTTCCTGGGCTCTCACAGGTGCTTTCCGAACACCAGGCCCCTCGAGCAGCATGGCTATGAGATTTTTTTTAAAGCCTCTCCATAGGCCGCAAGTTCTCCTAATACTTGTATACTTGAGTGTGTGGGGAGGGCCACTTCATCATTTCATTTACATCCGATAAATCAAGAGTCGTTGCTCCTTAGAAATTCTTTGTAACACTTGTGGTTTGTTGTTAGTCTTTTAATAGTCTCTGTTCTTATTTGCCTCTTCAGGGCACAAGTGGCTCAATCCCGATTTCCTTCCCAATGTGGCTCTTCCTTTATAGTTCACTAGATTGAATAGTTGTGGGAGTTCTTAAACTTTAATAATAATAATTAAAAAAAAATCTCTTGAGGAGCTTGTTTTATTTTTTTCATTGTTGATTTTTGATCTTTCTTTTCTTTCTTTCTTTCTTTCTTTCTTTCTTTCTTTCTTTCTTTCTTTTCTTTCTTTCTTTCTTTTTCTTTCTTTTTTTCTTTTTTTCTTTCTTTCAAGTAAACTCTACCCCCAATATGGGGCCCAAATTCAGGACCCTGAGATCAAGACTTGCATACTCTACCAACTGAGCCAGCCAGACACCCTGAGTAGATTGTTTTATTTTTTTTTTAAGATTTTATTTATTTATTCATGAGAGACACAAAGAGAGAGGCAGAGACACAGGCAGAGGGAGAGGCAGGTCCCCGCAGGGAGGCTGATGCAGGACTCAATCCCAGGACCCTGGGATCACCACCTGAGCCAAAGGCAGACACTCAACCACTGAGTCACCCAGGCATCCCTGAGTAGCTTGTTTTAAAGGTAGATTTCTAAAAGGAGCAAAGGAAGGAAGAAAGAAAGATTTCTCAGGCCCCACTCAAATCTATGGCATCAGAATTTCTGAAGTGAAGAACAGGAGTTTGCATTTTACCAAACCCCCAAGATCCTAAGTCAGGTGGCCTAGCTCAGTTGGTTGAGTGCCTGACTCTTGATTTGGGCTCAGGTCATGATCTCAGGGTCATGAGATCAAGTCCCTCATTGGGCTCTGCACGCAGTGGGGAGTCTGCTTGGGATTCTCTTTCTCCCTCTCCCTCTGCCCCTCCCCTGCTCCCTTCTCTTTCAAAATAAATAAATAAATCTTTTTTAAAATTAAAAAAAAAAGAATACATGCTGAAACGTGGTGCTGAAGGATGCCTTGGATCCATTTTTTTAAATGTTGAGTTTCTAGAGTTATTTATATGTCTTCTAGACACAAGGCCTTTGTTGGTTGCGTGATTTATAAATCTTTCCTCCCAGCCTCTTATTTGTCTTTTCACCCTTTTACAGCGTCTTTCACAGAGCAAAAGTGTTTAATTTTGATGAGGTCTAATTTGTAAATTTTTTCTATGATAGATCATGTTTTTAGGGTCAAGTCTAAGAACTCTGCCTAGCCCTGGATCCCAAAGATATTGTCCTGTGTTCTTTTCTACAAATTTTATAGTTCTGTGTTCACATGTGAGTCCACGATCCATTGTGAGTTAATTATTGTATTAGGTGTGGGGTTTGGGTCCAATTTTTCCAGCATCATTTATTGAAAAGGTTATTTCTCCTCCATCGGATTGCTATTATTCCCTTATCAAAACTAGTCGGGGGAATATTTGTGTGGCTCTAGATCTGGGTTCTTTATTCCGTTCCACTGAACTATGTGCCTCTTCCCTCCATGCTTTTTTGATACTGTAGTTATACGTAAGGCCTTAATGTTGGAAGAGTGATTTCTCCCCTTCATTCTTGTTTTTCAACATTGTCTTGGCTATCCTAGGGCCTTTTCCTTTCCATATCAATTTTGGAATAAACTTGTCAAGGCCAGCAAAGAAACTTGCTCAGATTTTGATGGGAATCACGTGAATATTGATCAGTTTTAGGAAAGGACTGTATTTTTTTTTTCTTGCAGCAGAATTTTTGGAGAGCAAGTTTTAACCAGAGCAGTTCTAAAGTCTTACCTTGTTAAATGTTTCTTGCTTGGGATATACTTTTACTTATACTTTCTGGTTGCAGAGAAAAAATTATGTGGAAAAATGGGGCAGCTACAGCTGGTGCAAGGTTCACAAATAAAACTTCTTCCAACCTAGAATCCTAGGAACTAAGTAGATGCAACGCTTTAAATTGGCTCCTTTAGGGCACATTCTAGCTTCTTGGGATTCCTCTGCCGTCTTTAGGAAAACAGAACAGAGATGCCTTAAGAGAAGTAGGTTGTACTTCTTGGGTCTGTGGGAACCAAATGTTTATTTTATTCCCTCCATCCTCACATCTACGATGCCAGAGATGAAAGATTGAATGAATTTAAGGGATTACTGGAAACACGCCTCTCACCAGCAGGAATTGTTTGGAGGGTGGGGGAAGATATAGTGGCCCAAAAAAGGATAGTTTTGTTGAAGGTCTTTTTTTTTTTTAAGATTTATTTATTTATTTATTTGTTCATGAGACACACACACACACACAGAGAGAGAGAGAGAGAGAGAGAGAGAGAGAGAGGCAGAGACACCGGCAGAGGGAGAGGCAGGCTCCATGCAGGGAGCCCGACATGGGACTCGATCCGCAGACTCTGGGATCATGCCCTGGGCTGAAGGCAGATGCTCAACCACTGAGCCACCCAGGCATCCTTGTTGAAGGTCTCTTAAAATCTCACGCTCCAAGGGGCACCTGTGAGGGGGCGGTGCAGTTGGTTGAGAGTCCAACTTTTGCTTTCAGCTCAAGTCATGATTTCAGGGTTGTGAGATTGAGCCCTGAGTCGAGCCCCTCACTCAGATGGGAGTTTCCTTCTCCCTCTGCCCCTCCCTCTGCTCATGCTCTCTCTCTCTCTCTTTCAAATAAATAAATCTTTAAGAAAACAAAAACAGGGGCACCTGGTGGCTCAGTCTGTTAAGCATCTGCCTTCAGCTCAGATCATGATCCCAGGGTCCTGGGATGGATCCCCGCATTGGGCTCCCTGTCAGTAGAAGAGTCTGCTTGACCCTCTCCCTCTGCCTGCCGCTCCCCCTGCTTGGGCACTCTCTTGCTTGCTCTCAAATAAATAAACAAAATCTTTAAAAATAAAAACAGAAACAAAACCAAAAAGCCCTCATGCTCCAGAATGCCTACTTGTGTGCTCTTCATATTTCTTGTCCATTAGGGAAGCAGCTGGCAACATGAGTTCCTCATGTTCTTACATCCTTTTCTTCGGCATCATTCTTCCTCCCAGTCACACCCTTTAGTTCTCCAATTTGTTCTCATTTTTAGTCAGTGATTCAGATATTTGGCATGTTAACGTTCATGTTAACACCAGATGAAGTGAACTCGGTTTCATTTCTGTCCTCATCTAAAAGTTGGCCCCAAACCAGTTCAAAGAATCTCTGAATTTTTCCTTTTCCAGTGTAAGCTACGTGTGACACCCCCGTTAGTGGTCTGAGGTAAATTGGCTTTTGTGGCGGGTGTCATATGCAGGGAGCTACAAGGACACATTTGATAAAAGGGACTACTTACCTGGAATTTGCCCTCAGAACACTGTAATCTTGACCGTGTCAGTTCTGTGCACCCCCAGAGCTTTAGTGGGTTCTTTAATCCTGACTTGTATAGGGGTCATCAAAAGCTGTATTGAGAGTGACTAACTCCCCATGTGGAATGAGAACTGGATCCGGTCAGCTAAACAACTTGTATCAATAACATCCAAATGTGGTATCCACCCAATCAGCTTCCAGAAGCATCCAGTGTGGCATAAGCTAAAATGCCTCTGTCTTAGGGAATTAGTGACACCTTTAATTGGGTGTGGCTGAAGAAATGACTTTACAGAAGCTTAAAACCTCTTCCCCAACTTCTCCTCCCAGTTTTCTTTGTCCTGTATTACCCATCCTCTTGTGTCTTCTGCTGTGTCACACTGGAATGGTTCCTTCTGTAACTGGCGTGGTCACCGGGTCCCATTCCCCCAGTAGTTCCTTCCTGTGAGAGCATCTCCAGGGCCTGTGGGCTGGAACCCAAGGGAAATGAGGGTGGAGTGTTGCTGAGCTAACCCAGCAGCTACATATGCTTTCTGCGTTCTCTCCTTGGACAATGAGCGCACACAGCTGCCTTGCTTAGGCCTTACAGAAGCTTGTAGGGCAGGGCTCAGCGCTATGGAGACAGTAATGCTGTGGGATTAAGGCATCCACTGTCTGTTCTTTGCTAAACTCACGTCCATCACTAGTGCAAAAATTGCAGCCACCATCCTTCTCCCCCACCGTTTCTGCCCCAGTCACCTCCTCCCAGGCCGGCCAGACTCTCTCCCTCGATCTGCAGGAGGAAGAGGGGATCTTTTTGGGTACACACAGAGGCGCCCTGGTTTCCTGGTTACACCACTCTGTCCTTCCTTGGCCCGAGGCCCTTGCACTAATTGCGGAGAGCTCTCAGTTCATAGGGGCTTGCTTCTTTCAGTGGTTGCTCGCTGCAGAAACTGCTAGACAGGGGCCGGGGGGGGGGGGGGGGGGGGGGGGGGGGGCGGGCGGTGCTATCTCTCCCTGACGTCTGCATGGACTCTGTCTCTATAGATTGCGGGGATGAGAGTGCTTTTTACGAGAGTGGCTTTTGTGGTGGGACGTGAGAAGCTTCCAGATTGCACATAACCTAAAACAGGTTTTCCTCACTGAGCAGAAGCCATCGATACTTCCTGTGTTGCAATAACGAGCTCATTAGGGCCGTGGGGCTGGGAGCCTGGAGTGGGCGGTGGGGCGCTGTCCTGGCTGCAGAGCGCTTCCTACAGGTCCCTCCCTGCTTCTGTCGCCTGGGCAGGACGGAGCCACCCTCCACCCCCCGTCCTCTTCCCCGAGCCCTGTCCCTGCTCAGCACCCCTGTGCCCTCTCTAATTTCCCTCTTCCTCATGCAGTCCAGCTGCCTGTTGAGGCTTCTCTCCGGGTATCCACAGCCTTCTGATCAGCTGGTGATTTACCTTCAATCAGGGCCAGACTGTGGTCCCCAGATTCACACCTCTTCCTTTGCTTAGTGAGGAAAGGGTCGCCTTCCCTTCCTGCCACCGCTTTCCCTGGTAGCCGCCTGTGTGCTGAGTAATACAGTCCTCTAAGTGGGAAGGTGTAACTGGCAGTGCGAGAGCGCACCTGTGCGAAGCCGTCCAGGTGATCACGTCCATCACAGGCAAGTTCAAATCCCTGGCACCCGAGGAGGGGCTTTCACGCCCAGTCTCATGTCCAGTCTGGAGTTCTTCAGTTGTTCATGTGAATTCTAGACGGCTAGAAACTTCTTGCTGTTTCCCTCCAGCCAGGAATTCATTTCCTTGCAGGCCGCCGGTCGGGACATCCTGGGTGGTCAGGGATGGGGAGGGCGCTGCAGGGCCTGGTGGCCGAGTCCCATCGCCAACAGTTAGCGTCATCGGGCCAGGAAGCTGCCAGCCAGTACCAGTACCAGATGATTTTTGCGGCTCGTGAGGCTGGTTGAGTCGCGTGGAAGAGACATTAAATCTGGAGGATGAAGAGAGCAGACAAGAGGAGAGTCGGAGCCTGAACGGGGCACAGATGGGCTGAGGGGCAGTTGAAATGCACCCACCTTCCCCGGGCTTGGCCGGCGGGGGACGTGCTCTCAAATGGCCAGTGGGAGCCATCTGTCAGTTTTAGTCTCGTCAGGGCAAGCTCTCCGGTGGGACATGATAGGGCTGGGAAGCCCTTGCTCCTGCCCACACCTCCAGCTACTTGCCCTCACCAGAAACCATCATGCTCTCTCTGGCCCTTGAGGCTGAATGTGTCTCCTTCCTCCCAACCCCTGTAACATGGATAAGTATTCATTGCAATAAATAATATATTGATAATGTATTATATTCTTGACATTATATTAATATATGTTAATAATATATTACTGTGCATTTATATATTAGCATTCTGTGTCATATAATATTACTATTATATATAACATTATACAACATTAAGAAAATATATTGGTATGTTATGTAATAACTTTATTTATTTATTTATTTATTGTTGGTTTTTTTTGGCTTTTTTTTTTTTTTTTTTGGTCTTGGTTTTAAATGGGAACTTCTTCAAGCTGCTTTCCCTACCTGCAGACCCTCCAGACCCTCCAGACCCTGGTCAGGTGCTCTACCTCCTTGCCCTTAGAACCCTGTACTCACAGATAATGTGCATCCATGTACCTTTTTGTATCCTTCATTAGACTGTAAGCCTAACATGAAAGCCAGAAGGGATGTGCATAGTACAAGATTCAGCACATTGTGCCCCCCAAATAGTTGGGCTTGGCTATGGAGAGGCAGCCAGGGAATTTGGGAATTTCTGGAAAAGGAACACAAAAACTCACAGGTAAACTCCAGTGTCTAGAGGGCAGAGAAGGGCCCTTCATAAGTCAGTTACCACTTACTGAGAATATTTCCCATGCTGGGCACCGGAGTCCCCCCAAATAACCAGAGCACACTTGGAAATTGATAGAGGTTGCTCAAGAAGCAGGAGAGTGAACAGTCATTTGGGAGATCTGTCCTGAGTTTAGTGGCTTAGCCACCAGTCTGGGGTCTAGGGTCAGGGCTCTTCTCAGAGGGAGGGCTAACGAGGGTCTGAGAGAATAGCAGGCTCCCAGCTTAGACCTGGTCCTGAGAATGGGCCCCCAAGGAACACCAGGCAGCACCAGATCCCACTGGCTGCCACTGAGGCCATCAGATCCTGGCTGAGCTCAGCAGGGGATGCAGATCCATCAGTTTTCAGATGTGCTATGGCCCTGGGCCAGGAAGGAGACTAAACTACACAAAGTCTGTTAAGTCCTTCCTACTTCTCATACCTCAGAATTGCCTCTTAGGTTTAATAAAAATTAGATTCCCAGGCTTCTCCTTACAGCTACTGAAATGAAAACCTCTGGAGGTTATGTCTCAAGTCTGAGAATTTTTAATGGGCTCTGATGGGATGAACTAGAGCAGGAAAACCAGTAGATTTCACGTTGGAATCAGTGGGCAAACTCTCGCATCTGTGGGCTGATTCTGACTGTATTCCTTTGCTAGGGCAGCTCTAACAAAGTATCACACAATTGAGTGACTTACACGACAGAAACATATTGTCTCACGGTTCCAGAGGCTAGAAGTTCAAGTTCAAGGTGTCAGCAAAACTGGTTCCTTCTGAAGCCTGGGCGGAAGAATCTGTTCCATGCCTCTCTCTTAGCTTCTGGGTGTTTGCTCTGAATCTTTGGTGTTCATTGGCTTGCAGATGCTCAGCCCATCTCTGCTTTCAAGTTCATATAGCATTCTTCCTATGGCATGTCTGTCCCTGTGTCCAAATCTCTCTTCTTTTTTGGAGATAAAGATATCATTATCATAGGGTTATGATCTCTGTCTAAATTGATTACCTCTATAAACACCGTATTTCCAAGAAGGGTTACATTCTGAGGTACTGGGGATTAGGGCTTCACCATATCTTTTTGGGGGGACATATTTCAACCCATAACACTGACCAAGTAGGAGAACTGGTTGGGGAACTGTAGAAAGATAGTAGATTCTGATCTGAGAGTTCAAAAATTGAGCGCTGCTTCTGACCTGCTTTCAAAACTCTTAGGATAACATTTGGAGGGACACTTGGGTGGCTCAGTCAGTTAAGCCTCTGACTCTTGATTTCAGCTCAGGTCATGATCTCAGGGTCCTGGGATCAAGGCCTGCATCCAGCTCCATACTCAGTGCGGAGTCTGCTTGGATTCTCTCTCTCCCTCTCCCTCTTCCTCTATCCCTCACCTACTCATGCATGTGCACATGCACTCTCACTCTCTCTCTCTAAAATAAATAAAGAAGTCTTTAAAAAAAAAAGATAAAATTTGGGAATTTCTGGAAAAGAAATACAAAAGCTCACAGGTATAATAGAAAGATCCAACCATGAGACATAGATAACTCTCAGAAATAAAATTCTGGGGGAACCCCGGGTAGCTCAGCAGCTTAGCATTGCCTTTAGCCCAGGGCCTGATCCTGGAGACCCAGGATCGAGTCCCACATCAGGCTCCCTGCATGGAGCCTGCGTCTCCCTCTGCCTGTGTCTCTGCCTCTCTCTCTGTGTGTCTCTCGTGAATAAATAAATAAATAATCTTTTAAAAAAATAAATAAAATTCTGGTAACACAAGTAAAAGCGATCCTGAAGGAATTATTCTGTCTGCAAAGAGAGCTCTTTGGTTAGTTCTTACTATAAGGAGTCATTGGTGGTGGAAGAACTGTTGATGGAAGGGGTACAGAGTCAACAAAGAATATAACTTGTAAAAGAAAGCTAAGAGTGAAGTACATCTTATAAAAATTCTAAGGGCAATGAAATGAGCTTTGTTACATGTGTAGAGAAAGAAGAACAAATGTGGAAGAGGTGATGGATGTTAACTAAGCTTACTGTGGTGATCATTTTGCAATATATACATATATGGAATCATTGTATTGTATACCTTAAACTTCTACAAGGTTATATGTCAAATATACCTCAATAAGGGTGGCTCAGTTGGTAAGCATCTGACTCTTGGTTTTGGCTCATGATCTGGGGGTCATGAGATCAAGCCTCATGCTTTTAACATGGAGTCCTCTTGAGATTCTTACCCTTCCCCTGCTCATGCACTCTCTTTCTCTAAAAATAAATTTAATTTAATTTTTAAAGATAAAATAAAAATTTATTTTTAGAGACAGAGAGCATGAGAGTGCATGAGCAGAGGGAGGAGCAAAGGGAGAGGGAAAAGTAGATTCCCCACTGAGCACAGAGCCTGATGTGGGGCTGTATCTCACAACCCTGAGATCATGACCTGAGTTGAAATCAAGAGTCAAATGCTTAACCAAGTTAGTCATCCAGTTGTCCTCATAAATAAATCTTTAAAAAAACCCTACAAATATACCTCAGTAAAATTGGAAAAGAAAAGAAAATGTGAATTGAATAAAGAAAGGAAAATATTGATTTTTGTTTTTAGTAAATGATTTTTATTATAAAGAGACAAATGTAGTAGAGACACCACATGAAACAGAAGATACATCACTAGATGATAGTAGACATCTGTCTATTTTGTTATGAATTCTTTAATGAAAGAATAAATTTCAAATTGTAAAAAGGCAGCTCAAAGATAGGGAAAAAAAAGAAGTCAAATATAGATGAGATGACAGAAAGAAATCACCTAGTTGTCTTAAATGAGTTAAAATATTTACACTACACGAGGGGTTGGTAAATTTTTTTCTATAAAGGTGATATTTTAGATTTTATGGGCCACATGGTCTTGGTTGCGACTCAACTCTGTCTTTATATTGTGAAAGTAGCCATTGGTGACTTGGAAATGAACAGATGTAGCTCTGTTCTAATGAAACTTTATTTATGAAACAGGCACCTAACCAGATTTGGACTGCACTGTAGTTTGGAGATCCCTGCACCAAAGCAATGACAACCCCAGAAAACTGAGAGAATCATTGTCAGTCAACACTGAGCCCTGCAGGAAAGAGGAAATACCCAGAATCTGGATAATAGCAGAGGATAAGAAGAGGTGATTTTAAAATTTATAATCTATTTAGTTAATCTTGATTTCTGGCACATTTCCAGAACAAATTATTAGATAATCCCATTCAACAAATATTATGTGAATACTTACTGAGCACTATGTTCTCAGTTGCAAATACCACAGAGATAGCGTTTGTCCTCAAAGAATTTTAAGTCTCAAGGAGAGAGCAAGTGATGTTGTCAGAAGTGGTGACTTCAGGGGTATTGAATGTTCTGCAAAGGGAAAGGTATGGGGCAAATGGTCTAAACAGATCTAACTTTTTTAGAAGGGGGGGTGTTCAGAAGCCTCCCTGAAAAACTTGAAATCTGAAGTTTGAGGATTTAGGCTAGAAAGGGGGACAGGGTAAGAAAGCATACTAAACAGAAGGAAGGACTCATGTAAAAGCCCAGCACCAGAGGGAATCCTCAAGGCATCCAAGTAAATGCAAGTAAATCCAAGTGTACAAATGGCTGGAAGAGAGAGAGAGAATGGAACAGGGCCAGCTGAGCAGCAGGTCACAGGCCAGGACTGTGGCCTTGGTTCTCTCTGCTACGCTGGCCTAGCAACGCTGGAAAGAGTAGAAATGAAATGATCGACAAAACTTTGTTCTTTGTAAGATCGTATTGGCTCCAGTTATCACATTCCTCTTCCAGACATTCAAAAGCCAACCTCTTAGTTGCTCCTCCTAATCCCAGCTCCTTCCGATCACACCCCATCCCATGCAGCTCTAAAATTCAACTCTGAGTATAGCACACCTACGCTTAATATCCTACAATGGATTACCATGCTCCTTGGGGCTTCATATATTTGGCTTTTAACAAGGCATTTAATTCAGTCATTTATGATGTCTTTGGGCAATAAATTGAATTTGTAGCTGGATATAGAGACTTTAATGGAATACTGTTAACAATCTTTAATGGATCATCACAGGCTCATGTAAACTCCTCTGAAGTTATGGCATCTAGAACCACGTGGCCTGCAAGATCTCTATATCAGGTGAATATAAGAATCACATTGGCTCTTTAATGACTTGACCCAGAAGTGACATCACCTTCATTCACAATCTATTGGCCAAAGGTAGTCATATGATTCCAATCCAATTACAAGAGAGTCTGGGAAAAGTAGGGGAGGACATGGCATATTTGGCAAGAACTGTCTTTGCTACAGTGTGCTTGTTGAGTCTATGGATTTCACGAAACATGGGAGGCTAGTTAATATGCACGATAGGAGAATTAACATTAAAAAAACACCTTAAGTACGTAGAAGAATATATCTAAACTCACAAAGAGATATTTAGGAGGGTTCAATATAAAATCCTATACCTAAGTTAATTTTAAAATGAACCATTCTAGTACAAGGTGAAAAGTAACTTACTTGACATATTTCAATTTAAAGATAAACATACAAATGGTTTTAATTTACTACATACACAATATAAATCATCAGGGTCTGCCAAAGAAACCTAAAGTAATCCCAGTAGCATTAGTGGATGTATAGAGTTTACTATAAGGTGGATAACAACTGCCTTATTCTCTTGGCTGGCTGGAACACGCCTGCAAGTGGGTTTGGCATCAGGGGCTACATTTAAAGAAGAAATCTAAGAATCTGGAAGAAATCCAGAGCAAGATAAGTTGGATAGTAAGGGTTGCTGAAATATATGGGGAAAGCACTAGACTGGAACTAAGAGATCCAGATTCAAGTTCTGGATCTGCTACTTCCAGGTGACTCTGGGTAGAACCCACCCCCTGCCAGCTGTACTCCAGTCCTCTAGATCCCATCTTCCTCCTGGGTAAAGAAGATGATCTGGACTTGAATTTCTGAAGTCCTTTTCAATTCGAAAGTTTGGCACCTATGACATTATGCCATCTGAGAACAGTTGAAGGAATCTAGGGATGTGTAGCCTACAGCAGGAAAGACTGAAAGGGGACACAGAAGCTGTTTTTAATTATTTGAAGGATCGTCATGAGGAGAAGGAATGAGATTGCTCTGTATGTCATGCAAGAACAGACCTATAGTCAGAGGGAAGAGGATACATGGCATATTCTGATCACTGGGACTTCCTAATGATGCAATGGGCTTCCGTGGGATCAGTGACCATTTAGCAGAAGCAGGATATCAGTTCCCTTCCAGCCCTTCCAACAGTACTTGGCACAATCATACATCAATAAGTTCTTGGAAGAACTTCTAAGAATCATTCAATAAGTCACATATACGTAGAGATACTTCTGCTCCTTGATTTTGCCACAGAACTACCTTCAGGAAATCATAGGCAGCTCTTGGAGCAGTGGAGGTGAACTAATTCTTCCTCATTTATCTTCTTGTCTGGTGTCCTATATGACCAAAGGGAGCCTATGAAGTACAGCCAGCTAGAGAGGAAGAAGGGTAGGATTTGTCATGGAATAGTGAAATGCTGATGGCCACATGATCAAACCAGGGCTGTGGCCTCCTTGGTCCTTTGAGCTAACCAAGATGCAATGCTGTTTGAAGGATTGTAGGGAGGAAACTATGGCCGCAGTTGAGTTAATCCTGGAGTGATTTAATTCCAGCGGAAAGTAGCAGAAGGCTAGGAGGCCCATAGATAGCCTATTTAATGGCTTCTCCTCTTCATGGTGATCTTATAAAAAACAAAACAAAACAAAACAAAGCTGATCATATCCTTCCACCAATATTCTCCAACTGCACCTATAATAATATCCTAACTCTGTATCATGACTCAAATGGTTTCATTCTTGCCCTTCTCTCCAATAGTTACTTTTTTTTTTTCAATAGTTACTTTTTGAGGGCAAAAATGTTCTCCATGTCCTGCTGCATCTGCAGTGTTGAGAATAGCACTTGGCATATACTTTAATAACTATTCATTGAATAAATGAGTCTAGACTTGACTTCCAAAGAACTTCACTAAATTCTTAAGAATAATCCCTTTTTAGAAATTCTATCCTGTATCTCCATCATGCTTTGGGGATGAAAAGCATTATTTTGATTAATAATATGATAGCTGAAGAAGTGGAGAATAATGTCATATCCAGTTTAAGCTCCTTGAGGGAATTTGGTTGTGAGAATGGAATTACCCAAGTTGGACTCTGCCCAGCACACCAAGCTTAAGTTACTGGGTAAGAGTACATTAGAAAAACGAATTTTGGCAGCTGACAAAATATTCTCTTTATGTGGAAGTAAGTGACCTTGGATTCAGTTTCTTTTAAAGGCTGGCTTTTTCTGGCAGGGGCAAGAGATGATACTTTGAAGGAGCTGGCATTTTGCAATGAGCAAAGTACCAGGAAATCCATGGGTGGTTGGAGAGCATCTATTTCCCATCATCCATTAGGGTATGGATGCAGCAGACCAAATCTGCTTTTTGTTTTGCCAGTGTTTGGCCTCTTCATTGGAGGGATCACCCATGATTATAGCTGACTATAGTCCAAGATTCATGAGCTGCCCTGAATCAGATACCTATGGTCAAAAAAGAAGCCATTTCTTCCTTCCTTTCTTCTTCTTTTTTTTCTTCATCCATTTAATTTCCCACATTGTCAGTGAATGAGTCAAAGGTTCAATATTTATTCCCCAGAGACTGACTTTGGAAAAGCCAATGCAGTGCATCATACTGTTTCTAACCTAGTTCATCGTGACATTCTGGAATTTTGATAGGACATCTTTTGTGTCAAGCTGTCCCAGGGTAGCTCATACCCCTTTGTTCACTTTTGACAAGATAGATGGAAGACAGGGTGATAACACAGCAGGATGAAAGGGAGAAAGTGCCTTAGGAAGGGTGTATGCATGGCCGTTGGCAGTGGAGGATACAGACAGAGCTGAGGGAGTAGTAAATAGCCTCCTTGTCTGAATACTCAATATTCCAGCAAGCCCATAAAGCTGGAAAAGAATTTAAACAGTGGAGGCCTTTATATATATATTCTCTGCTAGTAGGGTCGTAAGTAATCACCTTTATTGTGAATCCAAACAGAGCATATGGTGCCAGTCATGTTGCAGTTTGGAGGACACCACCCTAAAGTACCTCCTCCACCAGCCGGTCTACAAGCTCTACTCACATCTTATCTTGTGTTAGTAACACCCCCATCTCTCAAAGACCCTGAGAAAATGCTTCTATTTCACCTGGGAGGGGATGGAGGTCAGTTGACAGGACTGGGATTGGTTTATTTAGCTGTCAGAGAAAACTGTAGGAGTAATTTGAACTAGGAAGTGTGGAATGGGGTAGGAGAGGTAGGTCAGCACCAGCAACTGCTCTCACAGTGGAGAGCCCTGGGAAGGCAAGACCAGCAATAAAAGACCCTTATTTGGGGGAATGAGTGAGGTGAGCCACAGATTACCGGCAACATGCAACTATGAAATGGCTATTGCTTCATTGCTCCTCTTCAAATCTCACACAAGAACATCTCTTGTGCCAACTCTAATGGGAAACATGCAGAGAAGGGAATTCTGGAAAATGTAGTTCAGCCTTGCCAAGTTAACACTTATCAAGCCACCATTCCAGGTCAGCTGATTCCATCCATACACTGTGGTATATGTTACTTTCCATAACACCACATTGTCCTTTTCCAAATGTGCTTCAAGTTACTTGTTCAACCTTTAAACCCAAGAAAGACATTCCTCCTAGTTCTATCTAGTTTGAGCACTGATATCACCACAGGCCTCCAGCAGGGCTGGCTGGTGGCTAGGGGGCAGCATGAACGAGAAAGACTGGGAGTTTAGCCTCTTCTAGAGCAGAGGCAACAACAGACTAAACCCTGGCTGCAAAGGAAAAGGGTCTTAGCTGTGGGGTGTATACAGTAGGGGTCAGGCATTTTGTTCCTCATGTACCTCCAGCCCTGCAACATCCCCTCGCACACAGCCAGCCACCAGGTACAATTAGGCAGTTTCTGTCTTGCACGGAGAAGTCCAAACAAAGGGAGGGGATGGGAGGGGCTGAAATATAGCCCTGCTTCTCCCACCAGGCTCAGGGATGCTTCAGCCTTGAGGAAAGAAAACTTTTCCAATCCACAGGCCTGCAGGAGGCAACTTTCTATAGTTGGCATAAACGCACTGGATGTGTCGCTGGGTCCCTTGAATCATTTGCCTGTAGCAGACTCACTAGACTTCTCTTTGTTTCTCTTGGGAAAGCCACGCCAGGACAGTCTGCTGGACTGCACGGGCTGCCGTGACTAGCTCAGCTCCAGGCCTTGAGCTACCTCCGTGTGAGGGAAGTAGGAGTGACATGAAGAAACCGAACAAATAATTTCACACTGGTCCTTTCAAAGCATCAAGACAGTGACCCCTCCATCATGACTTTGAGGAATTTCTCCTTTCCCTTTTGAGGATCAGCAGGGCATTTCAATGAGAAAACTGAGCTTGATATACAAGGAGGTGTGTGTGTGTGTGTGTGTGTGTGTGCGTGCGCACACGCGTGCACGCGCATGTGTGTGTTTTAGGAAGCGAGGCAATGCAAGTACATTTGGAAAGAACCAACTTCCCATCAAGATGGAAAAATAAAATGATGAAGGGTGCTAGGTGGTACTGGTGAGAGTTCAGGAGGGCAGGGTGTGGCTCTTCTAAATAGGGCGATGGGGAAGGTTTCCTGAAGACTGATCCATCTGACATCTCTGTAGGACATGTAATATTGTTACAGGTGAAGAAACTGAGGCTTCGAATATAAAACCTTTTTTGCAAAAATAGATCTCATTATTCATATGTTAGAGCCTGTCTCTCCCAGCAGTGTCTGCTATGGCTTTCTTCCGAGCTGTAGAATGCAAAGCAATCGTACCCAGTTGAGGAACTGTAACACAAGGGATGAAGATGAGCCAAGGGTGTATCGAGATAGAGGAAAAGTTACATTTCCTGTGGCTCCCATAAATACAATGGCTTAGTTGGCCTGCTTACCTGTCTCCCTCTTGTGCTACGATCAACCTCTGCGGATGCTAGGCAGGGTTCTGTGGCCATAGAAGAGACTTGAAAAAGAAATCACAGCCAATTTTTAAAAGTGGACTTTGGTTTTTAGAGTAGTTTTAGGCTCCCAGCAAAACTGAGCAGCAAGCAGAGGGTTCCCATATACCCACTGCCCTCACACACTCACAGCCTCCCTGACTATCCACATCCTGCTCGACTTTTTTTTTTTTTTTCCTGCTCGACTTTATTTACAGGGTTGACTCGTGCCCTGTCTTGCTTCGTTCTTATGAATTAAATCTGGGATGCAGGTTCAAATACTATTCATCACTAGATGCTGACTCCCCCGCACACTCCTGGGCTGCCCTGTCTGTCGGGGGACCTGCCACTGTCCCTCATAAATGCCTGCACAGGAGCTCAGAAGGACACACAGGGAACACAGGCCGGGGGCCGGCTCCTGAGTGCTGCAGGCCCATGAGCTACCGCAGGTCTTTGGCCATCCCCACTTAGCAGCCCTTTCGACTCAAGCGACTTCCTCTTCCAGGCCAAGGTTGGGATTACTTTTCTAGGAATTTCTCAGCCCTGGATTTCCCCTTTTGCTTTTTAGTTTCTCATCCTAAATTGTCTCATATTGCCCTCCAGACTTGCCTAAAAGCTCCTCATTTACTGTTGAGCCTTGAGTAAACTCTCATCTGCCACAGCATGCTGAGTCACGGTGATGGGACTTCTCATTGGCTGGGAGTTGCTTTTCAGACTGGTGGGCTTGGCCTGCAGCCGGCAGGAATTAGCCTCCAGCCAGACACCCACGCCTTTGGGCAGAGCCACTCCTGAGAAGCCGTCAGGGTGGAAATGTGTCAGCCACCAGGAGGGTGGAAGAGAGGTATGGGTGTGTGTGTGTGTGTGTGTGTGTGTGTGTGTGTGTGTGTGAGTGACATCATGCCTGATTCTACTGGGTTTGAGGGGAGGTCATGCTTGAGCTTGACCTTTTAGGGGAAAAGGAGTTGAAGTCATTGATGACTTGAGTCAGGGGGTGAGGTCACACTTGGGCTCACCTTTTGGTGAGAAGAAAGAATGAGATCATGATGTGTTTCCCTTATTTGGGGCCCCGGAGTGAGGGGAGAGGGTACACCTTACTAGAATGTGCCTCCTTTAAGAGGCTGGGGAGGTTACCTTCCCTGGGTTGGGGCCGGGGGTGGTGGTAGAGAAGGTTTGCCTTCTTCCCTGCAGAGCTTGCTGGTCTCTGGGGACGAGTCTGAGGGAGCAGACCTTCTTGGGCCGCACAATACTTGGCTAATGCTGCTGCTCTTCTCAGGACACCCAGGGCCACCCTAGGACTTTTGTGGGCCCTGGAGACTTCTTTCCTTCATTAAAAAAAAAGAATCAAAAATTATATTTTATAGCTATGTGGCTATAAAGATGAATATAATCCGGGCTAGAATCATTATTATATAAGCATTATGATATTCATTTTTCCTGATTTTAAAAGGAATTAAAAATAAAACATTTTTTGTGGGCCTCTGTAAGTATCATGTGCTCCAGGCCCTCTGTGACGAACAGATACATTGGCCCTCAGGTCAGGGCTCTCCACGTTTTCAGAAAGGAATCTGGGGCAGGCTGGAGCACTCCCAGCTCCCTTGCCCTCACTTTGCAGGATGGAGATGCTGGGGGGCGAGGGGGGCGGTGCTCAGAGAATGCCCAGAACCGCACCTGCCTTCCTGCACAGACAGAGGGCGCTGGGCAGAAGGGGCTGCTCCACCGGGCAGCAAGCGCGCTGGAGAGGACTACCTTCAGGAGAAGAGCTCTAAGCTAAATTATTCATCCCCGAGGAGATACTAGTCATTTCCTCGGACAAAGGCAGAGATGGATGGCATGATTTGGAAACAATGTCATAGGTGATTCACTATGGAAACGCTGTAAGGTAGGAGTGATCACGTAAATTATTCACATTCACTCATTCATCCCATTCAACAAATAATTATTGAACATCAGCTATGTGCTAAGCACCAGGCCTTGGGGATACAGACAAGTTCAGTGGAACTTCATTTAATAAAATATATATTTGAGGGATGCCTGGGTGGCCCAGCAGTTTAGCGCCTGCCTTCAGCCCAGGGCGTGATCTTGGGGTCCTGGGATCGAGTCCCACATCGGGCTCCCTGCATGGAGCCTGCTTCTCCCTCTGCCTGTGTCTCTGCCTCTCTCTGTGTGTCTCTCATGAATAAATAAATAAAATCTTTTTTTAAAAAAAAATTATATATACATTTGAATTATCCAAGGTATCTAATTATAGCCACAGGAAAAGGGAGAGGGGGGCAACAGATGAGTCCTGTCACCTTCTGAAGTAGGGTTAGACTTACTAAGTTGAGCTCTCGAAAACGTGAAATTGCTCATTTATTTATACTGCCTCTGTCTCAGCATCTATTGATCACAGATGTTTAAAACACACTTAAAAATAATATAAAGGGGGGATCCCTGGGTGGCTCAGCGGTTAAGCCCCTGCCTTTGGCCCAGGGTGTGATCCTGGAGACCCAGATCAAGTCCCACATCGGGGCTCCCTGCATGGAGCCTGCTTCTCCCTCTGCCTGTGTCTCTGCCTCTCTTTCTCTCTCTTTGTGTGTGTCTCTCATGAATAAATAAATAAAATCTTAAAAAAATAAATAATATAAAGGGATCTGTTTCTTTACAGGCCTCTCATACTGTCCTTTTTCCTTTCATACTGAGACCCACAAGATACCCAGGACTGCCCCACACAGGTGTGGTCACATCACAGTAACTGTCACAATAACCTTCCGGGACCTCTAGTTGCCATTGTCTGTCATTGACTAACCTCTGTCTCTGCTTGTAGGCCCAAACCCTATTATCCACCCAAGCCACTTTAAAATAGAAGGTGGCTTTTTCTTCCTCTAAGCATCTGCCAGAACCAGGGGAGATGAAGAAGTCATTGCTAATTAATGAAGCTTCCAAATGTCAAAACAGAAATCATTCCTGTCACTAAGCACAACTAGAAATGAAATGTGTGAGTAGAGTTGCCTAGATAGTTCATCAGTGAATCCCAGAAGAGCATCCAGGGAGATTCAGGAGCAGAGAAGGGCCCCCGCTGTGACCCTACGGTATGAGTGAGGCATGACTAACAGGAGAGCAGGAATGGGAAAGACAGGAAATGGCTTTTATTTTTTGAAAAAAAATTACCCAAATCAATTTAATTTATTTTTTAAAGAGTGTAGAGTCATCAGCCTTTTTTTTCTTTTTTTTCCTCCTTTTCAGAGGGAGAGTGAGAGAGAATCTTAGGCAGGTCTATGCCCAGTACAGAGCACAGTACAGGGCTCGATCTTGCAACCCTGAGATCATGACCTGAGCTAAAATCAAAAGTTGGATGCTTAACCGACTGAGCCACCCAGGCGCCCCCGCCCCCCAAAATATATTTTTAAGTAGGCTCCATGCCCAGTGTGGAGCTCAACGCAGGGCTTGAACTCATGACCCTGAGATCAAGACCTGAGTTGTTATCAAGAGTCAGATGTTTAACCGATGAGCCACCCGAGTGTCCCCCAAATCAATTTAATTTAACATTGAAAAAATATAAACAAATCTTGGCATGGGAAAGTATCACAAACAAGAAAATTAATATATAACAGACAGTAAGGAAAAGTGTGGTACCTATGATACAGTATAAATACACAAATAGCAAAAGCCAGTCCCCTTCCCAGGGACAGAACCCAGCAAGTCTCCCTGCCATTTCTGGGACCTCCCCCACCTCCCGCCTGGCCCTCAGTGATGAAGTTCACCTCTGACTCACAGTCATCACCCTAATTAATGAAGAAATCTAGGAGCCTCCAAGACGAGCTAGAGAAGAAAGGTGGCAGGATTCTTACTCCTCCAGGGAATTACAAGGCCGAGGGGGACACTAGACATTTGTCCAGACTACACAGAGATGTACCAGGCCCTTGGAAGCCAGATCTCTGATGCTGACCTGCAGGCCTTGATGGGGTTCAGTCTTCCCAGTCTATGTATATAGTCCCTCCCTCCCTCCCTCCCTCCCTCCCTCCCTCCCTCCCTCCCTCCCTCCCTCCCTCCCTCCCTCCCTCCCTCCCTTCCTTCCTTCCTTCCTTCCTTCCTTCCTTCCTTCCTTCCTTCCTTCCTTCCTTCCTTCCCTCCTTTTCCCCTTCCTTCTGTATAGCAAGTAGAGTACACAGAACACAATTTAATCTGTTTCAGTTGATAATAAAAATCCAGGATGCCCGGCTGGCTCAGCGGTTGAGCATCTGCCTTCTGCCCAGGGCATGATCCTGGAGTCCCGGGATCGAGTCCCACATCAGGCTCCCAGCGTGGAGCCTGCTTCTCCCTCTGCCTGTGTCTCTGCCTCTCTTTCTGTGTCTCTCATGAATAGATAAATACAATCTTTGAAAAAAAATGAAAAGATAAAAATTCTTCTGGAATTTCAGATTCACCACTAGGAATTATTTTCATCGGCTGTAACAACAAATACTGATATAGAAAGTCTGGAGACTAGTCTGAATTGTCAAAGCCTTGAGAAATATCCTGAAGGTTGGTTATGAGAAATTCTCAACTTACAGTTACTTTCTTGAGATTTTCCATTCTCTCCTAAAAGTCAAAGGCAGAAGAATTTCTGATTGCTTGAAGTTTCTGGTTGTTTAGTCTCTGGTGGAAGCTTTCCTTGCCACTGTCTTCTTTGGCAGATACATCAGGGTTAAAATATTGGGAAGAACCGAACAAGGGGAAAATCCTTTCTATTTATATAAACCACCCACAAATCTGGCTGCAAAATCATCTTCATATACGTAATTACCTCTGGTTGAAACACTTTATCTTGATTAACTAAAGCACTTCTGCTGCTCCCAACAGCAGGGAAGAGTTCTTGGAAAGGACTCCAAAGTCACTTCACCTCTTTAAAAGCTCTGTTGTCCACAAGTCTAGACTGGCAAAGGCCTGCCACCACTTTAATGATTTTATCTGGTATAGCAGAAGTGTGGCAATTACGTACTTTAAATTACTTCTGTTATAATTGAACACTACCTACATAATTAACAATCTCGATTTAAAAAATGCTTTTCTGTTTTAAATGTCACAGCTTTTCATTGTAGAAAAGCATAAAATACAGAGAAACAAATAATAAAAATCACATAAGTGATAAATACCATTACTAAATGACAAATCACTATTAAGCAATATGTACTATTAATATTTTGGTGAATATCCTCCAAGTATTTTTTCTGTTCATACAGTTGTTTAATATTCAACCAAAAGCTTACATTCTCATAGGGATTTGATTTTTTCCACTAAAAAATATATCCCACACGGTTTCCCCATGCAGTTAAGTATTCATGCACAATAGGACATTTAATGTCTATGTGGTTCTCAGCTGTTAGATGTATCAAAATTTATTTAATAAATCTATTGTCATTTTTTTTATTGTTGTATGCAACCCAGACATGGACAGCCACGTGCATAAATCTTTTCAGGAATCCCTAATCACTTCTTTATGGCGAATTCCCAGAAACAGAATAGCTAGCTGATAGGGATTAAACATTTTCAAGTCTTTTGCTAAAAATACTGCCAAACTGGCCTCCAGAATGTATGGATGTATACCTTTATTCTCTTAAAGGCATTTAAGAGAGTGAGTCTCCATCTTCAACAACATATGGTCTTCAAAATAAAACTTTTCTAATTTGGTTGTTGAAAATGGGAATTTCATTTTCACTGAAATGACTTTGAATACAAGTGAGATGAAGCCTATTTTATTTTATTTTATCTTATCTTATTTTATTTTCTTTTATTTATTTTAAACCCTGTTTTATGCATTTAATTGGTCATTTGTAAGCAGGCTCTGGGGAATGGTCCACTCCTGCCATCTACTCGATTTCCTTCTGCGAGGGTTCTCTCTTACTGATCGGTTTGTAGGAAGCTAACTGGTCCTTTGGTCAGACTGTTTCCAAAGTTGAATTTTATGGCAGTGCTTGTTTTACAGGCTTCTTTGTCACCTTCTCTAGAAAGTTCAGAGAAAATGAACACGTGCTAAAAACTGGCCAAATTAGTTTGCTTCCTAATTTACAAGTCATCATTTTCTCTAAGCCTACTCATGTGACTACTCTGTTATGAAATTTTGCAGTGACTTTTTTCCACCTTTAGAGTGAAAATGAAACTTACCAGAAAGAAACAACATGAAGGATCTAGCAGCAGACCCCACCTGCTGCTATGTCACCCAATACAGTAGCCAGAGTGGCTCTTTCATTAAGTGTTCGTATCACACACACACACACACACACACACACACACTAAATAAAGAGGGCAGGAGCAAACCTTGGGAGGTGATGATTTCCCAGGTGTCCTCTAATCTCATCAAGTTGAATACATCGATTCTTCACAGTTTCGTGTATGTCAATCATGATGTGGAGAACAAAGGCAAAAGGAGATGTAGAAAAAAATAGATTTCCTTACAACTTGCAGCCCACTGACAAGTACTTGAGACAGGCAGAGTAGGACATTCCTCCAGGAACTCCCGGCTGTCTTAATGATAATGCTTTGCTAAAGGAAAAAGCAACCTTTGCTTGACAATAGTCAGACCTCCAGCATCCTGTAAGTCTTCTTGAACATATGTGAATGCTTTGGGAAACTTCTTTGTCTCTACCCGCACCCCCCCATACATAAAAGTATAAAACCAACAGCTCCTCACAACCCCAGTGCAGGTCTTTGTGCTACTGGGTCCTGTCCCTATACTTTAATAAGACCACCTTTTTTGCACAGAATATTCCTGAAAATGCCTCAGAAATTCTTTCTTGACCATTCACTTCCAGACCCCACATCGTCACATCAGATCATACCTCAATAACGTGGTGTAAAAAAAATACGTAGCCACTAGTTATGTGTGGCCATTTAAATTTAAATTTAAAAAAATGAAATAAAATTAAAATTTAGTTCTTCACTTGCTTGATAACCACATGTAGCTTGAGGCTATCATTTTGGACAGTATAGATATAGAACTTTCCCATCACTATACATAGTTCTGGATAGCACTGCTCAACAGATTTTGCTTTTTCTAGACCCTGGGTCTGCTTCTTTCTACTTCTCCTAGCTTATGCTTAGAATGCCTTTCTCCTTTACTTTGGCTAATTTCCACATATCCTTCAACATACAGTTCAGATGCCATCTATGCTGGGAAAGCATCTCCTGACCATGCATCTACCCAGTCTGGAGGACATGTTTTCCTGTGGCCCATAGAGCTCTGGCCTGCTCTTACAGTGCCTGCTATGGCCAACCACGGATGTCATTTTACTAGTCCTTGCTCCCCTACCAACTCAGTGATGGAAGAGCACATGTCTTCAGCTTTGGATTCTGGGGATCCCTGGATGGCTCAGCGGTTTAGCACCTGCCTTCGGCCCAGGGCGTGATCCTGGAGTCCTGGGATCAAGTCCCACATCAGGCTCCCTGCATGGAGCCTGCTTCTACCTCTGTCTGTGTCTCTGCCTCTCTCTCCCTCTCCCTGTGTCTCTCATGAATGAATAAATAAAATCTTAAAACAACAACAACAACAAAACTTTGGATTCTGCAGGACCCACTTAATTTCTGAAAAATGGACAAAGCTTAGTGTACTATATGGACTGCCCACGATTTGTCCTACCCCGTGCAAATGCAATGGCATATCCTTAAAAATTCTCAAGAACTAGGAGCCCATAGGTGGCACAGCGCGTAAAGCCTCCAACTATCAGGTTGTGATCTCAGGGTCCTGGGATCGAGCCCCATTATGGGCTCCCTCGGGGAGGAGTCTGAGTTTCTCTCTGCCCCTCCCCTGTGCATGGGTTCTCTCAAATAAATAAAGAAATAAATAAATCTTTAAAAAAAATTCTCAAGAACTAAAATCCATGCAAAAAATATTGAAGGAGCAACGCATGTTTTACACTTGATCTTAGCCAAAAGGCCGAGAAGCGATCAACGCATGTTTTAAAGAATAATACAGGACACCTGGGTGGCTCAGTGGTTAAGCATCTGCCTTCTGCCCAGGGAGTGATCCTGGAGTCCCGGGATCGAGTCCCACGTCGGGCTCCCTGCATGGAGCCTGCTTCTCCCTCTGCCTGTGTCTCTGCCTCTCTTTCTCTGTGTCTCTCATGAATAAATAAATAAAATCTTTGAAAAATAATATATGATTAACTATAATAAAGTAATGAAATACATGGGTGTACTTTAAGAGCTGCCTCACAAAAGATAGTTACAATGGCAATATTATGCCCTTTCTCTTTTTTATTTATTTTTATTTGTTTCTTAATTTTTTTATTGGAGTTCAATTTGCCAACATATAGCATAACACCCAGTGCTCATCCCGCCAAGTGCCCCCCTCAGTGCCCATCACCCAGTCACCCCAACCCCCTGCCCACTTCCCCTTCCACTACTATGCCCTTTCTCATTAGAGATATAGACATTGTATCTTTATACTTTAACATATATTTTTCATTGGAACAGTTACAAACCATATCTTCTTAATAATTTTCACCAGGGATCCCTGGGTGGCGCAGCGGTTTGGCGCCTGCCTTTGGCCCAGGGCACGATCCTGGAGACCCGGGATCAAATCCCACGTCGGGCTCCCAGTGCATGGAGCCTGCTTCTCCCTCTGCCTATGTCTCTGCCTCTCTCTCTCTCTCTGTGACTATCATAAATAAATAAAAATTTAAAAAAAAATAATAATTTCCACCAAAGATAAAAAATTATGAAAACTTATCTATTATCATTAGTCTTCTGGAATCTCTCTGGGGTCTTCATCTCATTTTCCTCCTAAAGTTACAGCATATTACTGGCATAATGTGCATTTTTGAGCAACAGGTATTTTTGAGCAACAGTCCCAGGACACAGTTTTCCTTTTAAATTAAAAAAAAAAATCACAATTAATAAATATTTCTTAGAAGAAAAATAAAAAATACCATTACATTTAAAGAATAATGGATAACTCACTCATAATCTTACCACAAAATGACAATTTCTGTTTGCATTTGGCATATAACCCCACAATTTTTAAAATCACAGTTATATGTTTTTTTGTTTCTTGCAAACATGAGATCACACTATACTTTGATTTTCTTCAACTGACACATCATGAATAAGTTTATATGTCATTAAATATGCCTATAATGTAATTTTCCATGTCCATCTGGTCTTTTATTGTAAAAAAATGTACCATTAAAAAAAATCACTCTGTTTTTTGGAAGTTTAGATTGTTTCTATCTCCCCCTCACCCCCAGTCTTGTTAATAGTGCTGTGATGGATGGCTCTCCTTCTGCCTAAATGCCTTCCAGAAATCTGTAGATCTGAACTTCTCCAAGGAAGAAACAGGAATGCCCTTATTTTGAAGTTTTAGAATATGGTAGACAGAGGTGGATATAACTATATAACTGCCCAGGCCAGTCCAGGAACAAAGCAACCAAATTAATGGGTCCAGACTGTTATTCTGAGGTCAGTGGGCTGCTGGTAGTAGATTTCCTAGAAAACAGTCTAGGGAAACACTTACCTGCTAATACTTCTTTGGGAGGTGCAATGGCTGGGCTATAAAAATGAGAAAAAGAGACCATCAAGGCAGGGAAGGAGGAGAGGAAATACTGGTTAATGAGTTGTTGGTCACAGCTTCAGGATAAAACACAGCCAGTTTCTTGCTGACGTGGGACATCTCCAGAAGGGCATACCCAACACTTCAGTTTGGGGATGATGGGTAGGAGGGAGGAAGGGGAGGGGGAAGTATATTTGCCCGCTCTCTGGGGTCTCCTTTCTGTGTTTGGTTCCAGTAAATCCCACTGGGCACGAACTCCCCCTGCTTCCAGGTTGTGTCCCCTGGTCCCTCTGGGTGGCCATTGCCGGAGCAGATTGATACTCAGAGGTGCTGTGCTTCCTTTGTGTCTGGAAGTGGCTGGGAGAGGGAAGGGGTCCCTGGTCTGGTCAGAGGGAACCCAGGTGACCGAGATGCTCCCACGGTGGCAGGCTCACGGGGGTCCTCCCAGACTCCGAGCCCTCCCCTCCCAGGGGGAGGCAAGCGAGTAAGAAATGGTACCAGCAGAGGAGGGGATGACGTCTAGCTTTTCAACCCGTACTTTTGCTTGGAGGACCATCAAAGCCCTTGCTTTTGAGAAAGAAAAAGGGATTCTGTGGAATGCCGTCCTCCCGAAACACCAAGTCCCATTCTCCCCAGGAGGTAGGGCAGGAAGGCAGTGTTGTCAAGAACGGGAAAAGGAAATTAAGTTCTGTGGGCAGGAAAGCTCCACCTTTCCTCTGGGGACAGAAAAAGAGCAAGAGGTCAGATGGGGACACTTGGCTGAGCCGAGCCACACCTTCCTCCACTCCTCCTGGTCTGGGCCACCCACCCACGCCAAGAAGGCAGCTGGGGCTCACCCAGGAGCTGGCTTCAGGGGGGTGGCACATACAAAGCGTGGACCCCCCTCGTGTGCCCTGAGATCAACGGCACCTCCAAATGATCACCCCGGCACCCCAGGAGGTAGGGGCAGAGGAAGGAGGAGAGTCATGTCCTGAGAATGACACTGAGAGTTCAGTGCAATTGAGCGGTCTCCTTCATGACTTTCCAGACTCTAAACAGGGCCAATTTCCCGCAATTAGCTGGGCTATTAAAAAAGTGGCAGCAAAGCAAAGGAAGAAACTAGGGTGTGAAAGAAGAGGAAGAGGCAGGGACAGAGGAGAATGAGTCCCTGGGTGGTTTCCCTGAGGTGTCTTAGTGCCAAGGACAAGTTCAAGCAACACTTTGTTTTTGGGTCTCATGAGCACGGCCAAGTTCGCTCTGGGCCTTGTCAGTCTGCGCCTGGCGCGGGGCTCCCCCTTGCAGCTTTTGGTTTTCTGCAAGACCAGATGGTAGGTTTTTCCTTTTCACAAGGATTTGAAAACAGAGAGGAAGCTCTCAGACAGATTTTGCAAGATTATCCAGGCTTTGGATGTAACTGAGGATGGGCTTCAAGTCTTTCCCACGTCCCAGCGCGAAGGCTAAGCTCAAGAGCCCTCTGGCGTGGGTGGCGCGGCCGGGCCCTGCAAGCTGATCTAGTGTGTCCTTCCATCCGCCCTTCCGTCTACTCAGTGGCTCTCTATCCTTCTCCGACCCTGTGTGCCCACCCAAAAGCTCTTCCCCCACAGTCCTCTCATTTCTCCCCGCATCAAGACTCGGCTCAGGTTTACCTCCAGAAACCTTTCCGGTCTCCCGGAGAATCTGACCACACTCCCCTTGCACCCACGTGTAGTGTGAGCTCTTGTAGCACATTCTAGCTGTTAAGTACTTGGCTGTCTTTCCCTATCAGCTTAGGAATTGCTTCAAAACTGGGATCCCATTCATTTTTGATCCTTCAGCACCTAGAACAGGGTCTGGTACCTGGAGGGTGCTTAGAAAATGCGGTTGGTGGAGAAAGAGCCTGTGTTTCCAGAGTACTTGCTACACCACTCCTCACGCTGCCCTCGGTTGCTACTCACCTGTGACTGTCCTGGGGTGCTCCAGCTTCGTGGTGCCTTTAAGACAATGTCTAGCACATCTACATATTAAATGTATGTTGTCTTTAGGAAAATGTACAGTACTGTAGGCTACTTCTTACATCACCCGCGGTCATCATGATGCTAGCAAATCTCTTGAGTGTGAGCACTGGGCTAGGCACAGTGTATGCATCACACTACTAACCATCACAACAGCCTTTAAGGATATCCCCTCCCTGCTGCCCATTTTACAGAGAAGGAGACCATGACTCAAGGAGCTAAGGGATTTGCTCCAATACACACATCCAGACAGTGACAGTGAAGAGATGTCAACTCTGGTTGGAATCTAGATGCTGTGAGGCAGCCAGATTTTTGGCTGTAGGCTTTACCACTACCTGTCAGCATTTGAACTTCTGGAGAAAAGGAAACAAATCATCTTTCCCTAACTCCACCCATGTCTCCTCATAGCCCAGTAATTGCTTCAGGATATAGCTAACCATCCACTTGGCTGACTGTATATATGATCATATTGTTACTTCATTTCACTCCCTTGCTATCAAACCACAGGTCATGCCAAAGAGACCCTGAAAACAGCTATGACTTATGGCTAAGGATATAGGTAGGATTTCCAGAGCACAGATTGTCTTTTACCTTGATTGGAACCAGGACTGGTAATAAACCATGAAAATTGATTTGTAATTTAGCAAGGACAGAGTTGGAGGTAGTACCAGCATGGGCAGACATAACATTTTAGCACTTCCTGAGAGGGACCTGAATATGGATTCCTTTAATATAAATAGAGACCAGAGAGTTTACATTAACTGACTCAAGGTTATACATCAGGTAAATGAATGGTGGGGATCTGAATTCACTTTGGACTCCAGGGCCTGTGTTGGAAATGCAGGTCAGACCTAGACTGCGATGGGCCTTGAAGTGCAGGATAAGGTTTACCTATAGACTCTGTTAATAAGACAGCGAGCAGGGTTTGAGCAGAAGGGGCAGCGAGGTCAGAATTACATTTTGGAAAACCAGCCTAGCAATAGAGAAGAGGAGAAAGTGAGGTGGGAGGGACGAGCAGTTTGTGGAGAGACCATTCGGGAGGCTGTTGCCAATAGTTGTGCTTAGATGAGTTTGCTCTCACACACATCAAGTCTGAGACGACAGGATAGGAGGAAACACCCAGAAGGCAGCTGGAGGTGAGACGTGGGGGCTGTGATAACCAGGGGCGCAGATCCGGGAGCTGCTATCGAAAGGCAGCAGGCATCACCCTGAAAGTCCTGAGGTCACTAAAGGTTCTTGTGAGGACCCCCCCAAGGGGAACAAAGGGCTGAGGATGAAACTTGGAGATTTGGCATATACAGAGAGAAGGAGAGAGGAAGGGATTTTGAAGAAGACCGGAGCAACAGTCAGAGAGGTGCAGCCCAGAGCAAGGACTTGCAGCAGACAGGCCGACCAAACAATTTAACAGCAGACACCAGCATTCCTCTTATGGAGTTGTGGTGAGAGAATCTTTGATAAGCTGCCAGGGTGGAAGAGGTGAGCAAGGAGGTCCATGGCAGAAGGCCATGGAAGATGGGGAAAGTTAGAATGTCCTGTGCTGGTCTGAGGAATTTGAGCTGGGGGTGGTGGTGGTGATGGAGCAGACGAGAGAGAGAGAGAGAGAGAGAGAGAGAGAGAGAGAGAGAGCGCCTTGGGAAAGGGAAAGGGGGTGGAGGAGAGATGTAGGGGGGGATGGGAGGGGGGATGGGGAGGTGGATGAACAAGTCGTGGACAGGCTGAGGGCTCGTACCAATCTGAGGCTGGAGCGCGGCTTGCACGGCTCCCATGAATGCTCTGCTCTCTCCCCAGACCTTCACTAGAGCCTCCGAAAGCACCAAAGCCTGGTGTGTGTGTTGGGGGAAGTCAAGGATCAGGGCAGACTCACCTTTCAGGTTGGAAGAGGCAGCAAACACGTGGGACCGTGGGGTGATGATGGGAGACATTCCATAGAAACAGAGGTTCAGAGCCAATGGCCTGAAACCACGAACACACTGGAAATTTGTGGAGGTTTGGGGAGGGCACCGGACTTCCAAAGGGCTTGGGATGGGGGTGGATAGCCCATTTCATCTGAACCTTAAGGGACATCCAGACTCCAGCTAACCTCTGTGGTACAACCTTATGAGGAGAGACATACCATTAAATAGTTATTTTTTCCGAATGCGCTAAGTACGCTGGTGGATTTTTACAAGAGCAAACATGAGCGAGGGGAGCCCGCAGTGAATGGTTTGAAGATGAGTAGGCTGGAGGGAGGCCACCGATCCTAGGGCAGCATCACACGGCCCTGGTGCACATGGGCCCAGGGGCAGGCTGCCCAGCTGCGAGTCATTAGTTGAAACTGTCTGCTGGAGAACATCTCTGGGACTTTTCTGGTCCCTTTGCTTGTGAGTAATTGTTTCCTAGAAAACTTTTCCCAACCCCAAATGTTCCTCCTGGAGCTGAAAGGATGGGATCTAACAGAGAAGGCTGTGGAGAAGCAAGGGGTGGGCGTCGGCTGGGCCCTGCTCCTGCGGGAGGCAGGGGAGGCCAGAGGCCCGGGAGGCCGCCTGGGGAGGCCGCCGGGGAGGCCGCCCTGGAGGCCGAGGAGGAGGGTGGGGAGCTGGGCACCGGCCACCTCCCAGGCCTGGAGGGGAGTGGCAGCTGAGGCACCAGGCTCACGGGCTGGTCCAGCTCTCTCCACCTTTCAGCACAAACACTGATGAGACTTTTCCTCTGATTACTGCAAGTCATGGACCGGGGGTGCGTGTGTGTACACGGGCGTCTCCAAGCACCGCAGGAAATTTGGGCTGTCACTGGGAGAAACACAGGACAGTCAAATAAAATTTGTGAAAGCCCCTCTCGCTTAAACCCTATCAAAATGTTGAAGACTTAAAAAACAACTCTTTTAAAGCTGTACATTTATTTTAGGAAGCCCTCCCCAAACCCAAGCAGGGCCCAAACTCGGGCCGCCACCAGACCAAGAGTCACCTGCTCTATTGACTGAGCCAGCCAGCTGCCCCTGGTTAGGTTCATGATTTTTAAGATGCGAGTCAATAAAATGAAACGGTGACTTGCATGGCAGTTGTATTGTAACAAATTCTTCCAGGCTCTCCCATCTTGCCCAAGGAAATTAGAAACAAAGGAAAATGGTGAAGGGAACATTAGCCTGCTGATTTTCTGGTTTTCTACAATTATCATTGGATATGCGGAGGAAGATACTGTAAAATGTACCAGCGTTATTTGGCCTCTGTGGGCCCTGGATTTACTAGCTGCAGTTGCTAGTGAACAGTAGTCAGGGCCAGGTGCTGCCTCTGGTTGAAGAGACTGGTGTGGCTTATGTCACATTGTAATTTTCACAGAGGCCACCACAGGATCTCCTTGTCTACTTATTCTTCCAAGGGGACATTGACACTCCTCCCATTGAACGGTGGGGTCTGTATCCCCTCTAAACTGGGTGAGTTTCAACCAATACAATGGGCAGAAGTGATGTCACAAAAGTGAGGTCATAGAAGATGATACTGCAGCCTTCTGCCTTTTAGAATCGTCTCTTGGGAGGCACGAGGTTTACATAGGAGCTCCGGTCACCTGGAGGCTGACACGCGGTGTGGCAGCTCGGGCTGTACGGAGAGGCTCAGACGAGGTTCTAGGTGATCGCCAGATGTAGGAGTGAAGACGACTCCAGGTGATGCTAGCTCCCAGAGTGGAGTCTTCCCAAATGGGGTCCCAGACCCCGTGGAGCAGAGAGAAGCTGGTTTTGCTATGCCCTCCAAATTCCATATCCACAAAATCTGGGAGTATAAGAAAATGGTTGTTTTAACCTACTAAATGTTGGAGGGGTTTGTTACATGGCAACAGTAGTTGGAACAGATAGGAAACAGGAGCCTTATCTAGTCCCCAGTCCTCCTGAGAGATTTCATTGGACAATTAGAGAGCTTCTTGAAACATTATTTGAAAACCTCTGAATTAACCAATCTTTAAGGGCTCTGAATTCTATGTTTCTAAGAATCCTGGGATGTATTAGTCTTATTAAGAAAGAGCAGGATCTTGCCTAGTGCTATGGGTTGAATCGTGTTCCCTGTAGTGGCCAAGGACAGGCCACCCTGAGATGGGCCACTTTGGCATGAAGATAATTTTGAGCTGAAGGCAAATGAGGCCCTGAGAAAGTTTTTGCCTCTCCCTTAACTACACAGAAGAATCTAAACTGAAGTCTTTCCCAGAATGAGGTTTATCAGCCGAGATGCACTTATCTGAGTGACCTATCTACATGGTCCAGCAAACATCTAATTACCAAACATCTGCTCTTCTTCCTGCCCTGGGAATTGCATTTCTTCCCTTGGAAGTCCCAGACCTCCACCCCCTTCTCCTTAGTTCAGGATGACATATAGATCTCATTTTTCCTGTTTCTAGGATTTCCAGTCTGTGTGGATTCCCCATAGGTATGTCATTAAAATTGATTTTTCTCCTGCTAATTTGTCTCATATCAATTTGATTCTTAGTCCAGCCAGAGGGACTTTGAAGAGGACACGAATTCTTGCTCTCCGGCACCCTAAGAATGATGAAGTCCCAATCCCCTGTACCTGGGAAAGTGGCCTTATTTGCAAATAGAATCTCTGCAGATTATCATATTAAGGTTAAATTATTAGGGTGGGCCCTAATCCAATATGATGGAATTCTTATAAAAACAGGAAGCCACCCGGGTGGCTCAGTTGGTTAAGTGTCTGCTCAGGTCTTGATCTCAGGATCCTGGGATTGAGCCCTATGTGGGGCTCCCTCTCCCTCTGCCCCTCCCTCCATTCATGTGACTTGTGTTTTCTCTCTCTCTCTCTCTCTCATAAGTAAAATTTTTAAAAAAGAAGAGGGAAGTTTGAACACAGAGGTAGACACACAGTGAAGATGCCAAATGAAGATGAAAGCAGAGATTGAGTGACGCACCTGTAAATCAAGGATTGTCAAAGATTGCAGACAAACCACCAAAAGACAGGAGAGAGGTGTGGAGCAGGTCTTCTCTTACAGCCCTTGGATGCCACAAGCCCTACTGACACCTCGACCTAGCGCTGTGAGATGATAAATTTGTTTGTGGAAGCTAGCCCACATGTGGTAGATTGTTATGGAAGCCCTAGGAAAATAATCCATCCCCGAACCAATGTGGACAGGGCTGATGGCCCCTTCAGAGCCCCAAGGCTCCCAGTTACAGAATTAGGCTGTCCAAATGTTAGAGTATAATTTTAACAAGATTACTCCACGAAGACTATATGAAATCATAAAGGAATCCCAAGAACCATTGCAATTAAGATTGAAGAAATATTATGATTTTTATATTAAAATCACTGCTGGAAGTTTATTATTTTTATCTTAGACCATAAAGGAGATATAAAACACAAAAGTATGTGCTGCCTCCTTTGTGTCACTTTTCCCAAGAGCTATGTTACCTGGATCTATTACTAAAAATTGAACTAATAAATATTTTTTAAAGGGTTATGTCTTGGGACGCCTGAGTGGCTCAGAGGTTGAGCATCTGCCTTCGGCTCAGGGTGTGATCCCAGAATCCAGGGATCAAGTCCCATATTGGGCTCTTTGCATGGAGCCTGCTTCTCCTATCTCTGCCTCTCTCTCTGTCTCTCTCTCTGTGTCTCTCAGAAATAAAATCTTTTAAAAAACTAAAAAATAGGGCAGCCCGGGTGGCTCAGCAGTTTAGCGCCACCTTCAGCCCAGGGCCTGATCCTGAAGACCTGGGATGGAGTCCCACATGGGGCTCCCTGCATGGAGCCTGCTTCTCCCTCTGCCTGTGTCTCTGCCTCTCTCTCTCTCTCTCTGTCTGTCATGGATAAATAAATAAAATCTTAACAACAACAACAAAAAACCCTAAAATAATAAAAAATAAAAAAATAAAAAATAAAAATGAGAAAATAAATGGTGATATCTAAATGTAACAAGTTGAAATAAAATAAATTTCTTGAAAGATTAAAAAAATGAAGAGAAGGCCCATTTTCCACTTGTTTGGAAACTTTTTCTTTTTTTAAGATTCTTATTCATTTGACTCAGAGAGAGAGAGATCGAGAGAGCACAAGTAGGGGGCGTTGCAGGCAGAGGGAGAGGGAGAAGCAGACTCCCCACTGAGCAAGGAGCTCGATGAGGAGCTTGAGCTCATCACCCAGGATCATGACCGGAGCCAAAGGCAGACGTGTCACCGACTGAGATACCCAGGTGCCCTGTTCACAAACTTTCTAACAAGATTCCCTAAATCAAAATAATCAGAATGGCCAGTTTGGTTTATGTTTGGTAATAACACCTTTGTCTAATACTATGTCTTTTATGCAAAATATTTAAACTCTGCAAATACTTTCATCTAAGGTATGCTGATCATATTCACGTTTGTACCTTGCTTTGTTCAAATATGAAATCTAAAACATATAGCCTGCATTCAAAGAATTGCTCACAAAAATAATACAGCCTCTCGTTTTTTTCTTACTTGGATACTTAGGATAATATTGAAACTTATACTCAGAAATACATAGGGTCAGAGTATCTCACAGAGTCTAAAATTGTCTTTAGTGACTTCCCTCTTATATACTTCTGAACACAAACAAAAATGCTTATATCTCACTAGCCTGAACAATAGTGAATAACTGAATCAATTTATTCAACATCAGTGTTTATCTCAATATTATGCATAAATCAAAGGGCCAGAAGATGGGCCATTGGAAGGCACCAGTGGGCCGACTTCTCTGTATGTGCAAGTTGCCCTGAATCGCCAGCTCTCTGCATTCTACTGCATTTCTCAGCTCATGTCTCCAAAATTTCTCGAGCTGCCACACGATCCTGTGTGAGTTTCTGATGCACACACTCACAGGGCCTCTTGCCACACTCAGAATCCTTCTTGGTCTCAAGTCTTTCTCCCAAAGGCTATCAGTTGATTATCAGTAAAATGATGGAGTCACAAGTGACTATAGGAAAACACGGCAAGTGACAATTTAGCTTCAAAAGTTATTTTCTTCTGCGTGAGTGGCATATAAAGTTTTCTTAAAAAGGACTTCCATAAGCCCGAAGGGTATGTGGCTAACAAGGGGAGGCTTCCTAGCTGAGCAGAAGCATCCTGATTCCTTTAAGTAACCACAATCATTACCGTGGAAGTGTTTTGTGAAAGCTGCGCTGGACAGCAATTGCATAATCTGATCTGGCAAAGGCACAGCCGCTGCACTCCAGACTACATATTAAAGCACTAATTACTCAAATGGAACTCCAGGGGCACCTGAGGTGGATGCAGCAGCACAGTGAATTAAGGAAGGAAATAATTAGTCACAATTGCAGAAACTCGCTAAACACGAAGTGAAAGAAGGCATGCTGCCTATTTCCTGCACAGTACAGAGAGCCCTAGCAACGGCATATGCAAAACCCAGGAGAAATGCAAGAGATAAACACAACTTCTGTAATCGAATAAGGGACGAATCTCAATTTTGAATTACAAAAATGACTTTATTTCCGTTATTTTCTGTTCCTATGTGCTACATAGCCAAATAACATGAAGACATTTTGTCAGGAATTTGCGCTTTGATGAATCGACTCTCAAGCATTTTCTTGACAGTCTTAGAGGTTTTACCAGCATTTGACACAATCTGGACAGACAGTGAGAGAAAATAAGTAGCAGAAAAAGAAACAACTAAGTGAGCACATAAGGCATTGAGTTTCAACTCCAGTAAAAATACTCATTGGAGAGGCAGTCAGGTCGGGGAGGAAACAGTATTCAGCAGAGAGCAAATCTGTACCTACGTTTAAAACCATGCATAGGAACCATTACTTAACATGGCCAACAGGTTAAGTTGTTCAAAGTACCCCTTTTCAGGGTCTTCTGATTAAAAAAAAAAAAAAAAATCCCTGGGCCAGAGGACACTCTTCCCTCTCCCCAGAATGAACTTAAGGATATTACCTGTGTCAGTACATGGCTCTGGGAAGAGGCAGTAAGAGTGGACACCTAGTTTGAAAGGCTGGTATGAAATTGTCCTAGAAGCATGTCGCTGAGGCCTAAATCTGATAAATCAATTTTAGTACATGTGCTGCCAAAGCGAGCACTAAATCTGATAAATCAATGGTAGCATTTCCCTCACTCGTAACTGGGCTGTTTTGTTCACTTGTCTTACTAACTTAGGGTCACTACAGGAACCTACTGTGAGTTCTTGAGACCCTACCAAAAATGTGAACTGCTTGGCTAGCATTATCACATTCAGAATTAATGGGAGAACACAAGTGGAAATTATATTAAAATTTATCTTATCCATTCACTGCTAAGTACTGCTGACCATTTTCATTCATAAAGATGGATCATGAGTGTTCACTGTTTAAGTAAATATAGCATGACTCTTAATCAGGGATTTGGTAAGAAATTAGAGAGTCGAATAAACTACTTAAAAATGGACTTTTTAAAAACAATAGAACTAGAAAAACAAACAATAGCAAAACTCCTCTTGGGGGAAATGGTAAGAAGAGACACAAAGAATCTGTCTTCTCTTTCTTTGTCTCAGAAATCATAAGACAGCATATTGCAAGAACTTGGACTTTCCTCACCCCAAGTAACCCGAGAAAGATTCCAGGTTGTTTAAGATCCTCTCTAAGAAGACAGCTTGAGAGGCAGATAAAGAGGCACCTCTGAATGAACAAAATACTCATTGCAGGCATATTTTCCAGGCCTTTCTGAAAATACAGTGCTGCTGAACAGGATGCCATGTAAATTGCTGGAAGTCTTTGCAGTAGCTACATGGGAAATGTAATGGCAGGGAAAAGGTGGGTGAACGACAAGAAAAATTTACAGTTGTCTCACTGTATCAAGAACACATATATTAAAGTGTTGTGTTAAAAACAAAACAAAGCAAAAACCTCATACATAATTAGTTTTCTGAGGTGTGGTCTTAGGTGAGTTCCACTGGGGTATAATTATATGCTCTGCTTCAACCAGACCATCACTGGAGACCTGTTCTATACTTAACCATTAAAACTGACCCAAAAGCATACCCATCATGGGCCTCAAGCAGCCATAGGAGATATGAGTACATGTGGTGCTTTTATATTTACATAAGCAGCTTCTCATGAATCCTACAGAGATTGGAGAAATAGAGCTAGTTGTTCCTTTTTAGCAAGAGCACTTGTAAAATACAGAAAGGGAATAGGTAAATACCCCTTTTACACTGAGTTGATCCATTAAAGGACTTTAGAAAAGTCAGCAGTTCATTTACCTGAGTTTCCCATTTAAAGGCTAAATGTAATTGAATACTTTTTGCTTATAAATGTGAACAAAAACTTGTAATATTGAAAAGGGCCAGAGTCAGAAAATTGAGACTCAAGATGGAATTGGAGACTTTTGAATTTTTATAAAATCTAATAGAAACATCTATGAGTTTTCCTTATTAGTTAAAACATAAAGTCATAGAACAATACTGATTTACTGGATGTTATTTAGAATTTAGGTTAGGGGTCAGCCTGTGAAATCATTAAGAAAACAAATCAGAGTCTTTTGGAATTGTGAACAAATTTTACAAGTGATAAAACTACTAGTCACTTTGGTTATGAACCCCTGTGACATGAATTAATACCAGATAAAGACTTCAGCATAAATATGATTTTTAACCTGAATAGATCCCTTTCAAAGGGTGATATAGAAAATAACTATAAATTTTATCCAGAAAAATAGTGCACCCAGTGTTGTAACAGTAGTTATTTAAGCTTACCTTTCAACAGGGTATTTCTGTCATGATCAGCCATGGAGAATCTTCCAAGTCTTTTGTTTCTTTGTTTAAAACAAAGAGGGCTGTGTTTCTAAATACAACCCATTATTTATAATCAAGATCCTAACCATATTCTGGAATTGAATATTGTCTCCTATAAGAAACATAGCCATGTGACTACCTTAAACATATCATTTCAATTCTAGGTGGGAAATAAGTTATACAAAATCACTGTTCCAACACTTTGACATAGAGCAGAAACAATAAAGCAATCTGGATTACATGATTTCATTACTAAACAAATGAAAGCATCTCTTTCCCAAATCCTTCACTCCACGACATCTCATAGCATTTCAAACGTGACTGAGGTACATGTATCTGCTGAGTAGTTCTGTATATGACTCTGTCTATGACTCCAAGCAGCACTGCGCAAAATCACCAGGATCAAGGAGCAAAATTTAAAAGCAGTATTTTGAAACCCCAAATCATCTTTCTATTTTCTTTCATTGTTAAGTCACAAAACTCTCTGAGATCAGACTAGAGTTCCGAAAACAGTCAGTGTGAATTTATCACATAAAACAATATTCCTATGATCCGTAATACTGGTCACGGGTTGAGGGCACAAATAGTGTTTTCATTTTCCTGTTCTACACAGCTTAAGAATCAGTAGCAGATTTTGCCCAAGATGCATATACTACGTTGGCTTAAATACGAAGATAAATAAAAGCTCTGCTGACCATCAGACAAAAATGATTTCTAAGTGGCATCCACTTAGCAATTTATTCACCCCTTTTGAAAAAAGTCACAGAACCATTTTAGATGAGATGCTTATTTTAAGCCAAAAAGCAGATGTCCTGTGCTCACATCACTAGCATCCGTAGCAAGGGCAGGATTTTGGAAGATCCATTTCATAGATGTGGATTATTCTGCATAACAGGGAAAATCTGAATAGATGGCCACCCCACCCTGGCCGGAGCACCCAGTGCACTTGAGTACAGCACACCAGCTCTTTCAGAGAGCGCTTAAGCAGTGAATTTTCTTTCTCTCTGATGTACCCACATATCAAGATATCAAAGATAATTAAATTACTTAAAAACCAGGCTTCTGATTCTGATTTTTAATTTAATTACCTATTTTAATTAAAATAAATCTAGCTTCTCTAAGGTTGTTCACCAGTACTACATAGCAATATTAAAGGTGGGGGGAGGGGAGCCTCTGTATTTTGTTTTTAAAATGATATCTTTGAAATGTTGGTGGAAATGCAAGTTAGATTATAAATGACCAATTCAGATCAGTCAGCCATGGAAGATCATTGTTTTCACCCACTTATGAAATCCTAGCCTAACAATATCACATTGACTGTCAGGTATATGAAATAACACAATTCAGGGTTCTGTTGGAGATGAAGAGTAATTTTAAAAACAACAGTCTGTGACAATGCACTTATGTGAATTTACACTCCAGAGAGGAGTGTTCTGTAGGATGAAGGACTTGGCCAATGCAGAAGGCAGCTGGTATTACAAGAACTAGCACAGACTCCTTGGCGCATACATGATGAAAACAAAAGTAAGGACCCTGTACAGGTGTAAACAAGCTAAAAATGGCATTGGCAAAATATCTCTTTCAAAAATACCAAAAAGCATGCAACTCAAGATTCCCTCCCTTCCATAAGAGTGAAATGACAAAAAACAAACAAACAGATGGAACCATCTGTTTCTGTCAGTAGAAAACAATAATAGATACATCAGGTTCCAGGACAAATAAAACTTTAAAATATTAATGTTGAAAAAATACAATTAAATTTTTATTAAAAAATACACACTCCTTACTCAATCTTGTGTACATTTTCTTTTGTGTGAAAGAGGAAAAAAATAAAATAAAATAGGAAAGGCATCAAGACTACCTAGTTATTTATACTGTATTTGGTAGAAGCGCGTTTCGGTCAAGCTTTAAAGCAAAAAATCAGTTATTCTGCTTTCATTTGCTCCCGGACGTCGGAAGGCAGAGTTTCAAACAGAGCATCCTCCACCACGAGCCCGGCTCGCTTCAGGGCCCGGCAGTCGCCCAGTTCGGGAGGGAGGATTTCAAAGTGATTGCCCTTCACGTCTAAATAGGAAAGAAATAATAAGTTTCCAATTTTCGGTGAGAGTACCGATAGGCTGTTTTTCCCAATCTTCAGGGTTTTAAGTTTCTTGCAGAAATAGAGTTCATCTGGAAGGCTCTCCACTTTGTTACACGTGATGGAAAAATACTGTAAACTCTGTAGGACTCCGACCTCCGGTGGGATGAACCGAATGTCATTGTAGGACAAGTCCAAGTATCGGATTTTGTTGCATAGGAAGAGATGGGAGGGCAGCACCTCTATTTTGTTGTGGCTGAAGGCCAGGCGCTCCAGGCTGGTGAGTTTCTTTATATGCTCTGGGATGTAGGTGATGCTGTTGTGCCACAGTTTTAGCACTGTCAACTTCCTCAAGTGCTGGAAGCTAACGATTTCTTCTATAGATTTCAGGTTATTCTCTTTGAGGTCCAGTTCCTGGAGGCTCAGCAGGCTGAACACGGCGTGGGGAATGCGTTCCAGGTCGCAGTGGACCAGCTCCAGCTCTGTCAGATTGGTCATCTTCTTTAAGTTGTTGAGCATCACCAGCTTGGTGCCGTCGTTATGTATGCACATCTTCTGGAGGTGGCTGGAAACGTCCACCACTGCCTGGGGGATTTTGGAAACGTTGCTTTTGATTGAGAGGATTTTAAGGCTTTTGAGATCCCGCAGAGACTCAAGAGTGACATTTCTGGAAATATCATGACTTAGAGAGCCAACCAGATAGAGCTCTTCCAGATTCCGGAGCCCATACATCCAGGGGGGCAGCTCCCTCATATCATCAAACTTGACGCTCAAGACCTTGAGGTTTTCCTTCAGGAAAGAGAGGGCTGCGCTGTGGATCTTGACAGAGCACTGGTGCAGCGAGAGCTCCTGGAGATTGTCCAGCTGCGCGATGGTGGCGGGTATCATCACGTTCTTGATGATTTCAAGCTTGAGAGACTGCAACTCCGTGATCTCAAAAACTGTGTCTGGAAGGCCAGAGAGCATGATCAGAGGCAGTTCCAGCCGGTTGTGGGCGTTCGTCTGTAGCTTCTGCCTCAGTTTGTCGGGAGTCCACTCGTTATTTAAGTTCAGCTGTTTTAATTTGTTCTCGCTCACTTCCGACAGGAACACCGCAAATCTCTTGGAATACAGTGGGTCGTACTGATCTATCATATGAAGCATAAAAGCAAAGTCATTTTTCACGTCTGGAATATCATCAATTCCAGTCTCCTGCCGGACATACTCGAAAGAGTATTCCCGTAGAGAACGGTAGAACAGCCAATATAAGGTATAAAGGCACGTCAATCCGTAGATACTTACGAAACACAGGTAGCAGAAGGACAGTTTGGAGAACAAGTGTGCCATGGTGTGGTTACAAGAAAAGTTCTTATATCCAGTCATGTCCTGAATGTCGACATTACAGTCCACCGTAAACTGAACCTTGGAGACCAGGGCGCTATTATAGGCAATGATGATGAGGAATTTTATGACCTTAAGGACAGTCTGGCGAACATACATAGCGTACAGTATATCGCCTTCTTCTACGTGCAGCCTGAACTTCTTTACCTTCTCAAACAAGGCCTTTGCTTGCTCCCCTTCCTTCTTATCCAGAGCTCCTGCAGTGGATTTGTCAACCACGAACTTCTCGGGAATTGACTTTAGGGACTGAGAGTTGACCAGGCTGCCTTCTGGGCCAGACTGGATGGTGTTGGACCTGCTCATGTTGTTCTTCCTGTTGTCCTTCTCTTCTGAGTCCTCCCCAGACACTTCTGATAAAGCCCGGGTGGTCCATGGAGAGTCAAAACACTTGCCCAGGATGGAGATGAAATGTTCTATTTTGGAGCTGGAGCCAGGGAATTTGAACCAAAAGTTGCTGCAGAGCATGAAGACCAGGGTATGGATGAGGACAAGGTAAGGGAAATACTTGGCATACCAGTGGAGGGCTCGCTCATAACACATCTGGTTTATGAAACTGTACTGCTGAAGATCCAAATCTGTCTTTAGTCCTTTCATTTCCACGGTGGCGGGGTTGGTAGGAGATGGTTTAGGGGGAGGCAGCGGGGTGGTGCTGGCAACTGCTTGAGAGACATTTGAAACGGAAGAGTGATTCTGAGAAGGTTGAACTCTTTTCGGAAGGCAGATTATCTTGTCTTGCATGACCTGAAACACAGAAGTAATATTTTCAAATTATATTATTCAAAGAGCTATGATAATGTCATTAGTGTGAAGAAAGCAGCCATAACATCCAATAAATGTCCATTTCCTTTGCCTGGAGAATGCAACGTTCGATTCCAGCACCGAGATTTTATTCCCTGCCCATGTGCTGGGAAAAAGAGATATCTGACTTTGCTCATCATGTGTAAGTTATGACATAAAACACAGCAGTTTTCTAGGCCACAGAAGAACTCACAACAAAATAAATATTTGAGGAACGCTCATGTATTTTAAAATTTTGCATTTCTTCTTTCACTGGAGCCTGGGAGAATCAGTCATTGGTCTGGGAAGTACATCCCCTTATCAGACTCGATCTTGAATTGGACGGCTCCCAAGATTAGATGGGCTTGCATATGAGAATTAACAGGATTGGCAGCAGGAAATGTTGGAAGAAATTCCTGTCTTTATCATTTCCCCTTTACTTTCTGCCCATATCCTGGACTGCATGCATAGATGGATCCAAATGGCCTTCATAAAATGGGAATTCACTAAGCTTTTATAAAAACCATTTCATCTCTCTGCTCCATAGTAAAATAATTAGGTTTCAACTTGCTGGCTTTTCACACAAAATGTTACATTGAAAACTTTTATCCTTCCAGCAATATCTCAATTTGTCGAAAACAACAACAACAACAACCACCCAGTAAATCCTAAGAATGTTCAATAGTCTCACAACACTGCTTTTTTGGTAAGAGAGAATGCATCCTTTTTATTTTATTTTTTTTAAGATTTTATTTATTCATTTGAGAGAGAGCAAGCATGAGAGCACAAGCAGGGGGAGCAGCAAAGAGAGAGAGGGAGAAGCAGGCTCCCCACTGACCAAGGAGCCCAATGCAGGGCTCGATCCCAGGTCTCTGGGATCATGACCTGAGCTGAAGGCATATACCCGTGACCTGTTGGGCCACCCAGGAACCCTGAGAGTGCATCCTTTTTAAAGATGAAGGAGTATGAGGCCAAATACTCTTTGAACAACCTGGAAAAACTGTCCCTAGGAACAATAAACAAACAGTTCAGAGGGAAAATAATAGCCAAGGAATTGACAGCAGTAACATGTGGAATCAATAATGCAGGGAAAATCTACTTGTACCTTAAAATGTCAAATGGCTGGAAATCCATAGCTTTCAGTGATTCAGCAACAACAAAACATTTAGCGATTTTGCTAACAAATAGCAAAGTCCTTTATATCGATTATAGAAGCAGAAATTGAATCCATTGCAAAGTGGGCCACTGTGGCAGGGGAATGTGATCACAAGTTGGTGACCGGAGAGATACAGCCCAGCAGACAGAAGTACAAGGTCTGACAATGGAATGGAGCAACCAACATGGAGCAGAGTGCCCAATGCAAAGGAGACCACCAGCATGTGTCTGCTGAGAAAAATGAATGAACCCAGAACCAACACTGGAACTTCCAGTTCTGAATTGCATATGTCTGGTGTGTTGCCCATCCTGGGGGCAAAGGTAAGGATAGTGATTATACCGCTGACAACAGAAAACTTCTACTATGTTTAATATGCAACTGACCCTATCCTAAAAATATCACGGGTATTCATCCTTTTAATTGTCACCTGAATCTGATGAGGCAGGTACTCTTATTACTCCCATTTCATAGATGAGGAGACCAAGGCCCAGAAAGGTTAAGTTACTAGCTAATGCCATCTTGCTCAGGCCACCTGGACCCAGAGCTCATTTTCCTATTTTATTTTACTGCATTTCTAGAATTAAACCAAAAAGATCCCAATCTGACTTTATCATAAGTAACAAATTTCCTTATGCAAATTATGCCCTAGGAAAAGAGCTCACTTCTTCAATACTGTACGCAAATAACAATGAAAGAAATGAGGTTAGGGGAAGAAAGGAAATCTCACTATAAAAGAGTTTATAACTATAAAACAGTTATAAACGCTCTGTCCTGGAAGATAAAGCAGGGAGCAATTACTTACTATGTCAATCAGAAGAAGCAACAAGAAATCACACACGTGACTGCATTTATAGAATCAGTGATTACAGAGATGTGAGAACAGAGCAGTGGTCTTCAAGTGTTTTTATCACTTACCTATGTCAGAGAAAAAATGCTGAGCGTGCCCACTCAGTATATGTATGTCTTATTCATAATTACATCCATAAAGTATTGTCAATCCATACGTGAAATATTAGAAAAGCATAATTCCTTTCCCTTGAAGCTTAAAATAAATACAGGCATACCTTGAAGATATTGCAGGTTCAGTTCCAGAGGACCACAATAAAGCAGATATTGCAACACAGCAAGTCAAATGATACTTGACTTGTTTTCCAGTGCAGAGAAAAGTTACATTTACATTAGACTATAGTCTATTAAGAGGGCAAAAGTGTCAAAAAAAATGTACACCGTCATCTGTGCTTTCAGCAGGTCATAATCACTAGTCACAGATCACCATAGCAAATATAATACTAATGAAGAGGTTTCAAACATTGCAAGAATCACCCAAATGTGACACTGAGACATGAAACAAATGCTGTTGGAAAAATTGAGTCAATAGACTTGCTCGATGCAGCATTGTCAGAAATCTTCCATATGTGAAAAACACAGCATCTGCAACGTGCAATAAAGGGAAGTGCAATAAAATGAGGTGTGCCTGTCTAACTAAAAGTTTTCATTTTTATCTCACATCTCAACGCAGCATCCTTTGCATTTCTGGTGGAGGGGGTGTCAAGGACTCTACCTCGGAAACCCCTGGAATAGAAAATAGCAGGAGGAAGTCTAGACAAATGCCAGACTACCCTGAAGGAATACAGGAGAAAGAGAAGTAAGCAATTCAGTGTCTGGGGTCATGTTCTGGATGTTTTCCCATTCACGGTCTCCTTTAATGCTCCAACAAGTCTGCAAAGTAAGCAGAAGGTAGGGGCTGGAGATGAGCAGGGGAAGGGAGCGCCTCCCTGAGCACCTTTGCCAAGAGTGACACCTGTGAGCTGGTGTTAAGGTGGCATCTTCAGCGTTGTGACAAAAACACAGAAGAATTGGTTTGTGCAAGGAAAATCAGTTAGAAGGTAAAAAGGCAGCCAGGCACCTTCTTCAAGTGCTAACTCCCTGCCAAGCACCCGGGCAGACGCCCTGGCCTGCGGCCCGGCCTGCACCTCCCCAGCTTGCTCCTAATGGTGGAAGACGACAGACGTCTGGAGCTTGCCTTTCTGGGGCTTCAGGTTATGCGCTGCACACGGGTGCCAAGCAAGGGGCAGGGGTGCGCTGAAGTCCTGCTGTACTCCCCGCGGCGGGATAGAAGCCCCATCCTCTTGCGGCTGTCTATGGTCACAAGGTGGGGGTACCTTTTTATATTCCGCACAAAGGAACCTGCCTGGCTAGCACCTGCCGTTCTCCCCATTCTGCAAAAGGAAAAGACCAACTCAGGTTCAGAGAATGTGTATAACGTGTCCAAGTTCACATAGCCAGGAAATGGTAGTGCGGGAAGTTATTTTTTGATTTATACTATTATTATTTTTAATGATTTTATTCATTTATTCATGGGAGACACAGAGACCTGGGGAGCCCAATGCGGGACTCGATCTCAGGACCCCAGGATCACGACCTGAGCTGAAGGCAGATGCTCAACCACTGGGCCACCCAGGCGTCCCGGTAGCACAGGAATATGAACCTGACTTCTGTCCTCCTACCACTGCACGCGGCTTCTCATTTCACCAGGCTTCTGCGAGGAGGGCTTCAGAGAACAGCCCAGCGCAGGGGAGGGGGACAGAGCTGATCTCCCTCAGTTCCTCTCAGTCTCCTGATGCCAGATTTCCCCTTCGGTCTTCACGAAGACAGAATTTTTTAAACGTGCTCACTTAAAGCCCAGGAGGAGAAGGACGGTTCCAGCAGCTGTTAACTAATCAGAAGTGAGCACAGAGTAGAAAAAACGCTGGAATTCAGTTCCTATAAACAATAGGTGCTCCTGCTGCTGAGAGAACATTTCCTAAGAAGATTCTAGCAGGGGCACCTGGGTGGCTCAGTCGGTTAAGCCTCTGCCTTCAGCTCAGGCCCTGATCTGGGATCCTGGGGTGGAGCCTCGCATGGGGGCTCCCAGTTCATCAGGGAGTCTGCTCGTCCTCTGCCTCTGTGCTCTCTCCTCTTCTTTTCTCTCAAATAAATAAATACAATCCTTTTTAAAATTTTTTTCATTTTTATTTTTTAAAAATATTTTATTTATTTATTCATGAGAGACACGAGAGAGAGGCAGAGACACAGGCAGAGGGAGACACAGGCTCCGTGCAAGGACCCCCACATGGGACTCGATCCCGGGTCTCCAGGATCACGCCCTGGGTGGAAGGCAGATGCTCAGCCCCTGAGCCACCTGGGTGCCCCCTTTTTTTCTTTTTTAAAAACAGAAGACTCCAGCAGAGACACAGCTCAGAGGAGAATTCCCAGAGAGTGGGGACGCAGGCAGGTCGCCTAATTCAGGTCTAAGAAAAGGAACAGCGCAGGTAAGGAGTCCACCTGCAAGAGCAGACGGGAGGGTTTGAGCGTGAGATGGCCACAGGGTGGAGGCAGGAAGTGGCCCCGCACGTTCAACACACAGGGTGCTTCTGAGCATTGCAGCCTTGACAACTGGGAGAAGGATCTGCATTCTCAAAGGGACAGTAAAAAAGGGAAAGACAGACAAAAATAAGGCAGCCAGGCTCCCTAAAACAGCAGCAAGAACCACAACAAACAGCTCAGGTATTCTGTGGTATCTTTGTAAGAAGCAGCAGCTCGTAAGAACTTGAAATCTTTTTTGTTTCATCTTTCCTGCTTTTTTGAGAAATTTGTTAGTTAACCTATATACCTCACTTCTCTTTAACTTTATCCGGTAATTTAAAGGTTAGAGCACCAAACAAGCCTTACAGAAAGGCTGCAACACGAATTTCAAAGGACTATCAGGGTTCCAGGCTGCTGGTCTGCCTGGGGGGTGAGCAGGGAGGAAGCCCCCCTTCTGCTCACCACCAGCTCTCTCTCTCTCTCTCTCTCTCTCCCTCTCTCTCACACACACACATACACACACACACACACACACACACACACACATACCACAATGCATCAACAATGTAGAGGAATTTCACCCTTTTCATATAGAGGCAAGCCTCAGAATGCCTTTGGAGGAAAAGGGTTTGGGAGTAGGTGCTAGATGTGTGTTTGGGCAGGAAAAGGGATAGACTGGATGGGGAGGGACATGGGGTCAGGGAGAGGAAAAAAATGGAAAAAGCAGGACAAACAAGAGAATCCAATCCAAAATACAACAAAGTGAGAAAGTTACTATCCTCGAGGCAGATATGAGGATAATTCTTGAATAAAAAAATCATCTGTGTTAAGGAAAATGTCTAACTTGGTTTGGGAGCCGGGAGGGGTAGGATACAGAATAAGGTGAGTCAGTGACAGCAAAGGTCAGGTGAAGCCATGGCAACGAAGATGGTTGACCCTCCTCTATAACGGGATGAACAGGCCTGGAGGTGGGAGGAGGTGAGTCAGCAGAGCAGAGGGGCCAGAATCAAAGAAAATAGGTCAGGCAACATGTTAGGAGGCTGGAATATATAGTCATTATTTCTATTTTGAGATATAAGTATCTTTTAGTCTTGCCCAAAACTTTGGTAAAATCTGCTACGTAGACCCAAGACACACACACAGACACAGAGACAGACAGACAGACAGACACACACACACACACACACACACACACAGCTTTTATGAGTAAATTTCAGAAAAATCACAACAAAAAGGAACAAAATTTCCTGCTGGGATCAAAATTGTACAGACAGGGAGAATTTGCCTGGGATAGTAAAAATCTATAATCCAAACCATTTCCATGGAAGCAGGAACAAGGACCATAAGAACCAAATCTTTGGGCAGCCCGGGTGGCTCAGTGGTTTAGTGCGGGCCTTCAGCCCAGGGTGTGATCCTGGAGTCCCGGGATCGAGTCCCACGTCAGGCTCCCTGCATGGAGCCTGCTTTTCCCTCTGCCTGTGTCTCTGTCCCTTTCTCTCTCTGTATGTCTCTCATGAATAAATAAATAAAACCTTAAAAAAAAAAAAAAAAGAACCAAATCCTTCCAGGAGTCCCTAGACCTTGGAGACGGCCATAGGGCCACAGACTGGAATTTGATCCATCATGTTCTAGATCTTCAGGAGCAACTGATGTCTAGGTGACAAGCATATAAAATGCTCCTTAAGGCCTTACAGTTCAATGCCCCGGAGGAATAAAAATATACATGCCAAATCATCCCATCACTGTGATAATATCTAGGCAATGTTTCTGGAAAAGAAACCCAAGGGTTTAAGGGATTGCAGAAATGGGCTCAGTAAAATTTGCATTCATAAATTCTCACTTGTAAATTATTTCAAGACAACATAACTGCTGTTTATAGGGGGAAAATATGGAGCTCAGTGCATTTTTGAGACAAAGAAAGCAAAAATTCAAGCTCCCTAAATAAAGGTAACAACCCAGGCAAACTATGCCTGAAGTGCTGCTCAGATCTAGGAAAAGAAATCAACTATTTAAGAGCATAATTGTCGAATTTATATAAGCAAGGAGATGCATTTTTAAGTGAAATACGCCTCACACAATCAATTCAAAATTAGAAACTTTTAACCCTAGTTTTCATTATTTTAAATCATTAATGGTCATGCCTACATCTTTGATTGCATAATATGGCTTTGATGATAGTTATTTGATTCTCAGTACTTTGTCAGAATTCTAACATCCACTATTATAATGTAAAAATAAGATCTACTTCATTTAGACGATTTCCAGAAAAGCGCCAAGGACGCAGTGAAAAGCAGAACCCACCTGGGGTATACCAAGTTGAAAAAGCATCACATTTGCATGAAAGAGACACCAAAGAGCTGAGGTTAAAACAAAACAGAACAAAACCAAACCACTTAGCTTCAGAGAAGCTGCTTGAAATAACAAAGACAGAGCAACCTAAGTTAAGTGCCAGCTTATCGCTTACATGCCAGAGATAGAGATGACATTGACCGGAGCAGTAGGCCGAGAGAGCTGTAGTCGTGTGCGTCAGGAGAAGTCAACCACGCTGGCCTATCCACTGTACGTCAGACAGTAGGTTTTAGGGATACCAAGAACAAGGAGCCCTTCAAGGTCAAGCACAGGGGAAAGACAACTAATCAGGAATCAGTGTGGTAACTGTTCAAAAAACTCTTGCTTGCCTTTCACAATGAATTTTATAATCAACTCATCTAGATCCAGAAGGGGAGGCGGGGAAAAACCCAACAACCCACCTTGGTGGTATTTTTGTTGGAATTACATTACATTTATAAACTAGTTTAAGAAGAACTAATGTCTTTACGGCATTGATCCTTCCTCTCCCGCGGTGTGTTTCCATTTGTTCCCATCCAATTTTATGCCTTTCAAGAGTGTCTTACAGCTTTCCTCACATAGATTTTGGACACTGGTGTTAAGTTATGCCCAAGTATTTTTATTATTTGCTAGCACAAACTTTTTTTTTTTTTTTTAACACAGATGGTAGAGTCCTCGTTTCTTCCTTCCCTCCCTTGTGCCATTCCTTAGTAAGCCCTGGTAGGTCTGGAGCACACTCTTCCAGGTCTGTCACCTGTGCATTTTCATAAACAGGACATAAAAACACATGGAATCTTCCATGTGACTCTTTCCTGAGCTTTTCCCTCTCATTCTATGTCCTGAAGACCTTAACACGTTGGCACATAGGGCTCTACTTCATTTTAAGGACCATAGAATTCATAGTTGTGGATATGCTATAATTTACTAAAAACATCCCAATGATGACATGCATTTAGGGCATTTTTCTATTGAAACCAATGTGAGTGTCAAAAAATTGCAAGCCGTCTGACTTTACACAGCATTCTACCACAGGGGACGGAGAACAGATGGGTGGTTGTCAGGGATTCTCTGCAAAGATTTGGCACCAGGGAATTCCTCGGGGTACTGAGATTCTTCGGTATCCTGTTTGTGATGATGATTACAGGCATTTATGCAGGTTTTAAAACTCAAAGATATATCTTGTTTTGATAAAGAGTATATTCCTGAAGATGGCAGGACTAAATGACACCTAATATTAAGTACCTCACCAGTTTTTTAAAAAGAATATATTGTTCTTTCATCTATTTTGCATCCTTGTCTACAATCTTGTTTTATTTTTTAGGTCTCTCTTTTTAAAAGATTTTATTTATTTATTCATGAGAGACACAGAGAGAGTCTGAGACATAGGCAGAGGGAGAAGCAGGCTTCCCTGTGGGGAGCCCGATGCAGGACTTGATCCCAGAACCCTGGGATCATGACCTGGGCCAAAGGCAGATTCTCAACCACTGAGCCACCCAGGTGCCTCATTAGGTGTCTCTTTTATGAATTTTTTAAAAATCCAAACTAATCATCTCTTTCTTTTTACAGTGAATTTAATCTATTACATTATTTTGTTCACTCATATTTGGATATTTACTGGTGTGTGGATTTCTGTATTTTTTTAATATATCCTTTTCCTTCCTTCTTCCTGCCTTCTGCTGCACTGATAACATTTTCCACACCTCCTATCTCCCACCCCGCCTCACTTGGTTAGTAACGTCTAGAAAGAGGCTACCTATAATTTCTTAAAACACAGGCGTTTAAAGTTTTCAGCATTGTTACCCTGCTCCAAGCATGTTTGAACTACCCACTAACCATCTCATTTTGTTGTTCTTGGGGTTTGTTGTAGTTTTCTTCTCTGAAACACACATTAAAAAAAAAAAAAAAAGAAATAAAGACGTACAGTTGGTTGAGCTTATTTATAGATTTAGCAAATCATGCCCTCACCAGTTTTCTTACTTCCTGCATCTTTTCTCTGGGTTCATTTTCCTTTTGGTTGAAGTATATCCCTAATAATTCTTTTACCAAGGGTTTGTGGATAGGAAGCTCATATCCCTTGTGCATCTGAACACGTTTCTATTGCTTTCTATCTTGAATAATAGTTTAGAAAGTTATAAAATCCGCTGTTGACAGCCATTTCCCTTCAGCATTTTAGAATACTATCCTGTCTTCCTCTGGCCTCTATTTTCACTGCTGGGAAGCCTGCTGTCACCTCGAGTTTGTCCTCTAGTAGGCAATCTATCTTTCTCTATGGAAGCTCTCAAGATTTTGTCTTTAATCCCAGATCTTCTACAATTTCACTGTAATTTTGAATGGATGTAGATTAATCCTGCTCAGTATCTGTAACTAAGGACTCAACTTTATTTAATTTTGGAACATTCAGCAAAATTTCTTTAAATATTGCCTCCACACTTGCTCCATCATTTCTTCCATTTTTCTTCCTGTAATTCCTATTAGACATACGTTAGAGCCTCTCAATCGATCACCCACGGGTGTATGTGTGCTTTCTAATCCTCACCTCTCTCTGTGCTTGGCTCTGGGACTCTTACCTAATTCATTACTTCTTTTGCAGCTGAGCATAGTCTTATTTTTCATATTTTTAAATTCAGTGACTTTTTTATTTCCAAAGTTTCTAAATTTTTTTAAAAGATGTTATTCATGACAGACAAAGAGAAAGAGGCAGAGACATAGGCAGAGAGTAGGACTCGATCCCAGGACCCTGGGATCATGATCTGAGCCAAAGGTAGATTCTCAACCACTGAGCCACTCAACCATCCAAATGTTTGTTTTTTTTTAATTTTTATTTATTTATGATAGTCACACACAGAGAGAGAGAGAGAGGCAGAGACACAGGCAGAGGGAGAAGCAGGCTCCATGCACCGGGAGCCCGACGTGGGACTCGATCCCGGGTCTCCAGGATCGCGCCCTGGGCCAAAGGCAGGCGCCAAAGCGCTGCGCCACCCAGGGATCCCCCATCCAAATGTTTTATATCCACTTGCTCTCTTGTCATATCTATCCATTTTTAAATATCCTATCCTTATCTCTTTGACCACTGTATGTATATTTATTTGAACTTCATTATATGTTTCAAAATGCAGTTTCACTCAAGTGAATCAGTGTTCCAACGGGCAAATTTTGTTGAGAGCCTTCTCAGCATTGTTCTCTTCCTGTGCTCTGGGGGGTAGGCTGGTTCTGAGATGGAGATTGTCTCCCACCATCCCTAGTGCACTCTTGTGGTTTCCTGCACCCAACCCCCAGCCCCCCCAGCCTCCCACTGGCCCTTATCGTGGTATCCTGCTGTTCCAGCCCTATGTCAGGGTCTCACAGATCCGGGTGGGAAAGAGCAGGCGGGCTGGCTTAGCTCCTGCTTAGAAGGCACGATTTCCTCAGAAGCACCAGCCCACCATCCAGTTACTTGTCATTCTTTTCAGCTTCCTTTCAGGAGCGGGGGCCCTTTGGCTTCCAACAGTGACCAGGCTCTTATCTTGTTTTGTGCATTTTTAGCTCCCCTTACTGGCAGGAACTGAGCCCCTGGCTGCTACTGCCTGCTTTTGGCTAACAGCCGGCAGTTGCTTTGGCCCCACTCATTTTCCATTCCTGTCCTGTTTTTGAGTCCATGTATGCATTTTAAAAATCTCTTTTTATGCTTTATCATGGCTATGTACATTGAGCAGAGGGAGTGTTTTGAAGTATTAACACTTGCTTTGGTATCTTTTCCAGAAGAATGTGTGAGTGTGTGTATTTTATTATAAAAATTTAGTCTCAGGATGAACATTATGAAGAATCAGCATCACTTGGGTAGTGCCAAACAAGATACACCTGTCATGCCAAATTCCTCTCCCCAACAAAAAAAAGGCTGAATGTCTTTATACATCTCCCAACAACAGCATATGAGATACGTATTTTCTCACCTCCTCAACAATTAAGTCCATTACTCTTTTTCTATATATTAGAACACCAAAATTATTTCTTAGTTTAGACTTTGAGTCATAGTTATGACTATATTATAACTGAAAAAAGTGAGAAAATTTGCTGCATATGATAAAATGGCAGGTGTCATTCCAATATGCTAACTTGTGATCCAAGCACATTCTTTAGATTGTGGTTGATCCTTTAAAGAGATCGTGCTTTTTTATTTCTTTTTTTTTTTTAAGATTTTATTTATTTATTCATGAGAGACACACAGAGAAAGGCAGAGACACAGGCAGAGGGAGAAGCAGGCTCCATGCAGGGAGCCCAATGGAGGACTCGATCCCAGGACCCCAGGATCATGAGCTGAGCCAAAGGCAGACGCTCAACCACTGAGCCACCCAGGTGTCCCTAAAGAGATTGTGCTTGCACTTGGTTATGGCCTAGTTACAAACAGGTAGACAGCAGGTACAAAAAGGTAGATGGGCCAATATAAAGGTGATTAACCTTATCCTCTTCCACCCCACAGATTCACATAACAGCTGATTCCAAAGGGTTCTATCCTCCCTGCAGCTAACCATCCAGATTTGCCCCCAATCTGAAGATCAAAAGAATCTCTCCAAACCCAAGAATGACCTAGCAAGAAACAGATCCTAAAGACCTATCCCCCAGGGCTTGTTCAGAGATACTAAGGATAGAGTAGTATTCATTTTATCAACTAAAACTTCTTGAATATCTTACTCTATGCTAAGCATCGTAGGAAAATCAAGGAGGCATAACCAAGGGTTGCTGTTCTAAAAGCACTTCCAACTCTACTGGAGAGACACAAAGAGCCATAAGAAAAGCCAAACAGGGGAGCACACAAGGCACTATAAACGCCAAGTGAAGGGTGTGGTAAGTTGAGTTACCAAGCTTAGAGTGGGCAGGGGAGGCTTCTTGGGGTTGGAGCACCTTCATTTAGACTCTGAAGCTACTGGCTTGAATAGGTTATGGGAGGGTAAGGTCAGAACCTCAAGGTTCCAGAGGCAGGGACACAGGGCTACACTTGGGAAGAGCAAGAGAAAAGATGCCAGAGATCGAGTGTGGCTCTTCCTCTCTGAGGTACACTCATTTCTCCTGGGAGGAGGGATAGAGATGCAAGGGAAGGAAGTTAATTTTCATGTCTCTAAGTTATCAGTTAATGAACAAACTCACTCTCCCAGAAACAAGGTGCTAGAAGATAAAGCACCTACTCTCAAGAGACAGCATTTGCCTCCAGCAGTGACAGGATTCATTCCGAAAATGCAGAGTTGTTTCAGGGCTAACCCCCGGAAATACCTTAAGTACAAACAAATCTTGATAAGAAAGAAAAAGAACTGAAAAAGGTAGAAAGGTGGTTTTAAAGGGGGTGACCATCTAAATGCTTTCATTCTCAGCAAATGTCTGATTCACACGTGTTGCTGTTCTCCGAGGCCAGTGTGCGCGGATTGGGGGGCAGGGACCACTGGAGCACAAACACAGACATCCCCAAGCACCACACACAGCATCCCTCTCATCAGCACAAGCCAGCGCCTGTCTCAAGGGGAAGTGGGAACACAGGCTGCGAGGGTGTGGGGTTCCCTGACTGCCACGTGCACGGCGCCTGACTTCTCCTAAAGGATGGTGCTTAAAACTTATATGATGGGGGCGCCTGGGGGGCTCAGTCGGTTAAACATCTGCCTTCAGCTCAGGTCGTGATCCCAGGGTCCTGTGACTGAGCCCCCACATCTGGCTCCCTGCTCAGCGGGGAGTCTGCTTCTCCCTCTGCCCCTCCCCACTACTTGTTCTCTCTCTGTCAAATAAGTAAATACAATCTCCAAAAACAAACAAACAAACAAACAAACAAACCCAAACTTATATGATGGACAGGGAACATACTGTGTACGGAGGAAGGGTATAGCCAGAGAGTAAAAAAAAGAGAGTCATCTGTACATGACTAAAACCCAGGCATCAAGCACATCTTCTCGAGTTAAGCATTATCAGAAATCTCTGTGCTTGAGAGAATAAAATGCCATTAGTCTGGTAGAAGAATTAAACACTGAAAAAGTTACAGCATAGTTTCCCGAGTCATTACTATACAGGAGGAGGATTAAGGCGAAGCAGAACTGCAACAGTCTTTTAAGCCCTGGTGTGCCCCCTATCACAGCACCTAAGGAAACACGGCATCATTGCTCATCATTTTACCTCCTAGACCAGGAAGCTTTTTAAAAGTGGCCTCATCCTACTAACCCTGCCCGGCAGGAAATAGCTTTGCAATAAATATGAGGTGGATAAACAAACACATTTTCCCACCCAGGGAAGCAAACCACAACAATGGCAAGTGCACAATTTTATAAAATCAGATGCCAGTGAACATCTGGAAATATTTGGCTTCTCGCTACCTTCCTCTGAGATGAACCAATTCGTTTCACACACATCTTCCAAATTGCCCAGTGATGTCTGCCTACTGATTCCTAAAGCCCGAGCTTAGTGCTTACTCTTAGGCACCATCTATTTATTCCTAAATGAAAAGGAAACCAGCACATCTGCTTTAGGATCATGTCTACATTTGACACTTCCCTTAATAAAGGCGATTCCTCTATCACTGTAAATACAAACACACTGACTTTTCGAGGGTAAGGATGACTACACACACTATAAATGTTATTTTATAATTATTCATTTTTAGAGTGCGCACCTGCATGTGTTTGTGAGTACATGTCTGTGTGCGGGGGCGAGGCGGGGGTGCAGAGGGAGAGGGAGAGAGAATCCTAAGCAGGCTCCAGAGTCAGTGCGAGACCCAACTAAAGGTTTGATCTCACCATCCTGAGATCATGACCCAAGGCGAAATCCAGAATTGGTCACTTAACTGACTGAGCCACCCAGGCACCCCAAATGTTAATTTTTTTAACCTCTGGTTAGCTTGAGACTTTCCAGACATCAAGGATGCTCTCATTTCCTGTAACTTAGCATTATCTACATTGTGTTTTCTTCTCCTTTGGAGGCCAGCTGCTCCAGGACACAAAAGGAATTAGAAGAAAAGAAATTTTAAATAAGGCAGTGGAACTGATTCAAAACTGTTTTCATTTTGCTTCATGGCATTTTTCCATAAGCCAAGTGGACTAGTGAATTATTTGATTCATGGCAATTTAAGATTTAAGTGGAAAGCATTTCAAAGTCAAAAACCATGTGAGAAAATTTAGTGGATATAAAAAAACTATGGTTAAACATTAGGAACCGACAGCTAATGATTCATAATAGAGACAGTTTGTTTCAGTTGCCTAAGGAATTTAAAATATTTATAATTATGCTCTTGAAATAATGAAGGGAAAGCTCTTTTTGAAGCAATTTCCAGGCACTAAAATCTTGTTCTGTACTCAACTGACTTATCCCTGGACATCCTGCAGTTCACCGATAAATCTGTGAACGGGAGTAAGATGAAAGAAATTGGTGGCGTCCAAAGAGGAACATAGCTCCTCTGGACTAGCTAGACCATGTACAAGCCCCACAAAGATGCATAATTCTAAACAAGGCAAGCACACAAACATGCAAACAAAAAACTGTACCGAAAGGATTTTTTAAAAAAATGATTAATTTTAGAAATTTACTCTAATAATCAAAGAATAAATTGCTACAGCACTCAGCAAGCCAAAGAATGAAACCAAGGCTGTGGTCAATCTTACGTGAAGGAAAAGCTAGTACGTCTCTAAGAGAGAATACCTGTACCTGTTGAGACACTGCAGAAGGCTTGCAGGTAAGGCAAGACTCAGGGCAATTCTTAGTCACTTAGGTTCGTTGGATGGTAGGACATCCTCATGCTCTTTGGAGGCTAACCTATCTGGACTCCAGAAATATCATGAATTTGTATAAGAAAGTTTCCACACATTCCAGGCAAACAGGTCTTTTACCACATAGGGTCAATTTCAGTTACAGATCTTTCTCTGACTCGTCTAGATGGTTGAACCCTGGGCAGAACCCAGGACTCTTCTTTGTTCCCCCTTCCTTCTCTCTAGAAGAAATAGCGCTAATGGTAGCATTAAAGGAAAAGTGGTGAACCCAGGTGCTCATAAGGTGTGAAGGCTCTGGGTTCAAGTGGCAGGAGCTCTCAAGATTAGTTTGTCAGGCCTCTCTCATTAGAGCTTCCTTCAGGAGTCACCACTTTGAAGTCTCTTTTCTATCTTGAAGCTGGTGTGATATGATGGGTCTGGAGCTGCCTTTCTCTTGGAAATGGACCATGTCCTAGGAGGGCCTGGGGAGGATGGCTCACACAAGCTCTCCCCCTGGCTTTAGGGTGAATTAGCAATCTCCTCTTCCCCTCCCCCACTCTCCCTTTCCCCTCGGTCTCTTCCTTGCCTGAGTGTCCCCTTTCTCACTCTGGGTAGGCAGAGATTAAAGTGCAGGGAAAGAGGATAAGCCAGCTTCTTGAGGTGCCCCCATCCCCTTCTTGTCCAGATCACACAGCCTTCAGTGCTTAGGCAAAGGAAGGCCTTGTGACTTACCTGATGTCTGGCTTAGCTCACCAGGAGATGGACAGAGTGACTTTGGGGCCAGAGCTGAGCTTTCATCAAATATTCTTTTGCCTGGTTTTGTCCTCTACCCAGGTCTTGTAAGGCCCTCTGGGAGAAGGAAGAACTGAGCATTTGGTCCTTTATCTTAGACCTTTCTCAACCTGTTTACCAGAGAACCTGACTAATCACACTTAGGGCTTTAAGGAAATGCACCATATGAAGACATTTGAAGTCTATCGTTAAAGAGACTAAAAAGAATACATTTCTATTTTACCACCACTTTTTTCACAATAAACTGTAAAAAGGAAATGATGCCTATCCTGCTCATTTAATAAGACTGAGGCTCAGAAAAGCAATGTGTTTTACCTAAAAATCTATGAAAGAGTTCATGTTTTCTGTTTGAAGTTTGGAGGAAGGATTTAATTTTTCTCTTTGAATTTACTTGATGTAGTTGAAATTATAAAAATCAACCCAGGTTTTGCATCTCCAGTAAGCGTATGAGGTTTCTTACAAGGTAAAATGATGATGTAATTGATGGTCTGTTTATTAGACAAAAGACTTGTGGTTGATGGTGCAGAATTTCTAAAAATATAAAATTAAGTGACTAACCAATACAATCATGCACAAAAGTGAGTCAGAAGAGATCTACATTTTCTCATCATGCATTAAGCATTTTTGAGTCCAATGATCTAGCACCTACATTTTATTTTTTTCTTCCTCTTTTAGAAAATTATTTTATTTTTTAAAGATTTATTTATTTATTTGAGAGAGAGAGCACATACAAGCAGGGGAGGGCTGAGGGAGAGGAGAGAGAGATCACAAGTAGAGTCTGAGTTAAGTGAGCAGCCCTGATGCAGGACTTGATCCCACAACCCTGAGATCATGACCTAAGCCGAAAAACCAAGAGCCAGTCACTCACCCAGCTAGCCACCCAGCTGTCCCTTAAACTAAGTTTTTATTTTAATTCCAGTTAACATACAATGTTCTATTAATCTCAGGTGTATAATATAGTGATTCAACAATTCCACATATCACCACAGCATCTACATTTTAAAAGTTAACATCAACATCCCAAAACATAAGCTAACATTTTGAACTTAAAGTTTCAGAGCCTTAGCTTTAGGCATCTGTGCAAAGAATCACCCCAGCTCTTAAGGACTAATATACTTTGAGGAGGGAGACATCAGCTTAATTTTAAAATAGCTGCCCCCAATATTGCCAGTTAGCATAGTTTACTTCTTAGGAAACCTAATGTTTAGAACTTGCCATTACATGATGAAAAGTCACTATGAATATTTAAAAGCCTTTATTCTTTAGGAAGAAAAGGTGCTGTTACATCAAAAAAACCCTAAGAGTCTTTATTTGCTAGAATCTTCCAAGTGCATATACATTAAATTTTATTTTGCTTTACAAATCTTATTGTTTGTAACACACCATAAACTTTCTTCTCTTAGGAATATAATTTAAATCGTATATAAAATATTGACAAACTTGATTTCCCCACATAGTCTTAACTGTTCTTCCTCCTTTGTAGTCATTGCAATAAATGGTCATTGAAATATGAACACACACGCATGGATACACACACACACACACACACACATACACACTGGAGCAATTATCTTGCATTTTAGAAGGGTGTATATGAACATTTATATTTACAACAGTGTAAACATCTTCACAGGCAAGACCAAGTTTTGTGTTGTCAGAACTTAGCATGTAACATAGCATATAAAATAAAATGGTATGATGAATGAATACGTAACTTTGCCTCTCCAATTATTCCTTAAGCTCCTTTGGGGCAGAGATAAAGCCTTAATTATTTTGTTTTCCCTATAATACTTAACTTAGTCCTGGTCACCTGGTCAACATTCAATAAATACTGTACTTTAATTTTTATTTCTATATTGGATGGGAACTTGTACTAAATCACCTCTAAATTCACTGACACTTCTGAAATTCTGGTATTTTTATTTTTTAAGAAATTTAATTGGTACAGGACCACAAACTTCAGAGAATAGAATAAACCAATATTATGAACGTATCACCACTACTCAAGAAGTATTAAATTTCAAGTTAATTTTTAAAAATCCCTGCAAAACTAAAATATACTAAAGAGATAATGAACATTAAAAAAGCCCGCAAAAGTCCATTTGAAAATTGGTTGTTTAGAATGAAGAAACCATTTTCCCACAAAACAACATGGGGTTTATAGACTCTTAGGAAAGCTCATAAAATCCAACCACTGGGTACAAAGTCAAGTATTAATACTGTTATAGAACTTAATCATTGCCCATAATATGGTTTACTTTGGGATGCTGGCACTATACTTCTCTGCACAACATCTGAATAAATGGGCAACTGTCTGGATAAGAAAGACCTGGTTTTTACCATGGCTGTCAGTTACAATTTTATTATAAAACAACCACATATGGCCAAAACATAACATAATTTCAGTTCTGTAAAATATATTCTACTGGTCTCACCCAACTGCTTCTATAACTTGCTCTGCTGAGGTGTCTCAATTTCTGGAAGTTTCTTTGCTATAAGAAGAGTATGGAATTTTTTCTATACAAATTTTGGCTCTAGTTTTCTAGCACACGACGGCACATAACCATATATAAGTCAGGGTGTGTTGGTCTCTCCCTAGCACATTATTGCAATACATTCTCAAAGGATTTTTTTTTCCCCAAGTCTGTTGCTCAAACATAGGGCCTATCTCACTTCTTTGTCACTGGGCTTATGCTAATTATCCTAAGAATGATGCTTCCCCCATGCTTACCCAGTTCTAGAAGTGTGTTTAATCTCTGACACTACTAAAGGAAGATTATTTGCCATTGGCTGCCTTTTCTACTTTTGGGGGAAGATCTCATTTTTATTAGCTCATCAGTTACCCACACAAAGCTTTCCTCCCTCAATTTATGATTCAGTTTTAAGCTGCATGTTCATATAAGTGTTTTTATTAAGACAGACACTGGGGATCCCTGGGTGGCGCAGCGGTTTAGCGCCTGCCTTTGGCCCAGAGCGCGATCCTGGAGACCTGGGATCAAATCCCACATCGGGCTCCTGGTGCATGGAGCCTGCTTCTCCCTCTGCCTATGTCTCTGCGCCCCTCTCTCTCTCTCTCTCTCTCTGTGTGACTATCATAAATAAATAAAAAAACTTAAAAAAAAAAAAAAAGACAAACACTGAACTCTTAGAGCTGCTGAAGCATATTAATGCATCCACTCAACATATTTCTTGAGTGCGTGTTAAGTCTAAGACATGCAGGTGGGCACAAAGATGAATCAGACGTGCATCCTGCCTCTTAGTAACGTCAGTACTTGTGGGAGCAATGAGACATGCTCTTGACATTTTCTGCAACACACTCTGTCTCAAGTGTCAACAAAGGGTCACGCTAACCGCTTTAGCAGTTCATATGGTCCTAGGTTCTGAACCCTACAGAATTAAATTCTTTGTCTTAACTCTCATGAGTCAGACTTAAATCTGAAAGCTTAAATCTAAGACCTCTGATATTTGTGGGAGCACCGTGCTCCAGGGCACTAGTGGTGATGCTCAATTTAGGTTAGTACTAATGTCAAGCCTGACGAAGAGGATGTGAACAAGAAAAACTGCAAGGGGCCACACTCCTTGTGCTCCCTTTGGACCTGGCACCCTATCCTCTTGGGTTTTCTTTGCTGGCATTCTCTGCCTCTAGATACTCACATCCCTTCCTCTACCAGTTCCTTTAATTCTATTCAAATGTCACCTTTTCAGAGAGAACTTCCTTGACCACCCTACTTAGAGTAGGACACTTGTCGCTCTCTCCCCTTACATGGCTTTACTTTTCACAAAGCACTTATATTGAATGTTATATTTTAAATTGTTTTTTTTTTTTTTATCAGGGACTTGTCGTCTTTTTTTTTATCACTCTGACCTCACTGCTTAGACTATTTATTACACATGGAGAACAAAGGAACATTGTTTGTATGACACATGGATTCCTGGGCCATTCACTTCTAGAAGGGCATCTCTGAAGAGAGAAAACTCACTACTTCACATGACATTTTCAGAAAGTTCTTGACTTTTTGAGAGTCTGGGTTTATACTGACCCAAAACCTTCTTTCCTAAAACTCGTGTTATCGGTTCTATTTGATGTTCTGGGACATGTGAACTAAGTTTAAGTCATTTCAACTTTCCACATGGCAGCCTTTCAAGTATCTGCTCTCTACTCTCACATCCCAGCCAATCTTCTCACCTATAGGCTCAGCATACCTCCCACCAGGCCACAGACAGGGGTTGTGGATTTCTCTCTCTTGTACTGGCCGCAGTCTCTTAAGTTATGGTGTGAGAGATACTCACAAATGGATATATTCTCTCTGTGATTCAAAGGTTTTGGCCCTTTTCCGTAGCTGTTAGAAGCTCACTGTTCCTTACTTAGCACATGGCAAAAATGGCCTCATCTACTCTTCCTTGCTCACTCACCTCTTCATTCCACAGAACAAATGCTGCTGAGCACTTACACCTACACCTGCCCGATACTACTCTTGATCCTGGGTATATAGGATAAATCTGATATGAGGTATGGCCTTATGGAGTTTTTTTTTTTTTTAATTTTTATTTATTTATGATAGTCACAGAGAAAGAGAGAGACAGAGACAGAGACAGAGACACAGACAGAGGGAGAAGCAGGCTCCATGCACTGGGAGCCCGATGTGGGATTCGATCCTGGGTCTCCAGGATCGCACCCTGGGCCAAAGGCAGGCGCCAAACTGCTGCGCCACCCAGGGATCCCCCTTATGGAGTTTATAATACTTAGAAGTTATTCTTCCAGCTAAATTTTTGCTTCTGAAACAAAAGGATGAGAAATCTTACAGCTAATGATTCTGCTTGTGAAATTTAGAGTTAAGAAATTTCTATCTTGTAAAAAAAAAAAAAGAAAGAAATTGCCAGCTTGCGAAATACAACAGAAATGTTTGCACGGAGATTTGGAAGTTTACAACTGAAAAAAAGGATGAGATTGAAATGGAGCACTTGACATATATTCTATAAAGAATATTTGAATAAATCAGTTCATATAGTGGGGGGGGGGTATGTATGTGTGCGTGTGAGTGTGGTAGGGAGAGGTTAATCTCAAGGGCATAAAGTTGAATTATCCATATTCCTCAGTGCATAATATATTATCATTCCTGCAATACCCCTTCCTTCCTCCTTCCCTTGCTCTTCTGCCCCCTCCATCTCTTTCTTTCCTTTTATCCCTTTATGCATTTATTCTATTCTATCTATTCTATTCCACCACAAGTGAGCACTTGTCATATAAATTTTGGTATGAGTTTATCAAATTTCTTGAAAAATCAGATTGGAATTTTATTAATATTGCTTTTAATTCATAAAATAATTTGTGTGGCTGGGTCTCTTCGTATTCTGTGCTAAGAACATATACCTTTCCATTAATTCAAATTGTCCTATATGTCATTTACTAGACATTTTAAAGTTTTCTGTGAAGTTCCTGTGTTTACCAGTTCTAATTGGTATGAATCTTCTAGTTGGGAGTGTTTTATTATGTATTTTTAAAAGTGAGCACAAAACAATACTGGGTTAATTTTTTAAAACTATACAAAGGCTAGATGTTCCAAAACAGTAGAAATTATAAAATAAACATAACAAAAATGCAAGCATTTAAAAGGAAGACAGTATTGTAGAGGGAGAAGGAGTAGCACCTTTTATATTAAACAGAAGACTCCAGATAAAACCTAGAAACCTACTAAACTTACAATTAAAATGTAGTCCCAGTATTAGCTGAATCTTTATCTCAGGGCCCCTGTGTGGATAAGAGGACCCATATGTTGTCAGTGTCCTCAGTGAAATGTGAAGGAGGGGACTTTAAGAGGAACCAAGTGGGGGCAGAGGAGGACTAGTGTGTCTGTTTGGCTGATAAGATTAGAGGACTGGAAAGGGTCTCCAGTGCAGGGCAGTGATTAGAAACACAAGATCATGCCCTCCATATCAGAGCAAACCTATTTGACAGAGACCTTTAAGCACAGGTCTTGGTGACTTATAACCCAGGATCAACGAGAGAGACTAAATACATGGTATATTTCATTTGCTTCTTATAGGAACACACACACACACACACACAGTCTCTCAGTGCTGTGTTATTTGTGGGAAAAAATATGTTATTAAACAATCAATAGGTAACATGATCATAACAATCCATAATGGTGAGATAAAAGGCAATGTTCCTCATTTACTAACTGGCATTGGATGGCACCAGATGATTTAAAAAAGCATTTAGATTCACACCCATTTAAACCTAAGAGGATGAGGATGAAAGGCACTTATATATTATTCTCATGGCCAAGAATTCATGGTACATTAAATTGTCAAGGTGATAGATGACAAGAGTAAAGTTCTAGGGAAGATCAAAAGTATCAAAACCATGATAACAAGAAAGTCCTCACTGAGGCATATTTTAGTTAAATGCAACGGGGACTTGGAAAGTGTTACCCTTACGGCATCCACCACCATCCTATGGAAATGGGAAAAGTTGCTCTTTAAAGTTATTTTCATCATCAGATGATTTCTGTTTTATACTCCTCAAAGGCCCAAAGTAGACTGGTGACATGAGGGTACATAGAAACTTTATAAAACATATCTTAGATGAAGGCTTCATTTTAAGTCTACTCACTAGGGTCATCTGCCCTTTCATCAGGATTCGGAGTTTCACCTAAAACAATAGGCTAGGGATCCCTGGGTGGCGCAGCAGTTTAGCGCCTACCTTTGGCCCAGGGTGCGATCCTGGAGACCCGGGATCGAATCCCACGTCGGGCTCCCGGTGCATGGAGCCTGCTTCTCCCTCTGCCTGTGTCTCTGCCTCCCGCCCCCTCTCTGTGACTTTCATAAATAAATAAATAAATAAAAATACACTAAAAAAAAAATAGGCTAATTAATCTAAGTAAGAATTTCTGAGTCTCTATCTCTAAATTCAAATTTGACAAAAGAAAAAGATCTGCTAGAAATCCAGACACTATGTGACAGAGGGTAGGGGAAGGAGACAGAAACCAGAATTCAGGGCACATTATCAAAAATGAACTTCTCGGGGATCCCTGGGTGGCTCAGTGGTTTAGCGCCTGCCTTGGGCTCAGGTGTGATCCTGGAGACCCGGGATCAAGTCCCACGTCAGGCTCCCTGCATGGGGCCTGCTTCTCCCTCTGCCTGTGTTTCTGCCTCTTTCTCTCAGTGTCTCTCATGAATAAATAAATAAAATCTTAAAAAAAAAAAAAGAAAGAAAGAAAGAACTTCTCTGGAATCCTTCAAGAGTCTCTAATTTTTATCACCTGCACTTTCCAGTGAACTGCCTCGGAGCCTCTTCATTTGTAGGCCATCTGCCATGGAGCCGACACCGATGGCTCTAACTCAGAGAAGCAAAAGTTACCTTCAGCGTGTACCCCAAATCAAGGTGGGGGGCCGACTCTGACCAACAAGCTCAGGTGTACCAAACTCCTCTCCAGTGTGACCCTGCTGGCCAGACTGCTCCTTGGTGATTGGGTCAAGTCCCTAAGGATTTTTTTTTTTTTTTTTTAGGTGCTTTCAAGTCATTGAAATTATTCTCTTGGCTTTCTTTTCTTTCCTAATTCAGAAAGCAGGAAATGTCTTTCTTGTGTAACAGTCACAAAGCAGTCCCCTTGGACTTCCAGGGGGCTTGTTTCTTCCAGTTCCTGTTTCTGGTTTCTAACTACTAACTCTATATTTGGTAACAGCCTGCCTGTGGGCTGTTTGGGATTTGGTCATAATAAGATAACCTGGAGTTGCTGAGCAGAGATCTAAAGCAATCTTATTTTTCCAGGAAGCAATGTGTTGACCTTTCAGGATTTGTTCCATTTTATTGAGTGTGTTGAGTTTTGAATAGTGTTGTTTATAGCACAAAGTTGGGTGTTTACACTACTGGTCCTTAAGGCTGTATGACTGTACAGGAATAGGACACATAGAGTCTCCTGGTTTATAAGGACTTTGCATTTGCTTCTCATGTGGACTGATGTAATCTAAGGAATGCTTTTTATACATGATCTTATTGCACGGCAGCCTTGAAAATAGCTACTTGCTTGGAAATGGTCAAATATTTGTCAGAAGAGTAAGACCAGCATGTTGACTGTAATCCTTTTACATCAGAGCAAAAAAGTGAACACTGAGAACAATGGGTCAATAGGTAATGACTTCCTCCTTTCCCTGGGATTTTCAAAATGTATGGTGTTAAACCTATGTAAACACAATATATTTTTTACAGATTCTACTTATTTATTTTAAAGAGAGAGAGAGAGTGTGTGTGTCTGTGTGTGTGCGCGCACACACAACGGAGAGGCAGGGAGGGAGAGGGAGAGAGAATCCCAAGCAGATTCCATGCTGAGCTCAGAACTGAGTGGGGCTTGATCCCACGACCAACCTTGAGATCAAGACCTGAGATGAAACCAAGAGCCAGACGCTCAACTGACTGAACCACCCAGGCACCCCTGAATACAATATTTTCGGAATAAATGTTCGTCTTTTATTTGTCATTGGAAAAAGCCATTTTGCAAAGAGTCAAAAAGTCATTGGACTACTATTTTACCACCACTGAATGCTCTTGTAACCCTTCCTTATGTAGATTTTGCTTTGTCATGTTTTTGAACCATAAGAGTAACTTGTTTTATAAATAAGACCAGAAATAATGATCACATTTTCATTTTACAAAAGGAAACCAAAGGCATAAAAACCTATTTTATGATGTGATTTTAATGATTATGTACTTAAACTATTGCCTTGGAATTGGGAAAGCAATTTAGCTTCACAGAGAAGCTTTTGTTTATGAAATTATCAATCGTTAATCCATTTCAGAGGATTATATCAGAACTAAAATAAGAGGGCACCTGGATGGCTTGGTGGTTGAGTGTCTGCCTTTGGCTCAGGTTGTGATCCTGGGGTCCTGGGATTGAGTCCCACATCAGGCTCCCCAAGGGAACCTACTTTTCCTTCTGCCTATGTCTCTGCCTCTCTGTATCTCTCATGAATAAATAAAATCTTTACAAAAAGAACTAAAATAAGAGCTCAAATTCTCCCCCTAAGGAACATTACTTTCATTTGTGATATGGGTATATGGGATGTTTTTACTCTCCTAATTAATTTATACCATATTTTATTTCTTGTTTCTTTAATGTTGATTATAGGTTGAAAGTTTTTTTTTTTTTATGGCAGATGTATAGTGAATAATCTTTTAGAAAATCTAAGATGTAATTCAGGAATTCATTCTTTTTCTAACTATTTTCCCTTTCAGTCATTTTGCACTTATTTTTATACTTGAGATCCTGTTTCACAAGCCAATATTTGGCCATATGATTGTGCAATTTTAATGCTTCCATACTGTTCCAAAGCAGTGTGCACAAGGGTGAAAGACCCATGCTGAGATCTAAACATCCATTGCATTCCTTTTGGCTTTGGGACAAGTTACCTACCTTTTGGATGAAAATTCTCATCCAAAATATGGGACTAATCTACCTAAAGTACATGGAGATTCTAGGATAGGTTCCCTTATCAGGGTTACTCAATGGAAATGTTATTACTACTCTGGATAAGACAAGTCTGCTGTGTGGGAATGAGCTACCCATTGCAGGATGCCCCCTAAAAATGCCACTGGTACCTATTGATGAGGGCTTTGTGAAATGATCATACTATGTCTTCTGTTTGTGCTTTTTCCTTTAACATACATATACAAAACATACGAATGTACTACATATATATATATCTACTGAACCATATATATAATATAATATATATTATATACAGATATAATATATACATATTGGTTCTGTATATTCATTCTTTGATACTTAGCTCAATTTTCATCTCAAGCCCCTAACTTCCAGCAGCTGAGATGACACCATATTCAATGCTCTCGAAGTCTACTGCGATTAAGGTGCTTACACATGAATGGTACCTCTTATGGATTTCTATGGTCTTTAGACTATCAGCAATCTGAGGGCAGGGGTTGTACCGTATTCCTCTTTCAGTGTCTAGCAGCCCACACAATGCCTGACATATCGTAGATACTTAGGGATGTCTGTTGAATCAAATGGTCTACTCCCTATGAATTCTGAGCTTGGAAGCCTTCATATTCTGATGCAATCTTCCTTTGAGGCATTCCACATTGTTTAGAGCCTTGACATCTCAGACTATACTCCCTGTATTCTAGTTAACTGAGGTCTTTTTTTCTTTTTAAGATTTTATTTGTATCAGAGAGACAGACAAAGAGCAGTGGGGAGGGGCAGAGGGAGAGAGAGAGAGAAGCCGATTCCCTGCTGAGCAGGAAGCCTGCTGCAGGGCTCCATTCCAGGACCTGGGGATCACAGCTTGAGCCAAAGGCAGATGCCGAGCCGAGCCGACTGAGCCACCCACGTGCCCTGAGGTCTGTCTTCTTTTAAAAGCCGTGAGGATGAAACAGGCCTATGTGTGAAGGACCCAGGTCAGGTCACTATCTGAAGAGTAGTAGTGCACTGGGCAGGGTGCTCTGTGGGGAGCACCAGGAGCTAGTGCACAGCAGAGAGGCATGACAGGGCTGTGCTCTAGGAAGATGATCCTGACCATGGCACAGAAGAGATGATCAACTCATGCTTGAACTTATTAAACTCATTCACTCGTACCTTCTGAACTCACTGTGGGCACATTTCTTAAATGATGTTCATTATAGACATTTTCATAGGTTCATGCTCTTGTTCCAAGTGAACTACTAGTTCTTACAGACACTCTGTGCAGTTTCTCTTTTCTGCATTTCCTCGTGCCATGGGTACGCAAATGAGAAAAACGATTCCCACCCTCCATAAGCAGGTCCTGTGGTGGTCTGGGCGCCATGACATGGTGATAAAGTAAACCAGATGCAGCGTCCTCCTGTCTATGTCACCTCCCTCTCTACTTCTCAAACCAGCCATTCTAAAATATTTGCCCTCTCTTTGAGGACCCTGCGCTATGCCTCCTTTGTTGCCATATCCTGCCACCTCTCTTGCCCTCCCACGCTCCCCACAGATGTGTCACTTTCTACCTCACAGAAGCCATAAGACATAAACTGTCATCCTATCTGTGCCTCTCCTGCCCCTCCCCCCAATAAAATGCATCTATAGCCGTCATTCCCAATCTGGGGGAAGACTCTCTTTCCCAAATCGAGGGTTATCCTGCTACCTGCATCCTGGATCCATCGCCCCCTTCTTCATGAAGATTAACCATCCTTCTTCACCTACCCTGAACGCCTTGGTCTTATATCCAACTGCTGACTTAACAGGTCTACTTGGATATCTAGTTATGCTCAAAAAAACTTTTTCCAGTAGCTCAGGCCTAAAAATCTTATAGTCACGATTTCTTTTTTCCCCCCTCATATATCACATTCAATCTTGCAGCCAATCTGGGTGCTTTTCCTTCAAAATAGATCCAGAACCACAGCTTCCATCCTGGTGCAAGCAAGCCATCTGATCTGTGTCTTGCCTGGATCACTACATTGGCCTTCTAAAGAATCTGCCTGCTTCCATCCTTGCCCCCTACACTGTATTCTTAACAACTAGAGTGGTCTCGTTGCAACACAAGTCAGATAATGACAACCTTCTGCTTGAACCCCCAAACATGTCCCGTTCCACTCAGAGCAAAGCTCGAAGCTTTCCAGGCCCTACGTGATCCACAGCTGTTGCTTCTCAGGCCCTATTCTTCTACCCTGCCCCTCACTCGTTCTGCTCTAGCTCATCGACTTCCTGGCTCTTCCTCCAGCATGCCAGGGACACCCCCCACACACACACAGGCCTGTAATGTCACCAGAGTCTTTCTAGGTTCATATCAACATCCAGATTTTATGATTATCCTAACGTTCATCTGGCACCAGAATCACTTAGAATGATCCCGGATTAAAGTCACAGCTTGCAAGTAAAGTGGCATCAGCCTTTTTCTACCTTAGGAGGAACCTTCGTCACTGGCTGTCTATGGTCCACACCCCACCCAGGACCTTGGCTCTCTGCGAGCCCCTCCTCCCCAGATCATCTCAGAAACCAGGAAAAGGAATCCACTGGAGGTGGAGTCTGCACTTACCTTGGCTTAAAAGCCTTATGCTCAAAGAGACTAAGATCTGTTGTAACTCAATAGATACACTTTTCGTGTGTCAAGGGACATGTCCAATTATAGGTGTCACCACAATCACGGAAGTCCCGCAGTGTGGCTTCCTCCCAGGCATTTATCATTCTTCCAGGCCAGATGCAGTTGACCCAACAGCAGTCATTTATACCATCAGCAGTGTTGCCTAGTAACACAGCTAGCATTCTACTTTTATCAGGTCTCCAGGGAAACAGAACTAGAAAGTTGAGAAAGTCAAATGTCAAATTCTCCTGGAGAAGAGGAAGGAATCTGTGAACACTGTCCACACATCTCTTGCTTTTGCTGTTCCCTCTACCAGGGAGGCTCCTCCCTAGACATCTGCGTGGCCTGCTCCCACACTTCCTTCAATTCCTTCATCAAAAATCACCTTCTCAATGAAGGCTTCCTATTTGAGAACTGCAAACTCCTAACATCACCGGCTGAGACCAGCCTCATATGCTCTATTTTCTTTTCCATTGTCCTTATTACCTTCTAATACATGGAATTCCATGAACTGATTTTTCTTAGTTGGCTTACCCACAGAATTTAAACTCTATAAGGCGGGGATATTTGTCTTTGACTCTTTCCTCCTGCAGTGATGATTCTTAGCACCTAGGACAGTACCTGAGACCCAGTAGTTTTCTTCAACAACCATTTGTTTTATTTGCTAATGGATGTATGTCCTTCCTCTCTTCATTGGCATCCTTTTTTGGGGGTGGAGGAAGGGAAAATGTTTTCAGTCTACAGATAAAAGCAGCATGGGGTTAGAAATTAAGAGCAGAGATTTTGGGGCCAAACTGCCTGGGTCTCAGGAAGTGTTTTGCCATTCACCCTGGAGGTTTCCTTAAGCTCTCTGTGCCTTTGTTACCTCCCTGGAAATGGGGGATAATAATAGTCCCACATCTTACAGTTGCCATGAGGATGAAATGAGTTAAAATATGTCTGAAGTATTCAGAAGAGTACCTGACAGTTAGGAAGCACTATGTGTTAGCTATTATTGAAATCAATTATTATTTTTAGAGAAGGAGAGAGGGGGGTGGTCAGGAGGGGGAAGGGCAGAGGCAGAGGTAGAAAGAGAATCCTCTTTTTAAATTTTATTTATTTTTATTTTATTTAAATTCAACTTGCCAACATATAGTATAACATCAGTGCTCATCTAATCGTGTGCCCTGCTTAACGTGGGAGAGAGAATCCTAAGCAGGCTCCTTGCCCAGCATAGAGCCCAATGCAGGGCTTGATCTCATGACTCTGAGATTATGACCTGAGGCAAAATCAAGAGTTGGATGCTTAGCCAACTGAGCCACCCAGACACCCCTTTCTTCCAAGTTTATCTTTCCCTCAGCTGATCTACCTGAAAGTCACATCTACCCCATAGTCTTTAATTTCCATTTGCTTTTCCAACCACTCAAACTATGTTTCTGAAAGAGCTAAACATGCTACTTTTCTCTCCTTAGTCCATGGGTTAGTTGTATGGCTGCCATCATTGATCACCCCTGCCTTTGACTTCTGAGCTCCTCCTCTCTCTTGGTTTCGACCTATCTGTGTGGCTGCTCCTTCTCAATCTCCTGCAAAGGCACCCCTGTTTCCTTTGTTCATGCTGTGGTACTCCTGACATCATCTCACCTGTCACATTCTCCTTGGTGAGTCCATTCACAGGCATGGCTTCAATTCTACACTGATGATACCCAATGACTGCCAGTCCTACTGACAGTTTTCTAAAGATATCATGTTCTTCCCCACAGCCATTAGAACTTTATTTCTCCTTTCTGGCACTTTTGCCACCCCTAGCTCCCTCCCCCTGACTATAGTTGGTTCTCTAAGTTTTTGTTTTTGTTTTTTTTAGATTGTATTCATTCACTTGAGAGAGAGTGAGAGTAAGCACAGACGGAGAGGAAGAAGCAGACTTCCTACTGAGCAGGGAGCCCGATGTGGGGCTTGATCCTAGGACCCTGGGATCATGACCTGAGCTGATGGTACCCTGGTTCTCCAAGTTGTAATACAACCATCCCCTTTCCTTTATTCCCCAAGCCCAGTATTCACCTCTGCATGCCCTTAGTGCTTTAGGTTTATCTCTATCATAATATAACACTTGATTGCTGGTTTATTTAGTTTCACCCAAGTAATGAAATATCTATCTATATCTATCTATATCTGTATCTATCTATCCTCAAAGTATAGTGCCTGGCACATAGCAGGTATGCAAAATGTATCTGGATTCAATATATGAATATACAGCATCTATATAGAATAAATTTTGATTGGGTTACATACATTGTAATTCAGAATAAACATGGAGGGAGGCAACTAGGTGGCTCAGTCAAGCGTCTGACTCGATTTTGGCTCAGGTCACAATCTCAGGGTCATTAGACTGAGCCCTCTCTTGGATTCCATGCTCAGCCCCTACTCAGCTTGAGATTCTCTCTCTCCCTCTCCCTCTGCCTCTCCCCCCACTCATGTACACACATAGGTGTGCAATCTCTCTCTCTAAAATCAATCAATCAATCATTGAGTAAAATAACATCTCATCAAAATGTTAGTTCTTTTGGAAAATTCTATCAGGCATTAGTATAAGGTAAAGAAAAGAAGGTTCCCTTTTGGCAATGTAAATCACACTGTGGCTGTCACATGCTATATTTTATTATAAAGCCAACTTTGAAAGACGAGGGATTCCCTCTGATGTTAGTGTTACTTGGCTACAGTCACCTGCTGTCTGGGCTCAGGGAGTTCAGTACAATAAGTGTGTTGGCCTCCCTGCTGTGACCGTAAAGGTCGTAGGCAAGGCAAGAAGGGCAACTAGAACTCAGTGGCTAAAAATCCCCCTGCCAGCTCTTTGTAAAGGGTCTGACAGCTTAGTACCTTGCTCCGGCTTCATTCGACTGAGTCCAGGCACCTACCTGGAGCGTACATCCAAACACACCGATCATCAGCATCGCCACCGAGAGGTAGTCGGTGAACACATCCCACCACGGTTTCAGCACGCGGAAGGCAGGCTGCTGCTCAGAGAACTGCCGGAATTCTGTTACCGGAATCATGTTTCTAAGAAAAGAAAGGTGGTGAATTAATTTTTCTGCATGCACAACACACTGTGTTAACAGCCTTTGTATTTATTTATTTTATTTTATATATTTTTAAAGATTTTATTTATTTATTCATGAGACACAGAGAGAGAGAGAGGCAGAGACACAGGCAGAGGGAGAAGCAGGCCCCACAACACAGGGAGCCTGACGTGGGACTCGATCCCGGGTCTCCAGGCCCAGCCCCTGGGCCGAAGGCGGCGCTAAACCACTGGGCCACCCGGGCTGCCCCGTTAACAGCCTTAGCAATGCTGCTGCAGCCCAGGAGAAACAGTCTGGACTAGCCCAGGAGTTGTTGTGGCCCGAGTGCTTTGTTGGCCAGAACCAGTGGTGAGTGCTTTCCACAGGGAGGAGGCAAGTCCTTTCCCTGGCTACCATTCCCTAAGTGGGTTCCCTTTGGCTCCCCGGGAACCGCAGAGACCAGGGCCAGGGCAGAGCATTATTTTTTGGGCTCTCCCGTCACCTCAACAGACTACAAAGATGCTAGAGAGAATAGAGTCCAACCCTTGAAATGCTTCTGTCATTTACCTTCCTGTCCTGGTGGCAGCTTTAAACTATATTAAATGTAATCTCAGCATTGGCTTGTGTCAACTACTGGTCTCTCTGTGAGGTAACAGCGCTTGCTCCCGGGAAGGCAGATGACTTTGCCACATAGTCCTGGTCTCCTGAGAAGGAAGACCTCCGAGGTGGTGGTTGCCATAGGGGGTGGGGGTGCTTTGCAAAGGACCTCATTTTTTCTTGCCTCCCCTGTTTTTATCCCTGTGCTTTTGGCTTGATCTCTTTTCTCTATTTTCTGTATTCCTCATATTTCATCATGAACCTCAAATTTATCCTGATTTTCTCCTCTGAGAAATCCGTTGTCCCTGGAAATGTCCACCTCCACCGAAATAACAGGAGGTAAATGATTAAGATGCACCGGAGGCTCTGGGGAAGGGGAGAAAGAGACACATGCTCTTCTGGTCTGTGTTGTACTTTCTCCCGGCTCAGGCCCACTGCCTTTACTGTGATCTGGGACTTGAAGTTCATCGCCCCGCTACTGTGAGAAGGAATGTTCTTTTCTTATCTTATGGCAGCCAATGTGGGACAAAGAGAAAATTTCTCTCCCTTTTGCCACCTTGGGATCCAATAATCTAGCTCTCTGCATCTGTCCTTGTTAGTCCTAAGTAAAGAGCAAGGGCAAGGCTACATTTGCTGCTTATTCTCCCAAGCTCTGTTTGGGTCATGGATCTTTCCTTCCCGAATCCTGAATTAAGGGCTGTACAATCAATAGCCCAAAGCAAAGCAAAGCCTCTTTTGTTGACTTCACTGGTGGTTATCTTTGGAAACCATTATAACATTATCCATTCTGTCCTGTTGCTTTAGCCGACTTCCTTAAGCAGAGATTTGTCTTCTTTGTGGTTTGTTCCCTTAACACAATGTTGAAAATTTCAACAGCCCAGTGCCACTCTCACCTATGACCTACTGACTGGACGTCTGTGCAGCATTTGATACGATTTTTTTTTTAATGATTTTCTCATTTTATCAAAACACAACTCTCCTTACTCCATTCTGTTACTATCACTAGGCTGGAAGCTTCTTGAAGGAAGAACCTGTATGTTATGCATGTGTGTTCTCAAAACATATGCTGCTAGCAAGTCACACAAGCTAAATAAAGAACTTTGCAGATTCCTAGCATCCTTGACATTTCACACTAGTTCAAAGTTTGATTTCCTGATACTTCATGGTCTCTTTGCTTCTCAGTGAATCACTACAACCTCACTGCCTCAAGTATTCCCTAGTCCCAATGGTTGAAATGGCGGTCGCAGAGGCTCTAACTCCTCTTAACCTCCAAGCTCTGCTTCAGAAGCTACTGTCTTACTATTATTATTATTATTATTATTATTATTATTATTATTATTTAAAAGATTTTATTTATTCATGAGAGAGAGAGAGAGAGCAAGCAGGGGGAGGAGCAGAGGTAGATGGACAGAGATCTACAGAGGTAGATGGACTCAGTAGACTCTGGAGCACGTTGTAGGGCTTGATTCCACGACCCTGGGATCATGACCTGAGCCAAAACGAAGAGTTGGATGCATAACTAGTTGAGCCACCCAGGCACCCCACTACTGTCTTATCCTGTGCTGCATCCCCATCACTTACCACTGTGCCTGGCAAACAGGAGGAAGCCCTAAACAACTGTTGCTGAACACGTGAATGAGTGAATTCAGATGCTTATTCATGGAGCATTGCTCCTCCATATCAAATCTGGGGCAGCCCTAACCAGCTGCACAGTCAGTGCTAACAAGGACTGTACCTGTGCTCTAGTCTACATTTTTTAAAAGATTTTATTTATTTATTCATGAGACACACACACACACACACACAGAGAGAAAGAGAGAGAGAGAGAGAGGCAGAGACACCGGCAGAGGGAGAGGCAGGCTCCCTTCAGGGAGATCAATGGAGGACTCGATCCCAGGACCCCAGGATCATGAGCTGAGCCAAAGGCATATGCTTAACCACTGAGCCACCCAGGCGCCCCTCTAGTCTACATTCTTGATGGATTTCTTAGTTGTTTCTTTCATGGTAAGTTCCTGTACACCTTGGAGGCAAATGGGCTCATTCTTTAAAGTGAAGAACAATTTCAGGAATAAAATGCACCAGCATAGAGCAGTGGTTTTCAATTTTTTTCATCTCAGGACCCCTTCATGCTCTAGTATTAAGAAGGACCTCAAGGAACATCTTTTACGTGGATCACACTACTCAATATTTACCATATTAGAAATTAAAGCCAAGAAAATTTAAAATCAATATATTAACTAACAAAAATAAGCCCATTACATGTTAAATTGTATTATGAAAAATAACTCCAGTCTTAAAAAAAATGAGAATAATGGTATTGTTTTACACTATTGTAAATCTCTTTAACCTCTGTTTAATGGAAGATAGCTGGATTCTCATATCTGCTTCTGCATTTAATCTGCTGCAATATGTTATTTTGATAGAAATTTATGAATCAAATAGATATGTAGTTGGAAAATAGAGGAGTATCTTAACAGCCTTTTCATATAATTGTGGTTATTAATTTTTGATAATATATCAAACTGACTTGGTTAGCTGAATTATAGAATCTGAAGACTATGTCAATGAACTTTTTAAAATTCATGATATTAAAACTCATTCATCTATCTTGCACTTCAAATAGATCTTTTACCCACACATGGTTTGTAACATCATACATTGGTCATCAGGAAAATACTGGACCACTGAGTTAAGCAGATCTCCCAAATGTTAACAAATTATATTTAAAAAATCACATTCATTTATACCATCACTGCTTCCATGAGAAAAGTTTTAAGGAATGGGAATTTTTCCAAAATTCTAATCACTACTTGAAAGTTTGATTTTCATTTCTGGCAGCAAATAGTATCAGTGGCTTTTCTTGAAGCATTAGACTCACTTCATTCATTTTGAGAAAATAACTTCCACATGCTATAGTCCAAAAAATCAGTTGTTTTAGTCAAGTAAAAATGGTGTAATATGATAAAGTAGCTAATTCAACTTTCATCTCAAATAAGAACTTTTCCTTGAAACAACCATTGTACTGTGAAATGTAGCAGAAATGTTGTATGTATGTAATTTTCTCCATCATACAGTGCATTAATACAATATGTAGTCAAGGGTTGTGAATTTTAAAAACAATTTTTATTGGGTCGATAAGGACATTAAATGAAACTAGCATTTTTTTCAAGTTGTCAGTGTATGCCAATGAAGAATATATTCACCACAGTACAGTCTGATATCTCTATCTTGATTCATGCTAAGATGCCTTACCCACCATCGCTTTTGCACCATAAGAGAAAAAGGCAAAGAAAAATCTTAGCCTTGAAAAATAGTTTTGACTTTGCAGACTCCTTAAAAAGGTTTAGGCCACCAGGGTTCCATGAACCACACTTTGAGGAGCACTGAGGTAAAGGCTCACTGTTTTCTTTATCTGCAGCTCTTGTTAAAAAAGCAAACCCTGGGCACTTAGAATAAGCAATGTTCTCTGAGCCCTTGGCCTAGTTGTCTTCACAGGCATTAGTCTCTTAATATGGAAAATAAAGAGAAACTAAGGAATCTAAGAAACTTAAATATTATGCACTGCCTCCTAATTCTGGCACAGCCTAATTAAGACGGGTTGTTAGAAGACATACAAATGGCCAAGAGACACACGAAAAAATGTTTAACATCACTTGGCATCAGGGAAATACAAATCAAAACACAATGAGATACTACCTCACATGGGTCAGAATGGCTAAAATTAACAAGTCAGGAAATGACAGATGTTAGCAAGGATGTGAAGAAAGAGGAACTGTCTTACACTGTTGGTGGGAATGCAAACTGGTGCATCCACTCTGGAAAACAGTATGGAGGTATGGAAGTTACTCAAAAAGGTAAAAACAGCGGCATCTGGGTGCCTCAGTGGTTGAGCGTCTCTGCCTTTGGCTCAGGTCATGATCCTGGGCCCTGAGATCGAGTCCCACATCAGGCTTCCTGCAGGGAGCCTCTTTCTCTGTCTCCCTATGTCTCTGCCTCTCTGTGTCTCTCATGAATAAATAAATAAAACTTTTTAAAAATTGAAACTAAAGCTACACCATGCCTCAGGAATTGCACTATTAGGTATTTACCCCAAAGATATGAATGTAGTGAGTGATCCAAAGGGGCACCTGTACCTCAATGTTTATAGCAGCAATGTCCACAATAGAGCCCAGATGTTCATCAAGAGATAAATGGATAAAGAAGATGTGGTCTATATATACAATGGAATATTACTCAGCCACCGAAAAGAATGAAAGCTTACATTTGCAATGACATAGATGGAACTAGAGGGTATTATGCTAAGTGAAATAAGTCAGTCAGAGACAGACAATTATGATATGAGGAATTTAAGAAACAAAACAGAGGAGCATAGAGGAAAGGGAGGGAAAAAATAAAACAAGATGAATCCTAAAAGGAGACAAACCATAAGAGACTCTTAATCATAGGAAATAAACTGAGGGTTGCTGGAGGGGACAGGGGTGAGGGGTGATGGACATTAAGCAGGCCACATGATATAATAAGCACTGGGTGTTATATAAACTGATGAGGGCCACCTAGGTGGCTCAGTCAGTTAAGCATTGACTTCAGCTCAGGTCATGATGGCAGGGTCCTGGGATCAAGCCCTGTGTCAGACGCCCTACTTGGAAGGGAGCCTGCTTCTCCCTTTCCCTCTGCCTGCCACTTCCCCCGCTTGTGCTCTCTCTATTAAATAAATAGATAAATAAATCTTAAAAAAGACTGATGAAAAACTGAATTCTACCTCTGAAATTAATAATATATATATATGTTCATTGATTCAATTTAAATAAAAAAAATTTTTTTTAAAGATAGGTTGAGAAACAGCTGGTCAAGATGACATATCTTTTTTGTGTTAGAGCTCTTAATGCATTTCACCTCTTTGGGTGAGTGTATGTATATGGGCATGTTTATATGCATGCCATGTATGTGTGTACATATATACTACATATGAATGTATGTAGACAGACATAAAATACACACACACACAGAGAGAATTTATTATTTTAACATATAAGTCTCAAAGGTGACATCCAGCACAGCAAAAATTCTTGGAATTATTTTTTAGGCAAAAAAAGGGTGGGGATAAAAAAGTTGATTTAAAAACTCCAATAACTGGGCAGCCCTGGTGGCTCAGTGGTTTAGCGCCGCCTTCAGCTCAGGGCATGATCTTGGAGACCCGGGATTGAGTCCCACGTGGGGCTCCCTGCATGGAGCCTGCTTCTCCCTCTGCCTGTGTCTCTGCCTCTCTCTCTCTGTGTGTGTGTGTGTGTGTCCCTCATGAATAAATAAATGAAATCTTTAAAAATAAAAAAATAAAAAATAAAAACTCCAATAACCAAAGAGAAGGCAGACAGGCTTTATGCCTGCTGATTGAAAAAATAATTTTTTTTGTATTCTTTCACAAATTTCAGCACCTCTGACAAACATGCATTAACAGGGACTACACTTGATTTCTCTTCATTATTATTGTAGCTTCTGATTGGTTTGTTATCATTTCAAGAGTTACTGTTTCAAGCTGAAGGAATCACTTCTGAATAAACTGCTTGGGTTTAAACAGTTCTTTCCCCTAAATATCAATCAGCTTAATTTTATTTTTTTTTCTATTTTAGAAATGTAATGATTATATTTCTTCCAACTCTGATTTCTAACTTATTATGTAAGAGTTTAGTTTACCTAATTACATGATATCTTTGGAAATACGGCATTTCAATTCAATCATGAGATTCTGGTGTCCTAATTGCATAATTTTTACATTATTTTATATATCTGCCTCTGTGTCCTTTTGCAGAAATCCATGTGTATTTCCCTTATGAAAAACACTTACTTCCAAAACTCATTCTAATGGCTCTACAAAATTTACTTCTCAAAAAGATCCTATCGTATAATCTTTTGGTAAAGAATATTGGTAAAGTTAGTTGCAAACCCAGAGTTTATTTCTTTCATTTATTTGGCTCTTCCTGAATAATCTGTCTTCCTCCCTCTCAGGAGAATCTTAATATTTCTTCTTCAGAATTAATTACACGGAGCAAATTCTGCTCTATTAACCCTTAACTTTAAGAATATTAAGTTATTCTACTTTGATAGAAACCTGATTGCTAACACTATTCTCTAATGCCTATTAGACAGCTATGGCCAGCATTGGCTTTGTTGCACATTCTTCTGGCAGTCGGAAAGTGGCATCACTTTTTTTTTTTAAAGGATTTAACTTATTTATTTAAGAGAGAGAACATAAGCAAGGAGGAGGGGCAGAGAGAGAGGGAGAAGCAGACCCCCTCACCCCTCACCCCCCACCCCGAACAGGGAGCTTGATGCAGGGTTCAATCCCAGGACTCTGGGATCATGACCTGAGCCAAAGGCAGACACTTAACCGACTGAGCCACCCAGGTGCCTTGGCATCACCTTTAGACAGTACAACCATACATAATTCAAGGGAATAAGAACCCATTCCTAATGATAACAGGTATTATAACTGTAATGTGGGGAGTGGCTCATTACAAAAATGAATTTAAACATTCAATCATTCCTTTAGAAAATTCAGTAATTCCTGAGCACATGAAATATAAATTCTACAGAAAAGAAATCCACACATATTGTTCATCTACATTACTAAATCGAATGGCCAATTCTCAGCCCTCACCTATTTGCTCTATCAGTGTATGAGCAGCACAAGCATAATTTGCCCATACTTGACTTTCAGGATGCCATAGCCTTTAGGTTTTCCTCCTCTTTCCCTGGCTGTTCCTTCTTTAACTCCTTTCCTGTTTTCTCCCCTTTTCCCTGACCTCTGACTTTGGAGTCCTCAGTGTTCAGGTTCTCTTCTCCTCCCAAACTCATTCATCCTCTGGTGATTGCATCTAGTCACAATGCTTTAAAGAGCATTCATACTAAACACAAATTCAGATCTGCATCCAAAGTCATGGGCCTAGCTGTCTACTAGATGGCTCTATCTGGATATCCATCAGACATGTTAAAGCAGTATGTCCCAAAACAACTCCAGTTCCAATCTCTTGTTCCTATCTCCTCCTAACTCTACCAAAGCCCTGTTTCTCTTGCAACTTTCCTATCTCAGTTGATGGCAACTCCATCTTTCCAGTTGCTTAGGCCGAAAACCTTGGAGTCATCCCTTACTTTTTTTGGCTCTTACATCTCACATCCAATCTGCCAAAATATATTGTGTTCCTTAATTTTTTGTCTGTCTCCTACAAGAATGTAAGTTTCATGAAGGCAGGTACTTTTCAGTTCTATTTTGTATACTGATATATCCCAACTACTTAGAAAATAATGCTTGACAATACAGTAAACACTCAATATTTGCTGCATAAATTAGTGAATATGTAGTAAATTTAATAAAGAATGGGGGTGGGATGCCTGGGTGGCTCAGCAGTTGAGCCTCTGCCTTCAGCTCAGGGTGTGATCCCAGGGTCCTGGGATGGAGTCCCCACATCAGGCTCCCTCAAAGGAGCCTACTTCTCCCTCTGCCTATGTCTCTACTTCTCTCTCTGTGTCTCTCATGAATAAATAAATGAAATCTTTAAAAAAATAAACAATGGGGGTGCAATGGCCTTTAGCTTTAGAAATAATCATTGTAAAGGCAAAGTGTGTCTCAAAGTAATGTCATGGGAGGAAGATCCCATAGCTGCAGGGCCAGGACATTAGCTGGTGTCCTGAGGCTAGTGTAGGAAAGGAGTGCAAGTGAGGAAGAACATAGAAATACCATGATTTATTTAGGGGTTCTTCTCAGTTGTACCCAAAGCCTCCATAAATCCAAATAAAGTCATCAGGATGTGCTCAAAACATCAATCATAAAAATAAAACAAACTGCTTATCTTCTGGCAGTGCAAAGATGAAAATAAAAAATGGGAGGAAAATGCCAAATTTTCCAATTCTTAAAATGAGACCTTTCTCTCCTGGGAGAACATGACCCTACATTGTGTTTTACTCTGTAGTTGTAGTACACATGACAAAATATCTCTAGAAAAATCCACCAAAGAAGATCATAATTACATGGTTCTATAGAAGTATATTTAATTAAAAGAAAACCATAAACGAGTTGTAACATTTTAGAACCTGAATGGCACTTCAGAGGTTATCTAGTCAATAACTCTCCTTTTATGAGTAAAAAACTTGAGCTGAGAGATTAGGTGACTTGCCCAAGGAACACAGCCAATGGTGAGCTATAACTTCTAACCAAATCTTACCCTTTACAGCTCTTAGTTAATATTACATCATGTTGATCCTTAGAATTTTAAACTAAGAAACAAAGGGTTTAAGTAGAATTTCTCCTGTATCCAATTTCTCTTTTCATATCCCTATTTGATAGTATAACATTTAAAAAAGCTATTATTAATACATTTAAATGATTCTTTGAGTTCTACTGGCCTCACAGTCCCATAAAGCAAGAATTTTGGAGTCAGAAGGCATGGGAAAAGGCAAGTGAAACTGGCAACCCAATGGGTACTTCTGTATTATCTCTTTGCATATTTCCATGATGTCATATGTTAAATTAATGGCCCAATCACATTACTTGGAAAATACTCGAATTGAGCTTAAACTGTTTTTCTAAGGGTGGGAGTGGTAGTGGGAAGCAAAAATTACTCTCACCTAACAATTCTCATTCTCAAAGAAAAGATATACCTCTTTCTCATTATATCTTTCACACATTAGAGAAGAACCTCTTTAATCATTCTATTTCAGGTCCTACAGCTTAAGGACTTTGCCTTACATGATAGTTTTCACAGTTATCTTTATTGTAGTCAGAAGCTTTTGAATCCACTAAAAATTTGTTATATATCATGATCAACAGCTGACTTTTTTCTCTCACAAGCATGGATTACCTTTACTAATGCACTTGCTATAGAATAATGAGAGTGTCAGATATGTCAGGCAGTATACTAGGTGCTAGGGGAATGGAAGTGAACAAAACAGAAGACAAGGTGCCTGTCCTCACCTATGTGGACTCTCATGAGAGAATGTGTATTAAAGAAATTCCTACAAAAGCATGAATTATAATCGATCTGCTTTGTAAATATGACTGATTAGTGTTTCCTGCACCAATGATGCATTTATAGAAATTATTTTTATTTTCCGGAAGACAGGGTTTATATCTTGTTGATCTCTGTCTTCTAGAAAACAACACAATGCCTTAGAATGGACCCTCGATTCATATTTGTTAAATCAAACCAGGCCTGCATATACACACATACTTACACACAGATACACCCATTTGAGCATTTTGTAGTAAAGAACAAACTCTCTTACTATTATCCTGTTATAAAGCTTGACACTGCAATAAATAAGAGTGACTATTACCGACTGTATAGCTTCACATTGTAAATAATGATTATTCAAAGAACATGCACTTCTGAAGAGAATGAGAAGAAGAAAAGAGTCAGGAATAATTTATAATTTCAAAGTTAAGGATCATTGAAATTTTAATGTACAATGTTCTGTCACTAGTGCTAAAGAGGATATGTCGATCGATAAAGACTCCTTAGGTCTAGGGTGTACCCAATGGCCAAGAGACAGAAGCCAGATTCAAACATGACAGTCTTTGTTTATGACATAATGGTTTGTAATAGTGCTCTTCTAAATCTTGGTGAGATCTTAAAAGGCTTTGCTTTCTTTGGAATTTTTCTCAAAGCGCTTCAGCTTCATTTATATGACACTAATAACTAATGCTTATTGTGTACATTTCAAGTAAGTTTGAATTCAGAAATCTATTCTAAAATGAGGCTACATGGTGATCTAATAGTCTTAAAAAGTGATCATAAAGGGTTATCATCAAATGTCACTCACTGCCTTCCTCATCTCTATCATTCTGAATTTACCAGAAGTCTACCAAAGAAATATGACTTGGGCTCTCTGCATCCCACTGGTCTTCTTGGTCACCTCTTCATTTCAGGTTGTTTCTCTTTCCTTTAAAGCAGGAACAGTCTCACAAGAGGCACAGTGTACACATAAACCTCCACCCCTTCCCCAGTAGAATTCTTTTTTTTTTTTTCCAGTAGGATTCTAAACCTTGAAAAGACTGTATTTCCCCCTCCGACTCTTGATATCATTTAAATGTGATTCAGACATGATTTCAGTTCATCTTATCAGTCTTGACTTCCAAAAACTAAGTCTAGGATTCAAGTGAGTAAATCTGTAATGCCTGCTTTGAAGACTCTCCCTTCCTTTAATGGACAAAAAGAAACTGAGATTTATCTCCAGTCCAGTTTCACACCCCTGAGCAAAGAAAGCCCCATAGTTACTGTGAACATATGGTGCAGGCCAGGAAATCCAGACAAAACAAGCACTGGTCATGAGGTCAGTCTACCTGGAAGGCTACTTCCTTTCTGACAGGACAGCCAGCAGAGAATGGTGGCAAATACGGGAAGATTCTCTCCTTCAGAATTGTAAAACTGAAAGCTCTTACTTATTTTCTACTTTTTGGAGTTCAAAGTGGTTTGAAAAGCTAGAGGTCACCTTTTGTTGCATATTGTTAGCTCTAGGGCCTAAAATGCTCCATAGAGTGAGTTGAATTCCTAATGATTCTATTGGGGAAAAGTTGCCTTGTCTGTCCCAATAGGCAGTTTGGCTTGTGTTACAAATAGTTTTCACAAACAAAGATAGATTGATACTTAGAAAAACAGTCAACCAAAAGTATGACAGGTAGCTAAAGCAACTTATTATCAAGAACTTTCCCGCTAAGCTTTTTTTTAAAAAAGATTTTATTTATTCATGAGAGACACACACAAAGAGAGAGAAAGAGAGGCAGAGACACAGGCAGAGGGAGAATCAGGCTCCAGGCAGGGAGCCCGACGTGGGACTCAGTCTGGGACTCCAGGATCACATCCTGAGCCAAAGGCAAACACTCAACCACTGAGCCACCCAGGCGTCCCTCCAAAAAGCTTTTTAAAAAAAAATGTGGCAAAATTTAAAATTTCTAGCTATGTTAAATATAACAACTAGGAAATAAAGTAACACTGCTCAGAAAACAAGAGATTGGTGTTTAAAGTGAGAGACTGAAAGACTAATGGATTTATAGTATCACATTTTTATTGCCTTTTTTATTAACCTCTTTATAGGGATCAACCACTTAAAATTTCTCTCTTAAGAGGCGGTTTGACAATAGCAGAAAAATATTAACTGCTAAATAATCCTTTTTTGGGGCTTTTCAAAAAGGTTGTTTTTAAGAAGTCAGCTTTTAGGTTGTCTTTCCTGTTGGATATGCTCAGTAAAATCCCTGAGGCTGAAGGAAGTCCAGGTCCTCTGGCCCCAGGAAGAAATGACTCTACATAAGAAAATTAACAACTACCATATTTTTATTGTCAGAATATTAAAATGGTTGTGAAGGCGCCTAAAAATTAGAATATTAAGTTTTTGTTTGTCCAACTAATAAAAATTTAATGCAAGGCTTTTTGCCTACAGGAAAAGATATTTGTTGGGTTTGGCTCTAAATTTAACATATTGATTTAATGGTCCATCTTTTCCAGTTAGATATTATATGAGTTCCCTCTTCCAACTGTTAATTTCTCACAGTAAAAGCTACATGAAATCTAACATGATGATATTCAATATTCCCAAAGGCTCATATTCTAGAAGCTGAATGAAAGAATAAATTTATTTATATGAAGGCTCTAGAAGAATATGGTAAAAAGGCTACTTGCCTCTTAGACCTAGAATGTGCCAAAAATCTAAATGAAAGGAAAGCTTGGAAAATATGAATCAATTCATTAAAGTACATCTGTTTCTGAAGATAATAGATTCTTTAGTTTAAAAACACAAAAACACACAGTAAAACGACCTCTAGCTTCAAAAGAAATAGTGAAAGGAGGTGATATACATTACATGATTGCAAAGGTCAAGTGATCTGTGTGGCTCTTGAAAAGTCACTATGAAGGAGATTCAAGCAATAGTAGCAGGGCCTTGTGGCATTAATCCTATAACTGGAATGGTCTTTCAAACTGCCCTTGCTTTGCAGATTCCTATGGATCCTGCAGACGTTGGCTCTAGCACCACTTGTTCAGGCAAGCCATCTCTGATCAACCCAACTGGCTCCCCAAAGCAGGGCCACCTTTATAGACAAACTGTTGTTTACTTGCAGTTGCTGTTATTAATAAGGAAGATGGCTTGGGCCAGTGGAGTCCCTTCCTGAGAAAACGATCTCAAAGACATTGAGAGTCCTGCTAAATGTTTTTCTTTTTTTTAAGATTTTACCTATTTATTCATGAGAGACACACAGAGAGAGGCAGAGACACAGGCAGAGGGAGGAGAAACTTGATCTTGTGGGACTTGATCTTGGGACTCCAGAATCATGCCCTGGGCCAAAGGCAGGCACTCAACTACTGAGCCACCCAGGCATCCCTGCTAAATGTATTTTTTAAAGTGATTGAAAGATCTGGAAAACAAGATATCGAAGCCCCACAATCAACTAGCATGGTGCCATCTGGTTATCAAAAGTTGTTTTGGTCATCAACTTTATCAGTAGGATGAAAAGGTAGACTAGGGAAGCTTGAAAGGAGCACAACTAGTTTAATAGTTGTTAAATTGGGAGGTTTTATGTATTAATCACAGATACTGAAAAATGAAAAATTGTGTAGAAAGGTCACAGGAATTTATCTAAAACCTTAGATTTAGTTGGAAAAAATAAGGAAGAAAGAAGAAAAAAAGCCTTACTTTTTAAAGTTAAACATTTCAAAGCTGAGAGACTCTGGAAGTTCTGAAGTAAAATGGGATTTAGGAATGCATGGATGATCTTTTGGGTGGCTCAGGTCCAAGGGAAAATCAAGGTTTATGGAACAACCACTGTGGGGATTTGTTTGTTTTTATTTGTTCTGTAATGGTTGATCCTATTTTCAGATGACCCATGTTAAAAACTTAATAGACTAATGATTTAGGGACCAAAAAGATGGCTACACAGACATAAATTTAAATTGTTTTGGCAAAACCAAAATAAATATCCATTCAACAAAGAGAAATTGGTAGAAAGATAGGTCAGTTCATCTACTCCATGTCCTTAAATTCAAACAGAGTCCATGTTTGGATTATTGTGGGAAAAGAACTAGGATTTAAGAAAATGAGAAGGAAAAAGCCATACCAAGTGATTAACCCTGGTCTTTCCCCTCTGGAAGCTGAGAGAGGGACAAATTATCCTTGAAGATAACCTATTTCAGGAGAACCGTTTCTCAAGGATAGATGCAGTGTCTTTGAGAACTTTGTATTCCCAGCACCTACCATAGTGCCTGGCAGCTTCATTCATTCATTCATCTTTTTTAAGATTTAATTATTTATTTGAGGGGAGTGCAGAAGGAGAGAGAGAGAATCTTGAACAAGACTCTCTACTGAGTGTGGAACCCAATGCAGGCCTTGATCCTGGGACCCCAAGATCATGACCTGAGCTGAAATCAAGAGTTGGTCACTTAACTGACTGAGCCACCCAGGCGCCCCTTATTCAGTCTTTCTACAAGTCCTAGGGTGGCTTAAAGCTGCAAGGTATTGAGCTCACCAGTGTGGATATACCAGTGAGTAAGCCAGACATAACCTTGTCTTATGAGCCTTATACTACAGTGGAGAGACAGATAGTCAATAATGATAACCATTTAATCACAATTGTCATAGGTATGATGAAGGAGAAGTTTAGGACACTGACATATGCTGAGATACTTGAGCTACTGGGGGTTTAAGAAGGGATGCCTCCGTGGAAATATGAAGTATAGGTAGGGATAGTTATCTAGGTAAAGTTGGAAGCTAGGGCCAGGAGAACATTCCAGGCAAAATGAAAGGCCTGCAATATGATGGTTTTTTGTTCCCCCCTTTAAAATGTGTCAATTTGCCCTCCATCACTTGCTTCTGTTTACTTTGAATAAGGTTAGATCCGATATTTTTCTATCTCTGGAGACACAGGGTAGCCCAAGCTGGTCCAGATTCCAAGACAAAGAGGGCAACAAGTTACACATTCTTAGGCTGAAATGTCAAAGGTGCCAATACTCACCAAGAGTCTTTTTCTAATTTTCTAAAAATTTACCCAAAGTAACCTTTTTTATAGAAGCAGGTAGCTTATCAGCTTCACCTTGTACTGTGCTGCTAAGCTGTCTTCTAAAACCCATGAACTGCCTCCACCGAATCTCCTGAATCGTTCTCCACACAATGCCTTTACTCTCTTGTTAATTGTCTAAAGATGCCCTAAAGTTCTGGCTGCATTAGCCATGTTTGATACTGAACTCACAAAATTCTCACCACGAATAGTGAACATTGTTCACAAATCTCTGTAGAACAGTCATGACCAGTGAGAGGCTTGCTGGGTAATTTTCTGGGACTGAACACAGGTGGCATCTATGAGGGTCAAGGGCTGTACTTCTCTCTTTCATTTGTCCAAACATGTGCCAGCCTGGAGCGAAGCGACCTAGCTCAAAATTCATCTAGATTCCTCCTATGTGTAACTCAGAGCTGACTTATGAGTTTCACATAGGAAATCCAGTCTTTGGCCAGAGAATAGTCTCCTTTGGTTTATTTTTAAAAATTGTCTCCCTTTCTTCTTTCGCTTGACTATATCCCCCTTCTTTTCTTTCTTCCCCTTTCCATCTTTCCTCCTTCTCTCCCTCTCTTAACATTTGTTATCCAACAACTATGTGTCAAGAACTGAGTATAAAAGATAAATAAGAAGCTATAGTCAAATATGTGGGCAACAGATTTGTCAAATAAGGAGACTCAAAATGTGTCATCTTTTCTCTTTGCTCCTAAGTTTTTTGCATGAATTCCAAACCAAAGGGTTTGTCAGCCAGACCAGCATTGGGAAAGATGCATATCATTTAGCCATTTAACTCCTGCAGGTAGTTTGCCAAAGACTTGCCAGAGAAGGACAGAGATATAAAACCAGACAGGAGATTGCCCTGGGATGAAGTAAAAATGAAAACAGAAATGAGGGATCCCTGGGTGGCGCAGCGGTTTGGCGCCTGCCTTTGGCCCAGGGCGTGATCCCGGAGACCCGGGATTGAATCCCACATCAGGCTCCCGGTGCATGGAGCCTGCTTCTCCCTCTGCCTGTGTCTCTGCCTCCCTCTCTCTCTCTCTGTAACTATAATAAATAAATAAAAATTAAAAAAAAAAAAAGAAAACAGAAATGAACAGGTGCCTTAACTTTCACAATCTGAACTTAGAATAAACTGGGCCAGATTTTTTGAGAAATCCCTTGCTATACAAATTCTTGCAACTTGCTTTCAAAACCCAAGACCCAAATAAATTTGGATAAGGAGATAATATTTGTTCTATATTTTCATCCATCATGTCTTCTTTTAAAGATTTATTTATTTAGAGAAAGTGCATATGAGTGGCAGGAGGGGCAGACTCCCACTAAGGGGGGAGCCTTGATGCAGGGCTCCATTCTAGGACCCTGAGATCATGACCTGAGCCAAAATCAAGAGTCAGATGCTCAGCTGACTAAGCCACCCAGGTGCTCCATCATGTCTTTTCACAATCAAGATATAATTGACATATAACAACTATTAGTTTTAGTTGTATATGATTTGATGTACATGTATATATTGTGAAATGATTACCCAAATAAGTTGAGTTAATACCCCACCAACCCACATGTAGTTACGATTTTTTTTCTTATCATGAGGACTTGTAAGATGGGCTTTTTTTTTTTTTTTTTTTTAAGATGGGCTCTTTTAGCAAGTTTCAAATATACAATACAGTACTGTTATCTATAGCTGCCATGCTATATATTACATCCCCAAGACTTAATTGTTTTACAACTGGAAGTTTGTTCCTTTTGACCTCCTTCACCCATTTTGCCTACTCCTGCCTCTGGTAAGCACTCTTCTCTGTTTCCATAAATTTTGTTTTTGTTTTTTTTTTTTTAGATTCCACTTGTAAGTGAAATTACATAGCATTTGTTTTGGTCTGGCTTATTTCACTTGAGCATAATGCCCTCAAGATCTATGCACATTCATAAATGGCAGGATTTCCTTCTTTTTATGGCTGAATAGTATTCAATTGTGTATGTGGTGTGTGTGTGTGTGTGTGTGTGTGTGTATATATATATATATATATATACCATTGTGTGTGTCTGTGTGTGCTTTATCCACTGATCCATCAATAGACACTTAGGTTGTTTCCGTGTTTTGGCTATTGTAAATAATGCTGCAATGCATGTGTGGGTGTAGGTATCTTTTTGAGTTAGTATTTTTGTTTCCTTCAGATAAATCACAGAAGTGGAATTGCTGGATTGTATGGTAGTTCTATTTTTAATTTTTTCAGGAACTTAATACTGTTTTCCATAGTGCTGACATCAATTTATATTCTACTAATAGTGTACAAGGGTTCCCTTTTCTGTACATCCTCTCCAACGTTTGTTATTTCTTGTTGTTTTGATAATGACTGTTCTAACAAGTAGTTGATATATAACAAGAAGTGATATCTCGTGGTTTTGGTCTGCATTTCCCTGATGATTAGTGATGTTGAGCACCTTTTCATATACCATATGTATGTTTTCTTTGAATAAAGAGCTATTCAGATCCTCTGCCCATTGTTAATAGGACCACTTTTTTCCTATTGAATTATATGAGTTCTTCACATATTTTGGATATCAACCTCTTATCAGATATATGTTTTGCAAATATTTTATCCTATCCCATAGGTTGTCTTTTCATTTTGTTGAAGGTTTCCTTTCCATTATAGAAGGTTTTTAGTTTGTGTAGTCTCCACTTGTTTATTTTTGCTTTTGTTGCCTTTGCTTTTGATGTTCAATCCAAAAAGTCATTGCCAAGACTGATGTCAAGGAGCCTATCCTCTACGTTTCTTCTAGGAATTTTATGGTTTTAGGTCTTATATTCAAGTTTTTCCCTCATTTTGAATTTACTTTTGTGTGTGGCATAAGGTAGGGGTCAGTTTCATTCTTTTGCAGGTAGCTGTCCAGTTTTCCCAACACCACTTATTGAAGAGACCATCTTTTCCCCACAGTACATTCATCCATTATTTCTTAAACTGGCATTACTTTTTTCCTCTGGTGAGAAGGTCCATAGCTCTTTCCTAATCCTCAATAGGATTTGTAATTCCCCCACATACTTAACTACTATACCAACAGTACCTCAGCCATGGTGGCTACAGAAAAGCAGAAAAGATCTGAGTAAAGAAAGCCGCTGTGGGAATTAAACTAGAAAAGAAGTAGGAACATGAATGAGTCAGCATGAGGGTATAACAGCTTTAAAGGCATCAACTTCAAAGAGAAAATGAAATGATTTGGGTTGCCCTAGTAACACCAAGATAAAATGTGGAAGTGAAAATGCAAAATTTAACATTAAGAAAACCTCCTTCAGTACTGAGGTCTCTCACTCATGGAATGGGCTTTCCCATGGCAACAAGCAAACAACAGGTAAACAGATTAGAGAAAGAGAATATCCAAGGGACTAAAATCATATAATAAAGATTAAGCTAATCTAATAAACATTCTGTACCTTTCTTTTCTTTACCTCCTAGAATTAAACAGGGGGAGCCCAAAGGCATACAGGGATCAAATGAAGACTTTCTTTGTGACGTGTGGTCTTAAATAACTTTAGAAGTTCAGCTTTATGTATTATTTCCAACCTACTCATTTTCCCCCAAATAGCATGGAACCTTCACACCTTCTAGAGCTCTGGTTTTATTATAGGAAAAGACAAAAGAAACAAACATAAAGAATAGGTTACATTTTTCATACCCAATCTCTACTTTTTTGGAGGTGATATGGCCCTGGTGATTAAGGCAAGGACAGTCACATTAATGTAGTACTAGAGTTTTAAAGTATTATTCTAGAATTACGTGATTGAGGGTACAGCGCTCAAGTCAAAGTGCTGCCGCTTGTGAACTGGGTGACAATGAGCAGGTTTTACCTAATCTGTTTCCTCTTCTTTAAAATGGAGAAAAGGATTAGAATTTTCCCTCACAGGACTACTGGGAGAAATGTGTAAGAGATAACTGTAGCAAACACTAATTGCAGTTCTCCAGCACTCAATCTACAAGTTACCATCAATAAAGCTAACAATCAAGTTTGATAACTATAATAGGGAGTTTGCTATTAAGAATAAGAATTCCTTGGTGTTTGGAGCCTTCGGTTCTAACTTGGGGTATCACACTAAAAAATAATTCTTTATAAAAACAGAAGAAACAAACTTTGAGTAAGTTTTGTTAAATGGAAAAGTGTAACAATAAGGAACGGTTAATATTATTGTGTCTATTAATTACCAGGCATTAAACATGTTATCTGTGGAGCTTCCACATTAGACCCATGAAGTAGTATTATCTTTGCTCTACAGAAGAGGAAGTGTGCAAAGAGAGATTAAATAATTTCTCCAAAGTTTCAAAGAATGTGAACGGCATAGCCAAACTTCCCAGTCAGGTCTGTCAAATTCCAATGCCCAAGCTCATTCCACTTTATTAGAGAAATTATTTCAGTTTCTAACAATTTCCTTTACGGGAAATTCAGCCCTGTCATCCACTGGAACAATGCCTGTTTGAGGAGTTAGCTATCTGAGGACTGGATTCAGGGCATTCATATTTGCAATGTGCACACTCTAGTCTAAAATCTGGCACTGAGAGAGAAATCCAGTGTGAGGTAATTTCTTAAAGGTTATAAAGGACTCAGCTTCTCTCCATAAAGGAGTAACTGGTATGAGACTTACTATTCTATCATAAATAGCGAGAAAAACGGAATTCTACCAGAGCCACAGAAAGTCTTTAATGTCATGCTTCTGGTTATACTACTTTTCATCTGACCCTAAACCCTGGGTTGGAGAATGCCATGCTCAAATTTCATACTGTTCCAATCTCTTTTTGGGGGAATCTCCGTGTGATTTCCAGGAACTCAGAGCAGCAAAACAGAAAGAACCTTCTGTACTGAAAACTTGAATACTGGGAAATGTATACCAAATTAAAATAGAAGGACAGCGACTACTGACTTCCTTTTCATTGTTCTTTTTCAAATTAATTTGTCCAACACACTTTAACTATTAACCATCTCTTGGCCCTAGAGAATTATCAGAATTTCCCTTCCCTGATGCTCCAGCAAAGCGTTTTGTTTTATTGAGGATATGTCCACAAAGAGGATTGATTTTTCGACAAAATGGTTCAAATGTTCACTGCCTTTTTAAAATCATGACTCTGCATTTCTGGCTTCCACATCCAGGTCCGCAAAACATACTTGAGGTAGGGGTGCCTGGGTGGCACAGCCAGTGAAGAGTTCAACTCTTCATTTGGGCTCAGGGTCATGATCTCAGGGTCACGAGATCGAGCCCAGTGTCAGGTTCCACGCTCAGTGTGGAGTCTGCTCAAGACTATCTCTTCCTTTCCCTCCTGCCCCCAGCTCTCTTTCAGAAAAATAAATAAATCTTAAAAAGAAAAAAGAAATTTCAGGTGAACTTCATGTGAATATTCTCATGAGACTCTTTCCAATCCTGGGGCTATAGCCTTAGTAGTACCAGATAATTTTTGATGTTAAGACACATCCAAATATAGTGGACCACTCTGAAGTTGTAGCTCTTTTAGGGATGTGGTTTCACATCAACTGAGTTCCAGGGCTCATATTCCCTTAGCTTCCATTTTCTTCACACCATCAAGGAGTGCCCTGCAAATACTTCTATTTACTGTTCTACTTTCTACTTTATCTCAATTGCTTTGTCCCAAGTCTCCAAGTTTCCACCTTTTCTAGTTTTCCCCAATATAAGTAATCCTGATTGATCTAATGGATCAGATGTGGGGTTTCAGAGAGAGGGAGATGACGCCAAGATTTTTGACTTGTGAAAGAGAATGGATGGGATTGCCATTTACTAAAGGGACAGGGAAGCCACAGGAAGAGGGGGTTTGGTTAGAGACCTGATAAATCTGAGCCACCTATCAGACCTCCAAGGGGATGAGATCCATTCACAGCTGGATACACCAAGTTGGAGCTAGGAAGATCTGGGCAGGAGATAAAAATGTGGGAGTCATCACCCTACAGGAAGTGGGTAAAGCCATGGGGCAGGATGAAGTCACTTAGGAAGTACATAGAAGAAAACTGCCTAAGGACTTCCTGTAGCAAGGAGCATTTTCCCACCAGATGCGGGACTGAGTCACTCTCTTACTTCCTTAGGTTTCTGTGCAAATGTCATATTATTGGATGCTTTCTCTGGTTACCCTATTTATTTTTTATAGATTTATTTATTTATTTGAGAGAGAGAGCAAGTACAATTGAGGAGAGGGGCAGAGGGAGAGAATCCTGAAGGCGACTCCAAGCTGAGTGCAGGGCCTGACGCAGGGCTCAACCCTGAGATCGTGACCTGAGCCAAAATCAAGAGTTAGCCACTTTACTTACTGAGCCACCCAGGCGCCCCTCTCGTCACGCTATTCAAAATATTAATACTACCTTGCTAAGACCAGTAGCACACCAGCCCAGCATTCCCGTTGTCATTCTAAGTTACTTTTCTCAGCAGCATTCTTTGTCAGATGTATTACATATGTATTCACTGTTTACTTGCGTTACTGTCTGTCTCCTGAGTTATAAACTCAGACCCATAAGAAACAGAAACTTTGTTTTGTTCACTCCTGTCTCCCAGTGTGCAAAACAGTGCCTGGAACATAAAAAGTACTCAATAAATAGTGGCTGAACGAAAGACAAGTGTATACTTATTCTGAAATTCCCCCAATTGTTACAAATGTGTAACAGAAATATTACCGTGAATACCAGAATTTAGAGTTAAGGGCGCTTAGTTTTGGGGAAGAGAACCACCCGATTTCTTCTGCAAAACTCTGCATTTTCTCATGCTACCTGCACTCTGCCTATGGGCGAAGGGGCTGCAAAGAGGACATCAAAGGCCACCTGAGAGATGTGTGAGTAGGTTGACAAGGAAAATCTTTTTTTGCCTTGTTCAAGGAGTTGGGAGAAGGAAGACAGGCATGGGAAAAGAGGTGTTCTTGGCCTGAGTTACCTTGAACCTTGGGTTCCTTTATAAAAATATCAGTAGGATTATGTTCTTTCCTCTACTCCCATTGCCTGCCTAAGCTACCCACCAGGGACCTACCACCGAATCAGGTAAAGGTCACAAGAAAGAAGAACAGGTGTTTACTAAGCAACAGCAGAGCAACAGTGATCACTGGATAGCTGGGGTCAACATACTCAGGGGCAAATGGCCAGCAATGCACAAGTGCGGGAAAAGGTGGGTAGTTATGGTGGATCCCAAGTAGACCAAATCAGCAATACTGTTGTTCTTTAAAAATACAACAGGATACTGAATTTAGGGTATTAAAGAGCCATAAAGTTAATCTTTTTCTATAACTAGAATTCTTTGGGTCCCTTACTGGAGTTTGAGACTCTTTAAAGAGCAATGTGGAAAGACGTCAGATGCTTATTTAAGAGCAACAAATTCTACCTTCAAAAATCTATCCAGATTCAACTGCTTCTGATTCATCTGTATTGCTATCACCCGGGTTCAAGGCATCATTATCTTTCAACTAGATATTGCAATAGTCTCAGAACTGATCTCCCTTCTTCTACCACTGGCCCATACAGATGAGTGTCAATGGAGCAGCCGGATGATACCGCTATAATACTGCAATCCTCTGCTCAAAACCCTCTTAGGAACTCATTTCACTTAGGGAAAAAGCCAAAATCTTTACAAAAATCCTACGAGGCCCCCATGCAATCTATAACCCTCCCACCTCTAATACCAGTATCCTAGCTCTCTCCTTCACTCTTGCTTTGATCCAGCAGCACTGGTCCTTCTGGAAGGTTCTTGAACATTCCAGGTTCACTTCCCCCTCAGGGTCTTTGCATTTGCAGTGCCTTCCTCCTGGATTTCTCCTGGAATTCTCCTCTTTGTGATACCTGCCTGGCTCAATCCCTTGCTTTCTTCAGGCCTTGCTGAAACTTACCCAGATTCCAACCAGTTTTCACCAACTCTGTCACCACCGCTCTGGTTCAAGTCTTCACCAGCTCTTGCTTGGCTAACATGGCAAAGCCGATTTAATATCACAACCCAGCTCCAGCTCCAGCACTTCTTGCCTCCTGCCCTGCCTTATTTTTCTTTATGGCATCTAGCACCTTCGAACATCCCACATATTTTACTTCTATATTTCTCTTCAGTTTCCTCCCACCTGAATGTAAGTCCCACGAGGGCAGGAATTTGGACACTACTCTGTCTGTAATGTCTAGGAGAGTGTCCGGCCCATATTTGTCATTCAATAGATATTTGCTGAATGAAACAGTTGTGAAACAGAACCTCTACACAAAGGTTACATAGAGTGAGAGAAGCAAAAGGAATATAGAAGCCAAACAGATGAGTGAAGCACCTGTAAATATACAGACAGACTAAAGTACAGACACAAAATGCTTCAACTTTGTGTATAAAAACAGACTTCAAGCTGCTACATGAGAAGTTTATGGTTGACAGAAAGAACGTGTTATTGAATGATTGAATAGAAGGCTCTAGAACAAAACCTGCCAGTGAGTGGGTCATGCCTTCGAAATGTGAAAAATAGGCAAGATTCTCTTTCTGGAGGCTGAGTGCCAGATGAGAGAGCCCTCTGCTGCTCCACTCAGGGCCTAAGAGAAGTCTTTCCCAGGGAGACAACGTCACTTACCAAAACAGCAGAAAGTGGCATGTGTTTCCAAAGGCAAAACACACGGACTGATAAGAAATTAAGAACTGTCAACTGGAAAACCTGTTGACAGAATCTGGGCTGAGCCAGTCTTCGGAAGCTTATTAGAACATCTTGGAGAAAACAAAACCCAGGGTAGGTAGCATAGTGGCTCTTCACGTTGGCTGCGCATGGGAATCAGCTGAAGGAAGGTTTAAAAATACTAAGGCTTCGGTCCAATTAAGTCAATATATCTGGGGTGGGACCTGGGCAGGAGGTTTGCTCGGGTGATTCTAACACGCAGCTGACATTGAAACCTATTTCCCTAGAAACATCTTAATCCCTCTTCTTGAGATAAAACGTAAACCCAAGCCATTAGATGAAATCCGAGGGAAAAGCCAGAGCTGTATCTGGGTCTATCAAAGCAGATTCACTTACTTAAAATGACTTCAGCAGTCTCTGAATTTATATTTTATAGCTATAAGGAATAGGTTAATCACATCTTTAGTCACTATGTACCTCAGACCCTCTCTTTCCCCAGACCACCACACCAAGACAGGCTCTCCATGCGACCCCCTTCCCACGGGAAACACATGCTGCTGGATGACATCTGCAAGGGTCTTAGGCCGTGACTGCAGTCTTCTACCTTGGAAGCCTGTGGCTCAGTATTTTCTTTCTTTCTTTTCTTTTTTTTTTTTTTTAGTATTTTCATACGTAGTCCAGGATCAACACTTTCCCTACCTGCTCTGTTCTCTCCTTCACTCCCCTCCCTGGGTTATTTATACACCCATCCATCTCCCCTCCCACACTGTAAATCCTGCAAGGGCAGAGTGTTGCTTATTTTTTCACTCCTAGCCTCTGACCTAGTTGTCTGAGCAGTAATGGTTGTACATGGACAAGAAGCCTCACAGGGACAACAATGATTTACCCCTCCAGAACATTCTCTGAAGGTAGAGGATGCTTTTATTTTATTTTTTTTAATTTTTTTAAATTTTTATTTATTTATGATAGTCACAGAGAGAGAGAGAGAGAGAGAGAGGCAGAGACATAGGCAGAGGGAGAAGCAGGCTCCATGCACCGGGAGCCCGACGTGGGATTCGATCCCGGGTCTCCAGGATCGTGCCCCGGGCCAAAGGCAGGCACTAAACCGCTGCGCCACCCAGGGATCCCAGAGGATGCTTTTAAACAGTAGACCTGTAATATATTTTTATTTTACAGGCATTTTATTTTAGAAAGACAGTGAGTATTGATCTTACCTAGCAAAGACCTCTTTAAGTATAAAGGAAAATACTACCCCCCACACAGCATTAGCTAAGGTTTACCGTGCGCCTAGACAGTGTGTGGCACTTGACACGTAACGTATTGCTTCACCCCCAAACACCCCGAGGCTGCAGGTACTGTTAGCTCACTCTTACAGAAGAAACCGAGTCTGTGGATGGTTAAATGTCCTGCCTGGCATTACGCAATGATAGGCAGAGAAGCCTGAATGCAACACGGGGTATCCGTTTTTAGAGCCGGCTATTCTAAGTCACCAAACCTAACATTCTACAGACAATAGAAACAACAGAATTGAACACTGAATTCCTTCTAGATTTAATTTAGGAAATAGTTAGCAGGAAAGGGTGTTTTTCCTCTACAGAAAAATCTCTTGGAAAATGGGAGTGATGTTACTTAAAATTTCCTGTTAGCTTACATTATAATATCAGAGATGCTTTCTTTTACATTTATATTCTACTCAGGGTATAATGTCTACTCTGTGTGTGTGTGTGTGTGTGTGTGTGTGTGTGTGTATTATATCGGTGTGTGTTTTCTTTTAAATGTCTGTTTTTCCATTGGTAGTGCCTCCTAACACTCTGGCTTTAAATCTCTTAGCTCTTCAGTCTCTTGGTCAAACAATAACTAGGCTTGAATCTACTTCACCCAATAGCTAAATGAGAGTATGGATAGTCCATGTGCCTGTTAGAAAAATTTTCAGCATACTGTACCTCCATATTTTTAACAAACATAGTTTATCAATTGATAATGAAAAATAATATACAGATTCAATTTTTATATCAACTGCTTAGTTTTAGAAAGACAAAGAAGGGGCTTCTGGGTGGTTCAGTCAGTTGAGTGTCTGACTCTCGATTTCTGCTCAGGTCATGATCTCAGTCATGAGATCAAGCCATGCTGAATGTGGAGTCTGCTTGAGAGTCTCGCTCTTCTTCTCCCTCTGCCTCTCCCCCAACTCATGCTATAAATAAATAAATAAATTAATTAATTAATTAATTTAAAAATCTTTTAAAAAAGAAAGGCAATGAAAATTTCTTTAATCCTGTTCATAGGTGATTCTAATATAAAAACTGATGGTGGGCAGCCCCGGTGGCTCAGCGGTTTAGCGCCGCCTTCAGCCCAGGGTGTGAGCCTGGAGATCTGAGATCGAGTCCCACATGGGCCTCCCTGCATGGAGCCTGCTTCTCCCTCTGCCTGTGTGTCTCTGCCTCTCTCTCCCTCTCTGTGTCTGTTATGAATAAATAAATTAATAAAATCTTTTTTTTTTAAAGCGATGGTGTTTAGGTAAAATCTTTTTCAAAGTAAGGACATAGCTATTTTTAAAATACTGTGTTTCTCTACTTTCCCCACTTCCACTAAATACATGTCTTAGTTGGAGTACAAGATGTTGAGAGATGGAGAATGACTATTTTAAAATGTTACGGAGGTTACAAATTTTCTAACTCCTTTTCAGATTATATTCCAAAAACAAATATATTTTACACCAGGCTTCACTCCAGGTTTCCAAGCAAACACACCCAAATAGATTAATTAATATATCAGAGCCTTAGACTGTTTTCAAATGCTATGCTTATACTGCTTGTGATGTCATGTGAATAATTTTGATTCAGTTTGTATATGTCAACAGGAAGGGGTCTGGCAGGAACATAAAAATTCTAAGCAAACTAATTCTGAGACTCAAGCAATTCCATTACCAGAAATGTTAGTTAAACCAAACAGTTGTGTGGCCAAAGAACATCAAGGAACACCACTGTTTTCAAGATTTGTGGTTTCCTCATATAAGGGACCTACTATTCTGCTGGTATTTGGATGTGGCACAAGGGGGGCTTTTGGAAAGCATGGTATATTTCTATTTAAAAAAAAAATCTCAGTACAGCTGAGGAAATGTAAAGATGCTCACAAACACTCACATTCCTGAGATTCTCTATAAATGTGTTTGCTGCTTAACACTGATAATACACCCTGCTTCACCTACACCATTTTTGATTTTGTGTATAAAATACTCTATTGTGATATGGTCCCTTGTATGTGGCTCCAGTTTTGACCAAAAATTCTCTTTTCTTCAACGGCAGAACAGATCTCCTGAAAATTTCTTCAGAGGCACACTGTCATCATATTAAGCATACATCTAAATCATAGTGGCCACTCCTTACTGAGCCCACTACCATCCTCAGGTGGACCTACAAAAACAGGCTATGCTTCTACTTAGAACACTAACATGATTTCAATAGCATTTTAATAATAAAATTTAAAGATAGTTTGTGAAAATTTCCTTCTCTATGAAGTGATTACAGTTGTTGTGTACCTCTTGGGTGATATAAAGTCCTTAGTTCATAACAATATATGCCCACAATAAAACTAATAAAAATATTCCTGTTATTACCTTGTATGTATATATTACTTCACTGAACATCTACATTCCCAGAATGGTAGGTTTACTCATAAACAGCCACACTCATCTAAAAAATAAAAAGCCATCCCTACTTGCCATTTTGTTCAACATAATGTAGTGGTTACAAGGCAAATTTTACAGCTAGAAAGACCTGGGTTTGAAATCTAGCTCTGTACCAACCTCTTTAAATTATGCACACTTCAAAAAGTGCCTGGCAGTAAATATGACAATTATCTACCTCATTATCTAATTAAGAAAATATTAGCTAGGCTTCTTCTCTCTTGGGAAGATTCTGGATCCTCAAAAATCCTATTTACTGTACTTACTGTTCACAGAAAGTGTCTAAAAAGTAGCCCAAGATTGTGGTGTTTGATAATTTTTTTTTTCCAAGATAGGCCAGTTTCCTCAAATCAATCATCTCTAATTCCATGTGTTAGCTGTCCTTGTTACATGGGTATATTGAAACAAAACCCCATGAAAATGCCAACCTCCCCCAATTCTTAAACTAGGTATCTGCAAATCCAGAGGCCTCCAACGTGCAAATCTGCTAGATACCCCACAGATTATGTGGCTCCTGGGGCTTACTCAGCACCTAGCATCTCTGGAGTATGACCCACAGTTTTAGGCAACTCTTGAGTTTAAGGAAATCTTAATGATAATGATAAAGTAATGATAAGGTTAACTGAGCAGTTGAAAACAAGCCCTTTACTACCCCCACACCTTTAGGCAGGCAGGCCTGCTGGTACGAAGAACACAACTTTGGAAAGGCTGTTCCTCTGACTGCTGCCACCTACAAACACAGCTGCCTTTCTGGGGTCTACGGGAAGGTCAGCAGTGCCTGTACCTAGGCTCCTTGGGCCTTCAGCTAGAAGATGGCAATACCACGGTGGGAGAGAAGATCACTAATTATCTCCCAACAGCCAGTCTCTCCTTTTTAAAGGATAATAGGCAAGTACATGTTCCAGCCTCCTTGTAGGCAGTGGTGACTGTGTGACTTAGTCCTAGCCAGTGAAATATAAGAATATAGTCAACTCTGAGCTGTGCCCTTAAAGGCAAGGCATTTGCCCTCAACATATCCTCCTCCCCACTTGTGATTTGGGATGAAGGCTTAGTACTCACCATCTTCAATCAGATCATTGAGGATGGTAGAGCATCAAGACAGGAGGTTGAACCCTTTAGATCACAAACACACAAGATTAACATTCCGACTAGTATGAGAGAGAAAGGAAGAACGTCCTTTCTTGTTTTAGTCAGTAGTAGGAATGGAGAAAGGAGACTCTGACAGCATTTGCACTCGTAACTGAACTCTTTAGTTGCATGTGGCAGTGCTCGCCTGGAGGAGGTACTGCATGCCAGATGGGGAGCATGAGGATCTGTAGGATACACATGACATACTTTACAGGCACATTGACTTTACTCAAAGATTTTGATTAAAAGAAAGTGTTATATTGAAACAAACCAGACTTTAGTTTAATGTGCTTTTAAAGTTAAAATACAAGTTATTAAATGAAATTTGGTGCTTCGCACGGAGTGTTTCTAGCTCTACCCCAGATTCTGAAATAAGCTGAAATTCTCAAAGTCTGATTTATGAAAATCTCTTCTATCCTGTGGGAGGTTCTGATAGAAAGTCTGAAGAGCATTAGTGGTAGAAAGAACAGACTGGAAGTTCAAGGTTTGAGACCAAACTCCACCTCTGAGTATACTATATTAGACAAGTCCTACTGCCCCGATGCTTTTACATTAATAAAAGAAGAGTCATGCACCTATTTGTCCAGTCAATACACATACTGTTGGATTGCATGGGGGATAAAGATGAGGTAGACATGATCTTGAAAAGCAATGAGAAAAAAAGAAAAGAAAAAGAAAAAGGCAATGAGATGCTAGGTATTGTAATTCTGAACAATGATGTCTAAATGGAAGCCTTCCCAAAAAGGTTGCTTACCATCTTAATCTACTGTGAAGCTCTTCAGTGGATAAATTCTACAATGCACATGGTACTCCTAAACAGCTTTCTATTCTTCATTATTAAATATGAAAACACTATTACATATTACCAGCCATTTGGGGAATACTTCCAACCTGAAAGACAGATATAAACATATAACCAAGAGTGGATGAACATACAGAAACACCCAAAGCAGGAGAAACACACAAAGCAAACTGCTACAGATCCATTTTAAATTAATAATTAATATCCTCAGAGTGCTAGCAGAAGATATTGTGTCCATAAAATAAACATACTAGAAAACACTCAGAAATTAAAAATAAGATAATAAAAAAGTCAATATAAGGGTTAGATTATAATGCTGAGGAAATTCACCTGAAAGTCAAACAAAAAGGCAAAGGGGAAGAAAAAAATAGTTATATAGATTCCAGCTCTGATAGCTGAAATACAGAAATCTCATAGAGTAAAAAGATAAAATGAATGAAGCAACCAGCAGGGAAATATTTCAGGAAAATTTTCCCAAACTGCAGGATAGGAGACTGAATATTCAAAGAGTCTGACCAACGTGTCCAGTGCAATGAATGAATAAAAATACCTCTGCCACCATGAGGTTTCAGGACTCAGGGTTCAAGAGGCGATCCTAAAAGCATCTGTGGGAGAGGAGCTTAGAGGATATATACAAAGGAACAAAACTCAGACCAGCATTAGACTTTTCAGTGACAATACTGAATACCGGAAGATAATGGCTAAAAAGAAAACCTTTAGAATTCTTAGTGAAAGTGAATGTTAATTCAGAGTTAAATATCAAGCCAAACTAACTTTCAAGTCTGAGAGTGGAATAAATAATAGATTTTAGACACTGAAAGGCTCAGAAAACTTACTTTCATGCATTTTTTTCTTTAAAAAGTTTGGAGGGATGTAAAAGCAATTAAAAAATCCTTCTCCTGAGATGCCTGGGTGGCTCAGTGGTTGAGCGTCTGCCTTTGGCTCAGGGCGTGATCCCGGGGTCCTGGGATCAATCCTGCATTGAGCTCCCTGCATGGAGCCTGCTTCCCCCTCTGCCTATGTCTCTGCCTCTGTGTGTGTGTGTCTCTCATGAATAAATAAAAAATCTTTTAAAAAATCCTTCTAAATCTCAGCCTTAAATATCCAGCTGCACACTTGACATTTATAATTGGATATTTAATTAGGCATTTCTAAATTAGTTAAGTCCAAATCAGAATTCTTCATTTCACCCCCAAATCTGCTCTTCCCACAATATTCCACATTTCAATTCTTCTGATTCAAAACCTGGAGTTTTCCTTTATTTTCTCACATCCAGGTCTATTCTGTCCACAAAGCCTATTAGGGTCAGCCTTTACAATATCCCCAGATCAGGACCATTTCTCATCACATCTACGGCTACAACCCAAGCCACCAGTGCATCTCCTGTGCTTTATTGCAACAGCTTCCTAACTAGTCTCCAGGCTTCCAAGCTTGCCTCCAAAGCCTAATCTCGTCTCTGCCTCTGTCTCTTAAAGTGTGCCTTTTCGGGGGATCAGTGAGGTCAATACTACACATTATTTGCATTTTTAATTCTCATTTTCTTGTGAGTATACGGTGGAGTTTTCTAGAAGCTGCATGACATGTGATAATGAACAGGGTGAACAGACCCTAAGGAAACTGTAAAACTGTAAACAATGTCATTTTCTTTTTTGGAGGAAAATATAGCTATTTTCATTAAAATATGTTATCTATGTTAATATGTAGTGGCTTTATCATTGTTATTTTAAAATATATACTTAGTTTTAAATTTCTCATATGGTAAATATCTAAAGATATAAGACATACAAAGATCTTTTGGGATCTTCAATAATTTTTTGAGAGTGAAAGGCCCTGAGGCAAAAAAAAAAAAAAAAATTGGTTGAGGGCTTCTCTACACTGCGGCCAGACTGATCCTTTTAAAAGTCAAATCAGATTTTGACCCTCATTTGTTCACAATCCTCTAACAGCTTCTCAGCTCACTCAGAGTAGAAGTGGAGAAAAATAAAATCTTTTTAAAAGGCAGGGGGTGCCTGCTAGCTCAGTTGGTAGGGCATATGACTCTTGATCTCCAGGTTGTGAGTTTGAGCCCCAGGCTGAGTATAGAGATTACCTAAAAATAAATTTTTTTTAAAAAAAGAGGGGGAGGACAAGACACTTCCGTGAACCTACAACACCCTCTCTTAATAACTGCTATTCCCCTCTTGCTCTGTGCCCTTCCCTCACCCTGGCCTTCTTGCTGTTCCTCCATCATGCCAAGAACATACCTTTATAGTTGCTGTTCCCTCTGACCAGATTGCTCTTTCCTCAGATATGGATGGCTCCCCCCACCTGAGTCCAGGTCTTTGCCTTCTAAGCCATAATTTTAAATGGTTCCCTTTCCAGATATTTAAAATACTTGCAAATATTTCCTCGTCCCCCTGTGGTAGTACTACCCCTTACCTTTGCCACTCATATATTTGTTTACCTTACCCTCTCCATCCCAGAGTAAGTCCTTAAGGACAAAGGCTGGTTTTTAATCTCCTCAGAGGATAGCAGACCTGGTGACTTGCACCCAGTATGGTCTTAAATGAAAAATCCATGATATATCAAGGGGTTATCTGGCTAAACCTTCAGACTAGACCATATTCAACCTATGGTAGAGAGCTCCAACTCTGTTTTTAAAGTCTCTTAAAGACCCAGCCTCGATGAAAACTCATGTAAAGGCTGATGTCTTGGTGTCATCCTTATGCTGCAGGTTAAATTTTTACCTCTTTTTTCTTTTTTAAGATGTATTTGTGTTAGAGACAGAGAGCACGAGTGGGAGGGGCAGAGTAAAAGAGACAGAGAGAGAGAGAGGGAGAGAGAATCTCAAGCAGACTCTGTGCTGAGAGTAGAGCCCTTTGAGGGGCTGGATCTCACAACCCTGAGATCACAACCTAAGCCAAAACCAAGAGTTGGATGCTTAACTGACTGTGCCATCCCAATGCCCCAAATTTTTACCTCTTTTGAGAAGAGATGTACAATCATTGTTTGTGTTCAGTTGGAGACCCCTTTATACCCTTGGAAATGATTGTTAAATTTCTCCTTGTCCTCCTCATCTTAGTTGAAACATCCTAATTCCTTTCATTTTTTCCACAGAGATTCAGTTTTTCAATGCTCTAATTCTCTTTGTGATGGTCTTCTGACTCCCTTCCAAATTTTTCATCTTCCTATTTATTTGTGTAGTCCTAAGCTAAACTGTAAGATTTACTGTGGCGTCAAAGGTTCCTAGAGTCTACTTTTCTGTTATTGCATCCTAGTGTATGCTTTTAAAATATGCAATACATTGTCTTGTTAAAGAAAAACTGTTTCTGGGTAGCCCTGGTGGCTCAGCGGTTTAGCGCCGCCTACAGCCCGGGCGTGATCCTGGAGACCCGGGATCAAGTCCCACGTCGGGCTCCCTGCATGGAGCCTGCTTCTCCCCCTGCCTGTGTCTCTGCCTCTCTCTCCTCTCTGTGTAATCTAATGAATAAATAAATAAAATCTTTAAAAAAAAAAAAAAAGAAAAACTGTTTCTAATCTGTTTGTATGATATAACTTGCAACCTCTTCTCAGACAGAAATGTGCTCTTGACAGAACACTTAAGCAATTGATTGTCATGAACTTTAATGACATTAAGACTTGTCCTGGGAAATTAGTTACCATCCACATAGTTGATCAGTTGTCAACCAAGTTTAGTGCCCTTTAACAAATATTATTTTCTTTTGATGCCGAATCTAATGTTCTTCTAACCATTCTTTTTTCCCACAAAATGTCCCTACCAAGAGTAAATCTGTAAATTAGCCTACGAGAGAACTTTTCTCTTACAGGAAGTTTGTTGTAAAACTTTGATACATACTAACAATAAAGTTGTCATTTTTTTTTAAATGCCGGGATAAATAATCCTGTTCTAAAAAGGGAGACACAGTAAAAATTTAGGCTTTACAGGTCACATATAGTCTGTGTTGTATATTTTTTTAAAGTTTAAACAATCCTTCAAAAATGTAAAAACCAATTCCAGCAAGTGGGCCAGATAAAAAACAGGTTGCAGACCCAAACGACATGGGCCACAACAGTTGGCCAATGCCTAGTGTAATGGTTTAATGGAGACTCACTCATCTCAAAAGAAAGCAGAGCCGTGTGTAGCCTCACATTAAGGAACTTCATGGTATGAGCCCCAGGCTGTCTTTCTCTTCCTGAGCCTTGGAGTTTTTGCTGGGATATGGCAATCTGAGCACTTGAATGTCAAAGTCTATTGGCCATCTGAATGAATTCTCACTCTACTGGGCTTAGATAACTTGCCATCCAAGTTAAGAGCCTAGAGAGCAGTTTGGGCCCTAAGAAGTGGTTGAAATTGAGGATGAAGTTAAAATAGAACTCCTCCCCAGAATGAGGTTAGAGAGGTATATTGATATCTGAGTGACATAAAGGACTCCCAAGGAGTCAAGTATAAAACTCAAAGTTTCTGTCTCATGCTTTGAGGATTTCCATGGCCAGTGTTTTGTATTTGACACATTTCATGGCTAAATGTCTGTTATTTTATGAAGAAATAATCAAAGCCTTTAAAAAGAAAATTTAAGATGAGCAAAAGTATGCATTGTTAAGAAGTATCCAAAACTTGGAAATGAGACTCTGGGAAGGCAGTACACCCTTTTGATGTAATACCAAAGACCTGTTTAACTAGCCCACCACCCAAAGATTTAGAGAAATATACCTTTCCTTGACTTGCTAAGTATTGCTGATTTAATTCCAGACTTGTAGATTTTTGTCTCATAGAAAAGAAAACCCCAAATATTGTTCATTTGCTTTTTACAGCCCTAAAGGATATTACCTAGTTTTTGTATCTAACCTAGCAATGTTATTCTAACATTCCTTTTTCAGATGAATGTTCTTTGAACAAGCTGCCTTCTTTATTAAGAGCATGAATAAATCCTTGACATGTTCATTCTATATTAAGAGTCATGTTCAACTTTTTTAAAACTATCCTTTGACAACATTCACAGAAGTCTTGAAGTTGTCTGTGTTTTGCTTGCAGATTGTGTACATATTTGCATCTATATTTGCATCCATCTAACAGTTAAAATTGTATGTAGGAATTTTTTCAGAGTTTTTCTGTTCGCTTGCCTGTGTTTGGAAGCAGTTATTTATAGTGTCCTGTTTTTATGGTGAGTGAGTCCCTTGGGCCCATACTAGACGTTAGCTTCCCACTTGCTTCAGATACCTCCAAGAATGAAGGTTAAGTGGTGCAGGAGTTTGTCTTTCGTCTATTAGGAGAGTACTTCCTTCAACAAATAGATTCACTATGAAAGGAAGGGAAAAGGGAAATCTGGGTGATTTTACAAGGGTGTGAAGAGAAAGGGTTAAGGGAAATTTCTGCCAAGTCTTGGTCTGACAGTGAATTAAAATAGTATGATATAGACTGAAACAGATCCAATTCATCAAGGCAGCCTCTCCATCACCATCCCAGGCAAAAAAAAAGTAATACCTGAAAAAAATGTTAACCAGTAAGAGATTTATTTTACTTCTACAGATTTATTTTACTTCTATTTTATTTCTTTCCTGAGGGAAACTAACAAGACTGTATGTAGATTTTCAAATGAATGGACTTCAAATTTTCTATGCAGAAGCTAATGAACACTTACATACTTCTAGAATAAGAGAATAAGAAAAATATCCCCCCCTCCAACCTACAATAAAAAGAGGGAAAAATGCATAAAAGAAAAGTTTGGTATTAACAGGTAGTATCCAGGTCACTTTGGTAGGGAACCAAAAAATATACAAATAGCTATAGAGTTAGCCTTCAGTAGTCCTTTCTATATTTATTTTTTTTAAGATTTTTTTTTAATTTTAGGGGCACTTAGGTGGCTCAGTTGGTTAAGCATCTGCTCTGGCTCAGGTCATGATCTCAGGATCCTGGGATATTGAGCCCCGCATCAGGCCCCTTGCTTCTCCCTCTTCTCTCTGCTTGTGATCTCTCTCCCTCTCTCACTATTTCTGTCTCTCTCTCAAATAAATAAATGAATAAAAGCTTAAAAAAAAAGACTTTATTTATTTGAGAGAGAGATAGAGGGAGAGTGCAAGCAGGGAGAGGGCAGAGGGAGAGAGAAAGAAAGAATCCCAAGCAGATTCCTTACTGAGCACAGGGCCCAATATGGGGCTTGATCCCAGGACCCTTAGATTGTGACCTAAACTGAAATCAAGAGTCAGATGCTCAACCAACTGAGCAGGGACCCCCTTTTCTATACTTCTTAACCAGAACTTTTAATCCCAAATTTAAAGAGATTTAGTAGTGCTTTAATAGTACTTTGCAAACTGTGGTTGAATTATATTAATATTCAAAGTTCAATGGATATTCCTGATGATGAATACTTGGACAAATTAAACTATTTTTGTTAATTTTCATTAAAAAGACAGTTAAGGGGGCAGCCTGGGTGGCTCAGTGGTTTAGCACTGCCTCAGTCCAGGGCCTGATCCTGGGGACCTGGTATCGAGTCCCACGTCAGGCTCCCTGAATGGAGCCTGCTTCTCCCTCTGCCTGTGTCTCTGCCTCTCTCTCTCTCTCATGAATAAATAAATAAAATCTTAAAAAAAAAAAAAAAAAGACAGTTAAGGGACGCCTTGGTGGCTCAGCAGTTTAGTGCCTGCCTTTGGCCCAGGAGGTGATCCTGGAATCTGGGATGGAGTTCTACATCGGGCTCCCTGCAGGGAGCCTGCTTCTCCCTCTGCTTGTGTCTCTGCCTCTCTCTCACTGTGTCTCTCATGAATAAATAAATAAATAAATAAAACCTTTTTTAAAAAAAGCCTTTAAAAAAATAAAAAGGTAGTTAAATGTCTTAGCCTTGATTTTATTCTAGTTTGGGATATGATGCAAATGACCCAGCAATTCCATTGCTACATGAATCTATCCAATAGAGAGACGAAAACCTATATCTACACAAAAATTTGTATACAAACCTTCATAGGACCATTATTCCTTATAGCCACCTAAATGTCCATCAACTGATAAATGGACAAAGAAAATATGGTATATCTACACAAGAAAACATTATTTGGCAATAAAAAGGCATGGAATACTGATACATACTACAACATGGATAAGCCTCAAATGTATGCTAAATGAAAGAAGCCAGTCATGAAAGGCCATATATTGTAGATATCATTTACATGAAATGTCTGGAATAGGAAAATCTATAGGTAACAAAATAGATCCGTGGCTACCTAGAGCTTGGGAGAAGGAGAACTGGGGAGGGGGATGGTGAGGAGTGATAGCTAATGGACACAGGTTTCTTTTTGGGGTGATGAAAATGTTGCAAAATTAGATTATGGAGAGGGATTCTATACCCTTTAAACAAATAAGTGTTATAGTATGTAAATTATATCTCAAAAGCTGTTAAAATGTATTTTAGCTTATGCATGACTCATCTGTTCTCTGATAGGAAGCATATTTAATTGGAAGTTACTAAATTCCTTGTATTTATATCATAGGTCAGATCATTATTTACACTAAAAATTTAAATGTTTGTGGATATGTTCAACAAAATTGAATTATAACTAGTGTCTGTTTTTTTTAATAGTTATAAATTTTAGGCAATGCTGCAGTAATGTGAAACCATGGAATGTCATATTTCTTTGATAAAATTTTAATATGAACAGGGATCATGCTATTTTTAAATATTTTATTTCTTTATTTAGAGAGAGAGTGTGTGTGCAAGCAAGGGAAGGGCAAAGGAAGAGGGAGAGAGAGAATCTCAAGCTGACTCTGTGCTGAGCACAGAGCCCCACTTGGGGCTGGATCTCATGACCTCAAGATCATGACCTGAGCTGAAATTGAGAGTCGAATGCTGAGCCACCCAGACCCCCTGTAGTATGTTTAAATGGCAATGTACAGTGTAATGCAAGATAATTAGTTTTAAGGCATGGGACTAACATTAAAATTAGATAATGAATAATAATCTTTGACAAAATACTATCATGTGATAGTTTAAATTTACATAGCATATATACAAATATAATTTGTTCTTCATAACATTCCAATAAGATCAAAATCATTATTTTATAATAAGCTCTACAAAATTAATTTTATCTTAAAAAAGTCTAACATTTTAAATACTGTCATCCACCATTGCTTAGCATATGTGATTTATATGATAAATAACACTTGTTGAGATAAAATTATTTTTAAAGTAGCCTAACAGAATAGGTAACTTGCAACTGAAAAAGAGAAATTATATTTGAGATGGCTTTTTATCAATATGAGGCTGTAAAATTATTTACTTATATAACCTACTCAGGTAGCATAAATTATTTTTGTCTTTAGCCAACTCAATGTGTTTTTTCAAAAGGGGCAATTAGCTTTTTTGCTTATTTTTTTAAAAGATGCTATTTATTTATTTGAGAGCAAAAGCAAGAGAGAGAGCAAGCAAGCACAAGCAGGGGTAGGATAGAGGGAGAGGGAGAAGCAGGTTCCCCACTGAGCTGGGAGCTCTATCTGGGGCTCAATCCCAGGACCCTAGGATCATGACCTGAGCCAAAGGCAGACACTTAACAGACTGAGCCTTTTTTTTTTTTTTAAACAGACTGAGCCTTGAAGGCACTCCAGCTTTTTTGCTCTTACACTGTTTTTGTTTTCTTCTTTTTGTATTCTGAAATTATAAATAACTAAAAGCAAATAAGCAGAATAATAAGAGATTCCTGGCCTCTAAGAAATTAAAATTCTGACTTTTTAAAAGTCAGAATATGGCCTTCTCTTATCATTGGGCATCTAGATTCTTCTCTGACAACATTTTATATTGCTGTTTTAAGATTATGTTCCAAATTTGGAGCAATAAAGACAGGAGATTTTTTATACTCAGAATATTTCTGATACACCTAGATAATATCCAGGTAGCATCAAAGGTTTGCTCCCTCTCCTACAATCCAGAATACAGAATACGGCATTCATAAGAGATGTTAGAAATCATTAGTTTTAATTGATTTGCTCCCTAAGTCCTTAATTGGGTGAATAGTAGGCTGCTCTGTTCATTGCAATCACATTGTGGCGAAAGCTGTCATGTGAAAAAAAAAAAGCTAATGGATAAAACGTTATTAATGTGATTACATTATTAGGATATGCTCTCAGGGCAAGTAAAATCTTCTACATGTTTATGTACAAGGGCTGACCAAAATAGTGACTGTCAACATATTTTTGGGTAAATTTTCAACACCTATAGGTCAACCGGAGATTAGGAGATTAGTAAAGCACTTATTGTTAATCGCTGATTTGTAGATTCCTTAGGATATGGAAACCTAATTTCTAATCACAAAGTCTACAAGGAAAGATACTTTTACATCACCCTTTCTCTTTATGTCTTTAATTTTTTTTGTCCTTATTGCACTAGATAGCCTCCCATACAATGTGGAATGTGGATAAGATTTGTCCTTGGAAACCAGCTACTAAGCAACCCAGTTAACTGTCAATTGTTACTCAAGAGTAACTTTCAACCCATATTTTTATCTAGTCTAACCATCCATTATTTTTATACTTACTATCCCTTGTAAGAATGAATGTTCAAGCTGACATACCAGAAACCTTTTCTCTTATATGTCAGACTGAAATAAAACTTTAACATATGCTTATAAATAAATGATTTGCCTAGAAAGATTTTTCTGACAGTCTATTCAGTCTGCTAGTTATCCAGCACCATTTCCTTAGGAATAAATTCACTTTTGCCCTCATGTCGTATAGTCTTTTTCCCTCTTGCATTTCATTCATTTATTCATTCAACAAATATTTATTGATCATTTACTACATTTCAGGCACTTTTCTAAATACTGGTGATGCAGAAATGAACATACCCAAACCAAACTCTAGTATATTTATATGGTTGGCTTGTTTATTTTTCTTCGAGATATAACCCTTTACTTTCCTTAAGTAAATTGTTTTTAAGATTTTGTTTATTTATTCATAAGAGACAGAGAGAGAGAGGCAGAGACACAGGCAGAGGGAGAAGCAGGCTCCTCAAGGAGGGCATGATGTGGGACTTGATCCCAGGACCCCGGGATCACACCCTGAGACGAAGGCAGACACTCAACCGTTGAGCCACCCAAGCGTCCCTCCTTAAGTAAATTTTATTGCTTCATTTTGACCGCTTCTTTTCATTTTATTTTTGCGAAGCTCATTTCAATCCTTGCTTCAACACCAAGTCACTCTAACCACCGTGGAGCCATTTAAAGGAATATAAGATACATGCTTTCTATTATTCCACCTAGATTCGTGGATAAAATACCTAAACCCTCAACTCAGAACCAAACCCTAGACACGCATGCCGCTGCTACTCCTCAGCTTTAACCACTCTCTGGTTACAGGGAGCCACACAGCTTTGCATTAATTAGAAAGCTGTGTGTGCTGGAGAGTATTTCCTAACTTTGCTGATAAGAACATCATCCTGGAGCTAATGTCAAGGGAGATAATAAAAATTAGCCTGGCAGTGTTTTTCTAATGAAGCTATTCTCATAGTTATTTTGAAACAGCAAGGTGTTATTAGCTTAATAATCCTCTATAATACTTTTCCAGAAGTTGGATTTATTGGTTATATATTTCCCATTTCAAAAAAAAGATATTTGAATTTTTTTTTAAGATTTTATTTATTTATTTGACAAAGAGAGAGAGAAAGCATGAGCAGGGGCGGTGGGCAGAGGGAGAGAAGCAGCAAGTTCCCCACTGAGCAGGGAGCCCCATGCAGGGCTCCATCCCAGGACCTTGTGGTCATGACCTGAGCTGAAGGTAGATGCTTAACCAACTGAGCCACCCAAGCACCCTTTGAGCCTGTTTCTAATTTTCATAAATATCAACAATATTTGAAAGAGAATACTTGTTATTGATTTGACAAGATCTTCAAATATACGGAATAAACTCATAGGACTCATGAAATTTTTTTTTTTTTTTTTTTTATGATAGTCACAGAGAGAGAGAGAGAGAGGCAGAGACACAGGCAGAGGGAGAAGCAGGCTCCATGCAGGGAGCCCGATGTGGGATTCGATCCCGGGTCTCCAGGATCGCGCCCTGGGCCAAAGGCAGGCGCCAAACCGCTGCGCCACCCAGGGATCCCGGACTCATGAATTTTCATATATTTGGCTTATTTAGTGACTTTTGCCTTGGATTTATTTTGGTGTCCTGACTTAATATTTTATATAATACTTGCCCCTAATTTCCAATCACATATAGAAATATTTTCCTGTACATATTTCATGACCCTATTAAGAAGGATGACTTCCCATCACACTATCAAATTTCATAATCAGAATTTAAAATACTAGAAAGGGAGAAAGATACACTCCAAACGGGTAGGTTAGAAATGTTGCTGTAACATCTATCATTAAATATTTATCCCACAACTATGTCTTGAGCAGCTACATCCCAGACACTGTACAGGTGCTGTGGATACAGAAGTGAACAAGACAGATATAATCTCTGCCCTCAGGGAGGTTTCAGAGCATCTCCAAAAATAAAAGATAAAAATGTTGAAAAACAATTAGTGGCGGCTTGAGAGTGAAGGAAAGGGAAAAGAACAATACAGGTAAAACAAAAGCTGGAGGAGATGAGGGTGAGCTGTTGGGGGTGGGGTGGGGAGGGAGAGTGCAAGGGCTGATGGGCTCCAAATGCTGAAAGAAGTCAATATACAAAGAAGCCAAGCTCTTCTAATGCTTGCAGCTCCTGTGACTGGACACCAGAAGCCCAGGCTTCTGCTCCCTAGGGAACTGGGTTAAGGACCAGAACACGAAAAAGCTAAGAATGACTTCAGAGCCCCACTCCCTGCAATACCTACTTGTTAGGAACTGAAATATCTTTGGTAGGGAACATGGTGTTTCATAAGTATAAATAAACAACTTGAAGTCCAAATGCTGTATTAAAGACAAACTAATTTATACTCATGTATAATTGACCTCTCACAAGAATGAGTAGTTAATAGCAGAGCCTTCCCAAGTAAATAAAGAGTGTTGAGCATTTAAGGTTTGGAGAGGGCTTCCTATCTGGGAAACAAAAGAATGCAGGTAGAGGGGGCTTTGAAAGATAACTTTATAAATTTAGTAACTTTGCCAAAGTAGAACTAGGACAACCAGAAGCCTTATATTTATTTGTTTACTTGTATATTTCAGCTTAGGAGCCAATGAAAATAAAGTATGCTTTTCTTTATAAAGGCAAAAAAAAAAAAAAACCAACAATCTAATTCTAGAGAATTTGTCAACTAAGGTATCATACACATTTATACAAATAAATATATTGACTTTTCTTTATGTTTTTTAGTTCTATATGGCTCTTTTATGATTTTTTTAAAGTTTTTATTTATTTATTCATGAGAGACATAGAGAGGCAGAAACACAGGCAGAGGGAGAAGCAGGCTCCTTGTGGGGAGCCTGATGTGGGACTTGATCCCAGGACCCCAGGAATCATGCCCTGAGCCAAAGGCGGATGCTCAACCACTGAGCCACCCTGTTTTTTTTCAAATTTTTAACATGATACAGAATCCTGCCATATCATGTGTCCTCAACTTGTGGGCAATCTCGTCCTTGTCAAAAATTAGTTCTGGGGGCAGTGTAAAAAAAAATATATTAAATAATGGTTTGTAGCCTGCCAAAAGGACACAGTTCATGAACAAATATACAGTGTATCTGCAGTATTACAATTTATCTAAAAAAACACTCCTGGAGGGAGAGTAATAATGAAAAAAAAAAAAAAAAGGTTGGGAAACGTTTTTCTATGAGCTCCATTATGTTCTCCCTAGAGAACTTCAAGCTCAGCTACTTCATATAGTCATTACAGCAAGTTAACAATAAATTTTTGTAGAAAAAAGAAAGGCATTTCAAGCCTTCGGGCAGTTTTCTGGCTTAGCCAAAATAACTCCTTTTTGCTCTACTTTCCCACTCTTCTCCACTAGGAGAACAGCTCTGGTTCTTCTGAGCTCTTAGAAGAGTTCCTCAAACATATAGTTCTGGATTCCTTTGACTCAAAATACTTCAGTTACTTCTCTAAGTAGTAAGGCATCTTTCTTAACATTGATTTCTGAATTTTGCCATTGCCCCCTTTTCTTAGTCCTAGTCATTCTCTGAACTCATATTATCATTTATCTACCAGCTGCCATCCACAATTAGATCCATCAGACCATAGTACCATATTTTAAATATTTTTTTAATTTTATTTATTTATTCATGAGAGACACAGAGAGAGAGAGAGGCAGAGACACAGGCAGAGGGAGAAGCAGGCTCCATGCAGGGAGCCCGACCTGGGACTCGATCCCGGGTCTCTAGGATCACACCTTAGGCTGCAGGCGGCGCTAAACCGCTGAGCCACCAGGGCTGCCCCCATATTTTAAATATTTTAGGACGCCCATCCAACATCAGAAAATGATCCTAAATTCACTCCCAGAATTTGTGACAATGTTACACTTCGAAGCAGTTAGCCCAGATTCTTTGTTTTCATGTCTGATATTGGACAAGAGTTCAGTCATTCCCTACTTTTAATAATTAGTAAACTTTAAATATATTCCTGCCAAACTATCTAAGAAACCTCTGAGATTATCTTCTTGTCTTTCTGTTCAGCCTGGGGTATAAATGGGAGTATACCGAGGTACTGGATATTTGATACCACACCAGTTCCTCTCCTCTCTTGCCAATCTTACCTCACAATCTCTTTCCTATTTCTATACTCCAGGAACACCAATATTTAGCAGGCCTCAGTCATATACTATTATAATCATGCTTCATTTATGTTACCTCTTCCATTTTTTCCACCTCTCTACTTGTGTGAAACTGTCCACATCTTTTCCCTGTGCTGATTCTCTCATGAAGGTCACTTCCAGTTGCAGACTCCACACCGGGTCATGGTGAGTCCTATTTCCAACCACAGTGGTTTGAAATCCTCCTTGCTCATTGCCTCAACCTTCTCTCTAAGACAGGTATTCCTTTCCCTCAGGTAAATCCTATTCCTAATTAAAGAAATTCATCTGGACCATTGAAAATACCAAACTACTCAAATACTGTTGGTGTGTTCAATACTTTTGCAAACTTAATGAGATTCTTATACCACAGGAGCCATTTATTATGAAACATAGCTATCTTACCTAGTACTAAAGGGCCAAGGCTTTAAGAAATATGGCCTTCCAGGGGCATCTGGGTGACTCCATCGGTTAAGCAACCAACTTTTGATTTTGGCTCAGGTCATGATCTCAGGGTTGTGAGACTGAGCCCCAGGTCAGGCTCTGCAGAGTCTGAGATTCTCTCTACCTCTCCCTCTGTGCCCCACTCTCCTTCCCTTAAAAAAAAAAAAAAATGCCTTCCAGTAAATGTAATACCAGTTAAATTGGTGGAGATGGCTGGGACAAACAAGTCTCAAAGAGGAAGGTGTCACTAATAATCATGTAACAGAGACAATTTAGGCATCTCTCCTAATGGCTATAAGGCTCTCACTCAGAATATCTGACTCAACTTTCATTCAGAAATGAGAAACCATTTGTATTTTATACAAAGCAAGAAATATAAAGAAACAGAAAAATTCCCTTGTCCTCAAAGAATGTACAGACTTTTGTAGGATATTATTTGGGCAAATAACTTTAAAAGTTAAAAAAAAAAAAACATTATTTTAGGGGCACTCAGTGGTTGAGCATCTGCCTTTGGCTCAGGGCATGATCCTGGGGTCCTGGGATCAAGTCCTGAATAGGGCTCTCCGCAGGGAGCCTGCTTCTCCATCTGCCTGTGTCTCTGCCTCTCTGTCTCTCATGAATAAATAAATAAAATCTTTTAAAAAATTTTTTTAATTATTAGGAGTATATGTATATGGTGTCCGAATTACAAGTGAACTGAGAAAGGATTTAAAATGGAAGGTATGAGGTGCAGGAAGGGGGCACCATTTGGGTTAGGCCTTGAAGGACATGCAGAATTTTGGCTAGTGGAGATCTGGTCAAGGGTGAGGTATGTGGTGGGAAGATAGTGGGATTGTCATGATGCCTTGAGTGATAAGCAAGGCTGAGAAATCAGGAGAAGCAGAAAACAGGAAAGTGTGTTTGCCAAAAATTAAATTCCACCTCGCTGAAATATGGCTAGTGAAGTTCTAAAAAAAAAAAAAAAAAAAAAAAAATATGCAGAGTGGAGCAAATGAAAAACTACATAAGGTGAGTAAATGTTTGTAAGTCAGGACTACAAAAAAAAGGATGTGATTCAAAAGTTAAAGATGCTAGAGGCCAGATTAAATCAGATCTCTGTCTAGCCATATGAAAAATGAATCAGTGATAGCAGTGACTAATATCATTATATGGATGTAAAATATAGATGCAGCAAAATACAGCTGAAATTTCCATCAATGCTGGGATACAGATGTGCTAATCCCTACCACTTAACTGAACACCTAGTAGGTGGTAGGAAGCTATCCTTTATACGGCTACATTTAGTCTGCATAATACTCCAACTAAGTAGATTTTATTAACTCGAGTATACATGAGGAAATGGACTCGGGAAAGTTGCACAGCGTGAATTAGTTTATGCTCCTACTGGACAGTAAAACCAAAATTTGTTCTCAGCCCTTCCCATCTTGAGGCCATGCTCTTTCCCACAAGCCAATCTAACGTGATTTATATTTTAACAGTAACTGAGTGGGTTCAAGGATATTTCCATAATAATGTCACCCTCGTTGGTTGCAAATATGCTTTCATCAGTAATCTAGGGATAGAGATACAGCCAGCACTCCAGGGACTGAGTATAAAATCTTGAGAGTGTATTGCAGCCTATGAGACCATCACTGTCATGTGGATGAGAAGAGTTGACAAAAAAGAATAAAAATGTCCATTAGGTTAAGTTCTTTTTTTTTTTTTTTTAAGATTTTATTTATTTATTCCTGAGAGACACAGAGAGAGAGGCAGAGACACAGGCAGAGGGAGAAGCAGGCTCCATGCAGGGAGCCCGACGTGGGACTCGATCCCGGATCTCCAGGATCACGCCCTGGGCCGAAGGCAGGTGCTAAACCGCTGAGCCACCCAGGGATCCCTTAGGTTAAGTTCTTAATCTGTCCTTTTAGAGATCAGTGGCAAGAACACCAGTTTAGAAAATAGATGGTCCCGATTCCAAATGTGAATTCTGCTATATACTGGTTACATGGAAAACCCTGGACAGGTGATTTTACTTCTTCAACCTCAGCTTCTTCATACAGTCATTACAACAAGAATAAATTTTTGTAGAAAACAGAAAGGCAGATTTGGACATCAGAAAAGTACATCATTAAGGTTAAAGAGACTTGGCCTCATTCAGGCATTAAGTTAGCTGTCTTGTCTTGGGCAAGTCACAAACTCTGACCCTCTATTCTATAAAACATAGGTGGCACCATCTACTTTAAGCATTTGTTGTACGAATCTGAGTATAATGTATGTCAGGTACCTAGAGCGCTAGACTATATTATAGCAATGTACCTACCATATTAAATCATCAACACAATGCTTGGCAAAATATGTATAACTTTCCACCCCATCTGTTTTTTTTTTTTTTGTTTTTTGTTTTTTTTACACTTGGGCTCTATTATAACGTTATTGGTGACTATAATTTAAAAACACTACAGACTACTGGAAAATCATAACAGCAGTTTGGTAAAAATTAGGCACCTTAGGCGTTTTCAGAATTGCTAACTTTGTATTGTTTTTAAAAGATAAAATTTACATAAGTGGAAAATTATTCATTCTTTTACACTCCCTCATACATTCTTTTCACTAAAAGCATTCCCTTGTAAAAGCATTCCATTAAACAAAGTACTTAGTCAATCTGAGAAATAAAAGATTAGTACCATTAACAAAGATTTGGATAATTGTATTACTAAGAAAATTGTTAAACATGCTTGCTATCTCTGATAACACTGTTGAATTGATAGGACCCATCTGTGGTCAATCCATTATGTGAACCATGAAAAATACCCATCCTTGCAAAGCTGGTCCCCAACTCTCCCCTCAAAAGCAAACACACAAAGCAGACAGTATTGAAATTAATCACTCCAAAGTAAAGAAAATCTGGGTCACACCGTAGGTCTTCCCCAATTAAGCAAGTCAGAAGAAATACAAGTATCACAGATTAGAGCTGTAGACCTCTGATGGGTTATCTCTATCCACACATCCATCACATGGCTTATGAATCTGAGCAAATCTGGGGAAGTTCAACTTACATTCTGGGTTTACACAAATCGTTAAAACATAAAGAAAACAATGCATATAAAGCTCCTTGGTTCCGGAGACTTTGCAGTGTTTGGCCAAGCAAGAGGGTAACCATCACTTTGCCACCTCTCCCATCTAGACAAGCATCCCACTGACTTGTCCAGAAGAAGCTCATAGAAGCCTTACAAAACCACTCCATACCTGTCCGCAAAGGTGCCCGTTGGTTGGGGCTCCATTTCTTACATTGCAAGAAGCATGGGAACAAAACAGGACTGTCATTCCCTGTATCTATTCCTCCCCCATAAAGCCGTCATAAATAGGGTAGCTCAGCCTGCCTTTGCCCAACGCTGGCACTCCACTCCCCCCCCAAAAAACGGACTGGTTCTTATTTTTTACTTTAAGGAGGATGGAAACTTGCAAGTGTTTCCCTAACGGGTTTGCTGAGTTTCCAGTGTCTAAAAAGAATTTGAAACCAAGTGAAGTGTGGTCTTCACACCCCGAAATAACCGTCCTGGGATGTGGGCTAGGTGCCTGGGCTTGTTCAGGGCCGGGTGGCGCGCGGGCTGTGGAAGGCGCGGCGAGGTGCTGCGCACCGGCGGGGGAGGGGGGGGGGGTGCTGGGGGGGTGCTGGGGGGGTGCTGGGGGGTTCTGGGGGGCGCTGGGGGGATGCTGGGGGGGCGCTGGGGGATGCTGGGAGGGGATGCTGGGGGGGTGCTGGGGGGCCAGAAAGGAACCAGCGTCCCGGGAGCACGTCCGAGGGCTCCGGAGTCGCGCACTCCACCCCCGGCCACCTCGCTGCCGGGAACCGGCTGCAAAGGGAAGGCGCGGCGGCCTGCGTTTGGGCGGAGGGCGGCGGTCCCCTCCTCCACCGCCGGCCTGGACACCTGGCTCCCGGGCCCGCCCGCCCCGCCCGACCCTCGCTCCCCCGGTCCCGCCGGGGGCAGGCGCCGCGCTCGCGCTCCCGTCGGGGGCCCTCCGGTTCCTCGCTCCCCGAAAGTGCTAACTTCAGGGGCCCGGGGGTACACGGGGAGAGCACCCCAGAAGGGACAGGCCGTGGGGGCGCGGGGGGCTCCAGGTAGGGGAGAAGGACGATCGCCCCGCGGTGGCCGCCTCTCCCCTCCTCCTCCTCGTCCTCCTCCTCCTCCTCGGCCCCCTCCTCCTCCCGGCCCCCCCACCGTCCGCCCCCCCAAGTCCGCAGGACCTGCGGCGGCCGCGCGGAGCTGGGCGCCAGCCTGGGGCGCCCCGCGGGGGTCCCCGAGCCCAGGCAGCGGGGGGCTCCGAGGGCGGGGGCGGGCGGGGCCGCGGCTCCCGCGCACCTAGCGGGCCGCCCTCGCCAGCATCCCTCGGCGGTCCCCGCCCTTACCTCCGGGCGCCGGGCTGCCGGCGGGGACGGCGCTGGGGAGCGGCGGGCGGTCTCCCGGGCCGGCTCGGCGGCGGGGTCGTCGGCGGGGCCGCCGCTCAGGGCGGGTGGCGCCCGAGCACTGCGGCCGCGGCCACGGCGGCGCCTCCCTCCTCGTCCTCCTCGCGGGCTCCGAGCCGGGACGCAGCTGCCGCCCGGCCCCGCAGAGCCCTCCTCCCGCCGCCAGCGCCGCCCCGCGCGCCGCCCGGCCCGCGGCAGCCAGCGCCGCCCAGCGCCCGGGCCCGGGGTCGCCGCCGCCGCCGCCGCCGCCGCCGCCCGGCCCGGCCCCGCTGTGACGCAGGCCGCCGCCCGGGAACGTCCTCCCTGCGGGGACCACCCCGCGCCCCCGCCCCGCGCTCCCCGCCGGCCCCGGGGACCACCCCGCGCCCCCCCCCCGCGCTCCCCGCCGGCCCCGGCCCCATCACATCATCCCCAGCCGGCGGGAACCCGGGGGGGGGGGGGGGCAGCGCCACCTAAAATAGCCCTTCTGGCACCTCCCCTGCAGGACCGGGGTCAGGAGAGGTGACCCCCCCGCGCCCTCGGGAGAACAGCAGGACCCCCAGGAGCCCCAGAATGGGGCGCGGGGTGGGGGGCGCACTGCGGGAGACGGGGAGAAAGGCTCAAACCAGTCTCCCTGGACACCTGAGGCTCCTCTCCGGCCCCCCCCAGGTCCCGGACACCGTGGCTGGGCCCCCTCTTCTCTCAGCAGCAGGTCCCAGAGACCCTGGGAGGAGCGGGCGCCCGCCTGCAGCCGTGTTCGCAGTTGCACCGAGGCCAGGACCGCGCTCATCACAACCACCTGTTGTCAAGAGCTTGGGGGGCGGGGGGGGGCGGGGAGCTCCCTCGCGGGACGTGAACCAAGCGTGTTTTTCTCCTCCGTAGTCTCCGACCCAATTTCAGGTTGAGGAAGCAAACTGTCTTCTTGAAAGCTGACAGCTCTGTGTGGGGAAGGTCTTCTGCCCCGTGAAGAACATGCAGACACGACTACAAGCTGTATAACGTCGGCTGGGATGCTTAGCGGTGCTGGCGATGCTAAGAGAACCCCCAGTCCACCTAGCACCCTGTCCTGGCCGTCGGGAAAAGGCTGCTGTACCCTAATCGTGTCTCACCAGGTGATTTGTTCTCGCACGGCAAGCCTTCAGAAAGCAGGCACCTCCTCTAACCCCATTTCTAGTTCCAAGTCGAAATGAAAAGAAAATGTGCCCAGAAGTTGTCCTCTTAAGCTTTTAACTGCTTTTCCCCTGCTTGTGCTGGGCCCACTACGACCCTTGTTTCAAGCCGAGTACGATTGTGCAAGTCAACCTTAAACCCCCTTAGGCTTCAGGAGAGGACTCTAACACCGGCCTTGATGAACCTAGAGCCACACGGAAATCTAGGGTGGGGCCTTTCTCCCTAGAGCGCAGGTGGAAAATTCCTGAAGAGTTCGTGGGGGAAAGCAGAGGCTGGCCTCAGCAATTTGCTAAAATCCTGAGCACCTTGCAAGCTACCAGATGCTATCTAAGGTAGAGCCAGCTCTCAAATACCTTACCTGGATTAAAATGCTCAAAGAAGCACGAGCCTCCCATCGAGGGCTTTGTTCTGCGGGTGCTTTCTGAGCATCTCTATCCTTCTGTACCATTGTCACCCTGACCTCAAGCTTTCAAGCTTACACATCCCCGAAATGCTCTTTTATTACTCACTGGCAAGGAACTATTATTCCATGCTAGACTTTGGACTCAGGTGAGCCAAGAATAAATCCCTACTCTTCCTGTGTAAATGTAAGGGAGTTACTGCTAATTTTATTTTATTTTTCCATCATCAGCAATATAAGGATAGTACTCTAGGGGGCTGTGCGAATTAGATAACATGCTTAAAGCAGCAAGAATAGTACCAAGCGCTTTATGCGTACGCAATAGGTGGTAACTGTTATGTACTTACTATACTCTTCATAGACCTAAAAACAAAAGGACCAGGAATGGTAACAAGGTTTGGAAATGGGATATGAACCCTGAAAATTGAGTCTCCTGCCTCCCCCAGATGCTTGATTACAATACGTCTGTCTACTCTTTACCTGTTTTTTACTAGGGCGTATTGGGTAGGGTTACATGTAGTCATGTGATTCACATGCACTCTAAAGTCTGAGAGGCACTGTGTTGTACTGCTTGGGTCACCTTTTCTTATTTTAGAGTGTGTAACCTCTAATTCTCGTCACCTCACCCCAGGCAACCTAACTTAACATCCACACTTACCAAGCCCTCAGAATAGCACCAGGTGAATCCACAATCAATCAGCCAACTCCTGTGAGTGCTGGACTCTGAGGGTCTCAAAGAAGCACAGTAGACACCCTGACCTGTGGGGGAATATGCAGCAGTACACCCAGTGGATGGCTGAGTCTGTAGATTGTACCAAACCCTATATATGATATGTTTTTCTCTGTACATACATACCTATAATAAAGTTTTATTTATAAATTAGGCACAGAGAAATCAGCAATAATAGAACAATTATAACAACATACTATAATAAAGTTATGTAAGTATGGTCTCTTTCTCTCAAAGGATCATATTGTATTGTACCCCCCCCCTTTTTTTTTGCAATGATGTGAGGTGATAAAACACCTACATGATGAGATAAAGTGAGGTGAATGATGTAGGCTTTGTGATGTAATGTTAGGCTACTATTAACCTCTTGACAGTTTGTCACAAGAAGGATCATCTCCTTCTGGACCACCGTTGACTATGGGTATCTGAAACCATGGAAAGCAAAACCTACTGGATAAGGCTTATTCCCTGACCTCAAGATGTTCACAGAGCTTGAGAGAGGGAATCTGGCAGCCCATGAATCAAGATAAACCATTTTGAACTAAATGTGATTGCATTTCAGAGAAAGGAGAGGGCGTGGTAGCCCAGGTGAACCATGTATACAGAGCCACCATCTTCACCTTTCACTCCCCCAATTCTTCAGACCAAAATTTGACATTCTCAATGGGCTTTCAGGGTGAGTTCCCACACCCAGACTCCACATGGCTACAAGTTAACCATGTACTCCTTGGCCATAGGGAGCTGAAGTAGATCTTTCTGGGCAGTGTAGGGCCAAAGTAAGGGATTTGGAATGATACAGATCTGGGCTCAAATCCTCGGTGTAGGCCTTACTATCTATGATACCCCGAGCTTCTTAATCTTTGAACCCCAGTTTCTCCATCTGTCTATTAGAATCAGTACCTACTTTTTTTTTTAAGGTTCTAGTGAGACTTAGAAAGAATATCTGCAACTCCTATGGTGGGGTGTATGGAAATGGTAATTATATTTTTCTGTTAGCTTCAAGAAAACGTAGGCTGGGCCATAGCATTCCTTAAAGGCATATTTCAAAAATCGATTTCTCTCTGAAGCTTCTGTAGGCTCCAGACAAGCGCTCTCCTTCCTTGTGCTCCCATGGCACGTACCATGATGTGCTGCCATTTATCTCTTTACATTTTTGTTTCACTACTATATCTTTATTCATCTCTATGTCAACACCTGGCCCACAGCCTGGTATTAAATGTTGAAAGCATGAGTTTTTTACAGTTTCAGTTTTTTGTACTGTATTTTGGTATACAGTAATTTGTATTTGACTTCAGGCTTCAGAATGTGAACCCTTTAACTCATAGGGTTTCTACTGACAATAGATATTATGTATATGTATCTGCTTAAGCCTTGATTTTTTTCAGTGCTGGTCTTGTTCTTGACAACCTGCTGGGCATATTTTGTCTTATATTTGATGTCAGTTGATCCTGCCTAGTAATAGTGAAAGTAAAATCTAAATTCTAAACCAAAACCACCAGCAGGGTTTAACTCCGCGCTCTCTACCCACCCTGTGCGCATCTGCTCCCCAGATCCTTTCTGAGCTTTTCTGGAAGGGTCCTGAACCAACAGAAAGCATGATTGTTTTAGGTTTCAGCTCTTAACTCTGTTGCAACCATTAGCACTTTCAGAATTAATAGCTGCCAGTTAAAATCCACCTTTAGCAACAGTTTGGAAATCCTTGACTCTATGCCATTAAAAATGCTAAGACAGGGAGAATAAAACCACCCCTAGAAACTATCATGTGAACAGGAAGTTGCCCAAGAGGTAATGTGGTCAAATGTGGTCTTGACCCTAAAATGGCAGTTGAATTTGTGCCAGAGAAGCTGGTGGTGCTGAGGGCCTAAAAATAGGATACGACAAAACTTTGGGCCAAATGCTTATAAAATCAGTCTTATTGCCACCCCCAGCTCCTGCCCACCGTCAATACACATAGACGCAAAAGATTGAGGTGATCAGTTCCACTAATTTGTGATATGCTTTGGAAATTATAATAATGGGCACCTTGGTGGCTCAGTCAGTTGAGTTTCAGACTCTTGATTTCAACTCAGGTCACGATCCCAGGATCATGAGATCAAGCCCTGTGGAGGGATCCATGCTCAGCCAAGAGTCTGCTCAAGATTCTCTCTCTCTCCCTCAGCCCCTCCCCTTGCCTCGTTCTAAAAATAAATTAATTAATTTAAAAAAATAATAAATGAGGAACACTGGGTGGCTCAGTGGTTGAGGCTCTGCCTTAGGCTCAGGGCATGATCCCCAGGTCCTGAGATCCTTTCCTGCATTGGGCTCCCCACAGGGAGCCTGTTTCTCCCTCTGCCTGTGTCTCTGCCTCTCTCTCTGTCTCTCGTGAATAAAAAATAAAATCTTAAAAAAACAATATTAACAAATAAGCACTTACTAGGTACATACTGTGTGCTAGGTACTACCTTCATATGCATTGTCTGATTTATTTACCCTAGCTATCCAGGCAGTTATTTCCTCCTATTGACAGAGGAGAAAACTCAGACATAATAAGTCACTAATCAAAGGTCATATGACCACTGAGTAGAAGAAGAAAGATTTGGACCCTAATTTCAGAGTTCTGCTTAACCACTACTCATTCATATGAAAAAAATGAATATTTTAAAATTGAATCCATCAAGTATATTCGATATATTCAATAAGGTACTTTTTCAGTGGTTTTTGAAATGGCATTAGTTTGTGCTTTTCCCAAAAGCGTACTCACATCCCAAATGTGTCTTCATGGGGCACTTTTACAGCTTACTCTTTAGCTTACTCTTTAGCTGAAAAGCATTTTATGACTGAAAACAAACTTTTTAATGAAAGATCATAAAGTGTCTGTGGCTCTGAGGTTGGGCAATATGAAATATACCAGGCAGAGAAACTCCTTCTTAGAATTATTATTCATATGGGCCAATGATAATAAGAAACTCTTGCATGGTACATATAAACTTAAAGTTAAAAAAATGAGTTTGAAAATACTATTACTAAATAGTATATGTAGTATTTAGTATTTTCCTGCTACTATTTATTAAGCATGTGTAACCACTGCTCTAAGAACTTTTACATTTATTTCATTAATTAAATCTGTAAATGACTAGCTGTATCCACACACTGAATTATTCTAAAGGTAATAAAACATTCTTTAGGGGCTTAGAACTTCCTTATTTATTAAAACAAAACATACCTCCTAATGAAGGTAACTCAATTTTTCCAATGCTCAACATTTTCCAGTCTTTTAACACCCTATCTTATTATGCATATAGAATGTACTAGAACATCTCAGGTCACAGTTTAACATTGACTTGCTTCGAATTTCAGTGACATCAGCCCTGACAAAGCACCTAACTTCAAGCCTAAAGAATTGCTTCTTCTCTTTGACTAAGGAGCTGCTTTCTCTCTGAGGCATGAATATCGATGGCTCAAGAAACCTTACCAGGGTAATGAAATCGAAGATGCTCTTGTTACATAAACATGACTCTCTTTGGAAAACTACCACGGGAGCGCCTGGGTGGCTCAGCCAGTTAAGTGTCTGACTCTTGATTTCAGCTCAGGTCATGATCTCCGGGTTGTGAGATTGAGCCCTGTGTCCAGCTCCACGCTCAGCACAGAGTCTGCTTGAGATTCTCTCTCCTTCCTCTGTTTCCCCTTGCTCATGCTCACTCACTTGTGTTCTCTCAAATAAACAAACAAACAAACAAACAAGCAAGCAAATAAATAAAACCTTTAAAATAAGAAAACTGTCACGGAAGGTGCTTTGTGAACTTAGAAAATGCTTTAACCACGCCCAATCTCTTCTTAAAGCTACCACCCATACTGATACATGATGTAGTTTCTTGAGTTCATTTATTAACTTCCTGAATTTACTCATGTTGTTTACCTCTCTGGGAAAATAAAAGAAAAGAAAACAAAAACAAAAACAAAAAACCAAGAAAGCCTGGTTTTCCTTTTCAGGGGTCATTAATGGTCACATTTTTTTGCTATTAGTGAAAAGAGCATTGCTTGGGATTAATGAGACCTGGATTCCAGGTGTGGCTCTGCCATTGACTAACTTGGGGACTTGGGACAAGTTTCCTAATATCCTTGTATCCTCAGCCTCCTTATTTGCAATGAAGGGGTTGGAATAGGTGGTTTCTTAGGACTTATTCAGTGCTAAAACTTTTCAGAATGATCTTAAAATGATACATACGTATCCTCCCTAGATTTCAGTCAGTAATGGGTATAATCACCAACATTTGATCAAGGAAGAGGGAAGGCACCCATTGCTGCTATCCGTAGGAAATCTGCCTGGAGCACGGCAGACCCATCAGGCAATATCTTCTCAAAGCACCTCTGTCCTTCACTATCCATGGCCAGTGAGCTAGGGCCATTCCTCCGCTAACGCATTTCCAAGAGCTTTCCTTAGAACTCTCCCCTTCAGGCATCCTGAGAAATAGGGGTCTGTGGTCAAATTCCTTGGTAGCATACTCTATCGCTTTTGGAGATTCATGATAATATGCTTAGGAGTCTGAGAAGTCCTGAGTTAAAAATACTTTGCTGACCCTAGTATTTCCCAAACTTTATTGAACAATGGAACTGTTTCCTTTGTCACAACTACCAACATTCCAGGAAGAACAAAATCTCTCAGAATAGAACACTTGAACTATTAGAGTTAAAGACTGCAGAACCTTAATATGTATGACCTTTCTTTTTCCTTTGGAAAGAGCAGGAAATTATCAGCCCTATTAATTTGTTTAATTAATGCCTACCAAGCTAAGCCCTCTTGGTAGATGTGTTTTGTAGCTACTTTCCTTACAAACATCAGCCGTAAATAGTGCTTGTCATCTTTAATAGACAAAGAGCACCCATTCTCAGGAATAGTGGGGCCTTATTCCTTTACACTGAGGAGTATTTCCTTGCCTTTACTAATAAGACATCCTTTTTAGAAACTTGAAACTAGTATAAGACAAACACATTCTAAGTACTTAAAGGGCTGGTGTATAATAGTTTATTTATTAAAGATTTGGAGGACAGTTCTCCGTGGGTCTCTGGTATTTCTTCACATTTTGTGAGTAAGGCACTGACTGCCCTTTCTTCCAGAGTAAAATTCAAGGATACTTGTAGAGTGAACAGCCTTTGAAGTTCAAGAAACTGTCTTCTTCTGGAGCAAAAGGCAAGCCAACCTACTGTCCAGTATAATAAAGATAATGTTCGTCTTCAGAGCACGAAGCAGGCATACTTACACTCATTAAAAAAATGTTCAGATTTCCTAAATTTATGGTTCCTCTCCTATAACACAACCCATTATCACTGTGTTGGGACTCCAGGAGCCAACATAAAAATGCCAATACTCTGGCTTCTGCTCTTGCTGAGTAATAAACTTTCATCTGATCCAAGAGTTTCGGTCTTCTACCACCATTCAAGAAGAAACTGTGACAGGCTAATAGTTTTAGCTTGCAAAGGAGAAAGTCTCAGATCCTTCACAGTTCTGACAATAACTGGCTTTCTCCCCCTTGCAAATTGGACATTGATAGAATAACTTTATACGTTTAGGTGTTCTCCCTCCCTGTATCATCCCGGATCTTGTGACTGTTCCCTTCTCTGACTGCTTCTCTAGGCCCATGGCAGCATTTATATCATAGTATAATGTTTCTGAGTACATTCAGTAAAGGGCTGTTAGAAGCGATGCGTTCTGATTATGGAATTTCAAAGAAAGGGACCATGAATTCTGTCCAGCATGATAACAGTTCATTAAAATGATTAGATAATATTTTACATTCTATCTCGGTTTTTAAAAGAAATTTAAAAATTAATCCTCAATTAAAAGGAAGTACCATCTTACAGTAAAGAATGGATATGTGTGTGCATGGGGTGGGGTCAGGGAAACTTGCACTGATTGCTTCCAAAAGCAATGTAGAAAGAGAAAAAGATTGGAGTTCAGACCCAGCAATAGCACTACTGGGTATCTACCCCAAAGATACAGATGCAGTGAAATGCCAGGACACCTGCACCCCAATGTTTATAGCAGCAATGTCCACAATAGCCAACCTGTGGAAGGAGCCACGATGTCCTTCGACAGATGAATGGATAAAGAAGATGTGGTCCATATATACAACAGAGTATTACTCAGCCATCAGAAAGGACGGATACCTACTATTTGCTTCAAGGTGGATGGAACTGGATGGTATTTTGCTGAGTGAAATAAGTCAATCGGAGAAGAACAATCATCATATGGTCTCACTCATACAGGGAATATAAGAAATAGTGAAAGAGATTATAAGGAAAAAGGAGGGGAACTAAGCTGGGAAATTTAGAGAGGGAGACAAACCAGGAGAGACTCCTAACTCTGGAAACAAACAAAGGGTAGTGGAAGGGGAGGCGGGGGGGGGGGCGCCGGGAATGGGGTGACTGAGTGATAGGCACTAAGGAGGGCATTTGATGAGATGAGCAGTGGTGTTATACTATATGTTGGCAAATTGAACTTAAATAAAAGCAAATGAAAAAGAAAGAAAAAGATTTGAGTTCAGATAAGATAAATGTTTCATGTGACCAAAGGGAGGATTATTTTACCATGACATGAAAATAACTGGAAGCCTGAAAACATCCAGATTTCTTTTTTTTTTTTTTTAAGATTTTATTTATTTATTCATGAGAGACACAGAGAAAGAGAGAGGCAGAGACACAGGCAGAGGGAGTAGCAGGCTCCCTGCATGGACTCCCGACATGGGACTCCCGACATGGGACTCCCGACATGGGACTCGATCCCGGGACTCCAGGGTCACACCCTGGGCTGAAGGCAGACACTTAACCACTGAGCCACCCGGGCATCCCAGCATCTGGATTTCTTGAACGTCCTCAATATTCTTCAGTTTATAAAATGCTCCTGACAACAGTCTGATCCGATGTCATTTCACATTAATTTAGTTTCATTGGCTAAACCAGAACTCAAGGTTATGCTTTCTGTAACAATGCTTCTAATCAACTGCTTTGAAACAAACATTTTCAGGGACTTTAGAAATTGGTTTGGGGACTCAGCAGTAGTCTGATAACTTGCTACAGTGACTTGAATGTCATAAGCAGGGTAGTAAAGTAGGCTTTGTTGGGTACTCCATGCCGGGAACAGTTTAAGCATTTCACATGTATTATTTTGCTTAATCCATATAAACAACACTATGAAATACGTACTGTCACTGTCCCCTTTTCTCAGATGGGGAGACTGAGGCACAGATGGGCAATGTTACTTGCCTAAGATCATGCTGCTAGTCAGTGGCAGAACCAAGAACAGCATCCAGGCAACCTGACTCCAAAGCCTAGGCTCTTACAACTCCTGTTTTACTGTATAACATCCCAATTTTTTAAACGGCTAGAAAATGCGATTTTTCCCCTGGAATGCTTAAAAGAAATCAACATCAATTGTCTTACTCCTTTTGATTTTTATTTCTAGATTATTATCTTCTCAGATATTTTGCTGTTCTTCATTTTTCTTTGAGGAATATATCTCAGGACCATTAAGGGTGAATTATGTCCATCATCAGCCCATGTCGACAGAGAAAAGATATACTATGTAGTCCATTTTGAGTAGGGAGACACTCCAGCTAAACCACCTTGAAATCTTCCATGTAAGATTTCGATTTGTCTTGAACTCTTCACATAAGATGCATTTGAAAAATCTTTTCATAATTTGAAACAATTATACAGGGGCGCCCGGGTGGCTCAGTGGTTGAGCATCTGCCCTTGGCTCAGGTTGTGATCCTGGGGTCCTGGGATCTAGTCCCATATCAGGTCCCCTGCAGGGAGTCTGGTTCTTCCTCTGTCTATGTCTCCGCCTCTCTCTGGCTGTCTCTCATGAATAAATAATAAATAAAATCTTTTAAAAAATAAAATAAAACTATTATACAATAGATGTTGAGTGTTTCTCTTTAAGTCTGTATCCAGAGGAGGAAAAAGCAACAATATTTTGAAGGTTTTCAATTCTTTACTTGGGCAAGCTTTAATCTTACATGATCAGGAGTGGTAATACCAGCCCTCAAATTAGCCACAAATGCCACAGTCCCCAGACAGACACATTGTGACCCTGTCTAGACCAACAATCACATCACAATGCTTTTTCCCAATCAGACTGGCCCCTTATCCCCTTCAATCTCCCAAGGAGCATGGAAGTGGGAAGATCAGCAGGCTTCAGCATGCTTGAAGGGAAAAGAAAGGAATTTTCAAAATCTTGGAGCACTATTGCTTAGAAGGGTGAGGAAAGCATTTTTTATACAGCATTTATAGATTGCTGCCCAGCCTCTGAAATTCCAAAATATTTCTGAAAACTAGTGATAGCAAAGTTTATGTAAAACTCTCTGCAAGGTTAGATCTGTTCAGAGTTCTGATGACAAATTTGCACATGCTTTCAGTGGCTTTACAGCTCTTTACCACCTCCTTGATTTTTGCACATATCTTTACTACTCCTAATTTCTCTCACTTTCCTTCTCTCCTCTCTCTCCTCTCCTCCAAATTGCATCAGTCTTTAAATGCCCTATCTAAATCCTATCGCTGTGAAGTTTTTCTAACACTCTCTTTTCTCAAAACTCTTATAGCAATTAACCTTTTTTTTTTTTAATCTTGCATAGCTGTGAAAACTTAAATTGCTTAGCTTCTCTGAGCATCGGTTTCTCCATAGATAAATGGGGATAATTATACTAGTTTGCAGTGTGTTGTGAGGATTAGGAGATTTAATATGTGTGCTTTGATATATCATGCATTGTGTCAATTTTTATTAATATTCAAAGTTAATCATGTCCTCTCTTTTTTGACACTACATTTTTTTTCACTTCCCATCTAGCTGAGGTTCAAAAATTACTTGTTGACTTCATTATTTTAATATTATGTCAAAGGGGGAGTATTTCCTTCACGGTTTTTAAAAAATAAATTGAGGGGTGCCTGGGTAGCTCAGTCAGTTGAGTAGCATCTGACTCTTGATCTCAGCTCAGGTCTTGATCTCAGGGTTGTGAGTTTAAGCTGGTGTGATGCCTACTCAGAAAAAAATTAATAAACTGATAAACACAAAGAATTGCCAGTCGCCAGTTTTCTTAAAAGCCAACATCTTGCAGCTTGATATATAATAATTTTTTTAAAAAAAGTAAACATAGGCAGCCCCAGTGGTGCAGCGGTTTAGCGCCGCCTGCAGTCCAGGGTGTGATCCTGGAGACCCGGAATCGAGTCCCACATCAGGCTCCTTGCATGGAGCCTGCTTCTCCCTCTACCTGTGTCTCTGCCTCTCTCTCTCTCTCTCTCTCTCTGTGCGTCTCTCATGAATAAATAAAATCTTTAAAAAAAATAAAAAGTAAACATAGTAAGTACTTATGGCAGGGATAAAGTATATTTTTTATATTTTATTTCTTTTCTTTTTAAAAAAATATTTTATTTATTTATTCATGAGAGACACAGAGAGAGAGAGGCAGAGACACAGGCACAGGGAGAAACAGGCTCCATGCAGGGAGCCCAATGCGGAACTCGATCCCAGGTCTCCAGGATCAGGCCCTGGGCTTAAGGCGGTGCTAAACCACTGAGCCACCCAGGCTGCCCTTTATTTCTATTTCAATTTAACCTATCACCCATGATACATGAAATAATCATTATTTCTCTTTCTCCCCCCAGTTGAAACCCATGAAATTATTTTTTGAGAAATTCTTATGTAAAATATCTATTATGTTGCAGAACTTCTGCAGATACAAGTGATTCAGTGTCTCAGTTAATGTTATGGAAAAAAGCCTACACACTGGGAATTTTGAAACACTGCTTTTAAAGTTTAATGAAGTCTGCGTGCAGGAAGAAATAGCCAGTTTTAACACATCAATGTTACAGGTTCTCTTTTGTAACACGATTTCCACAGGGGTGCATCCCAACATTCCCCCAGCTGCTTCATGAATTTGTGATCTACAAGGGGAGGGAGGGCCTTGCATTCAAAAGAGAAAAAAATTTCAAAAGTCTGTTTGAAAGGTAAAAAACTGACCAGGTTTATTTTAAAACAGAAATAGTTCAGCCATTTGGAGACAAGAGGAGTCAACGTTTTTGTTCAGAAGAATAATGGAAATATGACATTAAAAATTAGGACCAGGGTGCTGAAGTTTGCTCAAGAGGTAAAATATTAAGATCTTTTCTGCTAGCTGAGTTTTGAATGTACAGAACATAAAGCTCTGTTAATCACAAAGGAGCTAGCTTATTTATCAGTATTACTTGGATTTCTTTAGAAAGTAGTTTAACTCTTCAACTAGGTTTCTCTAGTCATAGTATTTCCTGATGGAGACAAAACTGGATGGGGAAGAGAACTGGCGGAGAGACAGATTGGTTGGGGCAGTTCCCACGTTCCACCCTCCTGCAACCCAGACTTGCTTTCTGCTTGCACTAGACTGAGGTACCGTGACTGAGCTACCCGACGAGGAGAAAACCTGTTCCGGGCGAGACCAGGCTGTCCTGGAAATGCAATGGTCAAGGGACCAGTACCACGGACCAGACAGAGATTGAGTTTCAAGCCAAGACCCTGGATTCTTCTGGTCAAGATAAAGAACTCTGCACGTGTAACAGTGAAAATGACATAATCTGTGTTAACATTCCATAACTTGAAGGCATGGCAATTAAAGAACACACATGGACTTGTGGCACACGGAAATGTGTGCACAGAAAAAGGAGATTTATGCTTTTCTAAATTCATTCTTTCTCACCAAAATGGATACATTCTGCTTGGTTATCAAGTTTGAAAATCTCTAAGAATGCGACTGTCACTGGGGTCCCATCAGAGCCCTTGGGGATATAGCAATATTGTTCTACTATGCCCATGATCGACTCTGTGTTATAGTCCTGGCCTTTGCATACAACTGGAGGAAGCATGACTTTATCATGTTGATCAGTTATAAATTATAAATTTCTTTATCATTATTTCAATGCTGTGTTTATTGGTCCTGGCTTTGTCCCTTTGGGGTAGAAACGAGAAAATTCTCAGGGTAGTAAAGTCTGCCTCTGCCAAGCATACAAGGCACCACGGTGGTGTCACTGCAGAAGGTCTAACAGATGCGTCATGAAGATGGACCACCACTGTCCTTAGACAACTCTTGTGGTTCCCAAAATCATGCTTCCTTCATACTGTCTCTCCTTTTAGCACCACTGGGTTGTATCCATGCTGCCTTCATTTTTGTTATGACTGTGGTTACACAGCTTTATAGTTGGGTGAAACATGGTAAAGACTGATACGAATGCAGCTTGGAGAGATCCGCTTCCAGTCATTCTCTTTGAGTTAGCAGCATTTGCAGCAACCTTGTTTGCCTTGGGATTAGCTTTAGGAACAACCATAGCTGTTAGGATTTTGTTTCGTTAGCAGATGAAAATAATTCTCAGAAACAAAACTTCTGTTGAATCATGGATTGAAGAAAAGGCTAAAGATGGAATTCAATATTCCCAACTAGATGAGGTCTTTGTTTCACCACCTTATGATATGGGAAGTAGATGGAAGAACTTTAAACAGGTATTTACATAGTCAGGGTCCCTGAAGGAGATGGGCTTGAGGGGCCAATATGAGAAGTCTGTCACCAGTAGAGCTTAACGGTAGAACAATTGAAACAAAAAACAGATACAAGAGTCAAGAGTGGGGGGTGCCTGGTTGGCTCAGTTGATTAAGCATCCCACTCTTGATGTCCACTCAGGTCATGATCTCAGGGTTGGGAAATTGAACCCTAGGTCAACTTTATGCTGAGTATGGAGACTCTTTAAGATTTTCTCTCTCTTTCTTTCTTTTTCTTTCTTTCTTTCTTTCTTTCTTTCTTTCATTTATTTTTTATTGGTGTTCTATTTGCCAACATACAGAATAACACCCAGTGCTCATCCCGTCAAGTGCCCCCCTCAGTGCCCATCACCCATTCACCCCCACCCCCCGCCCTCCTCCCCTTCCACCACCCCTAGTTTGTTTTCTCTCTTTCTTTCTCTCTCTCCCTCTGCCCTTCCCTGTCTCTAAAAAAAAAGTCCGAGGCAAGGAGGGGTGCCTGGGTGGCTCAGTCGGTTAAGCACACTCTTGATTTTCACTCAGGTCATGATCTCAGGGTCATGAGATTGAGCCCCGGGTTGCGCTTGCATTAGGTGTGATGACTGATTAAGATTCTTTCTCACCCCTGGCCCCCCATCATGGACACTCTCACTCTCCTAAAAAAAAAAAAAAAAAAAAGAGAGAGAGAGAGAAAGAGGAAGCATTCCGTATAAAGCAATAGAAGATAAGAGCAATACCTGCTGTCCTTTGAGAAAAGGAATCAAAAAGAATGAAAATCTTCATGAGTCCCTGCACTGATGAGCCTCAAATAAGGCACAGAAAGTGGAGTTCATTTTAGCCATGAGGCAGTTATAATACCGATTGGATGGAGAAAAAATTCTTTCCTTTGATAGAAGGTGTTTCAAAAATAAGACTTTGGTTTTCTTTCTTTCCCTTTCTTTCTTTCCCTTTCTTTCTTTCTTTCTTTCTTTCTTTCTTTCTTTCTTTCTTTCTTTCTTCCTTTCTTCCTTTTTAAGAGTTTGGTTTTCTAGGAACTATGTGGAGAAGCGTCTGTGTGATGCTGAAATAGATCAAACTCGAGAGGGTGACAAGAAAAATAGCCACAGTTAAAGTAAAATTATTCTTTAAGTCCTCTCCAGTACTTGAAAATTGTACACATTACTAAAAAGTTATGCAATGAGCCTATTCTGGTCAAGGTGGGGTTTGTTTTTTTTCCTCAAAGGTGCCCAACTGCCAGGATCTATATATTTTTATTACCAATTTGAAATGGAGAAGCCATTCTGCTTATGTCTTTAAATTCCCGCCCCTCTTTGCCACCTCTTCCTCTCCCCAAAAGGAAAAACACTTTACTAAATGCTGCATTGTCTCTAGGACATGTGCTGTACACTATGGACCACACCTGCAGATATAGTGATGCTTTTATCCTGCTTCCCCTTCAGCTGACACTTCTTATGTAATATTCTAAATACTATAGAAGTAAATATGCTAGATTCAATATAAGCTTAAGTTTTATTACCTTTTAATAATGCACATTTTTATCAAATCAAATAAAGATCAATGGATGTTCTGTAAAAACAAAAACAAGTTAGATGGTAAATTGCAATCTTCCTTTTCCAAAGGAAAACCTCTCTCAGATGCCTCCAAAATTTTCCATTTCCACTTGTGCTCCCCTGAGTTAGCTCTCATTGCTTAATGGCCACACAGGGGCCACTGCCTCCTTCCTGGCCTCCTGTCTTTGCTCTCGCAGACCACTCTCCGTGCAATTGTCTATCTAACCTTCCAAAAGTATAGCTGTCAGCATGAATATTCTGAATGGCCCAGAGTAGCTGCTCAGTAAATCACCTGCTTTAAGTGATTCCCCACTGCCCAAAGGAAAAAGCTTAAACTCAAAGACTTTATGTTTTGTAAATAATAATAAGAGACTATGACATCATAAAGAATACATTTGGTCTTTGTTCCTGGTTCCTGGTACAGAGCTCCTAAAACCCTTGGAATTTCCCGAATGATAGAAGTGTCTTTGTTAAGCTAATGAGGTGACTCATGTGGGCTTTTAGAGAGTTTCAGGAAGGGGGCTGGACTGATGTGTGATTAGAGTATTGGAATTTTAGCCTACCCCGACCTGAGGGAGGAGAAGTTGCAGGGGCTGGGAGTTGGGGGGGGGCAAGAGATTGAGATCAGTCCTGTCTTCTTAATAAAACCCCAGTAAAAACTCTGACATCAAGGCTCATTGGAACTTCCCAGTTGGTAAACTCACAGAAGTGCCTGGAGGGTGACACACTCTCTCCTAATCCAAGGGAAGAGGGCACAGAATCTGAGTTCTGTCCTAGGCTCTCTTTGTTTGGCTCTTCTTCGGTTGTGTCCTTTCAACTACAACTATAATCATAAGTATAGCATTTTCTTGAGTTTCATGAGTCATTCTAGTGAATTCTCAAACCTGAAGGAGTCACAGAATCCCCAATTTTGTAGCCAGTTAGGCAGAAGTTTGGGTGGCCTGGGGACTCACTGAGACTTGTGACTAGATCTGAAGGGAGGACAATCCTGTGGAGGGCTTTGCTCTGAACTTGTGGAGTCTGCTTCAACTCTAGATAGTCAGGGTCAGAATCCAGGTGGGTGGAAACAAAATCCAGTATTAAATAGCTATCACTGAATCTACAGAAATAGAGTGTGTCACCAGAGCATGATTTTGGGTATCACAGCTGTAATGGAAAGATTGATTTACCAAAAGCCTCCTCAAGACCACAAAATGATAACACTGCTTCCTGTGCTCTGGCTTACACAGAACCTGTTGGGTTGGCCTCATGCTAAGGAACCGTGCCTGTGAGTCATTTGAAGAAAGAAGAGTCAAACTATTTTAACTAGCCTAGGGCAAGGCATTTGAAATGCATTATGATCTGTGGTCTTAATTCCACGGGGTCCTACCAGTAGTGTATTTGGGTGAAGACAACATAAGAAGTGTCCTTCTCCACTTAGTTTCCCTGAGACATATTCCACCCAGACAAGACAGAGGGGCCGGCAAGTTATAAGTAAATGGGTCTGTTTTTTGTGAAGACTTGGAGTCCTTTGTGCTGTCTACACCCTAGTAGCACTTCGGGGAAGAATCTAGCTGCTTCTGGTGACGGTGTTTTGGCAAGAGAGAGGCCACTGTCCATTTGTTGCTTGCCAACATATGTTTCCAATTTTTTGGAAAACACAGCAACAGAGGGAAGGAAAAGAGAAGCCCCAAGACACTGCACACCTCTTGCCTACCAGACTCCATATGAGTGCTTTCCCTTGAGTTATGACACTGATTTTAGCCTCATAGTGTCTCTGGGGGAAGAGGAGGAGGTATTATCACCCACCTCACAGAGACTCAAACCATGGCTGTGAGTTCCCCGAGGCCTCCCAGCTCATGAGGTAGAGAAGCAGCAGGAGAATTCCGGGCGGAATCCGAGTCGGCGGCTCTGGGCCTCCCGCAGGCACACTGAGGTGCATGCACTGTGCTTGAGGAAAGCAGAGAGAGGGTCTCTTTTCCCTCCCAATCTAGAGTAAGCTCCTGAACCTATTTCCCCCAGACAAGCCAGAGATTGCCACTGGAAGACAACATTGAAATCTTCTGCAGCCTTCTCTCTCAGCATTCTCTCATTTAGGCAAATTGGTGCTAATTCTGGGGCAGGCGGGAACAAGTAGTCATTGAGGCCTCCTGGGGACATCTTCGGGGCAGCCTCCCCTGCGTTTCCAGAGTGCTCCCCTACGCCTCTGAAGTAGCTCTGTCTGCTGCCAAGCAGCAAACAGGGACTGTTCCAGCAAGCATCCTTGATGATGCATCAAATGTGGCTGAAGCCACACTGAGAGGCCGGGGACCTGCCCCATCAGGTGTCTTGGTCGCAGGTACGAGCTTTTCCAGCCTGGTAGGCCGGGCCCGACACTCGAGGCCCGGAGCAGAGTGCCAGAGCCTGGAGGCCGACGCCCGAAGGACACCCAGACAAGACATGCTGACCTCCACGGGGTGGCGCGGCCACCAGCACAGCGGCGGCCTAGGACGGTGCCTCACGGGCCCCAGATCCTGAGCAGCCCGTGGGCCGCAGGCGGAGGGCAGCCTCCCCAGAGAACACCTTGAGCTGAGCACACTCTCCCTCCCGTTGCCGAAGGTTTCATGGCAGTTGATTTCCCATGGAAACAAGCAGAAATCTGTTTTCATCATCTGGCATTTTTAGTTTCCTAATTTGTATGAGAACCTGGAGATACGGCCATATGGTACATTCATTACCCCAGAAAGCTACAGCTGAAAGAAAAATAGTTAAAGCCAGTCTTAAACCCAGAAAGCTTCAGCATATGCCTTCACATTACTTTCCTTAATCTCAGAGATTGTCAAAAACGCTGCCAAAATAGTTGTTTCTGCTTCGGCTCAATGCTTCCAGCAAGATCCCCTTTGGAGCCTTGGTGTGCGCCTCTCCGCAGTGGGGCCGCCCCTCTCCGCTCCAGGCCCAGACAGAGTGGAAGGAGCGGGGCCTGAGCCCCGGCCTGACCCCTGCTCTCCTTCGTCCTGTGACCTTGGGAGGAAACGGTGCTTCTCTGGGCCTCCTTTTCCTCATTCGAAAACATCATTCAATCATCCAGCAAATACTTACTGAACATCTATTTTGTGGCAGGCACTGTTCTGAGAATTGGGAAAACAGTAACGAAGAAAATAGGACCCTCACCTTTGTGGAGTTTTAATTCTTTGGGGGGGGAGACAAATAAGAGGGTAGAAGGCGTAATATATTAGCTGGTAATAGGGGTCATGGAGTACAACCGAACAGGGGAAGGGAGTATTTGCACAGGACGGTTGCAGGTGTGAAATGTGCTGGTCCAGGAAGTCTTCCCCAGACAGGAGGCAGCCGAGGAGAGGCTGGAAGCAGGTGTGTGGGTGCGTGTGCCAGGTGGATGGCAAAGGAAGAGCATTTTGTGGTGACGCCCTCAAGTCAGGGACTACCTCTGTTTTTGAGAAAGAGCAAGAGGCCCAGGATGGCTAGAATCTGTGAGCGTGGGGCTTTAGAGGTCACTGAAGAGGATTTGCCTGTGGTGGCTCCCAGAGGGTTTTGAGCTGAGGGGATCTGATCTAAGTTGTGGTAAGGTAACTCTGGCTGCTACGTGGAGAATATGCTGAAGGGGGACAAAGTTGGGCTGCCATCACCATGACTGAGAGGGGGCCCGGGATGGAAAAGACCAGGGGACTTGGCATTTAGTGGAGAGAAGGGCTTGAATTGTGGCCTATATGTTATTCAGAAGGAAGAACTGCTGGCGCTGCAGAGTAGATGTGGGTGTGAAAGAAATAGGGGAGGGAGGCATCCTGGGTGGCTCAGTGGTTTAGCACCGCCTTCAGCCCAGGGCCTGATGCTGGAGTTCCAGGATGGAGTCCCACGTCGGGCTCCTTGCATGGAGCCTACTTCTCCCTCTGCCTGTGTCTCGGCCTCTCTCTCTCTCTCTGTGTGTGTGTGTGTGTGTGTGTCATGGATAAATAAATAAAATCTTAAAAAAAAAAAAAAAAGAAATAGGGGAGGGAAGACTGGCTCCACAGTTTTAGGCTGGTTACCTAAAGGAAGAATGGAATGTTCATTTTCTGAGACTGGCAGTAGTTAAGGGGAATAGGTAGGGAGGGATGGCACATCTGGAATTCAGTTTGGAGCATGTGAATGGTGAGATGCCAATTGGAAAACCAAATGAGTACAATGAAAACATGGTACTCAACAAACAGTAAAACTTATCAAATCAATAGATCTAAAAGAATGACTGCTTTTGTCTTCAAGAAAAATAGGAGTAACCTCTGGTGACGCCATGCGGTGAGAAGCCAAGAAGCCTGAGAAGTAAATCATTTTGAGAAATGAATTTTCTGTGCTTTCCCAGCATGGTCACTATTAACATTGCTATCTCCTTGCAGTTAATTATCTAGTTAGTTATCTAATGGGATTTCAAAGGTTCCAAAATCTGAAGGTAAAGAAAGGTCTTGTCACTGGAACATACAATATAGAAAGCACAGGTCCAGGGCATCTGGGTGGCTTGGTGGGTTAAGCATCGTACTCTTGATGTCCTTTCAGGTCATAATTTCAGGGTTGTGTGATGGAGCCCCAAGTCAGACTCTGCACTGGGCATGGAGCCTGCTTAAAATTCTCTCAAAGAAAGAAAGAAAGAAAGAAAGAAAGAAAGAAAGAAAGAGAAAAGAAAGGAGAAAGAAAGAAAGAAAGAAAGAAAGAAAGAAAGAAAAGAAAGAAAGGAGAAAGAAAGAAGACAGAAAGAAGAAAGAAAGAAGAAAGAAAGAAAGAAAGAAAAGAAAAAAGAAAAGGAAAAGAAAAGAAAAGAAGGAAAAGAAAAGAAAAGGAAAAAGAAAGCCCACATCCACCCAACCATTTATTTGGTCTCTTTAGGAAGGTTACAGAGTACCATAGTCTGAATGTTTGTAACTCCCTCTCCCAACCCCCGCCTCCCCAAGACCCTGACCAAACTGATATGTTGAAATCCTAATCACCAATGTGATGGTATTAGGAGGCAGAGCCTTTGGAAGTCGTGAGGTGAGCCCTCATACATGGGATCAAGGCCCTTATAGAAGAGACCCCACAGAACGTCCTGCCCCTTCCACCATGTGAGGACATGGTGAGAAGTCAGAAGCCTGCAACCTGGAAGAGGACCGTCACTAGAACCCAGCCCTGCTGGCACCAGATCTTAGGTTTTCCAGCATTCAGAACTGTGAGAAATAAATACTTGTTGTGTAGCAGCCACCCAGTCCATGGCATTTTGTTATAGTAGCCCAAATGGGCTAAGCCATATAGGCTGGGATTAGAAGGAGGGTATTTATGACTAAGGATGAGTAGAGAAGACCATGGTGCCTATGCCCATCTCATTTGAAGAGACTTTCTGGCCCCCAGATATAGACGGCTGTGAAATTGGAGTTAAGCTGTGTAGTAGAAATGATGATATCTAGTTTTCAAGGTGGCCCAGAGCCTGGCTCATAGTAGGACTCTAAGGACAAGAACTCTGTGTTATTAATCTTTGAACTCTGAGTAGGTACATAATAATGTGCTTATTTCCAGATTGGAGTGTACTCACTTTATATATTAATACATTTATATTATGTATATGTTAATTCTAACATATAGTAATATTTCTAAGGTCCTGGAGACTTCAGGATCAGGTCAAGGTAAAGTTAAGACTTTATTTTTTTAAATTTTTTTAATTTATTTATGATAGTCATACACAGAGAGAGAGAGAGAGAGAGAGAGAGAGAGACAGGCAGAGGAAGAAGCAGGCTCCATGCACCGGGAGCCCGACGTGGGATTCGATCCCGGGTCTCCAGGATCACGCCCTGGGCCAAAGGCAGGCGTGAAACCGCTGTGCCACCCAGGGATCCCTAAAGTTAAGACTTTAATCGCGAGCAGCGTTACCAAGTAGAAATATAATGCAAGCTACAGAAGTAATTTTCTGTTTTCTAGTATAGACATGTTAAAAAATAAAAAGAAAGTAATAGAATTGATTTTAATGAAGTAACTTAACCCAAATTATTATCCTTTCAACATGTGACCCATATAAAAATATTGATATATTTTATTCTGTTTTTAACTAATTCTTTGAAATCCAGTGTGTATTTCATACTTACAGAACATCTCGATTACAACTGGCCACATTTCAAGAACTTAATAGCCACACATGGTTAGTGACTACCGTACTGGACAGCATGGTTCTGGTGGCAATAGGGAGGGCTTTTTTTTTTTTCCTCTTGCTTTATATTTTTATGAGCCTGACATTCAACTACAGAAACATGGTGTATTTTCAGGCAGTCAGATATTACTTATGGTCATCCTGATGCCGCGCTTTAAAATGTTGCCTTCCTCTGATTTTATGCTAAAAATCTCTATGATGAGAAAGCATAAAAATAGTGGTGGGGGGAGGGATACAAATAACTCAGAACTGGTGGCAGGAGATCTTCTGAGAAATGGCACTCATAGGAACTAAAAACAAGGGGAAAACTATCTTGAAAAACATAGAGCTCTTAGGCACAGGATACATGGATAAAGGATACTTTAACTTGCATTTCAGTTTATCAGAATAACTTCATGTACTTTTGCAGACCCAATCATATCTCTAACTTAGAAAATTCCTCGCGAGTCCAGATTCTTAGTGTTGGTACTTAGCGGAGAGAGTTACTGCAAGTAAGACTTCTAGGCACTTTAATTGCATTAATGCACTTAATCCTTCTAATTGTCCTATGCTCCTTATAACAAACCTGTAACAGGTTTGAATCTCAGCTCTGTCACTTGCTAGTTAGGAAACTTTCTGAGATTCAATTTTCTAATACGTAACGACTTACTTCATAAGGTGGCTGTGAAAATTGACCTGAAATGTGTGAAATGGACACAGAACAGTGCTTGACATATAGTAAGATCTCCATAAAGGTTACTACTATTATTGGTGACAAATGGTTACTTTACAAATCTTGAGGAAAGAGGTTACAAATGTTCTCCGGTAAGGAGACCACAGGATTAGAAACTCTTTTTTCTAGCTATTAACAGGCTATAAATAGACAGTGGTTTTCAGCTTCAAGAGCCACCGTTTCCCTTGTTCATATATTAAAAAGCTTTGGAGGGTATACTCCAAGATATCAGAGAATTGTTTCTACATTATGTAAATCAAGAACTTATTTCAACGTCACTAACATTTTTTAAAGCTTTTATTTATTTTTATTTTTAAAAAGATTTTATTTATTTATTTGAGAGCGAGAGAGTACAAGCAGGGGGAAAGAGGGGTAGAGAGAGAATCTCTCGAGCAGATAGATCCTGCACCAAGAGCAGAGCCCTATGTGGGGCTGTGCTGGATCTGACAATCCTGAGATCATGACCTGAGTCGAAACCAAGACTTGGACCTTTAACTGATTGAGCCATCCAGGTGCACCTAAAGATGTTATTTTTAAGTATTTTCTACACCTAATGTGGGGTTTGAACTCAAAACCCCAAGATCAAGAATTGCATGTCCACTGACTGAACCAGCCAGGTACCCCCCAACATCACTAACATTTTTAAAGTAATTTCTTTTTTAAAAAATTGTTTATTCGAGAGAGAAAGCATGAACAGGAAGGAGGGCAGAGGGAGAGGGAGAAGCTGAGCAGGGAGCCCGATGCGGGGCTTGATCCCAGGACCCTGAGATCATGACCTGAGCTTAAAGCAGACACTTAACTGACTGAGCCACCCAGGTACTCCAAAGTGATTTCTGAATAGGTAATACATGCGTGTGATACAAAATTAAAAGATAATACAAAAACAAGATATGCAGAGAAAAGGGTATACAGTATATGAACAGAGAAAAGAGGCTAAGCTAAAATAAGTGCAAAAGCATTTATTTGGGGTCTCAGAATTGCAATTCAGGAAACACAGATTTGGGCAGCAATCGAAAGTGTACCCTCCCACTCCCCATCCCTGTGGTCGCCATAGAGGGAACAAAAATCAAGTGTTTTTAAAGACAAAAGGGAATGCCTGTATATGTTGTTTATAAAATTTTGATTGGTGTTGGTGGCAGAAAGCCAATCTTGGCTGAATATGATTGGTCACTAAAAAGTCTCTTACGAGAGGAAGTTGCAGGTGTTCAGACTCAGTCTTAGAGTATTTGCTGTTTGGCCCAGTTCAAAAGTTCATGGTTCCATCAGGTGAGGATGTGGATAAGGCTCATCTCCTTTATAACTGCCTGTTTTAAACTGTCTGTTTAAATACTTTTTGACATAAGTAATCTTAGTTCATTTCACCTTTCACATGTCTCCTTTTGATGAAGATCGTGCTCTAAAAGCAACGCTGATCAACCACAGGTGACTTAGTCCCTCATTGCTGGGATGCACCTGTCCCAGGAAGTCATGTCTGGTGTTAGGGAGAATTTTAAATCCCTGATGATTGTCATTAGGGTCAGGCCCCATTTGAGCAATAAGATGGCTGTCAGGAAATGGTCTTAAGCAGTTTACTCATGTGGGGCTTTATGAGGTCACCTGGCATTCCAGATGAATCAATTTGTGGACTGACCATAATCAGATGCTTATAGAGGTTTTTGCAAGGTTATAAGCATAAGCAGAGCAATTAGCAAAAAATATGTATATATAAACCTCATGGACATTAGACATTAATCTAAGAAATTGTTAAGAATGTTGGATTATTAAGTATCTAAGGATCAGTATAAAGCAGGTCTAAGGAAGTAAAACTTTACATTAATTTTGGCAAATCAGCAGGCACGGGACAGTTTCATTTTTTAACAAGATTGATTACAAAGTGCAAAAATGGAGTCATTGTTGGCAACTCCTCTTTCTCAGTGTTTAGTTGAGCTAGGACAGATATGACTGGGGAAAGGCTGTCGCAAGTATGGAAACACCTGGTTGTAAGGTAGCATTTATAAGCTTGTGGTTATAATCAACGGTAGCATTTGGAACTAAAGAGAACTTAGTTGTAGGAGGTCTCTGACATTGTGAACAAATCAGAGTTTTTGGTGACAGATCTAACAGTCAGAGAGGTTTCTTCCTTTTGCAGTAAACTGAGAAATGTGGGTACGGGCACTGTCTCTCCAAAAGACAGCGAAAAAAACAAAAACAAAAAAACAAGGTAGAAGCAACAGTGAGAAAATGGTAAACAGACCTGGTGGGGTCATCCTGGGAAAGTTGTCTCTTTCAGCTTTCATCTGCTTCAATTCCTGGAAAATTTTATTTATAGGTCACCAGTTGGTGTGTAGGTCTGGTCAGGATTTGGTGTTTTGTTTTGTTTTTGAGATGTGACCTGTGAATCCAAGGGTCTTTTTCTTGGAGTTTGCTGGCACAAGGATTGGTTAATTGTACCTGATGGGAGTCTTGCCAATGGGGTCAAAGGGAGTCTTTTTGGAGATGTCTTTTTTTTTTTTTTTAAAGAGATGTCTTTTCTAACAGATAAAATCTCCGAGTTATAAGGTGTGATGTTTAAGATTTTATTCCCCAAGAGCACACTGTGAAAAGAGTGCTCTACCAAAGCACAATTATTTTAATAGAAGCAATTAGGCCCTTCCAACATTGAAGTGTGTTGTCTTTTGTCAACTGTGGATCAAAGAAACCAAGGCTATGAGTATTGGGTGTCCTTTTATAGGAACAGATTCCTATTAAACTTATGCAAATACATACATTTGTCATGAAAAATTAGAATATTTAACAAGAGTTTTAAACTCTGGATGTAGGGAGAAAAAAATAAATGTTTGACCTTTGTTGTAAAGACATTGTACCAAATCGTGGTAAGTTAGAGACAGCTAAAAGCAAAGGGGAAAAGGAGATCCTTTAAACTTGGAAAACAAAACATTAAGAAAACATTTTTTTTTAATTAGAGTTTTAGGTATTTCATATAATTTCTACAACATTTATAATATATACTTATGTAAATACAACATAGAGAAGCATAGTATTATTTTTATTTGACATTGCTTCCCATTAATTTGCATATCAAATAATCCTAATTAATGTAGTATCTCTCTTTTTATAAGGAGAGGGAACAGATCTTTTGAGAAATTCCAGAAGCCCTCGAGAAATTCTTAGTTACTTTGAGGTCAAAAAGACTTTATTTAGAATGTGATTTGGGGAAGTCTGTCAAAAATATCAAAAGGTCTAAACATTTGATGAAATAGAATCATAGATTATTAAAAAGCGATATTTAAGTATTTATTTGACCAAAAGACTTCAAAGGCAAATACAAAGGGTCACATAGTTGGAAGCAAAACAGCTCTCTCAATACCCGAAGACTTGGTTTACTTGAGTAAACAAAGATCTGATGAAGACAAAACATAGAGCCTTTGTTTTTAGGTAGATTATATTAATGGTAAAGAAAAGTCTTTGTTTACAATTTTCTATTAAGGGCAGCTATCCAATAATTTAAGAAACTTTGTCCTTTTAACAGAGAGAAAAATCGAATTCCAATTATGTACCAGGGTATTTTTTGAAATGATTTTATTTATTTGAGAGAGAGCGAGACAGTGCACGTGAGTGCGCATGAGCATAAGCAGGGGGAGAGACTGAGGGAGAGGGAGAAGCAGACTCCCCACTGAGCAGGGAGCCTGGAAGCAGCGTTCATCCCAGGACCCTGAGATCATGACCTGAGCTGAAGGCAGAGCCACCCAGTGGCCCCTCAAGTGGTCGTTTTTTAATTTCAAAAACTTATCTAGAAAAGAAGTGATGTTTGGCAGTTGTTACAGAATAATTAACAGATTTACTGTTACAGGATAGTATAATTGCTTATGCATTGCATTAAATGAATATAAATTCCTTCTACATAGTATAGTTAAAATAAGCCATATACTTCTAGGAAAATTACAGGGTGAGATTTATTTGTCTACAGACGCATCCTGACATTGCTCTGCTAGTCTGGAAATGATAGAACAGGCAAGGGCAATAGGATCCCCATACTGTTGCTGAGGACAGTTGTTCTAAATTGAGTTAGAATAAAGATTTGAAAGATGGGACAGCTCCTACACTGATGACAGAGCTGTGCATACCAGGGCAACCACCACCAGAATCCCCAGCCTTGCAAGTAGTTACAAGAAATGGGGGAAGTTCCTTGTAAACAAGGAATGTTGCCAGGCTGTACATCTGAAAAGACAAGGCAACAAAGTACGAACCCATCAAACAGTGATTACAGCCTGGCCTTGAGGAGTTACCACGGGTCTGCAGGACAGAAAGGGTGGTGGTTTGGTATTGGCCTTTTCAGCTGGCTGCGTAGACCTTCTGTTGCTCAGTTTACTGCGGTATTAAGAAAAATGGCTTTTTAATATGCTGGATCCTTCCACAGCAGGAAACATAGTGTGTGTTATGTCCCAGCACATACACATATACGACTATGTAAGTAGCTGAAATAAGAGTTTAATAAACTGACACATATTTTCTATTTTTAATCTATCCCATGTGTACATTTAATTTTTCATTTTATGAAACTATTTTTCTCATAATATTTTAAAATTTAAATTAAAAAGCCAAAAGTAGGGATCCCTGGGTGGCGCAGTGGTTTAGCGCCTGCCTTTGGCCCAGGGCGCGATCCTGGAGACCTGGGATCGAATCCCATGTCGGGCTCCCGGTGCATGGAGCCTGCTTCTCCCTCTGCCTGTGTCTCTGCCTCTCTCTCTCTCTCTCTGTGTGTGACTATCATAAAAAAAAAAAAAAAAAAAAGAACATTAAAAAATAAAAAGCCAAAAGTAGGTAAACTTATGTTTGGCATTTGTTGTTTGTCTTATTTGGAAAGATAATTTAGATATTCAATGAATATCCATGATTTAGTTTAAACTTAGTATATGCTTTGATCTTATTTATATTTATTTAAATTACCTGTTTTTAGTAATTACACTTGGATTAACCATTATACAGCTAATTATCATTTTAAGTCATTTTTTGCTGTTGCTGACAAATTTTGTATTATAGAGATAATATGAGCTTACTTGACTAGTAAACCCAGGTTTAAAAAAAAAAGTGGTTGATCTCATTATATTTAATGCTGATAATTCTGAAGACAGGATTAAGCCAACAAATTTGAATTAGCTTTTATTTATTAAAGATTATTTTATATTATATGAACTTGAAAAAATTTTGGGTTAGTTTTTATTATACTTCTGAGAACTTTAAGAATAGTTAATTTAGGGCACCTGAGTAGTTCAGTGGTTAAGTGTCTTCCTTTGGCTCCAGTTGTGATCTTGGGGTCCTGGGATCAAGTTCCACATCAGGCTCCACCCTTGGGGAGCCTGCTTCTCCCTCTGCCTATGTCTCTGCCTCTCTCTGTGTGTCTCTCATGAATAAATAAATAAAATCTTAAAAAATACTTATTTTATAAGCACTTGACTTTTCTTAAGCCAATTAAATAGAGCTCTTTTATGAACTAATTTTGGCAATACAATTCTGAAGTAGAACAATACCACATATCTCTAACATATCCATATACGCATACAGATACAGAGATGTAATCGTTTTTTTTTTTTTACATAATCGTTTTTATTTTTGTTTTGTTTTGTTTTGAATTTTAGCCATGCCTCAGGTATGACACTCAATAAGAATAGTTGGATCCAAATTATGGTTTTAGCATATGGACAAAGTTAGGGCTACTAGCTTAGATGGCCAAATTCTTTTATTAAAGGCTTTTCTATTATTTGTATGTTATAAGGATCCTTTTAGAACTGTTTTTTGAAATCACTGGTCTTTTAGAAGACCAAATATACAGAGATGCTCAGTTGGTTGGGTGTCTGCCTTTGGCTTGGGACATGATCCCAGAGTCTTGGGATCAAGCTCCACATTGGGCTCCCTGCTCAGTGGGGAGTCTGCTTCTCCCTCTGCCTCAGCTCCTGTGCATGTTCTCTCTCTCTCTCTCTCTCTCTCTGTCACTCTCTTTCTCTCTTTCAAATAAATAAAATCTTTAAAAAAAAAAAAAAGAAACTTCTGTACATCAATCAAAGGGCATATTCTATTGTCTCCCAGTAGTTTGGATTCCTCTCTTTTAACGGTGCCCCTTTAAGGTAGATTGATCTAAGTTCAAGTTTACCCAGCATGGCTTTCATTTAACAAGCATATGAGTAAGTTGGTAGAGATCAAAATTACTAGGTTTATAAGTTTGAATGACCAGGGTTTTTTTTTAAGCAAACTCTAGAGGGTCTTGATGGGTATTAGGAAATTCTTCAGTAATAGCTCATAATTTAGCTTTAGTCCAGGGGTGATGAGAAACAAAAAGGAGTTCCTGAATCCCCTTCATTAGAGTTTATCTCAAAGGGCACTTGACTGAGTGGAAGATTCAGAGGGGCTTCAAGGTTGTTGTAGATGAGAAGCACAGCTACTTTGGGGTATATAGGTAGAAGTTGGGGGAAAGAACACAGAGGAGAAGTAGCAGTGACAGTGGTTGGTTCAGGAGCTCCAGAAAGCTTTCCCATCTCCTTTCTACTCTGGGGAAGGTCAGAGTTGTCTTTAGAAAGCCAGGATTAGTCTATTGTAAGGAAGAGAGTTTTGAGTCATTTGATTGCTTGGAGGCCTCCGAATACCAACTGAAGTATGCTTGGTTATACTTATTTTACTTGGTTATATGCCTTTCTAGCTGTGCATGCAAATAAATGAATTTCAGAATGTCAAAGGATCTCCAAAGTGACCAATGCAATTTTAAAGGTAGAGCACTCCCCCAGATAACTCTGGATGGGAAAGTGTTAATCCCCTGTGAGTCCTGGATGGAGTCAGACAAGGATGTGTGAATCCCCTGTGAGAAATTCTACCTAACAGAATTGGGTCAGAGGAGTTTCACTCCTCTGTACAAGCCAGCAGCAAAATGACACCCGAAGAGAGGCTAGAACCACAACCAAGGGGGAGGTTCAGAGCCAGGAGGACTGGGCACAGGAGCTTGGGCTGTGGGGAGACGACATAGCACAAAAGGTTCAAGCAGTTACCTTGCTGGTCCAACAGCAGCACCAAGTTGAGGTAGTGTGTCACTTCAGATCCTGCGTCTCCAGACACCGGATATGTCAACTGAGAAAAGAGGCAGAGCTAGCATAAAAGCAAAAGCATTTATTTGAAGTCTCAGAATTGCAATTCAGGAAACACAGATTCAGGCAGCAACCCAAGTAACGCCTCCCTTCCCCGCCAAAAAAGATTTAAAAGACAAAAGGGAATGCCTGTATATGCTGTATACAAAAATTTTTTATTGAAAAAAGAAATTAAAAAATGTTTTTTTTTTTTTTTTTTTTTTTTTTTTTTTTTAAATGTTTTGATTGGCGTTGGTGGCAGAAAGCCAGTCTTGCCTGAATATAATTGGTCACTAAAACTATAAGTGTCTTACTGAAGGAAGTTGCAGGTGTTTGTGATAGGTCCTTGGAATATTTGCTGTTTGGCCTGGTTCATAAGTTCATGGTTCCACCAGGTGAGGACATGCATAAGGCCCATCTCCCTAATGGCCTCCTGGGTCCATTAAAAAATCCCTTGACATGAGTGGCCCCGTTTCATTTCATCTTACACAAGGGTTGCCTGTTTTTGTGCATCCACCTGATAGCATGTGAATATCCAAGCTTAAACACACACACACACACACACACACACACACACACACACCACACACTTTCAAATACTCAAGGAACAAATGTATTCCATAGGAGTCTGTTGTTTTAACTGAGATATTCCAAAGCCATAGCATTCATAAAAGCTTGGGGCAGGAGTTTTAGTTTAGGAGTACTGATGAATGTTTCCCCAGGGACACTTTCTTGCAGGCTCACCGAAGTAGCTACTGATACAGTTAGCAATTGCCTCACCACGGGTTCCAGAGAGGTATCAATAATCAAGTATAAGGAATGAGAAGTGGGTGGGAAGAGAGCTCAGAGAAAGGGAGGGGAAACTGATGAATACCTATCTACTGTCAGATAGGGCTCCAAGAATTTTAAAGGTACTATCTTACTTAATTTTCTCCCAACTCCCTGGGAGATGGTTATTATTCTCTCTCATTTTACAGTGAAAAAACTGAACTGTAGAAAGGGTAAGTGACTTGCCCAAAGTGAAACAGCTAGAAAGTTTTGGAGGCGAGATTCAACGTAAGTCTGGTTTATATCATAGTCCCAGGCCCAACGACTTCCACCCTCTGGGAAGGACGGAGGGGAGCAGGGAACCAGGAGGGTGGAGATGGCTGAACTGCTAGTTGCTCTAAATGCTCTAGGAGGGGGTGGGAGGTGAAATCTGACTAACGTTATAACATCGAAAACACACCCAATAGGCGGAAACCACAGACGACAACCCTTCTCTGTCTCAGCACCTCTTCAGACATGTGAACTCCTTACCAGGCCACGTTTTAAGTACTCACAGAGGCCCAGTCTAATACAGACACAGAGATGGTGAAGTTTTGTTGGAAGAGTAGACATTCTACTTTTATGTGCGCTGCCTTAGTCCATCCCCAGAATCCCTACTTTTGTGGCTAACTGGAAGTCAGTTTATGATCACTCAAGAACATAACTAGGTTTTGTTTTGTTTTTTTAAAGATTTATTTATTTTAGAGAGAGAGAGTGCAAGCAGGAGGAGGGGCAGAGGAGAGGGAGAGAGAGAATCTCAAGCCGACTCCGAGATGAGTGTGGAGCTGGATGCAGGGCTTGATTCCACGAGCCTGAGATCAGGACCTGAGCTGAAGTGAAGAGTCAGATGCCTAACTGACTAAGCCACCCAGGTGCTCCACTAAGATTTTTATAAATCGAAATCCACCCCCCCCCCCCCAAAAAAAAAACAAAAACAAAAACTAGGTATGTTCTTCAGTTCTGGTGGTGTTATTGTCACAGTTTGGGCTGCTTCAACAGAATACCATAGACTGAGTGGCTTAAACAGTAAAGAGTTCTCACAGTTGCAGAGGTTTGCAGTCTAAGATCAAGGTGTCACCAATTCAGTTCCTGGTGAGGGCTCTCTTCCTGGCTGACTTCCTGCCCATCACAAGAAAGAAAGAGAAAGAGAGCGAGCGAGCTCTGAGCTTTTCCTCCCCCTCTTCTTTTTTTAAGCTTTTATTTACTTAAGTAATCTCTACACCAAACATGGAGCTTGAACTCACAACCCCGAGATCAGTAGTTGCAAGGTCCTCCACCTGAGCCTGCCAGGTGCCCCTCTTCCTCTTCTTTAAGGACCCTGATCTCATCCTGGAGGCCCCATCCTCATGACCTCACCTAATTACCTTAGAAGGCCCCACCTCCTAATATCATCACATTGGAGGTTAAGGTTTTAACATTTGCATTTTGAGGTGACACAAACATTCAGTCCACAATACTAACAATAACAAGTCCACACACACACAGCTTAGCAGCTGGCAAAGTGAATTCATATAAACCACCTCATTTGCACCTCATGATCCTTACCGGTGAGTTAGCTATTTTTATTTTCCTTGTTTTACAGATGAGGGAGCTGCGTGGAGAAGGATTCCGTGATTTCCCCAAGGTCACACACCTAGTAAGCGGGGCCGAGGTGGAGTGCAAATTCAGGTCTTCTCGTTCCAGATGCCGTGTTCTTTCAACTGCAGCGGAAATCAGGCCGTTCTGCCCCTGGTATGAACAACTGCAGTAACAAAGCAGAAACAAGAACTGGTGTTTACTTCGTGCTCTGCTGTGGCCCATCTCTTTGAAAACATATCGCCTCGGGTAGGTATTATGATTCTATTTTATGTCCCAGAAAAACTTAAAATCATCAGGCCTAAGTTCAGATCACGCAGCTAGTCTATGACAGAACAAGTATTTGAACCAGGTCTGGCTGAACCTAGAGATTATGCTCTTAAACCCTCTGCTCTTTGAAATGCTCTTTGGAAAACAGTTTGTAAGATGAAAATACTCTGTTAGAGACATTTACTGAGATTTTAGTAGAAATAGATCTTTTGCCTTTTAAAAAGCGTTAGCGTCCTACAATGTACTCCATTGAAAGCCCTATTTTCTAGGCACTGCAGATGGAGGACAGATGTTTCTTTATGCTCTGAAAGGTCCACTCTATGTAGCCGACCATAATGAGATTGTATCTTGTTCTGAATGTTTCAGAAAAATGGCAATGGACAGATTATTCCAAACGAAAGCCAAATCAAAGGAGTTACTGCATAGATTTGATGAAAACAACAGGATGTTATTCAGTGGTTTGGGTGGGAACTTTTCATTTCAGAGTTCACTCTGAACCACACAGACGTTTTCAGATGTGTTCGACCCTAAAATTCAGCCTGAAGTCAGAGAATTGCGTGTATGTGCGATTGAGATTTCTGTGATGGGGTGGGGTGCCCGAGGTTTAGGGCATGCAATGCTGGACTTTATTTCACTATGATACAGAATTAGAGGTAGTAGAGTCAAGTGCTGAAGGAGCACCCAAGTTCAAGGGAGCGTTTCCAGATTTGGTTGAGTTTTTGCATAGCGTCTAAAATCAGATCTGAAATCAGATCTACTAAAGCAGATTGCTTTGCTTACTAGCTCTGTGTGTTTTGGTAAAACATTTAACTTCCTCGAGCCTTAGTTTTCTCATCTGTAGAATGGGTGTAAGATATTCATCCTTTAATTTCAGCATACGCATTGCACCTTCAAATACTGTACCCAATGTTCTACTTCCTTATGCTGTTTCTTTGCCCACAAGCCTTCAATGACTTTATCGTTTTCACAGTCTATCCACAAAAGTACCCACTAGTAGTTTCTGCAGTTAGGCATCCTGGCTAACCCACTGGCCCCATGACACAGTTTGCCGATGCCTGGCTTTCTGCCATTTACTTATTCTGCACCTGCAACATGCGACACACTGTACTTGTTGAAGGGGATTAAAAAAAAAAAAAAAAGGAACAAGATTTGGTTTCTGTCATCAGTTTAGTGAGGAGGAAATCTATAAATAAACTCATTACATAGTTATTCAGAATAAAAGCACCTAACTACAATTTCGGAGAAGGAAAGTGGTAGGAGAAGGTGTTGGAGACAAAATGATATTTCATCTTCGTCTTGAAGAATAAATGTAGGCTTGACAGATACACAGATAGATGATGACAGGTAGATAGATGACAGATACTATTACATATTTCCATGGATGGAAGGAACTTCTGGTGGAGAGAACAGCGTGGGCAAAGACACATGGAAGTTGAAGGAAGGCCTGGCAAAGAGGCCTGCCACGTAGTTCCATACGGTGGGCTGCAGGAATGCATGTGGGAAGTCCAGCACTGCCCAGAGCATTTGGATTCTGGCCAAAAGAAAACCACTGGGGTCAGGTCACATCGCTGCTGTGTTAAATCCCACAGGGCCCCAAAGGTCAAGAACATTAACATTTGCAGTGAGTCACACGTAAACGACTGTGTTTGCGGAAGTCTCTCTCTCAGTGTACTGAGGCTGGGGACACCTTTCATACCGCCTGACAGTATGAAGTCAACACAGTTACATTTGTGCTGTCATTCTGGCCATGTGGCGCTGGATTTAATTTGTTCAAACTTCTATCTGGTTACAGAGACAAGGCTTTTTCCTTTAAATCACACTGCCTGGTTGTGGGTGGGGGCAGCTAATGCTGTGACTATGGTACATGGTCCCAAAAGAGACTCCTACTGCCCTGTTCTCAGCAGCACCCTGAGTGGTGATGGATAAATCCTGTTACCAATGGGCAACCCAACATACCATCCTCTTCACTGTGACTTGGCTACCCAATTGCCTCCAGGGATGTGTAGGTGCTGCCCAGGGCAAGGCCTGTTTTTTCAGCCATCTCTTGGCTATCCTTCCTCTTCATGTTAGGCCAGAGAAGAGAGGGAGGAAAGAAAGGGCCCATGTGCTCCTGATGGATGAGGTTCTCCTTTTTCTGATCCAGGATACTTTTTTCATTTGGAAGAGAACATCCCATTCACATGTCAGCCAGTCAGATGGTCAGATACTTGTTGAGCATCTCAAAGCCGGGAGCCAAGACTTCTGGTAGCTACGGATGCTGTCCACACCAGTTTTACAATCTAGTCAGGAACACAGACATTTAACAAGTAAGTCACTGAGGTGATGGATACCTCAAAGTAGAGTGTCAGTTGCAATGAGAACACACGACAGGGGACCCTGAACATGGACCTGGTTGGGGAGGCGCTACACTGATGAAGTGACGTTTTACCTCAAGAACTGGATGAACAGGAGTTAGCTAGGCCAAGGGAGCAAGGAAGAGCCTTCTAGGCAAAGAAGAATACATATGCAAGATCGAGGTGGGAAAGGGCTGGTTTTAAGAGAGTTTCTACCATATTTGGAGGAAAAGTCATCAGAGCTAACCCGAAGAGAGCACCTACTAGGGTCAGACAGGAGGCTCAGCATTTTAGATAATCTCATGGAATCCTCCTAGAGTCATGCTGCCATGAAGATGGGGCCCTGTTTCTCTTGTCCCCGTTGATCCCACTGAATCCTCAACACTTAGGGCAGCAGCTGTAGGAGCGGACACTTGATATTTGTAGACTAGAGTTCACATTTTATGGAAGAGGAAACTGAGGCTCAGAGATATAAATGTGACTGGTGGAGAGAGGACTCCAAGCCAGGGTAGAGCTCAGCGCCTTCCCGGTAGCCTGCTGCTTGGCCGCCTGTGTAGGACAATGATCTTGCTTTCTCTTCTTTGAGACACAAGGGAGCCCAAGCCCAGCCCTGGAACAGTCCTGAGCTGGGCACCAGGGCACAGAGGAGAGGTGCACAGCACACAGTTCCAGGACAGCCCACACAGGGCCGGTGAGGCCGACGGCCACACGATTTGGTGTGGGAGCTGGCAGCCGGTTGGAGCTGTACCCTAAATGCAGGGAGAAGCCGACATGTCCCAGCCCAACTAAGACCGGAGGTACGGCTCTCCCACTGAGCGTGTCTGCTGCTTGGACACTGAGGCCCAGAGCCCCATGGAACAGAAACCCGAGAACTGAAAACTTGGAGGTATCCATGGGCCCCAAGTCAGACTCTGGGCTCAGTGCCAGTGGTGATGGGTTAGCTCAGATTTCCGGCTTTGGGGCTAAAGCCCAAGAGGGTCAAGTACCTCACAGGACAGCTCTTCACCTGTGCAACCTCAGGACATTTGTCATTACTGGGAACTGTAGCCTGAGCGTGATGAAGGCCCTCCTGGTGCGGAGGCATGGCAGGGAGCGCTTTAAAATAATCCCAACCTCCTTCGTTTGCTATTATGCTTTAGGTCCTTTAGTGAATAAAAGTCTTATTCATATGCCATAATAATGAGTCATTTCAAAAGCTCAAAAATAAATGTATGATGTACTCAAACTCTTAAGAAAATTAACATTAACCCTAATCAACAGTTCCTACTCACTGAGCATTCCATGTAGATCAGAACAGTAGAGTCGCAGGCACCCTAGGGAACACCTCAGTTCACCCTCTCATTAGGCTCAGTTAGGCCCGGCCCCTGAGCATGCTGATATATGCAGATCATGCTGGAAATGCCATCCTGAGGGCAGATGCTAAATTCCAGAAGTCACAGGGAGCCCACATCCTCTCCCCTGATGAGCCAGCCTCCAGCATCCTCAGCACCACCAGATTCCCCGAGTCACAGCTCACCCTGAGGGAGAAATGTGTTATTTTCCTACATATATTTCAGGCATGGGCCCAGCCAGGGTCTCCGCTGGTTATGCAGAGACAGCACCCAAGCCATCTGGCTCATTTCCATCCTTGCAAAAAAAATTCCCCATGGAGCTTCTTTTCTAAGCTGAAGGAATTAGACTTACCACCAGAAAAAAAAAAGGGGCTAATTTCTTTCATCTTCTAGAAGAATATAAAAACAACTAATGTGATTGCACCAAGTTGTCTGGTAAGTAAGCTTCCCTTCCTTAGCAGAGCTCAGTGGAGAGTGGAGGACAGGCACCATGTAAGCACTGTAGTCCCACTGTGTGCACGGACTCCGGAGACAGCTGACCCGACATGCCACTTGCCTTGAAAGGCAGGCATTTTGAAGAAGCCAAAGGCAAATGCCAAGGGAATCAGTGCTTTAGGGAGTGGGTTCTTTGCTTGGGTTAAGGCTTTTTTCCATGTTCAGCTGTGCACTCAGCTAAAAGGCAAAGCCAGGGAGGGACACACCATCAGCTTGGGGTGAGAAACACAGCTTCTTATCTGGAGCATGGCATGAATTCAATAAGGACAGCATAACCCGCTCCTCCAAATGTCTAAATCAGCAGAACGAATTTAGCCTGCACCGTGATTGGTAGTCATTTTGCAAGTCTAAAATGTCTGCCAGCATTTCCGTATAATAAACCAGGACTCTCGGAGAGTCAAACTGCAATTCTGTTGTAAGACCCAAACTGACTGTGAGCCTCATCTGTACCTTGAAACAAAAACCAAAATGTCAACAACTCCTCTTAACGGGATGAGGGTCTTTATCCAACATCTCCCACAGGACTCAAAATTCACAGTGGCATGCCATTCTCCTAATGATTGCAAATGTGCTCAGGGTTTAGGTTAGGACATTTCAATAAAAACAGCATTTTTCAAAAATAACCACATTTAAAAATACATTCGCGCTTTGGATGAAGTTTTATATTTACGCTAAAGGGTGTTTGAAGCTGTGTCTGTGCATGTGCGTGTATGTATGTCAATCTTTTTCCAGATTATTCAGAGCCCGTACATCATAAAGGATAGAAAATCGTATTAGATGCCGAAATCCTCAGCTAGACTCACAACCCTTGCCATACGACCATGGCAGTGTGCACTATAGAACAAGTGGAGATTTAGTGCTACAGAGTCCCCAGTTCAAAACCTGGCTCCGCCCAAACCTAGGCAATCTCTTATAGAACCTAATAGGTCATTTAACTTGCCTGGACCTATTTCTTTTTCCATTTAAAGTGGAGATAATGCCTATCTTAGTATGTTCTAAACATTAAGGATATTTATAAAGTCTATGGCAGATGCTCAATATGGTGACTATTGAAGATGTCTATTTTGGAGCCTAGTTTTCTTGTAGGTGAAATGGGGACAGGAACCTAAAGTGCTTAGCGCCCAGTAATGCACTGTGCACAGGGAGGGGTTGTTATCAAGATGCAAGACGCAGCTCAGATGAATGCAGCTTGTTAGCAGAGGCACAGGACTGGAGTTAGGGAGGTGGCCTGGGTGCTAATCTCAGCCCTTCCACTCTGGTTAAATACAGATTTTCAGTGCTTCTGAGGACCAGCCCACAGAGTGCAAAGAGTACTCAACGGAGGGGACAAACAGCTAGGTGCCAGCTCCCTCAGACAGTGGGTCTGTGATCTCAAACGAACCAGTTAGGTTTTCTTCAGAAAAGTCTATATGGTTCCTTCCAGCTGGAAAGTTCTAAAATTCTAGAATTACATTTGGGAATGAGGGAGCAAATGAAATGGACAGGAAGTGACTCATTGGCTCAGGAGAAAACAAGTAGGACAGACCTGGAGCAGGAGGAAGCAAGGGGCTTACAGTGAAGGGAAGAGAGCAGTGAGCTCTGAAAACCAGAGCCTCATCTGTGAGCCTTCAAACTCCACGGGGGGCCCAAGAGGACACAGTGCTGAGGTCAAGTGCTCATTACCTACAACTCTGTAGGAACAGGCTTTGCAGACCTGTAGGTGGAATAGGATTCCTCTTCTGAACAGTCATGAGACCTTGGAAAATGTTACCATTTTCAAGTCTGTCTTCCCATCTGTAAAATAGGAATAACACACCAAATAAGACCATTGGATGGATCGAGCTAGCACAGAATAAGAGCCTGCTATGTACGTGGCATGTGGCAGGTGCTAAATAACATTATTGCTCTGTTCCACTAGGCTATTTCCCCTTTGGCGTGGACATCAAGCTGAAGGAGCATGGACAAAATAATTAGATTTTTATCTTTTCTCAGTTTGAAATCATTAACGTGGTTCATGATGTATTGATGATGCCCAGGTATCACAAGCCTGGGAAGCTTTCCTCGAGCCGCTTGATGCAGACTGAGTCAATTCTCCTCCACTTGGCTGCTTCTTCAGGCTTTTCCTTTTCACAGAGCAATTGCCAGAGACTGGCTCCATCTGTTGTGAAAAGGGTGACAGGACTGTTTTTTCTCTTCTCCCCACAATGATCTAGGTGGTTTCCCTGGGAAGCACTATAGAGACACCAAGACAAGGGTGTGAATCCAAACCCGGTTCAGGCAAAGGCTAGAAGACGCCACTCACACAGGGGGCATTTGGTTCTCCTGGGGTCTAAACATTTGCCTCAGGTACTAATTTACACAGAACTAATACCAATGAACTAATTGGAATTAGGGGACCAGTTAAGTCAGGTTTCCTTTTTTTTTTTTTTTTTAATTTTATTTATGATAGTCACACACAGAGAGAGAGAGGCAGAGACATAGGCAGAGGGAGAAGCAGGCTCCATGCACCGGGAGCCCGATGTGGGATTCGATCCCGGGTCTCCAGGATCGCGCCCTGGGCCAAAGGCAGGCGCTAAACCGCTGCGCCACCCAGGGATCCCTTAAGTCAGGTTTCCATATGCAATTCTTTAGGTTACCGGCCTGAGGAATACAAATTGGTCTTACTCCCATTCTGTATATTGAAGTCTCTTATTTGGAATTTGAAATTATGGTAAGAAACCACCTTTCAGGAGGGGAGCATCTTGTTAAGCAAAAGACACTTATTCTGGTGAGCACAAGCTAAAATGTCATTCTTAGTATGACTTAATATTCTCAAAGATGGCATTTAGTAATGGGTGAGGATATGTAAGCATGGAGTATGTAATTAGGAAAATGCTAAATAGCACAACCAGAGGAGGGGTAGAGGAAGAGGGAGGGAGAGAGATCCGGAAAGGGAGAGAGGGTGGGGGCTAGGAGAGTAAGGTGCTTCAGTACTTGCAAGGGGAAAAAGGAGAGGTGAACTCCAGCAGCTGCCAGGCCTGCTCAGGGGGCCTGGGAGGAGATTCTCACCCGAGGTGTCTGACAGAAATGCTATGAGCCTTGAGAACTCTCATTGGCCCTACAACCCCTGCCTCCAGCTGTCCCTTACTCTTGAGAGTCTTGTTTTGGGAGAAGGGAATAATTAGGGACACAAAAGTTTATGCTTTATAAATTTTTATAGATTTTATTTACTTATTTAAAAGAGAGAAAGAGAAGAGAGAGTGAGGGGAGGAGGAAAAGGAGAGGGACAAGCAGACTTCATGCTGAGCTTGGAGCCCAATCTCACAACCCTGAGATCATGACCTAAACTGAAATCAAGAGTTGGGTGCTCAACTGACTGAGCCACTCAAGGGCCCCCAAAGTTCATGACTTTTACTAATGGAAGACCAATTGCCTTATCTCTACCAAATGCATATTGAATAGATATTCAAAGCAGGTTTTTAAAAGGTGCCAAATTCTTACCTGCCCAGGGCCCCCACATGCCTGGTCTGGTCCTGGTGTCGGGCTCTGCATGGGGCTTTCCAAGTGCATCTCATTTGAGATGGAGTCACTGGGATTAAGTGGGGGCCCTTGAATTGTCAAGAGCTTACCTTGGGGGGCTGCCTTTGATAAAGGCAAGGCGAGGAGAAACAGAATAAAAAGGGGAGGAAGTAGAAGCCAGTCAACTTCTATTTGACTTACTCTCAGCTCAGCAGCAGAGGGAGGCAGAGAGTAAAAAACGGTGTGTGGCAGGCCTTACTTGCACAAACAATAGACCTGTGTAAAAAGGCAAACAAAATTTAAGGTGTTTACTGTAAGAAATAATCTGAAAAGCTTCTGAGTAGCACACAGGCAGTCCTATAGAATCATTGGTATTTGGGAGGCAGGACTTATGATTCTAGTTAGTCCAGAGGATGAGGAGGCGACACAGGGTGAAGAGATTGTAATAAAAAAAACAAAAAACAAAAAACTTATGCGTTTTAGAAAATGAACTTTTTCTTTCTCATCTTTCTTTGGCATCAGATCTATCTTCTTTTGTGAACAGAGGGCTCGAGTTCAAGGTGTGCCTCTGTGCTTCTGGATAACCAGCTTTTCTGCAGAGCCCCCGGGGGAGGGGAGGACAGAGGCTGCAGTATTGGAGAGGACCCCAGGAGAAGGGGAGCGTGTCCGCAACAGCAGGGGCACAGCCTCACCCCTCCCTCACCGCATGCTGGAAAGGCAGGTTGCAGCGTGGAAGGGAATGTGGCTTCTGCATGCCCGGTCACTGCCCTGGAGGCCCTGGCAGTCCCCGAATGGCTGCTGAGGTCTTACGTCAGACGCTGGCCTCCTTCCCTCAGCGGGTCTCCCAAAGCTTCGAGGTGGGCCCACGCCTTTCTTGAAGTACCGCATTTCCAGGGTAAAATCCGGCCATCTGGTGTCAGCAGCATCACTTTCCCTCACAATCTGCTTCAGTTTACATAGAGTTCTGTCCTCCAGCAGAGAGGAGTCTTTTATCAGCTTTCTAATGTGCCCCTGAAAGGGTAAGTTGGGGGGTTGGGGGGTGGGTATGAGCTTGAGAGGGAGACAGAGAAGAAAGTCTTGTCTCCAGAAGGAACTATCATATGCTTATTTCCCCCAATAATTCCATTTCCCCCCTTTACTAAAGCTTATTTAAAAAAAAAAGATTTTATTTATTTATTCATGAGAGACAGAGAGAGAGAGAGGCAGAGACACAGGCAGAGGGAGAAGCAGGCTCCCCGCAGGGAGCCTGATGTGGGACTCAATCCCAGGACTCCAGGATCAGGCCCTGGGCCGAAAGCAGATGCTCAACCACTGAGCCACCCAAGGATCCCCTACTAAAGCTTCTTAAAATTTTGTCTTGCAGTTCTTTACTTCTTATTGATCTGGTCCATATTAGTGTTAGTGCTAAACTAACAGTGCATGGAGAAATGAGAGCCAAGAAGAGAGGGAGAACTGGGGTGCTTTGTGAGCATCAGTCCCCAAGGATGAGCACCACTGGAGAGACTGACCTATTTAGAAAGATCGTTGTCTAGGATCAATCCAGCTTTTTTGGGGGCTTGTTATTTTGTGATCATTGTAGCATATTTTGAAAACTACAACTCTTGTTATGAGATTCACACGTAAATCTAAAATTGGTCATCTGGTGAATGATGTAACCATATAACAGCACAGGCACAAATCAGTACAGTCAACTTCTTCCAACATTTAATCTGTTTTTATTTGCCATTTGTTATAAAAATTGAATCTTTGTTTTACACAAAAGGTACTTTAAAACAGTAAAGGTTACCAAAAACCACTGAATCTCAGGCAAAGGGATTCACCACCAAAATGCAGATTTACATGGTAAACCTGAGGGCCAGAAATATTCAACTTACAAAAAAAATCTTATATTTTCTAATAATTCATTACCAGAAGCAAAACCCGGTTACGTATATGTTTCAAAATATGTGACAAAGATAATGCCAGCTCTCACCGTGAAGCTAACCAAAGAAAATGTCTCTACCCAAGATTGGCCCATTATTTCACACAGAGTGAAACATTTGAGGAGCTTTAAAAATATTTAAACATAAATATTTAGGTTTACATACAACACGCATATGCACAAACATATCCATTCTAATTCTATGCCCCTTTATATTTTTTAAATTGCACCATCTCTGTTAGAGATAATATAGAACATGCAGGAGGCATTCATAATTTTTTTTTCTCAGCAGTGGTGTATTATACAAATAAAATGCAAAACTTAAACATGAATTAAGTTCAACTGGAAGCTATCTCAACTCAGTACTTTAGCTCATATAGTCGGTGTTAACACTTTAGTGTTGATGAAATTGTTCATATTAAAATAAAAGTTGAGGAGAATGTTGTCCATTACCAAAGGTACTGAGCAGATAGTTCCCAGTGGATGTAAGAGTGATGGACCAGAAACAGGAAGAAACCAATTAAACAGGTCTGCAGGTTTTCACTGCTTTCACATTCAACTGAAGATAAGAAATAATTATATCCAGGACATTTTCCAACAGTCATGAGTTTATACCATTTCACGTATATAATGTCTTCATAATTCAAACGAGGATACAAAGTAGTTCCTCCCCCTCCCATCGGCCTTCCTCTTGTTTCCAGAAAGAAATGAACACAGATTTTGATGCGATATACGGTTCCTGGAAACAAAGTGGACTTACAGTTATATTCTCATGCTTTTGGTAGGGATGAGAAATCATGGAATCAATCAACTCTAAATACTGCAGGGATGGGTAAAATGGAACTACTCAATTAGGCCTCATTAAAGGCCCTGGCTTCCCCCCAAATAAATACATGCTCAAGTATCAGTGCGAGTTCTTTAGCACAAATCTATTCTGTTATATACAAGTGCTGACCAACTTTAAGGAGGTGAGTGAGTAGAGAGGGGAAGAAACATACCTATGCAGTTAGGATGATGCTAAGAGAATGTGAAGATGGAAGGAGCGTTTTATTGAAAACACAAGGAAATAAAGCTATAAACCCACAGAATAACTGTTTGATTATTTTAATGGTTTCTGAACCCATCATTATGCAATATTCTACTTAAACATACAAAATTTGAATCATGAAACACAGGAAGAACAGAAACAAATATTGTCACTCTCAAACAATAATATTATGCAAATAACTCACTGCAGCTTACCACAGCACAGTAGTAAGCTTACCACACAAACTGAAGCCACGCCACAGCGCTGAGAGCCTACGGATCTCTATTTACCCTGTTTAACACAAACATTTGTTAAGTGATAGTGAAGTATGGTGACATCCAGGGAGAAAAATTAAGACTGAGGATGAAGAATGAAAACACAGTATCTGTGTGCCACACAGATGTATCCTAATGTAGGTTAGGGAGAGAACACCATACCTCACCAGCAGTGCTCAGAACTGCCTATGGTGTGCGTGTCTCTATGTGTGCACAAGCTCATCTGTGTGTGTCTGTGTGCGTATGCAAATAAAACGAACCTATGCCATTGCTGGCATAAGTCATCAACTTTGTTCTGAACAACATCCCCATCTATTTTTTTTTTTTTTTGAAAATGAACTATGCATTCTTGGAAATCATATGCCAACTGAAGTGTCATAATTGAATAAACTTCATTTTCCTCATTGAAAATCCTCTTAAATGGATATGAACACTTGCAAAATGAAGATCTGCTCCAACAATGCAATAAAGGTGGCATCAAACACCACATTTTCAAATGTCAAGTGGTGGTCTCAGAGTTCATTGCATCGAGGCTATGTTATTTCAAAAGCTACCTAAACACTGGTGTGTAAGATTGAAATAAAACAGAAATCTAAAGACTATGGCATCAAGGAACAAGATTTGTACCAGTAACTATACCCTAGTGTTTGGAAAGCAGCTTACAATATTCGTTATTGATCCTGATGGTAAGTAATATGCTTCCAGAAATTGAGAGAAGCGATAAGGAAGATTTAGTTAATGACTTTTGCGGGTGAACACAACCAGTGTGCCTAGCCGTGGAGAAGTTCTAGTTTGTGAGAATGGTAGCAAATCTGAAATCTGTTTTGAAAACTCTTCTTAAGGAGGGGGGTGGAGTTTTTCAGAGAAACGATGGCTAATTATATGGCCACAAACATTTAAATACCTCTCCATGCATTGTATTCCATATTCCAAAAACTTAAGATAAATCCTATCCAACACTGCAATCAGTACACATGACAATTTTATTGTGAAACATTAAAATGGCCATTAACTTACATTAAAAAAATGGAAATAACAAAAACCCTAGATATAGTCAGAATGTGTTTTCTAAAGTCCTAGAAGAAAGTTTCATCAGTTATGCCTGGGTCCCTGAGAACTTGAATGTTCTGACTAAAGGCAAGTTTTGGTAAAAATTAACATTTTTACACTGTTCTTTCTCCTTCAGAATAAAAATAATGTTTTAGGCAGCTTTTGGTGTTTACAGTTTTATAGCTCATATTATTCAATTTACATTTGACACAAGCAATTACTTTCTCTGAGTGTCAGTTCAGGGGTGTGTGGTAGGTGAGGGGAGCTACATTTTGCTATCATTTAAAGACTCACTTTCATCTTTCTGGGAGGGGCAGAGCAAGAAACAACATATCACACATCATAATTCCATGCTTACAGTATTCACCCATAATGTTTTCCAGTTTTGTCTAGATGCAGTTAATAGGTTACTTCATAGTTAACATCCAAAATGAGACAGGCATCATAATGCCTAGACCCATTAGAGAAAAACATGGTAAGAATGTACATTTCCGCAAAATGAGTCCATTGATTTTATTCATTTTACAATATGCATGATAATAGAAGGCTAAACACAAAGCTCTTTATTAAAAAAAGAGAGAGAGAGAGAGAGCAAAATGTATTCCAGGGAAGTTAGACAAAGGCATGAGATGAATTTCAGTTAAATGGATATACTTTTTTGTGAGCTTTGAGAATTCTTAAATACTGAATCGAGGTGGAATGTTTTACATTATAATCATATCTAGAGATCATGCAGATTTTGAAGAAAAGTATTTTGCTGTAAGCCTTAATTTCTCCAAGTGTTTTTGAAATCAACTTTAAGGATTCAAATCTGTACCTCTCCCCTCCATCACAGTTTTTGAAGTAATTAATTGTACCCGTACAATAGCACAGCAACTAGGGAAGAGAGAGGTAGATGATGTGGCCATCCTCTTATAAGGAAACCCCCCAAATATTTTAGGGCAGAAACACAAGGCTTTTGTTATCCAAAAGTAATTAGTTGCAGAGTAGAAAAACATTCTGGAGCAGGATGCACACAAATATGCGACTCGAGAGCAGCCCAAACCAAGTATATTAACAGTGAATTCTTAAAGAAATGCAGGTGTTCTCTGTACCTTACAAAAATTATTTTCACAGATTTTGAATCCAAGATTATGCCATAGAAAGTATATGTTTTACATTTAATAGAAAAATTATTAGTAAATAAAAAAGGCTCTGCTGATACGTCTGAATTAATTTTAGGAAATAGTAATTTTCAGGATGCCCCGAGGGTGACCTGTCCTAAGTACCCTGTCCTTTTCTATGGAAGGGCCAAAGGCAGGCACTTTTCTCAGGGTTCACCCTCGTTTGGGGGCTTTTGTTAGGATTGGCCATTGTTAAGAGAAAACAAGGTGAAGGAAGACTCGAGTGGGCTGGGACAGGAAATAAAATCAAGCCAAGAAGGAATTCTGCGAAGCACAATGTACACCCTGCCTAAAAATATTTAAGACCATAGATCAAAGACAGTGTTGAGTATACATCAAGGACATATTGATGAATTTATGGTCTAGGTGATAAATATCAAAACAGGAAGAAGCCAGTTAAAACAAGTGTGCAAATAAGTAAGTACTGGGGACTGGGGGGAAGGACATGAAAGGATATCGCATCTTCAAGGTAAAAACCTCAAGGCGGAGATTCAGTAATTTCATGTCCCCCATGCCACCCTCGAAGAGTACGTCTCACATCTTAATAAGTTAAAGATCAGTTATTCACAAAACTTTAGTTCAGTGTTAACACTTTTTTACCTGTTTAATTTAGGGCTAGACACTTGAGTTGCTTTCGAGACATTGGGTTATAGTCAAGTCATAATTATTACCCATTTTTCATCTTTATAACTTAGGAAACTTTAGTTCTCATTTAAAGCCCAGGAGGCACACTTTTAAAAATTCTTTTCTCTCTGGATCAACATTTATCTAAGCACGTCTGCAAACGTTCTGTCACAGGGAGAGGAAGAGTGTTGAGCAAGTTCTCCTCTACAATCAGACAGCTCCGCTTTAGGGACGGACAGCCTTCCAGTTCAGGAGGAAGTGTTTCCAGGTAATTACCAATGAGCTCCAGATGAGTAAGGTTCGACAGCTCACCCACGTGAGGGGATAAACTCATCAGGCTATTTTTCCCCAAAAGTAAACACTGCAGCTTTTTGCACTGAAACAGCCCATCTGGTAGCATCTCAATCTGGAAAGGGGAAAAGAAAGCAGCCAGTAAAACTGGTGTTCTATGGCCTACGACAACGCATTTACTTATTTATACCCCTACCTTTTCCCACAGACACTTCTGATCATTTACAGGAATACGGAGAATAATGATGATAAATGTGAAGGGGATGGAAAAGAAAAAGGAAACCTAAGAATGTCCTGACTTGACGTGGGTACTAATGCCCCCAAGCACCCCTAAACTCTTGTTGTATAAGTGGGTGGGTAAAAGATTTGATTCAGGGCTTTCCAACAAGCAATTCTCAAACACAACCTAATTAGTCACCTACTCATTGCCTCTAGGATAAAAAGCAACAACAACAGTATTTTAGGAAAATCGTAATTATTCTTGAGGCTGAGGATCAGAAGTAAATTGTTCTCAAGAGTCCTCATAAAGAGTTACTGTGTAGTGTAATGAGCAATATCCTCAAAAACATTGTGAGTACAGACACAAGGCTATTTCTAAGGGTTTCTTTTCATTCTATGAAAAGAAAAAATTCGACAGAAGCACAGACAAGAAGATATGATCATATAGACGCACACATTTCATTTCCCTCTACATAGGCACTTCTGTGAGTATTTACCCTTCTTCCTGCCCTCTGGCAGTTTCAATTAAATCATGTATCACAGAGAAATAATTTAAAATATGATAAATAGCCTGAAATTAGGTCAACTCCTCCAGCTGCTCAAAGGAGCTGCTCCCCCATGTGGTCGGTCCGTTGCACGTGAATTTCTAAGCGAGCCACAGGGCATCTGTGAAAGTTGATTGGAAAAGACATCCACGGAAGAGCTGAGAGCAAGCATCCTCAACTCTTGTCATGCCACTGAGAGGGGAGTTTGCACCGGGCGGTGCTGGACAGCATGCAGGCCGATCTATAATGCGGCACAGAGGGTATCTTTGCAACTGAAATAGTGCAGGCTTCTTGGTTCAGGATGGGGCTTTGTTAGACACAGGGATGAAAGGGGCACTCAAGAGCTCAGCCTGCGCCTCTGATGGGCTAACACAGTCCCACTGAGCCAGCTCTCTGCTGGAATTTCCAGGCCATCCAGAACTATTCCTCAAAAAGATAGACATTCTCTATACAAACTAAAAAAATAGTCAAACTGCATTCAGGAGTGCTCATTATATTTGAAATTCCTCTCTCCTCCATCGTCCATACATACACTCGGTATGGCTATCCTTGGAAATAAATCGAATGATCACCATTGCTAAGTATGGCATTCAATAAAGCTCCTCCTTGTACACCAAAATACTAGGTAGGAGCAAAGGAAAAGTACTGACCCTTCTATTTCGTTCCCTTCTTGAATGCAGATACAAACCCATAACTATGTAGATTTCAATATGGAGCTATGGCAGAGAGATAAGAGACAGAAGAAATGTAACCCCTTTCTCATGCAACCTCTTCTGGTCATACGCCTGCAGCTCAGAAGTACGGCCAGTGACGTACAAGTAGAGTAAATAATCCATCCTGTGCAACCCAAGCTCAACCCTGAGAGTGCCTATTAGTGTCTAAGCAATGACTCAGGGAAGCCAGTTGAGAAAAAGAGGGTAGGCTTGGCTCATCTTGATTCAGTAAATGCAGACAGACAGCCTCCTTTCGTGCCAGGCTCCCAGCTAGGTGTTGGGGATAAAGTGCTGATAGACAGATGGGTCTTCGAGAACCATGGTCTAATGCAGGGTTTCTCGACCTTGGCACTGTTGAAATTTTGGGTGAGATCATTCCTTTTGTGGGGGGCCCTGTGTATCGTAGACTGTTTAGCAGCATCCCTGGCCTCTGCCTTCTAGATGCCAGTGCTATGCCTCTTCTCAGCTGTGATAATCAAAAATGTCTCCAGACAAATGTCTCTTGGGGGGCAAAAGTGCCCCCGTTTGAGCGGCACTGGTGCACTGAGAAATACTAAACAATTAAATCAATAATTAGTCTGTCATGGGCGCTGGGAAGGAGGGACAGTAGCAGGGACAGTAGCAGGGACTCTCCATCTCCTTACTTCAGAAAGCCTCCAGATGCCCAGCAAGGACCTTGCTTAATTGGACTCCTTTCCAACTGGGTGAAAACCCTGAAGCCCTTGCCATCACTCTCCTGTCTATCAACACTACCATGTGTTCACCAATCTTCTTTCAAATTTCCAAAGTTGGGATTTTAGCAACTTCTCGGCCCCCTAAGACAGGAGAGGGGTTTCATGAGGCAAGGGGAGCAAGCCCCCAGGGTCCCTCAGCTGTGCTGCTGTCATGAAAGTGAGTCAAGGGCTGTGCTCAGCCGTTCTACTTCCTGAGTGCCAAGTGTCCATCTCAGGGACTTTCTTTCAGAGTCAGCACCCAGCTGAGGCACAAAACCTTTCTTCACCTGCCTGAATTCAATTATGTTAAAGAAGGCTGGGCAACTGTGGTAGGGACGCAAGACTTTCCTTCAATTCAGCATTTCTATTCTGAAAAATCTACTTAAACCCTTAAAAATAGTTTACCCTGAAGCTGTATTACAAGAACATCAAAAACATTTTGCCCAGGCTGATACATTTAATAAAATTTTAGATAGCATTTATTTATTCTGAATTCATTTAACATGCTCTTTCTTAGACAATATGATATACACCCCCAAAAAGGAAAAAATGACCCTAATGGACTACTGATTTATTTTTAAAAAATCAAAAGAAATGTTTGCAGACTATCAAGGGTTGATACACTTCATATGCAGAATGATTTTATAGAATAAATTATAAGTTATACATACAAGCTATCAAACTGAAAAAGAGAGAGAAACTAATGCTACATCCTAGAATTCTCTGACAACAAAATATCTTGAACAAATTGTAGTAAAGCCCCCAGAACATCTAAGGAAGGATGGTCCTCTTCCTATATGTATTGCTGACATCTGATAATGAAATACTCCCCTGTTTCCAGAGGCTGAGACCTTGCTTCAGAATCTGTCTCAATGTCAGATTTCCCTTTTTTCCTAGCTGTTGAACACATCATCTCAGTACATGCTAAGCAAATCCATAAAAGCCATTCATTTCAGGAAACAAAAATGAGTATTTCCATTTCTAAGTAGTGATGTCAAAAATAAGCTCCGTCACATAAATGATCTTTAGAAGTAATTTCTACTTCCAGCTAGAAGTCTTTGAGTCAATAAAAGAAACACATTAAATGCACAAATGTAGAAGCTGGAAGACCTAGGTATAAATTGGAGTGGTTTTTAAGATTTGAGTGAAACTATTAAGTCCTCCCCCTTTCCTATGCCTCTCCATCACTTTCGATACCATCATAATTGAATTACACTTTGGTACTGGCATAGAGATGCTTCCTCCTCCTCTCCCGTCTCCCACGTCCATCCACACACACCACTGCTTCCCGCGTAACAGCATTTGCCTCGACACATCTGAGATGCAGTAGAGGGAGTGCCAGAGTGGGTGTCGGAATACTTGGGTTCCATCCCAGATTCATGCTAGGAAGCTTCACACTTCAGGCAAATCACTCTGAGCATCAGTGTCAGTATCAGTATGAAGGCAGTTACTAGAGCAGAGGTTGGAAAAGTTTTTCTCTAAATGTGTAGGATAGTACATATTTTAGGCTTTGTGGGTTAAGAAGTAAAACTGGAAATATTATGTAGGTACTTATACAATTAAGAGAGAAAAAATTTCCTACATTTTTAAATGAGGAAATTCAAAATATAATAATGGTTGAGTATATAATATTTTTTATAATATAGGCTCATGAATGAGAACAATGGAATTTAGTCATGGATCCTGAGATTTGAATTTCATAGAGTTTTCATGTGAGACAGAGTGTTATTTAAACATTTTTTTCCTTAATCATTAAAAAATTTAGAAGATCATTCTTAGGTCGGGGCAGTATAAAAATTTTAAAAACATTCTTAGCTCAGGCCCTGGGTGGGATCAGGCTGCAGTTTGCTGACTTGATTGCCCGTGGTGTTCCTTTCAGATGTAAATCTTTAGATCTTGTTTTGAATTTATAGTCCTACTTCAAAATCATAACTGATTAAATTTTTTAAAGGGGTTTTATTTCTTGATTGTAATCTCCCAACCCTTCTAAATGGGTTACAATTACAGCGTCCTTTGAAGGTACCTGTTCATGTTAAGTATCCCTTTCAAGCTCAAGTCTGACCCCAGCTACTGTCCAGTGAACTCAAATCTGAACTTGACTGGCAGTCTTCAAGGCATTCTCCATTCCGACCCACCTTCTAAATCCTCTCATCTCTTATTACATCTGGGTATGCTTGTTGCAATCCTCTGCACATGATCTCTATCCTTCTACATTTCCAAAACCCCCAGAGTCTTAGGAACACTCCTCTCAAGAGTTACTATAAAAAAAAAGAACATTTTGGGTGCCTGGCTGGCTCAGTCAGTAGAGCATATGACTCCTGATCTTGGGGTTGTACGTTTGGGCCCCACATTGGGTGTAGAGATTACTTAAAAATATAATCTTAAAAAAAAAAAAAAAAAGAACAGCTTGCTCAAATCTATTTGGCAAACATTGCATATCATATCCCCCTCTTGGAGAAGCACAATGCATATTCAAATACTAAAGGCTCTAAGGAATCCTGCAGCAAAAACTATGATAAAAATAAATGTTTAGGGGGGCACCTGGGTGGCTCAGTGGTTGAGCATCTGCCTTTGGCTCAGGTGGTGATCCCGGGGTCCTGGGATCAAATACTGCATCAGGCTCCCGAGAGGGAGCCTGCTTCTCCCTCTGCCTATGTCTCTGCCTCTCTCTGTCATGAATAAATAAATAATCTTTAAAAAACGTTAAAAAATAAATGTTTAGTGTTTTGTGTGATAACATCTATTACTACCCTGTGGAAGAAACTCTAGAGTGCCCTCTCTGTGAATGTCTGTCATTTGGGGGATGCCCACTATCTTCAATGTTTGGAGAATTTCCTCCCTTATCTTGGTGGTGGGACTCTTGGTGGGAAGCAGAGTCCACTTCCCATTGGAGGAACTGACAACATCAGATTCCAGGCTTCCCAGATCCCCTTACAGCTTGAATGTGGGGTGGGTGCTCATAAGCTCTGCCAATCAGGTGCTCAGACTTGGACTTTAAATTGGGGCTAGTGTCATAAAGCAGCAGAAACCATGAAGAACTTATTTTATAGGAGGGCAAGGGCTGCAGTAGCAGGAGTATCCAATTTTCAGGGGAAGCACTGTGCCCCTGATGGTCAGTGGCAGGATACCCTCACCATTTTGTTTTTTGTGCTATGACTTTCACCTTTTGGTTATCTAACTTTACATTTGTTTTCTAAGCTTGATTCTGCAGGCTTTTCCGTGATAATGAGACACAACATCCTGTCAATGAATGTCTCTTCTCCTTAACCACAGAGAGCGTTCATTGCATCCATCCATGAACCTAGTATACTGCCCAACTCTTTAGAAGAGTATTTTAAAAGCTCTCCTTTCAAACTGGAGGGTATTATGCTGAGTGAAATAAGTCAATCGGAGAAGGACAAACATATGATCTCATTCATTTGGGGAATATAAAAAATAGTGAAAGGGAATAAAGGGGAAAGGAGAAAAAATGAGTGGGAAGTATCAGAAAGGGAGACAGAACATGAAAGACTCCTAACTCTGGGTAACGAACTAGGGGTGGTGGAAGGGGAGGTGGGCAGGGGGTGGGGGTGACTGGGTGACAGGCACTGAGGTGGGCACTTGACAGGATGAGCACTGGGTGTTATTCTATATGTTGGCAAACTGAACACCAATAAAAAACAAATTTATAAAAAAAATATAAAATAATAAAAAAATAAAAGCTCTCCTCTTTCAGGAACCCTTACCATGTTTTATTCAAAATGGATGAATCAACTCACATTTTTGAGTATATGCATATCTAAATATTTACACATCCAATTTCATGTTTTATTTTCTAATTAAAAAAATATTTTGGTCTATCTCATAGAATCTTAAGAATCTCAAAGTTAGAAGGAACCCTGAAACTGAAACTTGAATCCTTGATTCCCTTTAACAACACTTCTACCAAGTGGTTGACAATCTATATCTGGACAGTTTAATTAATAAGAAATCACTTCCCCCTTCTCAAAGATTTAATTTTGGGGCAGCTTTTTGGGAAATATGGGAAAACCTTTCCCTTGCTTGTCCTCGTTCTAAGATTCATGGTTACCTGCAAGAAGATTAAGTCTTCCAAATATTTAAAGACCAACTATTCTTTTTTCTTCCTTTCCCAATACTTCCCATCTTTAGGTTAACTATTCCACCGGAGAACTTTTCATCTCTCTGGCTGCTGTCTTCTGAGTGAGTTCCACTTTCTCCATATCCTGATTAAATAAGTCTCCACAGTTCTGAGGAGAGTGTTCTTCACCCATTCAAAGGTCCTTGTTATGGCTCTGGGATGCTTGGCAACTGCTGGTTATCAGACTTCTGAGACAACTCAGGCTAAGATATCATTCTACTTTGGCCATAAACTGCCTTCAGAAGAGGACTTTTCATGTGTGCCAAGTATCCTCCCTTACTCAAGATAAACTGTGTCTGATACTTACACCTAGTTTTTCTTTTAGACACAGTCAAGATGTCAATAAGCTTAGTGTCAAAAGTACAAATGGTCTTAAGGTTTTATTAAATCAAACCAGAAAACCACATTAACTTATTAATTAACATACATTTAAATAATTCATGGCCAGCTAATTATTTAATCAGCTGCAACTTTCAAAAATTCATATAGTGACATAACCAAATAATAACTTAGTGGAACCAATGCCTTTCAATATAATTCTTTATACTTTTTATTACTGACTTAACAATGGGAAAATATAACCTAAATATTAGTATTAATCAACTGCATAAATAAACAACACTAATGAAAAATCTCTAGACCTATAGTTTTCAAAGTATGGTCATCACAGCACCAGCATAATTTTTACCTGGGATTTTTTAGAACTGCTAACTCTTGGATCCTACACCAGACTGACTAAATCGAAGACCCTGGGAGTGGGGTCCAGCAATCTGTGCTTTAACAACCCCTTTGGGTAATTCTTATGAACGCTGCTAATCTAACTCAACCCTCAAGGAGTTTTACAGCCTCATAATTCTTTAAAACCCAAAGATTTCGCATTTATCTTAGAATGGGTTCTAGCCTTTTAATATGTGAGTCAGGTCTTAGGGTTCAAAAAATCAGCACGAATTTTGCTCTCATTCCCCAACTTTCTGGTGTTTTCCCAACAATTCATGGTTTTTGAAAATAATGTCTGGTGATTAATATGTTCATTAGCCAACACCATGTTCATAGTCACATTTAGAATGAAATTTGAATTACAAAAAGTCTAGGAGATAATACATTTTGGGGGGCAGGGTAGAAGAAAACAGCCTTCATTTTCTACTACAGAAAGATCACTTCCATTTTTTGGCAGACTTGATTTCTGAAAGATTTTTTTTCTTCTTCTCATATGGACATTACCATCACTCTCTTGTCCTTTTGGCTAGCTTGATATTTTTTTTTTCTTTTCCCTCCTGCTTCACATTTTAACCTAGGAAACTACTCATTTGTTTTTTTTTTCTTGTTTCAGTGAAGTCAAGTTTTCCTTAACTTGGCTTTACTGTTGCAAATTATGGTTCATTTTTAAAGTATGGATGCTGGAAAAAGCTTCTAAGAAGCCCTAGTGTTGCATTATAGAACCAGGCCTTTCATTTTGAATCGTCTTTCTAGACATGCATGTAGATTTCAAGTCTCTTTTACTGCATCACAAAAAAGATTTATGAATAATTCATGATCCCAGTATTTTTAACAAAAAGTTCTTCTCCTATGACAGATTTGGAAAGCTAAAAACTTTTATGAAGCTTTCTAACTACTTAAGATCTTTCCAAAATGAAAAGTAAGCTCTGTTATAACTAATTAGTCTAAAATACTTCAATTGCAATGTTTATGTAAAAAAAAATGGGGAAAGAGAATAAAGAGAACATTCATTGAGCAATTATTATGTGCCAGGAACTATGCCCGGCGCTTATATTTTTCTCATAAAATCTCCATGACAGCTTGTAAGTCAGATTAAAAACTGATGCTCGGTATTTTGGTAATTTACTCACAGTCACATATCTAGTAAGTGGGAGTCAGGCCAGGCCCAGATGATGCTTAGTTTGCCCCTAAGTCCATTTTCTTTACCCACTTTATACACTGCAACAGCAGATGCTCAGAAGACTGGCTAAACAAAGGGAGGAATGGATTTACTTACATTGTTGTTGGTCACAGCAAAGTACTGCAAATTACTCAGATACTGGATTTCTTCTGGAATGAAGGTCAGGTGGTTATAGCTTAGATCCAAATAATGTAGTTTGGTGCATAGGAAAAGCTGCAGGGGCAGATTCTCAATATTATTATGGTTCAAAGAGAGCTGCTCTAGATTAGATAGTGCCCCAATCTGGGCAGGAATATAAGCAATGTTATTATGCCACAGCTTTAAGCAGGAAAGATTCTGGAGATGCTGAAAGCTAATGATCTCTTCCACAGTTTTAAGGTTATTCTCTTTTAGGTCTAACTCATGCAAATTGTTGAGGCTGAAAATAGAGTGTGGGATGCGTTCCAGGTCACAGCTGATCAGCTCGAGGCTCTTCAGATTGACCATCTTTTTCAAGTTGTTCAACACAACCAGCTTGCTTCCCTCGTTATCGAGGGCCAGCTTCTGCAGAGAAGGCAGGAGGTCTGTAATGACCTGTGGGATCCGGGAGAGGCTGCTCTTCAGGTAGAGGGTCCGCAGGTTTTTCAAGTCCTGGAAGCCCTCCAGCTGCATGGTACTCAGCTGTTCCGGAAGAACACAGCCTGACAGATAAAGTTCCTTGAGATTCTTCAGGTGAAATACCCAGCGTGGGATCTTCCCCATTTCGGTGAATTTCAGGCGAAGGATTTTTAGGTTCTCCTCCAGGAAGCCCAGCGCTGGATGGTCCACCACCAGGGACGAGTGGTACACGTGAAGCTCCCTGAGGTTGACCAGCTGCGAGACCGCAGAGGGCAGCTTGACCTCAGGGATCAGCTCCAGGCTCAGCACTTCGATTTCTGTCAGCTCAAAGACGTTGTCCGGAAGACCGTTTAGCATAAAAAGATGCAGCTCTATCTTGTCCTGTGAGTTTTTCACAAGCTTACTCTTCAGCTTCTCAACTGTCCATTCGTTGTTGAGGTTGATCTGTTTCAGCTTGTTCTCGCTGACCTCCGACAGGAATATGGAGAAGCGTTTGGAATAAAGAGGATCGTACTGATCGGCCAGATGGAGGATGAAGGCGAAGTCGTTCTTCACGTCGGGGATATCGCTATAGTTGCTTTTCTCTCTCAACGCCTCAAAGGAATATTGCTTCAGAGAACTCCTCAGCATCCACCATAAGCTGTAGGAGGAGGTGAGACCATAGAGTATAACCAAAATGACATAAAAGGAAGCCAGGACCTTAAATATTTCTGCCAAGGAGTAGACACACTGGTAGCGCTTGTAGCCTGTGAAAGCTTGCACATCAACCGAACAGTCGATTTCAAGACTGATGTAGGTTAGAAAATACGGAACATAAGTTATGATGAGGACGAACAAAATGACTTTCACTATGATCTGCTTCAGATACACTCTATAAATGATGTCCTTCTGCTCCACGTGCAGGCGGAACCTTTTCACTTTTTCAAAGATGGCTTTGGCCTGTTCACCCTCCTTCTTGTCCAGGACGCTAGAAGTTGGGCTTTCTATGCCAGCTGACTCCAAGCCAGGCTGTGGGTAGGGCAATGACTGCTTGTTGGAATCGACGTCGGCTGAGCACCCTGAGGACGACAGCAGAACCTTGGACTTGGAGAATGTCAGGGGCCTCACTGATTGCTCGGCCACCGTTTCGGACAGGGCCCGGGTGGTCCACGGGGAATCGAAGCACTTGTGAAGGATGGCCACAAAATGCTCGAGCCGAGAACTGGTACTGGGATAGTGTAGCCAGAAGTTGCTACAGGCTGCAAAGATGAGCGTGTGCAAGAGCACCAGGTAGGGGAAAAACTTGGCGAACCAATGGAGCTGTTTCTCATAACAGACGGCGTCAATGTAGGAGTACTGCTGTCGGTGGAGGTCGTTCTGGATTCTGAGGGGGAGCGGAAGCGGTGTCCCGGGATCAGAGGACATGTTTGCGCTGGCTCTCAGGATGTCCCAAGGCACGGCACAGTGATTGTCATATTCCACCTTACATGGAAGACAGCACAGAACCCTGCTCTGTGTGAGCTGGAGAGCTCCGGCCAGCACAGCCACCAGCAGCATGATCAGGGTAATGTAATACCAGAAGACGTCCCACCATGGTTTTAGGATGTGATAAGATGACTGGGCATCTGCTAAACATTTCAGCTCTGTTAGTGTAATCATGACTTTCCCTTATAGGAGTACAGAAACTGGAAGAGGAAAATAAAAGAAAAGCCATTGATGCAAGTATCCAAAATAAGCATTTAACTCTAATGGCTTGTACGTCCCGAGTGGGATTTAGCTCAGGGACAAAACCTGGCAGAGGCAGAGCCAATTGGATGATAGAAACATCTGGTTTCATTTGAAAACTTCAGCCATCCCAGCTGTGCATTATAAAGTACTTCAGCTGAGAGACCATTTGGTGGTAGCCAGACTGGATCTATAAAGGTGTTTGGGGCAGATTGTGAAGCAACTATCTAGTTTCCTCCTAGATCTTGACTATCCTCTGCCAAGCTATTAAAAACTAGAAGCCATGTTTTCTTCAATCAACATTACGAAAACTTATCCTTATGCTACTTATTTCTTAGGGCCACATTTTATACCTTGCAAATGGTCTGAATAAGTGCTTTTCCACACCCCACCCCACGTCTGGGTGCATCAGTTATAGCTCCAGAGTTGTGTTGCAACTACTATCGGGAGCGACTCTTGAGCAAGCACTGTTTTGTAGAATTATTCTTTAGGATTATAGGGATCTATCAGTTCTATGTTCGAAACCAACTGTGAGTTAATGCATTATCTCCTTTCCCCCCAAGCTCTTGCTTTATAACTTAAGTTCACGTCCAACTCAGAGTATTTAAAAGTTGACAAAACAACAGCAGTGGCTTAAAAAGGGATAGCGAAGAAAAACCCAATTAGAACATTGCTCTATGGGGACTGTCTCATGATTACTGTTTTGATGGCAAAGTACTAATAGGATAAATTATTGAGGGTATACTCTATTAAATTATTTTTACCTTCAAAAAACAAGAGGTAGATTTTGCATTTTTTCATATTAAAAAGTATCCAGACAGTGCTCCTTATAGCAATGATTTATGTAATGTTCAACCTTACATAAATCAATTGTTTAAAAGACTGCTAATGAGTAAAACCCAGACCACCTAGAAGACAAACAAAAGGGAATATTTGGATCTAATAACATATCTGTTAAGAAAGAAGAAAGAAAATCACAATAGTATCGTGTTTTAATGGATAAAGAGAATGAACTCAGATCATCTCTAAGGCTCTGCTACCTTACAGCTTATGGCTGTATTTGTCCTCTTAAAGGTCCTGAGATTAAAGACATACAACTGAAATTGCAGAAGAATGTAAACACAAATGGCCCCAACCATGACAAGGGTATTTGACAGAGAGCGAATATTTATTCAACACAGAACACAAGTCAACATTGACCAAAATCATGTACTTTAAATATTTATACTCACTGGATGAAAAAAATGAATCCAATATGTTGACTGTGCTTCAATCGGGAGGCCGACACCTTTTGAAATTTCTTAGACACACCATCTCTGTGTTTGTCTTCATTCTGTGAGAAAGCATAGATATCTTATAATAGCTGTGGTATTTTAAACAAAAATGGAGATACTGTCTCCAGAGACCCTCTTCCCATCATAAGACATGATACGGCAAATAGATTTTCATAGATCAGTTTACTTTTCACACTGGAGGACATTTTGGCAAAGCTATATATACAATACCCCACCCATATATGAGATCATACTCAGCCCCTGAACTCCCTTAAATTACAGAGAAGTTCTACAGAAACTTTGATGTTAATATATTTTAAAATGCCATATTTACAACACTTAGATGAACACTTAACTTTTCCAAGCAGCCTACATATGTTAATTTTTCTCATTCAGTCCTCATACACAGTTGGTCTTATTTGCATTTATCAGATGGCCTGTCAAATCATGTAATTTCTGCATCCTAATTTAAAACCACACATCTCTCTAAAGAAGATTTAGTGCTCTTCAAATTTAGCCTGATTTCATTAGAAATAGTCACAAGTTAATAACTTAAAGACACAGCTCAGAAATATGGCTGTAATTCTCTGAAATTATGATATTACTAAATGTAGCTTCCCTTTATATTAGCTTTTTTTTAACCTAGTAGGTTAATAGAAGCCATTCTTAGCATCTACTTCAAGCAATCACTTGTAATAATTTAAACTGCATATATATTGATCAGTTTGAAACAAGGGAACATTCTAAAACATACAAAAAAACTTTAACTTGGCATGGAAATTGTGTTTTTTAGTGCCTATGGCACCTCTGAAAGGTTGCTGGGAATGTTGATATATTTGCCCTGAAGATACAATCTTTTTTTGGTTTATTAAGTACTTGAAATCCAGCTCAATGTACTAACCCCAAATTGTATTTAAGATGGTTTTAGTAATACTCTTGTGACCTTGTCATTTTCAAAGATCATAAAGTTGGGCATGTCTGAAATTTACTTTGGATTTACCAATCCATGTGCAAAAAAGCCTGCTTAATAACTACTATCCAGTATCAAATTATTTTGCAGGCCAGAAAGCACAGTTAGTATGTATGACAATCTAGCCGTGTACTAATCCATACTTACTTAGCACTGCTAGAGTAGGAGTTTCTCATTCACAGTTCGCTTTTAAAAGGCTTATACCATATGATACACAACTGCATTTATGTGCAGCAAGTATGATAAAGATATTTAAGGTGTGAAACATTTTACATATTCTTCCATTGTATTGCATCTATAATGTACCAGGAAAGAATTTATTGCATAATTCCAGAATGCTGCTCAGCCATCCTGATATTTCTTGTAAAATACAGTTTCTTTTAAACATTGAAACACATTTTCTACTTTAAACACATTATTTCTATCAAAGAAGAGAGTCACAAACCTTCAACTACAGTAATATTTTAAAACACAAATTTTCATATAATATGAGAAACTATTATAACTAATATGCTAAGAGAACCACAGCTAATGACAGGTTTACCATATTTATACTAACTGATGACTTATAAAGAACTTTTTCTGTTTACCTTTTTAAGAATTATAAACTTTCCATCTAATCACCTAATTCAGATTTCCATTGAGGAATTCCTTGCCAATAAGAGAACATACAAAAATATACTATTTATAATCTAATATCTGATTTCCTACTTTCAAAGTACTTCAATTTACATTAATTTGTTTCATATAATAAACCATTAGGCAAATATTTTTATTCTACACATTTTAAAATATGGAAAATAAAGCAGGCCCAAAGGAGCTATCCTGTCTAAGGTGACAAAACTGTCAAGAAATAGCTGCACGTAGAACCTAGGTCCTCAGATTCAAATCTCAAACCTTGTATAGGGCTGACCACGCTGTCTCATTAAATCCAACTAACTATGCCTCTCAGTTCTTTTAAAGGCTAAAGAAAAAGCTGAGTATTTATCTCTTTTCCCTAACTGCAATGGAATACATATTTTGTCCCCCCCCCCCTTTTAAAAGATTTTATTTATTCATGAGACACAGAGAGAGAGAGAGGCAGAGACACAGGCAGAGGGAGAAGCAGGCTCCATGCAGGGAGCCCAACGTAGGACTCCATCCGGGTCTCTAGGATCATGCCCTGGGCTGCAGGCAGCGCTAAACTGCTGAGCCACCGGGGCTCCCCTATTTTGTCCCCCTTAAAATACATATGTTGAAATCCTAACTCCCAATGTGAGAATGTTAGGAAGTAGAGCCTCAGATCATGAAGGTGGAGCTCTCATGAATGGGATTAGTACCCTTATAAAAGGGATTCCAGAGGGCTCTCTTGCCCCTTCCATCATGTGAAGATACAGCAAGAAGGTGGCTGTCTATAAACTAGGAAGTGAGCTCTCATTTAGAATCTGCCCATGCCTTGATCTTGAACTTCTCAGCCTCCAGGAACTGTGAGAAATAAATGTCTGCTATTTAAGTCACCAAGGCTGTGGCAGTTTGTTAAAGCAGCCTGAACAGACTTAAGACATCAACTTACCCCAACAACTGCATTGTAACTGGGTTCTATTTTAATCTTTTGAAAAACAAGGATGCAAATATACAATCTTCTACAATGTCCCCTGTAATATATTATATAGTCTACTTTCGCAGCTAAACTTTTTCTACCAAACATTTTCCACTGAACTAAGACATAAATATATAGCATCCGGATTTAATGATGTATGAAGAATCTTAAGCATTCCTACATAAAAAATGATGTTAATTTTTCTAATTGAAGTGTTTAACTCAAGAGCTAGAGCATAGCTATCCTTTGTCATTACAATATTTAATACTGTTTATGTATCCAGGAAATTTTTTCCAGACCATATTTTTGCAAGCAACGAGAATTCAATCTAAATCAGATCTCTATTTCTAATATACAAATCCACTAAATCAGTTCAAAGAAACAACGTTAAGAGTAAAGGATTTTATGGTCCTAATCCCATTCCTTCAGCTTTTAAACCTCATTAAAAAATCATAAAAGCTTTTGAAAGCACATGAATTCATTTGACAATCTCACCCCAAAGCCTCTAGGATTGAAACAAGAACACTCAAGTTAGGCATCTTTACTTCCCACTAGTCCCTATTTTACTTTGAAAGCATTTCCAAAATAACCAGTGAAAAAATAAACAAATGATGGTCAGATGGTATTTAGAGTCATTCTATGCAGAGAACTGGACACTACTTCAAAGATGTCTATCTCTGACCCCAGGCAGGGATATAACCAAACAATTCAAAATGGGGTTTCTCTATGCTTTCACTCCAAATTGATTTAGAAATTGCCTTATATCCCTTCAAAATGTTTAGTACTACTCATCAAAAGATATTTTCCTGGGTCTAACATATACCCAAATGAAGTTTAAATTCACCTCTTTAAGTTCTCTCTCTGGGAAATAGTGTCAGTACCCTTGATTAATTTGCTCATTTTCTTCAGACTAAATAACCCCTCGAGCCATTCTTCAGAGATCTGATGATAATCATTCAGCATTTCTCAAGGACTTAAATGATCACTAGCAAGACACTTGGTATGCCAGTTTATGTCCTTTACCAGTTATTTCAGATCTTATCAATAGAGCGAATTTCAAATACTAAACACCCTTCCCAAATTTAGTTGCAGTCTTGAGACTTCCTAGAAGGGAGCTAAGATTTATACAATGAAGTGTTTCTCTAACTTTAATGTCCATAAAAATCACTGGAGAGCTTACTATATAATAATATATACTCAGCATATTCTCAAGTGTTTGGTCCCACTCTCTGAGTTTATGATTCATTAGGTCTGAAGTAGGCCCTAAGAATGTGCATTTCTGCTTTAAACTATTTTTAAAAAGATTTTATTTATTTATTCATGACAGACCTAAAGAGAGAGGCAGACATAGGCAGAGGGAGGGGCAGGCTCCCCACAGGAAGCCTGATATGGGACTCGATCCCAGGACCCTGGGATCACGACCTGAACCAAAGGCAGATGTTCAACCACTGAGCCACCCAGGTGGCCAAGAATGCATTTCTAACAAACATCTAGTTAATGTTGATGCTGCTGATGCAGAGACCATTTTTAAAAATCTAAGACAGTGGTTCTTAAGTTTGGCTTCACATTAGAATAACCTGGAGCACTTTAAAAAAAAAAAAAAAAAACTCAAATCCAAGCCCTACTCCTACAATTGATCAAGCAACTCAACTGATGTAGCTGAGACCAGTACTTTTTTTGTTTTCTCCTAATCTCCTGAGGAGGAGAAAGCTTACAAGATAGATTGGCAATAAAATATGTGGGGGAAGTGCTGACCTTTGAAATCTTCCTGGAAGTTTCAGTAGGTGTCTAGAGTGCTGCCTCTCCCCGAAGACTACCGGGGTAACAGTGACCAGCAGCTCTGTGACCCCTTAAGAGACCTAAGACCCATGGGCGCGAGGCAGTAGAACAGGGGGTCACTGAACTATAGAGATTTGCAGAGTGGACTTGAGGAAGAATCAGAGACAATGAGCCCAGTTGAAAGGCTACTTCAATAGTGTAGGCTGAAGTGATGGAGGAAAATTTTGCAGTAGGTTTGAAAAAAAAAAACAATGAATAAAATAGTGACTGTAAATGAAAATTCAACACCTCTTAGCAATAGCCCATAGAAGGGTCAACTGAGAAGCAGGGGTCAAATGGATTCAGATTTTGAGTCTATAGTATTGCAGTATCTTCCACAGTTTCTAGCACGGGGTCTACAATATTTGTACAGTAAATAATTGAGCATATCAGAGAGCAGAAAAAAAATAAATTGAGGTTAGGCAGAGTGTATCTAAGGTAATAAGGCTTTCCTGGGAGAGGCTAGCCCTCAGTCACATGTAGATGGGAAGGATTTTGGCGAACTATTCAGCATATTCTCAATATTAATGGTTTAAAAAAACAATACGGTTTTGTTTCTCATGATTCTGTGGGTGGTTCTTTTGCTTCATGGTATTGGCTGGCACAAAAGCGGCTGGAAGGTCCAGAATGTACTCATTCATCAGGCTGGTAGTTGGAGCTGACTGCTGGCTAGCACTTCTACTGTAACTTCTCATGGCTATTTGACTGTCCCCATGTAACATGGCTGGGTTCTAAGATGATGCATTCCAAGCACAAAGGTGAAAACTACAGGTCTTTCATTGCACAGGCCCTCAAAGCTACATAGGGTCATGTCCCCCACATTTTATCAGTCAAAGGCGTCATACAGCCAGCTCAGATTTCAGAGGATGGGAAACGTGACTTCTCAATGGGAGGAGTGGTAAAAGATGTACATCCATGCTTAACTTACCTGGGTCTCCTTGCCCCAAAATGATTTATAGTCCTATATGCAACACACACTCACCTTCTTCCAACCCCCTAAAAATCTCATCTGACTACGGCATCAAGCTCAGGCTTGAAGTCTAGAATCTTGTCATCTAAATTAGGTCTAGGAGGCTGTGGGGACAGCATTCTTAAAGTCCTTAGACTTTATCTAGCTGAGAAGATCCAGGAGGCACAGCCTTATATCTTTTTGAAGGCATGATACAGGGTCTTACAGCTATGCTCTGGGTTTTATTTGTACTGTGAGATTAAGTTTTATTGACAGTAATAGGATCTGATCTTTCAACCTGAGGGCATTTCTTACTTTGAGTACCTTTTGCTGGGTGGAAAAACTGGGAATGAGGAACAGTTTTATTTACAATCCTAGACAATTCTGGATGGAAATATATCCTCTAAAGTCTACTTAAAACCTGAATAGTCTCTTCTTTGATTCATCTCTCTCTTGTAATACTTTGGTCGTGTGTGGTTAAAAAAAAAAAAAAAAAGTCAATTGGCACTTCCAATATATTTTTTTTAAGTAGGCTCATGCTCAGCATGGAGCCCAACATAGGGCTTGAACTCATGACCCGGAGATCAAGACCTGAGCTGAGATCAAGAGTCGGACGTTTAACCAACTGAACCACCCAGGTGCCTGGGCACTTCTAATATTCTGTTGGAAAATGTCCTAAGCTAGACACACAAATACATTAGATTCATTTTCTGTCTTCCATGTTACTAGAGGTGTCAGTCTTGTCAATTTTTCTGTCAGTATGAACAGGGGTACAATTTCACATCCCCCAATAGCAATGTCCTCACTGCTCTTTCCAGCCATCACTAATAGTTGTTTTACTTCCCTTCAAATCTTCACTGTGCCCCCCGGTCTCAAATCCAATGCTAGATGTTTTGTTAGGCCAGCACCTCACTTCTGGGTATCAATTGTTGTTTCAGTTCTTTATTGCTATGCCAAAAAACATTCCAAAACTTAGTGGCTAAAACAACCATTTATCATTTCTCATGATTCTGTGGGATGGTGAGGCAGTTGTTCTGTTTCAACATGGTGTTGGCTGGAATGCGGAGAAGGCTGGAAGGTCTGAAATGCCTCGGTCATAGGACTGGCACTTGGGCTGTCTGCTGGTCCTGCAGCTCAGTTTAAGCTAACAACCAGGGGCCTTGCCACTCTTCCACGTGGCTGTTTAGGCTTTCCCGGGGGCAAGGTGGCTAAGTTCTATGGAACACTGCCAAGTACACAATAGCAGAAGTGACACATCTCCTTAAAATCCAACCTTCAAAATTACTCCACACCGCTTTTGCCAGACTGGAGGGTTCAAAAAAGGTAACCAGACCAGTCCAGATGTTTAAAGGGAAGGGAAACAAACTGGAAAAATCACACAGTATTTCCAGCCATCTTTAATTCACCACAGAAACTCAAGAACATTGAAGTAGCAGATACTGCTGTAGAAATGAAGTAGTTCTTTGTGAGAAAGAATTGAGTGACTGAAGAACAGACTCTCTTCCCTGGATAATATATCACATGAAGAAGGACTCGTAGAGGAAAGGGGGAGAGAGAGGCAGGGTCAGTGAGATAAAGGAGAAGCACAGTGTTTCTGGAACACAGAAATCAGTTTCAAGGAAACAGTCTGACATCATGGTCAACAACACAGAGACACCAGAGGAAAAAAGTGATGTGTAGCTACAATTCAGCAGTTTCTTACCCAAAGCTGCACGGTGGTAATGGGTTTCCAAAAACAATCATAAATAATATTCTAAACATTAGGAAAATTAATCATCCGAAGCCCCAGAAGACAGTTACTGAATATGACAATTAACACCAGGGGAATAACTCTAGAAATACTAATTAAATCAGAGTTGTTCTGAACTTTAAAAAAAAATGCTTTACTTTTCTTTGTTTCTGACAGTTATGGAACACATGATTTATTTAATGCAGATGATAATTGTCTTTGTAGGAAAAGGCCTCTCAGTTTTTTTATGCATTTTGTAAGCTATCAAATTATCTAGAATACATTTAAAATGAAAGAAGGTACAGTCACATTATAATATTAACACTAACACAGAAGCCACTAGTGGCTACATGATTCTTAGACTAGGTAAACAGAAGGCAACCTCAAAACCTTCTCCAACATCTCTGTTTTTTACAAAAACGTTTTCTTGACTCCCCTTCCCACCACCCACAGTAAGCCCATCATCAAGTAGAGCCAGACTCTGTTCCTGTATAGTCTCTTGTGAACCTACATGCTCTCCGGTCGAACGTCTGGCTGATAGCAGAGATCATCATTCCATTTGCTTCTCCTACTTCTTCCATAGGTGACCTACCTTTCACAAGAGCAGAATCATATGGGCTATTTAATTCAGGAAGAAACCATGGAGATTAGAGTCTAACTCTTTACAAGTAAGGAAACTAAAGCGTAGAGGTGTTTAAATTTCTTCTCTAGGGCAAATTTCCTAATTTGAAAAGAACTGGGATGTTGATAGCATTAATTCTGGCCACCTCACCTAATTAATAATAGGTATTATTATTAAGAAGGCCACCTCGCCTTCTTAATAAAATAAACAGGGCTTTGTAACATGAATTTGCAAATGTAGTCCAGAAAATTTCTATGAAACAATTTTTTAACTATAAATCAAAATGAGAAATTTTTTGTTTTAGCTTTGGGACAGACACACCAGTGTACTCTAGAAATACTGAAAATAGGATTAAGCCACTAGCCTTAACCCTTTCTCTAAAGTTAACATTTAAATGCACTCAATTAGGGAGGCGAGGACTACAAAGGCATACCAAGGAATTATGAGGCCTTGTTTCTAGTTTTGTGGGATTTACAATCCCATTGTGGAGAGAAGACTTGCATAGCTGAAAACACCACCATCTCATGCTGTCACCAGTGCTAAATGGGTGGGATGATGGCTAAACCTAATAACTACTACATTTGATTCTATACAAACAAAATACCCACAGAGAATTGGTGGAACATCAGTGAACAGTAGCATTTCTCAAAGAGAGGTCAGGATTTTAGTCTGTAGGATACCTGCTATGTGCCTGGTGGAGCTCTAAGTGTCCAGGAGATACAGATATGCAAGACAGAAAGATCCCTGTTCTAAGGGACCTCACTAAAGAGGAAGGGAAGAGAGACAACCAAATATATAAACACTATAAAATCACAAATGCCACGAAGAATATAGAGCTCCTTTAGTCAGGAAGGTCTCTTTAGATCTGAATAAAGCCAGCCATACAATGATATTGGGAAGCTCATTCCAAGTAGAAGGAGCAAAAAACTTAGAATGGATGCAGATCAGAAGGGAGGCCACTCAGCTGGGATGTTAGGAGCCTGGAGAAGGCGGAAGAGTGAGAGGGCCTGCAGCCAAAACACAGAGTTTGGATAATAAATAGTCCAGAAGGGATGGAAAAGCCACTGAATGGGCCATAAGTAGAGATGTAGCTGATCTGACATTAGATTTTCTTTTTTAAGATATTTTTTACAGAGAGGAGGGGAAGGGCAGAGGGAAATGGAGAGAGAAGCTTAATCAGACTCTATACAGAGTACAGAGGTCAACACAGGGCATGCAGGCCCACGTAGGGCGTGATCTCATAACCCTCAGATCACGACCTAAGCCAAAACTAAGAGCTTAACTGACTGTGCCACCCAGGCATCCCTGATATTAGCTTTCAAAAATTCATAGTCAACACAATAAATCAGCAGGGATATGTGGATATATTCAAGAAGTCAAAGGATCCATACCTTCATCTATAAAAAGAAGAGTGTTCACAATACACAGAGGATAGACCCAACGTCCTCACCACTGCTTCACCTTGTTTATATATGTTCAGAGCCGGACAGCAGACATACTTTTTGAGACATTTGTCATATTCACAATACTAGCGAGTCATGCTACTTAATAAAGTGTACAAATTAATCATTCATTATGTCAAAGTCAAAAGCTCTGCCACAAAGCTAATTTAAGATTAATCTTCCAAATTATAAAAGATGAATGATATTTGTAGGAAGCAACAGATATAGGGCTTTTGTATTTCTGATTTACGTAATCTGGGAAAGGATGGCCATTGTTTATTTATGGAAACATGGCAAACAAATTCCAGGCATAAAAAACACTATCTTAAACAAAAATCAGAAAAATATAGACATGGAATCATGGAGTCTAAGTCTGTCATAGACATTACATTCCTCAGATCTTTAAGGTTTAGAAAAATGACAAACATCAAACATATGCACACATATACTCTGCAACATACAAGACCAACAAAGGACAAGAAGAGGACATTTTACCAAAATGTATGCAGATTTTTCTATTTATTAACTTGTTTAAAAATATCAAAAGGATTTTATTCAAAACGTCTGTAGGAATAATAATCTCTTTTTTACATACTAAGTATTCAGTATTTGCCCCAAGATACCAATGTAATAATAATTATCTTTACCATGTGTTCACAATTCAGAATGTTAATCTTACCCTATGAATGCTGGTCAACCGGAAACTCTGCAATTAGTTTCTATTTGAAAAATTCCTAAAAAGAAATCATAAACATATTGTTACATTTTATTCATCACAGGATTGCAAGACAAGTTATGCACTTACGTGGTTCTAGGTAAATCTACAGATTTCCAAAATCTGTAACAAATTTATGAAGCATACAACTTAAAAAGTGAGTGCTATTATTCTCTTATCTCTTGTAAAGGTTGTCAATTAACACCCAGGGAGAGACACAAATCACTGTCACATTACACATTTAATGTCATCACCACGGCAATTTATAAGGCATAAAGTATAAACATTAAATTTTTAATTCAGAATGAGATAAGCATTATATCTTAGGCACCCTTATTTTATGAATAATAGAAGAACCCATTGAAAATATCTGTGTTCCATCTAGAAAAAGGGTTGGGAGGCCTGGGGGAAATATCTGGGGTAGTTTCTCTTTCTAGTTTTTTATTGCTGTTTTGTTTTGTTGTTGTTTGCTGGCCTATCTCACACAATTATGCCATTATAAAATTCAATGGCACGATACTTTGCCTCTTATTATTTACCATAGGCTTTCTCAATGTTCTCACAGTTTCTCTAAACAGCATTTTTTATTTTTTTATTTTTTTATTTTTTATTTATATTTATTTATTTATTTATTTATTTATTTATTTATTTATTTATTTTTAAAGATTTTATTTATTTATTCATAGACACAGAGAGAGGCAGAAACACAGGCAGAGGAAGAAGCAGGCTCCATGCAGGGAGCCCGACGTGGGACTCGATCCCGGGTCTCCAGGATCACACCCCAGGCTGCAGGCGGCACCAAACCGCTGCGCCACCAGGGCTGACCTAAACAGCATTTTTTAAAATAGATTGTATTTTTAAGCCATCTCCACACCCAACATGGGGCTTGAACTCACAAGCCTGAAATCAAGAGTAGCATGCTCCACTGGCTGAGCCAGCCAGGCACCCCTCTAAACATCATTTTTGATGGAAGCATAATAGTTCGCACATAGATATATCATAGTTTACAAAATTATTTCCCTATTGAATCTTAAAATTTCCCTTATTACTAATAATACTGTAAACATCCCTGTACTCTGTTTATATGATTCCTTTGCATAGATCTCTAAAAGTGAGAGTAATAGGTCAGAGGGCATAAATATTTTAAGGTCTCTGATGTATAACAACAAATTGTTTCTCAAGAAGGTTATATTATACTAATTTTTTTTCTATAAACAATGTATGAGTAGCATCCAGATATGGGAATCATCATTAGAAAACAAAAACAAGAGGCACCTGGGTGTCTCAGTCAGTTAAGTGTCCACCTTCCACTCAAGTCATGATCCCAGGGTCCTGGGATTGAGCTCTGCATATGGCTCCTTGCTCAGCAGAGTCTGCTTCCCCCTCTCCCTCTGCTGCTCCCCCTGCTTGTGCTTGCTCTCTCTCTTTTTCTCCCTCTCTCTGTCAAGCAAACAAATAAATCTTAAAAACAAAACAAAACAAACAACCTTTGCTAATTGCATTCCAAATTATCTTATTGTTTATTTTGCATTTCTCTGATGGGGTTGAGTTGAATGCTTTTCAACATGTTTTACTAACAAGTTTCATTCTTCTTTTCTACTTAACATTTACCTACACCAGAGGAATATTCTGCTGAGAAGACAGAAGTGTAATGAAAGCTCCCTCATAATGACAAATTGTCATCTCAGAGTGAAGCCACTGCTGTCAAGTGAAAAAACAACAAAATGTAGCTCAGTTTCTTTATCCAGGCTAAAACCCAAATGACTCAAACTAATTTTCGAAACTAGAGCAAAACCTATTGCCTTTCTTCCTCCCCAACAGCAAACAAAAGTACAAGTTAGAAAAAATGAAATGTGAAAATACTAAATGACAATGCTTGTTAGAATAGAATAAATAGTCCATGTGAGGCAGGGAAAACCAGGACTCAACCATCAGGGTAACGCAGACGGGACGCAGGGGCTACCACAGGCTGCAGCGTCAGTGGGTTCTCCAATTGCCATGCTAACAAGTGTTACAAAACTGGCATTACCTACCCCCTCAAAAACATTTTCTCTCCCCACTGGTGGTACAAAAGACATGTTCATTTTCACTTAAAAAGTCAATTCCAAGAGAATCTTAAAAAATCTGGAAGATTTGGAGATGACAAATATAACACTTAGAATTCCCTTTCTCAAAGAAGAGTTCCCTTCAAAAGGTTTCCCAGTGAGGGACATACAAGGGAATATTTCCAAGTGACTGTGGATTAAAGAACAATAGGAGACAATCAACTACGATAGAAAAACAAGAGGCCCCACTGCCTTTTACTTTGAAAATTGAGAAGTCTGGATGCTCTTATTTCCTTCTGGTCAGTAGAGATAGGGGAGATTGAAAAAAATGAACTCCTTTGTAGTTAAGCAAGGAACTGCTCTAAAACTCTGGAGTCTGAGAATGGCTTTACATTTGCATGAATTTGTGTTTTAGTGATGGTTTAAATAAAATCTTGCCCTTTAAGCCGTAGCAAGAAGTCAAGAATTTCTTCTGAGTAACTTGATCTCATTTTGTAAGTCAGATATGGCAAGAATCACTGCAATATCACACTTACTCATCCTGCCTTGAGCAATTCCATAAGTTTAAGGCTTTAGGTTATATAAAATTAAAGTAGCCTATTTCATCAGTTTGAAAAGTTCAAACTAAGAATACCAGATGTACTTAAAAGAGGGACATTTCATTTCCCCATCTGTCCCACCCTGCCATCACTTCCATGAATCACCTCCATGAGCCACCTTGACCTCCCCAGCCTGAATTCACTGCTCCTCCATCTGTGTTCCTATAACATTAACAGTTCTCTCACACTGTTTTGTAGTATATAATAAGTTATTGCCTCAAGTTCCTTGAGCGCTGAGGCAGCATCTTATTTATCTACATTTCTGGGATCTTTCCAGGGCTAGATTAAAAGCCTGGATGTTACGGCAATTTCCATGTACATAGTCATGAATGGGGTGCTGAAAACATCTCTGGAAACTTAACTAGATTAAACAAAAATAGTATCCATCAGAACTCTTCTCGGGAGAGAAATATAGAGAATATGGTTGGAAGGAAAAAGAAAGGGTCTGATGTTTTTCTTCTGGTCAGTTGAGATCCTCAAAATGGGCATAAGGAGAATATGAGGGATTCTTTGGCTACCTCCTTCCCTCTAACATAAGGCTTGGCTTTTCCTCCTAAAAATGTTGTAAACAAATATTTAAAGAATAATAATCTGAAGTGGCATCAAATCATCAGCCTGCTCAGGGTAACAAATTATTAGCCTATCTCTTGTACCCCCATATCTCAATCCTGCCCCTATACCTACCATGAATATTTAGTAAATGATTACTGAGTGAACAAATAATACCAAATCAGATTTTACCACCCAGTTAGGAACCAAGGGTACAGAGGAAGAGTCCCAGCTCTCTGAATGATCTATGAACATAATTGGTACACACACACACACACACACACACACACACACAGTGGGTCTGGAAAGGTGGGAAAACAAAGCAGAGGGGACAGAAACTCTGGCATTTCCATCATCTGGTGACAGGCCCAGAGATTCAGAAGCAGAGGCTGGGCCTTCACCCTTCAGGGAGAATGGAGAAAAACTCATACTCTTCAACTTAGCCATCAAATATGACATCTCGCAAATCTGAACGAGAACTGCTGTCAAATTTAGCATGCCTGGCTGCAATCTAATGACGGTGAGTCACTTTGAATCAGTGATGGATCACTGGATAAATGCCACAGCATTCCTATATGACCTTAATATCTTATCAAATTATGATTTCACCATTGTTTTCTACAAGTTAAAAGTACAATGAGATGGGAATAATGCCAAGACCCGGGGAACTATCAAGGTTTCACCCCAACGAGGATGGTGTGTGTCATGCTGATCTGCGAGCCCTTTCCCTCTTCCCCTTCCCCCAAGACCTTGGGCTCTGGGAAGGTAAGGACATTTCTTGTCTACTCAGGGTCTGCCAGACACAAGGTGCCCTGTAAGTACTGTAATTCCACAATTCTCGGGAGCTATGATCAAGCTGAAAATATTACATGTCTCTGGATGGTTTCAGTCTCCTGAAATCAATAACTTCTGTCAGTGCTCAGCTGTAAAGAATGCTATATCCAGTAGAACATATTCTTAACCCAATGACAAAGATCAAATTGTCATGCACTCAAAATCAGCCTAGTATTTAGGTCGAGTTAACTCCTGACCCTAAAATGTAAAGGTTTAATGTTCACCAAGTATTAAATGACTGCTAAACACAAAAGATGTTTAAAATGAAAGCTGCTACCCCCACTCTACCCCCCAAACAAGTAGTTGTTCCATACTCCATGCTTCCTCAACATTTAGGGAGTCCTGATAGATCTATTATACTGCCACTAAACTGCATCACAAAGAGTGGGTTAGATGCCCTCCTGTCTGTCACTTTGAGCTCTTAGAAGAATACAGGGTACTGGACAGGACCTAACACATGAGACTTTCTTAGTAATAACTGCTAAATTAAAAAGGTAGTCAGGTAGGTGAGGTAGGCATTATGATCTCAGCTCTACAGGTGAGAAAGTTGAGGAATGGAGAAATTAAGAAACTTGCTCAAGCTCACAAAGCGAACCCCAAATTCACACCATCCAGCACTATGAGCCATCTGCTGCACCGCCTCTCCAGTGAACTATATAAAAAGGAGTTTTATATAGAAAGTGGCAGCTCTCTTTTTAAAAAATCTACAAGCTATCTTTTAGAGGAACCAAAAGACACAGTCTAAAAGCTAGATCTATAGAGGTTTTCCAGCTCGTACTCAGTATTCCATCTCGTGAAACAGAATCAACAAATGCTCCCTGCCTCCTGCCTGTCTCTATTATATAATTAAGATTGACACATTAGATAACTAGAGCAAGAGTGCATCCTGTAGGCACAGCCTCTTACAGAGAAACATTCTCCCACCGATATAATAACAAGAGGAATAACTGAAGTTTAATCTATATTTAAATGATATTTTACAAGGCTTTTCTTCTTGGCTTTCCTATTAAAATGTGGCTAAAACAAATTAATACCATATTCCCTACATAGGACATTCTTTCTGAATAACTTAATAAAGAAGTGTCACATGCCTTCAGCAGGTTAGCTACTTTCAATATGTGAGTTACGTTGATAGGCCTAGTTCTTATCATAAAACTCTTATGAATGTTTGAGAAACCTGGAAGGGAGCACAGCAGGATGGTTAAGGTCTGATGGAATTCTAACTTTGTCATTTACCACCTGCTTGATCTCAGATAAGCTAAGTATCAATTTTTTCATCTATAAAACAGAGACAATAGAGTTATTTTAGGAATTAAATGAGATAACTATAAATCAAATGTTTAGCACAGCAGCAGGTACCCAGCAAGCATTCAAAATTGGTAATTTATTAACAGAGTAGCAGTTTTATCTAAAATTAATCCTTTAAAGGTTGGCTTTAAAGTATCCTGTAAGAGAAACCAGAATGGATGTCAGGGGGTTTGGTTTTCCACCAAAATGAGTGATTTCTATGCCAGATTTTACAATATATCACATGACTCCAGTTACTAGAAAGTGTTGTGAAATATAATCATAGCTTATCTCAATTATTTAGCATATTGCCCAGAGGGAAGACAGTGTTGTGAGGCCAAAACAATACACGCTGATGCAAAAATGAGTTACCCCAGGCAAGTGACCCCTACTTCCCGGTGGAGTGCCTGTTTTCCCAGTCAAGCATCATGGTTCAGGTAAGTCAGATATAGCCAATGTCACCCAAGCAAAGCCCATGTTTTACAATTCATAGTTGCACAACAGTGTGCATGAACTTAACGTCACACAACTGTACACTTAAAAATGATTAAGATGTACATTTTAAGTTATATATATTTTATCACAAAAAAACCTATAATCATGTAAAACAAAAACTGTTCTGACTGCTTTAAAATGAACATAAGTGGATTACACAAATTAAATATACAGTGGGCCTCAATGTACTAGAAGGCATACTGACATATAAAAAATGTTTACTGTGTCAAATTTACTTAATCCATAATTCTTAGATTATAATAAATACCATTTAATTATCAATTTTGTTACCTTGAATTAAAAGGATTTGGCTGAAAATAAATAAATAAAAAAAAAAGGATTTGGCTGCATGAGAGAATATGACCCTACTAATTTGTCCAGAAAAAAGCATAGATTTTCTTTTATACTAGAGAAATAAGCTATATATGAAGCTAACATATTCAAAAATCTTCTAGTGACCATCTAGGTAAGCACACATATGAGATCTTTTTTTTCTCCATAAAATAACCATGGAAGCATCCACATGTTTGTAAAAATCACCAATAACTTTATATTGGTTGAAAAGTATTTGAGCCTCTTATTAATCTTCTTTTATTAAGAGGTCAATCTAACAGAAGGCAGCAAGGGAGGCCTGGGGAGAGGGACAGATGGGGAGAGTAGAGGGAGGTTGGTGATAATGTGGAGAGATTGTGTGTTGGGAAGTAGTTCAAGAAAAACAATCATAACCCTTTGCATTAGTGACAGCAGACATACTTACTGGGCACTTAACACTCATCAATCAATCAATCAATTTCTGAGATTCTCATAATTATGAACTCATTCTTTGTAGGATTGACTTGTTACTTTTTTGGGCCTGGATATATAGGGTGGAAATGACCATCCAAGGCACAAGAGGGTAGAGGTAATGATCCATATCAAATGAGAGCTAATTTAATAAAAGAAATCACTGCTCTGCCTCTCTGTAGGGCTATTCTGGAGGAGGATGAGGGAATTACAGGAATGAGACTGGATGTTTAAATGAAGGAAAGTAACCATCACAGTGGCATAGGGAAGAATCAAGACTACGAGGCAGCATGGCTTAACAGGAAGAAACTGACTAGGTGTCAGGAGACTCAATTTCTACTTCCTGCTTTCCACCAATCTGACAGCATAATGTTGAGTAAGTCACCTCACCTCATTTGACCTGACTTTCCTTACTTGTCACATTGGAGGGAAAGCCAAATGATAGATAGACCCTCTACTTCCAACATTCCACTGTCCTCTGAGTTGATTAATTGCAGCTGGATCTGGGGGACATTTAATCTGAAAAGGCTCCTCTGGAGTGGCAAGAATTGATCAGGGCTTTAAAAAGAAAATGGTGACAGCACCAAGGAAAACATGAACTCAAAGACAAACAGTATAGGTTTTCTTAGAAAGAGAGCAATGAATGGTCTAGGATTGGTAACTAATAAGTCAGTCTTGCTAAAAAGAGTCAAAGTGAGTCATAGCAAGAAAAGAAGGTTGTTGGGTCAAGCATAGTAACAAAAGCACTGATATTAATTGAAGGTAAAAAAGTAACTTGGAACCACGCAAGGGTCCTAATACAAACCCATCCCTGAAGCCCTGGGGTTCATCAGGATTCAGTCCTTGGCCAGTAGCTTCTCTGCTCATGCATATGTGTTTCTCAAGTGACATACTCTACTCTAAAGGATCATCCATCACCACTATGTAGGTGATCCCCAAAACAACATAGTGAGCCCTGCTCTCTAACTCTGAGCCTCAGAATCACCTCCCTAACACCTTCCCGGCTATCCATTGAGAGGTGTGGAAGCAACTCACACTCAGTATGTCCCAAACTAAATCCACCGTTCCTGCTCACACCCACACCACACCAACTTTTTTTTTTGGATCGCCGAATGTTGGTAGCAACAAGACTGACAGCTGAATGATGCTGAAGGTTGACAGCAACATCAACGGCCCCCAAACCTTCTTTCCTTCGATTCCCTCAAACATACCAGTTCTTTTCTTTAACTAACCCCTTCTGCATCCCTACTCCCACTGTCTTGGGTAGAGCCTGCTGGATCTTTGGGGAAGACAACTGAAATGTTTCCTTTCTTGTCTTCCTTGGTCCCGTTTTTAAATTGCAGTCAGAGAGTTCTTTCTAAAACATATCAAACCCTCTTGATTTGTTTTTTTTGTTTTGTTTTTGTGTGTGTGATTATAAAGTCAAAATAATATCACAGGGAGGGGTCCGGGGGCTTGGTAATGAAACGTGATGGGAACAAATACTACCCAGCTTCTCTTGCCATCTTCTTGGCTCTTGCTATTTCCTTCCCAGGAACACTAGGGCTTGACTCCAAAAGGCTGGGCAGATGGGTCATATATCCTGTGATCATCAATCACTTGAGAATAGCTGGACTAGGAAGAAAGGATGCTTCATCCTATGGCTCACTGTGGGCATTCATTCAAAGGTTAGCTGTACCCTGCTGCACCCCACCCTCCAAGTCCAGCTCAGGATGCCTGTGTCATGGATTCTGATACAGTTGAGACTAATGCTATGAGAAGGGATTTTTAAAGCCTTTAGCTCTGTTTCTATCTACATGTTACTGGCATCTATGCTCCCAGATACTGGGCATTTTTACAGAAGTTTTCTTCTCCTCGGTCAGCAGCAGTCATTGTTATGACAGTCAATTCTGTCAATATAGAGTGATTGCTCCTCCTGCTGACATGCTGCTTTGTAAATATTCTAGAGTGACGTTAGGTAAATGCAAACTGCCCAATTCTTACTTATCTCCTGTTCCCCCCAACTCTGGGCCCATTGCTGATCATGTGAAGCCTCACTTCTCCATTCTCCCCACAAGCAGGAATTAGAGGCAGAGGCTGGTTTTCCATGGCTGCAGTGTGGAAAATGTGTACTTTGAGTCCGCGGCCTGTGTCCACCACCATCTTTATGGGCTGAAGCAAATCAACTCATCCAACCCAGGCCTCCAGTCCTTGCCTTTACAATATGGACAATCATTTAGGCTGCAAGGGTTGATACTGGTGATGAAATAAATATTGTGAAAGTACTCTGGAACCATGAAAGTAGCACATAAATATAAGGGTGAGCTCTTATAAAGAATGCCAATTTTTTCTCTTTTTTTGCCAGTAATTTTTAAAAAGGATACCTTTAGCCTTGGAACATTATCTTAAATCGAAACAAAACAACCCATGAAGTGAGCTTAATTTATTCCATTTTGGTTCCAAGGAAACAAAACAGCGAGTGTTACAAGGTCCCTGACACTTCCTAACACTTAAGTCCCACTACAAAAGTCAAAAGGAATTTTTCCAAAAGGCCCAGGGGTCCAGGTAGAAATATGTAGCCCAAACATAGAATTGTACAGTGAGAAGAAGGTAACAACAGAAGTAGAAAATTCTTTTCCAAATCAACCTTGCAATAATGGGCTCATAGTAGACCATTTATAATTCAGTCAATTGGAAAAAGAAAAGAAGAGATAACACAACACCTACAACCTCTGGCTCACAGTACCAATGGAGTGCAGCCATGCCTATCTGCCCAGCCCAGAGGCCTTTGAAAACATTCCAGTCAGCTGACACTGCTTATCTCTTCCCTGGAAGGTGTGGGAAGAGTGAAACATCCAGCAAGAGTATTAACAGAGAAACAGGTCAGTTTCGAAAGAGCAAGCTCTTATGGCATCTATGTTTCATGTAAAAAGTCCACGCTCCTCTTGGTGTTAAACCGGTACTTCATGTTTATAACCTGGGTATGGCTCCTGGTAGTCAAAATCACTGATTTCCATTTGCTCCTCTGCTGGAGCAGAAAAATGTCTGGTTTACATTTAGAGTAAACATGGTGAGATGTCCTTTTTTCTGACACCATATGGGTGCCCTACCATGCAGTCCTATTCTGACCCAACCTCGAGTTAGCGTGACACTGCATGAGTGTAAGGGCTCAGCCACACAAGATTCCCCCCCCCTTCAGATGCCAGTCATAAGTCTCAGGACCCAGACAACCACCCCACCCCACCCCCCGCTTCTGTCTGACTTAGTTATCAATCTAAGGGTTCCCATGGATCCCATTAACGCCTGCCTTATGTTTGATAATTCACTTGAGTGACTCACAGAACTCAGGAAAACACTTACAAACCAGCAGGTTATTACAAAGGATACAACCCAGGAATAGCCAAATGGAAGAGATGCCTAGGGCATGGTATTTGGGGGTAGTCTTGGTGGGGGCCCGGGATGTGGGTGTGGAGCTGCCCATGCCCAATCTGAACATGTCACTCTCCCAAGCACTCTCTATGTCTCCCCATAGACATAGGCATGGTCGATTAAATTACTGGCCATCGATAATTAAAAATCTCCAACCCTTCCCCCCTCCCCAGAGGTTGGGGATAGATGGAAAGTTCCAATCCTCTAGTTACATAGTTGGTGACTAGCCCCTAACCTGAAGCTCTCTCTGGGCTCAGCCTGAGTCACCTCATTAGCATAAATTCAGGTATGGCGGAGAGGGGCTTGTTATGAGTAACAAAAGATGCTCCTAACAAGAAATTTCAAGGGTTTTTAAGCTCTGTGCCAGGAGCCCAGGGCAAAGACCACATGCACATTGTACCACTTGTAGTACAGAACTCCATAAGAACAGTCACAAAAGCCTTATTCTCATTCAAAATAGTTGCAATTGAAAGAGTACAAAGCAGTTGACTTAGAAGGTCAAACTCCCTCTCAAGGCCCAACCTGGAGAGTCAGAGAGTTGTTTAAGCCACTGGCTTCCTGAGTCAAAGACTTACATTCTTCCTAAGGAAAGCCTGCCCTGACCACTCTGACCAAGCCCATCACGATGAGCTCTTTTAGTTTTCTATCCCTTGCTTTCACAGGGCTCATCACACACCTTCATACAATTGTTTAATTAAAAGTTTATTTCTATCACATTATGACATCTGGTTTACATGTCTCATGCTGTGTCTCCCTGTGTCCCCATAGGCAAAAGCCGCTATTAAACATTAAGTGAATGGATAAAAGAATTAAGATTAGACCCCTTAGCTTGGAGCAAAGACTACAGCAACTTCCTACAATCACTACATCATCATGTCTTCAATTCTCCAAATTCTGCTTGACATGTAAAGACTCTTGAATCATTTAGCAGATCCAAGCCCTAACAGCAAAGATGAAAGATTTAGCTCAGCCATGGCATTAAGAATAATTTCAGTCCACTCAAGGCATACTGAAGTGAGGGAGTAAGGTTAGGCTTCCAAAAGAACCCACAAATAAGTAGTAGGAATTGGGTAGAATGTCCACACTGCAAAGGTGACAGAGAGTGTTTCTGCACAGTGGGCTTGGCTTTGGGCTTCAGAACTCGGCAGGGTTCTGGAGCTTCATTTGGTGTTAGCAGAGGAGAGAAGCCATGTTCCCTCTGGGAATTTAAGAAATTTGATGGCTTCTCAGGAAACAGAAGTCACATTCCCCATCTGGAAGTTTAACACATGACTTCTAAATCAGGGTGGGGCTTTTCCTGGCTCAATGACAAATTCAGCTGCATTAAGTAGCACAATCTCTGGGTTAGTGACCTAAGTTTCTCCTTTGTACACAGCAAATGAATCTACAGTTATTTCTTAGCAACCAAACTTGAAAGGCAGAGAGATTGTGCCAAGAAAGCTAATGGTGTTTTTTTTTTCCTAAGTCCTTTTTTCTTTCCCTTACCACACACAAGAAATAATATTTTTCCATTCATATTTGACAACACCATCTGTTTTTATTGTGGAAAGTCTTACCCACTCAAGGAAGGCGACAACATAGCTAGTTGAACGGATGTAGAAATAAAGAGGACCCTATGTACCACCAACTTTGTCATGGCAAGAGATGTCATCATCTCTTGCATCCACTCTGACACTAGGTGTACTCGACAATCATGACCTCGCCTTTGCAAAGGTGCAAAGCATCATTCCAAATGTTGCAGGGAACAGAAGGGTGTGTCAACCTCAGACCAGATCCTCAAAAGGACCTTTTGCTTTAGTGAAATAAAGCATGAATACAAAAAAGCTCAAATGGATTACAGTTGCATCTTAGGGCAATATACAACGAAGGTATAACAGTTACTGCATAGGAGTTATGAGTGGGCCAAGAAAGATGCATAAGATTTATAAAGATGGGAGGTGAAGGGATAAGAGGTTGAAGGGATGAGAATTAATAATAGGGCACATAGTATTTTATGTAGAGGAATGGAGGAACAAATCAAGAAGCTCAGAGGATGCCAAGGTAAATTTTAGAAGTTAGTGTAGAGACATATACAGATGGAGTGGAATTTCTGAGACAGAAATAAAGGAGATAAGTAGATTAGGGTCAAATAATAAAGAAAGTCTCAAATGTCAGGCTAAGAACTTTTCAAGGATAGCTCAGGTCTTATTAGTGCATAACAAGCACCTGAGAAATGACTGTTCCAGGATCACTTTATATCAGTTTAATTTCACTTTTAGAATTAATCACCAAATAATTTTTATGAGAGCGGAAAGTAATTTAGATTTGATCATATAACCAGTAGGAACCATTGATGGTATCGGAGCAGAAGAATGATGGAAAAAAATACATTTAAAAGCATATTAGTGTGTATTGGTGAAAATTAATTTGAAAGCATCAGGAAGACTTCATTGCAGGGAGTTGACAATAAGACCAGGAGGCCTACTTCTATATTAAGGTATTATCATAAAATAAAACATAAATGGCTGTAAAAGTAAAATCTCAAGTAGAAAAACAGTTATGCTTAAAACAATTAAACTTGCAGGAGCACCTGAGGGGCTGGGTCGGTTAAGCATCCGACTCTTGATCTCAGCTCAGGTCTTGATCTCGAGGTTGAGTGTTCAAGCCCCACGTGGGCTCCATGCTGGGTGTCGAGCCTACTTAAAAAAAATTTAAACTTTCAGATTAGTCAGTCAAATGATGTATCTGGACAAAACAATTTGATTTTGAGTGAGCATACTTTTTTCCTGCTTCACTGATGTTTTTAAAAGAGAAATAGATTTGATCAGCTTTAAAACAAAACAAAACACTAGATGGTACCTGAATACTCTGGTGAAATTAGATGCTTTGGGGTAAAAATATCACTTTGAGAATTAATAGCCAAAAACTTCATGCTATGCTATATATAACACACAAAAACAGTCATTTAAAAAAAAAAACACAAAAAATGGTGCCAGACAGACTAGTGGACATATGAAACACACCATAAGTAAGCCATCAGTTTAAGAATATGCTGGGCCCTTCTGGAAAAATCCTTAGGCAGTATGTCACTCACCATACAATCAAGCCTCTGCTTAAAATCAAGTTACAATTACTCTAATTATGGGCCGACATTTCATTGGTTTCACAACTGGTACCTAATCAAACAGTTCTGTAGACCACTCACCACAAGGTAACTTAATTAACTTCCATGCCAAAGGTTTTTTTGGTTTTTGTTGTTGTTGTTTCTTAAGTTTTCTTTGGGCAACCGATTTCCCAGTTCAGGCGTCAGAAATCTTACTATAAAAATTACTACATGAACTAAATCAAAATCAAATCCAAATGCTTTCATCCATTACAAAACAATATTCTTCTTTCATAAACACTTTATTTAAATATTTCCCAGCAACAACAGGCTTGTGTGGACAAACCAGGAAGTGAAACCAAGTATGATCACATTGTGAAAGCCGAGTAAAATGAAAGAATACATTAGAATTAGCTGAGGCACTATTAAAATTTCATTTGAAAGTCCATTCCTTTGGAAACTTCAATTTAATTAAAGCAGCAATAAGAAGAATTTCAAAAGCATAAGTCTTCATTTTGTTGTTTGGCAATTTCCCCAATATTCTATGCAAATATCTTGTCCTGCAGCCAGGCTGGATCATCTGAAATGTGAGCACTCGCCCAGCCCGCCTGGTGAGTGGAGAACACAGTTAAGCTAGCATTTTCCACGCCACTAAATCTATTCTGAAACAAAACAATCACAAATCCTTAATGACTTGCTTTGGAGAAATACACAATTTACTTCTAAGGTAACAAGCAAATCCCACCTCTCCTAATTGTTTTGCTGTAGTTCCTATCATTCCCTTATCCTCCACAAATTGTGAATTCCCTGAAAACAGGAACTGTATTTTGCTGTTTGATTAGTTTGTTTTTCAACTGAGTACTAAGACTTGGTGATCCAGGCATAGTAAGAGTTACAACGATAGTGTTATCCAATAAGAGTTGTCAGTTTAGATTTTCCTTCAAAGGTGGACACTAAGCAGAATCGTAAACTCCTGCACTCCACTTCCATGCCTCTTGTGCCTAGGAAATTGCCTGTGGGAGAGGGGCTAGAAAATACTGATGCAAAAATGAGTTATTTGCTGATTGTTATTCCTTATGCTTATTAATTTAAATATGATTTAAATAACTTTACTATTATAATGCAAATTTTATGGACGTTTCTTAGTAATTGAAATAAATAAGGTAGTTCCCGGAAGTACCTATGGCTTTATCAAGTGTTTAGGCACCCCCGTCACTGCACAAACACGTTGCAAATGTGACTATCAGCGCTACTCTGCAGACAAAACAGACACACACTCCTGCTACATGTGACAATGAGATTTAGGGGTGCCTGGGTGGCTCCATGGTTTAGTGCCTGCCTTCGGCCCAGGGCGTGATCCTGTAGACCTGGGATCGAGTCCCACATCGGGCTCCCTGCATGGAGCCTGCTTCTCCCTCTGCCTGTGTCTCTGCCTCTCTCTCTCTCTCTCTCTGTGTCTCTCATGAATAAATAAATAAATATCTTTAAAAAAAAATTTAAAGGGAAAGAGAAATGTGAATAATTACGAGGAGTGATAGACAAATCCACTGACATACGTATGCATATAAACATACTGTGTGTTCACATGGATATGTAACAGTGGGAAAAGTATGTGGGTAAGTGAATTCAACAAACAGTAGAAAGCTTATTCTGTGCAAGAATGGTTACTCTTAAGAAAATGAGGCAACTCTATTGTTGAGGTATAAAAAGGTTGCAGAGACTGCCTAGGAGTTGAATCCTAAGCTTACCCATGGACCCATGAAAGAAGTCAATACTGAGGCAAGCCTGTTCCCTAGATGGGCTCTTTCTCTCTTAGCACCTTTTCTTCCTGTTACTCTCTCACTCTCTGTATCAAATACTATCCTTTCCTATAGTGCCTGAAACTTTACACTTTTATACATCGGATTCTCTTGATAGGGGAAAACTTATTAAATGTTTGCTATGGTGTGGGATGAATAAGACAAGAAGGAATAATAATCAGCAAATGAGAATTCATTTTATTTTTATATTTCGTCTTATGTCTACCCTTAAAACACACATAAAAGTTAGGAAGATAGGAAATACACAGCAAGTGATTAGGCAACGGGAAAATATATTATCAACATCAAAATATATTACAAACAGTATATGGTTGAAACAACGAGATACATAGCATGACACTTTAAAGTTTATGGAGCATTCTTCCCCATAAGTCATTGAAATCATTTGCTTGACTTTATGATAAGGATACCAGTTCAGAGAGGAAAAACCAAGCTGCCTAAGCCACGTTTTGTGAACAAAATCTTGATCCCATAACTGACATCAACCATCATGTTCTTCCCACCATCCAAAGCTGTCCAGGCAAAAGAGGCCTGGAGTTAAGAGCCATAGGCAGCAGGTCCTACTGAGGACAGAATAGTCGCTGTCAGAGGGTAATGATTTCACAAATACATGACATAGTGAGGACATCTAGGATTAAGATTCCAGAATGAATGGGATGCCTGGGTGGCTCAGTGGTTGAGCGTCTGATGCCTTTGGCTCAGGGCATGATCCCGGTCTGAGGATCGAGTCCCGCATCAGGCTCCCTGCCTATGTCTCTGCCTCTGTGTATCTCTCATGAATAAATAAATAAAAACTTAAAAAAAAGAAAAAAAGATTCCAGAATGAAGAGTATAGCTTGACTTGACTCACAAAAGAGAACCATGAGAGATTCTAAAACAGAATGCAAGTGATGTTTCAGGAAGACTAACCAGAGGGGGAGTGGGCACAGGAGATACAGGCAGCAAGAAAAGAGAGCAAGACAGAATAAAGACCAGGGGACCAGGTAGGATCCTACTGTAGTAATTCAATAACTAGCAAAGATGCGAATAGGGGAGGGTCAGTGAAAATGACCAGGGATGAAGGAATTTAAGTACTATTATGAGGGAAAATCTGACAAATACTGGCTGCTGGGAGAGATGGAGAAAGGAAAGAGGAATCAACCGGGGCTGGTAAAGGACCTTATCATAAAGTGCTAGTTAAAGACCATGAGCAAGTCTGTGAATTTTGCTCTTTCACTTTAAATCAAAGATAATTTATTAACCTAATTAAGGTTTCGTATAAGGGGTCTGGTATAGTTAAGTTTCGACTGAGTACAGCTCTCAAGAGTGAAGCCAGTAGGAAAGCTGAGAAGGGTGAAACAAAAGGACATTTAGAGTTAGATCATAAAGAAACATGGGCACCAAGTCATGGACTCAGTGAGGGGTTTTATGCAAGGGGGTGATGTCATCTGGTCAGTGTCAAATTTTAAGTGTAGAAATTTAGAATTTGCTGCTTTGGTGGTAGCATGGAGGATTCATTAGAAGGGGAAAATGTACAATGCAGGTAGGGAACCAGATCAATAGTCCAAGGGGTAAAACAAGGAAGATGGTTTAAACAAAGATGTGGCTAGATGGGAGGAGAAGAGGGGATAAAGGCAAACACTTTTAACTCCCTCAAGCAGGTACTCTCCTAAATAGCTTATGGACATAGATTCTTGGATTACTCAGGTATTGATCAAGAGGACTTGGTGGCAGACTAGATGTTCCAGATGCTCAGGGCTCAAGGACAAGTGACCACCCTAGTCCGGGCCAATGGTCAATGGTTAAAAATTGGTGGAGGGTGATGAGTGTGGTTTTTAAAATATTGAGTTTGCAATATCTGTGGGCCATAGAGATGGTGAGGTCTAGTAGGCTGCTGGAAATACAAACTGAAGCCCCCCAGGGAGAGGAGGACATATAAATGAATTTTTAGCACATTTTTGGTACTGACTCTGGCCAATACTGGGTTTATAACCTTGGTAACTTGGAAAAAAAATCATTTAAGATAAAAAAACTTAATGTAATCTGGGTCCATCTCCCATAAAAAATTCATTTGTACCCTCCTTTCTAAATATTTCCATTTAAAGATGAGACTAATTTTTAATGAAGGCAATCAACTTGACTAATATATAAAGTCTGTGTTTTGTAATACACATACACACATATACACACACACACCCCAGCCTCTTTGCTTTGAATGGCTTCTACTTGTCTGTTCATTTGGAGGTAAACAGGATTGGAAGTAATCAAAGACACCTGACAGAAATCACCATTGCCTTCCTGATCATGAACTGCCAACTCTCTCACAAAATATGTAAGGGCATGTATTTCATTTTACTTCAGTTTAAAAAAAAAAAAAAGTACTTCAACCTTCATTTGTGCTCTAAACTTGCTAATTATAAAAACAGTGAATATATTTGGCTTATCAGCAGAATTAATAGAAACATGAAGGAATTCCAGATGTGTGTTTTGTATCTTTAGAACTATCAATCTTCGTTAGCTTTGATAGAGTTGGAAAATGTATCCTTGGGGAATCTAATTCTGGAGAATATTTCCTGTTGTTTTCCTCTAATTTATCTCTGTTTAATGTACTATATAATTATTTAGTCTATTGTCTAGATCTACCCACTAGGCAGTAAGCTCCAAGAACACAGGGCTTTTACCTGTGGGGTGCACTGTGGTACGCCCAACGCATAGCCCAGATAATAGGGGCTCAAAAAAATATTGTATATGAATCAATTATGGTCCTGTGATTCTTACGCTTCAAGAATTTAACATGTGTTTTTCATTAGCACTCGTCTCAATCTGCACTCTTAACTCTTGAACCATGATTTCAATTTGTAGACTGTGAAGAAATTCTTTCAGGACTTACACTGTGGTGGGACCCCACAGGACACTAAAGGTTAGAGGTGCAAAGGAGTTTTAACATGGGGAAAACTGCAGCTGGGTCTCAAAACCTTCCAGGTTCTCCCATTGATTCCTCTGTCTGGCCTCTGTCTTAGGAGGATGAGTTATGGTTCTTGTTCTACGCATGCTACTCTCACTTCTGGTTTCCTGATCTCACTTTCTGTTTCAGTCTAGGCTTCCTTTTAGTCTGACCCAGGATACCTGAGTTTGACATCTGTTGTTTTCATTGTTTGACACTTTGATTTTTTTTTTTCCCCTGTGGTTAAACCTAATGAACAGTCTAAGTGTATTTCTACACGGACCGGAGACTCACATAACTTAAAATTACAGAACAATACTCTAGACTACTTTCTCTTCAAGGTTCTTACAGTCCGTCCCTATCCTAATTATAAAACCTAATAATTTCCTCACCACACCATGTGATGGGATCATCACAGTGACCACTTGCTTTCCCTCACTCACCATCATTTTTTTTCTGGTCAACTGAATTTAGTTACTATGAATTCTGACACAAAGACAAGAAGAAGGTATTACCATAATCTAAGTTCCTATTAAGAATAAAATGAAAAGAACTTTAAACTTAGGGAAGAAGAGATTTAGTCTATGTAATTTACACTACACATTTTCCATTTGATGTCTAGATGTGTATGAGGAAACACACTGTACTTGTGCACCCTTTGTGAAATGCAGTCAGTACACAACCCATGCTATGCTTCTGAAGTCACTGGATTGGGTCTAATTTAATTCATAGGCCAACAATTCTAAACACATCACTTGTACCAGCGAGGCAATGTTTAGAAAGGCTCTTGTCATCTGCACAGAAGACAATTCACTTGACAGCACTCCTTTCTTGAGCAATGACTCAAATCAGCTAGACTGAAAATAAATCTAAAGGGTACACAGCTGTCATGTAGTCTAAAGTAGCCCTCTGAGCAATAACTTGATTCATTTTCATCTATTTGTACAACTGGTTCTGCAAACAGGATTGCATTCCAACAAATGCATTTTTCCCCCACTGTGAAGAGAGAGGTTTTCAGTGTCTTAGGGAGGGTTCTCCTGGATTCCTCTGTCCTCATGGATATGGGTAACTGCACATAGTGATTTCTTGATTTTATTTCATGAAAAGCAGCCATTTAAACTCAGTGATCTATATGAACAGTTACAAATAGGGATCTACATTTAGAAAATAATACTTTATCGGGCAGCCCGGGTGGCTCAGTGTTTTAGCGCCACCTTTGACCCAGGGTGTGATCCTGGAGACCCAGGATTGAGTCAGTCCCACATAGGGCTCCCTGTATGGGGCCTGCTTCTTCTCCCTCTGCCTGTGTCTCTACCTCTCTTTCTCTCTCTCTCTGTGTCCCTCATGAGTAAATAAATTTTTAAAAAATGCTTAAAAAAAAAAAAGAAAATACTTTATCAATGGAATGTTGGCATCAAAGTTTGGGGGACCGACAGGTACCAGATTATCTGTTGGGTATAGGCAACTTATTTATTTTCACTGTAGCATTCCTTAATTATTGCTTTAAACTTTTTTATTATGGAAAATTTTAAACATACATATAAGTAAAAAAAAAAGGGCATAATGAAGCCCATGCGCCCATCACTCTGATACAACAATCAAAATACCCACTCCCACTGGATTACTTGAAATAAATTCTAGATATCATATTCTATCTGTCTTGTTTCAGAATATATCTCTAAAAGGTAAAGAGTCGGGATCCCTGGGTGGCGCAGCGGTTTGGCACCTGCCTTTGGCCCAGGGCGCGATCCTGGAGACCCTGGATCGACTCCCACGTCGGGCTCCCTGCATGGAGCCTGCTTCTCCCTCTGCCTGTGTCTCTGCCTCTCTCTCTCTCTCTCTGTGAGTGTGACTATCATAGATAAATAAAAATTTATTAAATAAATAAATAAATAAATAAATAAATAAATAAATAAATAAAAGGTAAAGAGTCTTTAAAACCTGAATATAACCTAGATATTCAATAGATCAATTGAACAGTAGATATTCAATAAATCAGTTCCCGGCAGGGGAAGAAAAGGACCTGATTTGTAGTCTTTGTCAATTTGCATGGCCTAACTATTCTCACCAGAGTCAATTTCAAGCTACTAACATGATGGCACTGAATGCAGGGTTGAGAACAAAGATACAGATGCTATTATATAGGACTTGAGCTCTGCAGATACATGAGACATAAGTAATCTTAGGAGCATGGATAATAGCAAAGTATAGTAAAATGTTTAGGAAGTGATGAGCTTTGAGTATCATTTATTTTTATATCTCAAGTTTATATAATTTAATTGCTTAATGGCTGTATTTAACACGTGGCTTGCAAAGTTCCTGAAAACACAACAATCAGCTCTTGTCCACTCTAGCATGCCACTGAATCCCATCCAAATAATCATTCCTTAATATTACCAACTCTCCAAATTTCTGACATGTCTTTCCTCCTTTTCCCTAGCAGTAGAGAAACATTTTAAATGGGAAAAAAGAAGGAGCTCTGCTTCAGAAAGCTACAGTAAAGCATCAGGCTTTCTTTTTTCCTTTTTTTAAAACGTTTTTTAAATTTATTTATTCATGAGAGACGCACAGACAGAGACAAAGGCAGAGACACAGGCAGAGGGAGAAGCAGGCTCCATGCAGGGAGCCCGATGTGGGACTCGATCCCCGGTCTCCAGGATCAAGCCCTGGGCTGAAGGCAGCGCTAAACCGCTGAGCCACCCGGGCTGCCCCACATCAAGGCTTTCTAAATGGTTCAGAGCCACCACGTATAACTCAGTCTTCTGTTAAAATCGGTCTTCAGGAGATTAGAATCCACCACGCACACAAATCTTCATATCACTGGAGAATCATAGTGATGATTATATTTCCATTTAACTGCCCACTCTTAGACCCACAAGAGAGGAGGTCTGGAAAGGGGTAGCAGAAGGGAAAATAAGTCCCTTCCAGATAGACAACCTTCAGTTAATGAAATATTCTGCTAGGAAGATTCGCAAAATGTGAGATACTCTTCTGTGCCTAAGAAGTCCCACCACGGAAACTCGGGTGCCTTCCAGAACTGAATATGCTAGATGAGATGTCGTAGGGCCTACTAAGACATAAGTGGGTTGCGGCCATCCTTTCATCCTTGATGAAGATGGCAGATTGCACTGAAAGTCCACCTTGACCTTGCAGTAAGTAAGACTCAAGTCCAGTCAGTGAAGTCTAGTGTTTATTAGCACTCACCCAGACTCTACAGTGTATAGTCATGAACGCCCTCTCCCACCAAATCTGATCTCCAACTGCCTTTCCAACATCATTTCCCACTATGCCTTTGAATAAACCCTTCATTCCAGGTAGGCCAACCTGGTACCTTTCTGTACCATTTTTATATTTTAACCTTTTTACCAGGAAGATAATTCCTAATATATACAAAACTATAAATAATAGTATAAGGAAACCCCAATATCTCCTTCATCCAGCTTCAACAGTTACCAACTCCCATCACATGCTCAGGATTATTTTGAGCCACCCTGGATATATCATTTCATCCACATTTATTTCAGCATCACATGTATTCTTTCCTGCAAAGCTCTGCTTTGATATTTTCTCTCCCTACCCACCCCCATCTTTCCAAATTCTATGTCATTCTGCAAAGCTCAGCTCAGGTCTCACCTCCTACGTCATTTCCACTGAACTTGTCACTTAGTCATGTCACATTGGGACGTCTCTCTTATTGCTTTTTTGTTGTTCCTTACCTCTTAAATTGTTCACTAACAATGTCCCTAGCCTGGAAAGCATCTCTCACTACACATATAGAGCAATAACAAATGCTTAGAAGGGAAAGAACTTAAGAATACTACTTTGGTTTTATGAAGTGCGTTAAATTCAATTGACTTTAAACCTAATTTAAATACAATTTTACACAGTATATTGACCAGACTCCTTATATGAGAAATGTCTCATGGCACAGACCAGGGTTCAATGGCCCAGTATGACAGGCAGAAATAACACTGGACTGGAGTTAAAAGGCCTGGATTCTTGTTCCCACCCTTCTGTTTGTGTGTTATTTTGGGTCTGAGTAATTTCTCAGAGCCCACCCATAAAATAGGAATTAACTGCAGCCATGCTCCCTCTTTGCCTCACTGGACTATCAGAATCAAACTCAATTACACATGTAAAAATAGCTTTGTAATTGTTAGGGCATGTTGTTGATAGACATCGTTACCTATAAATGCAGAAATGCTTGGCTGTATGATTTGACAAGTAAAACTATCGCCTTAGAATCTGAATGTAGGAGGAAAATTTAAGCTCTCAACAGAGAAAATGGGAATATGATAGATAGTATAGAGATCAGGTGGGATTCAGAACCCACAAAATTAACCCTATGAGCAATATAAGAGCATATCTTTCTGAGATTTCAAAAGCCACGACCTTGCAATTCAGACTAACTGAAGAAGCCCTAAAAAGAAATTGCATAGAAAGCAAAATATTTACAAAGAATCATGTTACGTGAAATAATTAAATGGAAAGGCAAAATTCATCATCTGATTCCCTCCGAACAAAACTGCAGAATTATCTAACAAAGCTGTTGTAATTCCAAGTTTATGCTCTCTGAGGGCATTTTTAAAGCCGTTGGCCCCTCACTGCAGTCTGCTTTGCCAAAGGATAATCATTAATATCAAACTGCAACCATAACATATCACACCAAACACTACTTAAATTACAATGGAATTGAGGTCTCTCCTTCTCCCAGCAGAAAAGAGGATAGATGATTTTATCAGGAAAACACTGTTCTACATACCACACTACAAGCTGCACCAGTGTCCGGAGAGAGATGTTCAGCCTAAGCCATCCTTTAGAATATTCATATTATAAGTTTTCTTGCAAGAAAATGAAAATTACAAGAGTTGGAGAAAAGCCTTACATTTTATAAAACTCTAAATAATCTTGGCCAACATAGAAAAAAAAAAAGAGTTTTTCAACTTTGGACATTAATGCAATTTAGCAATAGTCGGTGAAAACAACAGCTGCTATACCTGGTAAATCCAAATAAAATTATTAGGTTAAAACCACAGAAATACGCAGAGGATATTTCAAAATTCCCAGCACACTGACAACAAAGCAGTAGAGCAGAATCTCATTAGGAAAGGAAACATTTTGTTTAAGAAGTTTTTTTGTAAGACTTCACCATGTGCCACATCTCTGAGGACTTCCCTGGAGAGGAAAAACACAAGAATCAAAAGGGTAAACTAGAGAACAAGAATTTCCTTCCTCTCCTTCCTCTCCCCCTGCACACACCAGGTAACCCCTGTGTATCCTTACATCTTGCTCTCCATAAACACACGCTCACAGAGATTTTTCAAATCATGGTTATCATGGTTTGTCTATCAAAAATGAGATGATTAGAATAAACCTTCTCTCATATAGACTCTTTAAAATAAGGAAACTACCAGTCTCTGATTCTGTTACCTTCATGTCCAACGGGAGGAAAAAAAAAAAAAAAACACAGAGGAATTCTAGAATTTCTAACAAATAAAAATAATTTTTATAACACCTCAACTTGTGTGACTGAGTACTGTACCCATGATGGTCAATTTGCATGAAAGATTTTCCAAGGTTAAAGCCTACCTATCCCCAAATATCCATTAAAAACATGAAACTATTGTTTTTTGGGGTTTCAGTTTTCTTTTTTACTTGTCTCTCTGCTGAGTAATTCAAAATCGAATTTTGGACAACTTGAGGATTGAAAAAGTTCCAGGCTATAACAAAAACTCAAGAGACTTTTCTGATCTGGGGCTGGGACAGCTCTAATTTCTCCTTAATTTGTCTATAGTGTGTCTATTTGATCAATAACTATGCAAGCCTAATTTGTCAACATTAAGCAATTTGACTGTACTTTAAAAATGACCAGGGAAAAAGTCCATTTAAGCCTAGTTAACTGAAATGACAAATTACAAACTATCCAAAGAATCAAGTAGAACTTGCCCTACGAGTTCCTTCCAGGTAAATAAGACAAAACAAGCTCCGTGTGGGAATGCTTAGGCCCCAGCTGATGTGAGGCTGAAGTAGCTGATTATGAGAATCACAGCAGTTCATTATGAGAATCACAGAAGCTGGTGCTCATCACAAGGTAACCATACCTTAAATATTCTTCTAAACCCTTTATGTCAGTTAACTTATTTAATGCTTCCAACAACTCCAGGAGGGTCATCATTACAGATGAAGCAACTGAAGCAATTGTGTGATTTACCTAAGCCTGAACAACTAGTAAACTCGTAATAGTAGAACTAGCACGAATGGGAATAATTCCTTTTTTTTTTTTTAAAGATTTTATTTATTTATTCATGAGAGACACAGAGAGGGAGAGGCAGAGACACAGGCAGAAGGAGAAGTAGGCTCCACGCAGGGAGCCTGAGGTGGGACTCGATCCCAGGATCCCAGGATCATGACGTGAGCCGAAGGCAGATGCCCAACCGCTGAGCCACCCAGGCGCCCCAGGAATGATCTCCCAAGAGATATCTGAGAAGAATAAAGAGTAGCTTATCTCCATGGAACCAACAAAAGATGAAATGTGCATTTCTCCATGCCCTCCTTCATTCAGTAAAAAGTGCAGCAGAAGTCTGAGCAAGGTGACTGAGCAGAGTGAACTGAATCCTGCCTACCAACTACCTTAACTTTAGCCAAGCTACGCAATCTATCAGGACGCCAGCTTTTTAATCAAAGAAACAGAAATAATACTAGCTAGCCTGCTTTCTACCTTCCCATTGATGATACCATCAAAAGCAACGGAAACTCCCTTCGCCTAGGAGGGATCAGAGAACAGTCACCCACAAAGGAGTAAACTCTCCACAAATACAAGCTCTGTTCTCTTCTGGCTATAAAATATAGCCAATCTGCCCACAGTTTTCAGGCCTTCTGGAAGACAAGGAGCTGTCCTGCATGGAGTGATTACCTGGTGTCAGCAGACCTCTCCTGTGCACAGAGTCATTATTCTTCCCACAGAACAAATATTACTTCTCCTAACAAGTCTCTTCTCATTTCCAGTCACAGGATATCCATGCTAAGAAGCCGTCTTAGTCCATTCAGGCTGCTATAACAAACTACCATAGATGGGGATGCTTCATCAACAAACATTAATTTCTCATACTTTCAGAGGCCGCAAAGTCCAATATCAAGATGCCAGAAGATTTGGTGTCTGGTAAGAACTCACTTCTTGGTTCATAGACGAATCTCTTCTCTACTATGTTCTCACATAGGAGGAGGGGCAAGGCAGCTCTCTGGATTCTCTTTTATAAGAGCTCCACCCTCATGGCTTCATCAATTCCCAAAGTCTCCACTTCCTAATATCCTCACCTTGGAGGTTAGGTTTCAACATATGAATTAAGGGAGGGAGGCAAGCAGTCTATAGCGGAAGCTATGATTTTTAAAGTTGTGCCAATATATGTTCAATAATACTCTGAAATTTGAGGCTTTTGGGGAACCCAATAAGTAATCAGGAGAGTATTCTATTCCTTCTATGAAAAACAATTGAAAAGTTAGGAGTAACACAGACCAGTAAAACTTTGGTGAGCATAGTTTGTATTAAGTAATTGCCATAGGATCCTTGTGATGAAAGGAAATGGGACAACTTAATCTTATGACTTCTTTCTCAAATTTCTTTCATATTAGTCTCCTCTTTTCCAACCCCACTGCTCTACTTGGTCTCCCAAGATAATCTCTTTTATCTCCAACACTCTCCAACACATCCTCTATACCTTCATTATGTCCCCAAACAAATCTGATGTCACCTTTGGTTTTAAAACCTTCCTTTTTTTTAAGATTTTATTTATTTATTCATAGACACAGAGAGAGATTTTATTTATTAATTCATAGACACAGACAGAGAGAGAAGCAGGCTCCACGCAGGGAGCCCGATGTGGGACTCGATCCCAGGTCTCCAGGATCACACCCCAGGCTGCAGGTGGCGCCAAACTGCGGCGCCAAACTGCTGCGCCACCGGGGCTGCCGTGGTTTTAAAACCTTCCTTGTGGCTCCTCCTGATTAACCTGTGTGCTGCTTATATGGTTAAAAATGCATTTCCAAATGCCCAAAGAATAATATGGTCAAGAAATGGACAGAAGACATGAATAGACTTTTCTTCAAAGAAGACAAACAGCCAACAGACATATGGAAAAATGCTCAACATTACTTAGCATCAGGGTAAACCACAATGAGATATCACCTCACGCCAGTCAGAATGGTTAAAATTAACAAGCCAGGAAATGATGATTGTTGGGGAGGATGTAGAGAAAGGAGAATTCTCTTACACTGCTGGTGAAAATGCAAACTGGTGCAGCCACTCTGGAAAACAGTGTGGAGGTTCCTCAAAAAGTTAAAAATAGAGACATCCTATGACCTAGCAATCACACTACTAGGTATTTATCCCAAAGATACAAATGTAGTGATCTCAAAGGGCACCTGCTCCCCTATGTTTATAGCAGCAATGTCCACAAAAGCCAAACTATGGAAAGAGCCCAGATGGCCACTGACAGACGAATAGATAAAGAAGATGTGGTATATACATACAATGGAATACTACTCAGTCATCAAAAAAGAGAAAAGAAATCTTGCCATTTGCAAAGATGTAGGTGGAACTAGAGGGTATTATGCTAAGTCAACCAGGGAAAGAAAATCATCATATGATTTCACTCCCATGTGGAATTTAAGAAACAAAATAGAGGAGCATAGGGGAAGGGAGGGAAAAATAAAATCAGACAAAATCAGAGAGGAGACAAACCATAAGAGACTCTTAACCGTAGGAACAAACTGTGGGTTGCTGGAGGCGAGGGAGGTAGGGGGGTGGGATAACTGGGTGATGGGCATTAAGGATGGCATGTGATGCAATGAGCACTGGGTATGGGTTTGTGTGTGTGTGTGTGTGTGTGTGTGTGTGTGTGTTTCAGATTTTATTTATTTATTCATGAGAAAGACACTGGGAGAGGAGGCAGAAACACAGGCAGAGAGAGAAGCAGGCTCCCTGTGGGGAACCTGATACAGGACTCGATCCCAGGACCCCAGATCATACCCTGAGCTCAAGGCAGACACTAAACCACTGAGCCACTGAGCCACCCTGGTTCCCCCAGCACTGGGTGTTACATACAACTGATGAATCACTGAACTCTACCTTTGAAGCTAATAATACACTATATGCTAATTAACTGAATTAAAATGAAATAAAATAAATGCATCTCCAAGCCCACTCCAGGTGGAGGCTAAGCCAGCGTCAGCACCGTGTCTCCCAACTCCCACTCCAGGGATGTCTTCATTCATTCCACAAAGGGGGAAAGCTGCCTTTGTAGAGAGGGGTACACTGTGTAAGTATATAAGAAAGTCATAGAGTATGGGGTTAACCTAAGCATATTTTCACACCAGTGTGTAAGCCATAACAGCAGATAACAAACAGGCAAAATACAGGTTTATCGGGTAAAAAGAAAGGAACCACATGGCCAAAGAAATAATAAGTTACAGCTAGAAGGAACTTCAGGCTCTCATGCTATAGTGCAATGGGGACATGGAACATTCAACTTCCTTAGCTCCAAAACTTTGTTCATACGCAAGGACTTTATATCTAAAACACTATGCTAAATTATTTTACCCTGTACATGCTCTTTAAGAGTCCCTCCAATGCCTGAGTGACTCAATCAGTTAAGTGTCCAACTTCAGCTCAGATCATCATCTCAGGGTCCTAGGATCAAGCCCTGTGTCCGCTCAGCAGGGAGCCTGTTTATGCTCTCCCTCAGCTCCTCTCCTGTCCGGGTTCTCTCTCTAATAAATAAAATCTTAAAAAAAAAAGGTTCTCTCTCCCTTGCCCTCTGCCTCTCCTTCCACCCTCACTTGCATACAGGCACTCTCTCTCTCTCTCAAAAAAAAAAAAATAATAATAATATAATAAATAATTGTCTGGAAGTTGGAGTAACTGGAACACTGTATTTAATCTTTGGGTAATTTAGAAGCACTCAAGAATATGATTCGTGAAGATAGAATATATGAAAAACAAGGCATGTGGAAGGTTAAAAAATACCTACGGGAGGGCACCAGGCTGGCACAGTCAGTAGGGCACATGCCTCTTGATCTCAGCGATGTAACTTCAAGCCCCACATTAGGTGTAAAGACTGCTTTATAAAATGTAAAAAAATACCTATCGGCACCTTCTACCAGATGTTATGGAAGACACCAATTCCTACCATATCTAGGAAACATTTCATTGTAATCCTAAGCAAGCATACAATAAGCACACATTAGTAATTTAACCACTTAAACAAATTCAATGAATGGGAGCTAACACTACAAGCTGTTAGTCATCAAGATTTTTTAAAAAAAGAATTTAAGTACCTTGAAAGGAAGAAAAACCTAAACTAGCATATCTGCTCTATTGAAAGATTCAGTCAAATAATGCAAAATCAAGCAATAGGATTAGGAACAAGTAAACCTTAAAACCAGTCCAAGATTCCCGCTCACGGAATATGCTTTGGCAGGAATATTGGTCTTTTGTGGTGGGTTGACTCCGAGGCACTAATTTCTGTACTATATCCTCTCTGCAGGCTCCCATTTCTCTTCCTTCACCTTCATAACTCATGGGTAGAGAAAGGTCTGGTGAAGTGCAGAACAATGGGAATAGTGAAGCCAAAATCAGCTTGTAACCCCAGGTACTCCCCCAAGTTGGGCTGGTCCAGTTCTGCCACCAATAAAGATCAAGCCATGCCTGAAAAACCTAGATCCCTTTTTAGCACTGTAAACCATGTAGGAGATGCGCATTACATCTGCTTTGTTCTCTATTTCTATGGTGCCCATCACCATAGTAACAAGGCACACAGATGGAAAAGTAGGCTAGAAATACCCAAAAATGGGGGTGGGGATGGGGAATATGGGGGAAAGGGCCTTTCACTGATTAAGAGAGAAAAGGCTAAAGTTTCTTCTATCAGAGCTGTCAGTACACTAATGGGCAAGCTACTGAAAAAGTGGGTTTTGTCTTTAAGTAGGCCACAGTAGGAAGCAGCCTAAAAGTTCAATATCATTATTTACAGAAGGTAGACTTGCTAGATTTCTGAGGTTTTAAAGCCAAATATATTTTGTTAGAAAATCTTGTATGCAAATAGAAATTTTTACAACAGCTTGCAATTTGGGAAATCAGGTACTCATCTCACAGTATGGATGATTACTATTACGATTTTTTGGTTACTTTGTAATACTGAAAGTTGAGACATATGTTAAGAAAGTGTGGCTGAGAATATAAGTTGATACAATGGATATTTTTCTGAAAGTGACACATTCATCTTCCAAGTTTTTGTATAAAATGTCCCAAAAGGAAATCACTGTGTAGTGAGTGGGGGGTGACTGTTGTTTCATCTTAGGGAGGCACTGCCCCTGTTGAAACTGGGACAAGGCCATTCCCATGTGCAGCCCCTCTGCTCTCCCTAGGTTCAGAGATCTTCAAAGGCACGATCAGGCCCTCTATGCTCTTTAAAGTCATGATGGGCCCAAGTTTCATCTGTAAGAAATCTTCCCAAGATCTTTTTCTTCTCTTTCCTTTTTGCTGCCAGCCGTGTCTTCCTTTCTAGAGTATTTGGAATACCTGCGATTTATTAACATTATTACTTGTCAGGAAATAGGGAAAGGATCCTTACTAGCTACATAAATTACTTGTTTTACTACCATAGGCTTTTTACGACACAGGTTTTACTCTATGTAAATAAAAATGATGTATATACAAAAAAAAAAAAAGCAGGAGATGCTTCATAGACTACAGTTGTTTGAGTTTTTTTTAAACATATTTAAAAATTTTTTTAATTTATTTATTTATGAGAGACACAGAGAGAGAGGCAGACAGAGACACAGGCAGAGGGAGGAGAAGCAGGCTCCATGCAGGGAGCCCAATATGGGACTCGATCCAGGGACTCCGGGATCATGCCCTAGGCCAAAGGCAGATGGCTCAACTGCTGAGCCACCCAGGCATCCCTGTTTGAGAGAGTTTAACACTCTAGCAACTGGGATGCCTGGGTGGCTCAAGTCAATTAAGTGTCCGATTCTTGATTTCAGCTCAGGTCATGATCTCAGGGTCATGAGATACAGCCCCATGTTTGGCTCAGCACTGGGCATGGATTCTCTCTCCCTCAGCATCTTCCTCTCCCCCCTTCCCTCTCTCAAAAACAAAACAAAACAAAACCACTCTAGAAACTTACAGATTTTAGCGGAAAAAGCAACAGACAACTTTGTGGGAATCTTTACACAGCCACTAACTAGTTATGACTCTGCGGACAATTTTTACTTTGCCTTTCTCAACCTTAATGTCTTATTAGTAAAAAGAAAGGACTGAATTAGACCAGGGATGCGAACGTGAGGGGATCTAAGGTTGATCTCAAGGCATGTTAAAATGCTATGCATATGAGTGTATGCGTATTATCCTGAGAAACTCTCAAGGATATCTATGACATAAAGTTAAAAATCAACAGATACTCTGTAAGGTCTCTTCCACATGACACTAGAATACCATGACTTGAATCAACTTACCCAAATAAGGCCAAGGCTTTGAACTCAGATTCAGGTGAGCATAATACTCAGGTCCTTTCAAGTCCCCACCTCAGGGATGCTGTCCCTGACCACCTATCTAAACCCCACACCAACCACCTTCTAGCCCTTTATACTGCTTTATTTTTCTTCATAGCATATAGCACATGACATTTTATCTTGCACTTATTATCTATATTCCCCTCCTCTAGGATGTATGCTCCATGCAAAAGGGTTTTTTTTCTCTTTTCACTGTTGGATTTATTCCCAGTGCCTGGCACAATGCCTAGCACACATTAAGTGCTCAAAAAAACCCCAAATGATTTAATTTTTTAAAAGCTACAAAATAAAGCATGGGAGAACAAAAAACTCAAATGCATTCTTTTTTTTTTTTTTTTTTTTTAAGGGTCGGGGGGCCTGCTAACAGCGTGCATTTTACTAAGCATGTTGCAAGCATATCTATTTTGCTTAATCCTTACGGGAAGTTTTCCAATCCTTAGCGCCTTTTATAACACATCTGGGAAAAGGAGCCAAGCAATATACCGTAGAAAAAGCTGCTTCGTCAGATATCAGATCTGCCGCTAACTTGTTGGGTTTGCTTAGACAAGCCACGTGTCCCTTTACAAACTCCATTTCCACATTTATATCATGCAAATATATTTGCCCCACCTACTGCAGGTCATCAGGAGAATAAATGTTTTAGTATGTTAAAAGTAATCTACCAAAAAAAAAAAGTAATCTACAAAGATAAGTAATGTGGTGGGGCTTCCCGTAAAGTGCTTCAGGAGAGATTTGCCATAAGCTTTTGGAGGGAGGTACAACAGCAGGCAACACTCTAGAGTTCACTCATACAAGGCCAGAGCATCCAGGAAATGGGAGGACCCCAGTAAAGCCTCTTTATTCAACAGGATGACAGCCAGGCTCAACTCCTCTCCCTTCAGGACGCATTACTCTGTAAAGAAAAAAAAGTCCCAAATCTAGCCTGGAACCAAACATTTTTGCATGCTGTAATTCAGAACCTCCTCCTGGGAAGAAATTAGCATTCTTTTTTTTGAAAGATCTTATTTATTTGAGAGAGAGCACGAAGTGGGGGTGAAGGAGGGGGAAGCAGACTCCCAGCTGAGCAGGGAGCTGGATGCTTCCAGGAACCCTAGAAATTATCATTTTTGACAAATCTCTGAAAAACACGTTTTTTCTCTCCAGTAGGATTGAGACTTATTCTTAGAAATCAGTCACCTAGGGTGGGCCCGGATGGCTCAGTGGTTTAGCGCCACCTTTGGCCCAGGGCGTGATCCTGAAGACTAGGGATCGAGTCCCACTTCGGGCTCCCTGCATGGAGCCTGCTTCTCCCTCTGCCTGTGTCTCTGCCTCTCTCTCTTTCTTTCTCTCTCTGTATGTGTGTGTATCTCAAGAATAAATAAATAAAATCTTAAAAAAAAAAAAAAGAAAGAAAGAAAGAAATCAGTCACCTACTCACCCAGCTCACTATCAGTCAAATAAGGGTCTGGTGATCTTTACCAATGTTGTTGTTTTTTGGTTTTTGTTTGTTTTGTTTTGTTTTTTTTTGCAATGTTCTATTTTCCAGTCTAACAATGAGTATAAAAAGTTATGTATAATTTCTAACTGTTCTGGGAGTTTGTGTGTTTTTAAAGTGGATGATGGTGATTAAATCACTTTGGTATCAAATTAGCTTACATTGGTTATATATAAAGAAGTCAGTGTGCTCGAACCACTCTCATTCCCTAGTGAATGTTCCTGTCCCCCCCACCCCCACCCCCCTCACCCACTGCAAGAGGAAGTCTTTAAATTGGCCTGTTAGGGGCCCTTTCCCTTAGAGTTGATAGCTAATTTGACTGAAAAGTTTTCTGTAGCAGCCAAATCAGTTGATCTTCAAACAGGGTCTGAGGTTTGGGGGTCATTTTTTGGAGAGAAGGGTACTTTGGTAGAATCTACTCTAGATCACCAATTAATCTTTGTCTAAAAGTGCCTGCTTCAAAACACCAGATGTCCTCTTGATTCTAGCCAGCTCCTTTTTCCTTTTTCACCATTTATCTTTTCCCACATTCTGAAAGAAAGGCAAATATTTCATTTTTCAGGAGTCTGCTTACAGTGAGTGCATTGCCTTGGGATATAAAACTCTCCAAGCCCCAAGCAGAGGGCCATTTTGAAATACCTGTAAAAGTTATAGATGCAATGAAAGTGAATGACTTTCATGACTAAGAAACAAATCTTTTTGGAGTCAGGGGGAAGTTTCCAATTTTTTTGCTTCAAATGCTAGAGCAAGACCTAATCAATAGACAATAGAAAACTGAAAAGAAAAGAAAAACTGAAAATCATTTTTGTGATCAATCACTAGCTAACTTTTGGCATGTAACTAGGAGTTTAAAAAATAGAGTAGGGGCACCTGGGTGACTCAATCAGTTTAACATCCGACTTTTGATTTTGGCTCAGGTTATGATCTCAGGGTCGTGAGATGGAGCCCTGTGTCCAGCTCCATGCTAGGTGCGGAGCTTCCTTAAGATACTCTCTTTTCCTCTGCCCTTCCTCTCCTCTAAAAAAGAAACAGTAAAATTATACTACCTTCTTCCCTATATACTTATTTATGTAGCAAGATTTCTTAAATACTACATTAAAAAAAGAAACACTTGATTTGATAATAAAGGCTACCTTACTCTACCAATAAGTAATATTTATGTATAAACTATTTTTAAGCCCCAAGCATCTCACTGAGAGATAATTTGCCTGCAAAAGTGTACCTATATCTAAAAATGATTCATCAAAATTTTAATATACTTGTTGTTCTGATCAATTGTTTACTAGTAAAAATCATGACAACTTAATCCAAAAGAAATTTTATTTAACAGGGCCTTATTGTCACAAGAAGTTTTAAAAAAGATATACAGTACTCGTAAATGTGTGTGTCTCTTAAGAGTTTGAAAAGGTAATCAATGAAAGATTTTCAAACATAAGAATGTTACACTGGGATTAAGTTTTATAGGAAAAGAGAAATGAAATGAGTTCCATAAATGAAACAACTATGTAAAATTCCTGACTTCTGGAAAAGCTTGTTCATATGTTTTTTATTCATATGTTTTTTAGATGATGTTATAATAGACATGAAATCGTTTTGGTATTTAATTTAGCTTCCATTGGGTACATTACAAAGAGTTTTTAAAGGAAATCAGTATAGGGATCCCTGGGTAGCGCAGTGGTTTAGTGCCTGCCTTTGGCCCGGCGCATGATCCTGGAGATCCAGGATCGAATCCCACGTCGGGCTCCCTGCATGGAGCCTGCTTCTCCCTCTGCCTGTGTCTCTGCCTCTCTCTCTCTCTCTGTGTGACTATCATGAATAAATAAATAAATAAAATCTTTTAAAAAAAATAATTAAAGGAAATCAGTATAGTATCAAATGTCATCTTTCACAACTATTTAAATCATAATTAAAAACTTTAGTTATTAACTTATATTTATTTATTTTGAAATGTTTTATTTATTTGAGACACACAGAGAGAGCACAAGCAGGGGAGGGGCAGAGGGAGAGAGACAAGCAGACTCCTCACTGAGTGGGGAGCCCAACATGGGGCTTGATCCAGGACCCTAAGATCATGACCTGAGTCCAGGTCAGATGCTTAACCAACTGAGCCACCCAGGTACCCCTAGATATTAACTTTTAAAATGTATGAGGAGAGCACATAGTTTTTCAAAATCCTTTTAGAGATCTAGAAGAAAAACATTCAGAGATATTACTCTAAACTACCTCTAAGCCAAGAGCTTGCACTGACTTAAGAAGTTTTTACTTCTAATAAACAAAACCAAGACTATTTCAGAAAAGTGCAAAATCTGTCGGAAGCATCCCCTGCAAGTTACCAAATCCATAACTCAACACAGTAAATATTCAGTAAACACTAGCTCATTGACAAAATATTTTGGCCATTCAACTGATATCTATTAACAGCATATATACGCAAAATTGCTTCCTACTTCTAATCTTCATAGAGAGTTTTCAAATTTTGGTCAAATATCAGTCAAAAGTATTTACCGACACAAATCTCAGGACTAGGTAATAAGTATGTGGGGTTTTATTCCTAATTCTTTCCCAGAAATTCATGTATATGCCAAGCATGATGTCTGGGCCAGGAAGCCCAGGAGATGAACAAAACAATCCTTATGGGGCACCTAGGAGGTGACAGATGTGTTCTCTGGCATAGGTATTACAACAGGTGTACAAAACCCAGAGGCAGCACAGGGGAGGGAATGTGGAGCTCTGCTGGGTGGCAGGCAGAGAGAGGGCGTCTGCAAAGGTCTTTCAGTATAGGTATGCTTGAACTGATCCTTGAAAAATGGGCAGATGTTTGACAAGAGGCTACTAGCACCCCAAGTAGAGGGAAGGAACAAAGCCATAGAGTACAGCCACCTGGCTACCTCATGCCTTGCTCCCTATACTGCAAATAGTTTAGGATGGCTGGTATGCGACTGTGACCATGCACACTGTCCATGGTGGATGCATTGGTGATTTAGAAATGACAGGGTGGCAAGAGGTGAAGCTGGAAAATTGTGGAAGCAGACAAAGGAAGACTTGATTATATGGTTCACCAAGGCCTTTGGACTTGATCCTGTGGCAAAGCAAGTCATTAAAGGTTATTGAACTGGGCAGTCATGGTATGAGATTTGCCTTTCAGAATGATTATTTTCCTGCAGTATGGACAACTAACTTGCAGGGTGGAGGATACAGAAGACTACAAACTGAACAACCAGCTGGAAGACCATTAGCAGTTATCCTGGAAGATACTCAAGGCAGTAAAAGCGCTGTGCAGGAAGGGTGCAGATGGGAAAAAACTGAAGGGCATGGCCCCTGGACAAATTGGTTACAAACTGTATAAGGAGCAGTTTTGGGGAATGAGGCAAGGAGAAGCCCAGAATGACTTCTAGAGTTCTATGGGTGATGTAATTGGGTAAATAGTATTGCTATTCACAAAAAATATGGAGCCTAAAGACAAATAACAAAAAAAAAAAAAAAAAAAGACAAATAACAAGTTTTGGGGAAACAAAAGTACATTTAGTACAGTGACTCCCTCATTTATTCTTTGAAATGGACAGTGCAAGTATTAGCCCCAATCTCTGTTCAAAGAAGTAAAAAAATTTGCCCAATATCACATGCAATAGTTTGGAAAGCTTACTATATACCAGGCTCAAGAGCAGGTAAACAAGGAAGACCCATTCATTCAATTTCAGGTAAGGGGAATAGGAGAAAAATAAGCAATTAATCAAGATCAGAAAGACTATGATGGGGTAGGTGAGGGGGGCATAGGAACTTTATCAGAGGAGGTCAGAGAAAGTATCTCTGAAGTCCCATTTGAGCTGACCTTTCATTGAGAAGGAAGCATTCATGAAAATTCATAAAGAGCATTTCTGGACACAGTATAGCAATTGAGAAATCCCTGAGGTAGGAACAAAGTTGGTGTGTCACTGAGGGAGAAATGCCAAATATCGGGGCAGGTGTGGAATGAGAGCAAGTCCCAGTTCAAAGGGTATTCTTGGGAGGGTGTGGGAGGGCAAAGGTGAAAAACTTGCGGGCCCCTTAGGGCAGCACTAGCATAGCAAACTCTCTTGGGGAAGCCTGCAACCTGACCACCATACACAACACTGGCATCTGAGAAACTGCACCATGACTCACAAACGCTTTTGGAAGACAAGCCATTGCTCAGTGAAGACTGCCTATTTTGGCATTGAAATAGGGCCAAGAACAAACTCATTTAGTTTTGCCTAGAGAGATGAGCTTTAAAATCTTTAGATGAACAAAATTCATTTTATATTTATCCACTCAGAGCAAGAAACAATCTGCACTAAAATGGCAGGTGGCTCTGCCCCCAAGGCTTGGTCATGCCCTAACACACTACCTAGAAGCAGAACCTCCTTGCCCACCCTCCAAGGTTCGCAGCTGGATCAGAAAGGCAACATTTCCTCCAAAGTTTCCTCCAATAGCTCAGCTAGAGGGCAGGGAAAAATGGTACCCCATTGCCAATATGCTGAGCTGGGTTCTTGTCTACGTCCTCCTGAAAGCTGAGGAGCAACTGGATGTTGCGGTTGTCTACTAACACAGGCCACCTGAGGCACAGTAGTCTAGCCAGCGATCCGGAACACACTGCCCATGCCCCCTATCCTGTGGCCATTTTCCACTGCTGCTTTATGGACTCCCTAGTTTTCTGCCAATAATCTTTCATATGGCCCTCACTCAACCAAATGGCTTTAAGTTCCACTTGCTAAGGGTGATGCAGATCAACCCTATGACCCTCTCTGAAAAGACTCTACTTTAAAGCCAACTTTCTCAGATGCATCTGCTTGGTATATCAAAAAAAAAAAAAAAAAAAATCTGTATTTAAACTCTGCTAATGTAGCATGAATAAATTATAAAATAATTAAATTATTTCTGAATTATGTAGCCCCTTTCAGAGTATCACATTGAGAAGGTATAGCTTATATGCACTTCCTTTAAAGATGGCTCTAAGCATTATGAAATGCCTTCTTTGGAATGGTGCTGGAAACCTGTGACACATTACGATTCATGCCTAGGGGCAGGCTCATTTCATGTTTGAGCTCATTTCAAACTACACTCCCACACCATCTCTTTACTTCAGCTCACTGGCCAATTTTTTTCTTCCTCAAGTCATCATTTAACCTCTGACCATAGGACATTCACATGTGCTTCTATACCACCTGTACTTCCCTTTAAAAAAATAAAAAAAGATTTTATTTATTTGAAAGAGAGAGCATGAGCAGAAGGAGAGACAGAGGGAGCAGGGGGAGAGGGGGAGGGAGAAGGAGACTCCCTGCAGAGCAGGGAGCCCAATGCAGGCTTGATCCCAGGATCCTGAGATCAAGACCTGACCTGAGCTGAAAGCAGACACAACCGACTGAGCCATCCAGGTTTCCCTTTCCTTCTTAACAACTTTTGTAGTGGCAATTTTTCACTTGCCACTTACATTTACTTGCTTCATTCACCTGTCTCCTTTAGTAACCTGCAACCTCCATGGGGGCAGGACCATGTACATTTTTGCTTACCTTCTATCCCCAGAACCTGGCACAGTACCTGGCACACAGGAGCTGTTTACTAAATAGATGCTAAAAAAATACTATGAAATATAGTCATTGGTGGAAATGCTTCAGCTTCTGAAAGCAGATCAACAACAACAACAACAACAAAAAAAAATCATTCAAGCCAAGGTTGAAGAAGGTTAAGGCTGAGCTGTTCTGTTTTTGATTAAAAAAAAAAAAAAAAGAAACAGGAAAGACTTTGCTGCTATTTGTGTTTAAACTGATTTTGGAGACAATTCTCAAAAAGTGTACACCAATTTAACAATACTTATTTGGATATGTATGAAGATGAACAATTTTAAAACTTTTTAAAAATGGAATAAGAGTTCATTCTCAGAAAGATTCACCCAGATTAAGCCAAATTAAAAAAAAAAAAGTTACCACTTAATTTATCAGGCAGTTTATTAGAGACTCTACTTTAATCCTCCCGATTCTTACCCTCAACTTGAAGATAAGAAAATTGAGGATACGAGGATACAAGAGGCTATGGTTGCATCCTGAGTAAGTGGCAGAGCCAGGTTTCACATGCAGGTCTATTTGATTATAAGAGCTATATTTTTAATCTAAGCCATGTGTTAAGCTCAGAAGTAAATGCTGATAGTAATAATGCATTGCACTCTCCCATGAAAAGGCAAATGACTACAAACAGTCTCATTCTACCAACTGGGGCAAATATTTAAGTTTAATTTAAAAAATTAGGATTTGGATGCCAAGGATTAGCAGGGAAACTAGACAATTTATGACAAAGGAATATAGAGACACATGAACTATCATTTACTGAAAGCTTGTTTTATGCCAGCTATTGTATTAGATGCCTTAATGTTAATATTTCCTTTAATTTTAAGCATCCTGTAAAGTAGGAAATAATAGTCAAGAAAGAAGAGGTGTAGAATAACTGTGGTGTTTGGCTGCCATAATGTTCCTTCCCTCCTTCCTAAGGATGTGAATCATTCACATTGAATGGGGCCCAAGGTTGTTGAGAATAAGGACAATATTCTCCAGTCTCTATTCTAGCTAGGTGAGGTCACATTACCAAGTTCTGGCCAAAGAGATGTGACAAGGAGTGTATGATGAAATTTCTGTAAGAGATCATGGTCTCTTGCCTTTCCCCTTTTTTCCTACCTTCCTTTCCTCCTTTCTACTACTTGGAACCGAAGTGTGATGGCGAAGGCTCCATCTAGGACCATGAAGTTGAGGGCCTCTTCTGATGTGTCATAGATCTGTAAGATGGAATCAGCCTAGGTCTCAAAAGGCTGTAAAATCATTATACCAGCCTGGATTGTCTCTCCAAAAACTTTTTTTTAGTGAAAGAGAAACAACACTTTGTTTAAACCACTGTTCTTTGCAGTCTCTGTAACTGGCAGCTAATCTTAACTAACCCAGCAACTAGTTCATCAGGCCCCTCTACAAAGTCCACACTCAGGCAGAAGCTGAAGAACTCCTGTTTATCATTTGCAATATATTGGGGGAAGAGGGCAATGTAAAAATGGTGAAAAGGAATTTGATGGAAGAAAAGTAGTAAGGTTCAAATATGCTCTCAAATCTGCACACCTGAGAAAGGATTGGAAGGAATATGGTACTCAACAATAAAGAATTTAGTCTCCATCAGGAATGGGTGGGGGGAGAGCTCAGTCACCTGCACAGGGCTGGCAATGGAAAAGAAACAGAAGCAGTGCAGCTGGGAGCTTCTGAGAAAGATGCTGTTGGCATGTTGGCTGAGGAGTAAGCACTGGGGAATGGAGCCCTGGAAATGGCCACAGGATGAGACTGACAAGAAGGAAGAATTACAAGGAACTCTGAAATTGAAGAAGCAGGAGATGAAGTTCAAAGATACACAGTCTGGAAAGGGACAAGCAGAAGCATGTGACCCGTATCAAAGACAGCATAAAGGTCGAAAAGGCAAAAGGAAAGTTCAAGAACAGAGCTCCGACAACTCATTTTTATTCATTTCCTTTACACAGGTTCACAACAGCATTGAAGACGTGAATTTAAATTGTATTGCAATTGAGCAGAATCCTAAATGAGAGGAAGTCATAGAACAGGGAGTTTATTATTACCCTTTCCTCAATTTCTAAATGAACAACAGTGGTTAAGACCTTAGCAGAGAGATTCAGTGATTAGAATTAGGCCTCATTTTATTTAAGATCAATCTTCATAATTCAGAAAAGGAAAAATAATGTCCACCAAAGACATTATTTTATTTACTTTTAAAAAAGATTTTATTTATTTATTTATGAGAGAGAGAGAGGCAGAGACACAGGCAGAGGGAGAAGCAGGCTCCACGCAGGGAGCCTGACATGGGACTGGATCCCGGGTCTCCAGGATCACGCCCTGGGCTGAAGGCGATGCTAAACTGCTGAGCCACCCAGGCTGCCCAAAGACATTATTTTAAATGACAGAAAAAAAAAAAAAAATTCACAATAAAGGTATGTGGAAAGTGTAGAAAATATAGATGGGAAATAAAATGAAAGTAGGTGATAGCAATAAAAGTAAAGACAGGAATATGAAAATATACACGGCAGAGATCAGAATGCATTCTACAGCTGGTGAAAAAAAAATCCTATGCTAGAACTGGACCTCCCAGATTCCCTTTGAGTGGTCACAGGCCTGAACTGTTTGTGGAACATCCAGCATTCTCTTAGTCAGGGGGACCAGGGAGGGACATGCTACGTGGAAGGCAATGCAAACCATTCCACCAAGTCTGGAGTAACACGACAGGTCTGGCGTAGGTTCATCTCTGATATTTTCAGTGTATGCTAGAAGGAGGATGGAAAGGAGAAACAAAAATAAAATGTGGAAATTCAACTTGAGAGACACCAAATAAAACCTAAGGATTAAATAGGCTGGGTTCTTTTTCTGTATGAGCAGTAAAAAAAAAAAAAAAAAAAAAAAAAAATTAGAAAAGCATATAAAAATACTCAGATACCATTAAGAAGGATTTGAAAATAAAATTTAACTCGTTCACAAATAAAAACTTTGGCTAAAGCATGAATCTTCTAACTACTAAAATATTTGCCCGCTTCAAGGAAACAAGACAAAAACAACACAAATTTCAGGCCACTGCAGGAAAATTACCCACACAGTCTTATACAACTTGGAGTGACAATGGAATATTATTGAGCGCTAAAAAGAAATGTGCTATCAAGCCATGAAAAGACCTAGAGGATACTTAAATGCATAACACTAAGTGGAAGAAGCCAGTCTGGAAAGGCTACAGACTGCATGATTCCAACTATGGCATCCTGGAAAAGGCAAAACTATGGAGACCATGAGAGGATCAGTGGTCATTAATGGGGAGGGAAGGATGCAAGGTGGAGCACAAAGGATTTTTTAGGGCAGTGATAATGTGATCTAGGACCACAGTCTGTTATGAAACTGGTGGATAACGCGTCACCATACATTTGTACACCAAGAGTGAACCCTAATGTAAACTATGGACTTTGGGTGATAACGAAGTATCAGGGTAGGCTCACTGAGTGTAACGAATGTACCACTCTGGCAAGGGCATGTTGATAATGGGGCAGGCTACACATGGGGGGGGGGGGCTTTAAGGGAAACCTCTGCACTTTCCTTTCAATTTTGCTGTGAACCTAAAGTTGCTCTAAAAAATAAAGTCAAAAAAAAAAAAAAAAAAAAAAACCAACTTGGAGGATCCGGTATCTTTTTTCAGTTGTATTGATTAGGGCCATTTTCATCTTAATTAACGTGGTGCTTTCACTGTGAGGATTCCGAAGAATGAAACAGCAACGTGGAATGGTCTCACAAAAGGAAATCTTACCAAATAGTCAAATAAAATCACTCCATATGTGAAAATACACGTTAGGCTGGATATGTTGGAACACCCTTCCGGGTGAAGAAAAACAGAACAAGTTTGAAAGAATAGTAAATTTAATTCTAAAGTGGAGATTTTTATTTTTTGCTGTAATAAAAACACTTTAGGGGGGTAGTGGGTACAAGAAAAAGTGCCGTGACTCAAGTGTACATACAATCTGTGACAACTTTGCCTCCCTCGTTACTTGAACTAAAAAGTAATGTCACACATGGTAAGGCTTATATTCTTAAATCACACAGGCCCAACTACTTGGGGGATTAGCTGTCACTTTATATCCTCTTCACGAGTGGTGCTACCGACTAGGAAGGCCAGGGGCCAAAGAAAGTCACCTTGGCACCCACGACTCAAAGGAGCAGTTTTGGTTTCTCAGGAGGTGCAACCTGGACATCCTAGGAATGCGGTTATCCTGCGTTTTGACTTCTTTTGAGCACTTCAAGCCTACACTTGGGTGTCAGGGACAGAACAGTCTGATGAAGACACAGGCCATCTGATTTTCTCCTAGAAAGCGGGGCACAAATGGACTATTTCAAACTGGCTACATATCTGCAATTTAAGATTTCCCTACTGCCATCTCTTCACGGAGTCTCAAAAACAGTTTTCAGGCAAGGCAGACGTATTGGAGAAAGTTCAGGCGCAGGGTTCTGTTTCGAAATTTCCTTTTCTTGGGAAGGGAAAGGGGGTCGCGGAGAGTCTTTCTTGCACCAAGCGCAAGTCTTCCACAAATGTCATCTGACTGGAGGCAACCTATGGACTTTGGGAAGTCAGTTGGGACAGAGTCACGAGCCAGCACCTCTGACCTCTCGGGACCTGCTCGCCTGGAGCCCGGGAGCCCGGGAGGACAGTGCTGGCTTCCCCGCGTGGGCAGAGGTCGCCCCCGCCGCGCCCTTCCCGGCAGGGGAGCAGCGCCAGCGCCGTCAGACGCGGGGACCCGGGGTTCGGGCAGCGGCGGCGGCAGCAGCGCCGGGGCGGGGGGGGGGGGCGGGGGGCCGGGCGGGCGCCCCCGGGAGAGGTGCGCTCGCCCCCGCCCGGCCCCGCAGCCGCCCCGCGCCCCGCGCCCCGCCCCGCGCCCCGCACCGCGCCCGGACCAGCGGCGGCGCCCGGACCCCGCGGCGGCGCGGACACCCAGGGGCCCTCCTGGCCGCGGCCGCCCGCCCCGTCGCCCGAACGACCCCGGCACCCGGCGGCGCCCCTTCTCGGGGAGGGGGCTCGCTCCCGCTCTCCGGGGGCGCCCGGGCAGCCGCGCCGCCGCGCCACCTGCCCGCAGGCCCGGCTCGAGCCGCAGGTGAGCCTCGCACCTGCGCGCGGCCCCACCTGCTGCGCCCCGCGCCCCGCGCCCCGGGCTCCGCCGCCGCCAGCGGGGGGCGCCCCGCCGCGACCTACCTGCCTGCGCGACCCCGGCCCCGGGCGCCCGCGCTCCCCGCCGCGTGCCCCGCGCCCCCGGACGCCGCCCCGCGGGCTCGGTCCCGGCTGCCGGCCGCGGCGGGCTCAGCGGGAAGCCCCGGCGCTGCCGGGCTCGCCGCCTCCGACCGGCTCCATTGTGACGCGGCGCGTCGGGCCGGCCAATCGCGGCGCGGCGGCGCGAACCGCTGACTCGGTTGGCGGGCGGGGGGGCGGGGCCTGCGCGGCGGCGGCGGCGGCGGCGGCGGCGGCGGCGGCGGCGGGGGAAGAGGACCGGGAGGGCGGCCGCCGCGGGACCCCGGCGCCCCGGGCCTCGCCCCCGCCCCCGCCCCCCCCCCCCCCCCAGCGCGCCGCGTGGCCCCGCGCTCCGCTCGCCGGCAGCCGGCCCGGGCGTGTCCGCGGGCGCCCCCGACCCGCTCGCTCTGGGCGTGTTGGGCCGCCGGGGAGCCCCGCCGGCGCACGTGGGAGCCCGCCCGCCCCGCGGCCCCGACCGGCCGCGCTCAGGTCCCCGGTGCGGGCCGCCCGCCTGGGCCCGGCTCGCTTCCCCCTGCGGCGGCGGCGGCGGGGGGGGGGGGGGGGGGGCGGGGGCGGGGGCGAGGTCGGGGCGCGCCGCGTCCTGGGGCAGAGAATTCGAACCCAGGAATTCGGGGGCTAAACCTTGTCGTTCTCCTTCAGGCCCCACTCGCATCCCCACCCCAGATTTATCTGGGTTTTTTAAATTTTATTATTATTATTTTATTTATTTATTTATTATTTATTTATTTATTTTGCACAGAGTATCATCAACACAATGATTCAATTAGGCGACATTGATATCTCTCAGTTGCTATGGCAATCACATTCCCATTAGAAAAAAAAACATGTTGGGATCCCCGGGTGGCTCAGCGGTTTAGCGCCGCCTTCGGCCCAGGGCGTGATCCTAGAGACCCGGGATCGAGTCCCGCATCGGGCTCCCTGCATGGAGCCTGCTTCTCCCTCTGCCTGTGTCTCTGCCTCTCTCTCTCTCCCTCCCTCTTTCTCTCTCTCTCTCATGAATAAATAAAACCTTGGGGAAAAAAAAATGTTTGTACAGGGGCTTCCCAAAGGAATAAAATGAAGACCCTAAAAGCATTGGGGCGGCGTTATCTGGTGGGCTTGTGTAAATGTGAGTAAAGTCATTGGCGTGACTGAGTTCTGTGAGACCAAATTGTGTCCGCAAAGACTGTTGAGATTGGGACTACAATTTATATTACTCTGAAAGGACCCCTAACTCTGGGAAACGAACAAGGGGGTGGTGAAAAGGGAAGTGGACCGGGGATTAGGGTGACTGAGTGACGGGCACTGAGTGGGGGGCACTTGATGGGATGAGCACTGGGTGTTATGCTATATGTTGGCAAATTGAACTCCAATAAAAAGAAATTTTAAAAAATAAGTAAATTACTCGGAGTAGGAAGCAGGCTGTCTCTCTGACACTGCTCTGTTCTTTCCTTGTCCACTCCATTCTGGGTTGGCAGCTGTCTTCTTGGAGGAAAGGTTGAAAGAACATTTCAGCACTTCCTCATTCATAGAGTTTTTTTGAGTTTATATGTGAGATGCTGTGTGTGTGCAGATCTATTAAGCCAATTTAGGTTTAGGTGTGCTCCTCAAAGGGCTTACCACCTGGAGAGGAAGATAAACAGAATTAAATATGAAACCAGGAAAAAAGTGAGTGTTATAAGCTGATTATAAAGTCATGAGATTCAGAATTGAAAATGTCTAATTTTCCATATGTATCTTTGAATGTTTGGAAAGGACTTTTTCCCTTTCCTTCCAAATTCATGGACAGATAATCCATCTTCTATGACAGCAATATCACTACTTGTGTGACTGGGAGTAGTTATTTCACCTCCTTGGGAATCAAGCTCTTGGTTTATAAAAGATTATAAACTAGGTGATTGCTAAGATTCCAATTCTAATGATGGTATGAATTAAAAAGTGACTCCCAGGGACGCCTGGGTGGCTCAGCAGTTGAGCAGCTGCCTTCGGCTCAGGGCGTGAGTCCCAGGATCGAGTCCCACATCGGACTCCCAGCATGGAGCCTGCTTCTCCCTCTGCCTCTGTCTCTTGCTGTGTGTCTCTCAAGAATAAATAAATAAAATCTTAAAAAAAAAAAAAAGTGACTTCCATGCTAGGTAACCCAAGTTACCATTAGCAAGAGGTTAAAGTCATCAAGTTCATTAAGACTGCATTAGCTCTGGGTTAATCTCAGGCATGTAGCTTATAAATATGTTTATTTTATCCCAAGTCTCATGAACTAAGTCGCCATCTATGATGGCAGCATTTATTATTGACACTGGAGAACACGGCCTTTTGAATTTGTGATATTGCTTCTGGGAATCCTCCTCTGAAACATCCAGTGTATGTTTCTCTTGTTTCTTCTTCCTCCTGTGATGCTTCATATAAGCTTCTGCTTGCATTACAGTGAGGAGAAAGAAGAATAACCTCTAATGCTAGTCCCTGAGAATTTTAATACTATGCACATGGTATGGGACCATAATGAGGAGAAAGTATTTACTAACTGGAAACTATTGGCATCCCAGGGTAGACCTTATAATGAGAAACACAAATCCTGTTTGGCTTTCATGTCTGTACCCAGTTTTACCACTACCTTATAATCTCTTTGGAAACAGAACCCGTGGAGTCTTAGAATATGACTTAGAATATGTCAGTCTTTACAGGATTACAGGAATATCTGAAATTCTCTAAGGGACTCTCTGATTAAGTTATTTTGGTAAAAAAAAAAAAAAAAGAAAAGAAAAGAAAAAATCTATGAGACTCAGTCACTATTTCCACAGTCAAATTAACTGAAGTCCAAAATATTGTCAGGCTACTTCTGAGCTGATTCTCTGAGAACAGAAAAACAAACAAACAAAAAAAACCCCCACATCTCTGAGTGTCATCAGCATAAGCTAAGCTCCATGTGGCTATGTTGATAAGAGTTTCATTTTTTCTGAATCTTGAGAAAATTGTTATGATTAATGGAAGACTGAATATTATCCAATATTAACAGTTCTTTTTCAATTCTGCATTCTAAAAATGATTTATGATAATAAAAATCCTCTTTCATTAAATTAATTAAACATTGATATCTACACAATATAAAAGAAAGACTGGGGATCTCTCAGAAGTGAGGGAGATAAATATAATAAATCATGTTCTGAAAGTTAAGGTTTTAAATATGGGGGGTATATCCAGATAGCATACAGGAGGTATACCCAGATGGTGTCTTTTTTTTTTTTAAGATATTATTTATTTATTCATGAGAGACACAGAGAGGCAGAGACACAGAGGGAGAAGCAGACCCCATGCAGGGAGCCCAATGTGGGACTTGATCCCGGGTCTCCAGGATCACACCCTGGGCTGAAGGCAGGCCCCAAACCCCTGAGCCACTCAGGGATCCCCAGATGGCATCTACAGAGGAGAGTTGGCGGTCCACGTAGAGTTGAAGGAGAATCATACTGAGAACGGGTCTGAGGAAGTTTGGGTAGCTTTAAGATTCTAAACTGGAATATTACTTTTAAATATTGTCTCAGCATCATGGTTCAAGTTTGTTAGTTTTACTGAGATGTCAGGCCAAAAGAAAAGAATAAAAATTAGAAGTTATTTACAGTTTTGCATTCTCAGAGAGTTTGCCTGAATCCCCTGTTTCGGCTTATGGCCAAGCACGTTGTTATTGATAAAGAATTTTTATTTTTGGCCAACACTTCACCATGTTTTCCTGACCTTTTCAATCTACTTGTTTCAGAGGTTTCACATGAGTGTTCCTGGGCCTAAGGAAAATTCTGAGAATAACCCCCGAGGATGAGCTCAGTGGTGGGAATTCTGAGGACAGGATGAGTAGGACATTGCACATGTGTTTGGAATAAAGTAGCCTGACCTAGAAATCCAAACTGCAATTGTGCAAGGCTGCTGTGCACTTCAGTGTGAGTTGATCCCTTATCATGGTCCCAGGCTGACATATTCATGTCGAGTTACTCTGTTCTCACCACCCACCCTGCTGATTGCACACACACACACACACACACACACACACACACCGCCTTAACTGTATGCTGCCCCTTACTTATGAGAAAAGTGCTATAAAGGTGACCTCCAAGCCTCTTCTCCGAAGGAAAAACACCAATTCCTGCAGCAGGATACCCGACATCCCCAGCTGAACTGTCTTCTGGGAAGTTGTCCAAATATTTCTTTGAAAGTTTCCCATGCATCCCATTTAAAGAATACATACTGTCATCTGGGTCACATATTGGAATCCACCATACAGCAGCCAGCCAGTTACTGACTTTTGTCCCTTTCTATCCATAAAAAGGAGGCGACTTCTAAGAAAATATTTGCAAGCGAAGCCAGGCTGAAAGCCTAGAATTAAAGCAGAGTTGGTGCTCCTCAGCTTCTGCTAAGTGATTTTAAAAAGCCCTGCTGAGTTCTGCCTGTGACTGATACAGTGATTGCTGGGATCCCTGCAAGGAGTCGCACTGTGTTCCATGAACCACGTTGGAATCTGGGCAAGAGGTTTCCTGGTGGTGTTACCATGGCTGGTTTCTGAGGTTCAACATAGCAAACCCATCCATTGGTTGAGAGTAACTCAGGTCTCAAAGCAGCCATACCTTGATTTCTGCCCATTTTTTACCCTTCAGCAGCTGTGTGTAGGTGTGCACATGCCTGTGCATTTCTTGTCTGATATTAGGTCATTTGCTAATTATAGTATACATTGAAGGGCACCTGGGTGGCTCAGTTGTTGAGCGTCTGCCTTTGGCTCAGGGCATGATTCCAGGGTCCTGGGATCGGATCCCGCATCAGGCTCCCCTCATGGAGCCTGCTTCTCCCTCTGCCTATGTCTCTGCCTCTCTCTGTGTGTCTCTCATGAATAAATAAATAAAATCTTTAAAAAATAATATAATGTACTTTGAATACTGGACTTCAATTCTCATCTAAACCTATTTTTTTTTAAAGAGGGGGAATGGGAGAGAGAGAGAGGTAGGGGAGGGGCAGAGGGAGAGAGAGAATCTTAAGCAGGCTCCACACCCAGCATGGAGCCCAATGTGGGGCTCGATCTCACAACCCTGAGAGCATGACGTGAGCCAAAATTAAGAGTCAGACGTTTAACTGACTGAGCCACCCAGGCACCCCTAAACTGATTGTTTAAAGGTAGGAGCTACTATAGCACTGTGGTTTATTAAGAAGAAAAAATAATTGTAAAAGAACAGAATTCAGAACATTTTAGAGCTGGGGAAGAAAAAGATTACATGCAAGAAAGAGCACTGGACTTGGAGTCTTGGGTTCTACTGGTGGCTCTTCTGGCCATGAGACCTAGGTCAAGCCACTAACAGACTAGGGAGGAGTTTATATTTTACAAGGTATTTAATAGTATCCATCATGAACAATATAAGAAGATAGAAATAGTTCATTCATGTTTTAGAAGTCCCAGACTTCATTTCACTCATTCATTTATCATCCAACAAGCATTTATTCTATGCAAAATACCATACTAGTTTCTAGGGATACACTGGTCCACATGACAGATGTGGTCTCTGCCTTCCTGAGGTCCACAGTGTCTCAGCATTCCTCCAGAGAATGGTAGGCGGGATGTTATAAATCAATAAGGACTAACTAACCAAACTCCAGGCTGTCCCCACAACACCATCCTCTCTGGCTTGGGTTTCTGAACCCTGCATATCTAAATGCAGACACACTTTCCAATTACCTACTTATTCTACTGACTTATCCCTGTAAGCTTCTTTGCATCTAATTTACTAACTCCACCAAACTATTGTTTTCAGAGCATATAAGGGCAAAAGGACACTTACCCTCAAGAAGCATGAAGTTTTTAAAACTTGAAAAAATAGAGGTGAATAGGTCACCAGATAAGTGAGCAATATAGGACCCAGGAGAATCTTCTAACACAGGATACTGACATGGCTCAGAGCCTATGACTCAAATATACTTTATAATAGTTTAATTTGGGCAGTCCAGGTGGCTCAGGGTTTACCACCACCTTCAGCCCAGGGCGTGATCCTGAAGACCCGGGATCGAGTCCCACGTCGGGCTCCCTGCATGGAACCTGCTTCTCCCTCTGCCTCTCTCTCTCTCTCTCATGAATAAATAAATAAAATCTTAAAAAAATAGTTTAATTTAATCTAGTTACCTTATGAAAAAGGGCAGTAAGATAATAAAGCAGATGTTCTTTCTCATTGCAAAGCTGGTGGGCAAAAGTAGTAAGGCTTACACTGGTAGAGGAGAGTGTGGGTTAAGGTAGGAAAAACTTCTTGGAGAAATTGAGATCTGATGAGTGAATTAAAGAACTCAGAGCTTCCATGGAACCTGTTTTTTTAGTGAGTAGAACAGCTCTGGTGGCTGACAAAGGCCTTGTGTAGGTGGGGGAGTTACAGACAACTTGATTACAAGTAAAGATGAGGGGGAAGCATTTTGAAGGATGAAAACAGGTATATAGGTGAGTGGAAATTTTACAATTTTATCTTCATCTTTGAGTGAACTTGAATGTTAAACAGAATTCCTGGATTTACTAAACTTACTTATCAGTTCAATAAGCAAATATAATATTTTGCTCTTCAGGGTCCAGGACTAAAAAGATATGTGCATTCTGAGTAAATAACAAAAATGCAAATAATTTCTATTTGTAAGCTACTTTTGAGTTCACACCAATCACTCAATGTATGATAGTCATTTCTGAACCACATTCTCTTACTTCTTCTGTACTCTGTATACTAATAGTGCTGTCACCTATTAGCAGTCCCCGGCCTTGCTGAGGCACTCTGCTAAACCTCCTACAGCCCAGCCATCATTCAGTGGCCTAGTGGGCGGAAAGATGACAATTGCTTAATTGCAGATCCCTAACATCCTCTGGAGGATGAAGGCTACATCCATCACATATACTAGTATATCCCCAGAAACTGACACAGTGATTTTCTCATTCCGGGCACAGAATAAATATTTGCCAAATGATGAATGAATAAATGAAGTAAAAGAGGTCTGAAATTTCTAAAATGCACACATTCTCTATTTGGTATATTCCAGGGTCATCTGAGGATTTAAGCCCTAGCTCTGTCCACTTCAGGTCCCAGGTTTAATATGTTCTCACTGCATGAAGAAGCAACAAATTTAAGAGACTGGGATTTGGAAGTGCAAAGGAGTAGATAGGGACAATTTGAGAAGACAAGGGGATGATCGACAAAGCTGCAATATTTTCCAAAGTTAGCTAAAAAATATTTACTTATTACAAGATCACTTACATTTCTCATGGCAGTGGAGGTCTTCATCTCCTCTTTCTTGGTAACATATACATCCACATTGGCATTGGGCCATTTTTTTCTAACGAGTGTCTTGTGGCTATGAAGTGTCATAATACCTTGAGATTTCTTTGATAACATTTGACCAGAGGATTGGCTTTGGAGAGGCCCAAACCCATGATGATTAGCATACAAGACGGCATGCAGGACAGTGCAAAAATGTGAGTTAACAAATTATGACTACTTTAGAAATAGCTACCTAAATATAGCCTAGTGGATAAAAGCATGGATTCTGGAGCAAGGCTACTTGGATTCAAACGTTGGCTTTGCCTTTATGAGCTGTTTAAGTTTTGTTATTACTTAATTTCTCTTAGCCTTAGTCTTCTATTTGAAAAATGGGTTGTGGTAAGGATTAGATGAGTAATATGGTTAGGATAGTTCCAGAAACATTAATTTAGCTCTTATCATGATCCTTGGTAAGTGACCCACTCTGAACTAAGAGTTCCCATGCACAAAATGAGAGATTTTGAGTAGATTGTCTTTGAGGCCCTTCTGAATCTATTGTTCTCAAACAAGGACAGTTGGTCTATGCATCTTTATACATATATATGTGTGTGGTTAGAGATAGGAAAGTGGATGATTAATTAGTAAATACTTTCTCTGATTGATGAAAGAAGGGGTTATTGGGAGATTAGACCAAGCTTCTGTACTAGACTCTAAATTTCTAGAGAGTGAAAAATATAAGGTTTCTTCTTCCATATCCCAAGGTCTAACATGGTATCTAGGGATAGTGAGTGCTCAATAAACTGCTAGCGAATGTGGAATAAATGCCTTTGTGTCTTATGTTCTCAGATGTGTGGGAATCAGAAAGGGTAGTAACTGCTTCCTAAGCCTTCTTTTAATTTTAGCATTACTTACACAAAATAATAAAAAGAAACATTAGTGCTCTCTACTGGAGATATTCATAGTGCAGGAATTCAGTTAATTAGCTTTTGATGGCAGATTCTGGTTTGAGTTCAGAAGTCCTGGATTTTAGAAATAGGATTTGGCAGATAGATACATTTTACTGTTTCAAAACATATCTGGAGATGACATGATTTGCACTCAAATTTCTTTGCCTTCTATTTCTGACCTTTCTTCAGAGCATTTGTATCTAAACATTTGTGCAAATTTTGTATTCTTTCTCACTCATTGTGAATAAGAAGAGAAGGGCAGCATTAATTAAAATATCAATATTGAGAAAGCAAAAAGACAAAACGATAAAAAAGACAAAAAACACAATATTTTAAGATAAGCAAAATATTTGTTGCCATTTCTTTAAAAAAGATATATGAATGGACAGTAAGCATATGAAAAGATACTCAACATCATTAGTCAGTAGAAAAATGCACATCAAAACCACAAGGAGATACTACTTCGGACTCATTAGGATGATTAAAATAAAAAGACAATGGCAAGTCTCAGTGAGGATGTGGAGATACTGGAGTCCTCGTAACATTGGTGATAGGATTGTAAAATGATGTACCCACATTGAAAGACAGCCTAGCAGCTTCTCAAAATGTTGAACATAGAATATCTCTATGACCCAGCAATTTTATTCCTCAAAATAAGTGAAATATCACCTTACAGAAACCTATACTTGAATGTTCATAGCAGCATTATTCATAATAACCAAAAGGTAGAAACAGCCCAGATGTACATCAACTGATGAATGGATAAAGAAATTGTGGTATATCCATATAACGGAATATTTTTTGGCCATAAAAAGTAATGCAGTATAGTCTACAACATAGACGGACCTGGGAAACATGTTAAATGAAAGAAATGAGTTGCAAAAGACCACATATCTTATGATTCCATTTATTTGAAATATCCAGAATAGGCAAATCCACACACAAATAGTTTGTTAAGGGTTGAGGGAGTAGGGGCAGAGAGTGACACCTAATGGGTGTTTATTTTGGGGGTGATGAAATGTTGTAACATTAGACAGTGATGATGATTACACAACTGTGTGCATAATACTAAAAGACAATGAATTGTATGCCTTAAAAAGATGAATTTTGTGGTGAATTACATCTCAATATAACTGCTATTAAACAAAATCAATGTCCTCTAAATACACCCAGTTGCAGTAACCATAGGACAAAATGTCAGGCTTTGGTGGATTTTTTAAACCTGTACTTTGCCATATAAAGATCTCCTGGAGAGGTAAACCTGTCAAGTGATTTCCGTTGTTTTGTTTTTTTTTTTTAATTTTAAAAGATTTTATTTCTTTATTCATGAGAGACACAGAGAGAGAGACAGAGACATAGGCAGGGGGAGAAGCAGGCTCCATGCAGGGAGCCCGATGTGGGACTCGATCCCAGAACTCTGGGATCACGCCCTGAGGCGAAGGCAGATGTTCAGCCACTAGCCACCCAGGCATCTCTGTTTTGTTTTGTTTTCAACTAAAAAAAATCATCTGAGGTTGTGTTTGTATAATGCCAAAACAACTGATTAAGAAGTAAAAGAAAGCAATTTGGTTATTTTGGTTCTATTGAATTTATAAACTTTTTACCTTCTTTTAGGCAAACTCTCAGGTATGCTAATTTTTTAAAATAAAAAATATACAAGAATGAATTCTGTATCAAGTACTCCCAAACTGTGCATCTGGACTTATAATGAATGCTTGCCAGGGCTTAAAAATGATATGGAATGTTATATACATATATATATATCTCCTTTTTTTTATGTCAATATTTGTTTCATATCTCTGGTGTTTTCTTGTTAGGTGCATGTGTTTATAATTATTGTACCTTCCTGATGGATTGATAGTTTCCTCATTATAAAATGTCCCTCCAGCTCTATTGTTGTTTACATGATGTATCTTTTTCTATCCTTTTACTTTCAATCTATTTGTAATTTAGAAACAAACTGTATCTCTTATATTTGGATCCTGTTTTTTTTTAAACCCAGTTTGACAAATTTTTGCCTTTTGATTGAAGTATTTAGTCCATTCACATTTGTTATGAGTACAGATGGACTTAAACTTACCATGTTGTTTTCTATATGCCTCAAGTCTTTTTTTTGTTCATCTATTTTTCCTTTAGTACTTACTTTTCATTAACTGAATATTTTCTAAAGTTGCATTTTCATTTCTTTAATGATTTTATTGCTATATGTTTTCAGTTATTTCCTTAGTGATTGCTTTAGGTCTTACCATGTAGATCTTATCAAAAAACAGCTCAGAATTATATTAACAATTCCAGTGAGATATAGAGACATCATTCCCATATAGCTCTATTCTCTTTTCTCTGTTATTGTGATATTATTATGTATTACCTCTCTGTATATTATAAACCCAATAACACATTGTTGTAATTATTATTACTTGTATGTCTTTTAAAGAAGCTGAGAGAAGGGGTACCTGGGTGGCTCAGTCAGTAAGCATATGCCTTCAGCTCAGGTCATGATCCTGGGGCCCTGGGATCGAGCCCCATGTTGGGCTCCCTGCTCAGTGGGGAGGTCTGCTTCTCCCTCTCCCTCTGCCGCACCTGCCCCTCCCTGCTCATTCTCTCTCACTCTCTCTATCAAATAAATAAAATCTTTTTTTTTTAAGAAGCTGAAAGAAGTGGAAAGAACAAGCACTTAATTTGCAACTTCTGTTATATTAACCATCTTATTTATCATCTGAGATCCCCTGCGTTTGTTCCTGTGGATTCAAGTTAACATCTGGAGTCAATTCTTGGCCCAGGACAGCTTTGTCCCCATTCACCTCCTTGTGCTATTATGTGCAAATACATTACATTTCTGTATGTTATAGGCCCAACAATACAATTGCATACATACGTATTATATTTTTATAATTACAGAATTACCTTTACGAGTACTCTTTGTGTGTATGGATTTAGATTACTTTCTGAGGTTACTTGCTTTCCAGTCTGTTGAATTTGCTTTAGTACTTCTTGAAAGACAGCTCTGCTAGCAACAGATTCTTTCAGTTTTTATTTATCCAAATGTCTTTATTTCACTTTCATTTCTGAATGATAAGATGCTTGGTTGACAGTTTTCCAAATTTGAAGAGTTTGATTATGTTATCCCATTGCCTTCAGACACCCATTATTTCTGATGAGAAGTTGACTGTTAATAGTAATTGAATTTCCTTATAAGTAAGGAATCATTTTTCTCTTGCTGCTTTCAAGATTTTCTTTGGCATTTTAACTACAGTGCATCTATTTATATATGAATCTCTTTGAGTTTACCTTCATTGTTTGTTGAACTCCCTGTATGTGTAGATTTATGGTTTTCAGAAAATTTGGGTAATTTTCAGCCATTAATTTTTCAAATATTTTCTGTTTTGTTCTCTCTGATCTTGTGGTACTGCCACAACATGTATTTTCTTGTACGTAACAGGGTCTCAAGTTTCTCTGAAGCTCTGTTTCTTTTTATTCATTCTTTTTTCTCTCTGTCCTCTGGCTTGTATAATTTTTGTTGATTATTTTTGAGTTCTCTACTTCTTTATTCTTCCAGTTCAAATTTTCAACTTAGCCTGTCTAGTGAACCTTCAGATTTCAGTTATTGCATTTTTCAACTCGAGAATTTCCATTTGGTTCTTTTCATAACTGCTATCTCTTCATTAATGTCCCCTGTTTAATGTAACATTGTCATCATACTTTACTAAAATTGTGGTTTCCTTTAGTTCTTTAAATATATTTATAATGGCTTCTTTGAAGTCTTTCTGACTAGTCTGACATCTGATCACTCTTACAGACAGTTCTGTTGCTTTTCTTCTGATATATGGGTCACATTTTCTTCCCGTTTGTTTTGTATGTTTCATATTTTTTGGAAACAGAATATTTTAGATCATATATTATAGCAACTTGGGTACTGGCTTCATCTCTCTCCTCATCTGGGGCTTGTTGTTATTAGCTTGTTTACTTATTTAGGGACTGGTTAGATTACTTTAGTGAAGTCTCTTCCCTGCTTCTCCTCTCCACCTTGATAAACACACATAAGATGAACCTCTGATGTTCCTCGGGGGCCCATCCTTGGATATGCTCACAGTCACTCTGGGGGGACAGTGGTTTTGGTGTGGTTCTCTGCCTGTTTATGTGCCCACATACATCTGCGTAGCTCCAGTAATTGCTCGTTGCTTGCTCTATTGTTTGTAATAATGCCCTGGGGAATAAATTGCTTCATATACTAATCCAATCAAATTTAGGCTCCTTTGGAGGGACAGTTCCTGACATCAGTGTCTGAGGTTTATTCAGACTCTAGGAAAGCTCTTCTACCTGTTTCTTTGCTTATTTTTCCCCAGCAACTCTTTAGTTCACAGCTTAGCCTATATTTCTCATGAATCTATCAGTCTCCTCCCAATTGTCTTCCACCAAAACCTGTACAGTTTTTGAAAGCACCCTTAGGCTTGAACTTCATATTCTGTTGCAAATGAAGTTAGTTTCTTTGGGGAAAGAGCTTGAGCTTTCTGTTCTATGGCCTGCTTTTTCTACCTGCCAAAATTTCTGAGCCACAGCTCTGGTACTGAGGGAAGGAACAATAGCTCACTTCTTCCTACGCAAAACCCTAGCTTAAAGAACTGAGAACTCAGTGGATGTGGGAGTAATAACACCAGGTGTCCTTGGCTTGTCTCCCTTGGCATTGTATCCCTGCCCTATGAGTTGAAGCAAGAGAAATTGGGACCTCAGTGTTCTATTGTGCCAAGGTAGAGACTTTGTCCCCTGAGTGGAAGCTAGTAGAAGACTAGAGTTCCCTCCTCTTGGCTGCACTTGTCCAGACATTTGCCTTAGCAACTAGTAGGTAGGGACACCATGAGAAATGCTAATGTCTTATCTCTCCCAGGAAAATAGCCCTCCAATTAGAAGCTTGGGGAATTCAGAACCTTGTATTCTTGACTGTACTAGTCTGGAGTGGAGTTCCCATCTCATAGAGCTGGAAGTTAGCGGGGAGGGTATGGATATTATCTCAAATACGACAGGCTGTTTTATGGAGTTTTAGTAAATATTCTCAAGTAAATGTTTCCTCATTTACTGTATACCCATAGGGCCATTTCCATTTTTTATGTCCATGGGGTTAAGCATTTTTAAATGGTTGTTTTAGAAATACTTTCATTAGTTTTTTTTTTTTTTTTTTTTTACTTTCATTAGTTTTGCTGAGGAGTAACTGAGTTGCACACTGTCATGCCAGAAGTAGAGCTAGGAAAAGGAAACTTTGCTCCAGTATAGATAAGCATTGTCTTTAGCTGAGTGCTTGAAGTGTCTATGGTTGCTAGTGGAAAGCCGAAGATCTATTTGTAATCATAATAATAATGATAATTTGTTAGACTAGCATTCCAGAAGCAAGACTAAAATGGAAATCCCTTGTATGTGGTTTGTTGAGGAAATCTTCTTAGAAGAAAGCTTTTAGAGAACTGGTGATACGGGGATACACAAGTCCCCAGGCGTCTCTTGAGGGAGGTAGTGTGAGCCCTATAGCAGCCAATCAATACCCATCTCATCTAGGGATGGATACTCTGTCCTAGTAAAAAGATTTGGAGTGGAGTTCAACAGAGGTAAAGAAGAGTTCAAGAACTAAAGAAGAGAGAAATGAAAGAATAAGAGACAGTAGAGAAAAGAATTAAAAAAGCAAAAAGCAGGGGCATGCATGGGAGTGCCAGGGCAGGACTAACAATGTTCCCAGTGGTCATTCAGGAATACAAAGGCCCTTAGCTTTGGCCTAAGGCTTCTGAGATCAGCCTTGTCAGAGCCCAACAATGTTGCAATCTCCTTGGTTAATGTCATCCAAGGAGTGAAAATTTTGGGAACATTGCTCATGGACCCATTTCCACTCAATATGCTTAAATTATTTGGTTTAGCAAGGAGTAGAGCAATTTCCCTAAAGCAAGAGCCCTGCATGGCAAATATTTTCCTTCAGGTTAATTGGCAACTGAGAGACTTCAAGTGGTTGAAGTCTACATGCCCCCAAAGCCCCATTGTGGTTCAAGTGCTAAGTAGTTAGATACTATATGAACATCAATTTAAATACCACACTGCGGCAACCTCTTCAGAAAGAGCTATGTTTTTGTAAAAAGAAAATGCACACACCTGGTCTCTCTTTGGTATGTGACAGTGTGATATTTCTCAGTAAGAACAAAGTGAAGGAGGATTTACAGACTGAGCCTACTCATTGTTAGGAGTGACAAGTGCTTTCTTCTTTCACTGAAGATGTTTAATAAAGTAGATGGTAGAGACCATTTCAAAACCTTTTCTGTTAAGGTTAGGTTAAAGAGAAATTGCCATCCAGTAAGAATAATATTCCCTGAAATGGTAAGTTAGGTACCTAACTAAACCCCGTATATGCCAGGGAACATGTAGTGGGGAGCTAGAAATCACTTTCTTTGTCTTGCTAATTTAAAATACATTAGCAGGTAAGTAACCCTCTCAGTAGCATTCAGGACTCCAAATGGTATGCCAGTTGAATACCACAGACATATTTAAAAGTGGTGATTTTAATCACAAAACCGTAATTCTCTTATTTTAAAACAGAAGTTTTGATTTCAGACCCAGAAAAAGCAGTGCGATCTGACAAGTTAATAACTTCAACAACAAAATCACAAAGACCTCATTGACATATGAATATTGGGGGAGTTATAAACAAAGACATTTGGGAGAAATTTAGATATATTATATTCAAATGGAATATTTTCTAAAATTTCCTCTAACATCTGCTTTTTCAATGGCAGCCAAGATTGGTAATATGATTGAATCATATTTTTAATCTCTTGGATTTCACATTGTTTAAATTTGTCATGCCAGAGTATTTGTTTAGCAGATGGCATTTCAATGCTTTTTTTTTTTTTTTTTAAGGTTTCTTACAGCAGTTTCTAGAAGAATTTAAAACTAAATTGTCCTTAGGAAATTATTCCTTATCTCTTCTCATTGGAAATAAATTCAGAATTCACAATTGGATTAAGCAGAACACGTGAAACAATGGTACTAATGATTGGTATCTGTTGCTAGATGACCACTACTAACGTTCAATTCCTTACAAAATCAGATTGATCTGTAATTCACTATTATTTTTGTTATCATTTTGATTTTATGATGCAACAATGGAAGAGCACTTTAAGACTATAACAATATAAGATGAGAATCTATACATGATAATTTTTATACACTAGGAATAGTCTAGTGTTTCTGATTTCTGTCAACCGTATTCCATTTGCACTGAATTTTTATCTTCAATGGCCCTATCTTCCCCTTCAGGGTTTACAACTCCAAAGTCTACTGCAAATGGAGAGGATAAGACCCTCTCCATGCTTTCAATCTATTTCTCCTCTTGCTAACCCTTAAGATTCTGTCCCATTAAGCCAATTCAAGAAGTGTTAGTGGTTAATAATAGCTTAATATTTGCTGCAATCATAAAGTCATTAAACATCTATTATGTCCTAGGTTGGAGTATATGCTTATGTTTTATGTGATCACACACACACACACACACACACACATACACCCCTGCCCCCCACCGCAGGCAGTCAGTCCCTTTTCCACGGAAGACTGAAATGTAACAATGACCCCATGATTCTGAATAAATCCAATGTTATTATCTTCCTGATGACAGTATGTTTTTAGATAGGAAATATAATAAACATTATACAATATTCTTTTTCAAAGTCTACTGACATTGATGAATAAATATGTAATTATTGGCTTACAAAGAACTAAAAGAGATAGATCTCATTTGAGGCAAAGTATTCATAGGGGAGACAGAAACCCAGAATTATAAAACAGATTGAGGGATGCCTGGGTGGCTCAGCAGTTGAGAATCTGCCTTTGGCTCAGGTCGTGATCCCGGGGTCCTGGATCGAGTCCCCCATTAGGCTTCTCACAGGGAGCCTGCTTCTCCCTTTGCCTCTCTCTGCCTCTCTCTCTGTCTCTCATGAATAAATAAATAAAATCTTTAAAAATAAACATTGATTAGGGGTAGTTATTTATTCTAAGCAAGGATACTTTACAGGATTCTTTAAGTGTAAACTCTGATTTAAACATTAGTTTTAAAGATTTTATTTATTTATTTGAGAGAGAGTGAGAGAGAGCACAAGGAGAAGGGAGAAGCAGGCTGCCACCGAGAAGGGAGCCTGACCCTGGGCTCCATCCCAGGACCCCAAGATCATGACCTGACCGGAGACAGACGCTTAACCGATTGAGTCACCCCAGCGCTCCATTAAACATTAGTATTAATAAGATTTTTAAAAATTCAATTTGTGCACTAGCTTTAGGGGTATACCTATTACAGTTATAGCTACATAAATTTAAAATTTAAAACCATTGTATTTGATTCTCTTAGAACTTTGGGTGCAGAGAAGAAGAAAACAGAGGTAACTAATATTTATCTAATATTCAATTTTTCCAGACTTTTTGCTAAGTGCTCTCTCTTTGTCCCATCCAGCATCAGAATAGTTTTTGAGGTGAGTGTTCCCATCCTTATCTTGTAGATCAGGAACAGAGTCCACAAATAACTGTGGCTATACAGCTAGCAAGGACTGGAAAGATGTTTACAATCCAGGTCCAGTAGACCTCAAAGTGCAAGCTTCTTCTTATTTTTTTTTTAAACCATTTTATAAACCATTAGAAAAAGCAACCAAAAAACCCCCTTGATTTTGAAAGGAAGTAATAAGTATTTTTTGAGTACAAAGGGCCAGATTGTTACATTTCAACTTCGTGTAAAATAACTTTTCTAGTTAGCTAGCTTTAAGCCCTTGCAAATTGTAGGTTTAGCCTCTTGAAAAACACTGAAAATTTACCATGCATGAAGAAAACAATTCATTGGACCAATTATAGCCTACTGGCATATTAAATGCTCAGTTTTCATGAGTAAGCCATGCCAAATATAGGATCATTTTAGCTGTTGAAATCTGTCTTTATGTAAATAGATATCTGCTCTCATTGGTGCCATCCCCAGCAATACAGATGGGCTATTTGTTGCATGGTGCCAGCCTGTAGAAAGATCTGAGAGTACCACAGATTGGTCTGCTGTTTGAGTTGGAACTAAACCAACTAGCATATGATGACTCCAGTCATCTTTTATGATAGTCAGTTCTCTTCATTAGCATTCATTTTTGCTCTGAGGATTCAGCCCTCACACAAAGGGTGGGTCCCTGAAAGCAGCTGGTGTCCCTTTCCATGTCACCAGCTTTGTGTATTTATTAATTGCAGTGCAAGTTGGCATCATTTACTACTTTTATTTTTTTTTCAAGATTTTATTCATTTATTCGTGAGAAACACACAGAGGGAGGCAGAGACTCAGGCAGAGGGAAAAACAGGCTCCCTGTGGGAAGCCTGATGCGGGGACTCGATCCCTGGTCCAGGGATCAGGCCCTGAGCAGAAGGCAGATAGATGCTCAACCGCTGAGCCACCCAGGTGTCCGTCATTTACTAGTTTTAAATACTCCTCAAAGCCATCAGTATACATAACTCTCTGTTCCTTCTTTGTGAAAAGATGAAAAATCTTTAGCTCATTAGGATGTTGTAGTTTATTTCATTCTTGGTATGGAGTGAACACAGCCGATCTCTCAGAATGTGATGAAAACTTTGCTGTGTGACTAAGCATTTTTCTCGAATGAATTTATTCTATAGTGACTTTCCTTTAATCCACCCTGTGTACTGCTGGAACTCCTATTGATTCTCTCCAACTTGCAATTCTTTTTCAAAGTACTAGATGTCACATTTATGCCACTCCAGAACTTTCATGTGTGCATATTCAAGTAATGCCCTTTGCCACCCTTTTACCACTACATGAATATGGACCACGAGGTCAGCCGGGCAACTGAGGAGGCTAGCCTATGAAATGACCGGTTTATCCTTTTCTCCACCCACCCTACCTCCAGGGAAAAGCCTGGGAAAATTCTCATTAGTCATATGAAAGTTCTGAAATGCAACAGGCATGACATGCGTTACTTTAAATGATTCCTATATGCTAAAGAAAAGCAGGAAAGCCTCGAGGACATTCCAGTGTGGCAGCAGTACGGAGCCTGCAGAATCTAGAAGCCCTGGGAGACATAGAGGATGACAGGACTTTGGAGAGCACTTCAGATGCCAGCAAATATGCTACCCTCTCTTATGTAAGCAACTCTATTCTGAGTCATGAGATGGAGTCACTAGGATTTATCTATTTCTTGTTTTACTCCTTTGTTCACCCAACAAATATTTATTGTTTGCCTGCTACATGCCGGGAACTAGGCATACAGCTTAGAATCTTTTTCTTGGCATCATGGTCGTCTTTCCCCTTCTCTCTCCACACATCAGCAAGGTATCATTAAATATTTGCCAAGCATCTGTGTTGCACCAGGTAGCTGTAGTGTTTATTGACATACGTATCTCTTATCAACATCTTAACCTTGAGTGGTCGATGCTAATGTTCCCATTTTATAACTGAGGAAACTGAGACTCAGAAAAAACGAGATGATTTTCTCAAAGTCCGAGGTGGAGCCTGGATGCTATGGACCCTTGTTCTGTTGAGCTCCATGTTCTTTCTCCTTAGATGGTAGAAAATTCTCCTGACAAGTGAATTGAAGCACTCAACATGACCAACAGCTTCCTGCAGCACTTTGGAGCAATTCCAGCTCTTGTCCAAGCAGGGCTAAGACTGGGCTTCCTTCCCTCTCCAGGGTTTTGGTGACAGAAGGTTCTTCTTTTTCTCTTTTGTCTCTTGACAAATATCCAGTCGTCTAGTAGCAGACTCGACTTTTTTTTTCTCTTTGTAGTTTTTCTCATCTGTGTGAGAAAATTTGTTCTTACTTGTCCTTCCTTTTCCTAAAATGCACTTAGCCTTCTTTTATACAAGGTTTAAGTTTTTCTGTGTCATTGCCTGTCAATGGAATGCCTTTCTCTCCTGCTGAATGTGCATGCATTAAATTAGCAATTTTTCTAGAAACTTCTACATGGTTGAGCAAATCTGGCCTTTTCCACTTAAGAGTAATTAATATTGGGAAAATTACACAACCAGTATGTGCCTCAATTTCCTCATTTGGGGGACACTTAAGTGGTTCAGCGGTTGAGCAGCTGTCTTTGGCTCAGGGCATGATCCTGGGTTTCAGGAATCGAATCCCATATCCAGCTCCCTGGGAGGAGCCTGCTTCTCCCTCTGCCTATATCTTTGCCTCTCTCTGTGCATCTCTCATGAATAAATTAATAAAATCTTAAAAAAAAAAAGTCCTTATTTGTAAAAGGCAATTGTACCTAGCTCATAGGGTTGTTGTAAGACCAAATAAAAAAATAAAGTATTTCACACAATGACTAGAACTTAATAAGATATTAACAGATGTTAAGTCGTTATTATTGAGATTTGGTAGAGCATGTCAATTACTGCCATCGGAACAGGCTCATATGAGGGGATAGGACCTGACAATAAACCACCCACAGAGGAGCTGGACCCTGATGCATATGCTCAGCTGGGGTTCATGTTGTCAGGTAAGTAGACTTTCCAAAAAATACAGTCAGGTTCCACTAGGCAAATAGTCAGCAACAGAACGGTAGCAGGGAGTTCTGGCATTTGAGCAAGATGCATCAATGAAGACTTGAGGAAGATTTGTCAATGGATGTGAAGGCTCAACTGCCTGGGCCGATTTCTAGGACAGGCCTCCAGTCCTTCAGACATGACCTTCAGAAGAAGCCCTGGAAAGGAAAAGGAATATAGGCAAATAATGAAGATGGGCAGAAGCCAACTGCAAGTGAAGGAAGTAGATGCTCAAACTGGAAATTCAGTGAAGGCCCAGATACCAGGAGTGGGGCTTAGCGCCAGAATCAGATTCAGAACAAAGGGAGCAACAGGTAGGTCTGGGATGCGGGGCTAGAGCAGTCCTGGGCCAGGCCTTGGGATCCTGGCAGCCAGGGGGACCTGGATCTAGATCTAGTGATGCTGGGTGGGGAGAAATAGAGAGTTGAGGAACTAAGCTGAGCTGGATCCTTTAAAATTTATTTTATTAATCTATATTAGATTTATAACCTCTGAGAGTTTAGAGAGCTGTGGGTATGTAGGTCTCTGGATGTAGCACTTAATTAATATCTTATCCTGCTACTACCGTGAAGGGTTATAGAGATAATTAAAAATAGATGTGAAGGTGATTTTTAAGTTTTTTTTTAAAAGCTTTTAAAATGTAAGGCATTGTTGCCATTATTTATAATCATACTTTTTCATGATAGCAGTGTAATTTCCTATTAAAATTTTTTCATGATTTAGGCTGAATAATATTTCCATTATAGTAAGTACAACTGGTATATTGAATAACCACGGTTTGAGAAATGCAATAAAAAAAGCAATTTTATTTTTGCTCCTATTGTCACCTTAGTGTATTCAGTAAGAGAAATGTTTTTCCTGCTACTGGATAAAAGCTCAAGGGGGCTTAATGATAGGAAGTCCCATGTTTGCTTTAACTTTCAAAACAGAGCTTGATTCAGAAATGAGCATGTCTAGTCCAAATTTTAGTTTTCATTTCAAGGTAAGGCTTCCTTCCCTTCTCTCTCCAGCCTCCTATCCTGAGCTGCTTCCTAGCAATCTTGGCAGGGAGGAACCAGGTTGCTCCTCCCACCAAGTTACCCTCAGGTCTCTCCTGAACTTAACACTATAAAGCACGGAGCTCAGGGAGGGACAAGGGGAGAGAGAACAAAAAGTACCTACTTGTTAGGTACTTTCATTCTCTCGTTTTCCTTTCAGGGTGGCTGATGTTTAGAGTTGACTTTCTCTCTCTGGGACCAGCCTGAACTCTTTGATAGCTCACCTGTCCGGCCTGTCCTACCTCAACTCCCACAGAGTGTAATGCTCCCCATTCTGTTGGTGACAGGCACTCCTTAGCTTCCAATTGCCAGCAGTCCAGTCCAAGCCCAGACTCTCTGGGGACCTCTTGCTCTCTGGCCAAAGCCGTGATTGAACAGGTAAGATCCCTTTAAAAATGATTCCAAGACTAGCTCTCATTTTCTGTTAATGAGTCAACAGCAGCAAATCTCTTAGATATTTCTGTCTTGACCTTCAGACCAGTCGCCTCAGTATCCCATCAGAGTGCTCGGATTTGGGTCACACCCCAGCTCAGGGAACGTGGGTTGGTCTCCCAGGGGCTCCGTGAAGGTTTCCTCACCTCACTGGAAGAAGGCCAAAACTCTTTTCATTTTTTTTTTTAAAGATTTTATTTATTTATTCATGAGAGACAGAGAGAGAGAGGCAGAGACACAGGCAGAGGGAGAAGCAGGCTCCATGCAGGGAGCCCGACGTGGGACTCCATCCTGGGACTTCAGGATCACGCCCTGGGCCGAAGGCAGGCGCTAAACCACTGAGCCACCCAGGAATCCCCAAAACTCTTTTCAGTAGGTGAAATTTCTTTATGATTCCATTCTCGCAGTATACTCTCTATGTCTTATATCATTCCAAGAGGTGAAGGGTTTTATTTTTAAAAATATTTATTTATTTTAGGGAGAGAGAAAGCAAGTAGGAAGAGCGGCAGAGGAAGAACCCTGAAGCAGACTCCCTGCTGAGAGTGGGAGTCCACTGTGGGTCTTGACCTCACAATTCTGAGAACATGACCTGAGCCAAAATCAAGATTTGGACTGTTAACTAACTGAACCACCCAGGTGCCCCTAGGTGAGGGGTTTTACAAGTGCTGTAACGGTTCTCATAGATATACTTGCAAATGTATATACAGTCTGACATCTCATTTTGGAATTAAATATCAATTGAAACAGATGTTTAAGAAACAATTACATCACCTTCCTGCCAGCCCTTACCCACTGCCTTATTAAAGACTCTGCGGCATCTATTAATAGCTACTTCAAGACACTTTGGGCTTTCATCAGTGTTTTTCTCGGTGCCCACTACTCAGTTCCTAAGCCACTCCCACACCTTAGATTTTTGTTGTGGCAACCTCCCACTTCCAGATACCAAGATCTATAGTAGTTGTCCACTTTGTAATAAATTACTCCCAAACACTACAGCTTTAAACAACAAATATTGATTATCTCAGTTTCTGAAGGTCAGGAAGCTTGGAGCGGCTTAGCTGATAGTTCCGTTGCAAGATGTCTCACATGGTTGTAGTTCGACTATCAGCTGGGCTGCAGCCTATGAAGGCTGGGCTGGGGTTGGGCTTCCATTTCCACACTCATTCCCCTGGCTTCTCCTCCTCACATGAGCCTCTTTCCACAAGCCTGCTATGACATGGTTTCTCCCTGGGTCAGTGATCCAGGACAGAAGCAGCACATTCCTGATGAGGAAGCTGTAGATATTTTACACTCTAATCTCAGAACTGAATACCATCACATCTGCTCTATCCAAATCATGAGAAATTAGTCATTAAAACTCACCTACACTCAAGGGGAAGGGAATTAAGCCTTACCTCTTGAAGGGAGGAGATTCAAAGAACTTGTGGGCATACCTTCAAAACCACTGCAAGCAACATGTTGACTGAGGAACATCTTCCTAGAATCTAAAACAGCATCCAGCATTGAAGATGTTTTAACCTCTTTGTTTCCCAGTTGTCTGATTTTAAAGTATAAAATATCTTAATCCCGCCCTTAAAAAAAAGGCTTAAGTAATATTAGTTATATGAAGGCATTAAAGGAATTGATCATTAAATTTCACAATCTACCTTAGGCAAATATTAAAGGAAAAAGAAATCTTGCATGCATGGCTAATTTATAAAGCATTGACATCAGTGAATTGAGCATATTCTCGCATCAGAAGTGAGAATGGACAACCCCTACTTCTGGCTTTTTCTTTCTTTCAGATTTCTTTCTTTCATAATATGTGGTCAAAGGGTTTTCATCACCTACCTTGTCATTGTAAATACTTCCTCTTTGTTGATTTCTAGTTAACTTTGAACAATCAATGTAATACAACCTGAATAAGTCTGATAAAGAGAAAATCCATGAACTTGAAAAAGATAGATAAAAATTATACAAAATACAATGAAATATTACAGATATAGTATAGACATGGCATATCTGTTCATTCTTTTTTTTTTTTTTATCTGTTCATTCTTTAGAGAGGTACATAATTGTTATAGAACCTTGCCAATTGTAATCTTCATTCACATTTTTAATTTTTCTACATAAATGCTGAGCAGGATAGTGTTAATCCAGTAAGTAGGTAACATGTAATGGTCATAAAGGGTTGGAATGGTTCTAGAATAGTTATGTTGTCATCCATAATTATTCTAGTAGGAACTGGAGTTCACTAGAAGAACTGAGGATAGGAGAAAAAATTTATTCTAGTCTTCCCTAATATATCCATGTGAGCTGTTTAAATTGAGTATTCAACATCAACATCCTGAAAAGGAAGAGAGCTACTTATTAAGTAGAGTCGACAAACAGGAAAAGTAGTCACCGATTACCTAATTTTCTTAGTTTACCCTTGTTGGTCTAGGGAAGAAAACTGTACAGGATTTGGAATGGTTGCAGCTAGTGATGAAGATGATGTTAGCATTTCTCTCATGGCACTTGATGGCCTTAGATCTCATTGCCTTGGAATCAGCCATTCTGCTCCTCACAACACCCTCTTGTGGCCACAGTTCAATCTTCTTAGAGAATTTCTCCCTGCTTCCCACAGATCCTTCTTCCAGTTACATCAGAAACCAAAGATTATTTCTCAAGGATTACTTACTCCTACAACCAACTCATCAGAGTGGGAATCTAATAATTATGGAGTCACATGCTTTGCTTTATGTGTTCAACAGGTGTAGGAATCAAGACATTGTTGTCATCACTGACAGGCTGGATTGTTACTATTATTCTCTTGTACCTGGAGTCCATAAAATAATTCAAGGTTTGTTCTCCTTCCTTGTTTTTTTCCTCAATGCATGATAATTGTAAGCAGAAATTCAAGACATCACTATATATGTATATTTACAAAATCATAATATTATAGGAAATAATAACTTTAGCAAAAATCTCAACAATTTTCATGAATCATTCCATCATTGTGATATTTGGAGATATATGGAACAGTCTACACTACCAGAAGGAAATAAGGTCATTAGAAAAGTAAAGATCTCTGATGGTGATTTGTCATAGTAACGAAAGAGGAATTTCCTAAGCATCAAACTTAAGTCTGTAACGCACTGATTTACTACGGTTTTTATGATTATTATAGCAGATGCTATATATCATCATTAATATTTTGTCAATCAAAAAAATTCTTATCAACTCATAATTTCCTACAATTTTACTATAATAAATAAAAATAAAGGAATACTTTTTTCCATATATTTCCCATATTTTTCCATACTTCTAGTTTTTAATTTAAAAAAGAGAAGTATGACTGAATTCAGAAAAATGAACAAATTATTAATGTCCCGCTCAACCAACTATCACAAAGTCAACTCAGCTGTATAATTACCACCCAGGCCAAAAGACAAGAGTATTATCTTCATTCATCTTTCAATCCATGGCTACTTCCTTCTTTCCCAGGAGTGTACATTATCCTGACTTCCAGCATCATTTTGGCAGATTTACAACTTTATATGAAAGGAATCATACAGCATATATTTTTAGTGTTTGGCTTCTTTCGCTCACCATTGTATTTGTGGAGTCATCTATATTGGGATGAGCTACAGTTCTTCCATTTTAATTGGTATATAGTACCTCATTTTATAAATGTATATATTATACTATACAATTATTCAGTTTGTGTTAGTAGACATTTGAATTATTTTCAGTTATTTAGTAGAAACGAGGCTATTATGAATGTTCTTGAGCGTGTCTTTTGGTGCACATATGCATGCATAAATCTGGCTATAAATCTGGAGGCAGTTCACTGGGAAGGGCTGGTTTCATGCATATGCATCTTGTCAAGTCCCAGAGGATCCTAGCTCACAAGGACCCTGCACTTGATTAAAGGCTCTATCGTTACTGTCCTGAAATTCTTACTCATTTTATCTTGAAACTTGAGTTTTGTAAATGAAGTTGGATGCATAACCAGAAGAGAAAGCCATAATATGCACGATCCTAGTTCATTGTGGCTTTGTTTGCATGTGACCAATATCCCACAAGCCTAGAATTCTGAGGAGTGGCTATTCACGGGGTCCAACAAGACTCAAAAGAAGTTAAGTATGTGACAGCTACAGACTGACTAAGGGGTGCTGACGGACTTGACAGGCTGTGCTTTCTTTCAAACTTGCATCAGATGCAGAAAGAGGCAATGGTTTCCAAGAAACACAACTTCCCTTTAGTAGCTAACCACTTCATTCTGAAAATGCTGACAGGGTAGGAAAAGGCAAGATGGGACAAACTCTAGTTGCTCTTCTCTTAGTCACAAGTAGGCCACAGGTAGAGAATGTGAACATACGTGGAAGTGTATGGAAACAGCAGTTAGTTTTGTGCAGTTTCCACTGCTTTGATAGAATAAAACAATATGCATGGATGGGTTATAAAATACAAGTTGTGAAATTTTGGTCATTCCACATATGAGTTAAATGCCCTTATATTTGTGCTTAAAACTGGCGTCATACAGGGGCTACTGGGTGGCTCAGTTGGTGAAGCATCTGACTCCTTTAAAAAAAAAAAAAAAGATTATTTATTTATTAGAGACAGAGAGAGAGAGGCAGAGGCACAGGCAGAGGGAGAAGTAGGCTCCATGCAGGGAGCCCGATGTGGGACTCGATTCCCAGGTCTCCAGGTTAGAGTTTCTATGGTATATCATTTTTCCATCATTTTAATATCAACTCTTTATTATTATATTTTAGAGCTGAAGAACAGAACATTTGAACTTCATTTATATTCTCTCCCTATTTAAATGTTTTTTGCAGTGATTTTAATTTTCTTTATAATTAAGACTCGGATACTATTTCAAATTTTTACATTTTTATTGTGGTAAAATATAGATAACATAAAACTCACATCTCACTTCTTTTTTTTAATTTTTTAAAAAAATTTATTTATGATAGTCACAGAGAGAGAGAGAGAGAGAGGCAGAGACACAGGCAGAGGGAGAAGCAGGCTCCATGCACCGGGAGCCCGACGTGGGATTCGATCCCGGGTCTCCATGATCGCACCCTGGGCCAAAGGCAGGCGCCAAACCGCTGCGCCACCCAGGGATCCCCACATCTCACTTCTTAAACAATTTTTTTATTTTGAAGATTTTATTTATTCATTTGAGAGAGAGAGTGAGTGTGTGGTGGGGGGTGGGAGAAAGAATCTCAAGCAGATGAGATGGGGCTCCATCTCACAACCTTGAAATCATCACCTGAGTGACACCAAGACATGGTTGCTTGGCCAACTGAGTCATCCAGGTGCCCCACATATCATTCACTTTTTTTTGGTTTTTTAAAGATATTATTATTTATTTATTCATGAGAGACCCACAGAGAGAGGCAGAGACATAGGCAGAGGGAGAAGCAGGCTTCCTGTGGGGAGCCCTATGCAGGACTTGATACAAGGATCTCAGGATCACACCCTGAGCCAAATGCAGATGCTGAACCACTGAGCCACTCAGGTACCCCCATCTCACTCACTTTTAAGTATACAGGTTAGTGGTATCAGGTGGGAATTTTTCATTCATTAACTCTGCAAATATTACTTCTGCCTCATTTTCTCATATCTTTTTCTCCCTGAAACTCAAGTATATGTTAAGTGTCACTGTATCCCCTCTCTTATATAATTTACTATATTTTTCATCTTTTGTCTCTGTGATTTATTTTGGCTTTTTTCTTATGCTCTATTGTCATTCCCCCAAACCCCTCTTCAGCAGTAATAGAAGGCAGTCTAATTGGCCCCTAATTTATCCACTGAGTTCTTAATTCCAGTGGTTTTATTTTTTTAATTCTACAATCTCCATGTGATTCTCTTATCTCCTTATAATAATTTTCTATTGTGGCAAAATATACATAACATACAATTTACCATTTTAATAATTATTTATGTGTACAGTTCAGTGGTATTAAGTACATTCACATTGTTGTGCTACCATCACCACCATCCATCTCCAGAACTTTTTCATGTTTCCAAATGGAAACTTCATACCCATTAGACTGCGACTCCTTATTCCCCCTTCCTTAGCCCCAGACAACCACCATTCCACTTTGTCTCTGGTTTTGATTACTGTAGTTACCTCATATAAGTGGAATCACACAATATTTGTCTTTTTGTGACTTCAGGGTTCATCCATGTTGTATCCTTTGGCAGAATTTCCTTCCTCTTTTGAGATCCTTAAAAAAAAAAAAAAAAGATTTTTGGTTCTTGGAAAACTCAATCTTTAAAAAAATTTCTTTAACCACGTTAATCATAACTTTTAAAAAGTACATATTTGGTCATTCATTATTTGTATCTCTTGTGTACTTATTTTTCTTATTTGGTGTTTCTTTGACCTGCCTCATCCTATGGCTTGTTACTTTTGATGGAGTATTGAACACTGAAAATTATGTGAGAATATTATAGAGATTGTTAGATCTTTAGGATGATGTCATATTCTTCTAGAGAGGATTTATGTTTGCAAACCCAGATATCTAATCAGGAATTGATGTATTCAAAGCTGAACAACAGTCCTTGAAGGGCCTGCCCCTTCCAGATAATACCTTATTTGTATTGTAGGGTCTTTTGGGATTCCAATAAGACGCTAATGGACCATCAGGATCTTCAATCCTTGGCAGGTCCTGAAAGCTCATTTTGTCCTGCTAACCATGTGAATTTGTTTACATCATGGCTCAGCTTCTTGGCCTCTCACTTGTTGCTACTGGGATTGGTGGATATCCCTTGCAGACAAGCAGCCCCACTGCCTGGCTTAACCCTATGGGTTTCTTTTTCCAGAATTTGGCCACCTAATTTTTCTTTACCTTTTTAATGCTCTGATGCCTTAAAACATATGTTTGCATATTTTTTCCACTTCTTTTAGTTGTTGTATGTGGGAGGGCTGACCTGATTACTTTGTCATTGCAAGAAGTGGAGGTTAAGACTAGTGTGCTTTACTCTTTTATTCAATGTCCAAAATATTCTATGCTTTGCATAAAGTAACACATCTTTATGACTAAATGTGCAATTCTGGTTTTGAGAAGGAGAAGACTATGTGAACAAATCAACGAATTTTGGAAGGTTTCACATTTTGTTCCCATGGAAAATTCTTTATTTACTTAACTAAATGCCTTTGCCATGCTTACACCACTTTGTAAATATATGCATTTTAATTGTATATGTTTATGTTATTTCTGTTCTCCTTGTAGTTCAAGAATTGACTCAACTCCATTTCTACCACGAAACCTTTCTAGATATATCAAGGCAAAATAGTTGCTTCCTCTTTAGGACTTCCATATTGTAATGGCTGTAAAACTACACTGTAACAATCTATCTTTTATTTTCACTGTACAATTTAAGCTTTTGGGAAGAAGAAATTGTGTCTCACCAAAATATATACATGCTAAAACATCTAACATACTATTTTGCATATAACGGAAGCTTAATATATATTTGCTAAATGTGGCATCTGGCTGGCTCAGTCAGTAGAGCATGTGACTCTTGATATCAGGGTCATGAGTTCAAGCTTCATGTTGGGCGTGGAGTCTACTTAAAAAAAATAACATATCTATGCACTAATAAATGGAGGGATGAATGAATAAATAAGGATGTTGAAGTGCAGTTAGGGGAATGTTGACTGGAATAAGAAGAGCTAGGTTTATGTGCCATCACTGCCTTGGCTAAGTGTTTTAAATGTTTTCTCAGTATCTTCACTTGTAATATCAGAATAAATGCCACCTCAGGGAGTTTTGGGGCTTAAAAGTATAATTTATCTATATGTGCCTGCAAAACAAGATACAAATATAAGGTGGCCACTTACAGTTTTGAAATGTGGGAAGGGGGGCAGCCCCGGTGGCTCAGCGATTTAGCACCACCTTTGGTCCAGGGCGTGATCCTGGAGACCCAGATCCCAGGCTCCCTGCATGGAGCCTGCTTCTCCCTCTGCCTGTGTCTCTGACTCTGCCTCTCTCTCTCTCTCTCTTTCCTGTGTCTCTCATGAATAAGTAAATACAATCTTAAAAAAAAAAAAGAAATGTGGGAAGGGGAAAATATATGACTATACAAGAAACTCAAGGCAAGGGAACAAGGTGGTGGGTAGACAGGATAGGAATTTGACTTTTATCACTACACCCATTTGAATTTTGAACCATATGGATATTTTAACTATTAAAAACAAAATGAATAGAATTTAAGAAAAAATATAATGTACCATTACTCTGTTTTGTATCAGAGTAGTTGGCTCAGCAAAAACATTTGTTGTGCTGATTGCAGTGATTGGGAGTCTTATCTAAACAATTAGTTTTATAGATAGAAGTTTCAATAATTTGTGAATTAGTTACTTGGATTATTTATTTTCTCGAGAGTTCTTACTTTTAATATGTATATCCTAGCACAGAGCCTGGAGCATATATTGATTATTTCTTAAATTCGTGGTGCAGTTTAGGTTTGTTAGTGTAATCTAGATTTGGGGTCAAATCTAGGATCAAATCTTGGGATCAAAAGGGGTCAAAAAGCTAGAGATTTCTGGCATGTAAACTTCCTCGTCACTTAATACATGATTTAGAAAGGTTTCCTGAATACCCTTCTACAAATAGAGAGATTTGGGTGGAGGGGGGCATCCAGCAGGGAAGGGCAGATAACCATATACTCTTGGTGAGGAATACTGTCTTCCTGCGCTGGCCTTGCAGCATTGATAGAGATGCCTATGACTTACTGAGAGGATAGGTCCTCAATCACCTTATTCAATCATCAAATTTGGTGATAAATGCAGTGACACATGTGCCAGACAGATGGTTGTTTACTCCAGAATTTCTATAGAGGTTTTCTGAGTCCACTTTTCAATCACTTACTGTATTTCTTAATCTCCAGAAACCTTTCCTAGTCTTTGGTTTTGTCTGTGTTCTAGCCATTTCCAATTTCATGAGATGACCAATGAAAACAGACTGGGATCTGAAATCCAATCCAAAAAAATATTGCTCTCTTTAAATAGTTCTTGTTGAAATTTAGTGCACAAAGGACTGAGACCAATGCCTAGTTTGAGGATGGAAGTGGGCTCTGGAGCTCATTCATCTATGTCTTGCCCAGGTTGGCAGGAATTAAAAAAAAAAAAAAATGAACTTGACTTTGTCTCCAGCTATTGTAAAATGATTTCTGACTTTTTAAACTTCTTTTATTCTCCTTTTCAAACACTGAAGCTTCCCTAAATTTAATTTATGCTGTTTTAAACTAAATAAACTGAGAAAGACTTTGGGAAGAATATTTTCTATTTATAATTTGTTTAGATATCCTAGTTTCTTAATCACATCTCTCAAAAGACTCAGGTTTTTTTTTTTTTGTCTTAACCTTTCAAAATCTGTTATATTACGCTTGAGAGGTAAATGGGATGTTTGCCAGAGCCCTGTTACTTCCAAATTTGAACATCAAAAATAAGTCACTACAGGCATTATATTGACAAAAGATTCATAGTCTCTACTAAGCTGCAAGTAATAAGAACTTGTTATTTAGCTTCAGCTTGATTAAAAAAACTGAGCAAGTCATTATACATTCATGACTTTTGGTTCTGTTGCTCAATGTAAAATATAATATGAACCAATTTTCTAGCTGTTTCAGTTATGTATTATAAATTGGGGTGGTTTGTTACATGGCAGTAAATAACTAAAACAACAGGCAGTAACAACTATTCTTTTTCTCATGATTCTGCATTTTGGGCAGGACTCAGTGGGGATGGCTTGACTTTGTTCATATGATGTTGCCTGAGGTGATTCGATTGAAGACAGAACATTTACAAGATTAACTTGCCAAGTCTAGTGCCTCACCTGGGGTGGCTGGATCAGTTGGAGATTGCCTGGGCTTCTGTCTTTTCCCTCAAAATCTCTTATTACTTAGGGCTTCTCCATATATACACGGTGTCTATATATTTTTTATTGGTCTAACTATCTAATCTATCATCTATCTATTCATCCATCTATTCTTCCGTGAACCCACCTATTCATCCAAGTGGCTGCTCCTGTCTAACATGATAGCTGAGCTTTTTTATATGGCTGCTACCTTCGAAAAGAGTAAAAACAGGAACTATCATGGTTTTTTTTTTAATACCTAGGCCTTGAACTGTCAAAGAGTCACTTCTGTCATATAATTTTTGACAAAAAAACTCACAAGTACAATCTAGATTCGAAGAGAAGAGAAATGACTCCATTTCTTCAGGATGAAGTAGCCTGGGTATCCAGAGACAAGAGGATTTTGGCCATTGTTGGAAAGAATTTACCAGATCAAGATAGCAACATGGTCCACTAACATTATCTTGATGAGTTTCTTTATTTGTATGTCTGTATTTTTAGGTAGAGAAAGAACATGTGAATGGAGGAGGGGAGAGACAAAGGGAGAGGGAGAGAGAATCCCAAGCAGGCTCCATGCCCAGCCCAGGGCCCAATGTGGGGCGCAATCTCATGACCCCGAGATCATGACCTGAGCTAAAATCAACAAATGCTTAACTGACTGAGCCACCCAGATGCCCCTGAGTTCTTAAAAAGGGATCAGCACATTCCCTTAAAATGTGTCCTTTTATGACTTTGGCCTTTTAAAGTTTTTTTGTTTTTGTTTTTGTTCATAGAGACAGAGAGAGAGGCAGAGGCACAGGCAGAGGGAGAAGCAGGCTCCATGCAGGGAGCCCAACGTGGGACTTGATCCCGAGTCTCCAGGATCACGCCCTGGGCTGCAGACGGCGCTAAACCGCTGCGCCACCGGGGCTGCCCGACTTTGGCCTTTTAATATTTATCTGATTATTATCAATATGTACAGAGGTTTTTTTTTTTTTTTTTTTTTTTGCGCTTTTCACATTACAGATTAGATGTTTAAGTTTGCTTTCCTTATTACATTTTTTAATAATAATTACACATTTTCTTTTTAAAAAACATTTAATTAATTAATTAATTAATTAATTTAAAAACAATGTCAGAGAGAGAGAGAGGCAGAGACACAGGCAGAGGGAGAAGCGGGCTCCATGCAGGGAGCCCGACATGGGACTCGATCCGGGGTCTCCAGGATCATGCCCTGGGCTGAAGGCGGTGGTAAATCGCTAAGCCACCCGGGCTGCCCTACACATACTTTCATGAACACCACACCACACCACATACACACACACAATCGTTTCTATAATAAGACAGATCTAGGGTTTAATTCCAGATTTTTTTTAAAGATTTTATTTATTTATTCATGAGAGACACAGAGAGAGACAGGCGGAGACACAGGCAGAGGGAGAATCAGGCTCCATGCAGGGAGCCCGATGTGGGACTCCATCCTGAGTCTCCAGGATCACGCCCTGGGCCAAAGGCTCAACCGCTGAGCCCCCCGGGCGTCCCTAATTCCAGATTTTATAATACATTACCTGTATGGCTTTGGGCAAGCTATTAAAACCATGATTCAGTTTCCTAAACTGCAAATTGGATTGAAAGAATTATCTATTGATAGCATAGTTCTGAGGTTTAAATGAGATGAGCAGTATTTGGTATATAAACCTTTAATCATTATTATTATATCTTCTCTTACAATTTCAAGTTCATTTATAAAACAGTGTTTATTTTCACTCTTACTTTTCAAGGCTCCTTATAGTTCGAGCAACCAGCTGAATGGTGGTGCCATTTCCTGAGCTGGGAAAGAGTGAGATAAGAATTTGTTTTGGGATAAATAATTTTGTGGGTAAGAAATGATCCCTGAGGCTATTAAGATGATATATGAATATATAGTCAATTGTGCACATATATTCATATACACATGAATACATTTAAGTGAATACAGCTACATAGCAAGACATGCAGACCCAGAGAGAGAGAAAGAGACGTGGGGGCAGGGATAATTTTTAAAACAATTATCCCAACTGATGATGGATGACTAAGAGCTATTCATTACTCTTTGCTCTCAAAGACAAGAGATTTTACCTTATTTATCTTTCTAGTCTCCATAACAAATGCCACTATCACCTCCATGTGATAGAGTATTCATATAATTTTTTACTAAATTGTGCTGGCATATTCCCTGTAGAGTTAGCTTGGCGAATAATCTGGAGACAATTTTTAGAGCTCCTTAGTATTCCACAGATTCAATTATACCCAGGGCAACTCATGCCTTTCATTTGCCAAGAGTTTTTAATACTTTTCTTTGCTTTTTTGAATATTGTAATAGAATAGGGAAGAACTTAAATGTATTTTCTTTATCTCTAAGGCCAATAACTGATAGTAGAATTTGAACAAACATATGTTTTATTACTTAATAGCATTTCGTGCTAATTAATATATATAATTTATAAAACATTTTCATAGTCGTTACAGAATTTGATAAAGATAAACCTTTGAGGTATCATCATTATGCCCATATGACAAAGGAGGAAACACGCTCAGAGAACTTAAGCGTGCAGCTAGTGTGCAGCGGAGCTAGGACTCAAGCACATGTCTTCTACTTCCAGAATCTAAGGTTTTATAGGAGCAGCAGTTTTGGGGATGTATATAAATTGAAGTCATTCCTGACTCCTATTACCAGGAATATTTTGAAATAACTCTTCATATTTCAAAATTCCTAACTAAAATATTTTGATAATGTCCTTTTAAAATGTACCATCTGGGATCCCTGGGTGGTGCAGCGGTTTGGCGCCTGCCTTTGGCCCAGGGCGCGATCCTGGAGACCTGGGATCGAGTCCCACGTCGGGCTCCCGGTGCATGGAGCCTGCTTCTCCCTCTGCCTGCTTCTCCCTCTGCCTGTGTCTCTGCCTCTCTTTCATGAATAAATACATTAAAAATCTTTAAAAAAAAATGTACCATCTGTGATTCTTCAGGAACTTTTCATGGTGGCTCAGTGACTTATTTTCAATTGTAGAAGTTACTAATTCATAATCAAAGTGAGCTACAATGCTAGTCAAAGAAACTCACCAACAGGTAAATCTTCCATTAAAGAAAGGACTTTCAGGTTTGTGATCGAAGTCTCTTTGTCTCTAGGCTCAGACCTCGCTTGGGGCAACAGGCAAAACGCACCAAGAAGGTCTACTAAATCACCGGTAAATACAGGACCCGTTATGGTGCCTCCCTCAGGAAATGGTGATGAAGATTGAAATAAGCCAGCGTGACAAGTACACTTGCTCCTTCTGTGGCAAAACCAAGATGAAAAGATGAGCATCTGGCATGAAAACCATAGCCAGTGGCACCTGCTATGGTTACATATCCACAACCTGCAATGGTTACATACCTGCAACTACAACACCATTTCTGCCCTCACATTGAAGTCTGCCATCAGAAGACTGGAGGAGATGAAAGACCAGTAGAAGCTCCACCATTTGAAACATTGCTAGTCTATAATAAATGGCTTAATTTATGTAATTTAAAAAAAAAAGAAAGGATTTTTAAAAGTGTTCTTTTGGCTAGTTCATTTTAAGATTTTTTTAAATTAAACTTATTCCCATTATAGCAAGCTGATGCTTATACCAGGCTGAGAAATTATTTTGACTAGCATATTGTCTTTACTCATAAACTCAAGTAATTAGGCATACAGAAAATCACGTTAAAAAGACCTTCTTCCCCTTCAGGGATTGACACGCATGATACAAAACTAGAATAAAGTGATTGGATCTATTTTATCTTCCATTGTTGTTTAAAAATATAAACCTAGGGGCACCTGGGTGGCTCAGTTGATTAAATGACTGACTCAACTTTGGCTCAGATCATGATCTCAGGGGTGTGAGACAGAAGCATCCCTCCCCCGACAGCAAGAAGTTTGCTTGAGATTCTTTGCCCCTTCCTCTCTCTCCCCCTTTTCTCCTTCCCCCACGTATGTGCAAACTCTCTCTCAAAAAGATATACATACATACAAACATACATACATATACACATATACATAAACACCCAGCTTCTAGCCAACAAGAACTAACTTGAGACATTATGGGATGTTATTAATATTAAGCCAATGAAGATTCAATCCTGGTACTCAAAATGTGTTTTCACAAGGCAGGGAATTATATTTGATGTGAAAGTACCATGGTGTATTTTTCCAACTGAATAGAAATACATCCTGAATTTTTTAAAAAAATATTTTATTTATTTACTCATGAGAGAGACACACACAGAAAAGCAGAGACACAGGCAGAGGGAGAAGCAGGCTCCCCACAGGGAGCCCGACATGAGACTCGATCCCGGGTCTCCAGGATCAGGCCCTGGACCACAGGCAGCGCTAAACCGCTGAGCCACCTGGGTTGCCCTGCCCTGCATTTTAGATAGCACAAAATAACCCCTGAGACTGTCACTCAAATTAAGAACGTATACACCGTTTGTCATTAGAAAGAAGTGTTCAGAATAATTTCTCGTTCTTACTGTTATTTCTTTTTGACCTACAGGTTATTTAAAATACATGAAAATTTTTTTCTAGTTACCTTTTACTTTTTATTACTAGTTTAATTTATTGTGGCCAAATATATAGTCTGTGATTTCAACAATTTGACATTTGTTTGAGCATTGGCTTGAGGCTCTGTTATTAATAAGATCATGGAAAAATGGTAACTTTTTCATGAAATAAACATTTATCATTATGAAGAACTCTCTTTATCTCCTCTTTTCTCTGGCCCACCCTCTTCTCCTTCCACAGACTATACGTATATTGCTTAAGACAAAGCAAAATAAAGTGCCTCTTTATTTACAAAAAAATTAATACAATTACCCTGAAAAAAGATGTAATGGTTGACAAGAACCAAGTCAATCTCATGAAAAAATCCAGCTACCTCTCAAGTGAGCCCATAGGATGGGCACATTCGTGTATAGGAACTTGCAGATAGAACTGGTTTGCCATGAAAACACGGCTCCTTCCTTGTGACCGATATGTCTGCTAACCACATGGTGTCTTCATTTACCAAGATGGAAGGAAAAAAACACTTTCTTTGATCTGTCCTACAAAACAACTTTTATGTTAATTTGGTTTTGGTTTTCCCATCCCACAGCAGGTTCAGTGCTATATTGGACTGAACATTCATTCATTCTTGGCGAATGGGTTCTTCCTTGGCTCGGAAATGCAGTGACATGAAATTGTGTTTTCAATACCAGTTAATGGACTATTACCCTAGATGCTGTTATTGATGATCTGAGCATTTGCTAGGATCGTCTTTCTGGACAGCTACTGATTAATGGTTCTTCTCTTAGCAAACACATGTTTAGTGAGCCTGCAGCCTGTGCTAGGCATTATAGAATTATATTTCATAGAGGTATTTAGCTCTTGATGGGTCATGACCATTCTGTCTAAACTTTCAAAAAAGAAGCTAAAATAGATGACACAAATGGACACTATTCAGGGGAAGCTGAAACACTCCTGTCCTTTGTATATTCTTAGAAGCTTGTAAAATACTTTCTCAGGCTTCTGTAATCCTCCGGATGACTTTTGAAGGCAGGTATCATAATTGAGATCTTACAGTATTAGTAGGAATTGAGGTTTAGAGATGTTAAGTGACTTACTCGAGGCCCCTTTAGTGGTGGCAGAGAAGGGTAATAGGGCATCGTAAAAGGAGCAAGGTATAAGACTCAAATCCAAGGTTGGCCATGCCTGCCATTTCCGAGCTCTGCAACCTTGGACAGGTTTCTTCAAACTATCTGAGCTGGTTTCCTCATCTGCCTTGCCTCTGTCACAAGGTTGCAGGGAGGAGTGAATGCACAAATGGGTGTGGAAATGTCTCTACCCTGAAAAACATGTGAGTGTTAGTTTCATTATTTAAGTTTGGGGAGGAGATGGTAGATGGCACGGTGTTGCAGCCCACCCCATTTCAAATCAGACAAACTTGGTTCTAACTAACCTTGTTGTAAGAATTTGAGTATGTTACTTGAACTCTCTGGGTCTCTGTGTCCTCTGTTGTGAAATGTGTATCATAATATGACATTGTGGAGCTTTGCGTATGGACCAGCACAATAGAAGTAGGACGCAGAGCACAGCACCAGGCTCTTAGGAGGTACCGTGTGAATGTTAGGGCTCCTCTTTCTGGCCCCAGCCTGGTTCAGTCTCCTAAGAAAGCACTGAATAGTCTAGCATGGAAGATCTGTAAGGGACTATGTGGGTCCTTGCATGGAAAAAAAAAAAATCTGAGACCGAATGAGGTAAACCGATTTACCCAGGTCACAGAGCTAATGGCAGAGTTGGAATTTGAACCTAATTCTGATTTCAACTCCAAGAGTCTTTTTCTTTCTTTTTACAAGATTACAGTAATCTCCATGTAGCATTATTTGTACCTGTCCTCACCTGCTAAGGGTGATTTTCATTAAGAACCCGTAGGGATGTGCAGATAGCATTGCTAGAGCAGTTGAACCCAACCTGAATTGTACTATAGCCAAGGATAGGACTTTAAGTGTAGAAATATTTCTTTTTGTATCTTGGGCTATTCTTCGTATCAAAACCACAGGGATTATTTTGTCTCTATGCATTATGTTTAAACTTACGCTCTCTTGGAAAGAGAGAGTCACACACTTTTAATGTCTATATTCAATTTGACTTCAAATTGCATGCTGCTATTACCCCAGACATTGAGGCGTGTCAGTTGGAATACGCAGTGGAAATAGCCTAGCACTGAGGCATCAAGAGACCCAGATACTAGTTCCACCTATGGCATTAACTCATTGCTAAATCATGTTGGAAACATATCTACTACCTTTCTGACAGCTCTAAAGATCCTAAACTGAGTCTGAACTATTTCTAACTGTATTAGTTTTCTATTGCTGCTGTAACAAATCACTGCAAACTTAGTGGCTTTAAACCACACAAACATATTTTCTTATGGTTCTGGAAGTCAGAAGTCTAAAATAGGTCTTATGGTGCTAAAATCTAGGTGATGGTTCTCTGGAGGGTCACAGGAGAATCCATTTCCTTCACTAGTTTCCTTGACCCTAAGATCATGACCTGAGCCACAGGCAGATACTTAACTGACTAAGCCCCCTAGATGCCCTACCATTTTTTTCTGAATTTCTTTGAGCACTAGAGGATAAGTTTATACACTTGCTGGTTTTCAGGTTTCTCCTATCTATATATAAAATTATAAATTATATATACATACATATACACACATAAATTTATATGGATATAAATTTTTTGCTCATTTCTTTTTGGCTTAACTAGCATTTTGTTGTTACTGGTATCCTTGAATGTTCTAAAAGCTATTTCTTTGCTGGGGTTAGATATTTCAAATTTCTTGTCCAAATCTTCATCCTTTTGTAAACTTTACCTTTGACCTATATTCTAGAAATACTCAGATATAGATAGATCAGTTATTGATGCTATAACTATCTTTGCCCAATCATCTGTATTTTCATAGGTTCTTTTGATGAAAACAAACTCAATAATTTTCCTCCTTATGGCATATGACTTCGGGGTCTTATTAAAAAATTTCCTCCCTACCCCAAGATAACAAATACACTCTCCTATGTTTTCTTCTATTATTGTTAAACATTCTTTTCTTCTTTTAGTTCCTTAAAGTTTCCAAGCTCACCTTTGTGAATGAGATGAGGTAGAGATCCAACTTATTTATGTCCTATCTAATAACTAGTTTTTTAAATACCATCTCACAAGCCACACATCCTTTCTTATTTGTGGGGCCATGTCCATTAAAGGCAAGTTTCCATATGCACATGGACTTATTTCTTAAACTTGATATTTAGGTCCATTGGTCTATTTGTCTATCCCTATATGAGTACCATGTGTTTTAAAAATATATAGTATATCTTAATTTCTAACAGGCAGAGTCCTCTCTTCTATACATAAGGAAATAACTTTTGGCACTCGTGAAGTTTTATTCTTCCATATGCTAAATTTGCTGAGGTCCCCTAAACTTTCTGGTATAATTTTTATTGGAATTTAATGAAAATGACAAGTATAATTTTTTATTCTTGGCACTGGATGAGACATGAAGGCTAATGTTTTATAGTACTGGAGAACTATTTCTAGCATTTTACTACAAATTATTGAGGGATAAATAGTGCCTTTATGCATAAGACTGGGAATTATCTTTGGAACATAAACAGGCTTTTTGCTTAACCTACAATTACAGCAAAAGGTGCAGGGTTATGAAAATGTTTCTATCATCATAAAATTATAGCATTAGAATACCACTATATGAAGTCCTTTCATGTACAGACATGATTGCAAACAGGAGCTCCCAACTTCAGAGACTCTGTGGCCACTGATCCTTTCTACACACTGGGAGTCCTATCAGCTATCAAGTTCTTTCCAATACGTCCAAAGCTTTAATTCTGGAGCAAGAGATTAAACATACATTTTTTGGTTGTGTATCTACAGTTATCTAAACATTTATTTTACTCTGGAGGCACAGTTATTTAAAAAGGACCATGTATACAAGTTCTCTGGCTATATCACAAAGGCAGATTTCTATCTCGAGGAACAATTATTCTGAAAAATATGACATAGAGAGGTATCAGCCAGGAGATACTTTGCTCTAACTAGAATTGGCCTGGCATAAAATTTTCAGCAGCCGCATCTACCTTAAGTACCAATCTTCTGTGTAGATCTGTGTCCATTTCCCGTTCAGGGGCTCACTTGCCCACTCCTCATATTATTTTTTTTTTTTAAGATTTCATTTATTTATTTGAGAGAGAGAGAGAACTCGTGCAAGTACAAGGGAGTGGAGGAGGGGCAGAGGGAGAGGGAGAAGCAGACTCCCCGCTGAGCAGGGAGCCCACCAGTGGACTCAATTCAGGACCCTGAGGTCATGGACCAAGCCAAAGGCAGAGGCTTAACCAACTGAGCTGTTCAGGCGCCCCTACTCCTCATATTCTTGATTTTACCTGCCCTGGTCGGCTGCGTCTCAGGAAGTAATACGAAATGCATCCCGATCAAGATGTAAAGGATCCATAAGGTGTAATGGCAGCCTCTCTCCACGATATTTGCCTTAAAACAGAAATCTCAGTCTCAAACTAAAGATGTGGCTCTGCAAGGTGGGCAGTGATCTCTTCTGAAGCCCTTACAATCGTAATCACATTCCTTTTACGTCTAATCTAATCTCAGTTTTAGAACGAAAGAAAGGATGCCAGCAAAAACACACAGCTGGTTAGACTTGCCAGTAATTTAAAAATTGTACTGTTACCAGGTTGCCTGTAATGACTATAAACTCACTGTAGCCGCTGCGCCTTTCTGCCAACCCCAACAGGTGAGCCTTGCTGTGAACCTAGGAGTCTGTCGGTGAATGGTATGGACTGTCCCTCCTCGGGACCTCCTGTAGGAGAGTGAGGAAGCCCCAGCACAGAGTTCCAGGAAGGCTGTGTGACCCACCCAAGTGCACGCTGGCCTTACTGGCTCAAAGCCCTTCTGAGACATGGGAACTCCGAGGGTCATACCCTTGGATCTGTCCTAGGTAATTACAACTGTCTATAAAAGTACTCCATCTGGAAGGTATCTGACATTCTCAAAGGAAAAGTTGGTTTTAGTCAGCCTTTCTGCAAAGTCACCACCAGTCACAGAAGAGGTTCTTTCCAGTCAAATTAGTGAATTTGGAAGAAATATCACTTCACTACTATACTAGTTCAATTGTAAGGAATATGATGGTTGTTTTGGTTGAATTTCACTCAATATGATTCAACTTAAGCTTTGAAAAAAAAAGCTTAGGTCAACAATTAGTCAGCACCTCAGTTTCTGCCAAGTGTGGACTAAACTTTCCAAAGCCAAGTTGGGGTTGGAAATAGCCAATGGGAAAAAGGAAGCAAGGGGTCATGCTGAGTTCAGCCCAGGATTTGGGGAGTGCTTTCCAAAACTCTGCCATTCCATGCTGCCCACGGATTAAGCCGGGCAAAATGATTAACAAAAGTGTACGCATGTATGTGTATTGGAGACACAGTCAACCATTTCAAAAATGCCCTGACTGACAAGAATGCATTTCTCAACCATGGATCAAGAGGAAAATGATCACACTTCGTAGCAGATTTTGGACAAGTACTGCATGCTTTTGGTGGAAGTCCCAGAAAATTAACTGTGGAGCTGAATCACTTTGATTCTCTCCCTTCCTAGTTACCTGCAAACCCTTAAAGATAAAGACAATGGCTTATTTGTTTTGATTCCCTAACGGGCAGCACAATGCCCAGCCCATAGTAAATGCTTAATTATTAGTTGTCAAATGATGTGATAACATCAGCAGACTAATGCAAGGGAGCAACTTCATAATCTGGCTAAGCTATGAGGCTCCTCAGTGTAGAAGGATGTGCAGATGTGAGTTCACTGGAAGAGAAGCCTTCTAACTTATAGCCGATCGCTTCTGTGTTTAGAAACCAGAATGCAAACCACACAGAGCCACATATTTATCAGACAAGATAGCTATCTCCTATAGCATTGGATCCAAAGGAATTCCATTGTTTAGGACAGAGTGGAAAGCCAAGATCAGCAGGAGGGAAAGCGTCTGGGGCCTAAGAGCAGAGAAAAGAGAAGAAGGCACTTTAAAGGAAAAAGGGATTAGAATGCTTAACAGGTCAAAGGGGAGGACGGTACCCCAGTGGATATTCAGACTTCAGAGCTGGCTGGACTATGAGAACAGGTAGGCTTTGAAGACTTACATTAGGTTAGAGAGCATATGCAAATGGTCTTGTTTTTATTCAAACATTTAATATAAAGCAGGCAGACCTTCAGTATTTTACTGGCATGAAGCAAGAGGAACAGTATGGAAAAAAAAATGAAACCCAGAGACAAGACATCAAATTTACTTTCTCTGTGATAATAATTCAACATTTAAAAAAAAAAATAATTCAACATTTTCCCCACTAGGTGTTGACCAGGAAACTCGTTTTGAGAGTTCTTGCCCTATTTTGCTACCACTTCGGTTTCTGTGATCAGGAAATGAATGGAAGGGGTTTTAAGTGGAATGCCAAGGGTCTAGGAGGCTCTTCCCTAGGTAATAAAGCCCTTGGGGGGCGGGGGGATAACAGCAGAATCACATATGATGGGGGAAAGATGAGATTCTCTATCTCCTTCCTGACTTGTCCTTCCCATCCTCCAGGTGGTGAGGGTCTGTAAGACCACTCTGTAGTTATGCAACGGGGGTGGGGGTGGGGGTGGGAGGAGGGTGTGATCATGACCAGTGGGGGAACTGTGTTGTGAATGAGCCCCACCTGAGCACTTTAAGGACAGCTTTGCCTTCTCACATTTCAGCCAGGAATGCAGTCCTGGGCCTTACAAGGATGTATGTGGGTCTTTCAGGGCTCTACCACAAGGCCCCTTGCAAATTGCTTGATCTCCTTTGTCTGAAATGGCATAGTCATTGCTTTCTGGGGTCTTAGCTCTCCCCTGACCCCCGGAGCCCCATATCATTTTTTTGTGTTTCCCCTGCTGTTCTCAAGAAAATCCTTTTCTGGGCTGGGAAAAGCCCCTCTGTCCTGCTTACTTCATCCAAGACACTCTGTAAATTCTCTTTTCCATTTTCTCTCCTCCACACATTTAAATTTTCCCATGGGCTTCGGTTTTGTGAAATAAAATCTGGAGATTGTTGCTTTGGACTCTGCTACAGACCTCTGAAAGCAGTGAAACAGAGCCAGCCACTTGTTTGAAAGATAGAGAGGAAAGGAAAAAATATAGGGAGGAAAAAACCTTCATAAATTAAAGGCTTAAAAAATATATATTTTTCAAGTAGATATGTATTTGTAGGTGCTCTAATCCCAAATAACCATAAAAACATAAAGGCATAAAACTTTGGGTACTTGAAGGGGAGATACTTATAGATAGATAGGACTTACAGGACTCCTCAGATGCTACTATACTAAAACGAGCCGTGCCTGAGTATAGCATCCTGGAATATTTGCTTTGCTGACTAATATTTCCTGCCATCTCCCAAAAAGTTGATCTTTCTTTATTCTTCACTTCCTTCCATCCCTTTTATGTTTTACTAATAGCAGGTTCTGGTGAATCCGATTTCCTGACCGCTTTCTTCCACCGTCTTTGGCTTGTTGGCCCTGAATCTCTTCTTACAAACTTTTACAAACCTTAACAAAATTTGTAAATTTCTTACACACTTGCTTGTTCATAAAATTTCTTTAAAAATCTCTCCTTCCCCCTCTTCCCTCTGTCTTCCTCTCTCGAGTTCTATAAAGGACTGCAGCTCTTAAAACAAAACAAAACAAAACAAAACCAAAATCAAAAATTTAAAAAAAAAAAAAAAAAAAAAAAACAAGAAACAAAACCCAAATAACCCTCTGCTGCCCTCTTGTGGATATCTGCTGGTCAGCAGGCATGCTCCTCAAAACTAAAGAAAGCTTTTGGTAAAAATGCTTAAGGAAATTGGTGGGATGATCGCCTGGCTCCCACCGGTGGGAGCTGCTTCCCTGCCTGGCAGCAGGTCAGTGGCCTGCAGTTGCAGCTACACTAGTTCTTGGATTTCATTTGATAGACTCAGCCTGTCCCCGGTTGCTGGGAGCATATTAGCAGTTTCTGTTTTCCTGTCTCAGTGCCAAGGTTTGGAGGCAAGGAACAAAGCAAAAGCATTTCTTCATTAAAAATGTATCAAGCCACTCCCTGCAGAGAGTAGCCACCTCACTATGGGACAGGCGGGCTGCCACCTGGTGGCTTGTCACAGGTGGAATCAGGATGGTCACTCTCCGGTGTGCAGCAGACTGGCCATCCTGAGCACCCGGGAGTGGCTGTGGGCTACTTCTGCTGCTGCTTTTTTTGTTTTTGGCCCCAGGGTGAGGCATATATCCTCCCTTTAATTATTATTATAAAATAAAGCATGTACTTGTATGTGCTTTAGGTAAGTCGGATAGTGAAAGAAAGACAATATAAAGTCACCTCTGAATGTCAGCAGACTGCTCCGCTGTTGATAGTTTGCACTGTATCATCCTATATGCCTACATATCTCCCAAACAAGTATTTTTTTTAAAGATTTTATTTACTTATTCATGAGAGACACACAGAGAGAGGCAGAGACATAGGCAATGGGAGAAGCAGTCTCCCTGCTCAGCGGGACTCAATCCCAGGACCTGGGATCACGACCTGAGCTGAAGGCAGATGCTCAACCACTGAACCACCCAGGTGTCCCCCTCAAAATGTATCCTATAATAGAAGTGCTTTTATATCACTCTTTTCACACAACATTTCCCTAACACCTTCTACGCTCTGATACACAGTTTCCACCATCCTCTCCAAGTTGTGGAGACTGTCCTGCTCACATTAGTGTCTTTGCACTTGGCTTGCCTTTATGAAGTCAGGAAGATTGGGAAGTTGCCCCCCCTGCTCAGCTCCTTGTTGTCATTCAAGGCTCAAATACTGCCTTAGCCATGTGGCCTTCCCTAACTCCTCAACCTGGGGAGCCTCCTTTGACATTTGGCATTTCCTTTATGACATTCCTTATTGCTAGCAACAGACTAGCAATTTTTGATACTGAATCATAATATTTTGTTAATTTCATACATGGATTTTAATGCTATTTTTTAAAAATTGAGATATTATATATATATTTATATTTATATATATTATATATATACACAAATGATATATAACATTATATCAGTTTTGGGTGTACAATATAATCATTTGATATACATATATATTGCAAATGTTATATTGCAAAATGTTCCTCGCAATAAGTCTAGTTAACATCTATCACCACACATAGTTATTGTTCTTTCTTGTGATGAGAGCCTTAAGATCTAGTATCCTAGCAACTTTCAAATACACAAAACAGGGGCACCTGAGTGGCTCAGTGGTTGAGCATCTGCCTTTGGCTCAGGTCATGATCCCAGGGTCCTGGGATGCAAACCCTGCATCGGGCTCCCTGCAGGGAGCCTGCTTCTCCCTCTGCCTGCATCTCTGCCTCTCTCTGTGTGTGTGTCTCTCATGAATAAATAAATAAAATCTTTCTAAAAAATACACAAAACAGTACCGTTGACTACAGTCATCATACTTATATTACATCCCCATAGATGTTTCAAGCAAGTGCTGGCTTTTGACCTCTGGCCCCTTATGTCATAATACCTTTAAAACTGATGGCACATTTCCTCATTCAGCAAGTGCCACCAGGAAAAAAGCAGCTTCAAAGCTCCACCTAATTCTTTAGGTTCCCACTTTCCCTGGGAATCTGGCCTAGTAATGTGATTCACTATCAGTTTGCCAAATTTTGTATTGCTTTTGAGAAGGTGAAACTTTTTCCTAGTCTAGAATTTTAAGTTGTTTTTAGCACAAGGCTTTGTTTGAAAACATTATTCAGGTTAGATCACCATATTTCCCAATTCCTAGGCTTCAGCTATTTCCAATATCCATTGTCTGTCCATTCTGTCTCTTGCCTCTATTCTCACACCCAAGGTAGCAGTGCAGTCATGGTACCTGTCAGTATCCTGCTATGTCCTACCTCAAGCATCTTTCTCCTCTTCTCTCTCAGGCTTTTCTTCAAGCTGTAAAAAACAGCCCATTTTGTGCAAGTACAGCCTGTAAGTTTAAAGTGGTTAATGGCAGCACCCAGTCAATGGAAAATGGGTTGTTGGATAATTCCCCAAGGTGCCCTTCAAAGGGACAATTCTGAAATACATTTTATGTGGTTCTTCAGAATATTCATATTGGGACTGATGTCTAGTCTCTCACACTAGGAATCAGCTCTATAATTCACCTTTTTAACTTTCTCATTTCCTATCTTAGTCTCCCTTTTCTCCTCCCATCCCCTAGCTTCCTGTCATCACTTCCCAAATAAACTACACGCATCTAAGTCTCTCTCCTGGAGAGGGAACCGAGGTAGAAACACATTCTTGGGCAGCCTGGGCGGCTTGGCGGTTTGGCGCCATCTTCAGCCCAGGACGTGGTCCTGGAGACCAGGGATCTAATCCTACACTGGGGCCTCTGCATGGAGCCTGCTTCTCCCTCTGCCTATGTCTCTATCTCTCTCTCTGTGTGTGCTTCTCATGAATAAATAAATAAAATCTTAAAAAAAAAAGAAAAGAAAAGAAACACATTCTTTCCATAGGCGCTTTAGACCTTACCACTTCACTCATTTCAATTAACCTTTCAAGAACCTACATTATAGCCAATATTTATGTTAGAAAACATACAGAAATATTATCATTGCATTCACATGATATATTTGTACATGTGTATTTCTACTTTATTATAATCAAATTTCTATAAATTCTATAATAATATCAATAAAGCACTTTTCATAGGAAAATTCACCCATTCACATTTTACTGGATAGATTATGATTCTGAGTAACCACATGATGGCAGTGCCTGCAAGCTTTTATATCTTAGGTATGCCCTTGTGCTGCATTCATGGGAACTCTGTTTCTTAATCCGTGCTTGGGATGAGCATGCCATGCTTAGCAAATGTGAGCAGAAAACCCCTGAAATATCTGTATAACCTTCACCAATGCCCAACTTACTCAGCTAGCTGAAATCACCTTGATATATACCCAACTGTTAGGCTTCCTCGCTCACTCACAGAGGCCTGTAGATCTGGGCAAATTCCCCCCGCCCCCCCCCCCCCCCAACCAAACCAGCCTCTTCCTTATTACCAGTGACTATATTCCATCACCACTTTTTTCCTCTTTGACATATCTAGGAGCTACCGGCAGTGCTATTTGTTGGGAGTTAGATAACTAGTTGTGCAGACATAGGGATGCATGGCCTAAGCACCCAGGCAGGCACTCGCTTGGATGATGCTGAGACAAATGGAGTAAATATACCCCCTTTCTGTATTGCTGATCCAAAACAATAAGAATTTTTATATACCATTTGACCCAAACGTCTATAGAAGGAGACACTCAAATTTGTATTCTGGAACTATAACTTGTTTATAAGACAATGATACACAGGATGATCACTTCATGATAACCCCCAACATATAGTAGTACCACATTTATCTAAACCAAGGGTGAGCAAATGAACCATGGCCTATAGGTCAAACCTGCCCCGTTGCCCACTTTTGTAAATAATGTCTTAATGGAAGATAGTCACACTCATTTGTTTACCTACTGTCTATGGATGTTTTCACTGAATAGTTGTGACAAAGACTCAATGGCTGACAAATTCTAAAATATTTACTAGCTGGTCACTTATGAGAAAGTTTCCACAGACAAGGAGAATGGTGAGGGAAGTAGAGGAGGAAGGCTAAGAGCTCCCCTATCCTCACACAGCCTGGCTTCCACAGGAATGTCCCATTGCCTCTCATTTTCCTGTCACACACTTGTTCCATTTCTTTCTTTATCTACTGATAAAGTAATTTTCAACTTTAATGTTTGTAAGCCCTGTTCCTTGGCTCCCGGGGAAGCTGTACTTAACATTTAGCAAGGTCAAATGACTCGGCAAAACCTCAAAGCATGGGTTCTCTCTATTTCTGCCCCCAGCACAAGTTGTACATCTGTTTCATTAAGGAAAATAACCAAAAAGGAACATTCTGAACACAAAAGGTAAGAAAAAGTAAGAAACAAACAAAAAAAAAAAAAAAAAAGAAAAGAAAAGAAAAGAAAAGAAAAAGTAAGAAACTTCCCTAGTTCTCATTAGATTTAAGTCACACAGCCCTCCATATGTTAGGAACTTAAGGTCTGCAATTTTCTGAATTGTTTTTTGTTTAATAATTTGTAACTTTTTATGCAAAAAGGTCACTAAATGTTCCTTTGCCAGTGTACTGTTCTTTATGAAGATTGTGTATCCCAGGCAGCTGTCATAATTGGGCTAGAAAGAAACTTTCCTCCTTTTTTTTTAAGATTTTTATTTATTTATTTATTTGAGATATAGAGAGAATGTACACACATGGTGGGGGTGGGGCAGAAGGAGAGGGAGAATCAGACTCCTCGCTGAGCAGGGAGCCTGATGTGAGATCGATCCCAGAAACCTGGGATCATGACCTGAGCTGAAGGCAGATGCTCAACCACTGAGCCACCCAGGCACCCTTAATTCCTTGTTAAAAGACATTCTAGAGGTTACTAGAAGACAGCAGAGAAGAGGGACTCTAAGCTCACCTTGTCCCACGGATACAACTAGGCAATAGCCACATCAATGTAAGTAACCCTAAAACCAGCTGAAGATTGACAGAACAAACTCCACAACTAAATGTAGAGAAGAGGCCCCATCCAAGAGGTTAGGAAAGATGGAGACACTGTCAGGAGCTAAAGGGCCACAAGTCTGTCTGTGGGAAGGAGGAACATCATGGACACAGGAAGGGAGAGAAACAGACTATCACACCAGGGAGCCCACATGGGGAAGATAAATCCCCATTACATTTGGCTTTGAAAACCAGAGGGGCTGAATTTTGTGAGTTCTTACAACCAATGGGACTTTTAAAAATCAGCAGATAGCTCTGGGAGAGCCAGGAGGGCCAGAGGAAACTGAGTCGTGGCCCTTAGAGAGACAGCACAACAAACAATCCCTCTGAGGTACAGCACAGAAACAGCAGTTTGAAAACGCATGGGGCATACAGGAGAGAGGGGTGTTTTCTAATCTCAGAGCACATCCTAGAGGGACAGAGATCCCTGGGAGACTCCTCCAGGAACAAAGGAGCAGGCAGGGGCCATTTCCCTCCCCTATCCCCCAGCATAAATACGTGGGCACCTATGGGAACCAGCACAGTGCTTATACTCCTACCTAATTGATAACAAAGCAACCAGGTCTCCATCTCTCTTTCCTCTGCCCCATGTTTTGGTAGATCTGCCCCTTCCAGGGACAGTTCTGCCTCAGTCTTGGTGCTGCAGTTTCCCTCTCCCATAAGATGGGTGCAAATCTTGGCAACACTGTATCCACCCACCCAAATCTTACTAAGACTGTGTGCCCTGCCCCTGCATGCTGTGTGGATCTGCTTCCTCTAATATGCTCTTGGCCAAAGCCCATCCAAACCAAGGCCATAAGCCTGGCAGTGTGCAAACTGCCCCAACAGGGGCCACCATCACTCCAAAGTGACTCCTGCCCTGGGTAGAGGGAAAGATAACTACATCAGTCAGACTGAGGCCCCAGCAGTAGGCTGGGAGCAGACAGCTGGTTTGATTGTAGGCTCCACCCACCAGTGAAAATTTCTCAGGGAAAGTATCTTGCAGTTTAGCACTAACTCCATTTCTGGCAAATGCCTGGTCTGAGTCAACTCAAGCCCCAGGTGTCCCCAGACTGGCCCACTAACACCAGAGGGACCAAACACTGCCCACAATAGGCAATGCAGATGACTCAGCCACAATAGCAGAATAAATGCAATATACAGAGAGATACCCCTGAAGTGTCAGGTTCTGAAGAACAGGGGACATTGCACTGCAGGGCACTCTAGGACCTTTTCTTCACAAGGTCAATACTTTCAAGAATAGGAGATGTAGCTGACTTTCCTAACACATGGAAACAGACACAGAGAGTCATACAAAATGAGGAGAGAGTGGACTATGTCCCAAATGAAAGAACGGGACAGAATCACAGCAAGAGACCTAAGCGAAACAGAGATAAGCAATATTCCTGATAGAGAATTTAAAGTAGTATCATGATACTCACTGGACTTCAGAAAGCATGGAGGACATCAGCAAGACCTTTAACAAAGAGATAAAAAAGAACAAATCAGAGATGAAGAATATGATAAATGAAATTAAACATACACCAGATGGAATAAATAGTAGATTAGAGGACGCTGAAGAACCAATCAATGACCTGGAGGACAGAGTAATGGAAGGTAATCAAGCTAAGCAGATAAGAGGAAAAAAATATGCAAAGTAAGAATAGACTTAGGGAACTGAGCAATTCCATCAATTGTAATAACATTCACATTATAGGGATCTCGAAGCAGAAGAGACAGAAAAGGGGACAGACTCTTTATTTAAAGAAATAATAGCTGGAAACTTCTTAAATCTGGGGAAGGAAACAGAAATCCAGATCCAAGAGGCACAGAGATTTTCCCAAAAAAAGTCAATCCAAAGAGGTCCACACCAACACAAAGAGTAATTAAAATGGCACAAAGTAGTGATAAAGAAAGAATTTTAAAAGTGGTAAGAGAAAAGAAAACAGTTACATATAAGGGATTTCATAAGGCTATCAGCAGATTTTTCAGTAGAAACTTTGAAAGTCAAAAGGGGGTGGTATGATATATTGAAAGTGCTGAAAGGAAAAATCTACAACCAAGAGTACTCTATCTAGCAGGGTATCATCCAGGATAGAAGGAGAAACAAAGAGTTTCTCAGACAAAAGTGAATTCATGAATGCTAAACCAGCCCTACAAGATATTAAAGGGGACTCCTTGAGGGGAAAGGAAAGATCATAAGAGTAACAAAAGTAGGAAGCACAAAAGCAGTGAAAAGTACCTCTGTAAAAATCAGTCAAGGGGCTCATAAAATAATAGGATGTAAGTATGACAGCATAAACCTAAAACATAGATGTGGAGGGGAGAGGAATAAAGAATTGGTTCAAACTTAAGCAACTATCAACTTATATAGACTTTTTTGTTTTTTATTTTTATTTTATTTTTTTAATATAGACTTCAATATGCAGAAAATGTTATATACAAACCTACTAGTAACCAAAAATGAAAAACCAGTAAAAGACATGCAAAAAATAAAGAGAAAGGAATCTAAGAGTCTCATTTAAGAAAGTCACCTTTGGGGCACCTGAGTGGCTCAGTCAGTTAAGCATTTGACTTTAGGTCAAGTCATGATCCAGGGTCCTGTGATCAAATCCCATGTTGGGCTCTCTGCTCAGCAGGGCAGTCTGCTTTCTTTTTCCCTCTGCCCCTCCCTCCTCTCGTGCTCTCTCTTTGTCTCAAATAAATCAATAAAAAAATTTTTTTACGTCACTTTATCACAAGAGAGCAAGGGATGAAAGGAACAGGAAAGAACTACAAAAACAACCATAAGACAAGCAACAAAATGTCAATAAATACATACTTCTCAATAATTACTTTGAATGTAGATGGACTAAACTCTTCGATCAAAAGACATAGGGTGACAGAATGTATAAAAAAACAAGACCCACCTAAAGGCTGCCAACAAAAGATTCACTTCAGATCTAAAGACACATGCAGATTGAAAGTGAGAATGGAGAAACATTTATCATGCAAATGGGTATGAAAAGAAAGCTGAGGTAGCAATACCTCTATCAGAAAAAAAGACTTTAAAACAAAGATTGTAACAAGGGACAAAGAAGGGCACTATATAATCATTAAGGGGACACTCCAACAAGAAGCTATAACAATTATAAGAATTTATGCAACCAACATGGGAGCACCCAAGTACATAAAGCAGCTAATAACAAACACAAAGGAAGTAATCGATAGTAATACAATAACAGTAGGGGATTTTAACACCCCACTTACAACAATGGACAGATTATCTAAGAAGAAAGCCAACAAGGAAACAGTAGCTTTGAATGACATTTTGGATGAGATGGATTAACAGGTATATTCGGAACATTCCATCCTAAAACAGCAGAATACATAGTCTTTTCAAGTGCACATAGAACATTCTCCAGAACCAATCACCTGTTAATCCACAAAACAAGTCTCAACAAGTTCAAAAAGTTCAAAGTCAGACCATGCATTTTTTTCTGACCGCAACACTATGAAACTGCAAATCAACCACAAGAAAAAAGTCTAGAAAGAACACAAATACATAGAAGTTAAATAACAGACTACTAAATAATGAATGGGTCAAGCATGAAATCGAAAGGGAAATTTAAAAAATACATAGAGATGAATGATAATGAGAACACACAACAGTCCAAAATCCTTGGGATGCAGAAAAAAAAATTTTTTTTAAAAAAGATTTTATTTATTTGAGAGAGAGAGGGAGGGAGAGAGCATAAGCAGGAAGGAGGGGCAGAGGGAGAGGGAAAAGAGACTCCCCACTGAGCAAGAAGCCTGATGCAGGACCCGATCCCAGGACTCTGGGATCATGACCTGAGCCAAAGGCAGACTCCTAACTGACTCAGCCACCCAGGTGCTTCCAAAAGTGGTTTTAAGAGGGAAATTTATAGCAATGCAGGCCTACCTAAAAATCAAAAAACAAACAAACAAAACACTTAAATGAACAACCTAACTTTACACCTAAAGGAACTAAAAAATGAACAACAAAAACCAGTAGAAGAAAGGAAATAATATATAATAAATAATAAAGATTAGAGCAGAAATAAATGAAATAGAAACTAAAAAAAAACAATAGAACAGATCAATGAAACTAGGAGCTGGTTCTTTGAAAAGATCAATAAAAATGATAAACCTTTAGCTGAACTCACAAAAAACAAGAGAGGACTCACATAAAATCAGAAATGAAATAGCAGAAATAATAAATGACACTTTCTTGAAAAGTTAAAAACAGAATTACTATATGATCCAGTAGTCGCACTATTGGCTGTTTAACCAAAGAATACCAGAATACTGATTCAAAAGGATACACGCACCTCTATGTTTATTGCCGTGTTATTTACAATAGTCAAATTATGGAAGCAACCCAAGTGTCCATCAACAGATGAACGGATAAAGAAGAGGTGGTATATACATAGAATGGAATCTTATTCAGCCATAAAAAGAGTGAAATCTTGCCATTTGCAACAACACGTATGCATCTAGAGAGTATAATGCTAAGTAAAATAAGCCAGAGAATGACAAATAACATATGATTTCATTCGTAAGTGGAATTTAAGAAATAAAACAAATGAGCAAAGGGAAAAAAAAGAGACAAACCAAAAATCAGACTCTTAACTATAGAGAACCAACTAATAGCAGAGGGGAGGGGAGTAGGGATTGGGTGAAATAGGTGAAGAAGATTAAGAGTACCCTTGTCTTGATGAGCACTGAGTAATATATGGAATTGTTCAATCACTATATTGTACACTAATATCATACTGTATGTTTACTCCACTGGAATTAAAATGATAAAAATAGCAAAAATAAACATATCAGTCAAGAAAAACAAGGAAATTCTAAAAGGTTTGTTCAATTTGCATTGACACTACATAATAGGGAACATATTTAAAATGTTAAAAGCTCTCCACTGACAAAAGAACCCAGGAAGTCCCTCTAAGAGAAACATAATTGAAATAATCTTGCTTTCTACAATCTTGCTTACATTTGTGCCATGCATTTTCTATGTCTCTTGTGTTCTAAGGAAACTTAAGCCAGCTGAGAGAGACATATAAAGAAGTGAAGCCAGCAGAGCCTTCCAAGATGGGGAAGACAAAAGAAAGCTGATGAAATGTATTTTCTAAGATCTGACTGTTGAGCAACTGTGGGGTTTCTCAATGCCCTCTTACTGTGTACTGAATATCCAGATTCATGCTCTAGTCTGGTGATTCAGGGTGCAGGAGTTACTTTTACTTTCAATTTCAGTTTTAACACATTAGAAGGTAGAAATTTATAACTTGCTCAGTTTTTTCCAGCTTTTATAAAGGAAGGAATAGAAGGTGGAAGGAACAAGTGAGCAACCAGTGAGCTGCTGAGAGCTAACTGTTCTTGGACCCCTGGTGCTGCAGAGAAGGCAAGTACATCTTCTTTTATTGGCAACACTGTCTTGAGCTCAAGATTTGATTTCTGATTTCAAGTGACAGTGAGGAATGGGCAGGAAGGGCAGGTTGCCTTTTGTCTGGCCCACCAGAGTCTGTGGCTGGCTTTAGTTTTGGGGAAGCTCAGCTTCTTCATTTGAAATGGGAGCTGCTGCAAAGTGATAGCCAAGCACACCAGGTCTCCCTGGGTGTGCTGTTTCTGGAACAATGTCAGCTCAGGGCAGCAGCAACTGGAGTGCAAAGAATTTCATGGGAGCCTCCCTGATTGACTCTTAGCAGGCTCTGTGACAGGCACTTAGAATTCACAGAATGAGACTGTGCCCCTCAAGGAGCTGATAGGCAATGATAATCTAAAGAGATAGTTTCTTTCTAGTATTTCTACTAGTCATACTTAAGAAAGCTTCAGATTGAGAGTTACAGAACTCTCCATGCAGGAATAAATTTAGTTCCCACACCGCTGATCTTTATTAGTTAAAAATATCTATTTTTGTCAAGTCCGTCTGTTTCTTTTTCCCTGCCCCTCTCTGGTGTTTGTTGGTTTATTTTTCATAGGAACATCAGAGTCATCTGTACCATTTGTTAAACGTATAGAATCTGGGTTTAACAATTTCACCGGGTGATTCTTAATGTAGTTTAAATTTTGAAAACCAGTCCTGAATAGGATTGAATGGCTGCACTTTGTAAATTTGAAGTTAAAAGCTCTGTGGCTCATTCACAGCTAAGAAACCACCAGCTGTTTTCATAAAGTTGTTCAGTTGTTCCTGTTATGTCTCCTTCAGCTTCCTTTAATCTTACCTACAAAGAAGGGATTTACAGTTCCAGTCACTATAAGGTAGCTGTTTGAGGCTTCTTTTGCTTTGTTTTGTTGTTTGTTTTTATTGAAGTTCAATTTGCCAACATATAGTATAACACCCAGTGCTCAGAGGCTTCTGTTTTACCCTGGTGCTCTTTGCTCCCCACATTGAAGAATCAGACAAAAGGTGGTGGGACAGGAGCAGTGTATTTGAACTTGCTTACCATTCTGACCTGACAAAAAATTTACTTGTAGACCTTGTTTTTTAGCAATCTACAGTTTGCAGTGTTGAAATGCATAGCCCAGGGGCACCTGGGTGGCTCGGTGGTTGAGCATCTGCCTTTGGCTCAGGTTGTGATCCCAGGGTCCTGGGATTGAGTCCCACATCCAGCTCCCTGCAGGGAGCCTGCTTCTCCTTCTGCCTCTGTCTCTGCCTCTTTCTGTGTGTCTCTCATGAATAAATAAATAAAATCTTAAAGATGAAAAAAAAAGAAATCCACAGCCCAATGGACCAAATTGCTCAATGCAATTATTGCAGATTAGTGTCCGTTTATTCAACAAACATACACTGAAATCCTATTTTGTGTTGCATGCTATGCTAAGGTAAAAGCTTACAGCATCTAATTTAATTATTGAAATATCCTCCACGTTGGACCTTTAATTTTATTCACATTACCTGTATAATTATCTTTAAAAACTTAGGTTTAGCTAGGTGAGGCTCCTTGTTTAAGGCACCAAAAAGCAATAAATGATAGGGCTGATGTTAGATGCATTTTGAACATGTGACATAAAATTTGGAACTGAGTATTTGAGACATTTGAACATAAGAGCATGTTTACATATTCTGATTATGAAAAATACATATAGACATTGTCAATGGAGGAAAGAAGGTAAAACTGAAAAAGAACAGAGGCCTTTATTTGGGGTCTCAGAATTGTAATTTGGGAGCACAGATTCCGAAGTGGCTAGTGTCCTGCTCGTTGTGGGAAACGCACAAGGTGTTGTTGTTGTTGTTGTTGTTTAAAAATTTATCCATTCATTTATTAGAGAGAGAGAGAGGCAGAGACACAGGCAGAGGGAGAAGCAGGCTCCATGCAGGGAGCCCGACTCGGGACTCAATCCCAAGGTTTCCAGGACCACACCCCAGGCGGAAGGCTTAGCTAAACCACTAAGCCACCAGGGCTGCCCTAGCACAAGGTTTTAATGAGAAAGAAGGAAAGGATAAGTACACGATTTAGATAAAGAAGAGGAGAAAAAACCCACTAATTTGGTGCTGACTAGTTGAGCCACTTCTGATTACCATCTTACTGATGATGTTATTGGTCCTATCAAATAAAATTGCCTCTGGTGTGCATTTAGTCTTCGTATGATCCAAATGCCAGTTGCTCTGTTGAAATTTTATGAGTAATTGCTTGAAAACTATTACCACTCTGGTCTAGTTAAGGAATTCTTTATTTGGAAAAGAAAATGGAACTTCAAAATGGAGTCTCTTTTGTCTAGAAATTTTATACAATCCCACAATATTACAGAAAACCATTTAAATTTAATGCAATAAAAAATATGCCAGGAGACCAAAACTGTATCTTTAATATTTAATTTTGTATAAGAGAATCCCATATACCATTCACCTAGATTTATCTACTGGTGATATTTTGCTAGGTTTGCTTTATCTCTCTAAATATATGTGTATGTCTCCTTATATAATATAAAATGATATTTGCATATTTATTTTTGTTCTCATCCATAAGAGTAATTTGCAGAAAACCTGACCCACCTCAGCTAAGTACTTCAGCCTATATCTCTTAAGATTCAGAGACATTTTCCTGCGTTCGCTGGTTGAAAGAGAGGCTACATTCTTTAGATTGATCTCATTCCACTTACCACTCCTATTCCCAACACTTGTCAATCTGCAGACAAAAGATGAGTGCATGGGTCACACTAAAGCACTAGAGAACACATTTTGATATGTGATCATGACAAGAAAGCTGCCATAGGTTAACCTACTGATAAAGGAACTGACAGGATAATCAATGTCTTTGAGGAAGAATATTCTGTCCTATATGTGGTTGCAGTGGCATGAAACAGAAAGATAGATTGCCCAGTTGTTGTTTTTTAAAAACTTAAAAATTGTGATAAAAATTTTTTAACATAAAATTTACAATGTTAACCATTTAAAAAATATTCTATTTATTTGAGAGAGAGAGACAGAGAGAGAGAGAGAAAGAGAGAGAGCGCAGAGGGAAAAGGAGAAGCAGACTCCCCACCGAGCAGAAAGCCTGATGTGGGGTTCCATTTCAGGACCCTGAGATCATGTCCTGAGCTGAAGGCAGACACTTAATCAACGGAGCCACCCAGGTGCCCCCCATTTTAACCATTTTTAAGAGTACAGTTCAGTGACACTAAATACATTCACACTGTTGTGCAACTATTACCACTATCCATCTCCAGATATTTTTTTATCATCCCAAAGGGGAACTCAGTACCCTTCAAACAATAACTCCTCATCCCCCCCCAACTTCAGCCCATGGTAAACACTATTCTACTTTGTATCTCTATGCATTTGACTATTTTAGGTACCTTTTATAAGTGAAATCATACAGTACTTGTCTTCCATGTCTGGCTTATTTCACTTAGAATAATGCCTTCAAGGTTCATCACTGTTGTAACATGTATCAGAATTTCATTCTTCCTACAGCTGAAAAATATTCCATTGTATGTTTATGACACATTTTGTTTATTCATCCATCCCCCGATGGGCATTTTCACCTTTTGGCTACTGTGAATACTGCTGCTATGAACACTGATGTACAGATATCTGTTTGGGTTCCTGCTTTTAATACTTTTGATATTCCCTGATATGGAATTGCTGGATAAAATGGTCATTCCATGTTCAAATTTTGGGGGAACACACCATAGTGTTTTCCGCAGTGGTGGACTATTTTACATTCCTACCAGCAATGCACAAGGGTTCCGATTTCTCTACATCCTGGCCAGCACTCGTTGTTTGCTGTCTGTTTTTGTTTTCATTTTTTAAAATATAATAGCCATCCTAGAGGGTATAAAGTTGTACTCACTGTGGCTTTGATTTACATTCCCATAATTATTGGTGATGCTGAGCATCTTTTCATGTATCTATTGGCTATCTTTTTTGGAGAAATGGTTGTTTGTGTCCTTTGTCTGATTTTTGAACTGCATTGTTTTTATTATTGAGTTGTAAAAGTTCTTACAGATTCTAATATATATATTCATCCCTTATCAGATATGTGATATGCAATTTCTTCTCTCACTCTGTGTGTTGCCTTGTTACTCGGTTGAGTAACAAAAAATATTAATTATGAAGTCCTATTTGCCATTTTTTTTTCATATTTTGATCATGCCTTTGGTGTCAGATCCAAAGAAATCACTGTCACGTTCAGTGTTGTGAGGTTTTCTCCTGTGTTTTCTAACAAGAGTGTTTATAGTTTTTCTCTTATGTTTAAGTCTTTGATATTTTGAGTTAAATTTTATATATGGTATTTAAGTAATGGTCCAATTTCATCCTTTTGTATGTGAATATCAAATTTCCCCAGCACCATTTTCTGTAAAGACTATGCTTTCCTCATTAAATGATCTTGATGTGCTTGTCAGGAATCATTTGACCATATATGGGAGGGTTTATTTCTGGTCTCTGTTCTATTCTACTGGTCTATACATATCTTTATGCCAGTACCATGCTGTGACTGAACTAATTTTCTTTACATATCATTTTCCTGATGTACTTTATTGAGTTCTTTGTGTTTTCCTCTAGCTTTTTTAGTACACTTAAGAAAATTACTTTAGTCTTTGCTTAGAACATGCAACGCTTGTGTTTCTTCAGTTATGTTTTCTGCCACATTTGTTTACTTCCTTTGAATGGGCCATATTTTCCTGTTCCTCTGTATGCTTTGTGTTTTTTGTTGTTTCTGCTGAAAATAGGTCATATATAGAAACAGCCACCTTTTCCATTTTTTTGGAAATACTGGTTCTATGCCAAGGATGTCTTTTGCTAATTAGTTGGGTCTTAGTCTTGATCCTTAGGATTAAGCTAAGGAGAAATCTTAAAGTTGTTTCAGATCTTTTCTGAGCATGCATTTTCCCTGAGCTTGTACATGGCTTTTTCAGTTTTCCCATATACATGTTGCTTTTAAATGTCTTAATTTCCCTCAGAATCTCTCTTTGGAGACTTCAATGGTCTCTTGTTTGTCCCCACCTTGAAAAGGGAAAAAATTCTGTTTCTCCTCTCAACACCCTGTTCTCAACACTTTACTTCTGGTCACCTCAGGTATGGGCAATTTGTCACAGTAAGCAATCCTGACAGGAACAGTCTGAAGTTAGTGTGTGCCCCACAGGTTAAGGGCTCGGTCCCACAAGACTGGCACCACTTCACGTCCAGAGTGCCACCCATACTTCTGACTTGCTATGTTTGTCATCTCTATCCCAGTCAGTAATTTGCTAGAATCACTTACAGAACCCAGGAAAAATACTCTAGATTACTCACTGGATTGCAAAAACTCACTAGATTACTGGTTTATAGAAAGAAAGAAAGAAAGAAAGAAAGAAAGAAAGAAAGAAAGAAAGAAAGAAAGAAAGAAAAGAAGGAAAAGAAAGAAAGAAAGAAAGAAAGAAGAAAGAAAGAAAAGAAAGAAAAGGAAAAGAAAGAAAGAAAGAAAAGAAAGAAGAAAGAAAGAAAGAAAGAAAGAAAGAAAGAAAGAAAGAAAGAAAGAAAGAAAGAAAGAAAGAAAAAAGATAGACCCCGAATAGTAAGATAAAAGAGTTGTGTAGGGCTAAGTATCAAGTATCTAAGGTCTGAGTCACAGGGCTTGGTATATTATAGGTTCAGTGCGTAGTAAAATTCCTTGAATTTTATTATCACTATTGAAGCAAAACCTGGAGAATAATAATAAAGTATCAAGAAAAGCATGTGGTGGGATACCTGGGTGGCTCAGTGGCTGAGGGTCTGCCTTTGGCTCAGGGCATGATCCTGGGGTCCGGGATCGAGTCCCACATCAGGCTCCTTGTGGGGAGCCTACTTCTCCCTCTGCCTATGTCTTTGCCTCTCTCTGTGGGTCTCTCATGAATAAATAAAATCTTTTAAAAAGAAAAGAAAAGCAGGTAGAGCTTCCATACTCTTCCTGGGCACACCACCCTCTGAGCACCTGCACATGTTTGTCAACCTGGAAGCTCTTTAAACTCCCTCAGTTAAGGTTCTTAATGGAGTTTTCATTAAAAAGGCATTATTGAATAAATCATTGGGCATTCAGCCCTTCTCCCCTTCCCAGAGGTTGGGAGATGAGGTTGAAAGTTCCAACTCTCTAATCACAGGGTTGGTTCCCTTGGCAATCAGCCTTCATTCTGTGGTTATCCAGGGTATCTTATAATCACCTCAGTCACATAAACATAAGTGTGGTTGAAAGGTGCTTGTTATGTATCACAAAAGACACTTCTTTCACCGTCTTCACTCTGGAACTATTTTGGGAACCAAGGACAAAAGAACAAATAGTATAACAGAAGATACTTCCATTACTTTCATCACTTGGAAGCTGTGTGTCAGGAGCAGGGACAAAGACCAAATACATGCTTCTTATTATAAATCACGATATGACGTGCTCATACTATTTTGCCAGAGGGGTCTGCAGGTCAGACTCCCTGCAGCTTTCCCTGGCAATGCTCATTGCTTCTCCCTGTTCAAGATCCAAATTAGATGAAACAAAGACCAGTCCTTCAGGCAGCTCAGAACACAGAACATTATGAACACCAACTGCTCTGCTCCATTCAGTCTAAAGGAGGGAAGTGGGAACTGAACTATTGCCTAAGATGGCCTGGGTTTTTTCTTGTTGTTGTTGTTGCTTCTTGCTTTTTGTTTTTATTTATTTGAGAGAGAGAGAGAGAGAGAGAGAACCAGCAGGGGGTGAGTGGTGGGGGCGGTGAGAGGGAGAAGCAGACTCCCCACTGAGCAGGGAGCCTGATGCAGGGCTCGATCCTAGAACCCTGTAATCATGACCTGAGTTGAAGGCAAGACACTTAACTGACTGAGCCACCCAGGTGCCCCTAAGATAGTCTGTTTTGTCTTCACTGGTAATCTTAATACATTCCCAGCCCCTGCCCCTGCCCCTGTCTGAGATCCATGTGAGATGAGACAGAGACCTGAAGAGGTATCCCTCAGACGCTGTGAACAGGGTCTGCTCTGTTCCCTCTGGGTCAAGAGAGAAAACTGGGAACTAGGTTGCCACCTCCAACAGACCAAAACTATACCACACTGGGAAATATGTGGAAAGGACAAGCAAAAATACCATAGAATTTTCTACCATTTTTAATATGGCTTTTTCTTGATTGTGTGTTTGCTAGGTTGCTTTAGACATTTGACTGTTTTTACAGAACTACTGTGAGATTATTCTAGCCAATATTTTGGTTATTTTTGAAATCTCTGAAGAAATAAGAGCTTAGAGCTTCCTAGCTTGCCATTTTGCTCAGCTGTCTAGGTTTAATCCTGACTCCATGTCTTACTCAGATTTTGTGAGACTCATTTATCTTATTTGCAATGTGGGTACAATAATTTCTAACTTGTAGGTTCTCATTAAGTGTGAGGCTGGGTATGTAAAGCATGTGTCACAGGGCTTGGTATGTTGTAGGCCCTCCGTGTGTAGTAACAATTGCTTGAATTTTATTATCACTATTGAAGCAAAACTTGGGAGAATAATAATAACCTATGTTTCATCACTAATATCATCAGAGATTTAGGGAAATAACAGAGGAAGCCCTCTGCAGTCTGCTAATTCTAGGTTACACTTTGTCCCATAGAAAGCACAGAAGTTTCTCATAGTCCTAATTTTTTAAAAAATAAATTCATTTTTTATTGGTGTTCAATTTGTCAACATACAGAATAACACCCAGTGCTCATCCTGTCAAGTGCCCACCTCAGTGCCCGCCACCCAGTCACCCCCACCCCTTGCCCACCTCCCCTTCTACCACCCCTAGTTCGTTTCCCAGAGTTAGGAGTCTTTCATGTTCTGTCTCCCTTTCTGATATTTTCCACTTATTTTTTCTCCTTTCCCTTTATTCCCTTTCACTATTTTTTATATTCCCCAAATGAATGAGACCATATAATGTTTGTCCTTCTCCAATTACCTAGTCCTAAATTGATGGATGCTTTGGATAACTCTAAGTCAGAGAATGACTTTGTAATCTTATTTCTACAAGGAGCTTTCCTAGGTTGGCAGGTTGTCATGGCATCTGGACCCAATATGACGGCCCCCATTTGTCTGGTGGAAAACTACAATATGCAGCTGTCAGTGAACCCAACAGCTATACAGATTCTTGAAAAGATTTCTCAACCAGTAGTGGTGGTGGCTATTGTAGGACTGTATCGTACAGGCAAATCCTATTTGATGAATCGTCTTGGAGGACAGAACCGAGGTAAGTGTTGTATTCAGTCTGGGGCCAACCAGTTACCACTAGCTTTATCTCAGATCTTTATTTTTCTTCCCTGGTCACATGAAAGGAGAACCAAACACCTCTCAAAAAAAAATTAACCTTCCAATTCTAATTCTCAGTACTAAACTACTCTTATTTTAATATGTTATCATACTATTTTACTATTGTTAAGGAAAATCTCTCCTACTAATTCTCAGGATCCTACCTTCTTTAACCTGATCAAGTACTGGGCTCTTATAAATGTATCTCCCTCCTCTCTCAAAACACATTTGCTTTTTTATGGGATATCCTCATCAACATATAAAGATTTTTGAAAGTCTACTGAGGAGGGATAGAAGCAGAAAAATATTCACCTTCAGCCCAGAATATTCACCTAACATAGCCTTCATAGTTTCTTTTCTTTTTTTTTTTTTTAGCCTTCATAGTTTCTATAAAGATCAAATATGTGCTGGCTGCTATATTCTTAAAGGGTCTCCTCACTGCCTGTGTATTTCACCAATAGTTAATATCGAGCTGAATGGGAAGCACCAGAGAAATCTTGTGAAAGTAGTTTTATGAGTAGAAATTTAAAGAAACATTTATGACCTAATATTCCCTGCATGTCCCCTCCCCTTTGAGCCTTAAGCATATAACCACCAGCTTCATACAGCAAAAGTGCTGCTGTCAATGGGTTTTGTCCCTGTGCTACTTTAATAAACTTACTAAGTTGCATTGTGAAATATCTCAAGAATTCTTCCTTGACAGTTGTGCTAAAGCACCTCAGAACATCTATCATCTTAAAAATCTTTCCTGAACTTCACATACCATTGTAGCTAAAAAGTCTCCTTTCTTATTATTTTTTTTTATTGCTTTGACAAAAAATGTGATCTCAAAAAAAAAAAAATTGTGATCTCAATTTCCTTTTTCCACGTTTTCTTTTCCCATGTCTCTCTTTACCCCATTGTTCTCCGGCTTTGTGCCTCACCATTCTTTCAAAATGTCATGGTTTTCAATAATCTCCATATTTTTTCTGATTCATGAATGTCTCTTTGCCTTTATCTTGAACACTTACCTGGCATAATTGATTTCCTCCTTAAAACAGATGACACAGAAAGTAGGACACATTTGAGGAAATTGAGAAAGAACCATCTTGTATGCTGGGGTACTTACATTCCAGAAAGTTTGACTTTGTAACCCTTTGGCTGCTTTGATGCTCTCCTGTCACTATATGTTGCCTTCATCCCTCCCCTTGCAGGTTTCCCTCTGGGATCTACAGTGCAGTCTAAAACCAAGGGCATCTGGATGTGGTGTGTGCCTCACCCCACCAAGCCAAACCACACCCTGGTCCTTCTGGATACTGAGGGCCTGGGTGATGTGGAAAAGGTAAGTTAAACAGTCACAGATAAGTTCTCTTTATTCTGGATTTGTTCCTTACATCTTCATGATATTTTGTAATTTAACTGCTGTGATCTATTTGCAAAATCTAGAAATTCAGCTATAGTAATGAAGCCTGCTGGTTTGTTTGACTCTCACTTTTAGATAAGAGATGGTATATTAGATAAAATATTTTATTTCTTGATGGTGAGTGAATTATTTTATTAATTTTTAAAAAAATTATTTATTTATTTGAGAAAGAGAGAGTACAAGACCACAAGTGGGGGGAGGGGCAGAGGAAGAGGGAGAGAGAGAATCTCAAGTAGACTCACTTCTGAGTGCAGAGCATAATGCAGGGCTTGTTCTCATGACCTTGAGATCACAATCTGAGCCCAAACCAAGAGTTAGACACTCAAATGACTGCTCCACCCAGGCACCTGCAAACATGGGCTTTTATAGAACGAGCACATTCAGAGGTATCTCAAAGCCTTCCAGAATGCCCTTTGGATAGTTGATGAACTTCACCAAAGGAAATGTAAACCCAACTCTTAACTCCAAAGCTCAAATACACAGTTCATCTGGAAGATAAATCAGAAGTATTTCCTCTCCTGGGATGGAGTTGATGTTTCTCCTCTTTCCTACCAACACACCCTTATTCTGAATAGTATGCAGTGCAAACTACAGTGTGCTGCCCAGATCACCTTATACACTTGAAGGACAAATTTTCCCACCTAGTGGGAGTGCTGATGGAAGACAGCCCTCAAGTGCCACTTCTTTTAATTGGTTCTTTTAATTAGAAAGGCTTCCAGAGCAGCCTTTCAGTGATTTATCAGCACCCTTGTCCCAACTCAGGCTAAGTCAAGAGAACCATCCCAGCCACAGAGCTCCCATGGACCTAACAGAAGTTAGTGTTTGCACTGCAGTGCAACTTCTTCCTATTTCCCAACTTGCTTTTTTCCCATAGTTTCTTAAATCTGACTGCATCTGTGTGGTCTTCTCAACTGGACTGAAGATACTCTGAGGGCAGGACCTTTACTGAAATCACAATCACGAAAAATGTCTTTGTAATTGTCAAAGCTGAAATCTATCTATGTCTGTCTTTAAACTTATTTCTTTGCATGGCAAGTATATTCACTGAAATAATAAATGAAAGGCTGAGAGAAGTGTCTGAATGAATTTCTAAATGCCTAAAATTCTTGCTCTAATGTGCTTTCTAGGGTGACCTTAAGAATGACTCATGGATCTTTGCCCTGGCTGTGCTTCTGTGCAGCACCTTTGTCTACAACAGCTTGGGTACCATCAACCACCAGGCACTGGAGCAGCTTCAGTATCCTCCCAGGGACCAAATCACCATGTTTCATTGAATTTATGGGAATAGATGTCAAGTTAGTTTCCCCTTCCCTGTCACTTAGCTGCCTTTGGTGGAGGAGAGGAGACCCAGGGCAAAAGAAAGTGTTCATAATAATTTTTTGTTAGAGAAATGTGGGGATTGTGGGTAGGAGCTTCGTTTTCCTTAACTGAGCCCTAGTTATGTGACAGAGCTCACAGAACTAATCAGGGCAAAGTCCTCCCCCAAAAGGGATGAAATTGAAGACTCTGCAGAATTTGTGAGTTTCTTTCCAGACTTTATCTGGGCTGTACGGGATTTCACACTGGAGCTGAGGTTAAATGATCATCCTATCACAGAAGATGAGTATCTGGAGAATGCTTTGAAGCTGATTTCAGGTATCAGAGTATGGCCTGGGCAGTGGATGATCCAACAGCGGGTGGAAGCTACTAAACACAGTCCATTATCCTTGGGATTGCATTTATATTCGAGACTAGATTGAAGTCTGTAGAAATGATGACATGAAGGTGGGTTGAAAAGCTCTAGGGACTGGAGTTTAAGTTCACTTAAGAAATGCAGAGCCTAGGGGGTGCCTGGGTGGCTCAGCGGTTGAGCATCTGCCTCCAGCTCAGGGATTGATCCCGGAACTCCGGGATCAAGTCCCACATAGATCAAGTCCCACATCGGGCTCTCCACGGGAGCCTGCTTCTCCCTCTGCCTGTGTCTCTGCCTTCTCTCTATGTCTCTCATGAATAAATAAATAAAATCTTAAAAAAAAATGCAGAGCCTAGGCTAGGGTAAAATTATTCAAAACCAATTTGTTTTTTAAACATAGGCTAATTTAGCTACCGGGTTACAATTGTGTGCTTAAACTTTCCAAAGACCAGACACATGTTCCTTATTTTGGCTTCTGTTTTTCTGTGTTGAAGAAAACACCTGACCAGATACTTGTAAGGCATGAAATTACAAGGAAAATCAATATATTACTATATATATATATACACACAATATATTTTAATAAATTTATTTTGCAAATATATTAATTTTCTCAAAGAAGGATATAATTTCCTTATGCCTGACATAAGGAATATGTCCTTATATATTATGGGTATATATATATATATATATATATATATATATATATATCACATACATGTTATATATATATAACATACAAATGACTGTGTACTTTAAATAAACCTGAATTTATGCTTTTTTAATATTTATGATAATTATCAGAACATTCATTTTATTTTCTATACCATAGTTTTCTCTCAATTCCCCCATATTTATCCTTACTATAATTTTGAAATAATAAATTATTTTAATTTATATTACATTTCTAATGTACATTTCAAATGGTGTATATCTCATTAAACCTTGAGAAAAAGATCAATTCTGATTTATTCATTCTTGCTTTCATTTTTTTTAAAGATTTTTTTTTTTTTAATTTGAAAGAGAGAGAGAACACAAGCAGCAAGAAGGCATAGAGGGAGAAGCAGACTCTCTGCTGAGCAGGGAGCCCGATGCGGGGCTTGATCCCAGGACCCTGGGATCATGACCTGAGCTAAAAGCAGATGCCTAAGTGACTGAGCCAGCCAGGAGCCTGCTTTCATTTTTCTACTTATACATTTAGTGAGAAACTAGCAGAAGATCAGTGCTGTTAAATCAAGGACAGTCCTTTACCTCCAGAGCTGTAGAGTAGTGGTGACATCCTAAAATTACATTTTAGTTACATTTACTTTTCTGAGGTTTTTGCGAAGTAAAATAGCTAACATTGTACAAGTTATTTTTGGCATCATGCAGTTTTCCTTAAGTGACCAGAGTTATATGCTTAGTACTGTTGTTCCTAATATGACTCCATTATCTCTTGACCGTGGCGCTCCTTGGTCCCATAGCTCACTTTCTACATGAGACCAAAAAGTTCCATTTGACCTTTCATTCTTTTAGCCACTCATTTAGCAAACATCTAATGGACAGCTATACCACCATTTTCAGGTCTGGAGTTACTAGCCATAGGATCTTTTACCTGAATCACATGTCTCCCCAAATTTCTCTCCAGAGTGCTACCATTGGCATGAGTTTGCTTCATAAGGAGTATTGAATGTTTATGTTAAAGGTGTTATAAGCATAGAAGACAGGAAAGAATACAAATCTCTGTCATAAAAACCTTTAGCTTCCTTGCTTCAATACTATTCCTACAGTAATCTGTTGTTCTTATCCCTCAGGCAAAAATTCCAGAATCCAAGCATCCAATAAACCGAGAGAGTGCATCAGGCATTTCTTTCCAAAACGGAAGTGTTTTGTCTTTGACCGACCAACAAATGACACAAAACTTCTAGCCAATATTGAGAATATACCTGAAAATGAACTGGATCCCAATTTCCGGACACAATCAAACAATTTTTGTTCTTACATCTTCACCCACGCAAGGATCAAGACTCTCAGAGAGGGACTTATGGTCACTGGGAATCGTGAGTCTCCTTTTCCCATTTTGGTGGGGCCTAATATATGTCAAGTATATTATATAATGTATTTTTCAGCATTTTTGCTTTATTCTATATGGAATTCTATGTATATACACATTCATACTCCACGAAGAGATGTATATATTTTATAATTATCTCACTTTGGGGGGGTTTATAAATCCCCCTCCAAAACCATACAACTTTGTCACTGATATCTGTGGCATCTACTTATCTGAAAAAGATCCTCTACTGATAAAAAAAAAAAATCACTAACTGGGTATACAAACAGAATATACTGCCGTTTTTTCCCCCCCAAGCAAAGTCCTATCTGATAAGTGTTATTTGCAAAACAAATAGATAAAAAAAATAAAAATAAAGAAAACCATTTTGGGAGTTTAGAGCAGTCCAAAAATAAATACTAGCCCATGAATCAGTTAAAATCCACTGGGAGCTTCAAAAATGAGAACAGATATAATCTGATTTATCTTGCTTCATCTGTCTACCTATATAATCTATTTTGCTTTTAATTTTTTTTAATGGGAAATTATCTTTTCCAGATAACCTTTAATATATTAGATAAAGGTACATTTAAAATTTTTTCAGCCATCTGTCCTGGAGAACCATAAAAATTAAGAGTCAATAGGAAAACAAATGTGAAGATAGAGGAGGCAGGGTGGTGTGTGGTGTGTGGTGGGGGGTGGGGTAGAGGAGTGTGGGTAGGGGGACGGGTGTGTATGTGTGTGCATATGACTTCAGAAATGTAGTCTCAGAATCTGGTATCCTATGGATAAATTTGGTATTTGTCCCTTTAATATCCTGGCTCATTTAGGGCTGAGGACTCTGGTGGTGACCTATGTGGATACCATCAATACTGGAGCAGTTCCTTGTTTGGAGAATGCAGTGACAACTCTAGCCCAGCTTGAGAATTCTGAGGCTGTGCAGAAAGCAGCCAGCCACTATAGTGAGCAGATGGCCCAGCGACTGAAGCTCCCCACAGACACGCTCCAGGAGCTGCTGGGTGTGCATGCAGACTGTGAGAGGGAAGCCATTGCAGTGTTCATGGAGCATTCGTTCAAAGATGAAAATCAGACATTCCAGAAGACTCTTGTGGTAATTTGTCTTAGAGTTTGCTCTTTAAGACCCTTCGCTTTAAAGAATGAAGCCTAGAAGTAGCTTTATTGATCCCATGGCTCATCTCTTACTCAAGGATAAAGAAATCTGGATTCTCATGAGAAAAAGAGATTCAAAGGACTACATTTCCATCTTTTTTTCTCCCCCTCCCAAACCTGAGGCACTTTACCTAGAAATCTCTCTGATCTCTGAAGCAAAATCAATATAGATATCCTCTTGATGTTTTAATACTTCTATGAATTCTAAGCCTGCCCAGAACACCCCAAAATCATTTCTGACTATGGATGCTTTTTGGGAACACATTCCCACTGTCAAGTGGGAATCAAAGAAAATAAAATTTTCATTGTCAAGAAAATCAAATTTTCTCTTATCAGACCCTCATTCTAGGCCATTTTTAACTTACATTGCTCTTTGTTGTATCACTGTATCATTGAAGATAAAATCACTGAATGCTACAGTTGCATTCAGTGAACCATAGGTAATACAGCTCCAACATTTCAGGAGAACCAGGGAAGTTAAGAAACTTTCCTGTAGTCTTGCAGAGTATTCAAGGTTATGAGTAAATCAAGTCTTGTGATGCCTGTTTTATTCCATGTCCTTCTCCAACAGAATGCTTTTCTCATGAGGACCACAGTTAGACCAATCCTTCTACCAGATTATTTATTTATGATAGTCACACACACACACACACACACACACACACACACACACAGGCAGAGACACAGGCAGAGGGAGAAGCAGGCTCCATGCACCGGGAGCCCGACGTGGGACTCGATCCCGGGTCTCGAGGATTGCGCCCTGGGCCAAAGGCAGGCGCTAAACCGCTGCGCCACCCAGGGATCCCTACCAGATTCTTTTGAATCTTATTCTTTCTGTTCCTTTCTTGTGGTGATATCCCAATAAATATATTTTTCCCTTGTAGGAACTAATAAAGGATAAGAAGGAGCATTTCTTGCAGCAGAATGAAGAGGCATCAGTTAAATACTGCCAGTCTATCCTCGATCAGATTTCAAAGCCCCTAATGGAAAGTATTTCAGCAGGAACTTTCTCTGCTCCTGGAGGACACAAACTCTACAGGCAAGCAAAGGAAAGTATTGAATGGGACTATTCACAAGTACCCAGGAAAGGAGTGAAGGTGAGTAACAGGGGAGCATGGGGAGCCTACAGAATAGCATCAAAGGGGTCTTCAGATAATCTGAGAGCAATGCACCAGTTGTGGATGATAAGACGCACACACATGGGGATATCATGACAGCTTTAGCTTTTAAGATCCACTATTTGCTATTTACTCCTGAGGAGAGTGAAAATGCCTATTCCCAAAAAGAGTATGGATTTCTGAAATCCACAAGAGACAGAAGAGAAACTACTCATTTCATCCAACAACACAACATTGAATATACCTAGTGCTGACAACTTACAAGTTAAATAAGAAGCCTTGTACTTAAGTATGATCAAAAGTAAGAGATGAAGTCAGATACACAGATAATTATATACAAAGCTATAGCACATATGAACCTGTGAATATGGGCTCCATATGATGCAGTATTATGCAACCATTAAAAGGATGAGATCATGCCATATAAGACAACACAGATGGACCTAAAGGATATTATACTAAGTGAAATAAGTCAGACTGAGAAAGACAAATACCATATCACTTCACTCATAAGTGAAATCTTAAAAAAACACCCACAAGTGAATAAACAAAAAGCAGAATCAAACCTAGATATACAGAGCAAATTGATGGTTGCCAGAGAAGAGGGGCTGGGGGCTGGGCAAAATAAATGAAGGGGAGTGGGAGATACAGGCTTCCAGTTATGGAGTAAGTCATGAGAATGAAAGGCACAGCATGAGGAATACAATCAACAATACTGTGATAGTGATGTAAGGAGACGGTAGCTACACTTGTGAATAGAGCATAAAGTATAAACTTAAAGAATCACTATGTTGTATGCCCCCAACGTAATATAACATTGTGCATCAATATACTCAAATTTAAAAAGTATAATAATAAAGAAATAAATAAAAGAAAATGGGCTACATAGATTATGGTAACAGACATAATAATAATTAAATAATAATGCAACTAATATATATTAGACTGCCATTTCCTATAGGCATGATGTAAAGCTGTTTTCCTAGACTCTTAAGCTTAATCCTTCAAACAACATTAAGAAATGTCTCTATTTATTGTCAACATTATATAGATCTGAACTGAGAGGCACAGATAGGTTAAAATAACTTGCCTAAAGTTAAAGAGAGCAAATAACAGAGAAGAACAATAGCACAAATTAGGGGCAACATTTCCCATGGAGAAGATTGTGGATTTATAGAACTGAACATAGTTCTGACTGGCTAGAACCTTGGGTGGGTAGAAGGAAGCAGCACTGAGGGGAGAGCCTGGAGGGGTAGACAGGAAGCAGGAGATATGGAGACCCTCTAGTCACACTAAAGAGCTTGGATACCTTGTAGGGAGCCACTGTAGAATTTTAAGCATGAAGCAAAACTTACATGGATATACTTGTTTTTGTAGCACTAACCTTCATAGTGGAAATCTAAGTTGTTTGTTCTTTCTTGATTCCTCAGGCAAATGAGGTCCTCCAGGGCTTTCTGCTGTCACAGGCTTCAATAGAGGAATCTATCTGGCAGGCAGATAAAGCCCTCTCTGATGGGGAGAAGGCCATAGCAGGTATGGGGCTAGGTGTGGCTCACAATGGGTTGGATAGGTCCCTCTGTCAGGTGTGAGGGCAAAACCTTCCTGAGACAAGGAGCATCATTGTCTCCTTCTGTGGAACAACTGTACTAAATTGGAAAAACAACAAGAGGAGTTGTGATTGTATGTCAGCCAGACAGGCCTTTCCCATAATATTCTGAAATGTGCTCCCAATGGTGTGAACACAAGGAATTTAGAGATTTTCCACATTCCCTTCCAATTTGGTTTTGTCTCTGAGCTCTGGAGGGTTGGGATCAATTCTCATTTAATTTTCTTCCCTCTGAACTTTTCCTTGGGGCAGCTGAGCGGGCCTGTAAGGAGGCAGCTGAGAGGGAACAAAACCTGCTAAAACAGAAACTACTAGAACAGGAACAGAAGATAGAGGCACAACAGAGGAGTCTCCAGGAAAACATAGCTCAACTGGAAAAGAAGCTGGAGAGGGAGAGAGAAAACATAATAAAAGAACAGAATATGATGTTGGAGCATAAGCTGAAGGTAAGTTTGGCCATGACCTTGGTAGTGCTTGATGGTCCTTCTCCTGATACCTCAGGAAAGGATGGGTGACGGTTACAGTGAGCTCATAGAAGGAAGCACCATTGTACGTGCCTGTAATTTATTAAAACCCTGAATCTTTTGAATAATAATTCTAATTCTCCTCCTCCTTCTTTTTCTTCTTCCTCTTCCCTTCTCCTTCCTCTCCTTTTCCTCTTCCTTTTCTTGCCCCTCCCTGCCCCTTTTCTAAAGAAGCCTTTGAATTCCACTCTATATGTAGACTCTAGAGTGTTCAGGATGAGTATGGCACCTCTAAGCCCTTGGAGAATATAAATACCATTTGAGTTGCTATTTTGGGGATTTTATTTTATTTTTTAAAAAATATTTCATTTATTCATTATAGACATAGAGAAAGAGAGGGGCAGAGACACAGGCAGAGGGAGAAGCAGGCTCCATGCAGGGAGCCCAACGTGGGACTCGATCCCAGGTTTCCAGGTCTCCAGGATCACACCCTGGGCTGAAGGTGGTGCTAAACTGCTGGGCCACCAGGGCTGCCCTTAGTAAGGCTTTAAACTATGCTTCCTTCAGTGTTTAGGTCCAAGCCAAGTGATATGCCTCACTGCAAAATTCTCCTTTCTAGATGGAGTAAGAAAGAACAATTTTAAGAGTAAAACAAAGACAGCTTGACCAAGTTTTTATATATGAAGTACAATTCTTGAAAACAATGATAATTTAAAAAGTTTTATTTCTCACTTTTTCTTTAGGTCCAACGAGATCTGCTCAATGAAGGATTTAGAAAGAAATCTGAAGAGATGAATGAGGAAATAAGGCAGTTGAAATATAGGATTGAAACTACTGAAAATAGTCCCTCATTTTTACAAGTCTTGGAGAGATTTGGTAGTGAGATTGTTTCAATATTTACTTCTCCTGGTAGAATTATTGGTACTATTATAAAAGGTGTGAGCTCACTATTTAAAAAGAATTAACTCTTCTTTTAAAGAAATTTAAAAATGTAGATATATATACTCTGGCCTATTTTTGGCGTGTATGCTTTTCACTTTTATTCAACAAAGTTTTATTTTTTTATTTTTTATTTTTTTTAAAGATTTTATTTATTTATTCATGATAGTCACAGAGAGAGAGAGGCAGAGACACAGGCAGAGGGAGAAGCAGGCTCCATGCACCGGGAGCCCGATGTGGGATTCGATCCCGGGTCTCCAGGATCGTGCCCTGGGCCAAAGGCAGGCGCCAAACCGCTGCACCATCCAGGGATCCTCAACAAAGTTTTAAATATAAAAAGTGTCTACAAAAGGATATCAATGCTTGGCCCACATTAGATAGAATAAATGTATGTACACTTTGATATAGCATGTTGTTAAGGAAACATACATGTGCAAAATTGTAAATATATATAAAATCCACTGAGGTATCACTTTAAATGACAAAAGATTGCTTGATTATATTACTTAAATATCTAGCTATATAAATTGGTAATATAAATTGAACATGTGCCTACACTGGAATACTATGTAGCCAGGAAATAAACTGACAGTGGAGCTCTATTTGTACAAACACAGAAAAATCTTGAGTAAAGAAATAAAGTATAAAGCAGTATGTAAAATGTGTTCACTGTAAATGAATTATTATGTGTGATCATACCTATGTACACTAGGATATCTCTGGAAAATTTGTTAGAAACTAGTATCATTGGTTCCTCCTGAGAACTGAATAGCATCAGGGATGGAAGGAACACAGGCCTTCATCATATACTCTTATCTTTTGACTTTCATAAAGAAATCTTGAATTGCCATTTTATAAATAAATAACAGAAAATATAGAGTATAATACTAATATATAATGATATTCATAAAAGGAATGTGAAATTGGCTATGTGATGATAAAATCACTATTTCTAGAAACGACATCAGCGTGCTAAATTAGGGGTCTAAGACTAAGATCAGAGTACTAGGGATGCATAACATTTACATCTTAATCTTGTTCTCATTTTGGCCTTGTTTGTTTTTTAAAATTTTATTTATTCATGAGAGACACACAGAGAGAGCCAGAGACGTAGGCAGAGGGAGAAGCAGGCTCTGTGCAAGGAGCTTGATGTGGGACTTGATCCCGGGGTCCTGGGATCCAAACCGAGCCAAAGGTAGATGCTCAACCATTGAGCCACCCAGGTGCCCCTGGCTTTGGTTTTTAATATCTTACATTTACTTCAAAATTAAGGTATAAACTTTCATGTTACCCTTTTAAATCTCTGCTAGAGTAGCTTCTACTTCCTATATTTGAATTACACCTTCCTTTCAAGGTGTTAGAAGCAGATTACCAAACATTAAGAATATGCACTGGTGAGAGGGACCCCATCATTTCTTAAAGTGCTGCAGTGGCCTCTTTGCTGTAGGCAAGGGCAGAAGGGACAATGTGCCATTGATAGTATTAGAGATGATAAACCCTGATGCATGGAGGCCAGGTGTTGGCACTTAAACATCAGAAACTAAGTACATAAATAGTAACAAGCATCATGGTTTGTCCTAGCTCAGGTCTATAACAAATTACCAGAGGCAGGGTGGCTTAGACAACAAATGTTTATTTATCACAGTTCTGGAGGCTGTAGGTTGAGTATCAGTAGGCCAACATTGTTGGGTTCTTAGTAAGGGCCCTCTTCCTGCTTTTAGATGGCTCCCTTTATGCTGTGTCCTCACATGATGGAAGAGGAGAGAGTGCTCCCATGACTCTTTGTTTAGAAGGGCACTAATCAGATTTCAGGAGAGCCCCACCCTTATTACCCAATTGCCTCCCAAAAGCTCCACTTCAAATGTTCACACTGGGACATTGGGGCTTAGGATTTCATCAAATGAATTTGGGGAGAACACAAACATTCAATCCATAACATGGTTGGAGTGACAGCCAGGTGGGGATGGTCAGAGAAAATTTTGAAGAAAGTGACTAGAACAGGACATCTACAGAGTCGAAATGTATGGGGAGATAATAATCAAATGGAATCAAGGATGTTTAACAGAAGGCTGAGAGGTAGCAATGTCACTATCCCTAGCCTTGATCTGAACCAATTTCAGACCACAAACCTAACCTGCCCTCCAGTGGAGGGCAGACTTCCAAGGTGAAAAATCAGGCAACTCTAGGATAGGGATGGATGATTGTGGCTTTCCCATTTCTCCTTCTGGAGTATTTCTGGCCATTTGCTTGGTACCTATGTCTGGGGAAATAGAAATGCTTAAACATTTTGAGGACTCTATGGTCAGGATGCAAGTTCGTAGTGATGCCCAGACACCAGAAAGACATCACAGTCTCCCTATGAAAATAGGAGCACATCACATCCAAGTAATAAATGCAGGGGCAACTAACTGGGGTCTAGCATTGGTTTTCAAATAAGAGTAAAGTTCATCTGAGAACAAGATCCCATTGCCTATTTTTCTGTACATCACCTCAAAGTATATTTAGGCACCGAAAGTACTAAATAAGCATCTGCTGGAAAAACAAAACATTGACACCTTGTGATTGTTTTCAACTGCCAGAATTCTACAAGTACTCCAAAGGTCTGAGGTAATAATAATTTGGATTCTAGACACCAGATTAAGGGCTTTGAGATGATATAAGGAAGAACAAAAACTTTCCTGATGATGTCTCCCACTCTGTCACCTTGTGTATTACAATCTCTTTGTCTCTGTGAGGCTATCACCACATCTCCACTAGAGATTTTAAACTGATCCATCAGGCTGTGGCTTCAAATGTTCAGAAGGAAGAATGGCTTTGCCTTTTAAAGAAAGAAACACACAATAACAAATATGTGGCTGATAAATGGTATGGTTTCATGGAAAGGCAAACTATTCTATAGAAATATCTGTTCTCATTGAAAGCTTGAATCAAACAGGTGTTCTAATGCCTCAGAGACAACTTGGGTATAGAGACACTCTAAACTGAAGAACAAAACTAAAGAAAGCTTGCTCTTTTAGATTCCCCATGTAAGTGAAAGCATATAGTACTTGGCTTTCTCTGTATGACTTATCTCACTTAGCATCATATGCTCAAGGTCTATCCATGTTGTGGCAAATGGCAAGATATCCTCTTTTATCATGGCTGAATAATATTCCATTGTGAATATATACCACGTCTTTTTAAAATCTATTCATCCACTGAAGTCATTTAGGTTGTTTCTGTATCTTGGCTATTGTGAATAAGACTGCGATTCATATGGGACTTCATACACCTCTTTGAAATACTGTTCTCGTGTCTTTTCAATAAAAATTAGCCATGTATTGATCACTTAAAAATAAAGAAAAAGGTTTTATTTTATAAAGAAACAGTAGTTAACCATTTATTCACACATGTATTCTAATACTCATTAAAGAATACTTAATTTTAATAATTTGCGGTTTACTAAACGCCTAATCCCTCCCTACTGGCCATTGTTTTGGATTCTGTGAAGAGAGGAAAATAAAGATCTTGTCCTCATGCAGCTTATACTCTACAGGAACCTTGCATAATGTTATTTAGTTACTTAGCAACACATGCTGTGAATGTATACACACACACACATATACATACACACACACATATATATACATATATATTTATTTTTCTGGATAGTGATTAGAATAGAAACCAATATTCTATCTTTAAGTTTAGCTTCAATCCAATTCATATTGCTTGAAAATATAATTGCTTGTTTCTTCAGGAAATATTATTGAGTCCTAAGGACCAAATCCAATAATGTTAAAGCACAGTAAAACCCAGGGTGAACGGTGATTGAAAGAATAAATACAGAGATGAATGGTTGCATGAATAAATACGGATAACATCTGTTTATTGTTTCAAAGGGTAATAAATATCTCTCCTATTATGCTTAGTCAAAAAAAGTAAACACTTAAGTCTGAAAATGTGTTCTTGGAGCTGATAAAATCAAACCACAAACAGGTTCCCAAGTAGCAGGATTACATTAATAGCCTGATGCAAGGTTCCTGATAACTGCGTTACAGAAGCCAAGCATAATATGTTTCCAAAGCAGGGCTTGGGTTTTGTAGCTCTAGATCCAGAATCCCAGAGTGACCCTCGTGCATAAGTTTTCTGACCTTAAACACTCAAAGTGGCTTTCCATCTTAGATTTGAGTGATTATTAGAAGTGAATACACTTGTTAAAAATGAGCTCATGAAGGGCGCTTGGGTGGCTCAGTTGGTTAGACTTTGGCTCAGGTCATGATCCCAGGGTCCTGTGATCCAGTCCCGCATTGGGCTCCCCGCTCAGCAGGAAGTCTGCCTCTCCCTCTCTCTCTGCCCCTCTCTTGCTTGTGCTCTCTCTCAAATAAGTAAATAAAATCTTTTTTGAAAAAATGAGCTCATGAGTTTTTCTTAGCCTTTTTTCTCATACTTATTTCTCTCTGTCTCTCCAATACCAATTTCTGGGGGTGGACATCATGCTGGTCTTCTCCTGTTTGCTCTGAAATCTGTCCTATTCCTTCTCCTGGGGCTCTTTCCTGCAGTGGAGATGGCACCTGCAGCACCATATACCATTTCTCCCTTCTGTTGGCTTTCTGCTGGGTTCAGTCAATACAGGAGGCACTAGATGAGAAATGTGAGTGGGGAAGGGACAATGTGGGGCTTCCCTCACTTCTTGTACGATTCAGGTGGTATCTGGAAGTTTGCTCATTCCCTCCCACCCCCAATTTTTCCAAATATCACAGGACAGGCCCTGTGTGGCATTATCTTCTGCAATGAGGCACAGGCCTCTGGGCTTCCCATCATTTGTTTCTCCTGCTTTAGATGCTGCTTCATGCAGTTATCCCTGGGCTCCTTCATGAGCCCCTGCTTTTGGTCTCAGGTCTTCTATCACCAGTACAAATGGATTATGTTTAAAAATCTAAAGTAGTTTCTGGGGTGCATGGATGGTACAGTTGGTTGAGCACCCGACTCTTGGTTTCAGCTCAAGCCCTGATCATGAGATTGTGCCCCATGTCAGGCTCCATGCTCAGCAGGGAGTCTGCTTCTCTCCCTCTGCCCCTCCCCACCACCATCTCTCTCTCTCTCAAATAAAGAAAAATAAATCTTAAAAAATATCTTAAGTGGTTTCTGTTTCCATGACTGTTCCATAAGTGATATATCAACTCCGGAATGTTCTTCCGAGTATCACTTTTCTTGGAAGTGTGGCTTCCCTACTCAACATTGTTATTTGAGTGGAATCCTTCTCATTTCAGGCAATATAAGTTTATCCCCTGACAACTTCTTTTGTGCCCACTTGTCCCCTGCTGGACTGCGTATGTGCCCACTCTTGACCCAGTTAATCAGTCAGGGAAGTGTCTGATCAAATGTGAATGAGTGGAAACCCTTGAAATAATCTGACTAGGAGAGGCCCCAATATCTCTTTGCTGCTATTGACTGACTGTCCATTAATATATAAAATGCAGAAACTATCCAATTCTATTTTCCTTCCACTTGAAATACTTACATATTTTTATTACAGTAGAATATACATAACAAAATATATCATTTTAACTATTTTTAAGTGTACAACTCAGCAGAATTCAGCATATTCGCATTGTTGTGCAACCACAACAATTGTTTGCTCTTTTAGATTCTATCTCTAGCAATTTTTCATCATCCCAAAATGAAACTCAAATTGTATCCATTAAACAAATTCACTTTTCTGTCTTCCCAGTCTCCTGGTAATCACTAGCTAACTTTTGGCTTCTATGAATTTAACTATTCTAGATACCTCCCATATATGGTATCATATAGTATTTGACATTTTGTGATCGGCTCATTTCACTTAGCATAACGTCCTCAGATTCATCTATGTTGTGGTATGTGTCAGAATTTCATTACTTTTAAGGCCAAATATTATTCCATGGAATATATATGCCATCTTTTATTTATCTGTTGAGGACAACTGAATAGTTTCCACTTTTTGGCTACTGTGAATAATGTTGAAATGAACATCGGTCTAGAAGTATATGTTTAAGTTCTTGCTTTCAATTCTTTTGGATATATAATTGGAAGTGGATTTGGTGGATCAAATGGTAATTTTGTATTTAATGTTCTGAGAAACTGCCATACTGTTTTCCACAGCCGCTGTACCATTTTACATTCCCACAGCAATGTCCAAGAGTTCCAATTTCTCCACATCCTTACCAAAACTTGTTTTCTGAGTTTTTAAATAGTAGCCATTTTAGTGGGTATAAAAGTATTTCATTATGATTTTGATTTGCATTTCCCAAGTCATTAATGATGTTGAGCATCTTTTCATGTGCTTTATTTGTCATTTGTATGGTTTATTTGGAGGAAGGTTATTCAAGTCCTTGCTCATTTTTGAATTGTGCTGTTTTTTGTTGCTGTTGTGTCATAGGAATTCTTTTATTCTAAATATTAATCTCTTGCCAAATACCTGATTTGAAAATATGTTCTCTCAATCTGAGTGGCCTTTTACCCTCTTGATAGTATCCTTTCATGCACAAAAGTTTTTAATTTTCATGAAATCTAATTTATCAATTTTATCATTTGTTTACTATACCTTTGGTGTTATATCTAAGAAATCATTGCCAAATCCAATATAATGAAACTATCCTCCCATGTTTTCTTCTAAGAGTTTATACAGTGTTAGATTTTATATTTAGATCTTTGATGCATTTGAGTTGATTTTTTAATATGGTGGAAGTTAAAGTCCCAACTTCATTCTTCAGCATTGTATCATTTTCCCAGTACCATTTGTTGGAAAGACGGCTTTTTTTGTTGAACAGTATTGGCACTCTTGTCAAAAATAATTTTACCATATATGGGATGGTTTATTTCTAGACTCTCCATTCTATTCTATTTGTCTGTATGTCTATCTTTAGGCTAGTACCACACTGTTTTGATTATTACTGCTTTGTAGTAAGTCTTAAAATCAGAAAGTATACTATCTCCAACTGTCTCAAGATTTTTTGCTCTATTTGTGGTCCCTTGAAATTCTATATGCATTTTGGGATAAATTTTTCTATTCTGCAAAAACATCATAGGGATTTTGATAGCAATTGCATTAAAAAGAGAATTATGCAAAACAAGAATAGACTTAGGAACCTCAGTGACTCCATCAAATGTAATAACATTTGTATTAAAGGAGAACCAGAAGAAGAGAGAGAAAGGGGTGCAGACAATTTATTTGAAAAATAATAGCTGAAAATTTCCCTAATCTGGAGAAGGAAACATATCTAGATCCAAGAGACAAAGATTATCCCCAATAAAATCAGCAAAAGCAGATCCATACCAAAATATACCATAATTAAAATGACAAAACATAGGGATAAAAAAAAATATTAAGGGCATCTGGTTGGCTAAGTCGGTTAAGCATTTGACTTCAGCTCAGGTCATGATCTCATTATCCTGAGATTGAGCCCCTCATTGGATTCCATGCTCAGTGGGGAGTCTGCTTGTCTTTCTGCCCCTCTCACCACTCGTAATCTCTCTCTCTCTCTCTCTCTCTATCTCTTTGTCTCAAATAAATAAATAAGATCTTTAAAAAATAAAAATATAAAAAATTTTATAAAATAAACAATATTAAAAACAACAAGACAAAGAAGACAGCTACATACAAAGTAACCCCTCATAAGGCTATCAGTGGATTTTTCAGCAGAAACTTTCTAAGTCAGAAAGGAGTGGCATGATATATTCAAAGTGCTAAATGGGAAAAATCTGCAGCCAAGAATACTCTATCCAGCAAGGCTATTATTCAAAATAGAAGGAGAGATAAAGAGTTTTCCAGACAAACAAAAACTAAAGGAGTTCATGACCACTAAACTAACCCTGCGTAAAATATTAAAAGGGACTCCTTGGGTGGAAAGGAAAGATCAAAAGTGGCAGTATAAAAGTATGAAACACAAAAGCAGTAAAAAATGAATATTTCGGGCAGCCCCAGTGGCGCAGCGGTTTAGCGCCGCCTGCAGCCCAGGGCGTCATCCAGGAGACCCTGGATGGAGTCCCACATCAGGCTCTCTGCATGGAGCCTGCTTCTCCCTCTGCCTGTGTCTCTGCCTCTCTCTCTCTCTGCATCTCTATAAATAAATAAATAAAATCTTAAAAAAAAATGAATATTTCTGTAAAAAAAAATCAGTCAAGAAACTCACAAAATAAAAGGTTGTATAATATGACACCATGTATCTAAAATTTGAGGAGGAAAGGAACAAAGAATGGATTGAAACTTAACCATAAACTTAATGTAGACTTCTATATGCAGAAGATGTTATATATAAACCTAATGGTAACCACAAGTCAAAAGCCACTAACAAATACGCAAAGAAAAAAGAGAAATAAATCCAAATAAATCACTAAAGAAAGCCAACAAACCATGAGAGCAAGAAAGACAAGAAAGGATCAGAGAAAAATCTTCAACCACAAAACAAGTAATAAGATGGCAATAAACATTAATAACTATTTTGAATGTAAATGGATGAAATGCTCAAATCAAAAGATATAGGGTGACAGATGGATAAAGAAACAAGACTCATCTATATGGCGCCTTCAAGAGACTCAGACCTAAAGACATCTCCAGACTGAAAGTGAGAGGATGGAGAAAGATTTATCATGCGAATGAATGTAAAAAGAAAGCTGGAGTAGTGATACTTATATCAGACGAAATAAACTTTAAAACAAAGAATGTAACGATAGACAAATAAGGACACTAAATCATTATGAGGACAATCCAATAAGCAGATTTAACAATTGTAAATATGCACCCAACTTGGGAGCACCCAAGTACATAAAGCAGCTAATAACAAACACAAAACAATAACAATGTGCTAATAGTAGAGGACTTTAACACGACACTTATGACAATGGACATATCATCTAAACATAAAATCAACAAGGAAACAATGGCTTTGAATGACACACTGGACTAAATGGCTTTGACAGATATATTTAGGACATTCCATCCTAAAATAGCAGAATATACATTATTTTCAAGTGCACATGGAATATTCTCCAGAATAGGATCACACATTAAGCCACAAAACAAGCCTCAACAAATGCAAGAAAATAAAAGTCATGTCTTGTATTTTTCTGGCCCAATGCCATGAAATTAGAAGTCAGTCACAAGAACAAATCTGTAAAGAGCACAAATACATGGAGGTTAAATAACATGTTACTGACAATGAATGGGTCAACCAAGAAATAAAACAAGAAATAAAAACATCCAGGGACACAAATGAAAATGAAAACATTAGGGTTCAAGGCTTTTAGGATGTAAGTAAAAGTGGTTCTAAGAGGGAAGTGTATAGCAATACAGGCCTAATTCAAGAAGTAGAAACATCTTGCATAAACAACCTACATTTATACCTAAAGGAGCGAGAAAAAGAATAATGAACAAAACCTAAAACTAGTAGAAGGAAGAAAAGAGAAAAGAATAAAGATTAAAGTGGAAATAAGTGAAACAGAGACTAAAAAAAAAAAAAAAAATCAATGAAACCAGGAGCTAATTCTTTGAAAAAAATCAATAAAATTGATAAATCTCTAGCCAGACTTGTCAAGAAAAGAAGAAAGAACCCAAATAAATTCACGAATGAGAGAGGAGAACTAATAACCAACACCACAGAAATACAAACAATTATAAAAGAATATTATGAAAAACTATGTGTCAACAAATTGGACAACCTAGAAGAAATGGATAAATTCCTAGAAACATATAAACTATCAAAAATGAAGCAGAAGAAATTGAAAATTTCTTAGAGAAAGAAATTACTTTTATTAGAAATCTCTTCAGTTAAATATCCAATTTGATTTATATTCTACAAAGTGCTAGAATGTGGACATAATTCAGTGAGATTTTCAGTTTATGAAAAAGATTATCTTTCCTACAGTTTCCAATAGCATGTTCCTCATCTCTGTCTGAGTTCTCACCAAAATCACCCTTCCAGTTCTCTTCACGGCAATATTGGCACTTTCTAGCAGATACGTCAAAACTCTTCCCGCCTCTATCCATTACCCAGTTCCAAAGCTGATATCACATTTTTAGGTATTTTTTAAAGCAGCACCACCCAATTCTTTCTTGGGAGGACACAGCATTCAATCCATGCCATTAAGAGCAGGTGATGAGGAATCTTAACAAACTAACTTGGCAAGATTAATATTGAAGTTGGGCTAGGGACATCTGGGTGGCTCAGTCAGTTGAGTGTCCTGATTCTTGATCTCAGTTCAGGTCTTGATTTCAGGGTCATGGGTTCATGCCTCCCATAACAGTAACAGTTGGGCTAGGCAAGACTAGGACAAGGACCAAGGTCAAGGCCTGGTTGAGAAGAGAAGAGAGCTCAGAGAGACCCCACTATAGACTGGTGAAGAAAGAAGTCTTTGTCCTTGGGTACAAACTACATGTATTTTCTACTCACCTTGGTTGTGAACCTAAAATTCCTTTAAAAAATAGTCATAGGCAATTAAATTAAATTTTTTTTAAAAAAAATTTAAAACATGGGCAAAATTCTTGAACAGATGCTTTGCAAAAGAAAATACATGAATGGCTAACAAGAATATGAAAAAAATATTCACATATTTATGTAAGTTAAACTACCATGAACTAGCATTATATACCCAACAGAATGGCTAAAATTGGAAAGACTACCAAATGTTGGTGAGGTTGTGGGGCAACTAGAACTGTTATATACTGTTGGTAGAAGTGTAACATGCTATGTCTACTTGGAAAAAGTTATGACAGTTTCTTTTAAACTAAACATACATTTAGCCTATAACTCAACAATTTAATTCATAGCTATTTACCCAAGAGAAATAAAGATATACATGCACAGAAAAAATATTATAAGGAAATAACTTATTTTTTTTTTAAGTGGGACTGGACAAGAGAACCAATATGCTCCTGGTAGAGCCTGGCAAAATACTCATTAAGACTCAAAGAATTCCATAAGATATTGATATGGAAGAAAAGAAAGCAGCTCACAGCTAACATAACTAAGTGCACAATACAAAGATGTACCATGAATACAAAGGAGCAAAAACAGAAGAAATCAAGTAGAGACCTAGAATTATCAAAAGCATATTAGGAGTGCCTGGGTGGCTCAGTCAGTTAAGTATCTGCCTTCTACTTAGATCATGGTCCCAGGATCATGGGATCGAGCCACACATCGGGCTCTCTGCTCAGCGGGAGCCTACTTCTCCCTCTCCTCCTGCCCCTCCCCCATTTTTGCACATGCTCTCTCTCTCAAATAAAATGAATAAAATCTTTTTTTAAAAAGTACATTAAAAAAACCCTAAGTTCTCTATGCTTAAAGAAATAAAAGACAGGGGCACCTGAGTGGCTCGTCAGTTAAGTGTCTGACTCTTGATTTTGGAGCAGGTCATGGTCTTGGGGCCATGGGTTCCAGCCCTGGGTTGGGCTCCATGCTCAGAGGGCAGTCTGCTTGAGATTCTTTCTCTCTTTCCCCCTGCCCCACCCCTACTCTCTTTCGAATAAATTTAAAGACATTATAAAAAATGAAATAAAAGGCAAACTTTAAAATATCTGCAGGAAATACTGAACTACAAGATTACATAATATATTTGAAAATTAGTTTATAGAAATTCCAAGGCAAAAATTGGAATAGTTTTTCTGAAAAACTCAAAAGATGAGTTTAGAAGCAGATTAGACCCAAATGAAGAGAAACTGATTGAGCTGGTGTATATATATATCAGAAAAAAGCAATTTAGGAGTGAAAGACAGGTTGGTAATAGAGAGGATAGAGAAGGTGGTGTCATCAATACATAATCAGGAGTAGTATCTAAGGAAAGAGCAATGGGACAGAGGCAATATTTGAAGATATAATGTCAGAGAATTTTCCAGAAATTTAAGAACCAACCATGTGCAAATGAAGAATTGAATCAAGGTAGAAAAAAATAGCAAATCTACATCTGGGTATTCAGAGGAAAATTACAGTATACAAATGAGAATGTCTTAAAAACATCTACAGAGGAAATACCTGTTTATGGCAAAGCAGGACAGGGCAAAAGCAAGGGAGAAAGTGCGAAGTAGAGAAATAATTATTAACCTAAATGTATGAAGAAAATATAATTTTCAAAAATGGCGGCAAAGTTTATATTTGGAGGAGAGTTTACCGTTAGCAGATAGACTCTAAAGGAAGTTCTAAATATTTTACTTTAGGCAGAAGTAAAGAGATCCCAAACAGAAAGTCTGAAATGCAAAAGCAAACAAAGATCCAAGACTGCGGTAGATACATGAAATAATAAATACTGACTTCATAAAACATTTGTAATAATGCACTCTGGGATTGAAAAAGAGAAGATGGAAGTAAAAAATAACTCAGGAAGAGTGGGAATATAGATCAAGTGTTCTAAAATCTTTGAATATTTCTGGAGGAAAACAAAGGAGAATAATTTTGAGTGTGTTAATTTAAGTATGAATACTGTCATTTATAATGTAACCAATTAAAGAACTGAGAAAGTTTTAAATTTCCATAGTAGGAAATGTAAAAACAATTTAAACACATTTGAATAATTCAGAAAAAAGTAACAGACCAAAACCATCAGAGAATATTTTTAAAACATGATAAACAAATTTGACCTAATGAATTAATGTAGAACCCTGCACCTAACAACAGTAGACTACTCACTCTTTTGAGGCACACTGGGAACCTTCATTCAAAGGAGAATTATACTAAACCACATACACTAAACCACAAAGTAGGGTTTGTAATGTCTTAGTTCAAATTCCCTAGAAGGAGAACCTCAGAGAGATTCTTGTGCAAGTGATTTATTGAGGGTGTGCTTTCAGAATAAACAGACTGAGGGAAGGAGAGAGCAAGAAAATAAAAACTAGAACAGGCTGCAGTGTCAGGTGGAAATTAGCTCTGAGATCTCTACAGCACAAACAATGCCAGGGTTGGTCCCTCCTTGAAGCAAAGGGTCAGACATCTGTGGGCCATCCATCATGGGCAGAGCAGTTCCCATCCAGTCCAGCAAAATTCTCCAGACAAGAAGGCCAACTAACCCAGTTGTGCCAATGAAATGTATCTCCAGACATTGCCAAATCTCACGTGGGGGTAAAATCATCACTGTTGGGAGCTACTGAGCTGGAATAATTAAAACCATTTCTATTCAATCACATTCCAGTCTCATAATAAGTGTTCCTTGGTCTAAGCAGCCATAAGGCTGGAGAAAAATGTGGAAGGAGGGGCCACTTGACAATGTCTGAAGAAGAAGTCTTCTCTACCTTAAAATATGTTTAAATTGCCTGACTCTCTGTGGAGAAAATAGAAGTAATGTAATCCAGGTCACTGATTCCTGCTGTACTTCTTCAGGTCTTTTTGTTGTTGTTGTTGCTTTATCAGTGGGTGAGGAAGTGTCCCCTCCTTCACTAAATTCTTTTCAGTATTTTGTACTGTTATTTTTTAAAAGATTTTATTTATTTATTCATGAGAGACACAGAGAGAGGCTGAAACATAGGCAGAGGGAGAAGGAGGCTCCCCGCAGGACCCCAGGATCATGACTTGAACCAAAAGCAGACACTCAACCATGAGCCACCAGGTGCCCCTGGTCCTGTTATTTTTTTTTTTTTAATTCAGAATGATGTTAAGTAAATAACTGATCTCAAAATAAAATCCCAAAATCTCAGTAATAATACAAAAGAAATCTAAGCAAAATCCCTAAATTTCTTGGGTTTTGTATAATACATTTGTCCCTTGGACAGAGTGGTTTTTCTGAGTCACAGAACAAAGCAACCCTAACATAAGTGATAGTAATCATGATGATGACGGCAACAAATACAATACTGACAAGAGCTCACCTTCAACGATTCAAGTTTTATATACAGACTATGGATTTTTCATATTTTTTACAAGGTTACAATGCAGAGAGAAAAATTTATTGTGTAGTCCTGACTGACATCAAAGCAGGCACTTTTAAACATCTAGTCATTCAATGAATATGTGCTGCCCAATGCCCAATGCCCATGTGCAGGACACTGTAGGAGGGCATTGAGGATCCTGTGGTTAGCACAATAGCCATAGTCCCTGTGCTTGTACTTATGCATTTTTTTAGTTCAGGAATAAGATATTAAAACAAGTCACACAAACAATTGTCATATTCTAATTTCTGAGAAGCTCTGTAAAGAATAATACAGGGTGCCTCGAGGTAAGTTTAGAAAGGAGCCCCAATTTAGATTAGTCAGAGAGCCACTTACCCTGACAAAATGAGAGTTAAGATGAATTAAAAAATTAAAAAAAATTTTTTTTCATTGAGGTTTGACTTGCCAACATATAGTATAACACCCAGTGCTTGTCCCATCAGGTGCCCTCCTCACTCAGTGTCTGCCTCCCCGTCCACTACCCTTTGTTCATTTCCCAGAGTTAGGAGTTTCTCATGGTTTGTCTCCCTCTCTAATTTTCCCCACTCAGTTCCCCTCTTTTCCCCTATAATCCCTTTCACTATTTTTTATATTCCTCGTATGAGTGAAACCATATAATGTTTGTCCTTCTCCAATTGACTTACTCCACTCAGCATAATACCTTCCAGTTCCATCCACGTTGAAGCAAATGGTGGGTATTCGTCATTTCTAATGGCTGAGTAATATTCCATTGTATACATAGACCACAGCTTCTATATCCATTCATCTTTCGATGGACACCGAGGTTCCTTCCACAGGTTGGCTATTGTGGACATTGCTGCTAGAAACGTCAGGGTGCAAGTGTCCCGGCGTTTGTTTCACTGCATCTCTGTCTTTGGGGTAAATACCCAGTAGTGCAATTGCTGGGTCGTAGGGTAGCTCTATTTTTAACTCTTTGAGGAACCTCCACACAGCTTTCCACAGTGGCTGGACCAGTTCCCACCAACAGTGCAAGATGGTTCCCCTTTCTCCACATCCTCTCCAACATTTGTTGGTTCCTGTCTTGTTAATTTTCCCCATTATCACTGCTGTGAGGTGGTATCTCATTGTGGTTTTGATCTCTATTTCCCTGATGGCCAGTGGTGTGGAGCATTTTCTCACGTGCTTCTTGGCCATGTGTATATCTTCTTTGGTAAAATGTCTGTTCATGTCTTCTGCCCATTTCATGTTAGATTGTTTGTTTCTTTGCTGTTGAGTTTAATAAGTTCTTTATAGATGTTGGATACTAGCCCTTTATCTGATAGGTCATTTGCAAAGATCTTCTCCCATTCTGTAGGTTGTCTTTTAGTTTTGTTGACTGTTTCTTTTGCTGTGCAGAAGCTTTTTATCTTGATGAAGTCCCAATAGTTCATTTTTGTTTTTGTTTCCCTTGCCTTCATAGATGTGTTTTGCAAGAAGTTGCTGTGGCCAAGTTCAAAAAGGGTGTTGCCTGTGTTCTCCTCTAGGATTTTGATGGATTTTTGTCTCAAATTTAGATCTTTTATCCATTTTGAGTTTATCTTTGTGTATGGTGTAAGAGAATGGTCTAGTTTCATTCTTCTGCACGTGGCTGTCCAATTTTCCCAGCACCATTTATTGAAGAGACTGTCTTTTTCCAGTGGATAGTCTTTCCTCCTTTGTCGAATATTAGTTGACCATAAAGTTGAGGGTCCACTTCTGGATTCTCTATTCTGTTCCACTGATCTATGTGTCTGTTTTTGTGCCAGTACCACACTGTCTTGAAGACCACAGCTTTGTAGTACAACCTGAAATCTGGCATTGTGATGCCCCCAGATATGGTTTTCATTTTTAATATTCCCCTGGATATTCGGGGTCTTTTCTGATTCCACACAAATCTTAAAATAATTTGTTCCAGCTCTCTGAAGACAATCCATGGTATTTTGAAAGGGATTGCATTAAAGGTGTACATTGCCTTGGGTAACATTGACATTTTCACATTATTATTTCCAATCCATGAGCATGGAATATTTTTCCATCTCTTTGTGTCTTCCTCAATTTCTTTCAGAGGTGTTCTGTAATTTTTAGGGTATAGATCCTTTACCTCTTTGGTTAGGTTTATTCCTAGGTATCTTTTGGTTTGGAATGTAATTGTAAATGGGATTGACTCCTTAATTTCTCTTTATTCAATCTCATTGTTAGTGTATAGAAATCTCACTGATTTCTTTGCATTGATTTTGTATCCTGCCACATTGCTGAATTGCTTTATGAGTTCTAGCAATCTTGGGGTGGAATCTTTTGGGTTTTCTATGTACAGTATCATGTAAGATGCATTTTTATTAAGAACGCTATTAGGGGGGAGGAGGGGCAAGATGGCGGAAGAGTAGGGTCTCCAAATCACCTGTCTCCACCACATTACCTAGAAAACCTTCAAATTATCCTGAAAATCTATGAATTCGGCCTGAGATTTAAAGAGAGAACACCTGGAATGCTACAGTGAGTAGAGTTCGCGCTTCTATCAAGGTAGGAAGACGGGGAAAAAAGAAGTAAAGAAACAAAAGGCCTCCAAGGGGGAGGGGCCCGCGAGGAGCCGGGCTGAGGCCGGGGCGAGTGTCCCCAGGACAGGAGAGCCCCGTCCCGGAGGAGCAGGAGCTGCACCGACCTTCCCGGGCGGAAAGGGGCTCCAGGGAGGTGGAGCAGGACCCGGGAGGGCGGGGATGCCCTCGGGCTCCCTGGGACAGTAACAGACACCTGCGCCCCAGGAGAGTGCGCCGAGCTCCCTAAGGGCTGCAGCGCGCACCGCGGGACCCGGAGCAGCTCGGAGGGGGGAGGGCGGAGGAAGAGGCTCCGTGCGGAGGGGGCTGCGGGGCGGGAGCAGCTGGGGGGGCTCGGGCGGAGGAAGAGGCTCCGGGCGGAGGGGGCTGCGGGGCGGGAGCAGCTCGGGGGGGCTCGGGCGGCGGCTCCGCGGAGGGGGTTGCGGGGCGGGAGCGCGAATCCAACAGCGCAGGCTCCGGAGCACAGGGCGCCGGGACACAGCCCAGGATCCGGCCTCCCCCGGGACAGGCAGAGGCCGGGAGGGCCCAGGACAGCGAGGACGCTCCTGCCCCAGCTGAGCACATCAGCGGCCCCGCCCCGGAGCCTCCAGGCCCTGCAGACGCAGTTCCTGCCGGAGCTGAATCCAGGGCTGCAGAGCTGGCCCCGCCACTAGGGCTGTTCCTCCTCGGGCCTCACGGGATGAACAACCCCCACTGAGCCCTGCACCAGGCAGGGGCACAGCAGCTCCCCCAACTGCTAACACCTGAAAATCAGCACAACAGGCCCCTCCCCCAGAAGACCAGCTGGACGGACAACTTCCAGGAGAAGCCAAGGGACTTAAAGTACACAGAATCAGAAGATACTCCCCCGTGGTTCTTTTTTTGTTTAGTTTTGTTTTGTTTTGTTTTGCCTTTTGATTTGCTTCCTTCCCCCACCCCCCTTTTTTTCTCCTTTCTTTATTTTTCTTTCTCTTTTTCTTCTTTTTTTTTTCGTTTTTTTTCTTCCTTTTTTTTCTCTTTCTCTTTTCTTTCCTTCTTTCTCTCCTCTCTTTTTCTCCTTTTCCCAATACAACTTGCTTTTGGCCACTCTGCACTGAGCAAAATGACTAGAAGGAAAACCTCACCTCAAAAAAAAAGAATCAGAAACAGTCCTCTCTCCCACAGAGTTACAAAATCTGGATTACAATTCAATGTTAGAAAGCCAATTCAGAAGCACTATTATACAGCTACTGGTGGCTCTAGAAAAAAGCATAAAGGACTCAAGAGACTTCATAACTGCAGAATTTAGAGCTAATCAGGCAGAAATTAAAAATCAATTGAATGAGATGCAATCCAAACTAGAAGTCCTTAACGACGAGGGTTAACGAGGTGGAAGAACGAGTGAGTGACATAGAAGACAAGTTGATGGCAAAGAGGGAAACTGAGGAAAAAAGAGACAAACAATTAAAAGACCATGAATATAGATTAAGGGAAATAAACGACAGCCTGAAGAAGAAAAACTTACATTTAATTGGTGTTCCCGAGAGCACCGAAAGGGCCAGAGGGCCAGAATATGTATTTGAACAAATTCTAGCTGAAAACTTTCCTATCTGGGAAGGGAAACAGGCATTCAGATCCAGGAAATAGAGAGATCCCCCCCCTAAAATCAATAAAAACCGTTCAACATTTGCAATAGTGAAGCTTGCAAATTCCAAAGATAAAGAGAAGATCCTTAAAGCAGCAAGAGACAAGAAATCCCTGACTTTTATGGGGAGGAGTATTAGGGTAACAGCAGACCTCTCCACAGAGACCTGGCAGGCCAGGAAGGGCTGGCAGGATATATTCAGGGTCCTAAATGAGAAGAACATGCAACCAAGAATACTTTATCCAGCAAGGCTCTCATTCAAAATGAAAGGAGAGATAAAGAGCTTCCAAGACAGGCAGCAACTAAAAGAATATGTGACCTCCAAACCAGCTCTGCAAGAAATTTTAAGGGGGACTCTTAAAATTCCCCTTTAAGAAGAAGTTCAGTGGAAAATTCCACAAAAACAAGGACTGAATAGATATCATGATGACACTAAACTCATATCTCTCAATAGTAACTCTGAACGTGAACGGGCTTAATGACCCCATCAAAAGGCGCAGGGTTTCAGACTGGATAAAAAAGCAGGACCCATCTATTTGCTGTCTACAAGAGACTCATTTTAGACAGAAGGACACCTACAGCCTGAAAATAAAAGGTTGGAGAACCATTTACCATTCGAATGGTCCTCAAAAGAAAGCAGGGGTAGCATCCTTATATCAGATAAACTAAAATTTACCCTGAAGACTGTAGTGAGAGATGAAGAGGGACACTATCTCATACTTAAAGGATCTATCCAACAAGAGGACTTAACAATCCTCAATATATATGCCCCGAATGTGGGAGCTGCCAAATATATAAATCAATCAATGACCAAAGTGAAGAAATACTTAGATAATAATACACTTATACTTGGTGACTTCAATCTAGCTCTTTCTATACTCGATAGGTCTTCTAAGCACAACATCTCCAAAGAAACGAGAGCTTTAAATGATACACTGGACCAGATGGATTTCACAGATATCTACAGAACTTTACATCCAAACTCAACTGAATACACATTCTTCTCAAGTGCACATGGAACTTTCTCCAGAATAGACCACATATTGGGTCACAAATTGGGTCTGAACCGATACCAAAAGATTGGGATCGTCCCCTGCATATTCTCAGACCATAATGCCTTGAAATTAGAACTAAATCACAACAAGAAGTTTGGAAGGACCTCAAACACGTGGAGGTTAAGGACCATCCTGCTAAAAGATGAAAGGGTCAACCAGGAAATTAAGGAAGAATTAAAAAGATTCTTGGAAACTAATGAGAATGAAGATACAACCATTCAAAATCTTTGGGATGCAGCAAAAGCAGTCCTAAGGGGGAAATACATCGCAATACAAGCATCCATTCAAAAACTGGAAAGAACTCAAATACAAAAGCTAACCTTACACATAAAGGAGCTAGAGAAAAAACAGCAAATAGATCCTACACCCAAGAGAAGAAGGGAGTTAATAAAGATTCGAGCAGAACTCAGCAAAATCGAGACCAGAAGAACTGTGGAACAGATCAACAGAACCAGGAGTTGGTTCTTTGAAAGAATTAATAAGATAGATAAACCATTAGCCAGCCTTATTAAAAAGAAGAGAGAGAAGACTCAAATTAATAAAATCATGAATGAGAAAGGAGAGATCACTATCAACACCAAGGAAATACAAACGATTTTTAAAAATATTATGAACAGCTATACGCCAATAAATTAGGCAATCTAGAAGAAATGGACGCATTCCTGGAAATCCACAAACTACCAAAACTGGAATAGGAAGAAATAGAGAACCTGAACAGGCCAATAACCAGGGAGGAAATTGAAGCAGTCATCAAAAACCTCCCAAGACACAAGAGTCCAGGACCAGATGGCTTCCCAGGGGAATTTTATCAAACGTTTAAAGAAGAAACCATACCTATTCTCCTAAAGCTGTTTGGAAAGATAGAAAGAGATGGAGTACTTCCAAATTCGTTCTATGAGGCCAGCATCACCTTAATTCCAAAACCAGACAAAGACCCCACCAAAAAGGAGAATTACAGACCAATATCCCTGATGAACATGGATGCAAAAATTCTCAACAAGATACTGGCCAATAGGATCCAACAGTACATTAAGAAAATTATTCACCATGACCAAGTAGGATTTATCCCTGGGACACAAGGCTGGTTCAACACCCGTAAAACAATCAATGTGATTCATCATATCAGCAAGAGAAAAACCAAGAACCATATGATCCTCTCATTAGATGCAGAGAAAGCATTTGACAAAATACAGCATCCATTTCTGATCAAAACTCTTCAGAGTGTAGGGATAGAGGGAACATTCCTCAACATCTTAAAAGCCATCTACGAAAAGCCCACAGCAAATATCATTCTCAATGGGGAAGCACTGGGAGCCTTTCCCCTAAGATCAGGAACAAGACAGGGATGTCCACTCTCACCACTGCTATTCAACATAGTACTGGAAGTCCTAGCCTCAGCAATCAGACAACAAAAAGACATTAAAGGCATTCAAATTGGCAAAGAAGAAGTCAAACTCTCCCTCTTCGCCGATGACATGATACTCTACATAGAAAATCCAAAAGTCTCCACCCCAAGATTGCTAGAACTCATACAGCAATTCGGTAGCGTGGCAGGATACAAAATCAATGCCCAGAAATCAGTGGCATTTCTATACACTGAGACTGAAGAAAGAGAAATTAAGGAGTCAATCCCATTTACAATTGCACCCAAAAGCATAAGATACCTAGGAATAAACCTAACCAAAGAGGTAAAGGATCTATACCCTCAAAACTATAGAACACTTCTGAAAGAAATTGAGGAAGACACAAAGAGATGGAAAAATATTCCATGCTCATGGATTGGCAGAATTAATATTGTGAAAATGTCAATGTTACCCAGGGCAATATACACGTTTAATGCAATCCCTATCAAAATACCATGGACTTTCTTCAGAGAGTTAGAACAAATTATTTTAAGATTTGTATGGAATCAGAAAAGACCCCGAATAGCCAGGGGAATTTTAAAAAAGAAAACCATATCTGGGGGCATCACAATGCCAGATTTCAGGTTGTACTACAAAGCTGTGGTCACCAAGACAGTGTGGTACTGGCACAAAAACAGACACATAGATCAGTGGAACAGAATAGAGAACCCAGAAGTGGACCCTGAACTTTATGGTCAACTAATATTCGATAAAGGAGGAAAGACTATCCATTGGAAGAAAGACAGTCTCTTCAATAAATGGTGCTGGGAAAATTGGACATCCACATGCAGAAGAATGAAACTAGACCACTCTCTTTCACCATACACAAAGATAAACTCAAAATGGATGAAAGATCTAAATGTGAGACAAGATTCCATCAAAATCCTAGAGAAGAACACAGGCAACACCCTTTTTGAACTCAGCCACAGTAACTTCTTGCAAGATACATCCACGAAGGCAAAAGAAACAAAAGCAAAAATGAACTATTGGGACTTCATCAAGATAAGAAGCTTTTGACAGCAAAGGATACAGTCAACAAAACTAAAAGACAACCTACAGAATGGGAGAAGATATTTGCAAATGGCGTATCAGATAAAGGGCTAGTTTCCAAGATCTATAAAGAACTTCTTAAACTCAACACCAAAGAAACAAACAATCCAATCATGAAATGGGCAAAAGACATGAAGAGAAATCTCACAGAGGAAGACATAGACATGCCCAACATGCACATGAGAAAATGCTCTGCATCACTTGCCATCAGGGAAATACAAATCAAAACCACAATGAGATACCACCTCACACCAGTGAGAATGGGGAAAATTAACAAGGCAGGAAACCACAAATGTTGGAGAGGTGCGGAGAAAAGGGAAGCCTCTTACACTGTTGGTGGGAATGTGAACTGGTGCAGCCACTCTGGAAAACTGTGTGGAGGTTCCTCAAAGAGTTAAAAATAGACCTGCCCTATGACCTAGCAATTGCACTGTTGGGGATTTACCCCAAAGATACAAATGCAATGAAATGCCGGGACACCTGCACCCCGATGTTTATAGCAGCAATGTCCACGATAGCCAAACTGTGGAAGGAGCCTCGGTGTCCAACGAAAGATGACTAGATAAAGAAGATGTGGTTTATGTATACAATGGAATATTACTCAGCCATTAGAAATGACAAATACCCACCATTTGCTTCAACGTGGATGGAACTGGAGGGTATTATGCTGAGTGAAGTAAGTCAGTCGGAGAAGGACAAACATTATATGTTCTCATTCATTTGGGGAATATAAAAAATAGTGAAAGGGAATATAAGGGAAGGGAGAAGAAATGTGTGGGAAATATCAGAAAGGGAGACAGAACGTAAAGACTGCTAACTCTGGGAAACGAACTAGGGTGGTAGAAGGGGAGGAGGGTGGGGGGTGGGAGTGAATGGGTGACAGGCACTGGGGGTTATTCTGTATGTTAGTAAATTGAACATCAATAAAAAAATAAATTAGAAAAAAAAAAAAAAGAATGGTATTAGGGAGGAATGCCTAGGTGCCTCAGTGGTTGAGTGCCTTCGGCCTAGGTCGTGATTCCAGGGTCCTTGGATGGAGTCCCACATTAGGTTCCCTGCAGGGAGCCTGGTCTCCTTCTGCCTGTGTCTCTGCCTCTCTCTCTCTGTCTCTCATGAATAAATAAATAATATCTTTTTGTTTAAAAAAAAAAAGAATGCTATTAGGGAAGAAATGAGGGAAGGCAGTTTCAAGCAGAAGGAGGGTTTGCGTATAAAATTCCTGACTGCAGAAGAGCTGGGTGTGTTCGGTACCCAAGTGAAAGTCTACGTGCCAAAGCTGAGAGAATATGTGATGAAAAGAGGAGCCAGCAGCAGCCAGACTACGGGATCCTGTGGCTCTTATATGACAACCGCAAACTTTTATGAAAAGTGATATGACTTATTTCTTACAAAACTCACTGTGATGACTGGGTGAGAATGAACTGGAGCCTGCCAACAGTGATGATTCCTGGCCATGCTGTCAGCCCTAAAAACAGGTTTCTTAAAACTACTAGCCTCTTTGTAAAAGATTTAAAATGGCAAGTGTCATACATTCACTTAAAAAAAAAAAAAAAAAACCAAGAGGCACCAGAATTCTTACCCTGAATTTTTCCCCCTTGCTCCCTCCAAATTGCACACACTTCCAGTCACTACTCCCCGCCAAGCTTTTGTAAAAGATAATTGACATGTAACATTGTGTAAGTTGAAGGTGGACAGTAATTAGGTTTTTAAAATGATCTAATATAAAGGTGTTTTACCCAGAAAAATAATCTCTTAGGTCAGTTAAGGCACGTTGAAATGGCATTTCCTGTGAACATAGTTCAGATTGCAACTGAAAGTAAAGAAGAGCCACTTTCAAACAGACTTATTTCCAGGAAATCAGGCACCTTTCTTATGAGCAAAACAAGAGACTATTTTTGATTATCTAAATGCATAGCCAAATGTGTTAGAAGTGTTCAGTTAAACCACTGTCCCGAATGTACTTTTACCCGTTCTCCTTAGACACCACATTCTTCCACGAGGGGCCACCTGCTTTTCACCTGCCGGAAAAAATTCATGGACTGTACAACTGCTGCTTGGCTGGGAACTTCACCAAAACCCCAGATTGGTGTAATTAAAAAATGTGTATTCAATTTAAGCTTGCATGGATCTCTCCTGCTGTGATACATTTTGCTACAGTTTCCAAAGCAAAGGTATCTGGGCCCTATTTGAACTCAGAATCTTCAACACACAGCCTCCTTCTTTCTTATAGGAGAATAGATACCGGGATAACATAAAAAGAGGAGACAAAGATTTATTAAACACCCGATCTTCTAGATAGAGAGGCAAATGTGCATTGTAAAAATTCATTGAGCTGCCTACTGAAGCAGAGGGGGTGAATACAAAGAGGTGAAACCCACGCAATAAAAAATGGTGCTAAATTGCTTTGTTAGAGAAATTTTGAATGTTCCTAAAAGCAAGGTAGAGAGTATGTGAAAGAAGATATTAGGCACAGGAAAGCAGAGCCAGTAGAGTAGAAAGGGGCTGGGCTTTAGTGGAATGAAATGATCATGGTTTTCTTCAAAGCTGTGATGAACAAAGAAATCTTAGGAAAAAAAGATGTCTTCCCTCATTTTTAGTAAAATCTATTACACTCACATGAACTTTATGGATAGCCTTGCATTTGGCAGTGGGGTTATAGGAGGTGTTACAAGCAGCTCTATCTTTGATTGAATTACTGTCTAAAAAGTGAGATGTCAGTTTCTCCAAGATAGCAAAAATTATGCTGCCAGGAATCAGACGATACCCAGTGTGATCTTCCAAATGTTACAGGAAAATAAAGGGCATTACTCCTTAATATGCTTTCCCCTTTGGGAGTCTGTAATTTGAGGCAGTATGAATTACATTAATGGGTTTTTATTCGGGTAAATGATCTTAGCAGAGTGAAGTTCACCATGAACTAGTAAACAAAAAAGAGCTCTAAAGGAAAGGGAATGGAAGTCCATGTCCATGTGAATGACAAAACAATAAAGTTTAGAAGATATTAAAGGGATTATTTTCATGTCCTCTAGTTTTGGAAACAAGACACAAAAGGACTATCCACAAATAAAAAGTTGAGGGGTCCCTGCGTGGCTCAGTTGGTTAAATGACTCTTTCTGACTCAGGTCTTGATCTCAGGGTCATGAGATTGTGCCCAGCTTGGAGTCTGCTTGAGATTCTCTCTTTCTCCTCCCTCTGCCCCTCATCCTGTTCTCTCTCTCTCTCTCTCTCTGTCTCTCTCACACACACACACACACTTTCTGTCTCTAAAATAAATAAAATCTAAGAAAAAATAAAGCAATCATCAAGTCAAAGGAAAAAAGACACACAACCCATTAGAAATATATGCAAGACAAAAGAATAGCTAAATAAATAATAGATGTGACTCAACCCCCTACTTATCACTAATTGTCAAAGAAAAGCAAATTAAATCTACAATTAAAACTATGAACTCATGAACATGACTAAAATTTTAAAGTCTGGCATTTCTACATGATGGTGAGGCTATGGATCACCGGAAATTTATACATTGGAATATTTATATTGAAAAGTTATTGGATATTATCTACCATAAAATGAACAAATGAACACCACAGGATCAATTAATCTCAGTCTTAGATTTATGCCCAACTGAAATGCATATGTATGTGCTGAGTGCCCTAAATGACACCCCAAGTTCTCATCAATGGTAAAATGGATAACACAACTGTGGTATATTCATCAAATGGAATACTAAACTGCAAAACATATGAATAAATTATTACTGAAATCAACAACTTGAACAAATTATAAATCATAATGTTGAAGAAGCTAACATAAAACAAATCATCTTGTATAATTCAATTTATGTAGAGATACAAACAGGCAATAGTAATCTATGGTGCTAGAAGTCAGATTAAAGTTTCTGTATTAGTAATCTATTACTACACACAAATTTTCCAAAACAACATTTATCATTTCAGAGTTTCTGTAGCCCAAGAATTGAGGCATTAGTCTGGTCCTCTGCTTCTAGGTCTCTCACTAGCTGCAATCAGGGTGCTCCTTGGGACTGTAGTTATCTCAAGGCTTGACTAAGGAAGGAACACCTTTCCAAGCTCAGTCATGTGGTTGTCAGTAAAATTCATTTCATCATGGGTTGTTGGACCAAGGGCTACATTTTCACACTGACTTCTGCCTGGAGACTAATTTCAGTCCTTGCCATTTGGGCCTGTCCACTACAGCAACTTGCTTCATCAAAGTGAGCAAGACAAGAAGACAAGACAGAGAGTACAAGTGATACGGAAATCAGTCCTTTGTAACCTAATCATGAAAGTGATACTCCATCACTTTTGCCATATTCTATTTGTTAGGGTAGAGTTAAAGATAACTAAGTTAAGCCCACACTCAGGAGAGGATTACATAAGGGTCTGAACACAAGAAGGCAGAGATTATTGTAAAAAAAAACTGCCCACCAGTTTCCTATGAAAGAAAGGAAGGAGTTGAAATTTGGGAGGTGCCATGACAAGGCTTTTTGGGAATCTTTGGTAATAATCTATTGCTGGAATTTGCTTATGGTTGAAGGGCATACCTACTTTTTGAAAATTATCTACAGCAAGAATATAATTCAGTTATCTTTATTTATATTTATGATTTACAAATTAATCTTTTAAAAAAGAAAATCATTTGCCCTAGAATAGAATGTAGCAAGACAAGAGTGAATATACCTGGCAAGTTTAAAGTCTAGTATCAAGACATGAAAACATGAAAACAATACTTTCACAAAATACAAGATTAACGGGGGCTCCTGATGAAGGACTAGCCATGTAAGGAAAGATACCAGTATGGAGCTGCTGAATTCGTGGGATGAGAACCTGACTCTGCAGAAATAAATGGAGCCTTTATGGTCATACTATTGATCAGAGAGCATGCTGTTGGCATAAGAGAATCAAAGAAAGTCCCAGTAGTTATTAATCAATGTTTTAAAGGGTTATTCTGGCAGTGAAGTGGCTGCAAAGCATGGCAAGGTGAAACAGATCATCCAGTTTTCAAATTTTGAGTCTACCACTTACTCATTGTACTTTTGGGGAAAGCATTCAGCCTTTCTGAACTTCATCTACAGCATTTGCAAAGTGTGTATAATATTCCCTAACTTGCAAAGTTCTTGTAAATACCAGTGAGGTCAGGTATGGTATTCAACACACTATAGAACTTAGCACATGGTAGATACTCCATACATAGTAAGTATTGTTTCAATTTTATTTTTGTGATTTTTATGAGATTGATAATACCCAGCATTTCATCATTGACATCATCAGATAATTGGAGAAAGATGGAGAAAGTGCTCTTCTGTTTACCAACTAGCCTACATTTTGGGCCATAGAAAAGTACAGAAGTCCCACCAGCCCTCAGCTGGTATACATGTGCTTTGGATAACCCTGAGGCATAAAATAGATTTGTGATTTTACTTCTCCTGAGAGGTTGTTCTGGTTGTGCATGCTACCACAATATCTAAATCCACTATTCAGACCCTCCTGTGTCTGGTGTAATAGAAGACTGAGCATCTGTTGTGAACCAGAAACCCTTGAAAGGTTCTTTTTTTTAAAAAAAGATTTTTATTTATTTATTCATGAGAGACACACACAGAGAGAGGCAGATACATAGGCAGAGACAGAAGCAGGCTCCTCACAGGGAGCCTGATGTGGGACTCGATCCCAGAACTCCAGGATCACTCCCTGAGCCAAAGGCAGATGCTCAACCGCTGAGCCACCCAGGCATCCCAAAGGTTCTAACAAGATTTCTCAGGCTGTGGTGGTTTGTGGTTATGGTAGGACTGCGTCATACTAGATAATCCTGCTTGATGAACCGCTTGGAAAGATCCTTGGTGAGTGAAATCCAGAGGAAAGAGACTCCAAATTTCTTATTAAAGAAATCTTTCAATTCCAATTCTCACCAGCAAAACTGCAAACTTAACTTCCTCTGTTCCCAGAAAGAATGACTACCACTCTTTCTCTCTTTTTTTTCTTTTTACTCCTCTTCGAGGCAAAAGTATATTGTCTCTATTTCTTCTTTTCACTTTTTTTTCTTCCCACCTCTTATTTTAGTTAACTGCTCTTTGGCTTTAAACCACAACACTCCACTAAACTGCTCTTGTTCTATTTGCCAATGACTTCCATTTTGTCTGATTAAACAGATGCTTCCTAGTATCCATCTTGGTCCCCTGCCTGGCATCATATCTCATAGGTGACTTACCCCTGCTCCTTTCCTTCCTTGGCCTCTGTGGCACCACATTCCTCAGGGTTTCTTCTCAACTTCTCTTCAGTCTCTTTGCCAGTCTCGAACTTTTCTTCCAGGCATCTGAATTGTGAATCCTTCTGGGACTTGGCCCTGGGATCTTTATTCTCCTCTATTTATATCCTCTTTTGAAGTGATCTCACCTAATCCTCAGACTTTTAATGCTACCTTTATTCTGATAACTCTCACATGGATATTTCCTGCCTTAATACTCTTGAAATTTATAAATCAAATAACACTTGATTTTTTTCTTTTGAAAGTTATGTTCACAATAAAAGAATTGATCAACCCCACTCCTACACCTACAATGCTTCCTGCGTCTTCACCCACATACTCCTTCTCTTTAAGGCTCTGCACAAACGTCAACCCTTAAAGTCAATGTATACATTTTAATATGATTCAGATAAATATGGCAAGAAGGTTTTTGGGGGAAGTAGAAAAACTAACTTTAAGGCAGATATGTAAAAACTAAAAGCAACTATATCCAATGCAATTCTGGAAGAAAAATGGTAAATGATATTGGGGGAGACTTACTGTAATCATGTGTTAAAACATCCCAACAATTACCACACTGGTACTGACCTCTGAATATTTTTAAATTGATAAAAGACTTGAAAGCCTAAAAATAGACTCAAATTTATCCTGAAACTCAGTAAATGGTGAAAGAATATAGATTTTTCAGTAAATGGTATTTGGACTCAAGGTAGCCATGTGCAAAACAGTTAGAGATTCCCTTATGCCTTTTACAAAATAAATTTCAGATGGATCAAATTGAAACATAAAAAATTCAACTAAAAACCTAGATAATATATATGAGATTTAAAAAATAATACTTTAGGGGCACCTGGTTGGCTCAGTCAGTTAGGCATCCGGCTTTTGACTTCAACTCAGATCATAATGTCAGGATCATGAGATTGAGCCCCCTGTTGGACTCCATCCTGGGCTTGGAGCCCACTTATATTCTCTCTCTTCCCTTCCATTCACATGCTCTAAATAAAATAAATAACAGTACTGTAATAAAGGACCCTTTTTATTTTTTAATTTTTTTGAGATTTATTTATTTATTTTAGAGGCAGATAGAGAGAGCAAGTAGGGGGAGGGGCAGAGGAAGAGGAAGAGAGAATCCTCAAGCCAACTCCACACTGAGTGCTGAGCCTGGCTTAGAGTTCCATCGCAGCACCCTGAGATCATGACCTGAGCTGAAACCTAGAGTCGACTACTTAACTGATTGAGTCACCCAGGTCCCCCAAGGAGGCCCTTTTTAAATGTCACATAAAAGAAAGACAAAATAAAAAAAAATAATAAATTTACCTACATGAAAATAATGAAATTATTTATCTAAAATATATAAGCAAAACAAAAGACAAATGACAAGATGGAAAAAAATTGCAATTTATATCAGACAAGGAGATAATTTCTTCATGCTATAAAGAGCCCTTCATATAACAGTGAGAAAAAAACAACCCCATGAAACACTAGGCAAAAACAGTAGAAGAAAATAAAGCTGTAAGGGTGATAAGGAGATGTGCAAATTAAAACTATACTATCTGTTTTGCTTCTACAAGCAGCAAGAAATGACACGTCTGTTGGGACGTCAGGTTAGCAAGGGTTTGGGGAAACAGGCCATCTCATTTGCTAGTGACAGTACAAACTGCCATAATTATATATCATAACTTTAAATGCATAAAAACCTCTGACCCAGCAAGTTCATTTTTAAGACTATCTTGCAGATAAATTTGCCCAAGCAGACAATGAGAGACGTCCTAGGGTATGTGTTGCAGCACTGTGGTAATAACAAAGACTGAAACAACTCTCAAGTCCATCTACCAGGTACTCATAATGTAAACCACGGGACATATGTATAATGGAACAGTCTACAGTTACTAAGATAAAAAGAGAAACACTTCTAACTACCATGAGATAATCTCCAAGATTTATCATCAAGTTAAAAAACAAATGATGAAAAAACTGCACAATTTAAATTATCTAGGACACCTGGATGGCTTAGTAGTTGAGTGTCTGCCTTTGGCTCAGGTCATGACTCTGGGGTCCTGGGGTCCTGGGATCGAGTCCTGCATCAGGCTCTCTGTAGGGAGCCTGCTACTCCCTCTGCCTATGTCTCTGCCTCACCTTCTGTGTCTCTCATGAATAAAAAAATAAAATATTAAATTATCACATGGATAAAATAAAAATTTGCTCCAATTCCAATCTACTATTGTTATGAAGTTTTGCCTCCTTATTTGCTCACCAGAATAAAGTATCTTTTCTTTTGTTCTGCAATCATAGCAAACGCCAGGTTCTGTCTAAACCATGGAGGCCCCTACAATCCCTCATGTCAGGCAGCTTTCCTGTCTGATCTAACTTAATATAAATAATTTCAGTGCACCCAGTTGAGCCCTAATGTGTGATAGTTTGGGAAGTAGTCAGTGCTTATTAAGTATTAATTAATTAATACTTCTCTAATAAATACCAATGGCCAATTGAATCGTAATACATGATCATCGAAATTACATAGGAAATATTACTTGAAAGAAGTGACATAATTTTTCAAAATGGAAACTATTTTATTATTACACATGCGTACTTCTGTGATAAAAATAATTCACATTTATTGAAGATAAATTTATAAAGCACACAAAACTATAAAAGTAAACTTTAGTCCCTTCAATGACCTAGCTTTATAAGTATTTTTTAAAAAATAGACTTCAACTGTATGTGCCACAAATTAAATTATTCTAACTAACTTTTCCAAGTTCATCTGCATGAAATAAATAACTAGTTTATCTGGAAAGGAATCTGGCGGACAGACAAGAAATTCAGTTTGCAAAGTTTACATAAACATTCAGTTGCTCCTGGAACTATTTTTGGTTGCCTGACATAAAGACTTTACTGGTCACCAGAAAAAAAAGCCGATCTCTCAGCATTAGTCTGATTTCAAAGCAGCCCTGCCCTAATTTCACTTTCAGTCTGCTTATATTAATAGAAAATAAAGTATTAGATTTTGTCCTGAAATTAATACCAGGGGCAGCCCTGGTGGCTCAGCGGTTTAGCGCCGCCTTCAGCCCAGGGTGTGATCCTGGAGACCTGGGATCGAGTCCCACATGGGGCTCCCTGCATGGAGCCTGCTTCTCCCTCTGCCTGTGTCTCTGCCTCTCTCTCTCTCTCTCTCTCTCGCTCTCTCTCTCTCTGATGAATAAATAAATAAAATCTTAAAAAAAAAAGAAAATAAAGAATGAAATTAACACCAGAATTTTGCATACATGGGGAAGGTAAGGACAAACTTCAGACCTTATCATTTACAAAATATGAATCCGGCTGAAGGAAAGTTAGGGAGGGTGAGAGGAGAAACCAGTAGATTTTGCTAAGTTCTCAGTTTCTCTCACAGAGTTCCATAGGGCCTCCAACTCTACTGACATGCTGGTCATCTTCTCAGCCTATATTCCTGATAGCTTGGATAAGAATCTGAATTTTAGATCAGGCATTAAATCATTCATATTTACCACAAAAGTGCCAGGATTGTTAACTGTGACATAAAAGAGGCAACAGTTCTTTACTTTCTTTTCTTCCTTCCTCCTTCCCTCCTTCTCTCCTTCTCTCTCTCCTCTCTCCCTCTCTTCTCCTCACCTCCCCTTCTCTCTTTCTATTTCTTCCTTTCTTTCTTTCTTTCTTTCTTTCTTTCTTTCTTTCTTTCTTTCTTTCTTTCTCTCTCCTCTTTGTTTTTGAGGTAGAGCATTTATAATGAAGTGTCTTAAGTAGCTTTTTTTATTAGTGTAAGAACTTTTGCAGTACTTTTTAAGCCTTCAAATTAAAGCATGACATAGAAAGAGAAAAGTGCTCAGCTCAGAAGTATATAGCAGGTGAAACACACAAGATAAATCCACTCCTGTAATTATTACTTAGGTTAAAAATAGAGAGTACTCCCCGTATCCCAAAAACTTCTTGTGCTTCCACTCAACAACCCCTCCATCCTGCTCAAGGATACCCACTCTCCTGATTTTCACATCAGAGACTAAGTTTGTTCATTAGTGAATTTTATATAAATGGAATCAAACAAAATGTATTCTATTGTATCCTGTTATTTATTCAACATTATGACTGTGAGATTAATCCATGTTATTGGGTTTAGCTATAGTTTGATTATTTTCATTACAATAAGACATTCTGTTGTACAAATGGGTTTATTTAGCTATTTCACTGTGGACAGATATTTGGGTTTTTTCAATTTGGAGCTGTTATACATATTGCTGCTATGGTCATTTTTTTTTAAAAAAAGATGTTTATTTATTTATTCATAAGAGACACACACAGAGAGAGGCAGAGACATAGGCAGAGAGAGAAGCAGGTTCCCTGCAGAAAGCCCGATGGGGGACTTGATCCCAGGACCTGAGGATCACAACCTGAGCCAAAGGCAGACACTCAAGCACTGAGCCACCCAGATGCCCCTGCTATGGTCATTCTATATATGTTCTTTATGCACATGTACTCACATATCTGCTAGCCATACACTTAGGAGTGAAATGGCCAGGTCATAGAAAACTTTTTGTCAGCTTAAGTAAGTGATTCCAAACAGCTTTCCTGAGTGCACTTTAAATCATCTTGAATTTTCAAGAAGAGTGTTACAAAACTGAAATAATTTGTACATGTTTAATAAGTCTACCTTTTCATAGTGGCAGATAAATTAAACAAATGCATTTCATATCGGCTTGGAAGTGATGTACCTATGACAACTAGCAAAATGTGTGAAATAAATTGTATTCTAAATAGAAGTTTCTGATTCAACAGGCTTTGTATAATATCCCAAGAAGCAGGAGAAGTAAGATGGCTGGAAAGGAGAGACGGGAAGAAGACAAGAAAAAGTAAGGTAAAGAGATTAATTTTAAAAAAGAAAGAAAGAAAAGATGCTAACCATGCAAAATTTTGGTGACATGTACTAGACACATAAACTCAGCAAAAATTGGCCGTCAAGGTATAGATAACAGTTTTCCTCGGTTACAAGGACTTGATGCCTTTTTTCAGGTTTGGACACTGTTTCTACAGTTTGGGAAGGATATTTCCTGGATAGCTGGGCCTCACACTGACCTGACTCTGGCATTCTGGTTGGGGTTGCAGCACTTCAAGTTACACAGAGGAAGGAACTCATTTCCTACTCCTTGCTCCCTCTCTGCCTACGTTTTAGATATGGAGTGTCATACTTTACATCATTTTTATTTTGAGTCCCTTGACTTTTATGGATGTAGTTATTTTGACAGCTTTTGTGCTTCCTACTTTTCTTTTTTAATTTATTTATTCATGAGAGACACAGAGAGAGGCAGAGACATAGGCAGAGAGAAGAGAAGCAGGCTCCATGCAAGCAGCTGGATGCAGGACTCGATCCCGGGACTCCAGAATCACACCCTGGGCCAAAGGCAGACATTCAACCCCTGAGCCACCCAGACATCCCTCCTACTTTTCTTTTACTTATGATTTTTCCTTTCCACTCGGAGAGGCCCTTTAACATTTCTTGTAAGTATGGTTTAGTGGTCATGAATTCTTTTAATTTTGTCTGTTTGGAAAACTCTTTCTCATTCTATTCTGCATAATACTCTGCTAAGTAAACTATACTTTGTTGTAGATTTTTTTCTTTCAGCACTTGAATCATGCCCCTCACTTCTGACCTGCAGTATTTGTGCTGAAAAATCGGCTGATAGCTTTATGGGATTTCCCTTGCATGTATCTCTTTTCTTTTCTCTTGCTGCTTTTAAAATTCTTTATCACTACTTTGTGCCATTTTAATTATTGTGTTTCTTGGTGTGGACCTCCTTGGGTTGGTTTTGTTGGGGGATCTCTGTGCTTCCTGGATCTGAATTTCCATTTCCCTCCCCAGATTTGGGAAGTTTTCAGCTATTACTTCTAAAAATAAATATTCTGTCCCCTTTTCTCTTTCTTCTCTTTCTGAGATCCTTAGAATGTGAATGTTATTAGGCTGATGGTGTCATTTAGTTCCCTTAGTCTATTCTTATTTTACATAGCTTTTCTTTTTTTCTCCCTCACCTACTCAGCTTGATTACTTTCCATTACTCTTTCTTCCAGTTGCTGACTGGTTCTGCTGCTTCCTGTAGTCTGCTATTTATTCCATCTAGTAGATTTTTAATTTCATTTATTGTGTTCTTCATCTCTGATTGGTTTTTTTTTTATCTCTTTGTAAGGGTCTCACAGATGTCCTCCACTCTTTCCTCAAGTTCAGTGAGTTTCTTTATGGTCATTACTTTAAATTTTCTACCAGGAATGTTACTTATCTCTGTTTTACTTAGGTCTCTTGCTGTGATTCTGTCCTATTCTTTCATTTGGAACACACTCATCTGTCTCTTCATTTCATGTAACTTCCTGTGTTTCTCTGTTTTAGGAAAGTCAGCTATGTCTCCTGCTCTTGAAAGTAGTGCCCTTATGAGTAAGAGGTCCTGTGTGCCCTCCAGTCCAGTGTCCCTCGTTTGCCGAAACTTGGTGCTTCAGGAGTGTCTCCTATGTCTGTCATGTGTGCCCTACTGTTGTGCCTGAGCCACTTTTTCCCTCAGTCCAGCCATCTCTAGTGGCTCTCTTTGACTGTTGTGGGCAGTGTTTGGTCCCTGTATTATTAGTGGACCAGTCTGAGGCTCCCTTGAGCTTGAGTTGAGTCAGACCAGGAGTTTGCCAGAGATGCACTTGCAGCAAACTTCAGGGCTTGTTCCTTGTGTTGTCCCAAGAAGCTTCCCTTGGTGGGTGGGGCCTGTAGTCAGATGAACTGTCTGCCCCAAACCCACTGCTGGGATCATAGTCTGACTCATGTATGTGATTACCTTCTCCTCTTCCCAACGTATGAATCACTTTGGAGTGGCTGGCTCCTGTTGGGTCTGCTTGCACACTACCAGGCTCATGGCCCCAGTTTGGATGGGCTCTGGCCTGGCTAAGAGCAAATCAGAGGGGGCAGATCCATAACATGTAAGGGGGCAGGGTATGCGATTTTAGCAAGCTTAGCACATTGATCTCTGTGAGATATGCCACTGTCATCAAGACCAAGCTGGTGGGTTGGAGGGCATGGATCTGCAATGGGCACAGGTAGGGAGATGTAATGGTAGCAAGGATGCCTTGATCTTCAGGGTGAGGGCCTGCCATGCTGGGTATGAGGCAGGCCTGGCTGGAGGGGGCAGATCACATAAATATGAGGAGCAGGGTGTTGGTATGAGGCAGTTAGGGAGTGAGTGTTGGTGCCAGGCTGCTTTGTGCAGGTGGCCATCAGTTTATGCTGCAGGGTGAGAGAGGGAAATGGTACTTCTTCTCAGAGAAATCTCCCACAGATCTCTGTCCCTTTGGGAAATGCTCTGATTTTAGCAAATAACTCTCCTTCCTGTGTGCCCCAGGTGTTTTTCAAACTGCTGCTTCTATGCTGCATCTCTCTGGGCTGTTTGTTGTATTGTCTCTTTCAGGGTGGGGACTCAGTTTTCTCTCACCTTCCTAATTCTCCCAGAACTGAGTCCACTTATTTTTTAAAATCTTCTGCTTATAAGAACTCACAAAATTTGGACCCTCTGGTTTTCAAGCCAAATATTATGGGGATGAGCACACATATGGTCAATAAAAACTTTAGTGAGATGACCAGTAATTCTAATTTGAGTTCACTTTTACTCCTGCTAATAGCAAAATAATTATTAGTTACTATGTGGGGCGCTTTAAATATATTAACTCATTAATTCTCATGACAAGGCTACAAAATTGGTTCTATTATTATTACTATTTTATAGATGAGAAAACTAAGTCAGAAAGAAGTCAGGTAAATTACTCAAGGTTACAAAATCATAAAATGCAAAAATGCAATTTGAAAAGAGCTTGGTTCCAAACCTATGCTAATATGAACAATACTACATTATTTCTCTATGGTCACCATATCCTACTGAATAGCCTATGATTCTATGGTTCTATTTTAAAAGATTCTCTGGTTGCCTCCTCCATCAAAAAAGAAAAAAAAAAAAAAGATCTGTTTTACTCTTTTACTTAGCACATGGCCATGCACCTAAAAACTATATTTCCTATATTGCAGCCAGGAATGTCAGGTGTTTCAATTTTCACAAATAAAATATGAGTACACATGGAATATACCATATTCTGGCTTGGGCCATGAAATACTGAATAAGTATTCTGACATTCTCTTTTCCTGTCTCATGGTCTACAGTCCAGATATGTGCCTCAGAAACCTTGAAAGTTTGGATGGTAACGTGAAATACTTTTAATACTTTTTTATATTTGTAAATATTGTATCTCAGAGTCTTGTTTTAAAGCAATATAGGTGTTACCTCCATTAGTGTAAAGACAAGCAAAATTAATAGAGATCTTTAAATTTCCTGTGGGAAATCTTAAAAGAGGAAGAGGTTAAGAAAGAAAGAGAAAGGAAACTCTGAACTGAAATTTCAAATGTACAACGAACAATTCCTTTATTTTGGGGAGGGAATAGAAAGGGACAACTTAATCAAAAGTTACGATGATCTAAGATTTCAAGTGATTATCATTTCTATCAATAATGCTCTTTTTTATTCACTTAGACTATAGGCACCACATAGACCCATGAGAAGAAGCTACATATGTGTCAACAATAATGACATTTGCTATCTGATGTAAACTGAGCAATATGAATATGAATATTGTCCACAATGTTCAGAAGCAGATGTATATGTGTGAGCAGTAGGGGAGAAGCAGTTGTTTAAATGTGGGGAGCCAGTCTCCCAAAAAGCAGATATGAAAAATTTTAAGGAGAGTATTTGGTTGTTATCTTTGTTCATCTGTTTTCTGATTGTTTTATAAAAACATTGATTATTTATCAGATTGAATATTTAAAAAAGAACAAGCAAAACAATTGCAACTTCTCTGACTAAAGGACTATCCAAGAAATCCCTCCTAAGAGATAAGGTGTTGAAATAATTGGAATACATCCTTTATCATGTGTGGCATGGATGTTGAAGTCAGTAGGGAGAGGTGCATGAAGAAATGTTTGTGTGAAATTCTTCCAGGGTCAGAATTGGAGGGAAGATAGGCAAGCAGATGATCTTCAGTTTACTGAGGCCTGAGCAGGGAGAAAATGTGGATTTTTCAACCCCCTTTCACCCATAGACATTCTGCAGTCCAGTAATATCCACATAACTGTCCTAAGTAGTTCAGAACAGCAAGTATTACTTTTATTTTTGACTCTGGTATTCTCCTCAGTTTCCCTGAGTATGTGACAATCACATCCAGGTTTAATTCTGTTTCAGGAAGAGCCTTGTGCCCCTATTGACTTTGTTGAACATAGCCTCAATACCAGTATTGGATTGTTTATCACAGGACTTACAAATAAAAGTTAAAAAAAAGAACTTTTAAACAAAATTTTCATCTTTAATCCATACTTTGCTGGATCTTTTCTATTACTCATAGATAATCAACAGTTGACCTAACTTTAGATGAACCTAAATCTAGCTGTTATAATTTCTAAAAATCTTTGAAGGCAAGGACTATCTTGCTCACATTTGAACCTCAGAGTTGAGAACAATATCTAAGTATAATAGGTGCTCATCAAATATCTGATGAGCGGTAGAATAAAGATAATACGTAGGGCTGGATGTCATAAAATGTGAGATGAACTGAATTCCTTGATGAGTTGTTTAAAAATGAAGATCTGCCTAGAAACAATTTAGTGCTTGTGGGATGAATGACAGACACTGCAGAAATAACAGCATCTGCTTGGTTTATACTAGCATACTATAAACCTGCTATGTGATAATCAATATATAGTACACCATACTTCATTTATAAGGGGCTTATAGGATAAAAACATTTAAGTAAGAAAGTTAATTTCGAATAGGTTTTTGATCACCAAGTGTAGTGAGAGATAAAGAGATCTGTGTTTACTCCTGGATTCTGCATCTTAATATACAATTTTTGGCAAATCTGTCAGCCTTAGTCTACTCTATTTATCTACAAAGGAAGAATAAGTATCTTTAACCTTTAGGGTTCTTGCAAGAGTCAAGAAGATCATGTGATTAAGACATCTAGACCAGGGCTGGACACAGTAAGGGATTCAATAAATATTAAGCAGCACTAGAATGCTATTATAGAAGTCAATCTTTGGAGACAGGTAATAGCCCATGAGTGACCACTAGCAAATAAGGCCATGGTAAAGAAAGAGCTATGCCATCTGCCAGTGCTAATCTTTGAATTGAGATGACATAGGGTGTCCCATCCCCCACTAGGTTCCACATGCAGGATGACCCTGTGTCAAGGGATGACTTGTGGTGTAGTAGGCTCTTTAGAGACTTTTTTTTTTGGATTTATTGGAGCCTGGATCCCATGTCTGGAGAAAAACAAAATTCAGCAGTGGTCACTGAATTAGGAATCATTAAAGAATCTCTACAAGATTCTCAGCTATCTCACTGAGACATTAATTTGCATTTTCTTCACTATAAATAAGAGTTCTTTTCATGTTTACTCACTATTTTGTTTTCCTGTGATACCCCTGTAGATGTCTCTCTTGAGCAGTTTGTCTTTTTCATCTTGATTTGTAAGAATTTTTTATATGTGTTTTAGATATGAGTTTTTTATTGATTAGGTGATTGAAAATGTCATCTATTCTGTGACTACCTTTTAATAATTTTAAGAATGTTTTCCATGAAGGACATACCTAGTTTTGATATAGTCTAACTTAATATTTTACTTTACGGAGGTGGTGGTGGGGTGTGTGTTTGTTCTGTAAGCATTATCTTTCTCAGATATCTAAGGTCACGGCTTTATTTATATATGTTTATATATAGATATATGTTTATATAGATAGTTATTTCCCCCATTCCTGTGATTAAATTGTATTGGGAAATTGTACCTACCTCTAAATATATATTTCAGACCCATATTTCATACCACCTGGAAATATCAATTCTCAGTGAGTTACAGTTCTAAAAGTAAAAGGTAAAATAATAAATATTTTAGAAAATAACACAAGTAAGTAACACTATGACTCTGGATGACAGAAAAATTCTTACAGAACACACACATCACCACTATAATAATTACAAATAATAACATTTTTCTTTGATTATTTTTAATTTTTATACTGTTTTCCTCATTTAATGTGCACACTGAATTGGATAGACCATCCCATACTATGAAGTCACCTTTACTTTGAAAATGTCTTTATTTTGCCTTCTTTCTGGAAACATCTTTACTGGGTGGAGAATTCTGGTTGCACATTCTTTTTCATTCATACTTTAGACAGGTCATTCCACTTTCTTCCTACTTGCATAGATTCTAGGAAGAAGTCTTTTGACATTCCTATTTTTGGCCTTCTGTGGTAGTACTTCTTTTTTCACTAGATGTCTTTAATATTTTCTTTGAATAAGTGGATTTCATGGATTTGACTATAGTGTGTATAGGGGTGTTTTTTTTTCTTGTTATTTATTCTGCACTGGGTTGGTTCTCTAAACCTCTGGATGTGTGGCTTTTTGTCTTTTATTAATTTTGGAAAAATTATGTATCACTTTCTTATCCTCCTATACTTTTTGCTATTCTGATTACATGTATATTAAATATTTTGATATTGTTATATGGAAAGTCTTTTGGGTATCTTTAAAAGATAATCCTCCCTCCCACACACACTCCCTTTCAAATTTTTAAAAAAGATTTATTTATTTATTTTTAGAGAGAGAAATAGTGAGGGGGAGGGGCAGTGGGAGAGCAAAGCCTCAAGCAGACTGACAGCTGAGTGCAGAGCCCAGCATGGGGCTTGATCTGAGAATCCTGAGGCCATGACCTGAGTCAAAATCCAGAATCAGCCACTTGACTGACTGAGCCACCCAGAAGCTCCTCCCCTCCAAATTTTAAAGTCTCCACACTTTATATGAACTCTCTAACACCAAAGAAATGGTAAAAAGGAAAACACTGAACCAGGAATAACTTTTTTGTCTTTATAAATGGGACCTAAAGAGGCTTTAGAGTGAGCCTGTTTAACCATTGAGACCTGAAACCTAAAGTCAGAAATCTGAAATATCTTTTAAATCACTTACATATTACTTGAGTGGACCAGCCTTGCCAAGTGTCGCAAATGTATAAAGGGGGTACTTCTTGAAGTGTAGCCCAACAATAGTGCACTTATATGTGTCTTCACGCCAAGACACATTTGGCGGTCCATGGAGGGGCCATATCAGCTGACTGTTGTGAGGGTGTTTTCCAGGTTGGATCTCTGGGACAAGAATGAGATGCTTTTTCACATCAGGCCTATTTATAAGTCACTGAGCCACTGAAGTCAGGGCAGTGTCTATGAAAGGTGCCCCTGGAAGAAAGAGTGACTGGGTGCCTGGAGCTGGACTTTAGGGAGTGGTTGTAGCCATTATCAGTGATGTGGCACAAGGCTAAGTCTTACCTGATTTAAGGGTGGATGCACCCTTAAAGGCACGATGGATTTGAAAAGACTAGAGAAGGGTTACAATGAACCAGTCAGAGCCTCTCCTCTCAGAAGGTGGCATGAGGGAAACTGGATTTTTATATATTCATATGTAATCCTAGCATTCTAGTATTTAGGAGGTCCTACCAGAGGCTCTGTCTTCCCTTAAATACTCATCCTACAAATAAAAAGTCTCTGATATTTCAGTTTTCCTTTTCAGCTCTAAGTTCTCCATACAGGAAGAACAAATTGGGGTACATCTCTCTAGTGATGTAATCTAACTCCAGCTATATTTACATAGCCAATCCACCAAGCAATTTCCATGCCTTACATTTTGTATAATTCTGAAAACCTAGCCCTTTATTCTATTTCTATATCTAGCAATATCCAAGGTGCTGTTAGTTTTGTTTTGTTTTTATTGTTTTGTCACAGCAGGTTTCTCCAATTCTAAAATTCCCCAAGCCTATAAATCTTATCCCTTAAAGGCCATTATTCCTTTGTACCTACATTTCTCTCAGTTGAAAACTGCTCTCAACAGAATTCTAAAACTGAAACTGCTTCAAGTTTGTGCTTCTCTGAAAGAGCTGGCACAGCTGCAGCTTTTTGGTCTTCCACCAAGCTTTGTGTACAGGATATTAAAATGAGACTCCTCCTGTCTGAGAATTTCCACTAAACCCCAAAGTAGAGTATACTTAGTGCCAAATAAACACACTTTCTAAAACAAGATGCTAGATCATTTTTTCTGGAGTTAATAAATATGAAAAAACTTCATTTCAGTTAAACCAAGTCTCATTAACCTCCTTCAGTTTAAGAAATCATGTTAATAATTCTTCCTTTATCACTATTATATTTTTGTGACAGACTTACAGAATATGTTTTTGATATATTTTTTTCTTGTAACAACTTCCCTGTATGTTGTTGAAAAATACATTTGAAAAATATTCCAAATGTATTTTTCAACAATAATAAATTTAAAATAATAATACTAAAAGTAAGTCAATGGTAAACATTAAAATATAAAAATAACAATAAAATATTGATTGAAAGTTTAAAAGAACTAACTAGCCTTATATTCTTCATCTCTGGAGTCACAGTTTTATATTAGAGTATCATAGAACAAAATAAAAGCAAAAATGGGAGAGACAGACACACAGACACACAGACACAGAGACAAGGAGCTTTTTTGATACAGCTGGTGAAGAAGGACCCTTCCTTGGGGCTTGGGGCAGTACCCAACCCTCATCCTGCATCAATCTCTGTGCCATAAGTACATGGTCACTATATTTAGCCCAGTGTGGGTTCAATTCTAGAAATTGCTCTATTTTAGGTCCTGTAAAAAAAGCTGTCTCTGATACTGCCACATACTTTTAGAGCTATGATGGAATTTTCAGCTTGAAATTCTAATTCTTCCCAGTAAAATTGCAACCCAATTGTTTTCTGTTCCCAATTCCTATTCCTATTGTTCCTGTTTCCTATAGACGGAAAACCCCTCATATTTGTGTTCTTAAAGCCATCTTTTCTAGCCTGACACACATGGAGCTCTTGCAGTTATGTCTCCCACATCATATTTTGTTTGCTCTATTGGAATATTCTTATTAACTAATCAACATGCTTCATGATTCTATTTTATAATATGAACTCATGGCAACCCAGGTAGAGGTTGTATTTTTCTAGCTGTTCTTGTTCTAGAAAACAAACTAAATTCAAAGCTAGCAGAGGGACTTAAGTAATAAGAATTAGAGACAAATGAAATAGAGAATAGAATAACCATAGAGAAAGAATCGCTGTCTGTCTGCTGTGTACATGTGTTTTCAGAAGGCTCATAGCAATTAGAGCCTCGCCTGTGGCAGGATATGATAATGCAATAACTTAAGATCTATCATTTTTGAGTAGAAGTGATGAGTCCTTAAAGGAGGTGCCTATCCTTCTTTCCCTTCTCCAATCTGCTCTTACTACAGATTTGATGGCACATTGCATAAGTGGCTAAGAGTCCTAGGCCCCAATCTTTTGTGAAACACATCTACTCTGCCAGTTAAGGACTATTGATCCTGGAATTTATGTAGTGGAGTAGCATATTTAATACATTGAGTAACATATTTGTTTATGAGCCTTTTTTCTGTTTCTCACAGCTAAATCTAATTCTAACTGATATGGTTACTCTAGTATTACTTTGAGGGCAGGGCCATAGGTCATAAATGCGTTTATCCCAGGAAACAGGCAGTTTCAGGTACATAATAATCATTCAATATATTTCAATACATAAAAACATAGTATTGATAGGACTGGATATCAAAGAATGAAGATGTGAAAGCACAGCATTCAAAAAATACTAGGTGATGTGGAGCTCTTGAGGAGACACTGGTCATGCAAAGAAAGAGACTGGTCTAGGAATTGCTGGTTTATGGAATGAGAAATAAGAGAACCCATCTTGTCATACTAAATCCATTAGAGGACGTGTTATTGGTATAGGAGAGTCAATAGGAAGCCCCTGTATATTATTGATTAAAGAGCACATGGAGTAATCCATGTTGCTGAGAAGGATTATTTTGCGAGGTAAGTGGCTGCAAAGCATAGCGTAATGAAACAGACTTTGCTGGTTTCAAATCCTGGATCTACCACTTATTCATACATAAATTTCAGCAAATCTCTCAGTCTTTCTGAACTTCACTTACTACATGTGCAAAATGGGTATAATAAGCCCAAACTTGCAAGGGTCTTATAAACACAGGTGAGGTCAGGTATGTCAATGCATGTGTCACAGAGCTCAGCGCAATGTAGATTCTCAATACATGATAAGCATTGCTTGAATTTTATTTTTATTATGGAAATAAAAATTTGAAGGCTGCTAATACCTGCTATTCCTTCACTATCATCATCAGGGATTATTGTGGGGGGAGCTCTCTGTGGTCTGCTAATGCTATCCTCCATTTTATATCACATAAAAATACAAAGGTCCCACCAGCCCCCTGCTGATGTACACATATTTTGATTAACCCTGAGGCAGAAAATCAGTTTGTGATCCTATTTCTACAGAGAGCTTTGGGGTTTTCAGGTTTCCAGGCATATATAAGCCATCATGCTTGTTCCCACATGTTGGTGGAGAACAAGAATGAACAGCTGTTGGTGAACTGGAAAGTGTTAAAGATTCTTTCAGGATTTCTCAACCTGTGGTGGTTGTGGCTAGCACTGGGTTGCCTCATACAGGCAAGTCCTACTTGATGTACTGCTTTGCAAGAAAAAAGCTTGGGGAGTAAAGTCTTATGACAGAGGCTATTTGCTCAATTTCAAGTGAAATCTGTTTCTAACCACTTCTCCAGGGCTACATGAAAGGAGAGTTCAAATTTCTTACGAAACACACGTTCTAATTCTTATCAGCAAATTGCAACCCAATTGTTTTCTGTTCCCAATTCCTACTCCTGTTGTTCCTGTTTCATATAGAGGGAAAATCCCTCATATTAGTGTCCTTTTTTTTTTTTAAGATTTTATTTATTTATTCATGCGAGACACAGAGAGAGAGAGAGGCAGAGACACAGGCAGAGGAAGAAGCAGGCTCCATGCAGGGAGACCAATGTGGGACTCGATCCTGGGTCTCCAGGATCAGGCCCTGGACCAAAGGTGACGCTAAACCGCTGAGCCACCAGAGCTGCCCCTCATATTAGTGTTCTTAAAGCCATCTTTTCTAGCCTGCCACACGTGGAGTTTTTGCAGTTATGTCTTTCACATCATGTTTTGTTTGCTGTATTGGAGTATTCTTATTAACTAACCAACATGCTTCAATAACTATCATCTTAAATATTCTCCCTGGACTCCACATCTCATTATGACTATCACCCCATATTTTGTTTTTACTCCTCTTCATGCAAAAATATATAGCCTCAATTTCCTTTTTCTACCTCTGTCTTCAATGAATTCCTCTCTAGTTTTAACCCAACACTTTACTGAATGCTCTTGTTATACTTACCAATGACGTCCATTTTCCCTGATTCAGTGTTTCTTTGCACCCATCTTACTCCCCTGCTTCTTCCTGCTCCTTGAAATTCTTTCCTTCCTTGCCTCACCACACTACTCTGACTTTCTTCTGTCTCTGTGGTTAGCTCACTCAGTCTTTCTACCAGACTCTGACTTTTCATCCAATCCACTGAATTGTATGTCTCTCTAGGATGTGGCCCTGGGTTCTTTTCTCTCTTCCATGTATACCCTCTCAAAATGATCTCATCCAGTCTTTGGATGTTCAATGTTGCTTTTATTCTGATACCTCTCGAATTGATATTTCTTGCCTCGATATCTCTTCTGAAATTCAGATGCATAGATCAAATAACCATCTGAATTTTTTTTTGGGTTTTTGCAAGCTGTCCACTTAAAGTTATCATGTTAAAAAAATTAAGTTATCATGTTCACAGTATAAGTCTTGATCACTCCTAAACTCAAATGAAATCAAGTAAAATAAAGCAAAACAAAAGCATACTTCTTGCTTTCTCGTTCATCTTCTTCTCAGTATGTATCTCCAACCTGAAGGTTGCAAGACTCAAAACTTGCATTCCTCACTTAGTTTAACTCCTACATCCAGTTCATACATCAGTCCTCTTGTTACCCTTGCTTAATATATCTCAAAGCTGTCAATTTCTCTCTGTTTTTATTCTACCATCCTGGACTGGGTCCCCTCCTCTTTTGCCTGAAATACTTTTATTTGTCCTGATGTCCTTCTCATTTCCACTCTGACCCTCTCTAGTAAATTCCCTTCAAAACAACCATAGTGACCATTAATCTAGTTGCTTTTAATACCCTCCTTAAACCTGCATTATACTTACATAAGATCCATACTCCTCAAACGCACACTGTGACCACTCTTTCTTATTTTTCTAAATTAATCTTTTGTATTTTCTCCACCACGGTCATACCACAGCCACATCAGCCTCCTTTTTATCCTTGCAAATTGCAATCCCTTTCCTATCTCCAGGTCTTTGCATTCATGGTTCACTCTGCCTGCAATGCTTGCTGCTCCTTCACCCAGTTGCTCCTTTCTTTCAAGGCCTTACACAAATGTCAGTTTTCAAAGAGGTCTTCCCTGACCATTCTGTCTCAGGTTGCCCCTCCACATAAACTTAACACAATATGAACATATTTATTTATATCTTTACTTATTTTTTTCTTCTATTAAAATTAAAATCTGTAGAGGAAGAAATCCTACCTGATTCTTTGTTGCCAATTTCCAGCAACAAGGACAGTATGTGTAACATAGTAGGCACACAATAATTGCTTCTTTACCTGAATTGAAAAAAAAAAAAGGCAAATCAGAATGTTTATCCATGAGCTCACTGGCTTTAGCTAACTTTCATGAAAATTCTAGTTAGAGCAAAGTACCTTAGTGTTGCAGAATACCTTATAGAATAGCATGTCCAGGTCCTATAAAGTTAATAACTATGGTTTAATGTAAAGAGCATCTGATGCTGGGCATGTACAAATCATAAGAAAAACAGAGGTCACCTTACTGAGTTCCGTGGGAAAAAATGACAAATATAGAAGTAGTATCAACCATCCTTCCATCTTTCCACACTTCTACCCTGGTTCTATGCAGGTATCTCAGAAATTCTCTTCCCCTCAAGCATAGAAAACATAAGGGGGAATGTTCCTCTTAGAAAATATTTTAACTTCTGCTGAGATCCCTTGAATTAGTTATGATTCACAGCATCCTCAAAACAAGTAAGGAGTGAGATGCAGTCACAACCTTTTATGTATGTTTTGTTATGTTTTATTTTGTTTTACCCATTCCTTTCTCCCCATACTCCTTCCATTAAGACCAGATTTCACCTGCCTGGCATTAGCTCATTATACATTAGTAGTCTTTTTTTTTTTTTTTTTAAAGATTTATTTATTTATTTATGATAGACATAGAGAGAGAGAGAGAGAGAGAGAGGCAGAGACATAGGCAGAGGGAGAAGCAGGCTCCATGCACCGGGAGCCCGATGTGGGATTCGATCCCGGGACTCCAGGATCGCGCCCTGGGCCAAAGGCAGGCGCCAAACCGCTGAGCCACCCAGGGATCCCCTATACATTAGTAGTCTTAACACTTATCAGTTATATAATTCCAAAGAACAGGTTATTTCCCTTTGCTTTAGTCACTGCTGTATCTTCTGACCCTTGAACATATCCCCAGTGCCAGAACATAATAAGTACTTAGTAAATAATTATTGAATAAATTATCTTGTTTATTCCTCAATTTTAAGGTCTTGACCTAATTATAATGCCATCAGCTAGCTTAACTTCTTTAGGGAGTCATGAATGTTGAACAGTAAAAAATCAAATCAAAACTATAATGAGATATTCCCTCACACCTGTCAGAATGGCTAAAATAAAAAAACACAAGAAACAGGTGTTGGTGAGGGTGTGGAGAAAAAGAAACCCCTGTGCACTACTGGTGGGAATGCAAGGTAGTGCAGCCACTGTGGAAAAGGTATGGAGGTTCCTCAAAAATTACCAGATGATCTAGTTATTCCACTGCCAGGTATTTACTCAAAGAAAATGAAAACACTAATTTGAAAAGATGTATACACCCCTACGTTTACTGAAGCTATTTACCATAGCCAAGATATAGAAGCAACTCGAGCATCCATTGATAGATAAAGAAAATGTGGCATTTAAGGAACAAATGAATATTTTTTTAAATGTCTTAAAGACAAACAAACAAACAAAAAGCCCAGACTCTTAAATATAGAGGAAAAATGTGGTTGCAAGAAGGGAGGTGGGAAAGCGGGTAAAATAGGTGAAGGATATTGGGAGTACACTAATCATGATGAGCACTAGTAATGTATAGAACTGTTGAATCATTATATTCTACACTTGAAACTAATATAGCACTGTATGTTATTTATACTTGAATTAAAAAAGAAAATTTAAAAAATTCCTCTCCAGTGATACATCATTCATATGAGTTTAATTTGCCATTTGTATAAATATGTAAAAAGAAGTTCTGAGTTTAGAATACTTGAAAGATCAGAAATCCCCACTCATAAAAACCTTTAGCTGCCTTGTCCCAAGAGTGTGCTTACTGTAACTCTGTTTTCTCTCTTCCTCAGGTTAGAATCCCAAAGCTAAAAATTCCAACAAACCCAGGGAGTATATAAAATGTTATATTTACCGCCTCCCCAAAACAGAATTGTTTTTAGCCAGCCAAAACACAAAAAGGAAATTCTAGCCCATACTGAGGATATTCTGGAAAATCAACTGGATCCTGAATTCCAGAAACAATCAAATAATTTCTGTTCTTCTATCTTTACCCATGCAAGGGCTAGGACCCTCAGGAAAGAAGTCAAGGTCACTGAGAATAGTGAGTGTCCTTGTCCAAAATCATATTTCTCTGTGACCTGATATGTGCTAACTATAATATGCACTCTTCAGCAGCTTTGTATCAATTTATATATATGTGTATACTTATATATATTCATACCCCAGATAGAAATGATTATGTGTTTTAGTAATTATCTCTGATCATAGGATTAACAAATCCCTTTCCAAAACCCCAAACATTGTCACTGATATCTGCAGTTCCCATATATAAGAAGAACCCAACACTAACTAGACTGGGTGGATCGTCTTCCCAGAGGAAGTCCTATATAATGTGTTTTTCTCAAAGGGACTACTTTGGAGTTCAAACCTGTCCAAAATAAATACTAGCTTTTGAGTCCCTGAAAATCCACTGAAATCTCAAGAATTAGAAATAATATTATGTGAATTACCCTGGGTGTCTATTTTGGTGGTCTCTTTTACTCTTTTTTTTTAAGATTTTATTTATTTATTAATGAGAGCGAGGCAGACACAGGCAGAGGGAGAAGCAGGCTCCATGCAGGGAGCCCAATGTGGGACTCAATCCCGGGACTCCAGGATCACACTCTGGGCCGAAGGCAGGTGCTAAACCGCTGAGCCACCCAGGGATTCCCCTCTTTTAATCTTAATTTGTGTTAATGTGAAATAATTTTTCCCAGATTTCCCTGATTATGTTAGATGAAGGTAGGTATTCATCTTTTTTTCACCCGATGTTATGACCTGGAGAAAAATACAATAACGAGTAAATGAAAGTGAAAATAAAGGTGATGATAATAGAAGTAAGTAGGTGTGTGTGACTTTAGAACTATAATCTCAGATTAAAAAAATTAAAGAAAGCAAAGCTGGGGGGGTTATAACTAACTTTGTATACAACATCTTGAGAATTTTAATAATCCATTGTTGTCTATTAGGTACAATCTGTGGCATTCTGTTATTGCCATGTGACCCCTGATCAGTAGTTCGATTATTTTCTTTAAATATCCTTGCAATGGATCAGTACTGACAACACACCTTTTCAGAACACTGTTTGTGGCCATAGCTAAAGTATTTCATTTGTATGTTACTTTAGTTGTCATGAATACTTATAAATTTATTTCCGAAGTGCAAAAGTTTAGATGTGTAAAGCTACACATCTAATAAATGAAATTTTTAAAAAAATTTAAAAATTAAAAAAACTATAGGGCACCTGGGTAGCTCAGTATTTTAAGAGGCTGATCTTGGTTTCAGCTCAGGTCATGATCTCAGAGACCTGGGATCAAACTCCACATGGGGCTCCCCACTCAGTGCAGAGTCTGCTAAAGTTTCTCTCTCCTTCTCCCTCTGCCCACACCCCCGGCCCAGCTCACACATGCTCTCTCTCTCTCAATCTCTCATAAATAAATAAATAAATAAATAAATAAATAAATAAATAAATAAATATTAAAACAATAATAAAAGAACTGTAATCTCAGAATCTTGGTTCTTGTTGAGTAAGAAATTGATATTTATCCCTGTTTTCTGCTTTATTTATGCTGAGGACTCTAGTGGTGACCTATGTGGATGCCATCAATCATGGAGCAGTGCCTTGCTTGGAGAATGCAGTGACAACTCTGGCTTTGTGTGAGAACTAAGTGGCCATGCAGAAGGCAGCTGACCACTACAGCGAGCAGATGGCCTAGCGACTGAGGCTCCCCACAGACATGCTCAAGGAGCTGCTGGATGTGCATGAAGACTGTGAGGGGTAGTTGTTGGAGTCCTCGTGGAGCACTCTTCTGGGGATGACCAACAGGAGTTCCAGAAGAAGCTTGTGGTACTTTTTCTTAGCATTCATCCTTCCTGATCCTTGCGTTTCTAAAATGATGCCTGAAGTTCTACATACACAATCTATAGCTCATCTCCTACTTAGGGTAAAGTAGTGTGGATCCTCATGATAGAATTTTAGAGAACTCTATTTCCATCTTCTCCCTCAGAGCTTGAGAAATTTATTTGGGATCTTTCTGATCTCTCAAGCAAAACCAGCACTGATTTCTCCTTTAGTGAACAGTGGCATGGTTTCTGAACTCCCTAAAGTCACTCCTGAGCTACAACCTCTCTAGATGTACTCACTCTTATTCCCAGACACTTAATTTCCTTAGCAAGTTGTTCTTTATGTTTATTTGTGCCATTATATTATTGAAGATAGAATCACAGGATGCTACAGCTTCTAAGAACTATAGAGAATAGATCACACAACTTCAACATTTCATAGATGAGGAACCCAAGACCCAGAGAGGTTTGAAAGCTTTAGCAAGGTCTTACAGAGAGTTTTCAGAGTTGGCAGTAAATCTCTTGGTTCTAGTTGTATGCTTCTTGCTGCTTCACTAGGATGCTTTTCTTAAGAGGACTGCCGTTAGTCCACCCACCTAGTAGATTTCTTTGGAATTTGACCTCTTCTGTTCCTTTCTTCTGGTGATATCCCTATATATTTCCCTTGCAGGAAATCATAAGGATAAGAAGGAGGATCTCTTGCTGTAGAACAAAGAGGCATCTGTTAAATGGTGCCAAGCTAAATTGGATCAGCTTTCAAAGGCCCTAACAGAAAGTATTTCAGCAGGAACTTTCTCTGTTCCTGGAGGGCACAAGCTCTACAGGCAAGCAAAGGAAAGGACTGAATGGAACTATTCGCAGGTGCCCAGGAAAGGAGTGAGGGCAAGGAATAAGGTGAGCATGCGGAGCCTACAGAATAGAGTCAAAGGGGTCTCCAGATAATCTTAAAGCACAGCACCAGTTGTGGGTGATAAGAGCATGGGGATATCATGACAGATTGCGTGAACTTTTAAGGCCCACTATTTGCTATTTACTCCTCAGGAGAGTGGAAATGCCTATTCTCCCAAAAAAAGAGTATGGATTTCTGAAATCCACGAGAGACAGAATGGAAATTATTTATTTCTTCATCCAATTATATGACAGTCATTATGCCAATGACTGAGGATTTATGATGTAAAGTTAGAATGCTTGCACTCAAGGCTGATCAAAGTAAGAGTTAAATAAATACACTATTGCACAGAGAGTGATAACCTGTGATCCTGGGCTGCACTGGTGGTAGTAATAAATGTAATAATAATACACTACTGTATATACTGAACTGTTAAGCCCTCTCTCTGGATGTTTTAATTTAGTCCTTGAAAAAATGTTATGAAGCATCTATTCTTATTACCCTCATTTTACAGATATGAACCCAAAGGCAGAAACAGGTTAAATAATTTGCCGAAAGTTACACATCTAGCAGATAGCAGGGGAGAACATCAGCATGGATTCGAGTCTGCATTTGCTATGGGACATATAGTCCAGGAAAACTTCTCCAAAGAGGAGGGGGATGTAAACTTTGAAGTATTTGTATGTGCTGTTCAGGTCGAGATGTTATCCAAAGGGAAGAGCCCTAGGGAAACATGCAAATATACGAATGCATCAGAGATCACGGGTTTGTACAGATGCACATAATACTGACTGGTTGTGGCCTGTGGAGTGGAGGGAAGGGGCCCGGGGGGATGGCCTGGAGGGAGATATAGAGGGTCTCTGGTCACGCTAAGGAAGTTGGACACTTTGTAGGGGGCTCATGGAGTATTTTATGTCAAAAGTAAAAATGACATGAATGGTCTTGTTTGTATGGAACAAATCACCCCGGTGGAAATCTAGGTCCTTTGTTCCTTCTTGATTCCTTAGGCAAATGAGATCTGTTAGAGCTTTTTGCAGTCATATGTGGCAATAAAGAAATCCATCCTGCAGGCAGATAAAGCCCTCACTTGTGGGGATAAGGCCATAGCAAGCAAGGGGCAGCAGGACTCTACCCTTTGGTGGATAAGCTCCTGCATTGCCCTCTTATAGCCCAACCAAAGATCTTTCAAAAAATGATGAGCTTCCCCTTCTTCTATAGGATGCACCCTCTTTAAACCTGAAAACAACAAGCAGAGTTGTAGCTGTATATCAGCCAGTCAAGGCCTTTCTCATCATATTTTCAAACCTGCTCTTCATGATGTGACCACCCTTTCCTTCAAATTTGATTTTGTCTCTGATCTCAAGAGGGTAATGCTCAGGCCTGAGCTTTTACTTTTTTCTCTTTCTAAAATCTGCGTAGGGATTTGGAGCAAGCCAGGAAGGAGGCAGCATGGCTAAGAGAGAAACAGTGGAAGCAGCAATAGCAGACAGAGGCTTGAGAAAGAAGCCTCAAGGAAAGCAAGAGCCAACTAAGCAAGAAACTGGAGAGAGAAGCAGACAGTGATCTGAGGGTACAGACAAGGATATGGGAGCACAAGCTCAATCAATGCAAGCCTAGCAGGAAACACAATTCCTGGTGGCCACTGCCCTGGCACATCAGGAGGGAATGGATGAAAGTTAAAGCAAAATGGGAAAGAGAAGCATTACTGCCATTCCTTGCATTTGATCCACTAAAATTATTGTTTCCTGGCTTTTCAAGAGGTCTTTGAATCAAGCTCCACATGAGACCCTGGAGAGTCCAGGATGACCTTGGCCCTTCCAAGGCTATATCAATAACCTCTCCAAGTCACCATGCTGGTGGGATTCTAGAATGCTTTCATAGACCCCAAATTAAACAGGGTTTCATGGATTATCAAGTAGATAATCCAACCAGGTTTTGTTGTGTTTGTCTGTTTGTTTAGAGAGAGAAAGTAGGAGTGGGGAGTATTCAGGGGTGGAGGGCAATCAGAGAGGGAAAGAGAATCTTAAGCGGGCTCTAAGTCCATGGGGGACTTGGAGCCCAACTCAGCAGTTGATCTCACAACCCCGAGATCATGGCCTGCCAAAATCAAGAGTGGGACACTGAACTGACTGAGCCACCCAGACACCCCAAAAAGGTGTCTTTAATATAAGCAGCAACAGGGCGCTTTACCAAGATCACTGTCAATTGTCAGAAACCCTACTACCACCAAAGACACTGACATGGATCTGTGTTGACTTAAAACTATCAGATATGCCCAGGCTTAGAAATACAGAGAACGAATACCTTCTAAACTTGCTGCATAGCTTGCCTAAGTCATTGCATGGCACCAGGGGAATCCTCTCCCTTCCCATTTAGAAGTGTTGGTATCAGATTTTTAAAAAAATTATTATAAGTATTTATTTTATTTTATTTTTTTTGTATATTTTTATTGGAGTTCAATTTGCCAACATATAGTATAACCCCCAGTGCTCATCCTGTCAAGTGCCCCCCTCAGTGCCCATCACCCAGTCACCCCATCCCCCCGCCCACCTCCCTTTCCACTACCCCTTGTTAGTTTCCCAGAGTTAGGAGTCTCTCATGTTTTGTCACCCTCTCTGATATTTTCCATTCATTTTCCCTCCTTTCCCCTTGATCAGCTTATAAGTTCCCATTATTTCTATGATACAGGTGACCATGCTATCCCAAGTGGGACTGAAGATAAGTTCACATGAACTAATGGCTCCCTCCCAACCTGCAGGTGGGGTTGGAACATAGTATTGCACTTGTCCCCATGCCTGGCTCAGCACCCTAGCAAAGTGCTCATGGTGTGTGCATATTGGGAAGGTTGGAAACTTCCTCTGACTGCCCAGGTCAAACCCAGAAGATATTCTCTGCTTCAGATATTATCCTCTGGCAATCTCCTAAGAAAGAACAGCTTTATCGTAAAATAGAGACAATTTACAAAGCTCTTAAATATAAAATGTGACTCTTGAAAAAAACGTGGATTTTCAAAAGTTTACTTTTTCCTTTCCACACAACCCTTTGCCTTAGGATCCCAAAGGATTTGTTCAATGAAGGATTTAGGAAGAAATCTGAGATGAGTGCAGAAATAAATCATCTCAGAAATTTGATTGAGATTACTAGAGAGGATAAAACTCCCTGGATTCCACAGAACCTGGACACACTTGTCACTGAAGCAACCGCAGGTCTGCCTGTTTCTGCAATACTTGTTGGTCAGGGTCTGAAGAGCCTGAGCTCACTGTTTCACTAGGATTAAATTTTCTCTCACAAAACTAAAGAATGTGGACACATGATCCATCCTATTTTTGATGTGTTTTTAAACACATTGTGATGTGTTTTTAAACGTTTGATGCAACTTTTAAAAAGTTGCACTCAGGAATATGTTAGACATAAAAAGTGCCTATTAGAGGATATATCAGTGCCTTACATACATAGATAGGTTAATTGCCAGTTTTATTAGTTTGAAGGGAAACAACTTTTTATAATATACAGCGGCAAACTTTAGCCTACAGGCCACATCTGTCTTGCTGCCTGTTTGTTTATTTATTTTTAAAGATTTTATTTATTTATTCATGAGAGACACATAGAGAGGGAGAGAGGCAGAGACACAGGCAGAGGGAGAAGCAGGCTCCATGCAGGGAGCCCAATGTGGGACTTGATCCTGGGACTCCAGGGTCACACCCTGGGCCAAAGGCGGTGCTAAACTGCTGAGCCACCTAGGCTGCCCACTGCCTGTTTTTTTGAATAAAGTTTTATTGGAACATCACCATACTTACTCAGTTACATACTAGCTGCAGCTGCTTTACTGCCACAACAGCAGAGTTGAGTAGTCACAACAAATATTGTATGACTCACAAAACCTAGAATATTTCCTTTTGGGTCCTTTACAGAACAAGTTTGCCAACTGCTTGTTTAGGAAAATAGGCCAAATTTGCAATATAAGTAAAAAAATTACCTTGGAAAAAACCTATCAAGAATGCTTCTGAAATCACAAAAGAAGAAAAGAATATACATAACCATATATACATGTGTATTTCAAGTCAGTTCTTCCCTAATTCATTTATAAATTTAATGTGTTCTGACATTAAAACAAAATAAAAGAAAAAAAAGGAGGTGTTTTGGTGCAGATAGGTAGGCTACCATCTTTATACAAATTTAAATGGAAATGCTCACAATGCTTTAAAAAATTGTCAGGGTAAATCAGAAGAAGAATAAAGAAGAACCAGATCTACTTCATATGAAAACCTCCTCTAGAGCTGCAGTAATTCCACCAGTGTAGCACCAGCTCCTAACGAGGCACACAAAGCTGCAGAACAGTTTTCCTAGTCCAGAGATAGAAACAAATACTTTCAGGAACTATTTATCTTAAAGGCTTTCAAGTCTGTGGGAAATAATGAACTGTCCAATAAATTGTCAAGGCAACTTACTAGCCACTTACAGAAAACAGAGAGATTAGATCTCATATGTATTATAGCGAGGTAAATTCCAGATGTACTATAGATTTAAACATGAAGATTGAAACCATAAAATCTGGAAATCTGAAATCTTTTTTTAAAAAAAATCTTGTTTAGGTGTGTTGGGTGGAGGTAGGGTGCGGAAAAAAAATTAAAAAATAAAAAATCTTGAAATGTGGAGTTCTTTCTAAGCATGACATAAAACCAAGAAGACACAAAACATATACAAAGTACACAAAACTGAAATAAATCCATTATGCCAAGATAAGTCAAAAGACAAACAGCACTCTGAAAATGTTTTCAACTTGTATTTTTCTGTGATATATAAGAGAGAAAATTCAGTGTCCCCTTCCCTGATATATGTGGACTAAAAAAGACCCCAATCTCTCTCTGTTCCTGTTGTCTGTTTGAAAATATGAAATGCAAAGACTATCAGTGACTATATTTTTGATAAAGTGAAGAGACTATCTTGAGGCAAAAGAATCACTTCATTTGTAAATAAAGACAGTTTTGCTTCCTTTTAAAAAATCTTTATGCCATTGTTCTCCTTGCCTTATTGTACTGATGAGGACTTCTAATATTACCTGAGGATCTCTTATGTTAGGTTTAATCAAAGTGGTGAGAGAAAAATCCATTTTTTCTCCTGATAGACGGAAAATATTCAATAGTTCACTGTGGTGTAGAATATTCATTTCAGGTTTTCATAGATACCATTTATCCATCTTAGAAAGTGTTCTTTTCCAATTTGCCTACGGGTTTTCATGCTTTCTCAGTTATGTGCCAACTTAGTAAAATATTTTTTCTCCATCTGTTTTCTTCCCTATTCTCTTAATTTTGTGAATTGCATCTGTTGATTTTTGGATGAAAAATCAATCTTGTTTTCTTGGGAACACTCCACTTGGTCATGATTCCCTCAATTTATATTGCTGTTTTTAAACTGCAAATGTTTTGTTAAGGATTTTCGTATGTATGTGCTTCAGAGGCTTGAAGTCTAATTTTATTTCCTTGTAATGTTCTTGTCATAATTAGGGGTCAGGTTTATGCTGGCCCCATAAAATGGCTTATGAAATGTTTGCAGCATTTTTCTGAAAAAGATAGCATACAATTAATTTTATTTTTCCTTCAAAATTTTATAATGTTCACCAATAAATCTATCTGTTCACTGAGCTGAGTTCACTTTGTCAAACTTTTTCCTGACAAAGTATTTATTTATTTATTTTTTTTTCTGACAAAGTATTTAATTCTGAAATTAATTTTAGTTAATATACAGCTATTCAAATGCTTTTTCTTTTTGCATCAATTTTGTTAAGCTAGAGTTTTCAAGGAATCTGTCTATTTATCTAGGTTACCAACTGTATTGCCATAAAGATGTTCATGAAGTTTCTCTATTAGGTTCACAGTGATGCAGGATATCTCATGATATGTTCACTTTTATTCCTAATATTGGTGATTTGTGTTTTCTCCACTTTTTATTGACCATTCTAAGCTCTAAATTATAATTCTTAACTATTTGAGTTTATGTTTTCAAATAAGAAAATTTCAGGTTCTTTTAAATTGTCTTCTGTCTCCATATTTTCTGTTTTATAATTTTCTTCCTCCTATATGCATTGTATTTAATTTCATCTTATTCCTTAGGACATAAGTTGATCAGTGATTTTAATCCTTTTATATTTCATGAAGTCTTAAAGTTACAAATTTCTCTGTAATAACTGATTGAATTATATTCCTCAAATATTGATATACTTTATTTTAAAAGTATTTTCTAATTTACCCTTGTGATTTTACTTTTACCTCTAAAGTTATATAGGCTTCCTTACTTAATTTCCAAATATTTGGTATTTCATAGATTTTTTAAAAGATTTTATTTATTTCTTTGAGAGTGAGCACGAGCAGGGTGAGGGGAAGAGAGAGAAGCAGATTCCCCACTAAGCTGAGAGCCCAATGAGGGGCTCAATCCCGGGACTCTGGGATCATGACCTGAGCTGAAGGCAGATGCTTAACCAACAAAGCCACTGAGGTGCATCATTTCATGGATTTTTGAAGTTAATTTTTAATCTAATTTTCTTATGTCAGGGAATTTCTTATGAAGTTAATTTTTAATCTAATTTTCTTATGTATACTGTATGATTTTAATCCTTTAAAAGTTATTGAGAGTTTTCATATTCCAAAATATGATTTATCATCATGAAACGTATGTTTATTCTTCAGTTTGACCAATGCAATGCTAACCAAGGTCATTAAACACAAAAGCCAATATATTTGGAGCAAATATCATAATGCCTATTTCTTGCTTGCTTGACATTCACAGGGCATGAAGTTGTTTGCTGTGAAGGAAGTACTGGGGAATGGATGTAAGAGGGAAAGTATTAGTTTCTATTGCCATGTTTATAAACTCTGTTTCTTACTCCAAAGCTCCTGTCCAAGACATTCTAATCCAGGCTTTTAAAGCAGCAGAATGACTGCTATATTCCACTTTCCAGGATAAGGGTCAAAGCATGCCAAGATATAGTATTTTTGTGTGATCACAAATATAGTATATTTGTGATTTTGCTGAATACTTCCAAAAGACACGGTATTCTTTTGCACACACATGCTGCATCTTATATTTATTTCTCTCATTTTGTGAGAATTGGGAAAGGGAGAAGGGAGACTTAGAAGTTTCTTTTACTTTCTGTCCATTAGTCTCCAAGCACTGCCTAGCAAGGAGTGAAGAACTGAGGAACAGACATGGATTTCATAATGATAAATCATATTTTGGAACAAAAATAGGCCCTAAGGACAAAAGTCGCAAAGCAACTCCTGAAAAACATCATCTAGCTACATCTTTTAGGTAACTGCTTTTTCGTGGACACTTGGTGGCAGTACTTTGATGATACTGTTGTGGTTCCTGGAAAATGATAGGGGAGTTGGATACAGGGCAGTGGTCCCAGCTGTGCTTATGGGAAGGAGGTGACTGGTGGCAAGAGCTGGGTCTTCCTTCAACTAAGACTGGCAAACATTTATCACCTTTGTTTCCAGCTGTAGGCCTGTCAAGTCATTTCCTGTAAAACAGGAAAAGATCTTTCTCTGTCCTTGATACTACTACACTAAACCTATTTTTCAAAATGGTTGAATTCAACTTCTGGAATGACACTGAGTTTCACAGACCCACTCCCCAGCAAAACAATCATGCTGGCACAAATGGTTTAAAAAGCAGCTATTGAAAGTCTCTGGAAACTGCCCTAGGGACATAGAGCAAATAATTATTTGAGAATTTTTACTAAGTTTGGAAAGAACAGTGAGGGTCCATAGCACATGAGCCACTACTCACACTCTCTCCACACCCCTCCCAGCTCAGCAGGATAGAATCTCCACTTTCAGTAGATATGGCCAAGAAAGCAAGGATCTCTCTACCCTCAGCTTCCAGTCAAGGGACAACAGAGCACACTGGGAGGGGCTGAATACCAGCATTTTCATCACCTGCAGCTCTAAATTGCAAAGGCTAATTTCCTGGTGAGTGCAGTCAAAAAGTGAGGGGCTCCCTTCCTCTCCCTGTTCCCCATTCATTGGGTGGAAGACCTATGGCAAGTGAAGCAGGCAGAGAATACTGGAGTCCTGATCACACCCGCATAGCTTACTCATAGGGCAGAGGTTCCACTTCAGGAGAGCAATGTGAGAAAACAGGAAGCCCAGCATGCTGCTTTAAAGTAAAGGTGTTACTCAGAAGGAAGTGGGCCACTTCTCCCCACTACAGCTCAGAGATTTTGCCTAGAGGGAGGGAAGTCATAATAAAAAAGACTGTGAAGCTCTCCCCTAGAGGAATTGACTTTATTTGGAACCAACTGTAGGGGAATCTAAGCCTAAGGACAAAACCAATGGTAATCTGGGTGGTAATCAATTAAGAAATTATATACTTCTCTTAATTAAAAGCAACAAGCTTAGTTAAAAGAAACATAGGCCAGTTAGTTCATCAGAGAGAACCAGAAAAAGAAAAAGAGTTAAGAGCCCTCCTGCACTCAGAACCCCAAAAACTGGCCTCAAAAATCGTTCTTACCTAAATTTAATTGAATCAGACTGGAGCAATTATTCCCCCAGGACACTGTCAAAAAACTATAGAACAATCAGCTGGAAGGGTGCCCCAGGTAGCGGTATTTTTAAACAACCCACGCTCCTGCTCAGCGACCATAACGTTCAGCTAGTTCTAGGAAACACTAGACAAAACCAGAACAGCTGCCTCCCAGTGTCTCCCAAAGCAAAAGCCTGTATGACTCTTCTCAGTACAGTTAAAATATGCTGACTTCTAACTACATCCCTTGGACACATATGCTAGAATGGTGATGTGTAAGTTTGAGTTCACAGTTCTTAGCCTGAACCCACACAGCATAAGGAAAATTCTCATGTTTTCCTACCTGGAAGAGTTTCTATCAGATTTCTATATCAGGTTAGAAGTTCTCATTTTTCTTTTAACATATGTGAGAATTAATTCAGACTACAAGTTCTCTCCCAGTAGCATCATTTTGGCTAAATCATCTTACAGATATTGTCCTCTGACCTAACATAACAGCCAAGTATTTACCCTCATAATGGGTGAATATCAGGAAAGGGGTGGTATCCTTCTTGTTTTCTAGATTAAACCAAGCTTCCTCTTGCAAGCATCCTTCTTGTTCTAATGAGAGAAATTCCTTTCAAAAGGAAAATACAGACAATATAACAAATTGTTATTATAAAATCTTATTCATGAAAGAATGAGGATGTTTAGCAGTTAAACTTTTATTAGCCTAACTCCTTAGTTTTAGATCCATGTGGACAGGCTTACATCTAACAAAAATAAAATTCTGAGTGTGCCTCTGGGGTCTGCATTTAGAAATAAAGCAATAGAATACACTTGAAAACAGAATCAAATGTATTTGGGAATGTAGTCTATGTTAATCCTCCTTCATTCTGGTTCCCCAATGTTAAAAACTTAGACTTCTATCACCAAGCAAAATTTAATGTTTTTGAATTTCATATAAAAGAACTTAATGTACTCTTTTCTGACTTCTTTGCTCAACATTATGTTTGTGACAGTTATTCTTTTTAAAATTTTTTAAAGATTTTATTTATTCATGAGAGACACAGAGAAAGAGAGGCAGAGACATAGACAGAGGGAGAAACAGGCTCCATGCAGGAAGCCTGATGTGGGACTCGATCCCAGGACCCCGGGATACTGCCCCGAGCCAAAGGCAGATGCTCAACCTCTGGGCCACCGGGGCGTCCCTTGTTTTTTTAAGAGAGAGAGAGAGAGTATAGCAGGGCAGGGTAGGGGAGACAGAGAGAGAATCTCAAGCAGGCCCCATGCCCAGTGTGGAACCCAATGCGGGCCTTGATCTCACGTCCCTGAAATCACAACCTGAGTCTAAATCAAAAGTCAGACGCTTAGCTGACTGAGCCACCTAGGTGCCCCTGTGACCAGTTATCCTTATTGTGTGCAGCAGGAGTTTATTTATTCTTTTAAAGCACTACAAAATGTTTCTCAGCCTTGGCACTCTTGATTTGGGGCTGGATAACTTTTTTTTTTTTTTTGGATAACTTTTTATTGTGAGAGCTGCCTTGTGATTATAGGATGTTTAGCAGTAACCCTGGCCTGTAATTATCTGATGCCAGTTGCACCTGTTCTGCTAACCAATCCAGCTGCAACATTCAATTATGACTCCAGACTTTGCCAAAGATCACCACTGGGGCAAAATCATCACCACTGGGTACTACTGAGCTGGCATAAATAAAACCATCTCTATTCAATCACATCTTGGTCTCATAATAGGTATTCCAAGGTCTAAGCAGCCATAAGGGCTGGATGAAAGCATAGAAGGAGGGGCCACTTGACAAAAGGAAGAGGTCTTCTTTGTTTCAAATTATGTTTAATTTACTGAGTCTTGATGGAGAAGATAATGGTAACACGAGCCAACTCACTAACTCATGCCATAAATCCTCCCGGTCTCTGTTTTTTTGTTGATTTATCAATGGGTAAAAATGTTACCCAATTTTATCAAATTTTAAAATATTTTGATGTGAAGTATTTTTAATACTTTGACATTCAAAATGTCTAGTTCAAAATATTGCCACATGTCAAAGGTTCTTGTAATTCTCCTTTTTACCTTCTTAGGATAATATTAAGTAATTGAACTCCGAATGAAATCCAAAACTTCCATTTCACTGGAACTATATAACAAATCTAAGGAAGGCCTCTAAACTTACTGCCTCTGGTACAACATATTTATCTCATAAAGATAAGATTAATCTTTGGATTAATGACTCATTGATTACAAAGATATGATGATGATGATGACAATGAGAAGGATGACAAGAATGTCACACCAAATAGGTTAGTAATACAAGCTCACATACATGAAGTCATTTATCAGCATTATGGGATGGATTTTCCATAGTTTATCTCCTGAGATCAAAAAGCCAGGAGGCTATGCATCAAACTCAATCATAGTCCTTACTAACACCAAAGCAGGCGCCTCTAAACACGATTGCATCTAGCCCTTCAATAAATATATAGAGACCATTTCCTGCACAGTATAGGCGGGATCAAGGAGTTTGTACTTAGCAAAACAGCCTTGGTGTCTATGTTCAAGCAGTTTTTCATCTAGAAATAAAACATAACCAAATTGTCATACCAACAAATGAGGCTTTGAACTTCTGACAAGCACTGTAGAATAATATTGCAGGGCACCAAAAGTACATGTGGAAAGGAGCCCTGATATAGATTAATCAGTCAGTGATCCTTCCCCAAGGAAAGGAGAAAATACAGACAATATTACAAACTGTTAATATAAAATCTTAACAGATAATAGAATCTCTAGAGTCTACAGAGCACAGAATTTGTAAGAGCGCAACTAGGAGAGATATGAGAGAAGTGAGTTTCAGGCAGAAGACTGTGCCTATTTGCTTACTAGGGAAGAGACTTCTGTATTTGGTACCTGAAAAACGACCCATGTGGTGAAGGAGAGATAGTCCTCACACATTGAGGTGGGCAGGCAGGAACCAGACTGGAGGATCTCCCAGGCCTGCTATGGAGACTGAACCCCATCCTAACTGCAATCAGAAGCTTTTAAGATTTTGTGTGGAAAAGAGACATGACTTAATTGGTAGTTTTTAAAAACTGCTGCGATGACTGAATGGAGAATGAATTGGATATAGCCCAGTGAGGATTCCTGGCTGTATCAGCAGCCCTGACAATAAATTATTCCACAGCTTCCTGAAATGACCAGCTTATTTGTACAAAGATTTAAAACGCTGAAGGCTATCTACGTGCTTGCTCCTGACAAACAAACTTTTTCCTTCCCAATTGTATATACTTCCAGTCATTGTTATTTCTTGTTTTTTTTTTTTTTTAATTTTTAACTATACAGTTCAGTAGCTTATACACATTCTCATGTAACAGATCTCCAGAACTTTTAAATCTGGCAACATTGAAACTATATCCATTAAAAAACTTCTATTTCCTCCTCCCCCAAACCTCTGGGAACCATTCTGTTTTCTCTTCCTATAAATTCGATGAGTCATTATGTTTTTAAACAAGGTTTATTATTGAAGTATAATTGATAGTATGTTTTCTTTTCTCCCAAAATCAAACATTTCAATTTTTATTTATTTATTTTTAAAGATTTTATTTATTTATTCATGAGAAACACAGAGAGAGAGGCAGAGACACATCCTGCAGCGAGCCCGATGAGGGACTCGATCCCGGGACCCTGGGATCACAACCTGAACCAAGGCAGATGCTCAATCACTGAGCCACCCAGGTGCCCCTTGAAATTTTATTTTTGTTAGCTTGGAGCTTTTTCATTCAAGAGACCTTTGTTCTATACCTTTTCTGCCCCTCCTCCTAAAACAAACTGAACTTTTTCCACCCTCCCTTTCCTCATCCATGCACTTCTCTTACATACGCCCATATACAGACTTAGACACAACATGCTGCTTTGTCACTATCTCACTGGGGAAACTCCAAGGAGTCAGACAGAAAGCTGGCACAACGGAAGCCATCTGTTTGTTGCTGCTACCCGGGAGCTGCACCTAAACTCTGCCCTTGTTATCAACTTCTCACAGACTTTCCTGTCCACTGTAATCCCTTAAACACTTTGAACTAGATAGTCATATGTTTCAAATAAACTCATATAAAGGTTTTGAGCCAGAAAAACCATCTCTGAGGTCATTCAAGTTCACTTACACAGTCCTTCCTACAATTGTAACCAAGGTTGAAACTGAAAGCAATGAAGAGCTATTTTCAGAACAGGTTCAATTCTAGGAAATCACTTGCTTTTCCATTAGGGAATAATACGCACATGATTTTTAAATCTCCTCTGTAGGATCTTACAGGCCTTCTATGGATAGAGTCCACTATTCTAGCTGCAATCAGAAGCTTTTAAGATTTTGTGCAGAAAAGTGACGTGACTTAATTGGTCTTAGTAGACTGCATAAAAGTGTTCAAGGACAACTGAACTACTGTCCCCAAGGGGCCTTTGCAGACTCTCTCTAGGCACTTCCTTCCACTGGGATCCCCCATTGCATTTCATGATTTAGAAAAATGTGATGGAATGGGTGGCTACTACTTGTTACAAAATGTCACCAAAGCTCCAGAGCCCTCAAAATGTCTCTTCAGTTTCAGCTCCAGGTCTCTGTCTACCTGTAGAATATCGTGCCCCAGTGTTCCCAAAGCAAGGGTGTCTGCGCACCATTTGTGAAACTCACAATTTACATATGGCCTCCTTCTCTCTCTCAGCAGACTAACTACTGGGATAATAGAATCAGCGTGTAAAACAAAGGTTATTATTGTAACATCTTCTTGACATAGAGGAAAATGTGTACATTTATAAAAATACTTAGGGGGGCGCCGAGGTGGCTCAGTTGGTTGGGTGTCTGCCTACAGCTCAGGACATGATCTCTGGGTCCTGGGATCAGCCCAGTGTTGTGCTCCCTGCTCAGCAGGGTGTCTATTTCTCCCTCTCCCTCTGCCATTCCCCTTGTTTGTGCTCTCCTTCTGTCAAATAAATAAATCTTAAAGAAATAAAAAATAAAAATACTTTGAAGTGCTTCCTGTAACACAGGAGGAGACTACCAAGTTGTAAGTCTCAGCAGAAAGCTAAATAGTGAAAAATGACTGCTAACTTGCTTTACCAGCCTATTTTATTTCCTCCTTAAGCAGGTCGTTGGTAGAGAAAAGAAAACAGAAAAGGTGGAGGAGAGAGAGAGAGAGAGGGCCCACCAGAGTCAAAGGGTTTGGGCTTTGGAGGACTGGAAGGCTTGTCTTTCTCCACAAAACTGATAGGCAAAGATAGCTGAGACAGTATCCTGGGAGTTTGTGAAACCAGTGGGGCTTGGAGCCTGGTGCTTTAAAAGTTAGCTAACTCAGCACCAGGTGAGTCTGGGGCGGGGGTGGGGGTACTGAAAGCCAGGTCCCACCCAGGGACACAATCCCTGGGCAAAGGGAAAACAGATCTGTTCTGATTTCAGAGAGTGCTGGGGGACTTCTCCAAGAAAACAGGAAACTGGCAGATGACATTTTCCTCCCCCTCCCCACAGCATAAACAGAGAGCCAGGTGCCGGAGGTGGGGCTGTGGTGGCAACTGTAGTCTAGGCCCAGGGCTCAGGGCCAATTTTGTTAGAGCTGAGGGCTGCCCCCCTCTCCCCACCTAACCACCAGCCCCACCCCCGGCCCCTCCCTGGCCACTGGGTGCTCAGCTGCTCTCACATGTAGCACCCAAGTACTAAGCCCCACACCCAGCCATGCACCCCCATCCACTGTTGTGGGCCATGCCCGGATGCTAGATTCACAGCCACAGCCTTGCAAGGCTGCCACACCACACCCAGCCTGGGGGCCCAGCCATCGTGTGCTGTGCCCAGCCAGGCCCCAGGACCCTGGCATGCAGCCCCCACCCCAGGCAGCACTTCAGGGGATCCAGCACAGGACTAGAGGCCTAATACAAATTTTCCTAACACCACTGTCCCAAAATATATAAAGAACATATACAACTCAATACCCCAAAAATAAATAATACAATTAAAAAATACTCCAATTTAAAAAGACATGAACAGACAATTCTCCAAAAAAGACATCAAGATGGTCAACAGACACATGAAAAGGTGGTCATCATCACTGACCATCAGGAAAATGAAAATCAAAACTATAATGAGAGGGGCACCTGGGTGGCTCAGTCAGTTAGGTATCCAATTCGATTCTAGCTTAGGTCATGATCTCGGGATCCTGGAATGAACCCCATGTCAGACTCCATGCTCAGGGGGGAGTCTGCTTGAGGATTCTCTTGATCCTTCTCTTTTTGCCCCTCCCCCAACTCACACACGCTCTCTCAAATAAATGAATATATTTTAAAAAGCATTAAAAAATACTACATGAGCTACATACCGTCAGACCATCCAAATCTCAAGTTTATTTGGGTGGCTACAGGACAAAACAGAGTTTCACGAGCAGGTGGCCTAATCCCCATATTATCAAACTCTATTACACTGATGACTCTCCCTCCACCAGATCCACTGTGCTTTGAGGCATTCTCTGAGACCTCTTGAATTTCACTTATAGTACCCTGGTAGGAATGAGCCCCGGGGGCTCAGAGTGGCCCCATAACACACATCCTTGGTTTTGTTTACTTACTTTCCTTTATTCACCTAGCTGAACGTGAGTGAGGCCTTGCAGATTGCAGAAATAATGCTTTCTGAAACCAGGTGTCGGCTCAAGACGTTTACGTATAAGTTCTTTTCTTTTTTTTTTTTTTTTTTTAAGTAGTGTTGAACTCAGGACCCTGAGATCAAGACCTGAGCTGAGATCCAGTCGGATGCCTAACCACTGGAGCCACCGAGGCACCCCAAGTATAAATTCTAACCTAGCACTGGCTCATCAATAAGCTCTGTTGCCTCAGAGGTGACTTTTTGGAAGTCTATCTCAAAAACTAACTGAAAAATATTTTTATATATAACCGAACAGAGCCATGAGCCATCACATATGGCAAGGGCATCAGACAATACAGAATTAGTCCAAGGGAAGTCAGTAAACAAAGTATAAAACCATCAACAATCTCTTGAGGGGATGATGGAATCCACAGTTACAACATTATATTATTTGTAATGTCTTGTTTTCAAAACAAGTTAGGAGGCATGCAAAGAAACAGAAAAGTTGGCCTAATCATAGGAAAATAAGTTAATAGAAACAATCTCTTGGGCCATGAGCAGAAAATATCTCATTTAACAGGCAAATATATCAAAGCATCTATTATGAGTATGCTTAAAGAACTAAAGGTAACTATGGTTTAAGAATCAAAGAGGGTTAAAATGATTCATGACATAGAAAATATCAATAACAAGAAGTTACTGAAAGAACAAAACAAATTCCACAGTGGACTAGTAGAACTGGAATACAGTATAGTGGCTCAAAAACAGATTTTAACTGGCAAAGGGAAGATCTGTGAACTGAAGATAAATCAACAGAGAGAATCCATTTTGAAGAATAGAAAAGAAGACAAAATTAGGAGTCATAGAGCGCAGAGACTGTGAGGCACCATCAGGTGTGCCAATATAGGCAGGGTGGACATCTCATCAGTAGATGAAAGGCAGAAAATGTTAGAAAAAAATACATGTAAAAATAATAATGCAAAACATGCATGATTTATGAGAAACATCAATCAAGAAGTTCTATGAATTCCAAGATATAAAAGTATAACAGAATGCACACCTACATACATCATAGTCCTAAAAGAGGACCCAGTTTGGGGAAATACCCAAACTGCCTACATTTTGACCTCAGTCTGTACTTTTTAACCGATTAAGTCAAGACCCTATGTGGTGTCCTCCTTGAAATAAGTCCCTTTCTGTTTCACCACTGCTGACCTCTCTGCCTTTGGGTTTTGTCAATGACAAGTGGCTAGACCCAGTCTGCTTGGGACCCCTGAAGCCAGGTACCTTGTGCCCTTGGACTCTACTAACAGTCCACTTGTGCACAGACAAGCTGGGGACAAAATAAAGAAGGCTAGTTAGGGCGATATTTACTAAGGTCTAACTGCAGAGTGACTGGGATCCACAAACTGCCCTCTATACCTTCTCAGGCTCTGGTGGCTTTGTTCCCACACGCCTTGTCAAAATATTTAACACACCATGAAGTTCTTTTACTATCACAGTTTCCTCCTCCATTTCATTTCTCAACTTCCTCAATTTGTTTTCAGTTTCTGGGGGCGGAGAAAACAGAAAACGAGTGAGTTGAGAGGCTGCAGGAAGCTCATTCTTGAACAGAGCAGCAGGTCTGCAACTATGGAGCAGGTATGTTCAGTTCTAAACTTTCTTTTGCATGCACTTTAGGTTCGGGCTTTAAGCCCTAATTTCTGAGATAAAAAGGGGAACTGAGAATAGGAATGCAATAGATAAATCTAAATAGGGAAGATATAAAACCTTGTATTTGTGATTTCCACTTAATGTTGTTTACATATTCTTGCTCTAAAATCTACATATTCTAAAAATCTATGTTTTAAAAAAATATGAATTATAGAGGAAGCTTAAGACTACAATGAAATCCTACCTTCTATTCATTTAGATGCACCCTGTGGTGATATTTTGTGATATTTGCATTCTCTTTCTAAACAGATATAGAAGTTTTTCTGTTTACATTCTTATTCTGATTATTATTTGGTGGAATAAGTAACAGAGGCCATGACTCTTCACCACTAAATACTCTAGCACATTTATCTAATACTAAATACTCTAGATGTCCTTCTACTTTCTTTGGACCCACTTCCTTCCCCCACGGCTGCTCCTTTCTCTCCCCTGGCTACTGTTTCCAACACTCTCCTAAGTCTGTGTTCTGTAAGGACATTCCTGGCCATCCTACTAGTATTTGCAGTGAATCCTCTGAGTATTTAACATAGCGAACCTCTTCCTTCTTCTGGAGGCTCACTCTGTCTGCATCGCCTCTGAAACCCCTTGCTCTCCCAGGACTATCATCCCGGAAAGATCTGCCAGGCTTTCTTCTTTTGTATGCTTAAGCTGAATTAAATCATTTCAACACATAATTCAATTAACCCTTATCACTCACATATATCTCTTTTCTCAGGATTATTTCAGTTTAACAAATCTACTATGTGCCCAGTATGGGGACCGAACAGAGAACAGAACAGACAGGACACCTTTCTCTTCAAGCTTAGACCTTAGTGAAGATAATTATAATGGTGATAAACAGTAGAGTATAATCCTTGTACCGTCTGTTTTCTCCCTAGTTTGAGATGGTTATTGGGAAATACTGTTAACTCTTCCCTTGTTCCATTCTAATCTATCTCCCCTTTCTCTTATACTAATAGGACTCCTGCTTACTTGCCACACACACAGTTTCCCAGAATAATGATGGCAATTCCAGCCTCTCTTGTGGTTGTGTACAGGAATATGAATAATCTATGAAGCAATCTGGTTTATGTAGATAAGATGAATTAGTAAAGGAGAGGCCTATCTTCCCTTTGTCTGTTCTATGCTTAGAATACAAGTATGAAGGGCCCCTGGGTGGCTCAGTGGTTGAGCATCTGCCTGTGGCTCAGGTTGTGACCCCAGGGTCCTGGGATTGAGTCCCATATCGGACCCCCAGCGTGAAGCCCGCTTCTCCCTCTGCCTGCGTCTCTGCCTCTCTCTGTGTATCTCTCATGAATAAATACATAAAATCTTTTTAAAAAATACAAATATGGCAGCATACCATCTCACACCATGGACCACCCCTTAAGATGACTGAGCATATGATAAAAAGGTTCTGAAGCCCCAATCCTTATGAAACAAAAGCACACACCATCTCTAGATTCCTAGCCCCAAAATTTATGAGAGAGAAATCAATGTACATTGTTTAGGAGACTTTTTTTCTAATTGTCACAGCTAATCCTAATCCTAACCGATACAGTTATTTTAGAAGACTTTGAGGGCAGAGGCCACAGCTTATTTATCTTTTTATCCAAGCACACAAGTACAATTTGTAGCACGTAATGGATATTCAACCAATGTTTCTAAGTGGGAAAAAAAAAAGCCACAGTAATGGGACTGGATATCAAGGAATAAAAATATGAAAAGATATCTTTCATAAACCTGAGGTGAACTGGAGCCCCTAGTGAAGTACTAGCTGTGTGAGGAGAGAGCCAGGTCTGGAAACTGCTGAGTGGTTTGTAGGATGACAACCTGACTCTACAGAAATAAGAGGAGCCCATTGGGTCATGATAATACATTAGAGAGAGTGTTTTGGGGATAGGAGAATGAATAGAAATCCCCTAGAAGTTACTGATCATCATACTGAAGTATGTGTAACCAGTGTTTTTGAGGAAAATTATCTTGCTGGTAATTGAGTGCAAAATATAGAACAGTAAAACAGACTTTCCAGGTTTCCAAACGTGGGTCTACAATCTATTCAGTATGTGCCGTGGAAAAATACCTTACCTAGACTTTCTGAGCCCCACTGATCTCATTTGCAAAGTAAGTATAATAAGCCTACTTTGCCGGTTCTTGTAAATATCAATGAGAGCAAAACATTGCAGGCTGGTGATACCCGGTATTTCATCCCTAGCTTCATCAGAGATTTGGAGAATAATGAAGGGAGCACTCTGCAATGGCCACTCTGCATTTTGTGCCGTGGAAAAGTACAGAAGTACTAATGTATGCATCCTCTGGTTAACTCTGAGGCAAGAGAATGACTTTGTGATCTTATTTTACTGTGAGACTCTTCTGGGTTTGCAAGTTTCCGCTGCATCTGAGGAGATATCCTGTATAATAAATGCTCCTCTCAGAGCTTATATATATAAATATAAATATATTCCAGAGAAAACTAAATTTCTGACAATTTGTTCCTTAAAGTAGGCAGAATTTTATTTATTATTTTTTGAGAGAGAGGAGAGAGAGAGAGTGAGCACAAATGGAAGAGGGGCAGGAGAGGGAGGGAGAGAATCTTAAACAGGCTCCATGCCCAGTGCAGAGCATGGGGCTCGATCCCACGACCCTGAAATCATGACCTGAGCCAAAACCAAGAGTCAGACGCTTTACCAACTGAGCTACCCAGGTCTCCAGTAGGTGGAATTTTAATAGGAATAAATATAATCTCATTTACTCTGCCTCAGTTGTTCACCTCTTATCTAATTTTATTAAAATGTTTTATTTTCGATATAATCTTCTTTACCCTGCCTCAATTGTTCACTTCTTATCTATTTTTATTTTTATTGATACGACATTGTATAAGTTTTAAGGAATAAAATGAGTTGCTTTGATATATTTATATATTGCAATGTGATTAGTACCTTAGCCTTAGCTAACAAGCTAACATGTTATTTAATTATCATATTTATGTATATGTGTATGTAAGTGCTGGCAACAGTTAAGATCTAGTCTCTTAGCAGGGTAGCCCAGGTGGCTCAGTGGTTTAGCTCCGCCTTCAGCCCAGGGCCTGATCCTAGAGACTCATGATGGAGTCCCACGTCGGGCTCCCTGCATGGAGTCTGCTTCTCCCTCTGCCTGTGTCTCTGCCTCTTTCTCTCTCTCTCTCTCTCTCATGAATAAATAAATAAAATCTTAAAAAAAAAAAAAAGATCTAGTCTCTTAGAAGCTTTTAAGTTTAAAATCTGGTATTGTCTATAATCACTATCCTGAGGATCTCCAGGCCTTATTCACTTACTACTTGCGAGCTTATACCCTTATAAACCACAAACCTTCAATTCTTCCAACTCCTAACCCCCATTCTACTATTTTTATAAGTTCAATTTCTTTTTAGATTTCACAAATAAGTGATAGTATATAGTATTTGACTTATGTCACTTAGCATAATGCCCTCAAGGTCCATAGATGTTGTCACAAATAGCAGCATTTCCTTATTTCTCATGCCTGAACAATATTCCACTGTATATACGTACACAAGTTCTTTATCCATTCATCTATCACTTAGGTTGCTTCCATATCTTGGCTAATGTCAGTTATGTTGCAATAACATCAAAGGGTAGATATCTCCTGGAGATCCTGATTTCAATTCTTCTGGATAAATAGACCCAAGTGGGATTGTTGGATTATATGGTAGTTCTATTTTTGATTTTATAGAAACTCCATACTGTTTTCCACAGTGGCTGAACTAATTTAAAATGTACCTTCCTACCATCCATGTACAAGGGTTCTCTTATCTCCATATCCTTGCTAATTATCTGTCTTCTTAATAATAGCCATCCTAACAGGTGTGAGGTGATATCTCATTGTGGTATGTATGTATTTATTTATTTATTTATTTATTTATTTATTTATTTTAAAAATTCTATTTATTTATTCATGAAAGACACACAGAAAGGCAGAGACGCAGGCAGACGGAGAAGCAGGCTCCAGGCAGGGAGCCCGATGTGGGACTCGATCCTGAGACCACGGATCATGCCCTGAGCCAGGGGCAGGCGCTCAACCTCTGAGCCACCCAGGTGTCCCTCCTTGTGGTTTTAAGATATCCCTGGTTTCCCTGATGATTAGGGATGTTAAGTATCTTTTCATATATTGTTGGCCATCTAGATGTCTTCTTAGAAAAATATCTGTTTGGTTCTACTGATTTTGTAATCAATTGTTTTTTGGTTTTTGGGTTTTTTTGTTATTGACTTGTATGGCTGTCTATTGTGTTCTTAATATGCTTTGTTGAGAAAGATATCAAAGATATTCAAAGATATCGGAGCATGTTAACTGAAGGAAGATAGTTAAAATTTTTAACTGCAGTGATTGGAAGGAAAACACTAATTTAGTAGGTGGAGATGGGATTGATGGAAAGTTTCAAATTGTTTCATTTTAGAATTGTACTTTCTGATTTTTGAATCTCATTGATCCCCTAAATTTCTTGCCTCATTCAGGGCTGAGGATTCTGATGGTGACCTCTACGGATGCCTCCAACAGTGGAACGGTTCCTTGTCTAGACAATGTGGTGATACACCTGTCTACTGTGAGAAAATAGTGACTCTGCAGAGTGAAATTCCCACAAAAATGGTCCTGGCACTACCACATCTGGACAGTGAGGCAATCATCACAGCAGAGTCCTCCCAATATGAGGAATTACAGCAGCAGTACATGGTACTTGGTCTTTATACTTGATCCTTCATGTTACTCACTCTACCTTGAAGCTACCTGAGTGGCCATAGATTAGCTAGCATTCATGGTGGAAGGATTCTGATTCTTCTAAGAGAGTTATAAAGGACACTCTTACTCTATCTTATCTCCTTCTCCTCCAAACTCAGACACATTATCTGAAGCAAAGTCCGTACAGACACTCAGATGACCTCCTTGACTAAATGTTGGCAGTTTCCTTGTTGGTTGGAACATGCTTAGGTTATTTTGAGATTGCTGCTTTTTTTGGGCACTCCCTACCATTCACAACAACCCAAGTTTCTCTGAGAAGATTCCATTACCAGATCGTTCTTCATTTTTATTTTGCTTTTAGCTGTATTACTGTTAACATGCCTTGTAGATAGAATCACAGGATGCTACAACTGCAAGGAGCCATTGAGATTATATAATGGAAACTCAGCATGTCACCAGGAAGGCTCAGGGAGTTCAGAAACTTACCAATAGTCTCAATGAGGTATTTCTTTCTGAGATAGTAGTAATTCAAATTTAACAGTAATTCACATAATATAAATTTCATGTATTTAAAAAGTATAGTTGGCAAAAAATGTACAAATGTAAATGTATAATTTCTTTCACATGGGGAAGGTAGTCTAGGAAACCGTCCTGGAAGAGGAGTGTGACATAAATTTTGAAAGATTTGTCTGTACTATCCAGGGTGGGAGGTTACTGGAGAAGCCACAAGCAGAAAAAAAAAAAAAAAAAAAAAAAACTGCACATGAACAATATGAAAGCACCTGAGGTTGTTTTTATAAAATTGCACATTCTTCTGACTGGGGGAACCTGGCATGAGTGGTGTATGCAATACTGGCAGAGGAAGCTAGAGGCATACTGAGATGACCAGGATCTTGAAATATTCATTCGTAGGTGGGAGAAGGAACTAGGGAATGTTCATCAGTTTTTTTTTCAGAATATTTCAATGGAAGTTCAGGTTTGACCTGCTTGATATATCTTTCTCCTTTGTGATCCCCAGGACTTGCTGCAGATAAAGAATGAACTAGAAGAAAGCTGTATAAAGAAAGATAAGCTTCTCCGTGATGTACAACAAGCCTTAGCAGGTATGAGGAGGGCTCAGCACATGATGGGGTGGGAGGTTCCTGCCATGCCATCTGAATGCCCCACCAGGAAAATGTTCCTGAAGCAAGGAGTTTCCTCTCCTTCTGTGGAATGAAACACGCTAAATCTGAAAATACAAGGCAAGATGTGGTTGTTCATCGGCCAGGTGGTCAGGACCTTTCCTACCACGTTCTCATACCTGCCCTTGAGATGTGGCCATTAGTTAAATTCAGACATTTTCATTGCATCTTTCAAGACAGTTTGATGTCTGAGAAAATGGGGTGTTGTGGGACACGGGGCTGCAGCTTTTATGCTTAACCTTTGTTATCCTTCCTCTCTGAATGAAATCTTCCTGGAGCAGAAGAGCAGGCCAAAAGAGAGGCAGCTGAGAAGGAAAAGCAGCTTCTTGAGGAAAGGTGTAAACAGCTGCAGAAAAGGGTAGAGCTTCTAGAAAAATGTTTCAAGGAATCTATGATCCAAATGAAAGAGCAGATAAAGAGAGAAAGAGAAGTCCTTCTGAAAGAGCAGAATAAGAGGATTGAGAGGCTTGAGGTAAGCCTGGCCTGGGATTGGGCATGGACTACAGAACAAAGCCCTAGAACAGCAGGAAGGGCGCGTTGAAAGTTAGAGCAAAGTCAGAGAGCAGCACCACTGTTGTGTACTGGATTTCATTCACTACAAGCCCTGTTTTGTAATGACTTGCGTCGAAGCACTAGAGTTGTGTTCACATTGAGTTTCTGGAGGGTCCGGTAAGAACTTGGTAGTTCCAAGCATTTATAGAATATAAATAACCTTCCCAGAACTTATGCTGCTATTCTGAGGGATTCCTGGAGGATCTCACAGAGCAATATTGAATGGGAGGATCTCACAGAGCATCCGGGTTTAGCACGTGGATGTCCTAACTGGGTGTCTGTAATAGAAGTAGCAATTGGTTCACTTTCCCAAGATTACTGCCAGTTTTCAGGCAACCTACTCACCCAATGACCCTAAGATAATCCTTGCTGACCTAGAACTATCAGATATGTACATACTCAGAAACGAGGGAGACAGCTCCTACCCTGCAGCTATCTCCAAGTGAGGATGGCCTGCCCAAGTCAGCACATAGCAAAGGAGTTCTCTCTTCTCCCATCTACAAGTGTCTATATCAGAGTTCTAATACAGCTTAGAAGTTACCATTCTTTCTAAGATGTGGGTGAGCATTTGTACCATTCAGATCAAAGGCTCTCTCTCAAATAGCATAATTTTGGCTAAACAGAGTATCTTACAACAGTTGTCCTCATGCCTATTTAGCACCTCGCAAAACCCTAGTGATGGATGAATATAAGTAAGGTTGTTCTTTGCTTCTTCTCATTTCCCAACCCTAAAGCAGGAGATATTCTTGATATAAATGATCTAAGAAGAGAGAATACTTTAAAAAGGAAAATGCAACTAATTTTATAAATTGTTACTATAAAACCTTATTCCTGAAGGTTTGGGGTTTTTAAATATTTTCCTTTTATTAATATGTCACACAATTTTAGGCCCAAATGAAAAACATGGCTAATAATCAGAAAAGCGCTAAAAACTACCCCACTCTAATGGTAATGGCAGATGACAGTGAAGAAGATATTCCGCAGCCTTCATGTTGGTCTAAAATTTGTGAGCTGATACAAGAGTTGTGGTCACTAATTGTCAAGTTTTTCTCTTGTGGATAATTTCAGGTAATATTTACAAGTTTTCTTACCAGCTTTTTGAAATGGCTTATTTTTACATGTATGCACCCTTTCTGTTTTTTAGCAAAATTTTAATAGAAAAAAATATAAGTGCTTACTATAAGGCATCAGTGCCTGGCAAACAAAAGATATAGTAAATGTGACTGGAGAGTTAATTTAAATGGACATAAAAATAATGGATTTGAAGACAAAGAGAAGGTCAAATCTTTAATATCCTGGAAAAGAAACACATTAGAATACATTTATCAAAAAATGCTTCTGAAAGTTGCACATGAGTAATTACACACATGGATATCCATAATGTCTTCTTGAGTAGATGGGTCAGTTGCATATACAAATTAATTCTCTCTTAGTTCATGTATAAATTTTATGTGTTCTGAGTTAAAATTTCAGAAAGGCTAATTATAAAATTTAAATGGAGCTGATCAAAAATATTAAAAAGCCAAGACAATTCAGAAGAAGTACAATGAAATTTTTAGAAATGAAATCATTAGAACAGTGTGTCAACTGAGCATAAAGACATAACAACAGAACACACTGTGTAATCTAAAAGGGGAACCCCATCACATGTAGGAATTAACTATATTAAATTGTATAATATCTACTACAAATTGTATCTAGTATTTATTAAGTTTTAATAAATGTCCATTCTGGCCCGAAGGTTTAATTTTAAGGCATACATGCACTGTCTCTCATACATACACAGTCAGAAAAATTATATATTTATAAGATATCCATTGATTATAATTTTAAAGATTGGAACTACTTATACATCCATCTATATGGGAGTGGTAATATAAGTTCTAGCACACTTGCACAAGGGAATATTATATAGCCAGAAGATTGAGAAACAGAGCACTATTTGTAATGACACAGAACAATTTACTAGATATATTGAACTGTGGAAAAAGTGTGGAGCAAACCAATAGAAATACTGCACTATTTATGCAAAAAATTGGAACTCACATATACTTGTATGTATACACTTAAAAAAATCTCTGGAGTAACATGAGGAACTAGTAATGTTGGTTCCTTCTACAGGAAGCTAGGTTTCTGAGATTAGGGATGAGAGGAGTACTAATTTTATTTTGTATAAACTTTTGTTTCTGGAAATCGTACAAGGAGTATGCAATTCTTGTTCAGAGGATAAAAAAAAACAAACATGATGATTGTAGTTATGGTGGTGGTGATGATGATGATGGTAATAAGGAATTTTGCATCCTTAGAAAACCATCAGTGAGTTCAGAAGAGACTCTGCTGGAAAATGAGGTCCAATACTGGAAAAAACAAAACATGTATCTTAATCTTGTTTGTATTACAGAGTTGATTTCTACTTCCTTAAATTCTTTGAAAAACAAGGTATAAAGCATGATTCTGAAATTTCAGCTGGCCCTTCACTTTCCAGTTGCAAATTACAGTTTTAGGTGTTAGTCATATAGGTGTCTGGAGTGTATTTTTGCTGTTTTTGAACTTCCCTTTCAGCTAATGTTTGTTTCTGTTATAATGAACTACTTCTAGTTGCACAAACTTGACATGTTACCCCTTTATTCTAGATACCTGTGCACAGTATTTGGACTTCTTCAAGCAACCTCTCTTACAGACCCTCACTTTTATTTTGCAGACTGGTTTCTCCTTGAAATCTTAGAGTTCCCAAATCCCCCAAACTGGGCAGGGTGCCCCTTCTTTGTGCTTTCATTGTACCTATAGCATGATTTTGAAAATGTGAATTATCCAATTACTCTGTCTTGCTGATGATGCCTTGCCACCAGAGACTAGTTTATCTTTATCATTGTCTTCTTAGCTTCTATTTCCATGTCCAGCACTTGATTAGTACCTGGAAAATGTTAGTTGAATAAAGTTCCCCACTTTCTATATCCTCATGATGACAGATGCTTCAGAGGACTCTTAAAGGGTGTAGTTTTTGACATGGAGAACAAAGGCAAAAGGAAATGTAGATAAAATTAAACCTCCTTATAACTTGTAGCCCACTGACAAACGCTTGAGACAGGTAGAGTAGGACAGTCCTCCAGGAACTCCCAACTGTCTTAATGTAATGCTTTGCTGGTGGCAAAATGCAATCTTAGCTTGACAATAGCCAGGCCTCCAGAATCCTGTGATGTTAGGAGTTAGTTAGACAGTGAAGTAGTTAGGGCCAAGGGCCCCAACAAGAAAAGATGGAGTCAGGACAGCTAAAATAAAGCAGCACTAACCTCCTGTTTTGCAGCTTAGACAGGACCATGCTAGCATTCTGTTTTGAAGCCTTTCAGAAATGACTTCTGCAAAACGTCCTAAGATAAAACAAGTCACCACAAGCATTCATCACCATCCTAGGCAAGAGGTACTTAAGACCTAAGCCCCCAGATGTCAGCCAACAAAAGACCATCAGCACATGGACATTAACCTGATAAGTAGACAGATACACAACCAAAGCCCTGATTGTCCCAACTTAGCACACCCCCATTGTTTAAGATAGTTCTGCTAAAGAGCTCATAAAATCCCCTAAACTTAGAAACCCCACGGGCAACCCCCTCAGGTCCTCTTCCTCTTTGAGAGCTTTGTGCTATTGCTCAATAAATTTTGCTTTGTTGGCCATCACTCTTTGGTCTACTTCTTCATTCTTCTAAGTGGAGTGACCCAGACCACAGGCACTAGAGTAACAGAAATCCTGCAACAGTTAAGTCTTCTTTAACATATGAAAATCCTTTTGGAAACTTCCTTTGTCCTTACCCCTCCCAACTTAAAAGTATACAACCAATCACCACTCCTCACATTCCCAGTACAGTTCTTTCTGCCCATTGGTCTTGTCCCCATGCTTTAATAAAACCACCTTTTTTGCACCAAAAATGTCTCAAGAATTCTTTCTTGACTGTTCGTTCCTGAACCCCACGTCAAATCACATCAGTTTTAAGATCCTACTATAAAATGGGTGGAATGGGTCAGCTACTGCTAGAAAGCAGGGCTGTGAGGACATGCATACTAACTGAGACCTGCCATAATGTTCTTCCCGAGAGAAGGGCTGATTCACCATGTATTCAGTTCGAGTTCCTATGACAACCACTCACCAGTGATACCACTCACTTTTGATTCACAGGTCAGTTATGAGGTTTATATTTTAAAAGAAAATATGAAAAGATGCTCAACATCACTCATCATCAGGGAAATGCAAATCAAAACTACAGTGAGATATCACCTCACACTTGTCTGTCATAACGGCTAAAAGTTACAACACAGGAAACAACAGATGTTGGCGAGGATGTAGGGAAAAAGGAGCCCTTGTCCACTGTTAGTAGGAATGCAAATTGAAGCAGCCACTATGGAAAATAGTATGGAGGTCCACAAAAAATTAAAAATAGAACTACCATATGATCCAGTAACCACACTACTGGGTATTTATCCCCAAAATATGAAAACACTAATTCAAAGGGATACATGTACCTCTGTTTATTGCAGCATTTTCTGCAACAGCCAAACTATGGAAACAGCCCATGTGTCCATCGATAGATGAATGAATAATGAAGATGTGTGTGTGTATGTGTGTGTATAGTGGGATATTATTCATCCATAAAAAAGAACAAAATCTTGCCATTTACAATAGCAGAGATGGAGTTAGAGAGTATAATGCTAAGCAAAATAAGTCAGAGAAAGACAAATACTATTTGTTCTCACTCATATGATCTCACTCATTTATGGAATTTAAGAAATAAAACAAACAAGCAAAGGAGAAAAAAAGAGAGATAAACCAAGACTCAAACTCTTAACTATAGAGAAAAAACTGATAGTACCTGGAGGGGAGGTGGGGGGTGGAGATGAGTGAAGTAGGTGATAAGGAATTAAAGAATACATTTATCACAATGAAAGGGAAGGAAAAAAAACAAACAGAAAATAAAATTTTACAAAAATATGAGTTCCTCAGGAAAAAATATATTTTAAAAGAAAATCTCTTCATCATGGAAAATTCTCATATCCATCCTGGTCCTTCAGTTGGATAAGGTTCGATTTCTTACTGAACTAAGGTCCAGGGGAATCACTGTCTGAGTATTATGATAGCTCTTGTCTACTCCCTCACTGAGGGGGCCAACAGGTCTCAGTTCTGCTCTTTGAGAAAACTGGGAGGTCAGGATTCAACCACGAACCAGATGTTCCCAGACAAAAGCTGTCGACATAAAAGCTCATGCAGCCACATCTCCCCCACTGGTAACACCTGGAGTTGTCCACGTCCCTCACTTGGTGTTCTTTGCAAAATCTCAGCTGTGTCATCTTGTAGAAAGGGCCAGGAGTCAGGGCCATCCTCCCCTTTCCCATGCACCCACCATGACCTGAACTGTCCTCACACTCAGGGCCAGTGCTTGACAGGCCTGAGACTCTATGGAACTCGTGCTGTTTTTATCAGAAAACATTGCAAATACTAAAAAACGTGCTACTCACATTTATTTAAAGCTCTTTGAGGGCGGCACCTGTGTGGCTCAGTGGTTGAATGTCTGTCTTTGGCTCAGGTCATGATCCTGGGGTCCTGGGATGGAGTCTTGTATCGGGCTCCCCATGGAGAGCCTGCTACTCCCTCTACCTGTGTCTCTGCCTCTCTCCCTCTGTGTCTCTCATGAGTAAATAAATAAAATCTTGAAAAAAAAAAAAAAAAGAAAACCTCGTATTAAAAAAGAAAGAATAATTATACAACTTAGGACTTCTATTATTCACTATGAATCTTTTTCTTAGGCAGAATAATCTATTTCCCTCGAAGAGCTTTACTTTTTTTAAAGAGAGAGAGGCAGAGACACAGGCAGAGGGAGAAGCAGGCTCCATGCAGGGAGCCCGATGCAGTTTGGGGACCTGAGCCCAACCACTGAGCCACCCAGACGTCTCTGGCCATTTCTTATGTAAAGCATGCTCTCTACTTTGCCAGTTTGCCTGTAGCCTGCTTCTTGGCTGCTATCTCTTCACCTGAAAGAAAAAAAACTAGAATTCCTCACTGAATTTATTTACAATAAAATTACATCAACTCAGGGGGGCCATACTCTTCAGAGACAGCGCAAATGCCCAGAGCAGGGATTAAGTTGAGATGTCTGAGGATAAACAGGGAGAATGGACAGGTTCCCAGCTAAGTGGATTCCTGTGGAGGCCGAGAAAATTAAGGCCATTCCACTTGAAGTTCAGCGTTATCACAAGTACAGCCATCCCAGGCCCCTGTGAATAAGAGCAGAACTTTACTTCAGTTACAGGAAGAAAACAGCTTACAGCTTAACGTCCTAGAAAGCCCCATATTAGAATAAAAACAGAGCCCAAGCCAAGGGCAGGAAGCCCCTATTAGAATAAGAACCGAGCTCAATGCCCTTGAAGGCCCCATATCAAAATGTAAACAGAACTTGAGGAATTGCTCCAGCCCTTCTGGAGGTCCCCTAGACCAGTCCTTAAAACTAAGTTGAAACCCATCTCGGGGTCCAAGTCCCTGCTCTGCTGTGTCGGGTGTACTTGGACCCAAGCTCGAACTTGTAAATAAACCCTCGTGTGTTTGCATCGGTGTGGGCTCCTCGGTGGTTTCTCGGATTCGCAATCTTGGGCACAACATTCCTTGCCTCTTTCAGGGTCTGACTGAGAAGAACAGAGCAGACAGGCCAAAGAGAAAGCCCAAGTACGAATGTTTTAAATCAAATAGATGGTGAACGCACTGAATGTAAATGAACAACATGCTTCACTTAAGAGGTAAAGATCTTCTCATTCAATACCAAACTACATGCCAGTTAGAAAGGAATAATAGAAAATACAAAAACACAGAAACATAAGAAGTAAAAGAATGTTAACGATGTATTATCGATGAGGGAGCAAAAGGCAAAGAGAGGGCAAAGCACAAGCCAACCTGCCAAGACCTCCCTCACCCCTGCCCACACGCCCACACGCCAGGTTGAGTATGTGCGATATTCCTCAGGCACTCCTGGCTGCCTTAGAACAAAGGAAAGGGAAAAGCAAATGGTTAACTGATAGAGATTACTGTCCTGCAGGATATGAATCTCCATCAGTTTACAACTGTCTTAATGACTTGACACAGGCACACTGCAAGGATGTGTAACATCTTTTGTATATGACTTTAGGTAGTGTTTTGATGAGGGCTTCGAGGAGCTCCAATTAACTTCATATACTCTGAACTGCAATTAGGGATTTTCATCAGCTTGTCTATTAGAAAATCAAGTATATTCATATTCTAAGGTTTGTCAATTGTGCTGTTATTCTTAAGCATAATGTAATAAGCAGATTTGACTTTAATTAAAACAGCAATGATAAATTGCTAAATGATTAGGACTACACATAACTTCCAGAAATTCAACATTTAGGACACTGTGAGATACAACTGATTAATAAATTTTATCAAAAGGGATCAGTGAAATTCCAGGTTAGAATTGTTTCATTACTTTGGTTTTTATTCAATTTGTGGGGACAAAGAGAAAAAACACTGCAGCTGTCAATTTATAAGGTTTTTTTTTTTTTAATGCCTTTTTGTTAGTTATCATTGCTAGTCATACCTGCATCCTTGAAAGGAGATGTACCACAATCGTTTAGTCTCTGAAATAGACATGGAGGACTAGTTGGGAATGTTTTAAAGGGCTATGGAGCAGTAAGTGTGAAATGACCTTATGCCTTCTCATCTTTAACTAGATAGCTTTATGGAGAAGAAGGGACTTACTTGTAAGAATACTAATTGCTGTTAGCAGATATTTGCAGATTCAAGGTCTTAAAAAACAAAAATGAAAATAAGCCATTGTATTCATCTTGATAAGATATAATAAGAAATACACATTTGGTCATTGTCTTAGGTTCCTGGCACAGAACTTCTAAAAACTCTTGAAAATTTCTGAATAATTGGAATGAGAGGAACACTTTTTGTTATTCATAATAAGCCTCTTTCAACTATACTGAAGTTTATGCTAATGAAGAACTCCTGAAAGAGGCAGGCTGGTTACCAGGGGAACTAACCATGTGATTAGAGAGTTAGAGATTTCATGCCCTCTTCCCAAGGCCCAGCAAGAGGTGAGGGGTTTAGACTGACTTAATTACCAATCACACCTATAAAATAAAAACCCTACACAATGGTGTTGGACAGCTTCCGCTGGGTGAACACATGGAGGTCCTGGGATAGTGGTGTGATCTGAGAGTGTATGGAAGATCCATGCTCTTTTATACCTTGCCCTCTGTAGCTCTACTTTTGGAGCTTTTTACTTATATTGTTTTTGACAAACCAGTCAACATAAATGTTTCCCTGCGTTCTGTGAACCATTCCAGCAAATTATCAAACCCAAGAAGGAGGTAAGGAGAACCCTCAAATTGTAGTCAATCTAGTCATAAGTACTACAAGCCTGGACTCATGATTGATGTCTGATGTGGGACTTGACATGGGAAACAAAAGCAAAAGAAAATTAAGTGTTCTTCCTACAGTCCACTGACCAGTCCTTGAAACAGGCAAAGGGACATTCCTCTAGGAACTCAGCTGCCTTGATGTTAATACTTTGCTAAGAGAAAACGGCCATCTTAGCTTAACATTATCCCAACCCCCCAGGATCCTATAAGTCTACTTCAACATATAAAAATTCATTTGGAGACTTTTTATCTCGACTCCCCAAGATATATGTTAGCAATCATCCTCCAAGCACATGACCCATTGATACAGACCTGAAGAGTCTCATGACTGAGCTTTTACTAATGACCTTTTCCTAACAATAGCTAGCCCTCACAAGGTCCTAATAACCTTGTTTCCAAAATACCTTGGAGGCTTGTGCTGTCCCTAACCCCCTCCCACCTTGAAAGTATATAATCAGTCACCTGTCACAACCCCAAAGCTGCTCTTTCTACCCATGGGTCCTGTCTCCAGGCTTTAATAAAACCACTTTTGCACCAAAAATGTCTCAAGAATTCTTTCTTGGCCACCAGCTCAGAACTCCACTTCTTCAAACCACATCAGGACTGAGCCTTTACCTTGTGGGTTCTGATGTCAACTCCAGGTAGACAGCATCAAGTTGATTTGAATTGCAGGACCCTTGGGCAGTATATGAAGAGTTGGTATGGAAAACCCCACACATTTAGTGTCAGGAGTGTTCTAAGTGCAGAGGAACAGTTTTCTTTTAGAAACCAAATTAGGGTGGCCCAGCAGTTTAGCACCACCTTCAGCCCAGGATGTGATCCTGGAGACCCGGGATGGAGTCCCATGTAAGGCTCCCGGCATGGAGCCTGCTTCTCCCTCTGCCTGTGTCTCTGCCTCTCTCTCATTCTGTGGCTGTCATGAATAAATAAATAAAATCTTAAAAAAAAAAAAGAAACCAAATTAATTTTTATGGAAGAATCTAAGCTATATTAGTGCCTCTGCTATTAAAGGACCAGGGTTGTGTTAGGAATGCCAGTACCCTCTGTTTGCTTTATATGGTAGGAGAGGAGTTAACCACAGTGCTGTTTGCAAAAAATAAAGGCACTGAAATATTTTCTTGCTTGTATCTATTCACCATTCAATTCGGAAAACAGAAACTGTTAGAGTCCTTGCCAAATGAAGACAAAGTCCTCCATTCTGTTTGTTGCAGTTCATGACTGACTTCGCAAGGTCATATAAAGAAAGAAGAACTATACTCTCTCCTCTAAGAAAAAGTGCACAATGTGGTCATCTGCATGACAATGATAGAAAATTCTGTATGCTGGAATAGCACTTATTATTCATCTTGCCATGTAATATGCCCATAGACCTAAGCAGCAACAGTAAAAGCATCATCAGATTTAGAAAAAATGAGGCAAAACAGGGAAATAATCAGAAAGTACTGTTGAGAAGATTAGATATTTGTCTGTATCTTTGTGTGTGATTTCAATGCCTATAAAGCCAGAGTTCATAAAAACTGCAGAACTGCCTAAAGTCATGATTCTGAGTGAGTAAACGATGATATCAATAAAAGACAAAACACACATACAAAATAATGAGACTTTTATTTCAGATACTTTATAATTTAGATGGTTCTATTCAAACATATCCCAGACATAAAAGATATTCCAAGGTCTAAACAACCATGAGAGCTAAAGAAACGTGAAGGAGAGGTGACTTAACAATGTCTAAGAAGAAATCTTCTTTACCTCAAATAGATTTAAGTTATCTGACTCTGCATAGAAGATGAGGCAACATGATCCAACCTGTGGGCTGATTCTGTATTTCCTCAGATCTTGGGGTGGAGGGTTGTGGCTTTTTGCCATATTTTGGTAATTTTTTTCAATGTTTTTGATGAAAGAATTTTCATGTTATCGAGTTAAAAATGTTGCTAGATTCAAAAGTCTTTCCTATTTCTTCCTTTTATTTTTCATGCAGAATAATATTAAGTAACTCAGAATGAAATCCAAAACTCTAACTGAAAATACAAATCTAAACAAAACTTCTAAACATACTGCTTCTTGTACAATGTATTTATCTCATAGAGACAGGGATTTCTTTGGGTCACAGAACCATCATGGCCCAACCCAACAAGATGAGATGAGGTGTGAGGGGGAGGACAATGACAACAATGACAATGATTACAGCAACAAATAGTTTGGTAACAGGAGCTCACATTCAAAGAATCGTGTTTGAGTACTGTGAGCTGGACTTTCCATATTTTATTTACTAGGTCAAATAACCAGAAGTTGCAAGTGGAACTCACACGTGGACATCACTGACACCAAAGCAGGCACTTTTAAACATGACTGCGTTTTGTCATTCACTGAATATTGCTGACCCCTCATCATGTGCTGGATACTGTGAAAGGCACCCAGAAAGCACCGAGGATCCTGTGATTAGCTAGCTAAATAGTCAGAGGCCCTGTGCTTTAAAAAAATTTTTTTAATTTAAATTCAATTTGCCAACATATAGTATGACACCCAGTGCTCATCCCATCAAGTGCCCTCCCTAGTGCCTGTCACCCAGTCACTCCATCCTCCCACCCTCCTCCCCTTCCACAATGCTTTGTTTGCTTCCCAGAGTTAGGAGTCTCTCATGGTTTGTCTCCCTCTCTAATATTCCCTACTCAGTTTCCCTCTTTTCCCTTATAGGCCCTTTCACTATTTCTTATATTCCACACATAAGTGAAACCATATGATGTTTGTCCTTCTCTGACTGATGTATTTCACTCAGCATAATACCCTCCAGTTCCATCCACGTTGAAGCAAATGGTAGGTATCCATCCTTTCTGATGGCTGAGTAATATTCCATTGTGTCTATAGACCACATCTTCTTTATCCATTCATCTTTTGAAGGACATTATGGCTCCTTCCACAGTTTGGCTATTGTGGACATTGCTGCTATGAACATTGGGTTGCAGTGTCCTGGCATTTCATTACATCAGTATATTTGGGGTAAATACCCAGTAGTGCAATTGCTGGTCATAGAGTGGCTCTATTTTTAATTTCTTGAGGAACCTCCACACTGTTTTCCAGAGTGGCTGTACCAGCTTGCATTCTCACCTCCAGTGCAATAGGGTTCTTTTTCTTCCATATCCTTGTCAACATCTGCTGTTTCTTTTGTTTTTGACTTTAGTCATTCTGAAAGGTGTGAGGTGATATCTGATTGTGGTTTTGATTTGTATTTTGCTGTTGCTAAGTGCTGTTGAGCAACTATTCATGTGCTTGTGGGCCATGTATATGTCTTCTATGGAGAAATGTCTGTTCATGTCTTCTGCCTATTTCACAACTGAATTGTTTGTTTCTTGGGTGTTGAGTTTGGTAACTTCTTTATAGATCTTGGAAACTAGCTCTTTATCTGATATGTCATTTGCAAATATCTTCTCCCATTCTGTAGGTTGTCTTTGAGTTTTGTTGATTGTTTGCTGTGCAGAAGCTTTTTATCTTGATAAAGTCCCAATAGTTCATTTTTGCTTTTGTTCATTTTTGCTTTCATACATGTATCTTGCAAGAAGTTGCTGTGGCCATGTTCCAAAAGGGTGTTGCCTGTGTTCTTTTCTAGGATTTTGATGGATTCTTGTCTCACATTTAGATCTTTCATCCATTTTGAGTTTATCTTTGTGTATGGTGTAAGAGAATGGTCTAGTTTCATTCTTCTGCATGTGGCTGTCCAATTTCCCCAGCACCATTTATTGAAGAGACTTTTTTTTTCAGTGGATATTCTTTCCTGCTTTATTGAAGATGAGTTGACCATAGAGTTGAGGGTCCATTTCTGGGTTCTCTATTCTGTTCCATTGATCTATGTGTCTGTTTTTATGCCAGTACCATACTGTCTTGGTGATCACAGCTTTGTAATACAGCTTGAAGTCAAGCATTGTGATGCCTTCAGCTTTGGTTTTCTTTTTCAACATGTCTCTGGTATTCGGGGTCTTTTCTGGTTTTAAACAAATCTTAAGATTATTTGTTCCAAGTCTCTGAAGAAAGTCCATGGTATTTTGATAGGGATTGTATTGAACGTGTACATTGCCCTGGGTAGCATAGACATTTTCACAATATTAATTCTTCCAATCCATGAGCATGGAATGTTTTTCCAGCTCTTTGTGTCTTCCTTGATTTCTTTCAGAAGTGTTCAGTAGTTTTTAGAGTATAGATCCTTTACCTCTTTGGTTAGGTTTATTTCTAGGTATCTTATGGTTATGGGTGTAATTGTAAATGGGATTGATTCCTTAATTTCTCTTTCCTCAGTCTCATTGTTAGTGTATAGAAATGCCACTGATTTCTGGGCATTGATTTTGTATCCTGCCACACTGCCAAATTGCTGTATGAGTTCTAGCAATCTTGGGGTGGAGTCTTTGGGTTTTCTATATACAGTATCATGTCACCTGTGAAAAGGGAGAGTTTGACTTCTTGGCCAATTTGAACACCTTTTATTTCTTTTTGTTGTCTGATTGCTGAGGCTGGGACTTCTAGTACTATGTTGGATAACAGTAGTGAGAGTGGACATCCCTGTCGTGTTCCTGATCTTAGGGGAAAGGCTCTCAGTGTTTCCCCACTGAGAATGATATTCACTGTGGGCTTTTCATAAATGGCTTCTTTGATATTGAGGAATATTCCCTCTATCCCTACACTTTGAAGAGTTTTAATCAGGACTGGATGCTATATTTTCTCAAATGCTTTCTCTGCATCTATTAGAGGATCATATGGTTCTTGTCTTTTTCTTTTATTGATGTGATCTATCACATCAATTGTTTTATGAATATTGAACCACCCTTGCCTCTCGGGGATAAATATCACTTGGCGATGGTGAATAATCCTCTTAATGTACTGTTGGGTCCTATTAGCTAGTATCTTGGTGAGAATTTTTGCCTCCATGTTCATTAGGGATATTGGTCTGTAATTCTCCTTTTTGGTGGGGTATTTGTCTGGTTTGGGGATCAAGGTAATGCTGGCTTCATAGAGCAAGTTTGGAAGTATTCCCTCCATTGCTATCCTTTGAAATAGCTTTAATAAAATAGGTATTATTTCTTTTTAAAATCTTTGGTAGAATTCCCCTGGGAAACCATCTGTCCCTGGACTTTTGTTTCTTGGGAGGTTTTCGATGACTGCTTCAATTTCTTCACTGGTTATTGAGCTGTTCAGGTTTTCTATCTATTTTTTCATGTTTTGGTTTTGGTCATTTGAGGTTTCCAGGAATACATCCATTTCTTCCAGACTGCCTAATTTGTTGGCATATGGTTGCTCATAACACGTTTTTAAAATCGTTTGTATTCCTTGGTATTGGTTATATCTCTCCTCTTTCATTCATTTTATTAATTTGAGTCTTTTTTCTTTTTAATAAGTCTGGCTAGGGGTTTATCGATCTTATTAATTCTTTCGAAGAACCAGCTCCTGATTTCATTGATTTTACAGTTCTTCTGGTTTCTATTTCATTGAGTTCTTCTCTGATCTTTATTTTCTCTCTTCTTCTGCTTGGCTTAGGCTTTATTTGCTATTATTTCTCCAGTTCCTTTAGGTGTAAGGCTAGCTTGTATATTTAAGATTTTTCCAATTTTTTGAGGGAGGCTTGTATTGTATTTCCCTCTTAGGACTGCTTTTGCTCTATCCCAAAGATTTTAAACAGTTGTACTTTTGTTTTCATTAGTTTTCATGAATCTTTTTCATTCTTCTCTAATTTCCTGGTTGACCCATTCATCTTTCAGTGGAATGCTTTTTTTTTTTTTTTTTTTCAGTAGAATGCTTTTTTAACCTACAAATGTTTGTTCCATATCTAGTAGGCTTGTGGAAGAGAGTATTACTCCTGGTTCTTTCTGGTAAATTATTCCTTCTAGTCAGTTTGTCCAGTGCAGAATGGATTTATGAGTGAGCAGAGTCAAAAATACCAACCACAACCTAAGTAAAATACATGCTAGACAATTTTGAAGAGACCAGAAAAAAAAGAAAAACAGAACAAAACAAACAAAAAGACCACGAAAGTGAAAAACAAATTTTACAAAAAGGTGGGGAGGAAGTGGTGGTGGAGAGGGAATATAGTCTCATGGAGTGGACCCAGAGGGTGATCCTCTCTGTTTTGAGTGTATTTTGTTCTGTATATTAGAAGGCACTAAATTCCAAATTTATATAACCTGCAAAACTTATATAGAGACCCAACATCAACCACAAAAACAGAAATGAGATAAGGGAGGGGGGAAGAAAGGGAAGGAAGAGAGAATATAATCTCACAGAATGGACCAACACGGTGCTCCACTTGGTTCTGAGTGTATTTTGGTCCCTATGTTAGAGGGTACTAAATTCCACAATTATAAAACAAAACAAGACCAAAAAACAAAACCAAAAATCCATAACATATATTTATCTAAATTAAATTGAATACATTGAAAGGACTCCAAAAATGAAGAATATATCTAAGGCTAGAAATTGTTAGAAATATGAAAGTCAAAAAGGAAAAAATTTAACAACAAAGAGTTGATAAACTTTTGTAGCTAAGGCAGGAAAAGAGAAAAAATATTGGAAAATTTTAACCTGAAAGATAAACAAATCACAAGGAAAAACCTAGACTTCTATATACTATTTTCCCTCAATCCTGGAGCTTTCCAGTGCTGCTTGGTCAGTAAACTTGTTCTTCCCTTGTTCTTCCAGCTGGCCTTCTGCGGGAGGGGTCTCCTGCACTGATTCTCAGGTGTCTGTGTCTCTGGGAAATACTGAGACTTCACTGCCCCTCCTGTGATTCTGCCCTATTTCCCCACTGAGCACTTTTCAGTCCTGGAAAACTCTTTCAGGCACAGATTTCCTTTTTTCTTTTCTTTTCTTTTTCTTTTCTTTTTTTTTTTTTTTTAAGATTTATTTATTTATTCATTCATTCATAGAGAGCGAGAGAGAGGCAGAGGGAGAAGCAGGCCCCATGCTGGAAGCCCGATGTGGGACTCGATCCCTGGTCTCCAGGATCACACCCCAGGCTGCAGGCGGCGCTAAACCGCTGCACCACCGGGGCTGCCCCAGGCACAGATTTCTAAAGCTCCCGATCATGTGCTGCCCCACTTTCCTGCAGTGGCTTTCCATGGCTCCCTTCCCTGCCATTTATCTTCCAATATATCTCCTCTGTTCCTTTTCTCTGCCTTCCTACCTTGTCAGAAGCGTTCACTTTTCTCTCTGTAGCATTCTATCTGTTCTCTCTTGACATCTCAGGTTGAATTCATAGGTGTTCAGGATGTCTTGAAAGTTATCTAGGTAAGTTTGGGGGACCAGATGAATCAAGGACCTCTGCTCTTTTGCCATCCTGCCTCCCTCCTTTGTGTTTTTTTTTTTTTAGATTGAGGTTAGACATTAACAAATAGTCCTATTAACAAATGTAAAACCTTCCATTTCTGACAAGCATTATGAAGAAGAAGTACAGAGGGCCAGGAAAAATGTAGAGGAGAGATCCAATTTATATAATCCATCAGAAATGTCTCCCTGAGAACATGAACATTAAAATAATTTTCAATAAGAGTGCAATTAGGAAATAAATCATGAAGTTGAATTCTGGGCAGAAGGACAGTTTGTGCAGAACTCTGAATTGGGAACAGCCTGGCATGACTGGTCCTGAACAAAAGTCCACGTGACAAAGCAGAGAATATAAGATGAGCACCAAGTGACGTATGGAATTATCATATTATCACTGTATTGTATACCTGAAACTAATATAACACTGTATGTTAACTATACTGAAATTAAAATAAGAGCTTTAAAAAAAAGGTTAAAAAAAAAAAAAAAAGAAGAAGAAGAAGAATGATTGTAAGTCATGACATCAGCTCTGGCAGTAGGCCTGCCTGCAGCTTCCTACATTGAGCCAGACTGTTTGTAGTAAGACCGAATGCCAGATTCATGCTCTGGAAGAACAAAAAGGGAATTGCTCTCTCTTTAGCCCCTCCAAACTGAATGCCCTCCTAGATTTTAGGTTTTTATTTGTTTGTTTGTTTTTAAATATTTATTTATTCATGAGAGACACACAGAGAGAGGAAGACACCGGCAGAGGGAGAAGTAGGCTCCCTGTGGGGACTTGATCCCAGGACCCCAGGATCATGACCTGAGCCACTGAGCCAAAGGCAGAGCCACTGAGCCACCCAGGTGCCCCCAGATATTAAGTTTTAAAACAACCTAACATCAAGATGTCTTGGCCAAGGAAACAATTTCTTAGGTCAATTCAAGGCTACGTAAAATGGCACTTCCTGGAATATATCTCAGATTAAAACTGAAAGCAGTGAAGAGCTACTTATGTAATAGGCTTAATTCTAGAAAATCAGCTGCTTTTACATTCTAGCAAAACAAGAACATGATTTTTAAAGCATTTAAACTTGTAGCAGACTGCAGAAAAATTGTTCAAAGGACAACTAAACCACTGCCCTGAATGGACCTTTACAGACTCCCTCTAGACTCTTCCTTCTTCCACTCAGGTCCCTCTTCCTCCCTCCCCTCCACCCTCTGTCTCCAGGACTAGAAAAACTGGATGGCATGTGAGCTGCTGCTTGGCTGGAAACTTCACCAAAGACCCAAAACCCTCAAAACATGTAATTCAGTTTAAGCTGCATGCCTCTGCCCTTCTGTAGGAATATTTTTCTACAGTTTCCAAAGCAAAGGATTCTGTACACAATTTACAACTCTTCCTATTTTTAATATAGCCTCTTCTCTCTTGCAGGGGGAGAGCTACTGGGATAACATTATAAAAGATAAAATGTTTATTATATGAATATCTCACCCCAAAATTATTGAGAGGGAAATGTGCATGCTTGTAAAAATTCTTTGGCATGCCAACTGGAGCAGAAGTGGAAAATAGAAGGTGTAAATCTCAGCAGAAACCTAAGCAATGAAAAATGACTTCTCCATTACTTTGTTGTGGAGTAATATTGCTTGTTTCAAAAAGCAAGGTAGTAAGTAAAGGAAAGCATATAGAGTTAGGAAGAAAAGAGTGGAGTCATCAAGGCAGAAAGAGGATGATCTTCAGTGGAGTAGAAGGTTCTGTTCCCCTCAAAGTTATGATGGGGAAAGAAATCTTAGGAAAAAAGATGCCCCTGCCTTACATCTTCAATGACACCTACTACACTCACACATTTTTTTTTGGAGAGCCTGCATTTGGGAATGGGATCTATAGGAGCTGCTATATCCAACTCTATCTCAGATAAATTACCATCCAAAAACTGAGACATCACCTTCACTATGATGGCAAAAGTCATGCTGCAAGTGATCAGACATTGACCCAGCATGATCTCAGCTAGCCCCGGAAAACTACCCAAATGTCATATCATAGGAATATAATGGTCTTACTCCTTAATCTTTATTTTCCCTCTGGAGGGTATATGAGGGTTCTCCAGAGAAAAAGAATCAAAAAGAGGTTTCATATATATACATATAGTTACAAAGCACTGTGTGTGTGTATATATATATATATATGTATATGCATACATGTAAATGAGAATTTGGTTGATGCAATTATGACGGCTGAGAAGTCTCACAATGTGCCATCTGAAAGCTAGAGCCCCAGGATATCTAGTGGTATAACTCAGTCTGAGTCCCAAGGCCTGAACACCAGAGAAACCAATGATGTAAATCCCAGTCTGAGTGTAGAAGATAAAATGTTTCAGGTCAACAGCGAGGCAGGAAAAAAAGAGTGAATTACTCCTTCCACCATTTTTTTGTTTCATGCAGGTCCTCAATAGAATGGATGATGACCACCCACACTGGACAGGATAATCTATTAAATCCATCAATTCAAATGCTAATCTAATCTGGAAACACCCTTAGATATACCTAGAAATATTGTTTCATCTTCCCACCCCATGGCCAAATTGATACATAAAATTAACCATCATTAAGTCCACCCTTTGTCAAATTGGTACCCATATGCATCTCCTTAAATCACACTTAGTCTCCAAATAAAGAAAATAACAAGGTCATAATTTTTTTTCCAGAAGAGGAGATGAAGTCCTTGAGTGATATTGACTCTTCTCCTTGACAACCCATAACTTAAATACTATAATGTAAAAATAACAGTACTTCAATACTATGACATAAAATCAACGTCTTATTTTACATGTTAAGAGAATAAGAGAGGAGAGAAAACAAACACACATACATTTACACATAGATATTCATACCAGAATAAGGAGGAAATACTCATGATAATTATAGTAACTGGTGAGGTAGCTATAGCTGGTATTTATAATTACTCTCTTCCACTATCCATTCCATATTCCTTTTGCCTTCAAGAAGCACTTCAGCTTGCCATGGTTCTTAACCTGGTGGAGTAACCCAAACTTTCATTCCTTAAGGGTCTAAACCATTAGTAGTCCTGCTTGGATTGGGTGGTTATAGTTTTCCATTGATGTTAATCATGGGGTATGATAATACTAAGACATGTCCTCAGGGATCCCCTATATTCCAGACATACTCTTCCTTACCTCCATTACAGAGTACTAGTTCCATTTCTCCCTGATAGTCAGGATCAATCACCTCACCCAACACTGTAACACCCTTCTTTCCCTTTGATTCAGAGGTAAGAAGAGCTCAAAGTGGCCAGGTGGCAGTCTTAACTTCCAGGTCAATGAAATCATTCTTGTATCTCCTGGTGGAAGGATTCCTCCCTCTGGAACTAAGACCTCTAGACCAACACAGCATAAAGTTGTGAGAACAGAAAGTAAACATTTTGCTAGTAGGTCACTAGGGGTAATAACTAGTGGTGTCATTCCCATCTCCACCTGTTTTCCTTAATTTGATATACCCCACTTGACAAAATAGTCTCTGATTGCCAGAGTCCCTGTTCTTACAGCTACAGCTCACAGCCCCATTACCCCTTGCGAGGTTCAATATGGGCTCCATAGAGCAGCCTCACACTAAGGGAATCTAGATTTAGTGTGCGTTTCATCCCAAGAGTTTTGCTTTTGCTTGACACAGGGGGACTAAGAGATACTGGGTAATTAACGAAGAGAATAAAATCCTCCCTGTGTCAAAGTAACAGTACATCCTTAAATGTTTTTTTTTTAACTAGGTCCAGGCTTATAATTTACTGTAATAAATGTATCATTTTTCTTTCTACATAGTAAAGGGAAAGTTCTGTCAGTGAATTCAATTCAGAGGACACCAAAACCAGCTGTGTTGCATGGTTTGTTATCATCTTGGCAACACCACACCTGTCTAAGGCTGGGAACTAGTTTGCTAGTTCCATTTCCTCTATGTATCTAGGTGAGAGGTTGTTAATGAAGGAAAGGCATAGGAGATTTGGGAGGCAGAAGTAGAGCCAATGCCTTTATTCTTGGGTAGTTGTGGCCTCATTTACAGTGTTAGTTGGATACAGCCGCAGACCTCTCTGGTCCCACTTTGGCAGCCAGACAGGAATAGACTTTTGGACTTCTCCAAAGCTTCACTCTTTCTATCCTCACCTGTGCTTCAGGCCGAAATGGTTAGTGATTTCAATCCTTCAAATTATCCCCTTCTAGACCTTCACACCCCAGCTTCCCCATATCATTTTCATTAGAATATGGTGTCTATAAAGCCATCTTTTTTTTATACAGAAGCAAAATTCAATTTTAAGGATTTGTATATATTCTAATCCTGAAATAGACATTTTACACGTGTATAAAATACTAAAGGAGAAATTAGATATTACTAGGAACAACATAAATGATAATATGTTATTACAAATTTTGTGTCCTGAAAACTTTCCCAGAAGGAATATGTATTTAATTAATAAGATCATGAATGTTTTGATTTTTTTAGAGTTAATTAAAAATTACCAAATTTTAAATGATCATGATGAGCTTGATATGCGATAAGTCTTTTATATGCATCATCTCAAGCCTCATAAGTCCATATGAACTATTAACATACCTATTGAGAGGATGATGGAAGAGGCCACAGAGAACCGAAATCCCATAAGGGGCATTTGATTTACATAAGTGTTATGCAGGCAGCTCCTTCTAGTATTTTTCCTCCACTTTCTTGATTTGACAGAACTGTGAGGTAGATTAGATAGATGCCCTTCCTGCTCCTTATTATGACTTCCAAATCATTTATCCCTTTGCTTTTTAGCCCCCCAGCCCTCTCAGAAAAAAAAAAAAAAAAAAAACACACAAAATGACAAAATAAAACACCAAGTATCTTGAAGCACATGTCATCAGACTACATTACTTATTAATACTCCCTCTTATTCCAGGAGTCCTCGATCTCACAGTCTTTTCATCCACTGAAAATTTTAGCACCTGATTCTTCCCCATTTTACTACTACTCTTGGGCCTTTTCATCCAGCAGACTGCCATCTAATACCCTGACCTCTGAGTCCCCGGATTCTCTTATATCCAAAGTCTTGTCAACCATTTCACCATAGCCTAGACATTTTTCCACTGGTACCTATGGATTATGGTTTCAAATCTCAATTTCAAGCATACCACACAATCAGTCCTTCTCAAGACTGCCTCCATGCTGCCACAGCAAGTCGTCAATTATCCATCCTCATAAATCACCGCTTCCTTGCTTCCTTAAGTATTTTATTTTTCTGGCTGCTTCTCTGTCATACACTCCTTGTTTTACTTTATCTCAATGGTAGTTTTTTTCAGTTTCCAATTCCATATCCTCTGTTTACTTTTTAATCTGTAAATATTATAGCTTCTCATTTCTAGAGATTTTTCTTTTTTAAAAAATTTTATTTATTTATTAGAGAGAGAAAGAGAGAGAATGGGCAGGGGAAATAGCAGAGGAAGAGGGAGAAGCAGGCTGCCCACCAAGTAGAGAGCCTGACATTGGGCTCAATCCCAAGACCTTGGGATCCTGACCTGAGCCAAAGACAGATACCCAACTAACTGAGCCCCCCAGGCATTCTGGGATTTCTTTTTCTTATTCCAGGGCCATGGCTGGACATTATAAATAAAGTCCAAATTTATATTTTCAGCCCTATCTTCAATAGGGCTGAAAGCTTTAAGTTTTTAAATTCAACTATCTGCTTAACCTTATCTCCCACTTCTGTATTCAATGAATATCTCAAATTTAACATATCTAAGCTAAAACTCTTTATTCCCCCATGATCCCAAATCTGATCTTCCCAAAGAACTATATGTCAGTAAATAATAACTCCTTTAATCCATCCGTGATTTCAATTTTTCTCTCCAGACTCAAATTCAAACCAAGTCCTATCAGCTCGAAATCTGAAGTACATCTAGAGGCAGACAAAAATCTCACCATTTCTAGTCCAAGTTCATATCACCACTCACCTGGAATTCTAGACTTCTAACTCAATTAACATGTTCACTCTTGCCCTGCTAGACTCTACTCCAAATCTAGAATATTTACTTCAAAAACATTAACTAGAAAATCATAAAGAGTTGCAATAAAATTATACACTTATATCAGATGGTTTTCAAAAAGTAAGCATATTTTTGTACTATAAGTCAAGGAACAAATTTTTACAAATAGTTTCAGAAACTCAGTCATAGAGCCTTGCAATTTCAACTCCCTCCCTTCTCGCACAAGCAAACTTTGGTAGACAGTTTCTGACACAATCCCAATGACCCTAGGATCATTCCACTTCGTACTGTTCACCCTTGTTCAGTCCTTTCCCCTCTGAGTATGGGCTAGTCTTGTGAATTGCCTCTAAGAACATGGCAAAAGTTATGAGATTTTACTTCTGTGACCAGGCTACATAAAAGTTATTTCTCTCCCTCTCTTTCTCACTCCTCCTTCTTCATTGGTCCTCCTCAGTCACATTGATGGAGCAAATTACCATAATAGAGAGGCTCACATGGCAAGGAATTGAGGGTACTCTCCAGGCAACAGACAGTGAGAAATTAAAGTCTTTAGTCCAACACCTCATGATGAAATTAATGCTGCCAACAATTACAGGAGTGAGGTTCAGAAGTGGATCCTCAGTCAAGTCTTAAGATGACGCTGTCCCAATTGGCACTCTGATTTCAGCCTGAAGAAACCCTGATGCAGAGGATCCAGATAAACTATACATGGATTCTTGACGTTCATAGTCTCCTAGATAATAAATGTTGTTACTTAAAGCCATTGAATTTTGGGGAAATTTGTTATGCAGTAATATAACTAATTCAGACAACTTTTATCTGACTCCTAATGCCACAGATTGCTATTATCTGTTTTCCATCTTTATATAAATTAAATTATATAAGCTGTTTGATGTTTGACTTCTTTTGCTTAACATTATGTTTTTAAATTCCCTCAAGATGTTGGGTTCAGTAAAATCATTTCACTTCACAAGCCTATGAATAGTTTTCAATGTGACTGTCCCAATTTTTACTTTCACCATCAACACATAAGAATTGCCAATCTTCCATAGACTCACCATCACTTAGATAGATCCAACCTTTAAATCTTAATCATCTTGCTGAGTGTATAGTTTTAATTAAAGTTTAATTAGTTTTTCTTTGAGAATTAGGGAGGTTGAGGACCTTTGCCCATTTATTGATTATTTGGATATACTCTGTCATGCATACTCAAGACTTACATATTTTTCTAACAGGTTGTCTTTTTTTCTTGATATAAAAATTGGTTTATATATTCTGAATGTGAGCTGTTTAAGTCCTTAATTTTTATGTAAACTCACTAATTCTTTGTCTGCATTTAGTGTTCTGTGTCCTGTTTGCCAATCTGGAGAACATGAAAATAATGTCTTTGATATTTTCTAAACATTTTGTTTTCTCATTTCATGGTTTGTTCTAAAAGCCACCTGGAATTAATTTTTTTTAATGTGACCAACATGCCAGTGCACCTGGTTGTTCAATTGGCTCAGAAGGAGTAATGGCCGGACATGTGTTTATAAATTGACTCATGGGCTGTGCCAATGGTTTGGCTGGAGGATCAGGGACTTGGAGGGAACATGGCTGGAAATTTGGTAAGAAAGAAATGTGAAGAAAAGATATGTCTATAGATCTCTGTTAATAGGCAAAAACCAAAGATATTTTCATCCCATGTGAATCTTCACCAAAGTGTGATCTCAGTAGAGGATTTTAGTAATTAAATGGATTGTGGATAGCAGCCTATTTCCCTAACACCCCTGATAGCAGCCGCAAACAATATTATCACTTAATAATCACCGAAAAGAAAGTGAAATGTCAAACACTTTAGGTTGGAGTATTCTGAGTCAGTGGAACTTAGTATTACCACTATGGTTAATAGTTAATAGTGGTAATAGAGGATTTGGCCAAAGATGGAAGGAGACTGTGTCCCCTAGGAACTGCACTAAGTAGAGGCCTCACCCCTGCCAATATGCATATGAGCCTAAATACATAAATCTGCTATTCTTGTATTAGGTGACTGAGACTGGGGGCTATTTACTATAGCCTTTAACCTACCTTGATTAATACAGTGATGTGTAGAATGCTATTGATTTTTGTATCTGGCCACTTAAGTATTTTTTCTTATTAGTTCTAATAACTTTTCAATTGGATGTTCTTGTATTTTCAGGGTGGAAGATTGTATTCTCTTCTTTGCAAATATTCTTTCCCCTAAAGAAGCCTGTCTAAATTGTGAAATATTTAGAAAAACCTGTATCCATACTAATTAAATAGAATTTGAAAGGATGGAAGTTCTATTAGTTTATTTTGAAAGTGGTCTGCCAATAAGAAATTGGCTAAAAAAAAAAAAAAAGAAAGAAAGAAATTGGCTCTATGTAACTCAAATAAAATTATTTCTTTTTTTTATATTCATACAAATTTTCTATAATTGTTGAAAAATATTTCAAAGCAATTTAAGCTTTCTGTTAACTAGGTATATGAAAGTTGTTTCTTTGTTTGTTTTTTTTCTGTTGCCATTTACCTGAATTGGCTAATGCCCATTAGCCTTGTAAAAAGTGGCTAAGAATCAATCATATATTCTCTTATTGTATAAAAAATGTTTAAATAATATAAAGATAGGCACAAAAAAATTATGGACCTGTTATCCTACTCTTTGGATGATGACATTATATGTGAATCATTTATCTTCTACATGATTTCTATATTTGTAACAGTGAGCATGAGGTTTATTTTATAATTCAAAATCAGTAAATATACTCCAATTTTGAGAAAGATAATCCATCTCATTTTATTTTTTAAAACATTTATTTTATTTACTTGAGAGAGACAGTGTGTGAGAGAGAGCATAAGCAGGGGGTGGGGCAGAAACAGAGAGCTGAGCAAGGAACCCAACTCTATCCTAGGACCCCAAGATCACAATCTGAGCCAAAGGCAGATGCTGCTAGATCCCACTGAGCTACTAAGGCCCTCCTATTTTTCCTTTCTTGAGTTTCTAAGCAACTAACAAGAGTCAGCGATTCCAAAATTCTTATCATTTCTATGGACCCATACTATTTAAAATCTCACAGTATAATCCAATGCTCATCTTCCACCTGCATTTCATCTTAATTCACTTATATATTAGAGATTATTACATCCCACTTATCACCACTGATAGAACCCTTATAATTCTACGACAAGTAAATCATCCAGTCTGAATGCCACCATAAGGGTTGCTTGCTAGGATCTCCATTACCAGCTATCTTGGCCTGAATTCTCCTAAAATGAGAGCCTGAGACCAAAGCCTGATTGAAAAGAGTTGTTTTAGAGAAACGATCCCAGGAAAGGATAGAGATTAGGATAGAGGATCACGGGAATAAAACAAGAAGGGAAGGTCAATGAAAAAACAGTCAGTGAAAGAATAAGTCATCATACAGTCACCACTGTGAGTTATTGCTAACTGATCTCACCAGAACACTCTGAGCTATTTTATGAAAACCATCTCAGAATGAAACACACAGAAAAAAAAATAAGAAAGCATTTCCTCATTGGCTTCCATCCATATAAATGTACACTTTGGGATTATACATGAAAGAATATCAAGTAAATTCTCATTAGGGCTCCACACTGCAAAAGCATAGAAGATAAGAAGCACCAACCCAGGCGAAAAACCATACAAAGCTGCTGAAATGGTAACAATGGCAGAGGCTAGAGGAAGACATGAAGCCAACAGAATTTTGAATTTCTGTGTAAGACATTTTCAATACATCTTAGAACCTCAATTCAGAGTCTGAAATGTTATGGTTGTTCTAACTCCAATGTTTGGATTTTTCTATTTATAAAAACCAAATTGAACATTTATTGCTGCTACATGTAGGGATGACCCCAAAAGATACTGATGTGTAGAAATCTTCCCTGTGGATAGAGTTTCAAACAACAGGCTATCAGTTTTATATAAAGGAAAAAGTGGTCTGAAGTAACAATATACATAGAATCTTGAGCAGTGGCAATGGCTTATCTAGTTGGCCACAACTTAGAAGGACCATTACTGGATCATCAGAGATAAGGAGGTCTGTAAATTAACTTGGAAAGTGGGCATATAACCTACATGGATCTTTATGTCAATGTTTTCCATAGAGCGTATGCTCTATGTGTGTGCCCCTCCCTGGTTTGTGCTCTCTCTCTCTTTCTCTTTAAAAAAAAAAGAAATAAAAAGAAATAAATTTGTTTTTTTAAAAGTACAGCTATAAGAAGTAAAAAATTATGATTTGTTAGATTATGCTACATAATGACCTGGTGGGATTTAGTATAATACAGTTTGACTGGACATAGCCCTACATGAGACAGAAGCAAGTTGATAAAGGGTAAAAGCAAGAAGTGTAATATAACAAATAATGTTTATAAAGATTCAGTCTGAGGATTTAGGGAGGTAAAAACTAGAGATTACAAGCAAGCCAAAAACCAAAGAGCATATGTCCAGAGACACTGAGCAATCAGGTGACTAGAAAGACTCATCCAGTAGATTTGAGTCACTTTTTCTCCTCAACCACCCATTTCTTCTTCAGAGTAGACATGGTAGTAGGGATAGAGGCCTCATATGAACCCATTAGCCTGGACTATATTTCACCAAAGCTAATCACATTGCATGTTAAATGTCTGACCTGAAGGTAACAGAGCTCAATGCTGAGCCTTTAATGTGTTATCATCTATTAAGGATACCAACCAGTCACTAAATGACAAGATGATCACACCAGTCCCTTTATACCCTGAAGGAGATAACAATTGTTCTTCCTAGAATTAGTATGAATTCTAGATATGGGCTTGCCTCCCCTGCTGAGAGTGCTTTGGCTATCACCTGTTCAAGGACTTATACTGTCTGATTTGTTTTCATGGGATCCTGTTATGCATACAGTATATGTATCCTATATATCCTATGTATATATACAGTGGAATGTTACTAAGCTGTAAAAAAAAGAATGAAATCTTGTCATTTGCAACAACATGGATGGAGCTAGAGAGTATAATGCTAAGTGAAGTAAAACCAATATCATACAATTTCATTCATATGTGGAATTTAAAAACAACACAAATGAGTAAAGGAAAAAGAAAAAAAGAGAAAAACTAAGAAACAGACTCTAAATGATAGAGAACAAACTGATGGTTACCTAAGCAGAGGTGGATGGGAAGATAGGGGAAATAGGTGATGGGGATTAAGATGGGCACTTGTCATGAGCACTGGGTGATTTATGGAATTGTCATATGACTATATTGTATACCTGAAACTAATATAACACCATATGGTGGTTAAATTTTTTTTTTTTTTATTTGAGAGAGAGAGAGAGACAAAGACAGCAAGTATGAGCCAGGGGGAAGGGTAGGTGAAGAGGATCTCATGCAGACTCCACACTGAGTGCAGAGCCCGACACAGGGCTCCATCCCATGACCCTGAGATCATGACCTGAGCTGAAATCAAGTGTATGACACTTAACTGACTGTGCCACTCAGGTGTCCCCTATAACACTGTATGTTACTTATACTGGAATTAAAAATACAAAAAGCAAGAAAAGGGTACCTGGGTGATTCAGTCAATTAAGCATTTGACTCCTGATTTTGGCTCAGGTTATGATCTCAGGGTTGTGAGTTCAAGCCCCATGTCAGGCTCTGTGCTGGGCAGGGAGCCTCTTTAAGATTCTCTCTCTGTCCCTCTGCTTCTCCCCCATCTCTTTCTCTCTTCTTCCCATTAAAAAAAAAAAAAAAAAAAGACAAGAAAGAATCAGCAAACTCAAAGATAGGGCAGTGGAATTCATCCAATCGAGGAGCAAAAAGAAAAAGTATGAAGATAGTTTAAGGAACTTACAGGATAATAGCAAGCTGACCAATATTTGCTCTGTAGGGATCCCAGAAGGAGAAAAGAAAGACAAAGGAGCAGAAAACTTGAGGAAATAATGGTTGAATAGTTCCCTAACATGTTGTAGAAAACAGACACCCAAATCCAAAAATCTATACAGTTCCAAATAAAATGAATCCAAGAAGACTCATAAGACACATTATAATTAGTGAAAAGTTAAAGACAAGGAGAGAATCTTAAAACCAGCAAGGGAAAACTACTTGTTAGGGAACAATTTTTGCAGTACCACCAGGAGATCTTTCAGTTAAAAAGTATGAAAGTATGAAGTTAAAACTCAGTAAAACTTTGCAAGAGAGACAGAGTGGCAAGATATATTCAAGATATATGCAGGAAAAAACTACCGAGAATACTCTAGCCAATAAAGTTGTCCTTGAGAATTAAAGAAGATGAAGATATTTTAGACAAGCGAAAGCTGAAGGAGTTCTTCACCATTAAATGTGAAGGGGGCTTCTTTAAGCTGAAGCCAAAAAAAAAAAGCACTAATTAATAACAGGAAAACACATGAAAGTATAAATCTCAGGTAAAGATTAAGGTAAATATATAGTTAAATTCAGAATAAACAAAGTCACTCATAAATCTAATATAAAGATTAAAAGAAGTGGTAAAAACAGATAACCACACTTATTTGTTAATGGATAGAAAGATAAAAATCTATAAACTGTCGTGTCAAAAACCTAAAATGTTTTAGGTGTAGGGGAGTAAAGATATAGAGCTTTAGAATGCATTCAAACTTATTTTCAAGTTAAAATATACTGTTATTACTCTGTTTTATGTACTCACAAGGCAAAAACCCATAGTAGAGGCAAAAATATAAAGATAAAGAATTTCTAAGCACACCATTACAAGAAAAATCATCAAGGACAGCCCGGTGGTTCAGTAGTTTAGCACCTTCAGTCCAGAGCCTGATCCTGGAGACCCAGGATCGAGTCCCACATCGGGCTCCCTGCATGGAGCCTGCTTCTCCCTCTGCCTGTGTCTCTGCCTCTCTCTCTCTCTCTCTCTCTCTCTCTGTTTCTCATGAATAAAAAAATAAAATATTTTAAAAAATCATCAAGTCACAAAGGAAGAATGTGAGAGAAGCAAGAGAAGAAATGTGTGAAGATGGTCAAAAGGTGTAAGCTTTCAGTTACGAGATAAATAAACATTGTGATTAGAGTTAGCAATACTGTACTGTACCCTGCTATGAGAGTAGATCTTAAAAGTTCTCATTATAAGAAAACAAAATCTGTAACAATGTGTGGTGATGGATGTTAACTAAACCCACTGTGGTAATCATTTCAGGATATACACATATATCAAATCATTATGTTGTACACTTAAAACTAATACAATGTTATATGTTGATAATATCTTAATAATAAGAAAAAAACCTTAGAGTACTTTTTATTATTAATATTTTGGGCAGTTGACAGTTGTAGCTAAAGCTAAGTCATGAAGCTCTGAAAAATGTGCCAATACTATTAGGCAATGGTTGAAAATAAGGAAGACAAACCCCCCAAAATATTTACATGCTTGGGAAAACAGATTTAGGGAGATGGGGGAAGCAGTAGATTGTATTTATTTAGACTTAACTATCCTTATAGAGATTATGAAGCGCTTGTTTGTTTTTTGCTTGTCTTTAAATACTGCAGTATATAGTAGGTATTCAAAGTGTTTGGTTTGAGTATTTGCCTGAGTTGTGAAAGATACACTTACAAAAAACTATCGACCCAGTAATGACTGATCATTTTTCAAGTTATTTAAAACTTGTCAGCATTTATCTCCTTAGGAAGTTAATTTTCTTTCACTGAAATTATACAGCAATTTATTTTGTGTGTTGAGTAGAATGGCTGTGTCCTAAGGCACCTAAGTGACCCGGTTGATTGAGCACCAACTCTTGAATTTGGCTCAGGTTAGATCTTGGGATCGAGCCCTCATATCTGGCTCTGTGCTCCAGAGGGAGTCTGCTTGGATTCTCTCTCTCCCTCTCCCTTTGCCCCTCCCCAGCCGCTGTGTGCTCTCCTTATAAAATAAATGAATAAATCTTAGAGGGGGGCGGAGAGGAGGCAGAGGCAGAGAAGGAGGGCTTCCTTAAAAATAAACAGAAAAGGTACATTCACAAAACTCAGGCATACTTTGGGGTTATATTCACTATGACTGTAGACTTATTATGGTTCCTCACAGCTCTGAGGACCAGGCTTACAGCAGGAAAAAAAAGGAAAAAAACCCCACAACTGATCTCAATCTCAAAGAAGCAATCTCAAAAATTGCAAAAACAGTCTCTTCCACTAACAACATGCAGTTTCTAATAATTCAGGCCAAACATCCAGCCCATTCACCAGGAAATACTCAGGAAATGACTGGTAAAGTGACTAGTCCCTGAGATTATCTTGTGGTTTCAGTCTCTATATGTATGAGGTTTTGAAGACTCTTTCTACTTTTGGTTTGTATTTCATATTCTAATCCTTTGCCCTCTGATGGTCTGGGGGAGGGGGTGGTAGTAAGAAATCCCCAGAATTGTGAAAGAAAGATATCAGAAATCAACACACCTAAACTGAAGGACAAAGAGCTCTTAGCTCCTTCTCAGGGAAGCAGCTTTAGTACCAGCTCTAAAGGATCCCTGCTACTGATCTTGCAGTTAAGGTAAGACTAGGGCAGGGGTGGAAAAGATTTACAAGGGTCAGAATGTTTTTAAAACTTTCTATCCAGGATAGGATGCAGCCAAGCCTGATGTGGACATTAGACACCTTTAAAGACTAAATTGTGATGTTACAAGACAGCAGAATTTTTCTTTTAATTTTTAAAAAATATTTTATTCATTTATTCATGAGAGACACAAACACACACAGAGAGAGACACACAGAGAGAGAGAGAGAGAGAGACAGGCAGAGGGAGAAGCAGGCTCCATGCAGGGAGCCTGATGTGGGACTCGATCCTGGGTCTCCAGGATCACGCCCTGGGCCTAAGGCGGCGCCAAATCGCTGAGCCACCCAGGGATCCCCAGAATTAACTGAGCCCCAGATACATTTGGTTACTGCTGAATCAGACACAAGCATGTGTGGAGGAATAAACTGACAGCCTGAAATGTCCTAACACTGTTTTCCTTCCTTTGCCACCTTGAGATCCTTTCTTTTTGATAAAACCTAATTAAGTTATTTCAAACTGCAGTCTGATAGTCCGAAGAACTGCAACTGAATAATTTTTATGAGAAAGAGCAATGAATGAGATGTAATGTAAGTAGCTTGCTAACATTGTTAAAAACAGAAAAAGAAAAAAATTGAAACTCAGAATGAACAGTGCAGAGGTTCCTTGAAAGCAGCTATATACTTTTAGTCATAGTCTTATTTTTTTTAAGGTGGATTTCTTCCTTTAGAAATAGCACTGGATTGAGGTGCCGGGGTGGCTCAGTTGGTTAAGCATCACCTTGATGCTTGGCATCACCTTGGCACCTGAGTCTTTGGCTCAGGTCATGATCTCCAGCTTCTCAGAACGAGCCCCACATCAAGCTTCTTGCTCAACAGGGACTGTTTCTCTCTCTCTCTCTCTCCTTCTGCCCCTTCCCACTGCTCATTCTCTCTCTCTCTCTCTCTCTCTCTCTCTCTCTCTAATAAATAAAATCTTTTAAAAAAATAACCCTGGATTAATTAATTTTGATTTCCTGGAACACACTCATTCCTTAAGGCTTTTTGTGCTGGATTCTGTTTCTATTCTATTGTCTCTACTATTATGAATCATTTAATTCCAGTTGCCCAACTTGACCCATCAATACTGTCTGGCAATTTTGTTGGCCCCTTAGAGCTTATACCTATAAACTGAGCTGAGAATGGCAGAGCAACAGTTAGTTATATATGGGTGTGTTCATATTACAACTGCAAAGATGTTTTCGAGATTGGGCTCTCCGAAAAGAATTAAAGATGTCACCTAGATAACATTTGGGGGCAATGTGTAAAATACTTCTATTAACATAAATACACATATTAACATAAATACTTCTATTAACTTAAATGTTATTCCTTGGGAGGTCTGAAAATTCAGACCGATTAGTTCCTCCTGTTAATGACATCATCCCAAAGTACAAGAGTTTGTAAGCCTCCAATATCTGCAAATAGATTTGGATTGTGTATGTTGTTTTTCTAGCTAATTGTAGATCATCACTGCCAGTTCCCCGTACCTTTGTAATCTAAAAATGATTATGACCCCTGCTTTATACAAATCAAGCAACCAGAAATCTACAAATGTATGGTACTGATACTGCAATAGAGATGCATTAGAATGGAAAGAGAATTAGCATTTGAGTCTGTAAAATCATAGAATCTCTCTGTGGGTTCAGGTTGGCCTGGGCATTTCCTGGCTCCCATGTCCATGGTGCTGTGCCATTTGTGCCATCCTTTGCAAAGGATCATTTATGAACTGCTCTTAAGCAGTTTGTTTTCATTGTCACCTGAATAATCTCCAATGCATTAGCTATGAGGAAGAGGGAAGAATGGGTTTTTATAATTTTTAAAAAACATTTTTTATTGCTGGCTAATAAAGGAATCCATAACTCTTCATTGTAAGTTTTTAATGAAAGAAGAATTCAAGCAGATGTTGGATTTTTAGCTTCTGTAGTAAATAATCATTTCTAAAACGGAAGAAAGTTACTCTTTATAAGGCAGAAAAGCAAACACTTGCTTGAGTCTCAGCCTAAAAATGCTTTATCAGGAACTCTATAGGAATTGATGCTCAGAAGTCAATAGTCAAGTATTATTCAAGAAGGCATTTTCACTTGCTCCCTCATTCATAAAACAATCATGCACTGAAGTTTTGACTGAAGAAAACACTACTATACCTATACAAAAAAAATTCCTTAAAAGTAGGTATAAGGGGCACTTGGGTGACTCAGTTGGTTAAGCATCCAACTCTTGGTTTCAGCTCTGGTCATGATCTCAGGGTCATGAGATCGAACCCCACATCCAGCTCCATGCTAGGTGTAGAGCCTGCTTGAGACTCTTTCTCCCTCTCCCTCTGCCCCTCCCTGGTTTGTGCTCTCTCTCTCTTTCTCTTTTAAAAAAAAAGAAATAAAAAGAAATAAATTTGTTTTTTTTAAAGTACAGCTATAAGAAGTAAAAAATTATGATTTGTTAGATTATGCTACATAATGACCTGGTGGGATTTAGTATAATACAGTTTGACTGGACATAGCCCTACATGAGACAGAAGCAAGTTGATAAAGGGTAAAAGCAAGAAGTGTAATATAACAAATAATGTTTATAAAGATTCAGTCTGAGGATTTAGGGAGGTAAAAACTAGAGATTACAAGCAAGCCAAAAACCAAAGAGATTCAGATTTTAAATTAGCAGTAGGTAAAACTCAGGAAATCGATTTCCTTATGTCCAACAAATATTTAAAGACCAGTGGGGTAGCCTATAATAGGGCGTAGAGCTTATTTTACTATGACCATCTTTACTCTCCATTTTTCAAAATTTCTTCAAGAATTTAAGCAATGTTGGAAAGTAATATGTCCCCAAGTCCAGAAAGCAAAATGACTTTTTCTTCTATAAGACAGGAAATTTCAACCTATCTCATCTCTTCCCTTGCAGACAAAGTCACACCCTAGGCATGACGCCAAAGATCTACATGCCAGCCCCAGTGTGCCTCATTGAGAACAATGGAGGGCAACTTCTGGCTAATCAGGAAGCTTTGGAGATCCTGTCAGCCACTAGGAATCCTCTTGTGGTGGTGGCTATTGTGGGCCTCTACCGAACAGGCAAATCCTACCTGATGAACAAGCTGGCTGGGAAGAACAAGGGTGAGTGGCACCAACAAAGCTCTGCTCAGTCCCTTCTGCTCACCCACACTGCCAGCACTGAGTGCAGTGAGGCATGGAGAGAAAGTTAGAGCCTGGGAGGAATACTGAAAGTTAATGTTTGGGCCACAGGTGGCTAATTATCTTTTGGAAACAAAGGCAGAGGTCTATTCATGACACGTCACCTCCTTTTCCTCTCTTAGTTTCTCCCTGGAAAAAGCATATTTTCCAATCATAAGGAGTAAAACATCAATAATATAATTTCTATATATGTAATTACAAACTATTAAATGTTTAGTAGTGTGACATTCTTGTAAAAAGGAAAAATATCAAACTTCCAAACTATGGTATTTGAGACTCTCATTTTTCCAATCCTCTATTCTAATTCAGATCAGTACTGGTTATACTTTTTGATGTGTCCTCATCTTACATCCCTTAAACCCTAGCTCAGTTGTCAAGAAGGTCTCTAACTTCCAGATCCCCTCCTCTGTTACTACCTCTCCCTTCCCCCTTGCAGGCTTCTCTATTGGATCCACAGTGCAGTCTCACACCAAGGGTATCTGGATGTGGTGTGTGCCTCATCCCAAAAAGCCGAACCACACTCTAGTTCTTCTTGACACAGAGGGTCTAGGAGATGTAGAGAAGGTAAGGAACAAAAATTCCTTTACATTCCTCTGAACATTCTTTACGAAGGGAGGTTTTTTGTTTTTCTAAATTTGTACTTCTACTTGATAGAGTATAACTTTTCCCCCTTTCTATTTTTCATAGTTGAAATTTGGAAATCTGAGATGAGAAAAATATATTTATAAGCCAGAATCATGACTGGAATAAGACACTAATACAGAGCTAGGCAGTTAACTGAAATCCAGAAAAGATGGTACAAATCAAAGCACTATCACGAGTCTGATCCTGCAGAAAAGAGTAATTAGTAGTGAGTTCTGGGTCAGAGGACCTTGGGTTAGAATACGGCCCTGGCACTTGTAGCTCTCTGACCTTGACATGCAAATCTCCTCAACTCTTTTACTTCCCTTTTGGCCTTATCCAACTTAGCATTTGGACAGTAGGCATGTGGGATTTTTCCACTTTTATATTGATATTTAACAACCAGCTAACTGTGTGGGAGTTAGGGGAAAGATTTGATTTGTAACACTTGCCAGCTTTTTAAATATTCTCATTAAAGCTGATTCCAAGCTTCCAAAGTGAAGTCACTAAACTCCGGGTTCAGAAGAGATGTGTACAGTCAGCTCCTGTAAGCTGGTATGAGTTGGCTCTAGCATACAATGGAAATTTTCCCTTTCAGTTCTCTCTCTTTTTTTTTTAAGATTTTATTTATTCATGAGAGATGGGGTAGAGAGAGAGAGAGAGAGAGAGAGGCAGAGACACAGGCAGGGAGGCCACTCCCTCCCTGCAGGGAGCCTGATGTGGGACTCCATCCCAGGACTCCAGGATCACGCCCTGGGCCAAAGGCAGGCACCAAACTGCTGAGCCACCCAGGGATCCCCACTTCTCTTGTTTTTTGTTTCCATTTTGCTTTTTGGTTTGCCACAAACTCAAGATGGTTAACTCATTTTGTGCTTTAGTTTCTTCATCTGTAACATGAAAACAGTAGTTATAAGCATATCTCATGGCACTGTTTTGAGTATTAGACAAAATCAGTAATGTGAATTGTCCTGTGTATAATAACTAGCCAATAAAGTAAATATATATATTATGTGTATAGGCCAAATTTGTTTTACACAATTGAAGATCTTGATTTTTCCCTTTATTTTTTAATTCCAGTATAATTAATGTACAGTGTTACATCATTTTCAGGGTATCATATAGCAATTCAACAATTCTACACATTATTCAGTGCTTGTCACTGTAAATGTACTCTTAATCCCCTTCACCTATTTCATCCATCCACCCTCCCCATAATCAGTTTGGTCTCTATAGTTAAGAGACCAAAATTTTTTAATTTTCATTTTTCTTTTTTGTTTGTTTTGTTTCTTAAATTCCACATATGAGTAAAATCAAAGGGTATCTGTCTTTCTCTGACTTGTTTCATTTTGCATTATACCCTCTAGATCCATGTTGTTGCAAATGGCAAGAACTCATTTTTTTATGAATGAGTAATATTCATGTGTGTGTGTGTGTGTGTGTGTATTTTTTTTTTTCTTCATCCATTCATCAATTGGGTTGCTTCCATATTTTGGCTATTGTAAATAATGTCGCAATAAACATAGGGATGCATGCATCTTTTTGAATTAGTGTTTTTGTACTCTTTGGGTAAATTCCCAGTAGTGGAATCACTGGATCATACGGCAGTTCTATTTTTAATTTTCTGAGGAAACTCCACCCTGTTTTCCACAGTGGCTGCAACAGTTTGCATTTCCACCAAAGTGCACAAGTGTTCCTTTTTCTCCACATCCTTACCAACAATTATTGTTTTTTGTGTTTTTGATAAAAATATTGATGTTAAGTACTCTGGTTACCTCCACTAACTTTGACTATCCATTCCAAATACCTAACTAGTTATAAGAAAAACTGGTGAGGGAGGAGGAGTTAAGGCAGGGAAGTAGGAGGACCCTAAGCTTGTCTTATCCCTCAAACACGGCTAGATAGTTATTAAATTAGTCTGAACACCCAAGAAGTCAATCAGAAGTCTGAGAGAACAAAAACTGCACATATACAAGTAGAAAAGCCTTTGGAAGTGCGGAAAGTCTTCAGGGAGCAAAACGGTGCCACCTATTGAAGGCCAGAGCTGCTTACGCCAAGCCCCACCCCTATGCCCCTGGAGAAGTATTTCCACAGAAACATATCAGCCTGAGAATCAGCGCAGCAGGCCCCTCCCCCAGAAGACCAGCACAGACAACTAGCTTGCAACAAATTTATTGATCATAGAGTGCTGCAAAGCTTCATTCAGTTCTAGGAGAAACAGGACTGAGCTTCCTGTTTACTTTTATTCTTTATTTCTTTTAAATACATTTAATTTCCTATATTTCCAAATCTTTTATTAATTTTTACTATTAACTTTAATTTTTAATACTTTTCATACATGTTTTTAATTTTTTTCTTTCATTTTATCTTACCTTATTTTTAAATTTTATGATCTAGATTCTTTTAACAAACAGATCAAAACACACCCAGGGTCTAGTGGGTTTTTGGTTTTCTTGCTTTGTGTTTCTGTTTTTGGTTTTGTATGTTTTTAGTTGCTGGTGTTGTTCCTTTTCTCTCTTATTTTCTTTTCTGGGCAAAATGACGAGACAGAGGAATTCACTCCAAAAGAAAGAACATGAGGTAGAACTCACTGCCAGGGATTTCATCAATATAGAATTAAGTAAATTATATCTTAACTAGAATTTAAAACAACAACTATAAGGATACTAGCTGGGCTTGAAAAAAGCATAGAAAACACTAGAGGATCCTTCATTATAAAGAAAAAAGAACTAAAATCTTGTCAGGCAAAAATTTAAAATACTATAACTAAGATGTAAACACAAATGGAGGCCATAAAAATGAGGATGGATGAAGCAGCTGAATGAATCAGTGATATAGAAGATAAAATTATAGAAAATAATGAAGCCAAAAAGAAGAGGGAAAGAAAGTAATGGACCATGAAAGTAGATGTAGGGAACTCAGCAACTTAGTAAAATGTAGTAACATTCCTATCGTAGGAGTCCCAGGAGATAAAGAGAGATATAAAGGGGCAGAAGGTTTATTTGAATAAATTCTAGCTGAAAACTTCCCAAATCTGGGGAAGGGCACAGACATCAAAATCCAAGAAGCACAGAGAACTCCCATTAAATTCAATAAAAGCCCACCATCAGAAAGGCATAACACAGTCAAATTCACAAAGTACACAGACAAGGAAAGAATCCTGAAAGCAACAAGGGAAAAAAGTCCTTAACCTACAAAGGAAGACAGATCAGGTTCTCAGCAGATCCATCCAGAGAGACTTGGCAGGCCAGAAAGGAGTGAAAGGAATTATTCAACATGTTGAATGGGAAAAAATATGCAGCAAAGCATTCTTCATCCAGCAAGCTCTTATTCAAAAGAGGAGAAAGAGTTTTCCAGACAAAAAATAAAGAGGTTCATGACCAGTCCTGCAAGAATTTTTTTTAAAGATTTTATTTATTTATACTAAATAAATAAGAGCCACAAAGAGAATGGCAGAGATATATAGGCAGATAGAGAAGCAGGCTCTGAATTCATTCTCTCAATAATCACTCTGAATGTAAATGTACAAACTGTTCCAGTCAAAAGACATAATGTATCAGAATGGATTGAAAAATATGATCCATCTATATGGTACCTACAAGAGACTCATTTTAGACCTAAAGTCACCTACAGGTTGAAAGTGAAGGGATTGAGATCCCTGGGTGACTCAGTGGTTTGGCACCTGCTTTCGGCCCAGGGCATGATCCAGGAGACCCAGGATCGAGTCCCACATTGGGCTCCCTGCATGCAGCCTGCTTCTCCCTCTGCTTGTGTATCTGCCTCTCTCTCTCTCTCTCCCTCTCTCTCTCTCTTTCTCTTCCCATCTCTCTCATGAATAAATAAAATATTTTTTAAAAAATTGAAAGTGAAGGGATAGAGAACCATCTACCATGCTAACAGATGTCAAAAGAAAACGTAGCCATCCTTATAGCAGACCTAGATTTTTAAACAAAGACCAAGAGATGAAGGAGGCTTTTTATCATAATTAAGGGGTCTATCTATCAAGAAGATCTAACAATTGGAAATATTTATGCCCCCTACGTGAGAAAACCCAGATATATAAATTAATTAATAACATACATAAAGAAACTCACTGATGATAATATAATAATGGTAAGGGACTTTAACATCCCAATTACAGCAAGGGACACATCAGCTAAGCAGAAAACCAACAAGGAAACAACAGTGTTGAAGAACACACTGGGCCAGACAGACTTAACAGATATATCTAGAATTGTTACCTTAAAGCAACAGAGTACACACTCTTCTCTAGTGCACCTCAAACATTCTCTAGAGGAGATCACACACTGGGTCACAAATCAGCCCTCCGTAAGTACGAAAAGATTGAGATCATGCTATGCATATTTTCAGACCACAATGCTAGAAAACTGGAAGCCAACCACAGGAAAAAATTTGGCAAGACCTCAAATACATGCATGTTAAAGAACATCCTACTAAAGAATGAATGGGTTAATAAGGAAATTCAAGAAGAATTTTAAAAATATATAGGAAAAATTGAAAAAGAGAGCACAAGAGCCCAAAACCTTTGGGATGCAGCAAAGGCACGCTTAAGAGGGAAATATGTTACAGCACAGGCCTACCTCAAGAAGCAAGAAGAGTCTCAAATATACAACTTAACCTTACACCCAAAGGACTAGAAAAGGAACAGCAAATAAAGCCTAAGGCCAGCAGAAGAACAGAAATACTAAAGATGAGAGCAGAAATCAATGACATAGAAAACACTAGGAGAACAGATTAATGAAACTAAGAGCTGGTTCTTCAGAAGAATTAATGAAATTGATAATCCACTCTAAGACTTATCCAAAAAAAAAAAAGAGAGAGAGAGAGAGAGAAAAGACCCAAATAGATAAAATCACAAATGATAGGGGAGAGATCACAACCAACACCACAGAAATATAGACAATTATGAGAGAATACTATGAAAAATCACAGGCCAACAAACCGGGCAATCTGGAAGAAATGGACAAATTCCTAGAAACCTACAAACTACCAAAATTGAAACAGAAAGAAATAGAAAATTTGAACAGACCCATAACCAGCAAAGAAATTGAATCAGTAATCAACAACCTTCCAACAAACAAAAGTCCTGGGCTGGATGGTTTCCCAGGGGAACTCCACCAGACATTTAAAGAAGAGTTAATACCTATTCTTCCCAAAACATTCCATAAAGGTGGAAATGGAAGGAAAACTTCCAAATTCATTCTATGAAGCCAGCATTACTTTAGTTCCAAAACCAGACAAAGACCCCACTAAAAAGGGGAATTACAGGGCAATATCCCTGATGAACACGGATGTACAAATTCTCAAAAAAATACTAGCCAATGGAATCCAACAGTATATTAAAAGAATTACTCACCATGATCAAGTGGGATGTATTCCTGGGCTACAGGGCTGGATTGCTATTCCCAAATCAATCAACGTGATACACTACATTAATAAAAGAGAGGATAGGAACCATATGATCCTCTCAATAGATGCAGAAAAAGCATCTGACAAAATACAGCATCCATTCTTGATAAAAACCCTCAACAGAGCAGGGATAGATAGAACATACCTCAACATCATAAGAGCCATATATGAAAGACCCACAGCTAATATCATCCTCAGTGGGGAAAAGCTAAGAAACGTTCCCCTGTGGTCAGGAATAAGACAAGGATGTCTACTCTCACCATCACTATTTAACAGAGTACTGGAAGTCTTAGCCTCAGCAATTAGAAAACACAAAGAAATAAAAGGCATCTGAATCAGCAAGGAAGAAGTCAAACTTTCTCTATTTGCAGACAATCTGATACTCTGTAGGAACCCTGAAGGACTGCACCAAAATATTGCTAGAAGTCATCCATGAGCTCAGCAAAGTAGCAGGATCTGAAATCAATGTGCAGAAATAGGTTGCATTTCTATGCACCAATAACAAAGAAGTAGAAAAAGGAAACCAAAGAATCAATCTGCTTTGCCATTGCATCAAAAATAATAAGATGCCTAGGAATAAATCTAACTAAAGAACCAAAAGATCTGTACTCTGAAAATCATAGACCACTTATGAAAGAAATTGAAGAGGACATAAAGAAATGGAAAAGCATTCCATATTCATGGATTAGAACAACATTGTTTGTTGCAATCTACACATTTAATGCAATTCCCATTGAAATACCACCAGCATTCTTCATTGAGCTAGAAGAAACAATCCTAAAATTTATATGGAACTACAAAAGACTCCAAATAGCCAAAGCAATCCCAAAAAAGAAAAAAACTGGAGGCATCATGATTCCAGATTTCAAGCTACTTCAAAGCTACAGTTATCAAGACAATATGGTATTAGCACAAAAACAGACACAGAAATCAATGAAACAGAAGAGAGATCCTAGAAATGGGCCACAACTATATGATAAACCAATCTTCAACAAAGCAGAAAAGAATAGCCAATGGAAAAAAGTCTCTTCAACAGATGGTGTTGGGAAAACTGGGCAGCAACATGTAGAAAAATGAAACTAGACCATTTACTTATACCATACACAAAAATGAGTTGAAAATGGATGAAAGATCTTAATATGAGACAGGAAACCATCAAAATTCAAGAGGAGAACATAGGCAGAAACCTCCTTGATCTTGGCCATATCAATTTCTTACTAGACACATTACCAGAAACAAGGGAAACAAAAGCAAAAATGAATTATTGGGACTTTGACAAGATAAAAAGCTTCTGCACATTGAAGGAAACAATCAACAAAACTAAAAGATAGCTTTCTGAATGGGAGATGATATCTGTAAACAAGGTATCTGATAAAGGATTAATATCCAAGATCTACAACAAACTTACCAAATTCAACATTTCAAACACAAATAACCCAGTTAAGAAATGGGCAGAAGCCATGAACAGACACTTTTCCAAAAAGACATTTAGGTCGCTAACAGACACATGAAAAGATGCTCATCATCACTCATCATTAGGGAAAAACAAATCCAAACCATGATGAGATATAATCTCACACCTCTCAGAATGGCTAAAATTAACAGCACAAGAAACAATAGGTGTTGGTAAGGATGTAGAGAAAGGGGAAGCCTCTTGCACTGTTGAGGCAAATGCAAACTGGTGCAGCCACTCTGGAGAACAGTATGGAGGTTCCTCAAAGTGTTAAAAATAGAGGTACTCTATGATTCAGCAATTGCATCACTAGGTATTTATCCAAAGGATACAAAAATATAGATTCAAAGGGATACATGCACCCTGATGTTTATAGCAACATTATCAACCATAGCCAAACTATGGAGAGAACCCAAATGGCAACCAATGAATGGTTAAAGAAGATGTGGTATAGGGATGCCTGGGTGGCTCAGTGGTTGAGCATCTGCCTTTGGCTCAGAGTGTGATCCCAGGGTCCTAGGATAAAGTCCCCTGTCGGGCTCCCCACAGGCAGCCTGCTTTTCCCTCTGCCTATGTCTCTGCCTCTCTATGTCTCTCATGAATAAATAAATTTCTTTAAAAAAGAAGGTATGGCATATATATATATATATGCAACATATATATGTGTGTATATATATACACACACACACACACACACACATATATATATGTATATATTTATACATACACACACACAATGGAGTGTTTCTCAACCATCAAAATGAGTGGTCTTGCCATTTGCAATGACATCGATGGAGCTAGACTGTATTATGCTAAATGAAAAAAGTCAGAGAAAGATAAATACCATATGATCTCACTCATATATGGAATTTAAGAAAGAGAACAAATTAACACGTGGGAAGGGGAAAAGAAAAAAAAGAGAGAGAGAAACAAGCCATAAGAGAATCTTAATGATAGAGAACAAACTAAGGGTTGGTGGAGGGAGGTGGATGGGAGATGGGCTAGACAGATGATGGGTATTAAGATGTTTATGTAAGTGATGAATCACTGAATTCTATTCAAAAACCAATATTGGAATTCTATTCCAAAACCAATATTGCCCTGTATATTAACTATTAAATTTAAATTAAAATAATAATAAAATAAGTTTAAAAAAGAAAAACTGGTGAGTTAACAGTATATGATTCTATATAAATTTATCAATGTTAACAGAACTTTGAATAGTAATGTTTCTCATAATCATTTTTGTTTATCTTGCTTAACGTAAGTCAAGGGCCTATTTTTAATGATTGGTCATCTAAGAATACTATGAGACATGACTTAAATTTGTTCTTTTAGGGTGACAAGAACAATGATGCCCAGATCTTTGCATTGGCAATACTATTGAGTAGTACCTTTGTATACAATACTATGAACAAAATTGATCAGAAGGCTATTGACCTATTGCAGTATCCTTATGTGGTCCAAGATGGCACTGGAGCCAGAGAGAACTCTATTTACCAGCTGTGTTTGTGAGTTTGTGAATCAAGCACGAAAATGAAAAAATATAAAGCACTAAAGGTACGAAAGAGAGTCCTTAAATTTATAGATCAAATGAGGAGTTAAGACCCAAAGGGAAAATAAACATATAGGGAGACATGGAACTAAATATATATGGGCTTAGATGAAGTCCTATTTCCATCAGTTTTCCTTAACTGCATCCCAGCTATGTTACAGAACTGTCGAATCTGCTCAGGAAAGTATCCTCACCTGATCTTGAAGGGGTTGAAGATGCAACTAACCTTCAGAGCTTCTGTCCAGACTTTGTGTGGACTCTGAGAGATTTCTTTCTAACCCTGGAAAAAGATGGGCAAGACATCACAGCAGATGAATACTTGGAGAATTCCCTAAGGCTAAAGCAAGGTAGCTGGACTTCAGTTTTAAAAGAGAGAAGAAGAAAAAAATAAAAAAATAAAAAAATAAATAAAAGAGAGAAGAGTACTAAGAGAAATTTTATCTCATGTGTAGGTGGTTAAATTAATAGTTTCATATATTTACTCACCTTGCTAAACTACCAAATAAATATTCGTTTATAGTAAACTAATAGACTCAGTATTAAATTGTATTAATCCCCTGTTCTTGGAGCAAATTCTTTTTTCCTTTCCCTGATTAGTTACCTTTCAGCTTTTTGCTTAGAGTCTGTGAAGATGTAGTAAAATAACATCAGGTGGAAACACATTTATTTGAGGAGAATAAGTTAACTCGAATGCTAATCTTATGCTAAATGAGTCCTATTTTTCTTTTCCCAGGCACTAATGAAAGTGTTAAAAACTTTAATTTGCCCCGTCTATGTATAAAAGAATTCTTTCCAATAAGGAAATGCTTTATCTTTGACTCTCCCACTCACCGGAAGAAGCTTGCCCAGCTTGAGACGCTGCCTAACGATGAGCTGGATCCTGAATTCGTGCAACAAGTGGCAGGGTTCTGTTCCCACATCTTCAACCATTCCAACACTAAAACTCTTCCAGGAGGTATCAAGGTCAATGGACCCTGTGAGTACCCTTTTTAGAATTCTTCAATTCAACACAAAGAATGGGGCACTGTTGTAAGTTTCTCCTTCCACTGTCAATGTTGAAAATGCGTAGTCAATTACTACCAAGAAAATCATGTGTATCATATTTATTAAAATCCAGTAAGTACCAAAAATATTTCTAGTGCTTTTTAAAGTAATATCTCCAAAGTAGGATAAAATAAAGTGTAACCTGAGAAAAAGGTCAAGTTAAAAAAGTTATCCCCATAAATGGTCCACCACTGAACTAGACTAACTCATATCATGGGTTGGCATCGCTTGTTCAACCAATATAGTAGATACTAATTATATGTCACAGTTTTTGAGAGACACGAAATGAGGAATACATATATATTCTCTGTAAAAATGAAGTGAGTTCATACAAACATTAAACAGAGGCCCAGGTTATCTAAAACCCTAAAAGAAATCCAGCAGACTTCTAGGTCCAGTTTCAACTAGAGTCTCTATCTCTCAGAAGTTTGTAAATTATTACTGCATTCAAGAAGGAAGTTGAGTGCAAACAAAAGTATGCAAAGGACAAGAAAGACAAACAGGAAAGTTTCAACAAAGAGTAAAGGAGACTGGTCTAGTGAACACCCGCTTTCTGCTTTTCCAGAGCAGGATAATGCTCATGCCAGCTTTACATACCGAAGTGAAAGATGAAAGGGCATTCTGAAGGGAAAAGAAACCTGAGGAAGAGGGAAAGAAAGGGGAGAGTAAGAGGCAAAAGGCCTATAGCATTCTAATCAAACAAATATGCCTAACTTTGCATAACCATTTGCTTATTTCTCAATGAGAAAAGGATGAAATGTGGATGATCACATACATCTTGAGTTTTCCCCTTTGAATACTTTCTTTTCCCAAAGAAAGATCTTGCTTTAGGTCACACAGTTTCCCAAAGGACCTTATTTGGGCCACTGGCACCGTATGCAGAAAGCTGAAAAAGTGCAGGCGATGCACTGTGAAATTAACACTCACAGAATCACCCAGTTTAGAGCATGCCCTCTTTCTTGAAAATAACACAAGCATCTCTTCTCCTGTGAAGATCTAAAGAGCCTCGTGCTGACGTACATTAATGCCATCAGCCGTGGGGATCTGCCCTGCATGGAGAACTCAGTCTTGACCTTGGCCCAGATCAAGAACTCAGCAGCAGTGAAAAAGGCCATTGACCACTATGACCAGCAGATGAGCCAGAAGGTGCAGCTGCCCACGGAAACTGTCCATGAGTTGCTGGACCTGCATAGGGAAAGTGAAAGAGAGGCCACAGAAGTCTTCATGAAGAACTCTTTCAAGGATATGGACCAAAAGTTTCAGAAGGAATTAGAGGTAATTATCTTTTTTTTTTCTCTAGTTCATGGGGCTTATGACCAATAAGAGGCAAAGTTGCATTTTATTGCTATGAAAGGCAAAATTGGGACTGAATAGGGAAACACAATCCTTACTAGACTGGAAAATAATGATTACCACTTATGTGATCAAGATATCACTTATTCTGAAAAAAAAAAAAAAAAGAAAAAAGAAAAAAACAAGCAAACGTGTCACTACCCTGGACCCTATAGATTCTGAAACTTTCACAGATACACAACTCACCTTACCATGTTACAACCATGAACTAATTTTTTTAAGTAATCTTATTCCTTAAAACATTATATTCACAAAGTATTCATTAACTTTCCTTTTTTATTAATCAAGATGCAGAATTGCCAAATGAGTCTACTAAAAGATCATGTCTCCAGGTTTGATAGCATACACTACACCACTCTGGCCAGTTACTGCGTACCCTATACTCACTGGGAATCCCAGGCCCAGTGTTGCACTAAAACCAGAAAGTTGTAAAATAGTAGGTTGCATTTAAAATTACAGCATGAGGCTGAAGATGTGTGGTCTAAAGATGACATCTGAAGCAGAAATTGCAAAAGAAAGAGGTTTCAAGGGAATTTCAAACCCAAAAGCAAAGTAATTTTTCTACAGTATATCATCTTTGGAATTTTTCTAGGCTTGGTGGGAAGGATATAGTCTTACTTGTAGTCCTCTAGTTTCTAAAAAAAATATAAAGATTATTTTTGAGAACCATTTCTAGAAATTATGAAGTGTTGCTAACATCTTCTCCATGGACCTCTGTCCCTCTGAAGACTCTTCTAGAAGTAAAAAAGGATGACTTATATAAACAGAACATGGAGGCATCATCATGCCGTTGCTCAGTTTTACTTCGGGCTATTTTTGGTCCTCTGGAAAATGATGTGAGGCAGGGCATTTATTCAAAGCCAGGAGGACATCATCTCCTCGTTCAGAAGACAGAAGAGTTGAAAGCAAAGTACTATCAGGAGCCCAGGAAAGGAATGCAGGTATTACAAATTTTATCTATTAATCACAGAAATTGTTAAGGGGCTTCTTTCAAAAACCAATGAGGACAGGAAGAGTATTTATAACCTAATGATAGCTGTGGAATTAAACCATACAATATCACCATAATCACCTGACTTTTATTGCTATCATGAACATTCATTATAATGAAGAAACTTTCTTGGTTACATGGCACAGAATCCCAATAATTGAAGCTAATGTAAGAAAGAATGATAATTCACTGGCTTATATAAACTAAAAGCAAAATGTTTAAATGCTATTCTATGTTCAAGAGTTCAAACAATATCACAAATTTTACCCCTTCCTTCTTTTTCCAATCTCCACTGCAGCTTTTTGTTCTCTTTTCCTCACTATTGATTTCATTCTCAGGCAGGTTCAACCCACAGGGTGGGCGAATGACACCAACAGCCCCAAGCTTAATTAGTCTTTTGTGCTCCCAGTCTCAGTATAGAGAATATTTCCCAGCATCCCTATCAGTCTTTCAAACACCCAGGCTGCAGTCTTTCCCCACCTGTACCCAAATTCTCTGCATCTGGTAGCCTTGGGTGCTCTGATTGGCCAGCCCAGAGCTTTGCAACCACCCTTGTCACAGAAGAGGTTTAATTGGCAGTTTTACCAAGGACAGGGCTGAGCACTTCCAGGAAGGAAAAGATCCGGGGATGAAAAAGAAATAAAGGTTTATAACATTCTTAATCCCCATTTCCTACTCCTAACTTCATGTTTTTGGGGTCCCTAGGCTGAGAGAGCTCTACAGGAATATTTACAGTCCAGACAGTCTACAACTGATGCCATCCTACAAATAGACTTGGCTCTCACAGTGAGGCAAAAGGAGATAGAAGGTGAGAAGAAAATGGAGGGGATGCAAGCTAGACCTTTCTACACATTTTAATGAATTTCATCTGCTTCACCTGTGATCCGTAAACCAGAGCAAGAATGGCAAAGATGATTCCTAGCTCCTCGGGCTGAATCTGAACAGGGCATGTGCTGTCAGTTGCAATATGGTTTCCTGGAAGGGAGACAGTTCCAGGGAGTTTTCTTTATGAGGTAGTAGCAATAACAAGAGTGGGGAACAGAAGGAAGAGGCTCTTTAATCCTAGAGGGTTGTCATTTTCTTCCTCAGAGGCAAATAGGAAAGCACAGGCTGCGAAGATTGTAGCACAAAGGTTGGAGACAATTCAAAGGCATAACCAGCAAATGATGATGCAAAGGGAGCGGCTCTATCAGGAACAAATAAGACAGATACAAATATTCAGAGAATACCAGTTGCAACAACAGCAGAGGGCCCTGGAACGTCGATTCCAGGTATGCATCAATTATTTCATCTCAGGATTTTAACCATATCTCTCCTCCCTGTATTGATGAGGGCATGAAGCAGTGACAAGGCAGAGAGGCAGCACAGTACTGCAGCTCAGGTCAAGGACTCTGGAGTCAGATGTCCTGGATATGAATCCTAGCTCTACCTCCTACTAAATACATGGTTTGAGCAACCTATGCCTTGGTTTCCTCTTGTGGAAAATGGGGACCATAATAAAGCCCATTTTATAGGGTTATTTTGATAATTAAATAAGAACATTTGGGTTTAGAATTGTGTTTGTTCTAGAATAAGCACTAAAATGTGTTAAATAAAAGCCCAGGACCTTTCTATCCCCTAGCAATTTTTGTTGTTATCTTGTTCATTGCTCTAGATAGTCTTCTTTGGTTATGATAACCTTATTAAATTAATTTACCTTTTTCTACCTATGAAAGAAGCCCAGAATGAGAAATGCACATGAATGGAAAAGAAGAATTCTGTGACTGTCTTTTGTTACTTACTGACAGGTTAAAATAAACAAAGAAGTCAATGATTTGGGTTTCCCCCCTTCAAGTGATATAGACATTGCTTTCTGCTAAGCTCTCCTGTTTTATTTATCATTCTTTAGGAAGAGGCTGAAAATCTCAATAGGGAAATCGAAACTGAACGCAGAAGCCTTCAAAATGAAATCCAGGATCTCCAGAGGAATGTTGTCTCATTGGATGATACATGCATCTTACTCTAAAGAGCTAAATATCAGAACAAACTTTTCTTGTTCACTTTTGTTAAAGGCACAAAAGTTTGAGAAATTATAGAAACTGGAACAATCACCACTTAAATAAACTTCATAATTCTTGTGTCAAACTTTTGTACAGTTCTAAAATTATAAAGCTTGTAATTAGTATAATGTACATTTCAGTAATTCCATAGCTTAAATAAATGATGGTCACTTCCTTAAAAAGACTGTGAATTCTGTAATAAGGATTTTTATCACTATCCTTATTTAGGGTGATACTGGCTTGGTTCCATCAGGGGAAACTGTCTTATAACCCAATTCCATCCCTCCAATTTTCTATTTTGGATTGAGGGTATTAGGAGTGGCCAAAGGAGTGATACCCACAATGGACAAAGTCAAGTACAATTTGGCCAAAGTCATGGGCTCAAATGGGCATCATGCTTGCCAAGTGGTCTTGTGCTGGATGCCATCAGAGGAAGGCACCAATAGTAAGGACAACTAACCTCGTGGAAACAATGTATGGTTCTCTTGTGTATGGACACTGCTCAGTTTATTGCCAATGATGTGACTCCTGGATACAGTTAGTATATGGTCTGCTTAGGTTCTAAGCTGAAAAAAAACACAAACCCCACAAAACAACAACAACAAAAAAACATGGTAATGAAATAAGGGTACTCCAGATGGTGGAAAGAACTACCAGCATAGAAACTATATCATAGGCTGCGGGCTAAATAAGACTTTTCCTTGTTAATTCTCAAAAAGGGCATAACTTAAACAGGATATTTTATATTATAAAGCAATTTATATTGGACTTAATAACTGTGTCACATGTTTATAATCCTTCAAAGCCTGTAAATAAATGGTATAAGGAATGCTGGATAAGGTGCCAAAAAGTTTGATGGGGATCATTTAATTTTATACTTGGCTTTAGTGCCAAAGCTAAATGATCTTAATTCTTTGCAATTATATATAAAAGCATACTGATTTTTTCCTAAAATTATGGTTTAAATACATTTGTACATATTTTAACTATAAATAACAATTAAAATTTTCAAAAACATAACTCTACTACTTTGTTTTCATCTTCTCCAAAATTGGAAAAATTTGGAAGGTCATAAATGCTGCAGACACATGACTGGTACCTTGAAGCTATCCACTTGCACCACGGCTCTCTCTCTCTACATATGTCTAACACGGCTTCCCCACAGCATGGCACACTCATGTGGCTAGCTTCCAAGACAGTGTTTGAAGTAGCAAAATTCCAAGCTTAAAATCTCTTAAGACCCATTTTTACACACAACTCCCTTTTTGTTGCATTCCATTGATCAGGATAGTTCATAGGCAGGATCCCTGGGTGGCTCAGGGGTTTAGTGCCTGCCTTCAGCCCAGGGCATGGTCCTGGAGTCCCAGGACTGAGTCCCACATTGGGCTCCCTGCATGGAGTCTGCTTTTCCCTCTGCCTATGTCTCTGCCTCTCTCTCTCTCTCTCTGTGTCTCTCATGAATAAATAAATAAAATCTTTAAAAAAAAATAAAAGGGATAGTTCATAGGGAAAGCTCAAATTCAAGGCAAGGAGAAATGGAATCTACCTCTCTATAGGAGATGTGGCAATAAATTTGCAGCCATTTTTTAAAAATCTATTTATCTCGGGGCACCTGGATGGCTCAGTTGGTTAAGCATCTGCCTTTAGCTCAGGTCACAATCCCGGGGAGGTGAGACTGAGCCCGTCTGGCTCCCAGCTTGGCAGGGGATCTGCTTCTCCCTTTCTGTCTGCCACTCCCCTTGCTTATATTCTATCACTCTCACTCTTTATTTGGGTCCTGGGTGGCTTAGTCAGTCAACCACCTGACTCTTGATTTTGGCTCAGGTTACAATCTCAGGGTCATTAGATGGAGATAGTATCAAGTTCCCACTCAGTGGGGAGTCTGCTAAAAAGACAAAGAAAACCGAAGGAGTTTGTGATCACAAAAACAGTCCTGCAAGAAATTTAAAGGGAGGCTTTGAGTGGGGGGGAAAAAAAAGACCAAAAGCAATAAAGACTAGAAAGGACCAGAGAACATGACCAGAAACATCAACTCTAGAGGTAACACAATGGCAGTAAATTCATCTCTCAATAATCACTCTGAATGTAAATGCACGAACTGCTCCAGTCAAAAGATACAGATATCAGAACGGATTGAAAAACACTATCCATCTATATGCTGCCTACAAGAGACTCATTTTAGACCTAAAGTCACCTGCAGGTTGAAAGTGAGGGGATAGGGAACCATCTATCATGCTAACAAATGTCAAAAGAAAGTCAAAGTAGCCATACTTATAGCAGACAAACTAGATTTTTAAACAAAGACCAAGAGATGAAGGAGGCTTTTTTATCATAATTAAGGGGTCTATCTATCAGGAAGATCTAACAATTGGAAATATTTATGCTCCCTACGTGAGAGAACCCAGATATATAAATTAATTAATAACATACATAAAGAAACTCACTGATGATAATACAATAACAGTAGGGGACTTTAACATCCCAATTATGGCAATGGACACATCATCTAAGCAGAAAACCAACAAGGAAACAATGGTGTTGGAGAACACACTGGGCCAGACAGACTTAACAGATATATCCAGAATTGTTACCCTAAAGCAACAGAGTACACATTCTTCTCTAGTGCACCTCAAACATTCTCTGGAAGAGATCACACACTGGGTCACAAATCAGCCCCCCACAAGTACAAAAAGACTGAGATCATGCTATGCATATTTTCAGACCACAATGCTAGGAAACTAGAAGCCAACCACAGGAAAAAATTTGGCAAGACCTCAAATACATGCAGGTTAAAGAACATCCTACTAAAGGACGAATGGGTTAATGAGGAAATTCAAGAAGAATTTTAAAAATACATGAAAAATCACAGGCCAACAAACCGGGCAATCTGGAAGAAATGGACAAATTCCTAGAAACCTACAAACTACCAAAATTGAAACAGAAAGAAATAGAAAATTTGAACAGACCCATAACCAGCAAAGAAATTGAATCAGTAATCAACAACCTCTCAACAAACAAAAGTCCTGGGCTGGATGGTTTCCCAGGGGAACTCCACCAGACATTTAAAGAAGAGTTAATACCTATTCTTCCCAAAACATTCCATAAAGGTGGAAATGGAAGGAAAACTTCCAAATTCATTCTATGAAGCCAGCATTACTTTAGTTCCAAAACGAGACAAAGACCCCACTAAAAAGGGGAATTACAGGGCAATATCCCTGATGAACACGGATGTACAAATTCTCAAAAAAATACTAGCCAATGGAATCCTATATTAAAAGAATTATTCTTTTATTAAAATAATTATTAAAATAATTTATTAAAAGAATTATTAAAAGAATTATTCACCATGATCAAGTGGGATTTATTCCTGGGCTACAGGGCTGGTTCGCTATCCCCACATCAATCAACATGATACACCACATTAATAAAAGAGAGGATAGGAACTATATGATCCTCTCAATAGATGCAGAAAAAGCATCTGACAAGATACAGCATCCATTCTTGATAAAAACCCTCAACAGAGCAGGGATAGAGAGAACATACCTCAACATCATAAGAGCCCTATATGAAAGACCCACAGCTAATATCAGCCTCAATGGGGAAAAGCTAAGAACCTTTCCCCTGTGGTCAGGAATAAGACAAGGGGGATCCCTGGGTGGCGCAGCGGTTTGGCGCCTGCCTTTGGCCCAGGGCGTGATCCTGGAGATCCGGGATCCAATCCCACGTCGGGCTCCCGGTGCATGGAGCCTGCTTCTCCCTTTGCCTATGTCTCTGCCTCTCTCTCTCTCTCTCTCTCTCTCTCTGTGTGTGTGACTATCATAAATAAATTAAAAAAATTTTTTAAAAAAGGAATAAGACAAGGATGTCTACTCTCACCATCACTATTTAACAGAGTACCGGAAGTCTTAGCCTCAGCAATTAGAAAACACAAAGAAATAAAAGGCATCTGAATCAGCAAGGAAGAAGTCAAACTTTCTCTATTTGCAGACAATCTGATACTCTGTAGGAACCCTGAAGGACTGCACCAAAAAATTGCTAGAAGTCATCCATGAGCTCAGCAAAGTAGCAGGATCTGAAATCAATGTGCAGAAAAAGGTTGCATTTCTATGCACCAATAACAAAGAAGTAGAAAAAGGAAACCAAAGAATCAATCTGCTTTGCCATTGCATCAAAAACAATAAGATGCCTAGGAATAAACCTAACTAAAGAAGTAAAGTAGGTATTTGCCTAAAGGATACAAAAATATGGATTGAAAGGAATACATGTACCTCAAAATTTATAGTAGCATTATCAACAATAGCCAAACTACGGAGAGTCCAAATGCCAGTCAGCTGGTGAATGGATAAAGAAGATGTCATACACACACACACACACACACACACACACACAGTGGAATATTACATTTGCAACAATGTGGATGGAACTGGAGAGAAGTGAAATAAGTCAGTCAGAGAAAGATAAATACCACATGATTTCACTCATATGCAGAATTTAAGAAACAAAACAGATGAACATATGGGAGAGAGAAAAAAATGAGAGAGGGAAACAAACCATAAAAGACTCTTAAAGACAGAGAACAAACTGAGGTTTGATGGAGGTAGGTAGAAAATGGGCTAGATGGGTGATGGGTATTAAAGAAGGCAGTTTTTGTGATGCGCACTGGGTGTTGTTTCTAAGTGAAGTCTCACTGAATTCTACTCCCCAAACCAATACTGCACTGTATGTTAATTAAGTAAATTTAAATTTAAAAAAAGGAAGAAGAAGCTACAAGATTCCAAAAAGGAGGAAGAGGAGGGGAAAGAGGGAGCGGAAAAAAAAAAGAACCTACAGAGTATCATTATCATGTTGGCATACTGGCTGTTGTTGCTTCCCAAGTGCTCAGCATGCCACATGCATGTCTCAGATTGTTCAGTCAGAGTAGAGATCCTACACATAACTTCCTCATTACCTGAAGAACTTTGCCTAGGATAGGATGCCAGCCAGATATTCTGGGTCCTGTTTTATTTATGAGGAATTTGAAATGAGAGGTTGCATAAGGGCACAGGCTTCAATTTATTCACACTTGACTAAAGTAGAGGTCACACAATAGAACTGCTATTAAACTAGCATTATATTAAGTACTTTGCTTTTCATTTAACCACTTATCAATCTTGCTTGACATTTTCACTCACTTGCTACGTGTCTAAAAGTGGTTTGTCTTCATGATGTAAAAAGTCTTTTAGATTGCTCATAGTTATGTTGTATGGTAGAGTTAAAGTCTCTCTGCCTACCTGAGTTGCACTCAAGCATTTTTACATTGACTAAACTATCATTGAACTGTCTTCACAATGTAGAAATCCAGGCCAAAGGTTTTCATAGTATTAGAGAGGTGAGTATACATACAATTTTCTAGACTTTCACAATGTCTCTCATTAGCAGGTATACAGACACTGTGTAGTTAGTTACATATGTATACTGTGTCAGCTATATACATACTGTTTAGTTGCACAGACATACTGTGTCTATTTTATATACACTGTGTAGTTATAAATACATACTGTCTCAAGTCTAAACATACACACATATATACATATACGTACATATATACATATATAGACACAGTGTAATAATTGTTCAAGCTGAAGTAAAACTAGGTGATACATTAGACCATCTGTAATGACTTTTAAAACATAAATAGCTTTCCAGAAGTTCTTTTCTTTAACTAAAGTGGAAAAATGTGTTTTATATATATATATATATATTTCTGTGATTATATAAATAATTCAGTCATTGAAAAGAAATGAATACACATAAAAATATAAAAACAAAATATAGGGGATCCCTGGGTGGCTCAGTGGTTTGGCACTGCCTTCGGCCCAGGGTGTGATCCTGGAGTCCCGGGATCGAGTCCCATATCAGGCTTCCTGCATGGAGCCTGCTTCTCCTTTGTCTGTGTCTCTGCCTCTCTCTGTGTGTGTGTGTGTGTGTGTCTCTCATGAATAAATAAATAAAATCTTAAAAAATATATATAACCTCTAGTCCTTAGAAACTAGCAAAACAATATGTGGAAAATACTTTGTTATAAAACATATTTCTGGGATCTCTGGGTGGCTCAGTGGTTTAGTGCCTGCCTTGGGCCCAGGGCGTGATCCTCGAGTCCCAGGATCGAGTCCCGTGTCAGGCTCCCTGAGTGGAGCCTGCTTCTCCCTCTGCCTGTGTCTCTGCCTCTCTCTCTCTCTCTCTGTCTCTCATGAATAAGTAAATAAAATCTTTAAATAAATAAATAAATAAAATAAAACATTTCTGAGCTAGAAATACTATTAATTTTGGATTATATATTCTTTTGGGAATATATCATATATTATTGATTTATATGGTTTTTTTTTCAGGAACAGACTATTATACACACCATGAATTATTTTTAGTTCACATTTCCAAATTTATCTACAAACAATAAATTTATTGGAAAGCAGCTTGGAAGATGCACAAGAAATTCAGTTCTTCTACGTACAAAGTTCACAGAACATTCATTTGTCCCTGAAACTCTTTTTAGTTCCTTGGAATAAATAACAGACCATACTGATCATAAGAAAAAGCAGCTGATTTCTCAGCATTAGGTCAATTTCAAAGTAGACCTGCCCTACTGTTACTTTCAGTCCCAGCTATATTAATAGAAAATAAAGCTTTAAACTTTATCTTGAAATTGGAACCATCTTTACATTCATGGAGAAATGAGTAACTCTGGATCTTATCAACTACAAAAAAAATATCAGACAGAAATTCAAGGATACAAGAGGAGAGACGGAATCAATGAGTCCTTGACTAATATCTCCCAGATTAGAGTGGAATATAATTATAAAGTTTTGATACACTGACCAGTCATTTTAGGATCTGAGACTTTTTTCCTTTAGCTTGGATAAAAATTCTAATTTATATCAGGTTTTAAATTGTCCAGTGATTCCCCCCAAAAGTCCCAATTTTATTTGATAACTTTGATATAGAAGAGTTAGCAATTTGGAGTATGTTTGTTTTCTTTTGCTTTGTGATTAAAGTTAATTAAAGGTCTCAAGGGGCCCTTATATTTTTAAAAAAGACTTTATTTATTTATTCATGACAGAGAGAGAAGCAGGATCCTGGCAGAGCAGGGATGTGGAATTGGATCCCAGGATCACTACCTGAGCTGAAGGCACACACTTAACTGACTGAGCCCACCCAGGTTCTCTCAAGAGTCCTTTATATTAACAAAAAGACTTCTAAGAGAAATTTTAACTTTTTAATTAAAGTGTAGCATAGAAACTGTAAAATGGTTAGCTGGAAAGTGTATAGTCAGTGAAATATCACAAAATGAATATATCTCTGTAATTATTACCCAGATCAAAAAAATATAGACCCTTTTTCCAAGAAAGGCAACATTCATAGGTTATGGGGATTAGGACATGGATATGCGTTTGATAGGCCATTTTTAAAACCTATCACATTATTCTAGTCTGAATGGGCACTAAACATATTACAGTAGCTGTATTGTAAGTACTTCTGCTATGTTTATTCTGCTTTCTTGGGTATGTGCATACATATTTATTGGATGTATAATTAGGAGTGAAATGGGCAGGCAGTTGGCAACTTAGTAGATGATTCCAAACACTTTTTCAAAATGACTTTAAATCATCCTTAAAATTATAATGATTTCTGAAAAGAACCTATTTAAAGTCCCCCTTCACACACACTACCACCCCCAAACCCAAACTTATAGACAAAACTCACAGCTGTCTGTACTTAGCCCTCTTTGTTTTTCTGGGTCACAGTGCCCTCCATTCTTGGAAAGTGACCCCAACTACAAAACATATTCTCCTCTAGCTTTACCGCAACCCATGAGCCCCAGACAGAGCCCTCAAAAAACCTACCAGCTTCTTCTCTACCTGGCCAAGAGTCAATTCTCTCCTTACCCTCCAGGCATGGGCACAGCTGCAACTCTCTCACATCCTGCAAAACTCATTAAAAAGCCTGGCAAAAAATCAGGGCAGACATGTCTCTGGATGTTGGCTCCTCTCCTCCCTTGGAAAATAAATAAACTCTGTCCTGCTTGTTGAGCAACTCTTTGTGCAGGTCTTCACCACCCACGTCACCAGCCACCCTAACAATTTCTAAAACAGAAGCAGCTTTTCAGAAGTAGTATTTTTAGGCCAAAACAAGGTGTGTGTTTAATTAGCCTATTCATAGTAAATATATGTTTACAAATGATACGCTCCTGCAAAACAGCAAAATTATGTGTGGAATACATTTTGTAATCAACACATATTTCTGATTCAACAGGCTGTATACAGAGAAGATGTTTGGCTATAGAGATGGAGAAAAAGAGGAAAACACAGGAAGAAAAGAGAAGGAAAAGATGCTGATTATGCCAAACTTCCCTGAAATATGCAGGGCATGCCATCTCAGCAAAAAGTGGCATCATTATAAAATAACAGCTCTCCTCAGCTACAAGGGGTTGATTCTATTCTCCTTCAAGTTTGGCCATTGCTCCCACACAGGAAGGATTCTCACACTGGAGAAGGAATTTTTTCTGATTAGCTAGCTGGTCCAATCAGTGATTGACCTCTGGTGTTGAGGTTCTGACTACTGCACCTCAAGTAATATGGGAAAGCCCATTTAACTCCCAGACTCCAGGATGTCCCAAGACCTTGAACCCTTCAAAGAGCACTCAGGAGGAAACTTAGTGAATTCAAAGTCAGTACATTTCGTAGTGTGAGCCTTTTTCTTAGATTATGCTGTATTTATTAACTGTTTTATCAACACAAATGCTGGTTTTGAGGGCCTTGGAGCTATAATAATGACAAATAGGCAAAAGGCAAGTCAATTACCTTTTTTTTTTTTTTGCAAGTCAATTGCATTTAACAGTGTATTTTAAGTGACATGATGCCCAAGTCATAAATCTGAAAATTCCTTACCCTAAAATGAATGATCCTCGAAAAGTTTTGGAAATGTATTATGGGCACATTCAACTTTACAGCAATCTACTCACATGTAATATCCACCATTTGGAAACCAATGCCACAAGCCAAATTACCTACCTACTGTTTTAATTTCACAGTTGGGACCTTGGGACCAAAGGTGAAGATGCTATTTCCAACTGGCCTCACTTACAAGGCACCAAATCTGTTCCTGGGGAATGGGGTCAGGGCAAGCTGGGAAAGATCCAGAGTCTGGGCAATACCTGCAAGTAATACCTGTGGTCACTCCTGAGTATGTGTCATGAAGTAAATATACAGAGTTAGAGGTGAAAGAGGAAAAAATATACAGTCAGCTGAACCTGTGCCAAGGAAGAAGGAACCAGAGTGCCTCTTATAGTGTGATATAAAAGATCCTTTTGTGTCTTTTATATTTACATATAGGTGAAACCATATTCGGAAGGAAGCTATTTTAGTTCTCCAAGTTACCATTCTACAAATAGGAAATCCTCCTAAATTTTCATTTTAGTGGTCTGCTATTCAGCTCCCATAAGGTTTCTGCTGATAAAACCCTGGCTGAGGAAGAACAGGAATCCTCACTATTGCTCCTAACATGGCCTCCATTGTCACTCATTGGTGGCCTCCTTACCCCTGAATGTTTTGTCCCTCCACTAGACCTTTTCTGACATTATCCAGTGAGAAGGGGGAAGGATGCCTCATGATTATATACTAAGAGTAAGAGTCTAAATTCCTACTGGCTATTCTGACACCATTCAGGCTATGGGTAGCAGTACCTCTTCACAGCCAGGCAAGGACAGAAGTCTAAGCCTTTCCTTATATATGAGAGGTTGGTCCAGATTTTACTATGCTTTTGGGCTGGAATAAAGCACTTTGTCTAAAATTTTCTTTGTCTTGCCTGGTTGCCTCTTTCCTAGGCCTCTGATTAAAGAAAATGTGCTTTGATGCTGTTTTTGTTTGGAAGCTTATTGGTATTTCTGTGTTGTCAGCTTTTCCAGTACCAAAACTGCCACACATCTAATTTGCCTTCCCTTCCCCTTCCAGAATCTTTTTTTTTAATTTTTTATATATTTATGATAGTCACAGAGAGAGAGAGAGAGAGGCAGAGACACAGGCAGAGGGAGAAGCAGGCTCCATGCACCGGGAGCCCGACGTGGGATTCTATCCCGGGTCTCCAGGATCGGGTCCTGGGCCAAAGGCAGGCGCCAAACCACTGCGCCACCCAGGGATCCCCCAGAATCTTCTAAAGTTTGTTATGTATACAATAAAGTACTCTCTCTGTGTGTGTGTCTCATGATTAAATAAATAAAATCTTAAAAAAAAAAAAACAATAGTCAGGGTAGTTACTGGTACTTAGTAGTGGGGAGTAGGGAAAGCATTTCTACTTTATCTTTCTGGAAACAGAAGTCTTCTCTTCACTGAATATTTCCAATTTAAGGTAAAACAAAGGGGAAGAAAATGGAAAAGGGGCAAGATAAAAGAAATCATCTCTTCCATATTTCAATCACAACCCAATCTTTTGTTCCTTTTCAAAGAAATATTTTGATAAATTGCATCTGTTTTTGAAAATTATGAAATATGAAACATAAGAATGCATATAATATAAAATGTAAAAAACACAATATAATTTTAAAATACCTAAATTATAGAAATTGAACATTCCTAAAAGCCCAAAGGTGCATTCCTAAAACCCTGACAACCCTGCTAAAAGCCAACCAATACCACTAGTTTTATAATTCCTTTCTAGGATTTAATCATGGGTACCTGAGCCCTAAAAAATATAATTTAGTTTGGCCTGCTTTCAAACTGTAAATGGAATTACATTGTATGTATTATTTTGGTCTTGCTTCATTTACTCAATAGATATTTGTAAAATTCATCTAGTGTATTGTAAACTATAGATATTGAGTTGTAGGAGGATAACTATTCATTCTACTATTGATAAGTATTTGGATTTTCAGGTTTATATTTTATGAAATATTATTAAGGACTTGTTTAACATGGGTATAAAACTCCCTTGTGTAATAAACTCAGAAGTGGAATTCCTAGGTCATAGAGGATTTGTGTCTAGTCTTTCTGGATCAGGTTTAACATCATTACAGTGTCTATTACAATCTACCTACTGATCAGCAGAATGATTGTACTTGACGTCAGAATTTTTAACTTTTCTTAACATGGTGACTGTGCTCCTATTTCATTAAGATGTTAATTTACGGGGGGCGGGGCCAGATGATGGAGGAGCAGGGTCCTCGCCCCACCACCTCACCTGGATAACTTTCAAACCATCCTGAACACCTATGAACTCGACCTGAGATTTAAAGAGAGAACAGCTGGAACTACAGAGAGGGTTTTCGCTTCTAACAAGGTAGGAAAGGGTGGGGGTGGGGGGATAAAAAAGAATCCAGTGGGGGAGGGGCCCCACGAGGAGCCGGGCTAAGGGGACGGCGAGAGCCTGGGGATGGGGGGCCCCGCCCCAAGAAGCGAGAACTTTAAAAATCTGCACCGGATTCTTCCCCGAGGTAAAGGTGCTCAGCAGGGAAACCCGGCAGGACCGCAGGGGGCACAGGGGCACCTCCAGTCTCCCGGGGTCACTAACAGAGGAGGGCCCCGGGGTAGAGCGCCCCACACACCTCAGGCCGAGCTCAGTGAAGGGCTGGAGCCTGCGCCCGGGGAGGGGGGAGCCTCGGGGAGAAGCCGGTGGGTCAGGGGGGCTCCGGGCGGAGGGGGCTGCACCCTGCTGCCTTGGGGGCTCCCGGGAGCGCAATCCCAGGATCTCGGGGGACACGGCCCAGGATCCTGCATCCTCCCGGGGCAGGCAGAGGCGGGGAGGGCACAGGACAGCGGGGAGCTCCTGTCCCGGGCACTCCCAGGCTGTGTGGATCAGCGCCCCCCACCCCGGGAGCACCTAGGCCAGTGCGGACTGGGAGCTGCGGTGGTTACTGCAGGAGCCGACTCCAGGGCTGGGGACCTGGCCACCGCCAGTGGTGGTGTTCCTCCTGGTGTCACCCTGTGCCTGGGAGGGGAGGGGCCCCAGGGAAGGGGGGCCTCTTGGGGTCAACAGCTCCCATGGAGCCCAGCACCGGCGGGCGGGGCAGCTCCCCCAGGTGCACACACCTGAGAGTCAGCACAGCAGCCTCTCCCCCGGAGACCAGCTGAGGGGACAGGGGAAGAGCAGGTTCTTGCCCGCAGCGCTGGAAAGCTCCAGGGGAAGTGGAGGGATCTACAGCATATAGAACCAGAGGGGACCCCTCCTATGTTTTTTTTCTTCCTTTTTCCAGTACAACTCATTTTTATATCAGACTGTAAATTTCCATTTTTTTTCTCTTTTCCTACCTTAACCACAATATTTTACCCCTCTTCATTTTTAAGATTCTTCCTTTTTGACTTTCATATTTCTAGAATTACAGGTCCTAGGTATATTTTCCACTTCTAGATTCCCTTCAACATAAATCAACTTAATTTGGGAGATATACAAGGTGTGTTTTTTGTGTTTTGTGTTTTTTGTTTTCTCAGCCTCATTTTGTTCTACAATGGCACAAGTTAATACCTTCTAAAACATGACCAGCATGCACCCAGAACCAAGTGGTATACCATGCTGGTTCATTCTGTGAGAGTCTTCATTCCCATTCTACCCCCCCCCCCCTTTTATCTCATTTATGTTTTGGTGGTCAATGTTGGGGCCTTCTGCAAGTATTTCTAGTTCATATAAATTTGGGACTGAGCATCTTCTACCCTACAGAACTGAATATACTCGACCAAGAAGATCACTCTCTAGAACCCCTCATTCTCCCTTCACTACAACTTCCTCACCACCACCATCTCCCAGTCCCATCCCCCTTTTTTCTTTCTTTTTTTTTTCTTTCTCTTCTTCTTTGGGATTCTTGGTCTTCTATTTTTTACTACTTTGTTTTAAAATTTCTTTTTCAAAAAAAAATAAAAATAAAAAATAAAAAAAAAATAAAAAAATAAAATTTCTTTTTCACTTTAGTGGTCCTTTTGTTTTATTTCGTTCTGATCTTTGCTTTCAATTTCTGGTCTCTGACCTTGTCAGACTCATCTAGGGTGAAATTTACTTAGGTTGTGGTTGATATTCTTGACTCAGCCCACTCATACAGCTACTGTGCACTGAGAAAAATGACTAGAAAGAAGAACTCACCACAAAAGAAAGAATCAGAAACAGTACTCTCTGCCACAGAGTTACAGAATTTGGATTACAATTCGATGTCAGAAAGCCAATTCAGAAGCACAATTATAAAGCTATTGGTGGCTCTGGAAAAAAGCGTAAAGGATTCAAGAGACTTCATGACTGCAAAATTTAGATCTAATCAATTAAATGAGATGCAATTCAAACTGGAGGTCCTTACAACAAGGGTTAACAAGGTAGAAGAAAGAATAAGTGACATAGAAGACAAGTTGATAGCAAGGAAGGAAGCTGAGGAAAAAAGAGAAAAACAATTAAAAGACCATGAGGAAAAGTTAAGGGAAATAAATGATAGCCTCAGAAGGAAAAATCTACGTTTAATTGGGGTTCCAGAGAGTGGCGAGAGGGCCAGAGGGCCAGAAAGCATATTTGAACAAGTCATAGCTGAGAAATTCCCTAATTTGGGGAGGGAAACAGGCATTCAGATCCAGGAGATAGATTCCCCCCCAAAATCAATAAAAACCTTTCAACACCTTGACATTTAATAGTGAAACTTGCGAATTCCAAAGATAAAGAGAAAATCCTTAAAGCAGCAAGAGACAAGAAATCCCTAACTTATATGGGGAGAAATATTAGATTAACAACAGACCTCTCCACAGAGACCTGGCAGGCCAGAAAGGGCTGGCAGGATATATTCAGGGTCTACATGAGAAGAGCATGCAGCCAAGAATACTTTATCCAGCAGGCTCTCATTCAGAATAGAAGGAGAGACAAAGAGCTTCCAAGATAGGCAGAAACTGAAAGACTGTGTGACCACCAAACCAGCTCTGCAAGAAATATTAAGTAGGACTTTGTAAAAGAAAGAGGAAGCCCAAAGAAATAATCCACAAAATCAGGGACTGAATGGGTAGTATGATAACACTAAATTCCTATTTTTCTTTTTTTTTTAAAGATTTATTTATTTATTCATTCAGAGAGAGCAAAGAGAGAGGCAGAGACACAGGCAGAGGGAGAAGCAGGCTCCCGGCAGGAAGCCCGACATGGGACCCGATCCCGAGTCTCCAGGATCACACAGGCCGCAGGCAGCGCTAAACCGCTGCACCACCGGGGCCACCCTAAATTCCTATTTTTCAATAGTAACTCTGAACATTAATGGGCTAAATGATCCCATCAAAAGACGCAGGGTTTCAGACTGGATGAAGAAGCAAAACCCATCTATTTGCTGTCTACAAGAGACTCATTTTAGACCTAAGGACACCTGCAGCCTGAAAATGAAATGTTGGAGAACCATTCACCACTCAAATGGTCCTCAAAGAAAGATAAGGTAGCAATCCTCATATCAGATAAAGCTTATCCCGAAGACTGTAGTAAGAGATGAAGAGGGACACTATATCATACTTAAAGGGTCTATCCAACAAGAAGACCTAACAATAATGAATATGTCCCTAATGTGGGAACTGCCAAGTATATCAATCAATTAATAACCAAAGTAAACACATACTTAAATAATAATACATTTATACTGGGAGACTTCAACATGGTGCTTTCTGAAAATGACAGATATTTAAGCACAACATCACCAAAGAAACAAGAGCTTTAAATGATACACTGGATTAGATGGATTTCACAGATATATATAGAACTTTGCATCTGAATGCAACTGAATACACATTCTTCTCAAGTACACATGGAACTTTCTCCAGAATAGACCATATACTGGGTCACAAATTAGGTTTCAACCAATACCAAAAGACTGGGATTGTCCCCTGCATATTTTCAGACCTCAATGCTTTGAAACTAGAACTCAATCATAAGAAGAAATTTGGAAGAAACCCAAACACGTGGAGGTTAAAGAGCATCCTAGTAACAGACGAGTGGGTCAACCAGGAAATTAGAGAAGAATTAAAAAGATTCATGGAAACTAATGGAAATGAAGATACAACTGTTCAAAATCTTTGGGATACAGCAAAAGCAGTCCCTAAGAGGGAAATACATTGCAATACAAGCGTCCCTCAAAAAATTGGAAAAAATCCAAACACACAAGCTAACCTCGCACCTAAAGGAACTGGAGAAAGAACAGCAAATAAAACCTACACCAAGCAGAAGGAGAGTTAATAAAGATTCGAGCAGAACTTAATGAAACAGATCAACAAAACCAGGGGTTGGTTCTTTGAAAGAATGAATAAGATAGATAAACCATTAGTCAGCCTTCTTAAAAAGAAAAAAGACTCGAATTAATAAAATCACGAATGAAAAAGGAGAGATCAGAACCAATACCAAGGAAATACAAACGATTTTAAAAACGTATTATGAGCAGCTATATGCCAATAAAGTAGGCAATCTAGAAGAAATGGACACATTTCTGGAAAACCACAAATTACCAAAACTGGAACAGGAAGTAATAGAAAACCTGAACAAGCCAATAACCGGGGAGGAAACTGAAGCAGTCATCAAAAACCTCCCAAGACACAAAAGTCCAGGGCCAGATGGTTTCCCAGGGGAATTCTATCAAACGTTTAGAGAAGAAATCTATTCTACTAAAGCTGTTCTGAAAGATAGGGATGGAATACTTCCAAACTCATTTTATGAGGCCAGCATCACCTTAATTCCAAAACCAGACAAAGACCCCATCTAAAAGGAGAATGATAGACTAATATCCCTGATGAATACAGATGCAAAAATTCTCAACAAGATACTAGCCAATAGGATCCAACAGTACATTAAGAAGATTATTCACCATGACCAAGTGGGATTTATCCCCGGAATGCAAGGCTGGTTCAACACTTGTAAAGCAATCAATGTGATAGATCATACCAACAAGAGAAAAAACAAGAACCATACGATCCTCTCAACAGATGCAGAGAAAGCATTTGAAAAAATACAGCATCCATTTCCTGATCAAAACTCTTCAGAGTAGGGATTAGGGAACATTCCTCAATACCAAAGAAACCATTTATGAAAAGCCCACAGTGAATATCATTCTCAATGGGGAAACACTGAGAGCCTTTCACCTAAGATCAGGAACACGACAGGGATGTCCACTCTCACCACTGCTATTCAACATAGTACTAGAAGTTCTAGCCTCAGCAGTCAAGCAACAAAAAGAAATAAAAGGTGTTCAAATTGGCAAAGACGTCAAACTCTCCCTCTCTGCAGATGACATGATACTATACATAGAAAACCCAAAGATTCCACCCCAAGATTGCTAGAACTCATACAGCAATTTGGCAGTGTGGCAGGATACAAAACCAATGCCCAGAAATCAGTGGCATTTCTATACACTAACAATGAGATTGAATAAAGAGAAATTAAGGAGTCAATCCCATTTACAATTACATGCAAAAGCATAAGCTACCTAGGAATAAACCTAACCAAAGAGGTAAAGGATCTATACCCTAAAAACAAGAGAACACTTCTGAAAGAAATTGAGGAAGACACAAAGAGATGGAAAATTATTCCATGCTCATGGATTGGAAGAATTAATATTGTGAAAATGTCTATGCTACCCAGGGCAATTTACACATTCAATACAATCCCTATCAAAATACCATGGACGTTCTTCAGAGAGTTGGAACAAATAATCTTAAGATTTGTGTGGAATCAGAGCCAGGGGCATCACAATGCCGGATTTCAAGTTGTACTACAAAGCTGTGATCATCAAGACAGTGTGGTACTAGCCCCAAAACAGACACATAGATCAATGGAATAGAATAGAGAACCCAGAAATGGGCCCTTGACTCTATTGTCAACTAATATTCGACATCACAGGAAAGACTATCCACTGGAAAAAGGACAGTCTCTTCAATAAATGGTACTGCAAAAATTGGACAGCCACATGCAGAAGAATGAAACTAAATCATTCTCTTACACCATACACAAAGATAAACTCAAAATGGATGAAAGATCTAAATGTGAGACAAGATTCCATCAAAATCCTAGAGGAGAACACAGGCAACACCCTTTTGGAACATGGCCACAGCAACTTCTTGCGAGATACATCTTTGAAGGCAAGGGAAACAAAAGCAAAAATGAACTATTGGGACTTTATCAAGATAAGAAGCTTTTGCAAAGCAAAAGATACCGTCAACAAAACTAAAAGACAACCTACAGAATGGGAGAAGATATTTGCAAATGACGTATCAGATAAAGGGCTAGTATCCAAGATCTATAAAGAACTTATTAAACTCAACAGCAAAGAAACAAACAATCCAACATGAAATGGGCAAAAGACATGAACAGACATTTCACCAAAGAAGACATACACATAGCCAACAAGCACATGAGATAATGCTCTGCATCATTTGCCATCAGGGAAATACAAATCAAAATGACAATGAGATACCACCTCACAGCAGTGAGAATTGTGAAAACTAACAAGACAGGAAACAACAAATGTTGGAGAGGATGTGGAGAAAGGGGAACCCTCCTGCACTGTTGGTGGGAATGTGAACTGGTGCAGCCACTCTGGAAAACTGTGTGGAGGTTCCTCAAAGAGTTAAAAAATAGAGCTACCCTACAACCCAGCAATTGCACTATTGGGTATTTACCCCAAAGATACAGATGCAGTGAAATGCTGGGACACCTGCACCGCAATGTTTCTAGCAGCAATGTCCACAATAGCCAAACTGTGGAAGGAGCCTCAGTGTCCATCCAAAGATGACTGGATAAAGAAGATGTGGTTTATGTATACAATGGAATATTACTCAGCCATTAGAAACAATGAATACCCACTATTTGCTTCAACTTGGATGGAACTGGAGGGTATTACACTGAGTGAAATAAGTCAATCAGAGAAGGACAAACATTATATGGTTTCATTCATTAAGGGAATATAAAAAATGGTGAAAGGCATTAAAGGGGAAAGGAGAGAAAATGAGTGGGGAATATCAGAGAGGGTGATGGAACATGAGAGACTCCTAACTCTGGGAAAGGAACAAGGGGTAGTGGAAGGGGAGGTGGGTGGGGGGATGGGATGACTGTGTGACGGGCACTGAGGGGGACACTTGACAGGATGAGCACTGGGTGTTACACTATATGTTCGCAAATCAAACTCTAATAAAAAATATACAAAAAAAATAATTTTCTTAAAAAAAAGATGTTAATTTACATTTTCCTCACACAAATCAGAGAGAACATCTTTCTACATGCTTGTGTGCTAGTACTTTGTCCTTTTCTGTGAAAGGGCTGTTCCTGTCTTTCTATTAGGTTGTCTGTCTTTTCCTTGATTTGTATGAGTTCTTTACATATTCTGGACATAAGTTTTTGTCGGCCTGATGATTTGAAAATGTCATTTCCCACTCTGTGACTTGCATTAACTCTTATGGTGTTTCTCATGAAAAGAATTTTTTCGTGTTAATGTCATCTGACTTAACAATTATTTTATTTTATGGATAATGGAGCCTCTATGTGTTTATGTGTGTGTGCTCTGTAAGAATTCTTTTTCTTATACTAAAATATTTTTCATTTATTCCTTTCACATTTATGTCCATAATCCACTGAGAACTTTTTTCCCCATGTGTCAGGAAGTACAAATGCAAAGTATTTTTCTGGAGAACTCATTTTCTCAACAAGAAGATAGCTTTTCCCCACCCTTATAAAGGTTTGCTCTATCATCTCTTACTATTTGTTTTAAAAATTTTATTTTTAAGTATACCCAACATGGGGCTTGAACTTACAACCCTGAAATCAAGAGTCACATGCTCTACTGACTGAACCAGCCAGGTAACCCCAGGGTCAATTAACTCTGTCATAAGTTAAATGTCAATATATGAGTACACTGTTTGGAGGCTCTCTCCATTGTTATTTTGGTCTATTTACTCATCCAGGCACAAATATTACGACATATTATTTCCTAAAATTTAGTAAGTTTTAGGAAGTAATTTCTGCTCTAAGCAACCCTTCCAGAATGTACTTCAAAAGCATCTTGACTTCACTTGATCATTTGTGTTTCTATACACATTTTAGAATCTTATTCCCTGAACAATGGTTTGGATTTTGACTGGGATTACACTGAATCCACTAAAAAATATTACTATCAGCCTTACTTTGAAATCTGTATTTATATTCATTCTGAAATTTTTAAACCGGATACAGAATTTTGTGTTGCCATTAGTTTTTACTCAGTACTTAAAAAGGTATTTTTCCACTTTCTCTCGTTTGTACGGCTTCCATAAAGAAACCCCTCACATTCTTCCATTTGTTTCTCTGTATGTAATGTTTGTGTTTCTCCAGCAGCCTTCAAGATTTTTTCTTTATATTTAGATTTCATTGGTCTGCCTGTAGTGTGCCTAGTTGTGTTTTTCTTTGTGTTTATCCTGTTTGGGCTTCCCTGAACTTGATCTGTACGTTATTGTCTTTCAATCATTCTGGAAAGTTACCAGTTATGCTGTCTTTTCCTTTCCGTTTCTTTTCATGTTCCAATTACCTGTACAATAGTATATGAATCACTAATACTGTGCTTTTCACTTATAGCATTTCCATCTAACTCTATCAGTAGTTTCCATTTCTCTACTGAATATACACATGTGATTATGTGTGCTGTTCACTTCCCTCATTACACCCCTAAACACAATAATCATACTGTTTTAAAGGCCCTGTCTGATTATCCCAACATTTGGTCTATCTCTGTTTCTGTTGCTTGTTTTTATCTCTTCACAATGGATAGTTTAACTTTATTTTTCTGTGTATCTCATTTTTTTTTATGCCAGGCATTGTTTAAAAAATAGTTAAGATTGAGATAATAATATTTACACCTGGAAATGAGACCTCTTTTATGTTACAATGTTTGTGGCAAGCATTGATTCAATACAGTTGTAGTTCAGATGGGTCTGGCTTTTGCTTTTCCTATAGCTACCTTCAGTGTTCCAGAAGCCTCAAATTTCTCCAGTGGAATTCTGCTACTACAGTGTTTTTTATGTAAAGCCTGAAATGCCAGAAAGTTGTCTTGGTATTGTTGTTCCTCTCCCAGTTTTAGCAGACCTGAGATACCTATGTCACATGTGTCTTTCCTTTATCTTTTGTTCCTACCCCAGTGATGGGCTGCTGTTACTTGTAACCCGTTTCAAGGTTCCTGGTGAGGCAGGGGTTACCTCTGTTCTTCTGGTACTGCTGCAGCCTCAAACTATAGAATGCTTAGGCTGCCCACCCGGCCAAGGGGGGTCCCTCATGTCTCCTGCCCCGCACTAACCTTACCTGATGGAAGCCGCTTTTATGGTCTTTTGTGAAACCTTGTGTAGCAAGATACTGCAAAATGAGATTCTGAGAGGAGGGGCAAGATGGCGGAAGAGTAGGGTCCCCAAATCACCTGTCCCAACCAAATTACCTAGGAAACCTTCAAATTACCCTGAAAATCTATGAATTCGGCCTGAGATTTAAAGAGAGAACACCTGGAATGCTACAGTGAGTAGAGTTCGCGCATCTATCAAGGTAGGAAGACGGGGAAAAAAGAAGTAAAGAAACAAAAGGCCTCCAAGGGGGAGGGGCCCGCGAGGAGCCGGGCTGAGGCCGGGGCGAGGGTCCCCAGGACAGGAGAGCCCCGTCCCGGAGACGCAGGAGCTGCACCGACCTTCCCGGGCGGAAAGGGGCTCCAGGGAGGTGGAGCAGGACCCAGGAGGGCGGGATGCCCTCGGGCTCCCGGGGACAGTAACAGACACCTGCGCCCCAGGAGAGTGCGCCGAGCTCCCTAAGGGCTGCAGCGCGCACGGCGGGACCCGGAGCAGCTCGGAGGGGGGAGGGCGGAGGAAGAGGCTGCGTGCGGAGGGGGCTGCGGGGCGGGAGCAGCTGGGGGGGGCTCGGGCGGAGGAAGAGGCTCCGTGCGGAGGGGGCTGCGGGGCGGGAGCAGCTCGGAGGGGGGAGGGCGGAGGAAGAGGCTGCGTGCGGAGGGGGCTGCGGGGCGGGAGCAGCTGGGGGGGCTCGGGCGGAGGAAGAGGCTCCGTGCGGAGGGGGCTGCGGGGCGGGAGCAGCTCGGAGGGGCTCGGGCGGCGGCTCCGCGGAGGGGACTGCGGGGCGGGAACGCGAATCCAACAGCGCAGGCTCCGGAGCACAGGGCGCCAGGACACAGCCCAGGATCCCGCCTCCCCCCGGGACAGGCAGAGGCCGGGAGGGCCCAGGACAGCGAGGACGCTCCTGCCCCAGCTGAGCAGATCAGCGGCCCCGCCCCGGAGCCTCCAGGCCCTGCAGACGGAGTTCCTGCCGGAGCTGAATCCAGGGCTGCAGAGCTGGCCCCGCCACTAGGGCTGTTCCTCCTGGGGCCTCACGGGGTGAACAACCCCCACTGAGCCCTGCACCAGGCAGGGGCACAGCAGCTCCCCCAACTGCTAACACCTGAAAATCAGCACAACAGGCCCCTCCCCCAGAAGACCAGCTGGACGGACAACTTCCAGGAGAAGCCAAGGGACTTAAAGTACACAGAATCAGAAGATACTCCCCCGTGGTTCTTTTTTTGTTTTGTTTTGTTTTGTTTTGTTTTGCCTTTTGATTTGCTTCCTTCCCCCACCCCCCTTTTTTTCTCCTTTCTTTATTTTTCTTTCTCTTTTTCTTCTTTTTTTTTTTCGTTTTTTTTTCTTCCTTTTTTTTCTCTTTCTCTTTTCTTTCCTTCTTTCTCTCCTCTCTTTTTCTCCTTTTCCCAATACAACTTGCTTTTGGCCACTCTGCACTGAGCAAAATGACTAGAAGGAAAACCTCACCTCAAAAAAAAAAGAATCAGAAACAGTCCTCTCTCCCACAGAGTTACAAAATCTGGATTACAATTCAATGTCAGAAAGCCAATTCAGAAGCACTATTATACAGCTACTGGTGGCTCTAGAAAAAAGCATAAAGGACTCAAGAGACTTCATAACTGCAGAATTTAGAGCTAATCAGGCAGAAATTAAAAATCAATTGAATGAGATGCAATCCAAACTAGAAGTCCTAATGACAAGGATTAATGAGGCGGAAGAACGAGTGAGTGACATAGAAGACAAGTTGATGGCAAAGAAGGAAACTGAGGAAAAAAGAGACAAACAATTAAAAGACCATGAAGATAAAGGGAAATAAACGACAGCCTGAGGAAGAAAAACCTACGTTTAATTGGTGTTCTGGAGGGCGCCGAAAGGGACAGAGGGCCAGAATATGTATTTGAACAAATTCTAGCTGAAAATTTTCCTAATCTGGGAAGGGAAACAGGCATTCAGATCCAGGAAATAGAGAGATCCCCCCTTAAATCAATAAAAACCATTCAACACCTCGACATTTAATAATGAAGCTTGCAAATTCCAAAGAGAAAGAGAAGATCCTTAAAGCAGCAAGAGACAAGAAATCCCTGACTTTTATGGGGAGGAGTATTAGGGTAACAGCAGACCTCTCCACAGAGACCTGGCAGGCCAGAAAGGGCTGGCAGGATATATTCAGGGTCCTAAATGAGAAGAACATGCAACCAAGAATACTTTATCCAGCAAGGCTCTCATTCAAAATGGAAGGAGAGATAAAGAGCTTCCAAGACAGGCAGGAACTGAAAGAATATGTGACCTCCAAACCAGCTCTGCAAGAAGTTTTAAGGGGGACTCTTAAAATTCCCCTTTAAGAAGAAGTTCAGTGGAACAATCCACAAAAACAAGGACTGAATAGATATCATGATGACACTAAACTCATATCTCTCAATAGTAACTCTGAACGTGAACGGGCTTAATGACCCCATCAAAAGGCGCAGGGTTTCAGACTGGATAAAAAAGCAGGACCCATCTATTTGCTGTCTACATGAGACTCATTGTAGACAGAAGGACACCTACAGTCTGAAAATAAAAGGTTGGAGAACCATTTACCATTCGAATGGTCCTCAAAAGAAAGCAGGGGTAGCCATCCTTATATCAGATAAACTAAAATTTACCCTGAAGACTGTAGTGAGAGATGAAGAGGGACACTATATCATACTTAAAGGATCTATTCAACAAGAGGACTTAACAATCCTCAATATATATGCCCCGAATGTGGGAGCTGCCAAATATATAAATCAATTATTAACCAAAGTGAAGAAATACTTAGATAATAATACACTTATACTTGGTGACTTCAATCTAGCTCTTTCTATACTCGATAGGTCTTCTAAGCACATCTCCAAAGAAACGAGAGCTTTAAATGATACACTGGACCAGATGGATTTCACAGATATCTACAGAACTCTACATCCAAACTCAACTGAATACACATTCTTCTCAAGTGCACATGGAACTTTCTCCAGAATAGACCACATACTGGGTCACAAATCGGGTCTGAACTGATACCAAAAGATTGGGATCGTCCCCTGCATATTCTCAGACCATAATGCCTTGAAATTAGAACTAAATCACAACAAGAAGTTTGGAAGGACCTCAAACACGTGGAGGTTAACGACCATCCTGCTAAAAGATGAAAGGGTCAACCAGGAAATTAAGGAAGAATTAAAAAGATTCATGGAAACTAATGAGAATGAAGATACAACCGTTCAAAATCTTTGGGATGCAGCAAAAGCAGTCCTAAGGGGGAAATACATCGCAATACAAGCATCCATTCAAAAACTGGAAAGAACTCAAATACAAAAGCTAACCTTACACATAAAGGAGCTGGAGAAAAAAGAGCAGATAGATCCTACACCCAGGAGAAGACGAGAGTTAATTAAGATTCGAGCAGAACTCAACGAAATCGAGACCAGAAAAACTGTGGAACAGATCAACAGAACCAGGAGTTGGTTCTTTGAAAGAATTAATAAGATAGATAAACCATTAGCCAGCCTTATTAAAAAGAAGAGAGAGAAGACTCAAATTAATAAAATCATGAATGAGAAAGGAGAGATCACTATCAACACCAAGGAAATACAAACGATTTTAAAAACATATTATGAACAGCTATACGCCAATAAATTAGGCAATCTAGAAGAAATGGACGCATTCCTGGAAAGCCACAAACTACCAAAACTGGAGCAGGAAGAAATAGGAAACCTTAACAGGCCAATGACCAGGGAGGAAATTGAAGCAGTCATCAAAAACCTCCCAAGACACAAGAGTCCAGGGCCAGATGGCTTCCCAGGGGAATTCTATCAAACGTTTAAAGAAGAAACCATACCTATTCTCCTAAAGCTGTTTGGAAAGATAGAAAGAGATGGAGTACTTCCAAATTCGTTCTATGAGGCCAGCATCACCTTATTTCCAAAACCAGACAAAGACCCCACCAAAAAGGAGAATTACAGACCAATATCCCTGATGAACATGGATGCAAAAATTCTCAACAAGATACTGGCCAATAGGATCCAACAGTACATTAAGAAAATTATTCACCATGACCAAGTAGGATTTATCCCTGGGACACAAGGCTGGTTCAACACCCGTAAAACAATCAATGTGATTCATCATATCAGCAAGAGAAAAACCAAGAACCATATGATCCTCTCATTAGATGCAGAGAAAGCATTTGACAAAATACAGCATCCATTTCTGATCAAAACTCTTCAGAGTGTAGGGATAGAGGGAACATTCCTCAACATCTTAAAAGCCATCTACGAAAAGCCCACAGCAAATATTCTCAATGGGGAAGCACTGGGAGCCTTTCCCCTAAGATCAGGAACAAGACAGGGGTGTCCACTCTCACCACTGCTATTCAACATAGTACTGGAAGTCCTAGCCTCAGCAATCAGACAACAAAAAGACATTAAAGGCATTCAAATTGGCAAAGAAGAAGTCAAACTCTCCCTCTTCGCCGATGACATGATACTCTACATAGAAAACCCAAAAGCCTCCACCCCAAGATTGCTAGAACTCATACAGCAATTTGGTAGCGTGGCAGGATACAAAATCAATGCCCAGAAATCAGTGGCATTTCTATACACTAACAATGAGACTGAAGAAAGAGAAATTAAGGAGTCAATCCCATTTACAATTGCACCCAAAAGCATAAGATACCTAGGAATAAACCTAACCAAAGATGTAAAGGATCTATACCCTCAAAACTATAGAACACTTCTGAAAGAAATTGAGGAAGACACAAAGAGATGGAAAAATATTCCATGCTCATGGATAGGCAGAATTAATATTGTGAAAATGTCAATGTTACCCAGGGCAATTTACACGTTTAATGCAATCCCTATCAAAATACCATGGACTTTCTTCAGAGAGTTAGAACAAATTATTTTAAGATTTGTGTGGAATCAGAAAAGACCCCGAATAGCCAGGGGAATTTTACAAAAGAAAACCATATCTGGGGGCATCACAAAGCCAGATTTCAGGTTGTACTACAAAGCTGTGGTCATCAAGACGGTGTGGTACTGGCACAAAAACAGACACATAGATCAATGGAACAGAAGAGAGAACCCAGAAGTGGACCCTGAACTTTATGGTCAACTAATATTCGATAAAGGAGGAAAGACTATCCATTGGGAGAAAGACAGTCTCTTCAATAAATGGTGCTGGGAAAATTGGACATCCACATGCAGAAGAATGAAACTAGACCACTCTCTTGCACCATACACAAAGATAAACTCAAAATGGATGAAAGATCTAAATGTGAGACAAGATTCCATCAAAATCCTAGAGAAGAACACAGGCAACACCCTTTTTGAACTCAGGCACAGTAACTTCTTGCAAGACACATCCATGAAGGCAAAAGAAACAAAAGCAAAAATGAACTATTGGGACTTCATCAAGATAAGAAGCTTTTGCACAGCAAAGGATACAGCCAACAAAACCAAAAGACAACCTACAGAATGGGAGAAGATATTTGCAAATGACATATCAGATAAAGGGCTAGTTTCCAAGATCTATAAAGAACTTCTTAAACTCAACACCAAAGAAACAAACAATCCAGTCATGAAATGGGCAAAAGACATGAAGAGAAATCTCACAGAGGAAGACACAGACATGGCCAACACGCACATGAGAAAATGCTCTGCATCACTTGCCATCAGGGAAATACAAATCAAAACCACAATGAGATACCACCTCACACCAGTGAGAATGGGGAAAATTAACAAGGCAGGAAACAACAAATGTTGGAGAGTATGCAGAGAAAAGGGAACCCTCTTACACTGTTGGTGGGAATGTGAACTGGTGCAGCCACTCTGGAAAACTGTGTGGAGGTTCCTCAAAGAGTTAAAAATAGACCTGCCCTACGACCCAGCAATTGCACTGTTGGGGATTTACCCCAAAGATTCAGATGCAATGAAACGCCGGGACACCTGCACCCCGATGTTTATAGCACCAATGTCCACAATAGCCAAGCTGTGGAAGGAGCCTCGGTGTCCATCGAAGGATGAATGGATAAAGAAGATGTGGTTTATGTATACAATGGAATATTAGTCAGCCATTAGAAATGACAAATACCCACCATTTGCTTCAACGTGGATGGAACTGGAGGGTATTATGCTGAGTGAAGTAAGTCAATCGGAGAAGGACAAACATTATATGTTCTCATTCATTTGGGGAATATAAATAATAGTGTAAGGGAATATAGGGGAAGGGAGAAGAAATGTGTGGGAAATATCAGAAAGGGAGACAGAACGTAAAGACTGCTAACTCTGGGAAACGAACTAGGGTGGTAGAAGTGGAGGAGGGCGGGGGATGGGAGTGAATGGGTGACGGGCACTGGGGTTTATTCTGTATGTTGGTAAATTGAACACCAATAAAAAATAAAATAAAAAACTAAAAACAAAATAGATTCTTTGTGTTTGAGTATTTTTACTAGGCCCAAGGTTGAGGACATTAGGTGCCAAAAAACCCATAATTTCTAAAACAAGATACTAGATCATCCTTTCTGGAGTTCAACTAATAGCACATGAAAAAACTTCATTTCAATTAAATGAAGCCTCATTAACCTCTACCAGTTTGGAAAAACATTTTGACAATTCTTATTTTACCAATAATACACTCCTATGACAGAGATTTATTGAATATAATTTTAAGATATTCTTCCTTGCAGCAATTGCAAACCATGGAATCCAGAAGACAGTTCAGATTTATTTTCTTCTTTCATTACTGCATAATAATTTTAAAAATCTTGTTTATATTCCAAAAGAACTAAATAGCTTTAGATCCCTTTTTTTCCAGAGTCACATCTTTTATAGCCTCATAAATGAAACGAAAAACAAAACCGTAAGTGGGGTACACTTCTTGGATCCAGTTAGCAGAGAAAAGACTGTCCTTATTCATGTGCCTGTATTCCTCCTACTTCAATGTCTGTGTCTCAGAAAGTACAGGGCCACTATACTTAGTCCAGCTTGGATTCACTTCTCCAGATGGTTAAGTTTAATGTCAGGACCCATAAAAAAATCTGCCTCTGATACTGTTGGATACACTTTTAGATTTATAACAGATATTGCACTTCTAAATATTACATGGTTGTATTTTGCAAGATGAGTTCATACAACCCGGCTAGCAATTATATTTTTCTAGCTACACTTCTAGCTTGATGTGGCCATGTGATTAAGTTCTATATATAATATGAACATAAGTATACGTATGTCACTTGTGGATATGGGCCACAGAACTCTGAACCTGTACTCCACAAATCTCTTTTCTTTTTTATTGTCTGGGTCACAGATGTGGCAGCAGTCAAGCTTTGATCTTGCAGATGAAAACAATGACTTAGTACAAAACAACAAGATGCAAGGAACCTGCATCCCTGAACCATCTTGTGGAGCAATGTTTCCATTCAAGCCAAGAGTAGAAGGACTGTAACATGCCTTCTAAGCTGTACGCAGAGCCTCCTGAATAAGCATTTTCAGGTATCCCTTCTCCAATTCTCCTTCTTCCCCTGCCATCAGAGTGATAGACCTCAAGCACAGCTCTGTACATCCTAATAATCTTCAAGACTATCTGCCCTTGGAATAAAGCCTATGACTGAGGTTGCAATTGATCCTTCAACTTCATCCTCGAAGAGCCCATTGGCTATGGTGGACTTTGGCTGATTTGTAGCATTTACTCATGACCATTGCACATTTGCTCATTCCCTTCCTTTGCTTTAAAATACAATTCATCCTATCTCTCTTTGATGAAATCAGAGTCATCCTTCCAGATCCCAGCAGAAATGGTACCTTCTTGTGAAGCCATCTATAATTTCTCCAAGTAGAATTGTTGCTTTTAAAGAGATCCAAATATTTCCTTTCTAACATTATATTAGCACTGATCACTTCTCATTTTATTTACAGTATCTGCGCTTCAAGGTATAGTCTCACCAAGAGTTAGAACTTCGGTCATTTTAAAATATCCATTAACAATGGGTCCCCTCACGATTTATGTGCATTAGTAAAATGTGCCCTCAAGTGTTGCAGGGAAAAAAAAAAAAAAAAAAAACCTCATTGCCCATTTTGAATAATCTCAAGTAAAGACAACTAAAAAAATCAATAATTTCAACATGATATTACATAAGAAGAGTACAGTTTGACATTCAATATTAGGAAGGACAGTATACAAACTCAGTTTAAGCTCAACTTTCCAATAAAAATGTGATTAATGGCATTATGTAATAAATCAAAGGAAAAAGAGATTTTTAAAACTCCAATATGAAATTCTACTCATACGGTGGGTTACACTGTTATGACACAGGTTTGTCATATTAGGAACTTAAAAAAGCTATGAAAGTGAATCTTTAATGCATAAACATCAGTACTTAGTTTTTAGCTCATTATTGTCACAATTTCACAAAAATATATCAGCGAAATTGGGTAAGATCCTTAATATCTTCCCAATTCACTCAGAACATTCTGGACATAGGAAAACAGCTGATGAACAAGAGCCCAACCGTTCTAGCAAAACAGTTTCTACCTATATTCATCCAAAAGACAACAAGATGTCATAAAAGAGTAACAATTTCAATTCTTGTTCTGTTGCTCAGTATCAGGGAATAAAACTGTAAGATGCATTAAAATGGTTCATCTATATGCCTTAACTCTGTATGCCAGAATTACTGCTCAAACCGAAATTCAAATATGATAGGAAGTGCCCTAACTTAGTGCCCAGTAAAAACTGGAAACTAGGATAAAATGTTGGTTGCATTTGTCAGCTTTTAAAAATATTGCTGAAGATTCACTTGCTCGTTTTTAATATTTACTTTTGAGTCATTGTTTAACCTAAAGCAGAATCCCGAATTACACCAGCTCCACGGTATCAAAACCCATATGTACCTCAGAAAAAGCAGAGTAAAAATCAAGAAAAATATGCAACAGAATCCTGGTGACTGTCTCTGGACTATACCAGTCCTATACATACGTCACATATATCATCCTATAATGCTTATGTATGTGTTTTTATTATGAAAAGTATCCGTGTTAACTACAAGAGTACTTTTTAAAACTACCTGTGAGAAAGGAAAGTAAAAGAAATGAAAAAAAAAAAAAAAAAGAAAGTAAAAGAAATGAGTTATAATATAAATATTACCCCAAAACTCCACACTAACCCATTCAAGCAAACCAACCAAGCAGCCCCAAAGCTGTCCCCGCATCCCCGCGTCCCCGCATCCCCGCATCCCCGCCCGCGCCCGCTCCCTCCCGTAGAGGCCGCGGAGCCCACTGCGCAGGCGCCTCCCGCCCGGCCTCCCGGCCCGCAGGGCGCAGGCGCAAGAACCGCGCGCAGCCGTGCACCTGCCCGCGCCCCGTCCCCCGCGCCCGGCTCTCGAGTCTCCGCCCCACAAGCCAAAATCTCCGCCACGGGAGCCGCCGACCATGCGTCTGCTTTCGATTTCGGGCGCCCGCCCCCGCCGTGCGGGGCTGCAATACACGGCGGGCTCCCGCCTCCAAGGGGAACGGGGACCGGGCGGTTTCCCGGGAAGCCAGGGGCAGCGGAGCACGCGGAGCACGCGAGGGTGGAACGAGGGGCGTCCGAGAGCCTGTCCCCGACTGCGGCGCCCGCGCCACGTTGAGGTCGCTCCTAACTTGGTTTCGCGTGCACGTTTCGGTTAACGTGCAGGAACAGCAGAGGCCCGCGGGCAGCCGGAGGGAGGCGGGTGCGGGGGCCTGAAGGGTCGCGAGAGGTGCCCCCACCCCCACCCCCGCCCCCGGGGTCCGCGGGGAGCCCCGCACGGGAGAGGGCCCGGTGCCTGCCCGCCCCGCGGCGGAAGCGGGCCGAAGCCTCCCCCCACTTCGCAGGAGAGGGGCGCTGGGCGGGGTCGCTGAATGTGTATGTGACTCAGAGCTTTTTACTTTTTTTTTTTAATTTTTATTTATTTATGATAGTCACAGAGAGAGAGAGAGAGAGAGACAGGCAGAGGGAGAAGCAGGCTCCATGCAGGGAGCCCGACGTGGGATTCGATCCCGGGTCTCCAGGATCGCGCCCTGGGCCAAAGGCAGGCGCCAAACCGCTGCACCACCCAGGGATCCCCAGAGCTTTTTACTTGTATTCGGAGTTCTACAATTCCATTCGAATGTTCTTTGAGTATACAAGCCGCGCAGCCTGCCCCTGCCGGGCGCCTGGGAAACAGCCAGGATGGCCCTTGTCATCCCCCCCCCCCCCCCCGCCCCCGACCGCTTAAATCCCGGAAGGTGATTTCTGGCTTATTTTGTATTAAGTATATTTCATTTCATAGACTCTACAAAGCTGCATTATGTGGAACAATTCAGTCTCGTTTACACTAACCAAATATAAAGTTTACTTATGTTTATTTATCATGCACTTTGAAAATACATGGTCCATGCACAAACTACATCAAGAATGACCTGTGGCAGTTGTTGCCAATACGGACCGGGGACATTTTTAATCATCGCCCTAGATGATTCTTATGGACAACTTTTCGGGAAACTGTTGATTGTCTACAGATGTAATAGAATGACCTCATTCTACTTGTTTCATTTGTAGTTAAAAGCTTCTTTGCTTGGAGATCTCAGCCCTCCTTTGCAGGAAAAACGAAAACAAGCAACCAACCAACGAAACAAAAGCAAACCTCCAATTTTGTAAGCTCATTACTCCTTCCCAAAGCTTTCTGAAATATCAACTCTAAGAACTCTTCAACTTTTCCTGCTTCTAACACACCAAGAAAAGACTCATGTTTTACTCCATACTACTCCCTCAACAGCTAATGTAAAATCAGATGTGTTGTTCGGAGGAAGTCTGTTAAACAATGTTTTGTTTTGTTTCTGACAAAAGGATTTTCAGTTTATCTAGATTTCTTGGTATTTTACAGCTTACAGGAGCTTATTGACATATGAACTCATTGTCTCACTTGCTTATTGGAGAAACTATATATTAATTCTGGGAATTTAAAAATAATTTATTAAGAAACTATTTGGCATTAACCAGTACAACAATGAAATCAAGAAAGAATAACTGTTTTACCCATAATATTGATAAGAACATTGAGGCTTACAGAGGTAAGATCCTTTTTCAAGCTCTCATAGGCAGCGATTTGAACTGAACGTTTGAACTCTGACAGCCTGACCCTAGAATGCATGTTGTGACAGCCCTAGATGGCACTGGGTTCTTCTTACCCGCACCCTCCAGGGGTGCCCTCCCAGTCAGCACTTGCTGGTAACTCTCTCCTGCCTGCTCTTCCTCTTGACAGGATGTGCCTTCTCTTTACTTGAGAGAGCGCCACATTCTTTATCTCTTCTCTCAAGATCACTTCTCCACCCAACCTGCCTCCAAAGCCAAAGATTTACTAAATGTGTCCTCAACAAGGTCACAGATCACCTTCATTTTGTCTGTTTTTCAGAATACTCTCCATATAAGTTCAACTCCCAATATGCTGCTATAACCTCATTTCCTGCTCATTTTCTCCAGAGCACTTCCCACCACCTAACATGCACATATTTCTGGTTTCCTAGTTCTTCATGAGGCAGAGGTTTGTATTCATTTTTTTTGAATCCTGGGTACTGAGCATCTAGAACAATGCCCAGCACATAGCAAGTACTCAGCGTGTATTCGTTGATGTAATACATAATGACAAACTTAATGATATATCTGGTCCTTCAATGTGAATTGTCTGAATATATTTAATATTGTTGATCACTGCCTCCTTCTTGACACCCACTCATCCTAGGCTTCTGAGGCATGTTCTCCTGGAACTCCTAGAACCTTCTCTGACTACTCCTTCTCATTTTCCCTCATGTCTTTTTCTGTTTGTAATAATACTGAAAATATTAGTGTCCTCAGGGCTCCATCATCAATCCTTTGCTTTTCTCATTCTAATTCTGTGCATCCTCTGAGCAAAATTATAAGGACATTCCTATAGTTTCCATGCATAAACTACAGTCTTACAGATATACAATGAATGTGTATCTAACTTTCCAGGCAGAACTTTTTCCTGAGCTGCACATCAGGTCAAGGTAGCAATGTTTACTTGTTATCCTGTATGTACTGAGAATTAGCTTCTTACTGAGATGAGAACTTACTATCAGAACATACAAATGAGCATGATAAACTGTAAATTATTTTCTAGCAGGAGATACCTGTATTCGGGGCTATACAATTCCATTTGAATGTTCTTTGAATATACAAGTAATTAAACACATCCAGAAAAAAATTCAACAACCACTTAAAAGACACTGCTATGGTTATTTTTTGTTACTTTTTGACATCTGTTTATTCAGTGAAAAGCCTAGGAATCATTTGGATACCTTCTAATCATCTTCATCCTTTAAATCATTCTATTTGCTGCTACTTTTCAATTTTTAACTATCTTTACTAGCTTGCTCCTTTTATTTATTTATTTATTTATTTATTTATTTATTTATTTATTTATTTATTTATTTATTTATTTTTTAGCTTGCTCCTTTTAGAAAGTTTTCTTGGCTCAGTCTTTCTTCAGTGATATTAGATTATCCTTGAATATAGTTAACACACAAGGTTACATTAGTTTTAGGTGTACAACAAAGTTATCCCACAAGTTTATAAATCATGCTATGTTCACTACAGGTGTAGCTACTATCTGTCCCCTTACATTGCTATTACAGTATCACTGACTGTATTCCTTATGCTGTGCCTTTTATTCTGTGATTTATTCCATACCTGGAAGGCTGTATCTCCCACTCCACCTGGATTTTCCTTCTTTTTTATTCAGGCACTACCCTGTGCATATATCTATCGTGCTGCTTTCTCTACTCAGGGTACAATGATATATTGTCTGTCTGCTTCAGTATAACATAAGTTCTAGAGATATTCGTGGTTGCTGTGGAAGACACTGGTATTTATCTTTAGTAGTCACTCTCCTTTTCTCATTGAAAAAGAATTTTTACCCAGGCACATGGCACACCAGTTGCAGTTATAATTAGAAATTAGAATTTCTAATTCAAGCAGAATAAGAGAGACTAAATGCTTGGGCTTCTTTGCAGATAATCTTGCCATGAGATGTAATTCTAGTAAATATTTATAAGGATAGGTTATTCTGTACAATCAGTCCTCTAGGAAATGTACTTAAAGGGAGGCAACATTGTGTCTTTTCCCTATACTCTTCTGTTGAGTGCAAGGTACATGTGAGGGTAAGAAAATTTTAACCATGAGGTGGCATGTTAAACTACAGCTAAGCATCATATGAAAGGAACCAGGGCCTCTGATGCTACATAAAGCACAACCAGGGCTTTTAAACTATTATAAGAGAGGGGAGGAAAACACATTAGATCATCAAGTCCAGCTGAATGGGTGCAGACTGCACATGCATTGGACTTAAAGGTGAAGAGACCTGGAGACTGGGAACAGGACAAGTGTCAACAAGGCTTAATCACAGGAGCAAGCTCTTAGAGTGTATAAAGTATAGACCTAATGCCAAGACCTGACCTACAGAAAAGCATATACTCTCCTAAAGGCAAGGCAGGAGGAATCCTATCTCAATCTCAGTATAAGGCAGGGTTGGCTGACAAGGGGTTTCATCCAATAAAGCAAGCCTGGGACCTAATCAGAAAGTAGGTCCAAAAGGCGGATGACTGTAAACCCATCAGCAGCAGCCCTTTCCGAGCAACTTTTGGGGAGTGGCCTCCCTCTACCCTTGAGACAATGCAGGTGGTTGAGGCCTTGCAGGACTTTCACAGGCAGGGAGGACCCCTGGGAGCAAGTGGTGGGTGGGAACAAGGCATCCCACTAATCACAAACCCTAGCTACCCAGTGGAGAATAATGCCCCTGAAGGCAGAATTGGAGTTAGTGGCCTTGCCAGGGAGAGGCAGGGCCTGCTGGTCAGGTGATCCTCCAATAAGTGACACCTGGGGGCCCTGGCTGCTGGAGAAGCACGGACCTCAGGAGTCAGCAAATCCAAATGGAGATCCACTGTTGCCAATTTAAAGCCGCCCCCTCTAAATGATTTTCACCAAGTGGACTTCCTCCAAGCCCTACAGACCAGGAGAGCTTAGGGAGCAGGCTTTTGGGGGTGCGAGGCACCCGCTTAATCCCACGCCCTAGGCCCCCCATGGTGGATATTCCTCCCGAAGGCAAACCGTAAGTTATTCAGCTGCTTTGACAAACCTAGGAGGCCGGTTCCGAGAAAAACCTGAGTCTCCTGGGAAATGAACAAGGGGTAAGTGGAAAGGGAAAGGGAGGTGGGCGGGGGGTTGGGGTGACTGGGTGATGGGCACTGAGCGGGGCACTTGACGGGATGAGCAGTGGGTGATATGCTATATGTTGGCAAATTGAACTCCAATAAAAATACATATGTATATTTTAAAAAGAAAACAGAAACAACAAATGTTGGAGAGGATGCGGAGAAAAGGGAACCCTCATACACTGTTGGTGGGAATGTGAACTGGTGCAGCCACTCTGGAAAACTGTGTGGAGGTTCCTCAAAGAGTTAAAAATAGACCTGTCCTACGACCCAGCAATTGCACTGCTGGGGATTTACCCCAAAGATACAAATGCAATGAAACGCCGGGACACCTGCACCCCGATGTTTATAGCAGCAATGGCCACGATAGCCAAACTGTGGAAGGAGCCTCGGTGTCCATCTAAGGATGAATGGATAAAGAGGATGTGGTTTATGTATACAATGGAATATTACTCAGCCATTAGAAATGACAAATACCCACCATTTGCTTCAACGTGGATGGAACTGGAGGGTATTATGCTGAGTGAAGTAAGCCAGTCGGAGAAGGACAAACATTATATGTTCTCATTCATTTGGGGAATATAAATAATAGTGAAAGGGAATATAAGGGAAGGGAGAAGAAATGTGTGGGAAATATCAGAAAGGGAGACAGAACGTAAAGACTGCTAACTCTGGGAAACGAACTAGGGGTGGTAGAAGGGGAGGAGGGCAGGGGGTGGGAGTGAATGGGTGACGGGCACTGGGGGTTATTCTGTATGTTGGTAAATTGAACACCAATAAAAAATAAATTTAAAAAAAAATAAAAAAAAATAAAAAGAAAACAAACCCGAGTCTCCATCAGGCAAGAAGACCACGTGGGGACTGACTATTGTCCGTTGGAAGGTGCTCCCTCAGAATAATATTCTTGGGGTGGACTCTCTCTACCCCAAGACTGTGCAGGTCGCAGGTCTTTGGGGATCAGCCTGAGCCACGCAAGCATGGAAGGCTCAGGCTGTCCAGAGCCAACCAATGGATTGCATAGTTCACATGCATATGCCCTTGCAGGACAGGGTAGCCAGGGACCTGGAACAGAGCAAATGTCCGAATATGCCACGTCACAGAAATGGGCTTTTTGGTGTACTAGGCATCTGCCTCATTCCAAATCGTAAACTACACAAATGTGCATATTCTCCTTGAAGGCAGAACTGGAAGAGGCTGGATTGCCCTGTCGGGCCGACTTGCCATAATAGCCTCCAAAAAAAGACACCCAAGACCCTTGATTGGTGGAGAAGTCCTGGACTTCTGGACTGGTGGACTCCAGTCCAGGACCCCGTCAGGCAGCAAATCCAAATAGGGACTTACTGTCATCAGTTTCAAGTTCCCACCTCAGGAAGATTTGTGGTGAGCCAGTTTCCTTCTCCCTTAAGGCTATGCAGGTGAATGGGGACAGGCTCAAGTCTCTCATACCTGGAAGGCCTTGGCTGCCCAAGGCTGGCTGACAGGGTGTGTACTGTCCACTACATGGGCCAGCAGGTCAGAGTAGCCTGGGACATGGATCAGGCAAGTGATCCAAGTGTAGGGAAAGACTGGGTCACAGGAGCAGGTCTTAGAGGAGTTCAAGGATCTGCCTAATTCCAAACTCTCACCTACACAGGTGATCCTATTCCCCCTGAAGGCAATACTGGAGGATACTCTACTGCTGACTTGCCAGGGAAGATATGGTGGCTTATACCTTGGAGCTCTACTGGGAGAGATTTGTACCCAATCAACAGCAAAACTAAATGGAGAATGACTGCAGCCCACATGCACCTGCCACCTCAGAGTGGCATCTTTTTTGAGATGTGGGCTCCTTATGTCCTGGAAGCTATATAGGTGTTTGGGCCCAGACCCTAGATCCCCAGTCCTGGTAAGCCCCAGCTGTCCAGAGTTTACTGAAGGGATGTGTGTTGCACGTGCACTTGAAGCTCATTTCAGAATTGTCAGTTGATATAGAACATGGCAAGGGTTTGGAGAGGCTGATTGCAGGGGCAGGATCTTAGGGAAATAAGGCCTTCAGCTCAAGTCATGATCTCAGGGTCCTGGGATTGAACCCCACCTGCATCTGGCTCTCTGATCAGCAGGGAGTCCGATTCTCTCCCTCCTCTGCCTCTGCTCCTCCCTTTGCTCGCTCTCTCTCTCTCTCTCTCTCAAATAAATAAATAAAATGGCTTCAAAAATATATAGCACCAAAACCAATAAATTCTTAGGAATAAACTTAAATAAGAAAGCTGAAGACTATATACTCAAAAACTACAAAACGTTGCTGAAAGTAATTCAAGAAGAAATGTGGGGTCTTGGTGGTTAAGTCAGGTGTCTGCCTTTGGCTCATGTCATGATCCCAGGGTTCTGGGATCAAGCCCCATGTCAGTCTCCCTGCTCCTGTTGAGCTTCTCCCTCCCCCTCTGCCCTTCCCTCCTCCTTATGCTCTCTCTCTCTCTCTTTCTCTCTCACTCTTTCTCCATTCCTCTCTCTCAAAAATAAAAGCAAAAATAAAGAAGACAATAAATGGAAACATATCTTGTGTACATGGGATGCAGGGCTTAATGTTATGAAACTGTCAAGACCATCCGAAGATATCTATAGATTCAGTGCAATCCCCATCACAATCTCAATGGCATTTGTTTGCAGAAAAAGAACAATGCTTAAACAACAAAGTGTAATAAACAGCATCCTAAAAGTTACATGAATCTCAAGGGACCCAGAGTAGCCAAAACAATCTTAAAAAGAAACAATAAAGTTAGAGGTCTCACACTTCCTGATTTTAAAACTACAATCCAAACAGTGTGGTACTGGCATAAATAATGACATATAGACCAATGGAATAGAATAGAGAGCCCAGAAATAAACCTTGGCTTATATGGTCAAATGATTTTCAATAATGGTGCCAAGACCATTTAATGGGAAAAGAACAGTCTTTCCAACAAATGGTGTTGTGAAAACTGCATTTCCACATGTGAAAGAATGAAATTAGACCTTTACCATACATGCACTATTTACAGAAAAAAATATAAAGGAATCAAAGACCTCGACATAACACCTAAAACTATAACAGAAGGAAAGAAAACATAGGGAGAATGTTCCATGACATTGGACTTGACAATGATTTCTTGAATATGACAACAAAAACAAAGGCCAAAAAAAGTATATTAAAATTAAAAATGTCAAACATCTGTGCATCAAAACACACAATCAACAGAGTGAAACATAACCTTCAGAATGGGAGAAAATATTTGCAAACCGTATGTTTGATGAGAGGTTAATATCTCGAATATATAAAGAATTCCCACAACTCAACAACAAAAAACAACCCGACTTTAAAAATGGGTCTCTCCCTCCACTTCCCAATGCCCTTCCTCCTCACACGGGTCCTGCTGGGCACTGGAAAAACAAAGAGAAAAGGTGACCCTTACCCTAGAGACAATTTAAATCTAAAATTTGGACTGCCAATTGTTCTTTTATGGATAACATCCAATATCCTGAAAATACTACAAAGCTATATTGCATGGAATAATTCAACGGCAATCTTCCTAATCTCAGCTGTTAAAAGTAACTTGTATGACCTAACTATATGGTTTATTCATCATGCATTGTTTTTAAATGCACAATCCCCACAAATAACTGGTAGTATTTATTAAAAATCAGTTTTTGAGCATTTAACCATCACTCCAGAAAACTCTTACAGAGAGTAACTTAGGAAACCAATGATCATTTATCTGTATATAATAGAACTATCTCATTCAACTTGTTTATTTGGGCGATAAAAGCTTCTTGCCTTGCTACCGCTGTCCCACTTTACATTAAATTTTTAAAAATCACTTTGTAAGGGCAGCCGGGGTGGCTGAGCGGTTTAGCGCCACCTTCGGCCCAGGGCCTGACCATGGAGACCCTGGATCGAGTCCCACATCAGGCTCCCTGCATGGAGCCTGCTTCTCCCTCTTCCTGTGTCTCTGCTTCTCTCCTTGTGTGTCTCTCATGAATAAATAAATAAAATCTTTTTTAAAAAATCACTTTGTAAGATCATCTCCTCCCCAAAGCCTTTCAAAATAATAACTATGGGAACTCTACATTGCCTTCTAACACAGCAATACTAAACGCATGTTTTACTTCTAATCTCTTGCACAGAAGTCTGTTAAGAATCAAATTGATTTTTTTGACAAAAAATATTTTAGTTACCCTAATATTTCTTAGTATTTCCCAGTTTACAGACCTATTGACACCGAACTTGTTGCTTCAATTCTCTTTGGCTTCACAGGCTCATTGTAGAAATAGTACATTAACTGTGGAAAATTCAGTGTACTGGAAAGCTTTTGTTATTGACCTGCACAGTAATGAATTAAGTAGGAATTACTTTTTTACATAGTACACGATGAGAAAGTCAAGAGGTAGGTTCTCCTACAGAGGTAGGTTCCTTTTTCAAAGTCTCCCAGGCAGTAGATGATTAGAACTCCAGGTGTTGAACCATAGCAGTCTCCCTCCAGATTCCATACTGTGACATTCCAGCATGTTCGTCAGTTGCCCCCTGCCTGACACCCTTCACAGTGCCCTTCTTGTCCATGGTTCCTGCTGGCTCTGCTCCTGCTAGCTCTTACTTCTCATGGGACAGTTGCTTGCAGTAATCCTTGTCTCCTTCATACCAGCTTTTTGTGTGTGGGGAGGGGGAAGAATTGTCACTGTTCCTATCCAAAGCAATTCCTTGCCCTCTGGAATTTCATCCTCCTTGTTTCCTTAGATACTTTTAAAAAAAAAGATTTTATTTACTTATTTGAGAGAGAGAGAGAGAGAGCACTCGTGGGCATGAGCAAGGCCCCTCAGGGGGAGGGAGGGAGGAAGGGGTAGAGGGAGAGGGAGAAGTTCCAGAGGAGCAGGGAGCCCAACCTGAGACTTGATCCCAGGACCCTGAGATCATGACCAGAGCCAAAGGCAGGCACTTAACTGACAGAGCCAGCCAGGCAGCCCAACTCAGCTGTTATTTTTACCTACTCCTATCATTTCACAGTCAGATGTAAAGTCTTACTCCGAATTCACAGGACACTTTTTTACATTTTTGGATTTACTCCCTTTCTCTTTTATATTTTAGCTTTTGGTTCCACTGCTGGCAAAGCATTCACTTAGTTACGGTTGTATGTTTACATATTAGTCTGGTCTGCTAACCCAGAAAGTCTACTAACTTCTCAGGGGCAAGGACTGTCATATGGAACTTTGCATCCACCCAACCAAATGCACTGCCTGTCATTTAGAAGATATCTAATGAATAGTTGTTGAATTTAACTGAGTAACATTATGTTTTTAATGTTGACCATGGCACATAAAATTTGCTGTAGGAATAATTTCCTGCTACTTGGTACACACCTGCTACATTCTAGTCAATGTGCTAAAGCATGTTAACAAGTAAATGAAGAGTGTACTCTTCAGCCTTTTGCTCTAATGTGTTTCATAGGTCAACCCAAAGATCCATAACTCATGGATCTTTGCCCTGTGTTTCTGAGCAGCACCTTGATCTACAATAGCATAGGCACCATCAAAAATCAAGCCCTGGAATAGCTGCAGTATCCTCCCAGGGACCAAACCACCAAGTTTTATTGAGTTTACAGGAATGGCAACTGATCCTGTCATCTTTCCTGTGACTTAATTGTCATGGTTGAGGGGAAGGGGACATGGGACATAAGTCAATGTTTATAAAATTTGTTTTTAAATACAAGCTGAAACTGTGGTGTTTCTCCTTCCTTAGCTAAATTCTCAGCTATGTGACTGAACTAACACAGCTAATCAGGAAAAAATCCTCAACCTCTGATGAAAAAGAGGACCCCACCGAGTTTGTGAGTTTGTTTGGACTGTTTGGGATTTTACCCTGGAGTTGAAGATAGATGGAGCATCAATCATGGAAGATGAATACTCAGAGGATGCTGTAAAGCTGATTCCAGGTCTCAGAGCATGCTCTGGGTGGTGGAAGGTTCAACAGGGAGGGGCGGGGCGGGGGGGGGGGGAGTCAACTAAGCCTTGTCAGTCAGCACTTGAATTCAACTTTTGTTTGACATCAGATGGAGATGCAATCTAATAGTGAGGGGTGATTTTTGAATGGTGTTTGGTGATTGTTTATCATAGGTTATTGCTTGTGAAACTCTAGGTGCTGGAGAAAGCTCACTGAGGAAGTTTAAGGACCAATGTTCAACCAAATGACTTTAGACCAAATACGTATAGGAAAACATTTTTCTAGGTTATAGTGCTATAATTTCCTAAGACCCACATACTTGAGCTCCTTATTATGTGCTCTTCCTGTTCCACACAAAATAGCTCATCAGATTAGAAGTTGGTAAGCCTAGAATCACAAGAAATGAAAGGACCCTAAACTTTTTATGGAAAAATATATAAAACATAAAACTTACCATTTTAACCATTTTTAAGTTTATAGTTCTGTGACAATAGGTATACTCACATTCTTGTGCAACTATCACCACTCACCCACTCAAAGTTTTTCATCTTCCCCATCTGAAATTCTGTACCTGTTAAAAACTAACTCCATGGACTCCCTGCCTCCAGCCCTTGGCAACCACCATCCTACTCTGTCTCCGTAGAGATACCTCATATAAATGGAATCATACGCTACTTGTCTTTTTATGACTGGCTTATTTCATTAACCATGATGTATGTCCTTAAGATTCATTCATGCTGTAGCATATGTTAGGATATCTTCCTTTCTAAGATTGAATAGCATTTTTTTGCATGTGTATACCATATTTAAATGATCTAATTTTAAAAATATATTTCATATTTCTATGAAATATTCTATGAAGATTTTACTGGTACCCGAATAGTTACAAATTTCAGACAAAGGATATTTATCCAATAAGTGTACAGGAAAAAAAATATCCATCTAGTAAGATTTTCAGATTCACAGTGATCCTTCTCATCATTTCACTTTCTTCTTTCTTATAATCTTGTACATTATATCACCATTTTAATATTGTTAATTTACTACATGTAAATTTTACATGCATTTTATTTTATTTTAGCAAGGTGAATAACTGATGGCACTTGGAAGTAATACATATTTTGTTTAATTGTTCATGCATTCATTCCTTCAAAAACCTTTATTGTACCCCTGACATACTCCCCAAAATCATTCTGTGAAGCACTGTCAAGGTAGACATAGTTTGAGATAGACAGTGTCAAGTTCTCCAAATTACCTTTAGATTAACCTTACCCTATGAATGTTTCTGCTGAAAGAATTACAAATATATTTATTTATTGTGATTTTACTCTGAATTTTATAAGTTTTTTTCTTACATTGGTATTATTTGTCATCTTCCTGATATTTTCACAAGCAATATCTTACTCTTCTTTCTGGTATTACAGTATTTTAGGACCCATATTTCATATCTAATATGGACATAGATCACAAAAGGAATTCTCATCATTTTTTTCTTTTTCTTTTTTCTTTTTTAGATTTTATTCATTTATTTCTGATAGAAACAGAGAGAGAGGCAGAGATGTAGGCAGCGGGAGAAGCAGGCTCCCTGTGGGGAGCCTGATGTGGGACCTGATCCCAGATCCCAGGATCACGCCCTGAGCTGAAGGCAAACGCTCAACCATTGAGCCACCCAGGCGTCCCCATTTTTTTCACTCATCAGTGACTTGATAAACATTTAATAAATACGTAAACCACTAAATTCCACAACAGTGCTAAGGAAACTGACCATAAATTGCTTCAGTTGGGACTGATGCTTCTCACTTCTTCTCCCATATTTTCTTGGCTCTGCTCCATGCAGAAGTGGATTTTCCTTGCCTATAGCGATGGCCCAGGTTGGTTTGAAATGATTGGATTAAAGGAGATTTATAGGCACAGGAGCTCCAGTGATGCAAAGATTCCTGGAAATGAAAAGTCCTGACCCCCTTACCTGAAGGCCACTTTTCAGTGATCAATTTTTTTCCACCTTTGCAGGCACAAATACCAAAATCCAGAATTCCAACATGCCTGGAGAGTGTATCAGGAAGTTCTTTCCAAAACGGAAGTGCTTCATCTTTGGTCTACAAATGATAAAAACCTCTTATTCCATCTTGAGAAGGTGCCAGAAGACCAGCTGGACAGTACTTTCCAGGATCAATCAAAGAAAATCTGTACCTATATATTTCACTCAAAGACCAAGACCCTAACAGAGGGAATCATTGTCACGTGAGTCCCCTTTGTCCAAAGCATATCTCTGTGTCGGTGTGTAGTGGGGCTTTGATTATATCCTAGGTTTATCAGTAATTTTGTTTACATCTGTGTGTAACTATGGAGAAGCAGATATTTATGCCATGAAAAGATCTCCCTGTGTGTTTATCAATTAAAGTCTCTGAATGTGAAGATCTGCTGAGACTTACATAGGAACCTAATGCACTAATCATAAAAAGGCAAGATGGAATTAAAGAGAGAACATCTGTATATTGAGAAATCCTATGGGATAACTTCTTTAAGGAGATAGCAGATATTTTGTAAATTTACATGAGTCAGATCCTAAATAGGAAGCTGTGAGTTCCTGCAAGCCCACTGAGAAACAAGATTCTGTGTCATCTTATATGCAGGGCAGGCTTCGTGAGCATGTGACTTAAGCAGTCCTGCAGTACCCTGTGTGGAGTTGGGCCCATCTCTGCTTTGAATTCTCAATCATTTTCAACTAGGAGCCCAAATTTTTTTATAATAAATTTATTTTTTATTGGTGTTCAATTTGCCAACATACAGAATAACACCCAGTGCTCATCCCGTCAAGTGCCCCCCTCAGTGCCCATCACCCATTCACCCCCACCCCCCGCCCTCCTCCCCTTCCACCACCCCTAGTTCGTTTCCCAGAGTTAGGAGTCTTTATGTTCTGTCTCCCTTTCTGATATTTCCCACACATTTCTTCTCCCTTCCCTTCTGTTCCCTTTCACTATTATTTATATTCCCCAAATGAATGAGACCATATAATGTTTGTCCTTCTCCGATTGACTTACTTCACTCAGCATAATACCCTCCAGTTCCATCCACGTGGAAGCAAATGGTGGGTATTTGTCGTTTCTAATGGCTGAGTAATATTCCATTGTATACATAAACCACATCTTCTTTATCCATTCATCTTTCGATGGACACCAAGGCTCCTTCCACAGTTTGGCTATTGTGGACATTGCTGCTATAAACATCGGGGTGCAGGTGTTCCGGCGTTTCATTGCATCTGTATCTTTGGGGTAAATCCCCAACAGTGCAATTGCTGGGTCGTAGGGCAGATCTATTTTTAATTCTTTGAGGAACCTCCACACAGTTTTCCAGAGTGGCTGCACCAGTTCACATTCCCACCAACAGTGTAAGAGGGTTCCCCTTTCTCTGCATCCTCTCCAACATTTGTGGTTTCCTGCCTTGTTAATTTTCCCCATTCTCACTGGTGTGAGGTGGTATCTCATTGTGGTTTTGATTTGTATTTCCCTGATGGCAAGTGATGCAGAGCAGTTTCTCATGTGCATGTTGGCCATGTCTATGTCTTCCTCTGTGAGATTTCTCTTCATGTCTTTTGCCCATTTCATGATTGGATTGTTTGTTTCTTTGGTGTTGAGTTTAATAAGTTCTTTATAGATCTTGGAAACTAGCCCTTTATCTGATACGTCATTTGCAAATATCTTCTCCCATTCTGTGGGTTGTCTTTTAGTTTTGTTGACTGTATCCTTTGCTGTGCAAAAGCTTCTTATCTTGATGAAGTCCCAATAGTTCATTTTTTATTTTGTTTCTTTTGCCTTCGTGGATGTATCTTGCAAGAAGTTACTGTGGCTGAGTTCAAAAAGGGTGTTGCCTATGTTCTCCTCTAGGATTTTGATGGACTCTTGTCTCACATTTAGATCTTTCATCCATTTTGAGTTTATCTTTGTGTATGGTGAAAGAGAGTGGTCTAGTTTCATTCTTCTGCATGTGGATGTCCAATTTTCCCAGCACCATCTGTTGAAGAGACTGTCTTTCTTCCAGTGGATAGTCTTTCCTCCTTTATCAAATATTAGTTGACCATAAAGTTGAGGGTCCACTTCTGGATTCTCTATTCTGTTCCATTGATCTATGTGTCTGTTTTTGTGCCAATACCACACTCTCTTGATGACCAGAGCTTTGTAGTACAACCTTAACTCTGGCATTGTGATGCCCCCAGATATGGTTTTCTTTTGTAAAATTCCCCTGGCTATTTGGGGTCTTTCCTGATTCCACACAAATCTTAAAATAATTTGTTCTAACTCTCTGAAGAAAGTTCATGGTATTTTGATAGGGATTGCATTAAACGTGTATATTGCCCTGGGTAACATTGACATTTTCACAATATTAATTCTTCCAATTCATGAGCATGGAATATTTTTCCATCTCTTTGTGTCTTCCTCAATTTCTTTCAGAAGTGTTCTATAGTTTTTAGGGTATAGATCCTTTACCTCTTTGGTTAGGTTTATTCCTAGGTATCTTATGCTTTTGGGTGCAATTGTAAATTAGGAGCCCAAATTTTTATTTTGTACTGGGCCATAGGAATTATGTAGCTGGTCTTGTTTGTGTATATTATTTCACCTATAGAATCTATTCATTTTTATTCTCATTGAATGGGAAACCATTTTTTCCAGTGACCCATGTGCATATGTAATTGGTAATTATAATTTGAAGAAAGGGAGAACAGTAAAAGAACAGGAAAACAGTAATGTTGTAAGAAAGGAATACATTCTCAAAATGAGAAAATAAGATTTCCTTGTAAATAAAGTGGGTTTTTTTGTGTATGTGTGATCTAAGGATGATGATCCATAAAAATTGTAAGCTAATGATTGAGACCTCGGTATTTATCCTCAAATTTCCTGGCTTATTCAGGGCTGGGGACTCTGTTGAAAGCCTCTGTGAGGGCCATCAGGAAGGGAGCAGTTCCTTGCTTGGAGAATGTGCTGACAACTCTGCCTTTGTGTGAGAACTCAGTGGCTATGCAGACGGCAACTGACCACTACAGAGAGCAGATGGCCTAGCAACTGAGGCTCCTCACAGACACACTCCAGAAACTGCTGGATGTTCATGCAGACTGCGAGAGGGAAGCCATTGAAGTGTTCATGGAGCACTCCTTTAAGAATGACAAGTGGGAATTCCAGAAAAAACTGATGGTAGTTGTCTTAGCATTTAGCACTCCTGATTTCTCCCCTTCTGAAATGATACCTGAGGAAGTCTATATTTTTTTATCAAATAGCTGATCTCTTTACTGTGGTCAAAGGAGCCTGGATTATTGTAAGACAGGGTTCTATAGACAATGGTTTTCTCTTTTATTATATAGGCATATTATTAATTTTGTATTGCTGCATTAAAAATTGTCATGAATATACCAATTTAAAACAACAAATATGAATAAGCTCATCAGTCCATATAGGTCAGAAGTCTGGCAGGAGGTGCTCTGCTCCTGATATCACAAGACTAAAAACAAGGTGTCAGCCTGACCAAGGTCATCTGCAGCCCTCTGAAGAGGCTCTAGTTTGTTCATTAAGGTTGTTGGCATATCCAGTCCTTTGGAGTGCAATTTACAAATTCAGGGGAAAAGATCTGTACTTCTATCTTCACACGCTGGAATCCTTGGTGGAAGAATTCATGAAAGATTCCAAACTCTGTTCAGAGTATCCTTCAGTCATCACTGGATGATTTTATTTTCTTTGTACACATTTCCATCCAGAGCAACCCAAATTGTCTGAGGAACTGCTACTTCTAGCCACAATTCAACTTTCTTTGTTCATTGTTGATGGTTGAGTCACTATTAATCCTACTACAGCAGAAGTAAAATTGGAGCTTATGTCTTCCAACTCTATCATTTTATAGATAATTCCCCAAAGGAATTAAGGGGATTTCTACAAGTAACACGGAGAATTGATCAGTACTAGTATTAAAAGTCTCTTGGGGCACCTGGATGGCCCAGTCGGTTGAGTGTCTGACTCTTGATTTTGGCTAAGGTCATGATCTCAGGGTTGTAGAATCTAGCCCCCCCATCAGGCTCTGAGCTCAGTGGGGAGCCTGCTGAGATTCTCCCTCTCCTCCCTCTGCCCCTTCCCCCACTCACATGCATTTCTCTCTCTTTCTCAAGTAAACAAATCTTTAAAAAAACGGGGCAGTCCAGGTGGCTCAGCGGTTTAGCACCGCCTTTGGCCCAGGGCCTGATCCTGGAGTCCTGGGATCGAGTCCCACGTTGGGCTCCCTGCATGGAGCCTGCTTCTCCCTCTGCCTGTGTCGCTGCCTCTGTGTGTGTGTGTGTGTGTGTGTGTGTGTGTATGTCTAATAAGTAAATAAAAACTATTAAAAAAAAAAAACTAGGACTAAAAGTCTCTTGATTCCTAGTCCATTCCATGTTCCAGTCTACTCCGAGGTAATCAGGATGCTTTTTCTAGCAGCTTCTTTCTGTTGGATTTCCCTGACAGAACACCATAGAGAAAAAAAAGGAAGATTTCTTGCTGCAGAGTGAAGATGCATCTGTCAAATATTCCCAGGCAAAGATAAGCAACTTTCAGAGTCCCTGATGAAAAGCATTTCAAGAGAAATTTTCTCTGTTCCTAGAGGGTACAGTCTCTACTTAGAAGCAAAAAACAAGGTTGAATGGGACTATAACCTAGTGCCCAGGAAAGGGGTTAAGGTGAAGAATAAAGAGAGAGTGGTAGTTGTCAGAATCCTAGAGTCAAAGGATGTTTGCTGCTTTTACTGAAAATCTAAGATCACAGCACCATTTTGAGGGAGAAAGCAGAGCATGGAGATATCTCCATGCTTTAAGTTTTTATCCACAATTAGCTATATATTGTTGAGGAGACTAGAAATGTTTCTCCCCAAGAAAGGGTGTAGAATTGGAAATTCTGATTTAAAGAGAACAATTGTTCTTTATCAAACAATGTGATCATTTTTTTTGCTGAGTATAGAGGATACAAAGAGTAAAGACACAATCTTTGTTCTCAAGATGGTGATATTATCTGAAATGAAGACAAATAATAGGCAATTGTATGGTTATCATACTTTCGTGAACAGATTGTAAAACTAATGGTGATGATTATGATGACAATAACAATAATTATAATAATGGCTGACATGTCCAGTACCTTCTTACTACACTATGCATATAGTAAGTAACCTATAGTTAGGTACTTTCATTGGATCTTCAATTTAATGCTCAGAATATTACTATAATTTAGAACTATAGTTATGCAGTCAAGAAATGTGATATACATTGTAGTAAGCAAGTTGCCCAAAGTCATACCACCAGCAAGTGAGAGAGCTAGTAAGGTAGGTTAGAGTAATTGACCATCTTCATAACTACAAAGGCAGTTTGGCAAAGCACGCTGCAAGAGGAGTAAGACATGCAAGATGAAAGTATCCATAAGTGTTATCCTAATTAAGAAAGAGTACATGAGCATCTTCCTTGCAGAAGAAAGATTGAGCAAATGTTTGAGAACACCGGAGGTTCCCATTTATACTTGCACATAAGTCTGGTCAGCTGTACCTGGGGTGAATAGTGGATGGCTTCTCTGGAGGGAAAGATGGGGTGCTACGAAGGAAGCTGAAATTGGAGGTTCAGGTCTCACAAGAGAACTCAGGATTTATATTGGAGCCATGGAAGGAAAGTTAGTGAGGGGTATCTAAGCAAATGCAAAACTTACAAGGCCACATTTGTGACTTTATAGAACAGTGATTTCCCTAAAAAGACAGGACCTTTGCTACATGACATGTCTCTGTTCCTTGTTTCTTCAGGCAAATGAAGTTCTCCAGCACTTCTTACAGAACCAGCTGGCAGTAGTGAACTCCATTCTACAGGGAGACTATGGCCTCACCTATCAGGAGGAGGCCCTATCAGGTACAGGTGTGGGGTTGAGCATATCTTTTTTTTTTTTTAATTTATTTATGATAGTCACAGACAGAGAGAGAGAGGCAGAGACATAGGCAGAGGGAGAAGCAGGCTCCATGCACCAGGAGCCCGACGTGGGATTCGATCCCAGGTCTCCAGGATCGCGCCCTGGGCCAAAGGCAGGCACCAAACCGCTGCGCCACCCAGGGATCCCTGGGGTTGAGCATATAGCAGAGTGGGTAGGCTGCTGCATTACCTTCAGACAGAGATGAGGGCCAAACCTCCCTGAAACAAAGAGCTTCTTCTCTTTCTGTGGAACAGTACTGCTAAATATAACCATCAGAGTTGTCTTTTTAAATCTGGCAGACAAGGAAGGCCATCTCAGTCACATCCAGAAATGTGCTCTTGGGGATCCACATAATTCAGAGGTTTCTCAGCTACCTTTTCAAAGTCAGTTTCATATCTGTGCTGAGGAGGCTAGAATCAAACATGAGTGTTGTTTTCTTCTTCTCTAAAACATTTGTGGAACAGCTGAGTGGGCTTTGAAGGAGGCAGCTGAGAAGCAACAGGTGCTGCTAAGACGGAAATACAAGGAGCAACAGTAAAAACTGGAGGCTGAAGAGAGAAGCTGTAGAGAAAGCGCAGCCCAGTTAACTGAGAAGTTGGAGAAGGAAATGTTGAGGCACAAGCTGAAGGTAAGCCTGCACCAGAGCCTAGGCAGTGCCTAATAGACAGTGCCCTGGTTCCTCAGAAAAAAGAGGGCCCAAACTAATAAAAATCAAGATCCCAGGGAGAATCATAAAGACATATAATTCATTGAAACCTCAAATTCATCTGGACTCTGCTGAGGCCCTTAAATACACAAAGTCCAGTGCCATATGTGGTGTGAGAATTTGCAGTGTGCAGTTAACATCTGCTGGGTGCTGGGCTGCTGTTTATGGGGATTGTTAGGGTAGTCTCATTGGACCCTGGGTAAATAGGGCCTTAGTCCACTAGTCCTTAGGATTCTTGGTTAAACCATCAAACAGACCTGAAAGAACTCCATCTTGTCTTAAAAGTATCGGATGAGATTTGAAATACAGGAATCTGAAAGCTCTAAAATTTGCTGAATTTGTTTCCAGATCTGTGTGTCATCCACCAAAGCACAGAGGAAAATTAATTCTTCAATTCAACCTGGCACTTGATAACTAGTGTTCTAGAGGGGGGCAGCAGTTCCCATTATTTGTTAGATCTGTGTGTTCATGCTGCCTCAGTAGAACTGAGATAGAATTAATCCTTCATGCCTCTGAAGGACATCCTCAGTGCTGGAATTCATCTGGTGAGGATAGTTCTCAGGTCTGACCTAGACTGACCCCACTCGTGGTGAGATGGTACTAAGGGAATTGTGGGAAGGTGTAAACCATGCATAATCCCACTTTACAGGACAGACTCATCAAAGAGCACTCTTGGATGATAGAGCAGTGGACAGTGCTTCAATGCTGAAACTGTTAAACTCAAAACCCTTCCTCTCGATAATAGAAGATTTTCTAAAGTGGACTCCTTCTTTTTTATAGATCCAAGAACTTCTTAATGAAGGGTGTCAAAAGAAATCTGACAAGTTGCATACAGAGATACAGCTACTAAAAAAAAGAGATTGCAGCAAATAAAGAAGAAAAGTGTTCATTGGGTCCATGGATCTTTGATGTGATCAATGGAGTGTTAGGTGAAGAAACGCCAGATCCTATTGAGTTACCTGGTGTGGGGATGAAAATTTAGGGCTCATAATGACATAGGTTCAGAATTCCTTTTAGGGATTAATAAAATGAGTTTTGTGATGCTGTGACATCCTTTGAAAGCATGAGTCATATTAGTTTCTTCTAACAAAAGTTGAAAGATAACTGTGCTTACTAATGATTACTTTTATTTATTAAAAGATAAATGTAAGAAAAGGCCAAATTTGCAGTTGCAACAAGACAAAATATCACAAAATAAAATCATCAGACCTGAGTGTTGTTTTCTTCTCTCTCTAAAACATTTGAAGGAGGCAGCTGAGAAGGAACAGGCAATGCTAAGACAGAAATACAGGAGCAACAGCAAAAACTGGAGGCGGAAGAGAGAAGCTTCAAAGAAAACATAGCCCAGCTGAGAGAGAAGTTGGAGAGGGAAAGAGAAAACCTTTGTAGGAAACAGGAAAAAATGTTGAAGTGCAAGTTGAAGGTAAGCCTGCACAGAGCCTGGACAGTGTCAATGGACAGTGCCCTGGTTCTTCAGGAAGAGAAGGGCCAAACCTAATAAAAATGATGATCCTTGGGAGAATCCATATGATTCACTTAATGCCTCAGATCCATCTGGATTCTGCTAAGGTCCTTAAATCCACAAGACTCTAGCACTTTCTGTAGTGTTAGTCTTTGAAGTGAACACATGGCATCCCCAGGTTGCTAGGCTGCTGTTTATAGTGACTATAGTATGTTTTCGAACTGTCTGAAGTGAGTAAAATGTTAGTCCTATAGTCCTTAGGATATCTGTACATCCATCAGTTATATCTAAAATAGATCCACTGTATCCTGAAAGTATCAAATTATGCTTGATATGAAATACAGCATTCTGAAAGCCCTATAACTTGCTGCATCTGTTTCCAGATCTGTAGGAGTTACTCTATAAAGTATGAGAATGGTCTTCTTTATTCCAACATGCAGCTCGATTACCTGTTTTCTACACATTGCTAGCAATTTACTTTTTTTTTTTTTTTTTTTTTGTAGTTGGGTGTGGACATGCTACCTCAAGTAGAACTGAGAATTCATTAGAATCAAACCTACATTCTTTCCCAAAGGGCATCATTAGAACTGGAACACATTTCTGTGATAGTTCTCAGTCTTGACTTAGCCCCAACAGTTCCCCACCCTCAGCAAGATGATCCTGAGCAAATCTTGGGAAATTATAAGTCATAGATAGTCTTCTCATCCAGATCAAACACATAGAAATATTGAAAAACCCCATCAAAGAATACTACAAAGTTAGAAAAGTAGATGGATATGCTTAGCTTAGCTGCTAGTATTAACTATGAAACCCAACTTGATAACAGAATTTTCAAAAGTGAAAATTTTATAAATCCAAGAAAAATTGCTTGTTGAAAGATTTAAAATTCTGAGATCACAAATGAAATAGGCTCAGAATTCCCATTGAGGAAATTATAAAATGAAGCTTGTTTTGTTATGCTGTGACTCACTTTTAAGTGAGATGTATCATCTTAATTTCATTTAATATAAGTTTAAAACTAAAGTGACTATCTAAATATATGAAGGCCTTACCCAGAAAATACAAACTTATTATTGATTAAATTAACTTGAAGAAATGAGAAACAGGTTAAAAGACAGAGTGGAATAAAAGACCAAACTTACAGTACCATCAAAACCAATATGATACTGCAGAATAAAATTATCATGAAGTATGTAAAATTTATATGAAGAAATTTTTAAGTGCTATATGTAAGAAACAAAAATTGACAGAAATTAAAATGTCAGTATTATTTAAACTAGTTAGGTACATTTAATTTGATCCAAAAAATACGTCAAACATAATTTTTCAGAGAGTGGTTTCCACTTTAATTCTAAAGTTTTTATGGAAAAGCCCCAAGCAAAAATACCCAGTGCAATCCTGCAAAAGAGACAAATGAGAGGGAACTAGCTTTAACCACATGTTAAAACATCCCAACAATTAGCATTGTGGTACTAACATCTGAATATTGAAACAGTCACAAAACAGACACAGAAAATTGGTGAAAGTGATGCAGAAATTCAGCAGATGATAATTTGGGCATATTCTCTTGTGAAGGAATATGGAGTATTCAGCAAATGGTGTTTGAACTATAGGTAGCCATCTGAAAAAGAAAAGTTGAGGTCTCCTTTACATGTTATACCAAGTAAATTTCAGATGCTTCAAAGATATAAACATGAAAAATTATACCATAAAATTAAATAATAGGGGATGGAGTTAAAAAACAATATTGGAATAGATAGGTAAAGGTATTTCATACCTTTCTAAGTATGAAATAATGAAAATAGATAAAAGAAAATATATTTTAAATGTTTTTATTTGAATGTAGTTGACATGCAATGTTACATTAGTTTCAGGTGTACAATGTAGTGATTTCTCAAGTTTATACATTGCTCTATGCTCACCACAAACGTAGCCAGCCTCTGTTACCATACATTGCTATTACAATATCATTGGCTGTATTCCCTATGTTGCCTTTTATTCCCCTGACTTATTCATTACATAACTGGAAGCTTGTATGTCCCACTCCCTTCACCCATTCTGTCCATCTTCACACCTTCCTCCCTTCTGGTGTACTATCAGTTTGTTTTCTGTATTTTACAGGTCTGGTTCAGTTTGTTTGTTTGTTTGTTTGTTTGTTTGGTCATCTGTGTTTTTTTAAGGTTCAATTTGGAATGAAATCAAATCAAAACCACAGTGAAATGTCACCTTACACCTGTCAAAATGGCTAAAATAAAAAATACAAGAAATAACAAGTGTTGGCAAAGATGTGGAAAAAAGGAACCCTCACACACTGTTGGTGGGAATGTAAAGTGGTACAACCACTTTGGAAACAATTTGGAGGCTCCTCAAAAATTAAGAATAGAAACACCATATGATTCAATAATTCCACTTCAGAGTATTTACCTAAAGAAAACAAAAACACTAATTCAAAAAGATACATGTCCCCCTATGGTCTTTGCAGTATTAACAATAGCTAAGATATGGAAGCAATCTAAGTGTCCATTAATAGATGAATGGATAAGGAAGATGTGGTATACATATACAATGGAATATTACATAGCCATGAAAAAGGATGAGATTGTGCCATTAGAGACAACCTGGATGGATCTAGAGGGTATTATACTAAGTAAAATAAGTTAGATGGATAAAAGAAAATACTGATAAACTGAACTATCAACTATCTAAGAAAAAAATGATCTTCATAGAAAAACATAAGCAAAGTAAAAATAGAAATGGGGCAAAATGAGGAATGCATTTTAATATATATCAGGAAAAAATGATATGATTTCTTTAAGCCAGTTTCTTTCTCTCACTGGGCAAATATATTAGAAGAAATGAAATATATTCAACTTTACTAATAAGAGATATGCAAAATAAAGTTATGAGGATCCTGTTTCATCTCTAAGATTGGCACAGAAAAACACATTTGATGGGATACTAGGTTGCCAAGGATTTGGAGAAATAGAAAATCTCCCATATTTTCTAGTAATTGGAAATTGGAACAATTATATATCAAGGAAGTAAATGCACATACCTTTGATCCAGCAAGGTCAAATTTAGGAATTTATCTTATAGATTTCATTGTCCATGTGCCAGATGTCATACATACTAGGGTATATGTTATAGCACTTGTGTATGGCAAAAAACAAAAAAACAAAAAACAAAAAACCTGTCTCTCTGTCGGGTACTGATAATAGAAATCATGGGGCATTTATATAAAAGAATATTCCATTGTCACCACAATGAAAGGGAAAATTCTGTTTGTACTAATACGGGAAAATCTCCAGATTTAGCATAAAGTGAAAAAACAAAGATGCAGAGAGTAAACATAGTTGCTACTAGTAAATTTAAATATAATGAATAAATGGGGCACCTGGGTGGCTGTCTGTTAAGCATCTACCTTCAGCTCAGGTCATGATCCCAGGGTCCTGGGATTCAGCCAAGTCAGGCTTTCTGTTTAGCAGGGAGTCTGCTTCTCCTCCTTCCTCTGTGCTAATGTTCTCTCTCTTTCTGTCTCTCAAATAAATAAATAATCTTTTATAAAAAATATAATGAATATATATGTATATTTTATCTGTCTCAGGAAAAATACAGAATAAACTAGTAGTATGGTCACAACTGAGGATGGACCTGGGTAGTTGACATGAGACTTGAGAGTATGGCTAACTTTAAATCATATTGTTGTGCCCAAGATTGTGAATCCGAGAAACCACCAAGGAGCCAACACTGATGCAAGTACACGAGAGTTTACAAGCTCGAGCTTGGGTCCAAGTATACTCCATACAGCAGAGCAGGGGCTTGGACCCCGAAGTGGGTTACAGCTGGTTTTTTATGGGCTCGTCTTGGGGATTTTCAGAAGGGGTGGAGAAAAAAAAAGTTTTTTCTTTCCAATATAGGGAAAGGGTGGGGGAGTTTCTTAAGATCTGATATGGGATTCTCTGCCGAGGTCATTCTGAGCTATATTGTCTTTCCGATATGGGATTAGATATGGGATTCTCTGACGAGGGCATTCTGAGTTTTGTTGTCTTTCTGATATGGGATTCCCTGCCTAGGATATTCTGCAGTTTTTCCTGTAAAGTTCAGCTCTTATTCCCAGGGGCCTAAGATGGCTGTACTTGTGCTAATGCTAAACCTGAGGTGGAATGGCCTTAATTTTTCTCGGCCTCCACACATATATCATCTTCCATGCCTCTTACAATTTGCATGGCATATATCTTTACATATTTAGAAATGAAGACATAAAATTACTAAAATTAAAACTAAAATAATAGTACATGGAAAGAGAACATTTAATGACAGGATGGGAGTGTTTGTGCTTCTTGAAGCAGTATACCTGAATGCAATAGGAAGAATCTGCTGATTACAACAGGGAGCTGGAAATCATAAGATATACATCCTAGGGATGCCTGGGTGGCTCAGCGGTTGAACATCTGCCTTTGGCTCAGGACATGATCCCAGGATGTGATCCCGGAGTTTCAGGATCGAGTCCCACATTGGGCTCCTTGCATGGAGCCTGCTTCTCTTCCCTCTGCCTATGTCTCTGCCTCTCTCGGTCTCTCTCATGAGTAAATAAATAAAATTTTTATTAAAAAAAAAAAGATATACATTCTAATCTTGTTTTAATTATGGCCTTTCAGTATTCTAGTTCTTTTCTTGTTTACTTAGGTGTAATTGACATATGATAGTATATTAGTATCGGGTATACAACATAATGACTCAACATTTGTATATACCAGGAAGTGATCACCACAAGTCTAGTTATCATCCATCACTACACAAATTTATAATTCGTTTTCTTGTGATGAGAACTATTAAGATTTACCCTCTTGGCAACTTCCTTTTTTTTATTATTTTTTTTTACTTCCTTTTTTAAAAGATATTTATTTATGAGAGAAAGAACACAAGTAGAGGGAGGGGCAGAGGGAGAAGCAGACTCCCCGCTGAGCAGGGAGATGAGGGACTTGATCCCCAGACCCTGGGATCATGACCTGAGCCAGACGAAGGCAGATGTTTAATTGACTGAGCTACCCAGGTGCCCTCTCTCGGCAACTCCCAAATACATACTACACTATCATTGATGATAGTCACCATAGTATACATCACTCTAATTTTTTTTTTTTTTTTTTTGATATATGGTCACCTGGGAAGTTTGCCGGAATGCCCCTAAGTTCCGGTCCCATGCTTATAAAAGGGGTGAATTAGAAGAAAATGGTTCTTCAGAATCAACTAGATTTTCCTGGAATTCCTTTCTAGCTGCCTCATGCTTTAAAATGTGATGTAGCTAGAATAAACTACTTGTGATTCTCCAAGGTGCACATGTTATCTTTGGACTTTGGGCCTTTGTAGATAGTATGCAGACTTCTTAAAACAGCTCTGCTCCTGGGGCAGCCCCGATGGCTCAGCGGTTTGGCGCCACCTTCAGCCCAGGGCATGATCTTGGAGACACAGGATCAAGTCCCACATCAGGCTACCTGCGTGGAACCTGCTTCTCCCTCTGCCTGTGTCTCTAGCTCGCTCTCTCTCTCTCTCTGTCTCTCATGAATAAATAAATAAAATATTTTAAAGCAAAACAAAACAAAACAAAAAAACAGCTCTGCTTAACCACATTCTCCTTATATGCTAGCTTCTATCCCTTCTCAAGTCCTGACTGCCCAAGGCTAGATGATATATTCCTCCTCTGTATTCCTTATTGTCACCCCTATCAGAACACTCTTTATCTAATTGTGAAATTGAAATGACCTATTTACAGCTGTATCCCCTCCTCTGTCTCTTTCTCTCGGGTACTTGGTCTTCTTTATCATCTTATCTTTAGCTCCCAGCAATAGCCCACCACATAAACACCAGTTTTCAAAAAAACATTAGAATAAATATGAGAGCTTCCATCCTTATGGGCCTCAGTTTACCATGTTTTCACCATATTAATGTCTGTCTAGAGTTCTCAAAAGGAAGGATACGGTTTTAGGAACTGGTACAGACAGGTCTCCTTGAGGCAGAAAGGACATGCATGCTCATCTGAACCTGCCACCCTGTTCTCTCTAAGGGAGTGGACCATCTATATGCCCTGTATTCCTCAAACTTCTTCCTGTGGCAGTTACCCAGGAACGCAGTCACTACATTTGGCTCAGAGGCCAATTATGACATTTAAATAGTTTTTTTAAATGCCATAATACCGCACACCTCTCATTCTACTATAGTTTTTTTCAATAAGTTCAGGCTACCTCTGCTGAAATAAAATGATACTATTTATTTGTTTCCACTGCATTTATTACTAATATAAAAAATGTTAAAATGAAAAAAATATTCATATTCAGTTCTCTAACAGCTCTCATCTTCCCTCTTGCCCACATAACTCCTGATCCATTTCCTTAGGGCCAGTTCAAAACCAAACCTGTCCACTGCCCTTTTCACAGAAAAGCAGTGCGAGGGATGTAGGGAAGGTTGGATGAGGGCAACAGTACCATCCAGCCAGGTTCCACCCAAAGGTAGGCCGGGTGGAGATTCACAGAATTCTGATCAAAGGGCTGGTGGCCTCACAATGATGTACTCTAACTGAAGTGGGCCGGAGAGGAGATATGGTAGCCCGTGAGAGACGTTAGAAGACATCTCATGGGCTTGTGCCAAACCCAGAGAACTCAACACCAAGAGAATGGGGAGAGGAGACCAGGGAAGCAGTCTTGTAGAAAGTTTCACAGTTCTCCCATATTGCGAGATGCAGAAAAGCGGGCACCAAGAGCCTCATTCATTTTTGCAGAAAAGCTTACTCTAGTGTTGGGAAGTCACAAAGATGCTGTGGACACTGAGAAAGGCTACCTAGGAGGGGATGCACAGTTTCACAAAGCACAGTGATCCCAGACCAGAGCAGTGGGGATCATGCCACCAATACAGAAACTACAAAGTCCAAAAACAAGGGGAGTGGCCTTTCAGGGAGTAACTCTGCACCAGTCATCTATACTTGACCCAAGGTCAACTTGGTGAGTTTCACAGAACACCTAGTAACTTTGGGAGTAGGGGCTATCACATAAACAGGACTTTAAATAAGCAGCTAGAAGAAGGGAATGATAGGAAACTGCTCCAGGGCTCTCAGGAATGGAGAGCAGTACTGGGGGCTGGGTGGACAGATGCACAAGAAACAGCATTAAAGAGGTTTCTTATCCAGAAGTCAGTTGGCGAGGGGGAAGAGGATTCAGGAGGCAGTTGAAGGGGGCAAAGATGGGGTCCTGAAGGTGAGTCTCTGGAGGCTGGATCAAAAGAAAGACCATACACTGGCTACCAATGATGAAATGCAACTCTGGACCCCAAATGGGGGAGGTGGCAGATATAGGTGGGTGTCAGTGACTGCGGGTGGTAAGGTGATGATCTCAGGGTTGTGAAATCATGGAACAGCCTCACAGTAGCCATCACAGGGCCACAGGGAAATACATGGCTAGGTCACAAAGGGCTCCTTCCATCCTGGATGTGAAGACACAGTCTCACTGAGAAGGCCCTGGACTCCTGGGTGGTAGAAAGCACAGAGATCCTCATACTACCAGTGGCCCTTTTTGGCAATATGTCAGTAGACAGGGCTGTTGGATTTGTCTTCCATAACTTGGGGGCAATCCTTGGGCTGGCAGGTATTTTTGATAAGAGACTAACATTTGAGTGAGGATTTCTCTGCTCTTTGTAAAAGCTTCCTCTGGAAGGACCCTCATGGCCTGGTCCAGGAAAACGAGGTTCAGTATTGTCCTCCTGCCACCAACCACAACCATTTCTTTACTATTGAGTTGTATGAGGTTATTGTTGTTGTTGTTGTTTAAGATTTTATTCATTTATTTGAGAGAGGGAGAGAGAGAGAGGGAGAGCACAAGCACGGGGGTTTGGGCGCAGGCAGAGGGAGAAGACTCCCCACTGAGCAGGGAGCCTGATGCAGAGCTTGACCCCAGGACCCTGGGATCATGGCCTGAGCTGAAGGCAGATGGTTATCTGACTGAGCCACTCAGGTGTCCCATGAATTTCTTTTATATTGGGATATTAGCCTTTTACCAAATAGATGATTTACAAGTATTTTCTCAAATTCCATATATTGTCTTTCTATTTTGCTGATTGTTTTGCTCTGCAGAGGCTTTCTAGTTTGATGTAGTCTCACTTATTTTTACTTTTGTTTCTGGAGCTTTTGGTGTTATCTGACAAAATCTTTACCAAGACTATTGCCAAGGAGCTTTGGACCTATGGTTCCTTCTAGTAGTTTTATAGTTTTCAGTTTTGCATGTGATGATTCTCTAATCTATTTTGAGTGGGGTTTTGTGAGTGAAATAGAGGTTCAATTTCATTCCTCTGCATGTGGTTATATCTTTTGCCAACACCATTTAGTGAGTTCACCATGCAATCCTTTTTCCCCACTGAAACTTCTTGGTTTCCATATCAAATATTAGTTGACTGTGCATGCATGGGTTTATGTCTGGGCTCTCAATTCTATTCCATTAGACTATATGTGTATTTTTATCCTAGTCTCACACTGTTTTGATTGCTATAGTTTGGTACTAAAGTTTGAAATCAGGAAATGTGATGCTGCTAGCTTTGTTTTGCTTTCTAGGATTGCTTTGGCCATTTGGGATCTTCTGTGGTTCCATATAAATTTTAGGATTACGTTTTCTATTTCTGTCATTGGAATTTCTGTAATTTGGAAAAATGGCATTACAATTTTGATAGGGATTGCATTGTTTGCTAATAACTGATTTAGAATTTTTGCCTCCGTATTTACAATTGACATAAACTTTTTTTTATACAACTATGGTCGTCGTTGGTATTAAGTATTTTCTCAAATAATGAATTGGATAACATGCCTCATTTTTGATGCCCAACAAAAATTTATGTAAAGACTATTATTACATGTTTGTTTGTAGTAATCAGAGTTAAATTATCTAAGCCTAGAGGTTTTATTTAAAAAAAAAATTTCACTGATTCAATTTATTTAATAGTTATTAGAAGTTTCCAGTTTCCAGGGACAGGAAGCATAAATTCCCTCAGGATATCATTGTGCATGATGGTGAGTCCACTCATTATTCTAGCTCTTGTTCCTAAAACTTATGTATTAATCTTTGGGGGACACAACACTATATAAAGTTTATAGATGTAAAGTGTATACTGACCAATGCACACTTAGAAATTCAGATATTGTTAGATCCTGCTTTCTTCTCTAGGGTAGCTTGTATGGATAATTAATGCACCCAAATAACGAAGTCTAACCTCTTTAATTGTGTGAACTTTCTGATGCCCCAAAATGACAAAAAAGGAAATCTTAAGCCAGAGGAGTAATGATTTCCCTTTATAAATTGGACTTGAAGAGGCTTTGGATGTGTACTATTTAATAATGAGACCTCACATTTAAGTTAGAAATTTAACAATTCCTCCACTTAAGATGGATCATTCCTGACACGTGTTGGAAATGTGTAAAAGGACTGCACTTGAGGTAGGGTGCACTTATATATGCCTTCAATACACCAAACCATAGGCTACAGAGAGGTCACACCGGCTGACTTGTTCAGATGTTCTCCAGATTGGGTTTCTGGAAGAAGGGTGAGGTGTTTTTCACATTAGTACATTAGTACATTTACTTTAACCTATTATAGGGGAATCAGAACAATCTGAATCTTTGAAGGGTCCCCCTGAAAAAAGAATCGGAAAGGCCTAGGACTCCACCTGTGGTCACTATCAGAAATGTGACACAAAGCTATCTTACCCCATGTAACATATACTTAATTTTTTTTTCTTTTAGAGAAGGAGGGTAGGGAGAGGAAGAATCTTTTTTTAAAAAAATACTTTATTTATTCATGAGAGACACACAGAGAGAGAGAGGCAGAGACACAGGCAGATGGAGAAGCAGGCTCCTCGCAAGGAGACTGATGTGGGACTCGATCCCAGATCTCGGGATCATGACCTGAGCCAAAGACAGATGCACAATCACTGAGCTACCCAGGTTCCCTGAGAGGAAGAATTTTAAGCAGGCTCCATACCTAGTGCGGATCATAACACAGGGAAGGCTCCATCTCACAACCCTGAGATTATGGCCTGAGCTGAAATCAAGAGTCAGACCCTTAACCAACTGAGCCACACAAATGCCCCTGTCTTACTGCATGTGAGGGTGGATGAAAGGAGAGAGGCACATGGCCTGAACCTCTTTGGAGAATGAGCACAAAGGTTCACTGAGAGAATAGCTTAAAAGACGCTTTTGTCAACTCATAAATATCTTATACTGGCACTTTACTATTCAAGTCTTATTGGAGACTCTCCTAAATATCCATCCTGCAAATTAAAATCCTCTATAATTTCACTTTTCTCTTTAAGACTTATGTTTTCAGAGCAATAAGATTGAATTTAAGGTATACTTTCTCTCTATTGATACAATTTTCAAACCAGCTTGCAGGCAAGGTACCATATTTATCACAGCCAAACCACTAAGCAAGTTCCATCATCTTACATTTTATGTAGATCTGAATTTCTCTTCTCTTATTCTGTATTTTTCAAAGCCCAGCAAATGCAAGGTGATTTGGGTTTTAGATTGTTTCTACTCTTATGTCACAGTGGCTAAACTCTCCAGTTCTAGAATTCCCGAAACCTGTGAATTATGTCCCTACAAGGCTATTACTTTGCAAAACATGCAGTTTTTAACTGAACAGTTGCATTCACAATGTTTCTGAACCAAATTTGTTTTATGTTTGTGCTTTTCTGGAAGGGCTGATACATATGCTGTTTTGCGGTTTTTCACTAAACTTTGTACAGCAGGATGTTAAATGAGACTCTTCCTGACTGAGAACTTCTGCTGTGCTTTAAACAAGAGTGCACTAGGTGCCAAAAACTACAATTTCTAAAACAATATGCCACCCCCATTTTTGGAGTTAAATTAACAAAATATGAAAAAAGTCATCTCTATTAGATTAAGACTCATTAGCTTAAGTTTGAGTTTTAGAAATTTAAACAAGTTTAAGAAACTATTTTAATAATTGTTCTTTTACTAGTAGTATACTCTTGTTTAGAGTTATAAAATATAAAAAGCTATTTTTCATTGCAGCATTTACAATAATGGAACCTGGAAGAAAGTCTCTAAATTTTGTTTTCATTGCTAAGTAATAAAAACATCTTGCTAGACATCCAAAATAATTAGCGAGCCTTAGACCTATCATCTCTAGATTTATATCTTTATAGCTTCATAAACAAAATTAAAAATAACAACAAAAAAATAAGAGAGAAAGAGGAAGATTCTTTGATCCAGTTGGTGATGAAGGACTCTTTTTATGTGGGCTATAGTCATGTGTCCACCCTTCTCCTATATCAGTGTCTATGTTTCAGAAAGTAGAGGGCCTCTATACTTAGCCCAGCTTGGGTTCAACCCTTAAAAGGACACGTTTAATTTCAGGACTCATAAAAATATCTGTCTCAGGGGCACCTGGGTGGCTCAGTCAGTTGAATGTCTGACTCTTAATTTGAGCTCAGGGCATAGTCTCAGGGTTGTGAGATTGAGCCCCATGTAGGGCTCCATGCTCAGTGGGGAGTCTGCTTCTTTCCCTCTGTCCCTCCTTCCCACATACACACTCTCTCTCTCTCTCTCTCTAAAATAAATAAACAAATCTTTAATAAAATATCTGTTTCAGATATTGTTGCATGTATTTTTACAGTAATAATAGAAATGTCAGCTCTATGAACTATAAGGTTCTATTATCAAAATGAGCTCATGACAGCCTTGCTAGACCTTAGATTTTTCTAGCTGCTCCTAGAGCTAGCAATGGTCATGTGATTTTGTTTGCATATGAATACAAGCAGAAGTGCACGTAAGTCACTTGAGATTCTGGGCCATAAAATTTTGCTCATGTGCTCCACCAGTTCTTTTCCCTCCTATTAGATAAGATTTGGCAGCAGCTGAGGTTTGACCTTGCAGATAAATAAGCTTTCTTAGTGGGTCAGAACAGCAAGATGGAATGAACCTGAACCCCTGAACCACCCTGCAGAGCAATGCTTCCACATATCCCTGGAGTGGTAGAACAGTAATATGTCTTCTAAGCTGTGGGAGCAATCTCTGAAGTGACCTCTGTCTCCAGTGTCCTCACTTTACTCTTTCTCCTCCTGCCGTCAGCATGTGAAACTTAGTACTGTTCTGAGCACAGCTAATAACCTTCAAAGCCTCTATATTCTATATGCCTTGGAAATAAATTCCATAACTCAGGTCCCAACTCATCTATCAGCCTCATCCTTAATGAACCTATGGCTATAGTGAACTCCAGCTAATTCCTAGCATTTGCTCACTACCATTGTATATTTGTTCAGTCCCTTCCTTTGGTCTAGAATACATTTCCTCCAATTTCTCTTTGCTGCGATCTGAGCCCTCTTTCAAGATCTAGCAGTAATGGCACCTCCTCTGTGAAGCCATCTAAAATCCTTCTGGATATAATTGTTGCTTTTGCATCCAACTAAGCATTTTTTGAAGATTTTATTTATTTATTTATTTATTTATTTATTTATTTATTTATTTATTTATTTTTATTTATTTATTTATTTGAGAGAGAGGGAGAAAGAGAGCACAAGCAGGGGAGCAGAGGGAGAGGGAGAAGCAGACTCCCTGCTGAGCAGGGAGCCCAACACAGGGCTCTAACCCAGGACTCTGGGATCATGACCTGAGCTCAAGGCAGACACTTAACCAACTGAGCCACCCAGGTGCCCCCTATGTACTTAATTTTTAACATTATTTTAGTAGTTATCACATCTTATATAATAGTAAAATATTTGTCCTTTTCAAGATGCAGATTAGCCAAGAATGAGAGCTTTTCTCTGTTTTTCAATATATAGAAGCAATGGAAATGCTAGTTTTGAAGGACTGGACAGTATATAATAAAAACAAATGGGCAAAATGTAAAGTAATAGCTTTTGTCTGCAGACTTTGGTTGGGCTAATGACAAAATCTCAAATTTGAAAATTCCTTAACTTTAAATGAAATATCCTCAAAAGGTTTGATGATATATATAAAATATACTTACAAAAGTAGAGATTGACAAAAATTTACTCGTTTAGATATTTGCTATCTTGAACCAGATATCATAGACAATGAAGGGTGACCAAACTAGCTAACTATTATTTTAATTTCACAGATTAGATCTTTGGGTCAAGGGCAAACATGCTCTTTCTAGTTAGCCTCACTGCCAGGCATTGAATCTGTTCCTGGAATGATAGGGTCAGGGCAGCACACATGGGTGGCTCAGTGGTTGAGTGTCTGCCTTTGGCTCAGGTTGGGATCCAGGGACCCTGGGATTGAGTCCTACACCAGGCTCACCACAGGGAGTCTGCTTCTCCCTCTGCCTGTGTCTCTACCTCTCTCTGTGTGTCTCTCATCAATCAATAAATAAAAACTTTTTTAAAAAGGGGGTGGGGGTTCAGGGCAAGCTGAGGAATGGCCAAAAACTAGGATGGTACATACTGGAAGTGGCTGTAGTCACCATCAAAGATGTATCGTGAGACAAACCATACTCAATTCTGGGTGGAATGGAGGAAAAGTCACAGTCAGCTGAACCTGTGCTAAGGGAAATTAACAGAGGGACATCAGGACCTCTTAAGAGAATGGCATTAGTAATCCTTTTGTCTTTTTCACATTCACAAATATTTAATGCTAGCATCCAGAACCCAGGTCATAGAGGAAAGCTTCTATCCTTTTGATATAAATCATACAAATATAAAAATCTCCATATTTTAATTTCTGTCCTTCTCTCCAGGCTCAAAAATACTAACTGCTGAACAAAGGGCAGCTATTCTCTCAACTGGCTCAGCCTACTCTGATTATAGACAAGATGACATATTTATTACAGCTATCTCACCAAGCTGATTCATTGGCTCAAATTTGTACTGTAAAAGTTTCTTCTTTCTTCTTTTTTAAAATAAATTTTCCTAATCCAAACAATATCAGAGTATTTGTTTTGTTGTGTTTAGCTTTCACAGTAGCTAGTACCTCTTTCTTTTGTTCAAAAATATTATAAGGCTATAAATTTTGACTCTAAAATTATTTATTCCTTTATCCCCAGATTTTTATCAGCTGAAGAATTGCATTAAATAGATTGATGACCTGAAACTCTTTAAAGCCTGCATTTTCTGGAACCCCATGCAGATCAGGATATCATTGATTTGGAGCTCCTTCTTCATATGTTTCAGGATGCTAAATGGGGCTCTTCCTATGGGAGGTCCACTAAAAGTCCCAGACTGAGAACACTAGGTACTAAATAACAACTAATTCCAAAGCAAGGTGCCATACCAGCTTTTAGAGAGTTAGGTTATACTCAAGTCATTAAACTAAAGAGAAAATCATCAATTATATCAATTAATGAAAAAGAAAAGCATTTGACAAAATCCAACACTTACTCATGATGAAGCTTCTCACAAATGAGGAATAATGGGTATTGCCTCAACTTAAAGAATAGCTGCAGAAAACCTACAGCTAACATCATCCTTAATGGTAAAAAACTAGATGCTTTCCCACTAAGATTAGGAATAAGGCAATGATATCTGCTCTCACCACTTCTATAAAACATCATACTAGAAGTCCTAATGAAGTAAGACAAGAAAAAGAAATTAAAGACATATAGATTGGGAAGGAAGAAATAAAATTATCTTTCTTTGCAGATGGCATGATTATCTACATAGAAAATCTCAAAAAATCAACAAAAACAAAACTCCTGGCACTAATAAGTGATTGTAGCAAGGTTGCAGGATACAAAGCTTACCAAAAAAATCAATTTTTTGCTTATTATCAACAGTGAACACTTGGAATTTAAAATTAATAACACAATACCATTTATATTAGCACCTCTGAAAATACTTAGGTTATAAATCTGAAAAAAAAAGTACAAGATCTATATGAAGAAAATAACTCTGATGAAAGAAAACAAAGAAAATCTAAATAAACAGGGAGATAGTCCATGTGATGAATGGGAACACTCAATATTGTCAAGATGTCAGTTCTAGAGGTTAGTATAATCCCAGTAAAAATTCCAGCAAGTTATTTTGTGGATATTGAAAAATTGATTCTAAAGTTCATACAGAGAGGCAAAAGACCCAGACCAAACAGCAAATATTGAGGGAGAAGAAAGTCAGAAACTAAAACTACCCAACTTTAAGACCTGCTATAAAGTTACAGTAATCTAGAATGGGGTGTTTTGACAAAGGAGCAAAAGCAGTTCAATGGGTAAAGAATAATCCTTGCAATAAATACTACTGGAACAACTGGACATCCATATACCAAAAAGAAAGAGAATCTAGACTCATCTGATAATTTTCATGAAAAATGAACTCAAAATGGATCATAGATATGTTCACATAAATGTAAAACATTAAACTATAAAATTCCTAAAAGATAACATAGAGGAAAACCTAGGTGACCTTAGGTTTGGTGATGACTTTTTAGATAAACAACCACAAATCACAAGCCATGATAAAAAAAAAAAAATTGATACTTTACAATTTAAAACTTCTGATCTTCAAAAGACACTATTCAGAGAATGAAATGACAAGCCACATTAGAAGAAAATATTTGCAGAATATATATCTCATAAAGAACTGGTAACCAAAATATACAAACAACTCTTAAAACTCAAGAATAAGAAAACAACCCAATTTGAAAATGGGCAAAAAGCTCTTTCCCTGCGACCACCAAGTTGCGTGGAAGCAGAGACTCAGGTGCGGTCAAGATTTGGCTACACTCTTAATCGACAGCCATGGCCTAGGAAGGCATTGCTGCTGGGGTGTAATGGACGTTAATACTGCTTTACAAGAGGTGCTGAAGACTGGCCTCATCCATGAAGCCCTAACACATGGAATTCATGAAGCTGCCAAAGCCTTAGACAAGTGCCAAGCTCATCTTTGTGTGCTTGCATCCTACTGTGATGAGCCTATGTATGTAAAGTTGGTGGAGGCCCTTTGTGCTGAACACCAAATCAGTCTAATCAAGATTGATGACAACACGAAACTAAGGGAATGGGTAGGCCTCTATAAAACTGACAGAGGGAAAAATCCCATAAAGTTGTTGGTTGCAGTTGTGTGGTGGTTAAGAACTATGGCAGAGTCTCAGGTGAAGAATGCTATTGAGAAATACTTCAAATGCAGGATATGAACAAATAAAAAACTTTGTTTTTGTTCCTCAAAAAAATAAAAAATAATAAAATAAATAAAAATGAGCAAAAGATCTGAGCAGACACCTCACCAAAGATTCACAGATGCCAAACAAGCATATGAGAAGATGCTCCTCATCATATGTCATTAGAGAACTGCACCTTAAAACTACAGTAAGATGCCACTAAATACCCACTAAAACAGCTAAAATCCAAATACTGACAAAGATGTGAAGTGGTAATAACTTCCATTCATTGCCGTGAGAATGCAAAATGCCATTTTGGACAACATTTTTGTAGTTTCTCTCCAAGCTTACCATTATTACCATCCAATCCAGGGATCATGCTTATAGTTATTTACCAAAATGAGTTGAAAACTTAGATTTACACAAAAACCTACACATATATTGAAAGTAGCTTTATGAATAATTACCAAAAGTTACAAGCAACCAACATATGCTTCAGCAGGTGAATAGATAAACAAATTGTGATATATCCAGTCGATGGAATGATATTCAGTGCTAAAAAGAGGTGAGCTATCAGGACACGAAAACACATGAATGGGGCTGAGTACATACTGCTAAATGAAAAGAAGCCTGTTTGAAAGGCTTTTTTTTTTTTTTTTAAATAAAATTTATTGTCTTCTTCTGCAGTAAGAGGCCCTGCTGGGCCCTCGGACGCCCTCTCCCACCCTGTGACTACTTGTACGCGTTGGCCTTGTGCTTTGGCAGAAAGACGAAGTTGGGTGGCACAGGTCCCAGCAGCATCTCACTGATCTGGATCCAGTCGGCTGCCTTCTGGCTGGCCATGAGCGTCTCCAGGTAGTCTCGGCCCAGGTAGTAGGGCGACCGCTCGTTGATCCTCTGCGGGAGCCTCTCCAGGAGGCCCACTGTCATCTATCTATAAGATATTCTGAAAAGGCAAAACAATGAAAATACCAGTGGTTCTTAGGGGCTCAGAGAGAGAGAGAAAGAGAGAGAGAGATGAATAGGTGGAATACAGAGAGATAAAACTATTCTGTATGATACTATAATGGTCATTATATATTGGTCAAAACCTATAGAATGTACAATGCAAAGAGTGAACTCTAATAGGAATTTAGCTAATCTATAAACCAGTGACTCATGATTTATTTTTTTAAAGATTTATTTATTTATTTACAATAGACAGAGAGAGAGAGAGAGAGAGGCAGAGACACAGGAGGAGGGAGAAGCAGGCTCCATGCCGGGAGCCCGACGCTGGACTCGATCCCGGGACTGCAGGACCGCACCCTGAGCCAAAGGCAGGCGCTAAGCCGCTGAGCCACCCAGGGATCCCCCGACTCATGATTTATAACAAATGTACATGCCAATGTAAGATGTAAATAATTGGGGAAATTTGGGAGGTGAAGAGGGTTTAAGGGATATATGGAAACTTTACTTTCTGCTTATTTTTCTGTAAACCTAAAACTTAAAAAAAAAAGGTAGACTTTACTATTAATTTAAAAAATGTGTAGGGCATCAAATAATGTAATTTCAGTTCCATCAAACTGACATTTATTACATTCTGTTACTTTAGGAAGGCATTTTTAAAGTTTTATTTTAATTCCAGTTAGTTAACAGATGGTGTTATATTAGTTTCAGGTGTACAATAGAGTGATTTGTCACTTCCATACTTCACCCAGTGCTCATCACAACAAGTGCACTCCTCAATCCCCATAACCTATTTAACCCATCCCAATAAGTCTTATTACAGAAGAGTATGGTGGTAAGAGAAGAAAAACCCTAAAGACCACAAAAAAACTGCTAAAACTAACACATGAATTCAATAAGTCACAGGACATAAAATCAACATATAGAAATCTCTTGCATTTCTGTACACCAATAATGAAGCAGCAGAAAGAGAAATTAAGAAATTGATCCCATTTACAATTGCACCAAAAACAGTAAGATATCTAGGAATAAACCTAATCAAGGAGTTGATAGATCTGTACTCTGAAAACTATAAACATTGATGAAAGAAATTAAAGATACCACAATGAAATGGAAAGACATTCCATGTTTATAGATTAGAAGAACAGATACTGTTAAAATGTCCATACTACCCTAAGCAATCTACACATTTAATGCAATCTCCATCAAAATAACAACAGCATTTCTCACAGAACTAGAACAAACAATCCTAATTTGTATGAGACTACAGAAGACCCCAAATAGCCAAAACAATCTTGAAAGAAAAAAAGAAAAAGCTGGAAACCTCATAACTCCAGATTTCAGGTTATTTTACAAAGCTATAGTAATCAAAACAATATGGTACTGGCACCAAAATAGACGCACAGATCAGTGGGACAGAGTAGAGTCCAGAAATAAACCCACTACTATATGGTCAATTAATCTTTGACAAAGGAGGCAAGAATATGAATGGGAAAAAGATAGTCTTTTTCAACAAATGGTGTTGGAAAATTGGACAACTACATGCAAAAGAATGAAACTGTATTGCTTTCTTATGCCATACACAAAAATAAACTCAAAATGTGTTAAAGGCCTAAATGTGAGACGCAAAACCATAAAAATCCTAGAAGAGAGCACAGGCAGTAATTTCTCAGACATTGACTATAACAACATTTTTTTAGATGTGTCTCTTGAGGCAAGGGAAACAAGCACAAAAATAAACTATTGGGACTTATCAAAATAAGAAGCCTCTGCACAGCAAAGGAAACAACCAAAAAAAGAGACAACCTATTGAATGCGAGAAGATATTTGCAAATGACATATCTGATAAAGGGTTAGTATCCAAAATACATAAAGAGATATAACTCAACACAGCCAAAGAATAAATAATCCAATTTAAAAATGGGCAGAAGCCATGAACAGATATTTCTCAAAAAAAAAAAAAAATACAGATGACCAACAGACAATGAAAAGATGCTCAACATCACTTATCATCAGAAAAAATGCAAATCTAAACCACAAAGAAATATCACTTCACAGCTTTCAAAATGGCTAAAATACAAAACTCAAGAAACAAGTGTTTGTAAGGAGGTGGGGAAAGAGGAACCCTCTTTCACTGTTTGTTGGTGAGAACACAAACTGGTGCAGCCACTGTGGGAGATAGTATAGGTTCCTCAAAAAATTAAAAATAGAACTGTTCTAAGATCCAGTAATTTTACTACAGGCCATTTGTCCAAAGAATACGAAAACACTAACTCAAAAGGACATATGCACCCCTATGTTTGCTGCAGCATTATTTGCAATAGCCAAACTATGTAAGTATCCACCAATAGATGAATGGATAAAGAAGTGGTATATACATAGAATGGAATATTATTCAGCCATAAAAAGAATAAAATCCTGCCATTTGCAACAATGTGGATGGAGCTAGAGAGTATAATGCTAAGGAAAATAGCCAGTCAAAGCAAGACAAATACCATATAAATTGGAGAACTGAATTCCTCATTTAAAAGATTATTCAACTCATGATTGGAAAATGTTTGCAGAGACTAGCTTTGGTGCTTTGCACTACAAACTGTGTTTTATATCCACTATAAACATATACTGGTGCTGAAGACCTTAAGATGTGATCCCATATGTGGCCTCTATCCCTACACCATTACATCATGATTCATGATCAGCAGTAGGAAAACTCCCAACAAGCCATTATTACTGCACCATGACAGGTAGCTATTTATGAAAGTAATTGCAAGCCAAAATACATACATATCCCGCTAGACCCAAATTAAATGTATCTTAACCTCAGCCGTTCTTAGCAAATACCCAAAAATTCCATAGCAAATTTCACGTCATGTGACACAAGGAAAAATGGAACTAAGAGGAGCTGACGTGGAAAGAGGTGGCACTATACATGATTGCAGGTCACATAACATTTTTAAACAGATAATTAACAGCTTTATTGGAATATAAATCACATACATACAATTCACAAATTCAAAAGGTACAACCCAATGGTTTTTAATATATGCACAGAGTTGTTGCAACCATCGCTACAATCAATTATGGAAATTTCCATCACTCCTAAAAGATACCCAGTATCCATTAACAGTATTTCTGCTCAATAACCTAAGTAACCAACTAACTTTTTAGTCTCTATGGATTTGCCTGCTGAGGATATTTCATATTAATAGAATTTAATGGGTCTTTTGTGACTGGCTTCATTTTGTCAAGAGTATATACTTAGAAGCAGAATTGAGAAACTGTGAAACTGTTTTCCAAATTGGCTGTACCATTTTACATCTCGACCAGCGGTGTAGGAGGGTTCTGATTTCTCCAGAGGCTTGCCAACACTTTTTGTTACCTGTCATCTTGTTTACCCACCTTTGTGGGTATGAAATGGTACCCTATTGCGATTTTGATTTACATTTCCCTCTTAAGTAATGATTTTGAGCATATTTTCATGTGTACTAGCATTTATATATCTTCTTTAGAAAAATGTCTATTCTTTATATATTCTAGATGAAAGTATTGAAGGAGATTTGGAAGATACAAGTAAAGACAATGCAGTTATTCTCGGGCAGTTGTGGCTTCATACACAGTGGTAGTCAGATGTGATGTTTCAGCAGACTTGTCCAGGATCACTTTGAACAAATGGCACAGGAACTCAGACTTCCCCACAACAACAGTTTTTCTACCCTCACCAATGCTTTAGATTATAGTGGTTAGTATTTATATCTCCATTCTCTCCTGGCTCTCCTCTTTCCAGACTTTCATACCCCTACACCCTTTTGTCATTAAGTTGTCATTATTTGTCCTGAGTAGTCACATACTTCCTGCATAAAACAGATTCTCTCTATAATGCTTGGTGGTGGCTCTGTTTTCCTGGCTGAATCACCCAACATTGTATAAGGATAAAATTCCAATAGCAGATAATTTAAACATGTAAAATGCTCACTTCCCTGTGCCTCTGCACTGTTCACACTGTATAAACATTGGACAAAAATGGGTAAGTCATTTGATTAGGATATAACATCTATAAAGCCATGGGACTAACAATATTTAAGGCATTTTTATTTAACATTGAAATAATGCTCCACAGTAAGATCATTGTATATATTCTAATCCTAATTCGATATTTTACAAGAGGGCATGAAAATGAAGAGAGAAATTAAGTAAAGTACTAATAATAACATAAAGTATTAAGCATTATTATAAATTTTGTATCCTGAAAACCCAAAGGGTCATATATCTATCAAGTTGAGAAAAATGTCTTTGTTATTTAATTGTTAAATAAAAGAGGTACTAATTTTTAAATGTTAATATTGACCATAATGACATTATATGACTTTTATACACATCATCTCAATTAATTCTCAGTTGTAAAACTAATGAGTAGCTGAATAGGCTTACCTACTTGGTAAGTTGGCACCTTCCTCAAGTTTTTCTTTCTCCACATTTCCTAATTTGACAGAGCTGGAAATGAAGTACATTAGATGACCTTATTACTCCTCATTTTGGCTTCCAGATCATTCCTCCTCTTTCATTAACCCTTCATTTCCTCCCCACCACCAAAAGAACACAAACAACAAACAAGAAAAACAAAACATATTTAGTGTCATTGGACTATGCTAATTACTCCTTATTCCAGGCATCCTGATCTCCCAATCCTTTCCTTCACTAAGGATGTTAGCACCAGCTGTTCTCTTTCCACTAATACTCCCATTGCAAGTTTTGGGGCCTTAAAGATCCATTACACAAGCATCTAATGCCCTGATCTTTCAGTTCCTGCACCTCCTCATATTTGAGTCTTTTCTGCCATTTTATGTTATCCACATTTTCTTACCAGAAATTACTACTTCTCCATTATCTCAGTTTTGAGTACCCCATGCAATCAGCTCCTCTCAAGACCTTCTCTATGTTGCTTCATCAAACAATCAATTTTCTGGCTTCTTTTCTATTATATACTATATGTTGCTTTATTTCACAGTCTTATTCAGTTTTCTTTCTAGACTCACTCTACTTTTTTTAAAAGTAGGCTCCACACCCACGGGGAGCCAAATGTGGGGCTTGAACTCACAACCCTGAGATCAAAACCTGAGCTGACATAAAAAAATATCAATAGCTTAACTGACTGAGCCACCCATGTGCCCCTAGAATTTGCTCTGCTGTCTTAATCTCCAAATATTGTGGCTCTTCTGTTTGAAATCTTTCTTTTCTTGTGCTCCATTGCCATGGCTGAGGTAAATATATAAAAGTGATCCCCAAGGGGAGCCTGGTTGGCTCAGCCAGTTAAGACTCCAACTTTTTTTTTAAGATTTTATTTATTTATTCATGAGAGAGAGGCAGAGACACAGGCAGAGGGAGAAGCAGGCTCCATGCAAGGAGCCTGATGTGGGACTTGATCCTGGGTCTCCAAGATCACAGCCGGGGCTGAAGATGGCACTAAACCGCTGAGCCACCAAGGCTGCCCAAGACTCCAACTCTTGATGGAGTTGATGTCAGCTCAGGTCTTGATCTCAGGGTTGTGAGTTCATGCCCCACATTGGGCTCCACCCTGGGTGTGGAGCCTGCTTTAAAAAAAATAATAAAATCCCTGAATTTGTATTTCCAGCTCTAACTTTACTTATGTGTTTCAAACTTATAAATTCAGTTCATTGTCTGACATCCCCATATCTCATCCTGTAATTATTACAAGCTTAACATATCCAAACTAAAACTTCTGATTGTCTCCTGTGGTCCTAAATGTAATCCTTCCACAATCTTCTCAATCTTGGTGAATAATGACCACTTTAATCTATCTTTGATTCCTATTTTTTTAACTATTTTATTTATCCATTCATGAGAGACACACACAGAGAGAGAGGCACAGAGACACAGGCAGAGGGAGAAGCAGGCTTCACGCAGGGAGCTCGATGTGGGACTCGATCCCCGGTCTCCAGGATCACACCCTGAGCTGAAGGCGGCGCTAAACTGTTGATTCCTATTTTTTTTTCTCAGGCCTCAAATTTAGTCCAACAGCAAAACCTGTGAACTCTAAATTTGACAAACATCTAGAGTCAGACAAAATCACTCTTTCTAATCCATGTCCATATCATCATTCACATAGAATTCTATACTAAGTTCTTAACTTGCCAACTATGTTCAGTCTTAACCTTTCTAGACCTAATTTAGTCCTAGGGTTTTTTGTTTTTTAAAAATTAATCAAAATTTCATATACATAAAGAATAATAACCAGATTATAATATTATGGAGATTTTCAAAAAGTAGCATGTCTTTGTTCTATTATGTAAGTCAAGGAATAGGATTTTACAAATATGCCCAGAAGTTTAGTCATAGCACCCTCTAGATTTCCACTCCGTCCCTTTTCCACAAAGAAACTGTGGAAAGCAATTTCTGATACTGGCTTTCAACGATCCCTGCCTCCTATTATTCACACTCTTGTCAATTGCCTCTGCCTTGAGTGTGAGCTGAGCCTAGTGAATTGCTTCTAGTGAATAGAATATCGTAAACATGAGATGTAATTTCTATGACTAAGTAACAAAAGATTGCTTTCCACCTTGATAGCTACTTTCTCTCTCTTATTGCTTCTCTCTCTCTCCTCCATTCTCTTTTCTCTCTCTCTTTCCTCCCATCCTTCTCATTCCCTTTCTTGGCTTGCTCACATGGTTGAAGCCAGTTACCATGGTAGAGAGACCCACATGATAATGAATTAAGGATGGCCTTCAGACAACAACCTTCAAGGAATTGAGATCTTCAGTTTAACAAACCATAATGAAATGAACCCTGACAACAACCACATCAGTGATTTTGGGAAGTAATTTGAGGAAGTGATTCTTTCCCAATTGTGCCTTGAGTTGACTACTATCCCCAGTTAGCACTGTGAATACAGCCTATAGGAGACATGAAGCAGAGGACCCAGCTAAACCATAGCCAGATTATTGTGACCTACAGAAGCTTTGAGATTATAAATATTGTTATTGTAAGCTGCTAAATTTGGGGAAAATTTGTTATGCAGTAACAGATAACTAACACAGAAACTTTTATACAACTTCTAACACCATAGATGGCTATTGTCTGGTTTTTGTCTTTACATAAATTGAATTATGTAAATGATTCATCACATGTTGGCCTCTTTTGTTCAACATTATATTTTTTAAAAATCGGGATCCCTGGGTGGCGCAGCGGGTTAGCGCCTGCCTTTGGCCCAGGGCGTGATCCTGGAGACCCGGGATCGAATCCCACATCGGGCTCTCGGTGCATGGAGCCTGCTTCTCCCTCTGCCTGTGTCTCTGCCTCTCTCTCTCTCTCTCTCTCTCTGTGACTATCATAAATAAATTTAAAAAAAAAAAAAAACTTAAAAAAAAAAAATAAAAAAAATAAAAAATAAAAATCATCCAAATTATTGGATTCAGTAATAATATTTCTGCATATAACAAGGTGAAATTCTTTGCTCATAGGGTATCTGTTTGCTTATTTTATGATAGGTAATATCAGTTTTTCAATGTGATTGTCCAAATTTATACAGTCATAAATGATGTGTAAAATTCCCAGTTCTCTACATTCTTATCATCAGTTAGTAATGCTAGACTTGTAAATTTTAGTCATTACAGTAAGTGTATGATTTTAATCGTGGGTTTAATTTTTATTAATTAGTGATAATTAGGAAGTTTGAGTGCATTTTCATGTTTGTTAGTTTTTGCATACCTTCCTATTCAGTGTTCTTGCGTATGTGCCTAATGGGTTGTCTGTCCCTTTTTTTTTTCTTCTTGATTTGGAGATTACTTTATATAACCTATATTCCATATTTTTTCTGTTAGTATTAATTTGCTTTTTAATTCTCTTAGTGATGTCTGAATGAACATGAGTTTTTAATAGTAACATAGTTACATTTATCAATTATTTGTTTACAAGTTATTGATTTATTTTTCCAATTGCCTGACCTGGAGGACATGAAAATAATCTCTTTGATTTTCTTATAAACATTTTATTGTTTTGTCTTCCACAATGGGATTTATAATCCACCTAGAATCAATTTTGTAATGTCAGAGGGTAAGAATCAAGTTTTTTTTCCCCATGAGTATGTAATATTAACCTAGCAGCATTTTTTGAGAAGACTGTCTTTTTGCTATAGTTGTCATGAATCAGTTTTCCTTACATATGTGAACTAGGAATTGTATGAAATATATAAATATACAGAGAAATAACACTCAAAAAATAGTTCTTCCAATTCATCAGCATATGTCCCACAGTGTGTTAGCCCTTTTAAGTCTTTCAGTAATATTTTATATATTGCAGCATATTCTTTATACATTTTGTTAAATTTATTCCTGAAATTTAAAATAATTTTTGCAACATAAACATATATATTAAAATGTATATAATATAAATTATGTATAAAGATAAATTATTAAAATAATAAAATTAAAAGAAGACAACATTGTACAATGAAAGCTATAAAACTGAACTGAAAAAATTAAAGACACAAATAAATGAAAAGACATCCCATGTTATGAATTACAAGACAATATTGTTAAAATGTCTGTTCTATGCTACATGACCTACAGATTCAGTGCAATTCCTATCAAAATCCCAATGACATTTTTTTGCAGAAACATAAGAAGCATCCTAAAATTAATATGGACTTTCAAGGAACTGGAATAGCCCCAACAGTCTTGGAATTAAAAAAAAAGAATAAAGTTGGAGGCCACACATTTCCTTATTTCAAAATGTATTATAAAGCTACAGTAATTAAAGCAGTCAGGTACTGGCATAAAGATAGACATAAAGACAGCTCAGAAATAAACCCTCACATATGTGGTCAAATGACCTTTATTTATTTTTTTTTTCAAATGACCTTTAAACAAGCTTATCAAGACCACCCAATGGGGAAAGGACAGTCTCTTCAGCCAATGATATTGGAAAAACTGAACATCCATATCCAAAAGAATAAATTTGGATCCTTAAAACAGGTATAAAAATTAACTCAAAATGCATTAAAGAACTAATATAAAATATAAAACTTTTTAATTTTTTTATTTTGTTTATTTATTTGAGAGAAGGAGAAAAAGGAGGAGCAGAAGGAAAGGGAAAAGCAAACTCCCTGCTAACCAGGCAGCCAGACATGGAGGTAGATCCCAGGACCCTGAGATCAAGACCTGAGCTGAAGACACCTCTATAAAACTTTTAGAAGAGAGCATAGAGGAAAACTTAATGACATTGGATTTGGCAATGATTTCTTGGATATGATACTAAATCACAGGAACAAAAGCAAAAGCAGAAAAAAACAGGACTACATCAAACTTTAAAACTTCTGTGCATTAAAGGAAACAACCAATAGAGTGAAAAAGCAATGCAAAAGAATAAGAGAAAATATTTGAAAATCATATATCTGATAGGGGACAAATGTCTAGAATATACAGGGAGCTTCTACAACTCACAAACACAAGGAAGAAACTCAGTTTAAAAAATGTTCAAAAAAGTTGAACAGACATTTCATTAAAGAAGATGCAAATAGTCAACTAGCATATGATAAAATGCTTAATACTACTAATCGCTAGAGAAATGCAATCAAAAATATAATGAGAGATTATCTCATGCATATTGGAATTCCCACTATCAAAAAATTAGAAAAGAACAAGTATTTATGAGAATATGGAGAAATTGGAACTCTTGTATAATGTGGATAGAAATAGAAAATGAGGGCACCTGGGTGGTTCAGTTGGTTAAACATCCAACTCTTGATGTTAGCTTACGTTGTGATCTCAAGGTTGTCAGATTGAGCACCAAATCAGGCTCCATGCTGAGCATGGAGTCTGCTTACGATTCTCTCTCTTTCTCCCCCTCTCTCTGCCCCTCCCCCTTCTACATGCACTCTCTCTCTCTCTCTCACTCTCTAAAAAAAGAAAAGAAAGAAAGAAAAACAGTGCACTTGCTACGGAAAACTTTAAGATGGATCCTCAAAAAATTAAAAATAGAATTAACCATATGGTTCAGAAATTTTACTAATGAGTATGCATATAAAAGAACTAAAAGCAAGATCTTGAAGAGATATTTGCATACCCACATTTATTGCAACACTATTCACAATAGTCAAGAGGTAGAAGCAACCCATATGTCCATATGGACAGATGAATGGACAAAGAAAATGTTGTCTATCTATACAATGGAATATTATTCAGTCTTAAAATGGAAATCTGTCACATGCTACAACAAGGACTAACCAGGAAAGCATTAAATGAAATAATCAATTACAAAAGACAAATACTTTATAATTTCACTTATATGAGATATCTATGGTAGTCAAACTCATAGACACAAAGTAGAAATGGTGGTTGCCAAGGGCTGGAGTGAGAGTAGAATGGAATTTACATATACTCTCTCTATGTCTACACACACACACACACTGAAAGTTGTTTTTCTAACCTGCTGGTCTTGTCTCCTGTTGTATATGAGACTCAGTGACCCCAACTAAATAAATGAACTCCTGTTATTGAGTACTCTAAAATGTTCTGTGTGGAGCTCTCCATGTGAAAAGAGCTTAATGTAAAAACATTCTAAACCTATAATTCTGGATAACATTTGAAACCATTAAATGAACATATATATTATATATATATATACATATATATTTTAATGTAATAATACTAACATACAAATTAATTTGATCTTTTATTTATTTAGAAATTTTTATTTTATTTATTTTTTTGATTTTTTTTTATTGGAGTTCGATTTGCCAACATATAGTATAACACCCAGTGCTCATCCCATCAAGTACCCCCCTCAGTGCCCATCACCCAGTCACCCCATACCCCCACCCACTACCCCTTGTTCATTTCCCAGAGTTAGGAGTCTCTCATATTCCATCACCCTCTCTGATATTCACCATTTGCTTCAATGTGGATAGAACTGGAGGGTATTATGCTGAGTGAAGTAAGTCAATTGGAGAAGGACAAACATTATATGGTCTCATTCATACGGGGAATATAAAGAAGGGTGAAACGGATTACAGGGGAAAGGAGAGAAAATGAGTCGGAAATATGAGTGTGTGTGTCCTTTAGAATACGTAGAGGCTGCAGCTCCAAGTACACTGGAAAATGAGGAAATAAAGCTTCTTCACACTCAATGTTTAAAAGAAAAAGTCCCTAGAAAAATTTTCAAGACTGGCATATAAACCACATGCACAAAAACTGCACACAACTACACAGGAAGGAGCTTTTTCTTAACATCTAGCCTATTTCTGAGAAACTAAGAGCTTGCTTCTGCTTTCAATTTCAACTGAACCTGTGTTCAGTAAAAATACCTTCAATTGTCCTTAACTGAGACAAGAAATCCCTAATTGAAAGCCAGAGACTTTTATTTGATTAAAGGAATACTCAGACTGTCGTAGAGGGTGAGGATAAAGGGAGAGATATACAGCCCTAGAGTGTTCCAAGCCACTTTTGCAAATGCAGGGCCATGGATGAACTTAATTTTACCTTCCTCTTTTAATATGCTGACTCATCACTTGAGGAAATCTCAATTGTCAGGATCTTGCGGCCTGGTGAACTGCTTTTTAAAAAACATCTTTAAAGGTCAGTTAGTTAACATACAGTGTTTCAGGTGTACAAATAAAAACTTTTTAAAAAAATTCCAGACAAATAAAAACAGAGTTTTTTGCTAGCAGACCCATATCACAGGAAATAGTAAAAGAAATTCTTCGGACTGAAAGTGAGACCAGATAATAATATGAATGCACCTGAAAAGAGAGCACTATTAAATTATGTAATTATAAGACAACATAAATAAATATTTTTCTTAACTGATTTTTATAAATAAATAAACTTTAAGCTGTATTTACTGGTCTGTAAAATGTAAATAACAATACCTACATCATAAGCATGTGCTGAAGAATAAATGAAATTTAATTACAACCTATCTGGTGAGGGCACCTGGGTGGCTCAGTGGTTGAACATCTGCCTTTGGCTCAGGTAGTGATCCCAGGGTCCTGGGATCTAGTACCACATCAGGCTCCCAGAGGGAGCCTGCTTCTCCTTCTGCCTGTGTCTCTGCTTCTCTCTGCATGTCTCTCATGAATAAATACATAAAATCTTTAAAAAAATACAAAAACAAAAACCTATCTGGGGAAACAGCAGGTACCAAGGCTCCAGGGAAAGGTCATGTGCAGCACTTGTGAGAGGCCAAGAGAGGGAAGTTATTGGGGAGAAAGCCCAATCCTATAACCCCTGTAATCTCTTGTGAGGACATGGTTTTTATACATATGAAAGCAAGATGCTATCAGCCTGAGGTGACTTCAGGCCTTCCCTGAACTGTCCACTACAGCCAAAGCTGGGATCAGAGGTGAAACTGAGAAGATTCGAGTCAGTGCACCAGGAGCATCTAAAATGATTTACCCCTTACACCATTCTTACTGTGCCTTACATTAAATGCAATCCATCATCATGTCTTCAAGTTGGTGACTAGCTACAATTCTATAAAGGACTTAATACACATGACTTTGTACACACCACAAACTTTAAGTCCTGCAACTTGTCATAGACCATAATTGACATTCATCATGTCCCTCTGCCACCACTCATTCTAGATTTCCCTTGTTATAACCAAAAGGAGGCATCCTGCTTTGGCTATTAAACAAAGTTGAACTGTGTGCCTAAAATATTCCTTCTACTAAACAAGACTAACCCAAAGAGAAAGTATACCTGGAAAGATACTTTAGGGTTTAATAACTTCAGGTACTAGAAGATCAGTTTATCCTCTGATGAAAAAAAGGTAATGATGGGATGCCTGGGTGGTTTAGCGGTTGAGGGTCTGCCTTCAGCCCAGGGTGTGATCCCGGGATCGAGTCCCACATCGGGCTCCCTGCATGGAGCCTGCTTTTCCCTCTGCCTGTGTCTCTGCCTTTCTCTGTGTGTCTCTTATAAATAAATAAAATATACAAAAAAGGAAAAAAGGTAATGAGCTCCTGTGGAGATAGCACATTCTACTTACTTATTAATGTTTATAAAGTGTGCATGCAGCCCTTTGTCTTTACTTTTTATATGGCTGCATTGTTATATGACATACTCATATTATCACCCACAAATACTGTTCAGTGGCAAGTTAAAATCACCAAAATATATTTTATTTTGTTGAATAGTCATAGATAAGCTATTGCAGTTGGGGGAAAAACCCACAAATTTCTCACGGTTTTCTGCAATAACTTAAACACACAACATCGCCAGTTTAGCTATTAAACAAAGACAAAATCGGTCTTTGTCAAAATCATGGAAAATCTACAATAATGGAGTAGCATTTGGACTCTACTTAACACTTAACTTTATGTTGTTTTCCTTTTATTTTGACTAATTCATCATAATCTATTTGGGATACAGATACTACATTTGTTGTGTTTTTAAATTTTTTTTAGTATTTTTCCAAGTAGTCATGCAAAAGGAGATTAAGTCCAGCAAATAGTTTGAAGATTCCCACGACATTTGTAGGAAGTCACTTTTCCTCATGATGTCCAGTAGAGAAAACCTCATTCAAAAATGGAAAAATTGCAACAATTCATTCAAAATAATAGTGAAGTTTCTTCAAGACATTAGTAAATACTTTCATATTTGATTTACATTGAATTCAAGTAAATCCAAAGCTTTTTATGCTCCGTGGAGTCTTCATCAAATTTGAGGGTTCTTTTTTTACTCAGTTTGGAAACAACATGTCATAAGTAATGTCCTGATGAAAATTATTCACTAACTGAACAACATATACAAACTTTTAGTTCTAGAATAGACTAGTTAGGATCTCATAGTAGTTTGAACAATTTTTAAAATTTGAATATTATTCATAAGCTCAGGGACAAATACAGGCCTAAGTAGTCCCAACAGAATGACTCTAATCCCTCACTTTAAAAGCTTAAAGAATGGCACCAAAGGATGCCACAGTCTTGATTCAAACTTCCATCATTTCACAATAAAAAAGATAGATATGTGGATAAGAGACATCAGCTACTCATTTCTTACAGCTTCACTTCTATTTTACATTTGCAATGATTGGTCTGAAATGTCTGTTCAGACATTCAATGGTCCCTTCCAAGGGGGATGGGAAACAGGATTCCAGCTTCTTACAACAGTAACTACCAAAAAAAGTACATGCCTAAAGAGATAGTAAGGTTCTGGAGGATCATTTTTTTAGGAAATACACATTGGATTATTTAGAAGTAAAGAGGCATTACATTTATAACTAACTCTCAAAGAGTTCAGGGAGAGAAGGAAAATACATATGGTAAAATAACCTTTGGGAAGTTGGGTAACTTTCTTCTTTCTTTTGCCAGGTTTGTGAGGAATTTTATCAGTAATTCAATCTATTGTCTACTTTAGTCTATTCAGATGAGTTATTTCTTCTTGAGATGGTTTAAGTAGTTTGTGTCTTTCTAAGTACTGGTCCATCTTTCTTTTCATTTCTTTCTAAGATTATTTGTTTATTTATTTGAGAGACAGCATGTGTGAACAGCGAGAGGAGCAGAGGGAGAAGGACAAGAAGACACTGCCCTGAGCGGGGAACCTGATGTGGGGCTCAATCTCACAACCCTGAGACCATGACCTGAGCCAAAATCAAGAGTCAGCCACTTAACCCACCGAGCCACCCAGGTGCCACAGCACTGATACATTTTTTTAATCTAACTTGTTGGCATACAGTTGTTCATAGTATTGTCTTACCTTTCTTTTTATTTCTGAAAGTAAATAGTAATATTCTGTATTTCATTCCTGATTTTAGTAATTTGAGTCTTCCATCCTTTTTTCTCGGCCAGTTTGACTTTATTACATTCATTTACCAAGAAATCATTATTATTTTCTCCATTCTGTTGCTTTGGATTTAGTTTGTTCTTCTTTTACAGTTACTTAAGTTGAAAATATACTGATTTGAGATGTATTATTTTCTTAATGACTGCTCCAGGGCTAACCACATATAAACATAGATATAAAAAAAAAAAAAAAAAAAAAAAAAGAAAAACATAGATATAAATAGGGAGAGATATAGATCTTCCTGAAGCCTGAATTTATGCTAACTTAGCCCAATAGAATTGTTACTCCTATACTCCTACTTCCTCCTCCTACTATTTTATATATATTACATATTACACCTACGTATATTACAACCCCAACCATACATTGCTGTAATTATTAATTTATATAATTTTGTGTCTCTTAAAAAAAGCTGAGGGAGAAAGTATAAATGTATAGGACTTGTCATATTAACTTTCTTACTTACAATCTCCAGTTCTCTTTATTCATTCCTATGGATTCAAGTCAATGTCTGGTGTTTTGTCTTTATTTCAATAAGCTCTGCACCCATCTAGCTCCTTTGCTCTATTAATATGTTAAATTTATATATGCTATAGACTCTACAATTATACACATATTTTATACAATTGCTTTTTAACTCAGTTAAGAAAAGAGAGATAATATGCATTTATTTTGTCTTTTATAATTACATATTCCCTGACTGATGTTGTTAGTTTTTCCACCTAGGGTCACTTGCTTCTTGCCTGAAAACCTTCTGTTTGTATTTCTCATAATGTCAATCTGCTAGCAATAAGTTTTCTTCAAGTTTTTAGGCTTGAACTTTTCCTCACACTCTGTTTTAAATAAAGTCAGTCCCTTTGGGGAGAGCCTCAAACTACTCTGTGTTTATGGACTGCCTCTCTCCTTGGACAAAAGTCTCTGTGCCCTTTACTGGCCAGGGATGGTGGCCCCTGGTGTTCTTCACTTTCCACTCCCAACATGGAAACTCCACCCTATAAGTGAGCCAGAGTGAGGGTGATCAAGCCAAGTGTTCTCAGCCTGCCATGTCTGGGCTAAAGCCTCCACTCTAAAAGCAGGGTTGGGTGGAGATTGGGAGCCCCCCAGCTTTTGTTACACTAACCAGGAATTTAGTCTCTGCAACTCAGTGTTGGAGGGGATGAGAAATATTGGTGGCCTGCCCTTACCAGTGAGATACTTTATATCTGCTTGGAAGGTGAGGGAAAAACAAGTCACATCTTGTTCGCCATACCCACCAGGAGTGGAACTTTTGTCAAACTGAACTGGGAATGGGGAAGTAGTATGTTCTGGGTCAGGTGCCATAGATTCTCAGCTTTTCTCATCAGAGTTGTAGGAGATCTTCCTGAATAAATGTTTCATTGTTTGATGTATGACTTTAGAACAACTTACAGACATTTTATTTAGTTTTAGTTTTTTTAAGAGAGAGATAGCGAGAGCACGCATGCACAAGTCGGAGAAGAGAATCTCAAGCAGGCTCCATGCTGAGCATGGAGCTGGATCTCACAACTACAAGGTGATGACTTGAGCCAAAACCAAGAAAGAGTTGGACACTTAACTGACAGAGCCACCCAGGTATCCCACAGATATTTTAAATAGTTCAAATTATTTGACAGAAGAATGATGTGTCTGAAAAAATATGAGTTAAATGATTTTAAAGTAGCTTTAATAATGATGAAGATAAATGTTAAAAAAAAAAAGAATGGGAAGAGTTGAAAAAATTATTTTATAAAGTGTAAGAAAGGGCAGCCCAGGTGGCGCAGAGGTTTAGCGCCGCCTGCAGCTCAGGGCGTGATCCTGGAGACCTGAGATCGAGTCCCAAATCAGGCTCCCTGCATGGAGCCTGCTTCTCCCTCTGCCTGTGTCTCTGCCTCTCTCTCTCTAGCTGTGTTTCTATGAATAAATAAATAAAATCTTTAAAAAATAAATAAATAAAGTGTAAGAAAATATATCTGTATTGCAAATACATGTGATATTTAATTTTAAACATGTGTAATGAAATTTGCAAACAAATGCTTTATATAGGCATTTTACTATTTTTTTCCACACTTCAATAAGTTTGTATATCCAAATTGGCAAAAGTGTAGTGTTTCTTTCATAGTTGGGGCCATTTTATATTTAGTCACATAATAGCTATTGAACTTCTGCTCTCTGCCAAACCTGATTGTAGGTGCTGTGAATATATGAGTTACCTGCTTTTATGAACTTCAATTTCAGGTAATCATAAGGGGAAAAAAATCAAGGTGACATGATGGGAGACTGGCAAAGGGCTCCCAGAATACGAGTAGAATAGGAGGGGACCAATCTTGCCAAGATCAAGGATAAGAAAGTTTCAGATAAAAAAAAAGAAAGAAAGAAAGAAAGAAAGAAAGAAAGAAAGAAAGAAAGAAAGAAAGAAAGAAAAAAAAAAAAAAAAAAAAAAAAAAGAAAGAAAGCGGGACACCTGGGTGGCTCAGTGGTTGAGCATCTGCCTTTGGCTTGGGGCATAATCCCAGAGTCCTGGGGTTGGGTCCCACATCTGACTTCCTGTAGGGAGCCTGCTTCTCCTGCTTCTCCCTCTGCCTGTGTCTCAGCCTCCTTCTCTCTCTCTCTCATGAATAAATAAATAAAATCTTTTAAATTAAAAAAAAAAAAAAGGAAGTTTCAGATCTGCAAAACTACCACACCCAGACCAGTAAGGCAGGAAGAAACTAAGTGTGTACCAGCAAAGGAAAGACTTAGGGAAGTCATACTTTTCAAAACAAATTGAAGCGCTACTTACTCAGAGACATTTGAAAAGATAATGCAAAAAGGGACAAGTAAAGAAAGGGTTCAATTCTATTTGTTAATTTTCTCACTCTGGCTTCCAGAGGTAGAGAAATATCTGGGATCAGCAGAGAACCTGGAAAATCTCTCCCTTTTGCCTCATTTCCCTATTCCTTTGTTTCAGAAACAATGTGGAGGAGGAGGAGGAAGAAGAGGAGGAAAAAGCAGAGTTTAAAGGTAAAAAGACTTTAAATTTGATTCTCACCCCCATGACTTGCTTAGTGAATATGGACAGGCATATTACGATCCCTCAAGTCTCCTTGTTTTCACTGTAAGATGAAGACAGTGTCACTTATTTTGCATGATTGCAAACAGGAAGAGTAACACACAAAAAAACAATAATGAGATAAAGCTCCTACTTCTATTGCTATTCATCAGGAAACCTTGAAAGGCAGTAGAGTGAAGAAGTTTAGTAAGAGGGCTTGGGGTCAAGGATGATTCAGTTCAGATTACTTATAGTCCTGTGATTTGGGTTAAGACATTCAACCCTTCTGCACATCAGTTTCTATAAAACCATGGGGAAATGTTTAGCATGCGATATAAGTTATGAAACCCATGTAAAGCACTCAGCATAGAGTCTGGAGCATGTGTGCAATAGATGGAGCCTCTTCCTAACTGTGCACTGGGGATTAGTGCCGGGTGCTGGGTGTTTGTGTGTGAGGCATGACATTTTCCTCACTTACTGTATGTATAAATGAGAAGCCAGGTCCCCTGTAAGTGTGTTCATTACTTAAAGAAATTAGACCTAAAAATTAACACAATTGCTTCCTCATTCTGAGTTCCTCAAACTGAACCCCAACTCTGAGATCCATTTCATTATATTTAAATATCTGACAGAGATTTTTAAAAATCAGCAAATGTTCTCTAAAATATCTTCCAAAGAAATGTGAAAGTTCTGACTGAGAAATTGTGTTAAGCCCACATACCTTCTCATTGGCTTAACTTCCAGGAATTCCTTTTATGGTCATTGAGTTTATTGCTTTGTGTTCAGTGCTTTCATTTTCATGTTACTATAAAGTCTGTTATGGCCATTGCTTTACTTCTATTTTTGTCTTTAAAGGACATCTGGAAATTCCAATGACACTGAATAGGTGAAATAAAAGATCCACAATCCAGTGAGAGACAGAGAAGTAACAGAAACCCCTCCACCTAACTGAGGAGAGAAAAAAAGAGGTAAGAACTCCACTTTCTCATTAAAGCAGCCTTCTTTTCATCTTGAAAGGAACTTTTCTCTGGGAAACAGAGCTCATGATAAGGTTGGATGGGGGATGCGAAGGGGAATTTATAATTTTCTTAAGACGTGACCAGCATCAGGACAGGCTGCAGGTGAGCCTGCTGTGGGACACAGGTCAGATGATAAGATATTGGTGTTATCAGTTGGTAGTATGTTCCTACCTGTTCCCACTGTGCTTGTGCAGAATTAGGCACTGGTAGACATGGGGCTAAATGAAGTTTGAAATGCATTAGGATTGTCCTTCTCTTTGCTGACATTGTCTGTGTTGACTGGGGACACAAGTAAATTGCCATGGTCTTTGATGTAACTTGCTGACTGCAGCTAAGAAACTGAAAGGCAACTGAAATATGTTATATTCATGAGAAGGGAAGAGTAGTCAATGAGGTGCAGTGTAAACAACCACTGACACTGTTAAAGACAATGAAAGAAAAGATGGAAACCCAAAATGAAAGATGAAGATTTATAAAAACCCTCTACTTTTTAATCACACACTTGAACTTTGTTTCCAAGTATATTTCTTCCTTTAGAAATAGCCCAGGTTCAGTAGATTCAATTTCGTAGTGCCAGCTTATTCTTTAATCCTTACAAGTGGAATCTGCAGTCCTATTTTACTAAAGAGTTTCCTCTTTAGAGAATCGAGTGTGATGTGTCACTACAGGCAACATCTTTGCTTGCCTTGACCTCTCTATGCTCTCAAGCAGTTCTGATTTGCTTTGTGGAAACTTCTGCCCTGAATTCCTTGGTTCAGTATGAGCTTTATTCATCATCTCCTCGTCTGATAACTCTCTCTCTTTCCCTTTCAGTTTCACCTTCTTCTTTCCCCTCATTTCTCATTCCTCTCCCCCTCCTCTTCCATGCTTCTCCTTTTCTATCAAATGGAAGAGCAAGACAAAACAAAACCTAGAAGTGTATGGCTGAAAATACAAGTGTTTTCTTTGGACAATTTCCCTTTACCTCTCCTGATCTACCTCCTGATTTTTTTTTTTTTTTTTTTTTTTTTTTTTAGCTTCAGATGTACAAATGATTCAACAATTCTATACATTACTCAGGGCTCATCACAATAAGTACACCCTTAATTCCATTTACATATTTCACCCATATTTCACCCCCATTGCCTCTAACAACTTCCAGTTTGTTCTCTATATTCGAGTCTGTTTTTTGTTTTTCTCTTTTTTGCTTTGTTTGCTTTGTTTCTTAAATTAATTCTGCATATGAGGGAAATCATATTTGTATTTTGTATTTGTCTTTCTCTGACTGACTTATTTCACTTAACATAATATTCTCTAGATCCACCCATGTTGTTGGAAATGGCAAGATCTCATTCTTTTTATGGCTAAGTAGTATTCCATGATATTAATGGTATAGTTAATATATTTTATATACCACTTCCTCTTTATCCCCTGTATCTACTCATCTATAGATGGACACTTGGGTTGCTTCCATATCTTGGCTATTGTAAATAATGCTACAGTAAACAGAGGGGTACATATAACTGTCCAAATTAGTGTTTTTGTTTTCTTTGGGTAAAAACCCAGTAGTAGAATTACTGGATCATATGGTAGTTCTATTTTTAATCTTCAGGGTACCTCTATTCCACAGTGGCTACACACAGTTTGCATTCCCACCAAGAATGCACCAAGAATTCTTTTCTCCACATCCTTGCCAACACTTGTTTCTTGAGTTTTTTATTTTAGCTATTCTAACAGGTATAAGGTGATATCCCATTGTAGTTTTGATTTGCATTTCCCTAATGATGAATGATGTTGAGCATCTTTGCATGTGTCTGTTGGCCATCTCTGTCTTCTATTTATTTTTTTTTTTAATTTTTATTTATTTATGATAGTCACAGAGAGAGAAAGAGAGAGAGGCAGAGACATAGGCAGAGGGAGAAGCAGGCTCCATGCACCGGGAGCCTGATGTGGGATTCGATCCCGGGTCTCCAGGATCGCGCCCTGGGCCAAAGGCAGGCGCCAAACCGCTGCGCCACCCAGGGATCCCCCATCTCTGTCTTCTTTGGAGAAATGTCTATTCATGTCTTATGTCCATCCCATTTTTTATTGGATTATTGGTTTTTTGATATTGAATTTATAAGTTCTTTATATATATTTTGGATATTAGCCCTTTATCAGGTATGTCATTTACAAATATCTTTTCCAATTCAGTAAGTTGTCTTTTTGTTTTGTTGATGGTTTCCTTCACCGTGCAAGTTTTACTTCAATGTAGTCCGAATAGTTCATTTTTGCTTTTGTTTCACTTGCCTCTGGAGAAAAATGTTTCTACAGTTGATGGCAAAGAAATTACTGCCTATCTTTTTTCCTACAATTCTGTGGCTTCATATCTCATGTTTAGGTGTTTAATCCATTTTTGAGTTTATTTTTGTGCATGGTATAAGAAAATGGTCCAGTTTCATTCTTCTGCATATATCTGTCCAGTTTTCCCAACACCATTTGTTGAAGAAACATCCTTTTCCAGTTGCATATTCTTTTTCTTTTAAAGAGTTATTTATTTTAGAGAGAGAGTACATGAGTGGGGGAGGGATAGAGAGAGAGAATCCCAAGCAGGCTTCCTGCCCAGCATGGAACGCAATGCGGTGCTCAATCCCATGACCCCATGACCTGAGTCGAAATCAAGAGCCAAATGCTCAGTTGATTAACTGAGCCAGGCAGGCACTTTTCCCATTGCGTATTCTTGCCTCCTTTGTTATAGATCAATTGGCCTAAAAGCATGAGTTTATTTCTGGATTCTCTATTCTGTTCTATTGATCTATGTGTCTCTTTTTGTGCCAGTACCATACTGTTTTGATTACTGCAGCTTTATAGTATATCTTGAAATCCAAGATTCTGATCCCTCCAGTTTTGTTCTTCTTTCTTAAAATTGCCTTGGCTATTTGTAGAACCATACAAATTTTAGGATTGTTCCAGTTCTGTGAAAAATGCTATTTGTAATTTGATAAAAAATGCATTAAATCTATAGATTTCTTTAGATAGTATGGAAATTTTAACAGTATTTATTTTCCCAATCAATGAAGATGGAATATACTCAATGGAATATCTTTCCATTTGTTTGTCTCACTGAGATCCTCCAGTCTTTTCTCAAGTCCAGTAAGTATCTTTATGATCATTATTTTGAAATCTCCATTGGGTTTATTGCTTATCTCCATTTCATTTAGCTCTTTTACTCTAATTTTATCTTGTCCTTTTATCTAGGACATAGTCCTCTGTCTCCTCATTTTGTCTAGCTCTCTGTTTTTATGTATTAGGAAAGTCAGTTATATCTCCTAATCTTGAAAGTAGTTGCCTAATGAAGAAGAGGTCCCATAAATGGTGCAATGACCCCTGTTCACTAGAACTTGGCAGGGGTGCCTCCTATGTGTGTTGTAGGAATTCTTCTATTGTGGTTGAGCCATGCTTGCCTTCAGTAAGTTGTCTACAATGTCTTTGCCTTGTTATGAGCAAGGTTTGGTCTCTGTCTGTTAAGGGGCCAATTTGGGGCAGCCTTGGGTTACAGTTAGGTCAGACCAGATGGTTGCCTTCAGCCCATTTGCCAGAACTGTGGTTGCACTGAACTGCAGGTTGCTCTTCCTGCATTGTTTTCTGAGAGGCTTTCATTTGTGAGCAGGATCTGCAGTCAGATCAGATGTTTGATCCCCAGTCTGTCTGTTGGGTTTGTAGTGACCCCAAACCACAGGGTTCTCTGTGCTACCCCTATGAAGTTTTTCTTGGTGGGCAGAGCTAGCAGTCAGATCAGACCCAGGAGGATGCAGTTAAAGTGGTGTGTGCAGTTACCTTCGGGTACTTTGGACTGGTACTGGCAAGTGTCAGGGCTTCTCGAAGAATGAGACCTAGCTAGAGAACTATGGAGGAACTCCTCTTGAGTGGGGTGGACTGGAGGGGGGGAATCTACAGGAGAACAGGGTATGTGGTGTTAGCAAACTAGATTGTAAATGTTCACACTAGTTACCGCAGGTGTCCAAGTATCTAGCCTGGGGTTGAAAGAGAGAAAAGGCATCCACCAGTTCTTTTGTTCTTGGAAAAGTCTCCTAAAGATCCTTGCCTCTCCTGTGCACATTCTGGGATTAGTAAATAAATCTCATATACCCCAGGTGCCTCCCAAACTGCTGTTTCTATGATGTATCTTACTGGGGTTGTTTGTTATTTTGGCTCTTTAAGAGTGGGAACTCAGTTTTCTATCACACTCCAGGCTCTCTCAGAGCCAAGCCTTTTAAAGTTCCTGATGTTAAACCCCACTGATTGTAAAAACTCAAGAAGTTAAGCTCCTCTGATTGTCAAAGCTGATGTAATGGGGACTTGTATTCCCAGTGCAGGTCCCTTATGTCTGGGATGCCTGACGGGGGGGTCTTTTCCCCTCCCATCTCTGTATTTGTGGTATCCCTCCTGCCTGTGGTTAGTCTTGCATCTTACTTTGGTTTCCAACCAGACTTCACCCTTTTGTACCGTTTTCAATGTGGTCTCCTCTCTTCGATTAACTGTGGACAGTCTGTTCTGCTGGTCTTTGGTTCATTTTGGTTTAATTACACTGATGTGGCTGTTATCTAGGTGTGTCCATCTCTCCAGGCTCCTCTACCTCCTGATCTTTTAATCCTTATTTCATAGTCTTTTGTTCCCTACTCATATATGTGTGTATATGTTTGTGTACATATATACATACATATAACATAATTTTTAGCCATATTGTTTCCAATTGTGCACTTGTAGCCCCTCATGTATTTAAGGCTAATTTACTGTGAGGCTAATGAAGCTTAAATTTAAAGGCCCCTTGCTTACACAAACCTGCACCAAAGCTTTGGAAAGTTCTCTAGTCATGTGTCTCACGTGATCATGTATTTTTATAAAATTTGCAAAAGTAAGTTATATTGGTTCCACTTTTGGAATGGCAGGGTGAGAAGCTCTGTGGACCCTCACTCCAGCAAAATAAGCATAACTACAGAAGATAAAAACACTTAAAATCTCTGGGAGCTGTTCAAAGGGCATACATGAAATGATGTATGAAAGTCTATTCATAGTAAGACTTAATGAATAAATAAATTAACATTGACTTTTTACATATAATCAGGATATCAAATAAGTCCCTCTAAATTCTATTCTAATTTCCATTTAAAGTTTACTCTAACTTTTTAATGAGAATCCAAATGGAAATTTTCCATGGTGAATTAAATGAATGATTTTGTTTATCAGAGTGGCTGAATGCTCCTAAGATCCTGTCACACCAATATTTTTTCAATGAACTGCTTTGACAATACTTCTCTAACTTTCTAAAATACAGATATTACTCCCATCTATCTCAGTGTTGACAGCAAACTTTTGGCCATTTGTGTAAATTGAGGACTCTAGCTTCCTTTAAAACATTGTTTTTATTTTAATTTAAATTCAATTTGCCAACATTATAGTACATCGTTAGTTTCAGATGTTGTTTTCAATAATTCATCAGTTGTGTATAACACCCAGTGCTCATCACATCATGTACTCTAGCTTCTGAAAGTAAAATAAGCTGGTAAAATTTTTGATCTACTTAAACTGGAAATTTTAATTCAACCCATCGCTTCCCTTACAGATCAGGGAACACTCTCAACATGGACTCAGAGATCCACATGTCCGCTCCAGTGTGCCTCATTAAGAACACTGAAGAGCAACTGCTGGCTAATCAGGAAGCTTTGGAGATCCTGTCAGGCATTAAGAATCCTCTTGTGGTGGTGGCTATTGTGGGCCTCTACCGCACAGGCAAATCCTACCTGATGAACAAGCTGGCTGGGAAGAACAAGGGTAAGTGGCACCAACAAAGCTCTGCTTAGTCCCTTCTGTCCACCCACACTGCCAGCATGGAGCATGGAAAGAAAGTTAGAGATGCAAAGAAATACTGAAAGTTATCTTTCAATCCAAAGTTATGCTCCTATCTTCACTATGGTCTGAAAGAGGCAAGTCATCTCTCTTTCCACTCTGCTTTAGTTTCCCCTTTTAAAAGCATAAATGGGGGATCCCTGGGTGGCAGAGCGGTTTAGCGCCTGCCTTTGGCCCAGGGCGCGATCCTGGAGACCTGGGATTGAGTCCCACGTCGGGCTCCCGGTGCATGGAGGCTGCTTCTCCCTCTGCCTATGTCTCTGCCTCTTTCTCTCTTTCTCTCTGTGTGACTATCATAAATAAATTAAAAAATTAAAAATAAATAAATAAATAAAAGCATAATGGTTTCTTTCATAGACTAATGCAATAATAAAAAATAATTAATGTACATAATAATAAACTATAAGACATTTACTACACTGTGTAGTGAAAGGAAATTTCCATTGATCATTAAGATTCAAAGAATGTTTAAGTCTGTATTAGTCTGTATTGGGTCTTTTTTTTACTGTTGTAAAATATACATAACATAAAATTTACCATTGTAATCATTTTAAAATGTACATACATACAGTTCTGTGGCATTATGTAAATTCACACTGTTATGCAACCATTGCCACTACCCATCACCGTAATTTTTTCACCTTCCCCAACAGAAACTCTGTTCCCATTAAACAATAACTCCCCAGCCCTCGGTAACCACCATTCTATATTCTGTCTCTATGAATTTGACTACTCTAGGAATCTCATTTAAGAGGAATCAGGCAGGGGATCCCGGAGTGGCTCAGCGGTTTAGCGCCACCTTTTGGCCCAGGGTGTGATCCTGGGGTCCTAGGATGGAGTCCCATACCAGACTCCCTGTATGGAGCCTGCTTCTCCCTCTGCCTATGTCTCTGCCTCTCTCTCTGTGTCCCTCATGAATAAATAAATAAAATCTTTAAAAAAAAAAAAGGAATCAGACATTACTTGTCCTTTTGTGTTTTGCTTATTTTACTTAACATAATGTCTTCAAAGTTCATCAATGCTGTACCATGTGTCAGAATTCTCTTCCTTTTTAAGGCTGAACAACTCTATGTGCATACGTATTTGTTTATCCGTTGTTTATCCGATTTGACCCTTGGGTTGCTTCCACCTTTTGGCTATTATGAATAATGCTGCTAAAAACATGAGGGTACAAATATCTGTTCAAGTCCCCATTTTTGCTTTTTTGGGGGTATATATCCGGAAGTAGAATTACTGAATCATTTGGTAATTCTGTGCTTAATTTTTAAGAAATGATACTGTTTTCTGCAGTAACTGCACCACTTTACATTCCCAGCAGAAACACACAAGGTTTATAATATCTCCACATCCTCCCCAAAACTTATCACTTTTGTTTTTTTGATAGTGGTTATCATGAGTGTGAAGTAGTTTCTTACTGTGGTTTGATTTGTTATTTCCCTAATGACTAATGATGTTGAACATCTTTTCATTTGTTTATTGGTCATTCGTATATTTTCTTTGGAGAAATATCTATTCAAGTCCTTTTTTCATTAAAAAAAAAATTTAGGGGCACCTGGGTGGCTCAGTGTTTGAGCGTCTGCCTTCAGCTCAGGTTGTAATCCCAGGGTCCTGGGATCAAGTCCCACATCAGCCCCTACCCCCCGCCCCCGCAGGGAGCCTGCCTCTCCCTCTGCCTATATCTCTGCCTCTCTCTGTGTCTCTTATGAATAAATAAATGAAATCTTAAAATAAATATATTAATAAATTTTAATTAGTTTCAGAGGCAGAATTTAGTGATTCATCCAGTGCTCATTACATCAAATGCTCTTTTTTAGAAGATTTTATTCATTTATTTGACAGAAAGAGAGCATACAAGCAGGGGAGCAGCAGGCAGAAGGAGAGGGAAAAGCAGGCTCCTCAGTGAGCAGGAATTCTGATGTGTGACTCAATCCCAGGACCCTGGGATCATGACCCAAGCTGAAGGCAGACGCCCAACCAACTGAGCCACCCAGGCACTCCTCAAGTGCCCTCTTTAACACCCATCACCCAATTATCCCTTCCCCCACCCACCTTCCCACCTCAGTTTCCTAGCATTCAGCATCTCTTAGGATTATTCATCACAATCAAGTGGGATTTATTCTGAGGCTTTGCTCATTTTTTAATGACGTTGGTTTTTTATGTTACATTGTAGGATTTCTATATCCATCTACCATTAAAATTCCACCTTCTTACCCCCCACTCGCCCTTGCAGGCTTTTCTCTGGGCTCCACAGTGCAGTCTCACACCAAAGGAATCTGGATGTGGTGTGTGCCTCATCCCCAGAAGCCAAGCCACACTTTAGTTCTTCTGGACACTGAGGGCCTGGGAGATGTAGAGAAGGTAAGGGTTAAGGATTCCATTCTGGAATAAGACCCTCATCCCTGAATATTCTCTACACTATTTAATTTTTTTTAAATAAGAGCTTGCACTTAATATGTTTTTTCATTTCCATTTATGTGCCCTAAGACCAAGTTTAGCAACCAGGCATCAGGAAAATATTCTTAAGACATAATCCTGGAAGATCATAGTGGTCAGTAGGTAGTATTCTAATCATTAACAATAGGCTGTATGCTAAGCCAGTTAACCTAGATGCATAAAGGTAGTACAAATAAAATCAGTGTCATGAATTCAATCCTGCAGAGAATTTTAGTTAAGAATTTAGGTTCTGAAACCCCACACCCTTGTGTTTAAATATAACCCTGTCACTAACTCAGTGGCCTTGGCAAATAGTTTGACCTCTTTAGCCTCAGCTTTCTAAATCTGTAAAACAGATGTAATAGATCTATATTTGCCTCATAGTACTGTTTTGAATATGATAAGTAATGGAAAATAGGTGCATAATAATTGCTCAGTAAAGTTGCCACACGTATTATTATTCTTATATAAGTCAATTTTGCTATAGAATAGGAAAAGAAAATTTTAAACTTAAATTCTTAGAATGCCCACCAACCTTGACTATTTGTCTTGTAATTATCTGCCAGTGATCATAAGAGAACCTAGTGAGAATCAATGTAAAGATGCTAATCACAAAATGATCCAAAATTCAAGTCCCTCTCACATTTTTGTTTGGATTTGATTTTCTCATAAAGGTCATTAATCTAAAAAAGACTAGCAAAATGAGTATCTTTTTACTGCTATTCTGGGAAGTACCAGGAGAATGAAACATAATCTCAGCCTAAATGTGTTCTGATTTCCAGGGTAACAACCAGAATGACTCCTGGATCTTTGCCCTAGCAATACTTCTGAGTAGCACCTTTGTGTACAATAGCATGGGAACCATCAACCAGCAGGCCATGGACCAACTGCAGTATCCTTTTTGCTGTTCAAAATAGGATCAGTGTAAGGGGCGGGGAGCCCTATGTTTAAAAATCAGCTGTTTAGCTGTGAATCCTAGTGAATCAAGCATAAAAAGAGAAAACATAAGAAATCATTCAAGGGCAAGGGAAATATCCTAGGTACCCACTGAAGAATTGACACTTGGGTTAAAAACAAAGGTGACATGAAGGTTGTAGATATGGGGAACTATTATGGGATGGAGGACAGTTCTTTTCTGCCAGTTTTCCTTATTTTGCTATTCAGCTATGTGACAGAGCTGTCAGATCGAATCAGGGCGAAATCCTCCCCTGATGCCAATGGAATTGAAGATTCAGCTGACTTCGTGAGCTTCTTTCCAGATTTTGTGTGGACGCTGAGGGATTTTTCCTTAGAGCTGGAAGCAGATGGTCTACCTATCACAGCAGATGAGTACCTGGAGATTTCACTCAAGCTTAAACAAGGTAAAAGGAAGACGTAGAAATAAAAGGAAATAACATGAGAAACTATCATCTTTTAGTGTTCCGTTTACAGTTTTCTTACATTTATAGTTTTCTATTTATTCTTAGCTGGCTATCATTAAGAAGTAATCCTTGTTTGGTATATGAATTAATAGAATTGATTTTAAATTATATTCTCCTTCTCTAAGAATAGTTTTTTCTTTCATCTTTTCCTGTGCTATTATCAGATTGATTTATTTCCCTGCTGAGGGCTTATGATTAGCTAAAGAATATGGAATAGATTAGGCATTGATTGGAAGAAAATAGATTGAAGCATGAACAGTGCTCTAGTCCAGGGGGTTGGCAAATTATGGTCCACAGGCAAATGATGGCCAATCCAGCCTGCCAGCTGTCTTTGTACATAATGTTTTATTGGAATAATGCTATGTCCATTCATTTATAGATTGTCTATGGCGGCTTTCATGCTGCAACAGCAGAACTGAGTACTTGGAAAAGATACCACCTGGCTTGCAAAGCCTAAAATATCACTGTTTAGCCCTTTACAGAAAAAGTTTGCAAGCTTCTATATTTGGGAAATGCCTTTTTTATCTTACTGCAGGCAACACTCAAAAGGACCAAAATTTTAATCTGCCCCGACTCTGTATCCGGAAATTCTTCCCAAAGAAGAAATGTTTCATCTTTGATCGACCCACTCACCGGAAGAAGCTAGGCCAGCTTGAGACAATGCATGATGATGAGCTGGATCCTGAATTTGTGCAACAAGCTGCAGTCTTCTGTTCCTACATCTTTAGCAATTCCAAAACTAAAACTCTTTCAGGAGGCATCAAAGTCAATGGACCTCGTGAGTCCTCTTCTCAGTCTTTTTCTTTCATCTTTAAGATTAGAGGAAGGTAGAATTACCTCCACCTGATTTTAGCTTTGAAAAATGCAAATCTACTGCTATTATCATTTAAATTCTGAATAACACCAACATTTCTAATAGATTTTACTAGCCAAATTTTCTTGGGTGAGAAAAGATAGGAAAAGGAAAAAAAGGCTCTAATTCTTAAAATTGCCCTAGTTAATTGAACCTGCACTGCCCAATATGGTAGCCACTATTCAAGTGTGGCTATCCAACTTCAAGTGTTAAATTAATTAAAATTAATTTTAAATTAATTAAAATTAAAAAATATTTAAAATTCAAATTACACAGTTATATTTCAAAGGTCCATACCTACATGTGGCTAGTAGCTGGATGACATTCTGCAGGCCACACATAGAACACTTCCATCATCACAGAAAGTTCTCTTGGACAACACTATGCCAGAGTAAACAAAACTGAGGACTCTTTTTGATTTGTTCTACAATATTGATCAAATATTCATCACAGACCAGGGCTGATGATAGAGACATAAATGAGAGAGGTGTAGTCCCTGTCTTAATGGTGCTTGGGGGTAAAGTGGTTACAAACACTCAATAAACATAGGCCTATGCTATCTATAACAGAAATTCTCAACCTTTTATGTATATACATATCACCTGGGCATCTTGCCAGGAAAGAGGGTCTAATTCAGTTGATCTGGGGCAGAGGATAAGAGTTTGCATTTCTAGCCAGCTTCTAGGTGATCTGAGGACATTGATACTGTGAGACAAATGAGTGGTAATAGATATGATCAGAATTACACAGAATAAAATGTTTCCTCATCCCACCTACAACAAGCATCCTCATTTGTTCTCAACTTGTAGGTCTAGAGAACCTGGTGCTGACTTATGTCAATGCCATCAGCAGTGGGGATCTGCCCTGCATGGAGAATGCAGTCCTGGCCTTGGCCCAGATTGAGAATGCAGCTGCAGTGCAAAAGGCCATTGCCCACTATGACCAGCAGATGAACCAGATGGTGAAACTTCCTACAGAAACCCTCCAGGAGCTGCTAGACCTGCACAGGGCCTGTGAGAAAGAGGCCATTGAATTCTTCATGAGCAATTCCTTCAAAGACATAGACCAGTTATTTCAAAAGGACTTAGCGGTAATTTTTTCTCAAGTTTATATGGATAAGGGTCTTGGAAAGCAAAGTACTACCAGAAAATGAAATGGGTATTTTTTTTTTTTGAGAGAGAGAATTCCTACTAGACTTTAAAATGGTGATAACCGGGATCCCTGGGTGGCGCAGCGGTTTGGCGCCTGCCTTTGGCCCAGGGCGCGATCCTGGAGACCCCGGATCGAATCCCACATCGGGCTCCCTGCATGGAGCCTGCTTCTCCCTCTGCCTATGTCTCTGCCTCTCTCTCTCTCTGTGACTATCATGAATAAATAAATAAAATCTTTAAAAATAAAAAATAAAATGGTGATAACCACTATTTGTTATTATCATAAAAAGAAGAACAAAGTTTATCATGATGAACTCAAAGTTTTAAAACATTTTTCTTTCACAAATAATAATCTTCCCCATAATTTAACTAAATAAATATAAGTAACAATTAGAGCTTCAATCAAATGCCTACTATTATTAGACTGATTTGATATTCTAGTCAAAAGCAAAGCAAATTGTAGTCCTGATTATCTTATGCAAGCTTATGTTGAGCCACATTTATTCCATATGCAATCATTGGTCCAACTTGAAAAGCTGAAGTTTCTCTCTTAAAGGTGTAGCAAAAAATAAAAAATAAAAAAAAAAAAAAAAAGCTAGGAACGTCTTCTCTGAACTTCATCTGCAAGGAAAAGGGGACTTCTGTAAAAGTCAGGAGCAGGAGGAAGGATAGGGCCATGTTAAGGTGCCTGTAACTTTTTCTAGGGTCATAGATTTATTTTTGAGAAGCCTTCCCAGAAATCCCAAGGTCAAGCTAATGTCTTTTCCCTGTTATTCTTTTTACTTCCTATTTTTACATTAAAGGCCAAACTAGAAAAAAAGAGAGATGAGTTTTGTAAACAGAACCTGCAAGCATCAACAGATCGTTGCTCAGATTTACTTAAGGAAATTTTCGGTCCTCTAGAAGACTCTGTGAAGCAAGGGGTTTATTCCAAACCGGGAGGGTATCGTCTCTTCATCCAGAAGACACAAGAGCTAAAGAAAACGTACCTTCAGAAACCTAGAAAGGGGATACAGGTAATCAAGATTTACCTGCTGATTGTGGAAAGCTGCTGACATGCCTCTTTGAAAGACCAACATAACCAAGTATAATTGCACACATTACAAGAACAACAGCATCCCTGCTTTCATTCAATAAACATATACAGAGAGCCTGTTATATCAGATATGTCCTCTATCCAAGAATATATTCAATTAATAATTGAGTTATTAATTGATTTTCAGATTAACCACCAAGTTGTTATTGCAATTCACTATTACAGCTGGATCTTTATACTATAAGGGAGAGAAACTCGATGATGATCCCTTAAACAAAAATGCTAATTTGTCAATTTAGGCTACAAGTTGGCTTTAAGGACAGCTGGATCCAAGATTTCAAGGAATGTCATCTTCTGTCTCTCTGTTATTTTCCTCAACCCAACACTTCTGTCTTTCCTATTCTCCCTCCACCTTTCCTCTGATCTGCTTTCTCCATGATGGCTTCCTTTTTCAGCAACTCACTCTATAGGGGACCACAACACCAACAACTCCAAAATTAGAGCCCTTAGTCTGAAAGAACAAAGAATCTCTTTTTCCCAGTGTCTATATCAGTCTCTTTTAAAGGATTCTGCTTAGTAAGTTCCCATGATTGGCCAGCCTGGTGCAAGTGCCTGCATCTGTGGTCAGCAGTCTTGACCACAAGGCACACCAGGACCAATAGGAGCAATTCCTAGAGGAAAAGATGGTGGGAAGACAATCAGGAACAAGTGTTTCTAGCCAATTCCTATTACTAACTGTGTTCTCTGGGTCCTAAGGCTGAAGAGGTTCTTCAGGAATACTTGGATTCCAAGGAATCTATGACCGATGCAATTCTACAGACAGACCAGACACTCACAGAAAAGGAAAAGGAGATTGAAGGTGAGGAGCCAGTCAAGAGACTAAATAGCTTCTAGAGCACTCAAAGTTTTAAAAAATTTAACGGGGTAAGCCTGGGATCCTTACACTAGGGCAAAAAGAACAAAGATGCCTCTTACTTGCTAAAGACATTTCTGAGCAGGGCATATGCAGTGAGTAGCCACAAGGACAGGTGAGTGTGCTGGGAAGAAAGGGAAAACACGTTTACACATGTACATTTTTCTTCTTCTTCTTCCTCCTCACAGTGGAACGTGTGAAAGCTGAATCTGCACAGGCTGCAACAAAAAGACTGGAGGAAATGCAAATGAAAAATCAGCAGATAATGGAACAGAAAGAAAGGAGTTATCAAGAGCACGTGAAACAATTAACTGAGAAGATGGAGAGGGATAGAATCCAGTTGCTAGAAGAACAAGAGAGAACTCTAGCTTTGAAACTTCAGGTATTTAATTGCATTACCCTGAGGTTTGTTTTTCTCTTTTCTCTCTACTGTCCCTGATCATATCTTAGTGTGGCAGTGAGAACATGACGCCTAGAAGAAGGACCTTGCTTGCCACTTGCACTTTTCAATTTCTGTCTGCCTTCCTGACCTGGCCTTTACCTCTGTCTGGTTATTAAAAGATTTTATTTGCAGTTAGGTCACATCTAGTCCTTTGTATATCTTTCAGTCAGTGGTGGCTGTTATCTGCTAGGCTTTCTAAAAAATCACTTATATGTATCTCTTGCTTAACACTATATGAAACAAGAACCACTATGTTTCTATTACTTAGGAAAAGAAACAAGAGTTCAAAAAACATCAAATCACTTTTATAGGGTCACACAGCTTGGAAAGCTGAACTGTCTTCACCACTTAGTAGAAATGTAATCACAGAGCTAGGATGCCCAAGAGAAATTAATGAAAATTAAGGGTAGAGAAAATGCCAAGAAGAAATTAAATATCAAAAAAAAAAAATCTATGAATGTGAAAAGTAGCTATTAATTACAGATTTACTTAGTGCTACACTTTACTCAGTCTCCATTTATCCCTTTTTATAGGAACAAGCCCGTCTACTAAAGGAAGGATTTCAAAACGAAAGCAAACGACTTCATAATGAGATACAAAATCTTCAGCAGAACATGGCAAGACCAAGGAGAATATGTGTCATAAGCTGAAGACCTAAAGAACAGAGCTTTCCTGGTTACTCTTACCCAACACGTAACTTAAATAATTTCTGAATTTGGAAAAATATCATTATACTTGAAAGTAATTAAGTCTTGCATTTTTATAACACTAGAAATTTGCAAAGACTTGCAGTACTATAATTAAAACCATGTCCCTCTTCCTAAGAAAATTGTAAGTTCTGGGATCCCTGGGTGGCGCAGCGGTTTGGCGCCTGCCTTTGGCCCAGGGCGCGATCCTGGAGATCCGGGATCGAATCCCACGTCAGGCTCCCGGTGCATGGAGCCTGCTTCTCCCTCTGCCTGTGTCTCTGCCTCTCTCTATCACTGTGTGCCTATCATGAATAAATAAAAATTTAAAAAAAAAAAAAAAGAAAATTGTAAGTTCTATAACAATGGTCCATTTTATATCTCTAACAACATAGAAAGTATGAGCTGGTACCATTCAGGAGCAGTTTATTCCTCTGGGTAACCACTAGTTAACAAATGGATACTGAGCCAAGTCTTAGGTAAAAGTTTAGGAACATAGTTGGGCATCAGTTTGGCCAAGTGTACAGTGGGTTTCAATACTAGGGACAACCATCCTAGCTTCTAGTGAAGACGGTGTGCAGTTTTCCGTAGTATCACAACTACACCATTTGTGAGCAGTTATGTGATCACTAGGCCCTGGCCATGGACAATCCTCCCTGATGGATTCCAAGCTAAAGCAAACCACTTTATATAGAGAGATCTAGAATCACTACAGAATTTTCATAAGAAGATAGAAGAAACCATTAGCATGAGTAGTGGCTGGGTCATCAAGAAATTGGCCAAAAAAAGGAAACTCTCCTTTCCTGCTCAATTCACCCAAATTATAACTTTAATGGGACACTTTAGAATTTTAGATAAGTGGGCAGCCTGGGTGGCTCAGCAGTTTAGCGCTGCCTTTGACCCAGGGTGTGATCCAGAGACCCAGGATTGAGTTCCACGTCGGGCTCCCTGCATGGAGCCTGCTTCTCCCTCTGCATGTGTCTCTGCCTCTCTCTCTCTCTCTCTCTCTCTCTCTCTCTGTGTGTGTGTCTCTCATAAATAAGTAAATAAATAACCTTTAAAAAAAAAGAATTTTAGATAATTGACACTGGGCTAAACATAGTAATATGATGACAGTTATGCATTGTGTATAATTCACAAAGATGGACCTTAAATGATGACAAATAATATATTAGAAAACTGAACTAAATTATTAGATAATTTATAATCCTATAACTTAGGCAGTATTTTCCCTATTCTTAACAGCCTGCACTTGAAAGTTTGCTGATTTTCCCCAAAGAAATTATAGATTGTTTTTTATATTTTTTGATCAACAAAGTAATGTTCTTGGTATTACTTAGTATATATAGACTTTATCCTAATTTTCTAAAGTCCTGGGTAAATGGCTGATGTTTCTTAAAATGACTAAAAGTTATTTTCAGGCTGAAAATAAAATATTCTTCACTAGGCTTTTTATTTGTGATAGTTCTTTTTTTCTTTCAGTGTTCACCAAAAGATAAGGCTTGACTCTTCATAGCAATGGTTGGCTAACTTTTCTCCAAAAGGCCAGATGATAATTATTCATGGCATTGTGGACTATACAGTTTCTATCTCAACTGCTCAACTCTACCATGTAGTATGAAAGCAGTCATAGACAATACACAAATGAATGAGCATGGCTGTGTTCCAATAAAACTTTATTTTAAAAATTAGGTGGTCCCCACAAACCATAGTTTCCAGATTATTGCTCTATTAAATCATTGGTCAAATTCTGTGTATCTGCCTTATGTTGTTTACATTTGTAAGGGAATGTGTATTAAATTGTATGTTAGGATCTTGAAAGTATTACACAATGTTTCAATGAATTAGAACATGAGAAAAATGTATGGAAACAGCTAATGCCATTAAATCCACATTAATAAGCCTGCTTTCTTCTGATTGCATGGGGACATATTATTCCATTGAACCCCCTCACATTCCATCAAGTGATGAATGCTTCTTTCCACAGTTGAGTATATGAAACTAAGCAGTTTTTTTTTTTTTTACTTGACTGCAACTTCCTAAGAGACCAGGTGAGACCCACAGCATGTGTGTAGGTATGCATACAGACCCGTGGTGTTTAGGTAAATATGCTATGTATTTTCTTTTCCAAGCTGCATTGCGACAAAGAATTAAATAAAATATATTTTTATTAACTAGAGAAATTTCATAGTAGAAAGAACAAATATGCCTTTAAAACCAAATAGTAGTCTCTTTAATAACCATTTAAAAATAAGAACATTGGAACTAAGCAAATCTACACAACTTCCTTCCTAGCTTGGTAGCATGAGTCTATACCAGATTTCAAATGATCTGATACCTCTTTTAGTACTTTTTCTATATTATCTCCAGGAATAAAATAAAGCTCTCTCTCCAGGGGGGCATGTTGCTTTCGCCAGTGGTCCACAATCCAGCCATGCATTAAAACTGTTTTATTCAATATAAAGATTCCCTGGCCCTTACCCTTCCTGTGATTTCTGATATAGTAGATCTGAAATGGGTCATTGGGTAATACAATAACAAGAAAAGGGTAAGTCAAGCCTATAAGCTTTCAGTCTACCAAAGCTACCAATGTTAAGACCTATATTTACAGGGCACCCAAGTGGTTTAGTCAGTTAAGCATCTACCTTCAACTCAGGTCATGATCCAGGAGTCCAGGGACACTCAGCAGAGAGTCTGCTTCCACCCGGGGGTTCCCTGGCTTATGCTCTCTCTTTCTCTCTCACACACACACAAATAAATAAAACCTTAAAAAAATACCTATATTTGCTTAACCTTATGATGTTTTTGTATTAAAAACATTTCTCTCACAGAAGGAACAAGACAAGGATGTCCACTCTAACTATTACTATTTAACATAGTACTGGAAGTCTTAGCCTCAGTAATCAAAAAACAAAAGGAAATAAAACGTATCCAAATCAGCAAGGAAGAAGTCTAACTTTCACTATTTGCAGATGACATGATATTCTATGTAGAAAACTCAAAACAATCCACCAAAAAATCGCTAGAACTTAGTTCTAGCCAGAAGCAAAGTTGCAGGACAAAAAAAACAATGTACAGAAATCTGTGGCATTTCTATACACAGATAAAGAAGCAGCAGAAAAAAAACCACGGAATCTCCATTTGCAATTGCACAAAAACACTAAGATACCTAGGAATAAACTTAAGAGATAAAAGAATTTGTACTCTGAAAACTATAGAACACTTATGAAAAAAATTGAAAAGGACACGAAGAAACAAAAAAGCATTTCATGCTCATGGATTGGAAGAACAAACATTGTTAAAATGTCTATTTTAACAATTTACACATTTAATGTAATCTCTAACAAAACATCACCAGCATTTTTCACAGAGCTAGAACAAACAATCCTAAAATTTGTATGGAACCACAAAAGACATTGAATAGCCAAAGCAATCCTGAAAAAGAAAAGCAAAATTGGAGACATCACCATTCTATATTTCAAGCTATATTACAAAGCTATAGTCATCAAGACAGTATGGTACTGGCCGAAAACAGACACATATATCAAGGGATAGAATAGAAAATCCAGAAATAGACCCACAGCTATATCTTTGACAAAGCAGAAAAGAAAACCCAATGGAAAAAAACAATCGCTTCAACAAACAGTGCTGGGAAAACTGGACAGCAACATGCCAAAGGATGAAACTGTATTACTTTCTTACATCATGTACAAAAATAAATTTAAGATGGATGAAAGATCTAAATGTGAGACAGGAAATCATCAAAATCCTAGAGGAGAACACAGGCAGAAACTTCTTTGATCTTGGCCATAGTAACTTCTTCCTAGACAAATTGCTAAAGGCAAGGTAAACAGCAGCAAAAATGAACTTTTGAGTCTTCATCAAGATAAAAATGGCTTTGAAGACAGGTCATTTGAAATTAACCAGTTAAAAGAATAAAAAGAAAAAGAATAAGGAAAGCCTATGAGACATATTGGATATCAACAAACAAAGAAATATATGCATTAAGGGAATCCAAAAAGGAGAAGAGAGATAAGGGCTCTCTTATCTAAATAATAATTAAATAATTATGGCTGGAAATTCCCCAAATCTTTGGAGGGATGTGGACACTCAGATTCATGAAACTAAAAGGACTCCTAGCAAAATCAACCAAAGAAGATTAACCAAAGAATCAACCAATATCATAAGCCAAATTCTCAAAATTCAAAGACAAGAGAACTTTGCATGCAGCGAGGGAAAAGTATTTTGTCACATACAAAGGGATCCCCAGAAGGTTATCAGTGAATAGCTTAACCTTTGCAGAGAGATAATATATTCAAAATGCCAAAAGAAAAAAATGCCAAACGAGAATACTATGCCTAGCAAAACTGTCTTTCGGGGGCACCTGGGTGGCTCAGTGGTTGGCATCTGCCTTCAGCTCAGGGCATGATCCTGGGGTCCTGGGATGGAGTCCCACATCGGGCTCCCTGCAGGGAACCTGCTTCTCCCTCCACCTGTGTCTCTGCCTCTCTTTCTGTGTATCTCATGAATAAATAAATAAAATCTTTAAAAATAAAAAAAAAGAAGTCCCTCAAGTTCTGTTTGTTTGAGAATGTCTTTAACTCTTCCTCATGTCTGAAAGACAGTTTTTTTTTTTTTTTTAAGACAGAGGGCAGAGGGAGAAGCAGGTTCCTTGGGGGGAGCCTGATGTGGGACTCGATGTGAGACTTGATCCTAGGACCCAGGATCATGCCCTGAGTCAAAGACAGATGCTTAATCACTGAGGAACCCAGGCATCCCCCAAGGGACTTCTTTAACACAAGACCTAACTTACATTTCTTGTAAGAAATGCTATTGATACTCCTACAAGTTGAAACAAAAGAGTACTAAGTGTACTAAGTGACAAAATGAAAACAGTGAAAGTATTGAGCTTATTGGTCAGATAAATATATAGTCAAATTCAGAATATTCTAATACTGTAATGATGGTGCACAAATCACTTTTAACTCTAGTATAAAGTTACATGATAAAATTATTAAAATAACTGGAGCAACAATAATTTGTTGATGGATACACAATATAGACATGTAAAGTATGGCATAATAGCATAAAATGTGGGAGGAGCAATGTAAAAGTGTGGTTTTAGTATGTGATTGAAGTTAAGTTGTTACCAATGTAAAATAGACATATATTTTATATGTGCTTCATAATAATCACAAAGAAAAAGTCCTCTAGTTGACACACAATAGATAGAAAAGAATCAAAGCACTATAAAAAATCAACAAATCACAAAGGAAGACAGCAAGAGAGGAAGAAAGGAGCAAAGCAATGACAAAACAATCAGAAAACAGTTAACAAAATGGTAGGTATAAGTCCTTACCTATCTATAATTATTTTAAAAGTAAATGAATATTTTTTAAAAAGTAATTGAGTTAAATTCTCCAATTAAATGAATCATTAAATGGATTTTAAAAACAGGAATTTAAATTTGTGAAAATTTTTTAAAAAACAGGATCCAACAATATGTTGCTTATTAGAAATTCCATTTAGCTTTAAGGACACACAAAGACTAAACTTTGTTTATGGATTCTAAGAATTTTTATGGAGTTTAAGGCTTTCTACCTATAGGATGATATTATCTGCAAATACAGATAACATTAATCTTCCTTTCTGATTTGGACTTCTTTTATTTCTTTTTCTTGCCTAATTGTTTTGGCTAGGACTCTGGTACTATGTTGAATAGAAGTGGTGAGAATGGTATCCTTGTCTTGTTCCTGATCATCATTGAGTATATTGTTAGCTGCAGGCTTGTCTGTATTATGTTGAGATACATTCTTTATATACCTAGTTTATGAGTTTTTTATCATGAAAAAACGTTGAATTTTATCAAATACTTTATGCACATGTGTCTACATTGAGATGATTTTTATCTTTATTTCTGTTAATATGGTGTATCTTGTTTATTGCTTTGTGTATGTTGAACCAACCTTGCATCTCAGGGAAAAATCAACAAATATTTGACAAGGATGCCAACAAAAATAGAGAAATGGTAGTCTCTTCCACAATGGAGAAATGATAGTGTCTTTCACAAGTGGTATTGGGGAAAAATGGATATCCATATACAAAAAAATTACATTGGATCCTTCCTTTACAACCATACACAAAAATCAACTCAAAATGAAGACTTTAACATAAGACCTAAAATGGTAAAACTCTTAGGAAAAAAACAGAGCAAATCTTTTTAACACTGGCTCTGGTGATGGTTTCTTAGATATAACCCAAAAATACAGGCCACAGAAGCAAAAACAAACCAAGTGAGACTACATCAAGTCAATCTTCTGCAGAGCAAAGGAAACAAGAGAATATAAATAAATGCAGAAAACTTCAACAGAATAATAGACCTATTTATGGATAAAACTCTCAGCAAACTAGGAGAAAGTGAACTTCTTCAAGCTGATAACAGATATCTACAAAAACCCTACAGGTAACATCATATTAAATGAAGAAAAACTGGGATCCCTGGGTGGCGCAGCAGTTTAGCGCCTGCCTTTGGCCCAGGGCGCGATCCTGGAGACCGGGGATCGAATCCCACGTCGGGCTCCCGGTGCATGGAGCCTGTTTCTCCCTCTGCCTGTGTGTGTGTCTCTCTCTCTCTCTCTGTGATTATCATAAATAAATACAAATTAAAAAAAAAAAAGAAAAGAAAAACTGACTGCTTTGCCCCTATCCCAGGAACAAAGCAAGGATATCTACTCTTACCACTCCTGTTCAACATTATACCGAAAGTTATAGCACAGTATGGCGGGAAAAGTATATAAAAGGCATATAGATCAGAAAGGATAAAACTGTTTTATTCTTAGACAACATTACTGTCCATACATAAAATCCCAGAGAATCTACCAAAACAACCTCTTAGAACTAATAGGTCAGTTTAGGGGCACCTGGGTGGCTCAGCCAGTTAAGCATCTGCCTTCGGCTCAAGTCATGATCTCATGGTCCTGGGATGAAGGCCCACATGGGGCCCCTGCTCAGCAGCGAGTCTGCTTCTCCTTCTGCTTCTCCCTCTGCCCCTCCCCCTGCTAGTGCTCGCTCACTCTCTCAAACATGGATGGACATAGAGGGTATTATGCTAAATGAAATAAACCAAACAGACAAAGACAAATATCATATGATTTCAGTTAAAAAAACAGACTCTTAAATACAGAGAATAAACTGGTGGTTGCCAGAGGGGAAGTGGGTGGGGAGATGGAAGAAATAGGGGAAGGGGATTAAGAGATACAAACTTCTATTTTTAAAATAAGTTATGGAGATGAAAAGTACAGCATAGGAGATATAGTCAGTAATATTGTAATATGTTGTGTAGTGACAGATGGTGACCATACGAGTTGTGGCAAACATTAAATAATGCATAGAATTGTCAGGTCTGTAGTATGTCTGTAGAAGTGCTGACAATACTGACTCCATCACTGGCTATGTGTTCAGGCCCCTTGGAGATTGATATACGTACCTTAGAAGTGCCTGTTAAGGTAGGGAAGGGGGCAGGCTTGCTTTGTCCTCCCAGGAATCTGTTAGAGAAAATATCTTTTTCTCCGGACACATAGGTAGTACCACAAAATCTAACTGAAGGGTAGCTGTCAGGCCTATGAAAACCCTTTAAGGTACGTGTGAACCCTTTGCTCTCACTACAGTGCCCATTCTGCATGTCCCCTCTCTCTATAAAATCTGGGGACTAAAGTATGAATTTTGTGGAGAATAACTATACAACTGATATGGATCATCCTCCACCAAATCTTCCCTGTAAGTTTCCCTGAATAAAACTATGTAAACTGTATGAAGTGGCCTCCTTCGTTTTCTGTCTCAAAGCAGGTTCTCAGTTTGGGGGATACTTTCCTGTCTCTCCTCTACCTTCTAAAAGGTAATTACACACCTGAAATTAATGTAACATTGTATGTCAATTTCAATTCAATAATTTTTAAAAAACTTATCTTCAATTGCATTTCTATATACAAGCAATGAACAATTGGAAACCAGAATTTAAATAACAATGCCATTTACAACAGCAACAACAATAGAAAGAAACTTAGGTATAAATGTAACAAAACATGCAGAGGATCTCTAAGCTGAAAACCTTTCTAAGACTGAGAGATTATGGGACAGATCATGACACATGAATCTCCTTAGTTTCTATTTCCCTACTAGTTTTTATGATGTTCCTTCTACTCACTGAAGAGAAGGTTCAAGACCCTTTTTTCTAGTGTCAGCCCTGACAAAAACATAACCTAACATTGGTTATGTTCCATTGGGCACTAAAAATATGTCCATTGTACAGGGCACCAGGGTGACTCAGTCTGTTAAGCAACCAACTCTTGATTTCTGCCCAGGTCATGATCTCAGAGTCATGGACTCTGCATGACCATGGAGCCTGCTTAAGATTCTCTCCCTCTCCCTCTGCTCCTCCCCCTTCCCACTGGAGCATGTGCATGCTCTAAAAAAAGAAAGAAAGAAGAAAGAAAGAAAGAAAGAAAGAAAGAAAGAAAGAAAGAAAGAAAGAAAGAAAGAAAGAAAGAGAAAAAGAAAAGAAAAAGATAAAGAAAAAGAAAAAGAAAAAGAAAAAGAGTGTGTGTGTGTCCGTTTTGTGTGTTAGACTTTCTCCAAGTATTAAAAGGAAAAAATATGGCCCCAAACTCAGAATGCCAAAAAATATTTCTAATACACACACACACACACACACACACACTTCACACCTACTGAGAGTTCTTTGATAGAGAAGAAGAATACAAGACAGGCAAATTAACCCAAGTTTTTATTATGGAGATTTTCCCCCAACCAAACATCAAAACAGAGTCCCTAGGGAGTTAGATGTGACCACATGGAAAACAGCAATGGCTTGGGCTAAAGGGATTCATTCCCTCAAAAGGTACTTACTAAGTACCTACTAGGTCCTCTGTCAAGGACTGGGAAGCATACCTATGGTCCCTCTCTCAAGGAGCTAATAGTCTAGTGGCAAAAGCAGATATTAAACAAATAAATACATAAAAGTAAATACCCAGGAAATTGACGGGAGAGGATTTGTACAATTTAGGGAGGAGTTGATCTAATCCACCTACCACTAGATGTCTCTGTTGACTCTGTAGCATGTCTTCACTATATTTCCCCTTCAATTAGTAGAAACAGAAAATCTGTATTAGGAAGGAGATGTAGGGGGACGCCTGGGTGGCTCAGAGGTCTGCCTTTGGCTCAGGGCGTGATCCAGGGCTCCTGGGATCAAGTCGTACATAGCGCTCCATGCATGGAGCCTGCTTCTCCTTCAGCCTCCTGTCTCTCCTCTCTTTCCTGTCTCTCATGAATAAATAAATAAAATCTTTTTTTAAAGGAGAGAGATGTAGGGAGAGAGAGAGAGACACCTATATCACCTGGCCCCAAAACAGAACTTTAATAGTATATCATGCACTCAGCATCTCTCTCTTTTTGAATGGATTGGTAAGTGAAATGAAAAAGGCAATGAGCTCCATCTAGTGGCCAACATTTTAATTTTTCGTCACAGTATTTTATCACTGCCTGTAACCACGTGAGTTTGCCCAGCTATATTGCCTGTCACCCTCCCTGGAATATAAGAATGAACAGGAACTGTTCCATTCATCACTGGAATCAGCAGAGTCCAGAAGGGTCCCTGGCATAGTAAACACTCCATACCATGAATATCTTTAAACATATGAATGAACATCTGTAGGGTATTTATCAATACAGCTCCAGTCCTGATGTTTCTCCCTGAAAGTTTACCACTTGGTTATCTAACATCATATTGAATATTGCCAGAGTTTGATAGTTATATATATTCCTGCACTATTTAAAGGAGAATCTTCTCTCTCCCTCTCCCCCATAGGATTTCATCATTGCCTCTTCCTTACAGGCCTAGAGAATCTGGTGTTCATTTCCTGCCATTGCTCTGGAGATCCACCCAGCATAAAGCATGTGGTACTGACTGGACAGGCAGCAGTGCCAAAGAGATATTGCACACTATGACAGATTGAGGGATTAAAAGGCCATCAACTGTATGCTGAGAATCTGCATTTAGCCTGTAAGAGAGAGGCCCTGAAAGCTGGAGATCTCCATCATGAATGTGAACCAGGAAATCCAGAGGCAAAGTCAGATTGAGAAAGAACACATGACACCTCCCTGAGAAGATAAATTTCTACTAGGTTCTAACACAATGATACTCACTTGCGTAAGGACATTTTCTAACACTATGTAGCCAGAAGCCACACACCCAACCTAGAAGGGTACAGTACTTTCCAAAGCCTTCATAAGGATAACTTTTATTATATCTTACATATGGACCCCATGTTTTGAATGATTTTTTTCCTACTAAGTTGGTTTTTAAAATCAACTTGATTTTTTCTCTTAAAAGATTGTTCGAACACTGTGAAGACTTTCTGAATGGCTTAAGTAACTAATGCTAATAGCTAAATTGCTATAAATCCAGCCAAATGTGTGTGTGGATAGACAGTCAGGTGGATAGACAAATAGATAAATAGATACATAGTTACTTTAGGCAGGCTTTCTATGAGTAAATGTATAATTTCTATTACAGTTTTTGAAATACTTAAATGAATGTTTGTACAGCTATTATTTATCTGGCTAGAAAGCATTAATTTAATTTAATAACACACTCAAAATATTGTGTTTAAAATAGCTCCATGAGGGTGAAAACTGGACACTACTCTTTATTTTTTTGACACACACACACACAGTAGAATGATTACCAAGGTCAATATAATTACCACATCCATCATCTCACATAGTTAATAGTCAACTCTGTGTGTGTGTGTGTGTGTACAGTGTGTGTGTGTGTGGTGAGAATGCTGAAATGCTAAAGATCTATTCTCATCTGCTTTCAAGAACCTACCTCTTTATAGCAGGAATGTAAGGTGGAAAAGGCTTTAAGAAGTTATAAAGCCAGACTTAACTGTCTTCCTTTCCCAGAAGGTCCCTCTTAGCACTGCCGTTGGGTTATAAAGGTAAAAGGAGAATGTTGTTTGGCCTGCCTGCCTCTTAGTACCTAGAAGTGACTGATACCTCCTGTGAAGCATTTCCAGATAATGAGGCTTTGCTTCCACCTTCTTCTCCTCCAGGTCACTCCTCTATTATCACTTGGGAGGTCATGTAAAAGTAAAGTGGAATGCCTTTCATAAGCAAACTAGAAGAGTCAGGAAACCATCAACGGTCATAGTACAAGAGTATGTCAGAAAATTCATATAAAAGAGTTAAAATCAAGGTTGATTTCTCTTTCACTTAAATATAGCAGGTCTCAAGCTGGAGTGGTCAGGGCTCAGGCTCCTTCTCTCCCATTCTATTGCTCTACCATCTTTAACTTGCAGATTCCATGTGGTGGTCCCCTCGAGCTGCAGCAATCATGTTTGTACTCAAACTGTCAAGGAAAGTGCAAAACAAAACAGTAGTAAGGCATGCTAGCCCTTTAAGACTTTTCCTGGATGAAGCCCATAGAGTTTTCATGTATACCCCAGTAGCCAGAATTTAGTTTTAGGTCCAACCCAGCTACAGTGCAGTCTTTATACCAAATACCCACAAACTCTGCTGAAACTTGAAAGTTCTGTCATCAGCTAAACCCCAAGACCTGAACTAACTTAACTAACTGCTCACCTGCTCATATCTACTGACCTTCGTCCCACATTTTTCTCTAAGCTCTTCTTTCCAGTTTATCTCTTCACTCTGGCAAAAGACCCTATAGACAGAGCATCCCATTAAGGAAGCCAAAATGGCCCCTCAAGCAATAATGACCATCCAGACCACCCAGACCAGTTTGAGCACCCCCGCCCCCATTCACACCTGTGCAGACCCACCATGGAGAGACCTCCATAATGACTGAGAATGACCTTTATCTCCACTGAAGAAGGACACAAGTCTCATTTACATAACATACAGTGTACAGGCATGTTTTCTGAAAGCACATGCATGACCTTATGCCTGCCTTTACAATGATGACAAGGCTTCCCTTTCTAAATATTCGTCCTAACTCAAAGTAAAAAGAATCCATTCACCCTTGCTCGGGGAGTGAGGGCTTTGGAAGCTACTCCCCATGCTCTCTTTATTTGCTGCAAATAAAGTATCCTTTGTGCGACAACTGACCTTGTATAGTTTCTATCTGTGACTCACCAAGGAAGGAGCTCACATTAGTTCAGTCACAATTCTTTTATTACAGAAGAAGAGAATACTAAATATTAGGGGATAATTAGCAGCTTCCCCCCAAAGATTCTCTTTCATTATGGAACAATTTTATAGTACTAAGAACCAAGTAATGTCCTAAGCTTTTTTGGGGTCTAGAAAATCATCTAATCCTCATAGCAGCACTATAAGTAATGTTCTACTACTCACATTTTACAGATGAGGAAAGTGTAGAGAAATAGAGTAACTTGCCCAAGGTTGCACAGCTAGATAATTGCAGAGCTAGGATTTGAACCAGAGAGTTCGGTTTAGCTGCTGTGCTATACTGTCTTCTCTATGCTATATTTCAGAATATTTTTAGTTCTCTATATGAAGCAATGGAAGGGCTTTAACTACATAGGAAGATACTGTCTTTATAGTCACAGAACAAATGACCAGGGGCACCTGGGTGGCTCAGTGGTTGAGCATCTGCCTTTGGCTGGGGTCATGATCCTGGGATCCTGGGAAGGTGCCTGCTTCTCCCTCTGCCTAAGTGTCTGCCTCTCTCTGTGTGTCTCTCATAAATAAACAAAATCTTTTTCAAAAAAGCAGAAGCTATAAGGAAAATATACCTATGAGCTATTAATTCCAGGGAGTCACTTATATTTTCCTTTTAAATACCAACATGAGTTTAACATATACGAACAGAACATTTGAATGCTCAGCATTTGGTCATTCAGTCATTTAATGAATATGTATATAAACCAATAACAACACCACCAAGAGATGGCGTATCAAAGATACTTATATTTTGGCTCTACGTAAGCCCCGCTAAAATAACAGTAAGGAGATTCTTTTAAGCCATAAGCCCATGGGAACAAAAACAAGAGGAAAGAGAGTGGCAACAAAAATTGTAGAAGTTAGAAAGTAAATGGGCAGGTCGTAGACAGCAGATTCAGAGTTCTAGACCAGTCATGAAGAAAGCCAAAAAAGGCAATAGATTTACCCCCAGAGGACTCAACTCTTGCCTGCTCCCAAGTCTCTTCTCCAAAGCACCTAGAGTATCTTTTATTTTTTTAAAAATATTTTTTTAAGATTTATTTATTTATGATAGAGAGAGAGAGAGAGAGAGGCAGAGGGAGGGAGAAGCAGGCTTCATGCTGGGAGCCAGACGCAGGACTCGATCCCGGGGCTCCAGGATCATGCCCTGGGCCAAAGGCAGGTGCCAAACCACTGAGCCACCCAGGGATCCCCTAGAGTATCTTTTAAAAATGTAATTAAGATTACATTATTCCTCAGCTAAAGGTTTTCCAATGGGTGCTTCAGAATAAAATTTAAACTCCTTTCCGTAGTCTACAAAGCTCTGCATGACACGGCTCCTGCCTTCTTCTCCACCCCAATCTGGGAACACTTTCCCTCTGGACTGATATGCTTTTACTACACTGGTCTCCTTTATTCCTTGAACATGCCAGGTTTGTTTCCCTATCAGGGCCTCTACCACTACTGTTTTCTTTTCCAGAATCATTTTCTGCAAGGTTGCCTCTTCATCATTCAATTCAGGATTGAATGTCACCTCAAGGGCAGCCCTGGTGGCTCAGCAGTTTAGTGCCACCTTCAGCCCAGGGTGTGATCCTGGAGACGGGGGATCGACTCCCACATCAGGCTCCCTGCATGGAGCCTGCTTCTCCCTTTGCCTGTGTCTCTTCCTCTTTCTCTCTCTGTGTCTCTCATGAATAAATAAATAAAATCTAAAAAAAAAAAAAAAGAATGTTACCTCAAAAACAAAATAAAACAAAACAAAAACCCTTTCCGGACCATTCTATTTAAACCATCTGCTGTCTCCACCCATCATTGCTTCTATTACAGCACTTATCATCCTCTGAAGTCCCTGTACATAGTAACTCCTCTACCATGTGTGTTTCTCCCTCTGTAAGGTTTATGACATACACTTCCTCTGCCTCATTTTCTCAAGTAGCCCCAGCACCTATGTATTCAACTCATATTTGTTAACTGTGAGAAAAAGGAAAGCAGCACCAGGCATTGGGAACTGAACTGGCACTTACTCTTAAGACTTCAGTGTTGTTAGGAACTGGCTGCGGTCTTACTTTATAGAATGTAACAATCTTACAGAACGTCAACATGAGCCAAAATCACTCTGTGATCATGATGAAGTGAGACAACAGACAAGATCACTTAATAATCTTACCTAAACACAGATTGGAAAACAAAGTCATTGTGAAAACTACAAAAATACTAAATTTCCTCCTCTCCCATCTTGTAAAATTGTTGCCTCTTTAGCAATTATGGATTTGCCTTGCAATTTTCCTCTGTCCTTCTACATAAAATGTCATATGATACCTCATCTTAAAATCACTTCTACTTCCTGACAGCACCCAAAACAGAATGAACCTCCCTTTCCTGGATCCTACCCCCAAATCACGTAATACATGCCCAAATTTTATACTAGGTCATTTCTAACACTGTTATTGAAATGATCCATGGTTCCTCGAGGTGTGTGTTCTCCCTCATTGCAATGAGTAATACACCCAACTTTCTGGCTACAGGTGGGTTCTTGGTGGTCCAGAAGCCCACCAATATTCTCCAGCAAATATGGGGAATATTGGCAAACTGATGGAGAACACTGACAACTGAATGGCTTTCACAATAGTTCCTAATCTAGGGGTAGGGACTCTCTAGCACCCAGTAATTTCTCTATTAATCGACTCCTGAACCTCTTTGTACCTAGTCAAAGAGTATTATTTCAACCAAAGATGATCTTTGCTCCTCCCTCTATGCCTGAATAACAATGCTCCTGCCACTCTCACTTCATCTATCCTCTAGCCTTCTCAAAATAGGACAGGAAGAAAATCTAATTGGGAAAGCTGATTCTTCACACAAACTGCTTTGGTTAGCACCGCCTCCCCCAAAGGACAGGTGGTGTCCTTTTCTCTTTGGCGATTTTTTTCTTCACCTTTAATATGTCATGTGTTTTCTGTTGTGCCCAAGATTGCAAATCTGAGAAACCACCAAGGAGCTGACACCAATGCAAGTACACGAGGGTTTATTTACAAGCTTGAGCTTGGGTCCAAGTATACTCCATACAGCAGAGCAGGGGCTTGGACCCCAAGACTAAGAAGCACAGCAGTGTTACAGGGCCCAGTGGCCAATGAGATTGTAACCTACGCAGAAAGTCGCACAGTCATGTTGGTCCACATGCAGGTGGCCAATTGAATCACGATCACCCTATAGTGACCCTTTGAACTAGCCTATTATTCTGGTTAGAATTGGCTCGCAGGTTTGGTGGGCAAAAGAGGGGTTTTCATTCCTTGTCTGGTTAAAGGTTAGAGGATTCCTGTGTGTGCTAGTTTCTGATAAGGGTGTGCTTAACAGCTAAACTAGGGGGACGGAGGGCCTTAAACAATAGGCAGGTCGTGTGGGGGGTTTTACATGAGATGGCGGGTGTAGCACAGAATGGAGTTAGTCCTGCTCTGCTTGTCCAGGGGTAGGGGATTTTTGTTAGATTTCCTGGGTCCCACATTTTCCTCCTTCAGTGTCACACCCCTACCCTTTCTTCTCAGTTCTCTAATCAAACTGATTTTTTTTCTCTTCAGAAATGTAAATTCCTGCTTTTTCCCTCCCCCATCACAGGCCATGTAGACGGTACAACCCCCTGTCCACGTTCTCTTTAGGCTCGCCCTGTCTCAGGCACCCTCCAACATCATTCTATCTACAACCCTTCCCTGCCCCAAGCGCAGTGCCCCACTTTGCTTTGTCCTATAACCTCCCCCAACCCAAACCGGGACCCACATCTGCTCAGTGCCCCGGGGCTAGTCTTCACGCCCCACCCCCTTGCCCAGACCTGCCGCTACCCCACCTACGGCGCGCGGCCCGGGAGCGCCCCCTGCAGGGCGCTGAGCGTGACCCCGTCCCCGGCGGCAGCGCCTTGCCCCGCCTCCCGCCCACCGCCCACCGCCCACCGCGCACCCGGGCCACCCGCCCCGCCCCCGCGGCCGGCGCCTCAGCCAATCCGCGCTCCGCGTCCGCCCAGGCTCCGCCCCGCGGCCGAGCCCCGCCCCCGGCCCCGCCCCCGCCGGCCCCGCCCCCGGCCCCGCGGCGCAGAAGGGCGGGCAGCGGGGAGGCGAGGCGGGTGCGCAGGAGGTGAGTGGGGCGCCGGGTGGGCGCTCGGGGCCGGGGCCCGCGGAGCCTGGCGGAGCCTGGCGGATCCGGCCGGGCAGGCGGGAGGCGGCCGGAGGGGCGCGCCTGGCGGGATCCCCTTGAGGAGCCGGACTCGCGCTCGGGAGCCGGCGGCGTGACCCGGGTCGGGCCTCGGAGGGCCGCGGGGGCGCTGCAGGGCGTCGGCGCTGGAGTTCACCGTCCTCAGGACAGGAGGTGGGCCTCCCAGGGCGCGGGCCTGCACCCGGTCATCAAAAAAAAAAAAGAGAGAGAGCTTTGCGCCCCCATTTTACAAGCCTGGCATTTTGGAAACCCCGACTCCGCTTCATCCCTAACCGGGATTCCTAATAAAGGAAACGGAGGCTGTTGGGCCGCGTAAGTGAACGTGGAGACTGAGGGGTGCGCGTGCAGCGAGCAGAGCCGCCCCCGCCGCCCGCCGCCCTCCGCCCGCCGCGAGGGCGACCCCGAGGCCTGCCCCCCCGACCCCCGCGACGACGTGGGCGGCTCGCTCGCTTCCACAGCCGGCGCCCGCGGTGCAGGTGTCACCTGGAGCTGTGCAGGAAGCTCGTCCCTTCCCCGCAAGCCGCAGCCGCGTCTCCCCCTGGGCTCGCAGCTGTCCACGAGCCCGCGTTCACCGAGCGGCCTTCCAGCAGGTCGCGGGCCTGGCTCCGTCAGCCTGGCTCCGGCCAAAGACGGCTGATTCTTTCCACTCTTGCCCCAATGACATGACTTTGAGGCTTATCATTCCCGCTGTGTTTCCCCCAGCCAGCGCCTGTTCACCTTCTAGATGCCATCTGTTGCACCGGTGAACCTTATAAACATTCTAGAAGCGGACGGGCAGGGAGAGCCTAAAGGAGAAGTGATCTTTGCTCAGACTGTTAACAGCGTGGGCTGTGCGTTAATTAGCGTCAGCCTTTTTTTTTTTTTTTTTTTTTTTTTTTTTTTGCAGTCACTCACCTTAACCTTCCTTGAGCTCCCGACCCACTCGAGTCTGCTTAAGTGAACAGTATGCTCTGGAGTGAAAATAGCCACAGGAATGGTGCCAGGTCACTAGTTTCACAATTTGGAGGTGAGGGTCCCTTGGACCTCCCCACAGCCTGGTTCGAGACCGGCCTCCTTGTGGAGGACCCACTCCGGGCCTACTGCGGGGAGAGTGGCCACCTCGCCGTGACCCCATCAGTGAAAGGGGCGTGCAGTAACCTTCTAAGTGCCTACGTGTGTGTGACTTATTGGGTGGCCAATTCTGGTAAAGCTGTCAGGATGAACATGTGATTCTTTCTTTTAAATGTTAAAGATTTTTATAAAGAAAAAAAAAATCAGATTACCTAAATCTCTTCCTACCTCTCCTGTGCAAAGTGCCTGTGCAAAGTGGTTATATTTAAATTGATCATTTGAGTTCAAGGCCAGAGTTTCAAACTTGGTACAATTCATTTTGACTGTTTTGCTTACACTGTAGCTGTGGTTTCTGTGCCCCAACAATTCACCAGCCTTCTCAGCTTCTGCCACACATACCTTCTAGTATCTTCATCTTAAATAGTCTACTCCGATGAAAAGAAATAGTTTAATTTTCTGTTGATCATGCATATGTGGACATGGAACTGACCTTATTTACAATATGCCTTAATCCGGTTTAGCAGATCACCCCGATTCACAGTTGCCTGGTCTTCTTCACAGAGCATTATTTTTAAGGAGAAACTGGAAAAATACAATGAAAATATTGTTTACAATAAAATATCATATATGTTTGGGTTTTCTCCCAACTTTTCAATGACATCCAGATTTGTTAATCCATTTTTGTTATTTGTGAATATATGTATGGAGCATTAATTGCATTAGAAAGTACTGGTCAAACGTGCTTATGTAAATTGCAGGAAAAAAAATAGCTTCAGAGATTCGGAATCCCTAAGTCAGCCTACTTAGATTTTTTTTGGAGCCTTTTTTTTTCCACTGATGCCCCCACAGTTCTTCCTGCATTCATATTGCTTAGTGAGAGAGTAATGAATGAGAAGAAGAGAGTCCAGATGTGGGTATTGAGAAATTCCATCATTTAATGGCAGATTAGAGGAGAGGTAGGAGGGAAATGAGGGATTACGGTATGTCAAAAGCCACGGGAACATGGTGTTTCTGGGAGGAGACAGGGCTTGACAGGCTGCAGAGAGCTCAAGGAAAGTGAGGGAATGCCAGTTGTTCACTGGATTTAACAATATGAAGATCAAAATTGACTTGAGCAAGAGCTGCCTCTGTGGAGTAATTGGTACAAAAGTCAGATTGCACCAGGTTAAAGAGTGTATATTGAGGAAAAGAAGACAACTAATAACAGCTTTTTAAAAGCTTTGCTTTCAAGAGAAAGTAACAGAGTTTTGATTTGAAGAGGAAATGAGCAACAGGGATGAAAAGGTAGAGTCAAGAGTATTGCTTTTTGTTTATGTTTTGTATTTGTTGTTTTTTAACTAGAAGAGATGTGGGCAAGGAAATTTGTATATACCAGAGAAAGGGGTAATAATTAGTGGAGCAAGGTCACGGTAGAGCTGGGAGTGAATGAGATCTTAGTCATGAGAGGAAGAATTATCCTTTTGTGGGAGGGTCACTTCCTTTATTGTGATGGGAAGAAACAAAGGATTTGGGGGGTTTGGTGTTTTTGATTTGGGAAAATTGAAATGGTGAATCTGATAGCTTTTGTTTTCTCTGTGATAGGAAGCAAGGTCATCTACTTAGAATTAAGAGCTTTTAGGTTAGAGGAGTGTGGGAAAAATTAAAATAATCATTCTGGACTATGGGGAGAGAAGTATGGCCTATCCTTTGAGGGTTTCCAGCTGGGCCTGAGAATTAAACTGCCATAAGGCCGGTGACAGGAGAAGAGCACACACATTTAAGATAAGTTCTGTATGACACAGGAGTCCTCATAAGAGAATGAAGACCCAAGGAAGAGGCAAAAACAAATGCTTTTTTAGGAGTTTTATCTTCAGTTTTCAGAAAGAGGATTGCTCCTCTTGCATTTGCTGTTTTCCAAGTGCCTTTAGCCCAAAATAATTCTTATTTTAAAGTGGCATATTTTGGGGTGGCATATTTTGTCATCCTTCCCCAGCAAAATATAGTGTAAATGCTGGAGAGTGTTGGGGTCAATTTGAGATGAATGACCACAAATTTATGGTGAAACCAAACATATCCTATGTGACTTTCCCCAGCATTCCGCAGCTTGGCAAAGCCAGACACTGTGGAAGAGTTCATCCAGGGCTAGAGTGTCACAAACAGGTGAAAGGACAGATAAGATGGATAAGGCATCGTCAAGAACATTACCCACGTGGTAGAACTGGCATCTAAATTGGAAAATAAAGGAAAGGGAAAGCTGATTGGGAAAAGGAGAGGCAGCCTCCTAGTGATCTTGATAATATTGAAGAATAGGATAATTAATTGAAAGGAATGGTAGTTTATGGTCAAGGAGCAGAATGTTTGAATTAGTTATTTTCGAATTAGACCAGATTAAGGTAATGGCCAGGTGCAGGGTTAGGATATGATGGTAGGAAAGTGACTAGGATAGAATGGAGCAAATGAGCAATGGACATGGGGATACCAGCTGTTGAGTCTATCATCTCTGAAGCCATTGAAATTATCTGAGATGATCACCGTACTTTGAGTTGAGAAGAAAACTGTATACCTAATGCCAAAATCTTTAACAATGATAGGAAGATACCAGCAGGCCAGGAGAGAACATCGGAGAGGCAGATGAGGGAACTAGTAGTCTGGCAGTGGTAAAATGGACAGCAAGAAAGTCTCAGGTGCAGCGTATGAGAACAAAAGCCAGCACTGAGGAACATAGAAATGGTATCTTCACGCAACAATTTTGCATTAAAGATTGCATCAAAGCGAGGAGAACACTCTGAGAACATAAAGATATGTTGGCATTTGCTGATTTTGATCCATCTGTTCCAAAAGATACAGTGGAAGGTTTGGAAAGTGGAAAAGAAATGGAAGAACTGGATCACTTGCCAGAGAGTATGTTGTATCATGGAGGTAATATACTGTTGAAGGTAGCTAGAGAGGATATGGGATTTTGGCTTTGGGATTTCCAGATGAAAACAGGTAGATTTAGTGTCAACTCCCTAAGAAGAATGGGTGCTGAGACCTGGTGGCCAGATGGCATGGTTCACGCATGTAGAGTGAAATCCCCCAAGAGCTGCAGTCTAAGATCACACATGATCATTCACTTACCAGCACCTTCTGACTTTACCTTCAAATCAAGGATTCATGTATTCATCTGTTTTGAAAAATGAAGGAACCAAGGTTCAGCAAGAGTCCATGGATAGAAAACTGTAATATCAGAAAACTGTAATATCAGAGTAAGGACTAGAATCTAGGTATCCTGATTCCTAGTGCTGTGTTTTCCCGTAGTTTATCTCAAGAAGGTAGAAGAGGTTTTTCTCAATTGTCTACTTGCAAGAAAGCATTTTACTTAGACTTGCCTTAAGTACCTAAGAAATTAGGCTAAATAAATAGCTTTGTGCAGTGGCAGTATCTAGCCAATGAGGTTTATCCGAGGCGCGATTATTACTAATAGAAATTAGGCTAAATAAATGGGCATTTATTTGCTGGGGGGAAAAAAAAAACCCAACTATGTTATCCTAGATCAAATAACTCCAGGATAGTGAATAAAGATTTTTTTATATTGTAGCTGTGGTATGGTAATATCTCTCCTTAAAACAATCCCTATTGTCTAACCTAGTTAATATTTTATTCCTGAACATAAGAGTTAATAACATAAAAATAGGCATATTTTGATTCAAGAAAACCTGTCCTTCAACTTGAAAGACTTACAACAGGGGCACCTGGGTTGCTTAGTGGTTGAGCGTCTGCCTTTGGCTCAGGTCATGATCTCAGGGTTCTGGGATCGAGTCCTGCATCAGACTCCCGTAGGGAGTCTGCTTTTCCCTCTGCCTAGGTCTGTGCTTCTGTGTGTGTGTGTCTTGTAAATAAAATCTTAAGAAGAAAAAAAAGACAACATAAGGGTTAATTATTTACAAAGCAATCAGTATTTCGTAAAAGGACTCATAAATTGCCCATTTACATCATTAATTTATAATTTGATTTTATGTATTCATTCAGTCATTTAATAGTTTTATTTATCAAGTGCCTACTATGTGCCAGAGAATGCAGTGATAAGCTAAACACACATGAAGCACTGAATGAGTGAATGAATGAATGACCAACCAAACAACAGAAGTGCTTTGCAGAGAATTTAAATAGACTGATGTGATGTAGAAGGGTTAAGAGGCTGTCATTTTAAGCTGAGATCTTGTTGACAAAATCAGGATTTTATATTTACCTTTTTTTTTTCAAATTTTTATTTATTCATGAAAGATGCAGAGAGAGAGGCAGAGACACAGGCAGAGGGAGAAGCAGGCTCCATGCAGAGAGCTCGACATGGGACTTGATCCCGGGACTCCAGAACCACATCCTGGGCAGAAGGCAGGCACTAAACCGCTGAGCCACCCAGGGATACCCTATATTTAACCTTTTAAGAAACTACAAAATATTATTTTTTACCTTTAGAGCTTTCTCTAGTCTAACGTTTCAGTAACTTAAAAAGATTTGTAGCTGTCTAGCTTCAGTGGATTCCTTGGAATCCATAGAGTGTGTCTCTTTTTCTAAAGTTTAATTAACTATTAGAGATGGAGGCAGTGCCATCCACTGATACAACATTCTCACAGTAAAACCTTATAAGAAGGGGGATCCCTGGGTGGCTCAGCGGTTTAGTGCCTGCATTCAGCCCTGGATGTTATCCTGGAGACCCGAGATCGAGTCCCACATCAGGTTCCCTGCGTGGAGCCTGCCTCTCCCTCTGCCTGTGTCTCTGCCTCTCTCTCTCTCTCTGTGTGTGTCTCTTATGAATAAATAAATAAAATCTTAAAAAAAAAAAAAAACCTTATAAGAAGTTTCTGTGAACTTGAATGTTTTTTAGGAAGCTGAGTTCTTATGCTTGTAAGTAGCAGTATAATAATGGAATTTCATGTTTCTTTGATAACACTTTTCCTTATAGGTAGAGATGTAATTCAGAATGCCTGCCTGTTATGTAACTAGAATCTGTTGAAATAGCTTGGTAGCTCTCTATGGGATTGTTGAGAAAAGTATCATTTGTGAAAATAATCTAAGATTCATTCATATATTCCTTCTATTTGTCAAGGACTTGCTATAATCCTTTTCAAACAACTTGCTAAATTCTGTTTCTTTTTTTTTTTTTTTTTCTAAATTCTGTTTCTAACCACTTTAATTTACTGTAAAAAATTATGCTGTTTTACCAGTGACTATTTTCCAGAAAATTCTGAAATTTGAGTAGTTCCTAGATTGAAATATTCTGGTTTTTATACCTCATACAAATGAAACTTTTACTTACTATAATTTTATACTCTTGACTAAATTAGAGCCTTATTTTTTGAATTTATAATATCCTTACACATCTCTAGTTTAAAATGAGATGCGTAAATTTTTAGAAAGAGGATTCTATTATAATGATTCTAGTGACGAGATTATATATAGAAACAAAACAACTATCAGAAGTTTTTACTTATATAAGTTTCTGGTCTTTTGGTACCTGTGTCTGATAATGATGTAAGTATCATATATTTTCTTCCTTTTAAAAATTTTCTTTTATTCTGTAGCATGTTTTTGGCCCAGAGGAGATTCTGCTCTCTTGAGAGTAGAGCAAAATTCCTGAAGACAATTTATTCTTCAAAAATCCTTGGACTCCCTACTTCTGCTGTAAGTATTACTTAATCACATATATAGATAAATACTGTACATATCTTGTGGTGTCAAAAAAAAGATACAATTTTTCAGCTACTTTATAAGCGTTTTATAGAATGAGTATTTCTATGATACATAAACCAGAGGTATCATTTGTCATTGCAGGAACTGACGTTCCCTGAGCTACTGCTTGCCTGTGTATGTATCAGACACAGTGCCAGGCATTGCCTATTCATTTCTCTTTTTATCTTTACAAAACTCTTCAAGTTATGAATTGTTATATTCCTGTTCTACAGGTGAGACGGTGGAGGCTTAGATAGATGTAGGAAGTTGCCCAAGGTTACAGCTTTTAAGTGGCATAACCAAAATACCACACTCACTCCTGTCTAGCTCTGGCACTCTCAAGGGCATGCCTTGTCTACTGGAAATAAGATATTATAATGACTATAAGGGCTGGCCTCGTGACTTCCAGGTTATAGAAAATATGGCAGATTGAGGAGCATGTTCTGTGAAATCATGGGAAAGCAAACAAGTCCAAAACGTGGGTCATAACCACAGAATAGATAACCCAGTTTCTTCAACATGTCAGGGCATGGGAGAAAAGTGAGAGGGGGGATTTCAGAAGGACTACTCCAGGTTGAAAAGAGGCTTGAAAATTTCATCCACCAAATACAACATATGAACCTTGTTTAGAAACATATATATATATATATATATATTTTTTTTTTTAAACATTTTATTTATTCATGAAAGACACACAGAGAGAGAGAGAGGCAGAGACACAGGCAGAGGGAAAAGCAGGCTCCACGCAGGGAACCCCATATGGGACTTGATCCCAGGTCTCCAGGATCACACCCCGGGCTGAAGGCGGTGCTAAACCGCTGAGCCACCTGGCCTGGCCCTTGTTTAGAAACTTGATACAATAAACTGAAACTGTAAAAAAGATATATATTAAATTTTTTTTTTATAGAGAGCACATATACTTGAGCAGGGAGGAGGGAGCATAAGCAGGGAGGAGGGACAGAGGGGCAGAAGGAGAGAGGGGGTGGAGCAGACTCCCTGCTGAGCACAGAGACCTGAGCAGAAATCAAGAGTCAGGTGTTTAACCAACTGAGCCACCCAAGTGCCCCTGTAAAAAAGATATTTTTAAAGGAATCAGAAAAATATGAATATGGATTGGGTACCAGGTGATACTGTTAATGAAACAAAATCCAACTGAGAACATTTGAAGATCTAGCTGTTTATTAAATGACTCATGAACAGGGCACCCATCCCACTCAGGATGCAGAGAAGAGCTCCAAGGAGTTGTACAGAATGGAAGGTTTTTGTAGAAGGACAGTGAGGAAAGAAAGTAATTAGCAAAGGAGAGTAATTAATTCCAGGCCAGGTAACTTTTCCTTAGCAGGAAAATCAAGGGGTCTTATGCAGATTACCTCATCTTTCTTTGGGGGGTGGGAGGGCCCATGTGGTAGATTCTTTGACACTAATTGAAAAATTCCTGGCTAACTGGTTAGACTACATTTCTGAATACCTAATACATTACGTTAGGTATTAATCCCCAGTTTGGGAACTTGGTCTAAGTGACATCATTTTGGGCTTGTGGTTTTGTTTTGAACAATTCTCTTGCTCTCCAAGTAACTGAGAGATGTGATCAAAATTTAAGGCATTAACACCATTCTCAGCTACTATTCTTAAGCTCACAAGATTTTATTTTTCCTTTTTGTGGTACCTATAGGTCATGATATTCCTGCTTAACCTCTTGATATTCACAGGTCACAACTTTCAGTTGACACTTGTTAAGTTGGTTACTTTCTTCATTCCTTAGATGGCCCATTCATTTGGTTGGTGATTAGTGGCCACAAACATACATTTAAAGCTTTTGAGAGAATACAATACGTCAGGGGGATTATTATGATTACTATAAGGAGGATAATTAATTGCCAGTGTTTGGTATGCACTTTGGAGCCATGGCCCCAGGACCCAAACTAATCAAAATCAAGTAAATTAAAGAAGTCAAAAAAGAAAGACCCCATGGAAGGAGTCATTTTTTCTGTGATTTTATGTAATTTAGTTTCAACTTCCAGATTTGCTAATCCAGGCACAGCAGGTGGCGTTGGCTTGAACACAGACACTTCCTTGTTCAGCTAAAAGAGAATCAAGAGCTGTTCTATTATCAAGGACAACTTTTGCTAGAGAGGCTCAAGATCTTTGTTGGGCAACTATCCCATTAGCAACAGATTGTGCATTATCTTCAAACGTGAGGGAGAGGTTTCTGATCACATCTGTTTTCATGAACTCCTGACCAGAAAAGCGTGGCCCTGCCCAAAGAAGCAAATCCTGAATCATGGATGCCTCCTAGTAGGTCTTTTTTATCTTGATGGTATAGATTCAATGAGATGTTTTAGTTTGCTTATGAAAAGTTATCAGTACAATTAGATGACTTAAGAATCATTGCCCAGCTGTGTGCCAACTAGGGATTCTTAGGCCCAAGGAGAATGATAACTGCCACAAAAAACATACAACTGTTCCCTTTAGGTGCTGCTATTAATGAATTCATTCACAGGCGCTATTGCATTCACCCTCTCAAGCCTGGAGTCAGTTAGGTTTTCAGCATCTACCAGAAGAAAACCTCCTAGCTTATAAGAATGAGTTGTTATAAACACCCTGCAAAGATGGGTGTTGCTGGTGTGATGTCTTAGAGGGAGGGGCAAGTAAGCTAGATAATCAGGAGAACAAGGAGGTACAGATGTATCAAGATTTACATAAGTAGTTGTGTCTTATTGGGTGCATACCCTTATTTTTTTATTTTTTATTTTTTATTTTTTGGTGCATACCCTTATAATTGAAGAAAATAAAGACACAGGTTGTTCTGGTTAAAAAAGTTGAAATCAATGGAACACTTTGGAGGAGTTAATTGTAATTTGCGGTGACATTAGGAAAGAAGAGAAATTAGTCACAGGGGGACCAGGGGGTCTCTAGCATCATGGACAGATTGGAATCTTTGATGACAAACCAGCAGTCAGAAGGATTACACCCCCCCCACCTTAGCAATGGCCTGGGAGACACCCATGAGGGCACTATCTTTCCAGACTAATGCTGAAGGAAAAAAGAGAAAAAAAAGATTTCATGTCAAAGAATGAAGTCTTGATCCCTCCTCTTGGGCAGAAGCAGTTCACCTTGACGTGAACAACTTATCTTCCTTGTCAATTTGATTTGGAGATCTCCAGTGTCTGTACAGGACCAGAAGTCAGGTGAGGCTGTCTTTAGCTGTCAGGTGTTTATGCAAGACTCTGCCCTCTAGTTTTGCAACAGTGTCAGTGGTCAGAAACGCTTGGTAAGGTCCTTCTCAGTTGGCTGTGAGCTGCTTTGTTCCCCTCTCCCAGTGGTGCTTCCAAAATGCCCAGTCACCAGGCTCCAGACTGACCAACAGAATACTTTGAACTGGGGTCAGAGAAAGTTTCCTTAACCTGTTGATGGTAGGCTTTAGCATAAGATATTAAAGACTTACAGTAGCTGGTCTTTCTGGCATGAAGGCAGAAGGGATCATACTGGCAAGGGATCAGTAGAAAGTTGCATGCCAGTAGACTTTGTCCCTAGATTGTTAGAGGGGTCAGTACAGAGTTAATTAACTCCTGGCCAATTAGGTCTTCTCTTATTGAATCAAGGCCTTGCTTGGATGTTGAGACAATTGAGGAAGAAGTTTAGTCACATCTATATGAATTTTTGTAGGTGCTCCACTTTTTATCCTCCCAATATCAATACTGGAAGTAGCCCATTGAATTTCAGGCACTTTGATTAAACTAAGGAACTTTTGTTAGAATTCTTCTATTTCAAGGACAGATTGTAAAGAAATAAAAGATCAGGTTCAGGTTGGTCACAGAAGTCTAAGGTGAGGTCTCCATTGGAGGCAAACCATATTAACCCTTTTAATTAATTAATTAATTTTTTAACCTTTTTAACTTAGATGGAGATGGTCACCTAATAGATTGGGGGCAAAAAGGAAAAGTTTTTAGTAAAATATTCCAGAGTCATTTGTACTGGTTGAGATAGAATTTCTCTCTGAATTTTATTAGATAACCCCACTATGGAAACTTAGTTTTCACTCCAAGGGAACTGTTGTCATATGAGAGTGGAGTTTAAAGTATGAACTGTAGCTCCAGTGTCTGCCAGAATTTGGCACAGTTTCCCTTTTTTTTTTTTTTTTTTTTAAAGATTTGTTTATTTTATTTGAGAGAACAGTAGAGGGAGAGGGAGAAGCAGGCTCCCCACTGAGCAGGGAGCCTGACATGGGGCTTGATCCCAGGGCCCTGGGATCATGACCTGAGCCAAAGGTAGATGCCCAACCAGCTGAGCCACCCAGGTGCCCCAGTTTCCCATTAATTTTAAATTTTGTTTCTCCTTGGCTGTTTAAGAGGATTGGAGGGTAGTAGTTTACCAGAGGGTTCCTCAGAGCCTCCTCAGTTTTGAGACAGGCCCCCATCAGTTTTGTGGACAGACTGCGGGGTCTCTCCCTTGAGGGGATTTGATCAAGGAATTTGTATAGGAACTTTCAGAACAATTTTTCTTCTAATCCTTAGTTGATTACATTTGAGAAATTGGCCTCTGAGCCAGCCTTCCGATGATGAACCTCTGGGGATGCAATATAAGTTGGCCGGATATTTTCTGAGGCCTCTGGCCTTGGAGTTGTGGCTGTAAGGCGATGAGTCTAGAAGTCCTTTGTTTATGCTTTCAAAGTGTTCATCTGTGGTCATGAGTGCAGAAAGACCAGTGGCGTTCCATCCTATTTTCTGCCTTTTTATTAATCTACCAATGTCAGAGGATAACCCATTTACAAATAGACCAGCTAGAGCAGGTTGTGTGGCCTTGTCTATTATAAGGAACCCAGAATGTATAGGAAGAGCATTTCCAAATGGGCCTTCAAATCGGCTACAGATTCATCTTTCTTTTGTTTGCACGCTTGAAGAACAGACCAATCAGCGCAGGCAGGGAAGACTTTAGGAATGGCTCGCGAAAGTTCAGTTGCTACTTTGCAAGCTCTTTCTACACAAAAATCTCAGATGTCATCCTTGGGGTTTTGCCATCTCGCTTCCTGCATCCATTTATGGCCTCTCCAGGTCCTACCAGCATGCACACAAAGTAACAAAATATGGCAGACCAGGTCATAGGTCCCAGTTAGGACTAAATTCTTCTAAAAACTTTCAGGGTTCCTCCCTGGGTTTTGGAAATTCTTTAACTATGGCTCTTAAGTTGCCCTTGACCAAGGCATGAAAGATACTTGAGGGGGATTATATACAACTTTAGGTAGCTTAATTTTAAAACATAACTGTTCAATAGTCTCTTCGGAGTAGAAAGGCAGTTCAGAGAGAGACTTAGTAAAAACCTGTGGACTCAGGTAAAGAAGGATGGAGTGGAGCAGTAGGGGTCACATCGGTCTTAGTATATTTTGTTTCAGGCACCTCTTGTATTTTTTATTTTTTCATTAGCTTTTTGTAATGAGTCTCTTAATGAAGCTATTTTAGAATCTTGAAGCCTTTTGGAAACCTCTGTACACCAATTAAAATAGGTATCCCACTCTGTTTAATTTGGAAATCCTTATTTTCAAGTATACTTTTCGAATGAGTGATCTTGTCTAACTGGAACATTTCCCTTAAAGGCCAGTGCAAGTCCAGGTTGCTTTCAGTAAAATGTTACAATTTCTGTAGATATTATAGCTCCCAGCACTATAGTTTTTAGACATAATATAAGCATGCTTGACTCTAGAATTGAAGGATCCCATTAGCTTTTGGGTCTCTCAGAGCTGAACTGACACCTAAAAGGATGTGCCCTGGGTCTGGGAATTATGTATTGTTTGTTCTTCAGTGTGCCTTGTTGAATGGAAGTTTTGTTGAGGTTGGCAGGTGACCCAGTGTCAATCTAACCAGTTCTTGACCAAGAAGAAGGAGGGGTCTTCTTAAGGTGGTAAGTGCTCTAACAGCTCTCTTCATGCCCACCAATTTTTGCAGCTTTTTGACCTCCCAGATCCCTGCTAGCAGTTGCCTTTACTTACACAAAACAAGACAAACAAATGCGTGCACCTTAACATACCATCAGTAACCAAAACATGTAGCATTTAAAGCATTGCTAGCCAAAAGAAAGCCTCTCCACTGCCAGCAATGCCCAGTGTGGGCTAAACCAGGTGACTCCAATCAGGGAGACTATGGATGGGACATGGGAAGAGGATTATAACGTGGAATTAGAGACTGAGCCAAGGGCCAAAGACTGATGCTTCCTTAGAGCCTCCTGTCAGTCTAGATGGACTCATCAGCCCTGGACTGGCAAGCCAACTAGATCAGTAGCTTAAACACAAAAAGAGCAAAACTGAAACTGAGACAGCCTTACCAATGGATCCAAAGAACTGTTGTTAATTAGATGTGATAATGGCATCAGAGTTATTATAAGAAAATGTTGATAAATTTTAGAGATATATGCCAAGTACATAGAGGCAAAATGACTTAACATCTAAGATTTGCTTACTCGGCAATAGAAAAAGATGTTAAAAGGAGAAGGGGAGAGATGAAGCAAATGAGGCAAAATCATGATGTGTATATGAGTACTTTATCTTGAGTTGAGTTATCTGACTGTCATTTTCATAAGTCAAAATGGGTGAATATTAGCAATTTCATAATATTTAACCTAATTTTAATCTCTCGACTTTTTTTTTTTAAAGGTTTTATTTATTTATTCATGAGAGACCCAGAGAAAGAGAGAGGCAGAGACACAGGCAGAGGGAGGAGCAGGCTCCATGCAGGGAGCCCGATGTGGGACTCAATCCCGGGACTCCAGGATCATGCCCCCAGCTGAAGGCAGGCGCTATCCCTCTGAGCCATCCAGGCATCCCTAATCTCTCGACTTTTATGTAGGTTTGAAACTTTCATAAAAGCCATGACTAGCTTCTCTATTTGTAAGTACTATAATTTCTAACTCATAAATACCTTGAATTCTAGCTCTCTTCTTTATTACCACCACAATTATCTTATTTCAGGCCTTCATCCATACAGAAAAATTCATTGAAGCCAAGGAAGTGGGTGTGATCACCCATGGTGAACAGACAAAGCCATCATACTAAACCAAGGGTGTTTGTGTATAGAATTATCACCTACAGAGCTCTGTTAGAATGTACGTGCCCAAGAACTGTCCTAAGAGATTGTGATTCTCCAAGTCTGGAGTGTATTTTGAAAAATATTTCTCGGTAATTCTGGTACACATTCCCAGGTAAGAGCACCGACAAGGCATTATTCAGATTTGCAGATTATCTGGGATAGAATTTAACCCTTTCCACTTTTGACAACCACATCAGGAAAGTACCTACAGTTCACCAGTCCCTTTGCAGTGATATTTTGAACCTTAAGAAAAATTACTGCTCTATAAGCAAGAAAAGAAACAAGAACTCAGGATGGAAATTACTATCTGTTCTGTCCCCTACTTGAGTACCTAAATCTTAAAGGCTTAGAAACTGGGATATGAAGTATATATTATCCCTTGGTGCCAAGAAGCCAAAGAAAATAATTAGTAGATAGATGAGTGAAAGATGAAAAGGAGGAAGCAAGGAAGGAAGGAAGGAGTCATTGCTGATAAGATGTCTCATGGGGCACCCACTCCTACTGCCTCACCATGTGACCCTTGGTGAGACTGACCTTATTGAAAGGTCATTCAGACTGCAGTGTGTAGCCACTGGCTTTCTGCTTTGCTTTCATTAATGATGTGTTTTCTGCTTATCCTCAAAATAGCTTTCTTAAATGGGTCTTCTCAAGGAAATTATTCTGTATGATGCTGTAATGGACACGTTACCCATTTGTCAAAACCAGTAGAATTTGCAACACCTAGAAGGAAACGTAATAGAAAGTGGATTCTGGGGCAGCCTGGGTGGCTCAGTGGTTTAGCGCCACCTTCAGTCTAGGGTGTGATCCTGGAGACCTGGGATCGAGTCCCATGTCAGGCTCCCTGCATGGAGCCTGTTTCTCCCTCTGCCTGTGTCTGTGCCTCTCTCTCTCTCTCTCTCTCTCTGTGTGTCTCTCATGAATAAATAAATAAAATCTTAAAAAAAAAAAGTGGATTCTGGGTGATAATGTGTCAGTATTGGTTCATCAGTTGTTACAAATGTAGCACTCTGATGGGGGATGTTATTGGTGGGGAGGTAGCAAGCAGAGGGCTATGGGAACCTGTACTTTCTCCTCTGTTCTGCTGTGAACATAAAACTACTCTAAAAATTAGGTCTGGGGGGATCCCTGGGTGGCTCAGCAGTTTCGCGCCTGCCTTTGGCCCAGGGCGCGATCCTGGAGACCCGGGATCGAGTCCCGCGTCGGGCTCCTGGTGCATGGAGCCTGCTTCTCTCTCTGCCTCTCTCTCTCTCTGTCTATGTCTATCATAAATAAATAAAAATAAATCTTAAAAAAAAAATTTGGTCTGGGGCACCTGCATGGCTCAGTCAGTGAAGCATCTGACTTGATTTCAGCTTGAGTCTTGATCTCAGGGTCATGAGTTTGGGCCCCACACTGAGCTCCATGCTGGGAGCTTAAAAAAAAAATAGGCTTATTTTTTTAAAGTGTCTTCTAAAATTTTCATGCCCAAAGCAAAAAAACATTTATTTTATAGCAGCTGGGCAGCCCAGGTGGATCAGCGGTTTAGCACCACCTTTGGCCCAGGGCCCGATCCTGGAGACCCAGGATCGAGTCCCACGTTGGGCTCCTGCGTGGAGCCTGCTTCTCTGCCTGTGTCTCTGCCTCTCTCTCTCTCTCTCTTGCTTGCTCTGTCTCTCATGAATAAATAAATAAAATCTTAAAAAAAAAAACTTTATTTTATAGCAGCTGAAACAAAAACTTTCCCATCTCTTTCAGTCTGTCCTTCCCTAAAGAAATCACAGCTCTCTTTTTTTTGACATGAAAATATTATCTATCGTACAATTAGTACATACCCAAGTCTCTTTACCCTGTTTGGTGTAAAGTTACTTACCCTCTTTGTAGCTAAGAGAGTCTTTGCCACTTTCTAAGTAGATGCTAGGTATTAAGTGTATGGTATGTTTTCCACCATGGATTTAACTTACTTAATCATGGCAATTGCATGGGGCACACATTTTTTTTTTTTAAGATTTTATTTATTTATTCATGAAAGAGAGTGAGGCAGAGACACAAGTGGAGAGAGAAGCAGGCTCCATGCAGGGGACTGCTTCAGTCCCATGCAGGAACTCCAGTGTGAGTCCCATGTGGGACTTGATTCTGGGACCGTGGGATCATGCCCCGGGCAGAAGGCAGGCACTTAACCGCTGAGCCACCCAGACGTCCCTGGGCACACATTCATTTTCCTTATGAACAAAGGAGGAAACTGAGTTTCAGAGAGGTTAAATAACTTGCTACTTCACACAGCTAGTAGTTTTGATGTTTAATTTCAAAGCAAGATCTACCTGGCTTGAAAGCTCTGCGTATTAAACAAGCTTGGAAATGTTAATTGGAACATAGGCATGTATTACAGGGCACAGAGCTTGGCAGGCCCCCTGATCTAACCTTAACATCTCTTCCTGGTACAAGTACACAGTAGAAACCCAAGAAGTCTTGCTCACTCTCAAATCCAAATTTCTAAGAGTTGCCCTGATTAGTTTTGCCTGACTCTGTTCATCACCATTCTAATTAACTGTGAGGGGTTGGAGGATGGGATATTATCTAAACAAGCAAAAGGGTTCACCTCTTTAAGTATAAGTGGGGGGCAGTAAATTCACTTCTACAGGATCTTGGCTTAGATCCAGTTTTCAAAGAGAATAAATTAGGCTTTTTTTCCCTTCACCTGAGTCCCATATTCTGGCATTCCAACCATATATTTACTTATTTTGTCAGTCCCCAGGTTTGAAGAAACTCTTGTTTCCAATAAGCTTGTTTCTCTACAGATATTATTAGATAATTTTCAAAAAAGGGCAAAATCATGACTCTTAGAAATATAAAAATGAATATATATTAAAGAATTTTATTCACATGAGAGAACAAAACAAGTTATAGCCAGTTCAAAGGAAAGTAAAAAAGCATACATCTATATGTAATAAAGGAATTGAGTTCCAAATGAAGGCAAAACTCTTTTTTCCCACTGGATGGAGGAAAGTCCATCAAAACTCTAGAACCAGAGTTTACATGTCTGTCAGTTACCGTCAGTCTGCAAAGTGCAAATATGTCAAAGACCAATTTTAGTTCTGTTAGAATCAGCCCTGTAAGTGCATGCTATAGCTATTGCATGTTCTCCACTAAAAAACACTTTTTTTTCCCACAATATATTGTCTCTCAGAGGGGATAGAGATTCCTTCCTTTTCACTCATTTTAGTCAACAAATATTAAATAGCTACAGCATATTAGATACAAGTAATTATAAAATTAAATGACTACATATGTTGCTTAAAAGTTCCAGTTAAATATGTGTGCCCTTGAGTTATAAGTTGGATTTTTATATATTTAAATTATACACTTGTATATCTTAATTCATTGGTCCCTGTTCCGTTTCCACTTCTGAGTTTTGCTTTCAGTTCTTCAACCATTACAGGAACGTTCTGTGCCATCTAGTGGCTAAAGACTGATTTGTCTGGTTTTTTGGGAATGTACATATACTCAGAGTTTGGAAGAAATCTAAAATCTATGAGATAACTCTGTTAATGTCTGCTTGCTTGAGGAGTATTTTGTCCAAAAGGAGAAAGAAACCATGATTTCAGAATGCTCTGGAACCTTTTTTTAAATTAAAAATTTTTTCATTTTTTAATAGATCTCTATGTCTTAGAGCATTATTGATAGGTTTAGAGAACAAAATTGAGCAGAATCTAGAGAATTCCCATATATCCCCTGCCCCCCAAATATACAGCATCCCTTTTTATTGTATCGCCACCACAGTGATGCATTTGCTCCAATTGATGAACCTACATTGAAACATCATTGGTACTCAGTGTCCATAGTTTATATTGGGGTTCACTCTTAGTGTTGTACATTCCATGGATTTTGACAATGTATAATGACACAAATGCACCTTTATGGTATCCTGCAGAATAGTTTCACTGTCCTAAAAATCCTGCCTTCTACTTGTTTATCCCTCCTTCCCCCCAAGCCCTGGAAACCACTGATCTTTTTACTATCCTCATGATTTTGCCTTTAAGATTCTTCATGTGTTGTCTTTGCTGAATAGCTCATTTCTTTTTAGCACTGAATAATATTCTGTTGTCTGGTTGTATCACAGTTTATCCATTCACCTAGTGAAGGATATCTTGGTTGTTTCCAAGCTCTGGCAATTATAAATAAAGCTGGTATAAACATTCATGCACAGGATTTTTTATGAACATAATTTTTTGACTCCTTTGTGTAAAAACCAATGAGAGTGATGACTGGGTTATATAGTATCTTTAATTTTATAAGAAACTACTCTGGCAGCTTTTTAAAATCAGCTTTATCAAGATACAATAAACAGCATCCATTGAGTATAAAACTCAATGATTATTTAAAGATGTGTATATATATGAAACCATTGCTAAGTCAACATACAGAACATGCCCTTCATTCCTAAAAGATTCCTTTATGTTCCTTTGCAATCCATCCTTCACTCTGTTGATTTGTTCTAGCTTTATAGATTAGTTTGCTTTTCTGAAAAAATTACTATTTTAAGGGTGTCTGGATAGCTCAGTAAGTGTCTGGCCCTTGATTTTGGTTCAGGTCATGATCTCAGGGTTGTGAAGTCAAGTCCTGTGTCCAGCTCTGCACTTGAGCATGGAGCTTGATTCTCTCTCTCCCTCTCCCTCTGCTCCTCCCACCCCTACTCACATGTACATTCTCTCTATCTCTAGAAAAATAAAGTAATAAATAAATGAATTAATTAAAATTTAAAAAATAATTTAAAAATTATTTTGTATTAATCGGATTATATAGTGTGTACTATCTTATTCTTTCACGTGCATAATTTTTAAATTTATGTATGTTGTAATATTCATTCCTTTTTATTTCTGATCAGTATCCCATTATATGGACATACCATCATTTGTTTATCCCTTTATCTGTTAATGGACTTTTAGGTTGTTTCCAGTTTATTGCTGTTGTGAATAAAACAATTATGAACATTTGTGTACAAGCCATTGTATAGCCATACATTTTCATTTCTCTTAGATAAATACCTAACAGGGTGTTATACTATGCATTGGCAAACTGAATTTAAATTAAGAAACAAAAACCTAACAGTGGAATGGTTCAGTTGTAGGGTACATTTATTTAATTTTTAAGCTAAGTGGCTTTCCAATGTGGTTGTACCATTTTACATTCCCACCAGGGGTTGTATGAGTTCCAGCTGCTCCACATCCTTACCAACACTCAGTACCTACAATTTTAGCCATTCTGATCTGTATCTAGTAGCACCTCATTGTGGTTTTATTTTGCATTTCCCTAATGACTAATGACATTGAGGATCTTTTATGTGCTTTTGGCCACCATTCATATGTCTTCTACAAAGGGGCTGCCAAATCTTGTTTGCCTTTCTATTGAGGTATAAAAGTTCCTTATGTATTCCAAATAGTAGTCTTTTTTAAGATATGTGTTGTAATACTTTCTCCCATTCTGTGGGTCACCTGGCAACTATTTAAGATTTGTGAGCCCGGGTAGCCCTGGTGGCCTGGCCTTCGGCCCAGGGTGTGATCTTGGAGACCTGGGCTCGAGTCCCATGTTGGGCTCCCTGCATGGAGCCTGCTTCTCCCTCTGCCTGTGTCTCTGCCCTCCTCTTCTCTGTGTGTGTCTCTCATGAATAGATAAATAAAATCTTAAAAAAAAAAAAAAAAGATTTGTGAGCCCACTGAATGATATTGTAGGAGAGGAAAAAAAAAATATCTACCCTCCTAGGTTTTCTGATGGAGGCCCTGCAAATTAGATTTACAAAAGACAAATTAACTAGAGTAAAACATAGTTAATTAACATATGCATTGTACCTACACATGAGAGAGCTCAGTGATGAGTGACTAACTCAGAAGGGGTGGTTACAAACTTGGGTTTGTATAGCATCTTAAGACATAAATGTATAGAGAAGTGACAAGACAAATGAAAAGGGGCTTAGGAACGGAATATCAGGGTAATTTTAATAAGCGTTTTTATGTAGACTCCTCTGGTGCTATTTCAGATAATAAGAGTCTAGAATTGTCTCTATAATCTTGCTTATCCTGGTAGAGAGGGGAGGGCAGAGAGTTTTTCTTTCGTCTGCTTCTCAGTTGCATTCAGCTCAAAATGGTCCTTATGTCAAAGTGACATACTTTGGGGTAGCATAATCGGATTCTCTACAAAATCATAATAGATTTCATAGAATTTTTTTAAGTCAACCAGTAATAATAAACATTTTTTTAATGTTTACCATGTGCCACTGCACTATGTGCTTTACATGATGTCTCCTTTAATCCTTCTAACTGTCCTATTTTGTAAATACTATTTTCATCTCCAATGTACTAGTAAGAAAATGTGGATTTGGAAGGGTTTAGTGATTTTCTTTAATCACACTCTTTAGGTCTTTAAACACCATACTATATGTCGTCGGGTAGATTGTGTTTAAATAGTTTCCTATGGCCACTGTAACAAATTACCACAAACTTGGGGATCCCCAGGTGGCTCAGCAGTTTGGTTGCCCACCTTGGGCCTGGGGCGTGGTCCTAGAGTCCGGGGATCGAGTCCCACGTCGGGCTCCCTGCATGGAGCCTGCTTCTCCCTCTGCCTGTGTCTCTGCCTCTCTCTCTCTCTCTCTCTGTCTCTCATGAATAAATAAAATAAAATCTAAAAAAAAAAAAAATTCCACAAACTTGGTAACTTAATAATATAGAAATTTATTATTCTCAACTCTGATTCAAATGAAAATGAAATTTTCAAATGAAAATTCAGTCAGTATCACTGGGCCAAAATGAAGGTGTCAACAAGAGGCTCTAGGAAATAATCTGTTCCTTATGTCTTCCAGCTTCTGGGGGCTGCTGGTACTCCTTGGCTTATGGTCATATCAACCTAATCTTTAAGGCCAGCATCTTCAGATTGCCCTCTGCTCCATTTTCATATGGCCTTTTCATTTGCATACTTCTAAAGATACCTGTGATTATATTTAGGGCCCACCTAGTTAATCCAAAAAAGAATCAAGACCAACTCAAGACCCTTAATTTAATCACATCTGCAAGAATGTAAGGATATATATCAATGTACAAAGCAATAGTCACAAGTTCCAAGGGTTTGGATGTGGACATCTCTTGAGAGGTCATTTCTGAGCCTACCATAGTGGGAATTATGAGAAGATCATATCAAACAGGGGGGAAGAATTTGAATAAAAACATGGGAAATAGGTGCCTGGGTAGTTCAGTCAGTTAAGCGTCCAGCTCTTGATTTTGGCTCAGGTCTTTATGTCAGGGTTGTGGGATCAAGCCCTACATTGGGCTCTGTACACTGGGCATGGAGCCTGCTTAAGATTCTCTCTCTTTGGGGAACCTGGGTGGCTCAGTTGGATGAGCATCCAACTCTTGCTTTTGGTTCAGGTCGTGATCTCAGGGTCATGAGATTGAGCCTTGTGTCAGGCTCTGTGCTCAGTAGGGAGTCTGCTTGAGATTCTTTCTGTCCCTCCCCCTGCTCTCTCTTGTGTGCACGTGCATTCTCTCTCCCTCTCTCTCTTAAAAACGAAGAAGAAGAAGAAGAAGGAGAAGGAGAAGGAGAAAGAAGAAGAAAGAAGAAGGAAGAAGAAGAAGAAGAAGAAGAAAGAAGAAGAAAGAAGAAGAAGAAGAAGAAGAAAAGAAGAAAGAAGAAGAAAGAATAAGAATAAGAAGAAGAAGAAGAAGAAGAAGAAGAAAGAAGAAGAAGAAAGAAGAAGAAGAAAGAAGAAGAAGAAGAAGCATGGGAAACAGAAATACCATGAATGTAATTAGAGAATGACAAGTGGCCCTGTGCTATTGAATCACTGTATGTGAGGGGATGGCATGGTGGAAGAGAAGGCTGGAAATAGATTATGGGCCTTGAGTGCCAGTTTTGAATTTGAACTATGTTTCATAGCTTGATGAGAATCACTGAAGATTTTAGAGCAAAGTGATAGCATCCCATCTTCTGTTTTAAGTGCATACTGTAGCACTGGGTGATAGGTTAGAGGAAAGATTCCACTGAAGTACTTAAAAGTAAGGATAGTACTTAAAAAGAGGTAGGATTTCATTCATATGTTCAAAAGGTACTTGTAAATACAACCTTCCAAACACCATTTTAGATACTGAACAAGATATAAGTCCTTGTTGTCTGAGGTTTTTGTTTTTGTGAGTAAGATAGATAATTAGGAACTAATAATTTCAAATAGTGGTGAATGTTCTAAGAAAATTAAATAGAGAAATATGCTGGGGATCCCTGGGTGGCTTAGCGGTTTAGGGCCTCCTTCAGCCCAGGGTGTGATGCTAGAGTCCCGGGATCGAGTCCCATGTCGGGCTCCCTGCATGGAGCCTGCTTCTCCCTCTGCCTGTGTCTCTGCCTCTCTGTGTGTGTCTCTCATGAATAAATAAATAAAACTTTAAAAAGAAATAGAGAAATATGCTAAAATCCTTGGTGGGGCTACTAGGAAAGAGGCAATGAGTAATATTAAGGCATGTAATTTTAGAAGACCTTTTGAGGAGGGTATATTTTAATGTTTGTGTGTGTGTGTGTGTGTGCGTGCGCGTGCATGTGTGTGTGTGTTTAACCATACAAATATTTATGTAGTAGGGAAAAAACCTCATTTGCATCTCCCCCAAGGCACCATGAGGTCTGACCAAACACACGCACACAGCTTCCTTGCTACATACCAGTTTCCAAGGGCAGGAGGCAGCCATTGCTCCTCAGCATACACCCAACAAACAAAGTCAAGGTGAGGTGAAGTGGAGTGGGGAATCTGGGGAATCATTGAATAGAATGACATGAGGAGCCAGCCACATAAGTAAGACCTAACAGAAGGGCATTCCAAGCAGAGCCCACAGCAATTGCAAAGGCTTTTATATCAGCAACATTGCTGCACTCTGTCTTTTTATTCCAAGGTTGAGGCTAAAGGAGTAGCCCGCCTGTTGGAGACATGGTCTTCTCATAGTAGAGGAGAGAAGCCAAAACCATGCAAAAGCACTTATAGGTTCTTAGACATGTGTGTGTCACATCTATTGACCAGAGCAAGTCACATGGGCAATCTCAAAATCACTTCTTCAGAAAAGTAGAGGTGAATGACTATACAGAGTAATATAATGATAGGAACAAACCAGGTATGTTTGAGGTATAGAAAGAAGAAAGGCTCAGTGAAAATAGGAAACCTTGGTTTGTTTTGTCGCTGATATATCCCACACCAAAGGGTGCCTTGTACACAATACATATTCAATAAATATTTGTTGCATGAATAAATGAAAGCCAGTGTGGTTAGAATGTAAACACGACATGAGGTTGCAGTCACTAGCAATGTATCAGCTGGCATATAAGAGGAGACTTAATTTCACCCCTGCCTTAGAATTTGGTTCTACAGCCAGCTCTTTCCCCTGGCCCTCTGTTGCAGCAATAGAAGCTTCAGCTCCGTATCTTTAGCTCTGCTACAGATTCAGGGTATCTGCAGCACTCTCCCCATGAACCTTCCCGTTGAGATGGACTGCCATAGCCTGAGACCCCTCCCTTCTTTTAAGAACATCATCAACTCCTATTCCCTGGAAAATGTTCTTTTTCCCATTCCAACCATGTTTTTCAGTAGAAGCTAATTTTTTATAGAGGTACTATCCAGGGGTGTTGACAGGTTCTGGCTCAGGGAGCATACCTGGAAGAATCAGGGGATTGTGAAGTCGGGTTTGTTACCTTTATTTGAGTGATAGTGAGCACATGAAAAAGACATCATCCAAAAAAGAAAAAAAAAAGGCATCATCATTCAGCTGCATCTCTATACTTGTCATGATCTTGCTCTACACTGCTTTTGCTGACATTTTTTCATCATGGTCTTAACAACCATACTTACATAGTACTTTTTAAATTATTGGGGAAAAGCCACAGTTTATTAGCCAAGGCCAGGTCATTCAGAGTCCTTCCCTAGAATTTTCCAAATTGAAGTAGAGAAAGCAATACTCAGTCCCTCTGGTGCTGAAATTGGGAGGCGTGACTGTGCTTTTGTCTCCAGTGGAGAAAAGCAGACCAAGATTGGGTAGAAATGTAGATGAAGCAGAACCTGGTGAGATTCAGGTTTCTGGCTTCAGTTACCCATAAGCCTAGCTATACTTCTTTCCTTATTGTGGTGACATGAGCTTTCTAATAAATGCCTCTTTTTTGCCTAAACTGATTGAGTTTCTGTCTGTGCAACTAAGAGAACTGGGTAATATAGCTTCAGGAGCTTCAAAGGCATCTATGCACTGATCTGTTTCTCACACTCAAAGCTAGGAAAGAGTGTAACAAAGTTTTTTAGTCAGATTCAGATTTCTGGCAAACTCTCAAACTGGTAAAGTGTCAGTAAATTATGCAATTTTTTAAGCAATTATTTGTAAAGTTTCTTTTTTTTTTTAAAAAAAAATATGTATTTAGGGGATCCCTGGGTGGCTCAGTGGTTTAGCACCTGCCTTTGGCCAGGGCTTGATCTGGAGTCCCGCGTCAGGCTCCCGGCATGGAACCTGCTTCTCCCTCCTCCTGTGTCTCTGCCTCTCTCTCTCTCTCTCTGTGCCATCAGTCAATCAATCAATCAATCTTTAAAAAAATATATGTATTTATTTTAGAGACAGAACATGAAAGAGTGAGCACAGGGAGGGGCAGAAGGAGAGGGAGAGAGAAAACTTAGCAGACTCCTCAATGAGTGTGGAGCCCAACTTGGAGGCTGTTCTCATAACCCTGAGATCGCTACTAGAGCCGAAACCAAGAGTTGGACACCTGACTGCATCACCCAGAGGCCTGCAAAATTTCTTTTTAAAACAGACCTGTAGGACAGCCCTGGTGGCACAGCGGTTTAGCGCCACCAGCAACCCAGGACGTGATCCTGGAGACCCTGGATCGAATCCCACGTCAGGCTCTCTGCATGGAGCCTGCTACTCCCTCTGCCTGTGTCTCTGCCCCTATCTCTCTCTCTCTCTCTCCCCCCCCCCCCCGTCTCTATGAATAAATAAATAAAATCTTAAAAAAAAATAGACCTGTATTTTTTTTAAAAAGACATTTAGGGAGTAAGTGCTGAGGAATGAAGGAAAATGATACTGTGTTATCACTATGGTTGTTGGAACATCAAATTTTATACCTTACATTTTCCATAAAAGTAAACCAAAAGTTGTGTGTTTAGTTAGCTTAGCTGGAACTAGATGACTATATATTGATATATCATCTTTCTTGTGATAATAAATACTTGTGTTTAATAGGGCATTCACCTCCATATCAAACTTTAAAATTGAAGGAAACAGAGCAGAAACCCTATAATGAAATGCACAGTGGAAACACTACCTATAATTGCAAAACACTGGAAGTAACAAATGCCCAAACGATAAGGAATGAATGAGTAAAGTGTGGTATATAAATAACCTGAAATAATATCTGCTAATTAAAAGTGAAAATTTTATGATGACTGAGAAAATTTGTAACATCATTAAGATACTCTGTTAAAAGAAAAGGCAAATGTTTTAAAAATTACATGTGATTGCAGCTATAAATAATGGATGTTTTGGCTGCCCTACCTGCCCAGACAGCACAGTAGAGGGTTGCCCATTATATGGTCATTTACTTTCTGCTCCAGCCTAGACGTGAAGTACTAGAGTCTGTTTCTCATGTCTGATTATTATCTTTATCTCTCTAACCATCAGCTTTGTTATTTCTGTTTCTGACCTTTTCTTGCACTCTTTATCCTTTTTATGCTTGACTTATAGATGTAACAGCTTCAACTTACCCAGCTTCACCGCACCATTTCAGAAGACTTTCTTACCTATCCTATCCCACCTAAAACCAACAGGTCTTACAGGCAGAGTCCTCAAAATATATATAGTTGAAACTGTAGTATACTAGAGTCATAGGATAACTGGTAATATTTTTTCTTCTTTCCAAGTTTTTCTTGTTTGAACACCATTGCAGTAATCATTTTAGAATAGCAATAAGCTTTTCTCATCTCTGCCAAGAGTGGCACCTAGTGGTGAATTTGTAGAACTTCACTTTTCAGCCTCAAGTTGACAAAAAAAAGATGCTACTTATTATTTCACTAGCATTTTTGTGTTTATCCCATATGAGTGCAATATATGTATGCCAGGCATTAATCTACCTGGGAGCAGGAACCAGCTCATGAAATAGCTGGTCCAGAAATTATACAGGTCCTGTAGATTTCCTATCATATACCCGAGGCTCATACTTAATTCCCCATAGGATACAGGTTTATTTTCATTTCATAAGACTGAATCTACTCTGACAGTAATTCTTATATAGTGCGCATTTGCATCTATTCCTGAATCTTGATGTTTTTAGACACTATAGGGTGTCTTGTTAATGTTCATCACTATTAATTTCCTCTGGCTGCCTTAACAGAGAACTACAAACTAAGTGGCTTAAGCAACAAAACTGTATTAGCTCACAGTTTTGTAGACTAAAAACCCAAAGGCAAAGTGTGCCAGGGTTGGTTTCTTCTGTATGATGTGAGAATGAGTCTGTTCATGCTTTTCCCCTAGTTTCTGGTAGTTTGCTGTCAATCTCTGGCATTCCTTGGCTTTCAAAAGCACCACCTCGATCCCTACTTTCATCTTCATGTGACATCCTCTCTGTATGCCAGACTGTCTCCAAATTTACTGCTTGTGTAAGGACACTGTCATATTGGATTAGCCTCCTTGCAATCCATGACCTTAATTTAACCAATTACATCTGCAACGAACCTATTTCCAAATAAGGTCACATTCTGAGGTAATGGGTGATAGGGCCTCAACCTGAATTTGGAGGGGTACACAATTCAGCCCACAATAATCATTCTACCTCCAGACTTCATTTCTGCCATGTTGGTATCAGGCATAGCCATGAATTGCTTTGGCCAATACCATGTGAGTAGAAATGGTATGTGAACATCTAAGTAGAAACTAAAATTTTTTTTCCCTCTACTATGAAACTGACAGTATTCCAAAAAGAGGCTATTTCATCAGCTCATGTCTCAGAGTGACAGTGACATGGAACAATGCAGCAGCTGACCTTCAGTGAATATGTAGTATGAAAAAGAAACCTTTGTGATTTTAAGCTACCAAGACCTTGGGGTCATTTGTTACTGAACCATAAATTAACTTAAGCTGATGCAATAAGTACCTAACATAAGTTAAGCCAACTGATACCATACATTCACTTCTAATGTGTGGATTTTTGCATTCATTCATCAGATACTTGTTGAAAATTTTCTATGTGCTAAACGTAGTTCTATGTGTTGGACACCGTTATAGTTAATTTTGTGTCAACATGGCTAGGCCAAGGAACCCAGATATCTATATCAGTGTAGATGTCTCTGAAGGTGTTTTTCAAATGAGATTAATATTTAAATCAGTAGATTTTAAGTAAAATGCCCTCTATAGACTATGGGTGGGCCTGATTTAATCAATTGAAGGCCTTAAGAAAAAAAAAGATTAAGGTTCCCCCCGAGAAGAGAGACTTCTGCCTCTAGGCTGCCTTTAGCCTCTGAGCTGTAACACCCAACTCTTCTTGGGTCCCCAGCCCGCTGGACTGCTTTGCAGACTCCAAACTTGCTGGCCCCCACAAGTCGCATGAGCCAGTTCCTTGAATCGCTATATATATGCACATCCAATTGGCCCCATTTCTGTGGAGACACCTGATTAATACAGACACATACCAGTGAACAAGCTAGAACTAATCCTCAGTGCTTACAGTCTAAGGAAGGATACAGGTAAATAAACAGGAAAATTATGTGTTATATAATAAATGCTGGAAAGTACTCCATGTAATAGGAGAATATAAGAAGAGCATATAACCTTGACCTAGGGAATCAGAAAATACTCTCTGGAAGAAATGAAGTCTAACTTGAGAGCTGAAAAGTGGCAAGTGGATTAGGAGTTATTCAAGTGCAGAAACAGGGTGGTGGGGGGCAGGGATCAAATTGAGTATAGCATTCTCAACAGGAGCATTATTGCCCTCAAGGGGAGAAAATTGGTGCGTGGCAGGTGAAATCAACCATAGCTAATACAATGTTTTGTGACCTTGTAAAGCTCAACCCTGCCTTACAAAATCATACTTCTTATTCTATAAGGCAGTGGGGGAGACGATTAGAAAAAATATCTAAAAGGTCTCTTTATGGGGGTAGTGATGAAAAAGAGGTTGAAAAACATTGGTGTAGAAAGACCATTATGATAGAGGAATGATCTTATGTGAAGGTACAGAAGTAAGATGGAATATCTGAAATATTAAAATGGTTGAGGCATAGAAATGAGAGGAATAGAGACCGAGAGGTTGTGAGAGAGACTGTTCTGGACATAAATTTTAAAATTAAATCTGGAAATGTGTTTTGCCTTCAATTATCCAAATATTTTAAGTAAAATTAGACTTTATGTCTAAATGATCTGCTGCAGACTTTGCTCACTTTTATATATGATTTTGTACTTTGTAGCCACATGCTAAATGAATCATTAAGTTTTAAATATTTTTTAAGTGAAAAGGACAATTGTTAAAATATCTTTTGCTGTCTGTCATTCTGGGATTTTTTAGTTTTATAATTGTAGTTTCTAGAATAGCATCATGTTCAGGTGGGTACTTAATCATAATGCTATTCTGGAAGACACCGTAACCTCTGGAGAATATGCATGTGATTTACTTCATTGGAGTTTCAAGGATTAAAAAATATGAGAATAAAAGATATTTTTCTTGGTTCCATTGTTGGAATAAAATGAGAACAATGATCTATTTAATAACCATTATCATTATCTTCTTCCCAGATTGAATTAAAATTGCTTTAATATTCTATTAGGAAAATCTTTGTAAAAATGCTGCCAATCATTTTTTTTTCCCTAGCAGCTTGTTAACAGTGAACTCAACGCTAATTCAGTGCTTTGGGGAGATAGTATAAACTTAATTTTAAGATCTAGAGAACTAAGAAATTGTATGCTGTACCATAATTTTAACTTTTAATATTTTTCAACCATAACCCTAGCTTGCTTGACGTAAGGAGACCCGATCTAAACATCTAATATACATTTTTTAGGAGGCAGCATTCTGGTAATATTTTTATAAGGTTTTATTACAGAAAAGACAGTATATAGAAATAGATCTGGGGCACCTGGGTACCAATTGGTTAAGCATCCGACTCTTGATTTCGGCTTGGGTTGTGATCTCAGGGTTGTGAATTGAGCCCTGTGTTGGTGGGGGAGGGGAGTGGAGGTGGGGAGGGTTTGTGCTCAGCATGAGTCTGCTTGAGATTCTCTCTCTCTCCCCCTAGCTCTGCCCTTTCCCTGCTCATACTCTCACTCAAAAATAAATAAATAAAATCTAAAAAGAAATCTGGGTATGTATTCCAGAGTAAAACTGCCTGGGTTCAAATCCTGAGTTGAATCTATTTGAGTTTAAATGTTACCAGCTTTTGTAAACTTGAGCAGGTGTATAAAGGTCTGTAACATTATCCTCTATACCTCACTTTGCTTGTATGTAAATTAGGGATAACAAGAGAACCACTACATAGAGTTGTTGTGAATATGAAATGAGTTAATTATGTACAACACTGAGAACAGTGCTTGGTACATACTCAGTACTCAATAATATGATCTCTTATTATTTGGGACTCTTTATTGAGTAGTTTTAAAACCTTTTTTTTTTTTTTTTTTTTTTTTTGAGTGCTTCCTGTATGCCATACAAGGAGATTATTTGTGGAACTGTTAGGACATCTTACCTAAAACAATCTTCAGAGAATAATTCAAGGCATTTTTTTAAGCTGACCTTTTTTTAGTATCATTATTGTTCTCTTCAGTATATTTCAGGCCTTCAAACTGGCTTATTTTTTTAGGCTAGGATGAAATTTTTATTCTTTTGTGATAAACATCCAAGGATCATAAGAAAAAACAGCCCTTAGGGGAGTAGGTAGGAGATGATTCCACTTCAGATTTTTGCACTGGGGTCTGGCATTTGTCATTATGGTACTTCTTTTTCAATGGCAACAATAGGGAAAAGAGGTAGAGTTATCTATGATTTTCTGGCTTTTTTGAATTTTGATTAAAGAAATATTAAAAACCTTTCAATAATTATATCTTTCAGAAGATGTCTTTGAAAATTACCAATGCAAAACGAATTGAAGGCCTTGATAGTAACGTGTGGTAAGTGCCTTAGAATAAACAATAATAATTTGGTGAAGCTTTTTTCCTACACGTTTTGATATTCTTAGTTGGGAATTGTTAGCCTCCTCTATGGTCTACAAATAAAGACATTATAATTTATTCATCAAGTGAAACTGGAAGGAAGTTAAGAATCCATACCTGATTTATTCATCTGGCACATGTGCTAAGCCTGCAAATAAGGCAGAGAAAAGGACAAAGAACTTTCTTGTGATCCATGAGGAAGCTGGTACGGTTGAGGGAAGAAAATAGATGATGAAACTATGGGTATCATGAAATTGAAATTTGTAAGAAACTTTTAAGTTCATTAGTTCAGCTATCATTTAATGAGATAAAGTCATTTTGTAGGTGGTAAAGTTTTTGTTGGGAACTCACCTCTTTTTTATTTATTTGTAAGACTAAATGAGGTCTTAGTTTCTCAGTTTTATGTTAAGATCATGAGGTATAAAAAGCTAAGTTGGTAATTATTAATACTAATTAGTATTTTTTAATTTTAGGATTGAATTTACAAAGTTGGCTGCTGACCCCTCTGTTGTGAATCTTGGTCAAGGCCTCCCAGATATATCCCCTCCTATATATGTGAAGGAAGAGTTATCAAAGATTGCAGCAATTGATAGCCTGAACCAGTATACACGAGGCTTTGTAAGTATATGAAGACAATGTGGGGTATGAACTTGTATTTTATATTGTATTGTGTAGAATGTCATCCTATCACTTCTGTATACTTGACTTTCTGGGACCAGCTGTCCCAACCTGATAATCAGAGGAACCCCCACCATTGCCTTTTTCTACTAAAAGGAGCAGTTCCCAACTTCTAACCCCTCCTATCTTGGTCCTTCCTTTACTGCTGTTCTAGTGTAAGGTCTTATGGCAACAAGGAAGGGAGAGTCACCTCTTTTTTTTTTCCAATTTATTTAGTATTATTATTCCAGTATGGTTAACATACAGTGTTATATTAGCTTCAGGTGTACAGTATTGTGATTCAGCAATTCTATACATTACTCAGTGCTTATCACTATGTGTACTCTTAATTCCCTTCACCCATCTCACCCGTGCCCCTACTGACCTCCCCTCAGCTAACCATCCATTTATTCCCTCTAGAGTTAAGAGTCTGTTCTTTGTTTTGTCTCTCTCTCTCTCTTTTTTTCCTTTGTTTTGTTTCTTAGATTCCACATTTGAGTGAAATTGTATACTATTTGTCTTTCTCTGACTTATTTCACTATAATTATACTCTCTAGCCCCATCCATGTTGTTGCAAATGTCAGGATTTTATTCTCTTTGATGGCAGAATAATATTCCATAATACATATAGTATATATACTATATACATGCACACATACATTCCATTTTATATGTGTATGTATATATATAAATATATACATACACATATACTCTACATCTTCTTTATCCATTCATCTCTCTCTCTTTGTTTTAAGATTTTATTATTTATTCATGAGAGACAGAGAGAGGCACAGACATAGGCAGAGGGAGAAGCAGGCTCCATGTGGGGAGCCCGATGCAGGACTTGATCCCGGGACTCTGGGATCACGCCCTGAGCCAAAGAGAGACGCTCAACCACTGAGCCACCCAGGTGTGCCATCCATTCGTCTCTCAATGGACACTTGCACTGGCTATTGTAAATAATGCTGCTATAAACATAGGGTGCCTATATCTTTTTGAATTAGTGTTTTCAGATTCTTTAGGTAAATATCCAGAAGAATTACTGGATCATATGTAGCTCTATTTTTAATTTTTTTTAAATTTTTATTTATTTATGATAGTCACACAGACAGAGAGAGGCAGAGACACAGGCAGAGGGAGAAGCAGGCTCCATGTACTGGGAGCCCGACGTGGGATTCGATCCCGGGTCTCCAGGATCGCGCCCTGGGCCAAAGGCAGGCGCTAAACCGCTGCGCCACCCAGGGATCCCTCTATTTTTAATTTTTGAGGAACCTCTATACTGTCTTTCACAGTGGCTACATCAGTGTTTGCAGAGAATATTCTCTTGACACACATCATATTTTCTCTCCCATTAACACATGCAGCCTCAGCACTGGCCTCTTAATTAATATTTTATTTTCAGCTAGTTACTTTCTTCCTCTCTGCTTCTCTGCCAATCCCTGTACTTCTGTGATGAAATACCTAGGATATCCAAAGATCCCTAGATTCTACCAAAAAACTACCACAACTTACTACCACAATTGAGCAGGATTGAAGGACACAAGGCCAATGTACAGAAACCTGTATGCTAAAAATGAACAGCTGGAAAGTAAAATTTAAAAAAAATACCATTTACAATAGCATCCCAAAATGTTAAGTATTTGAACAGAATTTTTAAAATATATGCAAGATCTATACAACAAAAACTACAAAACTTTGAATGGAGTGGTATATGATATTCATGGATTGGGAAATAAAATATTGTAGTCAGTTCTCCCTAAATTGATCCTTAATGGAGTTTGGCAGACTATGGCCTTGAGGCATATCTGACCCAGTCTTGAATTTTGTAAATTAAGTTTGATTAGAACATAACCTATGCCCCTTTGTATTTTTAAAATTTTTTGTTTAGGGGATCCCTGGGTGGCGCAGCGGTTTAGCACCTGCCTTTGGCCCAGGGCGCGATCCTGGAGACCCGGGATCGAATCCCACGTTGGGCTCCCGGTGCATGGAGCCTGCTTCTCCCTCTGCCTGTGTCTCTGCCTCTCTCTCTCTCTCTGTGTGACTGTCAAAAATAAAAAAAAAATAAAAATAAAAAAAAAACTTAAAAAAAAATTTTTTTGTTTAAATTCAATTTAGTTAACATATAGTGTATTATTAGTTTCGGGGTAGAATTATCAGTTGTATATAACACCCAGTGGTCATTACATCAAGTGCCCTCCTAAATGCCCATCACCCCACTCACCTCTCCCCCAGCAACCCTTAATTTGTTTCCTACAGTTTAGGGTCTCTTATGATTTGCCTCCCTCTCTGTTTTTATCTTCTTTTATTTTTCCTTTCCTCCTTCCCTTAGGTTCATCTGTTTTGTTTCTTAAATTCAACATATGAGTGAAATCATATGGTATTTGTCTTTCTGTGACTAATTTCACTTAGCATAATACTCTAGTTCCATCCATGTCGTTGCAAATGGCAAGATTTCATTCTGTTTGATGGCTGTATATTCCATTGTGTGTGTATACATACCACATCTTCTTTAACTGTTCATCTGTTGGTGAACATCTGGGCTCTTTCCATATTTTGGCTATTATGGACATTGCTGCTATAAACATTGGGGTGCAAGTGCCCCTTTGAATCCGCACTTTTGTATCTTTTGGATAAATACCTAGTAGTGCAAATTGCTGGATCATAGGGTAGCTCAAATTTTAACTTGAGGAACCTCCACACTGTTTTCCAGAGTGGCTGCACCAGTTTGCATTCCTACCAACAGAGCAAGTGGGTTCCCCTTTCTCCACATCTTCACTAACATCCATTGCTTCCTGAGTTGTTAGTTTTAGCCATTCTGACTGGTAGTTTTGATTTGTATTTTCCTGATGATGAGTGATGTTGAGCATTTTTTCATGTGTCTATTGCCATTAGTATGTCTTCTTTGGAGAAATGTCTGTTCATGTCTTCTGCCCATTTCTTGACTGGATTTTTTATTGTTTTGGTATTGAGCTTGAAAGATTCTTTATAGTTTCTGAATACTAGCCCTTTATCTGATATGTCATTTGCGAATATCTTCTCCCATTCCCTGGGTTGCCTTTTAGTTTTGCTGATTGTTTCCTTTGCTGTAACCTATGCCCATTTTTAAAATATTTTCCAGTGTGATGGGAGATAAGCACTGGGTGTTATGCTATATGTTGGCAAATTGAATTTAAAGTAAAAAAATTAAAAATAAATATTTTCCAGTTTTTGTAAACATATCTGTTTTTATATTGGAATAAGCACAGGGGATGGCATTTGCACTGTCACCAGGCTGTGGATGACATTCGTCACCTCAGGGGAATGGGAAGGAAGTGTTGAGGAGAGATCATAATGATTTTTAACACATCTTTGCCTAGTTTTATTTATTATATGATGCATGCATTGTTTTTGTAATTAAAAAATTTTTAGAACACAGACCCTTATCATTCTGAGGAAAGATGTGTAGTGTTTATGGTGGCTTTCAGATCATCCTTTGCTAGAATTTGTTAGACCTGTGATTAAAATGAAATTCAAAGGAAAGTTTGGATTTCTGGGAGTGGTGACAATCTTCTCTTGCTCTTTTCACAAATCATGTATATTTTGTGGAACTTGAATTTAAGTAGTGTTTTTCTCTTGCTATTACTTTTAAGTTTACTGGCTATGTTCCGTCACCTTCCCTATTATTAATTATACCCAGTTTCTCTAATATTATAATATCTCCTAATTTCAAAATATGAAAAATGTGCTATAGCTTTGTTTTTATTGATTTTAATTGGGTGAAGATCTGTGACATACTAGCCAACATTCTACCAAAGGTGACAAACAAAAGTATCTTTAACAAAACATACCTCCCTTTCATGTAAACTAGAATAGATAACTTAGAACAACCAAAGACTATTTTACTTTGTAAACCTGGGGTATATTCCACTAGCCTCCTTGTCCTGTGTCCTGACCCAGTTTATTCCTCCAGAGCCCTAGGTGCTTTGCAAAAAAGGCACATGCTCTGCACTTGGACTCTCACTTGCAACTGACAAAATATGAAGGTGGTTCTCCAAAAGCAAAAAAAGGAGCCACATGCTAGGCAGGAAAAATAAGAAATACTGACTTCAATGCCAAATAAGACAAGGAGGAGAAAAGGAAAGGAAAAGAAAGAGAAAGAGGGGGAGAGCAGCGAACATAGAAGAAGAGAAGAATCGAGGAAGAGCTAATCAAGGAGTTAAGACTTCCTACATGCCTCAGACTTTGCGCATTTATATTCTTTTCATTCCTCCTGAGGAACATTGTTCGCTTGGATGAATCCTCCCCTCTAGGCTATCACAGTGGTGAAGAATATCCTACTTCCTCCTAACATTTACTCTCACATGAGCACTAATGTGCATTTCTTTGAGGAATTTACTTTGCCCTCTCTGCATAGTCCATTGGTTGGCATAATAGCCTCTCTGGTAACATGGAAGAATAGATTCAGGATATATAGACAATGCAGGTTTCCTTCTTTTAACTGGGGAAAAAGTCCAACTCTATCCAATCTGATTTAATTATTGTCAACAATAAAGTAATTGAATGTGATTTGATTGCTATCAAAAGTACATTTGATACTGAAGTCAATTTTTATCAAAGCAAATAGGTTGGAACTTTTTAAAATTCCAAAACCAATTGGTTAATAGGATTTTTATTAGTCCTTAGCAAGTTTTTATGACCATTGATGTAGGAATCCTCTGAAAGTAGGGGAAAATGTTTTTTATTTCCATTAAAAAATACAAATTTTCTTTGGATAATTATAAAGATAAAACCAACTTTTAAAAATTCTTTCATTTTAGATCCAGAATACTTCCAGGTAGATCCCATAATCAAATTCAAGGGTTTTTTTTTTCTTCTTTTGTACTCAACAGGGTCATCCATCACTTGTGAAAGCTTTATCCTGCTTATATGAAAAATTTTATCAAAATCCAATCAATCCAAATAAAGAAATCCTTGTAACAATAGGAGCATATGGATCTCTTTTTAATGCCATTCAAGGATTAATTGATGAGGGAGACGAAGTAAGTATATTAATATTATCATCTTACCTATATCAATCGTTATCATTTATACTGCCTTTGAGTCTTTTACTTATTTCACACACTATTTTTTTCCACACTCTATTTTTAATAATTTTTGAAGTATAGTACACACAAGTAAAATTCATAGATACTAAGTATTCAGCTTGATAAATTTTTTACATGTGTATATTTATATGTGTGTGTGTGTATATCCATGTAACCACATACCAGATGAAGATACAGTACATTTCCAGCACCCAAAAGGCTCCCTTTTACCCCTTCCTAGTTTATATTCTCCCAGAGGTAACTACTCTTCTATCTTCTATCACCATAGGCTCATTTTACCTGCTCTTTAACCTGATATAAATGGAATCACACAGTATGTATTCTTGAACAGCTTCTTTCATTTATCATTATGTCTCTGAGATTCATCTATTTTGTTGCATGTGACTCGTTCTTATATTTACAGCCTGTTTAGATAAGGGTAACTGGAAGGGGCTAGCAATGATGGGGAAAATGGCTCTTTCATTTGCACTACTAAAATTACCCTTATCTGAACTCAATCAGCAAGCACTTGGTTAGTGTGTTTTAGTGCCTGGCATTGTTAGCAGCACCATGTGTAACAAAAAGGATGAGTGATTTTTGCTTTAGTGCTATGACCCACATGGCCCCAAATTCAGTCTCTGCTCCCATGTCCCCATTATCATTCCAATACCTCTGCTTCAGTATTTTCTGACCTCTTCATTCATTCAGAAATCACTGAGGATCTCCTGTACTAGGCACCATGGGAGATTTTTTTTTAAGTCTGTGTGGAAGGAGTTTCCCGCTAGTAGAAGAGATACTGGCAAACTGGTGAATAGGAATGCATGTAATAGTAACGGAGAATGTGTAAGTTATGGTGGTGATGGCTCTGCTAATGCAGGCCTGGAAAACTCCAGAGAGGCATTGCTTAAGCAGAGTCTGAGGAATGAATATTTACCCTGATCTGTGTTGTTGTTAATTCCTTTCTTTGAGCTCTCGCGGCACTTTATCTGTGCCTCTTATATAAAAGATACTGCTATTAACTTTGTATTATGTTATTCTTTTACATCTCTAATTCCCTCTACTATGCCAGACAATAAACTACTTAAAGAAACATCTTAAGGAAGTATAGGTATACTTTCATATACGTAATCTCCTTTAATCCTATAAACTAGTTGGAAGTTTTATCTCATTCTTTGATGTTGTTAATCCTTTGTTGCGTCCTCCTTCTGCACTCTGCTGGAGCATCTAGAGGCTCAGCCCTTGACCTTCTTTTCTTTGTTCATTCTTCCCTGATCACTGTATCTGATCACTTTCTATCACATTGACCTGTTTTATATTCTTTATAGCATTTATTAGTATCTGAAATTATCTAATTTACTTCTGTCTTTTCTGGTTTATTGTGTCTCTCTGTAGAATATAAGTTCCAAGGGAACCAGTTTATTGCTGTACTGCCAGTCCCTAAAATACTCAGTGTTCAGTAAATACTCTTTAAAAAAAGAGAGGGGAATTATTCCCGTCATAAAAATAAAGAAATTACAGCAAAGAGTGTCAAGTATATTCTTTCAATTTTACCTCCTTGCCTCCCCAATTTATTTTCCTTTATTGAACTCTCACTTCAAATCAGGCACTGTGTTTCTCACCAGAGTTCCAAGATAGGTCATCCTGGTCCCTGAGAATTTCACAGACTAATTAAGAACTTACAGTCCACCTGAGGGAAGGATCTCTTCCCAAAGGGAACAAACAAAGATTCTGAAATCAAGAGTCGACATTCAACCACCTGAGCCACCCAGGCACCTCAGCATTGTTATTTATACAAGCAAATTAAAAAAAAAAAAAAAAAAAAAAAAAAAAAAAAAACAAAAACTTCTAGAATTCAGAAGACTCCCAAATAGCCATTAAAATAACAAATATTAAAACTATAATAATATGAAATTTTCGTGAAATATTACTAGCTTTAAAAAGAGGGGCACCTGGGTAGCTCAGTTGGTTAAGTACCTAACTTTTTTTTTAAGGTTTATTTATTTATTTTTTTTTTAAGGTTTATTTATTTTTAAAGATTTTATTTATTTATTCATGATAGACACAGAGAGAAGCAGAGGCACAGGCAGAGGGAGAAGCAGGCTCCATGCAAGGGGCCTGATGTGGGACTCAATCCTGGGTCTCCAGCATCACACCTGGGCCAAAGGCAGATAGATGCTCAACCGCTGAGCCACCCAGGGATCCCCAAGTACCTAACTCTTGATCTCAACTCAGATCATGATCTTAGGGTTGTAAGATCAAGCTCCCTATCAGGCTGGACATGGAACCTGTTTAAGATTCTCTCTCTCCTGGACAGCCCGGGTGGCTCAGCGGTTTAGTGCTGCCTTCAGCCTAGGACCTGAACCTGGAGACCGGGGATCAAGTCCCACGTCGGGCTCTCTGCATGGAGCCTGCTTCTCCCGCTGCTTGTGTCCCTGCCTCTCTCTCTCTCTGTGTCTCTTAAAAAAAAAAAAAAAAAAAAAGTCTCTTCCATTTGGCCGTTAGCTCCATGAAAACAAGGAAGGCTAGCTTTTTCACTGCTGCATCTCAGCATGTAGTATGATACCTTACACATAGTAGGTACACAGATTTTTTTAATGAATGAATAATTGATATGTTATTTTCTTATTTGGTTTTATTTTAGGTCATAATAATAGTGCCTTTCTATGACTGCTATGAGCCAATGGTGAGAATGGCTGGAGGAACACCTGTTTTTATTCCCCTAAGATCTGTAAGTTTGCCAGTACCATTCACATGCTTTAAGGTGTTTTGAAAATATATATAATTACTTTGTCCCTGATAAAATTTCTACTTTGTTTACATTTTGGGATTTATTATGTATCTCTACTAGGCTAAAGGTAATCAACATCTTCAAAAGGGCAACTTTTATTACTTTATCCTGTGTTTGCTATGTGTCTCTGTTGTATTAGCATTCATATTATATGTAATGTTATCTTTTGTAGTTATGTGGCTCCCCCACCAACATGAGCACCACCAGCTCAGAAACCATTTCTAACTCACTTTTATAGCACCACTCCCCAGTGACTAACAGTGTATGGTGTATGCTGGGTGCTCCATAAATGCTTTTTGAATTCTGAATGAAGTGATTTTTTATTTTTTTTGCTATTATTTTTAGGAATTTAATAAAGTGTGCTACACTGTCTTTTTAAAAATCTTACTAAAATAAATAATACATGAGGTGAATCACAGACTCTTATATTATACTAAACATGTTAACCATAGTTATAGCTGGCTCCTTTGAAGGAATACAGATACTTTAACAGCTGTTTATGTAGACAGAGTTTATTTTCACATTTAATATGTGTGAGCATGAGACTCAAGTCCTCTTGGGCTCCCCAGGCTTAGTGATTTCTGTTTATTTTCTTTGTTAGTCATGTATTCAGTTACCTTTGCCTTACCTTTCTCTAATATTTTTCCCAGTTAGGTTATTTATTTGTAAGACAGCAAACATGAATTAATTGAATTAAATCACATTTTGATTCTTAATACTTAGAAACCTGTTGATGGGAAAAAATGGTCTAGTTCTGACTGGACTTTGGATCCTCAAGAACTGGCAAGTAAATTTAATTCTAAAACCAAAGCCATTATACTGAATACTCCACATAACCCCATTGGTAAGGTGAGTCTTTGATCTCTTTTTACAGCTTCTGACCTATCATTTTCTCACATGTTTAATCATAATTGGCTCTGCTCTCTTATTTTCTTTATACATATAGGTATATACCAAAGAGGAACTCCAAGTAATTGCTGACCTTTGCATCAAATATGACACACTCTGCATCAGTGATGAGGTTTATGAATGGCTTGTATATACTGGAAATAAGCATTTAAAAATAGGTACTGGTTATTACATAGAGTCACAAATCTAAATGTGTTTGGGCACGTGTGGAACAACTGATTGGAAAGGATCCCAGAACAGCTTTAAAATAGTCCTTGCAATGGGTAGCTGTCCATATGAGCACTTAAATGGTATTTGAATAAATGATGCTTGAGTGAATTAATAAACAGATTGAAGGACAAGGAGTATAAACTAAGGGGAAGAGATTTTTGGATCATACTATAAAGCTATGAAACCAGAGAAGTCATACTCTGAGCTATATCCTTGGCTTTTTATCAAGAATCCATCTATGGCTTGGTACATAAGATACAGGGAGCTTACTTGTTCCCAAGCAGGACTGTCTATGCTGAGCAGTTTGCCAAAATGCCAAATCAACAAGAGAAAATTGCAGGGCCAGTAAGCTATTGCTGCTTGATCCTTGATTCTTGGCTGGGAATTCTTCATCACTACTTGGCCATCTCACAAGTGCTTCAGTGTCTTCTGGAGTTGTTCAAACTGATATCAACTATAAGACTGTGTGCTAGGCTGCAGACTTTGGATCTTTGCACTTGCCCTTCCAATGCCAGAAACACTTTTCCCCCTAGATATCCACATGGCTCAGTCTCTCACTTCCCCCAGGGTTATTCAGATGCCAGTTTTATGGCCACACTTAAGATAGTTACAAGTTTTCCTTCCAGCATTGCTTTGCTTTTTTTTTCTTCCTGTTCTGTTTTTTTCCTTTATAATGAATGTGAAGATCTATATTGTTTACTTCTACGTGCTAGAACATAGTGATTTCTGTTTGTTTTCATGTCTTCTGAATCTCCAGTTTCCAGGAGAGGATCTTGCACGTGATGATGATCAGATGATCAGAATGCAACTGATGAATAAATGAATAGAAATGAAAAAGGAAAGGGAAACTAAAATCACTGTCGCAGAAATCAATAAATAAAAAAATTAGTGCACTTATATATCAATAGTTGCATATATCATAATTATCCCTATGGTGCATTATAAATTGTAGAAATAGGACAAAGCAAGTGCTTGAGGGGATCAAAAAAGGAGTGGGCAAAAGATGGAATTTGTTTAAGCAGAGAGGTAGAAAGAAAATTCATTATCAGATATGAGGCAAGGAGATATAACAGGTCAAGATATAGCACGAGTGGTTTATAAGAATATAACAGGCACAGATGATAATGGAAAAGTAGAGGTAATTCGGACAGCCTTGAATATGAGAACAGAGCTTAAACTTGTGGAGGGGGTCAATGGTTCTGAAGCCCAAAGCCTCAATAGAGAGCACCTCAAAGCCACAAAGTTCACATCTTGAAATAAGGATATATTGTTTCTACCACAAGAAGCAGTTTTCCTAACAGGAATATAATAATTAGAAGAATTCATTAGGGGCTCCTGGGTGGTTCAGTGGGTTGAGCATCCAACTCTGGTTTTGACTCAGGTCATGATCTCAGAGTTGTGAGATTGAGCCCTGCGTGGGGCTCCATGCTTAGTGGAAAGCCTGCTTGAAGATTTTCTCCCTCTGTCCTTTTCCCCGGTTGAGCATGCAAACATGCTCGCTCTCTCGCTCTCTCTCCCTAAAATAAATATTTTTTTTTAAAAGTCAGTATAAGGGCAGCCCGGGTGGCTCACCGTTCTAGCGCTACCTTCAGCCCAGGGCATGATCCTGGAGACCTGGGATTGAGTCCCAAGTCACGCTCTCTGCATGGAGCCTGCTTCTCCCTCTGCCTGTGTCTCTGCCTCTCTCTCTCTCTCTCCCCCTCTCTCCATGTCTCTCATGAATAAATAAATAAATAAAATCTTTTTAAAAATTTTAAAAAATGAAAGTCAATATAAGAATCACAGTTCAGGGATCCCTAGGTGGCGCAGCGGTTTGGCGCCTGCCTTTGGCCTAGGGCGCGATCCTGGAGACCCAGGATTGAATCCCACATCAGGCTCCCAGTGCATGGAGCCTGCTTCTCCCTCTGCCTGTGTCTCTGTCTCTCTCTCTCTCTGTGACTATCATAAATAAATAAAAAGAAAAAAATAAATAAATAAAATTAAAAAAAAATAAAAAGAATCACAGTTCAGGGATCCCTGGGTGGCGCAGCGGTTTGGCGCCTGCCTTTGGCCCAGGGCGCGATCCTGGAGACCCGGGATCGAATCCCACGTCGGGCTGCCGGTGCATGGAGCCTGCTTCTCCTTCTGCCTATGTCTCTGCCTCTCTCTCTCTCTCTCTGTGACTATCATAAATAAATGAAAATTAAAAAAAAAAAAAGAATCACAGTTCACTGCATATTTATAACAAAGAGCCATTGAAATAAATACATCAGAGGTTTTTTTTTTTAATTTTGCCATTAGTATTCACTTGCTATAAATGTTCATTTGTTTCACTGATGGTAGCATATGCTATCAGGTAAATAGTACTTATTTTAAGTGCTAAGAAAATTTCACGGAAGAAAACTTAAAATTGATTTTAAAAGAATTATCCACATTAGTTTGATCACCAAAGTTCTAATGAGCGTACTTTGAGAACTGCTACAAGAGGTGTGCCAAGGCAGGGGAATTGGTTATGCGATTGGATTTGTTTTATAAAGCTAAAAACCAGTATAGGTGAGGATCTGAAATGAGTCAGATTTGCTAGCAGTAGGGTTGATGCTTGTGGGTTATTTAATAGTCAAAACAATGGGCGGGGGTAGGACAGAGTATAGCATTTGTAGATGGGAAGGGAACAAGCAGGTATGATTCTGAGACCTCTGGTCCGGCCCCCTTGGCAATGATGAGGCTCTTAAGCAGAGGTGGAGATGTGCTCAGGAGGAGATCTGTGAGGAGTAAGGAATACTCCTGCCTCTCCTGCTTTAGTCTTGCTAAGTTTTAGTGTCTGTGAGACATGGAGATGTCTGGAGACAAGTGGAATTATAGGCCTGATAGGATCGAATTGTGAGGGGAAACAGTTTTGTCAGTCAACAAAATTTTGTTGATGGTGGAACCCACAGAAGAGCATTTTGTCAGGAAGACTGGATAAACAGAAGACAGCCAGAGATTTGCAAGGTGTGGTGGTGCTTTGACAAAGCAAACTGCTGTTATGTGTCAAATTGCAATAGAGTTCATCTTCACCCTTCTTTTCGATGATCTCTGAGGTCATTTGAACTATTTCTGGGCGAAAATCAGATCAATATGGACAACTAATTTTTTGTAATTTCAATAATTAAGCAGAGAGAGGAATAAGCATCTAATTTCTTTTTTTTTTTTGCATCTAATTTCTGAATACAGTTTTTATTTAACATAAAACATATGTCCATGTCTATGCAATAATCCCTCAAATCTTTAGAGTTTTAGTTAACTCAGTTTAGCAATATTTTTCCAATAGATAACTTTAAATGATCTTGGGAACCTGGGGGGCTCTGTCAGTTAAGCATCTACCTTCAGCTCAGGTCATTATCCTGATATCCTGGGATGGAGTCCTGCATCGGGCTCCCTGCTCACCAAGGAGCCTGCTTCTCTCTCTACCCCTTGTATGTGCACACACTCTCTCTCTTTCTCAAATAAATAAAATCTTCCTTTAAAAAGTTTAAAAATAAAGATAAATGATCTTGAGATTTATTATTTGAACCTTTATTACACTGTTTAAACCTCATGTTATAGAAGCCATCATAGTAGAAATGTAGCAGATATTACTTGCTGCAGATATCAAGACATACATTTTTAACTCAGAATTTTTAGTTGTTGTAACAGCCCATAAGCAAAAAAAAAATTATTTAGAAAGTACAGTTTGGTTCCATGAAAACTTAGCTATTCTATCAAATACAGTGGCCTTTGTTACACGAAAGATGCAAAATGGCTATTTCATCAATTTGCAGAGTGTGATAGTATTTCTTTAATATAACACACTGAGGCTTTCTAGCCATACATCATGAATTAACATCATCCTCATGCTTTCACTGAGAGTTTTCCCTGGGGTAGCACTCATCCTCGTGTCTCTAATCTTTATCTGACTTCCACTGAAGCCTAAGCCACCTGTGAATGACTCATCTAGCTGCCATGGCTGATTTAAGGATCATGGGTCATAGATGAGAAGTGCAAAGAACAATTAGTTGCTGTTCAGATATAAATGCGAGCAAGCATACCAACACTATAACTGGTGTTTTGGGTTTGGTTTTTATTTTGTTTTTATATATTCATTTAAGTAATCTCTACACCCATTGTGAGGCTTGAACTCACAACCAAGAATGCCATGCTTCTCCAGCTGAGCCAGCCAGGTGCCCCTAGCTTTTTTTGTTTTTATTTTTGCTTTTGTTTTTAAATAATCACAACACCCAACATGGAGCTTGAACTCACAACTCTGAGATCAAGAGTTGCATGCTCTACCAACTGAACCAGCCAGGTGCCCCTAGGCATTTTTTTAAATGATCAGACCTGCAGTTTTTTTGTAAAAAGGTCTGTAGATTCACAGACAATGCTGTGGTATTCTGCTCTGTTTACATGAATTTCTGTAGCTCCCCAAATCTCTGAGATGGAAAGGACATGAACATCCGTATGTTTTAAAATTCCTTAGGGCCCTTTTTATTGAAGTAGTAGAATTTGTTCCTGGATCAGATTCTTGATTCAAATGATCTCTCCTGGTTTCTGTAAAATAACCTTTCTGACTGAAAGGTTAACAAAAAAAAAAAAAACCCTCTCTAGAAAAAAATTCTATTAATACATTGATATTGATATATGAATCTTCTAGCATCTGGATAATTAGTATAAAATTCTTTGTAAGTTATTCAGTTGATCAGTTTACTGCTGAATAAAAAAGACATCCACTCTCAGATGGCTAAAATAATCATCCAAATGACTTAACCCTTTCTTAAAAAATATTATGCCTATAACTTGATATTTTCTGGAAAAAAAAACTCTACAGTTGACATGTAAGTAGTTTTGATTCCCTTTGTATATAATTTATCACGAAAACATGTTAGGACTGTGTTCATTTCTCTGGGTGATTATTATTTTCAAAGAATTTTTTTTCTAAATATTGTTCTTATTACTAGACCTTCCTGGTTTGGGATATATATTATTACTTTCTTTTTTTATTCATTCATTCATTCATTCATTCATTCAAAAACTTTATTTATTTATTCATGAGAGACACAAAGAGAGAAGCAGGCTCCCTGTGGGCAGCCCATTGTGAGACTTGATCTCAGGACCCCAGGATCATGACCTGAATCAAAGGCAGATGGTCAACCACTGAGTCATCCAGGTGCCCCTCGTTTATTTTTTTGAGAGTGTGCAAGCAACGTTGTGGGGGGTAGGGCAGAGGAAGAAGGAAAGAGAATCTTAAGTAGGCTCCACACTCCGCATGAAGCCCCATCCAGGGCTTAATCTCACAACCTTGAGATCATGACCTGAGCCAAAATCAAGAGTTGGACACTTAACTGACTGAACCACTCAGGTGCCCCTATATTATTACTTTAAAGAAGGTAATACTCTGCATTATATGTCATTTATATTTTTCTCCCATCAAATAGGTGGGACATGTATCATGAAATTCTTTTAGATTACTTTGGAAGACTAGAAATGTCCGAAAGTTTGAAAGGATATGATAATTAATATCAAATGTTAGAATATTCTTTCTTCAAGTCAATCCTCTAAATATTTTCATTTATCTTTTTGTTTTTTTGTATACTCCACAGAAAATACAACCATAACTTTTTGGATTTATATAATATTCCTACCTTTACAAATATTGGCAGATGTTTCACAGTGGACTGAGATTATGTATGAATCCATTTGGGAAATTTCTTTAGCTACCGTACATTTTAGTAGGCACTTTACTTGCATATGAGACTAAGAAAACCGTAGCTTAGATATGGCTATTTGTTTTCTCTTTGTGTTTACCAACACTCTTAGAACAACATAGGTGTTTCTACCGTACGTCTAAAAAACAAGTGAAAAGCTCATGGAATTGCATGTGAAGAATTTCACAACTAAATTACTTGAGGAATCCAAAGAGCAGTGTAGGTAGCATTCTCAAAAGATTAACAAGGGCATCATTTATCAATGGCCAGCAAAAATCACAAGCTTTTACATTCTGTACCTCCATGACTTTGTTACCTTCATTCCCTTTATCCCAAATACCTTTCTTCCCCTTCTGTGACTGGCAAAGTCTATATGGTCTTCCGTGTCTCAGCTCAAGCATCACCAGCTGCAGAAAGCTACTCCTAACACCTTCTTCTGTTTTTGTGTGACAGTTCATGTGATTACAGAACTTACCTCACTGTATTATGATTGTTATTTTACTTTTCCCCTTCCCCCACTAGACATTAAACTCCTCTAGATCTGACTTAGTCCCTGGCACCTGGTCATTGCTAATTAGTGTTTGATAAGTTATTAAGTACAGGAACGAATGATTTGGTTAAAGATATCAATCAACTTGAAAACCTTTATGCAGTCATTTCTCGTTATATGTGGAATCCATATTTGTGAATGCCCTACTCACTGAAGTAGATTTTTAACCCCAAAGTCAATACTCTTGGCACTTTGTTCATAGACATACAGAGAGGGGTAAGAAATTGGAGTCACCCGATACACATGTTCTCAGTTGAGATCAACAAGGCAACACTCTGCCTTCTTATTTCCACTGATACATAAACAAGTATCCTTTTCATGGTGATTTTGTTGTTTAAAATAGACCCTAAGTGTAGTGCTGAAATGCTGGCTAATATTTCTAAGGGTAAGAAGGCCATGGTGTGCATTGTGGAGAGAATAAGTATGTTAGATAAGCTCCTTTCAGGCACAGGTTCTTGTGCTCTTGGCCATGGAGATATTAAAGGGTGATACCCAAAAGGTATGGGCTTCTTTTGGGGTGAAACAAATATTCTAAAACTGGTTGCCCAGCTCTGCAGATGTACTAAAAACCATTGAATTAAACAGTTTCAAGAAGTAGATTTTATGGTGTGGAATTTATGCTTCAAAGGTGTTAGCGAAACATGCATACACCACACACGCGCATGCACACCCAGATTGCCCTATCCCCCAGAGTTTCTGATTCAGTAAGTCTCGGATGCAGTCCAATAATTTGCCTTCCATACTAGTTCCCCACTGGTACTGCTATTGCTGGTGTGGGGACCACATTTTAAAAACTATTGCCTTAGGAATCCTCGAGAAACAGACTCAGAAAATGGGCAGAGTAGAGGTGAGTAAACAATAGCCAGGACCCACAACCAAAACATTGCCACAGGAAGAGAATATTGAATGCGCAGCTACCACTGACACTGAGCCCTGGGTGCCACAGCTTGTGTGACCACTGCTGGGAACCCTGCTGACTGACACTCCTGCCCCTGGAAGTAATTTTGCTCCTTAAAATTATCTAATCTATCAGATATTACAGTCTTTTAAAGCACTGTAACATTTTCAATTGTGTTTGGGTTAAAGTTACGCGATATTTTAAAAACCTATTGAAATATACTGATTACTCTATGGTTACATTTTTAGATTATACTGAATATATATTGACTGGAAAGCAATTACTTAACCTTTTTTTCCCCTCTCTTTCCTATTTAGCTACTTTTCCAGGTATGTGGGAGAGAACAATAACAATAGGAAGTGCTGGAAAGACTTTCAGTGTAACTGGTTGGAAGGTAAGATGCAAAAGAATGTAATTGCTTTAAAACAGGCATGTATTTTATTGCTTATAGAGTTTTTGTATGTGTGTGTTTTAAATGGGTATATAATCAATTTACACAAGTTTTTAGACTTAGACTTTGATCTTTTCCTTATTATTTACTAATTTAGCTTTCATGTTGGCCTTTATCCTTTTTGAGACCTGATCGTTTTTTTATTAAGAATGTTTTTATTTGGGACACCTGGGTGGCTCAGTAGTTGAGCATCTGCCTTCAGCTCAGGGCGTGATGCTGGGTCCAGGGATGAAGTCCTGCATCAGGCTCCCTGTGAGGAGCCTGCTTCTCCCTCTACCTATGTCTCTGCCTTTCTGTCTCTATGTCTCTCATGAATAAATAAATAAAAATAAAGATTTTATGTCAAGTTCCAGTTAGTTAACATAAAGTATAATATTGGTTTCCAGTGTACAATATGGTGGTTCAGCACCTCCATACAACTTCAGTGCTCATCACAAGTGCCCTCCTTAATCCTCATCACCTATTTCACCCATCCCCCACCTACCTCCCCTCTGATAACCATCTCTTTGTTCTCTACAGTTAAGTCTGTTTCTTGGTTTGCCCCTCTCTCTCTTTCTCTCTCTTTCTCTTTCTCTCTTTTCCTATGCTCATTTGTTTCGTTTCTTAAATTCCACGTGTGAGGGGATCTCTGGGTGGCTCAGCGGTTTAGTGTCTACCTTTGGCTCAGGGTGTGATCCTGGGGTCCTGGGATCGAGCCCCACATCGGGCTCCCTGCATGGAGCCTGCTTCTCCCACTGCCTGTGTCTCTGCCTCTCTCTCTCAGTCTGTCTCTCATGAATAAATAAATAAAATCTTTAAAAAAAAAAAACAAAATTTCCATGTGCGAGTGAAATCATATGTTATTTGTCTTTCTCTGACTAACTTATTTCACTTAATACTGTCTGGCTCTGTTCATGTCATTGCAAATGGCAGAGAAAATAGGTAATTTTTCATTTTATAAGTAATAAACTAATGGCACTCGTTTCTTTGCAAAGAATGTTCAGATTATTGCATGTTAATATAGAAGGAGGAAAAAATAATAATAGCTAATATTTTGGCACTTATCATGTGCCAAGTTCTAAGTGCTTTACACATGCTCATTCTCATGATGGCCTTATGAGGTGAGTATAACTTATTTCCCCTGTTCTACAGGCAATAAAGCTACTACAGAGAAGTTAAGTAAGTTGCCTGAGGTTATATTGCTGATCAAATCAAGCCAGCGCAGGCAGTCTGGCTTCAGAATCTGCGAACTTGAGCCCTGCACTATGTAATACAATAGCAATTTACCCAGTTGAAACTTGGCTGTCTGCCAACTGGCATCTCCTGCACATGGCCAAGAAGCAGGGAGTATCAAAAATGGAGCCTGCAGAACCAAGTTATGGAAGAGTCCCTACGGCCCTCATCCAGAGTTACTTTTATCTAGTTCAGATAAGCTTTGTTAACAGTTTTTAGACCTTCAGAATATCAGAAGTAGCAAATGAGGAAAGAAAAGGGTAATAGCGATTAAGGATACTGTTTACCTTCTGAAGGCAAGGTTTAGTCCAGTGGGAAACTTTCCCACTAAAGAACAGTGTTGCAATGATGAGTAAATACTAATACTGCATTACTTTCATGGTGTGAACATTTTAGGCTTGCCTATATTTAATAATTACATTAAGCTGAGCTACTCAGATCTGATACAGCCAGTTAGATTTGTTTTTTGAAATCTGCTTTTTATCTTTTCCTTTTCCAGCTTGGCTGGTCCATTGGTCCTAATCACTTGATAAAACATTTACAGACAGTTCAACAAAACACCATTTATACTTGTGCGACTCCTTTACAGGTAGGTTTTATGGTAACTTGGGATTGAAGCATGGTCTTTTGGTAAAGGTGTTATTTTTATGCTTTGTATTCGAATTGGCTTAGTTCTTCCCATGATGACCTTTTGAGGCAGGCGGCTAGTATTGTTTGGGAATTTAGGAGCAGACATGTATTTGTTGCTATCAAGAATAGATTTTTTTTGTTTATTTAAATACATCAAGTTTTAACTCTGAACCCTCATACATTGCTGGTGGGATTGCAAAGTGCTGCAGATTCTGTGAAGGACAGTGACGACACCAAGCAAAAATATAGATGTGGATACCTCCCAAAGCAGTAATCCATCTTCTGGTAGTTTACCCAGTGGCTACTATCTGTACACATAAGAAGCTCTGTATGTATACAGCCATTTATTGCAGAAGATAGGAGTTAGTCATTATCCATCTTTAGAATTAATTAAACAAACCATGGTTTATCCAAACATTTACATATAATGTGAATTTTGTATTAGTTTCCTATTTTTCTATGACAAATTGCCACGTACTTGATGGCTTAGAACAAATTTTTTGGCTTAAAGTTCTGGAGATCAGCAATCTGAAATGGGTCTTAGAGAGCTAAAAACAGGGTGTCTGCATTCTGGTGTTCCTTCTAGAGGTTGTACGGGAGAATTTGTTCCCTGTCTTTTCCATCTTCTAGGGACTGCTCACATTCCTTGGCTCATGATCATATCATTCTAACATGACTCTGACTCTTGTGCATAGGGACAGGGGTGGGTGCAAGACTTTCTAATGTATATCTTTTTAACACTGTTTCTGTGTTTTTAAAAATATATTTATAAAACAGGGATCTATGTATCATCATTCTGTGAATAATTAGAACACCAAAAGAAAAAAAAAAAGTCTTTTTCTGGAAGGCAGTTAAAAGGCCAAAAGAGGATTTTGGCTACAGTGCTAAGGGGGTAACATACAATATTAAATCGAGTAATCTTTGAAAGCCTCACTGAGAAGGTGACATTTGAACTATGAACTGAAGCTTAAGTACTGACATGGGTTATGTAGGGAAGAACCTTCCAGACTATGAGAACAACAAGTGCAAAGGCCTTGGAGTAGGCAGGCTGGCTATCAGTTTGCATCCACAAAAAGCACAAGAGTGGGATGGGTTGATCAAAGGACAAGAGTGGGAGGAAATAAATCAGAGGGGTAGCTGGGACCCAGATCAAATAAGGCCACGTTTGTCACTGTAAAGGCTGAGTGAGATAGGAAGCCACTGGAGAGTTTGAGCACAAGAGTGACATGACCTAACTTGTACTATCAAAGGGATTTGGCTACTTTATTGAGTCAGAACACTGTTGAAGCGATCCAGGAGAGAGACAGCAGTGACTGAACCAATACAGGGATGGGGAAATGGTGGGACGTGATTGGGTTCTGAATACATTTTGAAAGTAGAGTTGACAGTATTGGCCATTAGTCACATGTAGGGTATGAGAAAGAGAGGGAAGTCCTGCATAATACTATACTTAGGAGAGATGTTTATGTCTCTTGAGCTTTGACTTTTCTAGGGCAATATCTCCTGCTATGGGGAGTGAATAAGTTGCTGAGAAAAAGAAAGATGCAGCTAAGAATCTGGAACACCTTTTCCTGACCCATCTGGTCCTCCATTTTAGCTAAGTGCCTGGCATTTTCCATGTACTCAGATGACTATTTGGAAACGGGCTCAAGCTTCCAGGGGAACCACAGATTCCTAGGCTGACACAGCTTGATCCTTATTTATCTAAGAATTTGTTAATCCTGGGAATTATTAATTCTTTTTTCCTGCTGGCTTCTTTTAGCATGCAGTCTTCGCAGTGATCTTACCCTTCACTGTCTCTCCATGTCATCTCTTACCATGTTCTCTTGCTACTCTTCGGCCACACTAGACTCCGTTCTCTCAACAGAACAGACTGTTGAAAAGGTCCTGCCTTTTTCATGTATTTGTTTCCTTATCCCTCCCATTTACCTCTCCAGTAAACATTAACTGGAATCTCCGTAAAGGCAAGGACCATGTTTATCTTGTTTACAATTATATCCCCAGTTTTTAATCACAATGCCAGTATTTAACATTGGTATTCAGTCCGTGTATATTTACTGGGTGAATGAATTTATCCTTTAATTCTTGATATTTCTTGGTTCTAATAAATTTCCTTAAAATTTAGCCACTTTGCTTCATTCTTCTACCTCAACTATTCCAGGTTCTTTATTATTTGCTTATGTCTCCTTTGCACTGAGAACCGGTATTTCTAAGTCATTTCGTTCACACTCTCCTATCAAGCTTCTGCCCTTCTGCTTGTACAGATCCTTGCTCTTTATGCGTGTCCTGAATCAGACTTCTTTATCTTTCCCTGACCTGTTGCCTTCTCAGACACCTACCTGACCGTTAAAAGCATCAGTTTTTTCCCTTGGCCCAGTTTCTCTCCTGCCACTTCTGACTTTCCTAAGGAATGATAGAGAAGTGACTCCTGGGGTGCCTGGGTGGCTCAGTCAGTTAAGCATCTGCCTTTGGCTCAGGTTGTGATCCCAGGGTCATGAAATGGAGCCCTATGTCAGGCTTCCTGCTCAGTGGGGAGTCTGTTTCTCCCTCTCCTATCCACTTGTCCTCATTTTCCCTCTCTCTCTCCTCTCCCTCTCTCTCAAATAAATAAATAAATAAAATCTTAAAGAAAAAAAAAGAAGAAGAAGTGACTCCCCATACTCTGGACACTCTTTTCTAATCGCTAAGGTACTTAGATAGTTCTGGGATATGAATGATTAGAATTCAGATTAGAATGGCATACCTATGGGGAGTGACACAGTGGGTCAGCTTTTATTTCCCTTGCATCCTCCAAGGTAATGGGAACAAGCTGGCTAGTTCATCATTTCTCTGGTCATCTTTCAGACTTAGATCTAGCATGTCATTCTACAGCTCACCTCAACGGAAAATAACATATCTTTTCAATTCCAAGCAAGCCATCTTTATACAATACCTCTTCTTCAGTTTGAATCTTCATGGCTCATTCTCAGTTCTTTACATAGGATTTAATCATTTACATGTAACTGATTCCTCCATTAATTGATATAGTCTAATATAAGCTCACAGGAATTCAACTCTAATTCTCTGAATGACTTCAGTCTTTATTATACCAAGAAACTCAGCAATAAATAACATTACCATATTTCCTTTCCACATGTTTCGATCTTAACATGCAGGAAGCCTTGGCTCAAGCTTTTTGGATTGACATCAAGCGCATGGATGAACCAGAGTGTTACTTTAATTCTTTGCCAAAAGAGTTAGAAGTAAAAAGAGATCGGATGATACATTTATTTGAAAGTCTTGGCCTAAAACCTATAGTTCCTGATGGGGGATACTTCATCATTGCTGATGTGTCTTTGCTAGGTTAGTAAGAATTTTTATTATTTCAAATATATGGAAACTTATGGGTGAAACTATATTAGAATTAGGGAGTAAAGATTGGTGTCAAAGCTATATCAGCTTTTTATCTACAGAAAAATGGCTTTTTGTAATGCCAGTGTGTTTGTTTGTTTTAATAATCATCTTGAGTTTTAGGTCCCTGACCTTAAAGTGATTGTTAACATGGCTATGGAGTCAGTTATTTTAGGTATTCTATTAAACATAGAATTTGGGGGATCCCTTGGTGGCTCTGCGGTTTAGCGCCTACCTTCGGCCCAGGGCGTCATCCTGGAGTTCCAGGATCGAGTCGCACGTCAGGCTCCCTGCATGGAGCCTGCTGCTCCTTTTGCCTATGTGTGTCTCTGCCTCTCTCTCACTGTGTGTCTCTCATGAATAAATAAATAAAATCTTAAAAAAAAAACACATAGAATTTGCTATCATCTTGTTCTTACGTGTAATTACAGGAAATAATATATGAACCCAGTGTTCCTTTGAGTAAAATTTTAGTTTCCTTTTTACTTAAGAAAAATAAGATTACTAGAATGTTGATGCTATCAGAGACTGTTTGCTATTTTAAAATATACTGAAATCTCAGTGTAGAGCTGGGCGGGTGGGAACCCCCTGGGTGCCTGTGGGGTTGTAAAAATAAGAAAAATTTTTTTTAATTAAAAAAATACATATATATATATACACACACACACACACACACACACACACTGAAATGAAGTGAAGAAGGAAAATAACGTTTATTCAGACTCTACTACATGCCTAGCATTTTCAAACACATTTTTGAAGTAAGCTTTGTTAGCTCCATTTTTAAAGATGTGAAGACTTGGGAAGTTTTAAATAACTTACCTGAAGTCACAGAACTAGATTCCAAATAGTTTTGTCTCCAAAAAGCAATCATCTTTATATTACCTAAAGCTGTTTTATGTACTTCTGACGTGCCATACTAATCTACAATTAGAAGCATGAAACATTTTGTATAGAACTAATTTTCTTAAAAAAAAAAAACTATAATGTAATAATAGTACATTTAAAAGCATAATTTACTCTGACAGAAGTTATAGCCAAATAGTTTAAGTTTCTTTCTTTATCTTTCTTTCTTTCTTTCTTTCTTTCTTTCTTTCTTTCTTTCTTTCTTTCTTTCTTTCTTTCTTTCTTCTTTCTGTATTCATTCATTCATTGATTCATGAGAGACACAGAGGGAGAGACACAGGCAGAGAGAGCAGCAGGGTTCCCACAGGGAGCCCAATGCAGAACCTGATCCAGGAACCCCGGGATCATGCCCCGAGCCAAAGGTCAATGCTCAACCGCTCAAGGGATCCATGCAGGCATCCCTTGTTTTAAGTTTCTAATACAGTAAAGTTAATATTCCACTGAACTTGAAAAGCCTTTTGTATACCAAATTTCATAAGGCTGGAAACTTTTGATTTTATAACAAAACTGTGACTATTATTTTTTTAATTTGTTGTGAGAGAAGCAGAAGCCATGATGCCCAGAGATTTTTGCTGCCCTGTTGCCTGAAAGCTGTACATATTTGGCTCTCACAAGCTCCATTCTTATATAAAACCCCTTAAGATGTCCTATACTCTGAGGTTTAGAAATCACTTTCCCTAAAAAAAATAATAAAAAAAATAAAAATAAAAAAATAAAAAAATAAAAAATAAAAAATAAAAAAAAAAAGAAATCACTTTCCCTATGTCATGTCTAAATATATAGCTCATTTCATGAAATGATAAAAAAGAAAAAGCTGTTTTATCACCTTTAGTTTTGCTTTTGAATCGGAAATCCATAAGATTTTCAACATGAATTATTTTTAAAATAAGCGATTTATATTCTTGATCTGCTTCCAAAAAGCATTTAAGCTAACTTATATTAAAAAAAAAAAAGCTAACTTATATTAAAAAGTTTTCTGGGATCCCTGGGTGGCGCAGCAGTTTGGCGCCTGCCTTTGACCCAGGGCGCGATCCGGGAGACCCTAGATCGAATCCCACATCGGGCTCCCGGTGCATGGAGCCTGCTTCTCCCTCTGCCTGTGTCTCTGCCTCTCTCTCTCTCTCTGTGTGACTATCATAAATAAATAAAAATTAAAAAATTTTCTATGTAATAATATATGTGTGTATGTAAATGTATATAATAGAAAATCAATGTCACATAGGATGGGGAGAAAGCAAATTTTTCATATAGGTTCATATGGTATTATGAATAGTTTTAACCTAGGACTAAACTTTGTGGCTGCAAGGGCAAAAAGAAAATAGAATTAGTTACATAATTCTTGGATAAAGGGATTTAACAGATTTTTAGATAAGAATAATTCTTCCCTGGAACCAAATTTTTACAGATACTAAATTCTTTTTTTTTTTTTTAAGATTTTATTTATTCATGAGAGACACAGAAAGAGAGAGGCAGAGACACAGGCAGAGGGAGAAGCAGGCTCCATGCAGGGAGCCTGACGTGGGACTCAATCCCAGAACCCCAGGATCACGCCCCGAGCTGAAGGCAGACTCTCAACTGCTGAGCCACCCAGGCGACCCCAGATAGTAAATGCTAAAAGGAATTCATTGCAGTATAATTCTAACCATCAAAAAGACAGCAATGCAACTTTTGTTAGGATGATTGCATTAAGCTCTTAAATAGTTTTCCATTTTATCTTCAGTCAATCCACCCTGCTTGAAATACTAGTTTAGGTGTCAGATCCTGAGTATGTATGGTTGTAATAGGAGCAGAAAGGACTTTGGTTAGAAAACCTTTTATGATAACTGAGGGGGGGTGGGAGATGTCACTTCCTTTTCACCTGTGGGAGAAAAATGTTAATTTCTATAAGATATTCCTACATATGAGGACAATTTATTTTCTTTTACTCTTTCATCTGTTCAGATTAATTTGAATGTGAAAATTCTTACAAATACTAGAGGTTGGTCCCACAATTTGCTAAAGACAAAAGCAAGAAACAAAATTTTCTTTTAATGGTACCTTGAAAATAAAAATACACCATAAGATTCATGAACATAATAATTAACTCCCTTTACAATTCATAGCAGTGGCCAAGTGGTTAATATTTTTAAAGTACTTATGATATAATTGGTATTATACTAAGAACTTTACAAATATTCCATTCTAACAAAAGCACAATGAGATTGATACTATCAGTTGGTTAAGCATCCATCTCTTGATATCGGCTCAGTCGTGGTCTCAGGGTTGTGAGATCAAGCCCTGTGTCAGGCTTCACACCCAGCACAGAGTCTGCTTAAGTTCATTTCTTCCTCTCCCCTCTTCTCTCCTTTTCTCTAAAAAATTTTAATTAAAATTTTTTTAAATTAATTAATATAAAAATAACTGTTCTTGAAAAAAATACCTATCTGTAAATTCTTTACTTCACCATACAGTATGAAACTCCAGGAAATTCTGTGAACATCTTCTGAGAATATTATTACTTGTGACAGATTTAAATGAAATACATCTTGCCCTCACATATAATACATAGACCATTGAATTTTCATTTTTGTTTTAGATGCAGACCTCTCTGATATGAAGGACAGCAATGAACCTTATGATTATAAATTTGTGAAATGGATGACTAAAAATAAGGTAGTGTTTATTGACCTTTGAGATACTGTGCTATATTTTATGGTTAATTTATGAAGGATACTTGCTGACATGTTGTAATATGATATTCCACTTATGGCTATGTGAAGGATTTTTAAAACATTTTTCTTTTTGGAAGTTGTACATATTTAGAAATATCTATTTGTTTTTAACATTTAACATCCTAAAAATACATTTGAAGTAGAAGTAGTTTTCCTATTTTACTTTTCTATTTATTTTTCAGAAACTGTCAGCCATTCCAGTTTCAGCATTCTGTAATGCAGAGACCAAGTTACAGTTTGAGAAGTTTGTGCGATTTTGCTTCATTAAAGTAAGTTCCTTGTTCTATTCCAAAACACATTTATGATGTCCTTCCTTCTGATTTATAAAGCATTTTTAAAGCATTTTTTTCTATTTTTAGGAATGATGTAGTTATATGCAGTTTTCAAATTTTGGCCTGCTGCCATGAAATTAACTGCCCACCAGAACAAAACCTAACACTTTGAAGTGTTGAGTGTACTGTGTATTACAGCATGATCAGACTCCTTGCCGTGTAACAATACAGTGTCAAGCATGCAATCAAAAATTACTAAACATGTGAAGACATAAGAAAATATGGCCTTTGGGGTGCCCAGGTGGCTCAGTCTGTTAAGTGTCTACCTTTGGCTCAGGTCATGACCCAGGGTCCTGGGATCAAGCCCTGAGTCCAGTTCTCTGCTCAGTGGGGAGTCTGCTTCTCCCTCTCCCTCTGCCCCCTCCCGTTCCTTGTGCTCACTTGCTTGCTCGCTCTCTCTCAAAAAAAAAATAAATCATAAGAAAAAAAGAAAATGTGACCCTTAATAAAGAAAAAATTAGTCAGTAGAAATAGATCATAAGGTGACCCAGATATAGGAGTTAGCAGACAAGGACTTTAAGGCAGATACTGTATGTATGTTCAAGAAATTAAAGGAAAGTATATTCATAGAACAAATTAAAACTATAAAAAAATCAAGTGGAAATTTGGAACTTAAACATGTAATATCTGATATGAAAAATGCATGGGGCTTAACAAACACAGAGAATTGAGGATATCAAGAAAAAAGTGCTTACTTGAATTACAGATTCATAGAATAATCCAATCTGAAAAACAGAAAAATTATTTTTAAGAAATGAATAGAGGGGATCCCTGGGTGGCGCAGCGGTTTAGCGCCTGCCTTTGGCCCAGGGCGCGATCCTGGAGACCCGGGATCAAATCCCACGTCGGGCTCCCGGTGCATGGAGCCTGCTTCTCCCTCTGCCTGTGTCTCTGCCTCTCTCTCTCTCTCTCACTGTGTGCCTATCATAAATAAATAAAATTTAAAAAAAAATTATAAAAAAAAAAAAAAAAGAAATGAATAGAGCCTTAGGTCTATCAGACAATATCATGTGATATTACATGTAATTAGAGTACCAAAAAAAGAATGAATGTGGCAGAAAAAGTATTTTAAGAAGTAATGGCTAAAATTTTCTCATATTTCATGAAAAGCAACTTAGAGATCTAAAAGTTAGTGAAAAAAAATTTAAAAAAATAAAAGTTAGTGAACTAAAAAATTAAAAAATTAAAAAAAAATAAAAGTGAACTACAACTATAAAGAAAGCCACACCTAGACACTTTATACTCAAACTGCTGAAAACCAAGGGCAATGGTAAGATCTTGGAAACAGCCAGAAAAAAACTATACCTCACATGCATATGAATTTAGCAACTTCTTATCAGAAAAAAACAGAGACCAGAATACAATGAAATGACATCCTCAAAGGCTGAAATAAAAATATATCAACCCAGAATTCATTTTCCAGGAAAATAGCCTTTATTTATTTTTTTTTTTTTAATTTTTTTTTTTTTAATTTATTTATGATAGTCACACAGAGAGAGAGAGAGAGAGGCAGAGACATAGGCAGAGGGAGAAGCAGTCTCCATGCACCGGGAGCCCGACATGGGATTCGATCCCGGGTCTCCAGGATCACGCCCTGGGCCAAAGGCAGGCGCCAAACCACTGCGCCACCCAGGGATCCCGGAAAATAGCCTTTAAAACTGAAAATGAAATGTAATATTCCTGACAAATGAAAGCTGAGTGAATTGCTTACCATCAGATCTGTACTAAAACAAAAATCTGAATATATGCATTATTGCTATTTTTAAGATATGATTGCTACTGAAGACAGGCTCAACAAGATCCAGAAACTCTTTTTACCAACACATTCATCTATTAAGCTAGTCAGAATGATGTAAACATTGTTTTCAGCTTTGAGAGACAATCTCAAATCTACAAACTCTGGAAGACTGATCCAGAAGACAATAAATATGTTAACAATCTAATAATGTAAACATTTAATTGACTAAAATGTAGAAGAAAGAGTAAGGCCATTAATATCCTCATCTTACAGTGGATCTAGAAATAGAGGTGTATCTTTTGAAGTTATAAGCAGAACTAATAAAAGTAACAAGATTTCCTGTTTTAAAAATCATAAACACAGCCCTTCCCCATTCTCTTCTTGAAAATTATTAAAAACAAGTAGGAGAATGGAAAACAGATTCACAAATTCCCAGTAAATGAAGAAGAGTTGCCAAGTACAATGAAGGTAAAGGGAAGACACCTAGAAAGTCTCTTGTGTCTACATCTTCAAGTTATAAACAGAGCCAGGAGGCAACCTACTCATCTAGAACAATAAGACAGTAAGTATATAAGTACACTGGCAGTGGGAGCTTCTCTAGACTCATTTAGCATCATGCAAGTCAGGATAGAAACATACAGCTATATAATCTAAAACCTATGTGGAGCAGGGTGGAAAGGAGATTCTGGTTGGGTCATAGATTTTCTCATTCACTCCTGTCATTTTTGCTCCAAGCTATGTTAGAGCAATGTGGAGGAGATAGATTAAATTGGAAGTAGCCACTTAAAATTAGCCGAGAGGAAAGTAAAATATATATCCCCTTCTTACCACTGAAATCCACATCAATCTTATTAATTTTACTATGAGCCAGGGAGGATTTCTGCAGTCCTCTAGTGCTACCCTGGCTCCTCCCTTACACATATCTGTAGCTAAGTCTTCAAATCATAAACGAAGTCAGGAGGTGGTATTCATTACCCAAAACAATAGGAACAGTAGGTATACTAGCAGTAGGAGATTACAAAGGTAATTCAATCAAAAATGACTAATGAAAAGGAATCAGCTGTGAATCTATAAAATATACTATTAGGAAAAAAGGAGAAAGGTACAAGGAAAACCAAGTGTCAGAAAGAGAATATTCGGCCAGAAAAATGTGGCTATAAGAGCAAATAAAAATTGATAGTTCAAATCCAAAACCTTTAAATGAGATTAAAGTAGAGATTTAAAAAGTTCAGGGAAGATAATGTCAGATAATATAGGGGCACCTGGGTGGCTCAGTGGTTGAGCATCTGCATTTGGCTCAGGTTGTGAGGTCCTGGGATTGAGTCCTGCATCGGGCTCCCCATGGGGAGCCTGCCTCGCCCTCAGCCTATTTCTCTACCTCTCTCTCTCTCTCTCTCTCTCTCTCTCTCTGTGTGTGTGTGTGTGTGTGTCTCTCATGAATAAATAAATAAAATCTTTAAAAAAAAGAGAGAGAAGATGAAATGGCAACTTGTCAGAGCTCAGGCACAAAACTGAAGGAAAACAATGAAGCTATTGGTAATTGTAGTGACATTGGAAACAGCACAGAGAACAGTGAATACTTCTGTAGGCATGATAAGGAGTAAGAAAAGGGAGCAAAAAAAAAGAGAAGAACAATGATTTTTAAAGTATTAGAAAAATCATAGATGTGGAAGACAAGTGAAATATGTAGAATCCCATGGTGGGGAAACAAATGGAACCTAAAAAGACTTTTATAGCTTTATTTTAAGAATGTTTTCCATTAAAAAAAAAAAAAAAGACAAATCTAGCAATTGAAAGGAAATGACTTGTCTCAGGAAAAAAATTGTCACAGAACAATTAACATTAGAATACATTGGACTTAAAAGATAAAGAATTCTTCGGCATCTGCACAAAAAGACCAAAGCCTTCATGGGGGTAGGGTAAGAGGATCAGTGTGGACACACCCTCTTTACATCAACACTTGATATTGGAAGATAGGAAAGCCATAGCAAGAGGTCTCTAGGGAAAGCTAACATACCTGACTCACCCTCTTGGAAAGGCTAAAAATAAAAGAATGGCAAAACATGCCTAGAAAATGGAAATTGAAAGAAAATAAGTTCAATTTAAGGCAAAATGAGCCAAAACAGCACTTTACAGTAGTTATGGGTAAAATCCTCAGCAACTATCAAATATATGAAAGGATATCCCACTTTAATCATATTACAAGAAATGAAAATTAAAACTGCAACAAAACTGTATGTTATCTATTAGATTGGAAACAACTGAACAACTGAAAAGTTCCATAAGACATTGTTATAGAGAGTGGGGGTATAATTTGTAAAATCTCTTAACAGTGGTTAGTTTGGCCATTCCCATCTAAATGTAAATGTACCTACGTCTTAACACAGAAATTCTACTTCTGGGATCTTTTTCTGTGGATTTACTTGCACATTTTGAATGACTTAAGCTCAAGGATTTTCCATATTTGTAACTCCCTTCTTTGACAGTTGAAGAACCCTGGCTCTCATCATGGAATCACTTCTTTTTTTTTTTGGAATCACTTCTTGAATCACTCCCTCTGTATGGGCCACTCCCCCTCCAGCCACCACCCCTGATGGACATCCTTTACCCCGCTCAGGCTTTGACACTTTGTGCCAGACTGCTACTGCTGTCACCTCTTGCAGAAGTGCCCTCCTCCGATTCTCCAGCACTGCACACCTGGCACTGTCACCCACTGCATGGAATCCTTCACCCCTCATATGCTCTGACACCCTGTGCCAGTCTACATTGGCACATGCCTGCATCATCCTGTCTAGGTTCTAACATCCTGCACGGAGCCACCCTGCCATACAGATGCTGGCTTACCCAGCTTGGATTCCAACATCCTGTTCTAGTCAACACTGCCCCTGCCACCACCAACACCTCATGCCACCCACATCGGAAACCCTCCTTACTCCACTCTGGCTGCAACATCCTGCACCAGGCTGCCAGGGTTCCCCCTGCCTCCATATATGGACACCTGCTTCACTCAGCCCCACCTAATGGCTTTTCGATTACTTCATTCTGTAGAGAGGAAAGAGAAAAGAAGTAGAAAAAGCAGAAGAGAAAAACAAAAGCTTGATTTTCACTGTTTATCTGTCAGTTTAATTTTATACCATGAATATACCTATTCAAAAAGCAAATGGATTTTATTAGTAATTATAACTGAAACATTGAAGGGAGTGGGCATAGTAATGTGAGTGAACAACTTTTCCTCATTCAGAGCAGAGAATTGTGAATTTTGTCTGAAGTCAATAAATAAGGAAATAGAACCAAATGCATTAATTACATCTTGGAGATAACCACTAGAACGAAAACCAGAAGTTGTCATAAAAGGTTGTCTTGGGGTGGTGGGCATAGTGAGAAGGAGTAGGGAGAGGAGGAACAGATGATTCTTATTCTGTGTAAGCTCTTCTATACTTTCTGATTTGTTTCTATAACTATATATTAATTTGATTGTTGTCCTTTTGTAGGTCTGCCCTTTCATTTTTACTTTGAAAAATTCTCTTCACTTGGGATCAGATATTCACTTAAATCTTCATTTAGTACTATTATGTTTTATATTTTTCTGTTTATTTATGTTTTACTTTACCAAAATCTATCTTTATTTTAAAGTCCACAGATCATTAGAGTACCTATCCGAAACTTAATTTAATGAATGATGGCTGTAATTTGCTGAACTTGCCTATTTTCAATTAGGCAAACAAATGCCTAACTAGTAGTACCATTCACCATGATTGTGTGTCAAAGAATTATCTTCATATTTGTAAATGTCATTTTACCAGAGGAGAGACTACAGATTTTAGTGCTTTTAGTGAACTGGCATTTTCAGTAAACTTTTCTGAGCAGCAAGGAAAAAGAATTTTTTCAGAAATCTTAGCATTGGATATAAATGTTGGCGGTAAACACAATCAATAAATATCACACAATTTTTCAAATGGAAAGGATTTCACCCTTATTAATTCCTTTCCTAAAGACATACAAATATCCCAACTGGATATTGAGTCTCAATCCTATAATCTCCCAAGCTTATAGCTGGACATAATGTGGCGTGTCAGGTCATACACAAAAGGGGGTGAGATGAGAGGCAAGAAAGCAAAAATAATAAGTATTGATCCCATCAGCACATCTCTCAGACTCGCTTCCAGCATCATGTCATTTATGAGTCTCGGGTCTTCTTTGGCACTGTGGGTTACTTGGGCTGCTACAATGGTTATTAATAGTAAGAGTGTCCTCACTGGTGGATGTGGTTTTGACTGGGATCAAGTTAAACTGTTTTCAGTCTGAACTGCATTTAACAGTTTGTCGATCATTTTCTTCGTGATGTTTTTTGGCCACATGCCAGTTGATTTGTACATTTCTTTAGTGTCAGGATAGTGGCAATAAATTGGCAGCCAGTATCACAAAACAATATAATGTAGTGATCAGTGTCACACTTCTCAGGCTCCTCTAATATTGAATTCTTAGGTTCATTCACTTTTCCAGCCAGGTAGTAATGGGATATAACATTATAAATAATTAATTAGTTTGTTTTGCTGGGCTCCTTAAAGAGCTTCAGACCTGTGTAGTAGGCCACCAAGGCATGGGAAGATACTACAGATGCCATTTTCCAGTTTCTGTCCATGCTCCTCCAAGAGTTGTGGCTTTATACAGGCAAGGCTTCCAATGACTCATCTGAAGGCATGACTTCCAAATAAACACTCTGGAGTTCATTGCTGCAGAGGCCAAGAACAAGCTAGAGTCCAGCTGGGTCCTCCTCAAGTTATCAGGGGTTGAAGAGCACCCAGTTCCCAAATCACTTCATGACTTTTCCTGATCCATTGACTGGTATATTTTTAATATTTAAGGATTTACTTCTCTTGAATTTATTTGATATGTAATGAGATTATTTCATTTATTTACAGAAAGACAGTACACTGGATGCTGCTGAAGAAATCATTAAGGCATGGACTACACAGAAGTGTTAATAAAAGTCGAGTTTCTATTAGATGACCTAATATGGAATTGTTATTTAGTGCTGCCATCTGCTGGATATGGAAAAACAAATATTTCAGTACAAATGAAGAGTGAACAATTTCAAAATGTTGAACCCACTGGGGTTTTTTCATTTTGTTGTTTTTCAGTTGAAATGGTTGAAAACACCTTCCACTACCATTTTACATCAGGCAATGTAGGATTGTGGATAATAATTATGAGGTGCTGGTTGATGCTTAACCTCTCAGGGCTTCAGTTCCCTCATCATAAAAGGGGAATAAAATATAGCACCCACTTTATGACACCTGGCTGGCTCAGTGGGTAGAGCATATGCAATTCTTGATCTTGGAGTCATGAATTAGAGCCCCATGCTGGACATGGAATCTACTTGAAGTGAAAAAAAATAAAATAAAAAAAAGCACCTACTTTAGATGAAGTTTGTGAGGATAAAATGGATTGATATATGTAAAGCTTCAATAAACACTCAACTTGTTAGCCAGTTCCATTTCTGCACTGTTGTGTAAAAACTCTTAGCCAGTTCCACTCCCTCAACTCCAGGTCCTTGCTTTGTCTATCCACAAGTCTAACCCTCCCCTTTGTTTACCAATGGCTTTGAACTTTGCTCACAATTTTGCTTCTCTTTCCCAAATACTGCCATCATCCAGGGTGACTTCAAGGTACACATGGATTACCTAGGCTTTTGGTACTTTGACCTCACCTTTGGCAATGTTCACCTCCACTCCTCTCTCCACTTCAGCCACCCACCTCCTTGGGTACACCCTGAACCTTTCATCATTTAAGGCTGTGCCACCTATGAGATAATAAATTAGTCATCTCAGACTGTGCCCACTTATCCCTGTAGTATTCTCTGTGTGTGTCCCATTTGTTCTCAAAATATCACTTCATCAAACTCACTATAATTTCAAATCCACTCTTTCTCAAAAAATGGTCTATGGCCCTCTTAGAGCAGAATCATAATCAATCTGTGAGAAGAGATACTGGTCTTCACCCTAGACTTGCTGAAAATAATTTCAGGATCTGGTCCTTCCAAGGTGATTGTTTTACCCACTGAATTTTGATAATCACTGCTCTAGTCCTTGGAACCCTCTATTTTATTCCTACTGGCCCACTTATATTTTCCTTGCCCTGCTTAGATTGCATCATCTATCACTTCAGCCAAGATACTTTTGCTGCCTTGAATAACTTGCCCATTGTTCTATCTCACCCAGCTGGTCAAGAAAAACCCAAAACTCCACCCTGGAATTGAAACTCCATGCTTGCACGGGGCTGCTGAACACTGCTGTCACAAAATGCACAATTGTGCAGCTACCAACAACCATGAATGCACATTATGGACCTTAACTAGATTTAATCCTTCCATGATACCGTAATGAGATTTCTCTACATTTTACCACAGCAGGAATTCCTAATACTCTCCTGTTCTCCACCATAAAAATATCCAACCTCCTTTCTCTTTACACCTTAAAGCCCACCACTACCAGCACAATTAAATCATAGCTAATGACCTCATCTCCCACTTCTGTGAAAAACAAAATGTAAAAACAGATATTACCAGACAGCCCTACCAAATGAGAACCTACCAAAATGCCTATGACCTAGCTGCACCAGCATTCATCCTTAATTCATCTCATCCACGGGGATTCGGGCAGAATGTGGAGGATTGGTAGAAAGGCAGAACCAGGACCTCAAGAGCTAACTACTGCATAGCAGTATAAATCCCATATATAATTTTTAGCCTGTCCACTCTTGCTGGGGATTTGATACAGTTTTTATCAGGGTTTAAGTCTGCTCTTCACAGTCATGGACTTGTCCGGTGCTAATCCTCCCACCTTTTCTCAAAATCTCATTTGGTTCAGTCTGTTCCCCTGTATCTTCAGCCTCTACTGCCTCCCTTCCTCAGCAGTGAGACACGTCCAAATTTTTCTAATATTAGAAAATCCTTGGTGTGTCTGGGTGGCCTAGTAGTTTAAGCATCTACCTTCAGCTGAGGTCATGATCCCAGAGTCCTGGGATCGAGCCCCTACATTGGGCTCCTTGCTCACTGGGGAGCCTGCTTCTCCCTCTCCCTCTGCCTGCTACTACCCCTGCTTGTGCCCTCTCTGTCAAATAAATTAATAATATAAAAAAGTTTTTAAAAATCCTTTCCCTAATGCTATCTACTACTCTATTATCTCTTCCTCTTCAGGGCAAAATTTCTTCCTTCTTTCCTCCTTCCTCCCTCCCCTCTTCCTTCCTTTAACAAATACTCATTGAACTCCTACAATGTACCAGACACGAGTGTATGCACTTAGGATATATCAGTGAATACAAAGATCCCTGCCTTCCAAGGCTTTCCTTCTGACCAGGGGAGGGAGACTAAATCATAAACATAATGAAATATATTGAATGTTTTCTTAGTTTGTTAAATTTTTTATTTTAACTCCAATATAGTTAACATACAATGTTATTAGTTTCAGGTGTACAATATAGCAATTCAACAGTTTTATACATTACTCAGTGCTCATCAGGATGAGTACTCTTAATCCCCTTTACCTATTTCACCCATCCTCCACCCGTCTCTCTGGTAACCATCCATTTGTTCTCTATTGTTAAGAGTGTTTCTTGGTTTGTTTCTCTTTTTTCCCTGTCTTGTTTTGTTTCTTAAATTCCACATATGAGTAAAATCATATGATATTTGTCTTTTTCTGACATTTCACTCAGCATTGTACTCTCTTGTTCATCCATGTCATTGCAGATGACAAGATTTCATTATTTTTTATAGCTGAGTAATATTCTATCTTCTTTATTCAATCATCTATAATGGATACTTAGGCTGCTTCCCTAGTTTGGCTATTATAAATAATGCTGCTGTAAACATATCCAGTAAACATATATCCTTTCAGATTAGTGTTTTTGTATTCTTTGAGTAAATACCCAGTAGTGTGATTACTGGAGCATAGAGTAGTTCTACTTTTAATTTTTTGAGGAAACTCTATACTATTTTCTACAGTGACTGCATCAGTTTGCATTTCCATCAACAGTGCACAAAGGTTACTTTTTCCCCACATCCTCACCAACACTTGTGTTTTTTGTGTTAGCCATTCTGACAGGCAATATCTCATTGTGGTTTTGATTTGCATTTCCCTGATGATAAGTGCTATTGAGCATCTTTTCATGTGTCTGTTGGCCATCTGAATGTATTCTTTGGAGAAATGTCTGTTCATGTCTTTTGCTTATTTTTAATTAGATTATTTGGTTTTTGGGTGTTGAGTTGTAGCAGTTCTTTATATATTTTGGTTGCTAACCTTTTGTCAGATATGTCATTTGCAAATATCTTCTCCCATTTAGTAGGATGACTTTTAGTTTGGTGATTGTTTCCTTCGCTGTGCAAAAGCCTTTTCTTTTGATGTAGTCCCAGTACTTTATTTTTGCTATTTCCTTTGTCTCAGGAGACCTATCTAGAAAAATGTTGCTATGGGCCATATCCAAGAAATTACTGCCTGTGCTCTCTTCTAGAGTTTTTATGGTTTCAGGTATCATATTTAGGCCTTTAATCCATTTTGAGCTTATTTTTATGTATAGTGTAAGAAAGTGGTCCAGTTTCATTCTTTTGCATATCAGTTTTCCCAACTCCATTTGTTAAATAGACGTTCTTTTTCCCATTGCGCATACTTGCCTCTCTTGTTGAAGATTAATTGACCATAATATCATGGATTTGTTTCTGGGCTTTCTATCCTGTTCCATAAATCTGTGTGTCTGTCTTTATGCCAGGACCATATAGTTTTGATTATTATAGATCTGTAGTATAACTTGAAATATGAAATTATGATACTTCCAATCTGTTTTCCTTTTTCAAGATTATTTTGGCTATTTGGAGTCTTTTGTAGTTCCATACAAATTTTAGGATTATTTATTCTAGTATTGTGAAAAATGTTCTTGGTGCTTTGATAGGGATTGCGTTAAATCTATAGATTCCTTTAGGCAGTATGGACATTTTAATGATATTTGTTCTTCCAATTCATGAGCATGGGTATCTCTCCATTTGTGTTGTCTTCATTTTCTTTCATCAATGTTTTGTAGTTTTCAGAGTACAGGTCTTTCTCCTCATTGTTTGATTTTATTCCTAGATTTTTTATCCTTTTTGATTCAATTGCAAATGGGGTTGCTTTCCTAATTTCTCTTCCTGTTGCTTCATTAGTAATGTATAGAAATGCAACAGATTTCTGTATGTTGATTTTGTGTCCTGCAATCTTACCAAATGCTAAACTTATATATGGAAATTGTATGAAGAAAAGAAGTAGAGCAGGACAGAGGAAAATGAAAGTGTTAGGGAAGCAATTTGGAATGTTAAGCACTTGGTCAGGTAGGTCTCAAGGAGAGGACATGGAGACAGACTTAGAAGAGAGGAGGGAGGGAGCCTCATGGAGAACTTGGGGAGGAACATTGTAGCCAGAAGGAATAGTAATGCAAAGACTGTCACACGAAGGTGTACTTAGCATGTTTGATGAGTACCAAGAGTCTGTTGTGGCTGGATGTAATAATCAAGGTACAAACTAGCAAGCATGAGGTCAGAAAGTAACACAGTATAAGGATAGTGTTAGGATAACAGTTTTTTTTTTTTTAAGATTTTATTTATTTATTCATGAGAGACACAGAGAGAAGGCAGAGACATAGGCAGGGGGAGAAATAGGCTCCTCCCAGGAGGAGTATACACACACACACACACACACACACACACGCACTGGCTCTATTTTTCCGGAGAATTCTGACTGATACAGGTGGATCAGCAAAAATATGATAAGTTGTCTATAAATTCCCAAAGTTTAGTGAGAAGTCATTCAGTGACATCATGCCATATGATAGTAAGAGATATGGACTTTGTAGAGTAAGCAGTGATGAATTTAAGCAGATTTTTATGGAAGAAAGGAAGTATGGAAAAAAGTATGGGTTGGTTAACCGAAGGCCAGTTATATATCCTCCTTCTCCTCTGACCACCTGTACATGGAGGCTAAAAAGCCAAACTTCCAATTTCTCAGCTTCCCTTACAACTAATCAAAAGTGCCTGAAAAGAGCTTCCCTTCATGGAAAAACATAAAGGGCAAAGTCATCCTGAGACTTTTTGTCTTCTTTGTCCTCTTCACCCTTCTACCTTCTTCCTGCCTGGAAAGTCAAAGTAAAGTCTGGAGGCACTGCAGCCATACTGCATTCATGCAGCAACTGGCATGAGAGTCAAGGACCACATGATAAGGATAGAAGAGCAGAAAGATAGGAAGAGACTGGGACCCTGGACTCAATTTGGAGCCACTGTACCTACTCCCAGACTTTGTACTGAATGAAACAAAATAAACCTCAAAGCCACTATATTAAGGTTTTCTATTATTTACAGATGAATGTATTCCTACTTGATGTAGAGAATATAGCACAAAAATCACATTTTTCTTCTGGAAGATAAACTGATGAAAATTCCTTTAGGCAGAAAGAGATACTGATCAGAAAGCTCTTGCTCCTGCAGGAAAAGATGGTGAGAGCCTGAAGAATCCTTCAGTACCAGAGAAAGGCAAATAATCACAAATCTTTGTCAAATTTGTGAATTTTCCCCATCATTCTTATGATGAAAACAATTATATACTACATAATTACCAAATATTTAAATCAAAAATTATTCCCAAATAAAGCAAGAGTCTCCTTGGTCTCAGTTGGATAAACCCAAGGGTGAAACAAAACAAAACAAAAACCTCAACTATGTTCTTGAGACATGAGAATTGGATTTTATTGCTGCTCTGAGAATACATCTAATTACTCAATCATGCCAATTAAATAGGAAGTTCACCTGCTGACAAACAGCCATCCTGGGATATAACAGAATAAATTGTAGAAATAATTGAATTTTCTAATCAATATTAACTTCATCATATTACACAGCTGCTACTTTCCTTTACATTTGGATACAGCATTTTTTCCCTATAATATGTAAAACTTCATTTGTAGCAAAATCTCAGGGTTAAAAAGATGAATAATAATTTTGTCCTCTTGTCAATGAGAGTGGTTATACTGTCTGAAGCATTATTTTCACTCTTATCCTTCTCATTAGTTACCATTAAAAGTATAAACACCATATTTTAAGCTGAAACTATACAGCTGTATCTTGTAACACCACAACTCAATTTTGTGTGTGGGTTTCTGAAATGACTTATTATAACATCACTTTTATAATTATTCTTGGAGCATTCTGCCCCAATGAGGGGCTCAAACTCCTAACCCCAAGATCAAGAGTCGAACGCTCTACCAACTGAGCCAGCCAGGCACCTCCAGATTAGGTCCGTTGTACCAGAATCCCTTCTGCCTAGAATATTTTCCCCTGATGTCCACCTAGCTACCTCAAATCTTTACTCAAATGTCACTTCAGGAGAACTTAGCTGACCATATTTAAAATTGTAAGCCCTGCCCCTCCCATCCCCTTTCCCTGACTTATTTTTCTCCTTAGCACTTAGCATCATGGAACTTACACTATGTTTCTCTTATTTAATTTATCATCTATGTCCTCCCGTAATATACCTTCCATGAGGCCAGGGATTTTTTTTAATGTTCTGTTCACTGCGATATCTTCAGCACCTAAAGCAGAGCCTGGCATATGGTAGGCACTCAACAAAAATTTGAATTTCTGCAAATGGAATCTGACCTTCAGAACACATTGGTTCTTTGTTGTTGTTTTGTCTTCAACCATTGGCTCTCTCTTTGACTCATGTCTTTCACTTATGAATGATTTCTTGAAGTAACAAAGATTGTTTCTAAAACTGCAGATATGACTGGCATGTCTCAGAGTCTTCTTGGTTTCTGAATCATTTGTGTTGAGGGATCCAGCTAATCAGTAATGGACTTGGTCTAATCTCTGGAAGCCCAATCCCAAAATACAGAACCCAAAGTTGCAATTGGCTTCTGGCCCCAAGATAATTAGTGGTCTGCAAACATTTTTAAGCCATGTGGTGCATATATACACATGCAAATACACACACATGCACACACATAAGCTTGAAATTACATGCTATCTCCCTTTTGCCTGGCAAATAAATATTTCTCTTTTTTAAAGATTATTTATTTATTTGACAGAGAGAGAGAGAGAAAGCACAAGTAGGGGAGCAGCAGGCAGAGGGAGAGGGAGAAGCAGCTTCTCCAGTGAGCAAGAAGCCCAATGCAGGGCTCAATCACAGAACCCCAGGATGGTGACCTGAGCTGAAGGCAGATTCTTTTTTTTTTTTTTTTTTTTTTTTTTTGAAGGCAGATTCTTAACTGACTGAGCCTCCCAGTGCCCTGCAAATAAATATTTCTAATCAAGGTTTGCTTTTCTGTCTAGAATGATACTGAAAGGTTATCTCTGCCCCTACTCTCCAAACATGGGAAAATAAACACTTAAATCAGTGCAATATTTCTAGAAGGCAATTTCACAATACCTAGCAAAACATTTCAAGCATGCCTTTCAGAGCCGTGATTCTACCACTAGGTATCGATGCTCTTTTTTTCCCATTAACGTTTTTAAATTTAAATTCAAGTTGGGTAACATATAGTGTAGTTTTGGTTTCTGGAATAGAATTTAGTGATTCATCACTTACATATAACATCCACTGTTCATCCTAACAAGTGCCCTCCTTAATACCCACACCCATTTAGCCCCTCCCCCCCATCTCATCCCCAGCTCCCCCACCAGAAACCCTCAGTTTGTTCTCCCAACTATGGAGTCTCTTATGGCTTTCCTCCCTCTCTGTTTTTTTTTTTTTTTTTTTTTTTTTTTTTTTTTTTTTTCTCTCTGTTTTTATCTTATTTTTAAAAAGTGTTTTATTTGGGGCACCTGGGTGGCTCAGTGGTTGAGCATCTGCCTTCAGCTCAGGTCATGATCCAGGGCTCCTGGGATCGAGTCCTATATCAGGCTCCTTGTGGAGTGCCTGCTTTTCCCTCTTCCTATGTCTCTGCCTCTCTGTGTGTGTGTCTCTCATGAATAAATAAATAAAATCTTTTTTAAAAGATTTTATTTATTTATTTATTTATTTATTTATTTATTTATTTATTTATTTTAGAGAGAGATGGATGCGGGGAAAGGGAGAAATAGACTTCCTATTGAGTGGGGAGCCCAATGAGTCTCAATCCCAGGACACTGAGATCATGGCCTGAGCTAAAGGCAGGTGCTTAACCAACTGAGCCACCCAGGCACTCCTGTTTTTATCTTATTTTATTTTTCCTTCCCTCTCCTTATGTTCATCTGTTTTGTTTCTTAAGTCCCACATGAGTAAAATCTTATGATATTTGTGTTTCTCTGACTGACTTGTTTCACTTAGCATCATACTTTCTAGTTCCATCCACGTTGCTGCAAATGGTAAGATTTCCTTCTTTTTGATGGCTGAGTAATATTCCAGTGTGTGTGTGTGTGTGTGTGTGTGTGTGTGTGTGTGTGTGTGTGTCTGTGTCTGTGTACAAACACCTTCTTTATCCATTCATCTGTCAATGGACATCTGGACTCCTTTCTAGTTTGGCTATTGTGGACATTGCTGCTATAAACATTGGGGTGCATGGACCCCTTTGACTCCTTTGGATAAATACTAAGTAGTGCAATTGCTGGGTCACAGGCTGGTTCTATTTTTAACTTTTTTAAGGAACTTCCATACTGCTTTTTACAGTGGTTGTACCAGTCTGCACTCCTACCAGCAGTGCAAAAGGGTTCCCCTTTCTCCACATCCTTGCCAACATCTGTTGTTTACTGAGTTGCTAATTTTAGTCATTCTGACAGGTGTGAGGTGATATTTCACTGTGGCTTTGATTTGTACTTCCGGATAATAAGTGATATTGAGCATTTTTTCTTTGTCCGTTGGCCATTTGGGGAAATGTCTGTTCATGTCCTCTGCCCACTTCTTGACTGGATTATTTATTTTTTAGGTGTTGATTTTGATGAGTTCTTTATAGATTCTTAATGCTAACCCTTTATCCAATATGTCATTTGCAAATATCTTGTCCTATCTGTTGGTTTCCTTTTAGTTTTATTGTTTTTTTTCACTGTACAGAAGCTTTTAATCTTGATGAAGTCCCAATAGTTCATTTTTGCTTTTGTTACCCTTGCCTCCAGCGATGTGTCTAGTAAGAAGTTGCTATAGCTGGGATACCTGGGTGGCTCAGTGTTTGAGCATCTGCCTTTGACTCAGGTTGTGGTCCCGGTGTCCTGGGATCAAGTCTGGTATCAGGCTCCTTGTGGGGAGCCTGCTTCTCCCTCCGCCTATGTCTCTGCCTCTCTCTGTGTGGGTCTCTCATGAATAAATAAATAAAAGTCAAAAAAAAAAAAAAAAAAAGAAGTTGCTGCAGCCAAGGCCAAAGAGGTTGCTGCCTATGTTCTCCTCTAGGATTTTGATGGTTTCCTGCCTTACATTTAGGTCTTTTATCCATTTTGACTTTTATTTTGTGTATGGTATAAGAAAGCTGTTCTTTTTCACCATACTTTGGCTATTCAAGGTCTTTTCTGGTTCTATACAAACTTCAGGATTGTTTGTTCCAGCTCTGTGAAAAATGATGGTATTATTTTGATTAGGATTGCATTGAATGTGTAGATTGCTTTGGGTAGTATAAACATCTCAACAATATTTGGTCTTCTAATCTATGGGCATGGAATGTTTTTCCATTTCTTTATGTCTTCTTCAATTTCTTTCATAAGTGTTCTATAGTTTTCAGTGTAAAGCTCTTTCTTTTATTTTTTATTTTTATTATTTTTTACTTTTTTAATATTTTATTTATTCATGATTGAGAGAGAGAGAGAGAGAGAGAGAGAGAGAGACAGGCAGAGGGAGAAGCAGGCTCCATGCAGGGGATGTGGGACTCGATTCCGGGACCCCAGGACCACGACCCGGGCCAAAGGCGCTAAACCACTGAGCCACCCAGGGATCCCCAAGCTCTTTCTTTTTTAAAGATTTTTAAAAATTTATTTTTTCATGAAAGACACAGAAAGAGAGAGGCAGAGACATAGGCAGAGGGAGAAGCAGGCTCCTCGCAGGGAACCCGATGTGGGACTCGATCCCCAGACCTCGGATCACATCCAGAGCTGAAGGCAGATGCCCAAATGCTGAGCCACCCAGGCATCCCTAGTGTACAGATCTTTCACCTTTGGTTAGGTTTATTCCTAGGTATCTTATGGTTTTAGGTGTAATTGTAAATGGGATGAATTCCTTAATTTCTCCTTCTGCTTTATTATTGGTGTATAGAAATAAAACAGATTTCTGTATGTTGATTTTATATATTGCAACTTTTCTGAATTCATTTATCAGTTCTAGTAATTTTTTGGTGGAGTCTTTTGGGTTTTCTACATCATGTTGTGTGCAAAGAGTGAAAGTTTGATTTCCTCCTTGCGGATTTGGATGACTTTTATTTCTTTTGGTCTGATTGCTATGGCTAGGACTTCCAGTGTTATGTTGAACAACAGTGTTATGATCGGACATCCTTTCATGTCCGTGATCTTAGGGAAAAAGCTCTCAGTTTTTCCCCATTGAGACTGAGTCTTTTGTATATGGCCTTTATGATGTTGAGGTATGTTCCTCCTGTCCCCACTTTTTGAGGGTTTTTTTTTTTAAGATTTTATTTATTTATGATAGATAGAGAAAGAGAGAGAGAGAGGCAGAGACACAGGCGGAGGGAGAAGCAGGCTCCATGCCAGGAGCCTGACACGGGACTCGATCCAGGGACTCCAGGATCGCACCCTGGGCCAAAGGCAGGCGCCAAACCGCTGAGCCACCCAGGAATCCCTTTTTGAGGGTTCTTAATCAAGAAAGGATGCTATATTTTCTCAAATGCTTTTTCTGCAATTATTGAGAGGATCATATGGTTCTTTTCTTTTATTAATGTGGTGTATCACATTAATTTGTGTATGGTGTCAGAAAGTTGTTTAGTTTCATTCTTCTGCGTGTTGCTATTTTGGGCTTTCTACATCATATTGTGTGCAAAAAGTGAAAGTTTTGCGGATACTGAACCACCCCTGAAGCCCAGGAATAAATCCCACTTGATCGTGGTGAATAAGCCTTTTAATGTACCATTGGATTCTATTGGCTAGTATCTTGTTGAGAATATTTGCATCCATGTTCATCAGGGATATTGCTCTATAATTCTCTGTTCTTAGTGGGATCTTTGTCTGGTTTCGGAATCAAGGTAATGCTAGCCTCGTAGAAGGAGTTTGGAAGTTTTCCATCTATTTCTATTTTTAGGACCAGCTTCAGAAGAATAGGTATTTTGGGGCACCTGGGTGGCTCAGTGGTTGAGTTTCTGCCTTTGGCTCGGGTCATGATCCTGGGGTCCCAGAATAGAGTCCCACATTGGGATCCCCACAGGGAGCCTGCTTCTCCCTCTGCCTATGTCTCTGCCTCTCTATGTCTCTCATGAATAAATAAATAAAATCTTTTTAAAAAGTAATAGGTATTTTATGCTCTTTTAACATGTAAACATTCACTCATGAACAAGAATGTTCATGACAACATTGTTTATAATACCAAAAAAACCTGGAAAGAACCAATTCCTCCATTATTGGTGGTGTATTTAAATAAATTATGATATCTTGTCAAAGAATGCATTTCATTTATGTCACTTGAAAAATAACTAATAGACTACTGAATATGATCTGTTTGTACAAAAAAACCAAAAACACATAAGTAGATTAATATGCCTCGGCTACAATATGGGTACATTTACATGAATCTGAATGTGCAAATTAGATATTGGAACATGTAAAATTTTTAACACAGTTTTTCTTGTGCTCAGAATTTTAAATACTTTTAATTTCCCCAAATTAAAAAATGTGTTTAATATTTTAAACAGGCCCAGTGCTTATGCAATTGCAATATGGCAGTGTCAACTGAGCTGTAAACAGCGCCATCATTTGACCAAAGTGCTGAAGTGGCAGGGAGTTTGGGAAGTCTAAGGAAGTGAATGGCCACCAGTGTGTTACGGTGCCCCCCTCCCTGCTTTAGACTTCACATTTTGTTCAGGATATGGGAGTAGGTGTCTACAGTGTTTGGCAATTGATCTTTAGAAGTCACATAATCTTTCTCTTTCTTTGATTTCATAATTAGGATTTACAATTAATGAAAAAGTAAATTTCCATTAATAGATCCAAATACTTTTGAGTTCTAAAAAAAGTACTTAAAAATATGATCACAGTGTAGTTTAGTAGTTTGAAAGCAAACCATACCTAAATTCTTATTAACTTAACTTTAGCTCTTGTCGAAGTGTAGCTAATATGTTACCCTGGAACAATTTTATGAAAATTTGGAAGAATCAAACAAGTCTAGTTATTTTAGATGTAGAGACTTGTGACCATTTAGTTTGGTGGGAAATTCTCAGGATTTCTATTGTAAAATCAAACTCATGACCTTGGGCTTGTGGGGAAGGTTTTTTTTTTTTTTTTTTAACATTAGTTTCCACATAACAGGAAAGAAAGCAGAAAGATATAACCAATCCCTCATTTGCAAAATAGGCAATAACGTAAGAGTATGGCAAGAGTTTAACTGGACTGAAAGAGTAAAGATGAAAAAAAAAAAAAAGAGTAAAGATGATAATCCACAGACCTGCAAAAAGTGAGCATTTGATGAGAGTTTCCATAGTTAGCCTCAATGTTCAGAACAGATAAATGCAAAAAGCGGCATGGGCCTGTTATGCAGCTTTTATACTGCATCTTGATGCAAATGTCATAAAATAAAGTAATTAAAACAATGGAAGATGTCTAACCCATTGCGAGCTTTGTCATTTTAATTAAGAAGCTACATTCAAATTTATTTTGGTTTTGCTTTAACTTGAAAAAAAGCCACCCCAAGTAAAAGTATTCTGTATAACCGATGATGTACCAAACATCACCTCTATTAAGCTCTATTTGGGAATTGGTTATCTTACTGTCACACTCATTAAGAGACTTGGTTTAGCAGTGAGTACACTGTTAGTACACAGATAATCATAATACCAGTAGTAATAGCAGGGACTCTTGTGATGTTTAAACATAAGGCACTGAGCAGTCTACACATTTTGACTAAGATCACTGGTATAACAGTGGGTAGCAAATGCTTTACTTTCCAAGTGTGGGTTAGGGTCTTCTTATCTTATTAATGTGAAAGAGAAAAATAGAAAAATGCTAGGTAGGAAAGGTCAGAAAATAGCTAGAGTGAGCTGGTATAATAGATAGTTTTGTAGAAGGAAGAAAGCATGAAGGAAGCAAAAAAAAAAAAAAAAAAGAAAAAGCTACAATTGGGAAAACCCTCTTGGTAAACCTCACTAATTTGATCTAATTATTGTGAAGAACAGTCAGAATAATGATATTTTAAATATATTATTTCATTCATTCAACCAATAACTCACACAAACCAACATATACTGGATGTCTTCTTTGTGCAAAGGATTAGTCACAAGGTCGGAGGAAAATTATGATGACTCAGCCCTCGGTGAGCTCACTGCAGCTTCCTTCCAGGCATCTGAAATAACAGAATCAGCTGTGGCCAAGCATTGCTTAGAACAGATCCTTGGTATATACATTGGTTTACCACTTGAAAAAAAGACTTAAGGGACCTTCTGTATATTGTTTCCTATTTCAAAGATAAAGATTGCTTCCTGTTTTATAGTATTATTACCAAAGCTACAATTTTCCTATTTGTAGCATTTATCTTGCTTCCAATCTTATATTATCATAAATAACATTGCAACGGACATCTTCATGAACACAGTGTCTCATATTTTAGATTATTTCCTTACTCTGGTTCTCAGAAGTGGGATTACTGGCTCAAGAGGCTTTAACCACTAAATCATTCTTGGGGTAATGCCAGATTGCTTTCTAAAAGGTTGTATCAATTTATAATAGTGAGCAATGCATGACAGTAATGAAAGGCACAATTTTATATTCTCATCATGTAGTCATCCTTCATAATTAATACTTTCAGAGTTTTCATTTAATATTCAAATCGCATGAGGTTCTTTGAAAATAGGTACAATTTTATTTTATTTTATTTTATTTTATTTTATTTTATTTTATTTTATTTTATTTTAAGATTTTGTTTATTTATTCATGAGACACACAGAGAGAGAGGCAGAGACATAGACAGAGGGAGAAGCAGGCTTCCCACAAGGAGCCTGATGCAGGACTCAATCCTAGGACTTCGGAATCATGACCTGAGTTAAAGGCAGACACTCAACCACTGAGCCACCCAGGTGCCCAGATACTTATTTTACACAATAAGATTTTTAGCATGTGATTTTCATGGAAACAGCAAATATCTAATGTAAAAAATTTAGTCTGTAAGAAAGTGTCAGTCACAGGTCCCATGAATATGAACATTTTTTTTTTTTTTTTTTTTTTATGATAGTCACAGAGAGAGAGAGAGGCAGAGACACAGGCAGAGGGAGAAGCAGGCTCCATGCACCGGGAGCCCGACGTGGGACTCCATCCCGGGTCTCCAGGATCGCGCCCTGGGCCAAAGGCAGGCGCCAACCCGCTGCACCACCCAGGGATCCCTGAACATGTTTTATGTTCTCATTTTCCCCCATAGTTCATCAGGGCACTCAAAAAACCAAAGTTTAGAGAACTTTAGAGATAAATCTTATCTAAAAACACATTTTTAGGAAATTATAATCTCATATATCATTCAATTTCCCCTTATTTTTCATTGTAAAATTAGAAAGTTGGTATTTTAGGAGCAACATTAGTTTTAAGACAGAATAAAACAGCACTTAACAGGACAGCATAACTTTTGATGCTTAATGCCAAATGATATCTTTTTGGAAAAATATTAATTTTAAGAGTCATTAGGCTATTAATATGAATCTTTTAAAGTTCTTTTGTTCTGTTTTGCTTTTATCAGAGTAAGTTAGAAGTTTAAAAGAAAGTTACTGCTCACTGAACATTGAATTAGAAAATAAATTAATTTCTAGGAATCTTCCTCCCTGATCCTGTAAGGAGATAAGTGACAGTTAATATTTTCCATATATATATTATTAATGTTTTAAGCCTAAGTTCTACTTCAGCATGTGGAGAAGCTACTGACTTTATTCAGTGAAAACCAAGCTTTATTCTCAAGTGGAGGACAAGCTGCCAATACTGGGGAATAAAAGATGTCACATAAATCAACAAACAAATGGAAAAGTTAAATTCAGGATCACATATGCAAGTACATTTAGTGATGGGATATGAGCCAGGCACATTTCAGTGTACGCAGCGCATGGGCTGACAAACACAAGTATCCTTATGCAAACAGCTGATCAGAATATTTTAGAGCACAGCTGTCCCATAAAATCAAGCCCACATGATTGCTGCAGGTACACTGCTTGTTGAATCCATTCCCTGATATTAAAGTCTGTAAACTGAATTTCTGTACATTGAGTTTATAGTAGGAGGCATATTGCATGGACTGTGATGCCAAATTGCAAGGGCTCAAACCCTGGGTCTGCCATTTACTAGCTGTGTGATTTGAGGCTATTCCTAACCATCCTGTGTCTCAATGTCCCTATCTATAAAATGAGGACAAGAAGAATAGACAACTCATAGAGTTGTTGTAAAGATTAAATGAATATGTGCAAAGTCTGAAAATAGTACTTAGCACATAGCAAGCACTTTATGAGCATATGTTACTATTACTAATTTCACGATTATTAATATTTATTACTACTTCTATGTGAATTTAAAGAAAACTTTGCCTTTATTCAAGAGTCAAAAGGATAGTGAATGCCTCTACAAATATAACCTCCATTTTCCGAGGAACAGTCCTTTGGGCCCCAAAATACAGTCCTGCAGTATCAGTTATGCGGTTGGCCTGCATAGAAGGGGGAAAATTTTAGAGTCAGGCATCTCTGGTTTTGATTTCTACCTCTACCACTAACTTATCATGTGACTCTGGGCATTTTATTTACTCAACCTCTCTAAGCCTTTAAAAGGAGAATAATAGTATCTTGCCTGATGTGATAACCAAGAATGAGATAACTGAAGGAATGTGAGGTACCTTACAGGTGGCCTGATGCATAAGGACCTCAGTCCTTGCAGTTCCATGTGGAGTCCTCCTTTTCCCTCTCTGGCTCCCTGCCACCTTCAGCAGGGTCTTATTTTTCTGCCTGATGAAACCAAACCCCCACAAAGCAGGCCCAGGACAATCATCAACTGAAAATTTAGTGTGTAAAGATATCATTGGTAATATAGTAAGCATTATAATGTTATAATAAAAAGGTTGACAGGTCCATATTTTTTAGACAGGCACACTAAAATATGTATGAGCCAAGGTGATAGATGGGATGTGTTTTTAAAATGCTTTAGGGGCGCCTGGCTGGCTCAGTCAGTAGAACATGTGACTATCTCAGGATCATAAGTTCAAGCCTGACGTTGGGTGTGGAGCCTATTAAAAATAACTAAAATAAAATAAAACGCTTTATCAAGGAAAGACATGAAGGAAGAAAAGGATACATGATACAAATGTGGCAAAGTCTTGATAATTATTCAATCAGGAAGAGACGTACATAAAGATTCATTACATTATACCTCTAAAAAACTCACACATTTCTAGGAGTAATATATATTACACAGGGCACATGAAGTTTATCTAATATTCTAGGCATTTCATCCCATTTCCAAGGGTCCAAGTCCAATCTGGTCAAACATTTCACTCAATCCTCCTTTCTTCCTTGTCTAGCAGAGTATGTCATACAATTTCCAAACAAATATTTGTCAAACTTTGCTTAGGTTAGGAAAATGTTATTTTCTCCAATTTCACATTAACGGATACTTCAGTATCAATGTTTCCAATAGTGAGGCCACAAGAGAGATTTAATGAACCTCCACAACATAACGCCAAGTAAAAGAAGCCAGACATAAGAGACAACATATTGTATGATTCCATTTACATGAAAAAGTCCAGAAAAGATAAATCTACAGAGACAGAAAGTAGAAGGTTGATTCCTGGGGCTGGAAGTCCAACTGGCATGAATTGTACATGGGCATGAGTGCTCTTATTGGGATGATGGAAATGTGCTAAAACTGGATTAGAGATACAGGCACAAGTTCTTAAAATTACTAAAGGGGAGCCTGGCTGGCTCAGTCAGTAGAGCATGTGACTCTTGACCTCAGGATTGTAGGTTCAAGCTCCACATTGGGTGCAGAAATTACCTAAAACTAAAATCTTCCACTCTCACCACTGCTATTCAACATAGTACCAGAAGTCCTAGCAAAAAAAATTAAAAAAAAAACAAAAAAAACAAAAACTAAAATCTTAAAAAAAAAAAGACCCTTTAAATTACCAAATGTCATTGATTTCTAAACAGGTTAATTCTATAGTATGTAATACCTCAATAAATTTTTGAAAAATATACCTAGATGGATCACAACTTGTAAAAAATAATTAGCTATGTAAAGCATTTTATACTTTAGAAGAAGTATAGCACATCAATTAAAAAAAAAAGAAGTACTAGCACATCAATTTTGACTTCATTGTAGTAATACGAACTTTTAAAATAAGTATTTGAGTTAAAAAGATGAGTTAATTTAAATAGTTGATTTGAACGAGTTATTTTACTTAATTCATTCACAGATTTAAGTTAACTAGAAATGACGATACTAACAAACTGGAATTTTTTGTAAACACTAATCTGGGTCATTGATTCCTAGGTGATAAGACCCCAACTCTATGTGCTTGTGTGTGTGCGTAGTTGTGTATTTTAATCCCAGGATCAGATGTAAAGATTAAATGGGATAAATGTTGATGAGAGGCTATATAAATTGCCAGTGTTGTACAAACACAAGAATGGCCTACCTAAATTGTTTCTACTTTAACAAAAAGAAATCCTAACTGGCTTATGACAGATAAGAGACTCTCCAGGTGGGGCAGAAGTAATTTAACAGGCCGTCCAGCTTCTTTCCTCCCGGGTTTCAACTTCTCTGATTTCTTTCTTCTGCAAACATTACCGCATGCCCACTAGGTGATATAGGTCCTTATTCTTGATCTTCCAGAAGGGCCTAGCTGTCCTCCTTCTGGTCTCCCCCTTCTTCTTCCAAGTCAAGGTGTTCTATCTATAAAAAACGTCCTGCCTGCATGGGGGGGGGGGGCACCCCCAACCCTTTTTCTGGTTGCATTTGGCACAGCTGAAATGAACTGTTATTTGTGAAACTTTTCCAGGTATTAAGAGAGACCCTCACCTCCCACCCCCCACCAGCCAAAGTACAGTCAAGTAGTCAAGTTTTTAAATTACAGAATTACAGATTGGAAGACTGGGAGAAGAAAAAAAAGAAAAAAGAAAGAAAAAAGAAAAAACTACTCTCTCCTCTCCAGCTGGATTTCAGTTCCTAAACTTCTGCTTCTCACACCCTTGTTCTAAGGAAGTGAGCCTTTCCCACCTTTCAAGAATACAATGAGGGCTCAGTGGCATGTAAGCCCCAAGCCCAAGTGAACAAAGCAGCCACTATATTCTGTCTTCATCCCCATAGAAACCTGGAGCACCCTCTTTCCTCTGATTCCCACAGGGTCAAGGTTGGTTTATTTTCAGCAGATGGGTGGCGAGGTTATTGTTATTTATTGCCACTGTCCTGATGTTAGTTTGGCTAAGTAATAAACCGAGGGTCCTTCTGGGGCATGGAACCTTCCACGGAGCTCTCTGTGCTTCGGCTAATCAACCAGATTTTGCAAAGGCCACGAAAAAAAAAAAAAATCAGGCCTGCGCCGACCTCTCCCGGCCTCCGAGGCGAGGGCCGAGCGCCCTCCCGAGGGCCTGCTCCACCTCCCGCCAACTCGGAAAGCGCCTGCGGAGCAGAGGGGGGCCCCGCTTGCACCCAAAGGGGAGAAGAAACAGCTCGGCAGCCGACGGCAGAGCCGACATTGACACCTGTTCAGGCGGACTTAGGTGAATCTCCCTCTTGACTCCTAATTCCTTAAGTGGAATCGCCCCTAAGCACGAGTAAGGACTGCGCTCGAACCCCCGGCGGGGAGGGAGCGGGGCGGTGGAGGGTGCGCCTTCGGGGGTGCGGGCTTTGCAGCCCCCGCCGGGCCCGGGCTGTCTCCGTGTTTGAACTCGGCCCGCCCTAGAGTCACCGCGAGAAACCCCCAGGTCGTCGAGCTGGCTCGCGCCGCAGCACAGCAAGTCAAGGCAACGCAATAGGAAGATTGAAAAAAAAAACCGCGAAGCACGTGGCACCCAGAAGCTCACTTTTGTTGGCCCCTCTCCCGACCCGTAGCCGCGCCCTATTATGACCACGTGGGAGGCTCGCTCTATAAAAGCCGGGCTCGGCGCGTCCCGTCGCCACAGTCGCTTCCTGTTCTTGGCGCGTCGGTCGGCTCGTCGCTGAGGCCGCGGGGGCCGTGAAGATGGCGTCTACCAGCCGGTTAGTACGTCCGGCCGAGCCGCGCTCGCTGAGGGGCGGGCGGAGAGTGCCAGAGTGGGCAGGCGGGCCCCGGGGGGCCGCGTCGGGCAGAGCGTTCCGGAGGTGCGGGGGCAGGCGGTGGACTGGCTGGCCGAGCCGGACAAAGGCGCTTTCAGACGGCAGGGCTGTCAGGGGCGGCGCAGGGGCTGCCGACCGCGGCGCTCCCACAGCGGCGGTACCACCCGACGTCCTGGCTCGTGAGCTCATCCGGCCGCCACCCTGTGAGGGCCGCTGTGTCCCCAGCCCCCCCTCGTTTCGCGTCTTTTTTTGGGGGTGGGTGGGGGGGGTGGGTATCTTAACCGTGGTGTTTTTGTTTTTGTTTTTTTGTGTGTGTTAATTTTTTTCTACGCTTGTTTTTCCAGCTGTGGCTCAACCAGCCCACGATCCTTTCCAAAAAGCGGGAAAGGGTTAGTTCCAGGCCCCTGTCGATCTGACAGCTGTAGAGTTAGGGACGTCAGCCCGAGGGGAACTGATTACCGTCCCAGAGGCCTTCCGAAATGGAAGCTGGGGGCGTTTCCGAAGAGTTGAGAAGTTCCCTTCTAAGAGGTTTATATTTTTACAGAGGTCTTCTGCATTCTCCTGAAGAAAATCTTGCCTGCAGACAATTGCTTACATACGCTGGGAAGTTACTAAGTCTTTTTTTTTTTTTTTTTTTTAAACACTAAGATATTTTTTTTTTTTTAATGTGATATACTCCTATCTACAGGAAATAAGTGCAGTGCCCTTAAAGACAGCCTTTAATCCTGTGGTCCGAAAAAAATGTTTGTAGACCCTAATTAAGTCTCTCATTACCACTACGAGGTAGATATTAGTATTTTTGCATAAGTGTAAACTGAGTCATGCCGGTGTTGACTTTTCCAAGGTCAGTGTCAGAACAGAGTGTAGAATCCCTTATCAGTTTCCTGTTACCACGCAGCTGGCCTCTAGTTAGCTCATAATGTATTGAAAGTGTCAAGTTCTATAGCTTCTGGGGAGGTAACTGGCATAATTTTTTTGAATTTGTTATCCTCTGTGAGAATTGAGTTCCCAGTAAAAGCCAGTATCACAAAACAGCAAACTGGAGAAGTCCGGGCCCTTTTGTGGTACTGCTAAGACTTACTGCTTTATGTTACTGTACTTTTTAAGGGGGAAAAAAAAAAACGGTGTTGGGGGAGGCAGTGTTAGCTAAAACAACTTGGAAACCACTCAAAGCCAGGGACACTCTTGTTTACTGATTGTACTTCTGTGATTGAATACTCAATCATTCGGTCTGGGTGTGGCTCTGTTGGGAAAGGCTTTTCTTGTAGGTAAGTGGAAAACTTGAGCTTCCTGAAGACACCTAACTACCACGTCTTAGGGCAGTAGATCTGAAAAATAAATGTGGTCACACTTGGGCACAGCTTTTCCATAGGATAGGACAGGAATTTTGTAAGAAAAATTTGCAACAGTTAACTGTAGTTAAGTTCATGTGCTAGATTCTTTATCAAAAGAATACACTTACCATTGTGTGTCTCTATTTTCTTCATTTGTTAAAAAATAATTTTTGAAATAAATTGTTTCTGGACACGTCCAGGTCTTAAATCTATGTGTCATTGAGTTGTCCATCTCTAAATTTTCTACGGGTGAGAACAAAGGTAAAATGTTAGTATTTCTGCCTTTTAGTTTGTTTTTTTTTTTTCCCCCCTTGAGGGAGAATAGTTACTAGATTATGAAACTGCCTGGTGTTTTCACAGAGAAAAACACAAATGTTGTGAGTTCAAGTCTAAACTCCACCATTTTTCTGTAATTTCAGGCTAATCGTTTTGTAAGCTTAATCTTTAGAAGGGAAATAACCTTTATTTTGCAGGGTTGCTATGAAAATGAATAATAAGTGTAGCACTAGGCACACAGTGGGGACCCAATAAGTGATCGTTATAAAGTGAGATTTGGGTTTATCTGGCTCCTTAGGTACTCTGAATTGTTTTAATGTCTTGGGTGGTTGTTTACTCCATTCTTTCTCTTTCATTTCTCTCTCTTCCTTCCCCCACTGCCCTACTCTTGTGGCTCCTTTTTGATTACTCTTGTGGATATTCTAATTAAAGTTGACTGCTGTATCATGATTCATTTTATTTTTTTTATTTTTTTATTTTTTTTATTTTTTAATATTTTATTTATTTATTCATGAGATACACAGAGAGAGAAGAGAGAGGCAGAGACACAGGCAGAGGGAGAAGCAGGCTCTACGCAGGGAGCCCGACATGGGACTCGACCCAGGTCTCCAGGATCACACCCTGGGCCGCAGGCGGTGCTAAACCACTGCACCACCAGGGCTGCCCCTCATGATTCATTTTATTTTGGATACGTAACACACAGTAGTACAAAAACAAAAGTGAAAAGAAGTTTCTTGCCTAGCTCTCAGCCATCTAATTCTCCCCTGAAAGCAGCCATCATAACCAGTTTCTTGGTGTTTTCCTAATAGTTTAACAAACTTGTTTAACAGTGCCAATCTCTCTTGTTCCCCCAAAGTCCATTGTAAACAGTTTGCTACCTTTTTACCATTTTTGTGAAGTTAGCACACATTTTAGGTGCACAGTTCAGTTAAAAATGAGCGCATAGACATAGCTACCACCCCAGTCAAGAAATTAATTGCCACTGGCACCCTGGAAGCCTCCTTGTGCCCTCAGCCATTACCCCCTTTCCAAACATAACCATATCCCAACTTCTAATACCATAGATTTATTTTGCCCACTTTAAGGTTTATATAAGTGGTTTGTTTTCCTCTGCCTACTTTCTTTTGATCAGTATTTTTGAGAATCATCTTTGTTACTGCATATAACTGTTATCATACTTTTTCTAGTTTTGTATAAAATCCCTATGGGTGCCTAGGTGGCTCAGTCGGGTAAGCGTCCAACTCACGGTTTCAGCTTAGGTCTTGGTCTCCTGGTTGTGTGATTGAGGCTCAGTGCAGGGTTAGCTTCAGATTGTCCCTCTCTCTCTCAAATAAAATCTTTAAGAAAAAAAATCTCTAACTTTTTTCACTTAGCATATCTTTGAGATATTTATATATCATTTATATGCATACATACAAGATAATTCTACTTTTTAATAGTGCAAAATATATGGCCTTATCTTTGTATGCTTTGTGCCGTATGGCTGCCTATTTGTAATTATTGTTACTCTGTTAAGATTTTCCTTTATTTCAACATAGTTTTTCATAAGTCATACTAACCTCTTAATTTATGTCATAATTTTTAAAATATTTTCCTAATATGAATTTATAAAACAAACTTCTATTCCCCCATTTCCCAATGAACAGATCCAAGACATGTTCTGGTTAACTTGAATTTATACATTTTGGGATGTGGATTATTTTATCAGTTATTCAGTGGGAATCACCTATGTTGAGAGTTGATATTCTGAATTATATTTGCTGATGTTAGAAAAATTTACCCGAACCACAACTATCTGTTTGCTTACTGTAAGAATGTTTAATAATGTCTTTTAGATGTATATTTGCGATGGCCGTAATTTAACCTTGTGCTGTAGTATTTCAAGTGAACTTTTATTTTTATTTTTTAAAGATTTTCTTTATTCATGAGAGATAGAGAGGCAGTGACACAGGCAGAGGGGGAAGCAGGCTCTTCACGGGGAACCTGATGCAGGACTCCATCCCAGCACCCTGGGATCATGACCTGAGTCAAAGGTAGACACTCAACCACCGAGCCACCCAGTCAGTGTCCCTCAAGTGAACTTTTAAAGAGGGCTTATTTTCCATGATACCAAACGTTTAATTATTGTGAGAGAAATAACTACTAAATCTGTGTTAAATATCTTTGTTGCTTTTTATTTAAAAAAAAATTTTTTTTTAAGTAAGCTTTATGCCCAGTGTGGGGCTTGAACTCGCAGCCCTGAGATTAGGAGTCACATTCTCTACCACCTGAGCCAGCCAGACACCCCTCTTTGTTGCTTTTTAAAACTGATTTTGTGTCCTTTAAGATTGATGGGTCTTTCCCAAACTGCTTTATTTTCAAAATAGAATAATTGAGCACATTAGTACTATCACAAATAGATTAAAAAGTAGCTTTTGAAACCATTTCTTGAATGGCAGCAACTCATTTTTTTGACTAAATGAAATCTTCAGGTGTTAAGTTCAGCAGATGCAGCAGGCACATCCTCCGTTCTATCTACCTGTTAGGTTCGGTCTGCTATTCTAAATCTATTACTAAGATATTCGACAAGTAGGAAAAAAAAAAAGAATTGAAATGTATTCTGACTAGAAAAATAAATGGTAAGTCACACAAACCAGATGATTATATGTAAATGTCACAGGTTAGTATGGTAGCTAGTCATTTCTGTGCTAATCAAGATTTTTAAAAATCGAAGTAATCTACCTATTAAAAGAAAAAACACTTGCTTTCCCTTTAGGTTTTTAAAGCCTTTAATGTCTGCAGACCTGAAACTGTTCTTAGAATAAACAATTGTAATGGAATGGAATCTATCTGTTAATTAGTAGCTGGAATTAAAAGTTAGCTAACTGGGATGTTTACTTTGCAGATTTAGCTTAAGTGTATTACACATGTATAGTATTGGGGAATTGTTCAAATCTTCCTTTACTCCTTCCCCCTAAAAGATTACTTTGTTACATTGGGAGAATATAAAAAAAATTTTTTTTTTTTTCTTCATTTAGTTTGGATGCTCTTCCAAGAGTCACGTGTCCAAACCATCCAGATGCGATTTTAGTGGAGGACTACAGAGCTGGTGATATGATCTGTCCAGAATGTGGCCTGGTTGTAGGTGAGCAGTTACTGTGGTTTTAAGTGAAATCACTATTTTGGGTACTTTGCTTTTGTGCATTTCCTGAAGTTTCTTTTAATGAATACATTTTGTTTTTTCCCCTACAGGTAATTCTTAATGATTTTACAACCAACATACAAAAAGAATTAGGGGAAAAAAGTCTAAAATCAGAGATACCATATTTTATTACCTATACAAATGCATATATTTCATGATGTTGGATATGAAAGAACATTTAAATTTGAGACAACCAATCCAAAAGACCTTCAGTCCTTAGTCTTCATTTTTTTTTTTTTTTAAGATTTTATTTACGTGAAAGAGTGCAAGCATAGAGGGAGAGGGAGAAGCAGACTTCCCGCTGAGCAGAAAGCCTGAGGCGGGGTTGGATCCCAGGACCCTGAGATCATGACCTGAGCCAAAGGCAGTTACTTAACAGACTGAGCCACCCAGGAGTCCCTCCTGAACCCCTCTTAGTCTTAAGTATTTGTTGAGGGCAGAGTGGGGGTGGTGGTGACACTTATTTTTATAAAATAATGAATTAGGGGTGCCTGGGTGAAGCATCTGACTCTTGGTTTTGACTCAGATCATGAACTCCGGGTTGTGGGATCCAGCTCCATGTTGGGCTCCATGCTCAGTGCAGAATCTGCTTGAGATTCTCTCTCTCTTGTTCCTCCTCCTCTGCCCCCCTCCCCCTGCTCTCTCTCTCTAAAAAGAAATAAATACATCTTTTAAAAAAAATGGATAAATTTAATCCAACTTTTGTGGCTTTTAGATATTTAAACAAGATTTGTTTTAGGGTAATAAAGGTGTATCTGCACTGAATCTTACCCAAGGCCTTTTAGTTAACGGATCCAATTGCTTATATAGAATGATTTCTTTATGAATTTCTGGTATAAGATTGTTATTGTCAAAAACACTGCTTAACATTTTCATTTTGTTTCTACTTGCTCGCTTATCCAGATATATAGCCAAACTTCTGAAGAGAAATGGTCTGTTCAAAAATTATTCTTATGGGGGAGGTTGTAGCTAGCCTTTGAAAAAAGGAGTGAGACTTATTAGCCAGTTGAAATACTTAGAAATGAAAGTGCTAGTAGGATTATGGGACGTATAACAGAAACATTGGTGGTGATACATTGTGGAATTGCCTTACTTGGAGGACATTGGCAGTATTCATCCAAGTAGACTGCTCTCTTCAGACCTCCAGTGGAAGTTTTAAATCATACAGAGTCACTAATAGGAACTATAATCCACTTATAATTAATCGAATTCTATTCAGGAAGCAATATTAATAGCTTAAATATGCTGGACACTGTTTTAAATGATTTATGTATTCAACTCAGTTTATCCTCAGAGAAACCTTTGCGATAAGTACTACTAATATCTTCGTTTCAGAGATGAGAAACTCAAGTTTAGTGTGGTAGTGTAGCTCCACTGTCTGCATGGAGTCACATTTCTATCCTAGATTGCCTTCTGTAGTAAAATGAGTTCATTTTGAGATTGGCATACTGTGACCCACCACCTTTTAGTATATATGGCCTGCCTGCTAAGAATGGCTTTCACATTTTTAAGTGGTTGAAAAAAACTCAAAAGAATAATAATATTTTGAGATACATGAAAATAATATCAAATTCGAATTTCAGCATTCATACATAAAGTTTTATTGGACACAGCCACACTTGCTAGTTATATATTGTCTGTGACTGCCTTTGCATTATGACAGCAGAATTTAGTAGTTGCCACAGAAACCATATGTGGTGCTCTCTTCACTTCATACTGCTGCCCAGTGCACTATAAATCCCAGTAATGCAGTTAAAATTCCTTAGCGTTTGAGTACAAAGCCTGTCTCCATACTGCAACATTTTATTTTGTTACCATACCCGTCATGTCAAAACAAAAAGAAAAAAGTGAACTTTGAAAGTCATGCTTTTTTTTTTTTTTTAATTTTTATTTATTTATGATAGTCAGAAAGAGAGAGGCAGAGACACAGGCAGAGGGAGAAGCAGGCTCCATGCACCGGGAGCCCGACGTGGGATTCGATCTTGGGTCTCCAGGATTGCGCCCTGGGCCAAAGGCAGGTGCCAAACCGCTGCACCACCCAGGGATCCCGAAAGTCATGCTTTTAAAGTACATGCTTTTAAGGGTTATTTTGTTATTGAATCAGCTGGCAAAGCTTTGAATTTATTTTGCAGTGATACTATAGCTCTGCTAAAAGAATATAATAAACTTTCATGTTACCTTACCAGATAAACAATTCTCATACCAATTTAGTAAAACAATGATCAGAAAATTTAGAAAATGTGTAGTGGAATATCTCATCACAGCAGAATTTCTTCACAACAATAAAAGAATACAATAAGGCTGCAGTTAAAGTAAGTTTCTGAGTGGCTTATTTGTAGCCCATATAGGGTAAGCCATTTACCAATGATGAGTTAGTTAATTTGTGTTTGTGATAGCTAAAGAAATGTGTCCAGAAAAAAACTTTTTTAAGACAATTAGCCTCTCAGCAAAAACAGTTGCTTGAAGAATTAAGGACCTTGGGAGCAACACTGATAGTCGATTAAAAGTCCAGGCAAATTTCAAGTATTTTTCCTAGACTTTTTTTTTTTCTTCCCTAGACTCTTGATGACTAGATAGATGTTACTGAGTTGTTGATTCATTGTGTCAGTGCAGAGTTTTTAAGAGTTTGAATCATCTGCATGGAACAACTACAGGAGAAACTATTTTTAAAGAAGTTACAAAAATGCTAATTGAGTACAATCTGAAGTGGAATCTGCTAAGATGTGTTAAAACTGATGATGGTAAAAATACATGTGGAAGAAGACTTAGTTGGACAGAGATTGTGAAAGTGTAAGATTTGTAAAGCCTGTAATTATTTATTGTATTCGTCAGCAAGTATATTGTAGAAGAGATTTGAATCTGTTCTGTTACTGAGCGGTATATCAGTAGTGAACTTCATTCACTCTCATGGACTTAACTGTCAGCACTTCAGTGAATCGTTGTCAGAAATAGAAGCTGAATATCTCAACTTGCCTACCACAGAGTAATTTGATAGCTTAGTGGTAGCAAAGTTTTCTTAAAATTGTTTTTGAGCTCAGGGCCAAGGTTGAAATTTTTCTGAACTCAGTCCTGCCTTCGACCACTACTGTTGAACACTGGATGGCTTAGAAATTAGCTTTTGCTGCAGACTTGCTAATATTTCTTAATTAATTCAACCTAGAATTATAAGGCAAAATAGTGCCTATATGTTAAGATTGCACTGTAATAAAGTCAATTTGGCAACAACATTATTTGAATCACAAATAACGTCAAGTTGCTTTAATGTATTTTATAAACTTTCATTACCGTCAGAAGTTAAAACAGGAACTAGGATCTTCATTCCCACACAAATCTGCAGCAGCTATATTTTCCAAACTCAAACTATAATTTAATCAGTGTTTTCCAGACCTGGATGCAAAGGAAATTTTCATATTTCAGAATCTGTTTAACTCTGCAATTAAGGACCTTCCACCTAACCTTCAATTGGGAGTGATTAATCTACAATGTAATGACATGTTAAAAGGCAAAATATCAGAAGAATGTAATAAAATTCTATAAATGCCTTTCAAGCAATGAATATGCTCAATTAAAGTCATATGCTTGCAGATTAATATCAGTATTTGGCAGTTCTTATCTGTGTGTGAAAAAGACTTTTTAAAAAATGAAATACATAAAATCCCTGTTAACACAGCATTGACAGATGAACATTTGTAATTGATTTTGATGATAGAGAACACTAACTGAATTCCAATTAAGGGAAATATTATCACCCCAAAAGAGAAGTCTCTTCTTTCTCAGTAGTAGATATGTATTACAACAAATTATACTCAGCTATTATTATAGTTTTAATTTCACCAATAGAAAAATCAGTGGAATTTTCCTCTTCATGCAAGTGCCTCAGTTTAGCCTCTTGACCCACAAAGCCTAAAATATTTACTATATGGCCCTTTAGAGAAAAATGTTTTCCAACCCATAAGTTAAATGAGAACATTCTAATTCCATAGTATTAGGATCAAACTGGTAGTATGTAAGAGTTAAGAGATAGAGGTTGCAGATAATTTCAGCTTCTTGCCTCTCCTAATTTAAAAAGCAGTTCAGGAATTTTGCATTCTATTCCCAACCTTCCATCAGCTTCACTTCAAACTAGCATGATAGTTCTGTAAGATTAACCAACTGGAGAAGGAAGATCTAATTCATAAGGCTTAAGTCCTTTTTTTGTGCTTGGAATCTCTAATCTTTACTTGCATTTTTCTGCTTATATCAAACCAAACAAGTTAGTTTTCTTTTAGTTTTGTTTTATTTACTTATCAACCTTGAACACCAGCATTGAAACTATTATATTTTATCCTAACTAAAGCAATTAGGCTTAAATTGTAAGGCCTGAAAATTAAAAAAAATAATCTGATTAAATTTCCTTTCTGTATACAGAAATATCTTTTTATGGTAATTGATTTTTCTGGGGATACCTGGGTGGCTCAGCAGTTTTAGCGCCTGCCTTCAACCCAGGGTGTGATCCTGGAGTCCTGGGATCGAGTCCCACATCAGGCTCCCTGCATGGAGCCTGCTTCTCCCTCTGCCTGTGTCTCTGCCTCTCTGTGTCTCTCATGAATAAATAAAATCTTTTTTAAAAATTGGGTTTTTCAGACAAAAATATAACAGACGCCTGTTTTAAAATACACAGTAGCCTCATCCATGTATTTGTGGTTAAACATGTAGTGTGTCGTGCAAATGAAGTATCTATTCCATGAGGTGGAAGGCAAGAGTCTGCTAACAAAGTTCTGTTTTGCTGAAGAGATAATCAAATTATGTTGAAAACTTAAATGAACATTACAGTCCTGAACATTACAGTCCATGAGTCTAAATTAAAAAATACATGTACATGTGTACATATATACATAAATGCATATGTTACTGTCATAGATTGATCATAAATTTAGATTGTATTATATATTTAATTGGCTTTGCATCAACTTGCTGATTTAAAGGAATACGCTCTTTGTTTCCAGTTCAGTTCTGCCTTTATCTCTTATGCTATAGAGACAGGGAAGAAATTAGTCTGGGCAGATATCCTCAACCCACTAAGGGCATAAAGTTTGTGGCATTTTTTATATTTGAGATATTGATGTTCACAGAGATGTCATTCTGTGCTTCATAATAAATAATCTTGGTTTACATGATTTGAATGTGCTTGCTATAACATTTTACCTTGTCTGAAACTTCTTAGATTATACCATATTTATTGAATAAGCATTTTCAATAGCTTTTGATTTAAATAATCAGACAACTATAGAAACTGGAACTCTTAGATTTGTTTTTGAACAACTCAATACTTAATATTTAATTTGCACTTAAACATAGGGTAGCCTGTTGTCACTAACTCCTCTTAATTTCAAACTCAACACTTAGATACTGCTCAACTGTTGATGAAAGGTATTGCTGCCATCTTTGGAAATTACACTTTGTCAAACCTCGAAGGTCTTTTAATCCCCCCCCCCCCCCCCCCCCCCAGTATTTAAGTAGTTGTGTGGTATTTAGTTTCAGCTGTAACTTGGGTGGTTTCCAATATTTTGTGGCTATTTTTTTTTTTTAGACATTTTTTTTTAATTTATTTATTTACGATAGTCACACAGAAAGAGAGAGAGAGAGAGGGGCAGAGACACAGGCAGAGAGAGAAGCAGGCTTCATGCACCGGGAGCCCGACGTGGGATTCGATCCCGGGTCTCCAGGATCGCACCCTGAGCCAAAGGCAGGCATCAAACCGCTGGGCCACCCAGGGATCTCTGTGGCTATTTTTAATACTATTTAACGTGTAGTGATTGCCTAATTGACTTCTCTTTTATTTGAATTATGAGACTTTTATTTTAAACATGGGAAGTGTTATGATTTGTCATTGGCTGTTTAATCTTACCAATGATTCTTAGGGTATTGGTAGTGATCTCTAAAATAAGGCCAATTTTTGGGCAGCCCTGGTGGCTCAGTGGTTTAGCACCACCTTCAGCCCAGGGTGTGATCCTGGAGACCTGTGGTCAAGTCCCACGTCGGGCTCCCTGCATGGAGCCTGCTTCTCCCGCTGTGTCTCTGCCTCTCTCTGTGTGTCTCTCATGAATAAATAAAATCTTTTTTTAAAAAAATAAATAAAATAAGGCCAATTTTTAAAGCAAAGCTTTGCCATTTCTACCATGCAGCTGTTGGCTCTAACAGCACTGTTTTATGGGGTTTCTCCCCCCAAATCCTAAGTGTGGTTGTGTCACTAAAAATTGAGCACTAGGTGGCAGTGTAATCATATTTAGTTTATCTGTTCAAAATTTCACCTTGTACATTGTTTATAGCCAGCAAAGTATTAAGTTAGTAAGCTGCTGTTAAAGCATAAAATTGGTTATGATGTTTATAAATTAGGATTTCAAATCAGGTGGTGTTTAGATGTAGTTATCATTTCTAGTTAAAGCCACTTTTTATCTGCTGTTTAAACCTGAATTCTTTCATTGTTCTTAAAAGGAATATAAGGAAACTACCAGTAAATAGTATAGGTATATTTGAATGAAAAAGATGAGCCAATGTGACTTCTTTCTAAAGTCATTCTGGATATTTATACCAGGGCATGTGACGTATAAATGTGCGTTAAGAATCAGCTGTTTAAAAGATTCCAAACCCCATTTCTAGAAATTCTAGTTCAGATCATAATCAGTAATCTATTAAGAGACACACATCTGTACTATTAATTTACCACATTTTTTGAGATGATCTGTACTTTTGGATTTTCATCTTTTCCACGTCAGCAGACTGCAGATCCCTGTGGGGCAGATAGCTTATGCGTGTTCATAGCTCCTAGTATAACTAGTGGCCCTCGAATCTAGGCTTGGCTCTATAAGTTAATGAGCTATGTAACTATAAGCAAGTTACATAATTTCTCCAAGCTTAACTTTCTTCATGTGTAAAAATAAGTCATCCCCCCAACCCCACCACGCGCCCCAAACGGGGAGCAGCTACCATACCTCTCAGAATTGTTAGGAGTTGTTAAAAATCAAATGAGATAATGTGTAAAATGTATAGTATGAGATTTCTGTGATATTTTGGGGGTACCAGTACTCCTTTTCTCTTAACTTTGTAGAAAAAGTAGGTGATTCTGAGATGCCATTCATCATAGCACGTCAGTTTGCAAAATGTGTTTGGGTGAGTCTACCAGATTGAACGCTCTCAGTTTTAAAGGATTTTATGGGGTTTCTCCCCCCATAAAATTTTAAAGATTACCAGATTACCATTTTTATTTTATTTTTTTTATTCTCAGATTACCATTTTTAAATTTGCATTAGCAGTGTTTCCTGAAGGAAAAAATTCAAGAATATTCACTTTCAAATTCTTGCTTAAGCCCTCAGAGATAGCTGCCCCCCCCCCCCCCCCCCCCCCCCAGAAATAGCCTTCTTTACCTAAATTTAGAATTTTTAATTTAGGTGCTATTTTACCTTAAGCATCAGAGTATTACTAAGTTTATTTGGTTAACACAGCCACTCTTTGGGGGTAACTGAAGCTTGCAATTCTTCGGTAATTAGCTTAAGATTTTACATCTAGTAGGTGACGGAGAGCCTTTCAAATCCAGATCTGTAGGACTTAACAAGCCTGTTTCTCTTAAGGTGGCTGTGCTGGTCAGGGAGAGGGAGGGAAGGATCAGATGCTATAAGCAAGCTCTATAGCAATTCTTTGGCTACTGTGTGAAAGGGAGGAGAGTGTATTAATACATCACAGCATGGTAAAAGCTCTATTCCAGATCTTCCAAGTTTGTTGAGAACACAAAGGAAGGAAGCAGTGACTTCCTGGGGAAATTACTGTTTAATTTACATTGAAACCTGATCGTTAAGCATGAGGAAGGGTTTATGGAGGGAAGGTCATTCCAAGTGGAAGGATAAAGAAACACGTCCCATAGGATAGAGGCCTGAAAGTGTTAGTATGTGAATGACTCAAATTATTTTGACCAAGGTTAGGATGCATCTTCCATCAGGGTTGCAGTTCTTCAGTGTAGACGCTGCTGCTGCAAACCTGCCTGTATTTGAGGAAAAAAGAGATTTATTCAGATACACAGGGCTGGAATTTACAATGCATTTTGCTTTACAAATGGTTTTCTGAATGGTAATTATACTGACTTATACGGATTTTTGTTTAAGGCCCCAAATCAGGATAGAGTAGGCTTTTGTGGGCTGGTCTGGGAAATTAACTATGATGTGGTTCGTTCCTAAGTGGTAAATCATTTTGAGTTTTTACTCAGTTTACATTGTGGGAACATAAACTGTGATTTAGAGACTGGCTATAGTATTAATGGTACTTCTTTTTAAAGTATCTATTGATCAAATAGCTCTTGAAAATTGTCTTTAATGCTAGCTTTCTTTTTTAAAAAAAAAATTATCATTTGACAAAGAGTACAAGCAGGGAGAGTGGCAGGGAGAGGCTTTGCTCGGTGGGGAGCCTGATGTGGGGGCTCGATCCCAGTATCCTGGGATCATGATCTGAGCCAAAGGCAGGTGCTTAACTGATTCAGCCACCTAGGTGCCACATAATGCAAGCTTTCTGATAAGAATGTACAGAAACTAAACTAAAAAATCAAGGTTCTTTGAATGAAATAGCATAAGGAAGAATGGTAGAAGGGTAGATGACTAGGAAGGTGTGGAAGCTAATGATGCATTTCATTTCAGCATTAGACTAATACATGTAGTGTGTTGACTTAAACAATTTTTCAAAGCACCTACATTATTTAAAAAACCTCAATGCTTAGGGTTTGTCCACCTTGAGTAATACATTCTGATTATTGAACTTTCAAACATGGCATGTTTTGAAAAATTTTGTAGTTTCAAATCAAATCGTTTTAATTTATCTTTTGAAAACAAGTAATTTGCAGAATGTTGTTCTAAGACTCCTCCTTCTGAATTCTCTACTGCTAGTTGTATACCAAAATGCTCCAATCACTTTCTAGGAAGATGGCAGAAAGAATTAAAATTTAGGGTAACTCATTCTAATACTCTTTTTAAAAATTTCTTTATTAATTTACAATAAGAAAAAAAATTCTGAGGCTAGGTCAGGCCTTAAAAGATCAGACTCTTCAGTATTGGCTTCCTGGCTGCTTTTGGTATATTGCAGTTTTCCCCTGCACTGTTCAGATTGCTACTATAAGCCATTCTGGTTTTAATATTGTACTACAAAATAACCTCTGGTTGGATTTCTAGTTTATAGCTTGCATGGTAAGAAGGTTAGATAAGTTTGTCTTGAAGTACTGTTTCCTTTAGACTATGAGGCAAAGTACCTTGGTTCTACTGGACATTCTTTCTCCTTTCTCTCCTACCCCATAATTCCTTGTAGTAGTAGAGGCCATGGGTTGTTGGCCTGCTATCTATTACCCCACTCTTTGTTTAGTACTAAGTAGAATCCCCACATTTTAAGCAGGTGTGTGGCTGCCCAACTGGACTGTATTTCCCACCTCCTTTGTAGCTAGGCATGACCATGTGATCTAACCAGTGAGTTGTAGGTAGAACAGGTATGTGCAACTCTGGATCCTGCCATCAGGGATATACACTCCCTTTTTCTCCGTTCCACTAGGTAGAATGCAGACATGATAAAGGGAACCACCGGTAGGCATCTTAATGCTGCAAATGCTAGTCATGATCAAGATGGCTTATTAAAAAAGTAGGAGGAGCTTGGGTCACACTAGTCTAGTAGGACTGTTCACTGTGGTCTCTTAATGTGAGGAAGTTCTATCTTGTTTAAGCAATTATTATTTTTGCTTTAATCACAAATCTGCCTGTATCCTTCCTGATAAGTTTCTAGAGTCGTCCTGGGAATTTATTTTATTTGGGTCATCTGTTAACTGCCAGTGGCTGTGGGTACCCAGAGAGATTGGGAATTCCTGGTGACAATGGATTAGGAGGTTTTCCATCATGACTGCCACCACCGGGCATGGATTAATCGTTCTTTAGTACAGGATGGATAAGCAGAAAAGTCAACCTGAGGCTTATGAATAAAAACTACAGTGAAAGAAGAACAGTGATCCAATGGACTTAACAAAATTCTGCCCCTGGCATAGTTTACTAGAAGAAAGTTAGAAAATAACGGATATTTGGGGGATCAGTGAAATAAAGCTTCCATAATATTTCTATTAAATGTTATCAGGAAGAAATATCCCAAGGAGATAAAACTTTTATTTTTTTATAGTAAAACTTTTATTTTTTTATTTTTTAATTCATGAGAGCCAAAGGCAGATGCTCAACCACTGAGCCACCCAGGCGTCCCAGTAAAACTGTTTTAGATAGTAATTAGGTGACTTAACATTCTAGAAAATTGAATCAGCAAAGCAGAGAAGCAATCTGAATATAAAGAATGAATGAGGAAGTGGTGAAGACAAGATAGCCATTATGGTACTACTTGAAGATCCAGGTGACTATGATAAAGTATTAAAGGTGCAGCAGAAGAAAATGTACATTTGTGGCAGTAGACCCTCATGGTTGCAAATCAAGAATCCTACACACCAGTTGGGAGTGTGTCTTTTAAACATTTAAAAATATATTCTTGGTGAAGACTTGCAAATCACCAACCAGTAATGATAACTCTGATTCCTTGGTTTGTTGTTTGACAGAAAAAGGAAGTCCTAGAACAATTTCCCACAAAATACAGTGCTTAAATTCTATTTGCTAATTGTTGTGTGGAACAGCATTGATGACTATTTGCTGATATTCCTGGTTCTTTGAGCTACCTGGAATTTTATGCTTTTTCACCTTCTTTGAAGTTAAGCATCACTCCTTGACTGGCTTTGGCCAACGGCATGTGAGTGGAAATATTACTATTCGAAACTATTAAGTCAGTGCATAACTTAACCACATTCTTTTACCCCCCTAGCTTGTCTCAAGTGGTAGGAATTCTATCATTTTGAGTGATGAGGATGGCATACCAAGCTGTCCTATCCCTATGTAGATTCATACATGTGGTATGAATAAGAAAGAAACCTTTGTTTTAAGCCACTGGCCTGAAATTATTACTCGAGAACAACTTAATTTATGTTAATGCATAAGCACTAGAAGAATAACTCACAAAATGCTGTGCTTTGCTAAGATGACAAACATTTAATGAACTCAGCACAATCCCAATATAAGATAGTCTGCATTATAGTAGACTGATGCTTTAATAAATGTCTATTTTAGTTCACCTGTTACTTTTGTGCATAATGTTGAAATATTGGAGACATTTCTGTTTTAAATCAAAGGCATTGTTTTGAAAGTTCTGACAAGTGCTGTAGATATAAAATAGAAATGGAAGTTAAGCATTGGAAGAGGAACAAGTTCTTTGCCACTGATGGGATTCTATATCTAGAATATTCAGATCAAATTTTAAAAATTAATAGTCTATTAAAAGTGGCTGAATATAAGCATATAAAATATTACAGCAATTACTAGTTAGAAAATGGGATTTTTAACAGAAAAAAATTAGATCTAGTCATAAATGTGACATACATATAATCTGAAAGTAGAGCTTAAGAAAGTATTGCCTTGTCCAAGAAGATTGATAATTGTTCTGCCATTGCCAAAATAATGGATAGGTTTGGTGCAGCTTAATTCAAAATCAACAGTATTTTGGTGGGAGTGAGTTTTCATTTGTAATTTATTGAGGTATAATTGCATGCAGTATAATGCACAGATCCCAGATGTAGAGCTTGCACCTTGACACTGCATATACTGCTGTTATCAACACACTAATCAGGATGTTTAGACCATTTCCTTCCGTTCTCAGAAGTTCCTTTATGTTTCTTTTTAGTCAGTCACCTCTGTTCCCCAACCCAGTGGCAGCCACTGTACTGATTTCTATCTTCATAGATTATTTTGCATGTTTTTGAACTTCCTATAAATAGAATCACGTAGTATGGTTTTTTAGTGACTTTCTGGGCTCAATAGTGTTTTTGAATGCATTTACATTACTGCATGTCTCAGTAGTTTATTTGCTGAGAGATATCCCATTGGATACATTTTCCTGTTAATGGACATTGGGTTGTTTCCAGTTTTTAGTAAAATGAGGAATGCTGCTATGAACATTCTTGTATGAGACTTTTGTAGGTAAATATTTAAGAGTGGAAATGCCAAATCATGAGGTTGGTGCCGTAGCGGTTGGTGTGAATGGTTTTGGCAATTATTCTCGAATTGTTCTTGAAAAACAAAGAAATGAAACTTACTCTCTTAGAATATGGTAAAAATATCTTCGTTCGCTCCCCCAACCTAACGTCTCTGCTGCAGGCTTCCACGCTGCCGCCATGGCCTACATGGAAGATGGTGAGCAACCCTGCACCGAGTCCTCTCATTCTGGGAGCTCAGGCTCCAAGTCCGGGAGGCAACCAAATGTTCTGTCTCAAAAAGTGGAATGCGGTGGCCATGTGGAGCTGGGACATGGAGTGCAATAGGTGCACCATCTCCTGGGTCCAGGTGATGGATGCCTGTCTTAGATGTCAAGCCAAAAATGAACAAGAGGATTGTGTTGTGGTCTGGGGAGAATGTAATCCTTCCTTTCACAACCACTGCATGTCCCTTTGGGGGAAACAGGACAATCACCACCCTCTCTGCCAGCAAGATTGGGTGGTCCAAAGAATCGCCAAATGAGAATGGTGGAGGACTTTCTTAGTGCATTTGTTTGGAGCCCTGGTGGATCTTATTATCAAGTGCCCTATGAAGGCCAGAACATTCCAGGGAACTAATTCTTCAAATAGGAGGAGATGGCTATGTGGTCTCTTGGTACTCATCAGAGGCATGTTAGTATTTGTCAGTTTCATTTTCAGAAATCCTCTATAATAAGACAATTTATTATATTAAAGCTGGTCATTGGGATCCCTGGGTGGCGCAGCGGTTTAGCGCCTGCCTTTGGCCCAGGGCGCGATCCTGGAGACCCGGGATCGAATCCCACATCAGGCTCCCGGTGCATGGAGCCTGCTTCTCCCTCTGCCTGTGTCTCTGCCTCTCTCTCTCTGTGTGACTATCATAAATAAATAAAAATTAAAAAAAAATAATAAAGCTGGTCATTCCTACCTCTGTAGTATATGTCACACACACTGCTTAGAAGTACTTTAAAGGAGGAAAGAGCTACAAATTGAATGACTGTAATTTATTTATTGATATCCAAAGGGCTGTGGAAGCAGTTCCATTTGGAATTGATGTATGCTTATAGTTGATCAGTTGGGAAAAAAAAAAAAAGACAATGTTATAGTAACAAAGTGAAATTTAAAACCCAACCCTTGGGCAGCCCCGGTGGCACAGCGGTTTGGCGCCGCCTGCAGCCCAGGGCGTGATCCTGGAGACCTTGGATCGAGTCCCACATCAGGCTCCCTGCATGGAGCCTGCTTCTCCCTCTGCCTCTGTCTCTGCCTCTGTCTCTGTCTCTATGAATAAATAAAATCTTAAAAAATAAATAAAATAAATAAAATAAAACCCAACCCTTATCCTTTATTATTTATTTTTGGCTGAGAAGGGGTGATTGATGAAATTTGACCTCTCCTTCCTGAAGTCATTCTCGATATTGTTGATAACCAATAATAATAATAAGTTTGGGCCAGTGAAATAAAATTTAACCTTTGGCCATATGGAATTTCAGCTGTCTTTTAGGCTGTCATCCTGTCTTTGGTTCATCAAGAAAACCTAAATCTACACTCACCTCACTGTTCAGTCATGGAACAGAAGTATTTTCAAGTTCCAGTCAGATTATGTTGTAATTAAACTGTGTTTTAGGTACGAATGTTAATGAGGGGAAATTGTTTACCACTGTAGCATTGGATCAGAAGTTTACTTTGTAATAAAAATAAATGGTTTATTCTGTTCACTTCAAAAAACTACTTCATTCTCTTCCGACAGCTCTCTTAATACATGGATTGAGAAGTGTACCTGTGTGTAATGTTATGATATACATATTGAATGTGTTTACTTTTTTGGCTCGGGAACCTGGTCAAAGTGGTAGCAGTCCCACTCTAGATGGAGGAAAGAACCGTGCTGTGTTCTGTATGTTATAGTAGTGGTTTTATTTTGGCTATTATAAACTTTCATATATAGACTTTCTATCTGGTGTTCATTTTACAAAAATCAGTGTTTGGTTAAGAATGGAACTTGTAAAAGTTGGCCTGTTCCTCTGTTCATGTTCCTCGAACATGAAAGGATATGGGTGGGAGGTTTTGTGTATGTGTGTGTGTATGTGTGTGTGCAAGTGTTTATTGGCAGGCTGCTGCTTTTTCAAAGGTTGATTATACCCAAACATTATGGCTGCCTTGTGTACTTACCCTTGAAAAGTTTATGTATTGTAGTTTTCTTCCATAGCAACTTCTAAAATGCTGCCACATTTAGGTTTTCTTCAAATGAAAATCCATTATGCACTCTGATTTTTTTGAATGGTCAGCCCTATTTTGTTACTCATGCACTTAATCTGTTGGTCCGGTTACAGTTTCATGATATGCTATTTGAGTTATTTTGGAAATTTTATTTCTTACCAATGCTATGTTTTGAGCAGTAAAATATAAAAAGAGGGAATGGCTCTTGGCACAAATCACAGATTGTTGAATGAGTCATGTAGATTGTTCCCACGTATGTGGGAAAATTACATCACTACCAAGTTTTGGGTTTTCTATTTATACTATCCTAGGCCAGCTTCCTTGCACTCCTCTTTTCCCACTAATTCATATTTCTTTTTAAAGGCATTACAAAGCAACCAATAAAAGAAACTCATGGTAGGTTATTTTGGGGCCAAAAGGAATATGCTATGAAGTAAAGTACTAATTAGCCAAGATGCCTCATTTTTAGATTTCTAGAGACACTTGAAAGATGTGAGCATACCTCCCTATCTTTTCATTTACACTGTTCTCTTAATACATTCTTTAAAATATTACAAGTTAATGATATTTGATTTTTTTAATTTAGAATTTGTCAAGTAATCCCAAATATGAAGGCCATAGTAGTTTTCTGTTGCGTGCATGTTCCTGTGTTTTTATTTCTCTAACTAGCAAAGTTAGATTCCCATTTTTCCCTTTGAAAACATTGTGCATGGGGAGCCTGGGTCACTCGGTTAAATGTCAGACTTTTGGTTTCAGCTCAGGTTGTGATCTTAGGGTTCTGGGATCCACTGCACAGATGTCCTGAGATGTCCTGCTCAGTGGGGAGTCTACCTGAGATTCTCTTTCTCCCTCTCCTCCCCACCCCACCCCACCCCCTGCCCATTCTCCCACTCATATGCACCTGCGCACATTCTCACTCTCCCAAATAAATAAATAAAATCTTTAAGAAAATGAAAATGGGCACCTGGGTGGTTCAGTCAGTTAAGTATCTGCCTTTGGCTCAGGTCCTGAGATCAAGCCCTGCATGGACTCTGCTCAGCAGGGACTCTGCTTCTCCCTCTGCCTCTACCCCACCCCCAACTCCTGTTCTAGCTCCCTCTGCTATCTCTTAGATAAAAAATATTTTTAAAAGATTTTATTAATTTATTCATGAGAGACACAGAGAGAGGAGGAGACATAGGCAGAGTAAGAAGCAGGCTCCCTGTGGAGAACCTGATGTGGGTGGGACTCGATCCCAGGACTCTGGGATGATGCTCCGAGCCAAAGGCAGACACTCAACTACTGAGTCACCCAGGCACCCCTCAAATAAAAAAAATCTTAAAAATGAAAACAGTGCATGGAGACATAAGGGTATCACTTTAATTGGTGGATGCTATTAAAGGGGCTAAACTGTTTAAAAATCTTGTTTTGGTATATATGATACAGATGTAGTGAATAGAGATTTTCATGGAACAGGCACAAAATGATTTAATTTTAGGAAAAACACCTACACGAATTAAAAAAGCAGAAGATATATACACTAAAATATTTACAGTAGCTTTCTCTGGTGTTGAGAATACAGGTAACAAAATATCCTATTTTGTTTTGCATATACACACACACACACACACACACATATATATGTGCAAGCATTATTACTCTTTTATAAAAAGGAAGAAAAATCAGTCTCTTAGAGTGATCTATTTGAGACAAGAGCCCTTTTTGGTTAGTACTGCAGTAAGACCTTCAGTCTATGATTACAGGTTTCATTACTTTAAAAAATATTATAATTCAAATTGCTTCCCAAGTTCAGTGATGTTTGTTTTTATGAGGAGAAAGCAGAGAAATCCATCATGACAGTCCATCCATTTTACCTTTCTATCCTATTTTTGGGCCACCTGTTCAATCTCTCATCTGCTGAAGCTGTCTTATAAACTGATCACCTGCTTCTGCTTTCCTTAACCATTCTTACTACATACAGGTGTGGCAGGTGGGGACCCTGCCTCTAACTGTAGTTCCCTTGTCACAGGAACACATGATAGTCCAAGTGATAGCTGGGTACTCCCAAGTGATTCCAGTGTTCAAAGAAAAGTAAATTACTCCAAAACCATCAGAAGTGAATAACTGTTGCACATTTACCTGTTTTCTTAAATAGAACACGAAGATTAGATGATTATTTTGGAGTATAAGCATTTTAATTGACTAGGTAGAGAATAGTTCATTAGATTTAGCAGAGGGGCACCTGGGTGGCTCACTGGTTGAACGTCAACCTTTCACTCAGGTCATGATCCCAGAGTCCTGGGATCAAGTCCTGCATCAGGCTCCTTCTCCCTCTGCCTATGTCTCTGCCTCTCTCTCTCTGTGTCTCTCTTGAATAAATAAAAAAATAAAATCTTAAAAAAAAAAAAAAAAGATTTAGCCAAGTATACATTGAGTTCCTTCCTTTTCTCTTTACTGCCCCTGTGATCAAATACCTGTAGCGGGAATACTCTGCTCCTTTTAAAGTTTGCTATGAAGACAGGTGTTTTACAACCAGTGCTCTCCTTATTCCCCTCACCAATAGGAGAGAAATGTCAGAATATGTTATATTATTTTCATTCATAGCAACAAATAGCTAATATCAAGCACTCACTCTGAACTTTTTAAATCGCTTTATGTGAACTGTACCTGTATTAGTTTATTTAATCTTTACTGTCTTTAAACTGTAAGGTTATTGGGGAAATTTAAAGCTAAAGTGATGTAATTTGTCCAAGACAAAGCAGCAAATGGTAGAGTCCATACTCAGAACTGTTATGTTAATTGACTGTCAGTACCAGCACCTCTTTTAATTGCTAAGGTAACTAATTTCTGCTGTTTCTTTCTCCTTTCTGTTTAGGCAGCAGTGCAAATGGCCTGGTTTCTGCTTTCAATTTTATCACTTTTTGGTGGAAGAGCTCATGTTTTTATAGATGCGGTATAGAATAACAGGCTTTGGGATCTGATGCATATTTCAGTTCTAGTTGAGTGATCTTAGGCAAATTAATTTTATTTCTAAAAGGGGCAGTAAAAGTGGTACCTACCTTTACAAGCCTGTGTGGATTAAGAGAAAATGTTTATGCAATGACAGCATATGCAAGTTTTCAGTGGTGACTCTTGTCTGTGGAGATGTTACCAGTCACCGAGCATTCCTCTCAAAGCAGTTATCAACTGGATCTGTTCATATCTGCTTCTTCGCATGATCTATTTCACCACTGTCTCTTTACTTAAAAAGAAGTTTCCCTACCTGGCTTTTTTTCTCACTGGCTCTAGGCTTTAGATCTGTGTACAATTATTTGGCCAAAATATTTTTTTTTGTTCAATAGTTACTGAAACTAAGCTTAGGCTCAGTTCTCTGCAAAGCATTTCCCATGAAAACTTAATAGCTTTTTGTATGAAATTGTGTTCATTAATACCATCGTGAGCAGTGTTTTGTTCTATGCTTCTTGCAAATTTTGGTCTGCAGTTATATTTTTTATCTTTGCATCACATATGAGTAGCTTTATTTTGCTTTTTTTTGGGGGGAGGGATTCTTTATTTTTTAAATTTTATTTATTTATTCATGAGAGACACAGAAGCAGAGACATAGACAGGGAGAGAAGCAGGCTCCTTAACAGGGAGCCCAATGTGGGACTTGATCTCCAGACCCAGGATCACGCCCTGAGACGTGAGGCAGACGCTCCACTGAGCCACTCAGGCATCCCAATTCTTTTTCTTCTACGAGTTAGAATATGACTAATCTTGGCATAATGGTTAAAGAGGGTTGTTATTGGACTGGCACAATAAAGGACTGTTTGAGGATAGATGTCTGAGACATGAAACTTAAACTGGATCCCAGATGTCCATGTTGAGATTTCCTAGGAATAAAAGGTCTTAGACAGTGTTCAGTAAATCCTGTCTTGACAAGATCATTTTGATTTGTGTTTATATTCTTAGGTGACCGGGTTATTGATGTGGGATCTGAATGGAGAACTTTCAGCAATGATAAAGCAACAAAAGATCCGTCCCGAGTTGGAGACTCTCAGAATCCTCTTCTGAGTGATGGAGATTTGTCTACCATGATTGGCAAGGTAATAAATCCACTTGGCAGGAAACATAAACTGTGGACTGAACTCCCAGCCTTTGAGAGTTTGGGAACTTTGCAAAAGTATCCTTCACTGCCCCCATGAGGAATTTTGACCTGAGAATAAAACTTACCAGTAATATACTATTGTGAATGATTGTTCCCTTACACGGGTCTTCTTCTACCTTAAAGGGGAGACCAACAGATCGAAATTACAGTCTATCTCAGGCCCTTGTTTCCATGAGGCACATTTTGCACAAAAATTGAATGTATCATGATCTTTGTGAGTTCATATTGATACGTTCCTTGAATATTACGGATGTCTTTCCCTCCCCCCACCCCCACCCCCCACATTACCTAAGATAAATTATAGCTTGGAATAGCCTGTTTTCCAATGGTGGATTCATGACTTACCTAAGCAATGTACGTTCATCATCAGTAAGGTGAGAGTAAGAGTATTTATTAGAAAGTTGGAAGGTTACCTGGGAATGTATGTAAAGTATTTATAGCCCAACATGTAGCATGTGATTAGTAAATGGTAGCTGCTACTGTTAGATAAGGCAACAGCATAATTTGACTGGCAGCTTGGCTGTTTTTTGCTCTTTTATCTGAATTGGAAGGAGTGGTGGCAATAATCCAAAGAACTAATCAAGGAAGGGGTACTATTTCAGGACTTGAGCTATACTACTGCATAGTCTGTCTTCAAGAAAATGTTATGAAAAAGCAGGTCATTAATTCTTTTTTCATACCCTATAAAGTACATATAAAATTTGAAAAACATAATGTAGACTTGGGTAAGAGTTGATAGTATTATATTCAGAAATATCTTTAGCTGATTTCTGCATTTGTTTTAGCCTTATAGGCTTGGGGGAAAAGTATACTAAGGACATTTTAAAATCCGAGATTGCGACTAATTGACACTCTTTTTTTAGTGTTTAATTTTTTTTAAATAGAAAATTCATGAGTCAAACATCAATGGGAAATGAACACAATTTTCCAAGATTTTCTTCACCCTTAACCCCCAAACTCAGTTCCCACTGCAGCCCTCTTTCCCCATCAGAAACCAGTAACCACTATCACTAGTTTTCTCCTCTGTCCTTTGACAGTTGTTTATCTTATGTGGCAAAAGGAGCTTTTTAAGATGCTACATTTGTCATGTATTAGATTCTGTAGGTATTTGGGAATATTTCTGGGCTTTGTATCCTTTCTCTGTCCTGGCCTAGTCAGTCGGACATCAAATCACACTCTTAGTATCCAGTAGCTTTAGTTCTCCTCACTGCTCTGCCTTCTCAGCATTTGCTTCATTCATCTTTTCCATTTAAAGGTTAGGATCACTTTATTTAAAAAAAAAAAAAAAATTGGTTATTATTTTCAGTGAGGTTTTGGTTAGATATATTTGCATATTGACTTTGGGAAGATGAGCTTCTTCCTGATAAATCTTCTGTTCACAAACATAGTATGCCTTTCCATATGCCTTTAGTCATACGTGTCCTTCTAGATGGGTTTTCTTCATAAAGGTCTTGCATGTGTAAGTTGATTCCTAGAGACTTCTCTTTTTTGTTTGTTGTTTCTTTCAGGGCCTTATAACTGGTTAGTTATACATATGAAGGCTGTTGATTTCTGTTTAATTTTGACCTTGCCTCTAATGAATTCTGTTATTTATAGCAGTTTTACAGTGATTTTATATACAAAAATACTATCTGCAAAAAGTTTATCCCTTCCTTCCCAGATTATTACTAATTTTTCTCTTGCCTAATTTTATTTTAATTAAACTCTGCCTCACAGTGGGGCTTGAGGCTTGAACTTAAAATCCCCCCAAGTTTGAGTTGCATGCTCTACTGACTACACCAGCTAGGTGCCCCTCTCCCCTCCCTTGCTCTGTTGCCTAACTTTAAAGTAATTATACCAGTATGGTTACATAAGTACATTATGTAATTACATCACATTGGCCAGTTTTCCTAGTATTCGCATATCTCAAGACACTGTGGGTATAGTTCCAATCCACCATAATAAAGCAAAATACCACAATAAAGGGAGTCAATTGCTTTTTTAAGCTTCCCAGTACATATAAAAGTCATATTTACACTATACTGTAGTCCGTTAAGGGTGTAGTAGCATTATGTTTTAAAAAAGCAATGCGAACAGCCCGGGTGGCGCAGTGGTTTAGCGCCTCCTGCAGCCTAGGGCAGCGTGATCCTGGAGACCTGGGATCAAGTCTCGCGTCGGGCTCCCTGCATGGAGCCCTGCTTCTCCCTCTGCCTGTGTCTCTGCCTTTCTCTCTCTGTCTCTTTATGAATAAACAAACAAACAAACAAACAAATAAATAAGCAATGCGTATACTTTAGCTTAAAAATATTGCTAAAAAATGCTAACCGTCATCTGAGCTTTCAGTGAATTATGCTTTTTTTGCGGGTGGAGGGTCTTGCTTCGATGTGATGGTTGCTGAGTGGTAGGTGGCTGTGGCAGTTTCTTAAAAAAATGAAGTTTGCCCCATCAATTGACTTTTCTTTTCACATGTCATTTCTCTGTGGCTTGTGATGGTGTTCACTAGCGTTTTACCCACAGTAGAACTCTAATTCCGGAATTGGAGTCCGTCCTCTCAAACCCTGCCACTGCCCTGTTAACTAAGTTTATTTAATATTCCAAACCCTTTGTTGTCATTTCAACAGTCTTCACAGCATCCACACCAGGAGTAGATTCCATCTTAGGAAACCACTGTCTTTACTCATCTGTAAGAAGCAGCTCCTCATCCTTGAAAGTTTGATCCTGAGATTGCAGCCAGTCAGTCCCATCTTCATTCAGTCCCTTCTCTTCATGAGATTGCTACTTGTCCTCTTGCTGCTTCCATCACATCTGCATTACTGCCTCCAGTGAAGTCCTGAATCCCTCCAAGTCCTCATGAGGGTGGGAATCAGCTTCTTCCAGTCTCCTGTTTATGTTGATATAATGACCTCTTCCCATGAATCACGAATGTTCTCAGTGGCATCTAGAGTAATGAATCCTTTCCAGGTCTTCAGTGGACTCTGCCCAGGGCCATCAGAGCAAACACCGTCTGTGGCACCTGTAGCCTATGAAATGTGTTTCCTAAATAAGAAGACTTGAAAGTTGAAATTCCTCTTTGATCTACGGGCTGGAGAATGGATATTGTGTGAGCAGGCACGAGAACAACATGTAACCCCATCGTCCAGGTCCATCAGAGCTCTTGGGTGACCAGGTGCATTGTCAATGAACAGTCATATTTTGAAAGCAGTCTTTTTTCTGAGCAGTTATTCTCAACATTTGGGCTTAAAATAATTAGTGAACAGATGTGCTATCATCCAGGCTTTGTTGTTCCATTTCTATAGCACAAGCAGTGTAGCTAGCATAACTCTTAGGGGCCCTAGGATTTTCAGAATGGTACATGAGCATTGGCTTCAACTTTAGTCACCAGTTGCATTAGTCCCTAACAACAGAGTTAGGCTCTTGAAGCTTTGAAGCCAGGCATTGACCTCTCCTCTCTAGCTAAGGAAGTCCTAGGTGGCATCTTCTTCCAATAGAAGGCTGTTTATCTACATTGAAAATCTGTTGTTGAGTATAGTCACCTTCATGAATTCTCAAAGCTTGATCTTCTTGATAACTTGCTGCAGCTTCTACATGAGCACTTGCTGCTTTACCTTGTGTTTTATGTTTTATATTAGAGAGAGAGCTTCTTTCCTTATGTCTCAGGAACCAACCTCTGCAAGCTTCCAACTTTTCTCCTATAGCTTCCTCACCTCTCTGAGCCTTCACAGAATTGAAGAGAGTTAGGACCCTGCTCTGGATTAGGCTTTGGCTTAAGGGAATGTGGTGGCTAGTTTGATCTTCTGTCCCAAAGCACTACAACTTTCCCCCATATCAGCAAGAAGGCTGTTGCACTTTCTTATCATTTGTGTGTTCATTGGAGTAGCACTTTTAATTTCCTTGGCATTCACAACTTGGCTGTTTGGCACAAGAGACCTAGCTTTCAGCCCACCTTGGATTTTGACATGCCTTCCTTTACTGAGCTTAATCATTTCTAGCTTTCAGCTTAAAGTGAGAAACATGTGACTATTCCTCTGACTTAGAAGCCATTATAGGGTTATTAATCGGCCTAATTTCAATATTGTTGAGTCTCAGGGAATAGGGAGGCCCAAGGAGAGAGGGAGAGAGATGGGGAAACAGCTGCTCAGTAGAACACACAAATTTATTAAGTTTGCTGTCTTAAAAGTGTGCAGTTTGTGGAGCCCCAAAACAATAGTAACATCAAAGATCACAGATCACTGTAAGAAATACAGTGAATAAATTTGAAATGTTACAAGAATTACTAACATGTGACAGAGACCTGAAGTGAGCAAATGCTGTTGGAATAAGGGCGCCAATAGACTTGCTCAACTTGGGTTGCCTTAAACTTTCAATTTGTTAACAGTACAAAAACACGGTCTCTGCAAAGTGCAGTAAAATGAAGCACAATAAAACAAGGTATGCCTTTTCTTCCCATTAATAATTGTGCTGGCTTTGGGCCTGGGAGAATGATTTTCTAATACAAAGAAATACCCATTTGTAATATTTTATGAGTTTGTAATAAAAAAAATGGCTTTTGAGTTTTATTTGCTTGCCTTTATAGCACCTTTGGAGATGATCCTTTCATTTTTCTCCTTAGGTCTATTAGGTGATGGTTTATACTCTTGAGCTCTCTCACAGGTACTCATTTACACCATCTCAACCTGGTACTTATTCTACTGAGGATTAGAGAGGAGGCACAGGGTAGATTTCTTGGGCTTATACAGAGTGTATAAGTTATGTTTCCTTAGAAATGTCTATTCATTCAGATTTAAAAATTTTTTTGCATAAAGTTATAAAACCTTGTTTTACAGGGTACAGGAGCTGCAAGTTTTGATGAATTTGGCAATTCTAAGTACCAAAATCGGAGAACAATGAGTAGTTCTGATCGGGCAATGATGAATGCTTTCAAAGAAATCACTACTATGGCAGACAGAATCAACCTCCCCCGAAATATAGTTGTAAGTTTTTGTCTGTCTCCTTTAAGCCATTCTGACATTGACTTAGTGTAATTTATTGAACACATGAAATTTTGATATTGCAACTAATTAAATGGCCTAGAGTTAATTAAACTTAGTTTCTTTGCTTTGAAGGATCGAACAAATAATTTATTCAAGCAAGTATATGAACAGAAGAGCCTGAAGGGAAGAGCTAATGATGCCATAGCTTCCGCTTGTCTCTATATTGCCTGTAGACAAGAAGGGGTTCCTAGGACATTCAAAGGTAAGTTTTTAATTGCAGAGATACAAATATTCTCTGTGTTAAAGTAACAGACCAAAGTCAAGGAACTTGGACACCACATAACTAAGTCAGGTTTCCCTGGTTACGTACGATATCCATCTTGGTATCATTTCCAAAAATACCTCTTTAATTTGTTCTCTGATAAAAATTAATTCTGTGATCTGAACCATGTTCTTCTCAGGCTCTTTTCCCATGTAAAGTCATTTTAGTCCATGTAAGCTCTGTGTTCTTTGCTTGTGAGATCTTTTGAGCTGACTGCATTTTGTGGCCTTTGAGGCCTGTTATCATAAGCCAGAGTATACCTTTGTTACTGGTTAAGTCTGTACACTTGATGCACAGAAAACTATTTCTAAGACCATGCACAGGTCTCTACAGGTGAAGGAGTCAAGCCTTAGAAAACATCAGGGACATTTTTCTCAAGTTCTGTAGTTTGCACTTTCACCCTTAAGTTGGAGGGTTTGAAAGAACTAGTATTTTTCATCCAGTTTGTATTCAAGATTAATATAGGACAGCTTATTCACAGTGCTGCTGTCTGTGACCCTTATTGCTCTGACTTTCTCCGCCAGAGTTCATTTCAGCTTAAGATTTTCATTACCTTTCATTCACCCATGAATATCTTACAATGAAGCAGTGGCTTTTTTTTTTTTAATTTTTATTTATTTATTCTTGAGATATAGAGACAGGCAGAGACACAGGCAGAGGGAGAAGCAGGCTCCATGCAGGGAGCCCGATGTGAGACTTGATCCCAGGTCTCCAGGATCACGCCCTGGGGCTGAAGGCGGGGCTAAACCACTGAGCTAAACCACTGAGCCACCGGGGCGAGGCAGTGGCTTTTATCCTCCTCATCTTTTTGTTTATTACAACTAAAACTAAGGCTTTTGTTAAATTTGTGTTTGGTAGTTTAATTTTTAGAATAACAGAGTCAAATACTTGATCTCATTTTGTTGTTATAGCCTATGACCCCAGGGATTGCATATACATATGACATTGGGTAGCTTGAGAAGTATCCTTTAGCTTTGAGTATATTCTTTTATCTCCTTGATACACACTCCTTACAAAAGATTTATACATAAATATCAATGGAGTTTTGGATTATTTGAAAAAACTTGTTTCTTTGAATTGAAACTTGTTAGTATTTTGAAATAATAAAAACCGACATTTAACTCATTTCAAAGACTTCTTTAAAGTGTGATAAACATTTAAATTAATTGAGGGGGTGCCTGGGTGGCTCAGTCAGTTAAGTATCTGATTCTTGGCTTTGGCTCAGGTCATGATCTCAGGGAGATCATGTGATCTAGATTGATAAGTGCCGCATCAGGCTTCAGGCTCAGTGCGGAGTCTGCTTGAGAATCTCTCTCCCTCCTCCTCCCCACTGCTCGTGCGTGCTCACTCTAAAACTAAATATATCTTTTTTAAAAAAATTAACTGAGAAATTTTAAATTAGCTCTATGGGAAGTATTGAGAGGCATGTTTTGTTCTTTATTGAGGTAACTGGTATGTTATATACCGTGTGTGCCTGTGTGTGTACACCATATATACCATATATACTATATGTGCCATAGGTGAGTTCTAGTTGCACAATATTATACATTTGACCCTTGAACAACACAAATTTGAACTTCACACATCTAATTATATGCAGATTTTTTTTTTTTTTTTACATAGTGCAGTACTGTAAGTGTAGTTTCTCTTACGATTTTTTTTTTTTTTTAAAGATTTTATTATTCATGAGAGACACAGAAAGAGGCAGACACAGGCAGAGGGAGAAGCAGGCTCCATGCAGGGAGCCCGATGCGAGACTCAATCCCAGAACTACAGGATCATGCCCTGAACCAAAGGCAGATGCAACCACTGAGTCACCCAGGCGTCCCATCTCTTATGATATTATTAATATTGTCTCTGGCTTTTTTGTTAAAATACAATCCATAATATACAAAATGTTGACTATTATTGCTAAGGCTTTCATTCAACAGTATGCTACTGGTAGTTCAAGTTTTGGGGAGGGTAAAAAGTTATTCATGGATTTTTGACTGTGCTGGGAGTTGGCACCCTCTAATCCCTGAGTTGTTCAGGGGTCAACTGTAATTTGACATATGTTACATACTACAAAGTAATCACTAAAATCCAGCTACCAGCCATCACCATATAGTTGATTCCCTTCACTCATTTTGCCTACTCAACTCCTTTCCCCTCTTGTAACCACCAGTGTGTTCTGTGTCCATGAGTTTTTATTTGTTAATTTTTTGTTTTCGTTTTCCACATATGAGTAAAATCATATGGTATTGGTCTTTCTCAGTCTTCGTAGCATAATACTTTCTAGTGACAAGATTTTATTCTTTTTTAAGGCAGAATAGTATCCATTGTATTGATATACCTCCTCTTCATCTATCTATTGATAGAAAGACTGTTTCCGTATCTTGGGTATTATAAATAATGCGCAGTGAACATAGGGGTGCAGAAATCATTTTGAATCCTTGTCTTTTTATTCTTCATATTCTTTGTATAAATACCCAGAAATGGAATAGCTGGATAATATGGTATTTCTAGTCTTAGTTTTTTTGAGGAACCTCCATCTTTTTTTCCATAGTGGCTGCACCAATTTACATTCCCACTAACAGTGCATGAGGGTTCCCTTACTCCATGTCTTCTCCTCTCCAACAACTTATTTCTTGTCCTTTTGATAATAGCCATTCTGACCAGTGTGCAGTGATATCTCATTGTGGTTTTGATTTTCATTTTTCTATAATTAGTGATATTGAGCATTTTTTCATGTGCCTATTGGCCGTGTGTATGTTATCTTTGGAAAAATGTCTATTCAGATCGTATGCCCATTTTTTAATCAGGCTATTGAAGGCATGATTGCATTTTTGCAATTAAAATTTATTTTATAATCAGAAATGATATATTTTTAAATGAATCATATGACTGTGGATTTAAATTTTTTTTTCTTTCAGAAATATGTGCCGTGTCACGAATTTCTAAGAAAGAAATTGGTAGATGTTTTAAACTTATTTTGAAGGCTTTAGAAACCAGTGTGGATTTGATTACAACTGGGGACTTCATGTCCAGATTTTGTTCCAACCTCTGTCTTCCTAAACAAGTACAGATGGCAGCTACACATATAGCCCGTAAAGCTGTGGAATTGGACTTGGTTCCTGGAAGGAGCCCGATCTCTGTGGCAGCGGCAGCCATTTACATGGCCTCACAGGCATCAGCTGAGAAGAGGACCCAAAAAGGTAGGATTCTTCCTCAGAAGGAGTAGTGATGAAATTGTGAAGGCCTGTAGTATATAATTGTGTTTCATTTTAAGCACAAAGCAGGTAAATAACTCGAACCCACATTTAAGAAAAGAGTTTCTCAGTCGAGGTGCCTGGGTGGCTCAGCCAGTTAAGTGGCCGACTCTTGATTTCCGCTCAGGTCATGATGTCAGGGTTGTAAGATCGAGCCCCGTGTCGGGCTCCTCGCTCAGTGGGCAGTCTTCTTGAGAGTCTCTCTCCCTCTCTTCCTGCTCGAGTTCAGTCTCTCTCTCTCTCTCTCCAATAAATAGATCTTTTTTAAAAAAGTAGTTTCTTAGAATAATATTTAAAAGCAAAATACTGTATTTTCCTTAAGTGGTTTATAAAATGTTTGGAAGCATAACTGTATGGACACCCTTCCCATTCAAATTAAGTATTTTAGTTTGTACATTTTTCATTTCTAGGAGCTATTTTTGTCACTCCAAAACATTATTTTAAATAGTCCTTCTTTACTCCCTCAAAACTTAGTCTTGTAAATCTTGAAAGGTAGGGGCCATGCTTATTTCGCACTTCCCAGTGTGGCCTCCTACAGCTGGGCACACTAGGAATTTGTGCTGACCATGAGGTTGTATCATTCTGTGAAGCCCATTCCCTTTCTCCTTTGAATGGTACGCAGTTTCTTAAGACACTGACATAAGTAGTTTCAACCTTCTAAAGGCAGTGTTTATTGTTGTAGGGGAATTTTCAAACAGAGGCACTAAGTGAATTTCTTTACAAGCACTTATTAATTACTTCTGTGAACCTCAAAAAGATTGATAAAGAAAAAGAAGCAGTCATTTCTAAATTTAAAAGGTAGTGAGATGACTTGCTGCACCGACTTTGTAATAACCTATTAAGAACAGCTTTTCACCTCCGCTTAGGCTGCAGGTTTCTATATTAATAAAGTAATAAATTATATAGAAGAATGATTAGAAAGAAGCAGCCAACCATTAGTTATTTAAATGTGCCATTATCCATTCCTTTTGGCCTCCACTCATAGTTCTTAAGGAAATTTTGAGTCTTCTGGTAAAATTGAGAAGTTGAAGCTAAGCAGAGCATCCTTACCTTTATTCCTAGTTGTAAAGTTTAATCAGCTGCACAGAAGTGTTTATCTTGGCACTTTCTGCCATTTGTGTTTTACATGAAGTTTGTTTTTTGGAAGTTAAGGCCCTTTTCTTCCCCTCCCATCAGCCAGTTGACATTCACCAGTATGTGTGTCTACAAGAGAGATAATAAATGTAAGGCAGCATGAGATAATGAAATTTAAAACTAGCTCATGGCACACTGATGGCAGGCATCCACACTGAAAATCTGTAAACCCTTAGGATTTGAACCGTGAAAAGGTGGTCACATGAGTTTGTGTTAAAGACTGTTTTAAAAATCCATTTTGATTAAGTATTTGTAAGCAAATAATTGTCAAGCAGTAGTCCTTTGGGACTTCTAATAAAAAGGAAAAAAGCAGATGCCTGGGTGGCTCAGTGGTTGAGCATCTGCGTTCAGCTCAGGGCGTGATCCCAGAGTCTGGGATCAAGTCCCACATCAGACTCCCTGCGAGGAGCCCGCTTCTCCCTCTATCTCTCTGACTCTTTGTCTCTCATGAATAAATAAAACCTTTAAAAAAAAAAAAAAAAGGAAAAAGGTGACAATGACTTTGAAGGGTAAAAGTAGACCTACTCATAGGATTCTGTAATAAACTAGAAATACGTGAACTCTCTGTGCTCAGTGTTAGGTGTGGGTAATAGCAAAACATCCACATTATGCTGGAATGTACAGCTGTGTAATATCTGATGAACTAAGTAGAAAAAGGTAGGACAATATTTAACATATGATTCCTTTTTCTTTTTTTTTCTAATTTTATTTATTTGACAGAGAGCATGGGCAGGGGGGGAGTAGGAGAGGGAAGAGCAGGCTCCAACGCCAAGCAGGGAGCCTGACGTGGGACTTGATCCCGGGACCCCAGGACCATGCCTGGGATGAAGGCAGTGCTAAACCGCTGAGCCACCTGGGCTGCCCTCCAAAGAACTTAACAGAATTAACCCAGAGCTGTTACAGGGGAACTTTTAAACATGGAAATAATAAAGTGAGTTTCTTTATAAGAATGTATTCATGGGAGTACTTCCATGATCGTCAGATTTACTGTGAAGAAAAAGAAGTCACTTCACTACAATAGTTCTCACTCACGGTGCTATGACCGGAGCACAGTTCAAATATTCTGTGTCTAGCAAACCTCTTCATGCCGCAGTGGCAACCCTTTGAGGTAAGAGGGCCAGCTGCCGTCATTACCAGCTCTAGCTCTCTTTTCTACCTTTTGGCATGGATTTCCATTGATAGGTTTTAAAATTCACCGTTTCTGGGTTTTTCACTGTGGATTTTATACTACTGTGTCCCACAAATTGGAACGGAGGTAGTAGAAGGGAGATGGGATGGAAGTTATAATTAATATTTTGATTTTTTGTCTTTTAGAAATTGGGGATATCGCTGGTGTTGCTGATGTTACAATCAGACAGTCCTACAGGCTAATCTATCCTCGAGCCCCAGATCTGTTTCCTACAGACTTCAAATTTGACACCCCTGTGGACAAACTACCACAGCTGTAAGCTGAGGCAGCTAATGTCAAACTCTTCTGAACACTGAACTTGGCCTGTTGTACATAGCCTATACCAAGTGCTGGATTGAGCCTCTCTTTAATAAGGAAAAACAAAGACATGGTACGCATTCCAGGGCTAAATATTAATTGCTTGGCATTCTGTATGTATATACTAGTGAAACATATTTAATGATTTAAATTTCTTATTGAATCTGTTTTCTTTTGTAGCAATCTAGGAAACTGTATTTTGGAAGATATTTGAAATTATGTAATTCTTGAATAAAATGTTTTTCAAAACTAAAGTTTTTGTTACAATTACATGTTATCTGTAATTTATAATATAATTACAAATTATGCATATCATTGCAGCTAATAAAGCTGATAGAGGTCCTTGTTTTCTGTTTCTTTCCATGTATATAGTTTTGTTTTTATAGCAGAGTTCGTCTTTGGGACCCACTCTTGACATCAAGAACATCAAAGAGGGTGTGTGCAGTTTATTAATATATATATTAAAAAGCCAGAAGTGATGAACTGGGTCTTGAAAGGCATTGGTTGAAGAAAGAGAAAAACGTTTAAAGTATTTTCCCCCCCTCAATGAGCTTATTTGAGCAGATAATTAAGATTGCAATTTTTGGATAATAACATATAGTCATATAGAACCTGCATATCTACAATTACTTATTTTTATTTACTGAGATACTCCTAGGGTAAAGAATATTGGGCCTGGGGAGGTCCAGGAATTTTTTTAGTAAGCACCCCCCCCCCCCCCAAGTGACTGGGATTTGTAGGTGTTTTGCCAACACTCCTGACTCAAGGTCTTGACTGGTAGGCATTGTAGGCAAAGACCAACAGGACTTTGCCCTTTTACCAACCAGGTACTTTGTGAGGGGACTTGAACCCATGCTAAGCATCACAGCTGTACACTGCTCGGCCTTAAAGCAGGTGTCATGGTTCTTCCACGTCTGTGAAGAGGTTAGTACCAGATTAGAACAATGGCTCCTACTGCGGCCCAGTAGACAGGTTCAGACTCTGGTCCGAAACGGGACTTTCCCCCCCAAGAAGCTCAGACTTTCTCTCATTTCTATTGACAATGGAAGACAAATGGCATTTCTCCTTTGCACAAAATGTAGGACACACAAAGCTACAAAGCTTGGGCGCGAACCCCAGAGAAACAAACGCCAGAATAGGGATGACTCTGGGCAGAACCCATCCCACCCAGAACAAAACCCAGGAAGGGAGGGGAGGGATCTTAGGTCGGTCAGTGTCTCCCTTTCAGGCACCCCCCACACATACCCATCTTGCCGAGCATGGACTGAGAGCAGTGGTCCTCCTCTCGGATGCTCCCCAGTGTCCAGTGATTGATCACAAAACTTCCCGACCTCTGCGGGTTGCAACCAGTCAGCTAGATTAGTTATTTCTGCTGTTACCAAAGGCAGTACAGGCACATTAGTGAACATTTGGAAAATGCATAATGAAAATACCCGTAATTCACTTAGAATAAGCACCAGTATTTGGTTCTTTCCAGTTGTTTGGCTATGCTGTGTTTTTAAAATGCGGTTGCAGTCCAGGTGTAATAATAGGATTTGTTTAGTATTTTCATTTTCCTGCTTGCAAAAATATTCAATAACCAGAAAAACGGAGATAAGCATAAAAGGGATAGAAACCCTAGCCCCTGCCACTCATGTGTGCCACTTTTATTTTTTGTGTTCTAGTTAAAAAACTTGGATCAGAACTGATTTTAAAGTTTAATCTGGGTACAGAAAGCATATTTGGGGGATGGAGTTTAAGAGCTAACCTACCAGGATATAAGTAAAATTGTTTTTTTTTTTTAATTTTTTATTTATTTATGATAGTCACACAGAGAGAGAGAGGCAGAGACACAGGCAGAGGGAGAAGCAGGCTCCATGCACCGGGAGCCCGACATGGGATTCGATCCCAGGTCTCCAGGATCGCGCCCTGGGCCAAAGGCAGGCGCCAAACCACTGCACCACCCAGGGATCCCAAATTAGTTTTTTTTTTTTTTTTTAATTGTCCCTGTGCCACTCAATGTGGTTTATTCAGTTTAACTCCATTTCGGTTATCGAAGGAAAAATGCCAAGCCAAACGGTAGTAGTAGCAGCGCCCCTTCCTCTCTTCTCCCATCCCTGGCCTCCAGAGTGTGGGTGTTCTCGAAGGGGTGTGTGTGTTTGGAATCCGTTTTACTGGTACGGTTAGTGCCCTTTAGGGGAGTCATTTGTTGTGATGACTGGGACAGTTTCAGTCGGGATGGGGACAGCTCACAGCAGGTCCACATTTTGCCCCCCCACCCCCCCACCCCCAGCATTCTCCATCTCAGCGGGGCCTGTTCCTTGTTTGTCCATCTACTTCAAGGCTGTTACAGAGATTTATGGCTCATTAACTACTGAAGTCACTCATGACGTAGAGAGTTCAGTTGTAACACGTGATCTCAGCACCGTAAGATCACCGACAAAATCAAGAAATCAGGCCAGGTCTTTGTACCCAGTGAGGGGGGCGGGGGCTGACATTTATTCTGAACTAGTGGTTGTGCGTGGTTGTCACCTACCTCTTGGAGGGCGGAAGATCTCCCCATACGCCAGGGGCGCCCCCCTTGCTGAGCGCTGCCCACACTCCGAAGGCAGCTTCTGGCTGGGCCTAGTCTCAGCAAGTCAGGGGCATGAGCCGCGCGAGGGACCAGACACGGTGGGTCGGTGTCGTCTGAGCGCGGCCCCTCCCGTCCCACTGCTTCACCGACCATCTGGACGATCACGAGTTAGGATTTAATCGTTTCGCCGAATCTGAGCTCGAGCCCTCCGGCCCAGGCTCCCGTTGTAGAGATTTGCGCCGCCTGGAGAGATCAAAAGGGCCGTCCAAGTCCACCTGCGGGTGGCACCCGACTGACTCGGGCCTCGGTCACGATCCAGCGCTGGCTGTCGTCACGGTCGTCACGCCCGTTGCAGAGGCTGCTTTGCCGGGAGGCTGCCTCGGGGCTGCCTCGGGGCTGCCTGCGGCCGGAGCTTTCAACTAGGGCTCGGCTCGTTCCTGAAGTACCAGCCGCTCAGGCCACGCTGGGACCCGGCCTCGGCCAGGCTCGGCGACGGGTCTGAGCGCTTCGGGGCGCGGCTTCGGGGCGCGCCGGGGCCAGGAGCTGGCGGGCAGCTGCTCTGTAGCTCCTCCGCCAAGGCAAATGCTTCCGACCGATGCCTCCCGACGGTAAGCCTCTGTGCAGACCGACAAACGTACTTGGCCCGCGGTCGCCCTTGGTTTCTGAGCTAATTTCCTATCACAGGTGCAAGATTTACTTTGATTATCAAGATGAACAGCTGAGGGGGCAGCCTATGACCCATCTGGTCCTAATGCAGCCGGGCCTCCCGGGGCCCCTGCCAATATTTCCAATTGTCAGTGGCCCTGGCTTTTCCTGTCGCTGGAGCTTTAATCTCCTGTGCCACTTTGGAGCTACCGACAGATTCCCCGGCCCCTCGACACCTCCTCACTCTCCCCTCCCAGGTATTCCCACGGACACACTCCCCTCCCCAGGATCTCAAGATGCCGAGGTGTCGCCACCCAAGGGCCGTTCTAGGCCACCGGGGCCGGCGGGTCTCACAGACTTCCAGTCCTTTTCTTTTTTTATTTTTTTTTGTTTTTATTTATTTATGATAGTCACAGAGAGAGAGAGAGAGAGGCAGAGACACAGGCAGAGGGAGAAGCAGGCTCCATGCACCGGGAGCCCGACGTGGGATTCGATCCCGGGTCTCCAGGATCGCGCCCTGGGCCAAAGGCAGGCGCCAAACCGCTGCACCACCCAGGGATCCCCCAGACTTCCATTCCTAACGCCCCCGGCGTCTCTCTGGCCTGGGGAGGGACAGGGGGCTCCAGCTGCCGTCGCGGGGGGCGGAAACTGCACAGAGGGCAGGAGGAAGAGGGAAAGGAGACCACAGAGCTTGGTCTCTCCCCGCCCGGCGTCAGCACAATCCCCACGCCGTCTGGGGCCGTCTGGGGCCGTTGGGGCCTTCTGGGGCCGTCTGGGGCCGTCTGGGGCTGTTGGGGCCGTCCGGGGCCACTGGGGCCGTCTGTGGCCGCAAGCGCCGGGGCTGGCACAGCGTCTCCCGGAAGGGAGGACCCCCGGTGCGCAGGCTGCTCCACCAGAGCAAGGAGCCAGAGGAGGTGTTACGTTGAATTTGATTCTGCCAAGAAACATTTTGTTTTAAATTGACAGGTGACAGCAGCCCCGAAAGAACTGGGTCTAAAGCTCTTAGGGGCACTGGAAAGGCTCGGTGTGCTCTGTTCCAGGAGACGGGGCTAGGAGGGAGTCACCCGAAGCTCCCTGGGGAACACGTCAGTCCTGCTGAGTACTCCACGGAAGCTTTTTTTCCATATAAAGACCCATATACAGATGATTCCAGCAGTTTCATTCATAATCTCCAGAAACAGGAAATAGCCTGTGTTCATCCCCTGGGAAGTGAAAACCGTGTTCTAACACGTCTATTGCTACTCAGCAATAACAACAAATGAACTACTTACTGGTCTCTGCAATATTGTCACTGAAACTCCGGCTCTCCGCTCGCCTCTGAAAGGTCAATACCGGAGACAGTGTCGGTTGCAAAGGTTGCTTTACTTGAGGGCCCAGCCCCCTGGGGAAACAGCTGTGCAATGTCCAGAGGTCACCTCTGAGGTTCACGGAAGGTATTTAAGCAGACCCTTGGTGGCTCTGTCAGAAGTTTCTCTGGAATGTTCTTAGTCCCTCTGTGGTTCCTTCCAGCTCGATGGCTACGAGACACCAGAAAACCTAATGGTGGACCCAGAGCTTTCAACCCCCTCCCGCATCGCTGGGGCCAACAAGTAAGTCTTACCTGCTGTGCAATCCGCTCCTCTCGCTGTCCTAATTTGTTAACGTGGGGGTGATCCTCACACACCCGAGTCCCTTCCGAGGTCTCCCGTGGGAGCCCCGGGCCTCCGTGGTTTGATGTCCAGGCCACTAGAGGACCCTTAAGATGCCTTTTATAAACGTTACTAAAAACCATGATGATAAAGCCATTGAGGAATACCCACTGTCTCTAACCTGCAGATGGAGGACACTAATGACAGACCCAAGTCACAGCCCAAATGTGGTGTCGGGGCCAAAGCCCCGGCGCCGCTGAGCCGGGGTCGGACCCGATCCTGCGTGGGCTCTGGGTGTCTCAGGTGTCGAAGTAACGCGGGAGACCGTGCTTGAAAGGGAAGGTCAGAAACCACCGAGCAACTCAGCTCCTCGCTCCAGATGAGAACACTGGGGTGAAGCGCCCGCCTGCCTCCCGGGGGGCACATGCCATGTCCAAGGCCGCCCTAGCAGCCAGCAATGATGGCCGGTCCCAGGCCTCTTGCCCCCGCCACCGCCACTGCCACCGCCACTGCCACTCCACGTCCTGCTTTTCGAAATGCTTCTAAGGCTCAAGGGACGGGACGTGTCAAGGGCCCTGGGCCAGGAAGGACGCGCCTGAGTAGGGGCGATTCCCGCGGGCTTGGCCGAGGCCGCCCACGTGTCATGCCACGCCTGACCCCGGCTGGCCCTCCGCGCCCCGGTCTGTCCTCCCCGCGGAGACTGGGGGGCCCGGGCCAGGGCACAGGGCCGTGTGCGCCGCGGGCGGCAGAGGGAGACGCCCGCTCCCCTCGCGTGGGAAGAGCAGGGAGGCCAAGTGGGGAACCCAAGGCTTTCCCTTGGGGGCTAAGTGGAAGTGGCACTTCGGGCCCTAGGGACTGGGCCCCGGCCGTGTCCACACCGACGCGGCGCTCTTGGCCTCCTCCTCTCTCCCACCGCCCGCAGCCCCCAGGGCCGCTGTCGCGTCCACAGGGGCTGGTGGCTCGGGCCAGCGCTCCCGGCCGCCGCGCCCCTCCGACCCGGCGTCTAGTGGCCAATCTGCTCGGCCTCCAGCAGCTGGCGCCCTGCGGGGCTCGGGGCTCGGGGCAGACGCTCTGTCAGGAAGCTAATGAAACTTGGGGTGTCCTGGCCCAGGCCTCTTCCAAGGTTCTGAACGTGACTCTTCTAGTCATAAATACAAATCGGGGATTTCTTAAAGAGGGCCCCAGGATTCCGTACACTCTGGCCCCACAAAACTAGATTTGCTCTTGTGGTAACTAACGCTCCCTGTGTGGTGCGTCCAAGGCCTGGGCTTGAGGAAAGCCTCGGGGTACCCGCCTACACCCCGGCAGTTTATCCACATGCTCCAGCCACGGTCAGGTTTCACTTCCTCAGAAGTGCCATGTTCTTTCATCTGTGGGCAATCTCAAGTAGAGCCCCCCCACTTAGAGCCCTTCCTGGCTCCCGCTCCCCTTGGCTCACTCCTACCCAGGTATCAGCCTAAGTCCCAACACTTCTGGGAAGCCTTTCTGAGGTACTCCCAGAGCACCCCATCCTCCCCCGGAGGAGCTTGATCACACTGGACTGTCATTACCAGGTGACTTCTATGTACCCCTACTGGACTGTACACTTTATGGAGGCAGTAACATGGTCTTTCTTGTCGGCACTAATACCTGGTGACCGGTAAGAGAGGATCAATAAGTATTTTTTGAATGAATAAACATCAAACCTTGATTTCTTTTTTTTTTTTATTTTTTATTTTTATTTATTTATGATAGTCACAGAGAGAGAGAGAGAGAGAGGCAGAGACACAGGCAGAGGGAGAAGCAGGCTCCATGCACCGGGAGCCCGACTTGGGATTCGATCCCGGGTCTCCAGGATCACGCCCTGGGCCAAAGGCAGGCGCCAAACTGCTGCGCCACCCAGGGATCCCCAAACCTTGATTTCTAATGCTGGTATGCAACACGTAATGAGGCTGAGTACTCCCCTCTGGACAAAGTAGTAATTTATTTTTTATACTTTTGATGGCATAAAACTTAGCTGTGAAGAAAGTTCTTTGACTCTCAAGTTTCCCTTTGAAATTGGCTGTTCACAGAAATAAAACAAAAACAATCCTAAAATGTATGTGGAACCACAAAAGACTGAATAACTGAAGCAATCTTGAGAACAACAAAGTTGAAGGCATCACACTCCCGATGTCAAGCTGTATTACAAAGCTACAGCAATCAGGGATGCCTGGTGGCTCAGTGGTTAAGCAAAAGCCTTCACCTCAGGGCATGATCTTAGAGTCCTGGATCGAGTCCCGTGTCGGGCTCCCTGCATGGGGTCTGCTTCTCCCTCTGTGTCTCTGCCTCTCTGTGTCTCTCATGAATAAATAAATAAAATCTTAAAAAAAAAAAAAGCTACAGTAAACAAAACAGTATGGTTTTGGCATAAAAACAGAGATCAGTGGAACAGAATAGGGAGCCCAGAAATAAATGCATGCATATACATCAATCAATTTAAGACAAAGGAGCCAAGATTCTACAATGGGGAAAGGACAGTCTCTTCAGTAAATTGTGTAGGGAGAACTGGACAGCCACAGACAAAATGAAACCTAGACCATGGTCTTACATCATGCACAAAAATTAATTCCACATGGAATAAAGACTTGAATGTAAGACCCGAAATGATTAAACTCCTAGAAGAAAATGTAGATGGTGAGCTCCTGGCATTGGTCTTGGCAATGATTTTTCAGATTTGACACCAAAAGCACAGGCAACAAAACCAAAAATAAACAACTGGAGACTTCAGACTAAAAAGCTCTGAAGAGCGAAGGAAACTCATCAACAAAAAGGCAGCCTACAGAGTGCCCCTGCCGAGACTCACGTCGCCGTCATGTCCTGCTACCTGCGCCCCCCCCCCCCCCACACGTCTCTGTTCGTAAGGAACGTGGCCGACAACACCAGGTCTGAAGATTTACCACGAGAATTTGGTCGTTATGGTCCTATAGTGGATGTGTATGTTCCACTTGATTTCTACACACGCCATCCAAGAGGATTTGCTTATGTTCAATTTGAGGATGTCCGTGATGCTGAAGATGCTTTACATAATTTGGACAGAAAATGGATTTGTGGACGCCAAATTGAAATACAGTTCGCACAGGGGGATCAAAAGACTCCAAATCAAATGAAAGCCAAGGAAGGGAGGAATGTGTACAGTTCTTCACGCTATGATGATTATGACAGATACAGACGTTCTAGAAGCCAAAGTTATGAAAGAAGAAGATCAAGAAGCCGGTCCTTTGACTACAACAATAGAAGATCTTATAGTCCTAGAAACAGTAGACCGGCTGGAAGACCACAGCGTAGCAGAAGCCATTCCGACAATGATAGACCAAACTGCAGCTGGAATACCCAGTACAGTTCTGCTTACTACACTTCAAGAAAGATCTGAGAAAGCGGAAAAAGAACCAAAGAAGGGCAGTTCAAGCGACCAAAGGGTGGGTGGAAGGTGCTGCAGTATGAATACTGTACAAATATTTTGACTCTGGTCTGAAAAGATAAAAGAATGTTATCGAAACTACATGGAATAATTGAAGTCCCTTCAAGTTTGAAAGTAAGCATTTTAGGACAAATAAAAGGAAATTCAACTTTGTACTTGTGGAAACTAAAAAAAAAAAAAAAGGCAGCCTACAAAAATGGCAGAAAATATTTGCAAACCATATTTCTGCTAAGGCATTAATATTCTAACATATAATGAACTCAAATAACTCCATAGGAAAAAAACCCTAAGTAATTCAATTAAAAAATGGACAGAGGACCTGAATATTTTACTAAAGAAGACAAACAGCCACCAGGTACATGAAAAAAATGTTCAACATTACTCATTATCAGGGAAATGCAAATAAAACCACAATGACCTATCACCTAATAACTGTTAGAATGGTACTTGTGAAAAAGACAAATGAGTGTTGTCAACGATGTGGAGGAAAAGGAACCCTTGTGCACTGTTGGTAGGAACGCAAACTGGTACCGCCACTCTGGAAAACAGTATGGAGGTTCCTCAAAAAATAAAAAAAATGGGACTACCCTATAATCCAGCAATTCTACTCCTGGATATTTATCTGAAGAAAACAAAAACACTGACTTAAAAAGATACTTGCACCCCATGTTCATTTCAGCTATATAATAGCTAATATATGGAAACAAATGCCCATTAATGGACAAATGGATAAAATAAAAAATATATGCAATATAAACACATACACAATGAAATATTATTCAGCCATAAAAAGAAGGAAATTGTGCCATTTGTGACAACATGGATGGACCTTGAGGGCATTAAGTGAAATAAGTCAGAGAAAGACAAATTCGGTATGATCTCAATTATATGTGGAATTTGAAAAACAAGACAATATACCAGACTCATAGATAGGACAGATTGGTGGTTGCAGAGGTAGGGGGTAGAGGAAATGGGTGAAGGTGGGTGAAGGTGGTCAAAAGGTACCAACTTCTAGTTAAAATTAGTCATGGGGACATAATGTAGAGCACGGTGACTACTACATAGTTAATATTACTGTATTGCATATTTGAAAGTTGCTAAGACAAGTATATCTTAAAAGTTCTCATCACAAGAAAAAAGTTTTTGTAGCTAAGTCTGGTGACATGTTAATCAGACTTACTGTGGTAAGTATACAACCGTGGAATCATCATGTTGTATGCCTGAAAAAAAATGTAGTAGTATACGTCAATGATACCTCAATAAAAAGAAAGAAAGAAAGAAAGAAAGAAAGAAAGAAAGAAAGAAAGAAAAGAAAGAAAGAAAGAAAGAAAGAAAGAAAGAAAGAAAGAAAGAAAGAAAGAAAGAAAGAAAGAAAGAAAGAAAGAAAGAAACTTGGCTGAATATAAAAAAAAGGAGTTGGTTTGTTTAGGAGGGATTATAAATTTACAACTAAAACTTTATTCATTTATGGATCAAATAGTAAAGCACTAAACTGTTTAGATTTCTTTTCCCATCCTATGCAAGTTTCTAGAACAGAAGTAGTAGACTTTAGTTAAAAAGAGAAAGTTTTCTGTAAAAAAAAAAAAAAAAGAGAGAGAGAGAGAGAAAGTTTGGGGTACCTGGCTGGCTCAGTCAGAACATGTGACTCTTAAACTCGGGATCACGAATCTGAGCCCTGTGTTGGGTGTAGAGATTCCTTGAATAAACAAGTTTAAAAAAAAGAAAAGTTCAAACTCTTACTATAAAGATGGTTCTGAAAATATTTCAGAAGAGAAAATGAGCTGGTTTGGTAAAAGCCCACCTTGTACTGTCTGAGTGATCTGAAATAGAGATGGATTCTATTCTTCTCTTTTGGTTGCCTTTAGCTTAAAACTGAAGAGACAGTTCAGAATTTTGAAAGACACACAAGTTGGGGGAGGGGAACAGGAGGGAAGTATAGGGAAACTTTAGGATGATTTAAGTAAGCCTAAGTCAATCTGTAGAATACAATGCAATTATTAAAATGTGTAAATTTCATCACTGAGAAAATAGTTCACATAACATTCCAAAGAGAAATAGAATGAAAATTTATAGCCCAGGGGTGCCTGGTGGCTCAGTCAGGTAAACACCTGCCTTTGGCTCAGGTCATGATCTCTGGGCCCTGGGAGCGGGCCCCACATTGGGCTCCCTGCTCAGTGGGAAGTCTGCATCTCTCTCTGCCCCTCACCCCACTCATGCACTCCCCCTCACTCACTCTCTCAAATAAATAAAATCTTTTAAAAAATTTATAGCCCAAATGAAGGTTTTGTGGGTCAATGAAGAACCAGCATATTAGAAGAATAAACATCAAGCTGAGGGAAAAACCTCTCACTAAATCTCCTAGAGCCAAATTTCTCATTTCTTAGATGAACAAGATAATAGTAATCACTAATGCTCTATGGCAACTCGTGTGGATTGGCTTGTCCAACACTGAAACTCCTTCTAGAATGCTTTCTTGAACAGGAGGCTAGAAGCAAAAACTACACCCCCACAAAAAAGAAAAAATCCCCAAGTCCCAGATTTCTCTGAAGCTAAAATTTTATTTTTTTTATTTATTTTTTTTAAAGATTATTTATTTATGAGAGAGAGAGAGAGAGAGGCAGAGACACAGGCAGAAGGAGAAGCAGGCTCCATGCAGGGAGCCCGATGTGGGACTTGATCCTAGGACTCCAGGATTATGCCCTCGGCCGAAGGCAGGCTCTAAACCGCTGAGCCACCCAGGCATCCCCTCTGAAGCTAAAATTTTAGATATAAGTTCTTACCAGTCAGATGCACCCACATGATACTTGAATTCAGAGGAGTCCAGTGAGAGAGGACACACGGCACCCCTTCTCTTGGTATATATTGTGTAGCAAAAGCAGCTGCCAGGTTTTCTGAGTAACAGCTGTGTTATAGCATGAGCAGCAACTCCTTGGCCCAGCACTGGGGCATGTGGCTGTTGGTCCTGGTTCAGCCTGGAGTCAGCTTCCTGGGTCCCTCCAATCATTCCCTTAACTATTTAACAGCTGGAACTAAATCCTTTCTGGGGGATGGGGGTTTCTGTTTCCTGCAAGTCCTAAGAAGCAAGGAGGCCAAGGTCATTCAGGAGTATTACTGTCATGGAAGTTCCAGAGCAGCTTAGTGAGTGGGAACTATCACTACTTCCATCTTATAGATGAGAAAACTGAGGTCTAGGGGCCCCTGGTTGGCTCAGTCAGTGGGCGTCTTCCTTCTGCTCGGGTCATGATCCCAGGATCCTGGGATCAGCCCCACATTGGATTTCTCACTCAGCAAGGAGTCTGCTTCTCCCTCTCCCTTGTGCTCACCTCCTGCCCCAATAAATAAATAAATGAATAAAATCTTAAAAAAGCAAAAAGCAAAAACTGAAGTACAGAGTCATATGCCCAGGACCTATACTTTGATTCATCACTCTATACTGCTTCCCAACTAGATGATTCCAGCGAGTGATTTCAGATCTGAAGTTCTGACTGTAACATTCTGGATCCTGGGATTGAGTAGTGATATAAAATTATGAATCAATGACTGGAGGCAACTGGAGGTCCTAATATTCTCAAAACCAATTCCAGATTATTTCAGACATGGGACAGCTTAAAGATGATACCAGCAGGTGGTGGTCTTGGGGACCATGAGTTTTTCTTTTCAGAGACTGTGTGGCAGTTAGGCCAGCATGTAGTATGGGCTCTTGGTGGCTCTTTATGTCTGGAGTAGGAGTGGACAGATGGATTTGTGTGGTCACTGTAGGCAATCATTTTAAACCAAAAGGTGTTTTCCTTTCCCAGGAGAAACTGATCTTTTCAGTACCAATAAGTTCTTGGACCAGTGTGTTCACAGATGAACAAAGAGAATGGATGTTAATCCTTTTTGTTTTCTAGAAAAGAAGAAGGGAGCTCTAGTGGTTGACAGCCTGGAAGTTTACAATCAATTTGTTTTATAATTGTTCCTTTTTTCTTCCCAAAAACAAAAAGCATTTATTGAACAATCAGATCCTGTGAGTATGTGTTATGTTTGCCAGGTGCGGGGGTTCACTTGTGGGAATTTTTTCCCTTTGAATTCATTTCCATACATTCACTTACTCATTAAGTATGGTGAGCATAAGAGCATGAGTCTTGCTAGCAGGCGGGGTTTGAGTCCTGGTTCTCCCAACTGAATATGTGCTTTGCCCAAGTTAACTTAGCTCTCTCAACCTTTTGGTTCCGTATTTCAAATATGAGAATACCTATAGCGTTTTTTCACAGGATTGCTATGAAGATCCAGTATGATCACATAGAATACTTCATTTTTTTATTTTTTAAGATTTTATTTATTATTCATGAGAGAGTGAGAGAGAGGCAGAGACACAGGCAGAGGGAGAAGCAGGCTCCATGCAGGGAGCCCGATGTGAGACTTGATCCCAGGTCTACAGGATCACGCCCTGGGGCTGAAGGCAGACATTAAACTGCTGAGCACCCAGGCATCCCAGCATACTTCATTTTAAAAATAAAAGTTATTACTTATGAAGGCTACATTACTATTTATTGAACACCTACAGTGTCAGCCACAGTACTGTGCACTTGGAATCTAAGTTGAATAAATGTGAATGGAGAAAAGAGATATATAAATAAATAAAATGCAATGAGGCATTTGGGTGGCTCAGTTGGTTAAGTGTCTGACTCTTGATTTAGGCTCAGGTTGTGATCTCAAGGTCATGAGATGGAGGCCTGCTTTGGGTTGTGCACTCATCTTGGATTCTGCTTGAAATTCTCTCTCTCACTCTCTGCCCCTCCTCCCACTCATGCATGCTTTATAAACAAACAAACTTAAAAAAAAAAGTAAATGCAAAGTATGAAGAGTCCTTGTAGATTATGGTGGGGGGCACAAATGAGGATTTGATTAAGTCTATTTGGGAGAAGATTGATCAGAAAAAGATTCAAGCTTTCCTTTAGCAGAACCTGAAAGATAATTAGTATTTAAGGTCATTGGGTTTACTTCCATCTCTGGGATGAGAGAAGATGGACATTATGAACCCTGGAAGCCCAGACTGCAGGGATCCTGTGAGAGTTACAAGCATGTTGGCAACCTTCTTCACATCCTTCCTATCCACATGTGAACACATTCCAAACACTGCTGTGTCCTAATCTTCTTAATCTCTGGCACTTTCTTACCCTTCATGGCCAAACTTCTTAAAAGATTCCCTCCCATTCCCACTATAAAACATTGCAGGCTAATTTCAACCCTTGACACACCCAGTAGAACTACTCTCACCACAGTCTCAGTAATATCCATATTGCTAAAGCAGGTGGAAATGTATTAGACCTGATATTAACTGATTAATATTTGATACTACTGTCCATTTTCTCCTCTTTGAAACTCTTTCCCTAGCTTCCATGACAGTGCTTTACACTTTTCATTGCCTTCCTATCCCTGGATACTAATTTTAAGTCCTTGTGGAGTGTTCTTCTACTCGTCATCTTGTCTTGGGTTGGCCCCTTTATCTACACAACCTTGGATGATCTCATCTCCTCCTGTGACTTCAGCTACCATCCAACAACCCTCTATCTCTGGTCCAGTTCCATTCCTGTACTTTAGACTTGGACATCTCAGCATGGATAATTATGAAAATAACTACAGAATACATGTATATTGTTTTATTTTTAATTAATCTAAGGCTTTGCTAACTAAGCTAGAAGTAACTTTCAGTTTAAGAGAGTCATGCCCACTGTGATTCAGACTGCTCTTTTCTTCACAGGCATCATTTCAAAGATCTCCAAGATGGAGTATCATCCTCAAATGACAACTTTTAAAAGGCCATGACTGAATATTTCTTATTTTAGGGATAAGAATAACAAAACAGTATTTTTCACCTTAAATAACCAAAGCAACATTAAATAATTCCAAAATATATACTTATGATAGCATCAAACAAATTTAAATACCTTTGCTAAAATAAGAGATGCCAGGGATCCCTGGGTGGCGCAGCGGTTTAGCACCTGCCTTTGGCCCAGGGCACGATCCTGGAGACCCCGGATCGAATCCCACGTCAGGCTCCTGGTGCATGGAGCCTGCTTCTCCCTCTGCCTGTGTCTCTGCCTCTCTCTCTCTCTGTGACTATCATAAATAAATAAAAATTTATAAAAAATAAAATAAAATAAAATAAGAGATGCCTGACAAATATCCCTCAATTCCCCCTTGACCTACTAGGATTTTTCTCAGATCAAACTTAAACCTACTTTTTTTCATTATCATAATTTAAGATAGCAAGCAGTATATGACAACTAAACACTGTATAAAATGATTCTATTTTAGGTGATCTGAAATTACCTTCTTTTTCAGTTCCACATTTAACTTGTTTGTTCAACAAATACTATACACCAACCAATAGTATCTGGAAGTATTTTGCCTGCTGAGGATATGTGTTGACCAAGGCAAGGCCTATGCTCTCATCCTAGATGGAGAAACAAATACATACATAGTTGAGAAAAAAATTGGATTATTATAAAAATATGATAGTGGCTGTATGGTTACTTCTAAATAGGTGATAGGAAAAGGACTCTTTGAGATGTTTCAAAAAAAACGTTTTATTATGAAAACTTTCAAACATATTCAAAACAGAGAATATTGTAGTAACTTTCCTCTGTTACCCATGTATCCATCACATACTTTAGTCAATTAGTAGTAATGTTACACAATTCTTGTTTTATCTACTCTCTTGCCTTTTTCTGCAAAAGTATTTTAAAGCAAATTCCAGAAATCTTATCATTTCATCCATAAAGAGTTCAGTATCTACTGATAAAGAATTCTTTAAAAATCCCTATAACCTTGAGGTGCCTGGCTGGCCCAGTTGATGGAACATGTGATTCTTGACCTCTGGGTTCATGTTGGGGGTAGAATTTACTTAAACCCTCCTCCAAACCCCAAATAACCACAGTTATCATACCCAACTAAACTGTCATGTGATATGCAGTCTCATGGCTCTGTATTTGGTCTCAAAATTATGATTCTTTTTTCCAAATTAGGATCAAAGTTCATACATTGTTGCTAAGATTCATATTTCAATAGGAGTTGCAAGAAGACAATGTCCTAATTCTGAATTTGTTTGTTTTTTAGCTGTGACTCTTCTATACAATAAAAGAATTCTCCCTGTATCAACTACTTGGTTACCCTGAAATATAGAATGGTACAGGAAAGACAAACAGATTCTTGATTCTTTTATTGGTACATTTTCAGAGTAATAAATTGGAGCCTTTATCAGTCTGAAGAAGTGACATTTAAGCTGAAATTTGAATGTCAAAATATAGCCATACAAGAATTAGGAGAAATAGCATTTCAGGAAGACAGAACAGTTAGTGACAAGGCCCTAAGGTAGGAAAGATCTTAGTATGTTTATAACCTAAAAAGGAAGTCATTTTAGCAAGAGGGAAGTGAAAGGGCCAGAGTTAAATGAGGCAAGATTGAGAGTTAGTTTGGACCACATATGCCTTTAAGTTTGCATTTTTAAAAGAGAACTCTAGTCTTTGTATGGGGCAGTAGACTATAGGTAGACAAAGTGAAAGCAGGGAGACCAGATGTTAAGAAGCAGCATAGGAGGAAGATGGTAACAGTTTGAACTAGAGTGATATAATAGAGCAAAAGTGGGAAGAGGGAGTCAACACTCTGCATTAAGCATCTTAAATTTGATCTATCTCCAGGCCACCTATGTGTAAATGTGGAAAAGTCACATAGATAACTGGATATATGTCCCTAAATTTCCTGGAAGAATTGGGACTAGAAATATGATTTCTGAGTTAGTGATATATGAGTTGTATTTCAAGTCTTGGGACTAGAGGATTGTATTGACCAAAACGGGAAGGAGATTAGAATAGAGCCCTGGGGTACATGAGCATCTACAAACCAGGTGAACGTACAGTGGTTATGAAGAAAATGCACAGATACAACACCTAGTATGTCCTCCCTCCTTAGAAAGTAATAGAACACACACACATATATATATGTACCAGCTAAAAATTATCTGTGTCAGTCGTTCTTGCAGTTAAGTTTAGGCCAATGCAAAAAGAGTGCAAGTGATGTGAGCAACTTCTGATTCATTCCAGTAAGGGACAAGGGTATGCCCCTCTTCCTTCTCCCTCCTTCTACTGGCTAAAATGGAGATGTGCTGTAAGCCATCTTGGACCATGCAGACTCAGGGCACCTAGAAATGGCAGAGCGATAAGCTAAAAGGGGTCTAAGTCACAAGGATGACCTTGTGGTAAGTGCAGCCACACCCATCTTTCCTTAAGTCATTCCTCTTTTGTGTCTCTGGTATAGGAGTAGCACAACCTATATTCTAATTTAGAGTATAATCATTCTGTGAACTGATAGAGATCTCTGAATCTACAAAGTGGAGGACCACACTATGAATCTCTGTAACTTCATTATATGCCAATGCTTAGAGTACTGAATGGTTTAATTTTCTATGCATTCTAATTATACTACGACAAACTCAAGGGAGTAGTTAGGCAGTAGCAGCAGGTGTAAAGAAAGAGCAGGTACCAAGGAGGCGCCAAGGATTCCTTAGAAACCAGACTGCAATTTATTTATCTTAAAGAGCTCTGGATTTGATGAACCCAGGATTGCAGATGACAAAATAAAGCCACAACTCTCTTTTACAGTATCTCTTACAGATATCCCTAGAAGTCAACTAGATTTATAAGCAATTTGGTGGTCAGAAAAATTAATGAGATTAGTTTTTTAAATATAATTTCAAATTTATAAAAGGTAAAAGTAGTTGCTATTTCCACAGAAATTCAGTTCTTTTGTTGATAATTCTTAAATATTTCATGCACATGAGCACAGATTGCCTTAGGTAAGGCAATAAGGCATTTTTGTGTCATTTATATATTAATTTTGGTTTGCATTTTTATTATTTTTATAGTGTTCTATTATGTCCATATTTCACAAGAAATAAACTGAGACTCAAAAAGCACTTCACTGAAACGTGAAAGCACAAGGAAGCAAATACTACAGCTCAGCATAATGCGGTAAATGTCAAAAATACTGAACTGGATTCCACTGGGAATCTAAAATGTGAATCTTTACAGTAGCACAAGTAAATTTGTGTGATGATTTTGCACAAACAGCTAAAAACATAAGTTAGAAACTGTGACGACAATCACTTGAAGACTGGATTTTTTTTTTTCAGGACCATTGGCCCATTTATCTTATTCTTATTGGCATGAAGGCATTTAAACTTTCATATATTTTCAAATAAAATATAGTGATCTCTTTGGCAATCAAACTTTTCTAGGGCAAGCAAAAAATATTGTTTTCTAGTATGAAATTGAATCACCCAAATGCAGACTCTTATAAATGAGAGTCTTTAGTGGTAGGAAAGAGATGTAAATATGAAATGAGAGTAAACTGAGGAAGAAGCCTGTGATGCTCCATTTAAATCAGCACGAACTCATGATTTTAAAAAATGTTTATTTCTTAGTTCTACCAAGTGAAAAGGTCTAGAAATCATGATTTCACAACAATCAGATTTTAGTTTCTACATATCCTTTCTCCACTAAAAAGAAAAAAAAAGACTAATTTGAGATTTGCAGGGACCATCTAGGCCTGGAACATCTTATAGTGCAGGAAATCAAGGAGGTATTCAAAGACCAGTGGGGTCAGATTTTGAGACAATTTAAGCATCCACCGAAAAAATATTAGTGGATTGTAATACAAAGAATTTTTAAAAATGTACGCATTACAGTAATATTAAGAAAAAAAAGTAGGGGGCAAAGAGGGAAGGAGGAAAAAAGAGAAAACTTAAAAAAATAAAAGGCAGCTAATGTATGTAGAAGGAGAACTGGAGTTGGAAAATTCTTTTGCAACTTCTAGTGTAATAATTTTTTCAGATGAGGCTAATCGATTGAAAGGATAAAACCACTAGAAAGTTGTTGGGAAATAGAATATTTAAATGATCTCAAGTATTATCTCAGATTGCCTGTTAGTTACAAAGGCAAGATAAATCTTTACAAATAAAGATCTGGTAATCACCACTTTAACCAAGTGATCAAACTTATACCAAAGAGTAAAAATTTGAGATTACAGATCTCCTAATGTGATACACTAAGAAGTATGCAATATCACTCACACAATATTCCTGGGGATGGGGGTGTTAACTTTACCTTCATCGTACTTTTGGGGGGTGGGCGGAGTGTTGACAATTGACTGTATATTGATTATTGACAAATTGTCTAAATCTAAAATCAACTTAAAGGAAGGGTTTGTAGTGTAACAGGAAAAAGCACTTGGGCAAGTAAGGGGTTCTTTTTTTTTTATTTTTTTATTTTATTTTATTTTTTTAAGTAAGGGGTTCTAAGCTGGCTCTGCCACTTAGGAGCTGTGTGAACTAGGGCAGCTTACTTCATTCTACCAATTTCATAGGAGTGGTTCTGAGGATTAAGTGAGATCATATATGGGAGATGTTTTAAATTATAAAATACTACTATTGTACTTCAGGAGAAAAATTTGGTCATGTCACAAGCAGACAATGGTGTCAGGTCAGAGATCTGATTAATACAGGATGATGAACAAATGAGTTGAGTAGACCTGAGCAGAAAGGGAAAGACAGGCAAGATCTAAAAAGTTAGCAAAAGGAGGAACATTTAAAGTGCCGTAGAAAGCCTGCTGCCAAAGTGGTGATCTTGATATTTCAGACTTCTGGTTTTCTGTTTGTGTATGTTCATGATTAGGAAATAAGCAATGTTGACTGTTTGAAGGTAGAAGGGATATTTTATAACTACTCTGCATAATTAGTATTACCTTAAAAATACTGAAGTAGGTATATAATTAACATAAATGCAACTATACCTACTTGGCATGCATATACACACAAGAGAGATAACTTACATTTTATGACTAATTTTGCCTAAGTCTATTCTATCTATCTATCTATCTATCTATCTATCTATCTATCTATCTATCAATGAATCTTTCTTTCAGAGTGAGCATAAGAGAGCCAAGTTTATGGTCCCTTGGTTGGTCTCAATTTTGCATGCCTTTCACAGTGTGTACATCTCACTGTGCTAGGTGATTCTAGCACTTAAGGATTTGAGATATATCTATCTATATGTCAATAAACATATGCACATGTATTTTTATGCGGGAATGTACAATACAGCTCCTAAATGCAAGCCCATCACTTAAACCTATGCTCAACTTAAAAGATGGCAATGTGTTCCAATGCTGGAGGACAAATTGATTCCTTTGATATAGAGACAGTATTTGTCTCCAAAGTATAAAGAAATAAGGTTACAACAACATCAGCAAGCAATCAAAATTAGAATGAGAAAAATACCAGTCAAGAAATAAAAAAAGGCATCCAAATTGGAAAGGAATAAGTAAAATTGTTACTTCTAATAGGATCTTAAATAAAGAAAATGCTAAAGACTCAAATCAAAAAACTGTTGAAACTAATCAACAAACTCAGCAAGGTTGCAGGATATAAAATCAACATACAGAAATCAGTTGCATTTCTTATACACTAACAAAGATCTGAAATAAAGAAAAACATCCCATTTACAATAGCATCAAGGACAAGAAAATATTTTGTAACAAATTTAACAAAGGAAGTGAAAAGTCTTTCCAATGAAAACTCAAGACTTGATGAAAGAAATTGAGGAAGACATGTACAAATGGAAAGATATCCTGTGTTCACGGATTCAAAAAATTATTGATGTTAAAATGTCCATATTACCTAAAGCCATCTGTAGATTCAATGTAATCCGTATCAATTTTGAATGGCTTATTTCACAGAAATAGAAATAACAATCTTGGGGTGCCCAGTTGGCTCAGTTGGTAGAGCACGCACCCTTTGGTCTCTTCTCAGGGTCATGAGTTCAAGCCCCATACTGGGCAGGGAGCGTATATTAAAAAATAAAAAATAAATGGAAATATAACAATCCTAAAATTTGTATGGGACCACAAAAGACCCTAAAAAGCCAAAGTAATCTTGAGAAAGAACAAAACCATAGGTGCCATACTTCCTGATCTCAAACTATGGTTGACCCTTGAACCGTACAGGGTTAGGGGTGCTGACCCCTGTACTGTCAAAAGTCCACACATAACTTTTGGCTTCCCCAAAACTTAACTACTAGTAACTTACTGTTGACGGGAAGCCTTACCAATAATATAAACAGTTGATTAACCCATGTTTTGTATGTTATGTGTATTATATAGTGTATTCTTAAGAGAAAGGAAAATGTTAAGAGCATCATGAGAAAATACATTTATAGTATTGTTCTGTTTATAGAAAAAAAATCCACTTATTAAGTAGACCACACAGTTCAAATTGGTGTTGTTCAAGGGTCAACTGTATACTACTACAAAGTTCTAGTAATTAAAATAGTATGGTATTAGCATGAAAAAACAATGACTACCACCAAACACTACAAAGACCAATAGAACATAATGAAGATCCAGAAATAAACCTCTGCACTTGTAGTCAACTAACATTTACAAGGACACTAAGAACACGCAATAGGGAGAACCTCTTCAATAAATGGTATTAGGAAAACTGGACAGCTGCATGCATAAAAGTGAAATTGGACCCTTATCCTACACCACTCCCCAAAATTGACTCAAAATGGGCATAAAAGTGAAATTGGACCCTTATCCTACACCACTCCCCAAAATTGACTCAAAATGGATTAAAGACTTACCACATTAAGATCTGATACTGCAAAACTTCTAGAAGAAAATGTAGGGAAGAAGTTCCCTGACACTGGTATCTGGGCAATTATTTTTTAGATATATGACACCAAAGCAAAAATCAACAAGTGGGCCTATATCAAACTAAAGTGTTTCTGTGCAGCAGAAGAAATAAAAAGGTAACCTACAGAATGAGAGGGAATATTTGCAAACCATATATTAGATATTTAGTTTTATATCTCTACATAAATATATCTAAGATATAGTATTATATATAGATATATCTGTATTAGTATACTAATATTAATATTATACTATATATTAATAATATACTCATATATACTATGGATATATTTATATTAGATTTATATATTAAATATATTTATACATAAACCATGTATTAGATATTTGATTAAAAAATGGGCAGAGTAACCAATAGATGATTTTCCAAAGACAAACATGGCTAACAGACACATGAAAAGATGCTCAACATCACTAATCATAGCAATGCATATCAAAACCACAATGGGGTATCACCTCACACCTAGAATGGATATCATCAAGACCAGAGATAACAAATGTTGGCAAGGATGTTGAGAAAAGGAAGCCCTGTGCATGGTTGGTGGGGATGCAAACTGGTTCAGCCATTATGGGAGTAAGTTTCTCAAAAAATTAAAAATAGAAGTACCATACAATCTAACAATTCCATTCTTGGGTACTGTTAAAAAGAAAGACACAGGCCCCAAATGGAGATACTTAATGCTAGGTTATGTCACCAAATGAGCTTAATACCTACCCTAATTGCAGTTTCATTTTCCTTGAGAAACATAGTCTTAATCAACCAGTCGGGAAATTTTTGGTCAGCAACAATAAGCTAATCTGTCACAGGGGCTCTCTCCATCTCCCTAAAGAAGATGAGGTAATCCACCAAGTAAGACCTGTCTCAAAGTAAGGTGACCTCACCCAAAATAATCCGTTTTTTTTCAGTTTAGGATTTTCTTGTCCTGCCTTTAAAAACCACTCCTTTTCTGCAGCCCTATGTTGCTCTCCTCTACTTGACACGGAGAATGATGCCCGATTCATGAGTTAATAAAGCCAATTAGATCTTTAAAACTTACTTGATTGGATTTTCATCACTTAAGTTTATGTCCAATGGAAATGAAAACAGGATATCAAAGAGATATATGTACTCCTTTTTATTGCAACATTACAATGATCAAGATACGAAAATAATCTTGTGTCTGTCAATGGATGAATGGATATATATATATATATATATATATATATATATATATATATATAGTGGAATATTACTCAGCCATTAGTAAGAAGGAAATCCTGCCATTTGGAACAACACAGATGTCCCTTAGACATTTGCTAAGAGCGAGGTATTTGCTAGTGCTACAGTGGTAATCATATTGCAATATATAAATATCCAATCAACACATCGTACACCTTTAAACTGCCACAATGTTATGTCAATTATATCTCAATAAAAATAAATTTTGAAAAGGGAAAAATGTCAAGCCATGGCATCAAATGACCCAGTATCCCATAATGTGATGAACCAAGTTTTTTTTTACAAGACTTTGAAGGAGGTAAAAAATATATTAAGCTTGTGGTTGGAAGACACAAACAGCAAATGTGTGCCTATAGTTGGTTACACATTGTGAGAAAATGAACTTTTCAAACTTCCTATGTTCTGATAAGCCAGTCAAAATTGGCTGTACTTTTGTGAGTAAGTTATTCTTGTTTTACTTAATTTCTAAGCATATTGATTGCATAAGATTAAACTGAACTTTAGATATAGGCAGATTCATATATTGTGAACTACCTCAAATATTGCTGAATTAAGTGTTACTGTATATTTTTGGCACTGACAGCTTCACAAAAGAAACATATTTTTAGTTTACAGTTACTAAAAACATTAGTACATTAGTCTGATTATTCCCTTTATGACTTTAACTCTTTTGCTGACTTTAGCAAGAATAATATGTGACTATGTGTTTTTTAAGCAGATTACATATAATGGATAGCCAATAAGGAAAGTTCTATTTCCTGGACTTTACCTTACATGTGAATAGCTTTGCCTCCACATGACATTCTTGACATTTTTATTGCATTAGCAACAAAGCTCCTAGAAGAAAACAATTTCCACATAACCATGTTATAATTGTGAAACTGTTTGGATTGTAGGTATCGATATCAAAGCGATTTTTTAAAATTCTAATCTTTTAAAATTCATTGAGACATTTTAATACCCAAATCAGAAGAATCAGCAGTACCTGGGAACTTATTAGAAATGTAAATTCTCAGCCCCAACTCCAGACCTACTGAAACAGAACTAGGTGGTGAGGCTCACGTACAAGCCCTTCAAGGGTTTATGATACACACTGAAGTTCAAGAACCACCGGACTAAGGAAATTTAGTACTGGTTCACTTCATGGTGGTGAGACGAGTTAGCATGGCTGCTAGGATGCAGAGGTGAACTGAAGAGAGGATGGGGGTGGGGGTGGGGTTAACAGGTTTGTACAAAGAAGCAAGAGAGTAGCAGGGAGCTGAGGATATATATGAGTGATTATGGATATAGCAATTTAAGCTGAAAAGGAGAAAAGTGGGGACTCACAGGGGATGAGGGGTATATTATTTGCTCTTAACCTACTGAAGACTGACCAAGATGAAAACCTAAAATACTAACAACTACCTATGAATGTATTCCACTACTACCATATTCTTTTACCTCTCCATCAGACAATCACTATCTTTTGTTTTACATTCCCTTGCTTAAAAACAAAACAAAAAAACCCACGTTTTATTAGTTTCATTTGGTTTGTCTTAGTGTTTTTTTTTTTTTTAAAGATTTTATTTATTTATTCATGAGAGACACAGAGAGAGAGAGAGAGAGCGAGGCTGAGGGAGAAGCAGGCTCCACGCAGGGAGCCCAACGTGGGACTTGATCGCGGGTCTCCAGGATCACGCCCTGGGCCGAAGGTGGCGCTCAAGTCGCAATCCCAGGGTCCTGGGATCAAGTCCCACATCAAGCTCCCTGCATGGAGCCTGCTTCTCCCTCTGCCTGTGTCTCTGCCTCTCTCTCTCTTTCTGTCTCTCACGAATAAATAAATAAAATCTTAAAAAAAAAAAAAAAGGATATAGCACTTTGGTGGAATTGTTAAGTACCAAAGTACACAAATGCCCAAATTTACATGATAAAACCAAATTATTTTTCCCAAGTGGTTTTCTTTCTTTATACTCCTCAATTTATATGGAATCTCATTGTTCCACTCCATCTTCTCTTATTAGAACTTAAAATTTTTGTCAATTGAATGCGTACAAATTATATCTCAGTGTTTTGTAGTTTCTGATCAGTGTTTAGACTGGGCACGTTTACTGTCCATGTGTAATGTCTGTTCCTATATTTTTAACTTTACTATGGTTTTCCTTCTTGAGGCTTAGTAATTTTTAATATATTAGCTTTCGTTCTTTCTGTTGTGATGTAAGTAATCTTTCACTTTGAGCCTTGTCTCTTCACTTTATGATGTCTTTTGATAAAAATAAGTCCTAATTTTGTGATAAATTCACCTATTTTTCTTATATTGTCTCTTTTCCTATATATGTATTTTCAATGTTTTAAAGTTTTGCTTTTGACATCTATGTTTTAATTCATTTTAATTATTTATGGTAAGACAAACCCAATTATTTTTCAACCCTTTCCACATGGATAGCCACTTTTCCTACTTCTGTTTAGGAAACATTTTTCTTTCTCCATTGACTTCTTTCTTTTAAAGATTTTATTTATGAGAGAGAGAGAGAGAGAGAGAGGCAGGCAGAGACACAGGCAGAGGGAGAAGCAGGCTCCATGCAGGGAGCCCAATGCAGGACTTGATCCTGGGTCTCCAGGATCATGCCCTGGGCTGAAGGCAGCGCTAAACCGCTGAGCCACCTGGGCTGCCGGACTTGTTTCTTCTATATATGTGTGGATTTGTTCTTGACGCTCTACTGTTCCATTTGTAATATGTATCAATATTTCATTAATTGCTATACCTTTATAACTCTTGATATCTTGTGGGGCAAATCCCCTCCTCTGTTTTTCAGAAATTTCTATCCTTTACTTTTTGCTCTTCTATATATATTTTAGAATGAGCTTATCAAGTTCTACAAAAAATTCTAATTGGAGATTCTTACTGGAGTTGAATCTGCAGAGTATTTTGAGAACTGACATCGCAAGATAAATATGTATTTGTCTTCTTTAAGGTCTTCCAGTAAAATCTAAAAAATTTTTTTACAGGTCTTGCACATCTTCTGTTAGATCTCTATATAACTTAGTTTTGTTGCTATTGTAAAGTTATGTTTTAAAAATATTATGTATTCTAATTGCTTGGTAGTATGTATACATGTCATGGACTTCCATATCTTCATCTTCTAACAAGCATTTTGGGTAAACTATGATTGCTAGTCAATTGTAATCTTTTGAGTTTTCCAGGTAGACAATCATATCTTCAAGTAACCATTTTGTTTCCTTCTTTAAATCCCTATATTCCTGAGAATAGCACAGTTCAATGTTGAAAAGTAATAATAATGGCCGGCATCTTAGTCCTATTCCTCAATTTTAAAGGGGGTACTTCCAGTATTTCCATGTATGGGATGATGGCACTGATTTTAGTTTTGTTGTTGCTTAACATAGATACCATTTATCAGTTTAAGGACCCCTCAACCCCTTTAAAAGCAGAAATGTGATCAGCTTTTTCTAAATCTATTATTTTCTTCTTTAATCTGTTAGTATGGCAAATGACAATCACAGATTTTCTAATATCAAGCAAATCTTGTATTACTAGCATAAGCCCATTTTATAGTGCCATTTTTATATATCATTGAATCTGATTTGTTATTATTTTGCTTCATATTCTTTTTAAAAATATATTTTATTTATTCATGAGAGACACAGAAAGAGAGGCAGAGACATAGGCAGAGGGAGCAGGCTCCATGCAGGGGGCCCAATGCGGGACTTGACCCCGAAACCCCAAGAGCACAACCCGAGCCAAAGGCAGATGCTCAATCACTGAGCCACCCGGGTGTCCCTGTTTCATCTTCTTTTACTAGTATTCATGAGTGAAATTTGCCAGTAACATACTCTCCCTTCTATGTTGTCTTCTAGCTTATAGGGACTTCAGAGAATGAGTTAGGAACTATAGCTTTTCCCCATTACCTCAAAAGCTTTCTATATGCTTGAAATAATCTCTTCCTTGACAGTTTGGAAGATTTCACTTGTAAAACCATCTGGATCCAATGTTTTCTTTGTGGACTTTTAATTTCTGCCTTTATTTCTTTATGTGATGAGATTACTCATTAATTTCTTCCTTTATATTTTTCAGATTATCTTTATTTTTGAATATTTATTTGCATAACTGATAGTATTTTTTTACTTTCAAGAATCTTTTTATATTTTAATTTTTAATAGCATTTCTCTCTCATTTTTCATATTTTCAGAGCTCTATTTTGTTAGAATTTTCAAGGAATAAGCTTTTGGTTTGTTTATATGTTTTTTTCTACTGTTTGTTATTTTTTCTGACTTTTTAAGCTCAGCAATTTTTAACCTTCCTCTTTTTTTTTTTTTTTTACCTTCCTTTTTCTAAAAAGCATTTAGTTTACCAAGTTCCCTGCAGGAACCACTTTTGCTGCATTTAATGACCACCATTATTTTTTTCTCTGGGCCATTAAAGGGTATTTAACATTTTTTTCAAAGCTATTTATCTATTAAAATCTATTTGTTCTAACCAGTTAGAAAACACACTTGGTATTACTATACTTTGCAGTTTTCTATGATGTCTTATGGCTCAGCTTCTATAAATGTTCCATCTATTCTTGATAAAGAATGTGTAATCTCCTAATTGCTGGATGCAGAACTCTATAAATATCCATTAGATCAAACTTTGTTTTGTTCAAACATTCTGTATGTTTCCTCTTTAAAAGGTCTATTGTCCAATAATGCAAGTTGAAACCTTCCAACTGATAGGTGCTTTTAGTAGTTCTAGCAACTTCTGCTTTAGTCTGTATTTAGGGACTATTTTATTAAATACATATACATGCTTAGAATTAGTATCTTTTTGGTGAATTGAATCTTTTATCATTATGTAGAAACACTACTCTTGGTGATATATTTTTCATGATGGGTCTAAAATCTGTTTTAATATTAAGTAGAGCTATGATAGCTATACCTTGATTTGCTTTTGCATTGTGTATTTTTTGTCATACCTTCTTTCAATTTCTCTATATACTTAGATTTTATTTTTTTTCAAAGATTTATTTATTCATGAGAGATAGAGAGACAGGCAGAGGATACACAGGCAGAGGGAGAAGCAGGTTCCATGCAGTAAGCCCGATGTGGGACTCGATCCCAGGACTTCAGGATCACGCCCTAGGCCGAAGGCAGGCGCTAAACCGCCGAGCCACCCAGGGATCCAATATACTTATATTTTAGATGTATCTTCTTGTTAATATTATAAAGCCAAGTTTTCTTTTTGAAACTATCTTGCTTTTAACTAGTAAGTTTGCTCCATTTACAATTATTTTGATTATCAGTATATTTGAATTTATTTCTACCATCTTCTTGGTTTGAAATTTATATGCATGATATTCTTTTCATGAATATCCCTGACGTTTTATGATGTACATTTAACTAAAGTTAATCAACACCTTGACACCCCAATACAACAGAATACTTCACTTCATCTCTGATCTTCCCTATCTCAACGGTCTTACTACTGCTGTCTAGAATTTATTGACTTAAAATAAACAAGTCATCTATTGAGTTGTGTTTATTTTTATTTACTTAAGTGTTTTACCATTTTATTTTTTCATAAGCCTGTTTTGGTCTTAGATCATCATTTTAGGATCATTTTCCTTCTTCTTGAAGTACTTCTTTTAGAGTAGGACTCTTGAGAGTAAGTAAACCCTTCTTTAAAAAACTTTCATTGGCTCTTAACCTAATTTCACTTGCTATACAATTCCAAGCTGATGTTTTCTAATGCTCTAAAGAGAATATCCTACTACTTTCACTGTTAATATTGAGAAATCAGCTGTTAGTCTTTCTTTACAGACAATTTAGTTCTTTCTCTTCTGGGTTTTCAAGGTGTTGACTGCGTGGTTTCACTACAATGGTTCTTTGTATACATTTATTTATATTTATCCTTTATGGAGACTATTTTGTACTATTTAGTAATCTCTGCAGCCCTTATCTCTGCAAATACCATCTTGCTTCCATTCTTTCCTCTTGGGTCTCCACTCAATTTTCCCTATCTTTTAATCTTCTTTTCGTGTTTTCCATCTCTTTATCTATTTGGAATTGATTTTTGAGATACATCATTTAGTTCTCCAGTTCTTTCTTCAGCTATCTCTTCTGCTGTTAACCACCCTTTACTAAGTTTCAAATTTGATCAATGATATTTTTCATTTTTGGAGTTTAAAAATGTTAATTTCTCTAAAATTTCATTTTACTTGTTTATCCTCATAGTTTTAGGTATATAAACATTTTGTACAGGGGATCCCTGGGTGGCGCAGCGGTTTGGCACCTGCCTTTGGCCCAGGGCGCGATCCTGGAGACCCGGGATCGAATCCCACATCAGGCTCCCGGTGCATGGAGCCTGCTTCTCCCTCTGCCTGTTGTGTCTCTGCCTCTCTCTCTCTGTATGACTATCATAAATAAATTAAAAAAAATGTTTAAAGAAAAAAAAACCATTTTGTACATAGCTATTTTATATCTGAGAATTCAAATCTTTGAAATCTTTCAGAGGGGATATGTAAATTTGCTACTTTGTTAAGCTCTCATTCAAGTTAGTTTGCTGTCTCTTGTGTGTTTGGCTATCTTTAACTATGTATTATTTGGTCTTAATTTGTGGAAGTCCTATGTTCCCATTCTGGAGAAGCTTTCTTCAAAAAGCATTTCATTTTACTAGTAGAAAAATAGTGACTTGCAAACTAGAACTTGAGCGCCTCTAGAGGATTTTAACTCAAAACATAAGTACTGCTATTGCAAGGTTTATCATCTTCATAATGGTGTAACTATAAGGAATCCATCCTTGGTAAATTCATTTCCTGAATGCCAGAATGTCCAAAGCTAGCTCCTTGCCATTCTGGCTCTTACCCTCTTTCCAACTTCCTACTTCTCTGGTCCACTCTGTGGACTCAGCTTGCAATTTCAACCTGTGAGTGCTCTCATATTTGTGCTTGAGTACTCCTTAATTCGTAGGTGCTAAAGCTCCAGCTTATCCAGATTGAATCTCAAGTGTGTCTGTTTTGAGGTAAGGGGTTGCCAGACACCACTCTTACCTTTAGTGAGACCAGCAGTGCCTCAAATTATGTGTCTTATTGGAGGTCTTAGGAGCTTAGTCATGATACAAGAAGTGGAAATCATGCAAGATTTTTGACACTTTGAAGTTACTTAAGAACTTACCTCTATTTTATATGTATAGATTTATATATGTATATTTATAAATACATATATTTATATACATATAAGGCCACTACCTCAGAGATACATTAGATTTCAAAAGAGAGCTAGAAAGTAAGTAAGAATTCTAATTAAGATTATGATCTAAGAATTGGTATTTGTTCTTTTGGGCTTCTCATACTCACCCTCAGTTGCTTTGGGAAGATCAGCAACACCTGTAAAAATTTTGTTAGATTTGAATCAGCTTTCACCTAATTAACATATAATGAAATTTCACTGTGACCTCAGTTTGTGTTATAGGGTTAGCATGGATCATTTTATATTCCTAAAATATTCCATTTGCAATATTTGAATAAGATGACTATAAAATGACTAGCATTTTGTTTTCATTTGCCTGTTTTCTGAAAGGTCAGGTCCTAAAATAAAGTTAACTTCAAACAAGAGAATACTACATATATTACTGGTGCTTGCATTTTAATGCACACTGTTTTTCATTTATTAAGACTCTGATCTTTTTTCACCTTTCTATCCTCAGTGTGTAGCACACTGATGGTATCCTATAATATCCACTGAATAAAAGACATTATTGATCTTACAGAAGTAGAATGCAAACTTTCCCCATTACTAACAGTGAAGTGGACAATTTGCTCTGAATCAGATTTTGCCCTACCAAGACAAAAAGCACTTGCAAGAAAGCTAAGCAGTTAGTCTTTGAGATCTTGAGTATAGTTGAGCTAAGACATACTTTGACCAACAGGAAGTTTCCAAAAGGAAATAATACTTAAAAACCAAAGTTACAAATTATAATCTATTTAAACTTTAATTTGTGCATTTGTGGTAATTTATGACTGCAAAACACTTTTTCTTAGAATGACATAAAGGCACATTTCATTTGAATGCATAGTGTACCATTCTAAAATATACTAATAATTTCCTTACAAAGTGCTTGAGCAGTCACTTACACATACAGTAATAGCAAAATATATTTACACTCTATAGTTTAAAATTTTTAAATCTGACTAAAATATATATATATATTTTAAAAACTACAGAAAATATTAGTGCTTTCTTCAGCTTAATTGTGTGATATACCCTGCCCTCTAATCTTTTTAGTGATTGACTTTAATTAAAAATTTCTGTACACTGTGTAGTTACAAAATGCTATGTCAGTTTTTAATGCTAAAAGCCTATTTTAGACATTGCTTTCTATGCATATTTGAGAACCAGAAAAGGTGAGCAGACTGTACCTCAAAAGTATTTAGTGTTTTTTTAATGTGCTAACACTGTAAATTCGCCAATTAAGATAAGATCCTCTACTGTCCTTTAATGAGGAAGTTAACTGGCATTTTAAAATAACTTTAAATAACATATCCTTCCCTCTTTCTCTAAGATTCCCCCCCAAAGAATCTTGGGTAATAATCAATTTGGATGGAAATATGAATTATCTCTGAACAATTTTAATTGTTCTCAGAGTACACAAAAATATGCCAACACACCCTAGCAAGACTGAAATATTTATAAATCTTCTATAAATCAATGTGCTTTTATGTTTCTCATAGAATTTAAATTTGAATAATTTTTAAGACATGAGATCACTGTGATTAAATGGTTAATTCAGTATGGTTAGTTAACAACTTGCTATTCCTGAGATATGGTGATCCTAACATGCTGAGCATGGAATCAAAGATGTTATTATTGAACTAAGGAAAAACAGTGAGGTCATAGACTAGGAGGAAAAGAATGAAAAAACTAACAAAAAGAAAAAACCAAAAAAACTCCAGGCAAGTGGAAGAGTCATGGCTTGCCAAAAGACTTTCCTATAAGAGCATTAAAAAAAAGCCACAAATGGATCCTCTGAAAAGTTGTAAAAGGTATTTGATCAAATTATTTTTGAGACTTTTGAGGTACAGCTTTAGTGTTATAATAGTTTTTATAAAATATAGACTGTTTTATCAAAAATATTTATACATTCTGTTACAATATATTGCTTTTGCCCTCAGTAACTGCCAATATAAAATCTGGATCCAGTAGCCTAAAATGTACAAATGCACTTAACGTAAATGCTGGAGTTTGAGGTGTCTGCTTGGCCACTGTACAAAAGTGATGAAGGGGTGAAATTAAATAATAAACCTACAACACAGAATACATTACAACTTGCACATATACATGTTCACAGCATGTATACAATGATAATCCCTATGTTTTAACAGATATAGTTCCCTTCTACAGTAGACATAACAGATAAATTGGGTTGGTAAATGTACAATGAATATCAAAAAAGGAGTAATTAGTTCACTGATTTTGGAAGAAGGTATGATTGAACATATTAACTGTCTAGACTTTGGGAATGCATACGGGTAATACAGTATCTTGGTTCAGGCTAATCAGAAGTCCTCATTCTTAAAATTTTAAGTAAATGCTGATGTTTTAGTTGTTCCTGTTTCAACATGGTTTAATAAACAAAAAATTGTTTGGCAAGTAGCTCTGTTGGAAGGCTATGAGGCTCTATTACATGGTTGGAAAGATAAGGCAATAAAAATTTTCTCCTAATAAATATAGAAAATTTATAAAACAAGATATCAAGTTGTTTTTTTTTAAAAGCCAAAAAAGGAGCACAAACTACCACTACATTTTTTTGATATTACAGTAATTTCATTAAAAAAATAAGAGCATTTGCCTTATTCAAACAATTACTATGTGTGAATAATAACAGCATCCCAAGCCCTTTTTGTTCTTTTTTTGTAAAATATAGCTAAATGACATGAAATGATTAATCTTCCTTACACTTAAGGCAGGCATAAGGAATAGATAGGGACTGTGGAAAAGTGGTTGTTTTTTTTCTTTCTTTAAAAAATAGACTATTGATCCAAAAGTATTCATTTGTGATAGGTTTTCATGGCCGATGTTCATTCCACTTAAACTCCATGAAACTGTTTCCAGTGCTCAGATTTACGTTGAAAATACATTAAGAAGCCACTTTCAAGAAGGTTTTAGAATAGTACTTTTAAAGACATCTTCATGTGTTTAAACAAAAAAACTCAGAAGCTACTGGTGGCACAGACAGCAAATGAAGGGTTGCTATTGTTAAGAGGTCTTCTTGTGAGTTAGTGTGCTTGGTTTCACAGTGTCTAGGAACTTAACACCAATCAGCAATGTAGTCAAAATCTCTGAACATTTCTTGCTCCTCTTCTGAAAGTATCCTTGGTTCTCGAGGTGGAGTCAGAATAGGTGCCTCTGAGGTAAATTCATCATCAAAATTACTAACATCTTCTCGTCCTCTAATGGTAGGTACAAACGGTGGCTTGACTTTTTTGTCCATGAGAGCACTCCAATCAATTAGCTAGATTGCAAAATATAAAATAACCAGTTTAGTTTCCTATATCTAATTGCTAGTTTCACAAAAAATTTTAAACTTTCACACTTACCCGGAAAAATGGGTGCTTTTTTACATCCTCTGCATCTTTCTCACCAGCTCCAAGGCGCCGCTCAGGATTTCTTCTTAATAGCTAATGCAACATAAAGTATAAAAGTTAAAATAAAACCAGTGACTTCGTTGATAAAGATTCTCATAACCTACAAAGATTTAATGTTTTTTTCTTATGTGTTTGTCTAAACTATGCAACATCTATGAAGTGAAAAATAAAAACCTTCTAAAATTCTAATTGAGAAATGTCCTTCAATATAAGAAATTTAAACAGTTTATAAATCATTAATTCTTACCCTTCTCATTATCGATATGGCTTCTGTAGATAAGAACCTTGGGTACCTTACTTCATCATTTACAATACTGTCAAAAACCTCCTCTTCATCATCTCCAGGAAAGGGAGACTAGAAGAAATATCTTTGAGTAAGTCAAAATGAATTTCAAAAAATCTTATCACTCATCCAAAGTACAGCTAAGAACCAGGTAGTGAGGAAATACCAAAACACCAAACAAAGACTACAAGAAGTCAGAATAGATAGATCTATTATCCAGATGATATATCACATAGTCTCATTGAAATCTTCTTCAACTTTATTTCCCAGACCTTAATAGCAAATTTGGTTATATTAGTAATACAATCTTTCATTTAATTCCATTCTATTTTATTTCATTCATGTATCTGGCCTAACAGTCAATATTTTGAGTGCTACTAGATAGTGAAAATCATTTAGATTATCGACATGTTCCTCAAGAAGCTCAATCTTGTGGAAAGACAGAAGGAAATGGGTAAATACAGTAATAAGTGTTACCATAGAAGCAGAGAGTTTGTGGGAATACATTTAATATGGATGTGCTTTGAATGTCATCACAGTCAATAACAAATTAATTAGCAAAACACAATAGGAGATTTAAAGGTATAATGACTGCACTAAGAAGCAGATGCCAACGAAATTACACTCAAAAGCATACATTAGGCTTTTTTAACTTAAGCCTGATATACAACCAGTCTTAGGGTATCTCAGGAAGCAGAGTTTAAAGTAATGACCCTAAGTCATAAAAAAGTAGTTAAATTACATTCAGTATAACCATTTGATGCACAAAGGGACAAGCTAAACCATGTTGAAATGTGGCTATGAAATATGGCTTATTACCTCACAATCTGAGAGGACTTAAGATTTACTTCTTCTTTACAGGCTTACTTCCTGTTAAGTTATTAATGATTAAGGACCAAAGAGAAAGCAATACTACTGGAAAGAGAAAGATCTTTGATCTGAATCTATGAAAATGAATTTAGAACCCAACTTCCTAAAGCTGAGCTGCCAATTTTATTGCTCTTATCTAAGGAAATTTCAAACTTTTCAATGATCATAACCTTAGTTTTGTTCATTCACTCACTCAGAATAGATAAATCAAATAGATAAATCAAATATCTACTATGTGGGATAATATAATTTCTTTCTGGGATTGAGGCAGCTGCAAATTAGAGGAAAATTCTATTTCACATGGATTCTCAATCAGAATTTCAAGTGGTAACACAAAGCATTGGTCTCTCTGATCAATTTTGTATTTAAAAAATACAAATCCTTGAATAGTGAAGATATACCCACATATTCATTAAGGTGTTAAAGTTCCTTGTTTCTGCAAATCGATTATAAGCTAGTAGAACTAACAACAGAATGCTAACAAATGTGTTTTAAGCAAATATAAAAAGAATGCAATGGTCTGTTCAGTATCTAAGCTTACTTTAAACTTCTCTGATACTTTCATTCTCATTTGGCACTGGGAAAGAGGACCTAGTATGTTAGTTTATTCCTGGAGTCTTTCTAGTTCTCAAAACCCAAAGAAACATAAATACAAATTTCAAAAACAAATTTGAAAATGCATGATATATCCAGTGAGTTTTCAATTATTTGTAATAATAGAGAAATTAGATATAAACTTTAGCCAAACCTTTTATCACAGTTAGTAGTTACTGCTAAAATTTTACCAACGCTATAAAATTATAAAGTATAAAAAAATTATAAAGTATGATGGTTAAGTTTTAAGTTCAGTTCTTATCCCAACTATCCTCTTACAAAGGTGCTAAAGAGAACGGATATTGCAATAAAAATTTGTGATGGAAGAGCTGAATCCCTTGTCTTTTATATTCTTGTAATTAGGAGGTTAATCAATTAGAGGCTCTTTTAAAAAAATATAGAACAGGAGCTTCATTTGTCCATTGCAAAGTTTTCCAGTCATTTTAGGATAGGAGGAGATAGAATCAACTGGTTCTTAATTCTGTAGTATTTTATAATAAACTCACATTTTTTGCCTATCAGCTCTAATATGTGGAATAAATTTTAAGCAAGCATATAATTTTTGGTAACTTAATTCCACACTCTGACGTAGCAAAGCATAATGGTTTAGAGAGGTTCTTAAAACAGAGAGCCTTAAAAATCCCAGCTCCATCACACGAGAGCTCTGTGACTTCAAGCACGTTATTAACTTCTTTGTGCCTCCATTTATATACCTTAAAATGGGCCTAAGACTAGTATTGAGCTTGTTAAAGTTTGCTGAAAAGCTAAATGAGCTAATATTTGTAAAGTAAATAAAATAGTGCCTGGCACATGGTAAACATTTTAATTAGCTATTTCTTTTCCTCTTCTAAGTATCCACTCCAATTTGACATACCAAAAGGGCTATCGTTTGGATGGATTAAAATCCTTTGTCTGGAACAAATATCATTAAATGATAATACTTTGGAAATTTCTGACATTCAATAATTTGGTCAATCATTTATTCAGCTACTAATTTATTCATGCTTAGAATGTTCAAAGAAGATTGCTGGTACTGGGAAACCGGCAAAATAATGAACCAACCTCATTTTTTACAACCCCAAATCAGTAAGCCCCTCTAAGCAGTTTTCAATGACTTGTCTAAATATTTACCCTTTCCCAATTCCACTCTATCATTTCCAACAATTTATAACAAAATAGACTAGCCAATTCTTGCTGCTTTATTAGATATAACTCACCGTTTCCTAAGGAGTGACAATTTCTGTGTAAAACTAAGCTATCTCCATAAATTGATTATTTTTTTCAGAGAGAGAGAGAGAGAGAGAGAACACATGCATGAGTAGGGGTGTGGGGGGGAACAGAAGGAGAGGGAGAGAATCTTATGCAGACTCCATGCTGAGCAAGGAGCTGGATGCAGAATTTGATTTCATGATGGAGATCTTGACCTAAGCTGAAACCAAGAATCAGACACTTAATCGACTGAGCCACATAGGTGCCCCCTCCCCCGAAGAAATTTAAGTTAATCTAAAAAAAAACAGGAGGGGAAAAATGTTAATCTTTTTAACTCTGAGGTACTGTTTTTGAAGATAATATGTATTTTGATCAACACACAGCTGACTTTTTGTTACAGGTATAGAGGTATAGAGTACAAGATAGAATCATAGGCAATTATTAGTATATTATAAATGTGTATAAAACTTAAGTTCTACTTATGCGGGAGACATTAAGTCATTTATAAATGACATCTTTTGTTCTTTCAGTCATCTTTCCTCATTTCTCTCTCATCTATTTTATACTGCTTACCTCACCAACGAGCATTTCATATATAAGAACACCAAGTCCCCACCAATCTACAGCCCTTGTATAGGATGTTTCTGTTAATACTTCTGGGGCAAGAAATTCAGGAGTGCCACAAAATGTGCTTGTTCTATCTCCATATCCCATTCCTGAAAAGGTAAAATTTAAGTATTTGTTAGCAAAGAAAAAACCTAGATGATAGATAAAACATCAGACTATATCCCTAGGAAACAAAATTAAATTTCCACATTTGTGTATGGTGATCAAACTCAAGATATATCAGACTTCTAAAGAAAATATTAGGACTGGTGTAGAGAAAACTGTGCAATAGTTAACTCTACTATTTAATTAATAGGTAAAAATAAATATTTTGGTCAATCATTTACTCAGCTACTAATTTATTCATGCTTAGAATGTTCAAAGTTAAGTTAACAAGGGTATTAAGGGTAATAAAATTTTTATATTTCATTTTACTTATTTTCTCTCTTGTCATTACTTTAGAAGTGATGCTAAGAAGTTATAACAAAAAACTGATTTTTAGCTTCAATTTCTATTATCTTTCAAATTCAGTCTTTCAAATATTTTATTTGGTTCATTAGAAAAATAACATTTGGTATAGAAAATACCAAAAAAGCAAATCCTTGGATAACTAGGAGTTAGCCATCAAAACAACCTTGAAAAAGAAAAACAAAACTAGAGTTATCACAATTCCAGATTTCAAGTTATACTACAAAGCTATAGTAATCAAAACATTATAGTACTGGCACAAAAACAAACACACAGATCAATGGAACAGGTAGAAAGCCCCAGAAACAAACCCACAATTATATGGCCAATTAATCTTCAACAAAAGAGGCAAGAATATGCAATGGGAAAAAGAAAGTCTCTTCAACAAATGGTGCTGGGAAAACTGGTCAGCTACATGCAAAAGAATGAAACTGGACCACTTTCTTACATCATACAATAAACTCAAAAGGGATTAAAGACCTAAATGTGAAACCTGAAATTATAAAAATCCTAGAAGAGAGCACAGGCAGTAAGTTCTCTGATAATAGCCATAGCAAAGTCTTTCTACATACGTCTGAGACAAGGGAAATAAAAGCAAGTGTAGGGGCACCTGGGTGGCTCAGTGGTTGAGCGTCTGCCTTTGGCTCAGGTTGTGATCCCAGGGTCCTGGGATCCAGTCCTGCATCATGCTCCCTGCATGGAGCCTGCTTCTCCCTCTGCCTGTGTCTCTGGCCTCTCTCTCTGTGTCTCTCAGGAATAAATAAATAAATAAGTAAAATCTTTAAAAAAATTTAAAAAAGCAAGTGTAAACTATTGGGACTACATGAAAATAAAAACTTCTATACCAAACCATAAACCAAAGTATAAGACAGACTATTGAATGGGAGAAGATATTTGCAAAGGACAATCTGATAAAGGGTTAGCATCCAAAATATATAAAGAACTGATACAACTCAATACCTGAAAAACAAATAATCCAATTAAAAGATGGGCAGAAGACATGAATAGATATTTCTACAAAGAAGACATACAGATGACTAATAGACACATGAAAAGAGGCTCAACATCACTCATCATCAGGGAAAAAAACAAATCAAAACCACAATGAGATACCACCTCACACCTGTCAGAATGGTTAAATTAAAAAACACAAGAAACAAGTGTTGGCGAGAATCTGGAGAAAAAAGAACCCTTATGCACTGTTGGTGGGAATGTAAATTGGTGCAGCCACTGTGGAAAACAGTATGGAGGTTCTCCAAAAAATTAAAAATAGAACTACCTTATGATCCAGTAATCACACTACTGGGTATTTGCCCAGAGAATATAAAAACACTCAAACAATTTAAAAGGATATATGAACCCCTATGTTTATTTATAATATTCAAAATATGGACGTAGCCCAAGTGTCCATTGATAGATAAATGGATAAAGAAGATGTACACACACACACACACACACACACACACACACACAATACGGAATCTTATTTAGTCATAAAAAGGAATGAAATCTTGCTATTTGTAATAACATGGATGGAGCTAGAGAGTATAATGCTAATTGAAATAAGTCAGAGAGAGACAAATACATAAGGTTTCACTCGTGTGGAATTTAAGAAACAAAACAAATGAACAAAGGGAAAAAGAGACAGAGAGACAGAGGCAGAGACACAGGCGGAGGGAGAAGCAGGCTCCATGCAGGGAGCCTGATGTGGGACTCGATCCCAGGACTCCAGGATCACACCCTGGGCCGAAGGCAGGCACTCAACTGCTGAGCCACCCAGGGATCCCGATGGTCAGATTTTTATTTACATGGGCCCTTTTTCCATTTTAGCAACTACATGACAGGTTGATTTGAAGCAGAAAAAAAATCTAGAGAGAGGAAAGGCAAAGAGGCTATTAGTTTTGTCAAACAAGAGGATAGCTAGCAATAGTAGAGGGGAAATGAAACATTTAAGAAATATTAAGAAGGCAGATGTCAGCACAGTTTGGCTATTAATTTGATGTGGAAAAGTGAAGAGAACAGAATCCAAGATAATAACACATTTTCAAGTTGGGAGCCTGAGAAGACTGTGGCACCATCAACTACAAACTAGACTATTTGAAAAAAAGAAATGATTTTGGTTTGTATAGTGTTAGAGATAACTACTAACCAAAGCTGTCAAGTAGATAGTTGAATATATATGTTAGGAAAGGAATAATGGATCTGGTAATTATTAGCATATTGCCTGTAGTTAAAAACTAGCAGTGAAGAGCAATAGGCTAAGGACAAATTCTGGGGAACAAAAGCATTTATATCAGCAGTGTTCAATACAAGGAAATCCAGTAAGAGAAAAAAAGTATTACTGGATTCAGATTAAGAGGTTGGTGGGTAACTGATGGAAATATATTTACAAATTCACTCATTCATTCACCCAATTACTTATATTAATCAAACATTCACTGAATACTTAAGATGTGTCAAGTACTATGTTATATATGCTCTATGGAAACAAAGCTGAATAAGAAACAAGAAGCTACCCAGTGTAGAAGGAAGACATAGACAATGTTCACTACAATGCAATGTATTAAATGTCAAGATGAGAGTACCTATTTACTATATGCCACATATCTCCAATTCTCAAAATACTCTTAAACAAGAAGAATTATATTCATTTTATATCTGAGGACACAAACTGAACGAGGTTCCAAAGTAATTCATCCCAAAACACAGTAAGAGGCAAAGCCAGGATTCAAACCTAGGGCTGTCTGTTGCCTAAGCCTACAGTCTTTACACTTTTCTCACCTCTGATTCACATTTCCCCAGTTTATTTATTTATTCACTTTTGAATATGGAGAAAGGATTCTGAAATATATGTGTATTTTCTTCTTATTTAAAAACATTTTAAGTTTTAAGAAGCTGGAGAAAAGTTATTAGGCCTATGTAATGTACTCTGTACAGTCTCGGAAAAGTAAAAAATTTGGTACTTAACCAATGTTTTTTCAGAGTAGTGACAGAATCATTAATCATACAAAGAGGATCTTAGGTTTTATACTGTGATTTCTGAAAACCTAACCTTATTTCGTATCCAAAAAATTTTTAATTATGTGATAATCAAGTCACACAAACAGTCCATAATATCTTAGTAAAGAATCAATTAAAGTTAGAAATATATTTTACTTTTCATAGACAAACTTGGAAAGTACCAAAGTACAAAGGGATAGTAATCTATTAGAAAGGGAACTCCAATTACCTTCTTTGCAAAGACCAAAATCAGCAATTTTCACAAAGCCTTCTGTATCTAGCAATAAGTTATCCAATTTCAAATCTCTGTTCAGGATTTAAAAAAAAAAAAAAGCAAAATGAAAATGTATTTTAAAACATAAAAGGAGTTCAAGCATTTTTAACTCTGGTTCTATTAATTTGTTATTTGTGATAAATCTGACTTAGACTAAGTTTGAAGTTTGCTAACACACCACTCATAGGAAAAAACTCAAGCTGACACTATTAATAAAGTATCAAGAGGGCTGGTTTAACCTTCTAAGAGAATAATGCAAAGTAAAGAGAAAGCTATCTATCTATACTAATAGATTTAAAAGTCAAAAATATCTTATCCTTTAAGTAAACTCAGACCATGAGGAAACCCTTACCTTGAAAATATTGTTAGAAGTTTGAATAAACTAATGTTTTTAGTTTTCTAATTCTTACGCCATGGCCTTCCTGAATTTGTCTAATCCAGAGCAATACTATTCGACATGTAGTCCATTGCTTGGCTACTGGGCTAGTAATAAATAGTTACTAGCAACCTGATAAAGAACTTCCACTAATATATCAGGTATGCCACCAAGTACAGTATTTAGTTCAGAGCAATACTTAAGGAAGATATTTTATACTCTGACACAAGCTACTTATTTTATCATGGACAAATTTTGAGTAGAATTGGTCTATCAAAGTTTTTTGCAGTAGATCAGTTGAACATAAAATAATCACCAGAATGAATACTGTTGGTGAATTTGTCATAGGTCAACTTACAATTTTTAGTTAGGTAATACGCAGAAGAACAAGAACAAAGAGGTTCATCATATAATTACTGTGTTAACTATTTCTTTGAAAATTGGAACTTAACATTTTTAGAGGTCACTTATCATTTGAAAGAGAAAATTAAAAAGCTGATTAAACACAAAATATCCTTCTTAAATTATTTTTAACTCAAATTCACACCAAGGTAAGCCATTAGAAAGTATCAAAACTTTACTCACCTATAAACAATTTTGTGTTCATGTAAATACTGCAACCCAAGAACTACACATGCAGCATAAAATCTGTTTGAAGAAATAAATCAAAAGAAATTTAATAAATTCCACTGCTCTCGAATCCCAGTTTATACTTTTATGCTTCAAAGCAGAATTCTGTAGTTAATTAATTTCACCAATATTTATTTAGTCCTTACTATGTGCTAGACACAGTAAGATATATGCTAAATATCAGGGGTAAAATTAAAAAGTAAGAAAAATACGATCTCTACAAAGGAAGCCATTAACTTTGCCTAGGGGTGGTGTCACTAAAATCCTTAGAGTAGACATTTGATCCTGAGAAATTGCAATCTACATTAAGGGCACGAGGACAGTGTGAAAGGTAGAACTGCTTAAATACAGGGCATTTATTCCCTAAGAGGGAAAGCAAAAGAGATGTAAAACGCATAACGTTTGACAATCAATAACAAGTTTGTTGTGGCTGAAGTAAGAATGGGGAAGAAGTGGAAGACAAGGCTGAAAAGATACCCTGGGATAACGTTGTGAAGGACCCCTGAATGTCATATTATGGATACTGAAATTTCTTTTCTTAGCAATAGAGAATCACACAATTTAAATCAGAGAATGATCATATTTACACCAAATGGGACCATAATTTGGGAGAATTTAAAAATGCAAATATTTAGAAATAATTATACATTAGCTCTTAAAATTATTTGTTGAAAGTTTAAAGAATTCAGCTGAAGTCCATTAAAACAGATATGAATCTAAAATTGCTTAAGGTAGTTTTTTTTTCTTTTTAAAGATTTTATTTATTTATTCATTATAGACACAGAGATAGAGGCAGAGACATAGGCAGAGGGTTGGAAGCCTGTGGGGTACTTGACCCAGGACCCTGGGATCACGCCCTGAGCTGAAGGCAGGAGCTCAAACACTGAGCCACCCAGGCGTCCCAAGGTAGTTATTTTAATACTTAAGTTTTTAGCAAACTTATTTTGGTGACAAAACAATATTATAGCAATTATAAAAATACCTTGATTTATCTTTTATTTCATTTTTTGCAAACAAACTGCCCAAATGATACTCAACAAATAATGGGTATGTTGTTTAAAATAAATATTTCCCTGAACGCTTATATACCATGTGTCAGGTACTATGTTGGGTATTTTCACTTATCAGCCTATTTAACCTTCAAATCAAGCCTTTAAATCTTTTACAAAAGCAGAAAATGAAGCTTTCAGAGAGTAACTCATTTGTCTAATGGTGCACAGCTAGGAAACAAACTATTTTTGATACTACAGTCTTGGTCAATAAAAATTCACTCATCACCTAGTATGTGCCAACCACACTTCTAGGTGTCCCACACAGAATAGACATTATCCTCCCTTTGAGTGAGGGGAGACAGGCAATAAAAACATAAAAAATAAACAGATAATTCCAGGTAGAAATAAAGTGAGATGGAGATAATAAAATAGAAAATAGAATAGGATGATCTGATTTGGACATTAATCATGTAGTGGTATTTTTGATATGGTACTCAGGAAAGCATTTCAAAGAAATAGCATTTGAGGTGAGATCTGATCTAATCTAATGGGATCTTATAAGAGGGGAAGTATTTCAGATTTGAAGTATTACAATATAGCAATTTATTCTTATATTCAATTGGGCTTAACAGTTTTGTTTGTAATATGACCTGTATTTGCAGCATAAACAAAGTTCCTTAGGATAGAATTGAATTAAATTTCTTTTAAAAAGGGCAGAGCATAGCAAAATAAAAACAAATTTCCATGTTCAGTTAGCACAGGCTAGATATAGTCTAGATGCTCTGCTTTTTTTTTTTTTTTTTAGATGCTCTGCTTTTAATTCTTAAATATTCAGTAAAGACTTCTACTTTCTGGCTTTTGTCTTCTTTTTGAAAGCTTCACTAACCATCAGAACTAATCCCTCTATTTCTTCATCTGAAATGTGAAGGTACAAGTGTACTCCTATTTGCTCTATATACTTCTAATCATCATGTTGAGAATCAAATAAAGGAGTGAAAGTGAAAATGTTACACAAATGTCAGTTGTCAGAATATAGACAGGTGATGAATCAAGAATATACCCAGTAAAGGTTTATTAATGGTTTATGATTTGAGATGTTTTGAAAGTAGGTAGATCAGACCCACTAATAATTTAGATGTTTTATGTGAGGGAAAGAGGATCATGAGTGACTCCTTCAAAAAAAAAAAGTGACTCAATTCAAGAAACAAGACTCTTATCTATAAAGAACACACTGATGGCTACCAGAGGAGAGGTGGGTGGAGGGATACGTTAGATAGGTGATGGTGACTAAGGAGGGCACCTGTGATGAGGACTGGGTGATGTATGAATTACTATAGTATACACCTGAAGCATAATATAACACTATATGTTAACTAACTGTAATTAAAATAAAACCTTAAAAAAAATGACTCCCTATATTTTAGTTTGAACTTGTGCTGCCATTTATGAAGAAGGGGAAGATTAGAAGAGTAGCAGGCCTGGGAGTGGTGGGTAAGGTTGGGGGGAAATGGGAAAAATCAGGAATTCAGTGTGCAAAGAGAAATACTTATTAGCCATATGTATGGAAAAGTCAAGTTGGTGCTGAATGCTATTAGAGTTGGAAGATTAGGTAAGAAGTCAGGGCTGAAGATAGAAAGTTGGTAAACATCAGCATACACAGTGTGTATGTCTATTCAGATCACTTTCCCATATTCAAATCCTAGCTTCAACTACTTGAAGAGCTATAAAACTGTGTTGGATAATAGAAGGGGGGAAGATATATTTAATCTCGAGTATCTCCTATTACTTATTTTATGCATTTCAAAAAGCAAAACCTTCATGTAATATTGAATTCAAAAACTTTAAAAACAGAGTGAAAAGTTTGCTTTCTGTATCTTTCACTGGATGCAATATGCATAAAAGTTTATTTTATGTCCTTTCAGAAATATCATAAGCACATGCAAACAAATACTTACTATATACCTTTTAATTCATTACCCTTTAAAATGCAAATATAAATATTTCATACAAATACACAAGAGACTCCTTTTTACTTTCTTTTTTCACTTAACAATATACTTTGAGTATAATTAGTATTTAAAGCCATGGTTCTAGATGGCATTCCCTAGGAAGAAAATACAATAGAAAAACCGGAAGAAATTTTACTAAATTGTGTATCTAAATTATCAAGTATGATTTAGGGTAATCCATAAAATTTTCAACATGGAAAACAGTAAAACAGATACATTTATATATGGCAAAAAGGCATGTGAGGGAAGTTCTCATATTCTTTGCAAAAATATATTTTCCATTTGGAAAGAAAATAAATTCAGAGTTTTTTCCTTCCTGGCATAAAATCTGTCATGAAAAAACTCAAGAGAAATGTCTAAAGCATACTCACACAGCTCTTGGTTCAGAAAAGACATCAGTATGAATGTGCATCATTAGGTCCCCACCGGCAGCATATTCCATTACAAAGCAAACATGCTCTTTGGTTTGGAAACATGCAAAAAGGTTCACCAAAAAGGGATGTCTTACACTATTCACAGTTTCAAAAATTCTTTTTTCACACATCAGGCTGTAAGAGAAAATATTTAAAAATCAATAGGTTTTTCAAAAAAAGTTCTAGTTGGAAATATTCTTTAAATTAGTGAACTCTAAAATAAGCAAAGCTCTTACCTATTATAACTTTAAAACCATAAAATGTGCCTTAGTTCTGCTTTAAAAAATTTGGTCTACTTGATATACATAACTTTAATTGAAATATATTTACATATTTATTTATATTTTATTTATTCACGAGAGACACAAACAGAGGGAGAGGCAGGCACCCCATGGGGAACCTGATGCGGGACTCAATGCCAGAACCCTGGGATGAGGACCTGAGCAAAAGGCAGATGCTCAACTATTAAGCCACCCAGGTGCCCCTTTAATTGAAATATATTAATGAAAACTAAAATATATGATTAGCATGACATAAAGATTAGAGTTCACATTGATAGTATTAGAGTAGAACCTACAGGGCTAGTGGTCATAGTTAATTAAAAAAGTCTTAGAGGTTAATTGTGAACATTTATCAGGAATCAGTAAGAATAAAGAATAACTAAAATAAAAATTTTTAAGGTTTATTTTACAGAGAGGAAGAGAGTAAAGCACATGCCACATGTGCATGGGGGAGGGGCTGAACAAGGAGAGAAGCAGACTCCTCACTAAGCAGGGAGCCCCTGGGGCTCAATCCCAAGACCCTGAGATCGTGATCTGAGCCAAAATCCAGAGTGGGATGCTCAACCAACTAAGCCACCCAGGGGCTTCAAGAATAATTCTAAAAATATAAAATTTGTGATGAAGGTAATTTCAAGGACAGTATGTATAATTCACAGGCTAAAGTATTCAAATATTTTTACATATAAAATATGAATTTGAGAGATAAAGATATGTTGCATAAAATTTAAATTTAGAAGGCTGACTGAAAAAGAGGCTATATGGAGAATTCTACTAACATGTTTCAAGGAAGCTTCTTGAGAATGATCTAACTTGTAAAATCTATAGCTCACAGATTTTGCCTTTGTAGCAGCTTATGACTCTTACAAGCTGCTACAAAGAACAATGGTTAACCTTACAGACTCTGGAACATTAATATGTCTAAATAGCAAAAAATACTATTCTTCCTTTCCTTGAAAATATTTAGTAATCAAATTGACTGTAAAACTCAAAAGAAAATCAGATCAAATATTATTTATTTTTTTAAAAGGTTTTTTTACTTGAGAGTGAGCAAGTATGCAGAAAGGGTGGGAGAGTGAGGTTTATACATTTATTTATACATTTCTTTATATTTAAAGATTTTATTTATTTATTTATTTATTTATTTATTTATTTATTTGAGAGAGAGAGCATGAGCAGGAGGAGAGGCAAGGGGAGAGGGAGAAGCAGACTCCCCGCTGAGTATGGAGCCCTACTTGGGACTTGATTGCAGGACCCTGAGATCATGACCTGAGCCAAAGTCAGACACTTAACCAACTGACCCATCTAGATGCCCCAATGTATGTCTGGTCAGCTGTGCTTTTGTTCTATGACTGCAAGAATATACTTCCAACCAATATAATTAATATTCTGTTGACTTGAATTATAAACTGGTAAAAAAAAGAAAGCTGAGTGAAGAGGCACTACAGGGACATACATGAATGTAACATTCTTACTCAGGACTAGGCATAGACAGGCTCACAGAGAATTTTCTACTAATGGTAGGTGGGGAATGCAATCTTTGTACATGAATCTTAATACTTTGGAGTTAGTCCATAATTTTCATTTTAAAAAGAGGTTGATTTGGAATTTTCTATGATCTGTTAAAAAAAAAAAAAAGGCAGTTTTCTAAGCTAAATAATAAAATCCAGCCTAGAGAAAGAAAACTTAGAAAGGAAACTCTCATTAAATATTTTGGAAACATTAAAAAAAAAAAATAGGGTGGGGTTCAGTGGCTGAGTGTCTGCCTTTGGCTCAGGTCATGATCCTGGGGGTCCTGGGATCAAGTCCCATATCAGGCTCCCAACAGGGAGCCTGCATCTCTCTCTGCCTAAGCCTCTGTTTCTGCCTGCGTCTCTCTCTGCCAAAGCCTGTTTCTCTCTCTGTGTCTCTCATGAATAAATAAATAAAATCTTTTAAATATTACTTTTCAAAATATGTTAATCTATTTTTTAGTTTTCTTTTCTTTTCTTGCTTTCTTCTGATTACTCCTTTTTGCTGCCTTCTTCAAATTTCTTCTAACAGTGAGTTTTATTTCTCACTACAGATTTTCTATTTCTCTGTTTTGTACCAGTCCTACTGAAGATTATTTTACTTCCATGTTATATGTGGATTTATAACTGAAGTTAGTAAGGATCATTTATCAACTTTTCACCAAGGCTGGATTAATTTTCAGTAAGGTTCTGGTTCTGGCTAGAGCTCCATCCTCTGATCTGGACATTCTTCAGTATTAGTAATATTAATGTTATTCTGTCTAGATTTAATTAGAAAGTGTTCTATAAAGACTTGGCTCAAAGTAGTAACAATGTAGCAGGAAGCTATATAAACCACCAAGATTAACAGAGGTAGTACCAGCTTACTATTGTTTTTGGGAAAAAATGAATTTACCATTCACGGATCTGGAATAAAGCAAACTTTCTTCCAAAGAAAAATATTTGACCCTACTATTATTGCAGTTATAAACATACTGACAGTGTGATTAAAGGTTTGCTTTAACCAACTACTTCAGTAAAATAAAAATACAGTTCTATACACATCATATGGTGCACAGAATATTGTATAAATATTCAACGAAATCCTCTCTGGGTAGTTTTACATATCAAGAAATAGTTTATTTTGATGTAATTGAGGGATATGGAAAACAGGTAAAAAATAGGCAAACCAAAAAGGAATTTTTTTTTAACATAAAAAACTCTCTTTGTTTTCAAAATCTATCCCAATTCTAAGAACTTCCTGGGGTGCCTGGGTGGCACAGTTTGAGCATCAGACTATTGATGTCAGCTCAGGTCATGATCTCAGGGTTGTGAAATCAAGCCCCACAATGGGTTCTGTGCTGAACACAGAGTCTTCTTGAATTTCTCTCCCTCTGCCCTTCCTCAGCCTGTGTGCATGCACTCTCAACCTCTCAAATAAATAAATACCTAAAAAAAAAAAGGGAAGAAAGAACTTCCCATGTGATGGGAAAAAAACATTAAAAGTAAAATAGCAATTTGGGGTGTGTGTGTGTATGCGTGTAGCACTTAATACAATTCATTAAGGTGAGGATTACCAAAAATATATATTTTAAAAATATGCGGGTTAATGGAGGTTCAAAGATGTTCAGTGAATTGCCCTGGGGTCAAAGCATTAATTAAGGAACAACCACAAATAGAGAAGCCAGTCTTTTCATTCATAGTCCTAGGCTCTTTTCATAGATAGAGCTGTCTTTTATTAATATCAACTGATGCTTTCAAGTGGTTTAAAACAAATACTGCTTATAAATATCAAATGAAAGTCTCTGTCATATATGTCACTTGTTATACAATAATTTTATATTTAATCATCTTATTAAGATAGTCTTTTTAAAGGTATTCTCTAACCTAATTATAATATTGTCCCCCAAATCCTTGCATTTTAAAAATTGCATATAATGATGTATCCATATCAATTTATATTTATTAAACCCAGACAGGTAAGATGTTCTGGTCAAAAAATATCACTTTAAGAAAAATGAAAGAAAAAATAGATTTGGTGCATTTTAAAAAGCAGAATGTATTAACCATTCAAGTTGAGTGCAGATTACCTATAAATGACACTGTATTACTTCTGTAATATGAAATGGGAAATAGTCTCCCCCAACCACAGATGAGTAACAGTTCCTATTCCATATAAACACTTTACCATCTCCAAGTATAAAAAACTTAATACAATTAACTTAAATATTTCATCATCTTTCCTTGGTAGCCACTAACCAATAAACCTTCATAAGAAGTTGGCTAGAAAGAAAAACAATAATTAATGCCTACCTTACACAAGTATAGCTACATTAATTTAGTTTCTCCACATATTATGGAAATGGAAAGTTTTGCTGTTGCAATATATACGTCAATTTGCATGATCTTAAGTTAGAACTTCAGAAAAATAAACAATTTCACTAAAAAAAAAAACTAACCTGTCTACTTCATCTCGAGCCACAATGTCTCCTTTCTTTAAGGCTTTTATAGCAAACATCTCGTTTGTGTGTTTATATTCAGCCAAAAGCACCTGAAATGAGATTAAAATAAGTATTTTCTATTTGAGTTATTACTTTGTAGTCAGTCCAAGAAAATTTAAGAGATTACCTTTCCAAAATGTCCTCTACCCAAGACAGCACAACATCTGAAGTCTTGTAGATTAAACTGAAACATCTGTTGAGATCTGAAAACAGTATGTCAATTAAAAATAAGGTAAAACCATGGGTCACAACATGTAGTAACAAAGCTGTATATATATTCTTTACCTTCTATCCTCAAGTTCTCGAATACCACTGTATCCTAGGCCTGGTTGAGGAATATTAGGTTCATATTCAGATGGAGATTTCGGAAGTATACTATTTCTGTCATTCTCAATATCAAAAACAGTTTCTGAATCCTATAAAATATTACATACTTATTTAATTATAGAAATATTGAGAAATGAATTATTTGGTAAAGATAAAGTTTAAAAATGTCAAAAGCCAATACAAATATTAGCAAGAATGTAAAATTCAGAAAATGGATATTTATTCTTAGTTATTATTCTATATTACACTTATCTAAAATATTTGAAAAATGAACACATTACTGTCATCTTCAATGAATATTTAGAAATCATGTTAACCAAGTTACAAGATAGAGTTTTTGAAGCAATATATCATCTAATATCAACCATGGGGATCCCTGGGTGGCGCAGCGGTTTGGCGCCTGCCTTTGGCCCAGGGCACGATCCTGGAGACCCAGGATCGAATCCCACGTCGGGCTCCCGGTGCATGGAGCCTGCTTCTCCCTCTCTCCCTCTGCCTGTGTCTCTGCCTCTCTCTCTCTGTGACTATCATAAATAAAAAATAAAAAATAAAAAAATAAAAAAAAAATAATATCAACCATGTTCCTGTGATTTTAGCTTCGGCAGCCTATTCTATCTGTACTGGCCCATGAGCACCCAGAGGTTTTATGTTTCACTCACAAGAAACATAAAAACACAGTTCACACAATTTTTTAATTAACGGAAAGGTACATCTCATTCAGTATGATGCTTTTATCAATAATTCATTTGGTAAAAGGAATTATACAAGGTTTAAAATACCTTACCTGTGCTGGTGTATCTAAATCTCTTAATTTAGCAGATTCATCTATTTCTCCAAGGGAAGAATCCCGTGGTGGGGCCGGAGGAGGTTCAGGTTCGAGATCAAAGTCCAACTTGGTTACTGTAGAATCACTTACAAAAGATAAAGTAATTCACCAAAAACAGTAATCAAAAGTATATATTCTAAATAGCTTTGAAAGTAAAGCAAACAATTTTATCTTTTACATTTTTTTAAAGTAAGCAGAACATTAATTTCAAAATACTACTTGGAAAAAAATCAGACTTTTAATAGACTCATTGTCATCAGTATATATGAATGTTACAATAACTATTTCATAAGAACGATGCCTAAAAATCTTAGACACATACCTAGCTGGAGGTGCTAGTTCAGGGATGCGTACATCAACCACTGGCACTGTAGTAGGCACAGGAGCTTGAGGGCTGAAGGTGCCAGAATGATTTACTGTAGGAATAGCTCTTCTTACTAGCCTTCCCCAAGTGGCAATATTAATATTCATTTGAGGAGCTCTGAGAAATGTTTTGCCTGTGGATATTGTGAATAAAGAAAATAGAATAAGTAATTTTTATATGTTACCAAAAGCCATAATTTAAAAATCCATATTCATTGGTTTATAATTTATGAAGAACAAATAAAATTTGTCACTTAAAAAAATAGTTCTTAACTATTTGTTATTAAAGGCTAGTGCAAAATAGTGAATATAGTTTTAAAAATAAATAAGTAGGCACTGTTACTTTTTTTAAGTCTAACAATGATATGCGGCTAAAGTTTAAGAAATAATTCTCTTAAAAAAAAAAAAAAGAATGGGGCACCTAGGTGGTTCAATAGGTTGAGCATCTGCTTTCAGCTTGGGTCATGATCTCCGGGGTCCTGGGATCAAGCCCCACATGGGGCATCCTGCTCAGTGGGGACTCTGCTTCTTCCTCTCCCTTTGCCTCTCCCCTACCTCATGCACTCTCACATGCTCTGTCTCAAATAAAGAAATAAAATCTTAAAAAAAAAAAGTTAGAGATACTAACTTTAATACTTATGGATTAACCAGTATATGGATTAACCAGTATAACCAGTATACACGTCTGCTTCATGTAATCTGAGGTATATATGGATGGGATATAGATAAAATCAGCCATGAGCTGTTGTTGAGGCTAAGTGATGGTACATGGTACTAATCTCTCTACTTTTGGGTATGTTTGAAATGTTCCTTAATAAAAAAAGTTAGAAACGAATAAATAAAAGGAAAACAAAAAAACAAAGATGGGTATCACTTTTAAATGCAGATTTCCTATGTATAAGAATACACTAAAAGACACTGTATTTGATTCCTTAGTAACTACCTTGTTGTTTTGAAAAAATTTTCTTTTGTCTTTGGAGTTTGGGTCTTCTTTCAATAACTGGATTAAAAAAGGTAACCTGCAGGGAAGAAAATTCAATTTGACATGAGTATAGCTTTGGATTTATGGTTCATGAAATTTGGAAACTTAAGATATAGATATAATTTAAGCCCAACTTCTCATTTTCTAGGTGAGAAAACAGACCTATAGAGGATAAATGATTTGTCTTAAGGTAATACCTATGCAGTAGTGGAGCTGGGCCAAGAATTCAAGTTGTCTGTTGTTCAGCCTAATACTCTTTCCATTCTACATCATGCTGCCTACATATATAATTTCAATTATAGTAATGCATATTTAATAAAATACATTTATTACCTCTGCAAATAAAGTACCCTGTGGTTCCAAATAGAGACACATGCCATGCCGTTGGTTGTCTAAAAAATCTTCTAACCTCAGAAATTTTACAGCACACAGAGATCGCCAATCACGCCAATAAACTGAAATTTCCAGTTCACGTGACTAGGATAATTAAAAAAAAAAAAATAAAGAAAACAGAAGACATCATTGGACACACACTTGAATAAAAGATCACAAAAAATATAAAATACAAATACAATAAACAAAGATAACACACACAAAAGTCACACTATTTTAAAGAGTGCTTTGTAATGTTTCTCTACTATATATTAATAAACTTATATATTTTAACTCTAAGGAAGAAATTTACATTCCAACAGTCTCCAGCTAAGATATTCCTTTTTTATAAAGTATACACAACTAGGAACAACCAATACAGATATATGACCACAGAAACTCTTCTCAATGCCATAGCTTCAGTCTTTCAGATTTTCCTTTTCCTCTTGGTATCATTACTCTGCTACTAGTGAAAGACCTCAGTGCTCTCTTCAAAGAATACATTTCAAAACTGTCTTATTTCCTTGTCCCAACTTGAGTCAGAGAAGGTCTGCAGATAGTATTTATTCTGTAATTACAGTGTGCCACACACTGTGCTAAGCACTTTAAAAATATTAGGTCCTTTAATCTTCAAAAGAGTACCACCAGATAACAGGACTAGTGATAGCAGGGGCCTGTGCAGGTGAGAAAGGAAAATTCAGACTAAGTTTTGTTTAAAAAAAAAAAAAAAAAAAAAGATGTCCACTTACTATAACCCCTCCACCCCGCAAAAGGTAGCAAATTGGCAACAACCTGAAAATCCAGAAACTAGAGACAAGTATATAATACCATACCCATATGAGAGATACTGTGTAACCATTAAAAATAATGTTTAGGTGGAAAAACATACAGTTTTATCAATTAGAACACAGTTTATAAACTGGGTGGGGGGTCAAGCCATAAACTGACCTCTACGTATATGTTATAATTTACATACATTTTAATTAGAGAGCACTAGACCTCTCCATTACTTTTTTTTCAGGATTTCACAGACCATCCACAAGAAGAGCTAAACATTCTCCCCTCTTAGGCTCAACAAAGTAATGAGTTACTTCTTTTATGTAAGAACTTCCAACTTAGGAACTTATGCCTATTATATAGTATACCCAATAACAAATCTTTTTACTTTAAATAATAAAATGAATTGATGCAAATAAACACACACACACAAAAAAACACTTATAAAAAACAGAAAATGAAAAAAATGAGTCAAGACACACTGGACTAGAAGGTCTCTTAACTAATCAGAAAAAGCTATCTGTGGCAGTATGTGAACCCAGGGCTGCCCACCTCCTTCATTTCTTCTCTCTGAAATAGAATTACTATGGGAGAGAATATTTGTCACAAAAGTATAAGTAGAGTATAATTCTTTAAAGATCAGCAAATGGCATCTATTCAAATTAAAGGTTTAAGTATTCTGGGAATTTATTGTAGGAAATAAACCAGAAGAATAACTGAATCAGGGACTGGTAATTTACACTGTTTCAGACTAGAGGAGAGGTATATTTTCTCTTGTTTATTCTAGTGTCAGGAAGGAAGACCTGTGATAGCTTAGGCAGACAGACGCAAGGGGTATAGACACTGGGGATGGAATTAGTATTTGTTAGAAGTTCTTATACTTTAGGCACTGCCAACACTTAACACAAAGTTAAGATTGTATCTTTTTCTGGCTGAGAAGTCACTTCATGTGTTTTTATTCTAGCAACTCCAATAAAACATATCAATTCATTCCTGTTTCTGCTTTTACTTCATTCAATGTTTTAAACTGAAGGGTGTTAGAAAAGAGCTAACATTTGAGATGGAAGGCTAGCTTTCCTGGCGTTCTACACTGAGGTTTTAGGTATAAAGCTCTTTACTTTTTGTAACTTTGTACTGTTCCTTGTGAATAGGACTCTCTACAAATTAAGGGGGGGAGGGTGACTGACCTGTAGTAGACAAGTTTTTTTATGTCAATACTTTTAACATTGTTTCACAGAAGCCTAAACCTAATTCAATCCCTAACATCAGTGTGATTTGGATAGGTAAAGCAGGAATAGAGCTCCTCAAAAGGAAAATACTTTTTATATAAAGAGATGTCACTAATGTTTATTGAATTTAAACTCTAAGTGTAACTGCCTATTTGCTGGCAACTTTCCAGATGAAGCAGGCCAGTTCTATAAAGGACATCCTTCTAGGTAATGTCAAACTCTAAGAGAAACAAAATTCTAGATGGAGTAAAATCATAACCAAAATAGCTAAGCTATTTTGTTCCAGCTTGTGCTTCACTTGGTCTTACTATGAATTTGAACCTAGGATCAAAGAGAAAACTCTGTGGTAGATCTAAGGCACCTGTTTGATCTGTCTGAAGTCTCTATAAGGCCTGAAAGTAAACAGAAAAAGACAACGGGGGGATGCCTGGGTGGCTCAGCAGTTGAGCGTCTGCCTTTGGCTCAAGAGAGTGATCCAGGGTCCAGAATCAATTCCCATATTGGGCTCCCGGTGAGGAGCCTGCTTCTCCCTCTGCCTACGTCTCTGCATCTCTCTGTGGGTCTCTCATGAATAAATAAATAAAACCTTTAAAGACACTGAATTAGCCCTATAAGTAGGAGAGAGAAGAGAACAACTTAAAAAATGTGCTGCATTAAAAAAAAACCTGGCACAGATCTAACATAAAAAGTGAAGCACAAAGAATGCTGACGTTCCCAAACTGTGAGGAACTCTTGGGGCAATGGAGGATATTTTAACTTTACAAAGGAAACACAGTGACATCTGTGGGACACTCTAAGAAATACTAGCTCATGGTTAAGTTCAGTTTCAACATCAGAATGTACTGCTTTCCTTTTGATGACATCTTAACTTTGCTAAACTGGATTTTCCATAATAGATTTTTCCACATAAAACAAATCAATGTGTAAGAGGACACAAGGGTGCCTTGTTCAATCTGATCCCATGCTTTGCAAAACTATAGTATACAACAGGCAGACCAGTAAATAACTGGTCACATAAAAATAAAATGTTTTCTCTCAGTTTTTTTCACTCAAAAAGTACTAATTTTTTAGGACATAAATACTAAATATATTTTTTAAAGTAACTACTTTTTATATGAATCATGACATATTTAAAGTGTATATCATGATTTTTTTAAAATAGGATATTTTGATATATGTATACACTATGAAGATTCCTCCCATAGGAATACATGGGAGATAGTGAATACATCTATCACTTCAATATTTTATACCTGAGAACATTTCAAGTTCTATTCTCTCAGTAAATTTCATGTATACAAGGTTATTAACTATAGTTACCATGTTACAAACTGGATGCTCATACCTTATTCATTTTATAAATAAAAGTGTACTTTTTTACCAACCTCTCCATATTTTCCTCACCCTCTAGTTCCTGGCAACCACCTCTCCACCTCATTTCTGGGTGTTTGACTTTTTTTTTTTTTTTTTTTTAGGATTCCACATATAAGTGATACCATCCAAATATTTTTATCTTTGGCTTATTTCACTTAGCATAATGTCCTCAAGGTCATCCATGTTGTTGCAAATAGCAAGATTTCCTCTTTCTCATGGTTGACTAATGTTCCATATATATCTCACATCACATCTTCTTTATCAATTCATCTGTTGACAGACCGGCTGTTTCCATAACTTGGCCATTGTGAATAATACTGCAATGAACATGGAAGTGCAGGTAGCTCTTTGATATTGTTTTAATTTCTTTTGAATATACACTAGGGAGTGGGGTTGATGAATCATATGGTAGTTCTATTTTTATTTTTTTGAGAAACCTCCATGCTATTTCTCATAATGGCTGCATCAATTTACATTCCCATCAATGGTGCACAAAGGCTTCTTTTTCTCCACATCCTTGTCTACAATTATCTCGTCTTCTTGATGACAACCATTCTAACAGGTGTGAAGCTATAGCTCACAGTGGTTTTGACTTGCATTTCCTTGATTAGTGATGTTGAGTACTTTTTCATGTACCTGTTGACTATGTGAATGTCTTCTTTAGAAAAATGCCTACTCAGTTTCTGTCCATTTTTTAATCAGATTATTTTTTGGCTATTGAGTTATAGGAGCTTTTTTAGATATTTAGATTGTTAACCCCTTATCAATGATTTGCAAATACTTTCTCCCATTCTGTAGGGTGCTTTTTCATTTTGTTCATGTTTCCTTTGCTGCACAGAAGCTTTTCAGTTAGTAAGTACTTGTTAACAAATGGAATTGTTGGACATTTCTTTTGGCCTGGTCACACATCATTAAAAAAAATAACAAATCAAAACTAGAACACTGAGGATGCTGTGAATTGAGAAAGTCTGGGAACCTCTAAGAGAAGAAAATGAAAGCTATGCTTCATTGCTGAAAAGAAAAACAAAGGGGAAAAAAGCAAAGCATGGAAAATTAAAGAGCCAAGGAAAGTAAGACTTTGTAAATGTACAATATGGCAGATATCACATTAATTCGTCTATTAATTGGCCTTCCATGGGCTTCTGAAGACCACACAGGCTTGAGAAAGACTAGTTAGGGTCCTGGCAGCAAAGAAACTGCAGACTCAAGAAAGTAAATTTTATTTATTTATCAAAAGATCTTCTTTGAGAGAGAAAGCGTGTGTGCTCACAAGTCATGCAAGTGGGAGAAGGGGCAGTGGAAGAGGGAGAAGCAGATTTGATACCAGGACTGAGCCACCCAGGCACCCCAAAGAGTTTGAATTTCAAAAATTGGCTATTTATGGAGGTTTGATTAAGGTTAAGGAACCAATAAGGATGAGAAGCAAATGACATCTAGCAACAGTAGAAATCCATTACTACCCCTGGCCTTAATGGGCAAGAGGCAATAATTACCAATGAGAACTGCACTTTGGAAAAGGGACTATACAATAGGAGCTGTGGCCATAGTTGAATGAATGCTGTGAAAATAGGCCAGGAAAGAGGGAAACAAACACCTTGACTTCCCTCTCCTCCTGGTCTCATACTTCCTAACAATGTCTTGCATTGTAAGTCAGAGCCTAGTGGTTCAAGTTCACAGCTGTCAGCCTCCAGGGAAAAGCACAGCATAGGGAAGGGAGCCACTGAAATCCACTAGGGGCAAACAGGAAACAACTGCATCAGGAAACGGTATATCTCTTTTGAGTTCAGGAGTCCAATAAGGGTGATTTTCCAGCTGGACCAAATGTGACAAAAAGAGGGAAAATTTTAGATCTTTGAGGAGGATGGGAAATACAGAGAGGAGAGTTGGAGACTGAGATAATAAAGAATATGTGGTTGTGATCTTTGTTTGAAAAGTCTACCTCCTACAGATGTGCATAAATGCTCTCTTCATAAGGAAAAAGGGAAGTAAACAATTATGATACAAGCTAGTACTTTAACAGTTTTACATATAAACTGTTTCCTATTTATATTAATTCATATTGTATAAAAAATTCCAAAACTCTATTATTCCAAACCTATTATAAATTTTTCCTGCCTGTGTTTTTAAATACATCGTTTCTACATCTAGTACTGTATTTTATCCCCCAGCCAAAACCTATATTGTCATATGATATTTCAAACTGCTCTTTCCCTTGTACCAGTCCAAATTTTCTTTTCATCAGGACCAAATTCAACATCCATCTCTCTCACAAAGGCGATCTTGACTGAACCTAGTTCGTATGTCTTTCCCTTGAGTTTTTAGATAGTATAACTTTTTATTTATCTTTCTACAGATTTGTGTTCTCAAATCTCAGGATTCATGTTTGTCATCATTTCTGGAAAATCCTAGGTCTTTATTGCTTCAGACATGACCACTGCCCCATTTTCTCCACTCCCTCATCTTGGAACTTCACTTAGTCATTTTCATCCTATTCTTTATGTCTCTTAGCCTCTCTTTCATGGTTTTCATCTCTGTCTTTCACTAGGGCAACTTCTGTAACTTGATCTTCCACACTACTAACTCTTCTGTTATTTAACCTATCCACTTAGTTTTCAATTACAAATGTTGTATTTCTGATTTTTGTTAAATTTATTAGTATTATTTTTAACCATTTTATTTATTTATTCATGAGAGACACAGAGAGAGAGGCAGAGACATAGGCAGAAGGAGCAGATGACTCCTTGAGGGGAGCCCAATGCGGCACTTGATCCCAGGACCCCAGAATCACACCCTGAGCCGAAGGCAGACGCTCAACCACTGAGCCACCTACGCATCCCTGTATTTCTGATTTTCTGTTAAGTTTTATTTCATTCTGCTTCCCATCAAGCTTCAACAATTTACCAATGGCAATCATGTTTCATTACCACCATTACCCCAATTATTTTGAAGCACATCTCAGATGTCTACTATATTTTATTTTTAAAACAACTTTACCTAGATTGTCACTCACTCTTTTCTCAGGTTTCCAAATTCCTCTATTACTTATTTAAATAATTTAAACATTTATTTTATATTCTACAAGAAATAATCCCATTATCTATTGATGCTTACTGATGGTGGTTGTATCCCCATGTATTTTAAAATTTTTGATGCATGCTCATGTTAGGCATAATTCTCTAAGCTTCTGAAACACAACTTAATAGTTCATTATTTTGTCTTACACTGTTTTTTTTTTAAATCTACCAAACCATAGGGAACTTTAATGGAAAGAACATTTCTCACTGTTTTGTATTTCTCACAATGCTAAATATAGGCCTTTGAGCATTACTTTAAAGATCAGAAAGGTAGAAAAACACTAAAATACCTATACTGTGCTATAGGAGAGTAACAGGTAAAACATTAGGAAATAAGTCAGACTCAGTTGTATGGGGGAGGTTGGGAATAGGTAAGAAAGAAGATATTTTCAAATTGTGTATGCCACCGCCCTTCAGATTCTAATGTGTGTCATTTTGGGAATCTATTTGGGAATCACTGTACCAACAAGAGTGTCACCCGGGGATGCTGAAGTGTGTGTGGGTGGGTGGGGTGGGAATTGAAAAAACCCTGCTTTTTAGTTTTAAAGATATTTTTGTAGAAGTTATTCTCATTCATTCTGTTAATACTCAATGAATACCTATAGTAAGTACTGTGATAACGATACAAAGAGAAGCAATGTATGGTCCTGTTCTCAAATTTTTCATAGTTTTGTTGGGGAAATGTAAATGTAAATAAATACTGGCAACAGAGAGGCATATACAATTGGCACAATGACACAAAAGGAAGAACTGACCAATTTTTCCTAAGGGAAAGGTAGTAGGAAAATCAGAAAAGATAAGAATTGCTCAAATTGGGTTTTCAGATACAAATTACAAAATTAAAGGGGGAGAGAATACAGTAGTCAAAGGGGAAAGAATGTGCAAAGTTAAGCATGCATAAAGTATATTGTAGGGGCAGGAAATAGTTTCATCTAGCTAAAGCCTAGAATAGAAATAGGCATACTTTGGGAAATAAAGATGAGAAGATGGGCAGACAGGTCACAAAGGGCTTTGTATGACTTGCAAAGGTATTTGGTCTTTAACTTAGAAATTATATGCTGCCACTAAGGGATTTAAAATATAGAGGAGTAGAGGTCAGACCAAATCCGGCTATATAGTAGTTAAAAATAAGGCCTCTAGAACCAAGATTGCTTGGTACTGCACAGTGACTTTCTGTAGAACAAATAGGTTGAAATCTTAGCTCTACATCACTTACTAGTTTTGTGATCCTGGACTAATTACTTACTCTTTTGAGCCTTGGTATGCTCATCTGTAAAATATGTACAATAATATCATAAAACACCCAGGGCTGTATGAAAATTAAGAGTTAATACACACTCAGCACATACTATTTAGTAAATGTCAGCTTTTATTATTATTACTACTACTATTATTATTACATATGTGATATGTGATTAAGAAAATTTATACTGGAAACAGAGACGTGTTAGCCTATTAAAAAGAACATACTCGTTTCAGGTAAGACTTGGCTTTAGTGTCAGATGCCTCTGTGATTCCCAGAATCACTACTTTCTAGCTGTGTGAGCAAAAAAAGTTATTTAACTTTTGGACCTTCAGTAATCCCCAAAACAGTGATAATAATTATACACATAAGATTACTGTGAGGATTAAATGACACTATGTAATGTGTGTTGTTTAGAACCTATTACAGCAGAAGTTTCAGTATAATGTATAATAGGGAGAAAAAGAGCAGATTGTGAGCACAAATTACTACACTTCAAAAATCTTGACTATAAAAGAGAGGTCTATCAACAGAGCTATGAAGAAGTAAACCAAATTTTTAATGGGAGGAATGTGAACAGACACAGTAAGAATCAGAGGTGAGAAGAAAGGAGGAGGTAAAAAAAAAAAAGAAAAAAAAATATATATATATGTAGGCGACAGTTGCAGTAACTGATGGAACAGGATTTAGGAGATGAGAAAGAATGGAAACTGGAGAACAAATTGAATTCTTCCTTACAGGATAGAGAGAAATCTCTTTTTCTGAAACTAGTGAGGAAGATACAGAAATATTTGCAGGTGATGGAGGAATTTGAGGAAGCTGCATTCTAATGATCTTAAGTCTTATCTATAAAACAGAAGGAAAGGTGTCTAAGGTGGGATAGAAGACTTGAAAAGATAGGTCAAAGAAAAGCTTCTGGTAATGGGATTAAGATATGAAATGCAGGACAACTTTTACAAGCCCAGATGAGATTAGAAATGAAAATTTACAGTAATGGGTATGATTAATATTTCAGCAGCATTCAGTAGATTAGAAAAGACAGATGGTAGGACTGATTTGCTGTTGAGGCTTTCTGCAACAGGTGTGATATAAAAAGACTGAAGGATGCTTGATGTGAGGGCATCAGTAAAGAAATGGTTCAGGGTGACACCAGTTTTAGGGTACACAGAAAAAATGTAATTTGTAAGGCGCTGATTGCCCCTTCTTTAGCCCCTTCCTGAAGAATCAAGGAAATGGATATATTTGATCAAATATCTAGTTCTGTGGTAATAAGGAAGAGAACCAGAGGAGTAACAAATAATTACATGAGCTATCATTTACTACATAACCATTAATATAGGTAGTTTATGTAACTATCTCATTTAGGGAAATAAAAGATTTGGTGAAAGTCTGTCATATCAAACTTAAGATTTCAGAACAGTTCACTGCTAAAATGACAAGGAGTAAAGGTATACTGTAGCGGAGATATTCAAACAACTCTGAAAATGATCTTATGCTAAGAGAGTTATTTACATATATAGCCCCCCATCCCACCCCAATCCCCTAGAATAATGTTGAAGCGAAGAATTAAAGTCCTTAAAGAATACTAGAAACTGGTGATCAAGAGATGATAGAGATGGGGGGGAGGGAAGCAGATGATAATGTAATATAGTTCATCGTCTCAGAGGTCATAGCCTCAGAAGGTACTATGATGTGTCATTTGACAGAACTAGGAGGCAGTAAAAAGGTAAGAATGGTAAATATTATCAAAAAAAATTTTTAATTAAGTAGGCTCTACACCCAACATGGGGCTCTGACGACCCTGACATCAAGAGATGCATGCACTACTGACTGAGCCATTCAGAGCCCCTGTAGTTACACTATAAGTTAAAAAACAGGATCTCAGATTAAACGGTATGGTCAATGTCAGACAGCTCAAACACAGAAGTTAAAATGTCTTTGTATTCCTATTCTATGGGCTCCCCTAGGAAGACTGAGGGAATTCAGGGAAAATGAGAAATTGATAGCTACTTGCAATTAAAATAAACATTAAAAAGGACCAAGTTTTATCAGAAAATATAAAAAGGGGAAGTCGAGGGGAGTGACTCTTGTTGTTGGGGTTGTGAGTTGGAGCCCCACGTTGGGCATAGAGATTACTTAATTAAAAAAATTAAAAATAAAAAAAGAATCCTGGGTTATTATTAAAAGGGAAACACACCCATAAATACAGAGAACAAACAGATGGTTGCCAGAAGGATGGCGGTGGACTGTGGGAATGGGCAAGATGGGTTACCGGGAGTAGTAGATATAGGGTTACAGTCATTGGTATTATAATAGCTTTGTATGGTGACAAAGTAGTTGAATTTGTGGTGAGCAGAGCATTAACGAACAGATTTGCTGTGTTACCACATCGTACACCTGAAAATAATGTAATACCGTGTCAACTACACATCAGTAAAAATTAAAAAAAGAATCCTGGATTATATTTTAGGCTAGTTATTTAATCCTTAGCCATACTCCTTATTAATTTATAAAATGAGAGGGCTGAATTACATCAGCAATTTTCAAAGCTTTGTTTTTCTTAAGTGGCAAATTCCAAATGATATCTTAGCTAGGATACCAAAACAAACAAAAAGTCTCTGTGTTGCCCCCTAAGACAATTCTACAGAGCCCTGACCTCCCACGAACATAATCTGGGTTTTCTTAGATTATTCGAGGTCTAGATCATTTTCAGAATATCTCATAACTCCAAAAAGACCTATGAATCTTTGTATCTTGAAAAGGATAGAAATAGTATAAATAACTTAGTTCCAGAATCCTGTAGAAAAGAAACTTGACATTTGAGGCAAAATGCTAGGCATGAACACGTCAGACAGTTGAAAATAACATTTTCTATAAATATTTCAATAAACATTTTCCATAAATAAATATTCTATAAATATAATGGATAAAGTAAAAGGGTAAAAGTTACATGAAAAAGTGAAATGTACAGTGCAAACACAAGTAGTTATCATGATAAGGAATGTAGTCTCTGCCAAACAGAAGTTTATAATCATATTAAGGACAAGTAACATGCCTATCAGGAACCTGGAAGGTCTAGCTGGCCTCAAGGATGAAAAGCTTTACTTGCTCATGCACTGTTTTCAAACTTTGAAAGGGAAGACTAACCCAAAGTGGGAAGACTGTCTAAAGTCATGGAAAAAAAAACAATTTTAGGTGAAGATCACTACTGCAAGTAGAGAGGAACCAATCAACAAACAGTCTTTCTAGTTTTTGAAGCTTGTAGTGTGGGTTATTTTAAATTATTTTCTCTCTTTCAAGTTTTCATCTTCTTCTATTATTTCCTTCTCTGCATGACTGTTATCTATCTCATTCAAATTACCTTAAAGGAAAGAGCATCCATTTTGAAGAGTATTGAGGTCTAGTACCAGCTCTGAAATTTATTAAAATGTAACTACTCTGGTACTCCGTTTCCCTAACTATAAAATGATGGTAACTTACTTTTGAGTTCTTTATTATTAATTTTATATGTATATATGTGTTACTTTTAAGTTCTATTTTAAATATAAAACTCTACAAAACATAATAATGTGTCTACAAGAGAAATCTTCTATCTAGTTGTTTTCCCTCTAACAATAATTGAGTTTTTTTTTTTTTTTTTTTAAGATTTATTTTAGAGAGAAAGCAGGTGCACACATAAGCAAGGGGAGGGGCAGGGAGAGAGAATCTTGAGCAGATTCCCCACTGAGCGCAAAGCTCAATCCCACAACCCTGAGATCACAACCTGGGCTGAAATCAGGGGTTTGGATGCTTAACTGACTGAATCACCCAAGTGTCCCTCTTTGAGTTTCATTTTGATCATATCACTCATCAAAAATCCTATAATTACTTTAAATAGGCTCTGAAGTGAAAGAAAATGACATTCAGCCAATTAATTCCCCATTACCTACCATGCTCTTCTATTATACTTAAATTCATAGCCACCCACACATCAAAGCCTTGGGCTAAAAAAGAATTAATGCCATCAAGTGGTTAGAAATGTGCCAGGCAACAAAAGGGATTTTATATACACTACCTCAGTTTTTCTAATAATTCTGCAAAGATTACAGTTGACCCTTGAACAATGGAAGAGTTTTAAAGCACCAAACCTTGTGCAGTCAAAATCTGATTATTCTGACTCCCAATATGTTACTAATAGTCTACTGTTGACTGGAAACTGAGAACGTATTTTGTATGTATTATACACTATCTTCTTATAATAAAGTAAGCTAGAGAAAAAAATGTTATTAAAAAATCATAAGAGAAAATAGATTTATAGCACTTTACTGTACAATATCCATGTATTAAGTGGGCCTGAGTAATTCAAACAGGTGTTGTTCAAGGATTAACTATAGGTCTTATCCCCATTTCAGAGATGGTGAAACAAATGTGTAGTAGTAAGGTTATGTAACTTGTCTACTATCAAAAGCTAGTAAGTAGCAGATAGACAATGAACTCAACTTGCCTGGCTTCAAAGCCAATGTCATAATCTATTACATTATAAATGAATGGAAACTGAAAGAAACATTTTATGGTCATAAATATTTATATGTATTCACACAGTTTAGAAAGAAGTCACAAATATAACCAAGACATGAAAACTATATCTATCTATACTAACAACCTCAACTGTTATTTCCCTCTTCAGTGGGCTTGACTGAATTATATTGGTTGGTTTGTTTGTTTGTTTGTTTGTTTGTTTATTTATTTATTTATTTATTTATTTATTTATTTATTTATTTATGATAGGCACAGAGAAAGAGAGAGAAAGAGAGAGGCAGAGACACAGGCAGAGGGAGACGCAGACTCCATGCCGGGAGCCCGACGCGGGACACGATCCCAGGACTCCAGGATCGTGCCCTGGGCCAAAGGCAAGCATGAAACCGCTGAGCTACCCAGGGATCCCCTATATTGGTCTATTTAAACAGCTAATTTGTAGCATGTAACAATGCTGGTTCTTTTACCCTGAAAGAGAAAATATCAAAGTCGAAAAAAAATCTTAGATGTATAACTTTTTTTCTGATATAAAAATTCCTTGAAAATCTTTTTTTATAAGTTGCTCACTCAATTTTATTGAGAGAGAACTTACTATTTTCCATAGCAGCTCATTTCATTTTTTTAACATATTATCCTTTGTAATGAAAAAAAATCAGCCATCCATTGACTTTTGGTTTGTTCTCCACAGACACAAAGTATATAGTTAATCTAAGGATGCAACATGTACAACAACTTGTCACTTGCTACTTCTCCAAGAATTTGGCAAACATTGCTGCTTGATCAATATAACCTCTGAAAACCAAGTCCCATCCTGTAAACCTTAACAGTGAGGTCTAGGAAGTCACTACCGATCAATTAGAATAAACACACAAATTGAAATCTCATTGTTCTCACTACCCTAACTTTATCCTCACATTCCTCCTTCTAACTTTAAAGACAATTGTCAAATCTTTGTTAAATTTCTTCCTTAACAGACTTTTAAAAATCCCGTTTTTCTTCAATTGTTTGATATGTAACAGGGTTTTCATCATCTCACCATTCCTGCAATTATTCACTGGATAAGCTTTTATAATGCTTATCTAAGGTATGATCTGTTTCAACTCAAGGTTTTTCATTTCTCTTTGGCAAACCTTTCTCCTCCTACCCTTGGGATACTGCTTAAGATCTGTTGTTAGATCTTTGTTTTCTTCCTTTACAAACTCTTTCATTATATGTTAGTCTTTTATTGGCTTCTATAGTACATGGTACTTCTAGCAGATCATGTACCACAGATAAATCAAATGATGTCAACTCCGCTATTAAAAGCCCTTCAATTGTCTCTCAATTCTTAACTTATAAAGATCCTAGTGATTTGGCATGTAACTACATCTACTTTACTCTACATTGATCTTGTCTCCCAGTTTTTATTCTTAAAACATATCAGGTTCTCTCCCACCTCAGGGGTTGTATATTTTGTCTCTTCTGCTGGGAACACTCTCCCTTGGATCTTTGCAAGTCTGGTAACTTTTCACTCACCAGGTCTCAGGTCAAATATAGCATCCTCAAAGAGATTCCCTAATTACTCCATCTAAAGTAGCCTCCACCTCCTTATTACACTGCCCTATTTACTTCCTTCACTGTACTTATAGGTGGTTTTTGTTTTTTTTACTTGTTTACTATTATCTTCCCTCATTAGAATATAAGGTTCCTAAGGATATGGACTTTGGAGTTTTCATTAATCATTACCAGTATCTAGAATGGTGCTTGGCACAGAACAGAAAATCGGTGATTGTTAAACCTAAGAGTTCTCTTACAGCAATGAGCATATATTATCTCTGTAAATCGAGAACATAGTAAAAAGCCTGGTACATATGAGACATTCAATAAATATTTTGAAATGAATGGATTGACTTTACCCACTTGGATGATATTCACTGTGACCTCTACTCAAATGATCTTCGAAGCTACTTATCTAGCCCTAACCTCTAGTTCTTTATTTAATTGCTAAGTAATTAGGCATAGAACCCATCTTCTTCCAATACAGATTTTTTCCAATTACTGTGGCATCATTTTCTTTGCAAATTATAGACAAATTCCTTCCCTTGTACTCAAATCCAACTAGATAGGTTGTTTTGTTTTTGTTTTTTAAGATTTTATTATTTATTTGAAAGAGAGAAAATATGCAAGCAGGCAGAGGGTCAGAAGGAGAAGGAGAAACAGACTCACTGCGGAGCAGAGAGCCTGATGCAGGCCTTGATCCCAGGATGCTGGAATCATGACCTGAGCTAAAGGCAGATGCCTAAACAACTGAGCCACCTTGGGCCCCATTAATACTATTTTTTCCCTTCATTTTCTACACGTATCTTTTTCGATCCCTACTACCAATTTTTACTTCAAGCTCTCCTAATCTTACAGTTATAGCACTGGAGTAGCTGCCTGCCAATTTGTATACCTTTAGTTCCTCCTCTGTCAAATTCGTTCTTCATACAAATTCCAAGACCAACTTTTCCGTTATGTCTCTTCCATCCCATCTTCCATACCAACAAGTATAAACACCTTAGCCTAGCATTCTAAGACCTCAACATCTTTTTAACTGAAATCATCAAAAAAGGTGTATTTGGGAAATGAGGTGGCAAACTTTTACAGTTTCAGATGTAATGGTAAAAAATTATGCAACTAAACAGGTATATACTGAAGACCACTGAAATATAAGTTCTTTGAGGAACCTTGAGAGACCTTGTTTATATTGTTCATTGCCAATCTACTACCTGGAAATGCCAGGAATACAGTAGATACCAATGAATATTTGTTGAGTAAATGAGTGAATAATTTCAAGATAATTTTTAATGAATAAATGAAGGATCTTAAATGAGAGAATGAATGCCAACATGAATGTAGTGTTCTTTGAAATTCAGTCTGGTATTCAGACACATGAAGACTAGTTAGTAAATTACTTTAGTACAAAAAAAAGCTAACATTAATCAAGTTCTTACCACTTGTCTAAGATTTTTACATGGATTTAATCTTTACACATCTCACTGAAGTCGTTGGTATTAAAGTTAAGAAAATCGGTATACATAAAGATGAAGTATTTTGCTCAAGTATATGCATTTTTTGAATCAAGAAAAGCAGTGAAGAGGGCCTGATTAGGATGCTGGCTATGAGGAAAGGAAAAAATAAATAGGAAAAATATTTTTAAAGTAGTGTAGAGCAGTAATCACCACCTCATAAGCACTGTAAATCTGCTTTCAGTAAAATATGAATTTAAAAAATGACACCTGTATCAACCTAAGTACTAAATGATAAAAATCTTGATATCTTTCTTAGTTTTTAGACAAAATTAGGTTTAAGTTCTATATTTTTGGCCTATACCCCAGTGGATGGATTAAAATATAAATAAGAAAGTTAGCAACATGGACTTGAATCTACTGTGGACCAAATTTACTTCTGGTTGATTCTACAGCTACATTTTGCATTCTAGACATTCACATCATTCATGAAAGCCACTGAGACACATGGAAGTCTGTGTAAGTGAGCACATTAGCACATTTCAAATCCAACTTTGATACTATGACCTAGAAATGGTGAGTCAAAAGAATTCCCTTAATTGTTAGAGAGTGCATTACTAAAATAAATATATTTTAATATTAGCACTCACTTGTCTTTAGGTTAATATAAACTAGACATTTTCAAATCACTGCACAAGCAAAAAGCTACTGCAGCATCTGGTGTTCACCTGTCTTAAGGTAGACTTATATTACTCACCAGATGAGGAATGTCAAAAATACCTAGATTCTTCTTTTATTGCATTAAAAACAAAACTTTTCAAAGCCTTTCTTCAAAAATAAAATTTACATTCAAAATGAATGATAAATATAATGAAAATTCAAGTAAAATATTTTCATCTTACCCTGTCCAGTTCCAGTGTAAACTTCTGGTCCCATGACTGATTAGAAATGGGTTTCCAGCTCGTTTGACCAACCACAGTATTATCTAGCTTCAAAACTGCACATACATCATCTGTAATACAATTTATAGACTTGTTTAAATATTCTAAAACCTTTAAAATAGAGGTACAACTGTTTAACAGCAACAGAAGCTTATGATCCTCTCAGATAAGGTGTTTTTTTTCTTTTCTTTTTTTAGAGAAGGAGAGAGAGAGGAGGGGGTGGGAGGGCTGAAGGAAGAGGGGGAGAGAATCTTAAGCAGGCTCCATTTCCAATGTGAAGCCTGACTCCGGGCTCAATCTCACAACTCTGAGATCATGACCTGAGTGGAAATCAAGAATAGAAAGCTTAAGCAACTGACCCACCCAGGTGCCCTGAAAGTAAGGGCTTTCTTTATCCAGAAGCTTTGAATCTTAACTGGGTACTTTTATACGTACATACACTCCCAACTAGATGCTCCCAACTTATCCTTTGTGTTTGACAAAAACAAAAAGATTAAATGCTATCTGTTTTGTATGTGTATATGTTTGTATGTAAATACTAATCATCTAGTTTTTCCCCCTCTACAATTCTATTTATAGAGCTTGTTACCTCAGGCAATTTTTATTTTCATAACTTTCCTAAAATCTCTCTATATATACAGGAAAACACTGACATACTTGCTTCTGTACTCTGTAGCAGGTTGAATTGTCACAGGCCTTTTTTCCCCTACCCCCCAGTTATACCTTTGTATCAGAGTTCATAATTACATTTTAGAATGTCTCCAAAGTGCTTCATAAACCTGTTGCATCATACTTTTACTACCTCCATCCATGCCTCCATTTGTTTGCTAACTGAGCTACTATCCTAGTAGACATGTTTGGTCCCAAGATTATCAAAATCTCAATGTTAATTTAGAAGTGTCACTATACTGTTAAAAGAATCAAGTCTAATAGGCTTTGAACACCTTCAGTTTGGCATAAAGAGTGATATTCAAAATTTTATTCTTCCTAAAGAATTAATGCAATATGTCATTCAGTTTTCTAATACAATTTCAATAAATTTGGTTGTTTTTCTTACAGTATAGCTTTTAAGATTTTAAAAATTAAATTATAGAAATCGTAATTGTAAAGCTTTTTGTTCAACTTTGGCTCTTCCCATTGCTGTCCCCATTGCTATGTCCTTTGTATAGACCCTTTAATTTGTTATATGATTAAAAAAAAAAAAATCTGGTTACTGAACTGGACAAGTCGTCGGTTTTTAGGAGATTTCGACTACTTCCACTTTTACTTTTACTTGTTCTGCTCATGAAAGATGATCTGGTTTCACTTGGACTCCAACCAGGTAGTGCAACCGATGTTGCTTTTGACCGTCCAGGGACATTCTCTAGAATATCTTGACAGCCCATAAGACGAACTTCCAAAGTACCTGTTTATCATCAACAAATATCAAATAAGAACATCAATTTTTTAAATTTTTTTTTTAAATTTTTATTTATTTATGATAGTCACACAGAGAGAGAGAGAGGCAGAGACAGAGGCAGAGGGAGAAGCAGGCTCCATGCACTGGGAGCCCGACGTGGGATTCGATCCCAGGTCTCCAGGATCGTGCCCTGGGCCAAAGGCAGGCACCAAACCGCTGCGCCACCCAGGGATCCCAGAACATCAATTTTTTAAAAAGCTTTTTTTATTTATTTGAGAGAGACAGAGCACAAGCAGGGGGAGGAGCAGAGGGAAAAGCAGACTCCCTGCTGAGCAGGGAGCTCCAAGCCAGCTGGATCCCAGGATCACCCCAGCCTGAAGGCAGACACTTAACTGACTGAGCCACCCAGGCGCCCCAGAACATCAATTCTTAATATAGAACTATGTCTTTGATAAAAAGAAACGGGGGTGGAGGGGTGATGTGCTAAAATAACAAAATCTCTTCTCCCAGAGGATCTGTGAGGTAACTAATCATCTTTCCTATTTTAATTAGAGAAACTTATTGAAAATTCTTAATTAATACAACTATAAGAAATTTTATGGAAAGAACAGCACTTCCCAAAAAAAAACTGTCTGCAAGGCATAAAACAAGTTACATAAACTCTTGTACATCTGAATACTCATTTATATAATTACATGGAAGAATTACAGAATTATGTCACAGACCATGTGGGAGGAGAAACATAAAGCCAAATAATATGCCTATTAGAATAAACATACAGAAATTAGAAACAAGGAAAACTGTTGTGTTTAGTAGTTATGTAGTTAACACAGAAAAGAACTTTATAAGGTTTTTTTTTTGCATAAATAAATGGGTTTCTGTTCTATTTGAGATGTAAAATAATATTAACTTTCCATTCTAATAGTTTAGCAAGTGAAATAATTACAGACTGTAATTATCTAAGCATAAAATAATTGCAATTTCCTTAGGCAAATAAATACTAAAGGTGCTCAAAAGAAAATGAGGAACTGTGAGTCCATCCAGATACAGCTTTGTCATCATTTGGGCTAGACTTAGTATACTAGAATTTAAAGATGGTGCTGCAGTATTAAAATTTTAGATATTGGACAGTGAATAACATTTAAGGAAGAGTATTTCTTGGTCTCATTAAACTTAAACAATTAAAGCTTCATTTTATTTAAACTTTTAATTATTTAAAGTAACCAAAGGACTTTTAACAAAGTAAAAAAAGTGTGGATTTATGCTCAATTCAAACTAAAAAAAATTAAAGTGAAAAAAAGAATTAAAAACATTGGATGTCAGGCAATGAAGAACACAGATACTCAAGGAATGGGAAACAAATGAGATGAACCTTAAGACTGCCTGAGTTTACTTCCTTGAATATATCTGGGACACAGTACAGGGAGGGGCAGTTTAGGTGCAGCCAAGTAGACTCCCTGGGTTAAAGAGTTAGAACTGAGAGTACTGACACAGAACGAAGACTGAATTGACCAAGGTGGCTAGGACTCACAGGCAGAATAAAAGAAAACAACTCTCCAGAGACAGAAGAACTAAGTTGTGGGGAGGGTTTCCCTGATCAGCTATTCAGTCCCACCCCAGTAGCAGAGATTAATAGAGATTAATTACCCTTAGACTAAATGATGCTCTGGTCTGCATAACAAACCTTAAAAGCAATACTCAAAAGATCAAATTATTTCCAGGGAACTTAACTGTGACCTATAACAAAGCTCAAGAGTACTTACAGGAATACCAAAATATCTAGCACCAAGAAGCTAATACTCAATGTCAGAGATGACTGGGAATGTATGTTTTCTATTGCTGAATTACCAATTACGACAAATATAGTGGCCTAAAACAACACCCATTTATTACCTCACAATTCTGTAGGTCAGAATCTAGGTAGGCTGTCCGCACTTTCTGCTAGAAATCTCACAAGGCTAAAATCATCATGTCTGTCAGGCTGGACTCTTACCTGTAAGCTCTGAAGAATCTGCTTCCAAGCTCATTCAGGTTATTGGCAGAATCCAATTTCTAGCAGACAAAGGATTGGGGTCCCTATTTCCTTGCTACTTGATGGCCAGGAGTGGTTTTCAAGTTCTAAAGGCCATCTGAATTCCTCACTACATAGCTGGCCCTTTCCATCTTCAAGCCAGCAATGACACATATAATCTTTTCATGATTCAGATCTTTCTTCCCTATCTGGCACTGGCCAGAGAAAATGCTCTACTTTCAGGAGACTCCTATGATCATAATCAGCCTACCCAGATCATTGCCCTTTACATCAACCCAAAAGCAACTGATTAGTAACCTTAATCACATAGGCAAAATCCCCTATGCCATATAACATAATATTATCACCAGTGATATCTCATCATATTCACAGAAGAGGGATTCCATGGATCATTCTTAAAATTCTGCCTATCTTGCCTAGCAAGCAGATAAACAGAAAAATATGATCCATACTAAAAAAAAAAAATCAAAAATCGATCCAAAACTGACATAAATGTTAGCATTAGCAGATAAGCACATTCCTACAATTATATTCCATGTGTTCAAAAAGTTGAATACAGACAGACAAGAAATAAAAAAGACCCAAAACAAAATTTTAGAGATAAAAACTACCATGTTTAAGATTTAAGGAAAAATATACTGGGATGGGATTGGTGGCAGGTTATACATTGCAAAGAAAAGGCTACTGAACTTGAAGCAGTAGAAATTATCAAAAATAAGAGAAAGACTTGAGGGGAAAACAAACAAACCAATGCATATGTAAAATGTGTTTTACTTCAAGTAGCCTAATATATGTGCAGTTAAGTCCCTGAAGAAGAGCAGAGACTGGGGACAGAAATATATTTGAAAAAAATAATGGCTGAAATTTTTCTACATTTGATGAAAGCTATAAACCTAGGAAGTATCCAAGAATTTCAATGAAAACCAAGCAAAAGAAAAAGAAGTAAATCACATGAAAGCATAATCTTAATGGGATCCCTGGATGGCGCAGCGGTTTGGCGCCTGCCTTTGGCCCAGGGCGCGATCCTGGAGACCCGGGATCGAATCCCACGTCGGGCTCCCGGTGCATGGAGCCTGCTTCTCCCTCTCCCTGTGTCTCTGCCTCTCTCTTTCTCTGTGACTATCATAAATAAATAAATAAATACCTTAAAAAAAATTAAAAAAAAAAAATTCTCTAAACAAAGAAAATATTAAAAGCAATCAGAGAAAAAAAGACATGTTACAAAGTTTAGGATGGCAGTGGATTACTCATTAGAAACAATGAAAGCAAGATAGAAAAGCAACAACTTTAAAGTACTAGAAAATGAACAAGCAAATAAACTGTGAAATTAGAACTCTAGACACACTGATATCTTCCAAACATGAAGACTCTTCAGATGTTAAAATGGGTAAAGAATCCATTATCAGTAGGCTGTCATATGATATAGCCATATCATTCCTAAGTATTTACTCAAGTGAAATATACATTTACACAAAAACTGCACAAGTATGTTATTAGCAGCTATATTTGAAAAACTACAAAATGGAAACAAATCAAATATCTCTCATGGGTGAATGGATAAACTGTGGAATATCCACATCTGAATACTACTAATAGTAGAGAGGAACCATTGATACATGCAACATAGATGAATAACAAAGTAATTGCTCAGAGTGAAAAAGGCCAGAAATCCCTCTCCCAAAAGAAGACAGTATAAACTGCATGATTCCATTTATATAAAATTGTACAAAATAGAAACTAATAGCAAGTGATAGAAACAGGTCAGTGATTGCCTGGAGACAGATGTGGGTAGGGAGAGCATGAGAAGAGCAGGAAAGAGGGATTACACAGAGGCACACAAGGACAATTTTAGGATGATGGATACTTTCATTATCTTGATTGTTGTGATGGTTTCACAAGTGTAAAATTATGACAAAAACCTTCAAGTTATGCACTTCAAATAAAACTGGATGTTGATGATGGTGACAACTATATACATTTCCTAAAAGCCCTAAAACTGTGGTTGAATCCTACAGTATATAAATTATGTCTCAATGAAGTTATTAAAGATGGAGCGGGAAGCTCCAATTTAATGTTTGGTTAGGTTATGGAAATCTTCTTTAATTGTAAAGTGTTAAGGCAGATTAAATACAATAGATAGCATTTTAATTTTAGTTCAAAAGAATCAACTTGTGTCTGTGTGTTGTATTTGCTTTTTTGTTGTTAAACTGACAAACTTAGCTCATTTCCATTGTACATGCTTAGCTGTAAAAGTCATCCTGGGGAAACTGAAAACATCTGGTCACTACTTCAAACCCTGGTAGCTTATTAAATATTTTAGTAATTTCAATATATTAGGAGATGACAATGCTCAGCACACCTACTTCCATTTAGGAAAAAGAAATCTAGAGGGATTTAAGCTCATTATTAAGCATCTAGAAGTTCTTTTCATGAGGTGACAACAGTTGCAATTGTATATAACCATATTAGAAATAGCTTAAAATTAATTTATTTTTATACCCCACAATATGAAATTTTTAAAACAAGTAATCCAAAAACTAAATGTTTATATTCATAAGCAGTAGCTATGAACTCCATTAGAACACGTAAATGCTTTTTTAGTTTTTTAACATTCTGAAAAAAACTATTTTATATCCATTTTACTAATTCAGTACCTGACAATTTTTTTAATTCTGAGGAAATTTTCTTTCATAAAAACTAACAGATGTCTCAAAATGTGGACCAAAAAATTTAATACCTTAGATCAAAATAGCACCAAATTTGCAAATTTCAATTTATAACCATACAACCACAAAAGAAATCAGAGTATAAATAAGACAAATCACAAATAATAGCATGCAGTGAGAAACTCAGGAGGGTAAATGCTCCTGCTACTTGTCCATGATAATTTTTTTTTTTAATTCATGAGACACACACACACACACACACACACACACACACACAGAGAAAGAGAGAGAGAGGCAGAGACACAGGCAGAGGGAGAAGCAGGCTCCATGCAGGGAGCCCAACATGGGACTTGATCCCCAGTCTTCAGGATCAGGCCCTGGGCTGAAGGCGGCGCTAAACCGCTGAGCCACCTGGGCTGCCCTGTCCATGATAATTCTTCATTGTGTCTAATCCTTTAAGCCCAATACTATTTCTCTTCCTAGTTACTCTACATTTAGTTTAAGGTTCAAAAGAATTAACTAATTCTAAGTTTCAGTATGAATTTAAAGGGATTTTTTTTAAAAACCAAAATGTCTTAAGAATTGTAAGATACTTCCTTTTACACTGGTGATTTACATCACTTTGAATAAAGTTCAGTAAGGCAATGAAGAACAGAAAAAGAGAGACTCCAACTGGTTAAAGAATTGGGGAGAGGACAATAGATGCAGAGAAAGCATTTGACAAAATACAGCATCCATTCCTGATCAAAACTCTTCAGAGTGTAGGGATAGAGGGAATATTCCTCAACATCTTAAAAGTAATCTATGAAAGCCCACAGCAAATATCATTCTCAATGGGGAAGCACTGGGAGCCTTTCCCCTAAGATCAGGAACAAGACAGGGATGTCCACTCTCATCACTGCTATTCAACATAGTACTAGAATCCTAGCCTCAGCAATCAGACAACAAAAAGACATTAAAGGCATTCAAATTGGCAAAGAAGAAGTCAAACTATCCCTCTTCACCGATGACATGATACTCTACATAGAAAACCCAAAAGACTCCACCCCAAGATTGCTAGAACTCATACAAATATTTGGCAGTGTGGCAGGATACAAAATCAATGCCCAGAAGTCAGTGGCATTTCTATACACTAACAATGAGACTGAAGAAAGAGAAATTAAGGAGTCAATCCCATTTACAATTGCACCCAAAAGCATAAGATACCTAGGAATAAACCTAACCAAAGAGGTAAAGGATCTATACCCTAAAAACTACAGAACACTTCTGAAAGAAATTGAGGGAGACACAAAGAGATGGAAAAATATTCCATGCTCATGGATTGGAAGAATTAATATAGTGAAAATGTCAATGTTACCCAGGGCAATTTACACATTTAATGCAATCCCTATCAAAATACCATGGACTTTCTTCAGAGAGTCGGAACAAATTATTTTAAGATTTGTGTGGAATCAGAAAAGACCCCGAATAGCCAGGGGAATTTTTAAAAAAGAAAACCATATCTGGGGGCATCACAATGCCAGATTTAAGGTTGTACTACAAAGCTGTGGTCAAGACAGTGTGGTACTGGCACAAAAACAGACACATAGATCAATGGAACAGAATAGAGAATCCAGAAGTGGACCCTCAACTTTATTGTCAACTAATATTTGACAAAGGAGGAAAGACTATCCACTGGAAAAAAGACAGTCTCTTCAATAAATGGTGCTGGGAAAATTGGACATCCACATGCAGAAGAATGAAACTAGACCACTCTCTTGCACCATACACAAAGATAAACTCAAAATGGATGAAAGATCTTAATGCGAGACAAGATTCCATCAAAATCCTAGAGAACACAGGTAACACCCTTTTTGAACTTGGCCACAGAAACTTCTTGCAAGATTCATCCATGAAGGCAAAAGAAACAAAAGCAAAAATGAACTATTGGGACTTCATCAAGATAAGAAGCTTTTGCAAAGCAAAAGATACCGTCAACAAAACTCAAAGACAACCTACAGAATAGGAGAAGATATTTGCAAATGACCTATCAGATAAAGGGCTAATATCAAAGATCTAAGAAGAACTTATTAAACTCAACAGCAAAGAAACAAACAATCCAATCATGAAATGGGCAAAAGACATGAACAGAAATCTCAAAGAGGAAGACATAGACATGGCCAACAAGCACATGAGGAAATGCTCCGCATCACTTGCCATCAGGGAAATACAAATCAAAACCACAATGAGATACCACCTCACACCAGTGAGAATGGGGAAAATTAACAAAGCAGGAAACCACAAATGTTGGAGACGATGTGGAGAAAGGGGAACCCTCCTGCACTGTTGGTGGGAATGTGAACTGGTGCAGCCACTCTGGAAAACTGTGTGGAGGTTCCTCAAAGAGTTAAAAATAGATCTGCCCTATGACCCAGCAATTGCACTGCTGGGGATTTACCCCAAAGATGCAGATGCAATGAAATGTCGGGACACCTGCACCCCGATGTTTATAGCAGCAATGTCCACAATAGCCAAGCTGTGGAAGGAGCCTCGTTGTCCATCGAAAGATGAATGGATAAAGAAGATGTGGTTTATGTATACAATGGAATATTACTCAGCCATTAGAAACGACAAATACCCACCATTTGCTTCGATGTGGTTGGAACTGGAGGGTATTATGCTGAGTGAAATAAGTCAATCAGAGAAGGACAAACATTATATGGTCTCGTTCATTTGGGGAATATAAAAAATAGTGAAAGGGAATAAAGTGGAAAGGAGAAAAAATGAGTGGGAAATATCAGAAAGGGAGACAGAACATGAAAGACTCTTAACTCTGGGAAACGAACTAGGAGTGGTGGAAAGGGAGGTGGGTGGGGGGGTTGGGGTGACTGGGTGACGGGCACTGAGGGGGGCAATTGACGGAATGAGCACTGGGTGTTATTCTGTATGTTGGCAAATTGAACACCAATAAAAAATAAATTTATTAAAAAAAAAAAAGAATTGGGGAGAGGAGCCAACAAGAAAAGGAAAAAAAATCTCCAGTCATATCAGCTGATTTTCTAAAACGTAGCTTTATTATTCTTCTAGAGATATTGTTGATTTCCAAATATTTGACAACCATATCTTATCAATGAATCATTCAGAAACACTCTATTAATGCGCTCAGCAATGGGCCATACAATGGTGAAACTTAAGTAATAAGTACAGTTCCTTATCATCAAATAATCGTTACCAAGTATCTTCTGAATCTATAAAGTGTCCTGTGCTAGGGGCTAGGATTACATGTAGATAGATGATAAGGTCTTTGTTCTTCACAGTTCTAATTTTTAAAAATACAGTAAGAAGATGGATAGTAAGGCAGGGATCTTAAACATGGACTGCGCACAAACCAGTTTAATTGTGATAGAAGATTCATGTAGGAATTATAGAAGATGTGACTGGAAAGATAAACACTTTAATAAACATTTAAAACATTTTAAATATAATGGAGGATATTGACCAAAGGTTCCCAAGCTTTCTTATTTCACAGCACCCCAGTGTCTCAATTTTTTCACTGGGCTCCTAATCTAAAATATACCTAACATTTCTATTTCAAAGGATACTGCAACAAACTAGTAACTACTTACAAAAACAATACACATAACTTGAAAGAAAATAATCTTATTTTACTTGCAAAAAAACATGGTTACCTCCTAATGGGATGTTTGTACCTAATGAGCACAGTACAGCTTCTCAAACTCTGGAACTAGATTGGAAACTGCTACCTTCTTTTCTATTCCACATTGATTTTCACATGGTATTTATTATCAGAGCAATGCAAGAAAACCCAGGCATGTTAATAAATGACATCACTGAAAGGAATATAGCTCCACCTCATGCTGTACCTTGAGCTAGTATTTTGGTGACCAGAGGAAGTGAAAATACAGTTTCCCTCAAAAAGTTAAAATATCCTGTTGTACTTTGTGAATTCATTCTGGCATCCTAGGATACATTAGATTTAGAAACTCAATTTGGTAACTATAGGTTTAGACTGATTCTAATAGTGGCAACAGCATAGTTTAACCATAAATTTGTCCTTCAAGTTTTAATATAGAAGTCTGGCAAAATATAAAACTGATCAATGATACCCAAAGCTATTAAAATGTGACAGTACACTTTGCAATTCTGAAGAACAGTGTCACATCCTCAAAATATCAAATACCATCATTTTTAAGGAAAAGCCTTTGTTGACATTTCCATTGATAATTTAAGGATTTCTAGGGGCGAGAGAAGTCAGTGTAATGAAAATATTTCACATTCAAAATGGACCATAAAAACCTTTGTAGCTGATGGTCAAAGAAAATGGTGCAGTAGCAAAGTCCAAAGGCAGTTTCTCCACAGAAATATGGGAAACAAACAAAACAACCACAAAGTAGCAAAAACTGTTAGGTCAAGTGTATGAGACATTTGCAAAACAGTCAAAGGTTTACTGTAGCCAAGCAAATGCTTAATAAAAAAAGCAATGAGTACTCTAAATAGGAGAGCTCTGTGGTATTTTAACTTACCTTTGCCTCATCCTCCCCCTACCCAAATGGCTTGTTGATGGTCATCAATACAGCAGTCTACAGATAAAAATTCATGCTCAAGAAAAGTATGGTTATCTGCTTTGACCTAACTGAGGGCTCCCTTAAGGACTAACACAAAGGTATGTTTTTCTGTTTATTTGTATTTTGCCTATCTAGGAAATCTCTAAGGGCAGAGAAATAGCTAAGTGGAGAGCATTTAATAGCAAATGAACCAGACACTGCAGCCTGGGGAAAAAGATATGAATTGGGACAAACAATAAGATATCCCAGAGAGTCTTGGAAGAGAATACAGAGTAAGACATTTTGAAAAATAAGGACTTTGCAATGCTTCCACTGGGAAACTAGAAGGCTAGGAGAAACAGACATTCTCATAAAAGACCTGAGAAAGCCCTAAGCTCTCATATCTGGCTGATCTTCGAGTTCTGTGTGAGCAAAGGCATAGTTGACAATGCCTGACTGACCATTAAGGATATGCCCCAGCACACAAACACAGAGCCCAGCTGCAAAAGCAGGGCGATTTTTTTTCTTTTTGCCTGCATGCATTAAAAGAAATGTCTGACAAAACACTAGTAGACTACTAATTTAAGGGAGACTTCTGTGACCATACATGACAGTGAATACAATCTTTACAAAACAGCTTATAAAAGCCCCTAAACAACTATACTCCACACAAACAACAACAAAAAATTCTAGAAGGGGATTATCTTCCAGAGTTACACATTATAATATTCACAATATCCAGTTTTTCATAAAAAATTATGATGCAAGCCAGAAAATAAAGGAACATGGATGATTGACAAAAAAGGCAAAAATTAATAGAAACTGAGGAAGCCAAGTCATTGGATCTTCTAGACAAGGATTTTACATCAAGGACTATATATCAACTATCTTACATACAAAGACCTACAAAAAAAGCCCCAAAGCAAACAAACAAAAGAAAGGAAGGAGTATTGTATTTTGACAAATAGAGAATATTAAGGAATATACAGAATTACAAATAAGAATGAAATGAAATTCTAGAGTTGAAAAGTATAATACTGAAATTTTAAAAATTCACTAGAAAAGGTCAGTAGTAGATTTGAGGAGGCAGAAAAATCAGCAAACACGAAGATGGGTCAATTAAAAGCACCCAGTCATAGGAACAGAGAGGGAAAAGAAACAAAAGAAAGTGAACACAATTCTATGTTACTGAAGTAGCTGAGTAATGAGGGGGATTGCACGAAGAGATCTATTGATAAAAATTACAGCTGACTTTTTATAATAGAAAAATAAAAGCCAGAAGAAAATGAAATCACATTTTAAAGAGCCAAAAGAAAAAAAAATACAAATATCTATATCCACTAATAATATCCTTAAAACATGAAGTTCAAAAATATAGGAAAAAGTGAAAGAATGACACTCTAGCACACCTTCTTTAAAATACATGCTAACTGAAAATTTATAGGCTAAAAGGAAATAGAGAAAATCTTAAGTACAAGACGAAGAAAATACTCAAGGATGATGATTTTTAAGGCATATGTAGAACTAAAATATATTACGACAAGAATACAAAAAGGTAGAGTGGAAAGATTTGAAAATATATTTTTTTAAGATTTTATTTATTTATTTATTCATGAGAATACACAGAGAGAAGAGAGAGAAGCAGAGACACAGGCAGAGGGAGAAGCAGGCTCCATGCAGGGAGCCCAATGTGGGACTCGATCCCGGGTCTCCAGGATCACACCCTGGGCTGTAGGTGGCGCTAAACCACTGAGCCACCGGGCTGCCCTGAAAATATTTCTTCATAAAATTCTTAAACTGATTTAGAGTTAAGAGTACATTGGGATCATAGACTGTAAATAAGTTCAATATGGATATCTGATTCTCTAAAGAAAGCAATAAACACACACACACATACAGGCCTAACTAAAAGACTGTTATGGGAGATGAAATGGAAAAACAGAGGGTTTATTTTATGAACAACTACAAAGGGCAGGAAAGATGCTATTCAAACATCAAGTAAATATATATTAAAAATAATACTTAAAGAGAAAAGAATAAAAATAATACTAAAAGAAAGTTTATAAAGGGCACATGGAAACTTTTGGGGGTTGTATCAAAAGTTACCAAATTGTACTCATCAAGAGTGGGCAATTTATGTATATAAAGCTGTTTAAAGGGCAGCCCCGGTGGCGCATTGGTTTAGCGCCGCCTGCAGCACGGGGTGTGATCCTGGAGACCCAGGATCGAGTCCCACATCGGGCTCCTTGCATGGAGCCTGCTTCTCCCTCTGCCTGTGTCTCTGTGCCTCTCTCTCTCTCTGTGTCTCTCATGAATAAATAAATAAAATCTTAAAAAAAAAAAAAGCACGGCTTAAGTCACATTAAAAAAAAAAAGCTGTTTAAAAATGGGAAAATATGGCAGGCTAACAACTTCAGATTTTCAGGACAGATAAAAAGAAGAGTCATCTATATAAAGAATATAAAATTTTCACTTTAAATAAAAAAAAATAGGTTGAAAATGAAAGGATGGAAAAAATCCTAGGAAAAAATTTTGCTAGGTTACATTGAGCATGAGAAGAATAATGCGGCTCTACTAACATTAGACAAAGTAAACTGTGTGTCTGAATATTTTCAGAGATAAAATGGAATATTTATAATGATAGTGTAATTGATCAATATGATATAACAACACTAAATGGGTATGCTCCTAATTAAAAACAAAATAAAAAGCAGGAAGTAAAACAATGAAACTAAAGATAGTTTGTAACTGACTTAACCAATTTGATGCCTGGCTTGATAACTTTAAAGACCCTTATGAGAAGCTTCTTTTTGAACTCTACTAATGCCAGGCTCTTGGGAGAAATCCTGACAGTTCAAACCAGAGAGGCATGGTTCATGTTTGTGGATAGGTCTCATAGGAGCTTGCTGGTAGGAAGACTCTGACTTTTGATGCTTGACTTACTCTTGTAATTTCAGATACCCATGGAAGCTGTGTTTGCATTTACCTGTGTCTCTGGGCCCCTAAAATGTCTGTACATCAATAAACATTTGTGTTTTTTTTTTTTTTTAAGATTTTATCTATTTATTCATGAGAGACACACAGAGAGAAAGAGAGAGAGAGAGAGGCAGAGACACAGGCAGAGGAGAAGCAGGCTCCATGCAGGGAACCTGATGTGGGACTCAATCCCGGGACTCCAAGACCATGCCCTGGGCCAAAGGCAGGCGCCAAACCGCTGAGCCACCCAGGGATCCCCCTAAACATTTGTTCTTAAAAAAAAAAAAAAAAAAAAAAAAAAGTGAACAGAGACAAAGTGACCTCTGGGATACCATGAAGAATATATATATACACATGCTATGGGAATTTCAGAATGAGATAAGAGAGATAAAGTGGCAGAAAAAAATATGTAAAGAAATAATGTCTAAAAATGTCCCAAATATGATGAAAGACATGAATCTACACATTAAGAAGTCAAAGATTCAAAGTAGAGTAAACTTAAGAGATTACTATTTGAGATATACTATAATCAAAATGTGAAGAAAAAAAAAAGACAGAAATCTTACAAAACTGCAAGGGAGAGGCAAATCACCACTTCCAAGGGATTCTTAAAAAAAAAAATAAAAGCTGATTTTTCATCATAAAGTACAAAGGCCAGGACAGACTGGAATAACATTTATAAACTAATAAAAGAAAAAAACTTGTCAACTAAGAATTCCACATATGGCAAAACTAACCTTCAAAAATAAAGGAGAAAATAAAAAAATTCCCAGGGAAACAAAAGTTAAGGGAGTTTGTCACTAGGATATCTGTCTAGAAGAAGTGCTAATGTAAGTCATTCAGATTGAAATGAAAAGACACTAAACAGTAACTTGAAATTGGAGAAAAAAATAACACAGGTAAATATAAAAGCCAATATTACTGTGTTTTTGGTTTATAACTCTTTGTGCCTTAAAAGATAGATGCATAAAATAGTTTTTTTTTTCATAAAATAGTTATAATGTAAGCTAATGGGCAACACAGTGTATAAACATGTAACCTGTGATACAACAACATAAAAACAGGGAGAAACAGCTATATAGGAGGGGAATTTTGCAGGTTATTGAAGTTAAAGTGGAAAAGACTTATAAATTCAGGCTATTAATCACTACGGTAACCACTAAGAACAGAACTAGAAAAGGAAACAAGGGAATCAAATTGTAAATTAGAAAAATTCAAACACAAAAGAAAGCATTATCAGAAGAATTCAGAAAAAAAGGATTAAGACCTGTAGAAAACAAATAACAAAATGGCAGAAGTAAGCCTTTTTGTTGTATGTTAAAGAATTTGGCTGGTTTTTGTTACTGGCTCCTGGGAGTGAGCCTTTAAACCCTTGTCATTTCCCCAGTGATAGCAGTGTCTTTGTTATTTACGGTGGGTTCCTCAGGTATCAGATTGAGTTAATACTAACAAAGTGATTCATGGTGGGCCCCTAGACGGTTTCTGGATGGGGGCTGGCTATGTCAGAAAGACAACCATATGATTAGAGGGTTGGTGCCAATATTAGCTTGACCTCCTGACCTTCAGAGAGGGGTGGGGGACTAGAGTCTGATTTCAAACAAATGGTTGAATGATTCAACCAATCACTTCCACTTAATGAAGCCACAATAAAAACTGTGGATAATCACAGCTGAAGTGAGATTCTTAGTTGGTAACAGAAATTGATATCCTAAGAGAGCGATACATGCTGAGGACCAGGAAGCTTCACATTTGGGACCCCCCAGATCTCTCCTTATGTGTCTTTTATAATTTGTGTTTATAATAAATAATAAAACTGTAATTGTAAAAACAAAAAACAAAACTGTAATTGTAAGCAGAGCTTTCTTGAGTTCCATGAATGAGTTCTATAAAATTACTGAGCCTGAGGTGGTAGCGGAACCCCTGAATTTGTAGTCAATTTGTCAGAAGTGTGGATCATTGGGGAAACTCCAAGTTTACAACTTGTGTCAGAAAGAAGGGCAGTCTGTGGGGACTGTGCCATTAACACGTGAAATTTGACCCAACTCTAGGGAGTCAGCATCAGAACTGCACTGCCACATAGGTAATTACCTTAAAATATATATGTATTACACTGTTTAAGTAAAAGGAACTGATTTAAAAAAAACATGATTACAGGCTGTCTAAAAGGATTCATTTTAGAATGTCTTTAGATCCAAAGACATCGATTAAAAGTGAAAGGATGGAGAAAGACATTCAGTGCAAATAATAACAAGGAAAAGAAAGCTGGGGTGGCTATACTAATATCAGACAAAATAGACTTTCAATCCAAAACTGTTACAGAAGACAAAGAAGGACATTACATATTGATGAATGAGTCAATCCATCAAGAAGATATAAAAAACTTACAAACGTGCATTTAACAACAGAGCCCAAAAATATATGGAGCAAACATTTACATAATTAAAAGGAGAAATAGGCACATAAATAATTGGAGATTTCACTACCCCACTTTCAATAACAGACCTACTAGAATGGCATAATAAAAAAAAAAAAAGGAAAATAACAAGTGTTGGTAAGTATATGCGCTCTTGGGAATATAAAATGATAATGCGGCCACTGTGGCAAACAGTTTGACCATTCCTCAAAAATATAAACACAGAATTACCACATGACCTCCTAATTATACTCCTAGGTATATACTCCAAATAAATGAAAATAGATGTTCAAACAAAAACACAAATGTTTATAACAACATGATCCGCAAGTCAAAAAGGTGGAAACAACCCAATACCATCCATTGGTAAATGGATAAAGAAAACTTAGTATATATCCACATACAATGGAATATTATTTACCATAAAAAGAAATGAAATACTGATATATACTACAAGAACAAACCTTGAGAAAAGTACACTAAGTGAAAGAAGCCACAGAAGGCCACAAATTATACAATTCTATTTATAGGAAATATCTAAAACAGACAAATGTACACAGACAGAAAATTAATAGTGGTTACCAGAGACTGGGAGAATGGGGAATAGTAACTACTCAATGGAAATGGGGTTTCCTTTTATGATGATGAAAATGTTTTGGAACTACATAGTGGCGATGTTTATACAACACTGTAAATAAATAAATACATACATACATACTTCTGAATTATGTATTTTTAAATGGTTAAGATAATAAATTTTGTTATGTGTATCTTATCACAATATTTTAAAAATCTGTGCATACTTTCTTATTCATTTATTAAAACAGGACCAGATGTACACAATAAAGAGATGCACCAAAAATAATTAGGAGATGTATGCAACTTACCTGTTAGGGCTGCTGGTTTGGATAGTGTGCTATACTGGTTTTGTGTCGAAATCATACTTTGACGTGGACTTAGTGTTGGTGATGCAACAAGTGAAAGCTCCTCAATAATAATACTGCTTTTGGGATGATTCTTGGGAAGTTCATTTAATCTTTGCTCTAATGAATACTTTAAAAGGTCCAACTTCTGACTTGATTCATTAAATCTTGCTTGGGCCTTGAATAGGGAAAAGACAATTGTCATTTAAAATAATTACATTCTTTGAATAATGTATTTATTAAGTTAAAATATTTAAAATTACTTCTGAAAGTGCTTTCCTGTCTGTTACTTTTCCTGAGCCAAGTAATTTCATTACGTTCTTTGCACCTTCTGCTACTGCAAACTCTATCCTAAAATGATGCCTTAATTCTTCCATTCGAAGTTCAAGAGGACTTATGACAGGTTTTGCTAGAGGGGGAAAAAAAAAAAGGCAATTGAACCATTTATTTGGTATTCTCATGTGTAGTGATTAGTGATTAAAACTCATGAAAAGGAAATGATTTCTTACAACTTAAGAGAAAGTTCATTATTAAGAAGTCAATAAACATTGAAGTAATACTTAGACACAATGTTGAAATAAAAAGCCTTCCATTTCAGCCATCAAAACTCAAGACAAAACCATAATGCCTCCACCTCTTTAATTTTGAACCAGTGCTTCTTTCCTACATAAAATTTACATGCCCAGAATAATAAAAATGACAATTTATCTCTATTCCATCACCATTATCAAAAGCCAATTCATTGGTCTGGACTGCCTGAAGAATCTGCATTCGTATCACTTCTATTTTTGTCTTGCTGTCCTGGAGCAGTTGCTGAGCTGTGCCATGGAGTTTCCGATCCTATTAAAATAAGTTTGAAATGGTAAGCAGATGAAAAGAAAAAAAATAAAACATTTTCAATAGCTTCTAAATAAGGTCAAATGATTGGCAGCAAGTGAAAAATAGAGTTAGTAGAACACTAAGTAAATACATTTATTTTAAAAAGCCACCAAACTGATAGGGCTATAAATGAGAAAAACAACTCAGTAAGACAATTTGAGAAAAAGCAAGTGAGTCTTATTACTATTTTTAAAAACTCCAAATTCACATTTATAATTTTCTCTTTTTTGCTTTATACAAAATATAAAGAATTTTTCTGTACCACGGTCAATAATCTCATACTCAGAAGCATTGTATGTAACAGATAGATGCCTCAGTGACTAAGCCTAAACATTTTGAAAATCTCTTCCTCTTCTATAACATTACAGTTAAAAAAAATTACAATTAAATTCTTATAGTTTCACATATGTAGGCAAATTTTTAAAATAACTAATCATAGCTGGTATCTGTGTTCCCTTAAATCTGATAAAGGAAACAAGAAACAGCATTTGTCAACATTAGTGACATAATGAGAAAAGTCTCTCTTGAAATTCTTGAATGTCAAAAAATAAGACCTTCTCAATAAAGCAAGGGAGGAAATTATGGTGAATAAACTTGTTATTTTTTAAAACTTCAAGAAAGGTGAATTACATGAAATAACACTACTACCATATCTCAGTTTAGTTCCAGTAACAATGAACATTACTGATGGAGAGGCATGAAAACTTACCATTTTTGGAATTGTAGTCAGCTAAATAATGATCCACCCAAAGATGTCCAAGATGGCAAAGGGAAACTAAGACAGCAGATGGAATTAAGGTTGTTAACCACCCAACCTTAAAATACACAGATCATTTCCTGGATTATCCAGGTGGGCCCAAAGTAATCACAAGCCTCCTTAAATGTGGAAGAGAAAGGCAGAAGAGGAGGGCAGAGCAATATGAGAAGAACTGGACCCACCGTTGTTGGCTTCAAAGACCAAGAAGAAAAGAGCCATAAGCTAAGAAATGTTGGCAGCCTTTACGTGCTAGTAAGATCAAGGAAACAAATTCTCCACTACATCCCCCAGAAGGGAATGAAGCCCTTCCAATGCCTGACTTTAGCCTCAGTGAGATCCATGAGACTTCTCAATTACAAAATTGTAAAATAATAAAGTTATGTTGCTCTATCTAAGCCATGAAATTTATGATAATTTCTTGCAGCAGCCATAGAAAACTAATACAGCAATTTTTTTTTCCAAAAATTTTGTATGCAATAAATAACAAGTTAATACCATCTCCTGCTTAGTTATATTAGTTGTCAAAGTCTAGTAGGCTTCAATCCACAAAAAAACAAATGATAAACAAAACTATGCATCAAGTTAGGAAGCACTTATTCACGAAAAAGGCCAATTTTTGCTTATTATTTAAGCACCTCTACTTTTATCACTAAGGTAATCAGTACTGATTTGGAAATAAAATAGGATATAATCAACCTATACTCTCTGAAGACTAGAAGCTAGTTTTCAGCATCAGATGTGCAGACCATTTCAATAAAAACACACAGTATATTATGGCACTGTATAAATGAAGAAGATGACACAGTATAAATGAATGAAGATATGAGGGGAGAAAGATAATACTGCCATTATATAAGGAAAAGAAAAGTGAGCTGATATGTTTTATGATAAATACCAAATTAGGTTGGCTAAAATACAGTGGAAGAAAAAGCAGTTTGCATATTTATGATTTTTTCTTCCATTTCTTTCCTGCTCTGAAGGCCAGTCAATTCAATAAAGATCTTCTAGTCAGATTTCATTCTTTATTAAATATTCAGATTTTACACTGAAGGAGTTGGGCCATATAGTTTACTATAAGTCTCTTAAATATCAATTTACACCATGAAGTAAACACATATACTGTATTTGTTAATTATGGTTTACCATTAAAAATACTTGCTTGAGTTTGGTGTTTGGCTATGACTAATTATATATATGCTTTTGAGAATATACCTATTCACCTTCCAAATTTAAAATGAAAATATTTTTCTTACTTTAATCCCTCCTTTCCAGTATTAGGTACATCAGACAAACTGAAGATTTGAAAGTTTTTCTGTTTCTTTGAAATCTCATCAGAGTAAGAGAAAAGGGATCCCTGGGTGGCGCAGTGGTTTGGCGCCTGCCTTTGGCCCAGGGCGCGATCCTGGAGACCCGGGATTGAATCCCACGTCAGGCTCCCGGTGCATGGGGCCTGCTTCTCCCTCTGCCTATGTCTCTGCCTCTCTCTCTCTCTCTGCGTGTGACTATCATAAATTAAAAAAAAAAAAAAAAAAGAGTAAGAGAAAAACTTTTAGTATTCCAAAGCTCCTAATTTAATGAGGTAAATATGTTTCACAATCAGATAGACTGGGGTCCAAATCTTACTGTCTTTTTAAACTAGGGTTAGTTATCTAACCTGCAAGATTTGGGTTTCTTGCAGAAATTATGTAATGGGGAAACCCCTCTAAAACACGGAGCTTTTGTAAGCATTAGATAAAACTGAAATTCTATTGCTTAGCACATAATTGGCATTAAAATGTTCTGTTTCAGATTAATAAAGATGATTATCTTATTTCAATGAAGTCCTAATATAAATGTATAAATATCAAGCAAACTATATAATACCATGCTTTTCAATTAAGCCACTCCTTTTACAGTTTTACCACCATGTGAGAAGACAGTAGTTCTGTCATGTACTTCTTTGGAAATGCTTTCTTAACTATTTCAGTTCAACATGCAAAGAAGAGCAATAGTTCATTTTAAAAGTAATCAACTTTTTCCAAACTTCTGAGAGATCTGCACAGATGTCAAAGTATGATGAAGGCTTTTAAATGTGACACTGGACATTACCAATCACAGGTGATTTACAGTTACTACTTGTCAGTCTTATGCTTTCCAGCATTCAATAAATTTTTATGGTCAGTTTTATGCTTCTATGAATTCAATGGATTTTTTACTGAGCACCTAATACATTCAAAGCAAGAGACAAGGAAGGTCCAAAGTATATGAATTGGTTTATGAATTACAGAAATATTTGCTTTTATGTTAAGGCTTTGGAAAGATTTTTATGTATAATAGAATCATGAAAATGCCAATACCTGAACAATTCTGAACTACAAAGATAGCAATTTCATATAGTTCTATTGGTAATTAGCATTCTACAATGCCTGAGTTATATTTTGAATGTACAACATTTTTAAATTATAAGTTAAAACATTTATAATATATTCCATTATATAATATTTTGTTTTATAAAAAGTAATTGTTATTATTTTCTAAGTCATAGTGGGACCATTCTAACAAATAAACTACATCACACATGGATTTCTGAAATAAATAAGCCAATCATTATCTTCATTTTTCCATCACATATTTATGGCTTACTTTGGATGTATTTAATGTGGTTACATCCAGTGAAAATACAAAGATCAGTCAAGATTTATCTTTTAAAAGCTATAATTTGGTTGAACAGACACAAATAATTATTGTATGTATCAGAATGTTTAAAGCACCCAAGAATGTATCAGAATGTTTAAAGCACCCAAGAAAATTCAAAGGAAGATGGGATGGATAAATTTTAGCTAAGGGAAACCAGAAAGGTTTTATGGGATATTAATACAGATGAGGAGAGTGAGACTGGGATAGATGGTCAGATATTTCCAATTGAAGAAAAGGTCTGAAAAGACTTGGATGCATTTAAAGAGGTTAACAAGAACCCCATATTTTAATAAATACCTTGGGTTTGTCATCTTAATACATCAATGGAAAACATCTCTTTGACAGGTCTTTTTTTTTTAAGATATTTATTTATTCATTTATTCATTAATTCATTCATAAGAGATAGATAGAGAGACAGAGAGAGAGAGAGAGAGAGAGATAGGCAGAGACATAGAGGGAGAAGCAGGCTCCTTGAGGGGAGCCTGACGCAGGACTCAATCCCAGGACCCTAGGATCATGACCAGAGTCAAAGGCTCAACCACTGAGCCATCCAGGTGCCCCTCTTTGAAATGTCTTATCAAGCCCTCAGATTATTCTGAAAACCCATGGTGCTACTTAGAGCCATAAAATTTACATTCTAATATTGATAAAGATGATAAAGAAATTGTGGAAATTATAATTTCAGGTATTAGTAATGCAATGAAAGAGATAAGGAGAGACGGGGCTGCTATTTTATACAGGGTAGCAGTAAAGAGCTTGCTGGAGTGTTAGCACCTAGCAGAAACTGTAATGAAGTGAGAGAAAAAGCCCCATGAAAGAACTTGAAAGAAGAGACATCTAGGCAGAGACACAGTAAATACAAAGCCTCTGGAGGTAAGAGTGTGCTTGATATGTTCAAAAGATAGCAAAGAAGATGATATCGCTAGAGTATAATGAGAGAGAATGAAAGCGTTTTTTAAAGGATAAAATCAGAAAGTAGACAGAGTAAATCATGTATGAACTTGCAGAGCCACAATAAGGACTCTGAATTCTGTTCTAAGCATGCCAGAAAGCCAACTGAAGGTTCTGAAACAAGAGTGTGAAAATATGACTTGGCTTTTAGAAGGACACCTCTGGCTATCATGTGTGCTGGGGTAGTAGTTTTGTCATAGAGAATTCAATAACCAGAGTCCTGAAGATGATTTTTACCACCAAACTGAACTCGCTATCCCTGTCCCTACATTTGCTCCCCATTGGAAATTACCTATCCTTGTGAAGGGCACCAGCATTGACCAATCTGCCTACATACTCGATCTAAGAATCATCTTTGACTCTGCCTTCTTTCTCATAACCAGACACCACATACTTATTCTACCTAGATAGCTTGACTCTGTCTTCTTTGCTTTCACTGCTATTACAAGGGGAATGAACTCCTACAAAAGCCTACTTAAACTTGCTGCCTAAATACTTGACCCTTCTCTAATTAATTCTTCAAGTCTGAGAAAGATGATTGTGAACTTTCTAAATTTCACATATGATTATGTATTTACTCTGCTAAAAAGTCTTTTGGTAGCTCCATGTATCTTATAAGATAGAATATTAACTGCTTAATTTTGTCCAAAGTACTTTATAATCTGGTTTGTCTTTCAATTATGCTACACCTCTCACTGTAAGTCACTCACTTAAAGCTTTACTGGTGGAGAATAGGGGGCAGGAGGAGAGTCTTTTTGGAATAATCTGGAAGCCTTTCCCAAAATAAATGTACTTTCTTCTGGAGATTGAGATTCATTTACCCCTGAGGGCACGGCCTTCCACTGAAGATGCCTGTGACTGTTAAGTCTATCTACCTACCTCAGATACGTTGGGTAAGAAAGTTCAGAGTTCCTCCTATAGCCATAGAGAAGCACTCCCATTTCTTAGACTAAGGCGTGCTCTTCAATAGTTCATTACTCTGTATCACTGGGTTTACCCATATCATCTTCCCTAGAAAGTAATTACCTTTTAAATTCCAAACCATTCTTCAAATCTCATATTAAGACTTTAATAATTTCTAATGGCAGTTAAGTGATTCTTATTCACTGATTCTAAAGTAACATAAACATACCACTATTATATAATGTAATTATTTACATGTACCTTTTTTGGATAGTGAAGTTTTTGAAGCAGGGTAATTATCTGTTAAGTACCTACTTTGTTATAAGGCATTAATTTTATTACATTTATACTCCAGGGCCCAGCAAAATAGCTAACAAACTGTTAAGTCCTTAACAAATAAATTAATATTCCACATAACTTCAGAGTTTACAATGTTCCCTAATCTCATAGAGATAGACTTTGACCCTCTGAAAGGTTTAAAAATGAGAAATGAAAACAAGACCAAATCTACACAGAAATAACTAGCAGGTCTACCTTGGGGCCTTTAGCATCTGGACCTCCACCTGACCCCTTCTCAAGTTAATAAATCTCCTAATTAAAAATAAAAGGCTATTAGAGTGCCTGGGTGGCACAGTCAGTTGAGCATTCAAACTCTCCATTTCAGCTCAGGTTGTGATATTAGGGTTGTGTGACTGAGCTCTGCATCAGGCTTCACACTCAACTTGAAGTCTGCTAAAAGTTTTTCTCTCCTCCCTCTATCCCCACACCCACTTCTCTCAAATAATTAAATACATAAGTCGTAAAAAAAAAAAGGCTATTGGAAAATTATCTCGTTTTAGTAGAATGCTCATAGTTCTGTTCATTTTGGACCTGTGGTTATCATAAGTTACCTATTTGTTTTACTTTTAACATGTCCATAAACCAGTTCAAATTGGGGGTGGAGTGGGGGCAATTACCGATCATTTTGGGAATACAGTGAAATCTATGGCCTTCTCATTTATCCATCTATCAATATACACATTCACTTTTCCTTTAACTTCAAAAGGTTCATAAACTTATCAATCTAATCCATCAACTTTATATTTTAAAATGTTACTCCAAATGGTAGTAGCTAGGTAAATTTAATTTTTTTAAGATTTATTTTTTTGAGAGAGAGAGAGAGAGGCAGAGGGAGAGCAAGAGAGAGTCCTAAGCAGACCCACTGCTCAGCGTGGAGCTCAATGCAGGGCTCAATCTCATGATCCTGAGATCAGGACCTGACCTAAAACCAAGAGTCAGTGGCTCAACGGAGTATACCCAGGTGCTCCTGAATAAATGTAATGTAATGTAATGTAATGTAATGTAATGTAATGTAATGTAATGTAATGTAATGTAACGTAACGTAACGTAACGTAACGTAACGTAACGTAACGTAACGTAACGTAAAAGATTTTCTTAGGCAGAGACATAGGCAGAGAGAGAAGCAGGCTCCACGCAGGGAGCCCAAAGTGGGACTCGATCCCAGAATCATGGGATCATGCCCTGAGCCAAAGGCAGGTGCTCAACTGCGGAGCCACCCAGGTGTCCTGAATAAATTTAATTTTAAAACACCCAGCATAATATGATGCATTCACAGTTCCAAGAACATAGTATTTGCCTTAAAACAAAAAGTCCAAAATAACATTTGATAAAAATGAAAAATGTTCAAAATTAAAGGTCAATACTAAACCTAACAGAGGAAACAACTCTACCATACCTTATGAGTGTTTAAAGTTAATAAAATATGCTATTAAGTCTCATATAATAAACCAAGTAGAAGCAAATCTATTTCTCTAAAAATAACTTATAAATTCATTTGAAATATGGTATGTAATCTAATTTTCATTATTAAACTTAAAAAATATTATTAACATAGACACATTTCTTTTTTAGCATCTTTCTAGATTCTTTGGCTGAGTAGGCAGGATGCATGGAATCAAGTAAACCCCCCCCCATTTTAAATTCTTAAACAAAACAAAACAAAAATACAACCTAGTAACTTTTATTCTGAAATTACTTAGGAAATATCTATTAAAATATGAAAGAAACATTAATTTGCAGAGGCAAGAACTTTAAATTAGTTGAGAATAACAAAGTAAATTTTATAAGTGCATCTTTCTAAGACTTTTTGGAAATTTAGTTATAGAACCTTATATTGGAAAGAACCTTTAAAATAATCTGGATCAGTGGTTCCCAGCATTTTCTCTTCTACATTGTATGGCAGAATAAGGACATATTTCCATTAGTAACAATTGCTTGTCATAAAATGATTTTCTATTAGGAGTTACATGCCCATTCCAGATTCCCCAAGAACCCACAGCTCTACTCCAAACAATCGCTACCACTAGAATGTCCTGTTTTTTCATTTGTCCTTTCCTAAAAACCTGTATATAGTGATGGAAAATTCATTAAAGTCTAAATTTTAAAAAATAACCTTTTTGTTTTAGAACATTTTAGGTTCACAGGAAAGTTGCAAACATGGAGAGCTCTTGTGTACCCTTAACTCATATAGCTAAATTTTTTTTTCTTGATTGGTTTTGGTAAGAGTAAACAATTTTAAAAACATAATTTAAAAAACTATTTTTTTCTAACTTGTTCTATTGTCAATATTTTCAAATTTGAAGGCTAAAATGGTCTTAGAAGTCATAATACATTGTTTAAAAGCAGCAAAATCACAGTAAGCACAAAAATGTAAAAACTGTGGTACTACAGACCATGAAAAGGATACTTGTTTACAGTGTAGGACCTTAAAGAACAAGGTAGATAGAGCACCTTGTTTGACTTCAGCTGGGAGCATGCACATCAGACAACTCACATTTTTCAGCCCTCTGTGCATGTCCACATGACTGTGAAAGTGCCACAAGTACTGATGCTGGGGTGACAAATAAATTTTATCAGGTAGGTGAATTCACACATACGGAATCTGCAAATAATGAGGACTGACTGTATACATTTACATTTATAGTACTTACCTTTGAAGACCCATTTGAATACATCTGTATCATGTTCTCTGCACCTTGTTTTACTTTAAGTTCTATATCCAACTGTTTTTGTAAGGCCATCAATCTATTACTGCTAGTGGAACAACGAGGATCACTGTTGGGAGTATCTGGAGTCCTTGGGCAATCTGTAAATTAAATAGTATGTCAAAATTACTAATTAGGCGGCTTAAAATGAAAAGTTAATATTCTCAAAGAATAAAGAATTATAAGGTTTGAGATGAGCTTAATGTCACCTAAAGGGAATCTCCTTTTGCTTACAGATAATGCAAGATTTCAAGCCAAGAAAATGTTCAGAGTTGCAAGATCATCTGCCAGGAATACACTGAGTCTGTAACTGAATTAGATCATTGCCTCAAGTTTTCCCAAAACTATTATGTTTAAATTAAATAAAATAATTTGACTCGTCTATTCAACTACTGAACTAAATCTCTACTTACTACCTGATTGGTTAGAGAACAAAGCATACTTAAACATTATACAAATTCCTCTAAAGTAATTCTTTGTAAATAGGACTAAGGGTATTTCAAATAGAAGGCCAGCATTCTTTATAGTAATAACTTAAACATACGTATTAAAGACTTCACATTTTGTTTTCTACTAGGAGGATGTTCACAATGGAAAGTGTTTCAAGGATACCGATTGAATGATACCACATTGCTGATTGGGGGATATCTAAAGCTTCAAGTCCATGGTTTCTTATAAAGCATACAGAAGTGCTTCTATTGTTAAAATAAAAACAAAAACTTCAAATAGAACCTTCTAATTATTTTGGGTAACCCATTATTGTTGAACTATTTCTACCATATAACTAAAATTCTTTATATTGAAGTTCATCATCTTGTGTTTTATCTATTATAGGTCCCTTGCTTATAAAAAAAGAACCTAGGGATCCCTGGGTGGCGCAGCGGTTTGGCGCCTGCCTTTGGCCCAGGGCGCGATCCTGGAGACCCGGGATCGAATCCCACGTCGGGCTCCCGGTGCATGGAGCCTGCTTCTCCCTCTGCCTGTGTCTCTGCGCCTCTCTCTCTCTCTGTGTGACTATCATAAATAAATAAAAATAAAAAAAAATAAAAAAAAAAAGAACCTAGAAGACTAGGGTACTAGACCTGGTTTAGTTATAGCCAAGTAACTTGGCTATCATTGGAAAATTATCTAAAGTGCAAGTTACTTAACCTTTCTGCTTCACGGTTAAGTGCAATAAAAGATGGTGTCATCAACTGATTTTAATGAGTGTTTACATTCCTTTAAAAAAAATTAGTGAGTTTAAAACATTTCAACAGGGGCACCTGGGTGGTTCAGTGGCTGAACGTATGCCTTTGCCTCAGGTCATGATCCCAGAATCCAGAGATAGAGCCTCGCATCAGGCTCCTCGTGGGGAGCCTGTCTTTCCCTCTACCAGTCTTCCCTCTCTCTGTATGTCTCTCATGAATAAATAAATTCCTTTAAAAAAATCTTTAAAAACTCAACATAATTTAATTAACTTGCAAAAATATAGGTGCTATGCTAGATACTGACATAAAATACCATTTTATCATTTATATACTATGTTACAAAGTGTAAGTCTTGATGTAAGGGCTCTATAAACTCATCAATCCTCATAAACAGTTCTATAATAAGCACTACCCATACTATAGAAAAAGAAAACTAGGGCACAGAGTGGTTAAGAAACCAGCCCAAGGTCATAGATCTAGTAAGTCAGTTCCATATCAAAGTCTACCTTAGTAGTTGCTGTGCTATGCTGCCTCTTTGCCATTTAAAAACCTTGTAAATATTATACTAGACTCTGCGTGTGCATATTTACATATATAACAGTATAATTATACACATATGTATATGTTTGCATATTAATCCTTAAAATAACTTGAGACAGATATTATCCACGTTTTACACATCACAAAACAGAAAAGTCACAGTATTACTAGCTGAGATTCAAATTCAAGAAAAGTTTTTATTGTAACTGAATTCCCCACATTACAAAATAGCTGGTCCAAACGTTGATTTTATAGGTGACATACTCATATTAAAAATCTAATATTAAGCATAGATAACTTTTCAGATCAGGCTCACAAAAGAACTACTTAACATACTGCTATGGACAGAATGTTAATGTTCCCTCAAATACACATGTTAAAGCCCTAATGTGATGGTATTGGCAGCGAGCCCTTTGGGAAGTAATTAGATCAGGATGGTCTCTATCATGTAAGGATACAAAGATGCTGTCTGCAAACCAGGAAGAGGTCCATTACCAGAACTCTGACCCTGCTGGCATCTTGATCTGAGTTCCCAGCCTCCAGAACTGTGAGAAATATTAAGCCACTCAATCCATGGTATTTTGTTGAAGCAGCCTGAACTAAGACATATATATCAGAGTGGTTAAGAGTACCTAGGTCTGAATCTCAGGTTTGGAACTGAGATTTAGTACAAACCATATAATAGGGGGTAAAACTACTTAATAGCTCTCTTGTGCCTCACTGTCCTTATTGAAACAGTAAAAATAGCATCAAGCTCACGGGATTATTGTGATTAAATAAATTACATTTAAAGAGCTTAGAAAAACGTACGGTGCACAGTAAATATTCAATAAACATTAACTAGTAGTAGTCCTTATATGAAGTGTAAGCATATCTCCTGTTGTGTCCATAAATGAATTGCACATTACAGTAATGACTAAAAAGTTAGGTGTATTCAGATCTGTGAACAGTTAGGGTTTCTTCTTCTTCTTCTTCTTTTTAGCATAAATGATACTTTTGTAAGAAATCAAAATCACATAAAATTTGGTGTATAAAGTTAATTTATAGTAAGCACGTTTAAAAAAAAAGAACTGGGATGCATTCATAGAAGGCCCTCAATTGAGAAATGTGTGGAAATGTGTTGTCTGTAAAATAGTTGATGGTGTTTAGCCTAGGGTGAGAAAGAGAAAAGATTCTTGCCTAAATATTTAATTATATGCTTATGAAAGAAGCTATCCACTTACTATTTCCCCACCAGGCAGAGAATTAGAACAAATAGGTAAAGGTAGGGAGGATAAAAATTTTATCATAAAGAGAAATTCCTTACATTTTAAGTTATCTAACAATGAAAAGATTCCTTAGAATGTAATAGAATTCCTTGTTTCTGGAAGCATTTACACAAAAGCTGTATTATAATCTGTTAAAGACGCTATATAAGAAATTCTTGCACATTAAAACAGGTTGTACTAAGACACTGGAAAGATACATTGATTCTAATAGTCTGTGAATTTGTAATATTATAAAACCTAACACTATTTTTTATGGAAAACTATGTCCTCAGTTTTAATAAGGATTATAAAAACATAAGAAATAACATAATGATTAGGGGTCTGGGCTCTGGAGGTCAGAATGCCTTGATTAAAATCCTGTGGCTACTGCTTATTGGTGTGGTCTTGATCATATACTTACTTCACATCTCTCTGTTACAGTTTCCTCAGCCACAAATTGGGGGTTATTGTGAAGATAAACCCTGCATAGTGCTTAGGCCAATGTTTAGGGCTCAATAAAATTACGTGTCAGGGCACAGTTAAGTAGCTGGTATTTCTCCTCATTTAATCTTCAAAGGAACTCACAAGTTTGTAACACAACCTTATTTTACAAATAGAACCAACTAAAACTTAGATCAAGTAATTTGCAAAAGTCTTAAAACTATATGCCAAGGCAGAAATTTAACTTTAGATAGGTCTAGTTTTATAAAGCCCAGTTTTTACTTATTTAGAAATTAGAGAACCATTTTGCTGTCCACTAAGATTTTGCTTATTTTTCCTTTTAACGAACTACTTTTCTTCTCTCTAGTTCCCTTTCTTATAGGTTACGGTAAATTCTAGCATTATAAAACATATGGGTACCAGTATATTAGTTAAACTTTTCTTCATGGTGAAACATATTTCAAAACAGGGATAACCAGAACTCCCCATTAATGTTCTCCTTTCAAAAAAGGAAATGTAAAAAAATTCTGTAAGATGAAATTATTTTTCCACTCTAAGAAGAGCAAATGTTGAATCTATTCTTAAGTACATACTTTGCCACTTTAAAAACCCCATGACTGAGAATCATGTCAAATCTCCATTTGCTGCATTTATTTGCTGTACCTACCAAACCAGTTGTGTGTGGTGGTGGTGGTGGTGGTGGTGGTGGTAGTGGTTGGGATTACAGGAATTATTTGTACTTCTTATCTTCTAAACATTGTCATACAATTTAAAATATATGTTATACAAATAACAAGGTTTTTCTTTCTTTTTTTTTTTTTTTAAGATTTCATTTATTCATTTGACAGAGATAGCACACGCAGGGAGAGAGGCAGAGGGACAAGCAGGCTCCCCACTAAGCAGGGAGCCTGACACAGGGCTGGATCCTAGGACCCTGGGATTATGACCTGAGCTAAGGCACGCTTAAGTGTCTGAGCCACCCAGATACCCCAGATAACAAGGTTTTTAGTATAATGTTTATGTATTAGATCAAAAGAGTCCCAAATAAGGTCCTACTTTTATAGCTAGGCGTTGAAATAAAGGCTTTATGCTGACTAGCTCTAAGCTAACTTTCTATTACTGTTTTTTGTCAAATTCTATGTTTGCTTTAAAAAAATCTTTATCTTTCCAAAATGCAATGTACCTGTTTTCCTTCATGCTACTGTTAACTCAGCTTAGGCAAGATTTTTTTCTTCCTTAACCATCCCCCAATCTGATCAGGTGCCCTTTATAATATGTCTTTAAGTATTTTTTTCTTCCCTTCACTGAAATATATATATTATACAGTATTAAAATGGTCTATTTTTGTGTCTGTTTTCCCTCTGAGACTACAAGCATCTTGAGTGCTAGGACTTAGACTTAACTATTTTAATGGATTAGTTTAACAGCAAATTAGACACAGAAAAATAGCACACTAGTACTGAAAAATACGTAAGCTTAAAAATGAAGTGGAGGGATGGAAAATAAAAGATTAAAAGGACAAAGGACTGAAAAATATCTAAATATATCTTACTGTATTTCAGAAGAAAAAAAGGAAATATGATGATTCAAAGACATTTTTGTGAAGAGAAAAAGACAAATTTTTCAGAACTTATAAAAGATACCAATCCATGACTTAAAGCTATCCAATCAACTCCAAGCAGATATATATAGGGAAAAAAGTTCATACTTAGACACATCATGGTAAAACTTCAAAAAAAAAAAAAAAATCAAAGACAAAGAGAAAATCTTAAGAGCAGTCTATGAAAGAGTACCTTTAAAGAAGCTACTATAGACAGAGAACTTTTCAAAAATAGCAATGAAAGCTAGAAAACAGAATGAGTTTCTCTATAAGATATAATTATCAAGCTTCTATTGCAAATTCAGTGAAAATACCTTGCAAGAATGAAGAAAAACTAAAACACTACCAAGATGGAAAGAATGTCACAAACTCTTAAAAAGAAAACTCAAAGTGATACACAAATTGGTTATCAAAAGAGAAATAAGGAATGAAGAGCACAGAAAACGGTTTACATGTGAGAAACTTTAAATTTTTTAAAAAGATTTTCTTTATTCATGAGAGACACAGAGAGAGAGAGAGAGAGAGAGAGAGAGAGAGGCAGAGACACAGGCAGAGGGAGAAGCAGGCTCCATGCAGGGAGCCCGACGTGGGACTTGATCCTGGGTCTCCAGAATCACGCACTGGGCTGAAGGCAGTGCTAAACTGCTGAGCCACCCAGGCTGCCCTACATGTGAGAAACATTAAATGACTACTATATAAATCAATTTAAAAAGCCGTGTAAGGGTTTTAAGAAAGCAAGAATAAAAAATAAGCCAACAATAACAGATATGGGTAAGCCGAGGTATGCTAAGGCCTCTGAATTATATAGAGATGGGAAAGAACAGTGATTAACACTAGTCTTTAATAAACATGCATTTTGTACTAAATTAACCAAATTTTCCAAAATAATTGACTATAAAAATGGCAAGAAAGAAAAAGAAACACTGAAAGCACAAAATACACACCCAATTACATCAGTAATTATTTAAATATAATAGACTAAATGATTTAGGTAAAAGACAAAGATCTTACAATGATTAAAAAATTAGTCTGGGTAAAAACAAATAAAACTAAATGCAACTATATGTTGTTTACAAGAGACTATCTAAAACATAGTAATACAGAAAAGCTGAAAGTAAAAGAGTAAAGATATTCCATGCCATCAATAATCCCAACCCCCAAACTATATTTATAATGGGCAAAAGATATCTTCAGCACAAAAATTACTGGAGAGAAGAAATTCACGTCATAACAATAGAAGGTTCAATTCACCAGAAAGATAATTCTAAATTTGTAGGTGCTCAAAAACATGACCACAAAAGAGCAAAAATTAAAAGAATTTAAAAAAACAGCAACTCCAGATTCCACTAAGTATTAATAGTGTTTTTGGTAATGAATTGAATAAGCAGACACAAACCCAGGTAAAGATGCAGATTTTAACACAAATAAATTCCTAACCTATAAATATACTAAGAATAACACCCAACTGGAGAATATGCATTATTTTTTTTTGGCACACACAGAACATAAAGTCTCAGCAAATTTCAAGGGACTACAGTGTAATTAATTTAGAAAAAAAATTTAGAAAAAAATCCATATATAAAGGATAACTGTAAAGTCTCATGTTTAATTACTAAGAAATACATTAAATAGTTCATGAGACAACAAAAACATAATGATAATGAGAAAATATTTCAAACTGATTAAAACTTTAGGTGGTATCAGCATCATGGGTCATAGATGTTCCTCCTTTTTTAACAATAAATTAGACACCCATGTATGAAAAGAAATGCCTTTGCTGAATTTGTGGTATCCAGTACCAGAGGCCAAAGGACCTGGAAGCAGTCTCGCCCACATTAGCCCCAGTAATAGGCAGACAAATCTTGGTAATTCAAAATGAATCAAAGACTTAAACACAAGACCTAATACCATAAGACTCTTAGAAGAAAATGTAGGAAAATAATGTAGCCCTCAATAATGGTCTTGGCAATAATTTTTTGGATGTAACAACAAAAGCAAAAATAAACTCAACCTACATAAACTAAAAAGTTCCGCAAAGGGAAAAAAAAATAAAGAAAAAGTGTCCTTGAAGGCTGTGGAGATACAGGAATCCTTGTATATTGCTGGTTGGAATATAAATTGGTTTAGCTATTATGGAAAACAGTATGGAGGTTCCTCAAAAAATAAAAAATAGAGCTACCATATTCAGCAATCCCACTCCTGGGTATATATTTAAAAGAAATAAAACCGTATCTAAGAGATATGTGCACACCACCCATGTTTATTGAAGCATTTATTCACAATAGTCAAGATCTGAAAAAAACCTAAAGTCTACGGCCATACCACCCTGAATGCGCCTAATCACATCTGAAAACAACCTAAGAGGGAATCCCTGGGTGGTGCAGCGGTTTGGCGCCTGCCTTTGGCCCAGGGCACGATCCTGGAGACCAGGGATCGAATCCCACATTGGGCTCCCGGTGCATGGAGCCTGCTTCTCCCTCTGCCTATGTCTCTGCCTCTCTCTCTCTCTGTGTGACTATCATAAATAAAAAAAAAAAAAAAAAGAAAAGAAAAGAAAACCTAAGGATCTATCAATAGTAGTATGGATAAAGAAGGTGTTGAGTGTATACTGCATGTATGTATATATACACACATGCAAAATGGAATATGTATTATTCAGCCATTTAGGGCATGGATATTGAGGGCATAATGCTAAATGAAGTAAGTAGACACAGAAAGACAAATATTGTATGATATCACTTATATGTAGAATCTAAAAAAGCTGAGATATCACAAAATAGAATATACAATGGTGGTTACCAGATGCTGAGGGTGAAAAAATTGAGGATGTGTTAAGGGTACAAACATGGAATTGGTAAACAAATGGGTCCTAGAGATCTAACGCACAGTAGAGTGATTACAGACGATAATGCTTTATTATAAACCTCAGAGGTACTAAGAGACTAGATCTTAATTGTTCCTACCACAAAAAAAGATGTGATTTGATAATAGCTGATGCTATGGTGGTAATCATATTGCAATATAGAAATGTACCAAACCAACACTGTTGTAAACTTCAATGTACATAATGCTACATGCCAATTACATATCAAGAAAAATAAATTTTTAAAATTTTACATACGGAAAATTTTGTGATGCAGTTAAGTAATACTGAGAGGATATTCATAAACCCTGAAGATATATTAGAAAAGAGAATTTAAAGTTCTAAGCATCTGTCTCAAGTTAGTTTTTTAAAAATAGCCAAATAATTCCAAAAAGAACAGGAGAAAGGAAGTACTAAAAATTAGGGCATAGATTAACGAAATCAAATACCCAGAAGAAAGGCTCGGTGAAAAAAAAAATTTTTTTTTTTTTTTTTGTAAAGAAGCAGAATAATGAGAAGTCTTAGAAAAGTGGTCAAGGAAGAAAAATGGAGAACATACCCATGTTAGGAATGAAAGAGGGAATATTCCTACAGATATATGCTGACTTTAAATGGCTAACACAGATATTATATAAATTATATCAATAAATTTGAAAATTATATTAAATGGAGAATATTTTAAGAAATTAATTTCACCAAAAATAACTTTTTAAAAAGAGAATTTCCTATAAAATTCAAAGTGCTGGGACACCTGTGTGGCTCAGTCAGTTAAACGTCTAACTCTTGATTTCCACTCAGTTCATGATTCCAGGGTTTTGAGATCAAGCCCAGCATTAGGCTCTGTGCTGGCGTGGAGCCTTCTTAAGATTCTCTCTCTCTCCCTCTGCCTCTCCCTGCACGCCTGACCCCCCACTCCAAAAAATAAAAAAATAAAAAACCAAAAAAATAAAATGCTATGAGACACCTAAATAGTAAAAAATATTTGTACTTCGTTAAGTACTAACTTCAAACTCCATGCTCCATCTCTCTTGCTTAAAATAAGAGGCAAGTTAAGGGGGAAAACAAAATTTCTCAGTTTCATAGTTGGGAGCTAGGAAGAAGGCACATGGTGCATGTGACCAAATTCCAGGGCAGATACAAGTAGACATCTGTAGCTTTACCTTTCTGAGAATGCTTTTGCTTTTCTGATAAAAAGAGACTTGTTAAGCTCTTATTATCCTGGTGGACTAAAGCTTGGATTTTAGTAAGAGCCCAAGAAAAGGATGTGGGAAAAACCTACAAAGTGGGCAATCAGATCAGAAAAAACTTAATTTTTTTAAGAAAGATTTTATTCATTTATTCATGAGAGACACATAGAGAGGCAGAGACGAGACACAGGCAGAGGGAGAAGCAGGCTCCTTGTAGGGAGCCCAATGCGGGACTTGATCCCGGGACTCCAGGATCACGCCCTGAGCCAAAGGCAGAGGCTCAACCACTGAGTTACCCAGGCATCTAAGAAAAAACTTAAAGACAGACATCTTAAAAGGTACCATCCACAATGGCCGAATTATTAGTTGACTTGTCTTTGGCTTGGGATGATGGTGGTGAAGGAGAATGGATATTCTTTAAATTCCTACTACTCTCATGTAGGTTTGACACAGAAAATCATACTGTCTACATGGTCCCCAAAAACTTGGCTTAAATTTATTTTAATTGATAACACTTTCAGGTATCTTACCAAAAGAAATGCAAATCTTCTTTGAAAACATTCAGACCAAGGGGCGCCTGTGCGGTGCAGCTGGACAACCTCTTGGTTTCTGCTCAGTTCGTGATCTAAGGGTCATGGGACTAGGTCCACATCAGGCTTGGTGCTCAGTGCAGAGTCTACTTGAAATTCCCTTTCCCTCCCCTTGTCCCTCCTGCTTGTGCTCTCTCATAATTAATGAATTAATTTAGACCTAGAAGAATTCCCACAGATAAAGTTCTAGTGAAAGTATGTACACAATTAGGAACCACAAAGCTCAGGTAGAAAAAAAAAATTCGCCATGAATGAAAAAAGCTACAGGAGTAGTACGGCAAAAATTTTACTTATTGTCATTATCTTATACTGAATGTAAAAAAGCATATTTAATATGTAAAACTAAATACAAAGGGTATCAAAGGAATGATCAGGACAAGACCTATCAAAAATTACCAAGATTAACAAAACAGAACTTCTAGTATTAAAAAATATGTAACAGAAATCAGAAATATATGTGATCAAATATATGTGATCAAGAGCAAACTGGACACAGGTAAAAAGAATACCAGAGAAATGGAGATAGACTTGAAGAAATTATCATGTATCTAACTGGAGTTCCAAAATGAAAGATCAGAGGGAATACAGGAGCTGCAATATTAAAAACAAAACAAAACAAAACAAAAACAAAAAACAAAAAACCCAGGGGCTAAGAAATTACCATAACTGATGAAATATGCAAATCCCAGATTCAGTAGAGTAGAAAGTAGAAAAAAAAAAAAGAAACAGTAAATGCAGGTAATAATTATATCTAATTTGTGGACCTGAAGATCAAATGATAGAACTAGAATATGGACAGCAATGGCCTACAAATTAAGAGGAGTTAGGCAAATTGGAGTTACAGTATTGCATGTATGGTACGGGAAGAGGGAAAAAAAATCACTCGGAGTCTAGCTGATAAACAGAAATCAAAGGGAATATAACACAAGGAACTGCGTATATCATATATATCCAGGTATTATGCAAAGGACAAAGGACAAAAAAGTAACAAAGTTAAAGAGCTTAGTCAGGTGTACTACTTTGGAAGTCATCAAAAAACACGATGTAGTTAAAATATCCCTAGCGTTGAGATTTTCCAGAGCCAGAATGATGAGTAAAAATTAAATTTGTTACTAGTTTTGCCAACACTGTGTAGAGCAACAGATATGCTGTTTTGGTGCTTTCAGTATTTTCTCTAAAACCACAACTGAGTAGTTGGCTTCTAAGATGAATTAGAGTTCTAGAATATAGGAGCAGTCCATATGCTTAAAATGATCCTGATTACTTAAGGGCCAGCCTTAAACTGGTTCCTTGATTCTTCTGGAGGTATGACCCGAGTCTTCCCAGGCCCAAGAAAGCTTTCTCAGACTCTACTTACGTCCAACAAGGTGTTTCATTAGAAGAGCTTAGGTGCTCATAATTGACCTTCCATCAGGCTACTAAAAACACTTTATTCACAAAACACCCTAGAAAGGACATAAATAGTCCATCCTCAGGTTTCACAACCAAGAAAAACAAGGCCTGGAGGAGATGCAAGTGGTATACAACCACACAATTAAATAATGATCCAATGTGGATGAGATCTCAGATCATATAAGCTTTGATCTTTATTTTATACCCAGCTGGCTTCCAATGCTCAATATTAATGAAGTGCTACTTGTACAACCAGGATGTCTGCTTATAGAACACAGGCTATTTACTTACTGTATTTAAAAAAAAAACAAACAAGAAAAATATATGGGCAGCCCGGGTGGCCCAGCAGTTTAGCGCCGCCTTCAGCCCAGATGTGATCCTGGAGACCCAGGATGGATTCCCACGCCGGGCTCCCTGAATGGAGCCTGCTTCTCCCTCTGCCTTTGTCTCTGCCTATCTCTGTCTCTCATGAATAAATAAATAAAATCTTTAAAAATAAAATAATGCAAGAGGAAATATAGTTGAAGTAAACCTAGCCAAATTTATATTAATCAGAGTAGTATGCTGAAGCATCTGCATACTATTTATCTATCTCCTTCACAAACTTCCATCTGAAGTCTTAACTACTGTTCACTTGCCAACATTCTGGTTTTCACCTGATACTTATAAATTGATATTTTAAGAATAAACTGCTCCAGAATCTTGCCATGTATTACAGTTATATTAACTCATACTTCTCCCCAAATTAAGCATTTGTGTTTAAACAAATATGCTTACTTTATACAGCTGTTAGAACCTGCTCAGACTATAATAAATGCTCATTTAGTATTAATGGATGCTTAATCAGTTCTTTTGTATATTCAGGATGACCTTTCTCATATGTCATCAACTAAAGTAATGTTGCTGAGGTCCTCTATAACTAGTACAACCTCTGGTTTAGCTTAATATTTTACAAAAATAGCAGAGATAAGATTGTGAGCTGTAATACTTAAGGTAAGCAAATGAGCATTAAAAATTTCAGAATCACTTTATCTGTTATATTACACCTTGAAGTTTGAAAACTGCATATTGTATCTCCTGGTAGAGACAACTTTTTCATTCTGTACCTAACTCTACCTAAGGCATGCATATCTCTTTCACAAATTCTCTTAAAGACGTTGCTACTTTTCTTTGTTCCTATCTCTGATTACAATAATGTGTGTCATCAATCACTATACACCTGTTAAGACTGGTTAAAAAATATATTAATAATACCAAGTGCTGAAGAGGATGTGGAACTAGAGCTCTCATATATTCCTGATGAGAATGAAAACTGATATAGCAACTACTGAAAACATCTTGAAGTTTTTATTTTTTTATTCCAAGTTTTTATTTAAATTTTAGTTACCAAATATGGTTAAAATTGGTTTCAGGTGTAGAATTTAGTGATTCATCACTTAACATACAACACCCAGTACTCATCATAACAAGTGCCCTCCCTTAATTCCCATCACCCATTTAGCCCATCCCCAGCCCACCTCCGTCCATCAACTCTGTTTGCTCTTATGGTTTGCTTCCCTCTCTCTCTCCTTTCCCTTCCTCTATGTTCATCTGTTTTGTTTCTTCTAATGCTAAACATATACTCTATAATATGATTTAGCAATCACACACCTAAGTATTTACTAAAGTGAATTAAAAACATGTTCACACAAAAACCTGTTAATGCGTAGTTCTAGTAGCTTTACTGATAATAGACAAAAACTGGAAAACCATCTTAATGTTCTTAGATAATAGATAAACAAGTTGTGGTACATCCATCTAAAAGACTTACTACTCAGCAATAAAAAAGAATAAACTATTGATAAATGCAAAAACCTGGATGAATCTCAAAATGCAATACTCCGAAAGAAGCAGTCTCAAAAGATTACATACTTTAGGACTTCCTTTATATGACATTGTTGAAAAGCAAACAATCTGGACAGAGAATAGACCAGAGGTTACCAAGGGATATTGAATGGGGAGAGGATCTGACTACAAAGAAAAAGCCCTGTTCTTTTTTCTGATTGTGGTGGTTAGATAAACCTGGCATATGTTAAAATTTATGAAATGGTTTACCAAAAAAGAATCAATTTTACTGCATATTAGTTTTAGAAAAGTGTATCATCAAAGAATTTAAGTATTAGGAATCTACAAATCATGTAATCTCATGATTTTAAAGATGAGGAAACAAATATATGAATTTTTTTTTTTAATTTTTATTTATTTATGATAGTCACACAGAGAGAGAGAGAGAGAGGCAGAGACACAGGCAGAGGGAGAAGCAGGCTCCATGCACTGGGAGCCCGACGTGGGATTCGATCCCGGGTCTCCAGGATCGCGCCCCGGGCCAAAGGCAGGCGCTAAACCGCTACGCCACCCAGGGTTCCCCAAATCTATGAATGTTAAAAGTGACTTGCTAATTAATGATCACAATTACTCAATGGCAATCCTTTAAGACTTCAAAACTTAATACAAAGTACGGTTACCTCAGAATGAGAAATTCAGTCAGAAACAAAAAATATGTAGAATTATGTAACAAACCAGGCCACAGATTTCACACATATTTTAATACATATAAAATTCAACTACAGTTTTTATGCCACATTTATGTGGATAGGCCAAGAATAAAAAAAAATTAAATTTTTACTTCTATTCAAGAAAGACTATAAACTGCACCTTAGTCATTAAGAAAAACTCCTTCAACATAGTCATTATCTCAGAATTTAGAGGAATTTCTAAGGTTAACTCTAAAAAATTATCAATATTATTAGTTGTATACTAAATCAGTATTTCACTTCTGGATATTCTAGATAGTAAAGAAAATATCCATTACTTCAATAGGGAAAAAAACAGTCTAAGTTTGGTGTAACATGAGAAAATGGAAACAGGTAGAGGTAGAAGAAAAGGAAATAAGATGAAAACAGAGGGGCCTGGGCTATACTTAACAAAATATGACAAATATTCTTACTCTCTTCTTTAGGGATGACACACAAAAGTTTAATATTCAAGATACTGGTTCTTTCCCAAATATTTCCTTTAGGAGTCTCAAGTGTCAACTAAGACTTAGATTGCCACTCCACTTTACAAAGATCCAGTAATCTTTTCATAAGATGCATTCAGCCTCATTCTAACAATATCTGTATAATTCCCATGTGGGATAATAATACCGATGAGACTATCTTGAAGTATATAAAAGGTAAAGAGGGCATAAGCATGAAGAAAACATCAAAAAAATTTAATTTCTTGCTACTCTTAAGGATAAATGAACACTCTCATATATTTTACCAATAACAGTCCCAAATGTTCAGATCTTGATATTATAACATGCAACATTTCAGAGTTTTAAAAGTCTTGAAGTTTATCTTGAATAAAAATCCTTATTTTACAAATATGAAACTAAAGATTAATAGAGTTAATTATTGCAGAGGTGAATTAAGCAGGTCTCCTAACTACTTACATAGTAATTTTTCACACAATGCAGACTTAGATTTTATCCCTCTTTGAGTCATTCTGCTTGCATACCACCAAGATGAGAGGAACACTTGTTATTCCACACACTTTAGAGAACTAAAAGCAAAGAACTATGTCTTTGAATCTTGTCAGACCTAATCTAAAATAAATGATTTTGTTTACCTTAATACACAATATAAAACACGTACAATTTTATGGCAATCTAACCTAAAATTAATGTTGAACCACCTATAATCTTGTGTTGTTGTTTGCTTTTACTGTTGTTAAGTAATGAGGAAAAAAAGAAAAAAAAACTTATTACCAAATTGTGTGACTATACCATTTGCAAAGAGAACTATTTTTTTTAATGAACTCCAATTTTAACAAAATTGTCAAGTTTATTCCACATAAACTTAAAGTATTAAGAAATCATAGTAGAAATTTATATTGTATATAACATTTGCCCTGCAATTATATGAAAATTCAATATTAAATGATAGTAAAAGGGGCACCTGGGTGGTGCATGTAGTCAGTGTAGTGTCTGACTCTTGATTTTGGCTTAGGCCATAATCTTATGGTTGTGAGACTGAGCCCTGCATTGGGCTCCAAGCTGGGCATGGAGTCTGCTTAAGATTCTCACTCCCCCTCTCCCTCTGCACTGGCCCACCCACAGGCCCCTAGGCTCAAAAAAAAAAAAAAAAAAAAAAAAAAAGGAAAAGAAAAGAAAGATCAGTAAAGAAAACTGATTTAACTTAAAACTTTTATTCAAGGCTTTGTTCCCTAAGCTATTAAATTTTTAAAGCACTATGATAAAGTCTATTTTGCTATTAATTATAAGAATACAAGAGTTTTATTTGCTGGTTTTTCTTTTTTTGAGATACACAACTAAACAGGTACTATGTTCCAGGCTCTATGATTAGCCTTGAAAAAAGGTGAATAAAAACATGTCTTATCCTCAAGGAACATGCAGTTTAGTGATTTAAACATGTAAAGATTTAAATATGTTCAATTACAATGTAACATGATACAACAATGAATGTACAAAGCAGAACAAAGAAAGATAATCAGAGAAAGTCCGGGAAGATTTCACAGTGATATCTGAATTGGCTTTTGAGAAAGAAAAATAATTTGATAGTAGGACTTCAAGGTCATTTCCTTATATGAAACTCTAAGAAAGACAAACCTATAGAAGGTAGATGAATGGTTGCCTAAAGCCTAAAGCCAGGGATGCGGACTGGAGCCTAACTGACAATTACTGTATACAAGAGTACCACCGATGGGCATTTTATCATATGTAACTTATACTTCAGTAAAGTTAATTTTTTTAAAGGGACTGGGGAAACCAAATGTGTTACACTTTGGCAAAAATTCTCAATATTCCAATTACAAGGTAGTTATCAGTATTCTGTGAGGAAAAAAAATGTTTTCTCTAAATAAACAGAGTTTAAAGCTCCAGCGCCATTTCTTATTTTAGACTTCTCCTAAAGAAGTAATGGGCAAAAAATGCAGAGCTTGGCAGAGTTCCAATAGAACAAGCTATTTCTAAGTTTATGTGATATTGCTAAGAAAAGCGTTTTCATAATATGAATTTCCATTTATATATAATTATTGAATGTGTGGGGTAAGAGAATACTAGATGAGGAATTTAAGAGTTCTTAGCTAACTTTATTATTCTGGGAAAATTAATTCACATCTTTGGGATTATTTTGGCTTTAAAATAAGAAGACTGATTTCTCTATGATTTCTGTCATTTTTAAGATTCAGTTGTTCTTACGAGGTTGAAATCTCTACATAGAGAGTCTCCAAATGAAATCCCTAAGGTAAATCCCAGATGTTGAAACCGATGCATTAAAGTAAGTTTTATTAAGTACACAGAATATCTGAAGTATTTTATCCAATGTTTTAGATTGGTAATTTGAGGTTCTTAGTCATTTTTGCTTATATCTATTATTTTTTATTAACTAATCTCACAGATACTTCCAAAATTTCTATGATGTTGGATACATTACTGTACATATACCACTCCTTTTATCTGCAAATGAAGACATCGAAGATTATAGAGATTACAAACTTTGCTCAAAATACTATCTTTGCAAAGACAAAACTATTAGACTAATGTGTCTTATATGATTTTTTAAATAAAAAGTTTTAGAAAGAATACATATATAAATGGATAAATATTGGTACAAATATGGGAATTTTTCTTCTAGAAAGATATACAAAAAGTTAGTAAGTGCTACCTTTAGGGAGAGAGCCTAGGTGGAGAGAGGTAATTTTTCTATTTTTACTTTCTGTACCACTGAAAAATTTCCAATATGAACATTTGTTAAATACATTGTTTAAAAATCTTAGGTTGGGGATCCCTGGGTGGCGCAGCGGTTTGGCGCCTGCCTTTGGCCCAGGGCGCGATCCTGGAGACCCAGGATCGAATCCCACGTCAGGCTCCCTGTACATGGAGCCTGCTTCTCCCTCTGCCTGTGTCTCTGCCTCTCTCTCTCTCTCTCTCTCTGTGACTATCATAAATAAATAAAATTAAAAAAAAAAAATCTTAGGTTGGAGTTATTTATGGGTTATATTTTCCTTTTCTATGTTTAATAAAAAAAAGTAATGTTTGGTTTTTAAAATTTTCTTCTTCTTCCTTTTCAAACAATATGTCTGGTGGCTTAGTTATTAGAGCACGCAGAACAAAGGTCATAGGTTTGATTAATTACGTTTGCAAAGAATAAAAATATCCCTCAGTCACAGATACATTTTTAACTTTAAAAAGTCATCTGGCAAACTTGTGTTGCTGATCACAAGGATGAATCAGGTAAGAGCATGTGGTTGACTCAATACAAAACATTAATCTTGGAAAATAACTCTCAGTGATGTCTTACTGACAGAGGGTAAGAGAAAAGACAGCAGTGTTATTCATCTCTAAGTAAACATTCCAATTTTCATATTCATCAATTCACTGCACTTCTGAATAGAATATAAACAAAACCTTAACAATCAGAGAAAATATAGTTCCTAAAAGCTAAAAAATATTATGTAACAAAGCTTATTCATTTTGAAGATGATACAAATCTTATTAATGTACTATATAAATATCAAATAAAATACATATATACCTGTAACGTCTTCTGGATCTGATACAACAATATGTGCATTTAGTTCCTGTAGCTTGTGATGCAGTTCTTCTAATTTTTTGTTTGATTTTTTCAAAATGTTGTCCACGTAAGCCAAACTCTTTTTATCTGTTGTGACTTTCCTCAGATTTTCAGCTCCTTCTTTGATTTTCAGTTCTTTCCTTATTTCTCTCTTGATTCGATCTTTGATATCATCCAGTTTCTGTTGCACCACTGTATCTGAAAAGTCTAATTTTTGAACAGCACTCACATTCTCAGAAAATGGAAGACTTCGGGAATCTCCCTACAGAAAAAAGGGAAAAGATATAAATGTGGTAGTTTAGGAAAGTTAGCTGCTCAGTAAAATGTTCAGCACAAGAACAAAACTGTATTCAGTGATTCTTTATTAAGTATATTACATTTAATTACATTTAGTTACTTCCTTAATAAGCAACAGACTAGTTACCTTTATATCACCATACAAAATCCTAAGTTCAAAAACTTTGCCCACTCACTAAACAACATTATCTGATAAATTTATATTAAAGTAAACACATCTACACACAAAAGCATCTTAGGGCTGTATAAAGACAGTAGATTTCTGATATCCTATAAACCCAAGTTAGATCCTAACACCTACACTGTGAATCATGAGCAAGTTACTTGACTTCTCAAACATTCAGTTTAATTGTCCATAAAATCTACATAATACTGCCACCTTCCAGAGATACTGTGATAATCCAAAAGATTTTATGTGAAGCTCCAACTACAATTCTTGGCCCACTGTACAGTCAGTCACTCAATAAGTGAAAATTATTACTAAATTCCATAGGTAAGATACAATCCTATTTAATCTGCTATAAAAAAAACCTCTTAAAAAACTAATATTGGCAAAAATAAAGTTGTATATTTATGGCCACTTTTTGATTAATGAATTAAACACATTAGGATTTGGAAAGACTATACTTAGAACTCTATATTATTTCGTGGCTAACTATCCCAACTGATAACTTTGTTAACTCACTACAAAAACATCATTATGGAACGCCTGGGTGGCTCAGCAGTTAAGCATCTGCCTTTGGCTCAGGGCCTAATCCCGTAGTCCCGGGATTGAGTCCCACAACAGGCTCCTTGCATGGAGCTTGCTTCTCCTCCCTCTGCCTGTGTCTCTGATTCTCTTTCTGTGTCTCTCATGAATATATAAATAGAATCTTTAAAAAAAATATCATTACTGGAAAATATGTCTCAATTATGTCCTACTGATAGAAGCTAAGACAATATACACTATCAGTATTCATCTTAAAATAAAAATCAGATTAGGTAAGCACATCAAATCTACATTTAAAACAAACCAAAACTATGTCCTTGCTATTTATATGTCATTTGTTATTTTAAACTCCATTATTATAATACTACTGGTTTTTAAATTTTTAATTTCTCAAACATAAACATTAGAAGTAATGTTTACCTTTGGGAAAAGGAACTGAGTTTCTGAAGGTTCTAGAAAAGAGACATTTCACTGTGCACCCTTATTATGTACCTTTTAAACCACAGATCCAATTAATTAAAAAGATTTTCTTTAATTTCTTTAGGAATTCATCATAACCAAATAAGTAAGTTCTGTTTAAATTCCTGGGTGCAAATACTTTTTACATCTAATTCTTAACTGCTAAAAACCAGGTCATCTTGCAGAACAGCTGGTTAATAGATGGGAAGATATGGGCTCTAGTCTTGGCTTTGGACCAATTTACCTTGTGCCAAAAGGCATGCAATATAAAAAATGAAGTAGTTGATAAATCTATTCTTGACATTTTTAGGGCCAAGAATCCCTTCTGAACTCTTGACAAACAGTAAAACAAAGAAAATTTCATGTTTGTATATACAATTTCCAGGTTCCAAGGATTGGAGATTAAGAATTCCTGAAATAAGTGATCTATATCTAACTGGCCTTAAATTTCGGATCCTTATTTATGTAGATATAGAATTATCTTCTATCTGGGCTAAAATAGCATCTAGATTTTTCATTACTTATAGTGAAATATAAATCCTATCATCCATTTATTCAGTTTCCAAAGTTTATGAATCTACCTTTGGCTGGTTATCAAGAACAGCACATGACCACTGTCAAAAATTAAATGCCAAATTTCTGCTATCTGGCCTCAGGTAAAGTCGATTAAGGCAAATAATGATTAGATGAAAAAGTTTAAGCTAACTGCATTCCTTCAGATATTTTTATTTCAATCCTTACAGACTTAGAAAACATGAACTGCTCTCATAAATTTGTTAAGATTATGTACTAAGCTAGAGATTCCCTAAATTTCTTGGTTTGTGGTGACCTTAGTGTGTCAGTAATTTTTTCCGTATGCCCTATAGGCCAAGAGAAATACCTAACAATTCTGTACTAAATACAGAATACAAATACTAAATACAGAATAGCAATGCCCTAATTACTTAATACTTAAATTATAACAACTTAGCTATTTGAAATAGCATAAACTGAAAGAAAACATTACATTTTTTTTCATTCTTTAGCAACTATAGTTACGTATTAATGGTAGTACTTTCACCATTTCTCAAACTTTGAAATCAGATTGAAATCAGACTCTCCCACCTTCAATTCCTGCTCCTCCATACAAAGGGAATGTAGGATAATGTAATATTGAAACTTAACTGACTCCAGTTGGTTTACATGATTTCCAACAAATGGTGTCACTATTTGTCACCCTAGAAATTTTCAAATACACTGCAACATCCTGAGTGTTGCTGAGGTACCACAGAGAGTTTAGCCTCAGAGAGAACTGTGATACTAAAATATAGAAGGTGGTTACAAAAAAACTCTTGCAATATAAAATAGCATCAGTACTTGATGTGAATCCTTGAAGGTCTTTTGCCTACTTCAACCAACTCTCATTTCTTTTTAATTGGCTCACTAAATTCCAATTCTATCAAACTACAGAATTTACGGCTAGAGACAATCTCTCTTGGCTCAGCAACTAATACATGCTGCATCTTTGGAATATACCATCTTTCCTTCTTTTCTTCAACTAACTTCCTAGTCCCTTCTCTGCTAACTTTCACTTTGTTTCACAGTTGACCCCAATTTTTCCTGGGAAAGAATTTCCTGACTGTGCCCTCTTTGAATTTAGATTAGATGCCTCTCTTCACTACCTCAAACACCATGAGCAATTTGAGTGTAAGGTGGCTTATACCTGGCAGAGTAGTTCTGTTTTGTTTTCTTAATGATTAGTCCATTATATTACTTAATATTCTTTTAGAATTCAGGAAAATCTGTCACTGCTGAGAAACTCCTGCTTTCCTCTTTCTGATAAAGAGAACTTATACTTTAGGAAACTCAAAGGCAAAACAGATATAACCATAGCTGGTTAGCATGTTGGCTTCCTCTTCCTTTTCATAGGCCTATATTTTAAGTAACCATATTTTACTCCCATCTTTTGTTATGACATGGTTTAAATATTTTTTGAATAGGAGCAAGAGATATCTACAATATAATCAATAATTTAAGATAACCAAATGTCCCTCTGTGGACAGGAAAGTACTATTACTCCTTTCCTAAAAATGTGAGTTGCAATAACCTGTGAAATATTTTTTTAAAGATTTTATTTATTTATTTATTCATGAGAGACACGGGGGGTGGGGGCAGAGACATAGGCAGAGGGAGAAGCAGGCTCCACGCAGGGAGCCTGATGTGGGACTTGACCAGATCTCCAGGCTCAGGCCCTGGGCTGAAGGTGGCACTAAACCACTGAGCCACCCAGGCTGCCCTAACCTGTGAAATTTACTGGAAAATGTAATTTTCTTGATTTTGAAACAAGTGAAATGAGATATTTTATCTATTAAATTATGTCTCTACCCTAAAAAAATAATAAAACAATTATATCATAAATGCCAAAATTAATACTAGGCAATGAAATAATATTCCCAACAGAAGTAAAATAAATTAGCCTCAGAAAATAAATAGCTATTTAACCAGTAAAAACCTTCAGTGATAATCTTTGTCTCAGTAGGTTCTACTACAGACAATAATAACTGTCTATATCATGTTTACAAGCTTAACACTTTGATTCACCATTCACAACTGTTTTCTACTCTATAAAATTTCATGACTACCCCCAAATTAAACAGTAGGTATCTTTTTTCATCTTTTCAAAACAAAGTTAGGTCCAACCTCTAATCACAAACTCCCTTTAAAATTCATTAATATGCTCAGAAAGTACATAGATAAATAGAAAAAAAATGAACTAGTCCTAAGCATAAAACCAAACTCCTAACAATGTTCATGATGCTCCAATTATCTACACATAAAAGAAACCTTTTAATTCTCATATCTTTTATCACTGAAATCTTAAGCTAGCCATTCCATTCTAGTCAAATTAATCAAACACTTTGCTATTTACATCATTTTACTTTGTCTTTCTTATACCCTATTTATCTATTTAAATCCACCATCACAAAATACTTGTTCAAAAAATATGTCAGGTCTTTCATGGTTAATTCTATTTTAAATTTTACATTATCCATATGCTTAATGCATTTAATCAGATCAAATCCAAACAAAAGAAAACCATTAGTAAAATTAATACCCTCAGGATTTATAATAGAACAACCGAAACGATTTTTAGTTAAGCAGGTTTCAAGTGGCTAAATAAAAAAAGGAATAGAGACTCTAATGAGTAAGAAACAAAGAGCAAAAATTAGATGAATTTCAAAGGAACCAAAATAAATTAAAAACTCAGTGGGTAGGTTAAATAGCAGATTAGACCAAGATAATGAATTAGCTTACTGACAGAAAACTGAGGAAGTTACTCTGAATTCAACATATAGAGATATGAGAAACTAAAAGGCATGGAAGATAAAATGAAAAGATCCAAGATCCATCTAGGAAGAGCTCCAGAATAAGAGAATAAAGAAAATGAGGGAGAAGTACTGCGTGAAGATAAATGAGAATTTTCCAGAATTGAAAAATGATATAAATCCTTGGACTAGAAGGCCACACCAAATTGTAAGTAAGATAAATGAAAATAACAGAAATAAACAGAGAGAAAGGCACTTTATCAACAAATGAATGATCATTAGAGAAACAAAAGACTTTTCCTTAGTGATAACAGAGGCCCAAACTATCAAACTTCTGTAAGATTTTGAGCTTTTAACTTAAGGTCTTCATATATTGCTAAGGCTTTCTTTAAAAAAATTTTTTTTAACTGCCTCAAAATATTAACATTCTGGGAAAAATTACAGATAAACTAACCCAAAGTTCATATTACATTTACATCATTCTCCTGTTCATTAATCATGTATGTGTTAATATAAAGAAAAAACTGTGCTGCAGCACAAGAGAATGTGCCACTGTTACCTCTGAAACAAAGGTTTTTCTGATCATAATGTTAGCAATAATCCAAATGTAAACCCTAAGTCTTTATAAAAGCTGGAAATCTGTAATAAGAAACTTAAAAATAGTCATTTTCTTTCTTCTAGTCATTCTAATTCTAGGAATACAACCTAAGTAATAATTAGAAATTATTACTGTATAGAATGGTCAATTCAATAATTTTTAAAATAATCAATAACATATGCAAGGAATGTTACAAGCATGGACTTACAAGTAGCAGAGTTTAAACCAATTTATAAGAAAGAAAAAATTCAGGATGCTACTAAGTGTTCAAAAAAAGAATTTTAAACAGCCTAAGGAATAAGAAAATATTTCTCTTATTTTCACCCTTTATTATTCCACAGTAGTATGTACAGCCCCATACACTGCTACTATGTACACACAGTTTTATTTCAAATTATGTTTAAGAATGGGGGAGAAAAGGCTAGCAAAAAAAAAATCAAAATATTAATATTTCTGGGTATTTTCATTTTATTTTTCAAAGTTTTCCAAATTTGCTATTTTTTTTTAAGCAATGAACATATGCTGCCTATCTAATAAGGAGGGAAAAACATTATTTAAAAGAAACCCAAAATAACTTTCACTGTATTTCAGTTTTGGCAAATGTAAATTTTAAACAGGTATCTGATACTCTATAGTATATTTGCTATGTAGGTTATTTTGAGTCCATACAATCCTACTGCAAAAAGACTACATGATCCATTCTAATTACACCATTAACATGTGTGAGCCAAATATTTCAAATACACAGATGTGTTAAATGTATTTAATAAATACAACTATTTTATAAAATAATGAAATTCTGATTTGTAGACTAAAACATAAATTGGTATTTTCAAATTATTACATTTTAACAAACAGTATAGTTAAGAAGGAGAGTAAAATAAGAATACAATCAGATTCAAAGAACAAATTGGAGAAAAAAGTCTGTCACTTATGATCAAATACTTCATTTAGGGAGAGATAGGAAAGATGTTTACTTCTCACTGGCCAAGTTCCCAGAGAAGAAGTAAAAAAGCTGTTAATTTCTCTACACTATAGATCAAACAGTCTGACTTGACAGATGCCAAGAAATGCTAGAGTATCCAAAAAACTCACTGGGAACAATGGCTCATATAATGTTTCAGATAGAAGGAACTTCAAAGATCAAGTAGCCTAACTACCTTGTTTTAGCTTTGAGGAAAGTGGATTCAAAGCAGCTAAGCAATTTGCCTAAGGTCGTAAAGAAAAGTCAGTGACCTTGCTAGGTTTACCACACCAGTCTCCTGACTCCCAGTTTGGTGCTTCTTAGAGGAGATCTTAGGAGTATCCACTGCCTTATTTTTGAACTACATCTTGGCCTGATTTGCATTAATTAACAGATGTTATATACCTTAAATCAGGAATATTGGCAGGACATAATTCTTCTAATTTCATGCTAATCCAATCCCTGTGTCTCAGGGGAGAATGCTCTCAGCCAGAAAGCAAGAAACCAGTTCTAACACCAGCTCTATGTCACTAGCTATGCAATTCAAGTACGTTATCCCCATGTCCCTGTACCAGTTTGCTCATTTGCAAAATGATGTTTGGCTTTCCTATCTTCCAGGTATTTTTTTTTATTTCATTTATTCAAAATGTTCACTGAATGCCAGGCAATGGAAAAGAGCACAATCCTGCTTTCTTTCGGGTATTCAATTTAAGGTAGTCATGAAAACCAAACATAATCTGAAGAAGTAACACAGATTTACACAAATGTAGGCCATATTGTGTGTTTATGTATGTACGTATAACAGAAAGCTCAATTAGAATATAGTATGATGGCAAGAACTAAGCCTTTGGAGTCAAACTGGCTATGTGTATTCTGATACTGCAACCATGCTAAAGCTTAGAAAATGGAATTATTACAACTACCTTGACTATATTATTTCTAAGTCTCATGATAGCTATGTCTAGGACTAAGAAGTATGTTTTCATAATAACAGTGCAGTTCCTGGCACATAGCACTGAAGCAGATAGTACTGGATTCCTACATAATATCCATCTTCCCTTTATCCTTACTGAAAAAACTTCCACTCTGCTAGATGCAGCAAAGTACACATGAAATTCTCACTTCACCAGACTCTCTGGCTGCTAGAAGTAGCCATATGACAATTTTTCCAAAGAGAAGCCAGCCTAGTATTTTGGGGAAAGCATCTACTTCTCTCTTTTTTTGCTTAGAATGGAGACCTAAGGCCTGAAGATGAAGGAGCCATCATGTGACAATAAGGGGACAAAGAGGACAAAACCCAACATACTAAAGATGGCAAAACACAGAGAATGAACCTGGGACCCTGATGGCTTTACTGAACTGCTGCTATTCAGTCCTACATTGTCTACCTTGGATTTGTTTTAGATAGAATATAAATTTCTATCTGACCAAAGATCACATAGGGCCCTGTACACAATATAAAGACTTTGGTTTTTACTGAGTGAAACAGGGTAGACCTTAAGCAAATAAGTGATATGCTATGACTTCTTGTATTAAGAGACTTAGGAGTAAGCAGGGCAAAGCAGGGAAACCCATTTTATGAAATTATCGTGGACGCTTATAAAACAGTCTCGGATGAATCCTGCCTCCCTGCATTTTTATGCAAGCCCCATTTTCACACTAATTGAAAACCAGCCTTTCAACTTACTCTGAGAGTGTGATGATAGTGACATTGTGGTAATAGACAAAGAGACACAAGCATGGACTTCAAGAGGAGCACAGCTTCTGTTTTCACTCTTAAAAACCCAAATACTATTTAAAGAAGTCCAGACTTGTGCTTGCTTCGGCAGCACATATACTAAAGAAGTCCAGACTATTCTGCTAGAGAGAGTGTCCTGGGAGATGAGAGTAACCATGTGGAGAGTGGCCATGTGGAAGAGAATCAAAGCACTCCAGCTGTTCCAGCTTTTGCAGCTAAGGCACTAGACATGTAAATCTGCAGTGGACATTCCAGTCCAGTTTAGGCACCATCTGAATGCAGCTGTATATAAGTAAGCACAGGCAAGATCAACAGAAAAAAACAAAAACAAAAACAAAACACCTAAGATACCCACAGAATCTTGAAAGGAGTTTGTTACATTTAACAGATAGGAGATTGAGGTTGCTGCAGTAATCCAGGCAAGAAATAATGATCACTTTAAAGTTTCTTCAATAACAATTAATTTAATCCCAATAGATAAAAAGTGTAACAATCTAATTTGAGTAATGAGGATGTCAATAACACTGTTATTATGTTAAAGTTTTTTTTTTTTTCCTTTTCTTTCCCACCTTATGCCCCCTGCCATACTTCAAGAAGGATGTAGGTGGAGACAACAATCTTCTTCTTTAAAAAATAAAACAAAATATAAAATCATTACTTTTTAAAATAGACTTACTTAAAAAAGTTGCCTTACTTCCTCGCCATCCCTGTGACAAAATTAAGCATAAGCTGCATGTACATGATTATATTCAATGACTGATTTAGGATTAGTTATGTGATTGAAGTAGGCCCATTCAGATGTCCTTTTCAAGGGAATTGATAAGGAAGTCCTTCTCCAGAGAACACTAGTTGCAAACATGATAAAAATTTAAAGTTACTGATGAAGATAAGTGCTATTCTTATAGATAACCACAAGACAAAACTAACCCAGAGAAAAGATGAAAATCAAAGAGAAAAAGATCATTGTGGACACAGGCTGAGCATCTAAATCCAATCATGTTTATATTCCCATACCCCTAAACTTTTAAGTTACAGTGCTAACCAATTCTTCTTTTGCTTTAGTTTGACTTAAGATTTCTCTTATCACAAATCAGAGTGCCAAATAATACATCTGGCTTCCTACTTTGAAACATGAAGCTTTATCAATTTAGTAATGATAACTGCAATTCCAGATCTATACAGGTGATTTTTTCCCAATATCAAGATCAATATTCCTTGTAAGTGGCTGTGTACACTACCACTTAAAATAACCTCATTTTATACCACAAAACTGAACCTAATGGAGCAGATTTCTACTTTTCTTTCAAAGGAAGCTACTAGTCATTTTTGGTCTTATTTTGCACACTTTTCTCCCTTGAGTTTCTGGGAAATGTTTCTTATCTCAAACTATGTGATTCTAGTGAGGTTGTCAATGTTTTTACATAATCCTATAATCCCTGGCAACAGGTGAATGATTTAAGTATGGACATCTGACTAAGCTAAACCATAGTGTCCCACATCCTGGCCAAACATGACTGATTCATTCATCCCCCAAATATTTACTGAATACCTATTATGTGTGCTCTCACAGATATTGAATCCACAGTGAAGGAAAAAAAAGGACATCTATACTGTATTAGGACTTAATGACATCCCCAACTCTAATCCATAATCTGTATGTATCATTCTAGCCTCTTTCTCTTGCTCACCTGTAAATTTCCTTCCAGTAAGAAACCTGGCTTCTACTACTTGCCATCCACTTACTTATTCAATTCTAGCATACATGTATAGCAGGATCAGAATTGTTAGCCCATATCTTAATCACAGTACAGTGCTTACATGCACCTTTTTTGCTTTTGGTATTGCAGGTTCCCTCCAATTTCAAGTTTACCTAGGTTAGCACCTTTTCCCACCACTTTCTTCAGTGAGATTGTTTCATATAAATATGTATAATGCACTTTGGTTCTGTTGTAACAGCCTGCATTCCTTTCTCAGATCTCTGACCCCCTAAACGATTATTTTCTAATCATTACCTTACTTACTTACTTTTAGTGACAGTGCCCAGATCTTGATTTCTGACCCTAGTTTCCAATAAAAGAAATGGACTCCTTGAAGAAATGGTTGATTTCAGGACTGGAGTGGAAAAAGGGGGACACCTGGGGGGCTCAGTCGGTTAACCATCTGCCTTCAGTCAGGTCATGATCCCAGGTGCTGGAATAGAGCCCCACGTCCTGCTCTCTGCTAAGCAGGAAGCCTGCTTCTCCCTCTCCCTATTTCTGCTGCTGCTCCTCCCTGCTTATGCTTGCACACACTCTCTGTCAGATAAATAAAATCTTAAAAGAAAAAAAAAAAAAAGAAAAGAAAAAGCTCAAAATGAACCTGGAGCATTTTGCAGTCCAAGAAAGTAAAGTACTCAAAACAAAGCAATAAATGCAACACTGATGGAGGTATGTCAGAGGGACACAAGAGCCAGCTGGAAGAGCCTCCCCAACCCCCACTGCTGGCCAAAGCTAGAACAATTTTAGTAACAAAATAAGGTAATATTGGATTATAATCCCAAGTATAAAATAAATATCAGTCCATTCTAGTATAAATAAATAATCAAATTAATGGCATAAATCTCTTGTACATAAGAATTCAAAATAATATATATGTATACATATACACATTTTAGAGATATATATGAATATTTCCTCCTTTTCACACTGTACTCTTTGGAAGAAGTCATGTACAATTGACATAGAAGGGGGGGTTATGCTTCTCTTCTTTGATAGTGTGTATGTGTATATGTATATATGTTATACACATGTACAATACATATAATGTACTAACATATAAGGTTATGCTCCTCTTCTTTGTTTTTTTAAATATTTATTTATTTATTTATTTATTTATTTATTTATTTATTTATGATAGTCACACGGAGAGAGAGAGGCAGAGACATAGGCAGAGGGAGAAGCAGGCTCCATGCACCGGGAGCCTGACGTGGGATTCGATCCCGGGTCTCCAGGATCACGCCCTGGGTCAAAGGCAGGCGCCAAACCGCTGCGCCACCCAGGGATCCCTATGCTCCTCTTCTTTGATGGCAAAGTGTGTGTTTGTATTTCTGCCATCAAACAGGAGGATAACCTAACCTCCCCAACTCCTTATATGTCAGTTGTGCATAGTGACTTCCTTCCAAAGGATACAGTATGAAAAGGGGGGAAAAAAAAAAAAGAGAGAGTAACTTTATAATCAGGAGAGACCTGACAAATGCTACCTCAGGTAATCAAGGTTAATATCAACAGTGATAAATCATGTTGATATTATATAACTTTGACACAATATGATGAAAATGGTACTTTAACACTGTAGTTTACCTTCCCAAATCCCACAACTCTGGCCAATAAATAAGGAAAAACAGCAAATTCCAGTAGAGGGGTATGTATAAAATACCTGACTAGTACTCCTCAAAACTGTTATGATCACTTTAGAAAGAAAGAAAGAAAAAGTCCGAGAAACTAAAACAGCCAAGAAGAGCTTACAGAGATGTGGCAATTAAATGTAATGTGGCATCCAGGATGGGATGCTGGTGCAGAAACTGAGAATTATATAAATGAGTGAAGTGTGGACTTTACCTTCTAATAAGATTCATTAACTAGGAGCTTATATCTAGAGAAAAGACAAACATTCAACAAGTAAACCACAACTAAAAAACTGGGATAACTGCAATGAAAGAATTCATGACAGAACAATGAAAAACCCACAAAACATCGAGGAAAGCCTCCCTAAGGCTGAGGATGCAAATTTTATTCTGAGACCCAAGAGATGATTAAGAGTTATCCAAATAAGGTGAAAGGAAGAGGTGTTCCTGCTTGAGAAACTAAAACAAAAATCACACTTGTCAAATTTCTGATTCTGGACAAGATGGAACATGCTCACTTCTTTCTCTCCTGCCTGATACCTATAACTAAACACTCTGGAAATAAACAGCAATCATAAGACTCTGAGAGGTGAAAAAAAGGCAAAGCATTTAGAAACTTCAGGTCTTGAGGAATACAAGGTGGTAAATTCTCTGGATTTTCTTTTTATCAAAATTTATCCACACTGGGTACCAGACAAGAACCTTCAAAGCCAAAGTTAAAAAAAAAAAAACAAAAAAACAAAAAAAAGTCAAAAAGAGTCTGCTCTCTCTAGAACAGTGAAAGGAAAGTAAACAGCCCAGCAGGACAGAAACCTTTTTTGACAACACCCATCCTATCCCAGCCACACACCATGGATAGCCCCCCATCTGAGGCGTCTGGACTTAATTGGTAGCAGTAAACAGTTCAGGGTAGAATGGCAACACCAAGTACCCTGAGGCAGTGCTCTTCTGTTAGTACAGTGTCAGTGGAGCTCAAGTGAGTATACTGAAGGATACAGCAGGGAATATAAAGGTCCAGAAAGGGGCTCCTCTTACCCATCAAGGAAGAGGCATCAACAGAGACCAAGTAGGGAGTGTGGTCTGCTTTCCCTAACCCTGAGGTAGTAGAGGGCCTGGTATGTAGCTTTCCTTCCCAGTCAAAGCAGCCTAAGTAGAGATTAAGCACAGAATATATACTCTTACTCAATAAGAGTATGTGAATCAGGATGATGCCCCCTTCCCTCATCAATGTGGTGTCAGCAGAGACCTGCCCCCATGTTCAATAGTTAAAGACAAGACAAGGTGAAACTCCCATCTACCACTTGCATGGTGTCATCAGACAATGAAAGGGATTCTGGGCTTTTGCTCCTCATCTAACAGCAATCATCTGAGACAGCAATCATCTCTTCCAATGGTGTGCTGTCAATGAAGACCAAGTGGAGACCAAGTCAAGAATTCTACTCCTATATAGCAGGAACAAGCAGTCCTCTTCACTACCCCAAGAAGACAGTGGAGTAAAAGATGACCTTAGTAGAGAGAGCTGGAGAAAAGAACCCATTAAGCCTGCATAAGAAGTCCTGCACAGACCCATGACTTGGCAGAACCAATCTACAGATTAAGCTGACCAGAATTCATATGCAAAAAGTTTTGAGAAGGGATGCCTGGGTGGCTCAATGGTTGAACATCTGCCTTTGGCTCAGGGCATGATCCCTTAGTCCTGGGATGGAGTCCTGGGATTGAGTCACACATCTGGCTCCCTGCATGAAGCCTGCTTCTCCCTCTGCTTATGTCTCTGCCTCTCTGTGTCTCTCATGAATAAATAAAATCTTAAAAAAAAAAAAAAAAGTTTGAGAAATAGACTACACCATAAAACCCAACTTTTTTGGAATAGCCTTCAAGTAGTACACAGAGCCGACCAGAATAATACTGTGAGGGCTCTGGAAAAGGAATAATCATTGGAACTACAGCCCACAAAATTAGGCCAAGAGATATGTGCTAAACCTAAAAAGAGTGAGTACTTGCTAAAATAGAAGATTTAAATAGGATACAAGGTCTCATAATAGTCAAAATGTCCAGAATAACAATAAAAAGAAAGAAGAAAACAAAACAAAAAACCAACACTCACCCAAGAACCAGGAAAATGACAAACTGAACGGGAAAAGATAATCAATATATGCTAAAATGAAGACATACCACATGCTGAAGTTCATTAATAGGATTTTAAAGCAATCATCATTAAAAATGCTTCAACAATTGAATAAATGAAAAACACGGAAAATTTTTAAAAATGAATAGAAAAGCTCAGCAAATAATAGAAGATAGGGAAAAAAAACTAGGAAATTGCAAAACTGAAAAATATAATTAAAATAAAAAGCTCACTGGATGAGCTTGATAGTCAGATAACAACAGAAAGACTCATTAAGGGATCCCTGGGTGGCGCAGCGGTTTGGCGTTTGCCTTTGGCCCAGAGCGTGATCCTGGAAACCCGGGATCGAATCCCACATCGGGCTCCCTGCATGGAGCCTGCTTCTCCCTCTGCCTATGTCTCTGACTCTCTCTCTCTCTCTCTGTGACTATCATAAATAAATAAAAATTAAAAAAAAGAAAAAAAAAGATATTCTTAAAAAAAAAAAAAGAAAGACTCATTAAACTTGAAGAAAATCTGAACAGAAAAGAAACAGATTGAAAAAAACAAAGCACAGAGATCTATAGAACAAAAGATCAGACATTTGTGTTACTGGAGTCCCAAAAGGAGAAGAGTAAGTGTATGTTTGAGAGAATATTGAAAAAAAATGGGGCGGGGGGTAACTTCCAAAATTTGCCAAAAGGCATAAATCTATAGAGTTAAGAAACTCAGTAAATCCTAGAAAGGATAACCCTAAGGACATTCAAAGAAAGCCAAGGTATATCAAATCAAATTTATGAAAACTATACACAAAGAACCATTTTTAAAAGCAGCTAGAGAGAAATGATGCATTTATCAACAGAAACCATGGATGCCAGAAGAAAGCAGTATAATTTTAAATGCTGAAAGAAAACTGTCAACCTCAAATTTTATACCCAGTGAAAATATTCATAGAAATTAAAGGGAAATGAAGACATTCTCAAAGAAAAAACTAAGAGAAATTGTCAGCAGCAGTCTTAAAGAATGGCTAAAAGAAGTTCTCCAAACTAAAAAGAAATGGTAACTGAGGGAGATATATTAACTTCAGAAAGAAAGAAGACAAAATAAATAGAGCTAAATGTAATAGACTATCATTCTCCTCATGGATTTTCATATGATCATTTGATGTGCTCAAAGTAGAGGAAAATAAAACAAATTTTAAAATGATAGAACCTAAGTAGAAGTAAGATTCTATATTTCACTCAAAGTGGCAAAATGGTGAGGTGCCTGGGTGGTTCAGTGAGTTAAACATCTGCCTTCAGCTCAGGTCATGATCTCAGGGTCCTGGGATTGAGCCCCACTTTGGGCTCTCTGCTCAGCAGGGAGCCTGCTTTCCCCTCTCCTTCTGCCTGTGGCTCCACCTGCTTGTGTGCTCAAAGGTGCTGTCAAATAAATTTTTTTTTTTCAAAATGTGGTAAAGTGTCAATCAATACCAATAGTATCTAAAATAAGTTACACATGCATATTGTAATAACCAAAGGAACCACTCTGAAAAACCTCGTGAAATGCTCAAAAGTACTATAAAAAATTAAAATGGAATTCTAAAAAATGTTCAGGAAGACCACACGTAGACAACAAAAGGGAAACAGAGGCAGAAGTAGCAGAAGGAACAAACAGAAAACGAACAGTGATCTAGCAGACCTAAGCTCTTACATATCAATAATTACTAGAAATGTAAATGCTCTAAATATAAAAATTCCAAACAGAGATTGGCATAATGGATTAAATCTAGCTATAGGCTATTTATAATACCTTAAATTTGATTATCATGGCATAAGTAGATTTAATGAAAAGTACATGCCATTTAAACATTAATCAAAATAAGAGCAGCAGTGGCTATATTAACATTAGGAGAAGCAGACTTCAAAGCAAAGAAAATTATCAGGGCAGAAGATGTTCATTACAAAATGATAAAATGATCTATCAAGAAGACATAGTAATCCTAAGTGTAGAAACAACATAGATTCAAAGTATAAGAAACAAAAGCTAACAGAACCCAGAAGAAAAATAGAAAAACATAAAATTATAACTGAGGACTTCAATACTCTTCTCTCAGCAAAACAGAATTACAAGATGAAAACCAGCAAGAAGAATTAAACACCACCATCAAAAATTTTTTAATTAAAATTTTAAAAATTTATAATTACTCCACTTAACAAAGAGATTTTTAAAAATACATAGTACTGGGGTGGCTCAGCGGTTTGGCGCCTGCCTTCGGCCCCAGGCATGGTCCTGGGGACCCGGGATTGAGTCGGGGACGTCGGGCTCCCTGCATGGAGCCTGCTTCTCCCTCTGTCTCTCTCTCTCTCTCTCTCTGTGTCTCTCATGAATAAATAAATAAAATTAAAAAAAAATACATAGTACTGAGTAAAAATTAAAATACAATGTAACAAAATGTGAGGGATGTCACTAAACTCCCACCTCAAGAAATAGAAAAAAGAGCAAAATAAATCAAAAGTAGGTAAAAGAAACAATAAAAGTCAGAGCAGAAAGCAATGAAATTGAAAATAACAGAAAAAAAACAATGAAAAAGTTGATTGAAAAGATCAATAAAACTGGTAAACCTCTTTGTCAGCAAGACTGACAAAGATCTAAATGACACAAAATACAGTACCAGGATTAAAACAGTGAATGTCACTGCAAATATTACAGCCATTGAAAGAATTAAAAATAAATCTAATTATATCAACCAATAACTCTGATGAACCAACTCCTTGGAAAGGACAAACCACCAAAACTCACCCAATATGAAATATGTAATCTGAACAATCCTAAAACTGTTAGACAATCTTTTACAGAAAATATGAAGGAATACTTCCCAATTCCTTTTAAAAGGTCAGTGTTACTCTAATAGAATAAATGAACACAAAGATCAAATTATCCCATGAATTTAGATGTAAAAATCCTCAAAAAAAGCAAATTGAATCCAGTAATGAAGAAATTACACATTATGACCCTGAAAGATTTCATGTATACAAGACTGGTTCAATATTCAAAAATCCATCAATATAATCGACCATGTCAAAAGAATAAAGATGAAAAATCACAATCATACCAACTGATGCAGAAAAGCATTTGACAAAATTCAACAGGTATTCATAATTATAAACTCTTAGTAAACTAGGAATAGAGGACTTCTAAACTTGATACAGATTCTACAAATACAGCTAGCATATATTACATTTTGAAAGACTAAGTGCTTTCCCCCAAGTTCAGGATCAGGATAAAGACACATGCTCTCAGCAATGTTCTTCAACACAGTATTGGGCATTCTAACCATTTCAATAAAACAGAGGACATACAGATTGGAAAAGAATAAGTAAAATTGTCCCTAGTAGCAGATTAAATGGTCACCTACATTTAAAAAAAAAAATCTAAAAAATTTACCAGAAACTACTAAAATAAAATAATTCGCAATATTACAGGTTACAAAAACACTAAAATAATCAGTCATAATTAAAAAAAAATCAATCATACTTCTGTGGACTCACAATGACCATGTGGACATCAAAGTTAAAAACACAATACCATTTACAACCACTGCCCCAATACTCCTGTGAGGTGATACACAGTACCCATGTCTGTTTCCTATCACATCCTTAATTATGATACCTTAACTTGTCTTCCTTGCTTGACAGTAGGATAAACTCTCTAAAAGCAGGTGCAGCATCTATCTTGTTCACAACTGTGTCCCCAGCACTGTGTCTGACACATCATAGCTCATCAATAAATATTTTTGAGGACATTAAAAAAAGGAATGTGCTTCAAGTTCCATAGCTAGACTAATAATCCCCTATATCCAAACCCGAAACTCTACCACTTTGCCAATAAAAAAGTGCTAGGTATATTAAAAGTTTCAGACAAAAAGAAAAAAAAAGTATTGGGAATACAAACATCTAGAGTTAGAAATCAAGATAATCTTTACATTTTATAGAATGGAAAGGGCTTTCAGTCACAATTGTTCTTTTCAATTAAGTCACAAGCATATTCAAACACAAAAGAAAATTATATAGTAAGCAACAAAATATGAATTGTTAGTAATTGTCCTTTTAATGACTACTTAATTTTCCTGTTACTTTATCTTTACATTCTAAATTCTTACACCTTTATGTGTTTAAAATAGAAAAAACGTTATCTTGTCAGTATTCTAAATCAGGGGGCTCATTATCAAGTGACAGGTACCAGAACTACCAATTATTCTAGGAACATCTAATCACCATCCCATTGATCAATTTTATCAATTTTCCACTAGTAGTGATTCTTAAATATTTTTGTATTATGTGGAGTTGGGGTCAGGGGTGGGGGCATAGATTACAGGTCTACACTGGGATACTGATGAAAGCAATGGACTCAGAATATTTTGTGTGTAACAAACATGTACACAAACACAGAGAGGGAAGAGGTTTCAGGAGGTTCACAGATCCCTAAATCCATCCAAGGATCCAAAGTTCAGAATCCACGTAGGTCAAGCCTGTTGTCAACCAATTTCCTTCTAGCTATCAGCTATTTCTTTGGAGCCTAGTGTGCAAAAAAAAGACTTTTTAGGAAATATACTCTGTTCACAAAAAACCATAAAATAAAATTTTGATTAATTAACTTCCTGGAATACAAAATTAACTTCCTTTGTACAAAATTAACCATGTTAAAAATTTAAGCAGAGCTCTGGATGATCAGAGAAATCTTCCTCAGTGCCTAGATCCTATTTGTTTGCACACCTCTGAAGGTAAAGCAGGGGATCTTCTTCATTCTGAACCTCCTCCATTCCTCAACTTCCCAGGAGATAAAACCATATAAGCTGTTTTGTGTCTATGGTCCTAACAATATAAGAAACAAGAATAATAATCTCATACATTCATTAGTAATCATTATATTTTAACGAGACTCTTAAAAACAAGTAAAAAAAAAGGGGTCTACTTCTACATTATGGTTTTCTTTCACCTCTAAATATGAATTAAAGTCATTTCTCCTGGCCAGAGCTTCTCAATAGGGGCTTTATCACCAACCCAGGGCATTTGGAAAAATGTGGAAATTCTGGCTGTGAAGATTACAATAAAATGGAGGCAGGCAGGTGGAGAAGTGACTCAGGCAGAGGCCGAGAACTGTGACAAAAAAGGTTCTAATAAAATAATGAAACCTACAAGTATAGCAGAACTAAGGTTTTTGTCTCAAAGGACTAAAGTGATTAAATCATTGAAATACCAAAAGAGAAAGAGAAGGAAGGAGGAAATCAAACTTGAGATTCTTATATAATGTTTTAAGTTGAAGAAACATAAAGCAAGTTGTCATTTACTGAGAGTTGGGAGGTAGGGAAGGCACAATGAAACTATATAAACAATGCAACAGAACATCCCTATGGAAATAAAACTAGTTAAGTGCAAGATAAGTTACAACTATTTACAAATAGAAACAAAGAGCCAAGTGACTTGGTTGAAACAACTTAAAAATTAGTGAATGATAAAGTATTATACCAGTAATTAGATAAAAATGTGGTGTACCAAACTGAGTTCAACATCCCCACTCTCCTTCATATTGGTCTTCGTGTCCACTGATGACACAAGATACAGTATTTTATAATTACTATGAGGTTGAATCTTAGAGTTAAAGATTTCACCAAGGAATAATTTCTGGTATGGAAATGATAAATACTAGATTTATTATAGTAGTTGGGGGTAAAAGGGAAGAAGTTCTAGAGAGGTACCCTTAGACAGTTGCACTGGTAATATTTATATCTTTAACTGAGTACCACAGTGCTTTGTTTTATTATTCTCTATGCATCTTTTGGTATTTCTACAATATTTTTAACAAAACAAGAAAGGAATAATACAAAAAATAAAGAAAAACAAAGATATCTAATAGTAAAGACACTGGATTCCATTATTGGGGGAGTAGATAAAAGTAATCTGTAGAATTCCCAGAAAGCCATCTAAGTAGGACAGTCTTCTGTCTGGTATTTCTATAATACAGTACAGATAATGGCTTCTCAACCTCTTAAAAATTTTTCTACTCTGAGAATACACTTTCCTGAAAACATGTTAAGAATGGTCGATTTAAAAAAAAAAAAAAAAAAAAAAAGGTCGGTAAATTGGTGCAACCACTGTGGAAAAATGTATGGAGGTTCCTCAAAAGCTTAAAAGAGAAATACCACATGACCCCATTATTCCACTATTGAGGATTTATCTGAAGAAAACAAAACCCCTAAATCAAATAGATGCATGCATCAATATGTTTATTAGAGCATTATTTACAAATAGGTAAGATATGGAAACAATCCAAGTATTCATCAACAGATAAATGGATAAAGATGTATTTACACACACACACACACACACACACACGAATATTACTCGGCCATAAAAAAGAATAAAATCTTGCCACTTATGAAAACACAGGTGGGCCTAGATGATATATGCTAGGAAAAATATGTCAGGCAGAGAAAGACAAATGCCATTTGATTTCAACTTTATGTGGAATCTAAAAAACAAATGAACAAGCAAACAAACAAAAGAACACACTTAAATACAGAGAATAAACTGGTGCTTGCCAAAAGGGAGGTGGTTAGGCAGATGGACAAAACAGAGGGAATTAAGAGATAAAAACTTCTACTTATAAATAAGTCATGGAGATTAAAACTACAGCGTAGGAAATACAGTCAGTAACACTGTAATAAAGTTGTATGGTGACAGACGGTAATTACACTTATGGTGAACACTGAGTAATGTACACAATTGTTGAATCAGTATGTTGTACACCTGAAACCTAACACCCTGTCAATTATATTTCAATAATAATTTTTTTAGATTTTATGTATTCATGAGAAACACAGAGAGAGACAGAAAGACAGAGCAGAGACACAGAGGGAGAAGCGGGCTCCATGCAGGGAACCTAACGTGGGACTCGATCTCAGGTCTCCAGGATCACACCCTGGGCTGAAGGCAGCACTAAACTGCTGAGCCACCCGGGCTGCCCTCAATAATAATTTTTTTAAAAGAATTTTAAAACTGTTACTGGGTATATTTCAATAAGTAAGAAATATTAAGCATATTTAAATTTATACCCAATATAATATATAAGCTTCTTTTATAATTCCTAAAAATGAAGTCTCTTAGCTATTACTTAAATTCTTAGTAATATCTCATTTTTTCTCTTCTTGTAAAGCTAGTGTCCACAAATATTAATATATCAGAATACAATAAAATGGCACAAATAATATTAAGGGTCAAGTAAAATCTGCCTAAGTTGGTGTCCTAAGTGGATTCCGACTTAATTTTAATTTAAAATACTTTATATTTCATGGCATATTATGTTAATATAATGTTTTTAATTATTTATAACAAACTGAAGGAATTACACATCTAAAGAAATCCTGCACATTCTTAACAATTCAGAATATGGTGTGCTTTAGTTCTTTTGAAATTTTATAGTATAATAATAATATCACCATAAAATAATTGTTATCATCAATATAATACCTGTAATTGCCAAGCACATTTCTCCTACAAGTCATGTTCTATGAGGTACTACAAGAACATATATGGGAAGGGGTGGCCAATAGCCTGATCAGATAAAAATGATAATTCAGCTTTGGCAGCATATAGACACTCTATCTTCCATCTTACACCTCAGATATTGGTTTGCTTTTAAAAATTATTTCATTCAGGGGCGCCTGGGTGGCTAAGCTGGTTAAGCATCTGCCTTCAGCTCAAGTCATGATCCCTGGGTCCTAGGATAGAGCCTCACATAGGGCTCCTTGCTCAGCAGGGAGTCTGGTTCTCCTTCTCCCTCTGCCAACCTCCCCCCCTTATGCGCTCTCTCCTTCTATCTCAAATATTTAAATAAAATCTTAAATTATTTCATTCAGCAACAATTTATTAAATATCTACTATGTGTAAAGTCCTATTCTAGATACTGATACAAGGATGATCAAGCCATGCTTCCTATAAATTGGTGGCTGAGATGTAAGTTCACGGATGTATATCTACTTTAACTTACTTAAAAACTACAGTCATATTATCTTGAAAAATGTGATTTTTAAGCTCATAAAATCACTAATATATATAAAACAAATAATTTTTAAGTCAATAATGTGTCACAAGTTACTCTTAATAAAATTATGAAGTCTTCATAAGGGGAAAAAAAAGGTAGGTTAAAAATGATTTCTCCACATTGTTTCCATTTCTCTTACCAGGCCTAGACATATATAAACATACCAAGTATAATTTTAAGAACTCATACATATGTTTATATTAGAACTGTAAACGGTAATGAAAATTCCCTAAAATAGTTTCTTCCTCCTCAAATTCTAACAAAATTCAAACCTCAAAATTCATTTTCCTCCTATAGCTTTGAAACTTGCAGAGATTCATCTATTTATTTATTTATTCATGAGAGACACAGAGAGAGAGGCAGAGACACAGGCAGAAGGAGAAGCAGGCTCCATGCAGGGAGCCCGATGTGGGACTCGATACTGCGACTCCAGGATCATGCCCTGGGTGTGAAGGCACGTGCTCAACCGCTGAGCCACCTGGGCTTCCCTATGATCACATTTCTATCTCCAATTGTAAAGGATCTTATAAGCATTCTAAAAAGCATTCTAAGGGCAGCCCGGGTGGCTCAGCCCAGGGCCTGATCCTGGAGACCCAGGATTGAGTCCCACGTCAGGCTCCCTGCATGCAGCCTGCTTCTCCCTCTGCCTGTCTCTCTCTCTCTTTCTCTCTCTCATCTCTCATGAATAAATAAAATCTTTAAAAAAAAAGCAGCATTCTAAATATATATTCCTTTTATTAAAATGCATTGTATATATCCAAAGTAATAACTTAAATACCTATGGTTTAATTACTTCATTAATATGGGATCACGTTTGCATCCCAATCCTATCTCACGTTTACTACTGGTAAAAATGGTATCTCTATCAAAACTAGAATTGAAAATTTCTTTTTCTTTTTTTTTTTTTTAAGATTTTATTTATTTATTCATGAGAAACACAGAAAGAGAGAGAGAGAGAGAGAGAGAGAGGTAGAGAAGGAGAAGCAGGCTCCATGCAGGGAGCCCGATGTGGGACTGGATCCGGGGTCTCCAGGATCAGGCCCTGGGCTGAAGGCGGCGCTAAACTGCTGAGCCACCCGGGCTGCCCTAGAATTGAAAATTTCTATTTTAGTAGACAATATGTACAAATCTCAGGCTCTCAAATGCTTCCAATACAGAAACATGTTTCACAACCAAAGTGCCTAGAAGGATCCAACAAAAGTGGGATACTAAAGGCAAAAGAGAAAGAGAGAAAGAAAGATTATGAATAAGAAATCCTAAATTCTAGTCATGGTTCTGTCACTGGTTTGCTGGAATATTCATAGCAAATTCTTAAACTGTTTGGTTTCTTTTCCAAAACAGTAATTGGTTCTAATTTTTTTTTTAATTTTTATTTATTCATGATAGGCACACAGTGAGAGAGAGAGAGGCAGAGACACAGGCAGAGGGAGAAGCAGGCTCCATGCACCGGGAGCCTGACGTGGGATTTGATCCCGGATCTCCAGGATCGTGCCCTGGGCCAAAGGCAGGCGCCAAACTGCTGCGCCACCCAGGGATCCCGGTTCTAATTTTAATTCAAAGTTTACATGATGTCCATTCTGAATCCTATAAACAACTTTTGCTTTAATGATAATTTGGGATTCTAGACTTCCTTTCTTCCCTTCATTATCTTGATTCAGCAGTTCCCAATATCCACCAGCCCTTATGAGTCCCAATACACCTGTATAATTATTTAATGTCTATCTTCCTCTCCATATTTTAAGTTCCATAAGAAAAGAGAAGTACATTTGGTCATTTTTAAATATTTTGATTATTATATTACCAAGCCTCAGAATAATACTTTGAATATAGAAGGTAGTCAGTAAATATTTGCTGAATGAATGGAAAACTGGCTGCTCAAAGTTGACATATTAAGGGAGAAGTAATAGCTGATTGAAAAGAAAAAAAAAATCATACTAACCACTAAGGCCATTTGGTACAGGAGTAAGAAATGCTACATACTTTAAGAAAAGTCCAATTTTCTATGTATATTAGGTAAATCAGGGACAAAATGTGACATACACTACATAATTTCTAAAAAGTCTTAAATATCAATATTTTAAAGTATTAAGACTAATTTATTTGGAAAATACACTTCATCCCCCATTATTGAGGCATTATAATTTGAATCAATATTTAATAAAACTACTTGTTAATCACAATTTAGAATTGATAATTTTGAAGTATGACTTATTAGATCACAATACATCAGGTCACGTACTTCAAAATGAAGAACAAACTTCTGGTTTGTTCTGATATAAGCAGCACTGCAAAGGAAGATAAACAGCCACATAAGACTCTGAACTCTTACTCTTTATTACCAAGTGGAACAAAGTTTATAAAATGACTTAGTCCATTATGGGTGAGGTTAGGTAACAAAAACCTACAGAGAACCAGTAATACCCATAACTAGTTTCCTTATTTCTATTCCCATTAACAAAAGAATTACAGGTTAGACAGGTTGAACCACAAAAACCATAGAGGATAACAGGTAGGCTACCACTGCAGATCTATGGGATGTCACTAAGGCATTAATGTATCAAGGAAACACTTAATAATGAATAATCTGAGCCCCTCCACCCCCAGGATGGCAATCAGCATTAGTGTTAGTCATGCTACTGAATATAACCAAATGATAATCAGTGTTGTTCTTACATACTCCTTAATATTGTCTAATAAACTGGCCTTCCTTCAAATACACAAAACAAGTAAAAACACATCAAAAGTAAAATTTAACAGGGCATCTGGGTGGCTCAGTCAGTTAAGTGTACTACTCTTGATCTCCGGGTCATGAGTTCAAGGATCATGTTTTTTTTTTTTAAGGAAAATACAAGAAAAATTATAGACCCAGGTACCCTACTAATCCAAATATGAATTATATATGGATTGCTTCTGCCATTATCTAGAGCACTCTGGGATAAGGAAATGCAAAATATTAGAGTTGCTTTCCCTCAATATTTTGAAGAATATGACCAGGTAATTGGTAATTACCACAAAAGAATTCAAAATGGACAATAAGGATTGTCTTAGCAACTGAATTTAGTTTCTAGACCTCCACTTTCAGTTTAGTAACTAACCACCTGTGGCTACATATATTTAAATTTAAATTTAATTAAACTAAAAAGTTAGTTCCTCAGCTGTATTAGTCACAATTTCATGTCCCTTGTGTCTACCATATTAAACTGTTACCAATAGATATTACAACATTTTTTTAATTGAACTGCTGATGACACATTGTATTAGTTTCAGATGTAGAACACAGTGATTCAACATTTATACACATTAAGGGAATATTCATAACCATTAAGTCTAGAAGGATACATGTATATCATTCACACACACATACACGATTTCTACCATTCAAGGAAGTTGTTGGTTTTTTTTTTTAAGGATTTTATTTATTCATTTGAAAGAGAGCGAGAAAGAGCAGAGAGAAGGGCAGAAAGAGAAGCAGACTTTCCCCTAAGCAAGGAGGCTGATGAGGGGCTCCATCCCAGAAGCCTGAAATCATGACCTGAGCCAAAGGCAGACACTTAACCGACTGAGCCACCCAGGCGCCTCATCCTAGTAAGTTTTAATGAACAACGTATTCTAAAAGGAAGAGGCCAGGAACGCCTGGGTGGCTCGCGGGTGGGCGTCTGGCTTTCGCTCAGGGTATGATCCCAAGATCCAGGATCAAGTCCCACATTAGGCTCCCTGTGGGGAGCCTGCTTCTCCCTCTGCCTAGCTCTTTCTCTGTATCTCTCACGAATAAATAAATAAAATCTTAATTTTTTTTCATTTGATGTCTATTTGCCAATCATAAGATTGCCTAGATCATAAGAACTGATCACCACTCAGGATGACTTTCCCAAAGACACATCTTAATAACGCAACTTTGGAGATTAATAAAGAAAGTTTCTCTTGGAACTACTGAAACGAAAAATATGTGTTTGTTTTAACTTCACAATATTAGCACAATTCATTTACTCATATTTGATTACAATAGCAGGTATACAATAGGCATTCCAACTGACTAATGAATTATATCCTCACCTAGATATTTAAAAAAATTGTTGCAAGTGTCATCAGATAAAAACAAAATGTGAGTATTCAAAAACTGAACTGTGAAATTCTGGTTTAGTAACTTTTCCTGAACTCATTGTATCTGCTATTTGTATAGAAGAATGAATATAGTGAGAGAACACTTTCCTTTCCATTTAAATCCATCTTACTCTCTTGGTTGTTGAAGGTTTTGTTATGATATCTAGATTTAAAAAATTATTTACTTTCCTCAGCTTCAGCCAATTATTATTATACTAGCTCATTAACTCTAACTGTCATAAGCCAAATTATTAACAGAAAAACAAAAATTTCTGTCTTTCAAAGAGCTGGAGTATGAACTGGTACCATTTCTTAGCCCAATGCCAGTAATTAAGCCTAAAAAGATACCTATTTCAGAGTTGTTTATTATCAATACCACTCTTTTCTCCTTCCACAAGATCAGAACAGCCTAATTTTTTAATCCTTAATATTGGTTTTACCTGAAAATTATTTCTAAGTTAATGCAATAACAGAAGTTTTGATATTAAAAAAATTACTGAGAGGATCTCTGGGTGGCTCAGTGGTTTAGCACATACTTGCCTTTGGCCCAGGGCATGATCTTGGAGTCCGGGGATCAAGTCCCACATCAGGCTCCCAGCATGAAGCCTGCTTCTCTCTCTGCCTATGTCCTTGACTCTCTGTGTCTCTCATGAATAAATAAATAAAATCTTTAAAAAAAAATTTTACTGAATTTCCAAAACTAAGATTAAACTTCCTATTTACTTTTGATAAGAAATAGATAAACCATTATTCTTAGAAAAAAGGATTTTATTCTTTTGGCTTAAACTCTTTCAAACAATATACTCAAGGATTTTTTTTTTAAATATTGTATCTATTTATTCATGAGAGACACACACAGAGAGAGAGAGAGGCAGAGAAGCAGGCTCCCTGCAGGGAGTCCAATGAGGGACTCTATCTAAGGACCCTGGGATCATGACCTGAGCCAAAGGCAGATGCTCAACCACTGAGCTACCCAGGTGCCCCAATATACTCAAGGATTTAGTAGTTTTTAATTACCTAAAAAATGCTAGATTTAAATGCATTCTCAAGCTTAAGCAATTTTTACTGAGTTAAAATAATTCTAAACAAGCAGTCTCAAAAACGGTTTCAAACATTTAAAAATGTCTTGTGGTATCTTTTTAAAAGTAATTTTAAGATAGGTCAACAAACAGTTATTAATAAAAACATACAATCCAGAGTGATAAAGGGAATGCTACACACACATATACAACATACTCCTCTCCCCCTAAAGATGGCATTTGAGGTTGACAAAAAGAAAAAAAGGGGGGAGGGAGGGTGAAAGAGCTTCATCTAATCTCCATGAGTAAAAATGTTTACCAATACAGAATTTCCAATTAAAATAAAATAAAATAAAATAAAAATTTTAAAAAACAATTTGAGGATAAGCTGTTCTAAGATTTCAACATGCAGAAATTAGACAAATCATTACTAATCATCTGTCTTCTACAACTGAGATGAATTAAGCTTCAAGTCCTAGAAAAAGAATGTAACTTAATACAAATGCCCCTAAAAGAATGATGGGTGCAAAATAGGGGTTTAAACTCAAACAATTTTTCTGTAAATCTTTGATATACGTATACATGACAGTTTACATATATTTTTAAAGATTTTTATTTATTTATTCATGAGAGACAGAGAGGCAGAGACACAGGCAGAGGGAGAAGCAGGCTCCATGCAGGGAGCCCAATGTGGGACTCGATCCCCGGACTCCAGGATTATGCCCTGGGCTGAAGGCAGGCACTAAACTGCTAAGCCATCCAGGGATCCTTAGTTTACACATTTTTAATATAAACTAAGACCCTGATTACCAATTAACTTCACTTGAAAAACTAGTTTATTTAAAATTCATCTAGTGCAAAGTATTTTTAACACGTTCCAGTTCAGAGTGTGAAAACCACTAAACTCACTGCAAAAAGGTTTTTAAACAAATATAATTATTTGCTAAACTATAAATTTCCTTATTCAAATGTAAATAAAAGTATTTCTATAGTCCATAAAGGACTATTCTGTCTTCTCTAAATTGAAGGTATTAAAATAGGCTTTTGCATTCATTACCCCTGGCTGTTTGATAGGTCTTTTGCAATAATCAAAATATTCTATGTATCAATGCTGTCCATGGCAGTTGCTAGCCACATGTAGCTACTGAGCACTTAAAATGTGGCCATTGTGACTGAAGAACTAAATTTTAAATTCTATTTATATTTAATTAATTTAAATTTTAACAGCTACATGTGGCTTGTGGCTACAGTACTGAACAACAGTTACTATCAAATGATTCTGACTAGGTACAATAACCTCCAAAAGTGCTATACCCATTAAAAAAAAAAAAAAAAAAAGCATCACAAGGAAGCAACCCAAGTATCCACTGGTGGATAGGTGGATAAACAAAATGTGATATATACATATAATGGAATATTATTCAGGCTTAAGAAGGAAGGAAATTCTGAGATATTACAACATAGCTGAACTTTGAAGACATTACGCTAAGTGAAATGAGCAAGTCACAAAAGGGTATTTACTGACTGATTCCACTTACATGTCAAATGCACAGTAACAAAAAGTATAATAGTGTTTGCCAGGACCTGGGGAGTGGGATAATAGAATGTTAGTGTTTAACAGGACCAGCGTTTCAGCTAAGATAATAGAATTCTGGAGGTAGATGGTGCTGATAGTTGCACAATATGATGAATGTACTTAATGCTACAGAACTGCATACTCAAAATGGTTAAGATGGTAAATATGCATATTTTATCACAATTTTAAAAAAGTTTACACATCACAACTTGACCAAGTAAATACTGCTGACAATACAGCTAAATGAAAATATGAAGTCACCAATAAAGGGAATAAAGTGTTTCTCAGAGAAGGCAATAGCCGATTTGCTATAGGAAACCCAAAGTGAATCAAGTTGTACTACATCACCACATCATAACTGAAAGCTGAGCATTCCACTTCTACAGGATCAAGCTGGACTAGTATACAAGACAAAGTAGTCACAAGACAAAGTAAAGTCAAAGCAGAATTGTAGAGTGCTTGGTGTTTTGTTGTTTGGTTTGATTTGGTTTTAGAGACGGTCTACAGAGCTGGCCTTGAGCAAGTCACACACTGAGCAACAAGAGAAATAGAATCCAGAAATGTATTATTTGTTATTTGTGTCCAGTTATTTTTACCTTCTTTAAGTTAGTGGAAAGGCATATATTTTAGTGAAAAGGCATAATAAAAGTACAGGTGGTAAAGAGGTGGTACCTCAGGTGGTAAAGAGCATAGCAAGGGAAAAGTAGGGTAGGGATGACAATAACTAAGTAACTCATACACAAGAAAGAAGGATAAAATTAATGTAGAATACAAAAACAAAAGAGATCCTCCTTTTCCTCATAAATTTATCTGATATATTTAGACCCAAATGTTATGATCACTATGTGTTAACATCTTACAGAAAATATTTCAGGAAAGCTGTTAGATGCTCATGTGGAAGGGGCTTATAAAAAGTTTATTCTTAAGCTTTTTAAGAAATATTTTTATTTATAGGATCTTTACCCCCACAGACATAAATGAGAAATAAGTACAGACTAAATTTTAATATCAAGATAAATAAATTATTCTTTTAAAAGACATAAAGCATGAGTATTTTTCCACTTCACTAAAACATCTCGTGTATAAAACACTCTTTGCAAGTCTATTTTGTAGGTAACATGATTGGTCTCTTTTAATTTATATATAATTCTATAATTTACAAATATAGAAAACATCATTCAACTTCATCAGTAACAGCTTTAATATTAAATTTTACATGTACTTTTAAACCATGATAAACTCTCCAGGAGTTACACACTCTTCTGCTGGAATCACCATACCTCTACAATATTTTTTTGCTATAAAAATTACTCAAAGAACTTTGATGATACCATGAATACTTACAACTAGGTGGCAAATTACATAGTCTCTTTTATAGTTATTTTCAATTTTCTTGGGGAAAAAAGTATTTTTCACATTCACTTTTAACATAGCTTTGAAAATGTTAACATTTGTTAGGTATACTAAAGAAAAAAACGACAACTCTAAAAGTTAATAAAACTAGAATTGTGTGGAGTACTAAAATGAGGAATGGGAATCAGAAGAGTTTAGGTTAAAGGAGACATTGGCTGAGGAAAAATGAACACCTGAAAACTGGGTATAAAAATCCCTCCCCATTCCTAACTCAAAGAGTCATTTTAAGAACTAAAGAAATACCAGTGAAAGTGCTTTATAACTCAAAAATGCTTCTTCACATATAACTATTAGTAACACTACTATTATTTCAACATCATTCTCTTTATTTTATGAGGTATCTTTATAACCAACCCTAGTTCCTTCTCTATAATTACCATTAAACTATACTAAAATAAAGGATTATCCACCATCTTGCCAACCTCAAAGAGAGCAAAAGGAAAGGTATTCACCCCCTCACCTGCCTCCTTTATTAGTGTAGTGCTTTTAGGGATTCGATAAAGTAAGAATCTTGCTTTAGATTTGACATAAGGTTCCTGTTGCTTATTCCACCACCCTTAAAAGAACACATCAAAACTAACTGTAGGATGTTGTGTAGAGTTTTATGAGGTTTTTAACACAATGAAAACATGCACCAGAACAAAAATTTATAGTAAAATGAACATATTCTGGATGCTGGAGTTCAGAGATAAGGTTTCCATAGCAACAAAATGGAAGAAAGTCAGTTATGCTAACCAATAAGCAACAAACAATTGGACTGTTACTGTAATTTACACAAAACTCAAGCATATTCAACTACAGAATTGATATATTTATTAATATACTTCTGAATATTACCATAAATCTGTTTCTCTAGCACTGAAATGTGCAGGACTACTGTGGACTCTGCAGATATGTAATCTTAGCTCAGATTTATAAAAAGTCTAAAAGCCTCTGGGAAAGAACAAAATACAGATCTGAATTTATTTAAACAGTTCCACAGAATCACTGAATACTTCCATACCTCCATATTTACAATAAATATTTCCTGCATGACAACGTGCCACTGTTTTTTTTTTTTTTTTAAAGCAGGCTCCATGCCCACCACGGGGCTTGAACTCATGACCCTGAGATTAAGAGTTACATGTTCTACAGACTGAGCCAGCCAGGTACCCCCACACCACAGATTCTTCCCCCCACCCCCCGCCTTCTACCTTGTTAGAAGCAAAAACCCTTCTCTCTGCAGCGTTCCAGCTGTTCTCTCTTTAAATCTCAGGTCAAATTCATAGGTTTTCAGGATGGTTTGAAAGTAATCTAGGTAAGTTGGTGGGGCCAGGTGAGTTGAGGACCCCTACTCCTCTGCCATCTTGCCCCACCCTCCCTGACACACCACAGATTCTTAAATGAAAGCTCAACCCTAGAAGTTCATTATGCATAAACCTATGATTTCTTTACCCTTACACACATAATCTTAGCATACTGTTATTTTAAATGAAGACAACCATGAAAATACACACATTTTCAAACAGCTATCCTCATTATACCTTCTGTGGTGCAAAAGAAGAAAGATGGGAAAACAATTAGCCAAAAAAGTATGATCAGCTCTCTATGTCTCTTACAACTAACTTAAACCAGTCTGTCAGCCACACAACTTCAGTATTTAAAGAAAGAAGAAAAAAGGTCCGGGGGGCGGGGGGTGGGGGGGGGGTGGTGCCTGGGTGGCTCAGTGGTTGAGCATCAGCCTTAGCCTCAGGTCAGGATCCTCGAGTCCCTCATCGGGCTCCTCACAGGGACCCTGCTTCTCCCTCTGCCTATGTCTCTGCCTCTCTGTGTCTCTCATGAATAAATAAATAAAATCTTTTTAAAAAAATTAAAAAGGTAAAAAAAATGAAGTAATCCTAAAATGTGAATCTGACAGCGGGAGGAGTTACTATCTACTATATCCCAGGCACTCAATGTAAATCATTATAAAAAAAAAGAAGAAGAAAAAAAAAAACCCTACAGTAACCTTCTGAGCCAGAAATTATCCCTATTTTTACATGAAAACTTGCCTCATGTTGCTAAATAACACATACCAAAGCCAGATCACTAATATGTGCTAAATATGGGATTTACATCTAGGTCTATAGGAGTCCAAAACTTGAATTACCTACTAGACTAATCAGTGATTTTAATGAGGCCTTCAAATTATTGATCAGTAAATTTCAAAAAGAAATTTGGCAGGTATATATAAAGTTACTGATTTATTATACTGCCAGTTAAGATATTACTATCAATTATCTTCATCATTTCTTAAAAGACAGTAGATATTAACATCAAGAAAGAGTAGAAAAGGCAAAAAATCTCAGAATGGAGAGTCAACCCCCCCCCCACACTTACAAATTCACAATTTTCTATCAGTATATTCAGAATACATACTCAAATGCTGTCCTTAACATGAAAATATCATCATGAACAGCACTGGTCTATGACCCAGTGGTTGTTAACATGCTTGAGTATCTTCAAAAACTGCTTACTTTCTTTTTTTTTTTTTTTAAGCTCAATAAGGTTTCCTTTTCCTCAGTAACCAAACTGATAATGCATCAAGAATAGATAGGCTCAAGTTATCTTTATTGTAACAGGTACTTCTAACTGATACAGGCTCATTAGCAGATAAAAGAATCCCTCTTCTGCCTCAAAGCTCCCAAGAGAATAAATAACTTTTACTGATTCACCAAGAAGTTTTGCTATGTAAAGGTATATCTACTTTCTAAGAATTTATCCTATTAAATATGTAAGTTCCTTTCGTTTGACGAATATTTTTTTGGTGATGTCTAATTTTTTTTGTATATTTTTTATTGGAGTTCAATTTGCCAACATATAACACTCAGTGCTCATCCCATCAATTGCCCCCCTCAGTGCCCGTCACCCAGTCACCCCATCCCGACTACCTTCCCTTTCACTACCCCTTATTCGTTTCCCAGAGTTAGGAGTCTCTATACCATAGAATGTTACTCAGCCATTAGAAACGATGAATATCCACCATTTGCTTCAATGTAGATGGAACTGGAGGGTATTATGCTGAGTGAAGTAAGTCAATCGGAGAAGGAAAATCATTATGTTTAATGAATATTTGAGGAATTTGGCTATGCTATCTGAGAAGAGGAATCCGTGGAGACTGTTCTTCCTTAGGGAGAGAATTTGGAGTTTTGATGGCAAATAAGGAAGAAAGGACATGAAGCTAAGGAGAGGGGAGCCAGGTACAGGAAATGAAATTGAGTATACCATGGGGGGAAGGACTAAGTATGGTTATCTTTTTGGAAATCAGTTAAATATTTGTATGTCAATGAACATGTAGAAACAAAAACCCAGGGAGCAGAGAGTGCCATAAACTTGAGTGCCCACCACCAGGAAAAGAGAAATCTTGAATAGACTTAGGATTTCCAAGGGTGTAAGATTGTGAATTCAAATCTATCTTACCTAAAGCTTGAAGGTAAGATTTCAACATGAATTTGCTTTTCAGATCAACTAGCTAGCTATCAAGAACAATCCTAATGAAAAAGCAAATACTGGCAAGGAAAGATACAAGAGATGCTGCACAAAGTAGAGAGCTAGGGTAAGGACCTGGGCAGACAGGAGATATGTTGTGGTTACTGAAGTAGAGATGCATCTGGGATAAAAGGAAGTAGAGAAAAATGCCAAAAGAAAGAACTAAAACATATGGGTTAAGAGGAATTTGTGCGCTCAAGGCAGAGACTGTGGTTTAGGCTAATCTGTGACTATGGAGAAGTTATTTAACTTTTCTGAACTTTATCTCTCTTGCCTGTAAAGTGGTGATAATAGCACTACTTCAGTAAAGTTGTCTTAAGTGATATAAGACCAATATGAATTAGTTATTTGTTTTTAATAACAAAACTTGTTACTTTTATTGTTTTTGCTTCAGTTCCATTGAGACACAGCCCCTTCTGCCAATGGAAAATTCTCAGTCTGAGATGGGGAACTCAAATATTATGACTGAAGGTAATAAAATTATGTATCTGTCAAGTGGCTCTACCTAAAGAAAAATGATGCAATGCAGTTATGTTCCCTCATAAATACCAGAACAAAAGCAGAAAAAAGTTTAAACTAATAAATGTAAAACCTGAGGCTTTTCCGACAAGAGACTTATTCAACAAACACTGATAAGTAGCTGCTATGAACAAGTTGCTCTGTTCAGAACTAAAGGGGCAAAAGAAAACAGTAAGATATTCTCAGTAACTTTACTCAACTAAGGAGAGAAAATGAAGTAGAATATAAACAACTACAGTGCAATGCAACGATAAATATCATGAGATAGAAAACATCCTACTTAAGTTTTGAGGACACATTATACATGATGATAGGTTAAGTATGGAAAAAAAATCTGAATTGGGCCTTAAAAAAGCATTCCAACAGACAGAATATAGCAAGAAAAAATAGTAAGGAAACATTACTAATCGTGGAGTGCCTGAAAAATTAGCTGCTTACGTGAAAATAGTCAAGAATTAAAAGGTATTTGGGGACTACAACAACGACACCCATCAGTGCTAAGGAATTAGGACTGTATCTCAGAGGCAGTAAGGAGTCACTGAATATTGGAGACAACTTCTGAATCTGGCAGTCATACATAATCTAAAGAAGACAGAGAACCTAAAGAGGTGGAATATCAAAACACTGCAGTGGCCACATGATAATATGGGCCCAAACTTGGATAGTAGCAAAGTAATGAATGAATTCAAGTTACAAAATTAAAAAAAAAAAAAATCAACTGACTATAGTCAAATAAAAATGACCAGTAGATTTCTAGCATGGGCAACCAGGGGAAGAATGATAACCTTTAAAAATATAGAGAAGTCAGATATAGTAAATCAGTAATAGAAATCAGTCATGTATTTATTCAAGCATTTATCAAGCATAAGCAGTAGGCCAGGTGCTAGGTATGTAAAGATGAATAAGACCTAGTTCCTGCATTGAAAGAGACACACATAGAACTTAATTGATATATATTCAGTTAACAGGACCCATAAAATGGTGACTAGGCTAATTTGCCAATGGATCAAATGCTGCATGACCAATCACTAATTCACTTATCAAAAATGTATCTGAAGTAAAATTTCTGAGTATAGGATATATTCAATCAATATACATGCTTTTCTTAGTAAATTTTAGATTTTGCCAAAAGCTTTCCAGGCAGATGATCATTGCCACTATTAAAGATTAAAGTCAGAAACGGCAAAGGCAAAGACACAGAGGTGTAAAAGCAGTGTAGTTCCGAGAACTACATACAAATAGTTTAATATGACAGAATAATATACAGGGAGAAAAATCTGAAAAGACTGAGAAGGACTGGATAACGTAAGGTCTAATATATTTTATTGTAAAATTAATGGAAGATCATTAAAAGGGTTTCAACAGATGTGCTTTCTAACCTATACTCCCTTCTTAGAGAATAGTTCCCATCCCAAACTCCTACAAGGGTCCCTGCAGCCATTATTGGTACTGAGAACTGCATTCCTCCACAGAGTTTACTGGACCTGGCGTGTATGTTCTGTATGGGGCCAAATTTTCTCATTAAGAATTTATAATTGTGGCATAGAATTAGTGAGTCACTTAACTGTAGATATTAGACTTGTAGAGCTCATGGAAATTCAGAAGTAGGGAGTGCCATTTGGGGGCCCTATGAAAGAACAAATATATAAGAGTTATAAAGCAATATACATACTTAAAGAAGAAGAGATAGGAGGACAGGTAGCCCTAGAAAGCAAGCAAGCCTCTATAGTTTCCTATTCAGTAGTCATGGGATAGGGACATATCCCACCTTTGCATAAAGTGAGATGTCCCTGTAGCCTTCTAGTAAATCCAATTTTTGTTTAAGCTAATTTAAATGGGTTTCTATTTCATGCAATCCTGAAAAGCAAGTTGGCTAATTTGAGTGGTTAATCTGAAGAATAAATGAGAGGACAAATAGGCTAGAAACAGGTAGAACATTTAAACTAGGGAAATGAGTCATCAAAAGATAGCAATAGTAGCAAATATAGGCAGACTATGACAAAAGAAAAGTAGCCAATATTGTGCAGTCATGTCCCTATCCCATGACTAGTGAATAGGAAACTAGAGGCTTGCTTGCTTTCTAGGGCTACCTGTCCTCCTATCTCTTCTTCAAGTATGTATATTGCCTTATAACTCTTATATATTTGTTCTTTCATAGGGCCCCCAAGTGGCACTCCCAACTTCTGAATTTCTGAATTTTTGTGCAGGGTCCATGAAGCTTAATTTAGACAAGAGAGTTTCAGGAAGCTGAAGCAGTAACAATTGCCTCGACGGACTAGAGGGAGAAGGTCACTGATACTTTTATGAGAATAATTTCAACAGAATAATTGGGACAGAAGTAATATTTTTAAAAGTTAAGAAATAAGTAGTAGAATACAAACATAACTAAGAAATTTAAGGCAGGTGAAGATTAAAAGAACTTTGAGGAACGCCTGGGTGGCTCAGTGGCTGAGCATCTGCCTTTGGCTCAGGTTGTGATCGTGGGATCCTGGGATCAAGTCCCACATCAGACTACCTATGGCGTACCTGCTTCTCCCTCTGCCTATGTCTTATATTATGTACAACAATGTAAATTATCTAATACTACTGATATACATACTTAATAATGGTTAAGATGGTACATCGTTATGTGTATTTTAACTTAAGAAAAAATGACCATCAAAAAAAGAACATAATGAGGTAGATTCACACCACTGAATATCACATTAGCAGTAAAAATGAATGAACTGCAGGGCACAGCATAAATGGATCATACAGTGCTGAATGAAAAAGTGACACAAAGGAGCATAAAGAGAATGATGCCATTTACATAAAGTTGAACTGCCCCTCTCTCTCTCTCATGAATAAATAAAATCTCTAAAAAATAAAAATAAGTTTGAAAGAACAGTATTAAAGAAAAAGTACTGATAAAAAAAAGGAGAGATATGAAGTTATTTTTAGGCAAAGAGAAAATGAAAGCCTCATCCTGCAAAAGAATGAAATGATATTCCAAAGGAAGCAGAAGTCTAGAACATTATAACCTCAGTGAGATCAAACATTTTTTCCTTAAAATTGATTAACAACAAAAACCAATGGCTAAAATTCCAAGAAATCTTAAAGCCAAGTGAAAAAAAGTTGAGGAAACTCACATTATTAAATACTATGCACCACGCAGTAGAGGCAATGACTAGGTTAAGTGATTTGCTGAGAACAAAGGAGCAGGAATGGATCGACTTAGGAAATATAGAAGGTCTGAGCTTTATCTGAGGAAAATGACAGGGAGTTAACAAGGAGTAAATCAAGTAAGTTTCTTATTGACCAAAGGCTGCAGGGGATTATAACAGAGAACAGAAAAACCACAAACTGGTACTGTAAGGAAAAAGTAAGTTACTACGATTTAGGTAAGGATAACTTCAAGTATAATTTGTTACATAACCTAATATGATGTACCCTTAACTTTTAACTTGCAAAAAATTAAATAAGGCTATTCAGAAATGTTTCTGCCTTAAAAACTGAAAAATGTTCTATTTTAAGTTTACATTATAAGGAATATTGATACGTATTTCATAATATTTTAAAAATTAAATAATTCAGACCTTTATTTTACACTGTATTCAACAATCAACTCTAGATATGTTGACTTAGATATAAAAAATAAAATTCCAAAACTCTTAGTAGAAAGAATAGTTGACTGTTAGACCCAAAGTAAGGAACAATTTCTTACACAGCAAGTAATTATAACAAGAGAAGATTGACAAATTCAACTAAAATTAAAATTAGAGGGTTTTTTGTTCCACATCGGGCTCCCTGCATGGAGCCTGCTTCTCTCTCTGCCGATGTCTCTGCCTCTCTCTGCATCTCTCATGAATAAATAAAATCTTAAAAAAAAAAAGGGCGGGGGGGATCCCTGGGTGGCGCAGCGGTTTGGCGCCTGCCTTTGGCCCAGGGCGCGATCCTGGAGACCCGGGATCGAATCCCACATCGGGCTCCCGGTGCATGGAGCCTGCTTCTCCCTCTGCCTGTGTCTCTGCCTCTCTCTCTATCATAAATAAATAAAAATTAAAAAAAAAAAAAAAAGGATACCACAGCAGTGACAAGAACAAGATTCCAGGTTTGTAAATACCAGTAAATTCTACAATATTTTATTTCCATAAAATAAAATAATTAAAAATAATATTTTATTCTTTTAAAAAAAGATTTATTCATGAGAGAGAGAGAGAGAGGGAAAGAGAGGCAGAGGGAGAAGCAGGCTCCATGCAGGGAGCCAGACGTGGGACTCGATGATGTGGGACTCGATACCGGGTCTCCAGGATCACACCCTGGGCTGAAGGCAGGTGCCAAACCACTGAGTCACCCAGGGATCCCCTCCAGTATTAAATCTAATCAACTCTAGTACTTTATTAACAATCTATGTACATAACTAAATAACTGATCCAGTTTGTTCTTTAAAGAAATAATAGTTAATAATTAGTTTGCACTAAAGAGATATGGAATGGGAAAACTCAGCAGTTCATAAACTATTTACTATATAATTTTCACTACTTTTCTGCTTATAAATTCATGCTTTAATTGAATCAACTAACCTTTGAGTGCCTGGTATGTGTTAAGTGATACAACATTTTATACAACTTTCTACAGTTGTTCATTTGGACAATTTGTGAATCCACAAGTCAAAACCATAGAAGTTTATTTACCCTTTCTATAGAAAATCTAGAATAGACATTAAGTGCAGGCTTGCTGATCACAATGATATAAATGATTCTAAATATTTGCCAAATGGTAAAACATTTAAAACCGTCCCTCCTACAAACTCGCTAAAAGAAAGTGAAAAGTTACAAACTAAGAGAAGATATTCACAATATATACAAAGGATTAACGTGAAGAATATAAACGACTCCTATAAGTCAATAAGAAAAAAGAGAAAAATAGGCAAGAAACATGAATAGGAATTTCACTGAAAGGAACCATAAAAGGCCAATAAACATAAAAAGAAATGCTCTACATCAGTGATGATCTGGAAAATGCAAATCAAGACCACAAGACAGCATTCTACATTCCTCTGATTTGTAAAAATTAGAAGACGGTATCAAATGTCAGAGAAGATGGATAATCAAAGGATCTTTCATCGCATATATTGCTGATATGAAAATAAATTGGTGCAACCATATTGGTAAGCCAGGCATCATCTTCTAGAGTTGTGCATTCACCTACCCTGTAAGATAGCAATTCTACCTTCAGGTATATAATAAAAACTCTTATATGTATATAATAGGAAAGATGCACAGAATATCCATAGTAGCATTCATCGTTCCCCATTACAAAAACCAGAAAGTAACTAAATGCTCAACAAGAAAGAGTGAATTAATATCCAAATATCCAACAAGGGAAGAGTGCTAATAGTTTACTCAATGAAATATTTTACAGAAATTAAAATTACTATAGCAACATGCAATAACAAAATAAATCAGTCACAGGTGAAAAATCACGTTCAGAAAGATTATATTCAACACAATTATACAAAAGCAACTAAAATAAAAGATACACCTTTTCAAATTACATATCCAGCAAAGGTATATATATCAAACAAGAGAAAGAACACAGGCCTCAAGATGACCACGATCTTAGTAGACAAGAAGGTGGAGATAGCGGTAGGTTAACGTCCTAGCTTTTTTGGGGAGGTTGGGAGTGAGTGGTGTTCCATGGGTGCTTACTATAATGAAAGATAGATGGATAATTAATCCAATGCAGTATGCCTAAGGTTTAATAAGAGGAAAAAACCAAACCCAAATTTAATGAAATTAGTTCAATGAAAATTCTGAAACAGGCAAAACAAGCACCTCCTCAGAGAACCACTAAGATAACAACTATAGGAAAAGGAAAACAAAATGGTTAATGTGTAAAATATGACATTTAACACATGTATGTATGACATTTAGATACGTAAGTACATCTTCTATAATCTAAAACAAATTCCAAATTCTGTCATAACAACTTTCCAATAAATTAAGGTGTTTGTGTGGAGGTTCCTCAAAGAGTTAAAAATAGAGCTACCCTACAACCCAGCAATTGCACTGCTGGGGATTTACCCCAAAGATACAGATGCAGTGAAAGACCAAGACACTTGCACCCCAATGTTTATAGCAGCAATGTCCACAATAGCCAAACTGTGGAAGGAGCCTCGGTGTCCATCGAAAGATGAATGGATAAAGATGTGGTTTATGTATACGATGGAATATCACTCAGCCATTAGAAACGACAAATACCCACCATTTGCTTCAACGTGGATGGAACTGGAGGGTATTATGCTGAGTGAAGTCAGTCGGAGGACAAACATTATATGGTCTCATTCATTTGGGGAATATAAGAAATACTGAAAGGGAGCAAAAGGGAAAGGAGAGAAAATGAGTGGGAAATATCAGAAAGGGAGACAGAACATGAGAGCCTCCTAACTCTGGGAAATGAACAAGGGGTAGTGGAAGGGGAGGCGGGCGGGGGGGATGGGGTGACTGGGTGATGGGCACTGAGGGGGGCACTTTGACGGGATGAGCACTGGGTGCTATATTATATGTTGGCAAATTGAACTCCAATAAAAAATATACAAAAATTAAATTAATTAATTAATTAATTAAGGTGTTTGTGAGCCAGGAAAGCAAAACTCTAACTAATTAGAAAAAGCAAATCAGGAGCAGCCCTGGTGGCTTAGCGATTTAGCGCTGCCTTCAGCCCCGGGTGTGATCCTGGAGACCAGAGATCGAGTCCCACGTCAGGCTCCCTGCATGGAGTCTGCTTCTCCCTATGCCTATGTCTCTGCCTCTCTCTCTCTGTCTCTCTGTGTGTGTCTCATAAATAAATAAAATCTTTAAAAGAAAATCACTGCCAAGTTTCTAAAATAGATCTTAGTAACAGTATATGTTATGTAATTCTTATGTATCCATTCATCTTTATAATGTAACACCAACATTTACCTTCAAATCTAAGGTATTTATTATTCTGATCAAATATACTTATTTGTGCTTTCCTTTAATTTTAAAGACAATATTTATATACATAACATTACACAATTTTTGTGAGATTGTGAAAAACCAAACATGACAGTAGTTAATTTCAAGTAAAATTTTATTAGATAAAATTAAGGGATACTAGACATGTATCAAAATAAATGTTTTCTATTTCTGCTTTTCTAAGATACTAGAAGTTACTTTTTCATTAGTACGTTTTCCTATTCAAAATTTTAAATATCTTTCTAAAGCTTTTAACTACTTTTCAACTTTGCTACCAAGTATGAACTCTGTTCTATATCAAAAGTTAATCATATCAAATGTTACGATTTTTTTCATAGAAAATTGGTTTTTGAAATACAATGGACATTTGATAATTGATGCAGTATATCTTACAAGGAAATGATGCAGAACCATTTTTTTTTAAAGATTTTATTTGAGAGACAGTCAATGAGAGAGAGAGAGAGAGAAAGAGAGAGCGCACGCGCGCATGAGTGGGGAAGGAACAGAAGCAGGAGCAGGAGAAGGACAAGCAGACTTTGTGCTGAGCATAGAGCCCAAGGCGGGGTTCAATCCCAGGACCCCAAGACCATAACCTGAGCTGAAATCAAGAGTTAGATGGTTAACCGACTCAGTCACCAGGTGCCCCAGAAGTAACTATTCTATTAAAATATCACATACACATGTAAGTTTAAGTGATATTTATCTCTATAAACTACTACTCCACTATTTTGTTTAAAAGGGGGCACATAGGAATAACTTGATAAAAGGCATAAAAATCTACTGTTGCCAAATTTGAAAAGCAAAAAAGAGCCTAAGGAGTCAAACACAAAGCTCTGGGGTGTAAAGAGACAGTGCTTAGAAAGTGGCCCCTTACCTCTCCATTTCAACCCTGATCACATCTGAACAGTAAAGTTGTACAAAACTAGAAATAATCTGTATTACACTAATTAGAGATGACAGAAAAACAATCTATTTAGAGCCATCATCTTGTAACACTAGTTTCAGTATAGATTATTACGTAATTAGAAAGTATTTGGCAAGTCACTTAAAGACATGGCTGAGGGGACTCCTGGGTGGCTCAGTGGTTAAACATCCGCCTTCAGCTCAGGGCGCGATCCTGGGGTCCTGGGATGGAGTCCTGCATCAGGCTCCCCAAAGGGAGCCTGCCTCTCTCTGTGTGTCTCTCACGAATAAAAAATTTAAAAATAAGGACATGCCTTCAATAAAGTATGTAGCATTCTGTAAGAGTAGTAACAACCAAATCTAAGCTGAAAAACCACATTGTATCAAAACCACTTTGTATCAATTATTCAGAGTTGATGCTATGTATCATTGTCTATTACTAAGTCCATTCTCTACTCCTCACTTTTCTTCTCAACTGTATCTTAAAGTATTGACTCAAATCAAAACATTTTGATATAAAAAAATCAATAAAGCCAGCTATATCCACATATCTCTAACTAGTGGCAAGAAATTTTCTTAATCTATATCTACTTCTATCTTAAAATGTCATGAACCTCATTTCTCTTTAAAATTCTTATAAGTTGGATGCCTGGGTGGCTCAATAGTTGAACGCCTGCCCCAGCTCAGGTTATTATCCCGGGGTCATGGGAATGAGTCCTGTATCAGGCTCCCTGCAGGGAGTCAGTCTGCTTCTCCCTCTGCCTATGTCTCTGCCTCTCTGTCTCTCTCATGAATAAATAAGACTTTAAAAAAAATTCTAGTAAGTGGAGAAAAGGGAGGAAAAGTATTAAATCAATACATTGTATACCTTCGAGTTACACAATATTGTACATCAAATATATCTCAATTAGGAAAGAGGGGGACAGGGAGGAAATAGACTGAAATGCCTTGGGACTTAAAAGCTAGGATAGTTTGTCAGTTATCTCTGAGTAACAGAACTATGAGCACTTTTTATTTTCTTTGTGCTTTTCTGTATTTCCAGATTTTCTACAATGAACATGTATTATGTTTACAATAAAAGAACTACAGGAATGCCTGGATGGTTCAGTTGGCACTTAGTTAAGCACCAGTTAGAGAAATGGCTCTTGATTTTGGCTCAGATCATGATCTCAGGATTGTAGGTTCAAGCCTCATGTCAGGCTCCGTGCTGAATGTAGAGCCTGCTTAAGATCATCTCTTCTCTCCCTGCCCTTCCTGCTTGTGCTCTCTATAAAAAAAAAGAAAAGAACTGTAAAATCCACTTTAACTATCTTGCTTACTTTCTCATACTACATTCCCAACCCACCATAAAATCTTAATCCTCGCAACAGAGATGTTCTACTTTCCAGCATCAGTGCAAAATTAGGTGACATCCATTTACCCATTCACACTAAATGGGTAAAATAATATGTTGTACGTAGGTGTAATGTAACTATTGCAAAAATCCCTTTTGAACTTTTCAAGGAAATATTTTGTGGACAAGGGATTCAAAATGTAAATTAAAGAAAACTAATTTCTTAGAGCAATGATTATCATCAACTTCAGTCAGAACAGTCAAGACATTTCTCATTGTAGGTGACAAATGGAGGACATCTCATCAACATGTTACTGAGTGCCTACTAAGTGCCAAACACACAGCTTGGTTGGTTACACATGAGCTTAAAATTTTAAAGGTAAGTTTATCTTACAGATAGACTACAAAGAAATGCAAAATCTTCTGAAAGGATTTCAGCAAACATTCAACAACTTTCAACAGAAACAGTAACTGTTAAATGATGAAAACCTGCAAAAAGGTTATTTTGTACTGTTAGTCTCTATAGAATATTACACCTAATTCCCAACAATAATGCACTACTAAGTTACAGACTACCAAAAGACAGTATAAATCATTTTTCCTTGTTATAGAGGAACCTAACAAAGAGTATAAAATTTGCATTAAAGTTAACTATAGTTAATTACATTTTTGGCCAATTTTTTGAAAGTTCACACATAACATTGCAATGCAAAATATTTATGGGTCCACAGAACTGTGGCAGCTCAAAAAAAATGGTATAGTAGAAAACAGTGATGTGATTTCAAACTCAGGTTTACAGTGTAACCATGAACTATCTATCCAACATTCCTAAACAGTTTCTTGATCTGTTAAATGGAAATAACAACACCCACCTTACTGGACTATCATAAAGGTTAAAAACGGTATTTAGAGCACCAAGTACAAGGACTGATATATAGCAAATGTTCCATAAATGTTATTTGTAATCTCTTCTAGTCATAGCTTCTCATCTTTATATCCTATAATATGTAATAGATTTTGTAGATAATAAATGTTTCTTGAAATTAATCCCTGTAGTTTAAGGCTAACTACCTCAACCCTCCACTTGAGCAAGTCACCTCTACTTAAAATCTGCTGAGAATGGAATTTAAGATGCTTGGCCCAATACTTTATTAGGCATTTGATGAAGATAAATCACTGGTAATCAACAAGATATGGGCAGCCCCGGTGGCCCAGCGTTTTAGCACCGCCTTCAGCCCGGGGTGTGATCCTGGAGACCGGGGATGGAGTCCCACATCAGGCTCCCTGCATGGAGCCTGCTTCTCCCTCTGCCTGTGTCTCTGCCTCTCTCTCTCTCTGTGTGTCTGTCATAAATAAATAAAATCTTAAAAAAAAAATCAACAAGATAACTTTATTAGTATGGTATTCAATATTTGGGCTTGCAGTCTACCAAATTACTGTTGTAGCCAATATTTTCATTTTGAGATTCTTTATATAGTTTTCATTAATCAAGTTTCCTTAAGAATAAACTTTAATTTCTTTGGCCCCACAAAAAAATCTGTTTCTACTTCAAATGAAAAACAAGGAGAACAAGATAAAAACAAGCTGGTTACAAAAGATAGGAACTAGAAACTGCCAATTAAGTTCATATTTTTAACAGCCTATTTTTATTTTTACTAGAGCAAATATTCTTCCTTATACATTGAAGCCTCTAGCCATCAAAGTTTATGTGTACTTTATTAATGATTCCTTGTTGAATAATCCTCCTAAATTACTAGCAAGAGTTAGAAACATTACTCCAGAGAAATATTACAGTAATTAATAAAGGCAAACACTATGGTTTCAGATTTTGCTTTGTCTTTCCACTACTTAAGGTTACTAATAACCCAATTCCAACTCAAATAATAAAGTATTTCAAATCCTGGAATATAACTTGAGAAATAGTTGTAAAGTGTTGGATATACAATGTTTCAAAAAGTAAGTATCACTTTCATTAAAACTAGGTTGTAACATGTAACTTTCAGAGTGACACAAGAATCTGACACAAGATATGGCAAAGTAACAGTTTTTAACTACTAAACACCAGTTTTAAAACCTGCCACATAATACTTAAAATCAGTATGTCAGAGAGGCATTAAGAACTACGTATTAATTTCTCAATTGAAATAAATTCAAACGTAGACGCTTCTTAAAAATTGGTTCTCAAAAAAAAAAAAAAAAAAATTGGTTCTCCAAACAAGTTTGATAAATATTTGGCTACTATATACTAGTTCCATGACCCAATGAAACAGTAAAAGATTTGAATAGATGGATATACTTTTTTTTTAAATTTTTATTTATTTATGATAGTCACACACAGAGAGAGAGAGAGGCAGAGATATAGGCAGAAGGAGAAGCAGGCTCCATGCACCGGGAGCCCGACGTGGGATTCGATCCCGGGTCTCCAGGATCGCGCCCTGGGCCAAAGGCAGGCGCCAAACCGCTGTGCCACCCAGGGATCCCTAGATGGATATACTTGAAGCAAATTTTATCACCTTTTATCTTAAGTGTAAATATAAATAATGTTCTCAATTAATTTAATACATATGATAAAGTCCAAATGCAATAACTTTTATTAAAACCAAGAGTCGGGGATCCCTGGGTGGCGTAGCGGTTTAGCGCCTGCCTTTGGCCCAGGGCGCGATCCTGGAGACCCGGGATCGAGTCCCACGTCGGGCTCCCTGCATGGAGCCTGCTTCTCCCTCTGCCTGTGTCTCTGCCTATCTCTCTCTGTGTGTGACTGTCATTAAAAAAAATTTTTTTTAAATAAATAAATAAATAAATAAATAAATAAATAAATAAATAAATAAATAAAAAACAAACAAGAGTCAAGGGCAGCCCCGGTGCGGCAGCCAGCGGTTTAACACTGCCTGCAGCCTAGGGTGTGATCCTGGAGACGCCGGATCGAGTCCCATGTCAGGCTCCCTGCATGGAGCCTGCTTCTCCCTCTCCCTCTACCTGTCTGTGTCTCTGCCTCTCACTCTCTCTCTCTCTGAATGAATAAATAAATCTTTAAAAACAAACAAACAAAAAACCAAGAGTCAAATATACCAAGAAAAATGCTCTGGATATACTTATCAACTTATAAGGTAACACTAAAAATCATTCTTTTTCTGGAAGGAGTTAGACTTATTAAAAGTAATATAACTATAGATTAGGTGTTCCCCTACTTTGATCCCATTTTTAAAATACTCATATATAAATTTCTTCTCTCTTTGACTTGCTTCCTTCACGTCAAAATTGATCCTATTAAAAGTCCCTAAGTATACTTATAACACATCTGAAAACATATTTTCAGGTCCAGTGTCAAAATGAGTGTCTTCTATTATAGTTTTCTATAAAATACAAATAAGGATGCCAAATACATCCTAATTCTGAAGCCAATCCATTCAAAGAAAAAATGCTCCTGTCCATTTTAGTGGATTTTTCTCAGAACCAAAGTATGTGTTTCATATTTCAAAACTAGGCAGCGGGAAAGCATTTCGGAGGTGCTTCAAACAAACCTCATTTTAAAAGCTCACGTTAATTAATAAAACCATAAATTCCATTCAGTTAGTAAATGTGGTATGCTGTAAGACGTCATAAAAGGGTGAAAGTAATTAGACTACTATATGGCAACATGTTCAATGACATGAAATTCAAAGCTGATTCAAAGGATTCCAAATTTGCAAGCCTGCATTGGTACGCTTTGCTGAAATCTGTACTTTTGGTCACTAAATGTCAAATATTATAACAATGCCTTCAAGCTTACATCTAACTGCACAATAAAAAGATCTATCGGGGGGAAAAAATTAGCAGTTGCAATACTTAATTTTGATATCACGAAGAATCAACCCTTCAGTATCTAGATTAAGTCTTTCAAGAAGAAGTAACTGCCCAAAGCACCACAAAAAAAAGAAAGAGAAAGAAAGAAAGAAAGGTATGTGTATTTTTTCTTGTCTTAAATCCTATCTTCAATATTCGAATAGCTAAAGGTGTCTACAGTAAAACACACCAAAATAAACCTAAAAGTCAAGAAAACAAGGGTAAAACTTTAATCCAGATGTGAACATCTCTGGGACACCCCCGGTTTATAAAAAAATAATAAGAATAATAATCTCCATAGAGGAGCGTAGGTATCCTTGCACAGCACAGACTTAAGGACAAAATTCCTGCCTACATCATTAAATATTCAGCCGCAAATGGAAGACGATAATAACCCTGCTACTCGGCAGAGACCTCACTAGCTCAGGGACATACTTTGTTCTCTTTCTGCGGGCGTGTGGAGCCCAACCTTTCCCCTCCGTCTACTGCTTGCTCTTTTGTAAACAACTGCTGCGGCTTTTCTCTGGTGTTCAAACCGGGAGGGAAAACGAAAGTCTGAAAAAGCATCAGCATCTGTGAGCGGAGCTTCCGGATCTGAGCCGGGAGTTAGCAGAGAAGGGGATCGCCGAGCTCGGTCATCTGGTTAGAGGGGCCGAGAGAGAAAGGGAGCCCCCGCAGCAGGGGAGAGACGGAGTCACCTGGAGACGGGCTAGCGAAGGGAGGCAAGCATTCGGTATGACACGCTTTAAAAAAAAAAAAGAAAAGAAAAGAAAAAGAAAAAACTTTGGGGGCTGGGAGTTATGGGGGCGCTCTTTGTGCGGAGTCGGAGGGGAAGGGGAGGGACAAGAAAGCAGCTTGGGAGTCATTCAGAGGGAGGTTAAGGAGCGGGGTGCGAGGGAAAGGCGGGGCGGGGCCTGGCCGGGCAGGGGCGGGGCGGGGCGGGGGGCGCCCGCGGGCCGCGCGGACCCGGGGGAGGGGGCGGCTCCCGGGCCGGGACGGGCCGGGGTGGGGGGAGCGGGCGCGGGCTCGGGCGCGGGCGGCCCACACACGCGCGGCCCCCGCCTCCGGGATGCTAGGCAGGTCGGACTCAAGCGGCGGCGGGCCGGCGCTCCCGGGTGACATCCCGGAGTTTCCGCACTTAGCGGGTCAGGGGCGCGGCGGCCGCACGCCCCCCGCCCGCCCCCCGCCCCGGGCCCCCGGGCCCCCGGCCCCGCGCCACACGTTCTCCCCGTCGCCTCCGCCAGCGCCTCCCGCCCGGGCCGCGGCCCTTACCTGCAACTCCGTGAGCAGGATCTCCCCCCGTTCGGGGTTGGCCGCCATTGCGCTCCGCTCTGCGCTCCGCACCTGGCCGCGGCCGCCGCTGGCGAGGGGAGAAGGCGGGACGGGACCCGGAGCGGGGGGGGCGAGGAGCGGGGAAAGAAAGGGGGCAAAAAAAAAAAAAAAAAAAAAAGCCTAGGGATTCATGGAGGCGCAGCCCCTGCTGGAGGCGCGGCTTATTTCGCCCGGTTCATGGAGAGCGGCGGGGAGCGAGGGCTCTCGTAGCGGGCTCCCCCTCGCCGCCCGCCCGCCCGCCGCCGCCCGCCCGCGCCGGATTCTGTGCGCTCAGTCGCTCCCTCTGGGCGACGCCAGGAGCCGCCTCAAGCTCCTCGGTGCGGGGCGCTGCTGCCGCAGCTGCGGCTCCTCCTGTCGCACCATTTGGCTGTCACTGCGTCGCAAAAGCGGCCTCACTTGGCGGCTGCCAGAACACGTGACGGCCGCGGCCGCTACCTCCCGTGGCGAGGCGGGGGCCGGGGGGAGGTGGGGCGGAGAGGACCCGCGGGCGGGGCGGCCATTGGACCCCGCCGGGGTGAAAACGAGGGGAGAGGACTGGCCTCGCGTCTCCTGGGAGGCGGGAAGAGGAAGAAGAAGAAGAAGAAGAAAAAAAAAAAACACGCCCGCTTCTCTGCTGCGCTTAACGGCCGTACGGTGGACACTACAACTCGGGAGCTTACTCTTTGGGGTTTTTTGTTGTTGTTGTTGTTGTTGTTCCCCCCCCCCCCCCCCGCCGCAGCTCCACTTGTCGAAGTTTATTTAGGCCTAACGTAAACGAGCCGCTTTTTCTAACCTCCACAGGCCAAAGAGTTTCGGGGCTCAATTTGTGCAGGTTATTGCCGGGCCCTCCCGTCGGCCCAAGCTGCTAGTCCTGCCCCAGGCCGCGCCCCCCGCGCCCCGCGCGCCCTCCCGCCGGGCCAGGTGCACCGCGGCCCTCACCGGGGCGCGGCCTGGACTTCCCCGAGAACTGAAGGCCCCCGGGATCTCTGGCCGTCTTCAGTGCGCCTCCCCAAGCGCTGACCTGCCCAGGAAGGTTGGGGCCGTGGAACCCCACTGACTTTAGAATCTGATCCGCAAGGTCTTGGACGGTTTTAACCGAGTGCAAACTGCAGGAGGTGGGGCGGGGCGGGGCAGTTCCCGCGAATGGAAAACAGCCAACTTGCCCTTACCGCGGGCAACCTCCAAGCTCACCTGTCTCTTGGTGACGTACTGCGAGGGGATAGTGTTAAGTTGTGGTTGAAGAAAACGACACTGTAGTACTCAGGAATGTCAATAAAGTGCCCAAACAGGTACCTTTTGTTTGAGCAGTGAATGGATATTCCAGGCAGCTGCTTCACTTTAGATTGGGGCTGGAATACCACGTCTTTGTTAAAAGCTACTTGGAGAAAGCGCTAAGGGTTAGTTATCCTTGAAAGCCTTAATTGGCATACTTCTTGAGAAATCTTGTACTTCAGTCTTGTACTTCGCTTACATTCCACGTGAGATAGATCTGTTGGGGGGGGATGCTGGCACTTTGGTGCATCTCTTTGTCTTCTCAATTCTCCTGCATTCCTTTGACAAACATTTATTGAAGATCTAGCGTCTGTGGCCACTGGGTTTTTGAACTCCAACTCCTAATATGCGACAGGGAATTTTTCGGCTGTATATTTTACTTTTTTTTTTTTTTTTGCAGCATTTTAAATGTTTCATGCATTGCTTTGATTGAAATGATAATTAAAATATATGCAATGGCAACACTTGGAAAAGCCAGGACATGATTGCCCTTTTTGGTAACTAAGAGCCAGACAGTGTTATAGGCCCTAGAGTTACAGCTAAGATTAAGAGAGTCCTTGTCCTTGGAGTGATTGAGTCTTTTGGAGAAACAGACTTGTGTCCAAATAAATATGATGCAATTCTAAATGGCAGGCACAACATGTTAGGGAAGCACTGTATTCAAATATGTATACATATATATAATGTGTGTGTGATAAAATATCACATAATATGGGAATCCCTGGGTGGCTCAGCAGTTTGGCGCCTGCCTTTGGCCCAGGGCATGATCCTGGGGTCCCGGGATCGAGCCTGCATGGAGCCTGCTTCTCCCTCTGCCTGTGTCTCTGCCTCTCTCTCTATGAATAAATAAATCTTTAAAAAAAATCACATAACATGAAATTATCATTTAAACCATTTTAAAGGTACAATTCAGTGCATTAAATGCATGCAGAGGGGATCCCTGGGTGGCTCAGTGGTTTAGCGCCCACCTTCAGCCCAGGGCTGATCCTGGAGTCCAGGGATAGAGTCCCACTCCCTGCATGGAGCCTGCTTCTCCCTCTGCTTGTGTCTCTGCTTCTCGCTCTCTTTGTGTCTCTCATGAATAAATAAATAACATATTTTTAAAAAAATAAATAAATGCATGCAGATATATTTTGCTTATTTTTGCCCTGCCTTCCTTCAGAATGGATTTGACATGCCTGACATGCATATAGTTTGGGCTTAATGATGGAATTAAAAATTACCTATGTAAAGGGGCTTGTGGCTGCCTCAGTTGGTTGAACATATGACTCTTGATCTTGGTGTCGTAGGTTTGAGCCCCATATTGGGTGTAGACATTACTTAAAAATAAAATCTTTAAAAAAATTTACCAATGTAAAGAGTTAGAAACAAAGTTAATGAGCATTCTTTTAAAAAAGAATTTCAGGTATAAGAAAATATTCATATTTTAGCACCATGGAATTTTTGAACTAGAAGAGATTTAAAATATCCACAATGACTCTTAATATAGGTAAAGAAAATAGGCCATAATTTACTTAACTAATAAGGAGCATGACAGAGATGGAGACTGAACCTAAATGTATTTGCCAGTCCCAGCCTTGTTTTAACCTACACCGTGATACTATAAATACTTTAAAATAGAATTCTCATTTAAACTGAACTCAAAGCATTATAGTCTCTCATTTTTTACCACAGAAAAAGACTTTAAACTTTACGTATTTCTAGAACTCAAAGGATATTGATAATAATTTTAATTTTATATATCACATGTAAATGTAACAAATATAAAAAGTTTTTAAAGCTATAGGAATTATTTCTGATTAGGTATGCTGGAGAAAATAGTGCATACAGAAGGGAGGCCCAGATAATATAAAAACTGCATGACAATCTGGAAAATGTGACAGTTTAAACAATAAATTAGTTTAATTTAAGCTAAAAACTACAACCCAGCTCACAGTCTATGTTTAGAAAAAAAAAATGTAATAGGACATGGGACATACTTATCAAAATGAAGCACATGTGAAAAGGTTTTAGTGGAAACATGTTGATTCAGATGAATTGTATTCCGTCCCTATTTTCAAATGTTTTTAGGGAATCCTACATATGTTACCTCAAGTTATGTTCTAATTTATATTAACAATAAAAAAAAAAGCTTTGCTGTTTTTCTTGTTTTAAACAAACATCCGTGTAAGAAATTAAAAACCAAAAAATATCTGGACTGTATCACTAGTTATGCAGGTGCCTTTAAAATATTTTCTTGGTCTTTAAGAAATAGAAATGACCAGGATGCCTGGCTGGCTCAGTCAGTAGAGCATGTGTCTCTTGATCTTGAGTTGTGGGTTTGAGCCCCATGTTGGGTGTAGAGATTACTTAAAATATTTCTAAAAAAAAAAAAAAAAAGGTAGAAATGACCAAACATGTTGAAGTAGTTTCAATTAACAATAATCAGATAAAAAATGTTATTTTCTGTTTCCTCTTTTTGAAAAAGTTTTTATTTATTTATTAGAGAGAGAGCATGAGCAGTGGGGGTGGAGGTGGGGAGAGAATCTGACTCCTCACTGAGCAGGGAGACTGATGTGGTGCTTGATCCCGGGATCCTGGGACCACGACCTGAGCCTATGGCAGATGCTTAACTGAGCCACCCAGGCACCCCTGTTTTCCTTTGTAAGTAGAAGAAATGTAACAGGAAAAATCCTAGTAGAGCTGAACTTTATTTTTTTGTCATTGTTATTTTCTGTGCTGTTGGTGAGAAACATTCAGATATTCAGATGATAAAGCTCTTTTCCCTTTGATCCTAAATGAAATAAGATAAGACCTATATATCCAGGGAAAGAGTTAGAACCTTTTCTTTGTGAGCTACAGTGTTTTTATTGTCTTACGTCTTCCATTTCCCTTTTGCTCTTGCTTAATATTTATTAAAATGTTTTTAAGAATTCCATCTTATCTCTCCCAACAACATTATGGAGTATCAAGGGAAAGGTTTTTTGGTTTGGGTTTTGTTTACCATTGTTTCAGTGTTAGTGTTAATATAACAGGTGAAGAGTAACCCCCTGCTCCCAGGGGATCAAAGTGAAGTAGCAGTGGTAATCAAGTGACAGACTCCATAAGAGAGACAAAACTCAGACAGTCAGAACTACTTGGTCACCAATTTCTTCATTAAGGAACCCCCTGTAGAGATCGTTACCTTGTATGGATGAGGATAATTTTGAGAGCAAGATTGTTAAAGTGAAAGTCACAACGGAGTCAGCTGTTGTGAGTGAAGCAGATACTTTGGGGATGTCTGCACACTTCCTTTCCTCTTGAACTTCCCCTGAGAAGAAGTCTCTGTAGCTATGTTGATTCTGCTTGACCTAGATCTTCCAGTAAACTATAGGCGGATCATGATAGAACATGTCTAAGGTTAGCCAACAAGATTCTCACTCCAAGAGTCTGGAAATAAAATATTGGAATACTGATCAATTGGTGGCCATAGAGTGGGAGGTGTGGTGTTTCAAGGACTAGAATGGCCATTTTCTGTCATATGTACAAAGATGCATAAAAATCAGCTCTTTGGAAAGAGAAAAGAAGTAAGAACCAGCAGGTGATTTACCACTGGAAAATCACCTGCTGTCACTGGAAATACAATGCTTACTAAGGCATACCTGGTCTTTGTCTTCATGGAACTTTAAAGAAACATAATGGCAAAGAAGGTGAATTTGGGATACTTTGTGTTTTTTTTTTAAAGTTTTATTTATTTAAATAATTCTGCACCCAATGTGGGGCTCAAACTTATGACCCTGAGGTCAGGAGTTGCATGTTCCTCCCACTGAACCAGCCAGGCACCTAGAATTCAGAGTACTTTGAACATGGGTCAGGCAGTCCTTTCCTGAGTACTTCACACTTAAGCTGAGATCTCACTGGTGAGTAAATATTAACTGGGCAAAAAAGGGTGTAAAAAACTTTTCAAGGAAACAATAACAGATAAAGTTCTAAGGCAGCGGGGAGAAACTTGTGTAAGCATTGAAAGGCTAGTAGGGCTATAACAATAGCAATCAAAGAGATTGAGCAATAAGACCATGTGTATCAATTAGGATAGGCTAGGTTATGCTGAATAACAAATGATTCAAAAAATATCAGTGGCCTGCAATAAGGCTTATTTATCTCTCATGCTACATGCCACCACGGCTCTGCTGCCTGTCATCTTCACTCTGTACTCTGGCTGACAGAGTGGTCTTTATCTGGAACATTGCCATTGTCATGGCAGAAGGAAAAGAAAACTGGTAAATCACCTGCTGGTTCTCCAAGTGTTTGCTTACATTTCACTTTCACTTTTCATCAGCAAAACCTTTGCCATACCTGAAAGTAACAGGGGAAGACCATATAATCCTCTGACAGAGGGACACAATAAAAAAGGGCACTAGAGGGATGCCTGGGTGGCTCAGCAGTTGAAGTCTGCCTTTGGCTCAGGGTGTGATTCCGGGATCCAGGATCGAATCCCACATCAGGCTCCTTGAGGGGAGCCTGCTTCTCCAAATCTTCTTGCATCTCTGCCTCTCTCTCTGCGTCTCTCAAAAGTAAATAAATACATAAATAAATAAATAAATAAATAAATAAATAAATAAATAATAAAATCTTATAAAAGGGGGGGCACTGGATGTGGGTGAATAGGAATCCAGTTCCATACCATGTTTAAGATTTTGATGTTCATCCTAGGAGCAATGGAAAACCATTAAATATTTTTAAAAATCTCTCTGAGGGGCACCTGGGTGGCTCAGTCAGGTAAGCATCCAACTCTTGATTTCGGCTCAGGTCATGATCTCAGGGTCATGAAATTGAGCCCTGTGTCAGGCTCTATCCATGACAGGCATGGAGCCTACTTAAAATTTTCTCTCTCCCTCCACCTTGGCCCCTCTTCCCCTCCACCCTCTCTCTCTCTAAAAAAAAAGAAAATATCTCTCTGGCTGTGGTCAGAACAACAGATTAGAAATGGGCAAGAGTAGTTTTGGGGAGAAAAATTAGGAGGTCATTTCAGTTTTCCAGGCAAAAAAGGATTGTACTTTATAATAGGGTCAAGCCGCTGAAAATTGAGAGAAGCCAAGAGATTTAAAAGATAGGAGGATCTAATGCTATGCAAAAAGAAGGAGCAGTGAGAGACTAGGTAGTCCTAGGATGGTGGAAGAAATATAGCTGAATTGGTTTCTGATGTCTTACAATTTGCTGGTTCCAGTTTTCTAGGAAGTCCAGCTACTCTATTTTCTATTTGTTCTTGAGTTTTCTGTGTTCTCCTAATAAGTCTCCCTTTTTACTGAAGCTAATTGTGTGTGTGTATGTGTGTGTGTGTGTGTGTGTGTGTGTGTGTGTTATTAACCAAACAGCCCTAACTAGACCATTCAGCCAAGTTGAGAACCATCAGAGGAAAGTGACACCATGGCTCTCGCTATGGGGTAGAAGGAGGTAGAACCAGTCTAATTTGTGCTTTCTCCTCTTCCAATGATTATTTCTCTATCCAGTCTATTTATTATTCCTCAAAGACCCCAACATCAGGAAATGTACAGGCTACAAACAAGGAGTACATATTAAACCTGATATAAATCTTCCCACAAAACTTTCCTGATACATCAATTTGGGTATTTCTTTGTGAAGTCTTGTATAAATTTTTTCTTCTCTTTTTAGACCTTAAGTCACTAGAAAGAGCCCGTGTGTCTTATATGGCCTACAATAGTATCTCTTATGAGTGGATAGCATATGAGTTGTGTGTGTGTTTCTGTATGTATTACAGAAGTATTTTAGGATAGCCATCAGCTAGGGACTCCTCTGTCCCTCAGAAAATTAGATAAGCTTGTGTCATAGCCTCTAAAGTTGAGCCTCTATTTCCCCAATCCAATTTTTGGAACTGTGAGAGGTTATTTACACATGTTTTCCTGCTTCTTTCACCCTTTCAAATAGTCCCACAGTACTCCCCCCACTGCCTATATCCCTTGGTTCTGTCTATATTGATACAGACCTGAAGCTCAACCCATGACCAGTTACTCAATACCAACTCTCATCAAGCTTTTGTGAATACATTAACTGGGTACCAAAGATTTAAGGGGATTCACACTATAGGATGTGATGCCTTTCCTCTTGAATCTGGGTCTACCTCTGGTTTTCCACCCTCAATAGGTTAATAAGCAAATCCTGCTCCTTTCCCAGGCTGTTACAGTTTGACCATACTCAGGTTCTTCTGATTCTTAACTGTTATTACAAATAAGATTGTTTGGAACTTTCTCCCCCAAATATACATGTTCTCCTGAAAAAGATACCGGAAAATGCCACTTTCCTAGCTTGGTAAGCCTAATCACCAAATGAATGGTAACATTCTGAGTTTTATGTATTTGAAGTAATGAAAAAGAAAGTAAGTTTTAACAACCACTGAGAAGTTAAACTTTTTATCTTAACCCTCAGGATGCATTTATACTCTTTTTTTTTTTTTTTTTTTTTTTTTGCATTTATACTCTTAAAAAATTATCAGACTCCAAAGAGATTTTGTTTTTATGGGTTATATCTTCTGATGTTTCTGTATTCAAAGTTAAAAGTAAAGCATTTTTAAGATACATAAGAGACAAACTCATATTTCATTATGAAAACCTCATCTTATGTCATAAAACCTCTGAAAAACTATCTTATACACGTGGGAGAATAAGAGTGAAAAGGTAACATCTTAATATAATGAAAATGAACTTGACTTTGCAGATCCCCTGAACCGCACTTTGAGAAGGATGCCTCTGATGATTCTGGATTAGTAGTTTCTCTACATGTGGATATGGGAATGTGATCTCTGCGCTTCTGGAGTTTAAGATCTAGGACCGTGCTAAAATTATTACAAGGTTTTGGGCTTTTAGTTGAAACATTGGTATGGTGTATGAGAAATTTCAGTTGTCCTTGTCAAAATGATAAAAGTATATAATATGAAAAAGTTTATGTACCTGATTATTTTACTACTTGTGCTTCCTTTAGAGGAAAATTCTTTTGCAACTATACAGTGGTAATAAAAATTAATAGGTACAAAGAAGTTAACATTGGTTACACCATACATATTAAAGGGTTGGTCCCACATGGACAACAAGGAGGTAGCTTTTCATCTGTCATTTCTTAAGCACCCAGCTATTATTCAACAATGTATCTACTATTTGAATAAGTATAAAGCTAAACTTTTGTAATGAAGAGGCTCCAGACAGATGGTGTAGAGAAATTTGCTATTTTGTCACACATGAGGATTGCACAAGGTAAGCAATTTAAGTTATCAAACTGGCTCTGCTCCATGAGGCCACCCAAGGATCCAGGTTCCTTCTCTCTGACTGTTCTACTATCTGCTATGGCATTATTCTCAACTGCATGGTTGAAGCTAGGTCAGGGAACTCCATAATCTACCTTTATGAAAGGAAAAGAGAACATAGAGGATCTAATGTCCTATGTCTTAAGGTCCAGGCTCAAAAGTAGTACACATCATTTCTGCTCGCATTCCATCATGAAAATGTCCTCATTTGACCACATCTAGCTTCAAGCATGGTTGAGAAATATGCTTTCTAACTAGTCATGGCCCAATCACAACTCATTTACTGAACAAGAGGGGCAGGGTGGACATTGATGGACAATTCACAGTATTTATCGCATAGAGTTTTAGCTAATGTGTTTTGCAATCAGCAAAGTGTTCTGTTTCTCAAACTTTAAAATACAAGTTCCAAATCTATAACTGTCATTCTCTAGGTCCCAGAGTAAATACATTTGTGTGTTAGTTAAAAAAAATTAAAAGGACCATACGTTTTTTAACACTCATAGCTAGTGTTCCTATGTTTAAATGATGGCTTTCTTAGAATATTCCCTGTAAGCTCTCTTAGAACCCAAGCACCATTCTCTGAAAAGCTAAAGCTTCATGGTGAGGTCATATGTAAGTGTTCTGATCAACAGTCCCAGTTGAGCTCAGCCTTCAAATCATTCCAGGCCAGGAACCAGAACAGGTGAGTGAAGAAGCCATCTTGGTAACAAACCCATTCTCTGCCATTGTAGCCTGCATCCGCTCAAGTCACTAGCTGTTGGAATCATTCTGTTTGAGGCCACAGACATTATGGAGGAAAACAAACAATCCCTGCTTTGCCCTGTCCAAATTCCTGAACCAAATTTGTAAGCATAGTAAGAATTTGTTTGTTTTAGGGGTAGGGGAAGCAGTAGATATACATGGCAATAGAAAATTGGAACATACATTCCAAGCTGGATATATAGATAAGCCCTTTTCCCAAAGTTGCCATTAATAGATTTTTTCTGAAATATTTAATCGAAATTCTCTAAACTGATCAATTAAAAGCAAAGTTTAGCTTTTCTAATTCCTCCACTCATTTGACAATATTTATAGAGTACCTATAAATTACGGGGATTATATTTGTAAACCACACACCTTAGGACCCAGTTATAATCACTCCTATGTTTCCCAAGTAGATATAAAGCTTCCTGAGTGGAAAAAAACAAACAACAAAACAGACTTCTGTAATCTCCACAGCATTTAGCATATGTAAAGCTCATTATAGGTAGACAGTACTTGATGATAACTTGTTTGATTGATAATAATTTTGAAATTTATAGTAGAAGTGTATATGTGTACCCATTCTTCATGTTCATATTTTATTCAGGTATTCAGTTTATTCAGGTATAGCTGAAAACACATGTATTTTCTAATTAAAACTAAGAACTGCTAGTTATAAGTACTTATAAAATATAGGGATGGCTTTAAAATATGTCACTTTATAATGATTCTTATGAAGGGTTTCCTATTAAAGATGCTATTTTGGAGAAGAGTATTACAGTCATTTGCATATTTATTTTTATATGCTGGTAATTCACATGATCTGTGTATTGCTTTTACAGTTTAACTGTAAGCCTCTCACCAAATGAAATTTTATTTTTAAAGTATCTTATCACCACACCACATACGCAAGCAGTTTCAATGGTGTAAAATATAAGATCCACATTTCAATTGCTTTAGTGTGTTGCCTATCACAATGATAGGCATCCTAAAGTTCTTCATTATTAGAGCAAAATGTAGGTGATTCAAATACCATGCTTCAGCTGCCTTCATCATTTGAATGAGATAAACTCTCAGCAAGATGTATTCAAGAAACTAGGGTTCAAACTGTGTTATCCTGCTATAAAGCAATCTGCTAAACATTTCTGAAGCAATTTAGACAGCTGTGACTTAGTTGCAAACAATGTGGACACCTAATCTATTGACTTGAGATTGGGGCTGCAGAGAATTTATACGAGTTTTCTCATGAGTTCATTTTCTACATAGGAAAATTCTTATTTTTTACATGCTAATAACGGAAAGCTAAAACAGTATATTAAAACAAGAATGAAAATGGCCAACCTTACAAGTTAATTTTTATTAAAGGCTATAGTATTGTAGATATAATGACATTATTCCCCCTATTGTAGGTATATGTATATATATAAACATATTTTAAGGGCCTTTACTCAAAAGATTATGACATGCTTTTAATTTTGTTCTGCGTTATATCTATCTTAGTAAAAATTCTCCATGGAAATTGGTAAATGGCTTGCCTTTATTATCAATATCTTTCTTTCACTTTTTTTTTTATGCTGAGAAAATCTGTATTTAGAGTAAATAATTATTCACCTGAGGTATGCATGCCTTCCTGATTTGAAACACAATTCAAAAATAATTATTTGTACTGAGAAAGTTAATAAAATATGTTACATTAATCGAGTATACGATAACTTGATACTGAGTAAGCCATATTAAGATTTGAAATCACTATATATAATATAGTTATCAATTTGTGAAAAAGACAAAGAAGTATAGACACATAGACAATAATCAAAATAAGGGAAAATTAAATGTTCTTTAAAAATATTTAGTGAGAAAAAAAAATTTAGTGAGGGTGCTTGGGTGGCTTAGTCAGTTAAGTGCCTGCCTTTGGCTCAGGTCATGATCCCAGGGTCCTAGGATGGAGTTTTGCTTTGGGCTCCCTCCTCAGCAGGGAGTCTGCTTCTCTCTCTCCCTCTGCTCACCACCCCCACTCACACTCTCCCGCAATCTCTCTCTCAAATAAATATAAATCTTTTTAAAAAATTTTACTCCATTATTTTAAAACATACCATTTACGTCGCGACTATGTCAAAATTCACTGTGTAGACATCATTCAGGTATAGCTGTACAATGTTAAAATTCAGTAATATTTGCTTACAATAACAAGTAGAGAAGCTAGACTTTCTTGTTTTTAACTTCTTGGCTTAGCCTTATGTGGTTATAGTTAACAGAATAATAAAGCAAATAATTTCTTACAGCCTGTTGATTATTTAACAGATTTTACATTGTCTCACATTTTTTACTTTTAACTTTCCAAAGCCATTCATTACCTTTCTAACACATTTTTCTCCTCTCACTGGTTCCTGATATAGACTAGTAATTCTAGTAATGGCAACTCTGAATGAGTTATTTTTCATTAGCACCTGTTTACTTGCCCTAGCTACCAAGTGAAAGGTGATTTCAGTTTGGACCTTCTCCTATCACTTAAATGCTCTAAGAATTTAAATTCATTATTAGAGCAAAATGTGGGTGATTCAAATCATAGCTATAATGGTATATTCAATTCATTTGTTTTTCTTTGAAAGGTAAATGAAGCCCGAAGTTATAAAGAGTTGCATAAAAAGCAAAGCTAACTCAGGGCATTAAAGATTTGATTTGTTATCTGTATGCAGTTCATACAGGACATCCTCTGCCTAAGGCAGTGTTAATGGATAAAAAGCAGGACATTCCTGGGAAAGATTTGAAGTGTGATAGTCTGGGTTTTTTCTACATATTCATTCCCTTTACACTTGCTGTGATACTGATGTGGTCTCTTTGATGGGGATAGCTTGGAGACCAATAGTAGTTAAATCTTTAAGTGGCAAAATATGTTTTTCAATATACTATCATTTTCCCCCCCTGACATAGGCCCCCTGGCCTCCCCTACTCACCTCTTTCTTTACCCCATATGGTTAGAAATTACTTGAAATGGATTGGTGAAGTAAGACATGTAGAATATGGGTAATATCCCACAGCTACAGCTTCTATTCATTTCAGGGTTTGGATTTATAATTCTAAGGTGATTTGTACCTAACCTATCCCAAGAAAACAATCTTAACCTTAAAATTTTTGAAGGAAAAAATATCCATATTTTCCTTCTAAATTAGTCTTAAAAGTCTTCCTTGTCTCAAATCTATACATTTTTTTTCAATCAAATTTATCGGTTCTCTACTCTCATCTTTTTTTTTTTTTCTACTCTCATCTTTAAAAATAGAATAGCCCTCTGATTTTTACATTTAACAATTGAAAACAAGAGAAATAATTTTCAGGTATATGTATATATTAGAATTAGATTAATTGGATGGCTTATTCAATTCTGTCCAGCAATTGTCGATCTCTTTACAGGTAATACAAACTCAATTTTCTTAAATGTTAAGGGAATGCCTCAGGGCCCCATTTGCTTCTTCTTTTGAGTTATCTTGTAGATCTGATCAACATGATGAGACTAGGTACATAAAAGAAAGTTCATTTCCACTTCCAACAAGCAGAGTCTAAGGTTTGAGCTCTAGCTTTAGTTAAAACTGCCCCTACAATTCTTCTGTTGTTGGATTTACCTGTGTTGCACTATCTTGTACCTCTCTGTCTCACCTTCTTGGCATCTGTTTAACTGAACCACAAAGAGTAAACGGTAAAGAATAAAGAACTACAGGATGAAACTACAGGAGAACTAGGAGTTAAATAAAACACACATTTACTTATTGGACCCAACCATCATATTTGACAACACGTGACTTGCAAGTGTGTGTATTTGCATGGATCAAATATGTTTTTATGTTTGTCAACAGTAATGATAATATTATTATTGTAACAGTAAACATTTATGCCAAATAATATTCTAAATACTTTATATTTTATCTTCCCAACAGCCCAATACAGTACCAGTAGTACTTAACTTACATTTTATAGGCAAGGAAACTAACTCAGAGGGGTTAAATGAACTCTCCAAGGCTTCACTGCTGGAAGAGACAGAATGGATCCAAAGCTGTCTGACTCCAGCACCTAATGCTCTCTTAAAGCTAGTAACTGACTGATACAGCTATGAATGCTAAAATCCATTTACTAATGGGTTGAAGCAGAACACATGTGCAGAAGAAGCCAAACAAGAAGAATGAGGCAGTTCCTAGGAAAATATGATTTGAGACGTCATTAGAGTAATTCTCCATTTTCTGTCACGTCCTCAGCTACAGTGGACACCATTTTGAATACCTTCCTCTAGGTTATTTTCGTTTCCCTGTTACACCTACTTACAGTAGACATCCAACATTTCTTTGTTGATTCATTGTCTAGGAAGGCCTGGGACCTTTTGGAGCTATAAGACAACAAATAAGGGATAAGTCAAGAATCTTACTTTCTGACTGTGGACCCAGTGGTACAGTCTCAGGGCTCAGTTTCAGATAGATGAGGCCATGCCTTCAAGACTTCTCTAACGTTTATTGACTACATATTCCTTTATAGTAATAAAATCTTCCTCTTTGATAAAAAGCACTAAACTCCTTTATACATGTGGTTTTTGGGGATAAGATTATAGCCTGTTTTACAGTGGATAAGGCTTTCTCTGGGGATATATTTTATTCGATCCCCAGTCAATTCAAATCTATGTAATAGATAGAATGTAGTATTTTATAGTAAAATTACAAAGGAGCTAGGAGACCACTGTGACCTTTTTACCCCTACTTTTTTTTATCTCAAAGCATCTTTATAGGCAGGAACACCATGTGTACATTCTGCTGGTACATAAAGGACATATAAAGGGCTTATTTTCAAATGCCTAGTGTACTACTTTTGAAGTGTACTACTTTTGAAATATACTTCTTATTACTATGATATTTTTCCTAATTACTCATTTCTAATTATATTCACAAGTCATTAATAATGGCATCTTATTTTCTTATTCAGTTAAGCATTTGCATAATGTTTTTTATACAATTAAACATTAGCACAGGAATTTTTTTTTTTTTTTTTTTTTTTTTTTGGTATTTTGGATTATACCGTGTAGTAAACTCTTTAAACATTATACTTGAAAGAACAAATTTCATTTGCATAACTTAAAACTATAAAAATAAGAAAATTGAGCAATGATCTTGAAATTCTCTTGATTTTTTTAAAGATTTTATTTATTCATGAGAGACACAGAGAGAGGCAGAAAGAGAGGCAGACAGGAGAAGCAGGCTCCATGTAAGGAGCTTGATGTGGGACTCAATCCCAGGACTCCGGGATCAGGCCCTGAGCCGAAGGCAAATGCTCAACCACTGAGTCACCCAGGTGTCCCTTGAAATTCTCTTTAAAAAACATATTGCAAATAGATTTAAGGAAAAATGTTATGTGGAGACCGTCCACCTATTCATTCAGTATTGGCTGGAAATCTTAAATTTTGATGTACCTGACACTAGATTTAGCTTATAACGCTAGTTAGGAGCAACTTTCTGGTATTCAAATATTCTTACTCTTTATATATAATTTCTTTACTGAATTAATCTTTTTGAAATTCATATTCAAGCCGAGGATCCCTAGTGTCTAGGCAATAAATGATCACCAGTTCAAAGCAATGATTTAATATCTTTAATCTGCCTGATTATGGTTAGCACAGTATCTTTGGCCCTTAACATCTCCCTCAGTAATCTTATCTACTTTTCCTGCTTCTACTAAAATCACTGAGAGACAGCTCTCAATCTAGAATTCTAGACTGACCTCTCTCATCAACTTCAGCCTCAGACCCCCTACTTCCTACTGAATATTCTGAATATTTCACATATACCTCAGACTTAAATTATCTAGAGCTGAGAACATCACCTTTCCCCTTAAACTCGTCTCTCTTTCAGGTTTTTCTTATTTCTGTGAAGATCATCTTCATTCTTTTGGTTATTCAAGCCTAAAATAATTAGTGATTTTTAATTCCTACCTCTCTTCTCCCTTCCCACCTCATCCATTGTCCATTGTCAAGTTTTGTCTATTTGTTACTTCATTAGTGTTTCTTATATCCATCCCTTATTTTTTTCCACTGCCACTTCCCTTGTCAAGATCCCCAATATATTTCATAGGCTCATATCTCATACTTAAATATTCTCCGAAAAATCATAGGATATTTGGATCAGCTATTCCTGCCCAATTTCTTCTTTTGGGATCTACTTACTTACTGTTGACAATATTAGCATCAAATTCTCTGGCACTCTTTCTCCTGCACTTTTTTTCTTAGTTGGTTTTCTTTTTTTTCCATCATTAGGGCTAGGAGCTATACCTGAATGCCCAGATTCCTTCTGGTTTTTTTTTTTCTATTCATTAAATCTTGTAGCAGAGTTTATATCTCTGGCACCACCATCTCTCATTTGGAATTCTCACCTAACTTTAGATCCTCTGTGTTTACAGCTTGTTCCTTTTGAATTCCTAGAGGAGTGAGCTGTGGTCTCAAAGGTAGATTATTCTCTCTTTCTCTCTCCTTACCCACAACCCTCATGTCTCCAAACCCAACTTCAGTCTTCTCTTCCTCATCATAAAGTGGGGCTTTCTTTCCCAAGAGACTACTGAACATATACTAAAGTTCACACAGGGCCCCAGTTGGCCAACATGCTAACCTCATTTGGCACTTAATGTAAATTTTTCAATCATTTGCTTGTTTAGTGATGACAATTGGCTTCTACTTCCTATCCCATTCAGAGCTTTACCATAATGTCTATCTGCTTCGGAGTTATACTTTCAACATTCTGCTGCTGCTGCTGCTTCAGGGTTATATTTTCAACATTCTGCTGCTGGGGAAGTCCAAATATGTGGCACATTCATAAATATATGAATATATACTAATAAATGGGCTTCAAACTATGTGAATTAACCAGTAATTCTGACCCCCCCCCCTTTTTTTGTCTCACTCAATAAAGCATATAGGAATCCAAGAGAGAATGATGTTATCATAGGAAGGACCTTAAGTTGTCTCTCTCTCAAAAAAAGAGTAATATCAGCAAACTAAAAGTATATAATAGTACATTTATATCCTAGAAATTATTTGGAATATACCACATATCCTTCCCAAAAGGTAAATACAGCATTGTTCCATGATACTGAAATGGAGAACACTACCATTAGTGGGTTAAGTTGTCATTGTTGTTTTTTTTTCTCCAAAAGCTTTACAAGAAAAGAGTGGTTGGACTTCTTGCTTAATCTCAGTAGGGATATATTTGAGTAGAGGTCTCTCTCTCTTTTGATCAGGGAATGTAGTCTTGAAGTTACATATACGAATGAAGTAGGCAGAGAGCATAAAGAGAACAACAGTGTGAGCTCGAGAATAAATGACACCTGGCACAGAACACATGTCTGGGAGATATTAAGGAATAATGGGGACTATAGGAAATGGTGGAGTCTTTTGCCCATCTAAAAAATGCAGTTGCTACATGAGGATGGAAGTCATTGTTAAGGATTGCAGAGCAGAAAGACAGAAGGAACCTGGATTTCCGATGATCATGGAACCACTATACTAATGCAGGACTGCCTGCAACCACACATAGCATAGCTCTAAGTCTACAGAAGTGACAGCCTTGGGCATACCAGACCCATAGCCCAGCAAGGCTTTCTCCATCTCTTAGGTCTTGCTTTCCCCTGCTTCTGCATGTTAGTTTTGGTATCTCCTATATTGGTTCTTCCCACATGGGGGGAAATATGGTATCAGCAACTTTTCATTTGGAACTTAACATGAATAGTGAAATCATTTGCAGGCCCTACTCTTAGATCTTGTGATCCAAAAGTAACTTAGGAATACTCCTCTCCTTCTAACTCCAGCAGAAAACTTCTGAGGAGATCTTTGATTAGTTATGTGTCCATTCCTGAACCACTGTGATTGGCCCTTTCAGACCAAGGCAGTGGGGGAGGGATTGTCTGAAGGAACTAGAAGAAGGCAGATACAAACTACAGTTTCCATTTCCATTGTCCATTGCATCTCCTGTATTGTAATTGTCTTTTTAGTTCTGTCTCCTTTACTTTGTAGGGTCTTGAAGGCAAAAACTGTGCCTTATTAATTTTGTACTCACCCAGCCAAAAACAGCACTTGGCATATAGTAAACCTTCAGTAAATATCTGCTGACGAAAGAAATGAATAAACAAAGCCAGTCAAAGAATTTCAAGAACTCATGACAAAACTCAGAGCAATTGGTATAACCTACCAGTAATAAGTAGTGGCATTATGACACTAAGCCAGCCTTAGTTTGGGGAATTTTATACAGTTGTGGTAGAGGCGGGAACTTACTGCAATGTGGCCGTTCATGCTGAATAAACATGTATTTATATGCCAATCAGGCATATAAACTTGTGTGCGTAACAAGCAAATATTATTTTAACAGGAAGTTCCTGAAAAGTCTCTCATAATTTGTTGTTTAATCTTGTTAAGATTTTCAAAAAGTCATATTTCAAAATGTATTTCAGGATGATGGGAATATAAACCACTATGAGAAATCAGTTTGGCTGTTCCAAATGATAACGGGTAATTTAAATTCAGAAGGGCTGGAGAACTGTGAGATCATTTCACAGACAAGTCTCAGTTTTATCAACCCTTTCCCAAGCATGAGCTTGAGTGGGACAACACGATTTAAAGGAGAACTATGCCAAGAAAAGATAAAAATAGAAACTAACATGAATCAAGTTCAAAATTGATGTGTCTGGAAATAGTTTGAGGATAGCATGTGAGGGAGACTTTGTGGGTAAGAATTGCTGTATTCAGGTTCAGTAGAGTATTAGCCACAGGATTAGTTTTGAAAAAAGCTACTGTTGAGGCAATCAATGTTAAATTTGGGGAAGAAATGATCTGTTCAAAAGGTAAGCTGTGGGAAGCTTGGGTGGCTCAGTTGGTTAAGTGTCTGCCTTCGGCTGAGGTCATGATTCCTGGGTCCTGGAATTGAGCCCCACTTTGGGTTCTCTACTCAGTGGGGAAGCCTGCTTCTCCCTCTCTCTCTGCCTGCTGCTGCCCCTGCTTGTGCTCTCTCTCTGTCAAATAAATAAATAAAATCTTAAAAAAAAAAAAAAGGCAAGCAGAAACAAACCTAGTGCTATGGAAAGTATAGAGGTTAAAAAAAGTGGAGGGTTTGCTTGAAAGAAATTAATTTTAGGGACACCTGGTGGGCTCAGTTGGGAGAATGTGTAACTCTTGGTCTCAGAGCTATGAGTTCAAGCCCCATATTGAGGGTAGAGATTACTAAAAATAAAACTTAAAGAAATTCATATTACACTCAAATTTTGAACAATATCTTTAGTCTATAGTATATAAACTATCCCTGCATTTGTTAAACTTCTGTATTCGCTGACTCAATTGTCAAGTATTTGGTCTACTTTAAATATTTAAAAAGTTAAGATGCACTGAACTTATTTACATACTGGATATTATCCAGATCTTATGTGATGTTATAAAGAGCAATACTATCATATTGTATTTGTCTTAATATTCTCAGCACCTACTAAAGGTCACAACCCACAGTAGGCATTCAATACATGTTTATTGAATGAAAAATTTCTTAACTTCCACAGTGCTTTACAATTTCAAAGAAGTTTCACACGTGTAATTTCATATAATCCCATGGTAACCCTTTGAAGTATTTATAATACAGTTTTTGGATGAGAGAATAGATTTGAAAGAAGAAAATAACTTCCCGAGTCACAAAGATTTTAAATCCAAATCTTCCTTCTGGCTTAGTTTAGTCATAATGTCTCCTTCCAGTGAATAAAATATATTTTAAATCATGACACACCCAGAGACATACAGACAATGTAAAGGATATCTAATTTTTGTCTGTTCACCACCACACCTCCTTAGGGAACTGACAGCTGCCATTTACACTATTCTAGCCTTCTGGTCAGTGGAGTAGGAAAATGATCCATTTCCAGTTAGTAATATTATTCTGATAGAATCATTTGGCTGAAGTAAGTCTATGATCCAAGCTATGCCAACCTGAATCCTGCTCCAGGATTTTTCAATTTAGAGGTGAAAAGAGTTATTGACCTCGGAAATCGCAGAGCCTGAATGATGTGAAGGTAGGTCTGCTTTGGCCCTGAGGAAAGGTTGGTTGTAGTTGGACAAAATGAAGCAAGCTGACTGTGTGATCGAGTGGACAAAGCCCCTGGACTAAAAGCTCAGCTCTGTTCTAAATATGTTGGACCATAGGAAATTGCCATTTTTGGTTTAATATCATTTTCATTTGGCTCAGCCTAATATACAAGTTAAAAGACCACATATCAATCTTATCCAGAATCTTATGTTTCCAGCTCAACTCTTTTCTTGTGATAAATGGGAATAGGAAGGCCTAGAAATTTCTAAAGACTTGCCCAAAGTTAGTAGTAATGCCAAGTAATGCAAATTTTCTGAATTTCAGTTCTGGACCCTTTCCATTAAACATAATGATCCACAATTTTAAATTAGTCATTTTCAAATTTTGTAAATCAGTTGCTTCTCACTTTTTTGTTTTGTTTTGTTTTTAACTTTAAATTTTTCCCTTGTTCAGCCTGGGGAAATATGCTGTTATGACTCAAAGCAGGCAAGTTTATTTGTTATAAACTTTTCTAGGAAAACGAATCTCTAGGTTTTGACTGAAACCATGAACTTTAAAACCAAAAGAAATAAGCTGATGTGAGTTAAACACATGGTTGTTTTTAAGGCAAACCTCACATATGTAAAGTTCTGACTACTTTTCTCTTCTTCCTTTTTATTAGATCTTCTAAAATAACTTCTCAAACTTCAGTATGTTTAAGAAACACCAGGTGTTGCTTTTGCAATACCACACACTGAATCCAGATCACTGGGGGGGAGCGGGGGGTGTCACAAGCATCTTCCTAGTGAGCTTGCTGTGTGTTCTTATACACACTGAAGTTTAAACAGTAGTGCCTTAAATATTGCCACCCTTAGGAATTCTATCACTGGGTTTGTTTCTCAACACTCAAAGGGGAGAGTGCTGAGAGCACATGCACATCTCTGAAAAATCACTGTATTGTCACAGTTACTGATGGGGCTGTGATGTAACATGCAGGTGTGCTGGGCTGGGAATTGGTCAGGACCCAGTGTTCCCATGTAGCCAACTAATTCACCAGCTCCCATTAGGTGATCACATACACATATATCCTGCTCAAATCTTCGGCCTAATGAACACAGTATTTCCAACAAACAACCAAGTATTTCTACCTAAACCCTACATATTTTAAAGCTGATTTTTTTTTGTTTGTTTGTTTTCCCCAAATCTGCTTTTCCTTTTATATTATCCACTTCAGTTAGTGGCACCACAAGCCACCTAACTGATTAAGCCAGGACATTCAGGATTGTCCTCACTTCTGTGTTTTACCTGTCATCTAACTCATCACCTAATGTGTACTGAACTTACTTTTCAAACATCTCTCAGATTAGTTTTCTTCTCATAATCATTATGGCCTTTGCATTAAGGTTCTCCGTTAGGTGCTTCTCATCTCTTCTAGACTTTTGAAAAAGCCTCCTGAAAAGCTTTTGTCTCTAGTCTCATTTTTTCTATAATCCATTTTTTACACTGCCATTGGAGGTACATTTCTAAAATGCAAATCAGATTTTGGTACTCCCAAGTCCATTCCCTATTATCTCCCAGATAAAGTGCAATCTACTGGTATAACATAAGTGCCCTTTGTAATCTGGTATAACTTTTCAGAGTAATAATCTCTTGCTCTTCCTGCCAAATCCCATGATTCAAATCTAATAGTTTTAGATTCATTGAACTATTAAATATTGCATTATTTTCATCTTTTGAAAATGGCTCTAAAAATACTATCTTGTTATTGTTTATTAACTGTAAAATTTGGGGCTTTCACAAAATATTTCAAAAACTATTAAAGCCAAACCAAACCAAAGGCTCCCTGTGAACATGAACAAAAGTGTGTCACTGTTCTCTGTGCAGAGATATGTTGATTTATCCTATAATTTATTACCTATGTGCAAAGATCCATTCTCAGCAAGATGCAAAAAGTGGAAGCATTTCTCTCCTGCCCCAGGTCAGGATTGACCCAATACTCTAAGCACATCTTGTGAAAGATTTGAAAAAGAAAACTGAAGGAAGAAAATACTACTTCCCTGTATTCAAGAGGGGAGCATGAGTTTTGTTCAAATCCACACCATTTGAAGCCTCTGTGCTGTAGGTATCCTAGGTATTCCTTCTATAATTATTCACTTGACGCTCCCACATGTATTTCCAATTTTGCATCCAGCCTTCCATAGTATCATTGCTCAGTATTGCTAGCATTGTGATCTTAGAGGTCAAGAAATGATATAAGTAAAGTGGGAAAAGAATAAGACAGCCAATTTAGGAAAAGTCAGTTTGCGTTACAGATCTGTCTGCACATTGTCATGAGATTAAGTTCACTTTCAAACAATAGGAAGCAATAAGTAACGTAAGTGTAATAAATTGAAAAAAAAATCTTAAGTAAGAAAAAAGCATATTACAAAAGAAAGAACATAGGATTATAGGAAAGGAAAAACATACTGATGTGTACAAAAAGCTGAGTAATCAACATCCTGGGGGTTCAGAAGGGAGAGAATAAAAATGTTATACTGACCAAGGGCAGTTCAAGAGGCCATAGCTCAAATAATCCTGAGAACACCATCAAAGAAAAGCTATACTCTTTTTTACTTTTTAAATATTATTTATTTGTTTGTTTATTTATTCATGAGAGACACAGAGCATGAGAGAGAGAGAGGCAGAGACACAGGCAGAGGGAGAAGCAGGCTCCCTGTAGGGAGCCTGATGTGGGACTTGATCCTGGGTCTCCAGGATCACAACCCAGGCTGAAGGCGGCGCTAAACTGCTGAGCCCCCGGGCTGCCCTCTTTCTTTACTTTTAAATGGAGCATGGAATAATTTTTTAGGCTCTACCATAATTTTTAGCACTGCTATTGTCTTTCCCCACTGGGTCTTAGTGTTTTCTCTAAGAGGCTCTACTAACCTTAAACTCAAGTACCTGATCTCAAACCTCTCTCAGCAGATTTGCCGCTCTCTACCAGCATTGGTTTGAAAATCATAAATGCTGGGACTCCTGGGTGGTTCAGTGGTTGGGGGTCTACCTTTGGCTCAGGGTGTGATTCCAGAGACCAGGGATTGAGTCCCACAATGGGCTCCCTGTGGGGAGCCTGCTTCTCCCTCTTTCTATGTCTCTGCCTCTCTCTGTCTCTCATGAATAAATAAATAAAATATTTTTAAAAAGAAAATCATAAATGCTTGTTTTTCAGATTCTGGGTATCCCTTCTGTGTCTGTTTTCAGAACTGGTTAAGAGGTAGGTTTGAATTTGATCCAACAAGATCCTACCTTACTTCCAAGTTGCTTCTCCTTGTCTTCCCTTATGAAACACAGCAGACACCACAGACGAGTCCTGGACGGTTGCTGGGCATAATAAACACCCTGTGTCCCTCTTACTAAACACTGTAAGATAAACATTCTAATTGTTCCCAGCCACTCACTATCTGGACTATAATGTCCTTTTGTTTGTATTCAGGAGTAAGGTGAATTATTTACTTCTCAGCTGTGGATAGCTTAGCCACTAGCATCTTCAAAACAGCCCGAGATCACTAAAGTTGTCAGTATTCTTAGAATCAAGCAGCACAACAGAAAAATTTAATAAATTATACTTTCAGACCAGGACATTTGACAACCTCATGTAGTAATCCATTTTAATGATTAATACATCTGCTGTCTAAAAACATTGCCATTTATGGCATGATTTCAAGTCACAGGTTGAGCCTGTTTTTTCTTGTTTTGCCATCAGTGTACACGGCCACTCTTGGCCACTGTCCTGTTATTATAGAGCCTTTCCTTTATCTTGTCTGTAATTCCATATTCTTCTTCTTCTTTTTTTTTTTTACTTTATATGCTTCTTTCTAGCTCTTATGTCACCTTTGGTTCTAAGATTTCTACTTTGCTCTTAAAGTGGTTGCTGTCAAAGAAACCACAACAAACCAGACTCTTGACTATAGAGAACAAACTGTTGGTTGCAGAGGGGAGGTGGGTGGAGAGATGGGAATAGGTGAAGGAGATCAAGAATACACTTACCGTGCTGAGCACTGAGTAATGTATAGAATTGTTGACTCACCATATTGGACATCTGAAAATGTAGGTTTATTATACCGGAACTTAAAAAAAAATATTAAAATCCTCTTCAACAAAATGTCTTTGGGTGAAAAAAAAAACCCATAATATATATTTTACATAGCTAATGGGTCAACCAGTAAATATAGTGTCTGCCAGGGTGCAGACTAATGCCTAATAAACTAGAGAAAATTTTTGTATAAGAAGTTTTTGGTGGCCGGGAGAGTACCATCAAGGGATTAACATGAATGGGAGCCAGGAACGGAACTGCAGTAGCTAACACAGGATACCAGGAGTGGACGGGGAGTTTTTTCAACAATAGGGGTCATGGTGAGAAAGGAAGGTCATTTACAAATAAGGTCCAGGTGTGAAGAGAAGGCACAAATGTTCCCCCAGGGATATTTGTTGTTGCTGCTGTTGTTTGTTATTTCCCCTGAGTATCTAATACAGTAAACAAACTTAGATTCAGGGGTAACAGCTCCTCAATCTACTGAGGAGACAGGTCTTGGATAAAATATGCCTTGTCCTTTATAGTTGAAACATTTGGAGAATTGTTAAGTTACTATTCTGTAGTATCAATCACTGTTGATTTGGAAATAAAATGGATTAAAAACCCTCAAAAAAAGAAGTTGTTGTCAGAATTAGCATGTGTCATGGTAGAGGATCCACTAGCATGGAACACACAAGGAAACTGGCCTGATGGTCCTTGCATACCAGAAAAAAGTGCAGTGCTTCATTGCTCATTCGTGGTCAGCTAATTATTCACTTTGACCCCACACATTTTGCTGCTATATGTGTATCTAGCCACAGTCCCTTTCTGCCTTTCCTTTTTGATAGTTCAGTTTGTCCTTGTTGTTTGTGTTGTACCTGCCTCCACTCAATACTGTGCTCTTTGTTTCCAACTCTTCTCCAGGGTCATTTTGAATTCTGATGCAGCCTCGTGGATAATGGTTATCCATTGTCTGAGAACACTGAGTTGACAACATAGCTTCTGTCCTCTCAACCAGGTCTACCCTAGGCTCACAACAATTTCCTTATATATCAGTGAGAAAATCTAAAGTGGGAGATTTCACCCACAAGAGCAACAAACTACATGAAATATCTAGCAGTCAGCTTAAGAAGAAACATGTAAGACTCATATAAACAAACATACAAAACTACTGAGCTATGAAATGATATTTTGCACAGGTTCTGTAGCTCAGAAGGACTTAGCACTCACCAAGAAGGCATTATGGTGAGTGAATGAAGTAAATGAATGCTTGGGTTCCTAGGGGAAGGGTGGGAAGCCACAACACTGACTTTTTACTTCTAAATCCACAAAATGAAGAATACTTGGAGGGTATCCTGTCACTTGCAACCCGAATTACAATAGGAACACTAATTAAAATAAGCATTTGGCCAGGTTGCCTTGTTTCTTACAGGCAATGGTTTCTAGTTTTGTTTATGAGAAAATATAGGCATTTTAGTTTAGAAATTAAAAAACAAGGGTGCGTGAGTGGCTTAGTAGGTGAAGTGTCAGACTCTTATTTCAGCTCAGGTCATGATCTCAGGGTTGTGAGATCGAGCCCCACATGGGGCTCTGGGCTCAGCTAGGAGTCCTCCCTTGCCCTTCTCCTCCCCCCCTCCCTTGCTCTTGCTCTAAAATAAATAAATAAATAAATAAATAAATAAATAAATAAATAAATAAATAAATAAAATCTTTTAAAAAATTAAGCCTGATATCCTCACTGAATCCTCACTAATAGATTTTAAATGTGATTATCTATTTAAGGGCACTCAACATTAGGCTTAGAAATTTACCTTATATGTGTAATAAGTTGGGCATTTGAGCTTCAATGTAGTTAATTTTTTAAAACCTTCACATGATTCATGTTCACTGAAACCTCTGGTGTCCTAAACACCTAAAGAAATGAGTTTTTGAGATAGCTTAATTTTCCCCATTAGTTCAAACAAGTTAAAATATGTAACATTTTTAGATGGAACTTTTCCTTAGGACTATTACATGTTCTCCTACATCTGTGAACAGAATATTCAGGAGAAAGCTTTGCCTTTCATTTGCTGTCACAGGTTCAAAAGAACAAGGAGGAGCCAGGAGCTTTTTCTAGTCAAATCCTGGTTCTGGCATTTAACAGCTGTGCCCCGGGGGTAAGTCCATCTGTCTCTCTGAGCCTTAGATTACACACAACCTCAGCTATTTACTTTTCCAGGTTGTTGTGAATACATGAGGGAGAAAATCAAAGCATGGATTGTATACTATTAAATGGAACAGTGGGGTTTTAAGTTGATTTGGGGAGTCAAAAGAGAAAGAGAAGTAATATAATTTTTTTGGAGTGACGGTCGTCAAGTACTTCATCTGTTTTGTCTTCTTCGATATTCATGACTTCCTTATAAGGTGGTTATTATTATTCCCATTTTATACAAGACCTGTTAAAGCTCAGAGAAGTTAATTAACTTGTTCTTTGTAACCATGACAAGAGAATGAGAGTTAAGTGGGCCAGGCATTTTCTTCATTTTAGGAGAGGTAAAATCAAAGTCTAGAATTTGTCATGGTCATACACTAGGCAAAACTCAGATTTAAACACAATCTTTTTCACTGTCAGCTCATTGGGGCTTTTGTTTTCAACTTTTTTAGTTTTCTTTTTTTTTTTTTTTGCATTGATAGCAGAAGTATATGACTAGATCTTGATGTTACAGAACTACTATTTATTTCAAAAGTATAATAGTGATATTCTGGTTATTATTAGTTTCTCAGGGACTGAATTTTTGTTTCCCCCAAGATTCCTATGTTGATTCCTCCCCCTCCCAATATGAAACTATTAGGAGATGGGGCCTTTAGATGATAATCAGGGTCAGCTGAGGACATGAAGGTAGAGCCCTCCTGGATGGGATTGATGCCCTTAGAGCAGGAGGGAGCTTACATCATTGCTCTGCTCTCTGCCATGTGAGGACTCAACTGGTTGTTGGAGGAAGGCTCTCACTAGAACCTGACTGTGCTTGCACCCTAATCTCAGACTTCCAGCTTCCAGAACTGTGAGAAATAAATCTCTGTTGCTTATAAGCTCCTCATTTTATGGTGTCCTGTTATAGCAGCCAAGCTGATTAAGACAAGTCCTTTCTTTTAGTCCTTTTTTCTACCTTCTAGCAAATTTACCAATGAATAGTCAACAATTTCCAGAATTTGTTTTAAAAATTGCGTGGAGGTGAAGGGGATTGGATGTGTGTTGGGGGTATATGTGAGACAAGGCTAGCATGAGTTAATAAATTATAAAACTGGGTGGTGAGATCTGCTTCTAAGTCCCCTTGATTCCAAAGCCCATACACTGTTTTATCAGGCGGGACCTCCAAACACCATCTATTACTATACCATGTTTCTTGGGTCTTCTATAAATGAAGTGAAGCAGTGATTTTTGAAAACCACCCATTATGATGCGCTCTTGTCTTCTGCATCTTTGTTAACCCACTATAAAGGGATCAGGTCTTAGGGAAGGAAATAGAAAGTGTATGTTTTGCCCTTGGGCGATATTCTATAATAGTTCAGGCCATTCTTTCTACCGACTGACATGGTCCAGATTCATGCAATGCTTCCTTTAGTTTACTTGCAGAGATTTATCCCCCAGAGGAAGCTTCTGAATTGTTGCTTATGCTGTGGGATTTAGTTGTTTAGAGACTACAAGTGATTCCCTAAGTCTCCAAATGGCTACTTGTGGAAGTATTACACTACGAGATGGTCCCACACACATACTTTCTACTGAGCTTTCAATGTCTCCTCAAATCAGAATTGGAAATTATTTGCTCACCCAGAAGTGGCATTATCATGAAGTTATTAAGGCTTAAGCTTCAGGGCTTACCACCTGTTGGGCTCCTTCCAAGGCCCCAGGAATAGGTTAGTGTCATGAATTCAAAGAGTACCTTAGTGTGTCTCTGCCAAGAAAACTTGAATTGCCCTGCCATCTTACAGTTTGCTTATGATAAAAACTTGATATTTTCCAAGTTTGACAACAGTCCTAAAAATGACATTGGGAATGGTGAGCTGTGAAGTTGAAAGAAACTTTTCTAATCTATCAGTAGTGAGAAAACCTTAACTGTTCTAGAGGAAAGATTATCTTTCAATTTCCTCTATAGATAATATTGTAAAATTACTGTCATTTACAGATGTTATCAGCGATTATACAGCCAAAAATACAGGAAAAAAGATTATAGATTATGTCATAAGATTAACTAGTAAAATATTCTGTTATTTTTCTGGATTTGGGAATGTTTGTCAGCTTTTCAAAATCTGTCATTTGTTACAGTTCCTTTTCTTATTCAGTATGAATATTCATTTTTAACCTAAGTAATTTATATTCATGATTTTGGATTCTTTTTCTTTTTTTTTTTTTAAGATTTTATTTATTTATTCATGAGAGAGACAGAGAGAGAGGCAAAGACAAAGGCAGAGGGAGAAGCAGGCTCCATGCAAGGTGCCTGATGTGGAACTCGATCTGGGGTCTCCAGGATCAGGCCCTGGGCCAAAGACAGGGGCCAAACCATTGAGCCACCCAGGGATCCCTGGATTCTTTTTCTTAAAGGCAGTCCCAAATCATATTAACAACAGGTATCATAACACCTGCACCCACCCTTGTACCCATCCCACTCTCAGAATCATTTGTACACTGAACTTTTTAAAGTATTGTTTTTGTCTTCCTATGGGAAGTTGACAGAGCTCCCCAAAGACTTTCTAGTTCTTCCTTTCTTGGAAGAAAGGGAGACTTGCCCTGAAAAGTTGGCTAGGGACGTTGATCCCAGTGGAGCCAAGCAGGATTATACAGGGGTTCTTTGTGTCCATTTGACTTACAGGTGGGGGTGACAGTGTGTATTATCACAGCTTTTCCCTATCCTCATCTGAGATATATGTGTGGTCTGGGTTAAGCCACAAGACTGGCAGTGAGACCTGGCTCCTTAGTAAGCACTCCCACACTTCCAGTAACTTTGGCTCTCCTGGGGATGGGTCATATGGCCTGCCATCCTAATGAGATTTATGGTAGCTTCTTTCTAAGAAGCTTTCCCCTTAGCAGAGGCCATCTGCATATGCTCTTCAGAGTCCAGAAGAAATACTGCTCTGTACATCATGGTCCCTGGTACTTGGGGCACACATTACTCTCAGATAACTTGACACAGGCACATTCAGAACCAACTCTTGTGAACTCTGATCTACAGTATAATCATTGCTAGGCTGTATTTAATGCTGATTAAGTTTGAGGTTTTTTTGGGTAGCTATTTTCTGAGTTGAAAATTAGGGAAAACAGTGTGAAAATATTGAGTAGTCCTATGGGGTTATGGAAGCATACTTAAATCTGAAGTGTCCTGAAAAATCCAGAAAATATGTAATTAAAGAGCAGTTTACTGGTACTTTAAATGACTTCAGATTATTGTGCATTTTAAATTTGTATAGCCGCCCTCCACACATCTCTCTTTTCTTGGTGTCAGATTAGCTGTGGCCATTTCTTGCTGCTTCCTACAGGCCTGCAAATTACCAGCCCTTCTTCACAGTAGTTAGTGATCTTGAAACTAAGTCTGGAGCCCAGCTCTTTGGGTGGACACTTCAGATCTGTCACATGTAACCCTGGGCAAGTTACTTAGCCTTTCTGCTCTTCAGTTTTTCCCATGTGTGAACTGGTGGATCATAATAGCACCTAGCTCATGAGGTTGTTGTGAGGATTAAGTGAAATAAAACTGCTTAGAACAATGCCTGGAAAAGTAATGAGTGCTCAGTAAATATTTGTTACTGTCATTCTCTTTCTCATTTGTTATCTCAGATATGCTAAGGACTAAGAAGCCAAATAATCAGGCTTATTCATACACTAAATGAGATAAAATTAAATGGTCTTTGGGTGAATGCCTACCCAACTAGCCCATGAGGAAAGTGTTTGAGCATTAGCGCAGCTGTCCCCTTCAGGCAGGAAAAGCTTTAATGAGGTATCATTCTGTCAAGAGGGCTGCTTACCTGACTTGCTTCTTCTGATCAATAGAATCTTGACTCCTGTTATTGGTCTAGACAGAGAATTTTAATGTTATACAGAAGTATTCTTTATTTTTTATTTTTAAGAATTAAAACAAAATTTAAGGTTTTACTTTAGTTCCAGTTAGTTAACATACAGTGTGATAATTAGTTTCAGGTGTAAACTAATGTATATCGCTAGTGTATAGTGATTCAGCACTTCCATACATCACCCAGTGCTCATCACAGCAAGTGTACTCCTCAATCCCCATCATCTGTTTCACCCCCATCCCCTCCAGCCTCTGTTCTGGTAACTATCAGTTTGTTCTCTATTATTAAGAGTCTGTTTCCTGGTTTGTCTCTTTCTTTTTTCTCTTTCTCATTTGTTTTGTTTCTTAAATTTTACATACAAGTGAAATCATATGGTTTTTGTCTTTCTTTTATTCCACTTAACATTATACCCTCTAGATCCATCTATGTCATTGCAAATGGTGAGGTTTCATTCTTTTTCATGGCTGAATAATATTTCATTATATATCCCATCATCTTTATCCATTCATCAATCTATGGACATTTGGGCTATTTCCATAGTTTGGCTACTGTAAATAATTCTGCTATAAACTTAGGGGTACATGTGTCCCTTTGAATTAGTGTTTTTGTATTCTTTGGGTAAATACCCAGTAGTGCAATTGCTGGATCATAGGGTAGTTCTATTTTTAACTTTTTTTTTTTTTTTTTTTTTTTTTTTTAGAGAGAGAGAAAGAGTGTGAGCAGGAGTAGGAGGGGGGCAGAGGGAGAAGAATGGAGAGAATCTTAAGCAGGCTTCAGGCCCCCGATCAGGGCTTGATCTTATGACTGTGAGATCAAAATCTGAGCCAAAATTGAAAGTCAGACACTTAACCAACTTAGCCACCCAGGTGCCCCAATTCTTAACTTTTTGAGGAACATCCACACTGTTTTCCACAGTGGTAAAAGTAGTCTTTGGTTCAAAGTCTTTATAATGACAAAAAAATTAGACAAAAATGGCTCAACCTGAAACATTAACATATAACTAACAAGCACTTATTAATGATGCTCAAAACAAATCTTAATGTTCTGTGTGGTTCTGACATGGATCTCTAGTATCTATGTCTAGGATTGTTGACATCCATAGTCAGTAGTGGATAAAGGGAAAGTGTCCCCATTTGGTTTCAATCCCCTTCTTCTATCACCCTTGTTATCATGTCTCAGCACTTATTTCACTCATTCTAGCTGTCCTTCTATCTTGTTTTTCCAGAACAGACCCATGTGATGCTGAAATTTTCAGTGCACAGTCAGCCTGGGCCTAATTCTGAGACAAGGTTCCGTCCCTGAGATGAAAAGTGAGTGCAGATTATAATGCCCAGCATATAATCAATAATATCTTAATAAATATTTATTAAATGAATGGTTGATTGCTCTGGCTTTCACTGAGAGAATAATGCACATGGTCTAGAAAAACTCTCCTGAAATAGGCAGAAATTATCGATTCTAAACTGTTGTGTTTCCTATGCCACACTACCAGACATCATCCCAGCTCTTCCAGCCGGGTGTGCACTTGTTTAACACAAAGCCATCTGTACATGAGGACATCTATACATAAACAGTGTGACATTTGTTCTGGTAGGTCAGAGGTAATTTTTCCTTGGTTCAACGGGATGGGTCACATTGTTCACTAGCAGATTACAGATAGGAGAGCAGCTAATATAGTTGTGAAGCATGTTAAAATCTGTGTAAGTTGAATTTCTAATTTATTTTACTTGAAATTCTGAATTTTTGTTTCCCTGTGGTCCATCTTTTTTACACAGAGCTTTAGGTTTACGAGCATCAAATGCACTAACAGCAGGATGTTTTTATTAAATTTTCTCTGCTAGTGACTATAATAAGTGTCCAAACATCTGATAAAGAAAAAGAAAAGGGAGCAGATAAGAAATGAGTGACCTGAAATCAGGACTAAATTCAAAACAAGCTTAAAGTTTTGCCATGAGTGAAAAATGTAAAATTTAGTTGCTCCATCTAGTGGTGAACCGTTATATGACTTCAGTGAAGAGCTTTTAGTTTTTCATGTTGGAGGTTTTATTCAAATTTTGTCCTGGTAGGTAGAAAAAAAATATTTAATAGGCTCCCTGTCTTATTGTCCCACTTTAGTTAATAGAAAATTACTCCACATAAGAAGAAAAAAAATCATTACTTAATGAATCTACATAGAGTTAAAGACATATTTGCTAACCAATTCAAATTTTAAATCATTGTTTCTTCCTCAATCAGTCTAGGAACTATAGATATCAGTGCTGATATCTATACCTATAACTGTATTTTTAACCCATATATCATCCTGAAAATATAAGAAAATTTAGGCCTAACCTGGATTAGTGGGAGACAAAGACTAATGAAGAGATTAGCTCTTTTCCAGTTAAGAACATGGGTTTTTGACTCAGGGCTTAATAAGGTCTGAAAAGTGCTCTGACTTGTGTGAAAAATATCAATCTAGTCAATAGGTGGAGGAGATGAAGAGGTACAAACTTCCAGGTATAAAAGAAATGTGAAAAAGATAAAGATTACTTGTGTACCTGAATGTAATAAATTGTTCCAGTTAGCAGGGGCTCTAGATCAGGCTACTTGGGTTTGAATTCTGACAGCAGCACTCATAAGCTGTGTGGCCTTTGTATCTCGGTTTCATTAGCAGCACATAGAATTGTGGGGTTAAATTAGACACTGCATGGAAGGCACTTGGAACTGTATCTGATGCAGAACAAGCACTCGATAAAAATTTCTGGGTATTATTACTGACTTTGTTTTGTGTATTCAGGGGTTTCTTTGTGTTGATCTGACGTGTACTTGAATTGTATCAAGGAGCCAGGTATTCATCTGGCAAGCCATCGGGGACCTCTTTCTTCCCTGACTCAGCGGCGTTGTACTCACTCTGGGAGGGTGTCTTCATTGCAATATCTTAAGTGTAACAGCAACCCATATCCCATTCTGTAACCTCATTTTGATGGTCAGTCTTTCATTTCCTCAATTCAGCTTTGTCTCCCAGAATTCCAGCACTCACCTGGAAAGCAGGGATGGCGTGCCTTGCTCCTAGGCATGCCCAAGGCTTGTTACTTTTCTCCTCAGAACTTCAGACCCATGGTTTTACTTTGGTCTTTCCTGATAGCAAAGTCTGATCAGAAAAAGTGGAAAGACAGATTCCATCAAGCTACTTGCATACATATTCCAGGAAAACAGCATACTGGGTTGGCCATATTACACTTCCTTTTACTCTTCCAAAGATGTAAGAGTAAGATGTAAGATGCCATGAAATACCTCCCTTCTTCCAGGATCTAACAGTAGATGCCCCTAAAAGCCTAGTCTATGGAGCCAGGCGTGCCTAGTTTTAAGTTGTAGTTCCACCATTTAGTAGTCAACTAATCTTGGACAAATTACTGACCTCTGTGGGCCTTTGTTTATTCATTTTTACAAGTGAAAGCATAGAAGCTATGTCAAAAGTTCTGCAAATTAAGTGAACTAATATGTATAAAGCTCTTAGAATAGTGCCTGGTAGGCAGTAAGTGATACATGAGTTAGTTGTTACATAGCTATTATTTGTGGATAGTCATTATTCTGTGGAGTGGGAAATGTTGTATCTTTCCAGAAATGTCAAATTCTGTATCTAAGACATAATCTAAGATTTATTCTTTCACTTTCACCTTTTGTGACATTTTCCCCATATACTTTCTTCTTGACTCTGGTCTTGAATTTTGTCTCTTCCCAGTCTTTTTTTTTTTTTTTAAGATTTATTTATTTATTCATGATAGACAAAGAGAGAGAGAGAGAGAGAGAGAGAGAGAGAGAGGCAGAGATACAGGCAGAGGGAGAAGCAGGCTCAATGCCGGGAGCCTGACGCGGGACTTGATCCCGGGACTCCAGGATCGCGCCCTGGGCCAAAGGCAGGCACCAAACAGCTGAGCCACCCAGGGATCCCCTCTTCCCAGTCTTTGATTCACAATTTTTCTTCTTAGATGGTATTGTCCACTTCAGAAATGCTTCTATTAATACATTTCACCCTATTCTACTTCTTACCAAGGAATTTCTCAAGGATGTAAACTAATTTTATTCTTTATGTGTTTCTGATGCTTTGCACAGAGCTAGTAGGTGACCAGCAAACATGCATGAATAAAATACACAGAAACACTAGCTTGCATTTGCACCTCAAGTTTGTAATTGCCTCAGAAAAGAATACCTACAATTATAATTAGTGTCATTTACTAGTATCTACTCAATGCCAGGCACTATCCTGAGGGTTGTATACAGCATGACTCATTAAATGGCATCAACAATTTTGGGGGGGGAAATTAGTTTCATTTTACAAGCCAGGAAGCTGAGTTTCAGAAAATATAAATTGCTTGTTTAAGGTGTTGCTGTTAATGACTAAAGCCCCCTTTATTCGAAAAAAAAAATCCTCTCTTGGTTATTAGACATCTCCTTCATTTTTTATTCCTTTTCGTTGGCTTAGGGTGGGGCCACAGTTCTTTGGTTTTCCATCTCCTGCAGGCAAATGCCTTTGCTGAACTCTCCCAGAGCTATACAGTTGAGAGGTTGCAAATTCTAATGCTACAGGAGCTCTACAGGGAACAGTACGTATCGTGTGAGGGTCTGGGTCATGTCTTGGACATCCAGGGTTTTCCCCATCCTGTCACCAGGACCTGTGAATGTTCTGTGAATAATGTCAGTTCTGGCCTCTTCATCCTCCCCTCCCCCTCCACATCACTCTAGTACCAGTCCTTGTTACCTCATGCCATCAGGATGCTTGCAAGAGTTGCTGAACTCCTTCCTGCAGATTTTGTGTCTTCCCCTCCTGAATCTCGTCCATTTATCACATCACATTTTAGTAAGGACTTTAGCTCCTTACTAAGAAGCCTTTGTGATTTCCCATTGTTTATTACTGAGTTTTAACTTAACTTTTCATTGTACACCAGCCACAACATGTACATACCTAAGACTTCATTCTTATACCTTTACCCAGATCCTCTGCTTTGGTCGGAGTAGTTTAATTGGCAGTTCCTGAAAATGCCAAGCACAGACTTTCAGTTTTCTGCTATGATCTTTTCTTAGCTTCTGCCAGTTAAATAAAAATCTTATCCTAGTTTCTTGTTCTATACTAGTTTATTTTTAAAGATTTTATTTATTTATTCATGAGAGACACAGAGAGAGAGAGGCAGAGACCCAGGCAGAGGGATAAGCAGGCTCCTCGCAGAGAGCCCCATGTGGGACTTGATCCCAGAACTCGGGATCACGCCCTGAGCCTAAGGTAGGCACTCAACCACTGAGCCACCCAGGCATCCCTGTTTTGTTTCTTTTTTTTTTTTTTCTTCTGTTTTTGGTGAGATGAATGCTTGCCTGTGTTTTGTTTTCTTTCTTTCTTTCCCTCAATATGAATTTCCCTGACACTCTACCATGCTTATTAAATGAATATATATAACCATGAATATGGAATGCACTCTATATACTGTTTCATAGAGAGTTAGTAGAACATAGCAGTCCAACACATAGACTCTGGAGCTAGGCATAGCTCTGACTTCAAATCCTGGTGTTACCGTTCACCTTCCTAGTGACCTTGGTCAAGTCACTAAACCTCTCTGTACTGGAGTTACTTCTACTCTAGAAGACCATAGAGACAATCAAAGGAATCATTGTATGTAAAACAATGACTAGAACAAGGCAAAGCACTAAATGATGATGATGATATTATTTGCTCTTTTGTGTGTATGACATTTTTCTATAACTGATTGTAAACTCTTTCAAGTCAGTGATTTCCATATATCCTTGCCTTGTGGGAAGAGAGTGTGATGCAAAAGTTCCTAGCAGTCAGGAGACCAGGCGTATCAGATTGGGCAGGTTTTCAGCTTTCAGACTCCTTTTGCTTATGTGTAAAAAGGAAATAACTTTTTCTTACATTTGTATAGTGTATTAAAATTAGTTTTTCATGTACAAAGTTCGTTTATTATCTCCTTACCCTCTTCACATATGGGACGATTTATGCAAAGCATATTAGAAACTGAGGCATTGGAATACAGTGTGTTATTGCCAAGGTGCTTGGTAGTGCTTTTTGAAGAATGGGATCAAATGGTTGTCTTTCCTTCTTTCCCCTCCCCTCTAATCTAAATTCCATATATAAAAAATTAGAAGAATTTCTTTTCAATATTTTTAGTCAATAGTGACTCCGTCTTCTCATGAAGCACCCTACCATCCCCTCTTCCATAAAAGCGTTATTTTTTTCCTAGAAGAGCAAGCTGTGAATGTGATGAGAAGGATGTGGTTCTATGGTATACTGGTGCCTGGGGGAATAGTAGGGTTTGAAGAATTATCCTAAAATAATGTTCTAACTTGGTTCCACAGAGTTTGGTTTTTTGGTCTATGGTTTATCTGGGTGATTACTTTTCTGAGATAAAAGGGAGGGGAGTAGAGTGAGTGAGGAATAGAAAGCAAATCATCATGGGAAAAAAGAAAATCAGAAAGTGGAAACTTACAAAGGACAATAAAGGTATTAGATTAAAAATGAATAAAAGGTGGAGTCATACAAAGTGAATATGATTTTTTAAGGCAAGAAATTGTGACTTGTTTAAGTCTTTGAGAAGCAGAATATTATCAAAAACAAAGTAAAATAAGGAGTACAGAGGCTATATGATATGGCCAGCTGTGGGAATTTCCAGGCTGGCTTCTGTGCTACTTATTAAGTATCCCAGCTCTCATTCCATATTCAAACTAAGCATCCATAGACTTCTCTATCTAGCAGGATGAGGCATAGGAGGATATTCAAATGCCAAAGTAACTATGGAAATAGGAAGAACAAAGAATTCTTGAAAGTGTCTGGGTAAAGATAAAAGGAAAACAGAATAAAGAAGATCTCACAGCAGGAGCTTGTGACAGATCTCCAAATCAAGAAGTCAGGGATGATGAAGTGGAACGAAGCCAAGTCTCCACAACCAGGGAGATGGTCCATCGATTTCAACTACCCAGTTAACTTTCAGATAACTCACTCAGGAGAACAGAACTGGAAACATATAAAACATAAGTTTAATTCTCTCCGTAAATGATGCAAAAAGAGTAGCGAGGATTTTGAAAATGGTCTTACATTCTGAAGAAGATTTTATAGACTGTCTAAATGTCTTTAAAAACCTGGAGAAGAATGATCCTGCATTAGCCAGTCTGAACAGGAACGTTATTTCCAAATGTTAGGAAATCAAGATTAACATGTTTTTAAATTGATGGGTTATAAAAATATGCATATAGGCTTGTGTGTGTGTGTGTAAATAATTAAAATTTTTGAAGGAAGACTGTAGATTTATTCCATACCAAGCAAAAGGCAAGAGATACTTTGAAAAATATATATATTGTAAATGCCTTATTGGACCTGTAGTTCTTTTACTATAGTCTAATATTAGCTATATGTTTTGGTGGTGTACAGGTGATCTATTTTTATGTAGCAAATGCCCCAAAACTTAGAAGTTCCCACATGGTTTCTTGTCCTCTTATGTGGTGTGCTCACAAGGTCTCCTGAGACTTAGGCTTGGAACTTACACAATGTCACTTCCTCATTCAGTTAAACCAAATCTTGAGGCCAGCCCCTATTCAAGGAGTGGGAAATGGACTCCTCTTCATGGGCAGAACTAGAAAGAATTTGTTTTCACCTATTGTAGCTGTTTAACTCAATTACAAAATGAGATAAAGTTTATAAAAGAATCTGACTTAAATTGAAGACTGCTAAATTATCGCCAAGTGTTACTAGTATGTAGCTGATCCATTCACTGTTTCTTCCCTCCTTCTTCTTCCTCCTTCTCCTTTTTTTTTTTTTTTTTTTTTTGTGCAGATTTCTTTATGAGGAAACTCAAGACAGGTTGCTGAAACCTTGCTGAGCCAACTGGAAGGGTGTTTGAAGTCTTGGCCACTACCTATTTATTCCTTGCTATTGAGTATCTCACGTATGAGTCTTCTACCAATTCAGTGACATACAAGGACACCAAATTTCAGAAAGAAAGATTTTTCTGTGTGCCATAAATCTTGTGATAATATTTGTCATTAGCTCAAGCACTGATCCATAGTTCAAAGGAAATTTACACTTCAACTGAGTAAGACAGGTTTTTATCTTCTTAAATCATGGTATCAGAGGCTGGAAGAAAAATAGGCAAAAAAAAAAGTAAGGTTGAATTACCTTGTTTATTCAGCTCTCTCACATCTTCCCAAGAACTCAACAGTGACAGTGGGCCTGAAGGATCAGTAAGTATTTATAGGAGGCATCTCTTGTGGTGGCTCCACATTGCAGGGTTCCCGTCTTGAAGGAGCCACTCCATGCGCAGATCTGTGCTCTGTTTGTGCTCTCTCTCCACCCTGACAGCCATCTCCATGTTAGGAAAGAGTCTCCTGGACCATGGCTCACTGGCACAGGCCTTTCATCTTACCTAAGGTAAGTCAATCAGTTTGTCACTCTTATAAACTGGAAATGTTGCCAGAAGAGCAACAGCATTCTTGGAAGTTGCTCTGGAAGGAAGACCTACCACCTCCTGCAGAAGAAATACACGGAACTCCACTACTTCTAACCCTTTCTGAGCCTTGGTTTATTCTTCCTTAGATTTGGTAAGATATTCCACTCTTCTTGCAATAAATTCCTTGGTTTTCCTCAAACTGCTAGAGTTGGTTTCTGTTCCTTGTTGTCAAAAGAAACTTAACAGAAGACCGCCACAACCATGGCTGAATGGTTAGAAGAAAATGGGTTATCTGGATGCCATTTCATCAGTTCATTGATTCATTCAAGTCACTCATTGAGGACCTATTATATGCCAATCACAGAGATAGGCACACAAATAAGGCAGAAGGAGGTATGGGGAGCCAATCAGGCAAACATATAACCACACTAAATTGTGATAATGTTCTGGTGGAGATCCTTACAATGTGATTCAGGAGTACAGGTAAGAGTATGAATGAACTCTCTGGGTAGGTTGGGGAGTTGGGGTTAATCAGCTTGGAGAAAGATATAAGCTAAGGACTAAATCAAAGCTATACAGCAAATTCAATCTCATTACGTTACAGTGGCAGCAATGAGGAATTGCTACGTGGAGGCCAAGGACCAGCTGTTCTCAATATCGACTCAGCTCTGCTGAGTGGAAACTGATTTGAAGAACAGCATGAGAGACAGAGATTATATAGGGGAGAATTTTCTGATGGTGAGAGTAGTTAACTTTGGGAGATTTTAGAATCTTCTCCTCTGGAGGTTTAAAAAAATAACATAGCTCATCATCTGCCTGGGATAGCATTATTGTGATGCTGTTTAAAAGTAGGGAAGTGCAAGATAATTGCTCAAGGTCTTTTCTAGCTTAGAGTTTTCATAATTCTGTCACTTTTAAGAAAAACTTTATCGAATCAGTGAAAAATAAAATTACAGGCAGGAAAGTAAAGCAAAAGGATAGAAAAATAATCGAATTATTAATTCCATCTTGGTTCAGGAATGAGGGAGAAATGAAGGGACTAAAAAGATTCAATATATTAGAAATTATTTTGAAATCACATCGCCTGTTGGTTAAGAACTCCCAGGTTGGGGCTCAACTGGTTGCTAACTAATGGTCCTGTCTTTTCCTTCCCAACCCAGAACACTTTAGTTTCCCCTAATTCACGTTGTAACTAACGTCTTCAGCTTGTAGAGCATCTTGCATATGTTCAAAATTTTCCTTTTATTGTGAACTTGAGCAAATTTACAGAATAAGACAGTCAAGTGAACATTAGTTCTCTACATCACTCAAAATTTATATCTATTCCTTTTAAGGTTAGCTACCTACACTCTGCTTACAGTATTTTTGAATTCTGTTTCTTCCGTGATTGATGTCATCTATGTCTGTTGATGTATTCCCCATGCTTGCCACATTTAGCAGTACTTTAGCACATCATCATGAATCCGTGTACTGAGTGGGGTAGCTAGAGCTGAGTGGGAGGTCAGATGCCTTGAGAGGTTCTGTGATGGGATGAAATCATCACTGCCTCACACCTGTCACTGGAGCCTCCTCATCCAGCTAATTCTTCCTCTCTCCCTCCCTGCCTTCTTTCCTTCTTTCCTCCCTCTCTGCCTGCCTCTCTTTCTTCCAAGTAAAGAGACTAGCATGAGCTTAAATTTAGAACACGGGTTCAGAGAACTGTGAATCTGGTTGGGGTACCCATAAATTATACCGCTAGAAAATAAAATTAAAAAATCAAGTTAGATAAAATTAGGTAGAATTTTCTATGACCCCAGAGTTTCATTTGGTGGGCAGGCAATGCCCACCAATGAACACAGCATTTGGAAGATAAGCATGGAAGTATCGAACAGTGGAAGGCTCTAGAGAATGGTAATGAATTTAAAGACTCAAAGTAGGGACTCTTTCAAAATGTGACACACATTGACATTTTATTTTATATTAAACCCCCAAGATATACATACATGCATGGATATTTTGATATTAGGCCAGTGCCTTGTTTTATTTTTTTATGTGTGAATCCCCTCATTGTTCTAAGTTGTTTTATTTTTGCTTTAATCTTAATCGTAATTCATTGTCTATAATTTTCAGTTTTGGTTTCTTGAGAGCTGAACAAAACTTTAAAGACATTTGCAAATCAACCTTAGTGCAATATCCCTTGAGATCTTAATTTTTTCACCAATCTTTTATCTCACTCACTTAACTTGACAGCAGTTTTTTTAGCAACTGCCTTTATCTAGTTTTTACAAAGCATTCAGTTTAAATTTCACCAAAATCTACCTCTCTTTTCTCACGCATACTTCATTAGTTTATAACATTTTTAACTCAATAAAGCAATTAGAGTAAGGAAAACACATCACAAATTGATTTTTAAGAAAGTTTTAGGGGTTTTATTTTATTTATTTTTTAGATTTGTTTATTTATTCATGAGAGACACCCAGAGAGAGGCAGAGACACAGGCAGTGGGCCTTGATCCAGAACCCCTTGGATCATGCCCTGAGCCAAAGGCAGATGTTCAACTGCTGAGCCACCCAGGTGCTCAATAAACTGATTTTTGATAAACAGACAACTTGGCTGATGGGAAGAGAAGGTATAGGTGTGGGAGAACATAGTCCAATAGCCAGGAATGTTTGGTGTACTCGGTCATAAGTCTTATATTTTAGAATGAGGACAGAGAACGTGAATTAATGTGTTGTGCCAGTTAAGAGAGTTTAGGGAAAGGGAAAAGAACTCTGGAATTTAGTTTTGAGTCTTTTATCAGAAAATAAAATTCATTTTTTGGTGTCCCTGAATAAATTTAATATACTACCTTTAATATACTTAATTTCCACCCATATCTTTGTGTCTTCGTCACATGCATTTTTTTTTTCTTCAATTTCTCTCAGATTCTAGAGCATAAGAGGAGGAATTGGGTGGAAATGTTTCTAGTGGCCTAGATAGCACCCTCTTCTGGGATGAGGACGTTCTTGAGAAAGGGAGAAAGGGAGAAGGTCTTGTTATTGAGATTCTAGAGGATTACAAGAGGGATTGTTTTGTGTCTTGGTTTGGAATCTCCTCAATAGATTTTGACTTGTAACTTTTTTCCAGGATGCACTTTCCACTGGGAGTGGGATGGGGTGCAATTCAAAGTTTTTGTCTTTTTTAATAGAGCTTCTGGGATTACCAGATCACCAACATCTCCATCTGGTAGAATTGAGAGAAGGAGGAGGGACACCTGGGTGGCTCTGTGGTTGAAGGCCTGCCTTCAGCTCAGGGCATGATCCCGGAGTCCTGGGATCGAGTCCCACAATGGGCTCCCCTCGATGAGCCTGCTTCTCCCTCTGCCTATGTCTCTGCCTCTCTCTGTGTGTCTCTCATGAATAAATAAATAAAATATTAAAAAAAAAAAGAATTGAGAGAAGGAGGAGGAGGAAAGGAAGAGGAAGAAACCTCCCTTCTGGTGCTCCCTAAGGTACACAAAGAATAAACCTATCCCTTCCCCTACCTCTTCCTTGAGGTGACTTGCAAGTTAGGACACTGGAAACCTTCAGAAAGTGACTTCCTTAGCTCATTGCTGTACGTGGTACTAATTCACCTGAGATTTTGTATCCTGGGTATCGGAGCTATCTTGATCATTTGTCTTATGGAAACAATATAAACTTGTTTCTTGAAAAAGTAAATATAAAATTATAAATGATTTTTCCTTTAAGAATAAAATCATGTTTAACTAAAAAGCTGGAAGGACTGTATTACATCCCATAGTGTAGTATGAAATCCTTCAACCGATTACAATCTCAAATGACAATGAGGGCATCTTTTTTTCTGATAAAGATCAGGAAGCTAGTATTGTCCAAACACAGGTTGCCATTGTTTCAAGTGGAATCGAAGGGTTTGTAGCAATTATTGTGATGAATGAAATGAAATGAATACCACTTGGGATAGTTAAATGTTTCCTCACATGATCAGGTGGGTACGGTAGCCCTAGGGTCCATGATGGGAACAATGATTCCTAGCCCATGTATTGAGAATACTAGACAAAACCTAAATCTTAGAAGAAAAACTGCTGTCTGGTGGTGTTACCAGAGCTTCCTTTTGACACCATATTGGGGGTATATGGGTACTGCAGCATCTCTGCCGTTATATCAACACAGAACACCTAGGGCAACGAGTGAGAAGTGAGCAGCATGGGCAGGAGATAAGGTGTAATAAGGTTGTGCCTGCACAAAGTTAAATCAGTGCAACACTAGCTCAAACAAGAGATAGGTAGGACAGGTAGCTAAGACTGAGAGGCACCATTCTTCATACGTGGATCTTTCTTCAGTTCTAGAACATTTTCTGCCACTATGTCTTCAAATATTCTATCTTTCTGATTCTCGATGTTCTGAAATCCCTATGAACTGTTTGTTGGAACTTCTTATTCTATCCATGATTTCTTTTGATTCTGCTTTCATGTATTCCATTTTTTTCCCCTAAGCTGTATTTTGGCTGATTTTCTAGGTTCCATCTTTTAATTCATCAGTTTTCTCTTCAGCAGTGTCTACAATTGAACCCATCCATTATGTGTTTGATTTTAATGATTGTATTTTTTCATTTCCAGAAATTTTGTGTTATCATCTGTTTTTTAAAAATAGTCCTTTTATTCCTCTATTTTATTCTTTTATCATTTTGAACATTTTAAATATGTTTAAAGTTTCTCTCAGAGTTTTCTTTTTCTCTGGTTCTTAAGGATGAAAACTCTGAAAATCTGTTTTTTGTTTTTTTTTTTATTCAACATGGATTGCTTCATCCTGTGTGTTGTTTTTCATGGGAGTCCTTGGTCCTGGGAAGATTCCCAAGAAAAGTTTCAAGTTTGCTTTTGCCAAAGCTCTAAGGGTTCCAACTGTTCTGGACCAGGGGTTTTATTTATCTCAAGAATTTTTTATTGGAGTATAGTTAACACACAATGTTACATTAGTTATATTATATCAGGTGTGCAATATAGTGATTCAACTGATACCATTTGATTATTATAGCTTATTCCAAATTATATCTCTGTCTCTGCTCTCAAAAGCACAAGGCTTTAACTTGCATCATATGATTCCTAAAGGCAGAGGAAGGCTAGATCAAGGTTAGTGGGCTACAGTATAGATTTTCTCATGGTGCCCAGCTCAAGACGTGAGCATGAAATAAATATGTTTCTGGACTGAAGGATTTTAAGAGAGTTTATGTAAGGAATTTACAATCACTTTTCACCTTTCCTGTGAAATTATTTGTATCTCTACCTATTTTTTCTGTCAATGAGATCCCTTCTCTCCTATACCTTCAATTTCTTCTCTGTTGATTCAATTCCAATGACATTTAAATGTGTTGAATCTTGTCTACTAATTTGAAACTAATTTTGGGCATCTTCTTAGACTCTTGTGATTACTTTTAAAAATAAAGATATTGCTTGACTCTGGACTGTGTTGTCTGTCACCACTGCCATCGCTGCACCCTGGCTGCAGTCTGAGTTGGAAACTTGAGCCTGCATGGCTCCCATGGCCCAAACACTGAGCTCTCTGTTCCAGGGTACGCTTAATGTTTTATTCAGATTGCATTAAAGACTATATTCAGATTGCATTAATAACTATACTCAGGGCATGGAATTCAACTTCCTGATGACTGCAAGGGGATTGGGTGGCATAGCCTGAAAGTGTGGAGGAGTAAGTTTCTAATAGGAGAAATACTGACCAATGAGATTCAAGAGTTGCAAAGGATAAAGAAAATTCCCAATGCTCCCATCTACCCCATGTGGACTACTCTGAGGTGTATCTCCTTTGTACAGCCCTTCAAAAAGGCCTGCAGTTACACCTGCTGAGCATTCTATTGTGTTTCTTCACAGATCATTATAAGATGGCAGTCAGTGCTTTGGTGCAGCTCATCACATTGGTTTGAATCTCTCCTTGCGTTGTTCCTCCTTTCCTTACCCTCATTTGCTGGGCTTGCATCTTACAAATGAAGAACAGTGTTTTGTTTTGTTTTAGATTTATTTATTTATTTTAGGGAGAGAGAGGGTATGAATGAAAGGGGCAGAAGACAAGGGAACGAGAAATTCAAGCAGACTCTGCATTGAATACAGAGCCTAATATGGAACTCAACCCCATGATCTTGAGATCATGACCTGAGCTGAAACCAAGAACTGGCTTTTTGACTGTGCTGCCCAGTTGCTCCATGAAGAATAGTATTTTAGTCCTCACTTCAGGTGTGTTTCCCAGAAGACTTGAGCTAAGGTACCCATAATAAAAAGCATTTTCCTCCTTCTTCTTTACCCTCTCCTTCAAGAGAATCCACACCAACTTCCTCATAATCCTTCTCAAGGGCAGCCTTGTCATCATGTGCCTCAAAAACCTCTCCTTCCTTCATGCCCTCATCCATATACCAGTGAACAAAGGCATGTGTTCCATACATCAGGTCAAACCTGTGGTCTAGGTAAGCCCAGACTTCAGCAATGGCTGTGGTGTTGCTCAACATGCACATAGCTTGCTGTACTTTGGCCAGGTCTTCATCAGGTACCATAGTAGGAGGTTGGTAATTAATGCCAACTTTGAAGCCAGTAGGGTACCAATCCATAAATTGGATGGCACACTTGGTCTTGATGGTGGCAATGGCAGCACTGACATCTTTGGAAACCATGTCACCATGGTACAACAGGTAGCAAGACATGTACTTACCATAGCGAGGATCACATTTCACCATCTGGTTTGCTGGCTCAAAGCATGCACTGGTGATCTCTGCTACAGAAAGCTGTTCATGGTAGGCTTTCTTAGCAGAGATGACAGGGGCACATGTGGTCAGAGAGAAGTGAATGTGGGGATAGGGCACCAGGTTGGTCTGGAATTGTCATATCAACATTCAGGGCTCCATCGAATCTAAGAGAATCAGTGATAGAGGACACAATTTGACCTACCAACCTTTTTAGGTTAGTGTAGGTTGGTGTTCAATATTGAGGTTTCTATGACAGATGTCATAAATGGCTTCATTGTCTACTGTGAAGGCACAGAATGCCCCAGGGTGGTGTGGGTGGTGAGAGTGAAGTTATAGGGCTCAACTACAGCTCTGGAAACCTGGAGGGCTGGGTAAATGGAAAACTCTAGCTTGGACTTCTTGCCATAATCAACAGAGAGACATTCTATTAGCAGGGAGGTGAGCTGGGAACCAGTTCCTCCTCCAAAGCTGTGGAAAACCAAGAAGCCCTGAAGACCTGTGCACTGGTCAGCCAGTTTCTGAATTTGGTTCAAGACAAGGTCAGTGATCTCCCTGCCAATGGTGTAGTGCTCTCCGGCAGAGTTATTGGCAGCATCTTCCTTGCCTGTGATGAACTAGCTGCTCGGGGTAGAAGAGCTGGCGGTAGGTGCCAGTGAGAACTTCATCAATGGCAATGGGTTCCAGGTCTACAAACACTGCCCTGGGCACATCCTTCCCAGAACCTGTCTCACTGAAGAAGATGTCGAAGGAGTCATCTCCTCTCCCAATGGTCTTGTCTCTTGGCGTCTGGCCATTGGGCTGAATGCCATGTTCCAGGCAATAGAGCTCCCAGCAGACATTGCCAATCTGGATAGTAGCCCAGCCAACATGGATGGAGATGCATTCATGCATGGTTGCTGCTTTGTGGCTGCCAAGCAGATGGCAGAGAGGAAGAGAAGAGGTTGTTGCTTCTTACAGTATGACTCTTAGGTGGTTATTAGGTGGTCAATGTAAGAGAAACTGCCAGGTACCAGCATCTTAAAAGGACCTGTCTTCTAGACATTTCTCCTTTGGTGTTCCATAAGCCCCTGAACTCAACATGTCCAAATAAAACTGAGCATTTTCTTCCCACCTGCCTTGCCTATCTCAGTGATTGGTACCTCCATTCCCTAGCCAGAAATTAGATGCCACCCTCACTCACCCATAACTTCAACCTCCATTAGGGTGACCAATTCATCCCCATTTTCCTAGAGCTTTCTTGGTGTTAGTACGAAATCCCCATAGTTTCATGAAAACTTGAATGGCTTGCCTGGAGCTGTCTTACCTTTAAAACTGGAAGTCTCATGTCTTGGGAACCTTGTTAGTCCTGGGCAAACTGTGAGGTTGATAATCTTTTACTTACATCCTATCAATCATCAAGACCTATTGATTCTAGCTTTTTAATGTGTCTAGATTGTCCAGTTCTCCCCATCTCCACTGTTACTCTAACCAGCATAGATCATTAACATGTCTTGCCTCAACGGCTGCAACGCTTTGCAACTTTCCTTTGCCTCTACCATTGCTTCCTCCAACCCATTCTCTGAATTGCTGCTAGAGTCATCTTACTAAATTATAATCCTGATCATATTATTTTTCTCCTTAAGTATTTGAAATTTATTTGCCCTAAGATAAGGGGCATATATATATATTTTTAAGTAGGCTTCATGCTCAGCATGGAACCCAATACGAGGCCTGAACTCACAACCCTGAGATCAAGACCTGAGCTAAGATCAAGAGTTGGATGCTTAACTGGCTGAGCCACCCAGGTATTCCAAGGGTTATACATTTTAAAATGACTCACACAACCTCTCGTGAAATCATTCTACTTATTCTTCAAGGCTCATCCCTCTTACATTTTCCTCTGGGCTTATAAGCCCAGATGCCAGCTGTCTCCTCTACAAAAGCAACCTTTGTTTAATTTTACACCCACATGGACATAGAACTTTTGCATATCTTCACATTATCTTAAGTCCACTTCTACAAAAGTCTTGGTAAGAAACACAGAATTCACAGAGAAGATGAAAGGGATCTTCTAGCATGTATGGTATAGTAACAAACCCCCAATTCAATATTTGACATCTCTTGTTCAAAGTTCCTTTTCAGCTCTGACACTTCTAGGATTGTTTCCCCCTTTGTTTCTACTTTTCCTCCAAGGTATACAGCTTTCCTGGATCTACTCCCCCTCTTCCTCGCCCCCGCACCAAGCTCTTTATACTCATCTCTTTATTATCCTGAGTGATTTGGCTTTGCTCCAGCTCTTGTTTATAAATGTACATTCCCAACTCTATCCAAGGGTTCAACAAAACAAAGTGTCCTTCTATTTTGAGATTCCATTCTTGCTTAGTGCTATCATTTTTAGCTTGAATATTTCTCGTGGAGTCTCACCTCTCAACCCAAGTAGCTTGTTAAAATATTTCTTGAAAAATATGGTGCTACAATCCTAGAGAAATTGTTCTACCAGCTGCTAAGACAGTAAGCCTTTCGTCCTTTTGTCACCTGTGTTTTGGCTATACTGGCTTCCCTGTAGTTCTTATTATAGCTTTTCTTGTTCTCTCCTACTATGTTTTTTTTTTTTTTTTTTAAGCTGCCAAATCACCTGAGATACTTTAGTATCATTTACCTTAAAAATTTTTTGGCTGACTAATAAATATACCTAAAGTTATAATATATTTATGTCGCCTTGCAAAAATTCATCTTCAGCATTAAGATGGATGACGGACTGTGTTTATAAATGAAACCGATGTTAGATGGAGTTCATGGGGCTTGATTTGGACAAAGAAATTCCTAATTATATCATGACTCATTTTAGCATTTTTAATCATTATGGCATGATGAAATTCACTGCACTGGTCTCTAGGGGATTAGAAAGAAAACTAATTTCAGTGTTTGAAAGTCATTTTCAAGACGTCCAAGGAAGGCTTATAGAGGACATGAAAGGGGCCTAGGAATTACATAGTTCTCAGTTTGAATCTGAGAATTAGTACAATCAATCAAAACTTCAATCCACATTCCCTTAGAAAACAACAATATGCAAAACACATGACCATTGTGTAAGTCCAGGCAATCATGTACATTCATAGGTAGGTTATATTCAATTAACCTACTTTGTTTTCTTGATAACATCATTGAATATATCTTCATTTTTACTAATACAAATGATTGAAGATTTTAAGATGGCAGTAGAATAACTTTATGTTGTATACAGAGAGTCACACCACTTGGGTTTCTCAGTGGCCTTCTTTAGTGCCAGAACCCCTGAGCTTCAAAGACTTGAGAGGAATGTGGATTAACAAAACACATAAAGAGTTTACAAACCCAGACTTCCATATACATAGCTATATTTTCTTAAGTCATCTTAAGCTTTCTGCACTCTCTTATTTTTTAAACAATCTTTACACTCACAATTTATTTTATTGTTTTATTTTATTTATTTATTTTAAAAAAGATTTTATTTTTAATAATCTCTACACCCAATGTAGGACTCAAACTCACAACCCCAAGATTAAGAGCCACACATTCTTCTGACTGAGCCAGCCAGGTGCTCCTACATTCACATTGTATTATTATTATTATTATTATTATTATTAGTGCAAAAGGGTGATTTTATTAAAGCGCAGGGACAGGACAGGGCAGAAAGAGCTGCTGCACTGGGGTTTTGAAGAATGGCTGATTTAAAATACGGGGTGGGGAGAGATAATGTCCAAAAGGACTTTCATATACTAAAGCAGACCCTCAGGATACTGGAGGCCTTGCTATTATCAGGTTGTTTATATCAAGGTTGTTTTTCCCTCTAGCAAAGCATTAATGTTAAGATAGTTGGAAGTTTCCTGGAAGAATGTTTCACATTCCCCATCCATGGGGTCCTTGTGCTTTGTCCTCAGCTTACCTTCTGCCCTCTCATCATTTCTCCCCTGAACAATTTTGATCCTTAGGAGTTGATGAAGGTGGAAGGTCTTATCTTCTGTAATTCCTTCCTGCTGAATAGGGGCATAGAGATGTCCCTATCTATGGGTCAATATTGGTCAGCTGAGAAACATAGAGAGGAGTTACAAAGGGCAGAGGCAGCTGAATCCAACGTGGGCAACATATATGAACCTCCTTTAGTAGATAGGATCATCTGTCACTGTGAAGTCATTATATTGATGGAGTTTGGGCACCAAGCAGGGAGACATTTCATTGTTGTTTGAAGAGGAGTTTGAAATCTTCTAGAGGTTCATAGGAGTAAGAAGCCATGTTAGTTTGCTCATTGGTTTCCCAAGACACTGGTGGGGAAATCTGAAGAGGGCAGTGTTAAGTCCAGAGGGTGCTTTTCTTCCTCCTTGACAGTGAGTGGAGAAGAAGACATGGTACCGAGGCACCAAGGATGGTATCCTATACTCCTATTTTAAAAGAGAGGTCTTAAAATAAATAAATAAATAAATAAATAAATAAATAAATAAATAAATAAATAAATAAAAGAGAGGTCTTCCCTTGTTTTCTTTCTCAGTCAGAAAGGTAAAATAAAGTAACAGGTGTGAAAATACTTCAAAAATGAAACAAGCTTTCCAATTGTAGGTTGGCCTGTCACCTTTTAAATTTGCAAAGGGCAAGAGTGAGGAGATTCACTGTACTAATCTATTTATCCTTCCCACTATTCAACTATCCATCTGTCTTATCCTTCCTTCTTTCAACAAGTATTTATTGAGTACTTCATGTTTGCCTATAATGTCCATGTTCCCTGTCCCTCATAGAACTTACTCTTGTGTAAATAGTACATAGACAATTTATTATTATTATTATTATTATTATTATTATTTTTACATAGATCATTTAAATTCAGATTGATAAAGGCTATAATTGAGAAGAGAACTGTGGGATGGTTGGATCAAGTAGGGCTGTGGTTAGGGAAAGTTTTCCACAAAAATGGTACCTGGAGGGAGAGTTGATCTTTTATCTCTCATGAGAAAATATGGGAAATATGTTAAGGATCATGGGAAGTATGGGTAGTAGGACAAAGAGAGGTGATTGAATGTTCCAAGTAGAAAGAACACAATGCAAAGGCCCTGAGGCAAGAGTCAGTGTAGTTCAACAAAAGTTTCAAGGTAGCTGCTCTGCCAGGTGAGAAATCTTCATCTGAATTATTTATGAACAGTATAGTAGCTAGTTCCATAGAATATCCGACATGTGAAAGGTGTGCAGTTTATACAGTTGCAGCTGTTCTTTGGCCTCAAGTCTTAGATTGAATTGTACTATGCGTGGCAGCAATCTTTGTCTTTTTTTTTTTTTTTTTCCTTTCCCCAACCTCTGGAAAGCGGATTGCTAAGAATCTAAAGCTTTTGGTTTTTAAGGCATGGCATTTGAACTGAAACACTGCAATTGTCAGAGTACTCAGTAAAAAAAATCCGATCTCTTCTCATTTTGAAGAGGAGGAAACTGGGTTGCAGAGAGGCCAAATACCTTTTCCTGGTTCCACAGCTATTAAATCACAGCTGCTAAAGCAAATACAGGCTAGACCTGATTCTAATATGTGGTCCTGAGTCCCTCAGGAGCAACATAACCACTAGAATATGTGAAGATCAAGAACAAACACGCGGGCTGACTACTACCTTTAACAATACAGAATAACAAGGCTACTCAAATTCTTATCATGGACAAAAGCATATTCTTTGTCTCATTTGATGGATCAAGTCCTCTAGTCTGAAATCATTGTCGATATGACCTGCCATGACCTCTTCCTAAAGTCCTATTATTAGAGTAGTTGAGTCCTGAAAGCATGAATTGTTTCCTCGCGTTCCCTTGAAGTTGACAACTAGTAGAGCTCAAAACAGGGTCCTAGGCAATGGTTGGAAACCTGGAACTGTGAAATAAGAAAAGGGCAAATGAAGTGGAAGTTTAAGAAACCCCAGTACAAACTTCTGTTTATGTAGGGCTGACAATTTATGATCCTTAGGGAAATTGAGTAAACATAATCAGAATAATTGCTAAGCATCTCCAGCCTTGGCCAACAATTAATCACAAGGATGACAAAGCAAAGGAAATAGTCTCTCCAATTTGAATACCTGTGTAGGTAGGTATGGTGAAGCGAAGCTGTTATGTCACATGTAAAGGTAGCAGTGCTATTTCTTAAGTCTAAGAGATGTATATCATGCCAAGAGACATTAATGATTCAAATATCTTCATACACACTTCCCCTAATAAAGATGTATCAGGCAACAGCAGGACTTCTGTTGTAATTATTTTCCTGCCACAGGAAATTTTGCAGATGAGGTTCAAACCCTTGAGTTTGAAATCAAAAGGCCCAAAATGTGAAACTTCTCTTATCAGAACTTTTTCTACCATAAACCTTTCTATATCTTTTAGGAAACTTTCAGTTGCAAGTGAACAGAATACCTAGTACAAATTTGTGTAAATATCACATTGATTGTTTTATACATTTAAAGGTCCAGAGGTAGGACTTGTCATGGATGCAGTTTTATCCAGGGAATCGAAAAACAGTTTTCTTATTACTTCTCAAATTTTCTTCCTTTGTGTGCCAGCTTCATCTGTGGGTTGCCTCTTTAATAAGATGAGAGGGTGGCAGGATTTCTGAGCTGCATATTTTCAGCTATAAAATTCAATGGAACAGTGAAGGCTTGTCTTTCTCAGAGATAATAACCATGGCCAAGGAGCTGGGGTTGTGAGATTTTGCTTAACTTAACCAAGGTCCTCCATGGAGGTGAGGAGTGGGACCATTCCTACCCAACTGAGTTGCCAGAGAATCGAGATGGGAGGATTTCCCCAAAGAGAGTTCTGCTACTAAATGAATGGGGAAATGGATGCTCGATAGCAAAGAAAAGATTTTTGTTACCCTTGATTTTTTTTTCTTCTCTTTTGGCATTCCACTTAAAAGGACTCTCAGTAAAGTTTAGCTTTTCCATTGGTTAGCATATAGCTTCAGGTGTGTGAAATAGGGACTCAAAACAACAGTAGGTTAAAAAGAATAAAAGTTACTCCCACTCTTGTTTAAAGCTGAGATAGTGTGGTGACTCTGCCCTGTGAAATTCTAAAGGACCAGAGTCCTGCCTTGCTTTGTCATCTCCAGGGTGTGGCTTCCATCTCTATGGTCCAACATGGGTCACTACTATGTTCCAATTCCAACCTGACAGGGGTAAAGAAGGGGAGAAAATGTCTCTCCTCTTTAATTTAGAGTTTCTCAACATTGGGATTATTGCAATTTTGGGCAAGGTTATTGTTTGTTGGAAGGGAGGATGTCCTGTGCATTGTAGGATGTTTAGCAACATCCTTGGCCTCCACCCACGGGATGCCAGTAGCATCTTCCTTCTCCCAGCTGTGACAACCAAAATCACTCTAGATTTGCCAAATATTCCCCGTGGGGGGGATATTTTACTTCTGCCCACATTCTTTGGCTATAATTGAATTATATGGTCATTCATTGCTGCAAGGGAGACTGGGAAGTGTGGTCCTTTTTTTTTTTCCTTGATGGCTATGTGCCATCAAAAATGGGACCACTAACGTTCTTTGTCAGTGCTCAAGTAACTACCCATTTTCTGTCAATATCAATCCAGGGCACAATATGATAACGGAGAATACTTATTGAACTTTTGCATTTATCCACTTCCAGGAATCCACAAAAATTCCCTGAAACATTTCTGAAACTCTTTAGGATGTATTTCATAATTATGAATATTCTTTTAGACTATGACAATAGAAACTTGAAATCCATGAAACTATATGCAAGTGTCTTACAAATAATATTTCCACTGATGTCCATTTTGAGGGGACTAAAGTCTGTGACATATGTAATTTCTAGCCACTCTCAAAGCGTTTTCTCCAAAGCTGTTGGTGCACCCTTATGCCTGCCATTAATGCTAAAGCGATTGGCATTAACTAAAACTACTGGCCATCCAACTTCATTATAAATCTCTTCCTACCCTCAGTCTTTGGTCCTGATGATGTACTGATGAGGGCTTTCAACATGTTCTAGACATTTCAGTAAATCTGACTTTTCAACATGGTTTCTTCTTTCCTTAAGACTCATGGAAAGATTGTAAGTGTTGGGATAGAAAACAATTCTGAGTAACACAAACCTTGATGTTCTCAAAACCATTCTTCCATTCTGATGACTGAAACTTTTCTTTTTACGATTTTATTTATTTAGTTGAGGTACACAGAGAGAGGGAGAGTGAGAGCATGAGCACAAGAGTGGCGTGGAGGGGAAGGGTGGGCAGAGGGAGAAGCAGACTCCCCACTGAGCAGAAAGCCCAATGCAGGGTTCCATCCCAGGACCCCGGGATCATGACCTGAGCTGAAGGGAGATGCTTAACCAATTGAGCCACCCAGGCGCCCCTGAAACTTTATTATTGAATCAAGCTTGTATGTTTAATGCTTAGCAGAATTATTTCCCAGAACTATTTCTCAGTTTCATATATAAATAGGTTTCCTGTATAATATCCCATAAATTTTCTTGACCAGTCCAAACATGTGGAGATCCAGTTTAGGCTCAAATTGGAATTCTTTGTTATTTATTGATTCAGTCATACATCTCAATCATTCATTATTTTCACTTATTTATTCAGTCCACACCTTTATTGAATGTCCACTACATAAAGGTATGTTCTGGGTCTTAGAGTTGCCACTGTGAGCACCTCTGACATGACCCTACTCACAAGATCTAACAGGTGCTACGGTGACAGCTCCCTCCTCCTCCTCCACATTATCAATTTGTGAATTGGGTACTTTGTACATTCTTTCTTCGGAAGTTCTTAAGTTAGATCAGAATCTCTCTGCCACCCAGTTGCTGCCAGTGGTGTGTACTCAGGCAACTCAATATTTGTGTAGGTCAATCCTACTGGTGAAGATTTTTCTGAGGCAAAAAGTAAAAGTTATTCAGTCACAAACTCTCAAGCAGAATGTTTGAATTAGGGCAGCCCGGGTGGCTCAGAGGTTTAGTGCTGCCTTCAGCCCGGGGCGTGATCCTGGAGACCCGGGATCGAGTCCCACGTTGGGCTCCCTGCATGGAGCCTGCTTCTCCCTCTGCCTGTGTTTCTGCCTCTCTCTCTCTCTCTCTGTGTGTGTGTCTCATGAATAAATCAATAAAATCTTTAAAAAAAGAATGTTTGAATTACCAGGAATCTTGGATTTCTAGTATTTGCTAAATCTAGTAGTTGTTTTTTCTTCATAAGCTTTAGTCAGACTGAGGGGTAACTACCCTGTAACGTGCACTTGCTCTGCAAGAGTTCACAATCTGAAATGCTTTTTTGTTTTTTTAGAATTGTTAAAAGATTTTATGGTGGGGTGCCTGAGTGGCTCAGTCAGTTAAGTACCTGCCTTCAGCTCAGGTCATAATATGGGGTCTAGGGATTGAGGCCGGCGTCAGGATCCCTGCTCGGTGGGGAGTCTGCTTCTCCCTCTCCTTCTGCACCCCCCACCTTAGCTCATGTTCCTTCTCTCTCTCTCAAATAAATAAAATCTTTTAAATTTTTTATTGTGATAAAATATACATAAGATTTATCATTTTATCCCGTTTAAAGTGTACATTAATTACATTCATACTGTTGCTCAGTCATCACCACCATCCATCTCAGGAGTTCTTCATCTCCCTAACGGAGATCCTGTCCCCATTGATCAATAGCTACCCATTACCCCTTCAATCCAGCCCTTGGTAACCACCATTTTACTTTCTGTCTTTATGAATCTAGGATCCTCCTATTTGTGGAATCATATGGCCCTTTTATGACTGGCTTATTTCCCTTTGCATAATGTCTTCAAGGTCCGTCCACATTTTAGCATGTGTCAGGGTTTCCTTCATTCTTAAGGGTGAATGCCATTCTATTGTATGTATAGCCTTCATTTTGTTTAGTTATTCATTCATTGGTGGACTGAAATGCTTTTTTTTTTTTTTTTCTGATTTTTAGGTGGAATCTCATCTTTAATACTAAATTCTGTGTGCCCCCCAAATCTTGCTCTGGTAAATGTAAACACTTTAAAGTAGGGCATTTAATTCTGTGGCATTAACGAACAAGCTATAAAATCTGCAATTGCCATTCAAGAAGAAAATGTAATTTTACAATAAATCAAATTACTGCCACCTTTTTATTAGCAATAGAAACCCTAAGATGGGATTATGAAGTTACTGTTTTATGAAAAAAATCAGTTTAGAAATTTAGAGGTCTTAAAGCCATTAAGTATATTTAAAAATAATGAAAAATCTTTCTCTAATGTGTCTCCGCTGACCAATATGAAAGCCACCAGCCAAATGCTGGCTTTAAAATTTAAATTAATTAAAATTAAATGAAATTAAAAATTCAAGTCCTCAGTCACACCAGTCATATTTCAAATGCTCTACTGCCATCGTTAGTGGCTACTATATTGAACAGTACAGGCACAGAATGTTTCCATCATCCCCAGAAAATTCTGTTCTACAATGCTGATTGTGTTAACTGGAATTTTCTCCCCCAAAGTCATTAGAGATCATTTAAACATTACAAAATTCATTGTTGCCTTACAGATTATGATATCCTGAATGTTTCTTGGTTTTGCCAGCCTACAGTCTGTATTTGAAGGACAAGACTTCTTCCTCTGTGGAGCATAAGAACATACCAATACAGTCTTGGTTGCTAGCCACTCACTCACATAGGCACACAGAGCCCAGTATGCACAGAGGAAAGAGGAAAGATAAAACTCCAATAAGGCTGAAGGAGGCAGGAAATGAAAGAGTAAGTTCTCTGTAAGTTAGTAGCATTTTAAATTTTTATGGTTTTGGAAATTTAGTTTGTAGCCTTTCAACCACCAAGTAGTAAAAATGCACATATATGGAAACCTTCAATAAATAACACATTTGGACCTAATGCCTCTTAATTCTTAGGATGGGATACCTGGAAATCTATTGTAGAGAGAACTCTCATGGGAGTAGTAAACAGGACCTGATTATGTCAGAGGCAGACTACTTTAGACTGCCTCTTCTTCAGAGAGGTGATTTTCAACCTCTCTATGCAATTGGGATGCTGGTATTAATGGCTTATTTATAATTATTTTGTTATTCTATTTGTATGACATCATGTGCTCTTAAAACAGAGCAAATAAATTTCATTCTCAGGGTCTTCGTATCCCTTTAACTCACTAGACAGAGGCCTTTTTTTTCTTCTTTTTTTCTTTTTTAGCAACTTACTGTATATCTAGAACCTAGCATAATCCTTGCATATAATTGATGCTCAACAAATGTGGAAGGAAGGAAGGAAGGAAAGAAAGAAAGAAGGAAAGAAGGGAGAAGGAAAGAAGATGAACATCTAGAAGTTATGGAAGGCTGGGGTTGGGAATCATCCCTTTAGGAAAATTGATTTTCCCTGAAAAAGACTCTATTAAATCTATTCATTGATAGGTTTGTGGGGTCCTTCTTCAATTAACAAGGAAGGGACAGATGATAGTGGTTAATCTGCTAGCCATAATTTAAGATGGCTTGGGTTCCAAGTCCATCTCAGCCTCTCATTAGCCTTGCAAACTTGACCATATTAACCCCCCGAAGTTGTTTCCACATTTGGAGCAAGATTAATAACCATATGGTAGGATTTTCATGAGCATCAAATTAGATACACAAACTGTTTAGCTAAATATTTGACACATATTTAGCTCTCAGAACCTGTTAACTTAAAAAGAGAAACTTTAAGCATATGTAAAGACAATCTAGGCTGGGGCTAAAAGTAAGAGAAGGAAAGACAGAAAGTGTGTTATGAGAATCTAGAAGAAAGAGAACTTGTGACATGCTCCACAGAATCTAGAATAAAGGAGATGGAGAGATGGTGCAGCTTTGGCAGCTGGAAATATCACTACTGCAGAGGAACTCACGTTCTGGATACCCACTTGGTACTTGACACACTGAACACATTCTAGCCTCTAGGCCTTTGCTTTTTTTAGTCTCTTTGTTTGAAATTGTTTTCCTCCTTGATATCTGCAAGGTCACTCCCTCAGTTCATACAGGACTGCTCAGATGATGCTCCTCTGTTGAGCCTACTGAAAAGTTAGCACCTAACCTCCTAATGCCCTGTCTTTGATTATGATGATAATTACACACCCCCTTTTCTTATGAACACTCATTGTTGACACTATTATACATACCTTTTTCAGTCACTATATTCTAATTACGTGTGTGGGGACTATAGGGACTTTTGTTGTTGTTGTTGTTTGCTGTATTTTGCATAGTATTTGTTCATGATAGCCCCGTAATTAATTGTTTTTTGTTGAATTCACATTTTTATCTTTTGACCGTCACAAGAACACTGCATGGTAAGCGGCTTTAACCTCAAGCTGTGGGGGAAAACATGGAGTTCAGAGACGTTAAATGACTTGCTAAAGATCATGTAGCTAATGAGTCTTGAAACCAATATTTGGGATTCAAAAACAAACGGTCTCTCTAATGTAACACATAAATCAGTTTATGCTCTTTTTTTCAAAAGAAATTACAGGTTGAATGAGGTGGGGAGTACTCATAGGCAAAATAAGGTGAATAGGGATAAAAGAGAACAGAGATCTTGTATATAAAATTAAGGACATAGGTTTTCTCTGACATTTTTGATAAGCAAAATGTTACCACAGTTCTTTTTTTTTTTTTTTCTTTTTTGAGCCCAGGGTAGCTGGTAGAAACAAACAGGTTCCCATCGACCTTGGCACTCATTTTCTTATCCCAAAGGTTATTTGAGTACTAACCCCAGAAGGCTGAATCACCAAGTAGGTCTGTTTTCTTTATCACATTTATTACCAAGTCTTTCAGAACAGGAGCTATATCTTAACATTTGAATCCCTTACATCCTTAGCACGATGTCTTGCCAGATGGTCAGTGTCTGTACAGTGACAGACATCTGTGCTTCCACGCATTGCAAGGGAAGTTAGGCTAAATGCCTTCTACCATTCTGCCGACCTCTAAGGATTTACAAATTTTCTGAAAGGTACTTGAAGTGTTGATATGTGCTTGCTAGAATAGTCATATATGTTGAAACCCAGCATAAGGGAAATTGAAAGGGAATAACAATGGAAGTTTATGTGAGGCATATATTCTCACTTCAATAGGTGGGTAACCCATCGCATAAGTAGTAGGAGGGCTTGTAGGTGGAGCCTCCTTTGTGTTCTGGAAAAGAGCTTTGATATGATGGGCCAGTGAAGCCTTAAAGCTCTGTAATATATAGAATTGACGAGATACCTCTAAGTAGATATAATTTTGAGTAAATGTGCACTTGATTACTCTTTCATCAAGTAGAGATTACCTTTGGCTATGTATAATAGAAAACCCAGGCAATAGTGACTTAAGCAAGAGAGTGTTTATTTTTCTGGAGGAAGTTATGGATGGTACAGAGGCTCAAAGATATCAGGTCTCTAAGATTCTTGCAATTCCTGTTAGCCTTTCCTTTGTGGTCAAATGCAAGCGGCTGTTCTGGGACTTGCCATCATACCCGCCCTTGAGGATGCATGAAGGAGAAATTAAAAAGAGCACAAAGGGCAGAAAGGGCATGCCAGCTGAATCTGTCCCCTCTTCTTAAATGGTTTTTATTTTTCCTGCCTTCAGACACCTGCTTATATCTCCTTGGCCAGAAACTCTGGCATACGGATACCTCTGTTCATATATACAACTATACAATGGAGGCTGGGGAATTTAGTTTTTATTAGCTGGGCACTTTGCCCTCATTGTCCAGCAAAATATATGTTCTATCAGTAAGTAACAATGTGAGAATTAATGGATGTTGAATAAACACTTAGCAATCTTGCCATACAGTCCATTAAAGAACCTTAGAATGGGCCATGGAACCTCTTACTTTAAAGAATACTGCATTTTGATAGGTCTCCTGATAAGTTAGTTGCATGATACATTCTGAAGTAGCTTTATTAGTTTATTTTTTGATAGGGATATTTAAGAGTAGTTCTCTGAGTATTATATAGAAAAAGCCCTAGAATTGGTTCAAATTTTGGCATCACCACAATTCACTTTGAGCTACTTTGAGGTTCAGCTCAATTACATGTAAAAGGAGATATGGCAAACTGAGTTTAAAATTTATATGCAAGAGGGATCCCTGGGTGGCGCAGCGGTTTGGCGCCTGCCTTTGGCCCAGGGCGCGATCCTGGAGACCCAGGATCAAATCCCACGTCGGGCTCCCGGTGCATGGAGCCTGCTTCTCTCTCTGTCTGTGTCTCTGCCTCTCTCTCTCTCTCTGTGTGACTATCATAAATAAATAAAAAAAATTTGAAAAAAAAATTTATATGCAAGAGCAGATGATTATGAATAAATAAGACATTCCTAATAAAGAAGTACAGGGTGGAAAAACTTCCTTATCAGTAATTAGAAATCTATTACAAAGTTCTATTTCTTCAGAAGGCCTGGGATTAGGTGCAGAGCTATGCAGGCTGACCAATGAAACAGCGAAGAGAGCCCAGAAACAGAACAATACAAAAATGGAAATTTTATTTATGACTGAGATGACACTGCAAATTGCTTAGAAGAATATAACCTTTTCAGTATATGCTGCTGGAACAATTGGTTATCTGAATGTGAAAAGATGAAATTGGAACCCTATCTTGCACCACATACAAAAAAATCAAATCTACGTGGGTTAAGACTTACATGTACAAGGCAAAATGTATAATGTTGAACGGAAATAGTAAGTTTCCAGTATGTTTCCACTTGAACAAAGTACAAAACCATGCAAAACTCCATAATACATTTCTTAATAATACAAACATAGTTAAGTATAAATAAAAATAAGGCAAAGATAAAGAGAAAAATCAGGATTGTATTTCCTCTTAGAGGAAATGAAATAAGACAGAGAAGACCTAAATATTCTTGCTCTTAAATTGAGTGGTGTCTACAAAAAAGCTTTTTATACCATTATGCCTTTTGCCTTACACATTTTTATAAGGATTCTTTTGTACCTACAGGTGACTTTAAAAAGATTTAAAATGCAGTTATGGAAGATAATAGTCTCATTGGATTATTATAATACCAAACATGAAAGTATTTGAAAAAGCATTTGGTAAATGCAAGTTATTTCTATTCAATACACTGTGTACTTCTTGAAGACAGATTTAATTCTTATTCGTCTTGGTAGCCTTAGCCCAGTGTCTGAAATACAGTATGAACATAATAAGCATTTTTGAATGAATGAATGAATGAATGAATGAGAAAACCATTTTAATGTTAGCATATATTTATACAGATTTTTAATTTTGGTATTATTAGAACGAAGCTGCTCCTTTGAATATTTACTAACAAGCATATCACTCTATGCACTCATTTACTCACTTATTACTTTATTCATTCTTCAAATATCTAATAAGGACTATAATCTTTTGATGCCATGCTAGTTATCGGGGGAACTGAGATGAGCTACCCATATTTCCTATTCCCCAAAAGCTCACAGTCTAATGGAAGAGACACACAAGTAGCTGGGCAATAATACATGCTTCTGCAAACCATTACTTAGTAGTGATAAGACTACCCGATGTGTAATATAGGATGCATATCTTCCTGGTTGACTTTTTCTTTTCTTTAGATAATGAGAACATTTTCATTGTGTGCCTTGATGAGTGGTAGATCAACTTTCTTAGCTCTACTTCATAGGCATTCCAGAGAAATGAGATTTTATTATCTCACATGAACTAGAAGCTGGGGAGTAGGCATGTTTCTGCCTTTAAATTGAGTTCAGTTTAGACTGGAAATCAGGTATGAATAGGAACAAGATCTACTTAATCAGCACCTGCAAGGAGCCTGGTGACAGTCAGAGAGAAGTGCTTTAAGTACAGAGAATTTGTATTTGACAGACTCCAGCACCTGGCTGGCAATGTAACAGCCAATGCCAATATGGGACTGGGTGACTGTGGGGAATACGAATGCAGCCAAGATGAAGTCTACAACAAGGAGTGAGGAAGATTGAAACTTCAGCTGGGTTGACACTAGGGTGATTACATTAAATAAGACAGACAAGCGTTGAGGACAGGATTTCCCAAATTGTATTCCTTGGAATGTCATTCCTTCAAAGATGCTTTATAAAAAAAGGAATTGAAATACATTTGGGAAATGCTGCTCCTCTCCTTGGATTCACAATGCAAAGTATCATTTTAAAGGCCCTATGAAACAAGTCCAACTTTGTTTAGAAAGGTGACAAAATGATGTGAAGAAACTGCAATTTTTGACATATCTGTCATTTTTATTTTTAATTATGCCTTATTTTTTCCAACAAATAAATTCTTGAGTGCCAACTGTAAGGCAATGGAGTACTTACTGTAAGTCAATTTAATTGACTCAAGTTAAAGTAATTTGGAAGAAGGTAAAATAAATTTTAAATGAAAGAGACAAATATGGAACTTGGTTATTATATCTGAGGTCACAGCACTAAGCATGTTTAGAAACTTAAAATATCTTGGGGGCACCTGGCTGGCTTGGTTGCTAGAGCATGCAACTCTTGTTCTCAGGGTTGTAGGTTTGTGCCCCACGTTGGGTGTAGAGATTACTAAAAAAAAAAAAAGTCTTAAAGTCTGAATATCTGCTAGAGAAACAGTGTACCACCTAGTGCCAATTCCTGAAAGCCTAAGCACATCCCATAGATGGTTTTCCCTTCTGTCCCTAAATGGAAATGGTGATCCACCTCACACAAACCTAGATCCTTGAAAAGTAACTGCAGCTTAGGTGGGCCATGAATTAAGAAAAAGTTTATTGCAAAATTAATACATGTCAATTACAGAAAAGATAAAAGATATAATTACAAAAGAAAAAATAAAAAGACCAGGCATACATATGTGTATATATGTGCATACATATACATATATACCCACACACGTACATATACATGCTCACATTTTCTATATATTCATACATACTATTAATGTTTTATATTGTAAATTGAACTATAATGGATAATTATAATAAATGTTCTTTTATAATCATATTTCACATAATAATAATTCATGTAACTCTCCTTATGTCAATGAATATAAATCTAGATATTTAAAATCTATTGCATACTGTTCTATTATATGGTACATTGTAATAATTTAACCTTTTCCTATTGATAAAATTTAGGTTGTTTAAAAATTCTCATGATTATAAATAACACTGCAATGAACATCTTTTTTTTTTTAAGATTTTATTTATTTATTCATGAGACACAGAGAGAGAGAGAGAGGCAGAGACACAAGCAGAGGGAGAAGTAGGCTCCATGCAGGGAGCCCGACGTGGGACTCGATCCCAGGTCTCCAGGATTGCACCCCAGCCGAAGACAGTGCTAAACCACTGAGTCACCTGGGCTGCCCTGCAATTAACATCTTTTGTATTCTTGACATTTATTTCTTCAAAATAAAGTCTTAGGAAATGGAAAAGCTGGTCCTAAGCATATACACATTTAAATTTTAATTTTTTCTCCCGGTAAAGTTTTTACCAATTAACATGCTCACCTGTAGTGGTTATGAATCCCTTTCTCACCATATCTTCACACACTGAACAGTACACATGAAATACTGAATTTTACATGTAAAACTAATGTGCCAATATGAAGACAAAAATATCTCATTGTTTTAAGTTGCATTACTTTGATCAACTACTGAATTAGAATCTTTTCTCTCTGTGTTTACTACTGTCTGGTTGTTTCCTTTTCATTTTCCACTCTGTTTCTTTCTTCTCCTGGGGTTTTGGCTGCCTTCTTGTTGGTATGCCATTAGATTGCTTTGCAAATGTTTTTGTGCATTGGTTGTTTTGAACTTTTTATTTTGACTTGGACTTACAAGTTTATAACAATAGTGCATAGAGTTCCTGTGTACCTTTCACCAGCTTCCTCTAATGTGTTAATCTCATATAACCATAGTACAATCTATAAAATCAGGAAGTTAACATTGGCACAACACTACTAAACTACTAACCTAACTACAGACTTTATTTGAATTCTACCTCTTTTTCCACTAATTTCCTTTTTCTGTTCCAGCATGCAATCCAGGATCCTACATTGCATTTAGCTGTTACTCCTTAATCTTCCCCACTCTATAACTTTTCTACAATCTGCCCTTGTTTTTAGTAACCCTGATACTTTTAAGGAGAACCAATCAGTTATTTTGTAGAATGTCATTCAATTTGGGTTTGTCTCATGTTTTTTCAGGATGCAATGATTTGGGGCCTTTTGGGCAAAAATACCACAAAAATGATGTTCTATCATCCTGAGTGCATCACATCAAAGAGTTCATGATGTTGACATATGTTGTTATCACTTGGTTAAGGTGGTGTCTGCTGGATTTCTATAAAGTCTCTATCTTTCCCTTTCTAGGTAATATCTGTCTCAGGTGAGATACTTTGAAATGAGGCAAATCTAGTTTCTCCTCAACTAATTAAGTTCTTGCTTCAAAATTGAATAAATTGAAACTGAAAATTGTATATGATAAATTATAGATGGAGTTGTTATAAGACAGATATGTAGGATGACAATCACTGGGCCCATCCATTCTCAAACACAAGCCTCTGGTTCTACATTTTAATAAATTGGTGAATAAATATTTTATATCATGTTTTATATAAAACATGTAAAACATTTATATTTTTTAACAAAATAAAATATTTAAAGTATTATCTTTTAATGATTTCATACTTTCACTGATTTCTTCAGTTAATAACTTAATACTGGCCCTGATTATGTTTCATAAGTCTCCTACTATATAAGAAATTCTATGCAATATTGCTTGGTTGAAACCTTAAATCTGTAGAAGATAATTTGAGGAAATATTAAATGCTGAAAGAATTGTGGTCTTCTGTTCCCTTATAACAGATCATATTAAATCTTACGAGTGTTGACATTGCAAAATTCTCTTTTTGCATATCTCCTATCCCGGAAGAGACACAATAACTGCAGAGAAATAGTTCATTTGTCCTGGAAAAAATGGACTCTGTTTGAATTCTAAGATTGCCTCTTATTAGCCATATGACCTTGAGCAAATTAAGTCACCTCTCTGTCTTAGATGCCTTACCTGTTTACAGGGCCATTGCAAAGATCAACTCAGAGAACACTGGCCAAAGAGGTTTCTAAACTATAAAGCAATAAGCACATGCAAGAGATGATTAATACTGTTAACTTTTATTAGTTCTTAAGATCATTCTCAGAGGTTTAAGTGTTGGTTACTATGATGTCAGTTTGTTTCTAAGGAATAAGGGATTATTATGAAGTATATGGCATGTGCTATATTTTGTTTTTGTAATATACAGTATTGCATTTGATTCATTTCTATATTATTTTCTTGGTACAACTTCCTACCACACTTTGACAAACAAGGAATGAGCTGCTTATCTATAAAGATTTATAGCATAGGGATTCTATAGTCTTGGGAAGATGTCATTGGCAGTGCAAATAGCAAGGTTAACATGGTTGTTTACGAAATAAATACAAACTTCAGTTAGTATTTCATCTTGAAAACCAGTTTAAGCACTTTTTAGATAACCTCTTATAATTGAAGTCCTTTTATAAGCTTGGCCTTTATATTGAATTTTGTCAAATTCAAGGTCAGGCAGAAATTCTAACATTAATCGGTTCAAAATTGAGGCCATTGTCTTCTCATGAACTATACTAGCTGCTGCTTGCCTTTCTATCATCTTCCCTTTTCTTCTTGTATCTCGTATGTATAGTTTTTTTAAAAAAATAATTTCATTAAGTTGAATTAGTCACAGTGGAACAGAAGTTCTTGCCTTTTGGTTTAGTGAATACCTTCTGACTTATTACACCCACAGTCAAAAGCAGTTCATTCCGATTTGATAAATGCCATTGAAAGCATCTGAAATTGTTTCATCCTTTTTCTTTCTTGCCTTTTCATCTTTTGGTGCAATCAAATGAAATATCCTCTAGGTTTCGTAATCGAAGCTGTCTGCTCTGCCCTGGTGTTAAAAATGTGTGTTTCAATAAGTATTCCTGTGTGACGGTAAGTGCCCCACTCTTAAAAGTATGTTATGTTCAAGTTTTGAAACAGAATGCCTAAATCAATTTCCAATTTGTTTTCAAGTTGTTCATTTATTATTAAATCAGTATGTATATATTACACATGTATATATACATGTGTACATACATATAATGTACAATACATTATACGTATTAGTATGTATAATTCTACAGTTGAGTGAGAGAGAGAAATACCGTTTATCAGTTATTTTGTTAAGTAGGGCATAGACCACCGTAACTTCTATGCTTGTATTTTTCCTGTCCATGATTTTAGTGCTAGTACATATTCATGGAACCATGGTCTAAAACATCATTTAACTTTAATATGTTTCACAGTCTCTCCTAAGAACCATGAGAGAACTTGACCTTGCTTGCTTACCGGATCACTTGTTAATAGTTGATTTGAAGGACACACATATTTAGGGTTAATTTTGATATAGGATATTTTTTTTTCTCTGTCAAATTGTCCTGCCCGAAGTTCTCTTCAATATGCCATGCTTTTATTGTCCTAATTACTTTTTGTTTTGTTCTAAAGAAAGTTTGTATTCGCTTTTGCAGTGATTTTTCTTTTTCCCTTAAAATAAAACTCTTTTTATCATAATATCATACTGATGGCTTCTGTGATACCCTTTTTATAGTATGCAGTCACTAAAAAGGAGAATTACACTTTGCTGAAATATATATGGTAGTACAAAATGCCACTTGGCGCCCAAATAACCTGCTGAGAATGTGATGACAGGACAATGATTGAAATCACGTAGCAGTTGTTTCCATACTTTAACAAAAAGGTGTGGTGGCACTTTCAGGAGATACGCACCTGTCATCTGAGAGTGGAGTGATGGACAGGCTGGTGAAAAGCTGAAATATCATCCAGATATTCTAGGCCTCCACTAGCATAACTTGACACTGAAGGTTTTCCAGGAGTTCTTTACTGAAATCTCTGCTAAGGAATCAACAGGATGGATTATTTTAGCTTGGATTCATTTCAAGAGATTGATTTCAGGTGAAAGCATTGTCTATGTATCTGTTACTAGTTATACACAAAAGCAATAGCTAATCACAAATTATTACATAGAAGGTTTTTTTAAATTTGTAAATTAAGTTTAAAAAATGTTCTAAAGATTCTTTAAGTTTTGGAGTTGATAAAATGTCCCTGCCATGTTCTATCACTGTTAGTATTTCAATGTATGATTCATTACAAATGACTATTGTTAAAGCTTTGATTTAATTGATTCATTAGATGTAGCATCTACTATGTGTCAGGTCCTGTGCTAAGTGCTGGTGATACAGAGATGGGTGAGACCTGGTTTCTGTGTGATTCTTGTCCTTAAGGAACAGAGTATATAGAGGGGATGGAATGGGATTCTGCTTTAATACAGAAAAGCAAATGTGATGGAGCATCTCCACATTTGTATAATGTATATTCTTTGTTCCTTGGCATTTAAACTGCTAGAGTATAGACCATGGCTCTTCTATTAAGCAATTAAACCCTGTGGCTGCAAAATTGTAACATGTTCAAAGTGGTCTGTGGTGATGATATTTTAAAACCCAAAAAGATGGGGATATTTCCTGTGTTTCAAAAGGAAATGGTGACTCATACCATTTTGCCCATGGGGCCAAAGACTGAGGAATACTCTGTCACTAGTTTTATGAGGCCGCTTAACCCTAAGTGTTCAGTGTATTTGGAAACATACTGTGAAGGGCTAAGAAAGAAGCACTAAGAAAGATATTCATCTCCTCCATCCATCTTGAAATTCTATTATATCTTATTCTCTTGTCTCTGCTGTACATCGCTTTTCCCCTCTTCCATCTTACTAATCTCATCCATTCTTTGGATAGACTTAAATACCAGAGCCCCAAGGAAACCCAGATACCTCAAGTTATGTTAGGGCCTTCTTTGCATGTGCATACAACATACTTTTTTAAAATCACTTATCACAATTGTTATTCAAATAATCATTTATGTCATTATTTGTTTAATGTTTGCTTTCATCAAAAGCTCTAGTGGTGGATTGGTAATATTGGCAAATAGAGTTTTAGGCATTTGTAGTTATTTCTCAAAAGAAAGATTTAGAGGCTGAATGAAATCAAAGTCTTTGGTTTTATATTTTTATGAAAGAAGAAAGGTATGAAAATGTAGCAGTGATGCTGATTTTATAGAATGGAAAATGTGTTTATAAAGTAATGAAATCGCTTTTTAAATAAAGAGCTACAACAACATAAAGTATAAATATTTATATGTTCTAGATGACTTCTTAATCTTAACTTTAGTTTTGTAAAGACAATTCAATTCAAGGTTAAATTCTTGAATTGTGGACTGACCACTAGGGATAGCTATGTGAGTTTTGATTTTCAAGACTCTCCTTAAATCTCGTATTATAAGAATGATTTTCTTGTTAAAGAGAGTATATCAAGGAAAGATCACTGGTCTAATTACAGCTGTTCCAAGTCAGATTCCTTGGGAAAAAAATTCTGAGATTAGCATGCAGAAAGTTTACTAGGGAGTATTCTTGAATTGACACCTGTAAGGGAGTGAAGAATGCAGGATGAGAAAGAGGGAAAATGAAAACTCTAATGTCAAAAACAGACCTCAGCTGACCCTTACTAGAATTCCAAATCTAAAATGGCTGCGAGCCAAGGGGATTGAGCTTTTTATACCTTCTTTGACCAGTCAGTGAATGCAAGTTGAGGTCCATTCCTTGTGCCACTCAGGTCCATTTGTCTTGTAGAAGTTCTAGAGATAGCTCTTTCAGGGTTTTGGTGGCCCTCTTTTCATGCATGGAAACTTTCAAGAGGAAGGTTAATGAGATGAACCATAGCTCCGACTGTTGCAGCTGGACAGAGTCTAGCTCATGGTGGGTAGTCCTAACAGTGTGCTTCCTATTGTCCTATGTTCAAGCATTTTATTTCCACCAAGGCCCTGCAGCACACTAAGAGCTGTGTTGTGTGTGTGTGTGTGTGTGTCTGTGTTTTTGAAAGGTGTCTAATTGTTCACTGCTAGTGGTGTGACACAGTGTTTCCCCTCTGCCACTCCACCAGTTACCTGTAAGCCCACAAAGTCTGCTGTGTCCTCTAAATCTAACCCATGTGGTAAAACTCCTTGTACCATGACTTGGACCTGCTACACACCCTTTGGCAGCTCTGGGGTGCACTCAAAGCTGGCAGTCTTTCATGTTTCCTGGTATATGGGTCAGAACAATAGTGTAAGTGTAGAATAAATATGCTTTTTCCAGGCCTTCATAAATGCCTTCCAGACATTTAGCTTTCTTCTTCGTGGTAGGAGGTAGGAGATGCAATTATTTCTTCTTTATTTTGGGAGGATATCCTGGCATGCTTCCAGACTACTGGGCCTCCAATCTTTTACTGATGTTGCAGATCTCTTAATTTCTGGAGGGTTTATCTTTACCCACCTGAGGGTTCTGTTTATTACTAAAGCTTCCAACATACTGCTGCTTGTCAATATTCCAGCTCAATTTACTTATCATTAATATAGAAGGCCAAATGTGATGTTCTGCAGCATCTCAGATGATCTGGGTCCTTTCAGATCACTTTATGATATAGGGTGAGAGAGTTAGCATAGCCCTGGGGCAAGACTGTGAATGTTCACTGTTGTGAGAACTGCCTCTGATAGAGATGGAAAAGAATGCATAAGCCAGATCAATGGCTGCATACCATGTGCCTGAGGCTGTGCTCATCTGGTCTGGCAAAGATATGTACCTGGCACAGTAACTACAATTGAGACTGCTTCGTTGAGTTTGTGGTGGTCTACTGTTAAGCCTCCAGAATCTATCTGATTTTGGAGGAACCAGACTTGCAAATTATATAGAGGTAGGGTGGGGACCACCCCCCTTTAGTCCTATAGCTTTTAAGGGTGGCACCAACTTCACCAACTTCCACCAGTTCCCTCAGGATGTAAAGTTGTTTTTGGTTTACTATTTTGGCTGGCCAAGAAACCAATCTGGGGTTGTACCAACCACCATGAAAGTTTCTTCCAATTAGAGGACCTATTTATGGGTCTATGAACCCACTACACCTTTGGTGAATGGAACTTTTCTTTTCTTTTTTAAAATTACCTGGTCTTCAGGCAACCCCACGCTAATAGATGGCTGTGAATGATATCTTGGGTCCTTGATATAGATGTCAACATGGAGCCTGGATCAAAAATACTTCAAAATATTTGCTAATACCCTGTGTCTGCTACAGGTACAAAAATTAGGTAAGGGATTGCAACTTTTTTTTTTAATGACCTTTTAACATTTTCTTTTTTTTTTTAATTTTTTAATTTATTTATGATAGTCACACACAGAGAGAGAGAGAGGCAGAGACACAGGCAGAGGGAGAAGCAGGCTTCATGCACTGGGAGCCTGACATGGGACTCGATCCCGGGTCTCCAGGATCGCGCCTTGGGCCAAAGGCAGGCGCCAAACCTCTGTGCCACCCAGGGATCCTGGGATTGCAACTTTTTATATGTCATCAGTCTCCTGATCACCTGTCTCTGATTTTTTTTTTTAATTGTACAGATTGAGTAGTACCTTTCTTGGTTGCCCATCTATCTTGCCCCTAATAATTTCATTTCTAATAATCATCTCTATTGTGGGTCTGTGGGTCAAACCCTCTGGACTGCCATTCCAATCTTGCTCCTATGTCCACCTTAATTTTGATGATTATCTTCTACCACCTGGCCTCTATAATTTTGGTGTCTTATTATCACATCTGCTATCAAGGAGTCTGGTTTTGTAATGGAATCTTTTACTGTTAGCCTTGGTCAACAAAGGGCAGCCACTATTGAGGCACTCAGCATCAAGCCGTCTGTTGTCATTACTCTTAACAACGGGGTCAATGAGTATATCAGTCTTGGGGGTGGTGTGGGGAGGACTGTGGCATCTGGGTTGTGTACCATGGTCTTCACTACAACAGCCTTTCATTTTCCATGTGCTATGCTTCTCCACCTTCTCCCTGTTACAGTGGGTGCAAACATGAAGCACATATTTGCTGACTTCCCTCTGAAAATTATACTGAAAGGTTAAAAATACACCAATCTAAGTTGTATCCATATAATGTCAATGCCTTAAGTTCTTAAGGACAAGTGGATCTGCCATGTGATTTTATATGTTTGGCAAATATGAAGTACTAAGAAATTGTTCATTATGTAAGTAGAGGAATAAATGATTAAGTGCCTGCTGGTCTATCACACCCTTAACCACAATCATTGGTGAAAGGCTGAAATTCAATTCAAAAATCATCCAAATAAAGTTATTTGATTTTCAACTCTTTCCTGAATTAGAATGGAAACATGAAAAAAAAAACTGAATTTGGATTCAGTAGGCCTAGATATATGCTTTGACTGTGTGTTACAAACTGTGGGAACTGGGGCAAACGACTTGACTTCCATAAGTTTTAGTCTCTCTATCCATATATTTAGTATAATAATCCTGTCCTGCTCACAGTTTTCTTGTGAGACTTAAGCTGAAATATTAGTAGGTAAGCATTGACAGCTATAAAATATTATACAGACATGGGGTATTTAATGTCATTATTATTATTATACCAGTATTAGTAATTCCTTTGCCATTCATCAGAAGAAACAAGAATGTGTCAGGGAACACTAAAATAGATGAAACTGGAAGAAGAAAATGAGCAGGGAGTTTGCACAAGTAAGGACAAACTGTGAATCATAAAATATCAGCATATGCAAATGTATATTCCTGGCACACTGCTTTGGGACCATTTGTTATGTCTTAGGTTTTGTACTAGTAACACAATACAAGAAAGACCAAATTCCTGATTGGTTAAACACATAGTTGTAATATTTATCTCTGTGTTAAATTGAAATCTTTCACAGCATTTTTTAAATATCTGCTTTATTATTTGCAACTTCTGTTTCTCTCAAGCATCATATAATAAGGCCTATCAAGGTGTTTATCTGGTGTTGATTTTTATCAATCTCATTTAATTGTTCAGAGCTGAGTATCCCTTGCCTGTGTTATGGTACATTATTTCTTTAAACCGCATGATTAAGGTTATGGATTTGGGTATCACTGAACATAAAATATCTTCATTGGGGAGGAAATATTTTATATCCTCACACAAAGACCTTATGCCATGCAATAGCAAGTAACAATAAAAATCATTGTTCCAAAAATACTTTTTTGACCCTGCAGTATAGATGGCCATTGAATGGTCTATATACCAAATATTTTCTTGTTATCTTGTGAGTGTCCAAATCCAACTCATTTATACTGTTAGTTGTGTGATGGAACTGGAAAGAAAACCTTACATTGTGTGTGTGTGTGTGTGTGTGTGTGTATAATTCATTGTCATGTGTCTGGATTACTAAAAGAGAATTTCTGGAGTCACCTTTTTTTGTCCTTGCCCATGTTCCCCTGTTTTGCTTTGAGATGCAGAAATTAGGTAGGGGGATAGGCTATTTGGTTCAAGTTACACGTTGGCAAGCTCACGTCAGCCACAGAAATACATCAGCAACATATCTATTTTCTCAATTTGAATTCCTTTAACCTAAAATGCTCCCTGAAAAAGGAACGCATTCAGTGCAATTCAGTTTCATCACCTACCATGAACACACACTCCAGGAAAGACTCAAAAGTGGGAAATAAATGTTCCTATTCTCAGGACCTTAAAAACCTAGTAAATGACTAATAAATAACTGCAAAGGATGGCAGGGTGATGAGTGCCCCAGAGGGAGTTTCAACTAGCTGTTGGGTTTAAGCTGGAAGGAAATATTAATTTAAATCGTGTGTGTAGTGGGGGTGGGGTGGTCTGGGAAAACTTCTTCGAGAAGGTAGAATTTGAGAGAAACCCAGAGAGGCCTCCTTAACCTTTTCTTGTGCTTATTGACCATTCCCAGAATAATGTTTTGAAACATATTAAACAAGACACAAAGATTATAATGGAAACCAATTTTATTGAAACACAGCTGTTGAAATATCAAAAAAAATTGTGAAGTTGTAATAAGTACACTTCTTTCTAAAGGCATTAATAAAAATTTCCAGTTGCAGATCTAATAACTATTGTAATTTTGAAGTAGTGATGAGCATAAGTTGATAATTCAAGATATTCGCAGTGACTGTAATGTGATATGGATATATCTGATTTCTCCTTGTGACAAAATCACATGTACTTCTAGTGTTTCTATAGTTTGTCCCCTAAATTCATAATAGAAGGAAGTGCTGCATTTCAGTTAGGAGTTAGTGAAAGTCAAGATGTAATTTTTCTTTAATCCAAGTTCATAAATCCTCTTAATTTGATCTCTGGCCCCTTTGAGGATCCAGAGTACAGTTTAAGAAATTGTGGCTTAGAAATGTGAGAAAGAGGGGGCATCTGGGTGGCTCAATCAGTTAAGCATCTGACTCCTGATTTCAGCTCAGGTCATGATCTCAGGGTCCTGGGATCAAGTCCTGGGTTGAGAGGGGCGATCTGTGCTCAGTGGGGAGTCTATTTATCTCCCTCTGCCCCTCCCCCCTGCTCACACACACACACACACACACACACTCTTTCTCAAATAAGTAAATAAATAAATCTTACAAAAAGAAATATGAGTAGAACATTGACAGGAACATGGAGATAGAGAGGAGGGAGGACGGTCCAGTAGAATAGCCTGAGCAAAGACCTTGGGGCCTGAGCATAGAGAGGGTTTGAAGAGTAGGTAGGTATGGCCGTGGGGTGTGTGTGTGTGGGGGGGACACACACTGTGTAGAGAAGGATGAGAAAATGATGGATGGACAGCAAGAGGAGAGACCGCTAGGGGCTTGGGGCCCCAGAAGTAGCTGTACCAGTGGGGAGCCATCAGTGATGTTTTTAGCAGGGAACTGACTGGATCTATCTTTGTTTTAGGAAAGTAATTTGCAGCATAATGAATGTTGGGTTAAAAACACTGGAAGCAGGAAGACTTTGAGTAGTTTATTGCGTGTTGGTTAGGAGAAATATATTGAGAGCCTGAAGTAATTCAGTAGAAGTGGAAAAGAGAAGACCCAAGTAAGAGAGAGACGGAGAAGGGACAGGCAGATTGAAAGGACTTGGCGATTGAATGAAGAGGGTAGATAATAGAGTGACTCTGGGTGTTCAGCTTGTCATCCAGGGGGAAATGAACCCAAGTAGCGAGAGAGCACAGCAAGATGGGTCAATTTGTGGCAAAGGAATTAAAAGTTTTTTTCTGGGTATAGTGAAATTCAAGGTATTCATGGGCTACTCGTGTGGAAATAAATGTTCAGCGAGCTGTTGGAGATGTGAGTCTAGAACTTGGAGAAAAGTTCAGGGCTGGAGATGGAGATGTAGTAATCATAAGAAAAACAGCTGACATCAGAGGACTGAAAAAAATTGCCAAAGGAGACTAAGGGTGCTGAAGACCAAACCTCTTGTGACTTCTCAGGCTGTGCAGTGTGTTCCAAGAAGAACTGCTTAGCAATTTTGCATATTGAATTATTGCTTCTTCAGTTACACAATTTGAAAAATATACCTGTTGGGTCTCAGATATTCTACTTCCTCAAAGATCAATAAGGGATTGGCCTGCTTTCAAGGGATTAATATTTCTGGGAGAGATGTCAACATATGGACAGACAAATACAACTTAGTAGACGAAGTGCAATAACATAACTATGTTCACAGTACAGGGATGACAGAGAAAGGAGTGATTAACTATGGACCAGGGTAAAGGGTAAGGATGGCTTCTTAAAGAAGGTGACATCTGCTCTGGGTTTTGAGGGATCAACAGTAGTTTGCCAAGTGGGAAAAGCATTTTAAGTAGTAGGAATGGAATGGGCAGGAGCTTAGGGTGCTCAAGGAACTGCCTTCCTTGCATTGTTTCTTATGATTAATCTTCTGTGTCCTCCAACGTGATTTAGGTATTTACAAGCCTTGAAGTCTTATCTCTCTGTGACTAGTCCCTCTCTTTTTCTTAGACTTTAAAGAAGAACCTTTAAATTCAGCCATAAAATTTTACCTTATACTTAAAATACTTAAAACTTTAAATCTTTTTCAGTTGAAATTTAGCTCACTTCCTCATTTTTTTTCTTTTAAATATGGAGATAAATCAACAATTATCCTTTGTTAAAAAAAATTGGTCTGTAAAATATCCAGTGAGGGCAAAGTTAAAAGTAATGCCGTGCTTCATGGAACATAATTTTACCCAAAGTCTCCTGTGCCCTCGCTCTTTTTTTGTCCTTTTATAGAAATTAAGGCCACATCAGAGCCCATGTATTTAGCTGAAGCATGCCAGCACTGCTCATGGTATATCCCAGCTGGTTAAGCTGAGTTTTAAGGTACAGCCACTGAGTGGTATTTGTTAGATAGATGTTTAATCTTAAAATACGAGCAATCCCATCATAAGATCACAAAACATTGTATTATTTTTGCTTACTTTATATCTTTATACTATTGCATCCAAATTTTCTCCTCCAACCGTTTCTTGAGCTGGGGTTCTAATCGTACTTGCTGGAACCCTGGCACATACCTGCTGATGATGACAAAAGATATTCTTTGGAAAAAAAAAAACAAATCAGAAAGACTCTATATACATAACAGTGGAGTTCTGCTTTAATATGCAATCAACTAAAAGAGAGATTTGTCTTTTACATATTTAACTTTGAGCTTGGTCTAGGCATGATAATTTTCCTTCATTTCCTCCATTACCCTAGAACCACAAGAGCCATACATAGGTCTAGTAGAGAGAAAACTGGATGGAACCACTTGACTGAAAGACCATGTCCAAGGTAAAGAGAAGAAAAGCCAGGACACTGTGTGGAAGGGTCAGGCATAAATGGAAGGTGAAGATAGAGGGGCATCAGAGAGGAGGGACTCATTTATAGACTGATAGAAAACTCAAAGAGGCAAATGAGTTTTGCAACAACTTCTAGACTTCATGTACATGTCTTGCTTATCAAAAAGGATATACAAATCATATATGTTACCATACATCAGACATTTACTTGTTTAGGAGAGACCAATTCACACAAATGCCAATACTTAGAAGGTATACAGGAGTGGAATAAATAGCTAATATTTAGGAACAAGTGTTCCACTGCTTTTGTACTGTCTTATGCATATTACAGAGCTTTGGGGGAGGAAATAGCCTTCTCCTGGGAACTGTCTTTTCAGAGATGCAGGTGGCCTAGAAATGGACCTTACCGAGTCCCCTCGTCTGAAATGCTAAATGGGTGGTTTCCATGTTACTAGATCCAGGTGAAGTCTGGGGGAACTTATAACTGTCTCGTATCTTGAATTGATTGATTAAATAATTAAACACTTAGGGGACTTATGCAACATTCTCCACGTGTCCCATGTCCGGTGTAGGGGCTGGGGTACCAAGAATAGCAATAAACAGAATCTTTCCTTGAGGAGCTGAGGGATATTCAACATGTAAATGATATCCACTACCCTTCCACCTACCGCAAACATGAAAAAAAAAAGTCATAAAGTCTTGAGGAGGTAATGCTTTGCAGTGATTGGCTTTTTACTAGTGGGATGTGTACTAAAAAGCCTCAGATAAGTTTAAAAATCTCAGTATGAATCTTCATAAGGCCTATACTTGGCTCATATCTACTCTCTGGTTCCTAAGTTCTATTAAAACACCTTTTCTTTGCCTACTGGATTTCACACAGGAGGCCTTTGAAATCCAAAGTATAGGCTATTAGGAATCTGATCTTTCTGGAAGACAGTAACAGGTACAAATTCAGTGCAAATCATTTATTTCCCCCTCTCTACACCAACACCACTGGCAGGAACTGTATTCACCCCCACTTTTTGGCAGAGACAGCGGTGAACATATGCACTCTTTTAACCCTCATTTCCAGGCCCAGGCTGGGGCTTCCTACATCCAGTTAGTCCCTTCTCTTATCTGCCTTATCCCTGCCAAGGTTTTCTCTAAAGTTAAATCCAATTAGGCAATTCACAGTTTCTCCCACGGGGAATGATCTAAAGTCCTTATCATGGCTTCTGTGCCTTCTGTAGTCTATCTTTTCAGCTTCGTCTCCTTGTCCAGTGGCCACTCTGGGATCCTTGTGGTTTTCTGAATGCTTTTATGATCTTTACGTTTGCTCTTGCTATTCCCTCCACCTGGAACAGACTTCCCCTCTTAGACTATTAAACATGTCAGGCTATTAAAGTCTGACTCATCTTTTAGGACCTGATTTAAATATCGCAAATGTTTTGGAAGAGACTTCATTATTTCTTTTCTTAGTATGAATAACTTTTCTTCTCTGGGATTTCATAGCATTTTACTTCTATCTTCCATAACATTAAGGTTGTGTGCATTAAACCATGTAGTATAAAGCACAGTGTTTGCCACAATGAAAGTGTGCAATAAATATTAGCAATTAGTTTTACTTATCACATGTCTAAGAGAAACATTTCTATATATGTGTAAGTAGTATATAAATAAGTCCTTTGCTAGTCCATAAGCTCTGTAAGAATAAAAAAAAAAAGACAGTAACTTACTCATTTTAGTTAGAATTTTAGACCTGTTTAAGAATCTTAGACCTGTGCCTTGTTACTTAGGAGAAGTGCAAACTTTGTTGAACACTGACTGAATGAATATTACTAGAATCTAGAAAAAAAGTATAGAGTGGAACAGCCTTTGACCTTGCTGTTGGGCATTCTGTTGGGCTTTATATACTTCACCTTATTCAATCCTTAAGATCACCCTGTGATTTTTATTGAGCTCACTTTACACAGGAGGAAATTGAGACTGGGGGAGGGGGGGAGGATTAAAATAATGTACCCTAAATCAACAGCCAGCAAGAAGAGAAGTTAGAGTTTGAGGCCATTGTGTTTCTGACTCTAGCTCCCAGATTCTTTCTCCCATGCTACTGTGCCACTCGGCAATACCACATGGTTCCTAAGGGGGCTAGTATGTGGATGCCACATGGCTCTTAACAAAGATTACTAATACAGTACTTGGGAAGATTACAGGCAACTAAGAAAGAAATTCATATCAGCCCAAAGCTAAATTTCTAGATTTTTTTTTCAGAGATGTCTCCACTCCCTTCAAAACATGTCTTTGGAATGGACCATAAAATAGCATGCAAATTATAAATTCCCAAGGAAACAAATCGACCATTTAGATAGTCATGAATGAGTGTGTTGTCAGAAGACTCTAGATATGTCTAAATCCTTTAATTACCATTTCCAATGCTAATGTATATACTTTAATTAGAGGTATGTAGTAGGCTTCTTTGTTAAAGAAAAAAACCAAAAGAAAAAAAAATAAAAAACTAGAACCATATGGATGTTGCCTCATTTTCATCTGAGCCCTTCCAGGGACTGTAAACCTTAAAATGATGTTGGAACCCAGCACTTTTCCATCTGCCAAGAAAGGTGAGAACAATAAGTCTTTGTGCAAAGGCTGAATATACGTAAGAGAAGTGTAACCCTAAATTGCTCTTTGCTTCCACATGCCTTTGCCCCACTTTGCTTTGACTAATTATATAATCTGCAAAGTAGGAAAGCAAGTGATTTTTACCTATGTTACTGATGACATGGTTTGTAAGTAGGGATGCTTTGCTATGAGGCAGCTTTGAATCTGCCTCGAACATGGAACTCTAAGCAATGGGAACCTCCTGAGAGAGAACTGCTGAGAAGCTTGGGGCGGTGGGGTGGTGGGGAAGGATTCAATTATGGTAGTGGCTTAGGCTCTGGGTTTGAATTTTGCACTGCCACTTCATCACTCTGTGGTTGGCCTTCAGCAAGGTTTGAGCTCTCTGAAGCTTGGTTTTCTCATCTATAAAATGGGAATAGTAACTCCTTCTTTGCCAGGTGATTGTGAGATTTAGTGTGTAAAGTGCCTGGGACCTAGGAGGCATGTGAGAAATATCTGACACAGTTACGACAGCCTTTATTTTGTATGGAAAGAGCTTGTCTCCCAGCAGTGAGAGAGGTCCAGAAAGGAATCAGGATGCAGGACAAATCTGCTTCATGTTGGTGATGACTCTCCGGTGCCTCTTTCTTGCCCTCTGTAGATTACATTAATGTTCCAAACTCACCCTTATCTGCCCCTCTCTTTTATTTTTTTCTTTCTCATTCTTTTAGACAAAAGAAACTGGCAGAGCCGGTCAGTCCAAGTAGTTATAGGCGGGCTTTGTTTGGAAGTCAAAAATTGCTTCTTTTGCCCTGCCCGACTTTCCTCCTCTGGTCTTTTACTCTGTACATGTCAGTAATAAAATGTATTGTGAGACAGATCAGCAAATGCATCACCTTGACACTTCGGTGAGTGAAGCATAGATTTGAATAATAGACTTGGCTGAAATGTCTTTCTGGGGGTGTCTAGTTCTGTTATTCACAAAACAATCGCTGTATCAGAAAACAACTGGTAGACACCTCCCCCAAATTGAGTATAATTCTCCTAGATGTGGACTAAGGAAGCTATTTTCCTGAGGGATTCATTAGATTTTGATTAGCCTCCAATACATTTGTTCTGAACAACATAGAGGATTTCCCCCAGGCCAGGCTGGGGTTGCCAGCTGTGACAGAGATGGACATTTAATTTGTTTGCGATTGGGTTGTCAGGGCTGGACATTTGTCATTTGAGATTTCTTCTTTACTCCTTCCCCCCAAATCTACTCCTAACAAGGGAAATCTTAAAAATAAGGCAGATTAAAAATTGATGATATGGAGTGTGTACTGGGTTATTTTCAATTTTATTTTACTTAGTGAAAATCATAATTTTGGGGCCAGCGATTAAAATTCCTGACTATGCTACAGGCAAAGCTCACATTGCTCACAAAACACCCCAGCAATCTCATCCCATTTTTTAGGGAAGATTTAATAGCAGGCCTGTTCAGTGAGGCACATACAAGTTCATTACCTTTATAAAACACTCTACAGGAATTTTACTAGTGTCCAAGGCAGTGCAGCTAGTGGTTCCCAGCTACACGTTTCTACAAAAGAACAAAAGACAACCTGTCCTGGGTTAACCTGGCTTTTTTGGTTCTCTTTTGCTTCCTTGATAATTTCCTAAATGCAATTATTTGCACCGATTCTTGTAATCATTTGTATTAGTTAGCAACCTCCTACTGTGGTATTCCACTGTCCTTGAGAGTTGTTTTAAGAATGTATTGTCTAAACTGGAATCTAAGCCCATATGCTTGGCTCATGCAACATTTTTGTTGAGATACAGTCATAGATTCTGACTTGTATGCTACTGTACAGAAGGTCAGCTGAGGTTTGTGTTACTCAAACTTAATTTCTCAAAGGCAGACCGGGCAGGAACAATGCTGGATGTTTATTTTAATGTTCTTTCTGGCCTTCAGCTTGAGACTTTGGTAATTTCATGTCATATATTTATTTGGTGAAGTATTGCAGTTTTGATATCCACATTCTTTATTATTATTATTATTATTATTATTATTATTATTTAGTAAGCTCTATGCCTAATGTTGAGCTTGAACTCATGACCCCAAGATCAAGAGTTGCATATGCTACTGACTGGGTCAGTCAGATATCCTTCAAAATCCATATTCTTTGCAGCGATTAGATCATCCCTTAAAACTGTGATTCAATTTGGAGCTCTTTTGGTGGCTGTGGCTTGATGGGGGTTCACCCGATGTGCTCTGGGTCTGGAAACTTAAAATGGTCACTTTCTCCCATTCCCTGATGCCCTAGCATCTGTGCACCTTGGTTCTGAGTTCTATGTGGGAATGTTCTGAGTTGTAACATATCTCTTAATTTCAGCTTTCATGTTATGCTGGTCTCACTGGGACAGAGGTACTACATTAAATAAATATAATTTTAATCTTGGTTGTTTGGAGAAGTTGGCCCTGTATGTCCACATAGGACATAAATGGCCAATGTTTGGCTCCATCACCAACCATTTGAGTACTCACAGGGCTGTGGATTTGTATTACCTACTCAAAGGTCTGAAGAATCCAGTTTGGTTCCAGACTCAGTCTTTAAGAGTGTGGCTAAGTTAGCTGAAGTGTGACACACTGTAAACACGCATCACAAAGAACAGCCATGGGCACACTGAATGAGCACACAAGGATGTTATGATGAGCCCATGTGAATTTTTGTTTCACAAGCAGTTGCCATAATAGTGTAGCAGAAGGAACACTGCCTACAGAAGGAAATTTCTTGTCATGGCTTTTCCGCTAACTAGGTGTGACCTTGTGTAAGTCATTTAATCTTTCTTAAACATTGGTTAGATGCCTGTCAAGGAGCAAATCTTTCTCTACATTAGAACCTTCCAGCTCTAAAGATTCCTATGATTCTCATAAAAGGATGTTTTATTTGATTGTGACATTTCATTTGGCACCTAATTCTGTACAGATGTCTTCACTCAGAGTATTTTGGTTCTTGTAGATTGAATACATGGAATTTATCATTCTATTAATGTACCTTGGAGTAAAACGCATGCTTGTGTATCTACTGGCTCTCACATTTGTAATATATATTACATCTTTTTAGTGTACATCATGAGAACTGCCAGTGGATCTAAATGAAACATTACTATTGTTGCGTTCATTCTTACCAACTCTGTCGGGCTGGATGAATTAAATAGGGAACAGCGTGTGCTCCTGAAGCCACATTTAGCATACACTCAAGTGTCTGCATACATACATAAACACAGGTGTTGAATATGCTTTGGGTTTTCTTTACCAGGAACCAGAAAAGTTCCTAACTTGAAAATAAATTGAAAATCAAAGGGATGATTTGATGGTTAAACATGAGGCTGAGCTATTGTTACCGCACCCATTGTCTCGGGCAGACAGCACAGCTGGGGACTTCTCAGTTCCTTTTGTCCTATAGCTGGCGATTGAGCAGGTGAGGGGGGGGAGGCAGATGCAAGAGGTGCAAGTTATAAGAATAATAGTGGTGGGAAAGGTGAACTGAGGATCAAGACTCCTGAGGATGGAAAAACCAGGGATCTTTTATCTCCAGCTCTGTATGTCCTTCAGAACATTTTATTTTTTTCCCCTTCTTTCTCTGTCCCCCACCCTTCTCCCCCCCCCCATTGTCTGGACAACTTCTCATCTTATTCCTTCTCTATAAGAACACTATAGTCTTTTTTGGAAATCTCACTTTAGCATGCACGATTCTGGATTTGAATAGTAAATTCACACCAGGGAAAATTCTACCTTGACATCTTTCCATAGGAAGAAGATGAAAAGGCTCAGGAGCCAAGGGCGGGAGAGGAGAGCTCCGAGCAGATCTCCAATTTGGGAAGTGACACTTAAAAGTTTGTATTAGCAGTTCTCGTCCTAGGCTGTCACTTGAAAAAATGATACAGTGATGTCAGAATGTTCTGTTTTGCTTTTTGACTTTTTAAAAAGTCACAAAATAATTGATAGAGAACAAAGTACACAGCTCTCCAGTGTGCAGCTCTGTGATTGCATGCACACTCTCCTTGTAATGACTATTAGATAAAGATTTAGAATATCAGCATCCAGAGGCTACCATGTGACTCTTCCTGGCATACAGAGTCACTGAAGTGCTTTTCTCAATCTCTTGAAAACACGTTTAGAAGAAGGCTTACATTTGTTTGATAGGCGTTGCTAAGAAAAATCTATCCCAATACCCTCTTTTTAAGAATCAAAATCCAAGACCTAGGAAACTTATCTGGATAGCATTGTAAGTGTGGGTACTAGTTGCTCACCATTTCCAGATAGTTCCAAGGGAAACTCTTGCCATGATCTACAGGTATCTTTTGACTGAGGGTCATTGCAAGCCACAGTAGAATTCCAGCAGGCTCATTTACAATCACACTCATCCTCAATAGCCATCTTTGTGGCTTTCTGTGTAATGAGGTGATTTATCATGGTATGTCAGCCATAGAGAGTTCAGTATAAATGAATTTGGTTTCTTAAAAAAAGGTATTTATATCTAAACACTTTTTACAATAATCTGACATTGCCCTTTAAAGGTAAGCACATATTATGTGATTTGCATATGAAGAAACCAGGCATTACTCTTATTTGACTGACTGTCAGCTTCAGCAGCTGCACCTGGTAGTCCCCTGGTCTGTCATTGTTTCCATGATAGAGCTCATTTTTCAAGGGTTAATAACATAGACCTTAACATTCACTTTGGGTTGAAACTTGGCAACCACTATGAGTATACAGTTTAAGTAGCTGATTTGAAACAAAAATGGCTTAAATTGATTTACCCTTTTCAAATTAGAGTATGTCACAATAATGGTACTTTACATCAGTTCTAATGCTTTACATTTATTTAATGTTAAAATTTGTAAGCTATTATTCTCAGGTAGTGATTTGGGGGATGCCAGCTATAGGACAAGTTAAACAGAGATTGGTTTCCATTTCCATTGAGAATTCCAAAAGAACTTTGCAAATTTTGACTATTTTTCTTTTGTAATATCATTGTAGTTTTAAAAGTAGAAATGTTATTGCCCTTACCTTTAATGGAAGAGAGCAGTTGTGGGAATAGTGCAATTTGAAAAGAAAGGTGGAAATAAAATGTTGGAAATCACATTTAGTTGAATAGAACCCTGATCTCAGCTCAGCACCTCTGAGTGGTATTTGAACTGGGCTAAGCTGGGATGTGCATAGTCGTTCATGGTGTTTAGGTTTTCAGTTTTAAAAACTCCACATAGAAAAAAAGAGAAGGGAATATTTGCATTCCCACCGTCAAACAAATTTTTACTACTCTGTTCAAATGCACATGTCTATTTTACATACATTTGTTGAAAGTATGAACTCTTCTATCCTCCTTACTGAGCCAAAAGAAGTTAAAACTACATGCTCATTTCTCTCTTTTTAAAATTACTTAGATGTCAGCATATTTGTATATTTAATGTATAGCCACATTCTAAAGAAAAAATGCTGCTGGGCTATTTCTATACTGAAGCCATCTTCTCGAGAGAAGAACTGGACTAATGAGGACATCGTACTGTCAATTTTGAACTTTGATCAATTTTTGAGCGTGATACAGACAGAAATTCGGAGAAGAGGTTCTCACATATATTAGACAGTGAGACTGAGTTATCATGTGTCAAAAGATGCAAATTCATTCTTGTATTATACAAAGAAATGGCGAAGGAATAAGAAAAACTTTGAGGTAGCTGGTATTACAGAGTGGTCTGTAATAAATTCAAGACATGAGGCTGGAGGAATATCGTCTAGACAGAGCAAAGTTCAGAGGGAATAGCATTTTCCTTGGAGCCAGGTATTTTTGGATTTGAATGGTTTGACCATTTATTAGGTCCTTTGTGCACCCCCAAGCATGCTAGCTATCCCTGCTGATACTCAACAAAGTGTTAAGAGTGGCTATCTTCCAGCATTTGGTAAGAATTAAAAATAATGTATGTAAACTATTTGTCATATAGTAGTTGCTCAACAAGTGGTGTTATTATGATGGTGTATTATTGTAAGGATTTAAAAAGTGAACTTATGAGTCATGGAGAGTTTCTGCCAGTTGTTACCTCCTTTTGTGAAATCTCAGGGTACGCTTACATCTACAATCCTCTTGGTGGCAACTTCCTCAGGAATCTTCGTAATTTCTCTATGTGACTCTCACACCCAGGAAAAGAAACTTACATTTATAAAATGGTCAAGGGAGACAATACTACTCAAAGAAGTATCTATGGTATCTGTATTGATGGCATCTGGCCAACTAATCTGATCCTCTCTATGAGAAGTTTAAATTCTAGCATATAGAAACTGATAAGGCAGGAAAGTGGTAAAAGCAGAAAGACATACAGAAGAGAAGGCAACAAGCATTTAAGGGCTAGAAAGAAGAGTAGAGAGGAGCCATAATATGGTAATGGTAAACAAGTAAGTTGCAGCAAAAGTAGTAAAACAAAAAGCTGGGCTACTATGGTGGAACAATTGAGCCAAGAGCCATAGACACATCTTCTGGAGGAGAATCTCCATGAGTATCAGCGGAGTGTTCCTATGAGTAATCTTACTAGAGTTGCTATTGTACTTAGAATATTTTCATTCTCTCACAAACCTGGTTCTATGTTGCTTTTATAGGATTTCCTCTCTCTCACTTCTCTAGTTATGTTATAATAAATCCCCTTTAACTGAGGTAATTTGAGTGTATCATCCAAAAAGTCCAATAAATACATTGTTTGATCTATAGATCAAAGTCAACTTAAAGAAAGGACCCTAGGTATTTTCCCTAGAGCCCAAGTAAAGTCATGGATGTGTGAAGCTATGTGGTATTTGGAGAAATAGTGAAAGATTTAGTGTTCCTAGATCATAAAATATGAGTCAGGGAGAAATGAAGCTGAGGAGGTCAGCTGGGGCAAGCTCTTTAAGGCCAAGTAAGAAATGAGAAGGAGTCTACAAAATATCTTATAGCTTAGGGAACCATTAAAGAATTTTTGTGAAGGGAAATGATGTGATTAATTTTTTTTTTTTTTTTTTGGACAGAAACTAAGGTGGTTTTGTGGAAGATCATTTGCAGGTGACAAGGCTATCTAAAGGGAGACACATGGGGAAACTACTAAGTAGACTAGTTTCTGATTCCCAGGGCTTAGAATAAGGAAGTGACAGTAGAAATGGGGAGGAGGGTATGGTATTCAATAACATTTTAATAAAGTAAGAAACACTTGGTTAATGTAGAGAATGAAGTGGGCAGTCAAGGTTGATTCCTAAATTTCTAGTTTGGGTATCTCAGGGGACTGTGGTAATAACAATGTAGAAAGAGAATTCAGGAGGAAGAGAGAGATTTGGGAGAAGATGGTACATGCCATTTTAGACGTGCTGTTTATGATGTCTACATGGCATCTAGATAGAGTTGTTTAGGAGGCAGTTATATGTATCGTATGAAATTCAGGGGAGAAATCAGTGCTGGGAACAGAGAACACATCTCTTTTATGTGGTAGCTGGAGTCACAAGGGTGGAAGAGGTTACAGAAGGGCAGAGGAAGACTAGCATTCAGGAAGGGAAGAAACACCATTGGAAGGGTAGGCAGAGGAAGAGGAGCCCATGTCAAAAGGAGAGAAAGGATAGTTAGACTGCACTAAAGCAAGTCAGGAGAGGATAGTAGAATCGCTCTGAAGAGAGGGTAGAGGTCATTAAGGAGGAAGGAATTATCAACATAATTCGGTGTGTTTCGGTGGACAGAGAAAGATGACTTCTGAGACTAGGGTGGCTCCAGTAGGAAGGAGAGGTTAGAAGACATTGCAGTGGAGCTCCGGCTGGAAATGAATGGACACTGCTGTTTCGACAAGTTTAGCTGGAGATATGGTGGGGAGAGGAGAGAGGCTGGGACTGTAGCCGAAGGGGGTACGGGAACAAGGGAGACAAAGATTCGAGGTAGATGTTTTTTTGCTTTTTGTTTCAAATAACAGGAGCAACTTGAATATGTTTATAGGCAAAAGAGGAGACTGTAGGGAGAGAAGAGCTTAAGTTGAGATATAAGTGGGGGAGAGTTCAACTGATGAAATGAGGTCCCAGAGGAGGGAGATGAGTCTGAAAGGCAGACTCCTGAGGAAATGTGGCTGCAGTGGGGTGGAAAGCTGGAGGGTGAGATTATGCCTGTGGATTCCATTTGCCTGGTGAGGAGGGAGGCAGTGTCCATTCCTGTGAGTGAGAGGTGCGGGGCTGAGCCTCTAAGGAGGCCGGAGAAGATCTGGAATTAGCAGTTACTTTCAGGAGTAGGGGAAGGAGCTGATTATAAGGTGATAAAATGCTTATCAGAGCCTGAAGCCAGAGAAATTCAGAGACCATGAATGTGTAGTGATGCCCTTCTGCAAGGTTATAGGAGATTTTTTTCAGGCAGTGCTCAGCTGCTTATAATTAAGGTTATATCTTAAAACTGCATTCAGGTTTTTCATGCGTGGTCATTCGGGTACGCATGGTTCTCTTCGGGTTCATTCTGAATGCATTGAAATGAGAATCGAGAGGGCTTCACACTGAGTTGGTGGCCTGGGCTGGACGCTGTGGAGGGATTCTTAACCCTATCTCATATTTTGTTTGGCTTTCCCATTCATGCCATAATCTCTTGGAATGAGAGCGCATGTATTTGTTTTTTTTACATAAAGCAAATTCAAATTCAGGGGGATATGCTAAAGAATTTGCTATCACTTCTTGGGCACCTTGGGTTATCCAAGAATCAAAATCATTGCTGTGGCTGTTTCTGCTTTCTTCCTGACAGAAAATGTATTCGAGCATTAGCTCAGGCGAAAAAAGCCTAAAACAAGAGGATTTACAGTGTTTAACACTTGGGCCGGACTGATCTGCTGGCTGCGTCATCCTCATTATCTGTGTTAGCTCCTAAAGATAGAGAAGTAGTTTTGTATAAAATAAAGGCTTATCTGAAGCTTTGCTCCCAGCTCCAACTGAATGCCAAATTTCTTTGAGTATGAAAATGCTAGCAGAAATCTTTTCTTGGAAAAATGTATCGCTTCTATTCTCTTTTTCCTCCTCCGACTTCTGGCTGGACATGTGAAAAAACGTCAGAACAGCCATAGAGGAGTGGTGTCAGAGGCAGTAATGGCTCTTTTAACAGCAGGGAATAGAAAGATCTCAAAAGTGAAGCCTATTGTCAGGAGACTTGCACTGGCCCTGGCCGACTTCCAAGTGAGAGTTAGTTTGGATTAGGCTTGGGTTGGGTAACATTTAATTTCTGAAATGGAGATTTAAATCAAATTGTTAACCTCTCAAAGTTTAACCACCCACAGGTGATGATGGCACTTAAAAAAAATTACATAGAAAGGCCCAATTCTTGGTAATAATTATAATAATGCAACATGTATTCTTCTCAGATTTCCTGTCTTTGAGCCTTTGCCTCAAAACATGACACAAATTTTTCACATGTGGCTGTTTGGGAATAGAGTTCTTCTTTTTTTTTTTTTTTGGTGTTACTATGTGATGAAGGAATCACATATAAGAACTTCGATACTCCGTTAGTTTGATTTGAAAACATTTGCTGAATAATTTGCCTCCAGATTTCAATTAGCAGAAGACTTATCCACATTAGCCTTGCCAATGGAGTGGCCAAACCATATTGATTCTCAGACTGTAAGGAGTTGTCTATGGCACAAAGGCCAAACCAAAACAGATAAGTGGCTCGTCATAGGCACATTTATGAGCCAATGGAATGGCAGTCCTCATTTGAAAGCAAACAGTATAAATTTGGCCCATACCAGAGTGGGTGTGAAAATTGCAAGGTAAAATAAAACAGATGAGACCATTTAAGTTTGAAATGGAAGAACAGATCACTGGCAACAGCTATTTACTTTCACAGCCACTAAAATAGGGTGTTTTGTTGTGAAAACTATCAATACAGGGTGATGGATACCCTGCTTAAAGTGCCAATATGATGCCATTCTGAACTGCAAAACGATTTCATTACAAGTGTATGGGGAACCTTTAAACATGACATTACGATGCGACTATAATGTAAGATAACAATGGAAAAACAATTTCAGAGTAAGTGTAAGGAGACTATAACCATGCAGTTAGAAGGCCACTGGAATGTGAGATTATAATGGCTCAACATTAAAATGGTGAAAGGATATGGTCAATTGCTTTTTTTTTTAAACTGGGAATAAGCTAGACAACATTTATACTCCTGAATAGTACAGTCATGGGATGTATTTTAGGAAGAAGGAAAATCCAGCGCCAGTACAACCAGTTCTCATTCCCATTCAAAAAATATCCCTATCTTTTTTCCCTTACCTGAGGTTAAGCTGGAGACAGTTTTGTCTAACCCTATCATTCACCTTCAACCAAACCACTGTGAGGCTCTGTTGCAAGTTCACAAACATTTTCTTTCTTACTCACGTGTAGCCCTATGACTTGGCTGAGATAGCCACTGATGGTGTATGATTCACGTTCAACCTGGATGATTTTTTACTGTCCACCTTCCCTCTCTAGCCTCTGGTTATCTCTGGACCTTAGCTGAAATCTCACCACTAGAAATGCAATTCTCTTGGGTCCAAAAGGAATTTTCATTATCAAGGGCCTCTAATGAATGAAAGTTGCAGAAACATGAATTTTAAAAATTTAAGTACCTGTTTGAAGGTAACTTAAAGGTAAGTACCTTCAAGTTCAAACCTTTCATTATTTCAAATAATGAAATTTGTAAAAAATTGTAAGCATGAACAATCTGAGAGCCATAGACTGTCCTTAGACAGACCTGAGTTCATATCCCAGCTCTTACATTGAGTTGTGGGTGAACCTGAAGACTTTCAAAGACTTGATTTCCTCATTTGTAAAGTGGAGCTAACAGTGGTACTTAATTCCTAGAGTAATTACAGAATGAAATAGATGCTGTATGTGAAACATCTTGCACAGTACCTGGCCTATGTGAGGGATTTTTTTTAAAAAAGATTTTATCTATTTGTTTTAGAGGGAGAGTGTGCTGGAGTGTGCACGTGCATGTGTGAGCAAACAGGAGAGGGAGAGACACAAAGGGAGAGGGAGAGAATCTTAACCAGGCTCTGCACTGAGTACAGAGCCTGACACAGGGCTTGATCTCAAGCCCCCGAGATCATGACCTGAGCTAAAATCAGGAGTCCAACACTTAACCAACTGAGCCACCCTGGTGCCCCAATATGAGGGATTCTATGAATATTCTCTCCATGCAGATAGAGAGCAGGATAAAAGAATGGGTTGAGATCCTGAAGAGGGAAGCCAAGGAGAGAGAATAGGGTTATTGACAGTGTGAGGGAGAGGATTTCTCCCTAATTTCATATACAGTTGATCTTTGAGCTCCTCTAGTTCAGTTCTAAGGGGACAGTCTATTAGTCTTGATGATCAAAGGCAAGCTTATGATTTCGTATCTTTTCCTGCTATCATGTGCCTCTAGGTTGTTGTGTTTGTAATTACACCTTACTTAGTCCTACTCTCTGTGGGATAGTGGAAAATTCTGTCCTTGAGGGGTGACTGTGGCCACTGACTCAGCTGTCTGTCACTGGGCCTCTTTCCTCTAAGCTTCTACCTTGCCTGGCGCTACCTTACATAAAGTCACCTCGTCTTGGATCATAACCTGGGGCTGCCATTTCCTAGCTGCTGAAGTTACACAAAAGTATGTACACAAGCATTTGGTTATGCCTTTGAACCAGTTTTAAATCTGTTCATCAATATCCTACCTAAAGGACAATTCACTAATAAGATCAAACATGCTTTCGTGAGCCTAGAATAAAACCTTTTCTCCTCAGAGTTTTCTTAAGAATCTTGATGTTAACTGTGGCACTATTTTGGCCTAAAACCCTCATAATGTTAGCAAAACATTCTCATGCAGGAGCTACCTGGTTCTCACATTATGTTCTTGGATTACTCAGGTTTAATGGCTTCATTTAGTGTACTATTAGCTTATTTCCTAAAAAGTCCCTCTATGGGGATGAATCATCATAGGAAGGACTCACTAATCTTGAACTCCTTGAGAACAGGGCCCATGATGAATGTGCAGTTATGGCCCTGGGCCCTAGCAGTGCCAGACATTGAAGGTGATTGATAAATATTTTTGGAGTAAATTTTTTGTAGACTATCAACCAAACAAAATTATTCAAAGCAGTATAATCTGGGGTGATCTGGAATGCAGTGCAACTGCTTTGTACTCAGCCCATAATGAGCACCAACTATGTGGAAGACAGGAAAGTAAGCATTAAGGACATAAGATGGAAGTGGGATGGGGGAAGAAAGATATTTCTTATTTGTCTAATATAAGCGAGACCTTCACATGCCTTATTACTTAGTTCATTTCATCTTTAAAACATCCCTTAGAAGTAAGCATTGCCATCCATATTTTATGAGAAATGCAGGCTAAGAGAGGCTGAGAGACTTGTCTGGAGTCACATACATGGAAGTGTTAGGATTTGGACGTAACTGTTTATCTACAAATCCTTTGCTATTTCTACTCTGTCCCATTGCTGCTCCTGGGTGAGTTTAGTTATAGTCCAGCAGAGAAGAGACAAGAACATAAAAGACTGACGGCAAGGTAGTCTGTGATAAATATCAGAACAGAAGGAATCATACCAGAGGGTTGGGATGACGAGAAGCTCCCTTCTGCCTGAGGTTCTGTCCTCATGAATTTTTCTCTTTTCTTCTTCCATCTGCTTTTTGGGGGATGCTGTTTTCCCCAAATGGCATGCCCTCTCTTTCTACAGGCAATGGTCAACACTGACTTTATAACCTGCGTGAACCAGTAATTGTCGCATACTAAACCCCCCAGTCCTTAGGCCACTTGCTGTATTCTTGATCCCTTCCCATCTTCCCCCAGCCTGGATCATCTTCCTTCTCTTTCCACGGAGTGTTGAAGTTATCCTCTTTCAGGTCAAAATAAAATTCCCTTTCTGGGAACTCTTCCCTCATCACAATCAGTACTACCTTCTCTTTTTCTGCCAGCACTTTGGTCATATACCTGTTTGGTACTTGTTACCTACTGCCTAGCACGGTGGAGTATCCTGATGACAGGTCAAGCTGTGTTTTCCTTTGGGATATGGATGTCTTTGGGCATGTCTGCCATACTAGCAAGGTGGACCTGTTAGTAGTCCACTTAACTGAGGGATGGAGAATTGTCTTCCGGTGTTGGGGGTAAGGTTGGGAAAACAGAGAATCAGAAACACACACGTTGTCCAAAACATAGCACCTTTATGGTAGGAGGACGGATTTCCTTCATGATTTCAGCCTTCCTTGTGCCCATCTCCAGTCGTGTTTGAGTCAGAAGGTGGTGGGACACGAAAGAGGTTATAACTGAAACATCTGAAACTGTTTTCATACAAACTGTCTGTGAGATGTCTGGGGCAAGAGAGTAGAATTGCTCGAGACTGACATACAAACACTATGTGTACATGGCATTATTCTTAGAGCATCACACAGTAGGAGATCAATTCAGAGATCACAGTCTGGCTATGATCAGTTCATCACAGGCTTCAACAGAGAATCTTTGCTCCTGAAGTCTGTAGGTTTCTGGGGGAACGGTTGAGTTCTGTGGCAAGAGGACCACAATTCCACGTACATGTGATGTATTGTTGATAAGCAAACCAGTATGTCTCCCAAATGGATGCTGTACTTCCTTTCAAAAGTATGTAGAACAAAGATAAACTCAAAATGGATGAAAGATCTAAATGTGAGACAAGATTCCATCAAAATCCTAGGGGAGAACACAGGCAACACCCTTTTTGAACTCGGCCACAGTAACTTCTTGCAAGATACATCCACGAAGGCAAAAGAAACAAAAGCAAAAATGAACTATTGGGACTTCATCAAGATAAGAAGCTTTTGCACAGCAAAGGATACAGTCAACAAAACTAAAAGACAACCTACAGAATGGGAGAAGATATTTGCAAATGACGTATCAGATAAAGGGCTAGTTTCCAAGATCTAGAAAGAACTTATTAAACTCAACACCAAAGAAACAAACAATCCAATCATGAAATGGGCAAAAGACATGAAGAGAAATCTCACAGAGGAAGACATAGACATGGCCTACACGCACATGAGAAAATGCTCTGCATCACTTGCCATCAGGGAAATACAAATCAAAACCACAATGAGATACCACCTCACACCAGTGAGAATGGGGAAAATTAACAAAGCAGGAAACCACAAATGTTGGAGAGGATGCGGAGAAAGGGGAACCCTCTTACACTGTTGGTGGGAATGTGAACTGGTGCAGCCACTCTGGAAAACTGTGTGGAGGTTCCTCAAAGAATTAAAAATAGACCTGCCCTATGACCCAGCAATTGCACTGTTGGGGATTTACCCCAAAGATGCAGATGCAATGAAATGCCGGGACACCTGCCCCCTGATGTTTCTAGCAGCAATGTCCACGATAGCCAAACTGTGGAAGGAGCCTCAGTATCCATCGAAAGATGAATGGATAAAGAAGATGTGGTTTATGTATACAAGGGAATATTACTCAGCCATTAGAAATGACAAATATCCACCATTTGCTTCAACGTGGTTGGAACTGGAGGGTATTATGCTGAGTGAAGTAAGTCAATCGGAGAAGGACAAACATTATATGGTCCCATTCATTTGGGGAATATAAATAATAGTGAAAGGGAATAGAAGGGAAGGAAGAAGAAATGGGTAGGAAATATCAGAAAGGGAGACAGAACATGAAGACTCCTAACTCTGGGAAATGAACTAGGGGTGATGGAAGGGGAGGAGGGCGGGGGGTGGTGGTGAATGGGTGACGGGCACTGAGGGGGGCACTTGACTGGATGAGCACTGGGTGTTATTCTGTATGTTGGCAAATTGAACACCGATAAAAAATAAATTTATTATTAAAACAAAACAAAACAAAAAACCCACAGAAGTATGTAGAAACTATTATGATGACTAAATACAAATTTATTGAAGGAATTACTGAATTCATAGTAACCTGTGTCAATACACATTTTTTCAATTTTTTTTTTTTTTACTTTTCTTAAAGATTTTATTTATTTACTCATGAGAGACACAGAAAGAGAGGCAGAGACACAGGCAGAGGGAGAAGCAGGCTCCCTGTGGAGTCTGGTATGGGACTTGATCCCAGGATCCCGGGGTCATGACCTGAGCCAAAGGCAGACATTTGACCACTGAACCACCCAGGCATCCTAATTTTTCAATATGTTTTGAAAGAGAGAGAGAGAGAGAGAGAGAGGGCAGGGGTGGGGGAAGGGACAGTGGGAGAGGGAGAAAATCTTAAGCAGACTCCCTGCCAAGTGTAGACCCCAAGACAGGACCCAATCTTGCCACCCTGAGATCATGACCAGAGCTGAAATCAAGAGTCAGGCAGTTAACTGAATGAGCCACCCAGGTGCCATTATTTTTTCAATTAAAATATAAAATATATCTATTTTTGAATGAATATGAGTGAATACGAAGCTTTTCAGTGTTAGAAAGATGTTCTCATGGTCACCAAAGCTGTGAATGGTAAGGGGTGGAGTTAGTGACACCTGGTGGTGGCAGTTCCCACTAGATGAATTAGCTCCAGTAAGACAGGAAGTGACTGGCTCTTCTTTACCATTAAACACATAAACATTGGTGCCTGGCATTTAGTAAGTCAACGCTGAATGAATAAGTGAATGAATGCGTAAAGTTTGAGCTGACAAATGTCTACGTTTCTACTGCTGAATTCTGACATACTACGTAGAACTCCAGGTATAGGTTCCTTGAAAATAGGAAAAAATTAAAAAAGAAGTCTTCCAGTTTTCAGTCAGTTGGTATGTAAATATCATGCTAATTGATGTGATGTAGTCAGGTGATCTAGTCATACAGGTCAGCCCACATACTGGGGTATGAACTCATTCGCAGCCAAGGAGTCAGTTGAGACGAGAATAATAATTTAATGGAACGCACTTCACTTTTGCCTGTCACAGTAAAATTCTAGTTATAAGAAAAAGACCCATGTTATTTGAATTTTCTTTCACTAACTTTAAAATATGATTTATGGGGCACCTGAGTGGCTCAGTCAGTTGAGCGTCTTACTCTTGATTTCAGCTCAGGTCATGCTCTCAGGGTCATGAGATCAAGCCCCGCAATAGGCTCATCAATGAGTGTGGAGTCGGCTTGTCCTTCTTTCTCTCTGCTCCTCCCCCTGCTCACACACATATTCTCTCTCAAATAAAAAAAAAATGTATATTTAAAAAAATACAGATTAGAAAGACTTTTGACTAAAAATGGAAAAACTATTTAATTATTCAAAGGGAGTAAAACTTGTACTCAGGATAATTTTAATTAAAACATTTTCCATGAAGGTGTCAACTTTGGTTGTGATGTGAGCCAGGTCTCCTAATTGACTCTCATACATGAGCCAGAGATTGTACTCCAAACCCTATGAGTAAGACCAGTATAGGCAGTTCTTATAATTTTCTTTTCCCCTCACCCTGAGACTGTCAACTCTTAGAAAATCTGAGTAGGTCCTAATTTATAAACATTGAATTTACGCTCATGCCATTGAAGCATCATGATAGAGATAATAAGAGGAAGTGGAATCAGGAAATTCAGAGATCCTCAAATAGGTCAGGTGGAAAGGAAGTTTAGAGATCATCATAGTCCAGCCTGTCCATTTTACTGACGTGGTCCCAAATATGAAGTGACTGGTACAAGATCACTTATCTAGTTAGTTCTAGAGTTAGACAACCAATATTTTTCTTGCCTCAAAACCTCTGTTTGGCACTGGTCTCCATTAAAAAAACAAACAAAAGAACCCCACCCAAATGTATCCTGGTTTTAGCTCCAAATGTCACCTCTTCCAACATTGGGTGACCTAATGACTCTCTATAGACATGTTTTCAGTTTTCTCCTCTAGAACTGTTTTCTACCTGCCCCAGTGAGTTGACCTATAAAGACAGTATCAATAGTTCCATTGCCCTCTGGCTTCTCGTTGGGTATAGCCAGTGGGATACTTGGCAGGGTGTTAGCAGTAAGGAGGAAATTGAGGTCAGTGCATTTATTATTATCATGGTGGCCTGGCAATATGACTGTAAGCCTTTGGTGGCTTGTTCACTACTAAAAGCCACAGTTCCTATTGGGAGACCCTCCTTCAGGTGGAACTTTCTCTTCAGGTTTGGTTAACTGCTCCTTTCCTTTGTCCATTCAAATCTAGGGGTGGTCTTGGCTTAAGGAGCCATTTTTTTTTTTTTTTTTTTAGTCCCAAGGTACTTCACTGTTCTGTGTTGGCTTATCTTCATTTTGCCCACACTGTCTGCTTGTTTTTTAAAGTATGTATGTATGTATGTATGTATGTATGTATGTATGTATGTATTTGAGAGAGAGAAGGAGAGGGACATGCAAACTTGGTGCTGAGCATGGAGCCTGACGCAGGACTTGATCCCATGACCCTGAGATCATGACCTGAGCTGAAATCAGGAATCTGACGCTTAATGGACTGAGCCACCCAGGTGCCCTTGCACACACCGTTTAAACAGTACCTTTATTAAACTCTCCTCAGTTACTCCATCGAGTATAAAATCAATTTCCTGCTTGAACCCTGATCACTATACCCTTCTTCTGTTGCCTTATTTTTTTCCCCTCATAGCACAAATGACAAGTTATCTTCAACTTAAGTTGTTTTTGTTTTGTTTGCTTGTTTGTTTTTACTTATTTATAATCTGGCTTTCCTGACCAGAATGTGTTTCCATGGCTTGGCACAGTGCCTGACACATAGTAGGCATTTAATAAATGTTTGTTGAAGGCATCGATCCAGGCCTACAAACTTTTGTAGCTCAAAATTCTCTCTACACATTACAATAAGAATAACAATATAGAGCTTTTAGGCATGAATCTACATAAAGGGGAATTTTAATTCATTTCAACTGCAATATGAATTGCGTAGGCTTTTGTGGCTGGTGTCTCCTATTTAATGTATGGGTTCTATGGTAAAATGTACTTTTGATTAATCCGTTATTTTCCATTAGATTGTAGTTTCATCAAGGCAGGAACCAGGTGGATCTTGCCCATGGTTTATGTCTGAGGCTTTGGACACTGCCCTGTACAACATAAGTTTTACTTTGTGTGAAATACCACGCTGAACATTGGTGACCTGGAGATATAGAAGGTTAGTCTCTACCCCGGGGGGTAGACTTTACTAGTCTTACTGAAGAGACTAACATCTGAACAAAATCACAGGTGATGTAATGGGAAAGTGTTTCAGGATCATAAAGACAGGAAAAAGGCCAGTGAACTCTTTAGATGATCTGGTGAGGGAGAAAGGGGACTTCTAGGAGTTTCCTTTTATGAAACTACTTATTTAGCAGCATTATTTCAAAACTACAGATTCTACAGTGAACTTTTGCACCCCGATCCAATTAGAAGCTGAGTATTTCATGTAAATACAAAGCCTTTCTGCTTCTTGCTGCTGGTTTTATATTTTCCTTCTTTTATTCTTTTATTTTCTTCAGAAAAAAAAAGTGAAAGAAGTAAAGATCATTTTTGAATTTGGATTTTCTGATGCTTGGCCCTGTTCAAAAGATGATGAAATCTTGTTTTTCAAGAGTATTCTTTTAGAGCATCATGAAACTTATCTGACATTGACTACAGGGGAAAAAAATTACCAAAAAAAAAAAAAAAAAAAAGGAAAGAAAGAAAAACTTGTTCTATTCCCCACCAGAGGGAGACAATTTTTTTCCTTTTGCTTTTCAAAACCTAAATTCTGATTAACACAGATTTGAAGAGTACAATACAAGGTTTACTAGGGCTGATTAATACCCAGGGGAAAAAAACAAACTTACAATCTAATTTGTTTACTTTTGTCTTTTAATATCAAATTATTTTCGAGATCTAAGTTCTGTTCTTCCAGCACAGTAAATGCTACTTAACATGCATGGAACTTTAAGAGCTACTTGTTATTTCAGTGTCGACTTTATCTCTAATTATATTAGTATGGATTCAGATAGGATACTGATAATATAACAACGTGGAATAATTTAGCATAATTATTTCCTGTAGTAAGTCGTTTACAAATCAACCCTAGACTAATAGAGACAGGGGCCGGGTGGTGGTAGAGGAGGCCAGACTGGTAACAATGTCCCTTTCTGTTGGCAGGACTCTAGGTGACGTAATATTCTGAAACCCAGTCAGTTTTCAATAAGCTGCAACTCTTTAAAACTTTTTCAAAAGAAATTGACTTACAGTAGTTGCTAATTTAGGAAAAACAATACATGAGCAGCAGCTCCCATCTATGGCATATCTGTGCTCAGGATAATTAAACATTTTATCAAAAATGTAGAAAATTGTGCAAGACCTCCTGTACTTTTAAAAAGTCCAATTTCATGCCCAATTTAATAGAGAGAGTGTGAGATCTACATGTCCAGTGTAATTACTTGGACATTTCATTCTTCTCTATGGTTCTTTTCGGAAACCAGTTCAGAGCTGACCTTGTGTAAATGTTTTTTAAATGACTCTGAAACATTTTACAAATCCAATTAGTGCACAGTCAGATCTTCTCAGCCCACCTCATTTGACACAGGGTGCTGCAGAGTAGCCTTACCGCTTATCGTGATTCTTATTTACTTAACTTTCTTTGTCATTTTTAGAAGGTGTGCAGCTAGACTGTGGAACAGCTCTCAGAAGCTCACATTTAAATGTGGGATGATATGGAGGCTCCAGGTAAAATATTTGTCTGGTTCGGAGCATGGGTTTCTCATCATAATTCAGTGAAGGTAAGTGGATGCTTTGGAAAAGCACAGAGTGTCACTTACGTTTCACTTGCCTCAGGTATCATTTAATCAGCGAGCACAGTTAATAATTCTGCTTTTCTATTTGTCAAGATCTCAATATTTTTTCAATATGAGGTCTGCTCCAGTGTACTTTACATGACACTTTATAATTAGTGGTACTTGAGAATTTGGCAGTTTTAAAAATTCATACAACATTCTTAGTTACAATTTATAAATGATTTTAAAGTATAATTAACATTCATCTTTACAAGTTATATGCAAACAAATATGCAAATTCAGAAATAAATATGCAAACATATAAAATGTTTTTGAATTAAGTAGTCCTTAACATTTTTAATGAAATCAATATTTTATTCATATTTTGCACACAATTTTGAGTACTACTGATTTGAGGGGGTCCACAGCATATAGGCTTTTGCATATTGCAAACTCTAACTACAAGCAACAGGAGGAAATGAGAATGAGTTCCTTTTTTTGATGAAAACTGGAAGGATGATTTTGTAGACAAATCTAGTAGGTGCTGTTGAGTGGGTTACTGATACAATTAAAATGGTTTTCTTGCTCCTCGAGCTCCTTTTTTTTTTTTTTTTTTAAAGTAGGCCCCATACCCACCATACAGCCTAGTGTAGGGCTTGAACTCATGTCCCTGAGATCAAAATCTGAACTGAAATCAAGAGTCAGACACTTAACCAACTGAGCCACTCAGGGGCTCTGCCCCTAGAGTACTTAACCTTACAAGGAACGTCTCCTTCCTTAGGTGACATAGAACGTGTTTGGATCTCAGGAAGATAAAGTTGAGGATATCAATGAAGTGCCCATTTAACTTTTTGAGTTGGTGGTTAATAGAGGCTAGAGAATTGAATTGTTAACCATGAATTTTTGATGTATTAAAGGCTGAAAGGAGAAGAATGTGGGGTGTCAGTATGAGATGAACAGAGGATTATTGGAAAATGCACCTTCAGTGGAAAAGTCACTAAGCAAGAGTAGAGATTCAATAAGTTTACTTATGATTTTAAAGAAAATCTATTCAAAAGGTTAACTGACTCAAAATCTTAGTGTGCTCATTCAACAAACACTCCTCTTTCAAGGTTTGGCTTCAGTTCTTGGTCTTCAATGCAGATTTTTCCCACCAGGGTCTTCCTCCTCTGGATTCATGCTACATTAATAAGTCAATCAGGCAAAGGGTGTTCATACCTTCACTCTGGGGAAGGACTACATTTGGTGCTACGAGGGGTACAAAGAAATATTAAGACTTAGCACCACACAGTTTAGTTCTAAAATGTGCTTTAATTTTTTTTTACCAGTATCTGTGCTTTATTATTATTTTTCTAAATGGCAAATTTCTTGAGGCAAAAGAGTATCATTTATATAAAGAATGGGGAGAAGAATTTATTTTGAGTGGTGGCTCTGCTAAATTAGTAGCTCCTCATTGGAATGCTGTGTAAAGAGGGATTCTGAGGTTGTGTAATAGAACCAATACTGCTATGTTTTTGTCATCCTGGCTCAACTCAGAATCTTTTTTTAGTAGTAGCATTTCTTTTATTAGAGAATGAGAGCTTTATGATCCATTTAATTTCCCTTTTTTAGCTGCTGGAAACTCAAGGGAAAGTTTTAATATAATTTTCTTTGTCTCTTTATTACTTGATTTTTTTCTTTTATTTTGTGGACTATTACTGTACTGTAATTTGTTTTAAACAGCCAGTTGCTTTAAATCTTTTTGAAAGAAATAGATAATTACATATTCTTCTTTCTATAAACTTTATGGTGCCTAGCATAGGTCCAGGGCCCCAAGGAAGCATAGAATATATGCACTTTGATTGCACAGAGAACACTGAACCTGATGCTATCCGGGTCTCATATGGTAAATGCACAATGATGCATGAATGAGTGAGTGAATGAATGAATGAGTTCAGAGGGAATTCAAACCTTGAGAAAGATCATGATGGGATGTGATTTGCCAAGGAAAGCATCAGACTGGAGACGAATCTTGGCTAATGCCTTTAAAAAAGGCATAGACTAAAGATTGGAATAGTAGGAAATGGCTTGGTGGGGAATAAAGGTTTAGCAAGAATTTAAAATGGCAGGAGCCATAATGCAATATTTGACTCTTCCACATGGGCCTATTTACTTGGGTGGAATGTAAGACTGTAGAGATCAACACTTAAAAAAAAAATTCATTCAGCACACATTACTCTAGTCATCCAGACAGTATTTCCAGGCTGTCTTCAAGTGGTTTGTTGATGAAGGTGATCCTGCTACCTACATTTATTTCAAATTCAAAAACAAAAAGATACAAGATGTGATAATTTGAACTTGCTGACTTAGGGTAAAATAATTCATTTACATTCACCACAAATTAATCCCTTCATGGCATCAGAATAAGAAATTGAAATTCTGATTTGCCGCAAACTGCTCCATAATGTCTGTGGGGACTGGCTTTGTTTAGTTATTGTTGTACAAGAGTCTGAGGTAAACAACATATAGCTAGATCCATGTGCATCTGGGCAGGCTTCAACATATTTATTATGCAACTTAAGCATGAAAAAGCCAGATTTGCTGCACTTAGCAAAATAACTAAGTCTCGTTCAGTGTAAAACAAACCCCTACCACCTTCTTGTCAAGTAACCTTGGTCTTTAAAGACCATCCCTACATAATCAGTCACTTCCATATGCCTTTCATTCTTCCCTTATTCGAGGTTTTTTTTCTCAACGTTTTGTTTCTCTGGGCTGAATTTCATCTCAGTTGATTGCCCAATTCACTTTTCATTCAGTCATAATTGTTTTTTGGATTGTCTTAAATTCTCAAATGGATTATGACAATTTGAAAATTAACAATGGCGCCTTAATTGCATGGGGCTGTGTGATCCACAAAACCCTGTTGGCTGATGTTCCCCCCCCCCACCTGTAATTCTTTTTTTTTTTTTAACCAAATGTGAAAAGGTAGAAGCACACACACAAGCGGAAAATACATATGGTTGTGATTTACAAAAATGCTCCATTTTCCAATATTTGGAAATTAACCACAGATACCTATAAAACTGTTTTAATACAGAAATAAATAAAAAGTAATTCCATCAGGCTTGCTTGCTTTCAAACTCAGTTTCTTTCTCTTGTGGAAGGGGCAACATACACAAGCAGGACAATATTTCCTGCATGTGTATGGAAATTAAAATTCAGAAAAATATCATTCTTTAATGATCTAATCTTCAGCTGGGTTCTCAGTGCAACCTGGCAATCTTCTTACTTGTCCCTGGTTGGCTTCCTCAAATTCCTTGTGAGGCAGCTCTTCCTAACCTTTAAACTTGTGTCATTCTTCTCATTCTCAGCTTTAGCCTGGCTTCATGATTCACAGGGACTATAGCAGTTTCTGAGCAGTCTCCTTGGACATTCCTTGCTTCCACCTACAGACTCACCTACGGAAGGACACAGACTTTAACCTGTCTCTCCCTCAGTCTTGAAGGAAGAGGGTTTTACCTTCATTCCAATGTCAACCTTTGGGGTGCATTGGCTTCCATCTCCTCTGGCCTCTCTTCTACATGTCAAGTTCTTTCTTTCCTTCTTCCCAGATTCCCTCTCTTTGGCCTCCAGACATGATCACATTCTACTACTACCTTAACCTCCCCCAGCTCCCTTCTTGTCTTATCTACACTTGGCCCTCTGTGTCCAGCCAACTCTCTTTTCCACCTACAACCCTCCTCCCTGTTCACTGGGCAGTGGGCATTAGGAGAAAAGCCCACACCTGCCTCTGGTAATCACCTAGGAGTTCTTGCCCATCTTGCCTCATTCTCCTCTCCCAGCCCATCATTCCTGCTATTTCCTTGTTTTCAACCCCATTTTAGAGACCTGTTTCTGGATCCTCAATTTTTAGTCTTGCCTGTTTCCCTGATTGTTGCTTCTGTGTACCTCCTCATTTATCCTGGATCCTAATCATACCTGATGGGCTAAAGTTTGGCCTTTTCTACCAAAAAAAGGGGGTCTCAGACATTGTCCTGAACTCTGAAATACTTTGAAAACTGTTTCTACTTCCTTAGCTCCCACTCTCTTCTTATTCCATTGAACCACCTAGTCTTGCTAGGGTTACTGATGACTTCCTGTAGATCCAAGGCCCCATTTCCAATTTTCCACATTTTTTCAGCTTTTTTAAAAGAAGGTAATGTCTATACCCAGCATGGGGCTCAAAGAGCCTAAGATCAAGAGTTGCATGTTCTTCTGACTGAGCCAGCCAGGTGCCTCAACATTTTCTCAGTTTTCAACACTGTTGACCCTTTTGACTTTTTGATGCTTCCAGAACACCTATCAGTATACATATATTTACTGAATGCCTACTGCTCTTGGTTTTTTTTTTTATTTTAAAGATTTTATTTATTTATTTGAGAGAGAGAGAGAGAGAGAGAGAGAGAACAAACAAGGGGAAGAGGCAGAGGGAGAAGTAGATTCCCTGCCAAGCAGGGAGCCCAATGTAGGGCTTAATCTCAGGACCCTGGGATCATGACCTGAGCCGAAGGAGGACACTTAACTGACTGAGCCACTGAGACATCCCATACTGCTCTAATCTTTGAGACACAAAGGGGCATAATATGTGGTCTCTGCCCCCAAAGATATTACAATGTAAGGAGAAGAAAGACAAGCAAATAGGCAAGTACAATCAGTAAATAAAGTCTGTGCATGGAAGATTACTCATTCCTGGGCCTGAACCTGGGACTTCACTTATTTCTGAACTGAGGTTTGACTAGGAGCTACCTAGGTAGGATGGGGCCAAGGATAAGAGGCCCAAAGTCCAAAAGAGAGAAAACATGAATGTTCAGATAACTTCAATCTGTTTGGTGTGATTGAAGTGGAAAGTTTGGCGAGTGTGTTGTAAGAAATAGAGCTCTTCCCTGGACAGAGCAGGGGCCAGGTCATAGAGCGCCATGAGAGCCATTTGAAAGAGTTTGGAAATTATGTAAAGACAGTGAGAGGCTATTGAAAATTAGTACACAGAAGAGTGACATGATCTGAGTCATATTTTAGAAGTATCACTCAGGTTGCTGAATAAATAATGAGTCAAGGGGTAGTGGAGGGATGACAGGAGGCTGGTTGACAGGCTGTGATGGAAATCTAGCCCAGATGGTCATGGCCTCATACAGGCCAGCAGTAATGCGGACAGCAAAAGGTAAAAAGATGTGATGGATTTTAATGGTATTAAGGAGAATAATGGAAAAGGCTTGGCAGCTGATCGAATTATCCTCTGTAATTATCTTCAGTTCCTTGCTATCTCACCATGGCACTTTAACCTATAGAAACTATAGCATTTTTCACTTTTAATTTTATTTTTCTATTACTTACCAGATCTTTTACTAGGATTCTGTCTGATTAATTTCAATCCCCTTTGCACAGCATGATACCTTGTGGCTAGCAGGTAAAACATAAGTGCCATCCGACTTGAGTGACTCCACTTCCCTGGGTAATGCTCACTGTTAATTTTAGTGTACACTTCTCCCCAGGTTATCAGCCCTACCCCGCCACCCTCCTGCACGTCTCCACGGAGGAGACTGCTTCATTTATTTTAAGTTTAAAAAGTTGCAAATCAAACTTTTCTCTTCCATTGAAACTCTTTAGAAATGTTTATTTTTAATAATGTGAAGGCAAATATCCTATTGTCCTTTTACTTGCTTTCTATCGCTGAAGTAAAAATTGCCACAAACACAGAGATTAGAAGTCCAGGTAGGCTTAACTGAGTTTTATGCTATGGGTATTACAAAACTGAAATCGAGGTGTTGGCTGAGTTGGACTTCTATGTGAAAGCTCTGGAAAAAATTCACTTCCAAGCTCTTTAGGTTGTTGGCCAACTTTAGGTCCTTGCATCTGTGGAGCTGAGGTCTTGGGTTCCTTGCTGGCTGTCAGCCAGGAATGCTCCTATGGCTGTTGAAGGCCACCCTCCTTCCCTTTTCATATGGCTCTTACATCTTCAAACAGCAATGTTAAATCAGGTCCTTCTTTCCCCCCACCCCCAGCTTTATTGAGGTGTAGTTGACAAATAAAATGGTAAGATATTTACAACATGATGATTTTATATACATATAAATATATTTGATATATCTATTTTAATATTTTAATATATTTCAATATGTTTTTAATATTCTCTATATTTTTATTTCTAATATATTTTATATTTTTGTATGTTTTATGTCTACACACTCTTATATTTGTATACGTTATATATAAATAAATATATATGTATTGTGAAGGAACTCTTCCCATTGAGTAAATTAACACATCCATCACATCACTTTTTTTTTTTTTTTTGGTGTGAACATTTAAGTTCTAGTCTCTTAGCAACTTTCAATTATACAATACAGTGTTATCAGCTATAGTCACCGTGTTATACATTAGATACTTACACCTTTTCATTTTATAACTGAAAGTTTAGAACCTTTCATCAGCCTTTCCCTATTTATCCTATTACTGCCCCTACCCCCACCCCTAGCCCCGCCCCCCGACAACTACTTTTCTACTCTGGGTTTCTAGGAGTTACACTTTTCTTTTCTTTTCTTTTTTCTTTTCTTTCTTTTCTTTTCTTTTCTTTTTTCTTCCTTTCTTCCTCCCTCCCTCCCTTCCTCCCTTCCTTCCTTCCTTCCTTCCTTCCTTCCTTCCTTCCTTCTTTCCTTCCTTCCTTTCTTTCTTTCTTTCTTTCTTTCTTTCTTTGTTTCTTTCTTTCTTTCCTTCTTTCCTTCTTCTCTCTCTTAAGATTCCACATATAAGTGATACCATGCAGTGCTTGTCTTCCTCAGGCTGGTTTATTTCACATAGCATAAAGCTCTCCAGGTTCATCATGTTGTCACAAATGAAAAGATTTCTGTCTTTGTTTTAATAGTCCTTTGTATATTTGTACCGCATTTTCTTCATTTCAGTATCTGTTGATGAACACTTAGGTTGTTTTCCTACCCAGTTAAGTCCTTTGTGGACTTTGGATTTCTCTGAATTACCCTTCTAATCTTGCTCTCAGCTTCTTAGGACTCATCTGATTATATTGGGGCTGCCTGGATAATTCAGAATAATCTTCCTATTTTAAGTACATCTGCTTAGTAACCTGAATTACATCTACAGATTCCCCTTTGACATGCACTGTAACATATTCATGGGTGTGGTGTTTCATCATAAACACACTCTAAGGACTAGGGTGGGGCATCTTTGGGTGGTCATTTTAGAAATTCTCTCTACTACATCCTTATTTTATTTCTCCCCATAGAAGTTAGGAATCTCTTGTCTCAAGCTGCTTTTAGGATTTTCTCTTTATCTCTGAAATTTGTAAGCTTCACTATTACATGTTGGGGTGTTGATCGGTTTTTGCTGGTTTGGGGAGGGTCCATTCTATCTCTTAGATGTGAATGCCTTTTCCTTCCCCAGATTAAGGAAGTTCTCAGCTATGATTTGTTCAAATAGACTTTGTGGTCCAATCTCTCTTTCTCCACATCTTCTGGAATTCCAATAAGATGAATATGATTCCTTCTCAAACTATCATTTATTTCCCAAAGCCTCTCCTTGTGGGTTCTTAATTGTTTTTCTCTTTTTTTCCTTAGCTTCCTTCCTTTCCTTCAACTTGTCTTCTATGTCACTCACTCTCTTTTCTACCTAATTAACCCTAGCAGGTAGAGTATCCAGTTTAGACTGCATCCCAGTTAAAGTATTTTTAATTTTAGCCTGATTAGATCTCTATTCTGTAGTAAGAGAATCTCTAGAGGTCTCTATGCTTTTTTCAAGAGCCACCAGTAATTTTATAATTGTACCCTTGAATTGTATCTCTGATATGCTACTTAAATCCATATCCATAGATCTGTGGCAGAGTGTATTACTTCTGGTTCTTTCTTCTATGGTGAATTCTTCCATCTAGTCATTTTTTCCAGTGCAGAATGGCTGTATGAGTGAGCAGAGTCAAAAATATCAACCATGACCTTGTAAGAAGTGATCACTTTTCTCTCTGTAGCTTTCTAACGGTTTCTCTTTACATCTCAGGTTGAATTCAGAGGTGTTCAGGATGGTGTGAAAGTTATCTAGGTAAGTTTGGGGAACCAGATGAAATGATGACCACTGTTCTGCCATCTTGTCTCCCTCTACATGCTTATCTTAAACTGGAAAAAATTATAAATAGAAACCACTATACAGTTTTATGTAAACTAATCAGTAGTGTTGGGCATGGTTTTTTCTGGGTAAGAGATGTCCCATCTCTTTTAATACATAAAATTTGTTACCTACTGATATTTTAAATTTACTTGTTTAATCTTTCCACCCTTCCGTCTGAAACTACTGTGTTAAAAGGGGCAAGGATCAGATCTTCGGTAGGAGCATGCCTAGATAGGAATGTCCCAATCATGAAGAAAATCAGGTTTTGTGACCTGAAACATTTGGAGGAGATTTTTAGTTATGGGGAAGGGGAAAGGAGACAGGCAGTATGAGCCTGCTGTAATCATACTAATTACATGATTTTGTTTTCATGAGGGATAAAGAATCATGACTTTTTGGATAATCAAAATTCCCTGATAACCCTAATATTCAGAATGCCTTTTCACTTATTCAGCTAAGTATTTAATGATCATCTACCAGGTTCTCAGGCACTATTCTATGCATCAAGAATAGAGTGGTGTAAAAGGCATGCCAAGTTCCTTTCTTCTCAGGACTTCTTGTTGCTTTATACTTTAATGATCAAAGGAGTAAAGTGACAAAAAAAAAAAAGAGAGACAGGGAGTGGTCATCTCTTCTCATGGATCATTGTACTCAGAGAGCTTCCCATACCAATCTTCCTTTCTTCTTGAAGAGCAGCCTTGAATTTTGAGGGCTCAAGGAGAGATTCCAAAGAATTAGCCTTTACCAGTTTGACTCATCAGGGATATAGGACTAGGGGTAGATAGGGCTGGAAAATTATTCTGATTAAACACTAGTGACTTTTCATTTTTCAAAAGGTTTGGCGTTAAGAAAGGGAGAAATCACAAACAATAGCCTAAGGAGAAAGTTTCAGGGATGACTTTAAATATTCAGCTGGCAAAGATCCAGTTGGTTGTATGGCATATTGGGAACATAGCTGGTGACATGATAAACAGTTAATAGTTCTTTGCTTTTGTGTTATCACCTGTTTGGTGTAACTGAGGCCCGTGATGAGTTCCCAAACAATATCAAAGTGTGAACACAAATTGCCAATCTTGAAAAATCAGTTTGACAGTCAAATAAAGCAAATTCCTGACTTTGTCTTTCTTTGCTACAGAGTAAAGAACACCAATGCCATTGAGCTTGTTTGAGAATAAAGATGAGGAAATTGTCAGTCATTAGGTACAGCACTAGCAAATGAAAACAATGCTTGAGAGGTCATTTATTATGAATTCAATTCAGCTTTATTTGTGGATATAAACTTGTAGTGAGTGTTTCTCCATTTCTTCTTTGTTTTTTCGAAAAACAAAAGCAAAAACAGAGAAATCCACAACACCTATTGTTGTTATAAGGAGCAGAAAACATGTGTAGCCATGAAGATACTGAGAAAAGGCAGCAGATAAATTTGTATTTCTGAAACGAGGAATCTTTCTGATGACTGTAGAAAAGGGCAGGCATAGGAGTAAAGCATAGTGTGCTTCTTGATGAGGATTTCACCCTGGATCCATATTACCCCAGGATCTGACCAGCACAAACCGAGTCCAGTTTTCATGCAGGAAGAACAACCTGCCACTTCTGTCTCGAATCATTTGCTGTATGAATTTGGGCAAGTTTCTTACCCTCTTTGAACCCTCACTTTTTAGAAAAAAATTTTACAACTGAAACAGGAAAACCCTGTTTTCTAGAATGCTACACGTATGAAATCATGTGTCAAATATCTAGTATCTTAATTGGCCCATGATCTGTGCTTCATAAATGGAAACTATCATTGCTATTATGACTGATTTTGCAAAAAAAATAGCATTTCTACATACTTCTCAAACTCTCCCCCAAAGTTTGAAACACTTTGGTACATTTATTATTAGCTTTGAAACACAGATTAAGAAATTGGCAAAAATATGCAGAACATTGTTCCTAAGCCACAGAGGTAAGAACATGCCAGGTATTGTCTCCTTAATCCGTATTTACAATGCCCTGAAAAGTTCTGAGATGGCCTGAGTGATACATCTTGCACTCCTTCCAACATTCTATTGACAGTCAATAGGAATTTAACTCATGTAAAAGGCCTGGATCAGGCTCTCAGACAAAAAGCATTGTAAAGGTGCCCAAGAATCAAGAGGTGTCAAATAAGTGGCCACCATGAAAGCAAATATGTCTGGGTACCCATTAGCTGTAATAAACAGAGTGCATTTGGCAGTTTGATTTCAACATGGATGTATCAAATAGATTGCCAAACTATTTTTTTTCCATATAAAATGTCAGGGAAAGAAGAAAGAGGGGGCTGGTAGTCCCATTGTTGGATAATTGTGTAATATTGTATAATGAGAATGGGCCATCTGATAGTCAAGGTATGTCTGCTGCATAAAGGCAGCACTTTGGCAGGGCAATCGACACTTCTTTGACCAACCTTCTAAGCACTGGCTCAGAGTATTTCAGCCCCATCGTGTAGTAAATGGCCAGTGTAGACTGCCATGTATAGAGGTATAAGCATTTCTAAGGGAAACTTAATTTAGCAAACTATAAGAAAACACTCTTCTTGGAATATATCTTGTAAACTAGGGCATTAAGACTTTCTAAAACATATTGATTCAATATCTCTTGACTGACCTTAAAAAAAACTGTTTAAAATCAATGTCCTTTTATTTTTATCTTAGCATTTAATTTCATTTGCATATGACTAAGTCTGTTTCTTTTTAGTAAATTTAAATCGCGAGAGTTTGGTCCCCAACACAGAAAGAATGGCATTCTCTAAGATAGGGCTGCCAACTCTGGCCAGCAGCATTGCAAGTAAATTTGATCTCTGTGCTTTTCAAAACTTCTTAGATGTGATCACTGACATTTGGCCTGATGAAGGTATCCCTGAGGACTGGAAAAACCCCGAGCTTGCTACTGCACTGACATGCAAAATGTCTTATAATCTGTCTTTATCTTTCATGGCTGCGGTGGTCTGGATAAATTAGACCAAATTGGGCTAAATACTGTCCTTGGCTATACTCACGTAGCTGTTTTCAAAAGCTAATGGGAGCTGTGTGTGCACATCCAAGGACAGAATTTGGCCCCTTTTGTCTTCACACAAACAATTGTTTTAGTTGAGATGATTATTCGTGAGTGTTTTATAAGTGGTGTTTTTGCCCAGTTTAAATCTCTTTTCCCTTTATTCTTCATAGTCAAGACATTTATGAATATGAAACCATGTAACTCCAAATCTTCCATTTCCAGAAAAATAAAAATCCCCCCAATAAAACCTGTGGGTATTGCAAATGAACTGGGACAGAAGTAAAGCAAGTCATAGAAACAACAGTAGACACAGAAGTAACACTGAGGAGAAGTGCCAACGCTCATTAATGATAGCAATCTGATTAAAATGCTTGCAGCACATTGATCCTTGGTCTCTCAAAGGGTAATCTGTCATTAAATAATATTTTCAAGGAAAATATAGAGATCGAATATATTTATTTATTCAGATGAAAAAAAAACTCCCTGAAATTAACCCTCAATATAGCTCTTTCCTTTTCCCTCAAAAATATATTACATAAATCTCACTTTTTTCCAAAGGCCAAACCTTTCGAAAAAGAAGAGAACCAGTCTGATAGGAAAGTTTTTATTACCACAGATTGCAACCTTGGGTCATCTTTGAATTTCCTTCTAGAAAATCATACATAGAATCAGGCTGGGCCTTAAGGTTTTGGAGGGGACTTCTTGCATAAATCAATATGAGATATAAATAATATGAAAGATACCTAGAATTTTTTGACTCTTTGAGGCATTTGCAAAGGTTCACTCATTTCTTTTGTGCTTTGAGCAAATCTCTTTATTTATGGTTTCTTTTTGCCCTTTCTCTGAAGATGATTCATTTAAGAATGTATTTAGTTATACATTAGAACAGGACTTTCAAAGCTCATAGTTATATACACCATCCATGCATTTACAATGGCAGGTTAAATATTTTCAGTTTATGCAGGGTTAATAATTTATGCAAATATAATCCCACTGATTTCTTTGAGTGGTTGATAATTTGTCTAACATAGTGGATTTTTTTTTTTTTTTTTTTTTTTTTTTTACTACCTGCCAGTATGAACAGTTTCCAGGTCTTTGAGACCTATCTTATCTCTGCTTGAAACATTTTGAATTCCAACTCCAAAAACTTGACATTAATAAAACATTAAAGTTCCAACTTAAGCCCATAAAAGTCAAGAAATCCAGAGTTAAGGTCGACCCAGCTCTCTTAACTCTGTTCTCCTGCATGTATGCATGGGTGATGGAACAGCAGTGCAGGCTGTTGCTTAAATCAGTCTTCCTGCATAATCTGAAAATGTAATTGAATTAGTGTATAAAGTATTTACATACCCTGCAGTGGAGAGCCCCACATACTATATTATCCACATCCCCTCTCAGGGTCCTCATTTTAACTCCTCACTGCAGTGTTCCTGCGAGGCTTCCTCAAACATTCAGAAATTGGACTTGCAAATACAATTTCCCTTCTTTTACGAGGCTTCAAGATGAGTGATGCACACTCAGCTTTCCTAGTTGCCTTTCAGCTTCTGGCCAGACAGATAGAGTTTAGGTAACATTCTTCCTTTTGGTTAACATCCTCAGGAGTTGCTAGGTATTAGACAATGCCATTCTGTGGTTAAGGACTATTTTATGCTCTAATTCAACCAGATGCAGAACAGTTGCCATATTAATATGAAAACAGAAACATTAGATGGAGTTTCGGAGCATCTAGCTGTTTAGCGGGGCTTTAGGGGGGATTTTAAGGTCTTTGGTTTCAGACAGAACCACATTCCAACAGAGACCTTATTTTACCACTTAACTGTTACTTAAAACTTCCAAATCTCTGTTTTCTCCTCTGTAAAATGGAGGTAACCATTGTCTTGATTTCTAGGACTCAATGAAATTGTGAGGATTTGAAGAGATGATGTGTATAAAGTGCATGAGGTGTGTAGTAAACACTTAATAAATGGTAGCTGTTATTATTATTATTAAGATTTATTTATTTTAGAGAGAGAGAGAGAGCAGGAGGGGAGGGGCAGAGGGAGAGAGAGTGAGAGAGAATCCTAAGCAGATGCCCTGCTGAGCACAGAGCCCTGGAAAGGGGGTGGGTGCACCATCTCAAGACTCTGAGATCATGATCTGAGCTGAACCAAGAGTCAGATGCTTAACCAACTGAGTCACAAGACACCCCTGGTGTCTATTATTATCATCCCTCATTTTGGTAGGAAATAATAGCATACTGCTTCAGTCCATTCATTTTCCTTCATCTCTCATTGAATATGAGATGGGGGTGGGGTGCCTCGTAGAATTTGAATGTTCAGAAATGTTAAAAATGAAATCTAACAGTAAGCCTAAAAAGATGCCTATCCTCAGCCATGATTCAAAAAAGTACAATGATACCATTTTCTGTCATTCAGACTGGCAAGTAAGAAAACAAATGGTAATATCCTGTGTAGGGTTTGGGGAAACAGGCTTTCTTATACACTACTACTGGTATAAACTGGTATCCCATTTTGACAGGCAGTCTGGTAATGTATATAAAAATTTAAAACATGCGTCTTGTTTGACTCAGCAATTCTACTGCTAGAAATTTATCTTCAGGAAATAATCAGATGAATTTTCAAGAATATTCATAAAAGTCTTATTGAAAAATTGTAGAGAACCTAAATGTTAATATGGGACTGTTAAAATAAATTATGGTGCAATCATACAATGGGATACTACGTAATCATTAAAAATGAATGAATTTTACATGTGTAATGGGTTTGATTGAGTAGTCATAAATTGCAGGGCAGATATTTGAATGGCTTCTATTTTTTTCCCCATAGCTGTTACCACTGCTCTCTGTGGAACCTCCCTTTTCTTTCTGAGCAGCAGATTCGCTTAACCATATCTCAGTCTGTTTGTGGAAGTTTTCAATCACTTTTGGTCATTTAAATAGTTTCATTCTGTTTATTGAGACCTAAGGTCAGCTTCCTGGGTCTGTGACCCATGCAGTTGTACAAGTCTGGTATTCAGAAGGTCCTGAACTTCATTTAGTATGTGGCTGTTGCTGTCTTGGCATTCTTAAGAATGTTATTTTACTTATTTTTTAAAAAAGATTTTATTTATTTATTCATGAAAGACAGAGAGAGGCAGAGACATAGGTAGAGAGAGAAGCAGGCTCCCTCTGCGGAGCCTGATGGGAGACTCGATCCCAGACCCTGGGATCATGCCCTGAGTCAAAGGCAGATGCTCAACCACTGAGCCAACCAGGTGTCCCAAGAATTTTATTTTTGAATTTGTGTTTCATAAGTGAAATTTGATAAGATAATGGAACCTGTGTATGAGCAGAAAAGATAAATGCAGTGAATGCACCTGGCCTCCTTTCCCATCCCATTGGCACACAGCATTCTCAATGCTTCTGAGCACAGAATTCCAGTTAAGCCACCACATGTGGAGTTTAGTGAGACTCAAGTGGGTACAAGGTAAGGGAGTTCCATCTCCAGCTGAGCAGGTGGGGGCCCTAACAGCTCCAAGAGACCATTGTGTTCCATGGAAACCAAAACTTGCTTTGAGTGCAGAAAGATATAATGGCATTCTAAGAAAGGTGAATGACAAGAAACCCTATCATGTCCTTTCATACATGTTTTAATGTCTTACACCTGTGTATTTGCCAACCACTTGTGCTGAAATGATGGCATAGAAGTAAAGGGAGAGAAGAGAAACACATAATTACATTTCCTCTAAGTCTTCCCTAACTTACTGGTAAGCTGAAGGTAGACAGTGTTGTAGAAGGTATACCTATCCAGGGGTGAAATTAATACAGTTGAGTTAGCTTCCACCTATACATGTACAGGTATGAGCTGTAAAATGCAAGTTGTATAATTCTGGTAATTCATACATGAGTTAAAAGCTGTATATTTCCATTTGAAACTGATACAGAAAATATATGAATGGTCATATCCATGCTAATAATTTTAATTTTTAATTTTTCTTTGCTTAGAATATCACACAGTAAAAAAAAAACAACAAAAAGCAAAACAAAACAAAACAAAAACCCCCCATGATCAGTTGATGGAAAGACTGCAGAAGAACAGAAACGGATTTATATTTTAGTACTTAATGTCACTTTTTTACTACTTTTTGAACACGATCCCCTCAGATGAACTGAACCTCACAAATCCTTTAGCTGGCCCTGATGCTGATGGTGAAAGAAGCAAATATATTTGCTACATTTGTTGTTGTTGTTTCTTAGCATTGTTGACAGCACTCTTCTGTCAACAGTCTATGATTTTCTGGGAGGCATCTGTCCTTAGTCCATGTGACTAGGAAGTAGTTGATTTCACAACTGGCTCCAGGGGCTCATGTGAGACTCAGGCTTGGTCAATCAGAGTATTTCATTTTCCTGGGCATATTGATTGGTTTGGAGATGATCATTTGAGCCACGTTGATCCATACAGATCCTACGACTTGTGTAAGAAATAGTAGGAATAGAGTCTCTGCCTTTTGTTGCTAGAATTTAATCTTAGGACAGTTGATCTTGGAGCTGCTGGTAGACACCAGATGGACCCCAAGAATACTACCATCATGAAGAATGGCAACAGTGAGAGGTAGATAGAAAGCGTATCCTGGTAATATCATTTTAGTCCTTGGATTAAGCTATGCCTGAAGCTAGCTGGAGTTTTTAGGTTATGTGAAACCTTTTGTGCTGAAGATAGTTTGCATTAGATTTTGTCCCTTGGAACAGAAGTCTAGCATAGCATGTTCATTAATGATTGTATATAACAGATCTCTCTAAAAATATGTACCAAACTGGTAACAGTAGATATCCGGCCAGGGAAGATTATGAAGAGGACTTTCATTCACAACTTTGTCCTGTTCTCTGGTGTTAGAGTTTTGTAAAGCAGGTAAGGTATTTATTATTTTACAACCAGCAAAAGCGATAAAGATGTTTTCATTTTGGAAAAAAAGGTCAATGATATTTAATCTCAATGTAGTAATTTCCCATATGGAGACAAAAGCAGATGTCTTAGAGTAGATCTTGCATGGAATATTCAGCTATAGGAGCTGGTATTCCCATGCCAACTTCTCTGCAGAATAACCTGGGCATGCAGTGTAGCCACAGAGTCAGAACACAAGCCTTTTACCAGCATTTTCACTGGCCGGTGCCATGAAATTCTACCGCAAGAAACAGCAAATAGGAGATTATTGAGTTTGGCCTTGCTAACTGCCTAGAGGTGAAAAATTTAATCCTCGAGCAGGCAATTTTTTGTCTTACTGTGTTCTAATGCATGCTTGTGTGACTAGAAGGAGAACATTTGGGTTCAAAGAGGGCATTGAAAGGCAGAACGGACTAAAAGCAAGCAGCTAAGCAAGGTTAGAGCAATCTCATGGAGAGAGTTGAAAGAACCCTGCAGAGCACCTGGGTGGCTCAGTGATTGAGCGTCTGCCTTTGGCTCAGGTCATGATCCTGGGGTCCTGGGATCGAGTCCCACATCAGACTCCCTGCATGGAGCCTGCTTCTCCTCCCTCTACCTATGTCTCTGCCTCTCTCTCTGTGTCTCCAGTGAATAAATAAATAAAAATCTTAAAAAAAAAAGAACCCTGCAGAAATATTTCCACTAGCCCATGGTTCTGCAGGTGGAATTGCTGTACCACGTTGAAGGTACCCAGTGGTAGGGTTTTGTGCATATCGTTGTGCTCAGGGCTCTTGGAGACACCAGCAGCATCTGGAGGGACTGGGATCAAGGACCCCGTTTGTCCAGCTTCTGCACAGAGGTGTGTTTGGTCAGGCCCAGCTGAGTGCCCTGTGGGCCATCCTCCAGAACAGGACCCCATCTTCTGCTCATGATCACAATGATCACAGCCCTCCTCTTCCCTGCTTACATACTCCTCTTCCCTCCAAACCAGAACACACCACAGGCATCTTCCCCGATCGATTGTATAATCTAGGAAAATTTGTTTCTGACATTCTCAACGCTGAAGACTTCCATGGATTTCTCTCTGTCGTTGTTTTTTAATGTGCATGTCTGAAAGCACAACTGCTATCCTTCATCTGTATTCATTAATCAGGTGTTTTCTTTGATACTCGTTTTGGCCGGGTGAGAGTCTGAGGACACTGGTTGAGGTGGGAGGTGGAGAGGAAACGAAGGGAGGAGCTGGGCCTCTGGGAGACAGCTGTGGTGGCCCTGGCACCATTTGCTAGTGCTGATCTTGGGGATGAGTGTGGCTTGTCCCAGTGCTGGGGGGGGGGGGGTGGTGAGGGTGAGGGGCAAAGACTATTTAGCCAGCGCTTGGTTGGTTTGTTTTTAAGGCAATATGAACATCAGGTAAAATGTTCAAATGGAACAAAAGAGAACACAGTGAAGGATCATTCTTCCTGCCACCCCACCCCTCTTCTGTCCCCGGAGGTCAGTGCTGCTGGCTTGTGCATTCTTCTGCGGAGCCTGTGCTCATGTATGCCTACCTGTCTCGTTCTTCATCTTGGCATCACCTTGGCTTGGACCTGGTAAGTAAGGTCCTATGCTGCAATCTGAAGATAACACTCAGCTCTGCACTTTAGCATTCTTTCCTTAAAGTGAAAACAATGACTAAAGAAACACCTGCAAGAGCTTGAAAGCCCCTCACTCTGGGTACATGATTAACTCCTGTACCTGGTTTTCACACCTCCCGTTGCATAAAGCCGAGCAGGTGACTGGTACATTCTCGATTTCTGCAGCATGAGATATTTCCAATTCACTGCAAAACAAAGTTCAAGCTGCTAAAAAAGCTAGTTTTTAATTACCTTGAAATGCGAGTTGCAAGGAGGCAGCCTGACAGCTCTCATCAATGAGATCAGTAAGCTGTGAAGACATGTGGCCAGATATGTCTTGTCATTAGTATATACAGTGTGATCAGATGCCATCATAATCGTTATTATTACAAGATCATAAAGATTTGAAGTAACAGAAAAAGCAAGTATCTTTGTTTGAAAGGTCAGTCAAAGAAGTAGGCTGAGCTCATCAATAAAACAGCGGCACAAAGATGAGTACTTAGAAGGAATTCTTATCAAAATCAAGTAAGGAAAAACTTTTACAATAATGCGGGCAAACGAGGTCCTGGTAGATTACTTTGCACTGCAGTAAATTTTGGAGTAAATAATAGCAATGATTTTCCAATGTCTGTAATCAACACTGGCTAGGTATATAAATTGACTCAGATAACTGAATATTTGACTAAATTGTAATGACTGAGGTTTTATAAATTTAAGCAACGGGATACATGTAATTATAAAGTTACTGAAGAACCAAGTTTCCTACATAAAGCAATTACAATGCATTTTTCCTTTAAAAGAGTGCATGTGTGTGTGCGCGTGCGTGCACATTCTGCACGCTTTGCCCACAGATCATCAGGAAGAGGGCTTTCAAGAGGATCTTTTTCTTGCTGTAGTGTCAGATCTTAAAATAAGATTTAAGGGCTGGAGAGTCTGATTGAGTGAGACTGAGCCGTGATTTCTAGTGGCACCGCTCACCAGAGCATGGAGAACAGAAAACGCTCTTTCTAGATGTTGGAGGTTAGACGTTTTGGGACATGTTTTAATTCAGCCTTTTCTTTTGAAATCAAATATCTGCTGTAGCTACCTGGAGATGCCTAGTTGCTTATTATAGTTAATGGATTGTTCATCCTCTTTGTCCTTGGGATAATCCTAAGTGTGTGCATAAAACCGAGATCATGTTGCCCACAAAACCCTATCAGCCTAGAGTTGGTCCACAAGGTGTTGAGCGTTCACCAGAGCAGATGGGAAAGATCATGTTTAATAAAGAGTCAGAGGATTAGGTGGTACAAAACAAGCGAAGGGAAAGGGATGATTTTATTTCAGGAGAAGCTCTGTGCCACTTCCTGGACCCGAAGCCAGAGTACAATGAGCCCAGAACCGTGACTTTGGGCCCCGTCCCCCGCCTTGCTGACCTGCTTCCCACTCCACCGGCATCACCGCCTGAATCTGTGAATGACTCAACAGACAGCTTCTCGGGCTTATGAGGATGGATGACGTGAGTCACCCACAAATGAATATACATATGGAGAAATAACAGAATTCTGCTAAATATGTTTATAGTTGAACAACCGATACATCTGAGCTTGACTTAGAAAGGGGTGTGCAAAAGTTTATATAAATGACAGTTAAAAAGATAACTGTCACAATGTTTACTGATGAGGTTTCTGTTTATCTTAATGTTTAGAAGTTAAGTGAGGAAAAAAAAAAAAAAAAAGAAGTTAAATGAGAAACGGTAAAGCCTGAGCGGCTATGGGCCTGAATTTATCACGACAACTCGTGGCCCACGGAGGTGGCGGGAAGGTGGAACCACGCAGTCAGAACTTCCTCCAGAGAGGTGAGGCTGTGCGGCCTTGGACAGCTGGAGCACGACCTCATTTATTTTTCACCGTGTTTACTGAAACAATGAAACGTAGGCCGGGGAGGCGATGGCAGGGCCTTGTGTGGCTCCCTGATCTGGGTTCTGGCCTCCATCCAGGAGGCCAGGGAGGGGCGAGGGGCAGCCCTTGGGTGGGGGACCCTGCTGAGCGGAAGCAGCTTCAGGTGGCTCCACTCTGTCCTTTGTCCCCGGCCCTGGGCTGTGCCCTTTGCTGTCCTGCTCAGTTTACTGCCAACATCAAGAGGCACTTCTCATTTAGTGGCTCCTGGTCTCAACTCCCAACAGCCTCGGGGAAGTTGCCAAACAAACCTCCCCTGCTGGCCTCCCCTGCTGGCCTCCCCTGCTGGCCTCCCCGCCCCACCTGGTGTGCAGCAGGGCTGGCTGTCTTGGCAGCACACTTACCCACGTGGAAATGTGCTTGGGGATGTGTTAAACGGAACCGGGGAATATTTCAAACCATTCCTTCAATAATGGAATTGAAACGTTGTGCTGCCGCAGTGGCCTGGGATGGAAACTTCCGAGTGGAAAGTGAGATCCTGATTTTTCTTGAAGACAAAATGGGGCCCCGGGGTAGGTGGTTTTCAGGCTTTCTCTGTTAATTTTGGGAATGGACCTTTCACAGGTTTACTTCCCTTTTGTGTTAAGCCTTCGGTTTTGTTTCTATGTCGACTCTGGATAGAAAACTTGGGATTGGTCTTTTTACCTTGATTCTAGTCAGCAGGCCCGGAGGTGAAGCAACAGTGCATAACAGCCATTAAGAATCATAAGCAGATATATTAATTTTAATGTACAATCGGTGACCCTGATATGGTATCAAACGTAAAAGAGCAGGGCCAGTCAAAGGATCCTACATTGTCATATGTCCATAAACCCTGGATCTCAAGTATGAGGCCTGGAAAGAGAAAGGTCTAGCTGGCCGGCCTGCCTTCCTTTCCTCCTTCCCTTTCTCTTTTTCTTCTTGTATCCTAAGGGGATTTTTTTTTTTTTCACAACAGAACAAAATATAACTTTTACAGGAAGACAAGTATACAAATTCCCTGAAGGGGTGATTTAAATCTACCATTCAAATCTTACTTTAAGTTCTCAGAGAGTTTGTCTTAATTGTGTACGTAAATATCTCACAAAAGATACCACAGCTTGTGATCTTTGAACAGAGACACACAAAGAAGTCCAAGCTTTAGGATTCTCAGGCCCAGATAACATAACCTTAACTAATGTGACAGCAATAAATATTTTTACTGTTATAGAGTGATTTTTATCAAATATAGGACATTCATGTAGCATCTTCACGGTGTCTGCCATGAGTGAGTACCGGTAGTGCTAGTCTTAGTATTTTTCTTATGGGTGATTCAGCCCAAGGTGTCCAGGTATAAGGACTTAGGGCAGCCCCTAAGGAAGACATGAATGAGTGTACCTTTCATTCTGGTCTGGGGTCAATTCCACTGGATCACTTCATTCAAGGTAGACATAGAGAAGTTACTGTCTTGGGGGACATGAATTTGCATCTGGAAATTGTTACATGAGCTATTACATCGGAAGCAATGACACTCTCTGGCAAGCCCACTGGCAAAAATTCCTTTTTATGGACTTGCCCAGCTATGGAACAGCTGTTCTAATTCCAACTTCCATGATGGAGCCAAGGACTCCAGGAGAAGTTTCTGTCGTGGTGCATGATGACTGGACTGTACCTCTCTACATACCAATACCAGATGCCACACAGTTAGTGGAGTCCTCATCATAACCTAAGGTAGTTTTTAAGTTGTCATCTCTCTTGCTTTTTGTGACTGTTTGAACCAAGTGCTATATTGCCCAGTCTAATTTCCCAGCCCTTAATGTGATGGGCTTTGCAAACAGGCACTAAGGATATTAAGACTATAGCCTTTTAATCTTCTGATGAGCCCTTTTAAAATGCAAAGTAATTTTTTCTCACATGGTTCAGTTGCCAATGGCCCAGTGTAGGAATTTCTTGTATAGCATTCTGACAATCCTGCGTAACCCCTTGTCGGACCCACTCGGTGATGGGGCACTTACCAGTTCTTAATCTAGTCCCTTCTATTTCAGCAACTTTCATTAGTAGAACGTTTTTCCGTAGAAAACTGTAATCTACCTCCTTGTACCCCAACCTTTTGCCTCTGTTCTTCTGCTCTCTGGAGCTACGAAATGTAGATCAACAAGGTGACATTGAGCCATCAATACTCTTTTGGGAACACTCCTTCAACTCTTCTATCACATAGTCCACATTTTTCCATCTTTGTAAGCTTTATCACATGTTTCTCTTAAGTTAGAATTTCAAAATATTAAAGAGAGTTTTCTTGTTCTCCCTATATCTTCACCTTTCCAGGCAAAATTTATATCACTCATTATTTCAAAAAATGTTTATTGTGTAGCTACAAACGCTGGGTTAGATGGAGTGGGTGACATCGGGGTGATTCAGATAACTGTTTCTCATCGACTTTGCTTACCGAACTGGCAACACACTGGCCAACTTCAGTGTGTTGGAACATTCCTGTCCTTCGTTTCTAGATTAAGAGCCCCTTGAGGGTAGAGATCAGGGCTTCTCATGAATATCCTCAGAGCCTCCTCTTACACACATAAATGGAGGCACAATAAATGTTTTCTGACTTTCCTTTCTTTAAAATCAAGGCCCCTATTCCTGATCACAGTGTTATTATTCCCTTGGTTTGACCAATTCTGAGCATGTAGAGCTGTGATACCGCTTGACCTGATCCTGACTTTGCATGTGGGCTCACAAGACCTTGGTCCACATAGATGGCTCTAAGATTTGGTCTCACATGTTATCTCATTTTAATGGCCTAACAATCCCCAGAGGTGGATGCTGTTATGCCCAGTTTTTCCATGAGAAAACAGATGGAGATAAAGGAGTTAAATGGACTTAAAACACAGGTGTTCTCTAATTCCGTATTCAGGACTTTTTCTAATACAGACGCGAACTCCTAGTTTTCCACCATTTTTTGAATTTGCACCTGAGGTTTTTATCCCAGGGTAGAATGATACCTTACTGGATTATCCTTACTAAATTACATCTTTTTAGTTCTGGTCTATACTTCTTGAATCCTTCTGGTATCTTAATATGTTTATTTTACCATCTTTGCTCTTCCTTTCAGTTTGTGTGCTCGTTACCAATAGGCTGGGCTTATTCTTTTACATAACTTATTGATGAGAAAGGTTCTTGGGCCAAAGGCAAAGAGAAACCTTGCGCCAGGGTGACATTGAGCCATCAATACTCTTTTGGGTATGCTCCTTCAACTCTTCTATCACATAGTCCACATTTTTCCATCTTTGTAAGCTTTATCATGTTTTTCTCTCTCATGATATTTTCCCATTCCTCCCTGCCTCCACACATCTTGATGTACTATATGTTTTAAAATATGAGGGAGAAGGTGTGCTTAAGAGAAAATGAAAACCTTGATGCAAACTAATGCATTTTCCCAAAAGAAACACTCATTTCAATGTATACATGCAAAACCTTAAAAGCTGATTAAAAAATGTATGAAGAAACTCATGTGGAGGATGTTACTTAGGAGCTGAATTACAGGATTTGCTTGTCTCTCTTTTTCTCTTGCCTTGGGCAATCTAGTCTAATTACAAAACTTGCCTTTCATTCTGTTTAGTGTTTTTCAGCTATGCATGAGAAAAGTTAATCAAAAAATAAAATGAAAAACTATGATGGCTAATCGAAGTCCCATACACAGATTTCTCTGCTGTTTCCTAGCCCATCTGTGGGGATGAATTCCAAAGTGTTACCTTTAAGGCATTATCAGAGATACTGTGCCTACTGGTCTCTGCTTCTCTTAAAGAAAGAGAAAAGATACCTTTAATTTCAGAAGTTTCCAAGATTGGAAGTGGAAAGAAAATCATGGTTTTTCCTATGTTAATTTATCCCTTACCTGTAATTATTGGAAGGCTTTATAATCATAGAAGACACTAGACCAATAAACCCAGTGAAGGGCAATCTCTTTAGAGCAAATAGAAAAAGGCAATTTACCATCCCATTTTGTCCTCTAGTATGCTCTTTTAGGGGAGGAAAATAATTCTCTTTCCTTCTACCCATCTTAGGTTCATTGATTAGGGCCCTGCAAATTAGATTGACAAAAGACAGATTAACAAGAAAAAGCCAACAGGTTTATTAACAAGTGCATCTTATGTACACATGGGAGTACTCAGTAATGAGTAACTCGAAGGAGTGGTTAGAACTTGAGCATATATAACTTCTTAAGAACAATACATTCTAAGGCACAAGACTAAGAAAAAGGACTCAATTTCTAGGGTAGCAAATTGTGGTGAGGTTAATATATGGGGAACTCATAGCAGATAAATTCTAGTTAGTGGAATTTGTTATATAGAATCCTTTGGTGCCTTCTCTAGGCTGGTAAGGGTCTAGAGTTGTCTTTGGTAATATCTGTCCTTCCTGGTAGAGGGAAGAGCGGACGCCTTTACAAATATGTATCCTGCTTTTAGGTGAATGGGGGAGGACAGAGAGGTTTTCTTGTATCTGTTTCTTCTCAGTTACCTTAAGCTGAAAATAATCCTATGCCAAAGAGGCACATTTTAGGGTGGTATATTCTGCTCCCTATTGCTTCCCTATTGCTTTGGAAGGTCATTGAGTTAAAAGAATTGCTGATTCTTGGCCTATCCTCTTTCTGGCTTCCTTGTCTAGAATGAAGACCCAAATGTCAACCACTAGAACCAATCCTGGCTGTGGCTTTGTGTTGATTTTTCTCAAAGGCTGAGATGTCATCTTAGACCATTTCAAATCCCCTCTGTGACCACATTACTGCAACCAAAAACAATGTGATAGAGTTAGCACCTTTAATTAATTTTGTTAACTAACCCCGATAAGATCACAGAACTGTTTCTTTGTTCTTTGGGAGATGAAAGAAAAGGTATAGGAGAAGTGTGGGAGATTGGAAATCTGATGTTGTTTTGAAGGGTTGGTGGCCATGGTAATGGGTTGATGGTGGACAAAAATAGCATGTTATCAATGCAAGTTTGTGGCATTTTGTCAGACAAAAGAAGATTTCTGGATGGTGTATGTCCATGGCTCCTGTGGCCTAAACAATCCTGTGTTTCTCAGTTGTTTGAAGTGAGTGGTGTTGAGAAGGAACATATGCTTCTCCCCTCCATGCAGAGCAATGAAATTTGGAAATATGTGCTAAAAGAGAGAACACAGTTTCCTATGGCAATTTATCTCCAAGAAAGGACAACTTCCTGGGATAGTGATAATGGTTGCTAAAACCTCACTGAGAAAAATAATTCAATCACCCAAACTTGGGCTTAGCTCATGCTGCAGCTGGCTAAGTAGAGTGGCAAGGGACCATCAATCTGCTTTGGAGTGAGGTGTGCTTGGGAATCATGTGGATGGAGCTTCCCTTTACTGATACTGGATATGATAAAAGAGGCCTGGGGACTTTCAGAGTAATGTGTACCATTCACATAACACAGCATTGTGTAAGTCTTATGAAGTGTGTTTTTTAAAAAATGCTCTTTAAACTTGCTTTCATAACAAGCATAACAGCCTAGATAAAATGAAAAATATGTTAGAGTCTTTTGAGGAAATCTGTGAATGCTTTATCAATAAAAGCAATGCAAGCAAAGTCCTGTGCACTTGTTTTTTTTTTTTTTGTAAACATTGGAGACCAGGGACCCCAAGGCATGAAACATGTAACCTCCTATTTTAACTCCCTGGCTGAGACAAATTTGGTATTCCAAATTTTAGCCAGCAGCTGACTCAACAATTGGGAAGCCAATCGACCAAAAGTTCCACCTTTGACTGTTTCACGATCATATATAGGACAGACAAAAATAGTTAGAAATATTCCAGAGAACCATCAACAGCATGGAGTGAGAAGTAGAGTCTGCAGCTGTTTTGCACACTAAAAAGAGATATTCTTCTAAATTGAGGTTTAACTGACAAACAATATTATATTAGTTTCATGTGTATGACATAATAATTCAATCTTTGTATATATTGCAAAATGATCACCACAATAAGTCTAGTTGACATCTGTCACCATACATATAGAATTTTTTCTTGTGATGAGTACTTTTAATATTTACTTTCTTAGCAATTTGCAAGTATGCGATACAATATTATTAATCATGATTGCCATGCCATACATTAAATTCCTAAGATTTACTTATTTTACAACTGGAAGTTTGTACCTTTTGACTCCTTTCACCCATTTTGCCCACCTTCCATACTCCACCTCTTCCTCTGGCAACCACCAATCTGTTCTCCGGATTTGTAGGATCAGTTTTGGGGTTTTTGTTATTGTTGTTCTTTTAGATTCCGCGTATAAGAGAGATCCTATGGCATTTGTCTTTCTTTGACTTATTTCACTTAGCGTAATGCCCTCAAAGTCCATCTGCATTGCAAATGGCAAGATTTCATTCTTTTTTATAGCTGAATACTATTCCACTGTAGACAGTTGACCTTTGAGCAATGTAGGGTTTAGGGGCACTGCTATCCTCCCTTGTCCCCGCCTCGTGAAGTTAAAAATCCATGTATAGCTATTGATTCCCTAAAAGTTGAGCTACTAATAGCTTACTATTGACTGGAAGCCTTACTAATAACAGTCAATTAACACGTATTTTTGTATGTTAAACTATTATATACTGTATTTTTACAATAAAATGAGCTACAGAAAGAGAAAATACATTTATAGTACTGTACTGTATTTATTGAAAAAAAATCCACGTATAAGTAGATCCATTCAGTTCAGATCTGTGTTGTTCAAGGGTCAGCTATATATACACCACAATTTCTTTACCCATTCATCCATCGAAGGGCACTTAAGTTGTTTCTAAGTCTTGGCTATTGTAAATAATGCTTCAGTGAACATGAGGGTGCATGTATCTTTCTGAGTTAGTGTTTTGATTTTCTTTGGATAAATACCCAGAAGTGGAATTGCTGGATCATATGGTGGTTCTATTTTTAATTTTTTGAGGAACTTCCCTGCTGTTTTAAAGAGGCATAATTTATAACTGAGATCCAGCGAGCTGCCCAGGACTCCACTGAGGTCTCTTGCTTTATTACCATGAAAGTTTTGGCCACATGAACATAGAATAACGGTAAATTGCAAAATCAGCAATGTGGTGTTATGAAAAGATCACTGACTCCCGAATCAGGAGACCTGAGTCTTTGTCCCATGTGATAATCATTAATCACTATCTTCATTTGTGAGCATTACTATATTACTATACACGGGCATCTTTGAATATACTTTCTCTAGCCTGTGCAAATCCTGCAGCCAGGGAGATATTATCCCATGTTCAAGTTTTGGAGAGATTAAGTAACTTTCCCAATGGTCATTCTTCAGGCCTGACTCCACTCTAGCATTTTTAGGAAGACTCCCAGGAACGTTCTGGTTTCTCCCCTCTGTCACCTCACAGCCCTTCTTAGTACTGCTCCCTTGTTGATGCTTGCTTATATATCTCTGGTATGTTCTCTGTAGCCTTTGTCACTTCCCATTTTTGTGAGTAGTGTTCTCAGTGTGACACCTTTCCTTCTCCCCTCTCTCTCATTTCTAAATTTGGAAGACATTAGGGGGAAAAATCATTAAAGTATAGAAAAATACCATATATCCTACTACCCCAAATAAATAAAGTTTACCATTTAAAAATCCTAGCTTCAAATATTTTTTCATTAAATAAAAAAATAGCACCTTACCAATCAAGTTGAGGTTCACATTACACGTTTTCCAATCCCATTCACCTCTTCCTTCTCCAGGAGTAACCACTAATTTGAATTTGATTCCTAACCTCTCAAGCTCTGTTTCTTATTTTTTGTTACACACCGTATATTTGTAAGCAGTGCAAATGTCATTTTATAATCTGTTTTGTTAAAGAACATAATGTAATTATTGCATGTATCTTTTAAAAATTTGCCTTATTTCACTCAATATATTTTAAAAACTAGCCATATTGGTGCATGGAAATCTAATTTATTCTATTAATTTAAACTGTAGTATTCCATTTCACCAACATAAATATCTTATTTCTCTAATCCTCTGCTTCTGGACATTGAGGTTCTTATAGGAAGCTATTTCAGTGTATTGGTTTTTCCTTTACTATTAGACACTAAATTCCCTGATTCAGGGACTGTGGATCACACTTTTTTATGCTTAGCATTGTCATTGCAATTCAACCAATGTATGCTGAACGAGTTGATGAAAATGTCTGAGCAAGTGGAGGTCTTCAACTCTGAGAAGGTTACCACGATTGAAAGCAGGTAAAGGGTAATGCCAAAGAAGTTAGTTGAAATTCCTTTTTTTCCCCTTGTATTTATGGATATGGGAAAGTAGGGTAATAAAAAACTACTTGAAATGATACTAAGGGGCACCTGGGTGGCTCAGTCAGTTGAGCCTCTGACTCTTGGTTTCCACTTGGGTCATGAACTTATGGGTCATGAGATTGAGCCACCTGTCAGGCTCCATGCTCTGCAGGGCCCAGGGGTCTGCTGGAGATTTTCTCTCCCTCTGCCCCACCTCCCACTCACACGCTGTGCATGTGTGCATGCTCGTATGCTCTCTCTCTCTTTCTCTCAAATAAAAAAATAAGAAATAATACTGAGATGAGGATGGATAAGTTAGTGAATTTTTTTGTGATCCTAATGAAATTTGTAAAAGACTAGTAACAGGAAATATGTAAAATAATTGATGAAGCTACAAGCAAAAATGCTTAGAAATGTGCTTAAGAATGTTAGAATTGATTTATGGCTGGACAGTGAAAGTTCTATATCTACTTCTAACTAGGTCATCTCCATGATTCACCTTGGAGAAATCTAATTACCCTTGAATATTCGACCTTCAATGTGTCAACATGAATGTTTTCTCAACCTGGCTTCATGGAGATATGGAAGCTGTGCTTAACAGATAACATTTTTCTTAGGAGTTATTAAGGTCATGGTCTATTTCTTTAGTTTTGTGTCTTCCCTTTTAACCCACTTGCACTTTTGTCACTTTCTGATTGTTGTCCAGATGGATCACATCCAATAATGGGGAGAGAGGTGTGAGGTCAAGAGATAGGGGTTGTTGCAAGGAAGAAATGAGTTTATACTTGTGAAACCTTAGAATAATGTCTGTCATAGGCTTAGATATCAATACCTGTTAATTACTACTCCTCTCTTTTATACTTCTCACAGCAGATATACAATAGTTATTTTATAAGCTTTATTCTAAGTCTGCCAGATGAGTATAGAACTCTTCAGGTCTCTTCAGCCCAAAGTTGTAATTTGTTCTGAGAATTCTGGTGGACAAATGACAAGGGTCTCCAGAGTGAGAAGTGAACTCCAAACACTCTCTATCCATCAGGGGTATCAAATGATCAAGAAGGGACAGCAGGGTTGGGCATTGATTAAATAATTAGAATGAAGCTATATTAAGCTTATTACTTCATATGTAGCTTCTTGAGATGTTGGCTATAATCTGATAGCTATAGAACCACTCTTTCCTATTTACCCATAACTCAGTGATCTATTTATTTATTTAATAAATATAACACACTTCTGAGGTGCCCAATATGATTCCAGTTACTTGAGGTACATCGATGAACAAACAGGAAAGAGTTCCTGACCTCCTATGATTTACATTCTAGTTCGGGAGAACAGAAAATGAGCAAAAAATAGAAGTAAATTATATAGAATATGGGAAGGTTGTAAGTGCTATGGAAAAAGAAAAGATAGATCCAGATAAGGAAAATCAGGAGTACGTGATTGAGGTAGAATGATCAAGTTTCACTGAAAAGATGAAAATTGAGCAAAGACTTGAAGGAGGTGAAGAGATTGGCTGTACAGATGTGTGTAGGCGGAAGAGCTGGCATCAAGGCTATGCCTGTTGTGTTTGATGTGAGAAGGGCTACTTGATGGCAGTGGAGTGAGCAAGGGAGGAAGCAATAGGAGGTGAAGTCAGGGGGATTATGGAAGGCCTGTAGGCCATTGTGAAAACATTAGTGATCCAATGGAGGGCTTGAATTAGTATTTCAAAAGACCACTCTGACTTCTGTCTCGAGAATAGGTTCTAAGGAGCCAGTCTAGAAGCCGGGAGGCCTGTTTAGAAGCTATTGCAGCTCGAGGAGAGAGATGGCAGTAGAGGTAAGAAGTGATTCTTTTTTTTTTTTTTTTAAGATTATATTTATGTATTCATGAGAAACACAGAGAGAGAGGCAGAGACACAGACAGATGGAGAAGCAGTCTCCTCACAGGGAGTCCGATGTGGGACTTGATCCCGGGGCTGGGATCATGCCCTGAGCCAAAGGCAGACGCTCAACCACTAAGCCACCCAGGTGTCCCAGAAGTGATTCAATTCTGCTACATTTTTAAACTAGAGCCAGTATCCTAATAGATTAGATGTAGGGTATAAGAGAAATAAAAGGACTAAAACGCTCCAAAGACTTTTTTGACAGAGCGTCTGAAAAGATGGAGTTTACATCAACTGGACTGTCTGGATTAGATTTGGGTAAGAACATCAGGACTCCTTTTTTTAGAAGTCTATTAGCCATCTGCATATACCAGTCTGAAGTTCAGGAAAGAGGTCTTGGGTTTGGCATATAGATAGATTTTAAAACCAAGGGATTAGATAAGATCACCAAGGGAGTGAGCACATACAGAAAAGGCCAACAGCTCAGAGCTGGGAGCAGTCAATATTAGGAGCTCAGGGTACAGAAGAGAAATCAGAAAAGAAAAAAAAAAGAAGTCAGAAAAGAAAGATGAGGAGTGATCAGTGAGGTAGGGAGAGAGGTGGGTGCCCAACAGAGAAAGGAGTGGTCAAATATGTCAGATGATGATGATGACATGTCAAGGTAGATGAAGAATAACAGTAGACTCGTGGATCTAACTCTGTGAAAGTCCTTTGGTAACTTTGAGGGGGGCAGTCATTGGTTGTGTGGAAGTGAAGGGTTAAGGGAGAACGGCTGGAGATGAATTGCAGATCGCAAGTAGATGAATTGCAGAGAGTGAAGACTAGTCTCTGAAATGGGATTTGAGCACTCTGTCTTCAAGGACTCCTCCACTCGCTCATTAATATGCCCCAAATACCAAAGTCAGGATTTCCTTACTTTCCTTTTAGGAAAGCTCCTGGATTCAAAGTTAAATTGGTATCTCAAAGTTACTGACACGGTGGTATGGATTTGTCTGTTTGCACTGACTCCTGGGGTGACAATGATATTGTAGGATTTCAGAGCTGTAAGTGATTTTAGATATGATATAACCCAGGCCCTATTGACAGGGGTATATATAGGGAAAGTGATTTGTTCAAGGTCACATACTTGATGGATGACAGAGCTAACACTAGGATCCAGGATTTCTGTTCTAGTGCCTTTTTAGTTGCATAATATTTTATCTCGAATTCGATCCAACACATGTGTAGGACAAGTAAGGACACGAGGAGGTGTTATGGAAATGTCTGTTGTGTGAATGAATGCATGCACGTTCAACAGAAGACCAAAGACAAGGCAAAGTTTGAAATGTATGGGAAAACCAGTTCAGGGTCCATAAGGCAGATGGTAGGAGATTTGCTTCGAGGTACAGAAGAAAAAAAGCCGGGGTGAGAAATTATAACAGCTAAGGAAGCAAGAAGTGAGAACTGCACACTGCGGTATAAGTGCTTTTTTACCTTGAAAGCATCAGAGATGTTTAAAATTATTTTAAAAGTAAGTGCAAACTGTTAATGAGGGTTAATGGGAAGGACTAAAGATGGAGCAGCTCTTTACTAACAAGAACTGGGATGATGGCATTTTTTTAAATCCTTGCTGACAACATAAGAAAACTACTGACTTGGAGGCAGCAAGTTTACAACTGCCTGAAAATAACCAGATACAAGGGTTTCAACTTGCTGGAACCCTTATTATATGCTTGAATGACTCCTGGAACAAAAGAAAGCTGCGCATGATTGTTTAGGAAAGTGTAAGATAAACAAAGCGTATGTTTCCTAACATCAACTGACTGTAATCTGATAGTCTTGTTATATTGGTCTCTGCTCATTTTAAGGTGATGTGATGAAGATGACTTTAGTGGTTCTCAAGTTCAGTACATAAATAAATGATGTGAAGACTCCACTTTAACGCAGGCCCCTCAATTTTTCATACGTATTTGCTGCTTTTCTTTCCGAAGGGAGAATGTACATTACTTGTTCTCTTGGAAACATTCCATCCTTTTTTATGCTTTTCCTTTCTCTTTTGAAAGATCCCCCTCACACTGCATAAATAGAAATGTCCCTGAGATTCATTTGATTTCATGGATGGCAGAGTACTCATTTCAAATATCTTGGGGAGAACCGGATAAAACAGCGACACTCTCCTGCCTTACCTGATTGAACGCTGGGGACCGTCGGAGGGCTCGATGGCCGTGGGAAATCGTAATGGGAACCTCAAGTTGGTTTCCACTTTAGGTTCTGCGCCTTGGATCCAGTGGGGCTGAGGGTATCAAGAGTTAGTACCCTCTGATTTCACTGTTCACTGTTCCAAGCGCAATAAGCGGTGCCTCTGGTTTGCGGGCGGGAAGGGAAAGGCTCCTGTCGCCTGGGTGCTGGTGGCAGTTCTTGAGCGGCGTCGGCCGAGAGCTGGCTGGGAGAGGGGACTTGTCCTCTCGCAGCCCTTACTTGGTCAGGGTGAAGGCAGGGGAAGCAGGCGGGGACACCCTACACTCCTGCTTCTCAGGCTGTATCTCTCCGTGGGAGAGGAGAGAAGCCGTCTATCTCCAAAGCTGTCAATCCGCGCCCCCCCCCCCCCCCCGCCCCCGGCCACCACTAAAAGCCACTTCAATTTATGTCTTCAGTTCTTTACACTTTGCGGAGAGTTTATTGTAAAGATGCATTAACCGGGAAGACGCCTTTAAGATATATTGTGCTCAACTTCGGAGGGAGATAGCAGTTTGTGCAGAGGTGCCCATGGTAGTTTAAGGAGGAGAAAAAAGAGGGGATCCCTGGGCGGCTCAGTGGTTTCTGCCTGGGGTGTGATCCTGGGGTCCCTGCATGGAGCCTGCTTCTGTCTCTGCCTCTCTCTCTCTCTCTCATGAATAAATAAATAAAATCTTTTAAAAAAAAGATATTTCACAATATCATTTAAAAAAAAAAAAAGGAGAAAAAGGGAGTAGTGCTTGACGCTGCTGGAAGCATCCCTAGCATCCCTAGGATCCCAGCATCCCAGCATCCCAGCATCCCTAGCATCCCTAGGATCCCAGCATCCCAGCATCCCTAGCATCCTAGCATCCCAGCATCCCGCATCCCAGCATCCCTAGAATCCTAGCATCCCTAGCATCCCTAGCATCCCAGCATCCCTAGCATCCCAGCATCCCTAACATCCCAGCATCCCAGCATCCCTAGCATCCTAGCATCCCAGCATCCCAGCATCCCTAGCATCCCTAGCATCCCTAACATCCCAGCATCCCAGCATCCCTAACATCCCAGCATCCCTAGCATCACCAGCCCAACGCCCGCTCTGTTCCTAGGAGCGTACGGTTTGTATCGCTTATGCCTCCTCACTCGCTTCCTTCTCTTCATATTTAACATCGTTTCTACTCATTCCCACTTGCATTTATTTATTTCGTTCGTTCGTTCACTAGCTCCTGCTCCCCTGGTTTTGCCACCTACAAGGAGGTGGATGTTCACGTCACAACGTTGGGCCTTGCCCGCCGAGTTCGACCATAGCCAGGCAGGCTGGCGCTCCCGGGGTCATGACCCTTGGTCTTGCTGGCTGGGGCCCGGCGATCCCTCGGCGTCAAGTGTGTACCGAGTCCCCGGGGACCGGAGGAGGGCCGGTGTCCTGGGCAGCCCGCCGCAGGCCCGAGGCCGAGAGCAACAGGCCATTTAGTTCCTTTTTCTCTGCGCACACGGGATCGTTCGTGTGAAGTCCTAGTGTGCAAGTTTAAATGAGCCCTCAACGGTGTTGTAGGCGCTGACAGTGTTCCGAGGCCTAAGCCACGTCTCCAGTCTAGGGAGTTACTGGTGTAGGACATTCAAGGATGGGAGTCCCCGGGGAGGTCTGACAATCCTTAAGATCTATGGACGAGGTAGTCGGTAACCGGCTTCTCTTTTTGCCAGGTGGAACAATGTACCATTAGAAAAAAAAATTCCTGTGAGCTTTGGCAAACAATTTTGTGTCTGCTGCTTTAAAAATGATGGATAAATTAAAAGATAAGAGAATACATCCAAGTGACTTGAGCAGTCGAATGCTGAGCAGAAATTATACATCAAGTCTGGAATCACCAAACTGAAGCATAGGCTTGTCCATTCTTTTTGTGTATAGTCTGAGGTTTGTTTGGAACTCTAAAGCATTTTGCAAATTATTGGGAAGTTACTACATGTGAAAAAGCAGAGGAAAACCTAAAATGGGCCTATTTTAGGTTTTTCTTTATTTCGATTTTCTTTAGGTTCTTAGGGTACTTCTGAAGCATTTTATTTCTATTATTTTTTCTTCTTCTATCGCTAGATGTACTTACTAAGATTAGAAAATGTCCAAGGGCTACGTGACATGGTCATGACATTGAAATCCTTTTACTGCTTTATCTCGTAGGACTCCAAAACACCAGCTGGTAGACATTAGTTTCTTAAACGCTCCTTGAGCAAGTCTCAACCCTAGGATGTTACCCCACTAGCATAGATCCTTTTCCTACCTTTGCTTCACAGATTGACATTTTCTGATCCTTTAGTCTTCCATTTAATACTTACTTTCTCCAGAGAATATTTAGTGAATGAGTGAACAAACTGGGTACCACTTTGTAAATAAATCTCAACTCAGAATTATGACTAGGTGCCAAAATGCCTCTTTCTCTCCTAAATTTCTTCTTTGTTTCCCCTTAGATTTGGTTCTTTTTTCTTCTTCCCTTTCCTTTTTCAATTCATAATATTAATTTTTGACCTGTTATTGCAGTTGGAGTAAGAATGCAAAGCACATGGGAATAAAAGTATTCAACATCTTTTATTCATTAATGCAATGTTTTCTGCTTAGTACTTTAAAAGCTTCAGTGAATAAATGTAAAGACTATCTAAAAGACAATCAAGAAATCAAAGACCATTTAAGTGAGGCTGCCATGGGTTAGGAATGAAAAAAAAAATGCTCAGTTTTAGTAGTAAGGAAGAGAAATAGGAAAATTTCTTAAAAGTCACCTGGTTTGGTGCAAAGAACATGAGCTTTAGAAGGTAGTGGGAGAAGGTGAATCACATTTGAGTATCTGTAATATTCAAGGCACTATAGTAGTTAGTGCCTCTACCTAACATCAACTCTCTGATGGAGGTACAATTAATCCTATTTTATGGAAGCAAAATTGAGTCTCATAGACTCAGTATTTGTCTAGGGTCGCATAGCTAGTACAGAGCAGAACTGATTTATTTTTTTAAAAGATTTTATTTATTCATTTTATTTGAGAGAGAGACAGAGAGAGAGAGAGAAAGAGAGAAAGAGACTTTGAGCCAGAGGAGGGGTAGAAGGAGAGGGAAAGAACCTCAAGCAGACTCTATACTCAGCATGGAGCCCGATGCAGGCTTCAATCTCACAACCTTGAGATCATGACCTGAGCTGAAACCAGGAGTCCAATGCTTAACTGACCTAGCCACCTAGCTGCCCCAAAGTAGGACTGAGAATTAAAGTATGATTCTAAAACCCATGTTCATTGTAGTGTATCATAGTCATAACTAGAGTTAGGTAGACAGGTTTGACTCCAACCTTCAAAGTTACTAACTTATACCTGTTTCATTTGATAGATTTCTCTGTATATTGATACTGAGTGAAGAATAGTTTTAATAATATGTATTTAATATTATGTATATTTTACCAGAGGGAACTAAAAAATTCTGCCAGCATTTGCCACAATTAGAAAATTGAAGACATTAAATATTAGAGTAATTCCCAATAGTCTCAGCAACAGCTAAAGACAAAGAAATGTCATATAAAGTTCTACTTTCTATGATCATTCTGTCTAGACGGGGTCTTTGTTATAGAAAAAGCCTCTAGTCTTTACTACCCAAAGTTGTAATGTGTTATGTAAGTGAAATGCAGACAAATCAGTAACCTCCCTTAGAGAAGAGTCTTTTTCTCGTGAATGGCTGTGGACTCAGATGAGGTCATCATCGATGAAGATACATAGGAACCGCATTTGATTAGGGTTATGGAATGGTATAAATTAAACATGATACAAATTCTGGAGAAATCACATTGAGGTTACAACACTACATTGAGGGCATTACATAATCTCTGGTTGGGCTTGGCTAACATTTGCTCACTTCTTGACTTCATATTTAATCTGAGAAATCCTTGAGGGGAATGTTCTTAGCCAGGGGCTTCATTCGTGGAACTCTTCTCTGTAAAGTCTAAAGAAAGTCTTCCAAAATATTACCACTTCTGCAGTTCTGGACACTTCAGCTACCTGATTGAAATCTTTATTTAGTCTTTTTAAGGGGTTCATTTTTTGGTTTGGCTTTTAATCAGTTTTGTACAAAAACATATGGACTGTCGTGAGCTTGGTTCTGAGAGGAGAGATGGAGTGATGAGGAATATATTCTTTTCTGTTTTCATGTTGATCTTCAGTATCATTGTCTGCAAATTGAAGGACTTAGACTACATAACTGGTTCTTAACCTTTTTGAAGCCAGAGCCTTCTTTTAGAAGCTGATGGAATCTATGGATACTCTTCACAAAACAAACAAACAAACAAAAAACAAACCATACCTAGCTTCAATTTTAAGAGGTTGACATACTACTTAAAGGACTCTCAGGAACCCAAGAACCCCTGGTTGGAGAATCTTCAGACTAAATGACCTCTTGGGTCCCTTCTGGTTTCAGATATTATATTGTTCATGTTTCTATGATGATTTGGATGATTATTATGATGCTAGTAAAGATGGGATATGAACCATTTAGGTAGATTTAACTTTTATAGCTATAAATGACAAAACACCATCAGATAATTTCCTTCTTTTTTTTTTCCCCCAACAGAATTTCTGAATCATGTCTGCTCTTTAGAATCACCTGGGGGAGCTTTTAAATATTCCAATGCCTGGCCACACCCCAAATCACTTAAATCAGGCTCTCTGGAGGTGGATTCCGGACATCAGTTTATTAAAGCTCCTCAGTTGGTTTCATTGTCCAGCCAGTTGAGAGTCAGTGCTCTGGCAGGATTAAAACATCTTCAGAAGTTCCAGATAACAGGAACATCAACCACCAGCTGAAGATGAAAGGACATTCCATTCTTTCTCTGCTTTCAAATGTCTGGTACTGAATACTGTTTTTCCAGCTCAAAATAAGGGTTTGAAAACTCTTGTGTGTAATCATGCCTCCCAATGTGTTATGATCTTGTCTAAGCTGGGCAAGTGTTACAAATTATAAATGGCCTTCCTGGTACTGTATATAGATGTGGGAAGGACTATATTAGGACATGCTCTACTCTGCCACAAGCACACATCAATAGAGATTTGTTTTCAACATAAGAACAATTGCCATTGTCATATTCCGAACTGTGTGCAAATTGTTTTATTATAAACTCACTGTTGGTCCCTATTTAACTGGGAAATCATTTGTTCTAAATTTATCTATTCTCTCTGCATGGCATTGACATTTGCTGGCAATGCCAGACTTGCTTCACTTATAAGAAAAAGATTCCATGGAGAACAGGCAGTGCTCTCATCTAACTGATTAATAATCTCTAGAGGATTTTTGGAACTGGCATGTTAACTCTTCCCGCTCTCTGGCTAATTTTGACTTTCACTGAACTCAGAAACACAAACAATGGTTTTCATGAAATGGAGCAGTAAAAGCGTTCTTCATCAGACCAGCTCTCCAAAGAAAGAATACTCACTGGCAAAGCTTAAAGATGAGAAATGAGATGTGTAATGAAAAGTTGTTTGTTTTCAAGAGTTTTACAAGTCAATTTGGGTCACTTGATCAGCCAGATTTTTATGTCTGTACTAGGCAACCATTACATGTTTTCAGATTGAAAAAAAAAATATCCATCTTTACTCTCCATGGCATCTGTAGTTTGTTGAAACCATCCTTCAATTTAATGCAGACAAAGACTTTCTAAAGTCACATGATCTGTTTGAGTAATAGGAATCCATTAAGATTGAACAGAGATATCCTATATTATAGTGATTTCTCCCTTTGTGGATTTTATAACTTTCCTACCAAGCTCTGGTGTTTTAAGATGACATTTTGAACATTGGATTTAACTACCTGAAAGCCTATGACACGGAATTGCCAGCAGCCAGCTGGTAGCCTGGAAGGACCTTACTTAGTCATGACTATCTGCTTACTACTTTTTAGTATAAAGATAAACTGCTTCAGGAGGATGTCTTGATTTACAGACATCCTTTTGTTATTTCCTTAGAAATGCTATTCAAATATAGAACTAAGGGAAAAGTCAGATATAAATCTTCAGAGCCATTAAGTGGCACAATCTGAGTATAAATTTCATGGTACCAGTGAGGGTTCCAGATCTTGATAGTGACTGTTGCTAATCCAAATATTTCCACTGAGGAAAGGACACTCATTAATTACTGGTCTAAACACATGGAAGCACCAGGAAAACCTTTGCTTTAGCCATGGTATGTTTGACTACAAACAACAATGGCATACATATGTTTATGTAATTATTTCCTATGTGTTTCATTTGAAAGCTAGCTAAAATTTATGTTGCCCACTCTTGATAAAAACTAAAAGAAGTAAACAATAAAAGCAAAAGGCAAACTGGTTTAACACTGACTTGACAAAAGGCTCACTTTTGAATTGGTATCATTCACCACAGAAGACAAAACACTGGCTATTATTTGGGCTTTGGTTATAGCACAGCATGTAGTAGGGTGTCAATAATAAACATAGAATAAAATTAATGAAAGCATCTGTAATGTATATTTGAACATAAGAACCATATTTTGAATAGAAGATCATATGTGCTTTTTCTTTAAAAATCTATAAAATTTATATCAAACCTCACAATTTTTATTATGAGTTTTCATGATTAAATTATTGCCCCATCTACTCAGGCTGCTTTTAATATTGCCTTTGTTCATGTAACCATGGCAACATCTTTGGTATCTATACTTCAGGTCCTGGTCTTTCATTCCACAATGGGTCACTTTGCTCTGCGTCTTTCATAACAGAAATCATCTGAGGGCACAGGCAGTCTTGGAATGGGATTATATTTTTCATGTCCTTTCTGTTAAGGGCTGACTTGTGTCCTCCCAAAATCCTCATGTTGAAATTCTAACTCTAGGCCTTAAGTATGTGACTGTATTTGGAGATAGGGTCATTAAAGAGGTAATTATATTAAAATGAGGCCATTGGGATGGGCTCTAATCCAATATGACTAGTATCCTTATAAGAAGAAATTCAGACACAGATATGCACAGATGAAGACCATGGAAGACACAGGTTGAAGATGGCCATCTACAAGTTAAGGAGAGAGGCCTCAGAAGAAATGAACTCTGCAACATCTTGATTTCAGACTTAAGCCTTCAGAACAGTGAGAAAATAAATTTCTGTTGTTTAAACCACCCATTCTGTGTTACTTTGCTATATCAGCAAACTAATGCAACTATCTTGATTTTCTAAATTTTTATTCTTCCTTCCCAAGTATCACTGGCCCTTGAAAGTTTGAAATATATTCTAAGCTTCATGTTTATGCAAACTTTCAAGTTTGTTTGCTTTCCTTGCCTCTCCTAGACCACCAATAAATCTGACCATATGATTTTTCCCAGATTACCTCCTTCTCTGATATTAACAGTTACATATTTCCTAGTTTTTGCAACATATCAAATAGGAGATCTTTTAGGAAGTTACTATAAATCAGAAAGGGTTTCTTTATCATAGTTTTAGCTAAGTCATCTGAAAAGGAATATTTTCCATCTATGACAGGGAGCTGTATCATTTAAAATGGAACTTGGGGAGGAAATACCAAGAGACCTAGATTCATTTAGACTATGAATATGCATAGACTGTACATTATTATTTTTCTCTCATAAGCTTGCCCATTCTAACATTCCATAGCAATGAAGAAATACAAAGACACTGAAACAGATGATTCAAACTTTGTATTTGGCATGGGATCCGGTGTCCACTGAGATTCAAGTCTGGGGTGTAGGGAATGAATCAAGATCAGCCTGGTAGAATAGGAGGCCATCCAAATGCTATGAAGAGTGAAGGAAGCCCAGGGAGGCCTTTGTTTTCCCAATCTTTCTTCAACCCACAAGCCATGGTTCAAAAGGCTGTTGTTAGAGAATTTATGTTTTGGGTCAGGAAAACTTTTAATCATTAAAAATTTCTTCAAAAACCCAAAATATCCTCAGAGGAGCTGAGCAGTATTTGGCCCTATGGTGGTAATGTGATGAAAGTGACTTTATTTAGGGTTATTATTAGTCTGACAAATTGGAAAAACAGTTGAAACAATCCTTTCCCTTGGATGATGTTAGGGGCTACTTGAGATCATTCCCTAATTAGGGATTAAAAGCAGTAGCTCTCTGGGGATTTGGATGTTAAGCCTGAACTTAATGTGCCACGGAGTTTAAAGGGTAAGTATGATGATGGGCATATCATGCTCTGTGCATTGAGTAATTTCCAAAGGCTTCATGTGAGGGCAATGTGCAAACAGCTCTGTACAATCATGCTTAATGAGAAATCATATTTTAATGTATAATCATGAAATGGTTACTTAGATAGCCTTGGAAGTCTGAAATTTGTCATGTTCCTATGGAAAGCAGGCACATGTGCAGATATATTCCTTGTCATGCCATTAACCATAAACTTCTGTTAATAGGCACTTCTGATATATTGATAATGAAAGGATGACTAATGTTTCTAATGATGACCCTGAGGCATGACAAAATTCTTAAATGCTTTTTGAATCTTCAAAGAGAATAAGTTACATTTCCCAGGACCCAAATTTATTTTTATCATATTCTAATTCCCTGGGAAGTAGTAGTAATTTGTATATAGTATGACATATATATTCAACATGGTAAATGCAAAAGTAGGGGCTTTGGAATCAAACAATTTGATTTATATCATGGCTCTTCATGTGCTAGCCCAGTGATTTCAGAAGAGTTCTGTAGCATCACTCACCCTTGGTCTTTGGATCTAAAAAATGGACATAACAATATCTACCTTGCAGAACACTGTAAGAACTAAATGATGTAAAATAAAGTGGAACATGCTTGCCACATATAGGTGTCAAAAATGTTTAATTCCTGTTGTCCTTGTCCAACACATTAGTCAAAACTCTCCATTTGCTGACCACATCAGATAAAGAATTTGCTATCCATCTAAACAGATTAGAGGCATGGAAAAAAGATTGCAATAAGAATAGTAGGAGAATGTTCCGTTGGAGGTGGGGCTGCCTCTTACCTAGGCTTGTTGTCAGGGTGCTGGCTGCTGTGGCTTTAATTTGCAGGCTTATTTTCTTTAGGATAATGAATTTTTATTTAAATTTGGTGAATTTCCTTTGAGCTCCTTTTAAGTCATCTGAACACAGGAAACACTTTTTCATGCTTTTAGAGTTTTTCTGATTGACTTTGTTCTCCAAAAAGGGCTGATTTTAATATTCTAAGTGATAAAAAGTGCCTTTGACACGATTGAAGCAATTTAATTAGTAAATCCGGAAATTATAAAGGATTGGAAATCACACCCTCCATCCTTTTAATAAAACAGAGTAGTGCAACTTCTGATAGGTGCATACCACGTGTTGAAAGAATTCTGTACCACACACATTGAAAGAAAGGAAGGAATTGAGAGAACTTTGTGAGACACCTACTATGGGAATTACATGACTAGGCAATTATGTGATCAATATACCTCATGGATCAAAACTTCTGTGGTTTCATAATAACTTAGACAAACTACATGTTAATCATTTAAAAATGCAATATAATGAAAGCCACACATTGAGATCAACATATTAAGTAGGAAAAAGGGGCTAGCATAATCGTGAGGCAGTCAAATTTTTGAATTAGTTGACCTCAGAGTATTTTAATCTTGGAGTAAGTAATATACAAAGGATCATTTAATGTTATAGCTAATAGGACTTTTAGTGTCAGGCTGTCCATCTCATGATGATAGCATATGAATTATTTCTAGTCAGTTTACTGTGAGTACTCACCTATAGTGTGTCATCACTAAGCAGGGAACATGGCTATAACTGCTAGGCATAAACATAATAACATGTTCAACTGTAAAACTATCTACAGTATATAAATACTGATGCTGTACTCAAAAGCACCATCATTTTTTATTGCCTTGGTAATGGAGTGTTCCAGAGAGACATGTATATGGATGATTAGTGATTGGTGGGTTTTGTTCTGGTATTTTCAAATGTTAAAGAGCAACCTTGATCACTAGCAGTTGGAGGAATCAAAGAGTAGCTGATTCCTCTTAAAAAAATGAATTATAGGGTCAAACTCTGATAATGTTTCATTATCATAGTTACCTACCTAAATTGTAGGTAATGATAAGGAATATCAACAAGTCCACTTCAAATATGGTAGGTAAGAACACAGACTTGTACTAATATTACTAATATTAGGGCATTATTATAAGAATTATAGTGTAGTTTTTACTCATAATAGCAATTTTAAATAATGGGGATAATTGGGTAATTGGATCTTTTCCAATATTATTTTAATGATATTTAATTCAAAATAATAATGCAATGTAATTGATAATAAAGTTTTTGAAATGTAAGATTAGTCACTGGCTGGGTAAGTTTAAGAGACACTTGGTGATTTGGAGAGCTAAAAAGGTCAACCGGAGAAATGAAGAAGCATGTGCACATGGGTTGAGAATCAGAAGAGAATCATACCGATGAGCCAAAGACATAGTAGGTTTTGACCCAATTCTTGTTCACAATGATGTTTCCATGTTTTTGCTTTTGCACTGAACCAACTTTTGCAAGATGTGAGTATTTGGGGATGGAGAACCTTTCAGAGAAACTCTGAAATGGGTGGATCTGTTCAAGAGTTGAGCAAGGCTTATGAGTCACAAATCCAACTCCTTAAAACTTGGTGAGGTCAAGTTGACCTTTGTGACATGTTTGCTGTATATCTTTTTTTTTTTTTTATCTCTGTTAGACACTGATAAAAGCTAATACATGATTTGTTCATTTGAAGCTTCATTTTTGGTGTCATCTGAGCAGAAAGTTCCTTTCAGTCTTCATTTTTTGTTCAGGGATGCCACATTCTCCAACCAATTTCTCATAACTTATGGAAATTGTGACCACATATAGACTACTAATATTAGAAGAAGGTAGCTTTTGACCTATGACCGATGTTTCAAGCTTTAGTATCTTTGTGGTAATTGGTAAAGATCTCAGTTGTAGTCAAGACATAATATGTCAACTATCTTGAGTATTCTTTGTAGATAATTAAGTTTTCCAATACTGGCAAAATAAAATGTATTATTTCCCCAAATTTCAAAGACTGCACTGAGTTTGGGGCACTGTCAAGAATAACGTAGAGGTCTTTCACACATGTGAGTAGAATGGCGCTGTCGAAACTGCTTCTAAATCACTGTACAATTTTTTGGTACCTCACCTTAAGAAAAGTTACGATCTATGTGTATCACTACTGGCATCTTTGCCCTAGGAACTAAATTCCCTTTAACGTGTAGCTATGCTTCCATTAATAAAGAATCAGGATGGCACATATGGTTTGCCTAGAGCTGGTTGTTTCATTATTTCCTTTCTTTTTTCTTTCTTTCCTCTCTCTCTCTTTTTTTTTTTTTGCAATGAGCCCTAAAGCCCTAATTTGCTTCAGCTGCTGTAAATTGGTTTGTAGTAATTTTTACATCTTCATCTTGCATTGACATCCATAAATATAAGGGTATATATTAAGTCCTTAGTTATATTTGTGGGAACCCATGATCTGATAGGACTAAAGTGTGTGTTAAGGAGATCTCTAGGCATATTTCCCCCTGGCATTACACAATAGAAATCAAGAAGGTCTAAGTAGGAATAAACATTGTCCATTTGGGAAGAGATTGGTTTCAGAGAAATAATTAGAGTCTAGTTTATGCACTACAATGCAATTATGAAACATACGATGCTCCTTGAAATATCTTTATGTTATTTCCTAGAATCCTGAGGGCACTAAAATAACCTGAAGGTAAAGAGAAGGGGAGTAACTTCTTTGTTACTAGGGGGCAGAGTTGACTGTCAGTAAACCTGTGAATTAAGGTAGTATTTATTTTTGGCACCCTCTTACTTCTTCTTTTAGTGTCCCATTTCTCTTTCAAAGTGTTCTCTTCTTTGCTTACAGCTACAATCAATTAAGTTCCACCAGAAGTAGCTGCAAATGCTTTCTATTGCCTTTTTGGAGGGCGTTTTTGCAATTTAGTGAGAGCGTTTTGATGACAAAAGAGGTTCAAAATAGAAAAAAGAATGAATTTCTAATGGTGGAATTTCAAACTTCATGCTTGACAGGTAGAGAGATACCTGTCAGATGAAATCACTCTGATTACTACCTACTCCAAATGGGCTCTGCTTGGGCAAAGCTGCCCACAGGGATTGCAGCACACGTGCTTTGGAATAGGCATGCCTACAGAGAGGGCTAAAGTGTTGGTTTCTTCAGTGCTGAGTGTAGCAAGTCTTAGGTAGGGCCATTAGGTTATTTATCATGCAATTAATGAAAGCCTGGCTATCTTGGCCCACCTGGAGATGGCTTTGAGGGCCATTTTATACCCAGAGCCCCTGTGAGTCTGCTGAGGTTGGTAGGGCCTGCATGACAGCTTGACTTCTCCTTCTGCCTATTTGTGCTTTCCAGCTCTCTTCTCCAGGCACTGAGGGACCTCTGTAATCAACACTCTGTGTGCAAAACTCTATCTCAGAATGTGCTTCCTGGAGAAGTAAACTACTATGGACAAGAAACTGATATGCCTCTTCAGAAATCCTGCAGAATTTTCCCAGCAGTGGCGGTGGTGGCCGACAAAGGGGACACTCGGTGCAGGGCAAGGGAGGTGCTCAGGGCAGACTTCCAGCAGTTCAGGAAGAGCCCTCAGAAGAACCAAGTGGGGATGATATGCAGCCCATTTAGAACATGCCCAGATTCTGGAACCATCCTGCCCCAGTTAAAAAAAGGGGGGGGGGGAGCTCTATCACTTACTAGTCTTGTTACTGGGCAAGTTACTTATCCTCTCAGTGCCTCAATTTCCTTATTAGTACAATGGAGATAAATAATAATAATGATGATGTTATGAGACTTAGATGACTTAATATATATAAAAGGCTTATAATGACTCCTTGTAGATAGTATGGGATAGGTAAAAATTTGCCAATAATTAAACTTATTTTGTGTTCACACTGGGCAGCATTTCACAAAAAAGCAATTTCTAAGGGGTAGTTGAGACTCTTGAGGTTTTTTTTGTTGCTTTCCCAAATCAGTTACACATGTTACCATTGTTATTTAAATCAGTAAACTTTTAAAACAATTTATGAGGATACAGTATTAATAGCTCTGATGTTTTCCTCAAATGCTACCTCTCAGTTATTGGTAGTGGTTTTCTGTTGAGTTAGCCAACCACCTGTGCCAGAAGGAAAATCAATGAATGAAAATAGTATATTTGACTCCTGGTTCTTTTAGCTCATTTCAAAGGATTTAGGAGACTTGTGAATGTACCTTCTTTTCTTTTCTTTTTTTTTTTTAAGCTGAAACCCGTGTTTTAGTCAGACTTCCTTAGTTATTACCCAGTGTCCTTTTTGTGTTCTAGGATCCCATCCAAGATACCATATTACATATAGTTATTATGTCCCAGGCTCTTCTTCACTGTGACAATTTCTCAGACTTACCTTGACAGTTTTGAGGAGTGCTAGTTAGGTATTTTTTAGGCCGTCTCTCCATTGAGATTTGTCTCATGTTTCTCTCATAATTCCATTGGGGTTATAGATTTTTGGAAAGAAGATTACAAAGTACCAATCCCAACACATCATCTCTCAGATGTATACTATTAACATAAATCATCACTATTGATGTTCACCTTGATCACCTGGCTGAGGTAGTGTTTGTCAACTCTTTCCACTAACATGTTATTCTTTTGTCCACTTTCCAAACTCTGCTCTTTGGAAGGATGTTGCTATGTATAACCCACAATTAAGAAGTGCAGAGTAATGCTTCATCTTCTTGAGGATGGAATATCTACGTAAATTATTTGGAAATTTTTTGCAGAGGAGATTTGTCTCCATTTATTTTTTCCAAAATGTTATTTATTTAAGAGAGGGAGAGTAAGAAAGAGGTGTGTGTGGGGGGAGATCACAAGCAGTGGGGAGGGGTAGAGGGAGAGGCAGACTACCTTCTGAGCAGGAGCCTGGTGTGGGACTTGATCTCAGAACCCAGGAGTCATTACCTGAGCTGAAGGCAGACTCTTAACTGACTGAACCACCCAGGTGCCCCATATTCTCTCTCATTTATTCAATCATTTATTTATACCAATATGGATTCATGCATATCTGTTTTATATTTTGGATTATAATCCAATTGTACTTCATTTATTTTGTTGCCCAAATTTATTTTCGTTTTTTTAAAGATTTATTTATTTTGTTTTAAAAGATAGACTTATTTATTTATTTAGAGAATGTGTGAGGTGGGGAGGAGCAGAGGGATAGGAAGATAGAGAAACTTCACAGACTCTTTGCTCAGCATGGAGCCTGATGCAGGGCTGGATTCCATGATCTTGAGATCATGACCCCAGCTGAAACCAAGAGTCCAATGCTTAACTGACTGTGCCACTCAGGTGCCATTATTTATTTATTTGAAAGAGGGAGGTGGAGAGAGAGAGAAAGAGGGAGAGTACGAGCAGGGGGAAAAGCAGAAGGAGAGACAAAGCATTCCAAGCAGACTTCTTGCTGAACATGCAAAGCTTGGCATCTGGCTTTATCCGACAACCAAGAGATCATGACCTGAGCCAAGATCAAGGTGGATGTGTAACCGACTGAGCCACTCAGGTGCCCCTGTTTTCTTTTTTGATTTTAAGACAAAGATGTTTAAGTGGAACTGAGATGACTTATATTTTCTGTGGATTGAGAGTCTCAAAGAACCTAGATAGGGAAGATAATGCGTATTGGCAAGTTTTCATTTAATCTCTAGACAACTAGCTAGCATTTTTAAATAAAGATGATAGCTTCTTTTAATTGGTAATATTTCTTACTGAATTAGGATTACTTACTGACTTGTTTTTTCTCTGGAGCTCCAAGGTGTTGCCTATTTAACTTGAATCATATTTGAAAGTAGCTTCCTTGGTGTGCAGACATTTTTATTGTTTGGAAAAATTCAGTAGCTTAGGCCTCAGTAAATATTAGGGTAATAATTATGAAGTAGTATGATTGAGTCAGTTATCACCCAGGGGTGACTTAAAGTTCAATGTTAAGAGGAATGTGTATGCATTTGATTATGCTTAGGACAATTAACCATTTTAAGCGGCCACTTTAGAAAGTATATTACAAACACTTCATTCTAATCACAGTGATGCAATTCTGACACAGTCTACACGCTTGAACATTTGTGTATTGGTAATATAGAGAATATGTGTATTTATAAGTGACCCAGGTGGTCACATTGCCAGTTTATCAATATCAATTTTTACTGCATATCCACAAGATTTGCAGAGCACCTTTCAATGCTGTTTTTTATCAAAATATTTTGAACATGGTGGACAAATATTCAAGGGTATTTAAAATGAAAAGCTATATTCATGGGTATTTAAAATTAAATATGAATGTCTGCCTCTTTGAGGAGAGAAAGCAAAACTCAGTTTGGGCACTTTAGATAAACACAGTTCACTGGCATTATTTAGAAATTATCCGTAATTCTGAGTGGTGAACCTCTTGTGGTTTTGCAGATATTGAGTTAGTTACAGGATTTCAGAGGCCCTAAACATTAATGATAATGTTAATAACATTTACTTTTTTTCGAGTGTCTAAGATGCGCTAGGCACTCCTGAGGGATTTTGAGAAGAAAATCTCTAATGATAATTCTGCAAAATTAGCATTATTGCTATTTCCTTTTCATATCTGAAGACAGTTGTCACTCAGAGAGCAGTGCTGTGGCCTTATTTCATTTTTTTTCAACACACCAAACTGGTTTCAACTCAGGATCACTGTGCTGTTCCCTTTGCTTTGAATAATCGGCTCCTTCCTAGCCTTTGCATTCCTGTCATTTAGATGTCTCCTGGGGTATCATCTCCTTGAGCTCTTCCCTAACTCCCTAAACATCTTATCCCACTGCAGCCTCCCTCTACTCACTCTTTACAGATTTAATGTTATTTGAAATTATTTTCCTCCTTTATTTATTTTCTTCTCCCCACTAGAGGGAATTTAACCTAGAGGATTTTGCCTTCATGAAATGGGGACTTTAGTCTAGTTACCACCACTGTATCTGAAGTCCAGAGTAGCTGTATAATACATATCTGTTGACTGAATTAACAGATAAATCCTATAGACCTAGTGAAGGATAGAGCTGGGATTTGAATCCAAGTCTGTTTGGCTTCAGGGTCTATGCACTTTCTGCTCGATCACTTTGTTTTCCAGCTGGGTCTAGTGTTTAATATCTGAATAAATATCAAATATCCAGGCTTGATCCATGATATTTGATCAAAAACACATTTAAGTTTTGGCAAATAATTCTACTAAAAATAAAAGCCGATTGCTTCAAAGATTCCATAATAATATGCTTTTCTTTGCTGCTGAAGGAGTGACCCTAGTTAACAGTAAACTGTCATCGTAATTCTAAATATTTGTTATATTTGTATAGACTTATATATATGTCACAGACTCTGCACCCTTCAAAAAGTGATTCTTTGTTAGATTAATTTGAATTGTTATAGATACATAAAAGCAGGGAAGAAAAAGACTTTGTATTTAAAAAAAAATCTTTCACAATCCACGGTTTTCACAAATTTGGATTATCCTCCCCAACAGTTAGATGGAATTACTGAGGTTTCACTGAATTTCTAAACTCTTTCTCACCAACAGATGTGTACAAATGTCTCTTTTTTGGGGGTATGTAAACCATCATGATTTCAGGAAATGAGGCCATGGTTGAGACATTTGAAGGAAAACAAAGTGTTGAAGAACAGCTGACTGCATAACTAAGAAATCAATCATTGCCCAGGCTGCTTTATTGGCATAATTGGCAATGATTTATAGAATGATGGCAGGAGTCCAACTGGGCATGTGTATCCTTAATACCATTATAGCACTCTGGCATGGATCTTTGTCAACACGACATAATTGGACTGGGGAAGAAGTTTTAGAGACACCTATTTAAATTAGCTAATAACTAACAAGAAAATATTTTCCATGAATTTGTTTTGTTCAATAGTGTGAAAATTTGTGAGATATTATAATGGAATCCTGAAACAAAATTGTGCTTAAAGCAAATCAGAAAATATGTCTCAAGTGCTTGTGTAATATCTAGTGTTTAGCACATAGCTAATGTGATATTGCTTTATTAACCAATATTGTCATATGAAAAAAAGTTATGTACAGAAAATAATTATGTCTGTTGAGTGCTTAGGACACAGGAAGGGACTTAGAGGCAGTGAGTGTGCAATTGGCCAACTGATAGATTTGGTTCATTTAGAAGGAGTAATGTAAAGTTTATCTACTGTGCTGCATCTTGTAACTTACTTGTTAAATTTATTCAGGAAAGATGGCTTTAGTGATTTTTCTGGAAACTAACTAGTGGGTTGTGAGAGATAATTAACAAAACTTCCTGTTTCTTCTCTTGGAACAGATGGATATTTTTGAAATGCAGCAGAACACTGAGCTCAGTTTGAGGGCATGCATAGTTGAGTTGCTTCTATTTGTATAATGAGGTGCTACTTGCCTATATTCCAGAGGTCTACAGCCTTTTATCTGCAGAGTCATACAACTGGTTTCCACGGAACTAAGCAGCTAAATGTAGCAGCCAATATTGGCGTCAGAACCAGACTTTTAAGGACACTGCCCCAAAGCAGCTTTTTCCCCCCTCTTGTTTTTTTCTACCTGATAAAACACATCTAGTCTATCTTACTATCCTAGCTATATGGGTGCCAGCATTTGAAAATGGCCTAGCTCTCTGGGTGGAACTTATTGAAAGGACAGATATGAAGCAAAGGTTCATTGCTAAAATGTCAGGGTTTGGAATCAGTAAAAAACAGTTGAAAGACAGGGAGAAAGAGAGGACAGCCCATGCACAAAAATTTCCCCGTTGATTGAATATTCAGATGAGAACTGCTCCTTGTGACAAGTCAAGATTTTGGCAAATGCAGATGATTATAGCAGAAAGCGGAGGCTTTTAATGGAGTTTCCATATTTCTGATATTTTTCTTATACCCAAATGGCCAATGGAGGTGTAAATTCTATTGATAACTCTTGAGAGTACATGTTTATATATTTGCTCTTCATGAGGGGGGAATTTACCATGAAGCTAATAAAGCTTGGCCTTTTATTTGTAAGGACCCCTTCCAAGTTCTTCCAATGAGGGAACTTAGGAATCTGTACGTAATTTTGTTCTTTATTTTCTGAAAGAGTCCCTCCCCTCCCCCAAAAGAATAAAGTTCACATCCACACAACCTAGATCAGCTCCTGTTTTTTTTTGTTTTGTTTTTTGTTTTTAGATTTTATTTATTCATGAAAGACACACAGAGAGGCAGAGACACAGGTAGAGGGAGAAGCAGCCTCCCTGCGGGGAGCCGGATGAGGGACTTGATCCCAGGACCCCGGGTTCACAACTTGAGCCGAAGGCAGACCCTCAACCGCTGAGCCACCCAGGTGCCCCAATCAGCTCCTGTTTGTAAGAAGGTGGTAGAAAGGGCTTTCTAGTTTTTAGAAGATAAATGATTTCTCGATAGTATCTGTGGAAGAAGGAATTTGGGTTGACTTAACCCACTGGTTTTCACTTAACTTGATTAACTAAATGAAAATCCCAGAGAAAGGGATGGAGACATGTAGAGAGAGCCATGGGATTACCATGAAATTTGATAGGTATTCAACTTCACTGTCACTGAGCAATAGAGATAAATATGATGGGGGCTTACGAATGCTGCTGTTGGTCGTAACTGTGGACTCCTTGAGGGCAAGTTGAAAATGCTCCATTTAGAGATGTTGCTGAACAGTGGTCTCCAACATCAATATCTAAAATAAGCCATAGTGGGGATCCCTGGGTGGCGCAGTGGTTTGGCGCCTGCCTTTGGCCCGGGGCGCGATCCTGGAGACCCGGGATCGAATCCCGCGTCGGGCTCCCTGCATGGAGCCTGCTTCTCCCTCTGCCTGTGTCTCTGCCTCTCTGTCTCTCTCTGTGTGACTATCATGAATAAATAAATAAAATCTTTAAAAAAAAAATAAAAAAAAAAAATAAGCCATAGTGGCTCATTTAGATAACCTAGGTCCTTAATTAACTACAAGAGAAGTAGAGCTTAAATTGTTTCAAGCCAAGTGATATATTTCCTCATTTGTGCACTATAATAAAGATTAGGAATACACATTTTGGGTAAAACTCACATAGAGTCCATTTATTCCCTTATTCAAAAAAATTTGGATAGTATATTTATTATTCAAAGTCCAAATCCTTACTATGATATTAAACTGTAATAGAACTTTCCAGTTTTCTACCACCCAACACTCCTGCTATCCATGTTCCCTTCTCACCAGAATACACAGCATCTCCAAATATTATGCTCTGTTTTCACACTGATTCCTGAGATTGAATGCTTTTACTTCCTACCTGCCAAGTATAGTATCTTACACCCAGTAAACCTATATTGAAAGTTTGTTACATTATTACTTCATCTATGGAAAAAAAAAATCAGAACTTGCTTAAAGTGAGTGTGAAGGATTTGCTCCTATACTGAGCATAATTTTTTATGCTTGTTTCAAGAGAAAATCCATATTCTTTGGTATGGAATACTGGAAATAGTTTTGAAGCTAGACTTTGCTTTCTTCTCCAGTTTCATCTCTTACCATCTTTGTGCTCATGACTGTCCTGCCTCCTGGCCTTCACACATATTGTTCTTAACACCCGGAATATTCTTTTTATCCCATCTGTCTCAGCTTCCTTCCCTTGGCTAATTTGTGCTGGTCCTTTGAGGATCCCTCAGCTCAGGAGTCACCTCCTCCAGGAGCCATCTTTCACCTAGACTCCCCCTGCCGCCTCCATGGGGTTCACTGTTCCTTTTATATGCTTTTATGGCATCTTATGGTTATTCTATAATAGCAATGATCATATTTAGGGGGGGAATTTACTGTTAATTGTATTTTTTTCATTAGACATAATAGCTCCTGAAGGGCATGATATCTATTTACTGTGGTATCCCTGGACAAAACATAGTGCTCAGCCCAAATATTTATTGAATAAGTATATTTTGGTTATCTATAAACAACTAGTTATGAGAGTTATAGATATAGAGAAATGTGTTTTGCTTACATATCCTTGAGTTCATTAGAAGAAGCCTGCTAAAGTGGAGAAGTGTTACTATATAGCACTTATACTGCCAAAAGTATAAGTTAGATGTCAAGGAAATTCTCATATAAAGTGTAGGCACACATCCCTTCTATCTCTCCTGAGGAAGAAAAAAGCTGTCTCCTGCTGTTACAACTCTTATAGTAATACGTTAATATCACAGTGGGTAACATGTCTTAAAAGAATCAGAAATTGGTCCAAGGACACAGGGAAAATTGCTACTGAAAATCATTTAAGTTTTTGTACAGAGAAGCTTTTATGATATCACCTAAATGAAAAAAAAAATGTTTTTAAAGCTATATATCAAGAGCTACATTCTACATGAAAATGAAAAATAACAACTGAAGAAGAAGAATAGCACTCTGTTCACTTTTTTCAAAGAAAAGAAAACCTGGGTGTATTTTGCCCTTTGTATTCTGTTTTCTAGTAATAAAATACTTAAATACTTAAACTTGCGTTTTGGTGTTAAGTTGTACAACATAGCCTTATATTTAAAAATAGCACTGCTGAGAAATTGGTACAGTGGTTTTATTTCAACTGTGTCACCCAAGGTAAACTTTAAGAATTCTAGCAAAATGGCAGACTGAACACAAAGATCTGGAAATAAAATAAAATATAGGAAATACAAAGGAATCAACCAAAATAAAAGGAGGGGTGCCATCTGTAGATGAGCTAATTCAACAAATTTCTAAAAGGTGGAAGAATAGAAGCCTGTTGATGACTTCAATTCCTTTTTTTTAATTAAGAAAATGTCAGCCCAGGATACTGAAGCATGGACAGTGACAATGGAAAGAACTGACCTGCCAGGAAAAACCCTAAAGGAACTTTAGTTCTGAGTAAGCAAATACAGTACATCCATCCAGATATTTCACCCTGATTAGTGGGTGTACTTGAAAGACAGAACAAAGGGAAGGAAATGATCAAAACAATGGAAGAAAAATATCCAGAGTTGAATAGAAAGACACAAGTCTTTGTTTTTAAAAAATCTCACTCAATGTTGAGATGAATGATTGCAAAAAGATGTACACATCTAAACACAGCGACATGACACTTTAGATATAAGGAATAACCAGTATGTCTGAGAGGTTTCCAGAGAGAAAATGTAGGCCAAAAACAAAGGAGTAAGAATGAGGCTGAAAGGTGGCAATCCTAAATGTATGGGATCTTGAAGACAATAGAGCAATAAATACAAAACCTGCAAAGTTCTGGGAAAAAAAATTAGAACCAAACAAAATATTAAAGGAAAAACAGACTTTTTCAAACATGTAAGTACTTGGAACATTTACTTGCAGGCACTCTTGGTTAGAAAATTATAGTGTGCTCTGGAAAAATGAGGGTAAATATCCATGAAATAGAAAAATAGTCATAAAAGAAACTGTGGAACTAAACCAAGAGTCCAGGTAAAAAACATTGAAGCATGACAGTTGGGCTGAATGCTTCTGAATCCCCCTGGAAGCACGACTCTGGGAGGAAAGGAATAGATATGAAATTAGATGAATGGGTTAAGAGCTGATGTCATGAATGACAGGGTGAAGCAGGCATGGTTTTTCTCTTTTAAGAAAATAGAAAAGAGAGTTAGAGAAGGGGAAACAAACAAAAAAAACTGTACAGGAAAGTCACAATCCAAATAGGAAGCAAACTCAAATGTAGCATGAGTTTCATCTCTGTAGAAATACAAAAAATAATGCATGTGACTTGCATGTTAGGAATATTTTCCTTTGAGTTGCCTGGGGATATAATATTGGATCTTGTATCACATAGGGTTTGGTTATAAGTAATAGATACCTCCGAGTATCAGAGGCTTAAGGTAGATTTATTTTTCTCTTGCATGAAAGAAGGAACTTTAGAGCTGATATGATGGCTTTAAGTTCCTTGAGGAACCCAGGATCTTTCCATCTTGTTGCTCTGCCAACCTCCACCTATGGCTTCCATATCAAGGCAATTGTAAGAAAAACTCACATAACAAACTATTAGAAGAGGATTCTTCTGGAAGTAGAGCTAGAATAGAGAGGGTCAGAGCAGCTATTGCTTTTTTTATTGTAAATATATATACTGAATGAGTGTGTGTATATATATATATATATATATATATATATATACTCTATGTACAAGTATTATTTTGATTAAAAATACAAAGGATGAAAGAATTAGTAAAGGGAAAGATTCATTTCATATTCCTTTAGTTCTAATGCCACCTTCTGAAAGAAACCATGCTGATTGCCTTTCTGAAATGCTATAATCACTCTTCTCATCCTCCAAGAAGCTCTCTAGTTCATTTTTTTTTTTTTTTTTTTTTTTAGGAAGCTCTCTAGTTCATTATCTTGTTTTTACTTTTCTTCATTAGCAGTTGTCAGTATCTGCAATCTTGAAATTTTATTTATGTGTAAATTGACACCTCCCCTAACTAGAACATAAGTTCTATAAAGTGAGGGATATTTAAAAAATTGTTCATTTCTGTGTCTCCAAAACCCATAATAGTCCTTGGAATATAGTAGGCATTTCATATATATTCATTGAATAAACAAACAAATATTTAGAAATTACTAGAATCAGAAGCTTGGACAGGAGCTTTATCAGTAAAAAACCTATAGTCCATAGTGGTATCAAAAAATATTGTAAGAAGTGTCTTAGGTCCAAGTTTTATAAGATCACATTCTAGCTTATTGAAGTATTTTTGCAAAATGGTCTGCATTGAAACAACTTTGGGAAATGATACATGCTATATATACCCTAGAAGATTTATAATGTATTTCGGTATATAAAAGGTTCTGATAAGAATTACAATAAATAAATAAATTTGCTTAACTCAGCATTGACCTGAAACTCTTTTATCTCATAATAATTTCATTAGGATCTTATAGAACTAGATCTCCATGGAGCATATTTTCAGAAATGCTATTAAATGTGTTAAAGATCATATAGGGAACACTGTATACAAGTTTTGAGGAATACAGAGAAATAGGAGAAATACAGATTCAAATGTGATGGGACAGTGATCATGGGGTTCTTGTCACTACATGTGGAAAAAAATAAGTGTGCATTTGTCCTCCTATTTCTCTCTCTGGACAAACGATTGTGCTTGGAGAGAAGAATGTTGGGATGGAACTGTATGGCTGACTATAGAAAGTGGTTTGTCTCTTTTACACCAACCAGAGGGCCATGCTGTTAGCTACTTACTACACTCAGAAGTTCAAGGTTGTGTACTTGTGTAATTTCATCCTTTCATTGCTAAATCATGCACCTTGAAGCACACCAGGTACAACTGAGGCTTTATAGAAAGACTCCTAACTCTGGGAAACGAACTAGGGGTGGTGGAAGGGGGGAGGGCGGAGGGTGGGGGTGAATGGGTGACGGGCACTGAGGGGGGCACTTGACGGGATGAGCACTGGGTGTTATTCTGTATGTTGGTAAATTGAACACAAATAAAAAATTTATTATTAAAAAAAAAGAAGACATGAGAAATTTTAAGGCAATTAGAAATATTTAACCATTCTGGTATACATTGTACTCCTCCAAAACACTCACAAAGGTCTCCCAATCCTATGTTTATTTACAAAGTTATCAAGTGAAGCTAATGTGTTTTTAAATTATATGTCTCTTTGATTTTAATTTTCTTAGCATAAGGTGGGGGTTTTGGGGTAACAATTGAAACAGGTAGTTACCTTCTAAACTCTGCACAGCTTTATTATTATGTTATACTAATCATAATTCCCAATCATTTTGGTCATGTTTTTTGTGGATATCTATTTTATGGATCATAATTATAGTATGAAGTACTTAATAAGTTCTGTTTAAAGATTCTTTTCATTCTAACTTCTGAGGTAAATCAAGATTAGTTTGTCCACTTTGTAGTTTAGGAAGCAAAAATCTTTAGCCATTCCAGTTAAATTTGGTCTATTAAAAATCCACAAAGGCTTTTTCCAATAGCATCACACCTATTCTTAAAGATTGTCATGTTTAAACTTTATTGACTAATTTGCAGATCTGCTAAAAAACAGCCCAGATAAACAAGGATTTCTTATATTTTTCCTACAGTTGGGACCCCATATATAGAACTGAAGTGGTTGACTTGCTTAAGAGTCAGTGATACTGCTTTCCTGGGCTTTTACATCAAAACATCACATACATGGAAAAGCCATTTGGATCTTTAGTTAGGGCTCATAGTAGACTGGCTTTGAATCAAATCCCTGACTTGGGTTTTGTAAGGAAATGTCTCAATCTGACCAGTACATATATATCGAGCCATTTGAGATTCCCATTTTTTTCTTGGCCCAAACTGGTTGACTCAACAATTTGGTCTGTTCAACCCAATAGAGGTAGAGCCCAAGAACCGTCTTAGCTCTATCTGTCCCTCAGGCAAACTAATCTCTTATGTTAGTCAGCTCCAGCTTCTCTTGATTCAGGTAGCATATTTAACTGTTTCAGGAAAAAGAAATGGTAGGATTTGCTCTGGTGTAAAGTGAGAGTTAATTTTCCAAGTTTGGCAAAATATAAGAAACCACTGTATTTTGGTGGATGAGTGAAAACAGAAACCTAATGGTGTTACCAACTATCAGATGTTTGAATTGGTACTTTAAACTGTTGTGCCAAAAAAAAAAAAAAAAAAAAAAAAAAAAAAAAAAAAAAACCAAAACCAAACCCAGGTCTAACAGCTTAAAGAACTTTAAAGAAAAACTTTCCAAGGCCTATCTTGTCTTTCTCTGGCTAAAAAATATTTTAAAATCTGACTTGATCGATGAGTTACATTGTGTTTAACTGTCTAGAGTATGGCAGAAATACTGCTATGCGAATTCCTCCAAATTCACCTGGGTTGCTGATATGTCTGCACATGGGCTTGACACCAGGTTACATGAAATATGACTGTCCTGTCATGCTATTTTAGCTAAACTCCAGTAGGGAAGCATCAGAAACATCAATATTTTTGGTCAGCCTTTCCTAAGTTTTGGTCACAGAAATAAATGTTTCAAAGTTCCTCAATAAATTATTATATACCTTTAACTCCATGAAGTCTGGTAGCTCCCCAGAACAAATCTGGTTGTGTGGGGTGAAGAGTAGAGAACAATGTCCCTTGTTGTTGAACAAGAGAATGGTATGATCAGATCTCTATGGGAGGAGTGTGAATAATAGATCAAGCAGTGTGGCAAATTGTATTTTACAAAGATGGAAGGAGCAATATCTTCCCTATAACCATGCCATGCTCCCATCAAGAGGTAGAGTACACATTCCCCTCCCCTAGTTCCTCATCCCCAGCCTTTGAAACTGGGTGGGTCTTTGAAACTGTGATTACGTAGATCAATAGAGTTTGGTGAAAATGACAGTCTATGACTTCTAAGGATAGGATATAAAAATGTCATGTCCTTCCCTCATAGGTCTCTTGCTCTTGGAATCCAGACATCATGGTGTAAGGAAGCCCAAGAGACCCATGGAGAAGCCCACGAAAAAGAAGGACTGAGGCTCATTGCCCAGGGTCCTGGTCTAGCTCTAGTCAATAGCCAGCACCAATTGGCTAGTATGTGGGTGGACATTGTGAAAGTAGATCTTCCAGCCCCAGATAAGCTATTATAGCTGGTGCCACACAGAGCCACAAAGAGCCATCTTCAGTGAAGTCCTGACAAAATTCAAGATTCATAAGCATAATAAAGAATTATTATTGCTTAAAACACTATGTTTAGGGTGATTTGTTACATAGCAATAGATAACCACAACAGCTAATTTGAGTCAGCCTTAATTGAGGTACAGACAGTACAAAAGGAGCAAACTGTACCTCCTCCTCAATATATTTCCCCCTTTGCTTTCTTTCACTGGTCTAAATCATCCCAGTTCCTTTTGCCTTTCCTTTTATCACCTACTTCTTTCTCATTGTTTTGATTACTCTTCCCTAAATCCCCTCTCAGGTTTTAAGACCCCAAGCTAGACACATTATGTTAATAAAGGCTTGATTAAAGCTGAGAGTAATTAGAGGATTAAGTGTAATTCCTACATTCTATTATCTTATTTATAGAACTTGATGGCAGGCTCTAAATTTTAACAGCAAGTGCTGAATTTAGGACTTAACCTGACACTGGGTTCCTTCCGACTTTAACATTTTTTGTTTAAATTAAATATTGCCAGCATCTAGAAAGTTATACAGGAGACTACAACAAACACCCACCTGGTCTCTCTTGTATCAACTTTTAACCTTCTACTATTTTTGCTCTTGATTAAAAAGATTATAATAAATTGTAGATACAATTGACTAGCCCTGATGCTGTTCCGTCCCCCAGAAAAAAACTCTTTTTTTTTTTAAGATTTTATTTATTTATTCACTCACTCATTCATTCATTCATTCATTCATTCATTCATTCATGAAAGACACAGAGAGAGGGGCAGAGACACAGGCAGAGGGAGAAGCAGGCTCCATGCAGGAAGCCCGATGTGGGACTCTATCCCAGGACTCCAGGATCATGCCCTGGGCCAAAGGCATGCGCTAAACCTCTGAGCCACCCAGGGATCCCAAAAACTACTGTTTTAAATGAGTTGTTCATCATTCTCATTTATGGGAATGTATAAATATTTCATACAATTATGACACATGCATATATCAATAAATAGTATATAATATTGGCTTGTTTTAAACATTTATTATAAATGAAATTTTTGCATATCCTTCTGCATCTTATTTTTTTGGATATATCCATTTTAGCTCCTGTATGACATTGTGTGACTATAACCATAATTAGTCATATCCACTGTTGATGAACATGTAGATAGAATCAGATTTTTGCTGTTTACAGGTCATGCTGTAATGCACATCTTTGTACATATCTTCTTATGTACATTTGAAGTTTCCACAGGGCTATACCTAGAGGATGAATTGCAGAGTATTAAGGATACATACAACTTCAGCTTTAGTAGATATTGACAAATTGCTTCTTTTGAATGTGTTTCTGCCAATTAAATTTTCATCAGAATTGTTGAAAGTTCTTGCTCCTTCAAATTCTTACCAAAATGTGGAATTATCAGACTTCCTAATTTTTGGCAATCAAATGAGTATGAAATTCAATTTAATGAGTTTTACATTTCATTGATTACTAAAGCTGTAAAGTATCTTTTGTACATTCATAGTCTGTCTATTTCTCTACTGGATTTTTGTCCATTTCCTATTCATTTGTAGGATTTACATACAAATCTTGTATATTAACTTTTTTTTTTTTAACTTTTTGTTAATTATGTGTGTTGCAGATACTTTCTCCCAGCTTTATAGATTGCATTTTAACTTTGTTCAGTGTCCTTTATTGAATGGAAATTTTAAAAATTGAAAGTCAAATTTATTTATCTTTTTCTTTATGGTTTACCCTTTTTTCTGTTCCTACTGTATGAGTCTGTTCCTTTCCAGAAATCATTAAGTATCATCTCTATTTTATTTTCCTCAAATGTTTTAGCCATTTATTTTTTACATTTGGACCTTTCTTTCTTTTTTTCCAATTTATTTTTGATCTGATGTGAGGTAGGAATCTTTTTTTTTTTTTTTTTCTACCTGGATAACTCACTGGTCTTGACCTTGTTTTCTGAATTGTTACTCCATCTGCACTGATCTGTAACACCACCTCAGACATAAACATTTCTATGTAAGTGTTTGTTGATTCTGTTCTCTTTTATCTGCTCTCTTGTTCTATCTGTCTAGACTTGTATCAAAATCACACTGTCGTAATTAATATAAGTTTATTCTCATATATGATAGAATATGATAGAATAAGTCTCTCCACCTTATTTTTCAAAATTATGTTAGTGATTCTTGGCTTTTTCCTCTTCTCTGTGAATTTTAGGATCAGCTTGTCATGTTATTCAAAAATACTCTTTGGGATTTTGATGGAATTTATTTGTGGTAAAATTAACATCTTTATAATTCTGAGTCTCTCTGTTCACGAGCGTATTCTATCTCCATTTATTTAGGTCTTTTTTGGGGTCCCTGTATAAGGTTTTATAATTTTATCCATAAGTAGAGTTGGTCCTCATTATTTTGGATTTCATATTTGTGAATTCATCTACTTCCTACAATTTATTTGTGACCCTACATCAATGCTCACTGTGCTTTCATGGTCATTCACAAACATGTGCCGAGTAGCAAAACATTTGGGTTGACCAAGACACACCTGTGTTCCCAGCTGAATTCCAGCAAAGTGATGTTTGCTTTCTTGTTTTAGGTCTCATATTGTAAACATCAGTATCCTTTCTGCAGTTTGTTTAGTGTTATATCTTTCATACTTTTGTGTTATTTTTTTGTGATTTTAACTGTTTAAAATGGCCCCCAAGCAGAGTGGTGAAGTGTTATGTAGTGTTCCTAGGTGCAAGAAGGCTGGGGTGTGCCTTTCAGAGAAAATACATGTGGTATATAAGCTCTGTTCAGGCATGAGTCATAGTGCTGTTGGCTGTGAGTTTAGTGTTAATGAATCAATGATGTATATTAAATAAGGTCTTTTAAAACAGAAACACACATGAAACAAGGTTATATATGGATCAGTCAGTGAATATGTGACCGGAAACTTGCAGGAACACTACCTTGTATTTCCCATAGGAGCAATGGTTCAGTATTTGCTACTTGAGTGTTTGTGGCAACTTTATAGAACATAATTACTATAAATAATGAGAATCGACTGTATCCTAAACATTTTTTATTATATTTATTTCAAGATACCTTATATTTTATATAATTGTAAATAGTATCTGTTTTTACATTATATTTTCTGTTTTCACTGGTGTTGAGTATATTGATTTTGGTATGCTGATCTTGTGTCCCAGCTTTGTCATTTTACTAGCTGCGTGATCAGGGCAAGTTTGTTAGTTTGCTAGGGCTGCCCTAACAAAGTACCACAAACTGGGTGGCTCAGACAACAGAAATTTATTGTCTTGTAGTTCTGGAGGCTAAAAGTCTGAAGTCAAACTCTTGTCAGGCTTGTGTTCCCTCCCCACTCCCCCTACCCCACCCCTACCCCCCCCCACCCCCCAAAAACCATAGGGGACTCCTTCCTTTCCTCTTCTGCTAGCTCCTAATGGTTGCTTGGAATCTTTGGCATTTCTTGGTTTGTAGCTGCATGACTCCAATCTCTGACTTTGTTACCACATGGCATACTTTCTGTGTGTGTCTATGTCCAAATTCACCTCTTCTTAATGGGGCATCAATCATATTGGATTAAGGCTCACCCTAATGATGTCATCTTAAATTGATGATATCTACAAAGATCTGATTTTCAATAAGGTCATATTCACAGGTACCAGGGGTTAGGGGTTCACCATGTCTTTTGAGGAACACAATTCAACCTATAACAAACGGGTAAGCTATTTTATCTTTCTGTACATCAGTTTTCTTTGGAAATAGTAATTGTATTATTCTCAATCTAATTGTATTAGATTAATTACTATTATTAATTAATAATATATGGAAAGTACCTGAACTGTACCTGGCCCACAGTATGAATACAATATGTGTTAGCTAGTTAGGGGTGCCTGGGTGCCTCAGTCACTTAAGCATCTGTCCTTGGCTCATGTCATCAACTCAGGTCATTCCATCTCTTGGGATCAGAGCCCCAAGCCCCCGAATCAAGCTCTATGCTCAGCAGGGAGTCTCTTTCCTCTGCTTCACCCCTTGCTCCTTCCCCTCTTCTCCTCCCCCTCCCTACCCCACCCCTTCCCCTATGTGTGCCCTCTCTCTTAAATAAATGAATAAAATATTTAAAAAAAAACAATAAAAGTAAAAAAATGTATTAGCTAGTTAAATTACTTTTATCTAACCACTTTTTAAACTCTGTTCCTCATTTCAATAGTTTGTAGATTATTTTGAATACACTCTGTAGATAATCATGTTGTATGAAAATGGCAATTTTGTCTTTTCCAGTCTTTATACATTTTATTTTCCTTTCTTACCTAATTATTGTAAGACCTCCATGACAATATTTTATAAAAGCAGTGATAATAGGATAGTGGGCATCTCATTTTGTTTGTGATTTAAATGGTAGTTATTCTATAATTTTATCATTAAATATGATGATTGCTATAGGTTTATAATGATGTCCCAGGTTAAGAAAGTTTATTTCTGGTCATAATTTTTAAAGGGTTTTAAAAAGCGATTTTATTTATTTATTTCAAAGAGAGAAGAAATTGAGAGAGAGAGAGAGAGAGAGCATGCACATGCTCTGCTGAGCAAGGAGCCCAATGCAGCGGATCCCAGGGCCCTGGGGTCATGACCTGAGCAGAAGGCAAACACTTAACTGACTAAGCCACGCTGTGGCCCTAAAGGGTTTTAAAAATAAATTTTGAATGAATATTAAATACTTTAAAAATGCATTTCTTAAGATACTTATGGGTTTTTTTTCCCCTTCAATATCAAGTACCAAAGGACAGGAATGAGGAGCAAAAGGAAGTTTGGGCTATGGGTCAGGAGTAAAGTAGAAACTAGTTGGAATCAGACTGGGTCAAGAACAAGGGAAGAAACAAATTGCATTCGAAAGACTGTCTTATTTTGCAGGTGCAAAATATATGGGTGTGGAGGACTAGCTTAGAGTTGGTAATAATAATTAATAATAATAACAGCAACATTATAATAGTTAAATTAACATTCCTCACCAAATCCTTTCAATGCAACTGAAGTAAAAGAACGTACATTTCCTTTTGTAGTTTACAAAGTACAGTTATTTTGTGAGCTCTAACGAAGCACTGGCATAAAAAAATTCTGAAACAATGAAGGAAAAGATGTTTACAACATTTTGACCCAGGAGACAGTATAATTCCAATTTCATGCTTAGTCACAAAATCATCCTAAATAACTTGTTGAAATTCAATCTGTAGTGTGGTATAAATTCTATAGTCAGCCAACTCCTCCCCAGTTCCTCAGGCTCCCTGGGAAGGCTGATCATTAACCAGCCTCCCCGCCCCCCCAACCCAGTTCTTTCTCCTAATCAACTAATTTTTATTGTTATTTGAAAGTTTGTTGCACTGGGATAAATCATCTTTTTTGGGACACAGACAAGGTGAAAACCTGGCTCAGGTCCATATAAAACATTCTGAAACCTGTTTGTGATGAGTGTTTGGACAGGCTTTGTAGCTGATGTATCTCTTTAGATGACAACTGGGTCCTGGCCTGTACCTCTGCACTCATCTTTTGTTTATACCATTGATGACTAATCTCCTGTTGTTTACACCTTAGGGGTTGCCTCTTGACTTCAAACCCTCAGAGTGAAAAAAGCAGAGGGGAAGCAAGGAGCTCATGGTATCTGGAATCATTTTGGAGTTTCTGTGAAGTGAGAAAAACTCAGCATTGTTTACTTCTCTACTCCTGAGCTATAAATCCTAATAATTGGCAGCGGAGTTATCTATGATTGAAGGCTATAAATGCAAAAATCAAAAGGCGATTTAAGCATGTTTCTGGTCAGGTTTGAAACCTGCTTCAATAAATTCCAGTGGAAAAAAGAATATTTCTATCTGCTTGTTTTTCAGGTTCCTAAAATGACCTACAAAAAAGTAAATGCTAAGTAAGAATTATAAATTACATTGAAACTGTCTTCTCATTTTCTCCCTCATTCCTTCCTTCTTTCCCCTTCCCTTTTTCCCCACCAACACATACCTTGTAGGTGTCCATCCTATATGTCAGAGACGATGATAAGTACAAAGTACCTAGCATGGTTTCTAGTTTATAACAAGTACTCAGTAAGTGATTACTATCCCTAATGAGAACATGACAAGTTTTCTTTAAAAGATTTTATTTATTTATTTATTCATGAGAGACACGGAGAGAGAGGCAGAGACATAAGCAGAGGGAGAAGCAGGCTCCCTGCAAGAAGCCCAAAGTGGAACTTCATCTCAGGACCCCGGGATCACAACCTAAGCTGAAGGCAGACGCTCAACCACTGAGCCACCCAGGTGTCCCAGAGTATCACAAATTTTGGTGTGATTTGTTATCACCTACGGTGAGCACCAAGGAGAGGCTCCATTGTGATGCCTTTTTGTGGTCAGAAGTTGATGTTTGTGATAGTGTAGTCCATTGGTCAGAAAAATGGCAACAATGATGGTACACAAAACCCAATTTCTAGTGGCATTTCTATAGGGAGGGTGAAACAAAATCTTTCCAAAAGCCTTGATTCAAACATTGGGCTAATGAGGACATGTGGCCATAGATGATTTGAGGACTGTAAAAGGTTAATGGGTTCCTATTTAAAACTCTATGTAAAGATTTTTTTTTTTCCAGTTTGGAGGACTGCTTTTTCGAAGTTCACACACAAATTCCTTTTTTTATAGCGGGTAGGCTGCCTTTCTCAGCTGCACACTGTCATTCCTAAACAATCCCGGAGCTAAAAATTTTAAGTGCTGTCACCCAAAATTGCTAGACAGAACTTACTCTTTAATTTGTCTGTCACTCTGTCTGTCACTCCCCTTGCACTCTATGGTGAGGCATTGGTTCAACTGTCATATCTTGAGTTCCTTTACAGTGAAAAGAGAGGGCCTGTTTTACTCTTGCAGTGGCCAGAGTGGTCACCTACGACTGCACAGGGCTATTTTGATCTAAAACTTGGAGGGGGAGGGGTGCATCCTGCTGACAAGGTGCAAGTAATGTAACAAATCCTTATTCTTTTTACATGCATGATCCCTTACCTCAAAACTGCCAGTTAGTAGTAAAGACTCAAAAACTGAGAAGCAATGATGGGGATAGGTTTAAAAACTGGTCACCCCAACCTTTTATTATGGTTGTACTTTAAGCAAATGACTTGCTGTAGTGCCAAGCTCGGTAATGCTTCACAGAGGCAGGTGCATTTGGCTTTCTTAAAAAGAAGATGTAAGGAACTTGCACAAATCAATGGGTGGGAAAGACCATTAAATAGCTAATTACTCTTCTTGACTTTCACCTATTTGGTGTATCTAACCGGGAGGAAAACATTTGGAGGGGAATAATTTACTCTGTTCACCTTTTTCTCACTCTCTGAGCATGGAATTTCTGGAGGCAGTTAGCTGGTTTAACTATGGGCATCCTGCTTGGCCTCCACATTTTGGATTTAACGCTCAGTTATGTGCTGCTAAAGGATGCTACAGATTCCAGAGGGGAAGGAGAGACTGTCACAGTCAAGGCTGAGTTATAAGGTCCCAAGAAGAGTCTAAAAGTAAACTTTGGTTTAATCTCTCCCTCCTGAGCTAAATCCTTTGATTATTGTAGGAGTTCTTTGGGTGAGGGTAGGGGTAAAGAAAGAGTATCTCCTGCACTCCAATGTTATGATCTTATCCTTTCCTGCTCCCAAATGGGGACCTTTGGTCCCTGTCAGTGTGGAGGCCCACCCTCCTCTCATCTGTGTCAGCCCTGGTACTAGACCACAAAGCACACTCGGTATATGCATGGTTTCTTACAAAGACCTTAATAATGTAGGGCTTTTGTTCTATGTACTCCTTGCATATAGGGTTCTTCTATCTGTGATTTTGGCTTTGGACCTGGGAGAGGGGGAAGGGGTGAGGGGCAGATTGAGGATGATACTAGTGTTCTTCACTGTGCTGTTCTAAAACCATACTCTTCTCTAGCCTCTGCCCTAGGGCTCGGGCTTAGTTTGGCCTCTGTGCCTCTTTGATCGCCCCATCCACACTGTCCTGTTCTCCACTGAGCTCACATTCTACATCCTTGGGGATGCGGAGGTGATGAGGCTGATCTCCAATCACTGTCCATCAGTCAGAGCCCCAGATGGATTTGATTTTGCAGTGAATGCACGTCTCAGGCCTTCATTCTGGGACCTCTGCAACAGTAATATATGCTATCTTTTGTTGTTGTTGTTGTTTTTAAATGAACGACTTGATTTTTAAAGCAAAATTATTCAAGGAAATAATATTAGGAGAGGTTGGAGGACATAAAACATTTTAAATACTCCACCTACTGATGTTTTCATATTTTAAAAAAACATATGTCAACTTTTGGAAATGTGAACAGGGAAATTTCTGGGTCTTTAATCGAAGGGTCAATAGTTGGAGAATACATATCTCCCTTTGCAAAAGTTATTTTTTGGGCAATTCTCTAGGAGTTGGCATTATTGATTTTAAGTTAATCATCTTGTGTAGAATGTTCTAAAATAGCAGATGATTCCCACAGCTCAGTTTACATTTGTTCCCTGATCTCCTCCCATGTGAGGAGCTCTTATTTTCTGACTGGCTTCCTTTCTCTCCTTCTCCTCAAATTTCAGTTAAAGTCCATTTTGGGAACTTGTGCCTATAGTTTAAAAACTTTATTGATGAGAGGCTTTGCTTTAATATATAATGAATGAATCAGAACTCTATGTCCAAGATGCCTTTTTAAGTGCCGACAAAGTGTTTTAATTTACATACTAAAGTCTTCATTTTGTTCTTAAACCTTCTGGACTTGCTTGATACATTTATCAAGTATGATTCCAAGAGTTCTTACATGGGCAATGTGCAGTATGTGCTTAATAGATAACATTAATAAACTCATACTCAATCACAACACTAAAAGCCACTTCCATCTGGATTTACTGGCAATAAAAAGAGACATTACAGAACTTTGGGAATTTGATCAAGGCGCCAAATACTAGTCTTAGATTACAAAATTGTAGAATCTAACTACTTGGGAAAACAAAGCAAACAAGGACAGACTTTTGGTAAAAGCTTTGCACTGTAGATTAATAATTAATGTGTTAAATGTACTTTGTAATAAACTCTATCATCATGGATTACTTTTGATAGCTAAATTGGCCATGATACCCCAGCGTGGCTTCATTGACTCAGGCTTTCAATTTTACTTGCTAGATTTATCAGGTTAAACGACAATGAACCTATTACAGGGCTATTTTAACTTGTTTAGAAATCATAATTAATTTAAAAATATTGATGGAGACTGCAAAACCTCTACAAAAACTGGCAAAATTACAAAAACAAATGAGAAGGTCTTTAAAAAAGAAAGTGGCATAATCTACTTTTAAGGTAAATAAGTAGCATTCAGTAGGGAAAAGCCTTTCAAAGGAACTAATTAATGTTTTTTATTCAAGACAATGTTGAAGGTAGCGCTATCTTATTATTATATGTGGATAATGAAGATGAAAGATTCAGTAAGTTAGTCTAAAAATAGTCAAATGTTTCAGAAACAAGCAAATTATATCTTATATATATATTTATATATATATATAAATTATGTTCATCAACTTTGAGGTCAGAAATCAGAAGTAGGTGTAAGAATTAAATGTCTAGAAGACTGAGAAAAATATCCTTTGTGATGTGTTTAAGTCCAGAACTCTCAGCATTTTTTTCAGAAATTGAATATAAATCCCACCAGAATCCTTTAGAACACACGGAGAATGGCAAACCAAATAGACCATCTCTTAGAAAAGTGAATTTTATTTCCTCAATCTTTGCCTTAACCTTAAGGAAATTGCATTTATTTCTATTTTCATGGGGCACTCCATTTTCAGATGAGGGATATTCAAGGGTCATGCTGGAGTGAAGGTACAGAGTTACTACACAAATCTATAATTTATCACTTGTTTTAAGTCCTGTATTCCCTACCCCCAAGAACAATAATCTCACACACATTTAGAACATTACTTGTTGCAAAGGGTTTTTGTTTTTCAACCATATGATGCTGTTCATTACTAAAAACTCACACAAAACAACACTATATTTATTATGGGTGTATGTAAATAGATTATGTGAAAAAAAATCCACCACTCTGTAGAAGGAATAAAGATTGAAGTCTTCATCTAAGGGGCGGAACCCACAAATCACTCTCACAAATATATTTCTTTTACCCTTGAAAACTTGTAAAGTCCCATTTTTATAGGGAAGCTCCTCTCACAAATAGTTGAGAACCTACTCCATTTCAGCTGATGGGATATATCAGAGAACAAAGTCCATGACCTCAGAACTGGGACCCTTGTCAGGAATACAGACAAAACATAATAGACATAAAAAGCAAGTAGAATAAATAGGATGTTAGAGGACGATAATTAGTACAGAAAAGGAAAAAGAAAAGTTTGCAAGGAGGTGAGTGATTATCCATGAGGTTATTTGGTGAAGAGCTTTCCCAGATGAGAGACCAGGCATTGCATGATCCCCAGGAGGAATGTACCTGTCCCCTCAAGGAAATGCAAGGTGGCTCATGGGGTTGGAGCAGAGATGAAGAAGAGATGAGGTCAGTCAGACAAATAGTATGGACCTCTATAATGTCTTTAGTTCTTCCTTGAAGGAAAATGTGGGGCTATTACAGGAGTTTGAGCAGAGAAGGGACACAATCTCACTTGAGTTTTAAAAGTTACACACAGCTGTTGTGTGGAGGTAGAGTGTAGAGGACCAGGTTATCAGGGAGGCCAGTTGGGAGGCTCAGACACTAACCTAGGAGAGGGGTGAGGTGGCTCAGACCCAGGAAGGTGTAGTGCAAATAGTGAGATGTGGACACAATTGAAGCATATTTTGGAGGAATAGCAGACAGGATTTCCTGAGATCAGATGAGGGTAAAAGAGAAGGACATGTGAAGAAAGACCCCAAGTTTCTTTGGCCTGAACACCTGGAAGGAGGGTGTTGCCATCAATGCAAATAGAGGGAAGGCTGCATATAGAACAGGTTTTGTGGGGGAAGGCTGGGATTCAGAGGTGGAGGTACTGAATTTTGATACTGTTTTTAAGTATATCTAGGTCAATGGCCAAGTAGGAAATTAGATGTGAGAATCTGGAGTTTGGGAGGTGAGTCTGGAGTGGATATATGAATCTGCATTTGGGAATTGTCAGCGTGGTGATGGTGTTTAAAACCCAGAGGGGATGAGACTGCCAAAGTAGTGAGGGTAGAGAGAGATGAGACGATCGGGGACCTAGTCTGTTTTCATGGTGCGTGCATGAAACACATCCTCAGTGAGATGGAACTATATAATTGCAATAATGAGCAAGTGCTCTGAAGGAAAACCTCCCGGGGCTCTGGGGGTGTACAATGATCAGGGTGAGCCTCTTACAGGAAGTGCCCTGAAGGAGAAGTAGGAAGACCTGAAGGAGAAGTAGGAAGGAGTCAGCTTGAAAAGGGAAGACAGTTTGAGTGAAGAGAACCAGGGTGGAACAGCTGCATGAGCAAACGACCTGGGGCCGCCAGGGCCATGGACACACTGAACACATGGATGAGTGTGGCAAGAACTCGGTGTGCCAGGGGGAGGGTGATGTGAAACACAGTTGAAGAAGAAGGCAGGGGCTGGATTGAGCAAGGGGCTGCAGGCCACATGCGGATTTTGAGCTTTTAGGCAATGGGAAGCCATTCAAAATGCTAAGATGAAAAAGACGATAAAACAGTGAATTAAAATACTTTAGCTGGAAAGAGGTGAATAGTGAAGGGTTTCAAGGACAGTGTAATGGAAGTTTCTATCTAAACTGTGTATGAAACATGTGGGAGAAAGGATGAATGAATGGCAAAGTCACAAAATAGGCTCTTGGGGTACAATGACTAATCAGAACAAGGTGGAATTGTAATATTTAATTTTATGGCTATTTTATTTTAAAAAATGAAAACCTCACAAAAGCTAGAGAGGACTAATAGAAACCAGGTATGGTGTGGCCAGTGATGTGACCCCCAGATTGAGAGTTGCATAGTCCTTTTTTAAATTGGAAAGAAGGATGGAACTGGGCATATAAAATAATGAATGATATGGATGAGACCAGGTGGCCGGCCCTGTTTGTCCTTCGCTGTTATGCTAGACTAGGTCACGGTCAACGACTGGTGACAAGCTGTTTTCCATCTACCCTGAGAATCCAAATCCCAAAAAAAAAAAAAAAAAAAAAAAAAAAAAAGCCTCAACTAAGGATTGAAAAGAGGTCAGAGCAGGAATGTTTTCACATTACAATACATTATAATAAATTTTGTGGGCTTGCCTTTTCTGAAACTCTTTAGAAGCTGGACAATGATTAAAATAAGCTAACTATGGTGAACCTCAGTGTGCTTTGCTACTTGCACTGATTAGTTGTAACTGCCCCTAGCTAGGAAACCAATCCAGGAGTGAGGAGTGATGAGACTCAGTTTGCACAGGGAGTTAGAAGAGGGGTTTGGGGTATTTTGTAGGAAGAGTTACTTGGGGCCATGAGAGGTAGCTACAAAAACAACAGAGTATCCTCAAGGAGTTCTTTGGGTTCTCCCACATAATATCCAGTTAAATTTGCAAATTTGGAAGGCAGATTCTCATCTACTTGGGAAGGTACAGAAAGGGGGAAGGACACAATTCTTCTAGCCCCATGTTTTTGTGAATATGATGGACAGCTAATCCTTAATCAAAGGGAGTATCTTAAAAACCTTTTAAGAACTATAAGATTACTTGACAACCAAATACTAAATAATCTTACAGAAATGTCTTAAAGAATAATCTCATTAGCTCCTCCCTCCCCTCCCCTCCCATCCCCTCCCCTCCCCTCCCCTCCCCTCCCCTCTCTTTCCTTTCCCTTTCCTTTCCCTTTCCTTTCCCTTTCCTTTCCCTTTCCTTTCCCTTTCCTTTCCCTTTCCTTTCCCTTTCCTTTCCCTTTCCTTTCCCTTTCCCTTTCCCTTTCCCTTTCCCTTTCCCTTTCCTTTTCCTTTTCCTTTTCCTTTTCCCTTCCCTTCCCTTCCCTTCCTTCTTTCGTTCCTCCTTCTTTCCAAAGTGGTAATTGAGCTCCTCTGTGCCAGGAGCAGTGCTAAAAATTTTTTTTTAGTGCTAAATTTTAGAGTTTCCTCTAGCAGGGAAAGAGCAAATAGTAAACAAGGAAATGAACAAGTTCAATTTGTCCTGTGAAGGTAACAGAGCAGATGGGGAGGTAGAAGTAGTAGATCAGCCTGGGCCCAGGGAGCCATCTGAGATCTCGCATTCAGGGAAGTTTTCTCTGGGGAGTTTACATTTGAGCTAAGACCTGAGGATGAGAAGGGCATAGTCTGAGGCATTCCATCACAGCCATTCACATACCCTGTGTAGGTCAAGTGGTTTCCACTTAATTTTGTTCTTTTCAAAAATCTTATGTGGTGAAGCCTTTATGTCAGTTTATGATAACTTGTAGAAAGCCTAACACTCCTGCCACTTAAGTTATAGCTTCCATTTACTTGCGGGCATAATTCTTTATCATCTATTTTCAACCATCTTAATGCAAAGGAAGCCTGGTATCTATGACACTAGAGTTCCTAGGACAGGCTTAATAGGAAAAGAATGGTTTGCTAAATAAAATGTTCGCAAACAGTTTGCACGTTCAACTGTAGGGGGAGTGAATATTCATAATAGGAAAAATTCCACTGCAAAAAATGAAGCCAATGGTTAGGATATTTGGAAACTTGGAAATATCATCAAAATATAAATATTGGTATATTACCAAGATTGCATATTATTCTGTATTATTAAATCATACAAAAACTCAACTTTTACCGCAATCAGGTTTTGAATGCTCAACATTCTCATGCCATTTAACTAGAACAATTTTTCTAGATACAAATGGATATATTAACTTCCATAAAAGTGTTATCTTTTTACAGTATATTTAATTCAGATCCAGTTTCTATTTCCACTAAAATAATTGCTTATAATACACAGACTCGATTTTATATGACTAATTAGAACAGTGTATGGGAAAAAATAGGTTTGCAGGTAATATTGAAATTAAATATGTTAATCTGTACCTCTGTGTGCACATTTTATATGAGCTTTAATTTGCCAAATAAATTATAGTTCTGTGTTTATAAGGTGCCCTTGAAAGAGTGTCCTATTTTTGAGCACTAATACCACGGGGAAACAAATATACAAAGCTTTTAGCTATAGGCTACACTTGCATAAATTAAGGAAAGAGCTGTTGGTTGGTAAGTAGAGCTATGGTATCCTTAGCTTTTTAAACACTGAATTGTTAACACAATTTTTTTAGTATGGTTACTAATATTAAGATAATAAATAATATTTAGTTTCAATATCGTACCCTTCAGCCAGGGCATAAATTCATTTTGAATGCTGTGTTGAATTAATGTATAATAAACATACTGCAGTTTGCTATCAGGAATTCTCAATGAAATGCAGGAAGTCAGTTCTTTGCTTATGCATTAGCACTGCCAGTCTTGCTCTGTTTAATTTTAGCTATTTATAAAATTGCTCTACTGACAGTCCTCTTTATTTTAATGTGATTGTTTTAAGGTTAACCAGAAATGGTAGGGTGTGTTTTCTGAAGTAGGTTATAGTGCTGATGTAGGAATATGGGTCCTTAACAAAAATCCCTTTCACAATTAGCCACCTGCAATCAGGACACCCAGCTGCCTAATTGGGTGAATTGTGGGGTTTCCCGTGGGGCAGGCAGGGGCCTGCGAAGGAGCTGTTGAGTATCTCGGAAGGGAGTTGGAGCCCAGAGGACTTGGGAAAACAATGTTGGCTGATAGAATTAGAATCTGATAGCAGTGGCAGCAATTGCCACCTACTTCTGAGGAAAATGACAGCTGTATTTAAAATGTTTCTTTATTATTGTCTAATAGGTTGGCTCTTTTTTATGATATTTATTTAAATAACTTCTAGGACTTTTTCCTTCAAAGTGGCTCCTGGGCTTGGATGGTGATGAAGGAGTACAGTGAATTCCCCAATAGCACCCTGGTTTGCAACCAAAGGAAGTAGTAAGGAAGCACTCAAAAAGGATAAAGCTAATATTATCTGTATCAGTCTGCTCGGTTGCCACAACAAAATACTACCGATTGGGTGACTTAAACAACAGAAATTTGCTGTCTCACAGTTCTGTAGCCTGGAAGTCTAAGATCGGGGTGCCAGCATGGGGAGGTTCTGGTAGGAGCTCTCTACCTGGTTGCAGATGGCCACCATCTTGCAGTATCTTCACTTGCAGGGAGAATGAGTGAGCTCTGGCATTTTTTCTTATAGGTATGTTTTTTTTTAAAATTATTATTATTTTTTTGTATAATTTTTTATTGGAGTTCAATTTGCCAACAGATAGCAAGCATAACACCCAGTGCTCATCCCGTCAAGTGCCCCCCTCAGTATGTTAATGCTATTGAATCAGGGCTCTACTCTTATGGCCTCATTTAACCTTAATTACTTCCATAAAGGCCTCATCTCCAAATACAGTCACATTGGGAGTAAGGTTTCAGCATTTGAATTTTGAGGGGACACAATTCAGTCCATGACATACTCTAAATTATTTAATATAGGGTTTTTTTTTAAAGATTTTATTTATTTATTCATGAGAGACACAGAGTGGGGTGGGGAGCAGAGACACAGGCAGAGGGAGAAGCAGGCTCCATGCAGGGAGCCTGATGTGAGACTCGATTCCGGGTCCCCAGGATCACACCCTGGGCTGCAGGCGGCGCTAAACCACTGCGCCACCGGGGCTGCCCTAATATAGGGGTTTTTAAATAGGAGTTTTTAATAGGGTTTTTAAAATAGGGGGTCTAAATGTTTTTTTTTTTTTTTTTTTTTTTTTGGTGCCAAAGAGCCTCTTGGCAGTTTGGTAAAGCCTATGGACTCCCTCTCAGAATAAAGTGGTTAAATTCATAAAGTAAATTACGTAGGGTTACAAGGGAAACCAACTATATGGAAAGGCAGTTAGCAAAATCTTAAAACATTGTGATTTAGAAATATGTTTCTTTTTTATTAACACATTAGTTATTATGCTCTAGCAGTTTGTCTAATAACTACCATAATTTTGATGTAGTGTTGGGTAAAAATGATATTTTGAAATATTTGCAGTAACTATGATAGAAATTGAAAATGTTAGTGATTTTTTATTGGTGACAAAATCATAGGTAATACCATTGTGAGCAGTTTCCAACATCTGTAATGGAAGGAAATGTAACTTTTTAATCAGAGATGTGGAGATAAAAGTAAAATTTTTGTTTTTATCCAAATTCAAAGACTTTCTTATATGTATGGACCACAAGTTAAGGACTCCTGAATACGTCACTTTTTGAGATGTGTTTGCAATTTTAAAATCTGTTTTTATATTAGTAGTGCTTATAATTATAAAAAATATGTCAGCTATTATCATACTTAACAGAATTATTCATAGTTTTTGTTACTTTGTGGAATCTGGCTTTAAAGAATATTCAAAAAGTTGTGGTTTTTCTGCTGGGGCTAAAATTGGTGTAAGAAAAGGTTAAAATGGTAAAATTATTTTAACAAACTCCATTTATAAAGGGATTATTATGACATGAGGATCCATTTTTAAATTCACTTGCCAAATACAGGCATACTTCCTTTCTGTAACTGACTGATTTAGGAAAGCCATATATTTTGTGGGCATTGCTAAAATTCACATCAAAGAAAAATAAATCTGGGTTCACTCCATATGAAATAGTGCATCTATGATTTTATCTCACAGTAGTTTCTCAGCTTGGTCCTTTCAGAAAAGGAAAATATGTAACTAAAAAAGCAAAACTATTTTCCTTACTGAAGACAAAAGACTATTTCCTCAAAAAGCCAACCTAAGAGGAAGCAGTAACTTTAGGAAGCATGGTTGGAATGTTGAGAAGGTCTACTTGAATAAAAGCCCTAAGATGCCTTTGGGGAGTTAAGCCACGGACAAAGGATTTGGGGTACTTTTTAAACATTTTTAAATAGCCAACCCACCTTATAGGGCAGAATTTTGATGACCTAAATCACTTAAGAAATGCTTTAATCCCAGAGACATAGCCAGGGGGCTGTTTCCTTCAGTACAAGTACCAAGATGGGATATATTACAAGAAAAGCAACTAGGCCTATTCAGGTCGAGTCTAAGGATATGGAGTCTTTTCAGTGAAATGGGCATTTAGTGTTTATTTCCTGTTCTGTGTTCCTGTTCCCAGAATCCATGAAAAATATGTGGCTTCCTTATTTGTATCTGTCTTTTTAGATATTTCATCATCTAACAGAAGAACCTGTAGTTACCATAATGATAGTTTGTATGATATCTAAAACTTGCTTAAGAAACCTATCTTTATTGTATTTGCTGGCCAGATGATGAAACTGAGATTCCAGAGGTTTAGTGGTTTGTACAGGACCACAGCACTGGGATGTTGTGGTGCTTGGACTAGAGCCTGAGTTTTTTGTGTCTGAATCCCATGTTCTTTTTTACTAGACAGTGTGGCCTTATTTAAAACCTCTTTAAGGAATGGACAGTGTCGCACAGGAAATCATATTTCAATAAATATTCGATAGGTCAATTTATTGAGTATTTGGTCAATAATAAATATGAAGCAAATGGCCACAATGTGACAAGGTAACCTGCTAGGCACTGACATTACAATGTGAACAAAACAGACGCAGTCTCAGTGAAGCTTACAAACAAGTGGGACAGGAGTGAAATACATAATGATAATGCAGTGTAATGATGCACACTATGTAGGAGGGGCTGGGTTTGCTTTAACGTATGTCAATATCTGAGCATATTGAGTTGTGTCCTTCACAGCGTTCTTCATACTGCATGTACATGTAAAACACTGTCACTCAGACTATGAGTATAGGAGTCTTTCTGCCAATCCTTGTTTCTTAATGTACATGCTTGTGTGATATTGGCCAAGATTCTTAACCTCCACGTCCCTCAGCTTCTTCATCTGTCAAATGTGATACCAACAGTGGCTACCTCAAAGAGTTATTGTAGAGATGGGAGATAATCTATGTAAACTGCACAGAACGGTCCTCGACACATAGAAGTACTTAATAAGTGAGGGGGTTATGATTTTTGTTGTTTCTTCCTCCCTTAGTGTATGACAAGTGTTCCCTTGAACTTGCTCTTATGGCTTGCTCTGGGTTAATGTCCACAATTAATACTTGCCAGTCCTGATGCTATCTGCCACTGTGTCCAGGCCGTGATGTTTTGACTTCAGAGAAGAGTGTCTTTGCAAGTCTTATCTCAGTGTGATCTGCTCCCTTTCATAAAGCTCTGCCTAAAGCCCGTGTTAAGACTCAGCTTTTCCCCTTTAGTCTTAAAGGAGACGGAGATGGGCCTCGTATCTTTGTTGAAATTCTGCAAGATGCAATTTGAAGTTGGATTGACCTTCAAGCTGACAAAGTAAAATAAACAGTTTTATAAATGAAAATGGCTAATCTGAAATAGATCACAGCTAAGAACTTCATTTTTTATTCATTCTCTTCATACAAGGTTGATATCATACAAGTGAACATCTAATATTGTACTTCATTGTGGGGCTCACCGAAGATGCAGTTAGAGGAAATTAAGGACACAATGGACCGGCAGAAACCAGAGAAGATGTCTATAGTCCCTTATTTCAGAGAGTTATTATACTCAAATGTAGCTATGCCTAATTAAAAAAAATAGTTACTATAATTTTACTGTTGGATTCTTTTTCGTTTGAACTATTCTGGGCTCCTAGAAATCAACTTAAACTGACAGATTTAACTATTTTTTTTCCATATGGCAGAGCATCACATAGTCTAGGAAATCTGCCTGAAGGTGCTTCAGATGAGTTGCTTCAAACTCATGTCTTTTGAGGAGTACTTTGTAGCAATTTCGATTTTTTTCAGGAAAGAAAAATCTATCAATTAAGAGCCCAAATATTTACCAGAGAAAATACGGGAAAAGAAAAAGCAAATTGTAATAGTATGGGAAATAAATCACAGGATCTAAACATCTCCTCATCCTTACCTGACAGCTGAACCTAGTGGCTTTGCACAAAAGAGAAGCTCCAATACTGGTCTAAGTGCTTATTCCTGAGATTCACAGAGTAGTCTGGGCAACTACACTTACTCTGGTTCTCAACCTCAAGTTCTGGGAAGGCAGTGGATCCGGCTCCATTAGTGGGGAAAGGCTGAGTGTGTAAATAAGCGCTGTGCTCACAGCTGGCTGGACTGTATGGAACTGTGCAGTCCTATTGTGTATGATATAGCACCAAGATTGACGGCCTAGAAGAAGTGACCCTCTGCACATTCCCAGAGCAGCCTCTAACCCTGTTGCAGATAGATCCTTACATATACACAAATGCACGTAAACACACACACACACACGTACCTAAGCTGAGTTTGTGGGATGGCATTTGAATGTTCTAAAGGTCTGAGATCCTCTCTCGCTCATGTTATCACCTTGGTTCTTGATTTTTGGTTCCAGAAGCTTATAGCTCCAACCATCTTGGGAAACACTGTTTATCTCTTTGCACTCATTTCCTTCTGTGTGTCTTAGATGTGTAGCTCTTCTTAATTTACCCAGTGGTGCTCATGTCTAGTCTTTCTATTAAGCTGACCATATCTGCATTTTTAATATGACAAGTTTGTGACTTTATGTATAAAACTTAATAAATCAAGGTTTATTGAATTGAATTATACATAGTTTAAGGTAAAGTAGGTTCAAAGGATGCATCATCTACACCTAGCTGTGTTAAAAGCATATTGAACTAAATTAAACCCCAAAGTGCATAACAATTGAAAAAATAGGGGGGAATTCTAGAAATGGTATCAAGTATAGAGATATATCCAGTTACTGACCTAAATTCATATCTAAAGTCCTACCTTCTTATATATTCTTGGTATTCTTGGAACACTGGGTTCCTGTGATGTGTTGTTTTCTCCTTTCACTTTTTGTGTTAATGTTCCAAAAGGGAGACAACCAAAATATCATCGTTGATTTAAATCTCTCCGGAGACACCCAGTACCACTGATCGTCTCTTTCCTCTGATTCTCTTCTGCAGAAATTCAGTGTCCAGATGTTTCAGAATCCAGATGGCCTATGAATCCTCTATCACCCAGAAAGGAGGAAAATATGCATGAAAGTAGAACACTGAAAAGACAAAAAAATAATTTAGTGTTGGCAATGTAATGGTGACATACAGGGCTCAAGGAAAAGCTTCCTTTCTGAAAGCAGCAACTTAATAAAATGCATGTTGTAGGCTCTATCAGCAAGCCAAATTTTCATTCCTGCTCTTCTTTCCATCACCATTAAGAGGCTTGCAGAGATCCACACTGTTTAAAGGGCAGACAGCATGGAAGAACTATCATGTACAATTTAAAGTAGCAGCTAAAATTGGAATGGTCACAAGAAAGCCTGTTTCTTTGCAATTAAATTGACAAGCTGTCTATGATTACCCTAGGGAACTTGGCAGCTGAGTGATAAAAAGACTGCAGAGTGTTGAAAGGTCTAACGCAACATACTAGGTGGACAAAGACCACATCTGCTTAATATACTGATTGGGAGAGTTCTGGAATGTACTTGGCTAAATTAGCCGAGGAAGGATACTTAATGATACTTTTTCCTCTCTAAGATCCTCTGCTCAGGACCCATTTTAGAAATTACCCATAAATATTTGGAAGCATGCATTATTAATACTATAGTGAAATACCTGATGTTATTTTGCACGTACCTATCTTTACAAATTACAAGAAGAACTGAGCAGAAGTTTTGAAAGAAAAAATAATAAAAAACTCTTTCATCAAATGTTTATGAAATTTATATATATGTACTTCAAATAAAAACTGGGTTCCCAAAAGAAGATGTATAGTAATATCAAAACCTAAAGAGTTGAATGACCATGGATGACTTAATACAATATATTAGGTGAGTTAGATGAGAATTATATGGTATTTTCATTGTTGGGTGACCCCTGAGTTGGGCAAAGCTGAAAATTAGGTTACAAAGGGGAAAGCAATAAGCAGATTTTTAGCGGTAGCAATTTGTGAAGACTAACACACACCCATTTCAGCAACAACTTAATTTTAGGGCAAACAAACAGGTGAAGGTTTATTTTGATACATTTCATAGGTATTAGTAACATTCTATACTAAATAAGCTAGTGATGGCCATATATCTATTTGCCCACCTGTTCTTTCTTTGGAAAATAGTTTGTATTTCCAAAATAGGATTACCCGAAACAGGATTTCTGAAGCAGAAGTGTATTATATACTACCCTGGCATTCACTTCAAAAACCAGAGAATTCCTAATCAGCTAGCTAATGTTGGCTGGTCTTTGGAGCCATGTGATACTTCAACAAAATTATTCAAAGCTCAGTCACTCAAATGTGCAATGACTTCAACATTAGATAAAGATTCTTAACATCACTAATTATTAGGAAAACACAGATCAAAACCACAATGAGTATACTTCACATCTGTTGGAATGACTATTATCAAAAAGACAAGAAATAGCAAGTGCTACAGAGGATGTGCAGAAAAGGGAACTGTGAGCACTACTGACGGGATTGTAATTGATGCAGTTGCTAAGGAAAACAGTATGGAGATTCCCCCAAAAAGTTAAGAGTAGAAATACCATATGACCTAGCTATTTGACTTCTAGGTATTTATCTGAAGAATACAAAAAACACTGATTTGAAAAGATATATGCACCACTATGTTCTTTGTAGCATTATTTACAAAGCCAAGATATGGAAACAAACCATGTCCATCGATAGATAAATGGATAAAGATGTGGTGTATGTATGTATGTATGTATATATACATATAGTGGCATATTACTCAGCCGTAAAAAAGATGAAATCTTGCCATCTGTGGCAACCTGGATGGACCTTAAGGGTACTATGCTAAACAAAATAAACCAGATGGAGAGAGACAAATACCAATTAGCTTCACTCATAAATGGAATCTAAAACAAACCTAAGAAAACAAATGAATGAACAAAAGAAAACAAAAACAAATTCATAGATACAGAGAACAGACTAGTGGTTACCAGGGAGGAAGGGGGTTGGAGGTGGGCAAAATGGATGAAGGGAGTTAACTGTATGGTGGTGGTAACTAGACTTGGGGTGGCAATTAGTTTGTAGTGCATACAGATGTCAAATTATAAAGCTGTACATCTGAAACTTATATAATTCGAAAAAACAAAGAAAAAATGCTACTTAGAAACTGATGAGAATCTGAGCAAACATCAATACAGGGGAATCCACTCATGAAATTGAACATGGTTTGAATACCATATTCAAAGATAACTTATTATGACATAGATCTCCATTTGCTGACATACGGAAATTGTTAATAGTATGTATTGCTTGACTGCATTTTTATTAAGCTTTGTGTACATTGAAAAAGGTTCTTCAATACTATATTTGGATTAATAGAACAATAATATCTTATATGTATGTAACACATCACAATTTGCAGAGACTGTACATCCGAAGTCACCTTTTTTCCATCCCCATAACAACCTCACAGAGTAGATATTGTTGCCCCATTTTAAAGATGAGGGAAGGGAAGCCCAGAAAGGTTAAGGGAGTGATTTTCCTAAGGTCACAGAGAAATTTGGCAGAGCTGTCTCTTTTCACTGCAGTCAAAGGAAGAGTGAGGTAGGGTCTGATGTGGGACATAGCATGAGACGTTTAAAAAAAGTCTTTCATTTTCAAAGCCTAAGTCAACACATTTGTGTAAATTGAACATTCAAACTTCCCTTTTGGGATAACTGGCTGAGATGATACATGTCTGCTGATGCCTTCAGCCAGACTCCTAAGAATCTGAATCTAATTATTGAGGGGAAAAATACTTGTACTCTTTCCTCCCATCATGTTGAAGGTTATACACTTATGTACTCATCACTTGCTTTTTCTAAGAAAATGTGCATGAGGTAAGAGGGCTGCTCTAACATTACTTTTTCCAAATGTCCCTGCTGCTACCAGCTGGTACAATGCCTTGTACAAAAGTAGGGTGGAATAAATGCCTCTTGATGTTAATTATGATTTCTGACAGCAACCAAATCTTGCTCCAAAACAATAGTTCGAGATTCATCCAACTCTTCATTATCCCTGATTTCCAGGGACAAGGAATAGCATGGATAATTGAAATCCACAGACAAATGTAAACCTCATTTTACAAATGGCTTCAATCTTCTTCCTCAGCAAACCTTTAACTACAGCTAATAACAAAATTAGGCGGACTGGTTTGAGGTTTATCGTTCTTTCTGTCTGTTCTTGTTGATGTACTGCTGAGTGGGAAAAGGGTTTACAGAAAATAGGTAACAGGATTAATAAAATCAAGAGTTGATTGGAGTAAAACATCTTTTTGTTTTATTTTGACAACTATGATACACACATGTGTTTAACAAATGTTTTTTAATGAGAGGGACATAGGATGATAAAAATATATCATCCCATCTCTTTCTCTTCCATCACTGACCCAGTTCACAATTTCTGGGGCTGCTCAGAAGCCCTCATACCTATCTTGTATATTAAAGCATTATTTAATGTTATCCATGCATTTATTATAAGCCAGCAAACAAACTTTTTTTTTTAATTTTTTTTTAAAATTTTTATTTATTTACTTATGATAGTCACAGAGAGAGAGAGAGGCAGAGACACAGGCAGAGGGAGAAGCAGGCTCCATGCACCGGGAGCCTGATATGGGATTCGATCCCGGGTCTCCAGGATCGTGCCCTGGGCCAAAGGCAGGCGCCAAACCGCTGCGCCACCCAGGGATCCCACAAACAAACTTTCAGCAGTAAGGACACCAAGGCTTTAAAAATGTAGCACCATGTAAGATTAAGATTCAGAATGGAGTATATATCTTTATAGTTAAAGTAATATTGGGTATCTTTAAAAACAGGCCACTCGACACGTTTACAAAAATGCTTCTTCTTTACCCAAGGAATATGTGCTGAGAAAAGGAGATAAGAAAATTATTCGATATGTTTATTTTATGAGAATGCTACATTGTATATAGATATAGGGACCTCCCATGCACTAGGGCGTGGGGCCGTACCTTCTAGATAGAATTGGAAATGCTAACTGAATCAGCATGGTCTCTCTGTGGTATGTTTCTTCTTTTTTCCTTATTAAGATAACTTGGATTGTTAACATTGGATGCTTTTAATTGGTTGAAGTTTAATATCCAATTTAATTGGATAATAACTTGGATCAGTTAAAATTTCTCACCTCAGATTCTTTTACAGCTAAGGTCACGTGACTAGTTGTATCCAATGATATGTGAGCAGACTCCTCTGGGAGGGGGAAGCTCTTGATAAGTTATCATTTTCCTACTAAAAGGGACACACTCAGCTGGTACATACCTTTTCCCCTTCCTTCATTTTGCTAGGCATGCAGACACAATGGCTGGAGGTAAAGGGATCATCTTGTGACCATCAGGGGAAAACAGTGTACTAAGGATCATAGGAAAGACAGAAAGACATTGAGTCTCTGATGAAATTCAGAGCCAGCGAACTGGCCCTGGACTGTCTCCCCCTAAATGCAAAATTCCTATTTGGTTAAGCCAGTTGAGTAGGGTTCCTGTTACAAACAGGTGAACAATATATGACACATTGGTTAGAGTATAGTCTCTGAGACTATAGTCTCCTCCGCTCTACTTTGGCAGTCACTCTTACTTTTTCTTCACATTTCCTGAAGTCATGATATACTCCAGCCATCGTGTGTTCCAGCTAGTAGTCGGACTTTTGTTGATCAATCCTCTCAGGCTACAATAATGTTTATAATGCTATTCATAAAGTTCAGGAACTTCCACCAATTCCTAATTGCCCGATAATTTTTATATTTGGTTTCTTAGACCAGTGTTTTAATGGCAGTTAAGTCACCATAAAAGTTGACATTTAGAATCCAGAATGAAACATGTATATATTTAGTTGTACACGCACGCATATTTAAAATAGATCTTATATATATAACACTCTAGGAAATTGATATCATACAGGTCAACACTGAATAAGTTATGTTAGCCTTCTTTTTTAAAATGTAAGCCTTTAGAAAAGGTACGTTCTATGAGATAATTTAGAATTAGAGCTATGATTGCCAATAGCCTACTGGAAATATAAATAAGCAAATTTCTTTTTTTAGAATAGCCAAGGCTATTTTTTTTTAAAGATTTTATTTATTCATTTGACAGAGCGAGAGCGAGAGAGCACACAAGCATATGGGGGCAGCAGAGAGGGAGGGAGAAGCAGACTCCCCACTGAGCAAGGAGACGGACGTGGGGCTTGATTCCAGGACTCTGGGATCATTATCTGAGCTAAAGGCAGATGCTTAACCAACTGAGCCACCCAAGTGCCCCATAAATGAAACTTTTCAATACCTGTTGGAGATGGGAATTACAAGATGACGTCTATGGTTGGAAAAAGACCAACACAAAGTTAACAAGGAGAACATGAATTAAGCCATCATATGATTTCCCCCATATTTTTCATCTTATGAAAACATCTCAGAGTTTTGGAGCTGGACTCAGTGCTTTTGCACTTACTGCATTATGTAAACATTATCTGTGTCCAGGTAGGTATTCCCCAGGTGTCTGTAAGCTCCTGAAAGACCGAGACCATATTTATTCATGTCAGCTTCCTTAGTGTCTGTCACATGCTGGGTTCTCAGCACATGCTGATTAAATCCAATATGGTGAGATAAGAAAAGAGTGGGAGTTAAGGAACTTAGAATTGCAGGCTTTTCCTTTAAATTCCCTTTTCTTTTGGCTTTCCAGCTAGAGAGAAGGGTTGAGTAAATAGAAATAGGGCAGATGCAGGGGTTTTGACACTTGTTTTGAGGGGGTTGTAAATAAATCCTCGAAAATCCTCCACAAACCAGGAATGATAAATAACTTGTGCTCTTTAGCTTGGGAGGAGCATAGACAGCAAAACTATCGTCAAAAAGAATTAATAACCAGTGGGGGGAAAATCCCTAATTATTTAAAATGGCTGTATATCCATAAAATATGCTTTTAATGGCTTATGGGTATCCTACTTAAATATTGCCTTCTTTAGTTTATATGCTAATTTTTAAATAATTTCTGACTTTTTAAATAAAACTTTCCGGTTCTGTAAGAAAAGTTTAATTGAATGGGAAAACATTTAATAGTTGTAGATAATCATGACTAGGAAAACTTTCTATTTGGACCATGGGCTCACAACACAAGACATCAATATTCATTAGGGATAAATTATTTGGAGGAAATAATAACTCTAGATTGTGTGCAAATTTTAGGATATTAAACAGGCAGTAAACATCACACAGTGCAAATGTTTTCATTTGCCAGATTACCGACAATTTCTGCCTATTGCTGCATAGAAGGAGGGCTGGCATCTCCTTCAACAACCTTCAAAGTTTTCTACAAATCAGACACTGCTTTCTAATGTATGTGGTCACCATCGGTTAACCAGAGTATCCAGGCAACCAGAGCATTACATTTTCTTACCCACATGGAACTCAGCTAGATTCCTGGCGTCATAAGGACAGCTCTCGAAGGTGATGAAGAGCCATAAAGTATCCCAGAACCCAGGGCTTCAGGAACACTGCTGCCAGGTTCATCGGCTTAGAGTGTTAGGCCTCTGCCCAAACTCGTCAGTCATTTAAAAAAAAAAAAAAAAGAAAGAAAGAAAAAGTCTGAGAGGGAAAAAAAGCCAAGGAGTTGGCTACAAATCTTACCTAATTTTTCATTGCTTCAGTGTTAGGAATAATTAGACTAAAGCATAAATGTTCAATTAACTTTCAAGACTGATAAACTGAAATGAATTTTATTGTCACATTTAGGTAGCTTAGGCATTTCCAAAATGTGGATGTTTTCAAGTAACAACGAGGATCACTCATCCTTACACGAGAGCTAATAAGCTGAGGAAGGCCGTAGAACACATTCTTATTTTATATGTCAGGGTGATTTGGAGCAGGAAACCGTAAAGACCTCTGAGGGCATCTCTTCAGGGCCCTTCTGGAATGCACGATTCCAGATCCGAGCCGAGAGAGTGGTGTGCTCCTCGGGCATGCATGGATGCGAATCAGGAGGCCTAACTTCTCTCTGCCTGGCGTTGGGAAGCTGGGGGACACTGGGCTGCAGGCTTTTCATGTGAGGCCTGATGGTTTTAGGACACTCGTCTCGGAGCAGATGAAGCACCCTTGCAGGCTCTGATATTCTCATCATGCTCCTGGGATGAAACTCTCACAACTGCCTACAATTCACCTTGACTGGGGCCATTCCTTGTGTCTCTCAGATGCTCCACTAGCTCATTCTCCTGAGGCAGTCTGTCACCCTTTCTTCCTCAGAGGCACCGCACAGAAAGAATCCTTTGGACACCAATGCACTTACGCTCTCTTTCTGCCTGTCTACAGACATTCCTGTGGGCTCTTCCTTTTCTTCTCTTGACCTAACTTCGACCCCATGTTTGAGACATCTTAAGAACCACTTACTTTCTCTCCACGGTCCTTATTTTGCCAGATTATTTTCTACACCGCCTCTGTGAGAGACATAGTTTCTCTACGACCATCTGGCTTCCGATTCTTTGAAACTCATTTTATCACCTGGATTTATCATTCCTAACCTTTCCCACATTCCCATTAATTCTGTTCCTGCATTCCCTTGGCTTCTGGGCGCTTCCTGAAATACCGATCTTGAGTCTCTTTCCAGTTTCCTTCCTTTGGCCTCCACGCCAGGCTGGAGGTGGGGTGAGACCACTCGTGTGGCAGCAGAGGGACCTGGGGCTGGTGGCAGTGCCTGTGTGAGAACGGGCAGTCACTCAACTCCTTTCCGTCTTCCTTTCTTCCTATGCAAAGTGAGGAAGTTTCTTCTGGCTCAAAATTCCACGATTCTGGGATTTCTTTGTACATTTAGAGAGGAGTCAGGGAAAACTGCAGTGTAGTTTTTGCACCGGGAAGAATGAGCCATTTGCTGAGCGAAAACAAGGGAGTCACAGGTTTATTTGATGACATGACACCGAGAAAGATGGAGTTTGGGACTCAGGGTGGCATGTCGGCTTGTTTTTTGGAGGAGAAGCAAGCTCATGGTTCATGAAACTGGATTAAAACCGGTCAAGTTAAAATAGAGCCGACTGCCCTCGCCTAGTGAAGCACTCAAGGGCTCTGCTGTTTTTCCCAGCTCAGGACTGGATTTGCAAGCCTGTGTTCCTCAGATGTCTAGGACTGAAGTTTCCATTCGGTAATAATGGAAAGTAACCAAGGCCTTTATTTTAAACAAAAACCACTGTGGAGGTGGATCCAGGACGCGAACAGAAATAATACGTTATTTTACAGAGCTGACGTAGTACTTTTGGGGGATAAAACACTGCACACACTATAAACAGATGGAAAGCCCCAGTCAGTCCTGTTAGGCCCAAGCTATGATCGATTGCAAACCAAGGGTTGTAAAATAAGTAACAGCGTGGAACCGTGGTTTATCAACACTTTTATTTTCCTGAGACAACTTTATCCTGGAGAGGAGGAGAGTGGGGCGCCTGGGGTTCCAGGGGGACGGTGTCATTTTCGGAGTCTTTTTCATCCTCTAAGGTTTGCGCTCGGCCAAGTTGTTTTCACAAACTCCCGCACAAAATGTATCTGGGCCACAGCGGCTCTCAAGGGTTTTATTAGCCCCTTGGGTTGGGCCTGAGAAGAATACACTCGAAAACGTAAGTTGCACACTGGAAAATGTTATTTCGATTTAAAATAAAAAAAAAATCTGCAATGCCCAGCCTACCTTTGCGGGTTGCTTTCTCTTTTTTCTTTTTTTCTTTCTTTCTTCCACCCCGTCCCTTCCGGGAAGGGAATTGGCAGGGTGGGTGGGATGCACCTTGTGTGTGTGTGTGTGTGTGTGTGTGTGCGTGCGTGTGTGTGCGCGTGTGTGTGCGCCTCCGGATCTTGTCGGAAGAGTCGTTCACAAGTGCATAACACACTCACCCACCCCTTCCAGGGCCCGCTCTGCCGTGCGTGCGGCCGGAGGCCAAGTGCCCGCGCGCCCCCCGGTGCCCCGAGCGCCCGTGGACCGCCCGGCACCTCTCACCTTTCGCTCCCCCACGGAGCCCCCCCCACCCCCCGGAATCCCCATCCCGACTGCATCGCCCACGCGGTGCAGCTAATGGTTTCTCGTCTACTCCGCGTCTAGGTGGGGGCCGGCGGGAAGCCCCCACTCGCCCCCCCTCCCCCGGGCTGGGATCGATGGCTGGGGCGGGGCTGCGGGGGCCGGGCGGGGGCAGAGGGGCGGGGGGGCGGGGCTGCGAGCCGGGGCAGAGGGGCGGGAGGGGGGGGCCGGGGCTGCGCTGCTGCGGGAGGGGCAGGGGCAGCGGGGCGGGGAGCAGAGGGGCGGGAGGGGGGGCCGGGGCTGCGCTGCTGCGGGAGGGGCAGGGGCAGCGGGGCGGGGAGCAGAGGGGCGGGAGGGGGGGCCGGGGCTGCGCTGCTGCGGGAGGGGCAGGGGCAGCGGGGCGGGGCTGCGGGGGTGCGCGGCTGCGGGCCCGGCGGAGAGCAGAGGGGCGGGGGGGCCGGGGGTGCGCGGCTGCGGCTGCGGCTGCTGCCCGGGGTGGGGGTGGGGGGGCGCGGGGCGGGGGGGAGGGGCTGCGCGGCTGCGGCTGCGGCTGCGGGCGGGTCCGGGGGGGCGGGGGGGGGGCGCCCGGCGGAGCGGCGCCCGCGGCAGCCCCAGCGGCAGCTGCGGCGAGAGGAGCGCGGGCCGCGCCCAGAGACACGCGGAGAAAGGGCAGCGCCGCCGCCTGCTGCCGTCCTCGGCGCGGTTAATCACGCGCTCCCCTCTCGCTGCTGATTTGCAAGAGCAGATTAATCAGAGAGCGCGGCTTGATGAAATTTGCTGTTATTGTGCCCATTTTTAGCAACATCTTTTATTATCTTCATTATTCATTTACAGGGGACCGGCATCAATTATGCAAATGAGTTCACAGACTTTGCAGATTACTTCATTTGCCGCTATTGTTTGTGGAAATTTAATTATTAAATATTATTAAGCTTGCGTTTTCTTCAATTTTCCAAGGCTTAGTTTCATTTGATTTTTCCTCCAGCTGCTCTTCTTTCCTTTCAGTGCCAAAACAGCTCCTCATCAAAGCGGCTCTGGCATGTGAAGACCAAATAAAATCTCCTCAATTTAATAATTTTGATGTTAGTCCCTTGTTCTCAGCTGCTTGCTCAAAGCAATGCAGAGAGGAACGCAGAGCACATTCAATTTAATGAGCAGAAATTGAATTCAAGTTTGTTCGGAATTGACTTCAATTAAGCAGAGTCTTAATGATAAATTAATCTCTTTTCTTTATTCCCTAGAATTTGTTTTTCAAAGTAGGAAATTGGACTACATTGAAAGACCAAATAAAGAATACCAATTTTAACTAGATCATGGAACTGATAGCAAAATTTAATTCTTTATAGTAACGTACTTGGACAAATAGCATTCTTTCTATGGCATGTATTATAATTTATATTCATTGTTACCACTTACACTTCCATGGCATGGATAAAATGGCAGTTGAATTAAATATGGGCTTGTAATAGACTTCAGAGTTTTAATCTTTATTAAGAAACTCTAATTGAATGCATAATTAGCTTTTCAGGCTTTAGGAAATTCGGTTTAGTATCTATGTGAACTGAAAACATTGATCAGGAATTTTAAAGCAATTTTTATGAGTTTATTTTTAAGGAGAAATTATCAGGCTGTATCTAAAATGTCATTTTAAACTGAAAAGCAAGACCCGGAGAGGCCAGGAATTAGGTTCATCCTGTGTTGTGACCGTCGGGGGTGGGGGGGGTGGGGGGAGCCAGGGCTTCCTTGGAACCGGGGCCGACACTGGTAATTTTAAGTTCCTTTTATTAAAACCTCTAATGTTCCTTCAGGCCACCAAATCCATTATTCCTGTCCAGACCCTGCTGAAAATCAAACTCCCAGCTACTTGGGGATTTTAATGAGGGCGTCCGTATTGATTGCATGGTTATACTGTTTGGGTTTGCTGCCACTGTCAAAAACGTACCTGACATTTTTTTTTTTTTTTCATCTGAATCATGGATCATCTTTTCTGGAACATGCAGAGCATAATTCTCCATGCTCCAGTCTGCAAAGCGCTCTATCTACATATGCCAAATGTTATTATTGCCGTTCCTTCAGGAGTGACCTTAGAGGAGACGATGTTTGTTCCAAAGAACTTCAAGCTGTTCACTGTGGTGTATTCATAGCCACAGATTTAGCATACAGCAGTGTGAGGAAGTGCGCGGAGCTGTGTGCTGTGCACAGTGTGCGGGTCCCCTCCCCTCTGCTCCCTGCTCCTGCCCTGTGCGTGTTGTATTACTCTCGGCCACTCAGACATGGTGCGTGCACACCGGACTTTGCCCTGAATTTTAAATGGAATCGCATGCGACGGAGACTATCTTCTTTGTGTGACAGTACAGTGTTGTCCTTTCCAGTACTTTCCAAGGTCTACCTGCTTTCTGTGGGAATTAAAGATTTATATAATAATAGAATTTTAAAACGGACAGGGTGCTTAAAAATCACCTGGTCCAACTGCTATGTTTTATAGATGAGGAAACTGAGGCCTATAAATGTTATGTAATTTTCCCAAGGCCGCAGAGTGGGCCGGAGGCAGAGCCAGGGCTCAGACTTGGCGGGTTTAGCTAACTTCTGGCCCAAAGAGACTCTCCTTTCACTATTCCAGGCTGCTTCCAAGTTGTGTTGGTGCCGTCTTTGAGTAAGTGGCAGCTAGTTTAAAACAGACAGGAATTAATGTATTGTCGTGTTCAAACTGGGAAATACATTGATTAAAGTGCGTAAAAGCACACGAAAAACCCGGTAAGCCTGTTTATCTGGAACTTAGACCATTGGGAAGCCAAAATAACGGGATTGTTTTGTGCTCTACTTTAGTGGGAAGGGAACAAATGAAAAGTTAATGAGGTAGTATCAAGGATTTTTTTTTTTAAAACAAAAACCAGGAAGCTTTAGAGCACACTAGGCTCCGTGCTTATGAAGTCCTATGTTCTACAGTGAGGGTTGACAACATTTTCAATTGGTATTTCCAGCGTTTATTTATTCCATCCCCCATGAAGCAGTGGTATCTCAAACCTCCTTTATTTCATTGCAATGTTTCATTTGTTCAACCTTAATGAGCTGTGAGGGCCCGGCAATTTGCTAGATGTTGAAAATATGAAGAATGATAAGTCTGCAGGAAGTTACAGTTTAGCTGGTGGGGAAAACAGAAAGGAACCAATAATTATTGTATGAAATAATAAGCGTTGTAATGTGCACAGAGCGCTGGGGGCACCCGGAGGGGGGCATCGAAGGCAGAATGGGAGGCTTGGGGAAGCTTCTCCATGCAGTGTTTGCTTGAGCCCTGCTTCCAAGGGCAAGTGACCAAGGAGAAGAAGGTGCTGGTGGTGTGGGATGGGGGGTGGGGGTAAAGGAGGTTTTACCAGGTGGAAGGAAAAGCATGTGGCCTGGCAAGGAGGCATGGGCCAGAATGAAAGCTGGCTCTAGGTTTGTGCCAGGAGGTGCTGGGAGATTGAACTACAAAGCCAGGTTTAAGACCAGGAAGGCCTTTTTTGTATTCGGGATCAATCATTTCTTCGGTTAGTCTGGAGGGCAAGTGCTTACAGCTTCCACAGGAGTAAGAATATTCCTGGGACCGTGGTAATCTCATCTGCATCTCTTATTAACTAATATCTTAGTTATTACTTCAGCACTGATTAGCGCAACAAAAAGCAGGTTAGAGGAATTTGGAGAATGGAAGGGGGACAGGAAATGGGAGGAGGAAGGAAGAAAAGAATGGACATGTTGATGAAGGTGGGAAGGAGACACTTGAAAAGAATTTTCTATTCACGGCTTTGCCTAGGACCCAGGTAGGTCTCTTTCATCAGCGCTGGCCCTTGGGACCTTAACATCATCTGTGTACCTTCTGTCCATGGACAACGGCTAGAATTTTACACCTTCTCTCTTGGGAAAACTGCATAATGAGCATTTGACGTGATGATTTGCAATGTCTGTAAAGGTGATTTCCTCAGAACTCAACACCCAATAAAATTAAAACAGATAAAATCTTATTAAGTCTTGTGAGAGCATTGTACCAAGTTTTTGAGAATCTGTCTCCAACTTACGGTGACTAGGGGCAGTTCAGTTCACTAATACGGTGAGTTAACCAGAGTACCACATTTCCCCCACCATTCTCATAAATTACCTCACTAAATACATTTTATTTTCAGATCTATAAAATTGGGTTTTCTATCTTCTATGTGAGAAAATTAACATAAATATAAACATACCGTACACAAAAGCAGTTCAGATAAAATCAATGACATTTTCTTCCAAATTAAAATGAAAAAACCTCAGGCAGAATTATATAATTCCAATGATAAGAGTTTATCACCATGTGTTGAAAAAGAAATTTTGAAAAATATTTTAAAGTAGTAGGAATCCAAACAAAAGCTGTAAAAGAAGTGATATCACCCCACAGTGAAGGTTATATTTTTTATCTATAGTTGATTTGATTTGAAGAGAGCTTTGTTTGAAGATCTGCTCAAACTTCAGTTAAGTGTGGAAAGGGTAGGGACTTTGCTGTACACCTCTCAGCTGAAGCTGAATTAAAATATATTGGCTAAAATCATTCACAACAGCCAAGATACGGAAGTGAACTAAATGTCCATCAATGGAGAGGTGGATAAAGAAGATGTGGTGTATATGTGTGTGTATATATATATATATATATATATAGAAAGAGAGAGAGAGCCTGAGTGCCAGTACAATGGACTATTATTCAGCCTTAAGAAGGAAATCCTACCAACTGCAATATGCAACTTGAGGGCATTATGTTAAGTGAAATGAACCAGACAGAGAAAGGCAAATACTATGTATATGTGGAATCTTAAAAAAACAAAAAAGTCAAACTCATAAAAATAGAGGATGGCAAAGTGGTTACCTGGGAGTGGCAGGAAATAGGGAGAGGTTAGTATGGGGGTATAAACTTTCAGCTATAACATAAAGTCTGAGGTGTTAATGTAAAACATGGTGACTATAGTTGATAACAGTGTATTGTATAATTGAAATTTGCAAAGAGAGTAGAACTTAAATGCATTCAATAACTAACTAGTTAAAATAAATAAGATGATTGGATGTGTTAATTAAATGATGGGACATTCTTGCACTATATATATATATATATATATATATATATATATATATAATCACTTTAAATGTCTTACAATATTACATATCAATTATACAAATTGTACGATTATACGATTATATAAACCTGAAGAAAAATACTGAGAAAATTCTATGTCTGTCTAAGGAATGTCTGAGTGTAAGATTATAGACGGGCCTTTTAGATGGCCAGTTAGTTAGATATAATGTTAGAACCCCAACTCATAGATGTCATTTCTTCTCTACCTTTCTCTTGAGGAATTAGGCTGTTGCCTTGTCCAGCTTGACCAATACACATTTTCTGTCTGATTTATCAACGTCACAATATCAAATCAACCCATTTGGTTTTCTTGTCCTTGTATCTCTTATAGGTTCTCTTGAAAAGCTGTTTCTCTTGACCTGCCCCCTCAACCTGAAGCAGTGTAATCCATATTTTGGATTTAGTGTCTCTTTTCTTCTTGTGAGAACCTAACTGCTTTCCCATTTGTTCTTTCAGAATAAGATAGATTTTCTAATTTACCATATTTTGGTGTTCAACTTAATTCAGTGCAACCAATTGTTGAACCCTTCTGTATAAGGCATTGTATGAAAAAATCTCAGGAGCTACAAAGATGAATAAGATGCTTACTTTGTCCTTAAGCAGTTCATATGTGAGAGGTAATGGAGAAGCAAATAATGGTCATCAGTGTAATGAATATATTGTATATTCATACAATATATACATATATTGTAATGTATGTATTCATTCATTACAATATATTGAATATATTGTAATGGCGACGGAGACAGGGCTCTGAGGAAAGAAGCTGAAGGATCACTTAAGTAGGAAGGAAACTTAACCTGAGTGCTAAAGAATCAATTGGAGCTTGTTAAAGTGTAGAGGGCAACCATGGAGTGAACAAGAAGAGCCTGGGCTTTGCAGACAGATAACTGGGTTAGAATCTGCTATATACTTGCAGAGCCAAGCGTTTCACCTCTCTGAAACTCAGCATTCACAAATGAGAATATCCAGTTTGCAGGGCGGATAGTCATAGACATCTGTCAGAGTATCATCATCTGCATACCTGCATTCCTTTCCTGATTTCTTTAGATTTTTAGATCTGGGAGGGAAAAAATTTGGCCTCTGGATACTGTCCCTCCCCACCCCACTTATCATGCCCTAATTCTTTCTCTTCAATGTACCTAGAAGGAAAAACAAGTCTCAGGGTCAGGTCTACATAAAGACAGAGACGGGGAAGAGGGAAAGCAGAGGTACTTGAGGAGTGTGTGTGTGTGTGTGTGTGTGTGTGTGTGTCGAGGGTTATTCCTGTTCTTTTGTTTCTTTCTGCCCTAGTTTCCTCACAAAGAAATAGAAGGAATAAATTTAAGAGGAAATAACTTTCCTCCTTTCCTTATAATTCCTCCTTCCGCCAACCAGTGGTTTGTATGCTTAAACTTCCTGGCAAACATTAAGCACTCAGTAAATTTATGACGAGCAGATATTAAAAAAATAATAATAATAAGTAAAAAGCCGGGAAACAAGGCAGATGGGATAAAAGGAATCTAGTTGGAAGAGGTTCTTAGAGCTTTGGCATTTTTTTGAGGGTAAGGATCATGTATTTTATTCCTTACCTCCTCTCTCCCCATCTTTGGCGAAGGGCTCACAAATAAGCAGGCATATCCTATGCAAATAAAAAGCATTGAAACTTGGTTTCCTTTTGTGCACAGAGTGATATAAAAGAGTTAACGCTGATTAAAAAAAATAACAACAGGGAATCCAAATATGCTTACAGTAAACTTCCATGCAATATTGTGACACAGCACTGGAGGAGGGAAGTAGGAGGACGTGTGTGGAAATGAGAGAAAAAGATGGATGGAAGAGACAAAGGCGGGGGGTGGGCAGAGAGTGGGGGAGAGGCCAAGGAAAAGGAAGCAGAGACAGAAAAATAAACTGGAGAAAAATGAACACAAGATGGGAGAAGGAGAGAAAGGGAGAGGTGGGAGGACAAAGGAGACGATCGTCAAAGGAAAAAGGGAGAGAGTATGTACAGAGTCTGCAGAGTCGGCTGTGTGGGAAACACATTCTTCTCATTCTCAGGGATTCGTGTCTGTGGTGGGCTTCCCATGTTGTCACTTCATCATCTTTCTCAAAATTCTCATTAACTACTGTTTATAGCTATTTAACTGCTGCTTACCTTTGGATTTTCAAGGGCTTGACTCATAATGGGCTTGATAATCATACTAGCCTTTCATGGGGAAGTAATTATTCTCTTGGAGCATTATCTCTGGCACATATCTTGGCCCCGAGAAAAGGCTCTTCATGTTCCTACTTTAGGAAGTTGGAGGTTTATTGAGATTGCCTCCTTTCAGGAGCAGGATTTGATTTTTTGCCCCCCAGATGCCATGGGATCTCATCATTTTCTTTCTTTCTCTCTTTCTTTCTTTCCTTTCTTTTTCTTTCTTTCTTTCTTTCTTTCTTTCTTTCTTTCTTTCTTTCTTTCTTTCTTTCTTTCTTTCTTTCTTTCTTCTTTCTTAGATTTATTTTATTTATTTGAGAGAAAGAGAGAGAGAAAACACAAGTTGGGGGAGGGGCAGAGGGAGAGGAAGAAACTCAAGCAGACTCCCCACTGAGTGTGAAGACATGGGGCTCAACCTCATGACCTCAGCAGAAATCAAGAGTCAGATGCTTAACTTAGCCACCCAGGCGCCACATCTAAAGCATTTTCTGTAACTTGGTTGCATTTTTGAAAAAGTAAATCGTGCTTCGTGTGGCAAAAAGTGTTCTTAAGTCACAGGAAAGCCGCATGCCACCAGCTTAGACCACTATCAGAGTGAAAGCTGGGGATGAGGGCCTTTGCAGGAAAGGTGTTTACTGGAGGGTTATCAGTTTTGTTTTTGTTTTTTTAATTTTCCGTTACATTAGTAAACAAGGTAAAGTAGAATTGAGAAGGGAAAATAATACTGAAAAAGTAAAAAAATATTGAACTTCCTGTTTTATGAAGTTTCATGCATTTTTAGGAAATGCCTCACAAGGGGAGGGACTGTGACTTTAATGCAGCTTTGAAATGTAGGATGAAAACATGGAGATTTTTCTGTTTGTTCTTCTGCTTGTTTCCATTTCCATGAATAGCTTTCTACTTTGGGGACCTTCTCCCACTACAGCTTGTGTGCTGTTTTCGTTGGCTTTTGAATATCGATATCCAAAGATGTTTACTGTCCTTTAACAGTAAAAAAAGAAAATCTTGTGTTTATTTCTTAGGTGGGGAGGGGAGGGTTGCCAACATGCAGTTTTGGCACCTGCATTAAAAAAAAAAAAGTCACCCTTCTTATTTAGCATCGTCCTTCATAATACAAATTGCAAATAAGGCAGCATGCCAGTGCTGAAAAGTAATTTCAATTAAAATTCCCAGGGCTTTTCAGGGGCGACACAGGAGTCAGTCTTAACACATTGTCCTTGAATCTGGGCACAGCTTACCTGGAAAGCTTCAAAGAAGGACAAGTAATTTTAGTGTCACCTCCCTGTCTCTTTTGCCTCTCCCCTCCCCTCAAGCCATAAACAAAGAAATGAGTGCCCTTTCCACAAAAAAAAAGGAGGTTCGGTGATCGTTTGTGTGGAAAAGCAGGTAATGGACTATTAAATAGTTGTTTGTGAAATCACTGCACGGTCCGCTGTTTACTTGTTTCTGCAAAAGTATTTCTGTTTACCCAGTTCTGGATAAAAAGCAGATCATGTGACAACGCCCCAGAGTAAACAATGTCCAGATAGATAGATATTTCCTTTGGTCTTCTGGTTCAGATCTCTGCATTTTCTGTTGTTATGCAAATGAAGGAGGGGATGTGTGGACACACTGTTAGAATCTAGGCAGTAGGGCTGGGCTGGTGTGTTGGAATAGCCTGTCCCAAGGGACTTTTGCCCCCTGCCCTAATGGATCTCCCTCATCACCTTGTCATATGTTTAAAATCACACACTTCTGCTCTCCTGTATGTTAGGGGTGCTGGTAAAATCAGGAGTTGCTTTGGAGGAGTGATAGTAAACTGGCACCATTAACATTTGAGTTCAAATAAGACTTACATTTATTGAGTGTTTATTTATGAGCCAGGCTCTATGCCAGATATTTTATCCTTTTTTTAAATAATTTTTTTTAAAAAATTGATTTATTTGACAGAGAGAACAAGCAGAGAAGGTGGCAGGCAGAGAGAAAAGGAGAAGCAGGCTCCGCTCAGGGTAGGGAGCCTGATGCGGGACTTGATCCCAGGACCCTAAGATCATGACCTGAGCCCAAAGCAGATGCTTAATGGACTGAGCCACCTAGGCACCCCAGAGATTTTATCCTTATTATTTACCCTCACAAGATTGCTATGAAACCTGTACTATTATTGTTCCAGGTTGCAGATGAGGAGACAAAGGCACATGAGGGTTATTTGCCAACTCTCAGAGTTAGCAAGCAGAGGAACTTGGTTTTTACCTGGATTCTCTGATTGCTGAGCCTGAATTTCTTCTGACTTGGTATCAGCAGAGAATGGTGTCCAGAAAAAAAGAGACCATGAGGTTAAGCTTTGATGTGGTGGGTCTGGGAGGGTGCTGTCCAGCCTGTGTATAAAACGAAGACTAAGTTGAGGGAAGGTAGATGTTGTGAGCTGATCACTGCTTGGGGCTTGGAAGGGAAGGACTGGTGGAAATGAATGTGGAAAAAGAGGAGGAGCTAAGGAGGTAGAAAGTTAATTTCACAGATTTGCCTGTGGCCAATCTGATGGGATCATTTTCCTAGATGTCTCTTAGATCCTGAAACTGTAGGACTTCTGCCCTTCGTTCATGTTTGGCAGTTACATGGCTTGCATGTAATTTACAGCCATGAGGTCTTGTGATCCTCACAGGCATTTTGATTCCCTGTACTGCTGAGGAACCCAAGAAGCAGAGGTTTGCTGGCTAAGCCAAGAGTAGAACCCATGATGTTGGCTCTGAGCCCAGGACTCTCTCCAGTGCCCCCCTGGCAGCCTCCCATTTGCTGCCCTGGATTGTCCTGCAGGTGGCTCCTATTTACTCTCATACAGAACACTGTCATTCTCTGTTCAGCCTCTTTTATTCCTAAGAGATGGTACAAATTATATACACCCACTCCTCCAATCTCGATTTGGTATTTGAGTTCTGTTAATTCATTGTTATGTGCAGAATGCCTTCAGTGAACACAACAAGCTGCAGAAAATATAATTCTCCCTTAATGTATATTTACTAAGTGTATTTATTATTCATCAGGATGTGCATTTTAAAATGTGAGTCTAGATTCCCTCACTTTTAATCCCAAACAAATGTTAAAAGATTTATTTTTATAATAATCCCAGAATGAGAGCTAAGTAAGCCTCCCTGAACACGGCTTGCCAAGTAGTGGATGTTAGCTCTATATCCACACTAGATGCTCGATCTGTGCTTGCTGTTGTCTCTTACCGTTTCTACTGGTGATGCACAGAAGTGTACTAGCACACTAGGGCCCATCGATGGTTGCAATTTGTTGGCACAGACTCTAGGGAAGAAGTGCTGCAAGGGAAAATATGAAAGTGGCCTTTCTTTGCAAGATATAGATAGATATGGTGGGAGAAATAAAGGCAGATGGATGAAGAAGAGGGAACATGTGGGCCAAGAGATAAGAAAATGCACAAAAATAAACTTCAAAGACCTCAAGGTGCTATCAACATGCAAGTGTTTGAATAGTATATAAAGAATTTAACATGAATGCACTAAGCATTCTGGAATGAATAATCCCTCCTTTCCCATCCTACAAGAAGACAAGTGTCTAGGGTGCAGGTGCCAATGTAAGGTTAGTACAGAGGAGGATTCCCAGTAATAGTCAAAGGCCAGCTTGCATGACAGCAGTGTGACTGCTGTCCTCTCTTTAGGTACGGCTAGGGTCCATTTGAACAGGACTCTTCAGCTGAATTTCATAAGAGTCTCTACTCATTAGTGGTCTTTACAACTAAATGGCATCTATCTCATACATTCCTTAAGATCAAGAAGTTTTCTGGTTATCAGTTGGAGAATCTTTTCTCATTTGTAAGTACTAGTGAAGAGCTTCATTTCCACCCAAGTGTTTTGTGTGTGTGTGTGTGTGTGTGTGTGTGTGAACTCATAATACCCACAATACATTAATAATTAGTGTTGAAATGTATCAAAATAGTTCAGTTTAAGACATCATTCAGTATAGATCTTGGGATATTTTCTTCTTTGAGGTGAGCATCACTACACGTAAACACCAGCAGGGATAGTTGTACAGCTAGAGTTATAAACATAGTAAGAAAAGAAGTTAATAGGAGATTGATTCTACAATTAATTAATAATAATCAATAAATTGATTAATAAAGAAGTTAATAGGAGTTTTATTCTACAATTCTTACTTTCTTATGTTGGGTGGAGACAATGAAGCAAAGCAGACACTGATCCCTATGGTTTTAATTTTTTTTTAATTTTTTTTTTATGGTTTTGAATACACTTTCAAAAGAGTAGAGGTGAAGATGGAGGAAAGGGCATCCTCTTGTCCCAAAGACAGATGCAGAGTCCTATAAACCTCATTCTGTGATAAATTCTTCAAATAGAATTTCAATGAAGAAAAATAATTTGGGGAAATATTTGCATTTCATGAAAGCTTTATAGTGTGCAGTACAGGGAGGGGAATTGAATATGGTTTCTATCTACATTTCAAATGGAATCCCATCATGTTTTCAATCCTGGTATACTGGTTAGATAATAGTTAAGGTTAAAGAAGAGTCAGATTTATCCAAAGAATAATTTTTTCTCATGTAATATAACAATTTGATAAAAACAAGTAAAACAGTTTTAAAGAAACAATAGAAAATAGCCACTTTATAAAATTAAAAGAAAAAAAAGTGACAGCAAATCAAATCAACTATTTGTACCATGGTTAATCTTTAGCCTCTGTCTGAAGTCTCTCTGTTCAATGCCACTGTTGCTTCTTCTCTGGAAGATTTCCTGTTGACCAATGTTTTCCAAGTTAGCTCATCCTACTTGGAACAAAACCTTCCTCCTTGCTGTGAGATACTAAGTGACATGCCCTCTAAATTCTTGCCATAGCCTTTAGCATTTGATAAATGAATTAAATAGAAATAATTGGGCATCTTTTGCTGAACTTGATGCCTGTAATAAATGTCACTGGTATCATACAAAACAATTTATAAATTATTTTGAAAAGAATCATTTCAACTACAAAGCAGGCAGTGAAGGAGACAAATGAGAAGGATTTGCAAGAGGGCATTTCTATAATGACATCATAAGAGCCAAGAGGATTTCAGTAGCAATTCTATTCATGCCACAAAGAAGAAAAAAACAAAGTAGTGGGCTCAGTGGTTCTATGATATTTTAATCCTGTTTTTTTCCCTTTACTTTTTTTTTTTTTACTCTTTATTGGGTAATTGGAAAGAAAATAAAAAGGAGTTGATGGTACAGAGACTTCAAATCAGCTTACGAATTAGTGTTGCTTGTGTGAATTTATGTTACTTACCTATTAAGTTTCATGAAACCCCTTTGCTAGCCAACAGAATGGTCTGGGACAAGATGACTTGGATTTTTACAATCCTTTGTTTCAAAATAGTGTGGATATGGAAATAACAATGGTTCACATGGCATGCTACACCAAATAGGTTTTACATTTTTAGTAAAATTTCCAAACAAGCATCGTATCACTGAAATGTTGTCAAAGGTTATGTTTAGTCCATGAGACAGGCTCAAAAACAATGAAGTTTTTCTCTCATGCAAATTCCCAAGATGAGAAAAAATTAAAAAAGCAAATTAAGTGGAGAGAAGTAAATGAGACATTATTTCTCCAAAGTTGTTTTATTGCCTGCCAGGAAAATATCTTCAGGAGATGGACTGAATAGGAAAAGACTTTTGTAGTGAGCATCTGAGCCACAGCAGATTTGTGAGTATTATTGGCTTTTTCAGACATCAAAAGCAAACTGTGTGAAAGATGATGGAGGTGCTCAAACAGGAATGGGGAATGAAAATGAGCAAATAGAAGATCATGCTCAATAAAAACACAAAATGATAATCAGAATAAATGAGACTATCAGTGCACAAGTAGAAGAAAATCAACTAGGAACATCTGTTCAGGTGAGGCTGAAATTAAGAGAATAATCAGGCTCTGGTCGTGTGCATTTGGAAAAAGTCTATGAAAGATATGATGAGTAGCATCTCATCCTTCGCCCATGTGGAATAATCGTATACTACCTTTGTACTTTCATTGAAATTGGGTTTTGTGGCTGTGGATGTTATACCTTCCAAGAAACATAGGTTTGCAACAAAAATGCAATTGGATGCACACTGCAGATTAAGAAAAATTTAACGGTGAAATGAAAATTTCTCAGATAAATATGTGAAGATATTAGTAGTAATGAAAAACACTTTTAAGCAAGCCTCCAAATGCATGAAATCACAGTAGTGTCAGGCCACAAAAATCTCTGTAGAAATAACATACATATAACACAGAGAATGTTAAAACCAAATATATTGACTTCTGGTTTGGGAAAATATGGGAAATACACATTTCTTCCTATTCCTCTTGCTAAATACTATTAAAATCTCTGGATATTACATGTAAAACAAACATGAGAAAATTCTGAAAGATGGACAGAAGAAGGCAGACCAGTTAGGGACTTTGGGACCTGAGAAACAATATGACAGTGAGCCCAGGGTTTTATTTTTACCACATATACTCCACACTGGGTCCTGTAGAAGCCAGCAATGTAGGAACGCCAAAATTGCAAGCAAACGTATAAATAAGCCCCAGTAAATGTCTGGTTTGCTCTCTAGCCGGAGGAGCAGGGAGGATCAGCCTAGCAAGATAAAAACACTTTTAGAATATACTCCTCTACCCCATTCCAACCAAACACTGTGGGTAAAGAATGGTGGCCTGAGTCCCACCCTTGTCAACAAAGGCTGAATGGGGAGCCTGGACTTCCACCCTCGCCTGGAGGTAATGAGACATCTCTCTCACCCCTCACTGAGGTTGTGTCAGAGAAGCTGAATGGGAATCTGGGACTTGCACATTCTCTCAGACATGTGAGCCACCCTCAACTGTGGTGTCCAAGTGTGGAGCAGTGATGAAGCACCTCTCCCTCTCCCTCTCCCTCTCCCTCTCCCTCTCCCTCTCCCTCTCCCTCTCCCTCTCCCTCTCCCTCTCCCTCTCCCTCTCCCCCTCCCTCTCCCTCTCCCAGTCAGAGTGATGTTGGTGGAGGCCTAGAAAGGAGCCTGACTTTCACCCAGCAGAAATGAGGCAGCTCCCCCTTCCCCAGCCACTGCTGTGTCAGAGGAGACCTGCCAAAACACAAGACTTAACTAAGATTCAAAGTCTTATAACATAATACCCACAATGTCCAGAATACAATGAAAAACATAGTGTCAGATAGAGAACCAGGAAAAGTCTCAATTTGAATGAGAAAAGACAATAGAGGTTAATGCAAGGATGACATTGGTGTTGGAATTATCTGACAAAGATTTTTTTTTTTTTTTTTTTTCTATTTAGGGCCGAGAAACCATTAGGATTTTTTTTTTTTTTTTTTTAATGATAGTCACACAGAGAGAGAGAGAGAGAGGCAGAGACACAGGCAGAGGGAGAAGCAGGCTCCCTGCACCGGGAGCCCGACGTGGGATTCGATCCCGGGTCTCCAGGATCGCACTCTGGGCCAAAAGCAGGCACCAAACCGCTGCGCCACCCAGGGATCCCTCTGACAAAGATTTTAAAGCATCTGTCATAAAATGCTTCAATGAGCAAATATGAACACACTTGAAACAAAGGAATAAAAGGAAAGTATCAGCAAAGAAATAGAATATGAAGAAGAACCGAATGGAAGTGCTAGAACTGAAAGATACAAAAACTAAAAACTTACTGGACAGGCTCAACAGTGAAATGGGTAGGACAGGAGAAAGAATCAATGCACTTGAAAATAGAATAATTGAAATCACTCATTCTAAACAACAGAGAGAAAATAGATTAAAAAAATTAATGAACAGAGTCTCGGGCCCATGGAAGTATCACAAAAGATCTGACAATTTTATCAACTACGTCCCAGAAGGAGCAGAGGAAAATCATGGGGCTCAAAACATGTTCAAAGAAATAATGGCTGAAAAATTTTCATGTTTGCAAAAGAAACCTACAGATTTAAGAAACTGAGTTCATCTCAAACAGTATATATCCAAAGAAATCCACACCAAGACACATCAGAGGAGGCAGCCTCAGTGAGCAGATTGCTTTAGTGTTCATAAGCTTGCAGAAGCACATGAGCACATGCACAATATCCTTCAGGGATTCCGTGAGCTGGAAATACTACTTGCTTCACAGGCAAATTTCTAAATTATCTTATTCCACCTTCCCCCAGTTATTAATCTTGTAGAATAGTACATAGTCTACATTGATCACATTCACACAAATATGTTTTTAAACAACTTTTCAAATAAAAGGAACTACTTAAAAAAAACAAAACAAAATCAAAACATCAAATAAATCATATTAAATGATTATATAGCTCTTATTATGTACAAGGCATTGCCATTGCTCTCACCTGAATGTTCAATCCTTTGAAGGGAAATAATCTATTTTGCTATATCAGGAAGTGAATTCTGGTGGTGTTTTGTGCTAGAAGCCTCATGTTGTGAAGAAAGTGGGTAGAAAGAACAGAATTGGGAGCGAGGTCATAATTTCAAATTTTGCACAGCTATTGTGACTGAAAATTCCTGCTACTACATGATCACTATAGGAAATTCTTTGTGGAAAAAAAAGGTAACTAGTACACAAGTCTGAAAAAAATCACCGCTAACGTTATGTAGTAGATAAGCAGTAAATATGTGGTGCATGAATAAGTAAAGGAAAGAACAAATGACACAGATCTAAGGACTTAATTTTTTTTTTTTTGACAGTATAACTGTGAAAAACAATCTTGCCAACTGTGTAGGAGCACTTATTAATCTTGTGTCATATGTTCAAGTGTGTGTGTTTGTTTTGCTTAAAAAGTCTTCCCTGGGGTGACTGGGTGGCTCAGTCAGTTAAGCATCTGCCTTTGGCTCAGGTCAAGATCTTAGAGTTCTGGGATCATGCCCCGCATTGGGCTCTTTGCTCAGCATCTGCTTCTCTCTCTCTCTCCATGCTTGTGCATGCACTCTCTCTCTTTCAAATAAATAAATAAAATATTAAAAAAAAAAAGCCTTCCCTTCCTAAGGTAATAAACCTTTTCCTCTATATTTTTCCTTAGTTTAGCGTTTTGATAATATACCTGCCTGGTTTCAGAGTAAATCTTGACTAGGAACTTTCGAAGACCTCAGAGAGAACTTTCAGAGTCCCACGCAGGGAGTGAGTATTTGAGTGACCACAGTCTATCTACCAACGTGATTTTCTTAAGCCATTGTAGTGAATAGTAATTGCAATAATGCTAAATTTACATTGCAGAGTGTCTTGTAAGATATGCTCTGAACAATGCAAGTTGTGTGGATTATTAACAAATATTACTCAAAACAATATGGGAAATAAGGGGATTAATGTTAATGTAGAAATTATCACCTTTAATAGAGTAGTTTTAAACCCTCTGACATAACTATACATCAGAAGCCCCTAGATACTTAAAAAAAAAAAAAAAAAGAAACAGATTTATTGTCCTCTCCCTAACAGTGTAGGCTCACCTCAGGATGAGTTCAGATCTGGTTGCTAAATGTGTAGGAATGGGAGGATTTTGATGATGATTTCTGGTTAATTCTGAAATATTTCTACTGCTCTCCACCAACCTCCTCTCCAATTTTGAGAATCACAGAGTTAGTGTGTTCATGCCAGTGACTCTCCAACATGTAAAATGTTTCCCAAACTTGTGTGAGCTCAGAATGCCATTTTCATGCAGAGCTCGGGCCAATAGATGGTAAACATTATTTGAGAGACTCATACAGTGGTTTCACCATTGACAAAGTCTTGCTTATATCTGAGTTTATTTGATTCTTACTATTTCTGTGATATAAACATCTTTATCTCCATGTTAAAACCAAGGAAACTAGGACTCAAATGTAGATCTTTGAAATCTAAGTCTGGATCTTCTTCAATGGCCAAATCTCAGACTGAGCTAAGCTATTAGCACAAAATTGGTTATGAACGAATCAGAGACTTTAAGATTTTTTTATTTATTGAGCGATAGAGCACATGTGCGTGAGCAGGGGGAGGGGCATAGAGAGAGGGGCATCAAGAGCATAGGGAGAGAGAGGAGATTCCTCTGCTGAGCTGAAAGCCCAAAGCAGGGCTAAATCCCAGGACCCAGAGACCATGATGGGAGCCAAAGGCAGATGCATAACCGACTGAGCCACTCAGGTGCCCCAACAGTGTTCAAAAGACTTTAAACCCACCTCTTTAAGATTTTCATGAAGTTAAAACTCCATGAGTGGTATGGAGAAAAATGATATAAAAGATATACTATAAAGGTTTAGTTTAAGTATTACAAAACCCTATGTCAACATGAACTCTATAAAAATTCATGGTTCTCTTCTCAATAATTTAGATCTGTTTTTGAAAGTGTGTATTTATATAAAAAAAGAGAGGAACTCTAAAGCTGGCATAATACTGTCAGCTGTTGGCCATATGGAAAAATTTAAATTGTCATAGAAGCTGGCCAGTTATAAAATGTTTTAGATAGATTTTTTTTTTAAATCACATTTTAAGCATTTGAGCAATATGCTCAAAAATACATTGGTGAATTGCAGTAGCAATTACTTTGGCTGTAATTTCCATGGTCCTTCCATATGCAATTATTTTTTTTATCTGACCTGTGTAACAGGCAATGAAATATGTTTTTGATGGGGATACAGATGTTAAAATGGAAAATTTTCCAAAAATACATTTCTTAGCTTTCATCTATAGATACTTGTGTGTAGTATTAACTGGTTGTAGTTAGGTATCATTATTAGGTATTATTTATTGAACATGTACTATGTACAAGGCCCTATGCCAAGTCTTGCAATACAGATGGTGTTCTATGCATGAAGGAACAGAATAAGAAAATTGAGTTTGAACTTAATTTCAAATCTAGCTTTTCTCAGTTTCAATTTTTTTTTCTTTTTTTGCATTTAGCTTTTAATTTATGTCATTAAAATCACCTGACTTCAAAAGCGGTGTCTTTTCATTGTAGATTTGGAAAATATTGAAAAAAAAACCCAGCAATAACACAATATTGAAAATATGTATCACCTGTAGTCACACCACCAAAAAATGACTACTATTAGTACTTTGAAGTGTTTTCCATTCCTTTTTTTATGAATATGCATATTAAATTATTTTTCTTTTTTAAAAAAGGGGATTGTGTTGTTTTACGGCTTTCTTTTTAATTAACAATATTTTCAGAACATCTCTTTTCATGTTATTGAATTCTCTGACAATTTTTAATAGCTGCATAGTGTTTCATTTTATCATGTTCCATAATTTCATCGCTCCATTACTTTTAGACACATAAATCATTTCAATTTTTTATTATTATAAACAACTCTATTATCTTTGTCAATAAACATTTGTGCCCATCTCTGATTATTTTCATAGAATAAATTGGAAAAATAGGGTTTTGGGATTAAGGCTTAATCTATGTTTTTCCTAACACTGGACATTTTTTAAGAATTTATTTTTTAAACAGAGTTATTCTATGCTGTCTTTCTGTGCATTCAAATTTCAGGTCCTCACATGAAACATTCTAGATAGTTATCAATCATCCTGAATTTCATTTACTATTTATTTACTAGTAAGTCACTTATTTATTTAGTGTGTCTGTGATGAACCCATGATACGTGTCCGACTCTGTTTTAGGTGCTAGGGATTGAACGGTGAATGAAAGAAAGGTCCTGCTTGCATAGGGAGTACATTCTGGCAGGCTAAATTTGCTGAAGAATCCTTACTAGTAATATAAAATAGCAAATATTTAATATTTTGACATATCCCTGTTATATACTATATCACATTTACTTTAATCATGGTCATGCTAAGCAGAGAGATTCATAGCCAAGTCTAAGGTATATGAATGTATAAAACTAGTGTGATAAATTAGATTATTCTTTGAGTTTAATATCAAATTATTAGGAAATGACAAATCATATTAGAAACAGGTTTCATACATGTTTAGCGGCTTTATAACATGTTGTTCAGTGTAACAAGTTATTTGGTACATTAAGTGTGCAAGTTTAGTTAATAAAATACAGAATTAACAGAAAATACTAGGCTCTTGCAAAAAAGACTACTTTGGGGAATGAAAAGGAAATAAACAGAAAGTGTCTTAGGGAAAAAGAGAGAAGGGATTCGTGAACTTTCCAACCTCCTTGTGCTACTCATTGGAGTTAACTATATATCAAACCATTTATTATAATAGCATCCTGGCATGAGAAGAAATCAGGGTTTGAGAATGCCCTGGTCTTAGGCTAATAAATGTCTGGCTTAACTAAATGTTTCAAATTCTGCTTTTAAAATATCTTTGTGTCTAAAATCACATAGCTAAAGGGGACAGTGACATTGTGAATATGTTCTATTTTCTCTAATATGGAAAAAAGAAATTGTCTTGGACAGACAGACCTCTCTTATAATTTGTCTTGTCATTCAAAAAAATTTCCTTTTTTTTTTTTTAAAGTGTTTTTAGAGTAAGAATTAGTTTGTTTTGGGGAAAGATATCTAATTTGAAGGAAATGTTCCAATGTATTTGCTACCTTAAAATGCAAAACATGTTTAGCCCTGTTTTCCTACTTTCCTCTACATGTTTGATAAATGCTAGATGGTAAAGTGATGTATTAACTTGGGACCGTATTTTCTATCCCAATGATTTGGCTTCACTTACCAAACATACTGTACACCAGATTTTACAAACCACAGGAAAACTGGCACAAATTTTGAGTATTTTGCTTTATAAAATGAGACACTGTATTTACTAAAGTTTAAAAAATGTTTTTTGATATTGTTTCAATAAATCTCTGGCCTTGAAACAAATGCAAATAAAATGTTTAAGCTTTAAGCATTTGCTATAAGTAAAATTTGCTATGCCTTTCAAATAATCAGAAAGAATGTGGAGATGGAATTCAATTAAAGCCCAGTTATGTCTTTATAATATCCAATGCAAAAATTGTAGAAGTCTTATTTGAATTTAGAAAACATTATTGAAGTATTTGGTTTACAGATAGAAGTCATGAAAAGATAAGATAAAATTTTGGTGTTACATTTATGTTTTGAAGACATATCTAATCTGTAGTGGCAATGAGAAATGTAGTAGAGGTACATGTTGCTGAAAATCACTGTAGCATCACACTTAAACACTTAGAAACCAAGGCAGTTAATATAATTTATATATACATAAACTAAATTATATCTATACTAGAGACTTCTTGGATAGAAACACTTTTACCCAGTATTTTAATCAAGTATGCTATCATTTCTGCTCCATTCGATGCATGCAGCACACAAATTTGCTGATATGTGTTTCACTTAATGGATGTAATATGTGTAATGTGCTATTAATGTCTATTAGAAATACATATAATAGTGAGGAGGCATTTTAATCAGAAGTAGTTGCTATTTCTTAAAAGATCACAATAAGAGTGAGGCAGGTTTGTTCTATTTTTTAAAGTGATAGTGCTCTTGTCTCTGAATTGAAATAGTAATGCACTCATACTCTTGTTCTGCATAAATTTGCATGACTAATTCCCAAAGCTCTACTTCGAAGTAAGTAAAATATAAAAGGATGCAAACCTCTCATAGTCATATGCGTGCCCTGATATTTAGAGAAAGCACACATAACGGACTTTAAAAAAATAGATTTATTTATTTATTTGGGAGACGGAGAGGGGTGAGGGGCAGAAGGAGAGGGGAAGGGAGAGAGAATCTCAAGCAGATTCCCTGCTGAGTGTGGAGCCCAAAGCAGGGCTCCATCTCAGAACTCTGAGATCATGACATTAGCCAAAACCAAGAGCCAGTAGCTTACCTGACTGAGCCACCCAGGTGCCCCATAACAAACTTTTTAAAGAATTAATTTGATTACCTTTCAGGTCAAAGAATGAGGTAATACAAATAGGAAGAGTGGATGACAGAAAGAGCAGTGAGGGAGAGAGAAAGCACAAGGCTGCTTACTGATGAGCGTGTGTGTGTGCAATAGCTTTATTGAGATATAATCCACATATCATATAATTCACCCTTTTATTTTTTTTTTAAGATTTTATTGATTTATCCATGAGAGACACAGAGAGAGAGAGACAGAGACACAGGCAGAGGGAGAAGCAGACTCCATGCAGGAAGCCCGATGTGGGACTCGATCCCGGGTCTCCAGGATCACGCCGTGGGCTGAAGGCAGGTGCTCAACCACTGAGCTACCCAGGTATCTCTATAATTCACCCCTTTAAAGTTCACAATGCAATGACTTTTAGTTTACTCACAGTTGTGCAACAATCACACTAATTTTAGGGCATTTTTATCATTATTACCAGTGGTCACCCTCTATCCTTTACTGCTAGATCCTGGTAACCACTAATCTACTTTCTGTCTCTATTAACTTTAAATTTTCATGGAAATATCCAATTTTATTTTACTTCATAGCAGTTAGATCTAAATGTTATGTTTTGTGTTTCATCATCAATTATTTTGCTCCTATTATGTTTTGGAGATTTAGTTTTGAGTGGAATTCCAACTTTCTGATGTTTATGAAACAGAAAATTTCAAATAAGTATCTAAAATTATTAATAATTATGTTTAAAAAGTCCAACTGTATTGTTTAATTAAAGAGGATGGGCTTCAGTTCAAGCAGTTGATGTGTTATTTTTACCCCTTGTGTCAACTGAACCTAGGGAATGATAATATGAAGGAGGAAAGAAAAGCCCAATTCTCAAATTTCCCATGATATAGATTAAAATGTTATTGGAAATTTGTAGCTGTTTGTAATTTTGTCAGTCACAAGTTATTATCCCCTCTTCCAACTACGATAATTGTGTAAAAAGTTATAGAGGAAAAGATGATTAAGTTCTCAAGGGTTTTACAATCTAGGTGAATCTGACCTGACTTTCATTCTTGAAGCACATTTTCCTAAGGATTAAAAATAATCTTCAAGAAATTAATGCCACTGGTAACTCTATTGCTCTGAATCTCCTCAGCATTTATTTCTCTCTGTATCTGCAGCCAAATCGGGGGTAAGAAGTCACTTCTCTATTTTTCTTATCAGTGTTCTTAGAAACTGCACTTATATTTTTTAAAAATTTTATTGTAAAATAAATGCGAATACAAGAATTGCCAGGCACCAAAACACCAAAAATAGATAGTTAGTAAATTGCTGTAAAGTGAAAACCATTGTGATTACCATCTGAGACAAGAAATAGAACTTTCCAGTCACCCTAGTGCCTCATCACAGTCTCTTCTCTTGAAAGTAATAATTCTGACTTCTATAGTCATCACTTCTAGAAACTTCTTTATACTTTGCTCATTTCCCTAGACTATAGGTTGGTCTGCTATATTAAAAAAGAGATGTCTTTTAAGTCTCTTTTAATACACAATTAAAACTTGACAACATTTCTTTAATGTATAATTTTTTAAAAAATATTTTATTTATTTATTAATGAGAGACACAGAGAGAGAGAGGCAGAGACACAGGCAAAGGGAGAAGCAGGCTCCATGCAGGGAACCTAATGTGGGACTTGATCCTGGGACTTCAGGACCACGCCCTGGGCCGAAGGCAGGTGCTAAACCGCTGAGCCATCCAGGGATCCCCTAATTTTTCTATCAAAAAAACCCTGGGCATTTGTTGAGTTTTCTACAGTCTGGATTTTTCTGATTATATATTCATGAAGCAGTTCTACATGTTTCTCTGTTCTGTGTATTTTTTGAACATTGACAGCTGGATCCAGAGGCTCGATGAGATGTAGTTTTAATTGTTTGGCAATATTATAGGTGGTACTTATATTTTTTTCATCAGGGGGTGCATGTTATCTGCTTTTTGCTTTTTTGTTGTTTTTAACTGCCATTGATGCTCAACACCTGGATCCATTAATTCAATGAAGGTTTTAAAATGGTGACGTCCTATCAAGTTGTTTTTATTTATTATTATATTTTATTTATTAGCTGTAATAATTTTAAAAGAAGATACTTTTCCTTATCTATTATCTATGATCTATTGATACAGATCACACAGGAAAGACAGCATTAATTGTTGATATTCTTCCTTTTATTTGTTTGGGGTTCAAGACAATGAATTGATTTCTTGTCATTTACCGTAGGTGATTAAATTTTTTTGTTCATAAATTTTTTTGGAATTCATGGATTTAGCATAATTTATAGATTTCAATCCATTGTAATCTTATCCTTATTAGACAAAGCTCATTTTTTCTTATCTTTAAACCATTGGCTTCTCCTCTTGTCTCCTGAGTTATATATACATAATCACTCAGTAGTGTGATCATTTTCTTGCTACCTGGTATATGCATGTTCCAAGCCAACTTTGTACATTTACTATCCTTTTTTAAAAAAAAATAATTTTAGTTTATTTATTTATGAGAGACAGAGAGAGGGAGAGGCAGAGACACAGGCAGAGGGAGAAGCAGGCTCCATGCAGGGAGACCGATGTGGGACATGATCCCAGGACTCCAGGATCACACCCTGGGCTGAAGGCAGGCTGTAAACTGCTGAGCCACCCAGGGATCCCTGAACATTTACTATCCTTGACCTAGACAAAGTTAGCCATTGCTCTAAACAGTCATGGTTTCATTTAAGGGGAAATAGTATGCCGAGGCTAACATCTGGGCTCTAGTGGTATTCACTGATTCTGGGTTGATACAGATTTATTATCTCACAATTCTGGAAGTCAGAAATTCAAAATGTGTGTCACTGGGCTATTATAAAAGTGTCTACATTCTCTAGGATAGAAACTGTTTCTTGCTTATTCCAGCTTCTAGAGGCCACCTGCATTCCTTGGCATGTGACTCCCTTTTTCCATTTTCAAAGCGAGGCAGGTTGAGTCCCTTTAATCTCCTCCCCTCCTTCCACATTTAAGGATCCCTGTGATTTTATTGACCCCCCCTGGAAAATCCAGGATAATCTCCTTATTTTAGGCCAGCTGAATAGCAACATTAATTCTATCTGAATTCTTAATTCTCCCTTTGTCATGTAATGTAACCCATTCCCAACTTCCAGAAATTAGGATATCACTGGGGAGGTGCTATTATTCTATTATTCTTTTTAAAAATGTTTTTTATTAAACAATTTTTAAAGGGTTTTATTTATTTATTTGAGGGGGCATGGAGCAGAGGGAGAGGAAAAACACAAGCAGATTCTCCACTGAGCATGAGCTCAACATGGGGCCCAATCTCATGACCCCAAGACGATGACCTGAGCTGAAACCAAGATTCAGATGCTTAACTGCCTGAGCCGCCCAGGTACCCCTGTCATATGATTTTAGTCTGCCTATGACAAGGGTGGTCAGGGAAGTTTTTGTTTGTTTGTTTGTTTGTTTGTTTGTTTTTTTGAGGGATAGGTATTTATGTTGAAGCTTGTGGAATGCATGGAGATAAGTTGGGTGAGAAGAGGGATATAAGTGAGGAAGCAGGACGGGAAGTGCTAGGCTGGTACAGTAGTTCCAATGGGAAATGAGGTGGACCCAGACAAAAATGGTGGCTATGGAATAGGAGATAAATGGACAGATTCAAGTTAGCAATAATCCACTTTCAAGCCCTGAAATGTGACCTCATTATCTTGAGTTACTGCTTGTTTTATTTTGATGTTGTTATATCATGCATTTTTCTGCTCTTGTTTCTAAGGGCATCTATAAAGTGTTCTTGTTTTAGAGACTCTGAAAGCTAATCCTAGAAGAGTCACATAGAATCTTCTCCAAAGCAGTTATTTCAGACACTTCCAGATGTAGTTAAGGACATAGACTTCAAAATATGTGCATGTTTCCCTTACAGTGGCTATGGAAAACACAGCTTGGCTTCTGATGCTGAGGGACTTTGGAAGGTTGGCCCTGTGAGTTGATGGCTACATCTAGTAGTTTTGATTTTCTTTGGTCAATCTATGATGACTTCTATATGACAAATCTTTAAAAGGGCCCATTTAGCAGCTTGGTTGCCAACTGGTATATTTTGTGCCTGGAGTTGTTTAAAACTGAACACCTTGGAGTTAGAGAAAAACAGTTTTTTTCTAGTCTAGAGGTATTTTGATTGGGTCTTTCCTTATATGTGAATTTCTATATATTTTATTATATATCTATGGATCTGGTTATACCCTCATTGACTTTCTCCCATATCTGGGCTTGTGTGATACATTGGTAGAGCCTGTGACAGTGTTTATTTGTATGAAGGACAGAGATTTATAAGCTACTTCTTTTAGAAGTAGAGTGGGACAAGGAGAATGGGGGAATTGGAAAGAAGAGCATGCAGTTCTTAGAGGAAAGGAGTAGACCAGTTTTCTGCAAAGGCTAAGCTATGAAGGCAGAATTAGAGTTGTTGGAGGCCCAGATGACAGAATGATGGAGGGGTGCATTCTGTCCATTTCTGTGAAAGCTTAGGGAGGTCTCATGTAGTGAGGTTTGAAGATAACACAGTCTCACTTTAACCCTGGGGCCTTTGCAGTTTGGGTTATATGAATACAAATAGGAGACAGGATCCCAGGCAGGGAATCTTTATTTTTAATGATGGCACTGGTAGCAATATAGGTGAAAATTTCCCTCAGGTGACTTCCTGAGCAATAGAAACCTAGAAGCAGGGGGTGGGGGAAATGAGAACAAGACATGATATTTGGAAGAACATGTGAGATAACCCTAGCATTCCCTGAGATAGCTTGAGGAGACTGATTGGAGGCTGAGTTCCCACATTGTGCAAAGGTGACAGTGAAATTTGGGTTGTTGCTCTTTAGACAACTTCATTGTTATCAGGAGTTTAGAGAGGGTTAGGGGAAAGTTTAGATTACAGCTGTTACATTTTGTCTCTTCTCATTCAGAACAAAGGGTCTAATATTCTATTGAATGGATCATGGCTGCAGCAGATTTGAAGAATAATTTGCACTGTTAGTTTGATGCCTGACATACAGCTAAGATTCCCCGGATATCTGAGGAGTTGTGTTCTTAGATTCAGAGGCTGTTGGAATGTCCACACCTTGAGCCCTCCATTGTTTGGGAAGGCAGAGGAGAGCAATTCTGATCCTCTAAGGAATCAAAAGAATAGTGCCATACTCAGGTTACATATCAAAGCTCTCACAGAAAATTGGAGCTTTATACATATTGTCCTTTTAATTTCACAACAGCTGCAAATATTATGTCATTTTCAGGTGTGGAAACTGAAAGTCTTGCTGAAAGTTACATAGCTATCAGGACAGGATTCAATCAGGTCTCTGACTCCCTTCATTATTCCCTGTTGCTAAAATAGAGGGACAGTGATAGAACAATGCAGAAAATTTCCAAACCATTTCTAGTGTGGCTTCAGGGTTCTTCATACTTTGTAAGAATTGCATTAAGAAACAAATAGAATTAAAAATCTCCCTCCCTCCTTCTCTCATCTTTGTTGGAGTTATTACTTCTCCTCGGTAGAGTCAATGTCTTCATTAGATATTAAAACAAATTTCTAGTGCAACCATCATTGCAAATGGTTTGGAAGTAGTAGTTTCTTTGGCTTTTTTTAAAAAAAAAATAGAGCCAACTTTTAGTAGAACAGCTACTGAAGTTCTGAGGTTTATTTGTTATAGCAGCTAACATTATACCAATTTAAATGCCTCCCGTTTAATCATGCATTTAATTTTGGTTCTTTTGGCTATAAAAAACAGATGTCTACTTAGGCTGACTGAACAAAAAGACTTTTTCCTAATATGGATTGAAATCATAACAGGAAAGCTCGGTTGTTTCTCTTGTAGTATTTCTACTTCCAATTGAACAATTATACTCTTCTTATCTGAGCAACACTTCTCACTCTACACCTCTTCTGCTCTCTCATGTCATTAGCTTCTAAATGGCTTTGGCTTGTCATGGATCTTACCCAGTTTCATGAATATTTTTAATGCAGCTTCATTTTTAACTAATAATGTTTCACTTTTTAAAAAATATTCTCCAAATGGAATCTCATTTGCCTAGTTTATTTTTTCAGTCCATGTGCGCCATTGGTCCTTGGCTAGCCTATGGAATTTTTTACAAAAGATTTTATATATTTATTTATTTTGGAGAGATAGCAAGTGAAGGTGTGGGAAGGGGCAGAGGGAGAGGGAGAAGGAGAAAGAATCACAAGCAGGCTCCATGCTGAGCATGAAGCCCGACATAGGGCTCAATCCCAGGACCCCAAGATCATGACCTGATCTGAAACCAAGAGTCAGATGCTTAATCAACTGTGCCACCCAGGTACCCCACATGAACCCTTTATCTAATATATGGTCGAAAGGTCCATAATAGCCTAACACTATGTCATAACACCTATGCCCTTTACCTCGCATCTCATTACATAGGTATTTAATCATCTCACATCATTCCAAGAAGGGTAAATACAGTATGATAAGGTATTTTGAGAGAAAGAGAGCATATTTAGACAACTTTTATTATAGTATATTGTTATAGTTGTTCTATTTTGTTATTAGTTTTTGTTAATCTCTTACTGTGCCTAATTTATAAATTAAAATTTATCATAGGCGTGTATGTATAGGAAAAAACATGGTATATGTAGGATTTGGTACTATCTATGATTTCAGGCATACACGGCGGGGGGGGGTTGTCTTAGAATGTATCCCCCATGGAGGGGAGGAGGTGGCTGTTGGGGACCAGAAAGAGACAACCTGAAAATATACAGTTGGGTGAAGTGTGGAGTCTCTAAATTTGATGTTAAATTAGTGTTTAGTTCACAAGTTAAGTGGACTTTGGTTTTAATAGTGTCTATCAATGGATTACATAGACAAATAATTACCAAATGACCTGGTAATAACCCTAAAATTACTGTAGTTCAATGCAGAAAGAATTAACAGCAAAGTCACATGCTGAGGATTATTTGAATCATCCAATCATCCAACTAATATTTATTATTTCCTATTATCCAGTTAGGAGTTGGGTTGCAGTGATACATTTTAGGTAGTCTTTGTCCTATAATTTATCAGTGTGGAGGAGTAAGGAGATGGACACATGTTCTGGACATCTATAGCACAGTGTTATACCTGCAGTAATTACATAGAAGCACTGATGTTTAGGAAAGATAACAAGGAATGTCCAAGATAGACCGGGTGAGTCATGAAGAGCTTTTCAGAGCATTCCAGGCCTGAGCTGAGTGTTGAAGGATGAAGGGTATAACCAGGTGAATATGGAGTTGTATTATAGAGTTCAAGCTTCATGACTATTATTTTCACCTTACTGGCTAGCAATTAAAGAAAGGAAGAGGATTATAGTTTCTGTTAAGGGTATTAGTTCAAAACCCAAGTAAAGCAGAACAAGGTCTGGTATTATAAGTATTTTCCTTACCTCCAGTGGCAAATGCAGTATTTCATATCCAGATGTGACTATAAGTGACCATTGTAACTGCAGCATGTTGACTCTGAAAAAATTTTGTATGCGCTTGAAAAATACCCAAAGGACCGCTAGATCTTTTGCATTTATTTATTTATATTTTTTACTTTTGGTGTTCACTTTCTTTTCATGACTATTTCACTGATTTTTAAAGAAGGTATGTAGTTTTAATAAAGTTTCCCAACTACTCTTGAGTTCCAAATGGACTTGAATTCATTTTATTTTTATGGGCTGCTGGTCTTTAATCTCTTATCACAGAATCAGAAATGTACCTGTTACATACTGGTAAATTAGTTATCAATCCCTTGGGCAGTATATTTTAATATCAGTATTATAGGGAAGATGATATAAATCTTGTGTACAGTATTATTAGCTTAGGCAGCTGCTGACTTAAAAAGGCCAGTTTAACAAGTCACCACTGTATTATGTTTAATTAGGTACAGTTTATATAATGAGGTGTTCAGTTCTAATGGAAAGACATGCTGTGAGCAGCACATCTGCAGGAATAACTATTACAATCAGCATTGCAGAGACCCATGGAACTGCAAATTAGACTTACTTATCTAGAAATAAATTACATCCCAATGCCTTCATAAAGCTCATTAATTAATTCCACTGGCATAAAGGTCTTTTTCTTAATTTCATGTTCCATTAGCATAATAAACACAATTTGAGTTACAACAGTATGATCAGTTTAATGGATGCTATTTATTTTAGTTTTTTATTTAAAGTCCCGGTAACGTAGAATTAACATCAATATGCTGCTTGGTCCTTTATTAAAAATTCCCATAGGATAACCAACACAGATGTTCAATACAGCATCATATATTTGCTGCATTTTACGACTCTACTAATTGGCCATATGGAAAGGTGTTGCTTGGGTGTAATTTAAAAAAAATCTGCTAAATTATATGGATTGTAATAATTACAATTAGTTTATATGTAAAGTTGGATAGGTTAATACATATTGCCTATTGCGGGCAATAAGAGTAAACAAACTTTTGGTGCCATGTTTATTTAAGAGAAATTCACTTAAAAGAAATTTTGACAGTATCTTAAATTCTTTTTAAAATGATAAAAAAGGATTAACTTTGTTTACATCCTGGAATTATACAACATGGTCTCCATTTGTGAAGTGTGAAGTTCACAAATGGAGACCCTATAGTTTTTTTAACTGATTCTGTGTACTTTGTTAATATGTATGACATTAACATACTGATAATGCTATATTATGAGATTCTGGGTTAATTACACCTGCTAATGTCTAGCATATAATTATCAAATGTGCTTTTTGAGTGAACTTATATATAATGTCTTATTGATGTCCCATATTATATCTTACTACTGAAATAAAATGTGTTGCAAAATATACATAAAATTTCTTTTTTTGAGTCAAAATATTCCTGTTACATTTTCTTTTTTCTCAATGTACCTTTTTTTTGTTACAAAACATAATTTATGTTTTCTTTTTTTACTTTTGAATAACTACTTATTTTCAACATTTAATTAATCTGATATTTCTGTATAAGCTACTATGACTGTGCAACAAATTGTTTCCAAACTTGGTTACTCAAACAACAATAATCATTTATTATCTCTCCATTTTCTAGGAGTTCAATCTTTGGAAAGGGCTCATCTGGGTATCTCTTGGGATCTCCCATGCATTTGCAGTCAGATGTTGGCTAGGGGTGCCATTATCTGAAGGCTTGGTTGGAGGTAGGGAATCCATTTTCAGGGTAGCTCCCTCACCACTGCTGACAGTTGGCCATAAGTCTTAGTTTTCTGCATATGGGGATCTCCACAGGACTACAGGGGTGTCCTCATGAGACAGTGGCTGACTTCCTCCAGAGTGAGAGATCCTGAGGCTAAGCCAGAAACTGAAATACCTCTTATAATCTATACTTGAAAGTCAAATGCCGTAACTTGTCTCATATCCTATTGGTCATATAGGCCAGCGTTTATTTATTCAATGTGGGAAAGTAATACATAAGGAATGAACATGAGGAGACAAGGCTTTTGGGGGCTGGTAATCACAGTACCCTCCCTAATAATTCATATCCCTCTCAAATGCAAGATATACTTCTCCCTCTCAAAGGTCCAAAAAGTCTCAGCTGTTACAGCATCAGCTCAAGCTCTAGAATGAGGATCTTGTCATCTAACTTGGGTTCAGATATGAATAGGGCTACTTAACTAACAGTGGTAGGTACAGTTTTTTATTTGAAGGCTTTGAGCTAATGCAATGTGTTATATGATTCTCCATTCAACCAAATACAATGGTGTCCCAGGCCAGGAGAGCCACTATTGACTCTAATGTTTCAGACTGAGAAAAATGAGAGGCACATAAGTCCCGGCTCCAATCAAAAAGATTTTATTTATTTTTTTTAGAAAGAGCACGAGCAGGAAGAGGGGCAGAGGGGGAGGAGAGGGAGAAGCAGACTACCACCTGAACAGGGAACCCAACACAGGGCTAGATCCTGAGATCATGACCTGAGCCAAAGGTAGACACCTAACCCACTGAGCCACCCAGGTTCCCTGCTCCAAAAGATTCTGAAACTGAGTCAGGCACATGTTGCCAGCCCCTGGTTTAGGGCTCAGTTGTAAAGCCTAGAAATGATTCCCTTTGGCCTCTGAGCTTTTGGTTCTTCCCTCTGAATTTTCCTTCTTTTTTAATAAAAAATGGCTTCCAGATGATTGACTCTCCAGCAGACATCTGACTGAAATCACGTAATTCCCCAGAGGATAACTTCTCAGCTGAGACCCTTCTGAATTCATGATCCACAGAAATCATAAGAGATAATGATTATTATGGTGGTAAGTCACCATGTTTTGGGGAAATTTGTTGCAGAACAATAACAGCTGATACAAATTTTAGTACCAAAAGTGGAGTGTTGCTTAAACAAAACCTGAAAAATATGGCAGTTGCTTTGGGGCTAGGTGGTGAGTAGAAGTTGGAAGGGCCTTGAAGAGACAGTTAGTGGAGCTCTTCAGGAGATTATTCCAGAAAGAAAGAGAAACATGCTATTGTAAGCTGGAGAAAAGGGGATTATTGTTATATCTTTATTTCAGCATTGTCACTTGTGGTAACATTGAAAGTAGAAAATGTACTTCGTAAGCTGGGTGATCTATCATGAAACAAGATTTGTAGGTGTGGCTTTTCCCTAGCAGAATGAACGTTAATGAGATTTATAGAAGATCCACAAAGTTTTAAGAGAATTGTACTCATGGAACCATTGCCAGCCTGATGTAAAAGGTACAAAGATAATTCAAATTAAAAAGGCCTTTAGCATTTCAAAAAATAAAAAAATAAAAAAAAAAATAAAAAGGCCTTTGGACTCCCTACCTAGTGATATAGGAAGGGGAGTGAGGAAACTGTTGCAAGGATCATTGAGGGTCATTTTGAGAGTGATCTTTGTGAGTATATATGATGCATTATCATTTAGTACATTTGGGCTGTGACATTCACATTAATTGTACCCATTAATGTCTAGTATATAGTTATCAGCTCAACTTTTTTGTTGGTCTCAAATGTAATGTACGATTGAAGCCCCATATTATATTTTGCTGCAGAATTAAAATGGAATTGTAGATCATATTTATACATTTTTATTCTCTAGAAATAACTAGTCATAAAATGTTTTCTATTTTTTCTCACTGCACCCTCATTATGAAATGCAAAATTCCACTGTTATATTTGAACTTCTTCTTAACACTGTTTAAATTATCTGTACTCAATAGTTAACCTTGTATTTTTCAATGCAACCTTCAATCACAAGTCACTCACTATTATTACTTTTCCTGTAATATGTGCAAATATGCTGCATTTTTAAAAAATGGCTTGGAGGTCTCTAATCTATGACAGAATTACAGATGTACCCATTATGTACTGGTAAAATAGTAACTGATCACCACATTTGTAAACCTTGCTATTAAAGATCTTCTGCAAGATAAAGCAGTCATCTGTGTTTTCATTTAAAACGGAGTCAAATATTCTTATTTTATTCTCTCTGTGCCTTGACCATGAGTCTGTGGAAGTGTGCACATGAACTTCTGGCAGAAATGTAAGAGTTCTCCCTGTAGCCTCTCTCATTCATCTTCTTTTCCTTTGATATGCTGTATTCTACAATTACATATGGTGGGATTTTTTAAAAAGTCATTTTTAAATGGGAGGTGAAGATATATAAAATTAGGTAATTGGATCATTTTCAGTGATTTTTATCACTTTATTTGAATAGCTGCTGTATCAGAATTCTCTTTGACACTGTTGGGTATCTTTTGGGTGCCAGATTCTGTGATAGGGGTGTAATATGTCTTATCGCATTTAATTCTTGCAACAAATTAATATTCTATTATTTTGACCTTGTGTGAGAAAACTAAATTCTGGAAACATTAAATGACTATCCTAAAGTCATACATTGACAAGGAAAAGAGCTGAGATTTGAATCTAGGCCTTCTTTTAAGTCCTGTGTTCTTACTGATATGTTATAAAGATTGATGTTCAGGAGTGATCATGTAATCAAGTCTTTATTTTCTTATGGTTTAATGAACAACTGCACATTCCATGAAACATGTTCTATGTCACACTGGAATTACTTCTTTCTTAATAGCATTAGAGGCATTATACTTTATTTTATTTTTTAGTTTTGTAGCCATTTAATTTCTAATATTTATTTATTTATTTATTTACTTATTTATTTATTTATTTAAATTTTAGGTAGTTAAAATACAGTGCAATATTGCTTTCTGGAGTAGAATTCAGTGATTCACTTACATATAACACCCAGTGCTCATCACAAGTGCCCTCTTTAATACTCATCACCCATCTAGCTCATCTCCCATACACCACACTCCATTAACCCTCAGTTTGTTCTCTATCCTTAAGAGGCTCTTATGGCTTGTATTCCTCTCTTTTTTTCTCCCCCCCCTTTCCATATGTTAATCTGCTTTCTTTGTTAAGTTCTACATAAGAGTGAAATCATATGGTATTTGTCTTTCTGTGACTGACTTATTTCACTTAGCACGATACCCTCTAGTTCCATCCACATCATTACAAATGGCAAGATTTTATTCGTTTTGATGGCTGAGTGCCATCACATCTTCTTTATCTATTCATTAGGTGATAGACACTTGGGCTTTCTCGAGCCCAAATGCTGAGATAATGCTGATAATGCTGATATAAACACTGGGGTGCAGCTATCCCTTCGAATCTGTATTTTTGTATCCTTTGGGTAAACACCTAATAGCACAATTGCAGGATCATAGGGTAATTCTATTTTTAACATTCTGAGGAATCTCCATACTGTTCTCCAGAGGGCCACACCAGTTTACATTCCCACCGACAATGCAAGAAGCTTCCCCTTTCTCCACATCCTCACCAACACCTGTTTCTTGTATCATTGATATTAGTCCTTCTGACTGGTGTGAGGTTGTATCTCATTGTGGTTTTGATTTGTATTTCCCTGATGATGAATGATGCTAAACATCTTTTCCTATGTCTGTTGGCCAGCTGGAGGTCTTTTTGGGAAAAGTGTCTATTCATTTCTTCTGCCCATTTCTTAACTGAGTTATTGTTTTGTAGATTTATCACATACGTCATTTGCAAATACCTTTCCCATTCCGTAGGCTGCCTTTTAGTTTTGTTGATTGTTTCCTTTGCTGTGCAGAAGTCTTTTATCTTGATGAAATCCCAATAATTCATTTTTGCTTTTGTTTTCATTGCCTGTATTGGCATGTCTAGTAAGAAGTTGCTACAGCCAAGGTTAAAGAAGTTTCTGCTTGTGTTCTCCTCTAGGATTTTCATGGCTTCCTGTCTCACAATTTAGAGTCTCTAATTCATTTTGAATTTATTTTTGTTTATGGTGTAAGAAAGTGGTTTAGTTTCATTTTTCTGCAGGTTGCTGTCTAGTTTTCCCAACACCATTTGTTGAAGAGACTACCTTTTTCCCACTGGATATAGGAATCTTTGCCAAATATTAGTTGACCATATAGTTGCGGGTCCATTTTTGCATTCTTTATTCTGTTCCATTGATTTATGTGTCTGTTTTTGTGCCAGTACCATAATGTCTTGGTGACTACAGCTTTGTAATATAGGTTGAAATCCAGAATTGTGATGCCTTCAGTTTTGTTTTTCTTTTTCAGGATTGCTTTGGCTATTCAGAGTCTTTTGTGGTTCCATATAAATTTTAGGATTGTTTGTTCTAATTCTCTGAAAAATGCTGGTGGTATTTTGATTGGTATTGCATTAAGTGTATAGACTGCTTTGGGTAGTATAGACAATTTAACAATGTTCTTCTAATCCATGAGCATAAAATGCTTTCCTATTTCTTTGTATCCTCTTCAATTTCTTTCATAAGTGTTCTATAGTTTTCAGAGTATAGATATTTTACTTCTTTAGTAGATTTATTCCTAAGTATCTTATTGTTTTTGGTGTAGTTGCAACGTGATTGATTCCTTTATTTCTTTTTCTGCTGCTTCATTATTGGTGTATAGAAATGCAACAGATTTCTGCACATTGATTTTATATACTGTGACTTTGCTGAATTCATGTATAAGTTCTAGCAATTATTTTGGTAGAGTCTTTCAGGTTCTCTACGTAGAGTATCATGTCATCTGCGAAGAGTCAAAGTTCGACTTCTTCCTTGCTGATTCAGATGTCTCTTATTTCTTTGTGTTGTCTGATTATGGAAGCTAAGACTTCCAGTACTATGTTAAATAGTAATGGTGAGAATGGATATACTTCCTTGTCTTGTTCCTGACCATAGGGAAAAGCTCTCAGTTTTCCCCATTGAGGAGATATAAGCTGTGGATCTTTTGTTATATGGCCTTTGTGATATTGAGGTATGTTACATCTATCCCTACTTTGTTGAGGGTTTTATCAAGATAGGATGCCGTATTTTGTCAAATGCTTTTTTCTGCATCTATTGTGGTCATATGATTCTTATCCTTTCTTCTATTAATATGGTGTATCATGTTCATTGATTTGTGAATATTGAACCACTCCTGCAGCCCAGGAATAAATTCCACTTGATCATGGTGAATAGTGCTTTTAATGTACTGTTGGATTAGATTTGCTAGTATTTTATTGAGAATTTTTACATCCATGTTCATCAGGGATATTGGCCTGTAGTTCTCCTTCTAGTGGGGTCTTTGTCTAGTTTTGGAATCAAAGTAATTTATCTGGCTTCGTAGAATGAGTTTGGAAGTTTTCCTTCCATTTCTAATTATTTGGAATAGTTTGAGAAGAATTGTTATTAACTTTTATTTAAATGTCTGGTGGACTTCCCCTGGGAAGCCATCCAGCCCAGGACCTTTGTTTGGTGGGAGATTTTTGACTACTGATTCAATTTCTTTACTGGTTACGGTCTGTTCACATTTTCTATTTCTTCTGTTTCAGTTTTGATAGATTGTAAGTTTGTAGGAATTTATTCATTTCTTCCAGGTTGCCCAGTTTGTTGTAATATAGTTTTTCATAGTATTCTAATTGTATTTCTGTAGTGTTGGTTGTGATCTCTCTTCTGTTATTTGTGATTTTATCTATTTGGGTCCTTTCTCTTTTCTTTTTGACAAATGTGGCTAGGGGTTTATCAATTTTATTAATTCTTTGAAGAACTGGCTCTTAGTTTCATTAATCTATTCTACTTTTTTTTGGTTTCTATATCATTTATTTCTGCTCTTTTTTTTTTTTCTGTTCCTTTTCTAGCTCCTTTAGGTGTAAGGTTAGGTTTATAATTGAAACTTTTCATGCTTCTTGAGGTAGGCCTGTAGTGCAGTATACTTCTTTCTTAGAACTGCCTTTGCTGCATCCCAAAGGTTTTGGGCTGTTGTGCTTTCATTTGCTTCCATGTATTTTTAAAATTCTTCTTTATTTTCCTGATTAATTATTTCATTCTTTAGTAGGATGTTCTCTAACCTCTATGTATATGAGGTCTTCCCAAAGTTTTTCTTATGGTTGACTTCCAGTTTCATAGCATTGTGGCTGAAAATATGCATGGTATGGTCTTGATACTTTTGTACTGGTTGATGCCTGATTTGTGACCTAGTATGTGATGTATTCTGAAAAATGTTCCATGTGCACTTGAGATGAATGTGTATTCTGACACTTTAGGGTGAAATGTTCTGAATATATCTGTTAAGTCCATCCAGTCCAGTGCGTCATTCAAAGCCACCATTTTCTTGTTAATTTTCTGCTTAGATTATCTGTCCATTACCAGAAGTGAGGTGTTAAAGTCCCCTACTATTATTGTATCGTCATTGATGAGTTCCTTTATGTTTTTATTAATTGATTTATATATTTGGGTGCTCTCAAATTTGGGACTTAAATATTTACAATTGTTAGATCTTCTTGATGGATGGGCCTCTTAATTATGCTATAATGCCCTTCTTCATCTCTTGTTCCAAGTTTTGTTTAAAATCTACTTCGTCTGCTGTAAGTATGGCTGCTCTGGTTTTCTTTTGATGTCCATCAGCATGATAGATGGTTCTCCATCCCTTCACTTTCAATCCACAGGTGTCTTGAGGTCTAAAATTCTCTTGTAGGCAACATATAGATGGATCTTGGTTTTTAATCCATTCTGATACCCTATGTCTTTATTTGGCATATTTAGTCCATTTGCATTCAGAGTGATTATTGAGAGATATGAATTTAGTACCATTGTGTTACTTATTTAGTTGGTGTTTCTGGTGATGCTCTCTGTTCCTTTCTAGTCTTTGTTGCTTTTGGTCTTTTTTCCCCTCCATTCAAAGAGTCCCTTTTAAAATTTCTTGCAGGGCTGGTTTAGTGCTCACAAATTTCTTTAGTTTTTGTTTGTATGGAAAACTCTTTATCTCTCCTCTTTTGAATGACAGCCTTGTTAAAAAAGAATTCTTGGCTGCATAGTTTTCCCATTCAGCATGTTAAATACTTCCTTCCACTAATTTCTGGGCTGCTAGGTCTCTCTGGACAGTTCTGCTACAAACCTTATCTGTCTTCTCTTGTAGGTTAAAGACTTTTTTTCCTTTGTTACTTTCAGAATTTTTTCCTTGTCTGTGTAATTGTGAATTTGACTATGCTATGCTCCAGCAATGGCCAGTTTTTGTTGATTTTAATGAGTTCTCTGTGCTTCTAGGATTTTGATGTCTGTGTCCTTCCTCAGATTTGGGAAATTTTCAGCTATAATTTGTTTAAATAAAACTTCTGCCCCTTTATCTCTCTTCAGCTCCTGGGACTCCTATGATACAAATATTATGTTTTACTAAGTTGCTAAGTTCTCTTAAGTCTACCTTCATGGTCCATTACTTTTCTTTCCCTCTTCAGCTTTATTATTTTGTAACTTTTTTTTTTTTTTTTTTTTTTTTTTTTTTATGATAGTCACACACAGAGAGAGAGAGAGGCAGAGACATAGGCAGAGGGAGAAGCAGGCTCCACGCACTGGGAGCCCGACGTGGGATTCGATCCTGGGTCTCCAGGATCGCGCCCTGGGCCAAAGGCAGGCGCCAAACCGCTGCGCCACCCAGGGATCCCAGCTTTATTATTTTGTATAATTTTATCTTCTATATCATTGATTTGCTCCTCTGTTTTGTCCATCCTCATTTTTATGGCCTTCATTTGTGCTTGCATCTTGGTTAGAGCATTTTTAATTTTGGCCTGACTAGATTTTAGTGCTTTTATCTCCATAGTAAGGGATTCTCTAGTGTCTTGTATGTTTTTTTCAAAACCAGCTAGTATTTTTTGAATCATTGTTTAATATTCTAGTTCAGACATCTTATTTATGTCTATATGGATTAAATCCCTGACCATCAGTTCTACCTGATGTTCTTTCTTTTAGGGTGAATTCCTCCATCTCATCATTTTGTCCAGAAAAGAAAAGAAAGAGAAAAGAGAACAACAAAAACAAAACAAAACAAAACAACCCAAAACCCCTGAAACAAAAAAAACAAAAACACAAAACAAGAAAGCTAAAAAAGAAAAACTAGATCCTGGATGTATTTTGGTCTGCTGGTTAAAGGAATCTAGATACCAAACTAAAAAAAAAAAAAGAAAAAAAAGAACAGAAAGTAAAACTCAAAAAATAAAAAAGAATATGGAAAGTATATATACATAAATTCCAAAAATTAACAGTAAACAATTAAAAAAAAAGTAACTGGAAAACATAAGAAAATTAATAAAAACATAATAAAGAACTAAAGAAAAAAGTAAAAAGGAAGCTTGATCCTACTCCTAGAGCTGAAGCTTTGTAGCATTCAGGAAACTTGTTGAGAGCTAAGTCGCTTGCACGGGTCTTCTGGGGGCGGGGCCTGTTATGCTAATTATCAGGCTGACTTCTTCGGGTAGGAAGGCTTCCCCAGGGCCCCGGGGGCGGGGCTTGGCTTCCAGAGCTCCGCCTCCCCAGGTGGTGCCCTTTTGCCCCCGGAAGGGTTTCCCCCGCTGTTGAGCCTCGGGAGCATGGCGGCGCCCTGCCTGCTGGCCCGGTCCTGGAAGTTCGCACGCCTCCCTCTCCAATGAGCCCTCACGGAAAAGCAGTCAGTCCCCCTGATTGCTTTTCCAGTTTCCGTCCCCGGCTTCCGTCTGAACCCTGCGTTCACCCTGCCCCTGTCGGAGCGTTTTTCTCTCAGGTACGCCTCCCATAGTTGAGACTGGGTGCCCCGCCCCTCCTGGCAGTTTGCGCCAGCTGCCCCCGCGGGCTGCCCCCAGCCCGGTGCCCAGCGGCCCAGCGGCCCAGCGGCCCAGCGCGGGGTCTCCAGCAGGCACCACGGTTCAGAGGCGGCCGGCAAGTGCCTGGAGCAGTTCCGTCTTGCAGGTCACCCGTGGTGCGCTTCACTCTGCAGTGTCCCCTCTTCTCCGCCAAACCTTTCAGCAGAGTAGCTGAGATCTAGCATGAATCCACGGGGTTGAGTATCATGCTCTTTGATTTTTTTTTTTCTTTTTTCCCTAAGAAGGTTCTGGTGAATATGTTAATGCCCGGGGAAGAGGGAAGGAAGACTTAGGAAGAAGGGCAAGGGAGAGTCAGCGTGGAAGTACTCAGTTGGATGAACTTTGGTTTTCTCGCCATTGAAAATATCAACGGTTTCTTGTTTGACGTTTGGTGTTTTAAAAAATTAAAAGAATGGAAACGTCTCTTCCATTATACCTTAGAAACTAAGGTTATCTAAGGGACATTTAATCAATCCAGTATTCCGATTTCTTTATTCTTAAGTTAAACATTCTATTTCTGTGTTATTTTGAATATCTATGAAGCATAGTCTTTGCCCTCAGATACAGACACGTTTAACACACAGTTTATCACGTTTTTACCCATTGAAAGTGGTTTAAACGGAATTTGGTGATGTACAAGTGGTTTGGCTTAAATTTTGGCAAAACATGTTCGTCTTGGCTTAGTTTGTACTTGACACTATACCTTTTTAACTAGAGACTACTGAGATGAGTCGGAGAAGTATCAGATTTTAAGTTTACACACTCAGTCCCGTAGATTATGCTTTTGAGGTTGCTTGTTTTTCCACAGCGCTGTATGTCCGTCCCAAAAGTGCCTACTTTTTAATTTTGCAGGCAATGCAGTGCAACGAGAATATAGTTAAGTGGAGTCTAACTGATGGCTACAAGTTCTGCAGAATTTCAGAATATAAGAACCACCATTTTCAAATGTCTAAACGTTATAGCTCGTTAGATACAAACATCTGAATTTCTTTTCTTTTTTTGCATTGAATGGCAACGTCGACATTACTATCCAGCTGTATTGTTTTCGCTGTATGGTAACTAATGAAGTGCTTCCATGCACCAAAGAACTACAATGCTGTAAAGTTAGAAGCGGAGTCATAATCTGTATGATCACAGGGTTAGACTGGAATAAGGCAACTCCATTATGTCCTGCAAATAAACACCATTTAAAACTTTCAAACTCAGCATGTCTTCTGGTTAGCTAAAGTAAAAGGATTATATTGAGTTGAGTCAACTCCTAGGGCTGCTGGACTTGATTATATAATTGGATAGGACTTTGAATATATGAAAGCTCTTGGAGATTTAGTAACTTTATTTTCAAATTTTGGGTAATATTACTTACCTCACAGAATGCAACGAAATGATGTCTGTAAAGGTTTTATCACTAAGACAGGAATGTAATAGATGAGCAACAAAGATTATTTTCTACACTTTCTTCCTTCAAGAGTCATTTATACCACTGCTGTAATTTAGGCCAGAAAAATATTAAATAAGATGAATTAAAAATCTGTGAATCGGTAACACAATTGTGCATAAATATTTTGGATAAAAGCTTTGGAGGACAATGTTGATACTACTGGCTAAAGTGAGGTGTGGGAATTATCTCTGGGTTTTGTTAATTTACATTTTTCCTCCCTTCTACTTCTGTTGATACCTTGGAATTGATTATAATAACTGAATCACACAACTTAATATTAAGAAGCTTAAAAAGTCTATCTGACTCCTTATACCAGCTTACTCAATTGGTTTGATATTAATTCAGAGATTATATCTTCTATGTAATTAATATACTGTTAGGGAATACAAGTCTAAAAGAAAAGTCAGTTTCAAATGTCAGAGCTCAAGCAAAGATTGAGCAAATAGTTTCAAAATATTTTATAGAGGACTTAGTTGCATGAAAATAAAACTTTTAAAATAAGCCATTGTTCAGCATGTCAGACAAGGTATTACATTTTATTTGTGCCTTAATAGCACATCCATATAGATAAAAGGTTGTTTAAAAATCTTACAGAAAACTGCAGGTGTCACTTTTCCTAATAAAAACTGCATTTCCCCTGTAGTTTATGCCTTTGATCCCTACGAACTCAGGAAAAATAAATGAAAATTTCTTTGCTTTCAATTTGCGGTGATATGATGCACATTACTGACCTTCAGGAAACAATATCTACTGCCACATTGGAGCCCTGGGCTTCCTGGCACTTACTGTGGACTGTTGCTTTCTGTGTGCTGATTTTCTACATTTGCTACTTAGAAAAATAGGTGACTAAAAGATAGAAACAAATCATCAGATGATAATGACCAGGAAACCAAACAATAGCATGAATATGTTGATCTGCAGGCTCGGTGACCTTTTGTGTTTGTTTAAACAGCTTGTTTTAATTAGTAATGGATATCGCTTACTCTTATGAACATTATTGACAATTGAAAACAGCACCTTATAAGCTGAGGAATTGGAGAAATTTAATATGAGTGTTTGAGTTTAGTTTCTTTAGGGGGTTGCTTTGTTCTTGTCATAATGCTTGAAGTTAATGGACAACTAAAATGGAAAGGCTTCATGTGTCATACACTGAGTGAGGAGGACTGACAAAAAGCCATTAGTGTCCAGGGAAGAAAGACAAAGGCAGAAATTCTATCATTTCCAGATGAGTCCTTATGATTCCCTGAACTCTTTATTAGCTTGACAGGCAAGAGGCAAGACTATTAATGCAAAGGTCAGATAGTACAATTTTAGCCAGATTTTTTTCTTTCATTAAAACGGTAGTAGGAAAGTATCTAGAATGCTTGTTTTGTGGAATCTAAGAGATGATTCTTTTGAAAAACAAACTTAATGGCTTTGATGTTCTAAATGACAGTTTTACCTGTCTTACTAAAATGAAAGAATGTAACTTTTCTTACCATATAGGATCAAGCAATTACTAAAAGGAAAAGTTGGATTATGCTTATTTCTAGAGGTACTGTAAAATATTTTAAAGTAATTCTGAAAATTTGCAGTTTCTTTTCACTCTGAAATACAGTTAAAATATTCTCTACTAAAACTTTGTAAAAATGTCTTTATTTTCAACCTGATGCAACATCAGGACCATCAACTTTGTTCTTGTCAAACTATTCTACTGTATATAGCAGTACCATCATCTTTCCTGTATCAGATATTTTAAAGATATTTAAAATTACTTTCATAGATTTTGAAAGCCATTTCTAATGTGACAGACATCTGTCCCTTGTTTTTTGCTCTGAACAGAGAGCATGTTTCAGATAGGTGCTTGTGAGATGTGCTGTTTTAAATTTTTTCCATTAGCTGGTGCTTGATTGGAAACAATGGCAATGCTATTTCGTTAGAAAAATCAGCCATCCTTGATCCCGTTGGTACTAGCAAGATTGGGACACTTTTTAAACAAGTCTTGGATATGTTCTTGGGAGAATGTAGACCACCCTTGACATTCACTGTTTGTCATTGAGGGATGCAAAGAGGGGGGAGACACATTGTGATGGGAAAAGTCATTTGATAATTAGAGGGCTGAGTGGATGTGAGTTTTACTCTGACTTGATTTTATTTCATTTTCTTCAGCAGTTTCACAAATTGTAGTTATTGAAACTCTGGATATACCTCCTCCTGTGTTATTTACTACACAGAAAAAACAAATTGAAAGGAAAGATAAAGATAAATAAAAGGAAAATAAACAAGTCGCAAAGTAAGCAAACAAAAACATCCCGATTGGCTACTATATCGTATCTTATAAGACACTGTTCATTATTTTTTCTCCTCCATTTACATTGTGGACTATTGGGATGCTAATATGTATATTCACTAACTAATTTGAGGATTCAGTATAGTATAGTGTAAGTAGCACTGGATTGGTGGTCAAGACGCCTAAGAATCATTTCTAGTTGTTTGGCTAATTAGCTTTGTGACCTTGGATAAGTAACTTACCTTTACTAGACTCATATTCCTTATCTCATTGTGATATTGCTCCCCAGGGGGATAAAATTGGTTCAACAATTTTCACCTTGGGATGAGAGAGTGAAAAATCTTATTCTTTTTACATGTAAAGTACAGTTATATATACACACACGTGCACATACATATATACACAACACTTATCTCACAAATGACTAGATAATAATGAAGTTCTGTTTTAGCTCTAATTTGCTGTGTCTTCTATAAATAATACTTATGTTTCCCTACTAACCCTTTTTAAGGACTTGAAAAGTGTATTTCAACCTTAAAATTAGTTATCATATCTTCTTGTGGAAAGATACTTGTTATTCCCTTCAAAAATAAAACTTACTTTAGTTTTCTCTGGTTTTAGCAAAGAATATGCTTTTATGTAAAAAGAAGAGATCACTAGTAGTAGCATAAACTGTTAGCTGGTAACCAAAATATGTTTCTCTTCTGAGTACATAGCTGTATTTTTAATCTTTGCTGATACATGCACAGGTGACTGAGTTCTGGTCAATGAAATATAAGTGGAAGTACTCTATTTTGAGACCTGACCTATCTAAAACTCTGATAGAGCCTTCTCCATGCTTTCTCCTGTTTCAGCTACATGGAATGACAGTCTTTAGAACAGCCTTGGAAGTGGCTGGGATCCTGAATTCCTTAATGACTGCATAGCTTATTCCTGACAAATAAGCGGATTAAGACTCATCCATTAGTATTCTAGTATATACATATTCAGTATATACAATCTACTGTTCTTTGTATTTGAGATTGGTCTGTGTACAACTAGAACATTTATGTATCTGTGCCAACATGTGCTATTATTATATCTAGTAAAGACATTGATCTTCTGTACCTGCTCTGCCTGATATAGTAACCATTATTTATCATATGTGGCTATTTTACTTTAATTTCAATTTTAAATATTAAATTTTAAATCAATTTAAATTAATTTTTAATTTTAAATTAATTAAATTTTTAATTTTAATTTAAGTGCTCTCTAGCTCCTAGTGGCTAGTAGCTACCATATTGGGCAGGGCAGATACAGACCTTTTCCAACATCACAGAAAGTTCTGATGGACAGCACTGAGCTGTATTGTTGAGAATTAATGCTTGTACACATTACACATGCTTGCATACACACATATGCACACACATACATGTATGTGAACACAAAAACACATACATTAATGGAAGGGACACGGAATGGATCCAAACAAATGAATTGTGTTGTGTCTCTCCACAATGTCTTTACTACTGTAGACCAAATAATGTGTTGGTTTGCAGAGAAATTATGAAAGTTCAGGGAGTGGTGAGCATTATCACTAGAGATTAAGGTTAAGGGTGGAGTAGACCCAAGTAACTACAAGGTGCTACTCTTCTTTTCTTTTCTTTTCTTTTCTTTTCTTTTCTTTTCTTTTCTTTTCTTTTCTTTTCTTTTCTTTTCTTTTCTTTTCTCTTCTTTTCTTTCTTTTCTTTTCTTTCTTTTCTTTCTTTCTTTCTTTCTTTCTTTCTTTCTTTCTTTCTTTCTTTCTCTTTTCTTTTTCTTCTTTTCTTTTCTTTTTTCTTTTTTTCTCCTTCCTTCCTTCCTTCCTTCCTTCCTTCCTTCCTTCCTTCCTTCCTTCCTTCCTTCCTTCCTTCCTTCCTTCCACTCTTCTTTCTAATGACTTTTTTCTCTGCTTAAGCTGTCTCCCCCATTTCATTCTTTAAAAATTAAAAACTACAGGGATCCCTGGGTGGTGTAGCGGTTTAGCGCCTGCCTTTGGCCCAGGGCGCGATCCTGGGGACCCGGGATCGAGTCCCACGTCGGGCTCCCGGTGCGTGGAGCCTGCTTCTCCCTCTGCCTGTGTCTCTGCCTCTCTCTCTCTCTCTCTCTCTCTCTCTCTGTGACTATCATAAATAAATAAAAATAAAAAAAAAATAAAAAAAAATAAAAACTACCCCACAGGTAAGCATTTGGCTGCTTAATGATAAGTGAGAAAGAAATGGTCACTCATCAGTAAAATGATTTCCTATCTTCTAAATAGGATTTCACCTTTCCATCTAGACTGTCATGGTGGTGGTGACACTAAATTCTTCCCTTTCAGGGAGAGGAAAAGTAGAGAAGAGTTTAGGAGATTTTGTCTGATGTAATGTAATTGTTCTCAAATTTGAGGTGGGAGCATGACCCACCAGTGGTGAAAAATTTTCGTACATGACCCTATACGCTCTCCTCTTTCCCACTATCACCTTGATTGTTGCCGTTTGTGTTATGAATCAGTGATCTTGCTCTTTGGTTTTGTGATGTTGTACCCAGTTTGCTCAGTGGAATTTTATACCATGTTACTTAGTAATGGGCCACTGTCCTCCTTAGACAAGGCCTACAGGGCTCTCAGAATAATTATTACTCTTCTGTGTTTCATCATGGTCTTTGGAGTTTCATCTAACCCAGATAAATAGAAGATGAGAGTGTGTATCCAAGTTCTGTGGACTTTTCAAATAACCTAAGCAACATAGGTTTTTTTTTTTTTTTTTTTTTTTCCCCATTTAGGTTAATCCTCAACTTTATTTCCAGGGGTTGGCAACTCACAAGGGAAAAATGAATGGAATAGTTGATTTAGTTCCCTACCACCCTACACTGCAGTAATTAGGACTATATAAAACTTTTAGGTGTCTGGATAGCCAGCAGTTTTCTAGAGATATAAAATCTGTGCCTAGTGTTTTACAGGACCTACATATTATGTAACTGTCAGGAAAACAAGAATCCAAACATTTTTTTCCTTAGGTATTTACTGACTTAGGAGACTTAGCTGTCAGTAAGTAGGTATGAAAATGAATGTTTAGGAATTATAAAACTTACAATAGAAGTCACAATTTGGTTTTTCATCCCACTTCTTCTGCTGACTTAAAAGAAATCATCTCTCCTTCTATGGAATGACATGAATATGAAATCAAGGGGCAGGGTCCAGTACCTTTAAATTTACACCAGAGTTTTCCACAAGGCAGCCTTAAAATTCATTTATTTTTGTTCTCTTTTTTTTTTTCCTAAGAAAACTGACAAGCCCTTTGGAGGTCCCTGCTGCTAGAATCTCTACCTAATGTGGGACATAGGGCTCAATTCAATGATTCTTGAAAGGTTTTCAAACTGGTTTTTAAGGAGCTAGTAGGCTACTTTGTAATAGGAAGAAGCATCTGACATTTAGAATGCTGCCCCCCACGTGCGAACAATAGAAGAAGAAAAGCCGTGCCCTTGCTTGGGCTTCTGCTGTGCTAATTACAGAAATGTAAAGCCCAGCTGTGGTCAGACTAGCTCATCAAGGAGAGATGTGTTAGACCAAGAAAGCAAAAGAAGGACTGAAATGTTTTTCATTTTTATTCCTTGCATATTGTATGTTAGAGCATTCAGCTCTGCTTAATTATAAACTATGTCTTTTTCCATTTATTTATTTTTTTTTATTTTTATTTTTTTTAAATTTTTATTTATTTATGATAGTCACACAGAGAGAGAGACAGAGAGAGGCAGAGACACAGGCAGAGGGAGAAGCAGGCTCCATGCACCGGGAGCCCGACGTGGGATTCGATCCCGGGTCTGCAGGATCGCGCCCTGGGCCAAAGGCAGGCGCCAAACCGCTGCGCCACCCAGGGATCCCCTCTTTTTCCATTTATAAACATGTTCTTTCCCCTTGCTTTTAATGTGAATGAAGTTGCTTCTAGACTAGGGTATGGCCAGGAGGTTGGAGCCCAAAGGTTCCTTTAACATATCTGTATGCAGATTAGTATCAGTCTATAAACTCAATCTGGTTAAAACTGAAAGGTTCTTGTCTCTTGTTCCAAATCTTAAAAACCCTCCTCTACCCTAAAAACAAATAAAATTAACAAAACCAAACCAAAGGGAACAAGTTTTAAATTCCCAAAGAATTTTTATTTCAATTCAATAGGAGAACCTAATATAATTTAAATATATTTTCTTTCTCCTTTTTCTTCCTTTTTTTGAGAATCTGCTTTTCCTGAGAATCTGTGTCCAGATTTGAACTATAAGCATACTTTGCTATAGTTATATTCTTGTTTTCTGTTAATCTGAGAAGACAAATAGAGAAAAGGTATACTAGAGTGGCATTGTTAAGTATATGTTGGCAATGCAAGCATTTTGGATTGACTAGAAATTTTACCAGCCTTTAAAATATTTTTTTTTAAGATTTTATCTATTCATTTGAGAGAGAGTGTGTGTGTGAGAGAGGGAGAAAGCATGTGCCCAAGAAGGGAGAGGGACACAGGGAGAGGCAGACTCTCTTCTGAGCAGGGAGCCCATTGCAGGACTTGATCCCGGGACTCTGGGATCATGACCTGAGCCAAAGGCAGACGCTTCACTGACTGAGCCACCCAGGTGCCCTAGACTCTAAAATATTGAAAAGTATTTTGAAAATGATTTTAACGCTTCTATTTACTTTTCTCATTTAGAAAGTACAAGGCATTTGTACAGTGGAACTTGATTATAGTATGTTACATTATTGTCTGGGAAGGAAGTTATAGGCTTTTCGTATCATAGATGTTTAGGTTGGACATTACTAAATAATAATAATAAATAATAACAATAAGTAATAAAAATGTACTGAAATTGTTGTAAATGCTTTAAATGGCAAGATAAAATACCACTTACGATTATCTCCACACATGCCTTTGCAGTTGATACATCACATGAACTACAGGAAGAATCATTCACATCAGTGGCTGATGAACATTTGTATATATACATACATATATACATCTATACATACATACATATGTGTATATGAAATGACAACTTTCTGGTAGACAATAAAGTACTGTGAGGAAAGAGTAGCTTTTTCTAAATGCCCCACTGGGTTTGTAGTAGGGCTAGGGTGGGTGCTTTTATTTTTCCCTTTATAGCCTAGAGAAGCTAAGAAACCTGTCTGTAGTCACATAGCTAATGAGAAATAGATATTAAAGTTTTCTCTGGTTGACTCCATACTCTGTGCTCCTAATTATGGTTTGCTGATTTGACATTGAGCACTCTTGAGTTCAAGAAGAGAAGAACCATATAACAGAGTTTTATTGTCTCTGTGAGCCTTTGAAAAAACTCTGGCATAAGACCTCAACACCAGCCTGAAGAAAATACATCTGAAGAGTATGTCCTCCTTTAGCTTAGGTGTTTATTAGGAATAATTGTTCATTTGTTAGATCTGTGGTTCTTAACTGGTGGTCAGTACACTACTAGTGGTGCCCCAAACTTCTTCAGGTGGAACATAGGGTTTTTATAACAATTACAGTAATTTTCAAGGCTACAGCACTATTAAATACAACTGAATATACTCTTAAAATGTTTTATTTTTTTAAATTTTTAAAAAATTTTTAAAAAGATTTTTATTTATTCATGAGAGACACACAGAGAGAGAGGCAGAGACATAGGCAGAGGGAGAAGCAGGCTCCACGCAGGAAGCCCAATGTGGGACTCGATCCCGGGACTCTGGGATCATGCCCTGAGCCCAAGGCAGACACTCAACTGCTGAGCCACTCAGGCATCCCACTTAAAATGTTTTAAAGCAGACTTTTAATATTGCTTATATTGGGACCAAAGGTTTGTGAGAAATGAACTGATATATACAAAATGGGAAACACTGAGACAATGGCAGGAAGGGGAGTATTATTGGGTCCTCTACTTCTCTCTTCCTTATTTGCAAAGCTTAGTTTACTCAGCTGGTTAATGGACCTTTTGAATTTTATGGAAATAACATTTCTGAGAAGTAACAACTGAGGATAGGAGAGGGGTTGGGGTTAAACTGGGGGAACAATAAACTCTTGGATACTAGAGGGACAGCTTGAGGTCACTAAACAAGCTGTGGGTCACAGGGGAAACAAGGCTGGCTTCACAGTTTGAGTTTTCTCTGCCTTTAAAATGTGCCTCATGAAGAGGAAACCTCCCAATTCTTATCATATAAGATGAATCCACTATTTTAAATGAATGTTTAAAGTCATTTAAACAGTCAACAAACAGGTAGTGAGTGCTGTCAATGTTCACAACACTGAGGACACAAGGATATGCAATAATAGTCATCAGTATTTGTAGAATGCTCTGGAATGTACACGTTTATTTCCCAGATATTTCATTTTACACCTTGGGAAATAGCTATACGACTATCCTCATTTAGAGAGGAGAAAACCAAGCCTCAGGGACTTGCCTAAGTTTCCATACACAAAAAGTGTTATATATGAAGTTCAACCTCAAGTCTTCCAACTTTGAAATCCATCTTATTTCCATTTTACCAGATTCCCTGCCCTAAACCACCTTGCACTTTAAAGTGAGAGAAACATACACAGCCACAAATGTGGCAAAAGTATAACAGAAAACTCAAATGTCATAGTAGCATGGTTTACCAAAATATTATAACACTAGATTATAGTCCAATACTGGGTTACAAATTCTCAGTGTGGCCTTTACATTTTAGGAGCAGTGTATTTTGCCTTTTAGAAGTCTGAGTCCTGTTTTTCTCAGTATGTTTTTAGAAACCATAGTAGGTTAGCTCTGTATACTTGGGAATTAGACCTCTTCTTTCTCAGGAATAGACAGCTTTCCACTCAACAACTAGAGTGTTTAAAAGAAGCTTGCATTAAATTCCTTTTGACCTTTTCAATCTATTTTCATGGATCCTCTCACTGGTAGCATATTAGAATTTTTTGCTTGTCTGCAGTTTGATACAAGTTTTGTTCGTAGTCTTAAAGAGATGGAGCCTATTAAATAAGGTATAATCAATATATGTAAACTCATAAAAATGAACAGTCCTCTGGGGACCAGTGACAGTAAGCTCTTGTTTGAGAGGAGGCTCTTAGCAGGTATTTATCAAGGCTGTTCTGATTCAAATATGGTAAGCAGTATCATGGTAAAGATTTAAGCAATTTTATCTCCACAAACAGAGACTAAAATTACCTGAGCTGGCAAAATTCCATAACCCACCTGCAGCTTTTGAGAGGTTGAAAAACATTTTTTTTTTTGCAGATACTTTTTGTTTTCAATGAAATTTTTGTAATTTTCAATTTCAATAAAATTTGTAAATTTTAAATTTCTCTGTGATAATACTTGTTTTGATACACTACAAATCAGTATAACTTAATTGTTTTTTACTATTTCCAAGTTTGAAAATTTTTCTTTTTTAAAAAAGGTTTATTTATTTTTTGAGAGAGAGAGAGAGAGAGAGAGAGAGAGTGCTTGTGAAGTTGTCGGGAGGGGCAGAGGGAGAGAATCTCCTGCAGACTCCCTATTGATCATGGAACCAGACTCGGTGGTGGGGGTGGTAGTGGGGGCTTGATCTATGACTCATGAGATCATGACCTGAGCTGAAACCAGGAGTTGGATGCTTAACTGACTGTGCCACCCAGGTGCCCCCAAATCATCAATTTTTCTTAGTTAATATAACATGTGTCGGAGAAGAAGGATGGATTAGAAAATCTGAATTTGTCGTACATAGTTGGTAAGCTTTGTCTTCATAGTGTTTGTGATTTCCTATTAGTAGTCCTTCTGATGCTCATGTAAAAAAGCACTTAAGAATGGAAAAGAGAATAAATTGTGGCTGCCTATAAAAATTGTTGGGGAAGCAGTCATCATATGACCTGTTGCACACCTGGGGATTGCCCAGTCAATGGCCTGGGCCTGGACTGTTTCCTAATATGGAAGCTGGTTATCAAGCTATTGATTGACTCCAGATTCTTCTTCCTTCTAGGAGAAATCTTTCCCTGTCCTGTATATACAGTGAATTTCTTGTATTACTTAAATGTCTATCATGTGGCACCTGGCCAACCCTACTCATCTCTACTCTTCTGCAGCCCAAGAGGGGTATATGTAGTCCATCACCCTTCATGGCTATTGGGAGAGACTCCTTGGCTATGAGAAAATGGCTCACAGTGCAGACACTGATTTTGCTGTGTCTCTTCCTTTGGTGAGTAAAAGATTTTCCCGACTGGTGTCTTGTGTGTTGACTTCTTCCCTGGGAGACTCTGAACCTATAGAAGATGCAGTGGGCCAGTGTCTGTGGGCTCCTGTTTTGGCAGTTGGCATTGTTATGGTCTTTGTCATCTTTCAAGCAGTGGGAATCCTCACTGGATATTGGTAGCTGGATCATCCTGTTTGACAAAAATGAAACCTCATTTTTTTTTCATTAAAAAAACTCAGTCTAGGAATTTTTGAAATAATTATGAACACCTGGCAGTGATGCCAAATGCACTTTAAAGGATCTCCTCACAAATGTGAAACATTAAGAGATTTGTGATTAATTCTATTTATGTTAATACCAATTTTAATACAATTTGTATACCTAATTTGTGGTTGGAGTAAGGTTAAAGATGTCATGTGTGTAGTATGCCTATTGTCCTGCTTTCAAATGACTTTTTTTTAACTTTTAAGAATAGTCAGCATCATCACAATGGTTGCCATTTCCTCTTTTAGAAACTCATTGTACACACATAGTCACCAACTATGTTTTCCAAAATATTTTGTGAATCTGTCCACTTTCGTTTCCAACAGCAATGCTACAAGGGTTTTCTCAAAATTTTCTCAATATCTTAATATTTTTAGTGGGATTGGTCTTATGGGAGGGATCCAGAAGTGGTGTGAGTTCAGGATCTTGGTCTAGTATCTATTACCATCTACCTTATTTATCTCATTGATTTTCTGGTTTTCCTACTACAAGATCTTTTGAAGGATTTTGTCAATTTTTTCACTATTGTATGTGCAGATCCTAGAATAGTTACTATTATACATTATGTTCTTAATACTTACCGAAGAAGCTTCTTTGAAAAATAATAAGTATTCCTTAAGTTTAAAAAGTCTATCCCCTGAAAAAATTCAAGGGTCATGCTTTTTGGAGATATTAGATGTTTTTCTTTTGAGAGTGAGAGTAAGACAAGAATGCCAGATCTCATTGCAACAAAAGCCGGTAACATCTCATTATAGCAGCAACTACTAACTAGAAAATAAGACACCAACCACAATTTATATGGGAACAATTTTTTATACCCATTAAATTGGCAAAGATTAAAAAATGCCTTATATTAGGTGTTGGCAGGGATATGGAAAAACGAGAACTTATAAGAACTGCTGATGGGAGTATGGTCTACCCAGTCAAGAGGGAGATTTGAGTTTACTCTAAGAAATGAAGCATGTAGATAAAGTCCACAAGTGGAAATGTACGTCCATAGCAGTATTATTTGTGTTAGCAAGGATTAGGAGGTATTAAAAAGGTGGTTAAATAAATTACAGTATATGCATGTGATGGAATACAGAAGTCAGAGGTAATGAATTATATTCACTCAGGTACATGCAAAATGAACAGAAGTCAAAAGTGTAATATTTGGTGAATACATAGGAAACAGTATGTAGTTATTAGTACACTTAGTAATTAAATATTGTCTATATAAGAAAATTATGTTTTAAGTTTAAATAAACTAAGCCAAACTCTACTTTTCAAGGAGACTTCTATGTCTAAGGAAATATGTATCTAATATATTACAGCAGGTGAAAATGAAATGGGTGTCTTCTTTTGTACAGACAGATGATAGCCATGTGTCATAAACTGGAGTGCATGATGACTAAATTTTATGTATCAGGGGTTTAAAAAGAAGTAAGAAGATGGAGATAGGGTTGACAGCTTGGGTCTTAGAGGCAGTAGCAGGATTCCCAGAATTTCTGCTCCTGGACTGCTGCATTGGGCCCTATACAGATTAGAAATGGAGATTTTCTAGGATTCAATTACTACAAAGTATTATTTTTGTAATGCTAATAGAGGTTGCAGACAAGGGAGCAGCCAGCCTGCTAGCTGGATGGGGTTGTGGTGTTTTTCATCTGAATTTTAGTGCAATGCTATATTCCATTCAATTGTGAGAACTAAAGAAAAACCTTCATGTGGAGGTCTTAGGAAATATCCTGCCCATAGAGATTCATGCCAGGGATGGCGGTAGTCCCTGGATGTGAAAAATTGAGTCAGGACAGAATCTCTATCTTCAAAAAGCTCACAGTCTAGTGGGGCATGACAAAAACATAAATAGATCATTAAAATAAGATGGCATATGCAACCGTAGGTATCAGTTGGAATTAAGAAACAATGTTTGATATTTAAAATTCAAACTTTCCATATCTGTCCTTGAATGATATATAGTGACTCATTGATACCCATATTCATGAACTTAAAGAGTACCCATAGATGAAGGAAAGGAAAATAAACTGTTGGTTTACATTTTTTATTATGTAAAACCAAATGTTTCCAAAATTCTCTAAGAAAAATAGCCTTATACATGATCAGAATGCATATAAACAGTATTCACTAAAATAAATTTTAAAAGTTTATATCTCAAATGCACCAGCCTAGGAGGCAAACCCATCACAGTCTTAGCACTTAAACTGTGTGATATGCAAATCATTTTCCCAGATGATTTTTTAATTTGAAGGTATGCAAGTTTAATTAAAAAAAAAAACCCCAGCTCTGTATTGCTGTGTATACTGGTAAAGCTAAACTATTAGAATGGATATTGGGGTAAAAATTTTTAATTTGTTTTTTATTCTTTAGCATGCCAGTTAAATTATTTTCACAGTTAATGACACTTTAAATACAGAATTCAATTTTCAAGTTTTGTTGATAGTATCAATGCTGGACTGGCAATACTTTCCTCCCCTTTGGCTTTGATTCATGCCAGTGTCTGAAAAGACAATCAGGCCCTTCATCTGCAAGCTGTGGCTCATTTATATTTGTAGGCACTTACCTCTTACTTAGAAATAGAAAGAAAGCTATGTCACTATCTTTGGAAGATAGGGAAAATTCACACTATCTTTGTGAAGGGTACTGAGGTGTCCCAACCTTGGAAAGACTATATTCAACTAAAAGAAAGAGCCAAGGCCTTGCTTCTAAGACTGTGGTTTGCTAGAATTAGTACTGCAAAGAATAAAGCACTTTGTGATGAAAAGCTCTGAGAGTTCTGTTTTAATTTTTAAATCCTATCCTTTGCTCCTCCTCTCTGGACTATATATTCCTACCCACTGGCCTACACAACTCTGGCATGGTAGAGTGGATTTATCACAGAAGCCCTGCTCATCTACCCTAGGTGAGTCCAGAGGGCACAACTTTCACCACCACCGTGAGGAATAAACTTGTGAAGGAAGCCTCAGTATCCTGAAGAATCTGTGGTTACTCTTTGTAGTTCAGAAATTACAGTGGGAATTGCCACCGTTGAATTAGACAACTAAATACAGTGGGGATAACTGAATCCCCGAAATTCATCCTTCTCATGTGAAAAATGCATTCATTATATCCTCAAAGCCTCTCTCTCTCTCTCTCTATACACACACACACACACACACACACACACATATATAAATTATATAAATTATAGAAAGAGATTTACCATAAGGGATCAGCTAACATGGTTTTAGAGGCTGAGAAGTCCAAGATGTGTAGTTGGCAAGCTGGAGGCTCAAGAGAGCTGATGGTAGAGTTCCAGTCTGAGTCTAAGAACAGGAGAGTCAATGGTGTAAATTCTAGTCCAAATCTAAGAACAAAGACAGGAGAAGACTGATGTCCTAGTTTGAAGACAGGCAGAGAGCAAGAATTCTCTCTTACTCAGCCTTCATTCATCTATTGAGGTCTCCAACAGATTAAATGTGGCCTACCTACAGTGGGGAGAGCAACCTGCTTTACTGTTTTCTGATTCGAATGTTAAGCTTAGTTAGAAATATTGTCACAGACACATCCAGAAATGATGTTTAACCAAGTATCTTGACACCTCATCCAGTCAAATCGATGCATAAATTAACCATCACAAACTGACTCCTTGTTAACTTGGTGCTCATATACATAGCCATAAACTATGCTTAATCTCCAAATAAACACAATAACAAGACTATAAATCCTGTATATCTGCAAATGCAGTAACTCCGACCCCAGTAGAGGAGATAAAGGATTTGAGTGATGTTTAGACTTACTCTTGATATCTCATAACAAATCATGATGTAAAATTGACAGTACTTAAGTCCTATGATATAAAGTCAATAGATCTTATAATACAATACAGTATCACTTATTTGTGTTAAGGACAGTATAGACATGTCAATGAAATATCCCTTATCTCAAAAACTAGGAGGAGAGAAGATGGTACTCAGAACATTGGTTGATCTATTATTAAGTTCCATCCAACAACTGATTACTAAAAGAAAATTTGTTTATTTATAGTGTGCTTTATTTCAGAAAGCACTGCTTGTTGTGTACAAGGGTATGTAAAATATGACAAATTGGAAAAATAGAAAAAAAAAGTGAGGTAAAATGGAGCTACGAATAAGGTTCTAATTGATAACATGGCACACCAAAGGGGCAGGGTGTTGAGCACACATTTGTTCCTCAGCTTTCTTTAACAGAATCTGGTTCACAGTTTTCGTGAAACAGACATTCTTGGCACTAGGTCAGATAGAATTTTTTGAGTAATAAATGAATTAGAATGAGTTAAATTAGTTATTTGATGGTTTAACTAATTTGATTAAATCTTTCACTTTTTAAGAATTTTTATGATCTTTTGGTAGAATAAGAAAAAGCCAGGCTTCTGGAATCAAATTTGCTTGGTCCTTGCCTTTTTATTGGCTAGTTGTGTGTTCTTAGGCTAGTTACCTAACCCTTCTGGGTCTTACTTTCCCTATTTGTATTTAGATGCAGTGATACCTTTTTTATATGAGGTTAAAGTGTATATAAAAGTCTCCTTCTACTATACTTAATACCCCTTCTCTTCCCTTGTAGAGAATGTGGTATTTAGTCATAATGCAAGCAAATTAATTCTCTGTGAAAGTCTGTAAGTGGGGCACAGATTGCAAAATTGTTGGATCAGGTAGTATTAACACCATCTGACTTTCTGCTGAATACATGCTTAGGACAAAATAACTACTTGTTTACAAATACACACATTCAAACAAAGATATGCAATTCCATGTGTGTGCACCTGCACACGTGCGCACACACATGCACACACACACACACAGAGCCAGCCCATAATAGCTTATGTGAAGGTCAATTTTACATATTTTATTCTTTAACATTCTGACATTCCCATTTTCTGAAGTATAAGTGTTTAGATACATAAATGTCTTAGATATTGTGGTCTCAAGAAAGTAATTGTGCAACCTTGCAATTAGGTGAAGAACATTCTTTCTGTAGTGCATTTGTGACCAGCCTTCAGAGAACTCTTCCTTTAGAATTGTTATGAAATCATTTTTGTATGGAGTTGAAAATTAGTAGATTGTTTATTTAAGAACTGTTACATGCTTGCAAGACCTTACTCCACTGTCTTTCCTCACACCTATCCTTCTACCTTCCTTCACATTTTTATCTAGGTGAAATGGGGTTCAAATTAGCATCCCAGAGACATCTGGGGGGGCAATAAGTCACAGAGGCATTCCCATGGTGTTTGGGTGGATGTCCTTGACATAGTGGTGGTGGAATGAAATGAGTTATCTGATTATATGAGTAAAATCTCAAGTGTCTTCCAAGCCAAGATGGTGGCAGCATATTCTCCCATTATGACTACCTTTCCGAGTATCCATCCTTACCCTTGGTGGTAGTTGGCCTAATTTGCTCTATCCTGGGAATGGCTCTGGTACTTGTTATAGGATGTATCTATTAGGGTCAACTTGGACACCAAACTATAGTTTGTTGGACTCTAACCACTGATGAAATATATTGAAAGAAGCCGAGTGCTCTGATTATTCTGTGATGTTTGGACTCATGTTTTGGCTTATGTTTCTGTACATTTCAAAACACGGTGACATTGATGTATTGCCTCAAAAAAGTAAAAAAGGATATCAGATACTGTGTAAAAGGTGTCAGTTTGAAAATACCATAATATTCCCATATTTTGTAAAAACCAGCAAAAGAGTAAACTACGAAAGAAGTGATTCAAAAAATGTCTTTTAATAAAAGTTTAAAGTCTTCAAAATATATTTGCCCCTGGAGCAAACTTTTTTCATTTAATATTGTGTCTGTTAATTAGTGCTTCAAATTTGCAAATTCTTTATTGGTTTATATCAATGTAATACCCAAAGCTCATCTCATTGCCAGATTTGAATGAAATATGATCCTGTTTATTCTATTAAAATGAAGGCTTGAAATTGTTACCCAAATGCCACAGGAATTCTTGCCATTTTCTCATCAAATTCCTCATCAGATTTTTTGTTAAAGTCACATTGTTTTAGATTTTGTGCCTTGGCATTTAAATGAAATTCAATGTGCCCCACTGGAGGAAACATCTGTAGGGACATATTATGTACAATATCCATTCCAATCAAGCAGGAGTGTACTGAGTGCCTGAATGAGGAGCTTATTCTTGCTTCACTTTCCTCTGATGTGGCTATTGAGAAGATCTATAAGAGAGGGAACATTTATAAAAATTAAACCAGTGGAGCACAGTATTTTAAATGCTGAAATAAAATACTTTTTAAAGGCACAATATCAGTTTCAGTGAATGGATTCCTGCATCTTTCTTTTGATGTAATAGACAATGTGTGTGTGTGTGTGTGTGTATATGTGTGTGTGTATGTGTGTGTATATAAAAAATCTGATCCAGACTGGACAGCTTAGGGACTAATTAGGCAATGATGATTTTAAGGTCCATGTACCCTAGTAAGCTCATTTACTTGGATTCAACAACCTACCGTTTAGTTTAGACATTCCATATAACCTTTTATGTATGACTCTGACACAAAACAGCTATAACTAGCGCTGTGCCAAAGTGGTCAAGGGATGGGGACAGTTCCTGTTCTATCTATAGAGACATACATCAATGGAAAATTTTCAAAATGGTTCTTAGGAAATGATCAGAACATGATGTCTAGAACTCCTGTAAAATGAGGATAATTATTAAATTGACCCCATAGGACTTTAAGGTATATGGGGATCAAAATAAATTATGTGCGCTAAGCACTTAGACCATGACTCATGGTCAATGCATAGTAAATATTAACTATGCATAGTAAATATTAACTATTATTATTACTGTCAGAGATGAAGAGATAGGATTGGAATTGGATGGCATTTCATCAGCCTCCGATTCAGGCATTCACATACCAGGAATAGCTGGCGCAATGGTGTGAATGTAGGGAAGCAGAAAGTGTACTGAGAGAGGGCCACGAGACCAGTTTAGTTTTTGCTGAAGGCTCATAGTTATTGTCAACATCAAGTACACAGAGAGCCTATTAAGGTATAAGCTACTGAACGACATGCCTGGATACAAAGAGAACCGTGTAGTTTCAACCTAGACAATGCTCTATTAGGTATGTTGTACATAAAAAAGATATTTCATTTCTAGGTACTTCAGTGTATAATTAAGTAACTGAAACACTGTATCGTAAACAACATGAACCATTCAGCAACCTCCTGTCAAAATGCACTTAGATTCCTGTTGGAAGACAGAGCTGCTTCTAAAAGAAATAACTCAATCTCCCAGTAAATACCAAAGTGAACCATTCTCTCATCTTTTCGCTGCTTTGGTCCCTGCTTACCTTTGCTATAGTTATGACTTGTATTATGGCATGAATATGGAATTATGTCTTTACAGGTAAGAGGCAGAACATGTGACACATTACAAAGTGTAAATTATAATTCTCATTTCTCTTCTACCTTTCACAGTTTCTTTCAAATCCAGGGCCTGGCTTTGTAGGGCTGAGTTTTGCTCATTCTGTTCATTCAACTAAAAAAAAAATATTCCACAGTAAACTTTAGACAGTGCTGGATTATATAAATTTATATAGAGGTTTCCTAATTTTAGGACCTACTGGAGTTCTTAATATGTTAATGAACACTTTATAAGAATAAGGTGCAATATGTATGGTTTCTGAGACTCGTTTGGTATGGAACCCCTTTCCTACGTAACATGCCACAACCTCTGCTTTTTCAAATATCCTTTAGGGTAGGATGCTCAGTCTTATGATATTAGAGTTGATGAGATATTTAACAATAATGGATGAAAGTAGTTCTAGAAATGAACAATGCATTTTAAAATTATTTCAATTTAGTGGAACTATAATGCTTTACTTACATAGCGTGAGTCACCCAAGAAAATAAAGCATTTCCACTAGACTTGTGAACTCCTTAAAAATGTAGGATCATTTATCATTCATTTTTGGAACCTCAGTATCATTCATAATCACTCTTTCCACTGGAAATATTGTTTATAGAATGTGGATGGCCAAAAGCCATTTTATTTTCTCTGCTACATAGAAGTTTGTCTAAGAGAAGAGGAGGAGGAAAAAGAGGAAACAAAGGGAAAAAAGACCACACTGTTTCAGCTCCTTGATTTAGCTGTACCTGAAGCCAGATGGTCCAGACTTTTAATTTGTGTGAACTTATTAAATATATTTTTATGCCTAAGCTTTTTATACTTGAGCTGAGTTTTTTTTTTTTTACTTATGACAAAAAATGTCCTTATATATCAGAATCTCAATGAACAGATTCCAAATTATAAAATTGGTTAAGCAGAGGCAAGATTCAGCCAGTGGGGTGAGGGTTCTTCCACACATGACTAATGTAAGCGTAGCAGGTTGAGAATTGACAGCCCAATTCCATTCTTTTATTAATGTCATAATCCAAATTATTTTTCCAGGTGACAAAGTGCCCAGTTAAAAAACACATTTCCTTCCCTTGATGTTTGGGGGTGGCAACATGATGTAGTTCGGGACAAAGAGATGTAAATAGAAGCTTCAGTGTTAGACACTCAGGGAAGTTCTTTAGGTGAGCTGGCATATGCCTTTCATATTGCCTTTCTCCTTCCCTCCTGTCTATGCTAGCTAGCATCATGGTCTCTGAGACTACACAGCCTGGGTCTATACCCAAGCATGGGCAAAGCAAAGATACAAGGCATTGCACTAATGACATTATGGCACTGCCACAGCAGCCCAGGATTTTCAACCTTCTGACCTGTTATTGTGTGAAAACAAACAAACATGTCTCTATTTGCCATCCTAAATTCAGTTTTCTGTTATGGGTAGTTGAACCTGGTTTGGAAATGATATAGCAAGGAAGTTGCCAGTGTCTCTTGGGACATTGAAAGCCTACCATGCCCGGGGCATTAGAGGAAGGATGTGTAGACAATGTTGGGTTACTGGAGGTGGATGATGACTTTTTGAAGTCTTTTTAAAGTCCTCTAAGAAAGCTCTTTAGTCCACGTTGGTCCTTATAGACACTCTGACCACAAGAAGGTAATTTTGTGCCTTATGGATGAAATCCAGTGATGCGTTAGTACAGTGCCAGCCCGCCACAAAAATTATTTGGATGAAAAATGGACATTTAAGGTGAGGAACACAGAAAACAAACTTTGATGAATTCAAGAATTTAATTGAGTCAGCCTTGGGATTACAAATGGGGTGTTTGATATGTTAGGTGGATTAAATAGTTCTATCACAATATTGCTCAATGATACGTCGTGCTTATTATGGAGTCTATTTTTTCATACAATCTCAAAAATTATTTCTGTTTTTGTTCTATTTTGGTAGTATGACTATTTAAAAAATTCTGTTCATAATGCAGTGGTAAAAAGCATAGCCTCAGGGAAATTCCTTGAATTTGAATCCTAGATTTGCCACCTATCTGGCCATTTGATCTTGGGCAAATTACTAAACCTCTTTGTGTATTAGTTTCCTCATCTGTAAAATGGGGATAATAAGTGTACCTGCCTTATTTGTTACAAGGCTTGAAAGTGTTAACACACGTTAAGCACTTAGCATGTGCCTAACTTTAGTAAGCATTAAATATTAATGATGATGATAATGATTTAGTATTATAGTAGCTGAAAAAAGCTTTTTGATCTTACTTTGAATTTAAAATGTAAAATTGTATTTTACAAAGTTACATAGTTTCATATTAGGAGTACCTGATGAGGGTGTTTGTCAAGATGGCAGGCCAGAAAAAAAAAATTATTCCAAGGCCCTAAATTCTATATATGTCCTTTTTGGGATTTATCCCTTCAGGTGTCCTAGGTAAGCTCTGTATAGGGACTTAGGAAGAGGTGATAGGTTTCACACAGAGGGAAACACAGAAAGATATTTGTTTCTTTTAGTCTTGTATTTCAGGGCAGGCTAATAAAATCTGTTTCCTGGATGAAAGAAGCTGGCAGCTTTGGGGTCTGCAGGAAATGCACCTCCATCTAAATGGATCTGCATTTACCTCTATATGCAAGTAGGTGTATAAGCATACCTTTCTCTGCAGCCACCTGCAGGGTGTGCACTGGCGGAAACCCTGACCTTGGCTGTATTAATGGCCCTTTCCAGATAAGGGCAGCCCTTACCTGAGAACCTTGCCACCTGACAGAAAGCCATCGAGATGAAACACGCTATAGGACTGATGAAGGTCAGAGATGGAGTCACCTGTTCTCCTATGACCCTTCTTTGCTGTAGCCCCTTCAGTTTTCTTATTTCTTTCCTCTTAAAGATTTATTGAAATCAAATTCTGTTTTTCCTTTGTCCTTTGTAGTCTTGGCTGACAGGGGTCCAGGCATTTTATACCTCTACGAAGTGCTGTCTTTTTTTCATCCAATAGTAATAATATACTCTAGGATTAGTCACTAACATATCCAATCATAGAGTAGTAATATTACAAGATTAATGAAATCATGTTTCCATAGTGTTTTGATTGCCTGTAGTATTGCCTATGTTCTTTGCCCATTCAGTTCACACTATTTAGATGTTCCTTTTTGGGGAGAACATCCAAATACATCTTAAATATTGGTCTATATTCCTCTAATGACCCAGATTTAGTAGTCAGAGTGATATTTATTTATTTATGATTTATTTATTTAATTTTGGAGAGAGGGGAGAGCAGAGGGAGAGAGAGGGAGAATCTTAAGTAGACTTCAAGCTGAGCATGGAGCCATGATGTGGGGCTCTGTCTCACAACCCTGAGATTATGACCTGAGCTGAAACCAAGAGTCAGATGCTTAGCCAACTGTATCACCCAGGTGCCCCCAGAGTGATATTTAAGTACTAATTAAATATACATACATGTGAATTTATTTGAATGCATGTGATTATTAGTTCTGTCTTTGACACCTCTTGTGCCACCAGAGATGGTGGCCTGGCTTGTCACACATCAGAATTATGTCTGCAGACAGAATAGCTCTCACCTCTGGGCTAGAAACTCGTAATTGGGCCATACATGTGGCTACCAAGGGCTTCATCAGAAGGTATCAGATATTTGAGAAAAACGATTTCTTTTGTGACTCCTAGATGAATAAAAAAAGCCTCATGTCTCTAAAACTACTAATTTCCAACCTTGAAAATTAGTAGTTTTAGAGACATGAGGCTTTGTTTTACAAGGAAGCACAGGTAATGTTATTTTCTTAGAAATAGTTCCTCCATATCAAAAGTATTTCCCACCCTATTGTTTCTTAGTGTAAAAAATAATAATTTACATAACACCAACCAATGAACATGGGTCAGTGATAAACATTACTATAGCATTTAGGTAGGTTTAAAATCATTTATGTGAAAATCAAGTTATGACTGGGCTTGCCTCTCCTCCCTCCCTCCCTCCCTCCCTCCCTCCCTCCCTCCCTCCCTTCCTTCCTTCCTTCCTTCTTTCTTTCTCCCCTTTACTGGAAACAATTGATAACATTGCTTTGAAAGAAGTTAATATAAAGAATTAATTAGCAAAATCTAATATCCAATAAATGTAGCCTGAAAAAAATTTCATGGATGGCTGATTGTAATATTAGATGGAAGTAGAAAGGTAGAGGAACAAATAATGTTGTTGAGTCAGATTTTTCTTCTCCTTTTATTCATGTGCTCATTGAAAGAGCAATTGAAGGAGAGCTATGAACTAGGAAGACTTAGGTCCTCATGAGAAACAAATTGGAGGCGTTAGGTAGCATCATAAAATAGCCATTTAGTACATTGACTTCGTGTATTTAAAGATTATGAGATTTTACAGTAGTTGGGTTATAAAATATCAATTTAGAGCAACAGCAAATTTCCTGATATTCATTTCAGTTTATAGGCAATTCCTGTTCTGACAAAAATGTATGGGCTTGGGTGACCAGGTTCTTGGGCCAGTGCTGCATTTTCCTTTGGGGTGGGGGTTTGGGGGGAGTCTCAATGGCTTTTGCCCAGAAAATCAGTGGTCTAAAATTCTCCTCTTTAGTCAAGCCATTTGTATTGTGGGAGGCTTTAAAATAGTTCCATTATTTACTGGAGCTCTCACAGTTTTTCCTTTATAGCTTCTAGGCCAGCAAGGAGAAGAGAGAATATTAGGGATGCTGAGTTTACATGATCCCACTTCAGGGGGTTTATGTAGCCTCTGGATCCTGTACATCACTAATTGCAATAACTAAAATTAAGTATGACTAAAAGAATACTGCCATTATGAACCACTTGCTATGTTAATATTCAGATGAAGAGTCTTTTTGGTTCATATTTCATTGCAAATTTTTTTTAAAAATTTCCTTAAAGATGTATGCTTATTGAATGTATTTAAATTACTAGCTAATTTTTTCAGGGGGAAAAAACCCTGAGGCAAGTGTAAAACCAGTAGCTACAGAAAGCTGGAGAATCAGATGTCTGCTGGGCAAATTGACAGAACTCATTAATCTTCGATGCAGTGTGCTATAGTCTGTCCTTTCATGCACCTGCCCAAGCCGAAAGTAATTACACGATGGCACTATTAATACTGAAGAGCTTGAGTGGGGAGAGGGTTATCTTCTCTTCTTAGTAATTGATTGCTAGCTGATTAGTGGACAACATTTTTCTTGCCGCATAATTGCCTTTGTGCTATTGTAGCCTCTCTGACCTGGGTTTAGGTCATCTCCCTGATTTTGAGGCCCTGGCAATAGCATCACAGCCCTGAAAGTAATGAACTGGAACTCAATCACTGAAAATTCCCCAAACAGTAGATGCCTAGTTAAATGTATTTCAATGATATCCTGAGTAACAGTAATCATACCAAAGATCACAGTTTTTTTTTTTTTTTTTTTTATTCTAGGAAAACTAGAATTCCATTCGGAAAAGTATATATTTGAAAAGGAATAAATGGAAATCATGATTTGTGCCTTTACGTCTTTAATGGCTGTGATGGACCCATTAGAAACTAGTTCTGTGGGATTTGCGTGGCAGTGGTTGTTAATTCTCTATTTATTAAAAAGGGTCCTGCAACTTTACAACCCCAGCTCAGGCGTGGCTCTGGAGAAGAGATCACGAGGCCAGCCTAGCAGCCCCTTCAGCACACCAATGCTGAGCTCACACATTTGGCTGCACCTCATGCATGCTGTGGGCACCTCCTGACATTGGGGTAGGTGGAAGAGGTTTTGGGGACAGATGGGCACAAATCTCAAGATTCACAGAACATGACAGGTACACCTGATTGGCATGGCAGTAAATATTCTGTACAACATTAAGAACAGTTATGATACAGTGGAATTCAAGTCCAGGAGAACTGGATGGTAAATGAACACAAAGATTGGTGGCCTCACCCTTACCTCACCTGAAACCTGGGACAGACCTTGTTTGAGCTCTGCCTAAATGCTATCACCTGGGCAGGTGAGAACCCAGTGGGCCAGGAAGAGCTGAGGGTGTTGCCAGAGCATCTGGGTTTGTTGGCACACTCTGATGATCCTGGTGCTGGCTTTCTTCAAACCAAGCTGATATGCTGCTGGAGTCCTTCTGTTCCACTTCTGTTCCGAGGCCCAATCAGAGGCAGAGAATATTGGCTGCATTTATCCTGGTTCAAAGTGGGACAGACCTTTTCTACCTGCAACATAATGCGGACAAGCCCTTCTAGGAACATAAAGCCACTTATGAGAGCTACCCCTCAGCCTGCCCACTCAGCCACTCACTGACACCAGGGGAAACTAAGGCAGTTTGGTGGGATTTTTAAGGACATTGTGGGTAAATGCTGGGGATATTCTTAGCTAGTATTTTGGCCTTGGATTTAAGACAGCTGAAAACAAATTTGAGTCCAACCAGAGAATTAGGTTTTAGTGCCATTTTATTGCATGGTAGCCATAAATATCAAATAATGACCTCTTTCGTTTCATAGAAATATTTGATTATGTGCCTTTATGCCCTGTATAAGGTGCCAGGCTAAGAAGGGAAAAGTGGAAAGTATCTGTTTTAAGTCCATGAATGTAATTGTTCAGCAAATTGGAAGTAAATGAGTAGTGTAGGCTTTCCATCTAAATGTCAGTGATGCCAACAGGGTTTCCTTTGGTTCCCACGGGTAACCTTCACATTTATGCAGCTAGAAGTAAAAATATAACAATTCACTGTCTAACAGCAAATCTCTAAACTTTTAAAGGTGAAAATGCTTCCATATGGAAGAGGAGTTAGTAGTCATTAAAACGAGTTTTGTGTTCTTGGAGAAGTGGGTCAAGATTTTCCTGATGTGAAAATTGAGATATAAAGAGGATCCTTGTAATGCCAATCATCTTTGTTTTTTAGCCAAATCTTGCAATGAAAAAGCTGAGTATACCTGCAATATTTGCCCATATTTCTAATTAGGATCACTAACCCAGAAAAGCTGCATTACTAATTTAGTTAGTCATTTAGCAGCATTACAAAATTTGCATTTCAGGTCTCAAAGAGGTACAAGGAAGCTGGGTATTAGAGCACACTATCCTAAATCAACAGTGTGGTATTGGCTACAGGCAGCTAACTTATTCTCAGCTGTTGTCATTTGTGTAAGCTTACATGTTGTTTGTTCCTGTTTAGTTTTGAGGAGTTTTACAAGTGTTATTAGTCCTAACATAACAATAACAGCAATGTTACAAATTCTAGTCAGGAAAAGGTATAGGTTATGAGGCAAACAGAGTTGAGATAATTAAAAAGTGGGAAGGGATAAGACAATGGTAAGTGTAATTCATTATGAATTAGTCATTTGACAGTAAGAAAATCTGAAATACAGAGTGGGTCAGCCATAATGTAAAAAGTACAGGATGTGTATATTCCTGCTAATAAGAGATGGAAAAACATTATTGATGGAAAATATTTGGAGTATGTGGCTAGAAGATCAAAGTAAATACTAAGTGCACGTTAGTTTGATGTAAATTCAGTGAAAGTAAGAATTTAAGAACCTAAAAGCTAAACATAGTGTACCACTGATGAAACTTTCATCAAGTCCCCGATGGAACTTATTCTAATCTGCACATCAGAGTGAGTGGTCAGTCCATTGAAGATGGAACTGTAACTGCCGAGGAGAGTTCCCTATTACCCTTGCTGTGATTATCACGAAGAGGGTTATTTGCTTCAGTGGATCTTCGGTATAGATGAAATTCACCTATTTTAGAAAAAGATGCCTGATAAGATGATGTAAACAAGGTTTTAAGCTATGATGGACCAACTCACTCTCCTATTTGATGGAAATGATATGAAACCTAGTTGAAACCCTTCATGCTTTTTATGCAGGCTATCTAAGATCCCTTCAGAATATTGCTGAACTCTATCTGTTGTTTAAAAAGCTGAGCCAAGAGTCTAAGTTATCTAAGTTATACTCACTACTTTTTTTTTTTTAAAGATTTTATTTATTTCAGAGAGAGAGAGAGAGCACATGAGCGGGAGGAGGAGCAGAGGGAGGAGCAGACTCCCCACTGAGCAGGGAGCCTGATGTGAGGCTCCATCCCAGGATGCTTGGATCATGATCTGAGCCAAAGGCAGACGCTTAACCGCTTAACCGATTGAACAGCCCAGGTGCCCCTATATGCACTACTTTTGAAGATTGTTTTTTTCCATCATATCATTCCTGAGATTAAAAGACGTTGTAACCTAAATATGATACCTATTTAAAAAACTTCTTTATCCTGATAATGTTCATAGACATTGACTTTTTTTTTTGCATTTTTCATTTAATGATCATTATAATGTCTGGGTTGTTTACCAATGACTGAATTCTCTCTTAATTCCATAACCAGTGGGCTAGGTTTCATTTACTTTTGATTTAAGAAAGATTATCTGAGATCGTTAAAAATGACTAAGTTAAGGCTTTGTTTTTTTTTTTACTTCTTCCCCTCAAAATCCAGCAAAACACTCCATGTAAAACAGACAAAGTATGAGCTGCAACTGACCTCTTGCATAAATATACCTACCTAGTGTAGTCTGAATGGGAGATGGTGAGGAGGCTGAGAACCCGTAGATGCCATCTTGAACCTGAAACAGAACCTATATTTCCCTAAAATCAAGTGTCTGATCTAAGGATCATTTCTCCATTGGAGATGAAATATAAGGATATGGGTGGGCCAAGGAAAAAAGAGGGAAGTAGCTCTGTAGAAATTTAGTTTAATAACACAGAACTTCACATTGGTACTGAAGGAGCCAACATGCCAACAAACTATCCTACTCTTTATTTACTTACTTAATTTATTTTAAAATTTTATTTAAATTCATTAACAGATAATGTATTATGGTTTCAGAGGTAGAAGTAAGTGATTCATCAGTCTTATACCCGGTGCTCATTGCATCACGTGCCCTCCTTAATGTCCATCATCTAGTAGTAACCCCATTTCCTCACCCCTCTCCCATCTAGTGACCCTGAGTTTGTTTCCTGTGATTAAGAGTCTCTTATGGTTTGTCTCCCTCTCTGAATATTTCATCTTGCTTTATTTTTTCCTCTCTTTCTCTATGATCCTCTGTTTTGTTTCTTAAATTCCACATATGAATAAGATCATAAAATTGTCTTTTTCTGATTGAGTTATTTCATTTAGCATAATAACCTCTAGTTCCATCCATGTCATTGCAAATAACAGGATTCCTCTTTCTTTCTTTCTTTCTTTCTTTCTTTCTTTCTTTCTTTCTTTCTTTCTTTCTTTCTTTCTTTCTTTCTCTTTCTTTCTTTCTTTCTTTCTTTCTTTCTTTCTTTCTTTCTTTCTTTCTTTCTTTCTTTCTTTTCTTCTTTCTCTCTTTTTTTTTTTTTGATGGCTGCTTACTCTTTGTTTTAAAATAATCTGTCCTAAAGAGATGGTGCTATAAGTGAAGGAGAGATGGTGCAAGTTGTGATAAAGGGGATGCTTTATAGTTTAAGGAGCCCGCAGAGTCTGTCTGAACATTGACATTTCAATTGAGCAGACCAGCCCTGATGTCTTTTCATTGTAGGCATCAATTTAACATAGTCCTTAAAATGTTGCTAAAAAGGTTCTATTTTTTTGAAAAGTGTGTTCAGGTGCACAAGAATTCCCTTTACTTATCCCTAGCCACACCGTTTTCCCCAGCAACAGACTTGTTAAGAGGAGTGTTTGAGACACATAGCCCAGAGAAGCTGCTAACTGCTTTGACTTAACTCTCTTTTCATGCCTTCACACATTCTTCCATAAATAGCCAGCTACATTTTAAGATGAGTAATAATCACAGAAGAACTAGCATGGACCTACAAACATAAACTACAGAATAAAAGAGAAAAATAGCATAATCAGAGAGCAAATGAAAAACATTCTGTAGGAATAATTAAATAGGAAAAGTAAAAAATTTCCAGCTTAAGAAAATGCATGCCCCTGATTTCTCTTTGAGAAGAATTCAAAGGAAAAATAAAAACTGGTGGTGTAAAAAAGAGAGCTTACAGTGTCCAGGAAAGAAATGGTTGAGAAAATAAAAACACTGCAAGGATAAAGCCATATGAAAAGAAAAAAATGAGTAAACATAACTGAAAACACAACTCTAGTTACTGAAGTAAAAACTATAAAAAAAGGGACAGAAAAAACTAATATAAAATCTATTTTATTTATAAAAAATAATACATAAAATAGTGTAATAGTGGGTAAATTTCCCAAAATAAATACCTGGGTATATAGATAAACAGAATTTATTCTGGCCTAGAGAATAATTGATATAAAAGTATCCACACAAAGATATATCCACACAAAGATTTTTCAGGAGTAAAGAAAGAATCTCTTTCTGTGAGGAGAGGAAATATTAAAAACAAAAATGTATACAAACATGATATTAGGCTAGCCTCAGTTTTTCCATAGCAGCATCCAGTGCCAGAAGGGAGTGGCCAATATCTATAAATTTGCAAAGGAAATAAAATATAATGAAGGAATTTTATACCCAACCAATTTTATTCTTCAAGCTTAAAGCATTCTTCATATGTGAGAATCAGGGAACAAAAGATTCATGAGTCTTTCTTGAAAACATATTAGGTAATTGCAGCCAACCAAAACATAGGTAAAAATTAAAAACTCATGAATGAAGAAACAAGGGTGAAAAGGACTGATCTTAGGCTTTGAAAAATAAGAAAGAATAACTGAAAAATTCTTGGGAATATTAATTGGAGAACAAAGGAAATGTTAGAAACCATGATATAGTAAAACAATATAATTAATAAGATTTGGTTATATGGGGGAGGAATTGGAAGAAGTGGGAATATACTAGTTTCTTCATTTTCATAGCAAGGACAATAGCAATTACTTAATCAGAAGCATAGCTTTTAAAAAACTGATTACAACATTTCAATATTATTATCTTTTCAATGAATGGTACTGGAAAATACAGCTACATGCAAATGAATGAAACTAGACCACTTTCTTAGACCATACCCAAAAATAAACTCACAAGGATTGAAGGCCTAAATGTGAGTCCTGAAACTGTAAAATCCTAGAAGAAAACATAGGCAGTAATCTTTTTGACTGGCTATAGATACATTTTTCTAGATATGTCTCCTCGGACATGGGAAACAAAAGTAAAATTAAACTATTGGGGCTACCCCCAAATAAAAAGCAAAGGAAAACATCAACAAAACAAAAGGGCATACTACTGGATGGGAGAAGATATTTGCAAATGATATATCCAGTAAGAAGTTAGTATCCAGAGTATATATGAATTATATAACTCTGCATCAGAAAAACCCAAGTATTCTAATTAGAAAATGGACAGAGGACATGGATAGATATTTTTCTGAAGAAGACATACAGATGCCCAACAAATGAATGAAAAGTTGTTCAACATCACTAATCATAGGGAAATGCAAATTAAAATCACAATGAGATATCCCTTCACACCTGCCAGAATGGCTAAAATCAAGAAGACAAGAAACAAGTGTTGACCAGGATGTGGAGAAAAAAGAACCCTTGTGCACTATTGATGAGAATGCAAACCAGTGCAGCTACTTTGGAAAACAGTATGGAAGTTCCTCAAAAAATTAAAAATCGAAACCCCATATAATCCAATAATTCCATTACTGGTTATTTACCCAGGGGAAATTAAAACACTAACTCAAAAAGATATATGCACCCCTATGTTTATTGCAGCATTATTTACAATAGCCAAGACGTGGAAGCAACCTAAACGTCTATTGATACGTGAATGGATAAAGGAGATGTGGTGTGTATATATACAATGGAATATTGCTCAAGCATCAAAAAGAGTGAGATCTTGCCCTTTGCAATAACATGAATGGACCTAGAGGGTATTCTCAGCAAAGTAAGTCAGACAAAGAAGACAAATGCCATGAGTTCACATATATGTGGAATCTAAAAAGTAAATAAATAAACACACAAAAAGCAGAATCAGAATTATAAATACAGAGAATGAACTGGAGGTTGCCAGAGAGGAAGGGGATGGGGGAATGGGCAAAAGGAATATAAGGGAGTAGGAGATACAGGCTCCCAGTAATGAAATGAATACATCACATGAATAAAAGTTACAGCATAAGAAATATAGTCAATGATATTATAATAGTGTTGCATGGGGACAGATGGTAGCTACACTTATAGTAAGCATAGTATAACATATAAAGTTGTTAAAGTGCTATATTGTACACCTGAAACTAATGTAACCATGTATCAACTATACTCAAAAAAGAAGAAAAAAATTAAATGAATTTTTTAGAAATATGTCTTATGGTAAAAAATGCTTCAATTTTAAGTTTTTCTACTAAATTAATATAAAATTTAATGAAGTTTTTTATTCTAAAATAGGATATATAGAATGGTTCATTTTGAGGAAGTCATGTATTCATTTGTCACCATATATATAAATGTATTCACCTATAATATTAGTTTCCTATTATTGCCATAAAAAAATACCAAAACTATAGTTCTGTAGGTTAGAAGTCTAACATGGATCTTACTGGGCTAACATCAAGATGTTGACAGGACTGTGTTCCTTTCTGTATGCTTTAAGAGAGAATTTTTTTTTTCTATTCTTTTGGATTATTGATAGAAATTAGATCCTTGAGTTTATAGGACTGAGGTCTTTGTTTCCTTGCTAGCAATAAAGCAAAGGCCACTCTGAGCTTCCAGAGACCACTCACCAGCCTTGGCTCATGTCCTTCTTCCTTCATCTTTAGAGCCAAAAAATGCAGGTAGAGACCTTGAGTTTTCGTTTTCTCTTTCTTTCTTTCTTTCTTTCTTTCTTTCTTTCTTTCTTTCTTTCTTTCTTTCTTTCTTTCTTTCTTTCTTCTTTCTTTCTTCTTTCTCTCTCTCTCTTTCTCTTTCTTTCTTTCTTTCTTTCTTTCTTTCTTTCTTCTTTCTCTCTCTCTCTTTCTCTTTCTTTCTTTTCTTTTCTTTTCTCTTTCTTTTCTTTCTTTCTTCTTTTCTTCTTTTCTCTTTTCTTTTCTTTTCTTTTCTTTTCTTTCTTTCAGATTTATTTATTTATTTGAGAGATAGAGCATGTGTGTAAGTGGAGTTGGGGGGAGAGGCAGAGGGAGAGGAGAAAGAGAATCCCAAGCAGACTCCCCACTGAGTGTGGAGCCTGACACAGGGCTTGATCCCATGACCCTGAAATCATGACTTGAGCTGAAATCAAGAGTCAGATGCTTAACCGACTAAACGACCCAGACACCGCTGAGCTACATCTTTCTGATCCTTATTCCATTCTTGCATCATTCTTACTGCAACCTGGAAAAGTTCTCTGTTTTCAAGGACTTCTGATTAGAGTGGGCTCATCTGGAAAATCCAGTATCATCTTCTAGATCTAGATCCATGAAATTAATTATATTTCCAAAGTCCCTTTTGCCATGTAAGATAACATGGCAATGGTGATTGGAGTGTGGACATTTTGAGGACATCATTATTCTACTACAAAGTACATCAATCCATCTATTTGAACATTTTCCAGAAATGTTAAGGATAATTATTACTGCTTGGTAGATATCAAGTGAGTTTTAAATAGAAAAATGCATGTTGTTTAAAATAATGAGTTTGTATTATTTTTACATAAACGATGCACTTTTTCTTTAAATATATTACAAATCAAGCAACAAATGGGACTATTGGAATGACAGATAATTTTAGAACTCTGATATCTGCAATGTCAAAAAGTATCTTCGTGTTTTCTTGTGTGAGATTACAAACACAAATGTGAGTAGTGTCTAGTACAGCTGTGTTCTATAAATGACTGCCATAGCTCTGAGGGGTTGGAAGATATGCCTGGTGTTAAATTATTATTATTGTTTTTGGAAATAGGCAAGAAAGTTGAACTTGATCTGTAAGAAAAAGATTTAACAAGATTGATAGGACGTATCTAGGAACTAACAGGTTTCATACAATTCTGAAATCATAGGACTTAAAGAATAATGGGCTGAAGGATTCTCATGATTTTGATGTTTGATCAGTCCTCTGTTTCGTTTATTCTGTTTTACTTTCTTTGTGGCCTTTTTTTTTTTTTTTAATGCCATTTCATTTGCTGCTACTTACTTTCCAATCAGATAGTATGTTGATGTTGAAGACCATGTCTTTTGGTTCTTGACTAAATATTTGCTTTGTAAATATTTGTGGTATGCAAAGCACAGAACTAGGTATTCAAGCCAAGAATTGGGCTTTTGATGCTCTTAGTCTTTCATAACCTGAGAATCTATATACTTCACAAAAGGAAAAGCTGTGCAGACTGTTATATGAAGAGTTTCCTTTTCTTTCCTTTTCTTTGGGATTTTGGTCCCTCCAGTCATGACCAATTTGGGAGCCTTGCCTCTCCAGGTCTATTGTTGTCTCCCAATCCCACTAATTGGAGTAGTATATCTCTTCTTTCAAGAGTTTATTTTCCTCCTACTTTAACTAGAGTTTTGGTAAGAGCTGCCTTGTTTTTACATGGCCCTATATCCTCGACAATGGTTAATTTGTCAGTGGAGGTGAGGGAACAGGACACATAACCTGTCCAATGATAGTATATCCTGATCATAGCTAACTCATCCAGAGTTGAGTACCTGACCCAAGGTGGGTGGGCCATTTAGAATTCTTCCCTATTTTATTTTAAACTTGACTGGAGGAAATATGTCTCAGATGGCAAAGTTGGGTATCTGCCTACTACCATACTTGCCTTATATTTACCACCATGTGGAAGACTCTGATCTTTGATGAGGATGATAAAATTGGTATAAGAGGAAAATCAGACAATGAAGGAGATTGGGAATCATAGCATTGCTTAAGTTCCTAGTTGCATATTTTTGAAGCCTGCCTCTACTGAACCTCTACTGAACTCCTGCAATTTGGTCACTTAACTATTCCTTAGAGTTCTTAGTTTGAACTTGGTTTCTGTTGCTTGCACTCAGAAGAGTTCAGAATGAATGAGAAAATATTCTCCTTTCATCACTGAGACAATCTGCCTCTTTAATAATTGCATATGTCATTCTATCCTGTTCATATTTACAATCTACTGAAAAAAAAAAACCAGGGAAGTCACAGTGACATTACAAGTTTCCCAGGTAGAAGTGATTTCTGAGTCAAAGAAGAAAGAGAACTTAGAGCAGACAGTGAAGAGCTATGGGGCTGGATGGTGTACAGGGGGACTAAAGAAAAGCAGGATACAGAGACAGGTTACCTTTTTCAGAGAGTGTTCTGCTCTCAAATATATACTTCTGTCTCTTTGGAATGTAATGTGTTCACTTAAATTTTTTTTGTTATATATATCAGATCTATACATATGTCAATAAATAATACAAATATGTAAGTCTCCCATCAGTTCTTTCCCTTCTTAGTAAGTCTCAATCCCAAGGGTCAATCTCTTTAAACTGTTTACCTTTTCTTCTGAAGTGTCCTTTCAAAGACTAGATAATGTATTTTCTGCTTTTCAGGAGCCATATATTTTTGGCAATATCTATTAGCTCTTAGAAACAAAAGATGAGGATTTGGCTCATTTGCATCACCTCTCCTTCCCCAAATAGATGATATTTATAAAACATTTAGTTCTTGCTTTGTCTTTGCTACTTTAAATAATTTTCTTAAGCATTATTTCTTGCTTCACCAATTTCCTCCATTATCTCTTGACTCCAACATTTTAAGGAAATTTTTATTACACCTACTGATTTGTTTTCCTTTCTTCCCTCCTTCACATACCATTTTCTGTCAGCTTCCCTTGTATTTTTGCATTATTAAGACAGGTAACCATTGCTCTATCTTATAATCACAACCAAGTATTCCATCCTTTGTGGAAAAGCAATGAAGAGTATTTGTGTGTTTATGGCTACTGTTTAATATTGGTCCATCTAGGGTGTTAAATTTCCTTCTCTAAAGTAACAAGTAGATATAAGAAGAACTACCTGGGACATAAGAGGAAAACTTTTCCTTGCAATAATTATAAATGAACTATTTTTTTTCTTGAATGCCATTAATTGCTTTAATTCTTTTTTTTTAATTTTTATTTATTTATGATAGTCACACAGAAAGAGAGAGAGAGAGGCAGAGACACAGGCAGAGGGAGAAGCAGGCTCCATGCACCGGGAGCCCGACGTGGGATTCGATCCCGGGTCTCCAGGATCGTGCCCTGGGCCAAAGGCAGGCAGGCGCTAAACCGCTGCGCCACCCAGGGATCCCAATTGCTTTAATTCTTGCCTTACTTTGTTTCATATTTGGAAGATTACTAGTTGTACATATCCTAAATTTTAACTTACCTTCTTTTTTTAACAATTTAATTTGCTTTTCTTTCTCCACTTAAATTATACTTTCTCTTTTATCAAACTTTTTCTTTCTTTAGGATACTTTGTAGAATCATCTGTCCTCCTAATTGAAGATGGATGTGTTAATGTGCAGCCAACATCCTAAGACTTCTTTTGACTGCTCTCCTTGGTTGAGTCTATGGTTTCTGGATCCACCTTCTTTATATATTCCTTTATTTTTTCAGAGACATATTCTTAAGTAAACTTTTTGAAAAAAAAAAAAGTGTATGTGAGAGGTAAAATTTCTGGATGCTTGTATCAGGAAGAGTTTTTTCTTTCAAGCTTAAAAATAAGCTAGTTGAATATAGAATTCAAAGTTGAAAAGATTTTTCCCTAGAATTTGTTTTTTTGTACTCATTCAGTGGACCTTTTCAATCTAAGGAGTTTCTTTCTTGAATGCTAGAAAATTCTCATATCTTTGATAATTGTATTTTCCCCCATTTTTCTCCATTGTTTGTTGTGGGACTATATTAGTTAACTACTTTAATCACAGATTTGTTTTCTGTCCCTCTTACCTTTTATCTAATATTCTTTTTCTTTTTGCATTTATTGTCTACTTTCTCAGAGACTGTTTTCAGTCTTGGAAATTTTAATCTCGTTGGTACCTTGGCTGGAGTTCAGTGTTGGGGACTGAGGAGGAGAATTGTGATGACTACAGATGTCCTTTGTGTAGATGGTCAACTAATACTCCAATTTCAGCTCCCTTCTTACTTCCCACTCTGCCATGCCTTCTGACTTCTGACTCTGAGTCCAGGATTCAGTAAGTATTCTGTTAGAAAAATTGGCTTTTACCTTTACAGAAGTTTCCTTTTATAACTTTTAAAGCTGAGGCTTTCTCTGTTTGCTTTGTCCGTCTTCTCCTTTATTCTAGAAGTTAGTGAAAGTATGTCACTAATGGATACCCACTTATCCTTAAGTCTCTTTTCCATTACATATTTATTCTCTTTATGTACTTTTTAATGCCTTAATACAGTGGAATCTCAGGAGGGATGGGAAGGAAATTCAATGGCCTAATCTGCCATCTTGAACCCCAATTCAACAATTGCATTGTTATATAAGTGATTATAAACTAAAAGGAAGCCATACAAATGACCTAAAAGAAGTTCATAGTAATTTACATTAATAGCAAGGAAAGCCCTTTGTATTTAAGTTTGTTTACCAAAACACTTTTAGTCCATGGTTTTAACAAGAATGTCTATTTAATTTTTATTTAAACAAATAATTTATATTCCATAAAAGCATAAGAATGCCATATATTAGAATTTCATATCAATCAGATCAAAATATCAGATATATTTTAAGATATTAATTTTTATTGGATCTTGTTCTGAACTCAGGATATAAAATGAAGTATATGCCATTTGACTCTCAAGGTACTTATTGATTTACTTGTGAACACATCTGTAATAACAAAGATAAACTTACTTAATAAATGTTTATAGCACATACAAAAAGTATATACATATTTCCTTGTTATTAAAGATTTCAAATCAGTGGAGTGGACAGGCTCAACATAGTATTTGTAAAATATGGTATTTGTATAACTGCTATGTAAATTCCTATTGAAATGTAAGCTAATATTGTAAGGAAGAGCAATAGGGTGAGCAAAAGCATAATCATAGGAAAGCACAAATTGTTCTAGGCCAGTTTGGCTAGGGTGAGTACTGGCTTAGGTAAAAGCTGGGCTTGGAAAGTTATCCTCACTTGCTTGATGGTCCAAATGAGGCGGTGGTTGCCAGAGGCCAGGGTGGAGATGCTGGGAACAATTAAAATACCTCTCTAGTATTTTCCTAAAACATCAGTTCTTTTTTAAGGAACAGAAATGTCAGCTGTCAAGTTATATTAAAAAATGTTTGCTGGATTTTGAACTGGACCTGTATCTTTGGTGCCAAAGACATCAGTTTCTTAAATTTAACTCCAGAATTAGAAGAAGCCAAATAAGTTTCCCTGTAAACTGGTGGGAGTTTGTGAATCTGAGGCTTTATGTTAATTCTAGTTGGTTATTGTCTTAGTTTCACTTACTATAACACAAATATCATATATTGGGTGGCTTAAACAACAAACATTTATTTTTTCACAGTTCTGAAGGCTGGGAAGTCCAAGGTCAGTGTGTTTACAGATTCATTGTCTGCTGAGAGCTTATTTTTTGGTTCATAAACAGCTGTTTTCTCGCTGTGTCCTCACCTGATGGAGGAGCTGAGGGAGCTTTCTGTGTCTCTTTTGTAAGGGAATTAATCCCATTCATGATGGCTCTGCCCTTATGAGCTAATCATCTCCCAAAGGTCCTACCTCCAAGTATCATCACAGAGGGTTAGGTTTCATCATATGACTTTTGGAAGGACTCAATCATTCAGTCTATAGTTGCTGTTTATTGGTTAAGTAACTTAAATTCAATTTTGGTTTCCACTTCTCTAAAATTGGCTAGCACTGCTGATCTGCTCACAAAGACATTCTGATATTTGTATAGTTTGATGGAGGAAAATGTCCAGGTGACTAGATTAGGTGTTGAGATCAAAATGTAAGGGATTCTGACTACTATCCCTGTGGGTTTACAAAATACTTTTACCTTTCATGTTTTGTGCATAAAGTATTTTCAGATTCAGAGAAAAAGGAATATAATCTTTATATCTTCATGTAGGTAGAATTCAGAAATCTAAGTCTTAAGCTTTCTTCAGCAGCACAAAGGTTATAAGTTTACTTAAATAAATATCAGACCATCGTACCACCCACTTGGGGGTGTGTATTAATTTTATATCTTTTCCCCCTGCCTACAAAGGTAATATTCATTGAAATGTGAATGCTCTTATAGTGTTCCAACTGATTAAGTGAAGATTTCCCTGAGCCTTTCCTTTCCCTCAGCCTTCCCTGAGGCCTGGTTCTTTGAAAATCGGGCATCTATTGCTCTTTTGGTGGGAATGAGTAGGAAAGATCCTTGCAGATCCATATTCACTCCATTTTTAAGTCCACTAATTAAATTTAATTAAATTTAATTCCTTAAATTTCTCAGTCTCCAAACTTCTCTTTTGGTGGGAATGAGTAGGAAAGATCCTTGCAGATCCATATTCACTCCATTTTTAAGTCCACTAATTAAATTTAATTCCTTAAATTTCTCAGTCTCCAAACTTCTCTGCATTTTGCAAACTAGTGAACTAACTCTTCCCCCTTATAGTTGTCATGGCAATGAGGAATCTCAAGAGGGCAAATTTAGATGATTTGAAGAAGGCTTGACATTTTTGGATTCGTATACTCTTTCCTTTCCATTTGACTTCAGGAGTAGGCTTTATTACAGGTATTGAGTGGTATTTTGATGGTTAAGTTTTCTCACCTACTTCTAATCTGCTCCAATGGCATATGGGCCATGATGTGATGGTGATATCCTAAAGGGAAGTAACATACAGTTTTTATTAATAACTATCACGTTTATGACACTGAAGTGCAAGACTTCTCTGCTAAATGAAACTGTAGCAGGAGTCTTTGACCTAAAAACCTAAACAGGGATTCCCACTCTATTGAATCTAGAACATTAAGAATGGAGATCAGAATCCTATTGTTTCAGATTGTGTTCCGCAGGAAGCAGACTCTGTGCTAAAGTTTAGTGTACAGGATTTTTATTAATGAGTGCCTATGGATCCATACTTGTTGAAGGAAGGCAATAAAGCAGATGTGGTATGGACTAAGGAAGAAGTTAATCTCTGATGCAGGCCCAGCAACAAACTAGTTTGACTCTTTGGGAGTTCTAGTGCTAGAATGGACCTTTGGAGTCTTCCTGAGGTAGGCCAAGATGGCCAGGCTTTTACAGTCCTCTATCAATCAGTTATTGGGTATAGGTTGCCCTGGGAAGAGGAGTGACTTTGGGAAGAGTAAGAATGACTATGACTAAGACTAATGCAGTTCCCAGAAGAGCTGACAGTGATCCCAGCAGTTGGTGTAACAAATCCTTCCTCGAAGGAGGATCTGGGTTGGTATCACAGTGTCTACCACACCAACCAAACATTCTTAGTGGCAGTCCGCATGGACAGAGCTGCTGTCTGCCTCTTAAATACTGCTGAACTTACAACCTGGAAGTTACATGCAGAGACATCCTGCCTAGTGCAGAAAGAGAAAAAAAGAAGAGGTGGAGCCTGGCTCTATCTTTAAATCACCACAACTGTGACCTCTAGTAAAATCTATATCCCACTTTTGAGCAATGTGATTAGCCACTCTTGCATCCTAGGGAGGAGCTTTTAGGGAGTAAACAGATTAGACAGAAGTGTTTAACCTCTTGTGCCTTCTCCTAAGAACTGGGGCAACATAAGGACTAGAGACAAGAAGGCACCCTATGTAAGAGTCTTGTCTGCCCAATCCCTATTAGATTGTGACTTTATATATTCTTGATTTGCATGGCATTATTAAAACTGAACATCAATTATTGAAATTTAAAATGCAGTTTATACACAGTGTATAGGCTTCCCTAAATATGACATTTCAGAGAATAAATGTCTTAATGAATGGCATCCAACTTCAGTTAATTTAAGTGGAGATTACTATGGACTTCTTGGCTGAGGCTTACTATAGGATTTTTTTGTGATTTTCTTTCTTCTTTGTTGTTGTCACTGTCTTTTATTTGTTTAACTTTTATACCTTCTAGTTAGTGAATACCCCAACTCTGGTGCTATAAAAAATATGACATCTCAGTTTTTAGGTAATGAATGTAAGCAGTAAAAAATAGAGGCCAAGACCTTCTTTTTGAAGTTAGCAGTTGTCCTTTGTAGCAGGGATTATTAAGTTTCCATTTAAGTAGACTGCAATAATGGAAAAAGATATTGAAAGAATTTTAAAGCTGTCTTTATATGCATCCGGCCAAATATAGCCTTCAAATAGTACCCCCTGGGATGTTGGCTTCACTGTCTTCAGGCAGAATCTGGCCTATTGAGTGTCCTTAAGAGTTATTGTGCAAAAAAAAGATGAGGCTTTTTCCTTTTTTTTTTTTTTTTTCAAATGTGCTAGAGCTCTGATATTTGTCTGCATTGGTATCAGTAACCATGAAGTACTTAAAAGCTTTAATTCTTAGCAGTTATGAATGATATAATGAAATATCATTATAATATATATATGTACATACACACATATATAATATATATAATTTAAATACATAATCTATAAATGCCTGCACATATCATTTTTATAATTGTTTGAGAGCTATGACTTGGTCAGGTTGTCCTTTTCTGTTGTGATTCAGATGTTGACTCGTGAACAACGAGTTTGAGAATAACAAACTGGGCTTGTCATTAGTAGATTAGTTGCTGCTACAAAGCCTTGTGTTCAGGATGAGTTCTTTTTTACTTGCCTGAAAAATGTTTCTCTTGGAGAGCAATTACATCTGATTGACATGTTTTTATGTGCCTGCAGCCCTGGTGCATTTTTTTCTTTGGAACGCTAAACAGGTCTAGATCAAGGACTGTTATTTTATATTTTTGGTCTTGTTGTTGTTTTCTGCTATTAACTAAAATCAGGATACCAGAGAAAAACTTAGACACCTTGTAAAGTACATCTTAAAACAAATTATAAAATATGTATAAAGAGATGTGCATTTTGTTGTGGAGGGGTCACTAGACCATAGCTGAGATAGAATTGCTAAAAGTCAATTGAAAGACAAGAACATACATAGTTGGGTATGTTAATGTTAGAAGCAATTTGTATTTTTTTTGTATAAATGTGGTTGATACCTTATTCCTTTTAAATATATCTCAGTATAAGGAGAAAAATGAAGGGGCTGAAGACTTACATTCTTGTTTCAGATTTGTAGCTTTATTGTGTGTGATTTTGAACAAGGCATTTAACTTTTATGGAATTTCTTTTTGAATATGTAAAAAAAAAAAAACCCCACAAAATGAGGAGCCAGATAATTTCTACGGATTCTTCAGTTCTAACACTATGACTATATGAAATGTTAGTCATTTCCCTGACATGACCTTGTAACACAGAGAAGTAGAGAAACACATGTGGATGGAACTTTATAAATACCTCCAAGTCAACAACTTAAATACAATTCAGGCAAACAGTAGGAGCTACTGCTCCAACTACACTTATCTTTTCTCCTCCTTTAAACTATAAGGTTCTTGGGGACAGGGACAATGTCTTATGTATGTTCTTACTGATGGCACTTCATCTTCCTATCATATTGACCCTCAAAAGCATTTTATAGATGAATGATTGAATATCTATTATGAATGGTTATTGCTCCCAACAGTCCTATTTTTGAATGATTATATTTAAGGACAATTTATTGCATTTAGTCAGTATCCCAGAATCAATAACTTGGATTTTTTTTTGTGGCTCTGGATGATTCTGATATTCAGTATGAAATGTCTCAGGCATATCAGTTTTAATATTTTAATTGTGATCTGTAAATTAAAAGACTTTAGCCTGAAGGAGGAGTTTCTCACTGTTTGGTTAGGTCCTCTCACTTCTCTCTGATCATCTTCTATATTTCATATTGTGGATTATAAATAGGATGCCAGATGATTTAAAAGTCAAACATTGAAAACACTGCACATGGCTTACTCTGAAATGCAAAGTGTTCATGTTCTATGCCATATGATAAAATATAATACATATTCTAATAGTGAAAAACCTCTCTACACATACTAAGTGCAATTCACTGTTCAAAGCACTAGAAGGTACATGTTCTGTATATTCTTACCTTCAGAGAACTTTCAGTCTGCAGATAAAGATAGACACAGAGAGCATGAAAAGTTACACAGAATGCTCCCTACAAAGCACTCTGGGAGTTCATAGTTACAACAGTATTGAATGTAGTTTTATTTTTTATTTTTTTAAATTTTTATTTATTTATGATAGTCACACAGAGAGAGAGAGAGAGGTAGAGACATAGGCAGAGGGAGAAGCAGGCTCCATGCACCGGGAGCCTGACGTGGGATTCAATCCCGGGTCTCCAGGATCGCGCCCTGGGCCAAAGGCAGGCACTAAACCTCTGCGCCACCCAGGGTTCCCTGAATGTAGTTTTAGCTTCTGCACTCACATTTTTATCTTGCCAATGAACTTTTTTTTTTCTTTAAGATTTTATTTATTTATTCACGAGAGACACAGAGAGAGAGAGAGAGAGAGAGAGAGAGAGGCACAGACATAGGCAGATGTAGAAGCAGGCTCCATGCAGGGAGCCCAACGTGGAACTTGATCCCAGGTCTCCAGGATCACACCCCGGCCTGAAGGGCGGCGCTAAACCGCTGAGCCACCCAGGCTGTCCTGAACATTTTTTTAAAACCAAAACTGTAGACCTTAGCCGTGGTGACCCTAGACAATCCTGTTATAGAAATCTTTTGTAGCTTCAGAGGAAATTATCTTGCAATTGCTTTAAGGGGACATAACTGATATACTTGTGTATGCGACATAGTTACTGCACGGAACTCCAGATGTCAAAATGAGTTTGTGTTGTGTTTCTATGTTAATATGTCTCTGCAGGGTTAATTTAAGAATACTGACTCCTTTCTCTGTTGCTCAAGTTAACTGTAAGAGTGATTAGCAGATATCTAGATTGATTAATGTTTCAGTGTTTTTGTCACTTTTTAAAGAAAGCAGAATGTAGCAATGTGGCAGAGTCCTGGAAAATTGTGATGAATAGTTTTGACTTCTAAATATAAAAAGTTTACCCTAGTTTGAGTTTTCCACAGAAAGTTTAAGATTTCATAGTCATGGTGGTCTTTTATAATGGGATAGCTGCCCTACATTGTCAAATATGTTGCATATATTTAATGTGTACTATATACACAAACTATTTACAAACCCTGAAATAGTAGGGAGTAAAAGATATGAACTACTGGAGGAGCTGGTTTTATGGGGAGACACATTTATTCTCTCCAGGAGCTCAGTCTGGTGGGGGAAGTAAACAATTTCCAAGAACTCTAATGATTATAAATATGAACATGCTAATGGTTGTAACAGGAGCAAAGTACTGTGGGAAAGCAGAGTGTAAGTCCCATGAAGGCAGCAATGATTTTATTTTGTTTGCTGCTATAGTGTGCACTGTCTGGTACAAAGCAGGTACTCAATAGATGGGTTGATTTTATGGTTAATTCTGCCTTGGGTTTTACAGTGAAGTCACATTTGAACAAAGCTTTAAAGAGTAAATAAGATTTCTTTTTTTAAATGAAGAATAGATGATATTCTAAGAAAAAAGCCAGCAAGAACAAAAGAATGTGAGTATTTGGGTAATTGCATGTAATCCAGGGTAGCTAGTATAGGGATGTTCATGACAGGGCATGGGGACAGGCCCTGTGAGATGTTGGTGAGCCATTGGGTATTAGAAAGGGATAGCAACTAGACACTACCTTTACTGCTTCTTGCTTGTTGGAAATTTCTTACATCATGAAGAGTCCCTGTATAGACAAGAGCCATATGACCAACTCACAAACAAGGTGAGCAGTTGATCCTCAACATATTTTTCATGTATTTTAACTCATAGTATTCCCCAAATAACTAGTTGTCTGCTCCTGCCAGTTAGGATGGTAGACTGGTGGAATACATGGCATTGTGCTTGTTTTGTTTTGTCAGCACATTGTTGAACAAATTGGCCACCATTAAAAAAAGATGTGAATTTTTGGTTTCACCTGAAAAGAGCAGAAGATCTGGTAATACGGGACCCACATTCTAGCATGAGGGCATTCTCCTGGAATGTTCTCTGCCCCCCCCCCCCCAAACTGGGGCTTCCATCTCCCACTGGCTGTACATGTAAGTCTTTATTCATGTGTACCCCTTTGCTTGTCTCCGTTGCTCACCTGAGCCCTTTCAGCTTTTGAGTTTAGCCTCAGCAGCATGGCTCCTATCTACTTTAGGGGATGCATATCAATTTATATGAACTTTATAAAAAAATAGGTACATCATCTCTTTGTTTTCATTTTTTTTGAGTATTGTTGACATACAGGGTTACATCAGTTTCAGGTGTACAGCCTAGTGATTTGACAAATCTAGACATTATGCTTTGTTCATCACAAGTGTGGCTACTATCTGTCCCGTTATATTGCTATTACAGTATCATTGACTGTATTCCTTATGCTCTGCTTTTTATTCCCATGACTTCATTATTCCAAAACTGGAGGCCTGTGTCTCTCTCTCTCTTTTACCCAAGCACTCCCCAAACGCTTTTCTCCTCTGCCAACCATCAATTTGTTTTCTGTATTTATTATTCTGATTCTGTTTTCTATTTATTTATTCATTTTTTAAACATTCCATTTATGAATGGAGACGTGGTATTTGTCTTTCTCAGTCTGACTTATTCCACTTTCATAATACCTTCTTGTTCCATCCATGTTATCTCAAATGGCATGATCTCATCCTCTTTTATGTCCCCTTTTATAATATTTCATTGTGTATATGTACCACATTTTCCTATCTGTGTTTTTTTTCCTATTTTTTTCTATTCGTCTGTTGATGGACACTTAGGTTGCTTTCATATCTTGGCTATTGTAAATAATGATGCAATAAACATAGGGATGCATATATCTTTCTGAGTTAGTGTTTTCATCTTCTCTGGATAGATGCCTGATAGTGGACTTATTGGATCGTATGGTGTTTTTAGTTCTAATTTTTTGAAGAACCTCCATACTATTTCCCACAGTGACTGTACTAATTTACACTTCCACCAACAGTGTACAAGGGTTTATTTTTCTCCACATCCTGATCAACACTTGTTGTTTCTTGTCTTCTTGATTTTAGCCATTCTGACAGGTGTGAGAGAATATCTCATTATTGTTTTGATTTGCATTTTCCTGATGATTAGTGATGTTGAGCATCTTTTCATACCTTTGTTTGGCATCTGTGTGTCTTCTTCAGAAAAACGTCTATTTATGTCCTCTGTTCATTTTTTACTGGATTTTTTTTTTGGTGTTGAGTTATAGGATTTTTTTTAAAAACATATTTTGGATATTAACTCCTAGTAGATATATTATTTGCAAATATTTTCTCCCATTCAATAAGCTATCTTTTTGTTTCATTGATTATTTCCTTTGCCATGCAAAAACTTTTTATTTTAATGTGGTCCCAGTAATTTATTTTTGCTTTTCTTTTCCTTGCCTTTGGAGATGTATCTAGAAAAATATTGCATTGGCTGATGTCAGAGAAATTACTGCTTGTGTTCTCTTCTAGGATTTTTATGGTTTCTGGACTCACATTTAAGTCTTAATCCATTTCTGTGTATGTTGTGAGAAAGTAGTCTAGTTTTATTCTATGTGCATGTCCAGTTTTTCCAGCACTGTTTATTGAAAAAAAAAACTGTCTTTTTTCCATTGTATATTCTTGCCTCCTTTGTCATAGATTAATTGACCATCATATAAATGTAGGTTTATTTCTGGAGTCTCTGTCCTATTCTATTGATCTATGTGTCTATTTTTGTGCTAGTTGTATGGAACTGTTTTGATTACTACAGCTTTGTAATATATCTTGAAATCTAGAGTTGTGATACCTCATCTTTGTTTTTTCTCAGGATGGCTTTGGTTATTTGAAGTCCTCTGTGGTTCCATACAAATTTTAGTATTATTTGTTCTAGTTTTGTGAAAAATGCTATTGGTATTTTGATTTGGATTACATTGAACCTGTAGATTGCTTTGGTTAATACGAACATTTTAATAATATGAATTCTCTCAATCTCTGAGCATGGAATATCTTTTCATTTGTTTGTGCCATCTTTAATTTCATTCATCAGTGTTTCATAGATTTTAGAATATAGGTCTTTCCTTTCTTTGGTTATGTTTATTCTTAGGTATTTTATTCTTGTTGGTGCAGTTGTAAATGTCATTCTTTTTAAAAAATTTTCTGTGAATTTGTTGTAGGTGTATCAAAATGCTATCAATTTCTGGGTATTAATTTTGTATTCTGTTACTTTATTGAATTAGTTTATTACTAGTAAGTTTTTGGTGGAATCTTAAGATTTTCTATGTATATGATCATGTCTGTGAATAGTGACTTTAACTTCTTCCTTATCTATATAGATGCCACATTTCTTTTTTTTGTCTGATTGCTGTGGCTAGGAGTTCTAGTATTGTGTTGAATAAAAGTGGCAAGAGTGGGCATCCTTGTCTTGTTCCGGACCTTAGAGGGAAAGTTCTCAGTTTTTTTACCATTGATGATGATGTTAGCTGTGGGTTGTTCATATATGGCTTTAATTATGTTGAGGCATGTTCCCTCTAACTCCATTTTGTTGAGTCTTTATAATGCATGTTGAATCTTGTCAATGCTTTTTCTGTACCTATTGAGATGATTGTATGATTTTTATCTTTCATTTTGTTGATGTGGTGTATGATGTTGATTGATTTGTGAATATTGAACCATCCTTGTATTACAGGAATAAATCCCATCTGATCGTAGTGAATGATTTTAGTGTATTGTTGTATGTGGTTTGCTAAGATTTTGTTGAGGATTTTTGCATATAAGTTTATCAAGGATGTTGGTCTGTAATTCACTTTTTTTTGTGGTGTCTTTGGTTTATGTGTCAGGGTGATGTTAGCCTCATAGAATGTATTTGGAAGCTTTCTTTCCTGTTGTATTATTTGAAGTAGTTTGAAGAGAATAGTTATTAACTTTTTTAAGTGTCTGGTGGAATTCACTTATGAATTCAACTGGTCTGGTAGTCTGGTAGATTTTTGATTCCTGATTAAATTTTGTTGCATGTAATGGGTCTATTTGGATTTTCTATTTATTCCTATTTCAGTCTTGGAAGATTATATGTTTTCAGGAATTTATCCATTTCTTCTAGGTTGTCCAGTTTGTTGGACATAATAATTCTCTCATAGCTTTTTTCATAGCATTCTATTTTTTCATATTTTTGTGGTATCAGTTGTTACTCCTTTTTTGTTTTGATTTTATTTATTTGTGTCCTTTTTCTTATTTCCCTTAATGAAACTGGCTAACGGTTCGTCAATTTTATCTTTTCAAAGAACCAGCTCTTGCTTTCACCGTTTTTTTTTTTTTTTTTTTTTTTTTAAGTTTCTATGCCATTTGTTTCTGCTCTGATCTTTATTATTTCCTTTCTTGTTTGGTTTCTTCTTCTTTTAGGCATAAGGTTAGATTGTTTATTTAATTTTTTTCTTGTTTCTTGAGGTAGGCCTGTATTGCTATGAACTTCCCTCCTAGAACTGCTTTCACTGTGTCCCAGAGATTTTGGTCCATTGTGTTTTCATTTTCATTTGTCTTCATTGTGTTTTTTGATTGGCTTCATTGACCCATTGGTTGCTTAGTATCATGTTCTCTGTCTCCAGGTGTATGTGTTTTATGTGTTTTTTCTAGTTTTTTTTTTTTTTTTTGTGTGTGTGTGTGTGTGATTTCTTTCTAGTTTCATACTGTTGTGGTTGGGAAAGACACATGGTATGATTTAAGTCTTCTTAAATTTATTGAAGCTTGTTTTTGTTTTATGGCCTAATATGTGATCTATCCTGGAGAATGTTCTAAGTGCACTGGAAAGAATGGATAGTCTATTGTTTTGGATGGACTACTCTGTATATATCTGTTATGTGTATTTGGTCCAATGTGTCATTCAAAGACATTGTTTCCTTATTAATTTTCTGTCTGGATTACTTATCCATTGATGTAAGTAGAGTGTTAAAGCCCCCTACTATTATTGTATCACTACCAATTTCTCTATGTCTATTAATATTTACTTTGTGTATTTGGGTGCTCCAGTGTTGAGTGTGTATATATTTACAAGTGTTATATCTCTTATTGGGTTGATCCCTTTATCTTTATGTTATGCCCTTCTTTGTCTCCTGTTACAGTCTTTGTTTTAAAGTCTATTTTGTCTAATATAAATACTGCTACATCAGCTTTTTTTCATTTCCGTTTGCATGTTGAATGTCTCCATCCCTTCTTTAGGTCTGAGGTGAGTCGCTTGTAGACAGCATATAGATGGGTCTTGTTTTTTATTCATTCTACCACTCCACCATTCTATTACCACTTTTGATTTGAGCATTCAGGCCATTTACATTCAAAATAATTATTAATAGGTGTGAACTTATTGCCATTTAAGAAATTTGTTTTCTGGTTGTTTTAATAGTTCTTTTTCCTTTCTTCTTCTCTTGCTTTCTTTGTGATTGATGAGTATGTACAGTGGTTTTTTTTCTTTTGCTTTCTTTCTCTTTATTTTTTGTGTATACGTCATAGGTTTTGGATTTGTAGTTACCATGAGGTTCATATATAATGTCATAAGTAAATAGCAGTCCATATTAATTTCATGGTCATTTAAGTTCAAACATTTAAGTTTAAAAAAAAAAACAGAAAATAAAAAGACTTTTATTTTTCTTTTTCCCCTTCTCTTTTTACTCCCTTCTCCATGTTTTATGCATATGTTGTCACATTTTACATCTTTTAATCCATATTTTGCTTGTGTCTAATTATGGCCATTTCTTTTCCATTTAAATAAGTCCCTTTAGCATTTCTTGTAAGACTGGTTTAATAGTGATAAGTTCCTTCATCTTTTGTTTCTCTGGGAAACTCTTTATCTCTTCTTCAAGAAATATGAATGACAACCTTGCTAAGTTCAAAAATTTTTTTTAAAGATTTTATTTATTTATTCATGAGAGACAGAGAGAGGCAGAGACATGGGCAGAGCAAGAAGCAGGCTCCCTGGGAGGGGCCCGATGCAGAACCCAATCCCAGGACCCTGGGATCACGAATCAAAGGCAGACGCTCAACCACTGAGCCATCCAGGCCCCTCTTTGCCAGGGAAAATTTTGTAGCTTTGTTCTTTACAGCACTTCAAATAGGTCATGCCACTTTTCTTCTGGTTTGCAAAGTTTCTGTGAAAAATCAGCTGTCAGTCTTATAGGTTTGCTCTTGTAGGTAACTTTGTTTCTCTCTTTCTTTCTGTTTTCAGGATTCTGTCTTTAACCTTTGACATTTTAATTATCATGTGCTAGTGGTGTGGACCTCTTTGGGTTCATCTTGTTTGGGACTCTGTGCTTCTTGGACTTGGATGTCTATTTCCCTCCTTAAATTAGGGAGGTTTTCAGTTCTTTATTTCTTCGTATAAGTTGAATGTGAATTTATTCATGTAAGTTTTCTACATCTTTCTCTGTCTTCTTCTGGGACCCCTATAATGGAAATGTTTGCTTGGTGTTGTCCAAGAGATCTCTTAATCTATCCTCATTTTCTTTTTAAAGATTTTATTTATTTATTCACGAGAGACACACAGAGAGAGAGGCAGAGACACAGGCAGAGGGAGAAGTAGGCTCCATGCAGGGAGCCCAATGCAGGACTCGATCCCAAGTCTCCAGGATCATGCCCTGGGCTGAAGGTGGCGCTAAACCACTGAGCCACCTGGGCTGCCCATCTATCCTCATATTTAAAATTCTTTTCTCTTTTTGCTATTCAGCTTGTGTGCTTTCCATTACTCTTTCTTCAAGATTGCTGATACGTTCTTCTGCAACTTCCAATCTACTGTTGATTCCTTCTAATGTATTTTTTTATTTCAATTATTATATTCTTCATCTCTGATTGGTTCTTTTTAATAATTTCTTTTTATTGAAGATATCACTAAGTTCTTCCATTCTTTTCTCCAGTTCTGTATCTTTCTGATCATTATTTTCAATTCTTTTTGAGACATATTGCTAATCTTTTTCATTTCATTCTTTGTGTTTTTTTCTTCTTTCTTTTGGAGCACATTCCTCTGTCTCCTCATTTTGTTTGACTTATTGTGTTTGTTTCTATGGATTAGGCAAAATGGCTATTTTTAAAGTTGAAGGAGTGGTTCTGTGTATAGTTATCCCTATGTAGACTCTGTGTGCTTGGTAACTTTTCCTGACTGGCTGGAGCAGTGGTTATATATGTTAGTCACTCTTTTAAACCATGGCTTTTTACACAGAGAATTTATTTTAAAAATTTTATTTAAATTCAATTTGCCAAATAGTATAAAACCCAGTGCTCATCTCATTATGTGCCCTCCTTAATGCCTGTCACCCAGTTACCCTATCCTTCCACCCACCTCCCCTTCTGCAAACCTTTGTTTCCCAGAGTTAGGAGTCTCTCATGGTTTGTCTTCTACAGAGAGAATTTTTAAAAACCAATAATAATAAAAGAAAAAAACGAATAATAAAAGAAAAAAGAAAAAAGAAAGACAAAAGAAAAAAGAACAAGAGAGAAAAGAACAAAACCAAATTTTTGAAAAAATAGAAATCCAAAAGAAAATAGAAAACAAGACAAGACAAATTTTAAAAAGTAAAAATAAAATAAAACAAAACAGTAAAAGTTACCCCCTACCCCCCAACCACAGCTTGTTTTCTGTGCCCTCTACCACAGAGTGGCTGGTGTGGGCTTATGTACTCTAGGCTTGCTGAGATTGTAGGCCTTTTGTCACAATATGATCTGCCTGCCATGGTGTCTGAATCTTACTCCAGTCTAGGCTTCCAAGGTCAGATGGGAACATAAACTGTGTCATTCTCCAGTCCTCTGACCTGGAGAGCCTTCCCACAACTCCTCTGCCAATTGGCAGAGTTCTAGTGTTATTTCTTTTATATGCTAATTGCTCTTTTATACTGTGGCTTTTCTTCTGTGCCCAAAGACAGGGGGTATGTTCCTGGTACCTCAATACTCTCCCTCTCCACTGCCATTCACAACGTTGGAGGTGGGGCTTCCCTTTGTTACTGTGTCTCTGTATCTCTCGCTGTTCTTTTGCCATTCTCTCTGTATTTGGTTGTTCAGTAGCTGTTCAGTCAGCCCGCAGTTCTTCTTCAGGAGCAGTTATTCCATTAATAGGTGTAATTTGGTGTGCTTCATGGAAGAGGTGAGTTCAGAGTCTTCCTACAGCATCATCTTGAACCAGAACCTCCAAGGCATCATCTCTTTGAATTGATGTATTTTCTAAAACTATTTTCCCTAACTTATTGTTTTTTTTTTTTCCTAACTTATTGTTTATTTTTAAATCTCTTTATTTTCTGGTACAGTTTTTACTCTTTAGAAAGTCTACTCTTTTACTTTGTTCTAGCTCTAAATTCCTTTCTCTTTTTTAAAAAACAAATAATTAGATTTATAAAAGTCTTCATTGCTTTTTCCTCCCCTTTCTGCTCCTTCTCTGTCTTCCAAGTGACTTTCAGTTTAGGAATTCCTCCTCTCACTATAAGCTTATGATAAATTAAATTTTATATTCCTCTTATAGATAGGATTTGATTATTTTTGGTTGAAATTTTACGTTCCCTCTGCTGTATCATACAGGTTTACTCAAATACTGAATGTGTATGTATAATGGGGTGTATTTTAATAGTCTGTCCTTTCCTACTGACCTAACTTTTCTTACACTTATCAATAAGTTCTAATTACTTTAATTTTATGTTTTAATATTTGGTTAAAATTAATCTCTGTCTTTAAAACAGTTATTACTCTTCTATTTGTATTTCAAACCAAGTTTAGAACCAAGGGGTTAAATTCCAGAAAAATTCTATTGGGATTGGAATTAAAATTTTAATGAATACATTAAACATTTGAGAAAAACTATTATTTCATAAAAATTAAGGTCTCTCACTTAGGAACATGTTAGACCTCTTCTTTTATTCTGATTTTCCCCCCTTTTATATCTCTCAATAAAGTATTGCATTTATTTTCATAAAGTGCATTATTTCCTCTTAATTTAAATTTTGCTTTGTGATTATAAATGGGCTCTTTTTTTGATTTACATTTTTTTTATTACATTGTTATTTGGTATATGAGAATATTTATCTCTTGTCTGGCTATTATACCAAGCTTTAATTAATTCTAATAGCTTTTCATTTTATTTCTTTCTATTTTCATGCTCTAAAAGTAAGTCAACTATGTATAATCACATTTGGTTTATTTTTTTCTAACATTTGTAATTTTGTATTTTGTCTTAAGAACTTTTGAAATGATGTTAAATAAGTAAGGTGTGTATCTTTTAGCCAGTTGATGGCATAGTATAAGAACTCAATAAATGTCAGATAATGTTATCATTAGTTATATCAATATTAAATAATAGCATTTTATATATCTGTATTTTAATCATATCTTAATGAGAATTATTCTATTATTCCCACTGTCAAAATGCTGGCTGATGGCTTGAATTAGATATTTTAAAGATATGAAAAGAAGATATACTACCATTAAAATGATAATCAGGGTGCCTGGGTGGCTCAGTCAATTAGGCATCTTCCTTTTACTCAGGTTGTGATCCCAAAGGTCCTGGGTTCGAGCCCTGCATTGGGCTCCCTGCTCAGCGGGGAGCCTGCCTCTCCATCTCCCTTTACCGTCCACCCCTGCTTATGCTCTCTTGCTCTGTCAAATAAATAATAATAATTAGAAAAAATAAAATAATTATCTTTTAAAATTTATCTGGTGTGAATTTTAAATCTATTGTTATTATTGAAATTTATTAATTTCCCAATTTTAGACTATTCATGGATTTCCATAATAAACACTTTAGCTGGATTAGTAATTTCTATTTGCTAGCATTTTATTTAGGTTTTAAAATACCTCTTTCTGTATAACTTTCTCACCTTGTTTTAATGTTTAACCTACTGGGTTAATTTTGATATACATAAACATTAACATAAAGCATTAAATATCTTGATATTTCGAAATTAATATACAACCACATTAGGCTCTAAATCTTCCCTATCTGCTGTATTCCACTTTTCATTTTAAAATTTTGTGAAACTTTTTCTCTTGGATAGATTTTCAATTACATACATTCGCTGAACATTTTCACCCTCCTTTTTTGTGTATAATTGTTTTTATAAGCCATTTTTGAAAAAAGTTTCTTTTTTTAAAAGATTTTATTTATTACTCATGAGAGACACACAGACAGAGGCAAAGACGTAGGCAGAGGGAGAAGCAGGCTCCCTGTGGGGAGCCCGATGTGGGATTTGATCCTGGGACTTGGGATCACACCCTGAACCAAAGGTAGATAGGTGTTCAACCACTGAGCCACCCAGGCATCCCTGAAAAAAAAATTTTTTTTTTGCAATGATTTCCTATGACTGTATTGAAATGTCTCAAAACAGTGTGTCAAGATTCCAGTTTCAGGATCTTGCCAAATATCTATATACTCTGGTTATTTTAGAATGAAATTAACTTATTCCTGTTAGTACTGCATGATATTTCTGAACTGACAATTTCAGCACATGCCCACAAATGTAACCCAATCGGATCTTTATGACACCATTAGCCTGTAATTCTCTAGTTCTTATGACTAATGTGTAGGCCCAGACCTCATAAAACTCTGTATTTTAATTCATCTTAAGACATCTTCCCTAACAAGCATTTGGTATGCCTTAAGATATCTTTCCTAATAAGCATGTGCATTTAGATGCTGTTCTCATTCTTTAAGAAGCAATGACTGCAGCAGTTAATTAACTTATTATAATGTCATAAATCCCAGCTCTAGCTTTGACCACTGACTCCTCCCCCACCTTTACCAAGAACATTTTCATTTATGATGAATTATCCCTTGGGTACTCAATGCAGAGGTGGTTGACCATGCAGAACTCAGGGTCAGACACAATAACACAATCTATACTGCAGGGTAATGACAAGCCTTCTACTCCTACCACTTACCTTTTTGTGCTTAGGTGCCTTTATGCTTCACTGAAATCAGCACTCATTGATGATAGGATGAGGGGCTTGTCTCCTCCAGATTTCAATTCTCTGGAAAGCAATCTTTAGGATGATTTGCATGTGGGTCGACCTATGGGGTTAGATTTCTGTCTTAAATGGTAATTAAACTGTTTATTTGACTACAACAGTAAGGGCTAGTAACTCTACAGGGTTGCTTTTTTTTTTTTTTTTTTTTTTTTTGAGGTGTTTTTTACATAGAGTAAATACAATTAGGAGCTGTTCTGGGTGCTTTTAAAACTTTTAATTTTCTTCTTAACCTTGCCTCTGTTAGATTTTAAATCGTTACTTTTGCTAAATGATGGCTATTGACAGAAGTTTGGTCTGCTATAGATTTTCCTCTTTTTGTGATTCTACCTGTAAAATTGCTCATTTAAACATATGAGTCACTGTTTCCAGAAGGAGCTACCAACAAACTAATGATTCTCACTACAACACAGAAAACTAAGAATGCTATGACTGTTTGGAGTGAAGAGGTAGAAAATGAAACAGAAATGCTTTTAGAAAAGTTCATTAATGATGCTAAGGAAATTTGCTGTGCTCTTCAAGCTGAAGGTTATTGGACTGACTTTATTGACCCATCATCTGGTTTGGCATTTTTTGGACCATATACAAACAACACTCTTTGAAACAGATGAACACTATCGACATTTAGGATTCTCTGTGGATGATCTTGGCTGCTGTAAAGTGATTTGTTATAGCCTCTGGGGTATCCATGTGGTTGTAGGAAGTATCTTTACTAATGCAACACCAGACAGCCATATTATGAAGAAATCAGGTGGAAACCAACAGTAATTTATTGGCTGTATTATTTGTATGTACCATTTGGGTTGATCTATAAACACTGTCAAAAGCTTCAATTTTTAAAATTTACTTAATTCTAGGTATATATTTCAACATTTATGAATTTACAGCATTGGCAAGTGATCAGTGACTTTTAATCTCAGATGTTTATTCACACTATCATTGAATACATGTTGATCACATCCACATTGTATATAGAATGTGGTAATTAACATGTAACCAGGATCTCATATTGTTATTTCTTCCCTTTATTGGGAAAACCTCAGTTTTATTTTTCCCTAAAAATAAATCACACATTTGGTTATGAAAAAAATTAATTTTCAATAACCTGAAGTTTTGAGGATATCCATTTGTTATGGAATTAATTGTGTACCACCAGAAAGATATGTTTCCTAACCCCTAGTACCTCAATGTGATCTTATTTAGAAATAGTATTGTTGCAGATGTAATCCATTAAGATAAGGTCATATTGGTGTAGAGGGGACCCCTTAATCTAATATGACTTGTGTTTTTATGAGAAGATGATGTGAAGAAGTGAGGGAAATGCCATGTGAAAATGGAGGCAGAGATTGGAGTAATGTGTCTGTAAGCAAGGGATACCATTGATTGCTGGCAACCACCAAGAGCTGGAGAGAAGCTTGGAACAGATTGTCCTTGAGAGACTCTAGAAGGAACACCCTTTGATACCCTGATCTTAGACTTCTAGCACCCAGAACTGTGAAAGAATACATTTCTGTTTTAAGCAACTCTGTGGTGATTTGTCACAGCAGCCCTAGGAAACTAATATACCATCCAAAACACATGCCAAAGGAATGCATTTCAATACCAATTAATCACTTCACCAGTTACAGGTTGTGTACCCCTGTATAAACATCAGTTCTTCATCCTTAAAATTAGGATACTGTTTATACTTTGGAGTAAAGAGGTAACTTTGTAATGTGCTTAATGGAAGGCAACCATTTGATTGTTTTTTTTCTACCCATCAGTTTTCAAGGCCTTTGTTGAGCCTAATATAATGGAGGGAAAGTTGTCCCCTAAATCCTCAAAAGAGCTTTTATTTAGAACTTTAACAAGTTACAGTCCAAATTATATGACTGCTTTGAATAACAAATACTTATTTGAGTAGGGAAGATGTTAGTATTATCCTCATTTTAAAGATAGGGTAACTGAAGTCTTCGATACTAAACATTAAATAATTTACTCATTCAGAGTCACAGTATTAAATGGTGAGCAAGGATTCAAACATTTGTTTTTCAATCCCAGACTTTGCAACTCCATTCTACCCATCATTATACAATGCTTAAAGTGGCCTTTGAGATCATTATCTTTCAGCAACAAATAAGTGACTTTTCAGTTATTCATACTTCCTGTCCTTATTATCAAAGGTTTAATATATTTCAGCAGAATAATTATTTTGAAGTTCTTTGATTTATTATTTGTCTAAATCAATTACATATTTTCCTTCTAAGAATTCACTGATACAAATTCATAATTTAAACATTTATTGAACATCAACTATGCTCCCAACATTATTCTAGTCACCAGGGATAGAATAGTGAACTATAAATGCTTTTTTATTATGTAAATATTCTTAATAATAATAAAGCAGTTGTTACATATACCATGTCATTTAAAAAATAAGTAAAGTGCAAGTAAGAATTCCCTAAATACCTTGCTTTCTTTTCTGCTTCTTTCTGAGTGAGAATTAGTAGAGTGTCTGAGTGACACTCGTTTTCTCAGCTTACAATTCATATTTTTTAAATTTGAAAAATACATGTTTTGGGATGTCTGGGTGGCTCAGTAGTTGAGCATCTGCCTTTGGCTCATGTCGTAATCCCAGGCTCCTGGGATTGAGTCCGGCTTGGCCTCCCCATGGGGGGCTGCTTCTCCCTCTGCCTACATCTCTGCCTTTCTGTGTCTCTCACGGATAAAGAAATAAAATCTTAAAAAAAAACAAAACATGTTTTTGTGATCTCTTGCCCTGCTCTTTGTATTTCACCTATGCCATCAGAACGTTTTGTATGTGAGCTCTAAGAGAGCCAGGATCCCTGGGTGGCGCCACGGTTTAGCGCCTGCCTTTGGCCCAGGGCGTGATCCTGGAGTCCTGGGATCAAGTCCCACGTCGGGCTCCCTGCATGGAGCCTGCTTCTCCCTCTGCCTGTGTCTCTGCCACTCTCTCTCTCTCTCTCTGTGTGTGTGTGTGACTATCATAAATAAATAAAAAAATTAAAAAAAAAAGAGAGCCAGGATAGACTTCGTTTATGGCTTAAATTTATTTTGTCTCTGTCTAGATTCTGATTGGTCCCTGCAGAGTTGATGTTTAATGCTCTCTGACAGATCTGATCTCCTCATTTTCTGATCATAGGCTACAATTATTACAGTTGTTTTTTACAACCATTATTAAATTGTGACAGTTTCTTTTCCAACATGATCATTGAACTCAATTACACCCTCATTTGGACTGCCTTCTGCTTTCCTTCCTGTGTCTTTACAATGCCTTATAGACTGTAGTGACTACTTTTCTTTATTCAGTACTCTTACCAGGTTTCAGTTGGACCTGTAATTTCATAATCGTGATTATTATTCTGAAAGTTGAATACTATTTTCCTGCCAAGCTTCTTGTAACACTATGCAGGCATTTAGGAACAATTAAGTAAATTGCCCTCAAGTGTTCCCAGCCAGGGTGAAGATGACCATGAAAGATAGATTTAGATATCTATGACCTAACAGAGAGAATCAGAGACACAGAAAGTTCCTTAAAAATATATGCTTTTTTCTGTTCATAGGAATAATACATGCACATTGTAAAAAATAGACAATATAGATATGTGTGTGTGTATATATAACATAACATATGTGGTCTATGTTATATACACACATATGTATGCATATGTGTGTATATAAACCAAGAAAATAAAAATTTTCTATAATCACACTATCCAGAAATAACCATTGTTAACATTTTGGTATATATCCTTCCAGAATCTTTTCTATGCATATATCACCTAAAACAAAATAGAACAAAACAAAAATGAGATCATGCTCTGCATATTTTGTAGCCTCTTTTTCTCCCTTAATATAGTGTGGATATTTTTCCATATCAATAAATAAAGATCATCATCATCATTTTTAGTGGTTACACTTTATGGGCAGGTCATCATTCATTTAATTTCAAACCCCTTTAATGGCCATTTATGTTACTTAGAATTTCAAATATTGTAATAAATTTTGTGATAAACATTCCTGAACAAATGTCTTTACACGCTTGTCTATTTATTCCTAAGAAGAAATGTTTAAAAGTATAATAGCTGTGTCTAAGAGACCCTCCTTTCCCCCTTGCCATTTCTTGTAAGATTAAGTCCTAATTTTTTAGCATGTTTACAAGATCTTCCAAAACCTAGTCTTAGCCTATTACTCTTCTAGAGTTATATCATTACCCCAAAATATACACTATCATGACTCACAGTTTAGTCAAAAGCCAATGTACCTCCACATCTTTATTCTTATTTCTGCTGTTCTATCAAAAATGTTTGGCCTTGTTTTATTTTCTCGTTCTATTAAATTTCTAATTATACTTTATGGTACAGCTCAAGTGTTACTTTTTTTTGTATCTTCTAATTCCTCATTAATAAGATTACTTTTCTCTTGTCTCTGCTCTCATATATTTACAATTTTTGGATTGTAATGTTTCTTGAAGGTCTGTCAGTCAATCATCAAATACTTAGTAAGCATCTACTAAGTGCCAGGCTTTGTGTTAGATGAGCAAAAAAGGCTCATCCAACTTCTGCAGATTATATTCTTGTAATATAAATATAAATAATATATTTTATTAATATTTTCATTGCAAAGTTGCCTCTGAAGTTAAGTAAACTCGAAGCAACCATGTGTAACAAAGAATTCATTAGCTAAATGAGGATCCATTGCCATGACACAGTGGAATTTTCAAGCTACTACTAGGTGGCATAGACAATTGGAAGACAATGGAAGACAATGGAAGTTGGCATGACTGGTTTAGGCCAGAGTTAAAAATAAAAAATAAGTAGCTTTCATCTCATTGGTCAACAATAGTAAATCATCAGTTGCTGTTTGGATGTGTGTTGAGAATGATTGTGAGGTGCATTCTGCTTAGTTGTCTTTTAATAGGTCTGAGAGCAAAGCTATTTGCCATATTTGGATTCAAAGGACATGTCTGTTGCAATTGCTTAGGGTTTGGGGACCCAAAAGGAAATGAGAAGATCAGGCAGGGGAGAGTATTTGGGGATAGGTAAAGGGCTAGGTTGGGGGAACTTCAGGGCCTTGAATATTGTGCAGGGTGCCCTGAATTCTTCCACATTGGGCAAGACAGGTCAGGCCTGTCTTAAATATCCTCTTTATCTTCTTCATGGGCCATTGTTTCTCAACATCTTCATAAACATCTTCCATTAGGCTTAGGAGCCTAAAGAACTTTAGGCTCTTCAGTTGTCAGTTTTCTCTACCATGTGGCCCTACTTGATGGTGTCATGTCCCACATTCTAGATTCTACTTTCCTGGCTGAAGATTGTTGGCCTTTCAGTCTCTTGTGCTAAGCTACTAATTATTTAAGTTATGTGGGCATAAGATACATATTAAATGGCCTTTTCCAGATATTATGAGCAATGTTATTAAGAACAGTCCTGAATCTACATACTTTTATGTTTATTTTTTTGAGTCCACAAGGATGCCTGTAGGCAGGATGACTATACCTCCTGGTTTGCTGGGGACAGTCCTGGGATAAGCCTTTTGTCCTTGAATACTGATTAATAGTACTCTCTGTCATCCTGCCATAGCAATTTCATTTGCCTACAGTGTAAATTTTTGATGGTAAGAACTGGAGATGTTTGTGAGTATGGGGCCTTTTCAGATTGGCTCAAATAATGTAATAGAACAAAACCTCCTTAGTACAATCTGTAAGTCAAAAGAAATAGTAAAATAATTGGCATGAGCTGGGAATTAGGCTTTTATTCCAGAGTGGGGAAGGGGAACTGTGGAATAGGAGGGGTATAAAGTATTCTTAATATGGAAATACATCTTATTAAAATAGTATATTTAATCATCTGAATTAAATCATACTGCGCTATAATGGCACATAACTACTTTGTCCTTTGGAGAAATACTCACTATTGATTCAAGATTATTAAAAAAAAAGAGTAGGAAGCTCATGAATGTTTTTAACATTCTTTGTCATATATTAGCATAAAATAATAATTACCAAATTATGTGATATTCTCAGGAACAACTCTTAAGAGCCTTGGAATCAAAATAACTCCATCAGTATCGATAGATTCAATGTGTGGCTTAGCTTTAATTGCACTTAGGAGAACCTATTTGTTTTTAGCATTTGAAAGCAAGTCTAAATTGTGTCCAGTGGGGGCACTTAGAGTAGCAGGCTTTGGCACCTGCCTCAGGTAAGGAAAGTTTTTGTTTATTTCATTAGTGCTTGATGCTTTGACAGACTATGGCTTTCCACTTACTGCAAGAAGAGCTGCCAGCCATCCCTGCTGGGAGAAGCTAGTATGGGACTAGCAATGAACTTTTGAAAGAAGTTATTATGCCTTATATGGTTGATCTCCCATGCAAATGAAAGAAGCATTTCATACTGTAGCTAAATGGAATTGGTACTTTATCCAGTGTAAATGTATGCCAGCATGCTTTCTGGCTTTTATCAAATACTGCATCTCTCTCCAAAGTAGCTTCCAAGTTCATCTGTCTACAGGGCAGCTGCAAGGCAGGGCTGGAGTAATGCAGACTCATGGATCTGTATAGAAATAAAAAGGAATCAATCAGACAAGCACATGTTTACCAGGAATACTGGAATACAGATTCCAGGGATCCAAACTCTAAGATTCTGTAGATCTAAGATTCTGAGATGGGGGCTGGGTTTTTTTTTGAGGGGGGGTTGTTTGTTTGTTTAACATTCCGATGCAGAGATATAGCAATTTATCATAAGAAATACTCTTCTACTCTCCACCCAATACTGAACCAAGCCTCATGATAAATGAAAAGAAATAATAGATGTGGTCTCTACCCTTAGAGAAGCTTAGGAATGCAAATATCTCCCAAACACTAACAGCTAATATTTATTGTGCTAATTCTAGAACACATCAGGCAAGCTCTGCATCAGAGCTTTTGCTTTTGCTATTTCTTCCACACAAATAAGTCTTCCCTCAGATATGTCTTTGGCCCACTTCTTTATCTCCTTTAAGTCTGCACTCAGATGTCATATTCTTAATATGTCTTCCTCTTTCTGCATTTAAGATTACAACCTCAGTGATCCTTGTATTCCTACTGTCTTAATTTTCTTCTATAGCACTTAAATCATTTGATAGAATATCATTTTAATGTTACATATTTTACTTATTTGTCTATTGTCTGAAATGGATCCTAAAACGGCAGAAATTTTAGTTAGTTGTACTCATTGCACTGCTAAATCTCCAGTTCTATTTAGTATCTAAAACATAGTGGGCACCCAGTATCTGTCCACTGAATGAATAATAACTAACATTTACTGAGCACTTTTTGCATATTGTCCTAAAGGCTTCATATACAGTAATTCTGTTAATTTCCCTAAGAAGTCTAGAAGGTAGGAAGTATGATTATGTCCATTACAGATAAGGAAACTGAAGCCAAATACTGCAGGAAGTCATCCAGGTGGTACATGATGGAGCTAGAATTTGCATCTGGATAATATGACTGTAGATCTGGTCCTCTTAACCATATTCAATACTAGTATAGATAATATATTAAATATTCTCTTTGTGGAAAATTCAAGAGGTGGAGCTTTTATATTTGTTTCTTGTGAAATTTACAAAAAGCTGAGGGCGAATTTTGATAAAGCAAATTCCACAGAATCTTCCTCTCTTGCTTTCCAGCCTGGGGTGAGCTTCCTCCCAGCAGGCTGGTGTTCTTTCTAAAAAGCCTAACTTTTTAGAATAGAGCCAATCTCACATTTGTAGCTATAGGGTTGACCAGACTCTTGATGGACACAGGAGTGTTATGGGTGGTTGTGGTGGAGGAGCTCTCCATCACTCATTCTCAATCTAGACTGACCTGGAATCTTTTTTTTTTTTTTTAAATTTTTTTTATTTATGATAGTCACAGAGAGAGAAAGAGAGGCAGAGACACAGGCAGAGGGAGAAGCAGGCTCCATGCACCAGGAGCCCGATGTGGGATTCGATCCCGGGTCTCCAGGATCACGCCCTGAGCCAAAGGCAGGCGCCAAACCGCTGCGCCACCCAGGGATCCCTGACCTGGAATCTTAAGGATAATAGAATGAATCCATCCATTAGAGGCCTTTGAGACAAGATTGGATCCACTGACTTGGGTAACTGTACTGGCTGATTTAACTAATACGGTTCCTCTAGGTGAATGCCAGCCTAATCTTTTACCACCTCTTGTGTGTCCTTCCTAAAACAGAGTGTTTAATCAATAAACCCTTTACCCCTGCTTTTTGACTCTTGTAAATGTTTAAAACTTACCTGAGCCCTGACCCTTATCATTTTGATTATCTCCAGGGTCTTAGAAAAATCAAATATTTATTGGAATTATGTATGTTGGGAGGAATCTACTGAGTGTTGATGATCATTCTTCTAAGTCCCTGCCACAAGTCAGTAATAGCGTACTAACTTACTACTTCTGCAAGGATACATGCTATTGGCCATATTATTGATTGATACTTACATATGACCCTTGATCCATATTGTTTCAAATCATTAAGATAGGCAGAATTGGTCATTAAATAATGAAATCCATTCTATTTTTTCAAATTTATTACTCTGCTCAAATATTCAGAGATCATAAGGCTTATTTTGATTTCACTTTGACTGAAAGCCAATTAGTATGATTAACCTACTCTAGAATACCCTTTAAGAAAGAAAGAATATGGATCTTGAGAATTTAGATGCTTCACCCAGAGATGATTATGTCGGCTTCAAATATCATCTAAGATTTCTAACCACCTAGCACGTACCTATGAAGAAAGAAGCCTATGGAAACTTCATCTTCCACTGAGCAATATTGCATTTGTAAAGATAATATTAATACAAAATTTTAATGCTCTGTGGATCGTTATCTGGCAGCAGACCAACAGTAGAGCATAAAACATTAACAACGAAAAGGGGGTTCTGAGTCTTTAAAGTTTCTAATTGTGGTTCATTACAAAAAGCCACCAAAATCATCTTGAGCCAATTCATGGAGAATTAAATAGATTTGGTTTAATAAAATCTTCAGGTCTCTGAATAAATTATGAATGCATCCTGACTGTTAGAAGGGTACATTGACATTAGGAAATGGTAGTGAACAGATATTCAAGGGGGGGGGGGCGGAATCTCTCTGCTGATCATCCCATTTGAAACTGATTAAAAGCTGATGAAATGGAAGTTTTTCATGGGTAGATATGCAACAAGTCATGAGTTGTGGACTTTAATAATATATTTTCTTCACTAGCAATAACACAGCAATTAGGAGATGCTCATTGAGGTAGAAATAATGGTAACTGCTGTGCAGATTAGGTTTGCTGAAGGGAGCTCTCAGACATATACTAAAACAACATATTCTAGGTTCTTGTTGGGGTGTAATTTCTACTTTATTTACTTATCATCTCAGTTAAAGAGGACTCCTGGCAGTAATGAGGCTACATAGAAATGTTTAAGATGCTACAAATTATATAAAAGATAAATCTAATGATTACCTATTCTAATGACAGTGCAATCATGTCTTTCCTCGTGGGGAAATTGTATGGTTGTGAGAAGCTCATAGCTGGGGAGAGTGCCATGGTACAAATGTATTCATTATTTTTCTGCCTGCTTTGCTTCTGCATGGCTGTTCATGAAAGCTAGGTAATTCATTCGAGCAGGAACCACTTACCGAATGGTTCACAAACCTTTCGCTGGTGCTGCAGTGCCTGTAAGCAACCTGGCAAATACATAAAAATAATATGCTGGAAACAGGATGGAAAATTTTTCAGCAAGGAGAGAATGACCTACAGTGGTGTTACCAAAATAAGAGAAAAGAGAGTTGGGTGAAAATAGTATATTGCCACCTCATTTCTATTTACTATAATTGCCTTAAAGTAAACACTCATGAAAGACACATAATGAAACTTCAGAGAAGACCCTATTTTTGAGGATTTCTGCATTCACTGGGGGAGGAAGCTGGAGACTCGAACAGAGTTCTGAGATCTGTGGTTTGTTTGAGCAATAACTCCAAGTTGCAGAAGACATAAAGATAATTTGTTTTCCTTTTTCTTTATTGTTCCAGATCAAATGGATCTTTTCTTTCTTTCTTTCTTTCTTTCTTTCTTTCTTTCTTTCTTTCTTTCTTTCTTTCTTTCTTTCTTTCTCTCTCTCTCTCTTTCTTTCTTTCTTTCTTTCTCTCTCTCTCTCTCTCTTTTCCTTTCCTTTCCTTTCCTTTCCTTTCCTTTCCTTTCCTTTCCTTTCCTTTCCTTTCCTTTTTCCTTTTTCCTTTTTCCTTTTTCCTTTTTCCTTTTTCCTTTTTCCTTTTTCCTTTTTCCTTTCTCCTTTTTCCTTTCCCCTTTCCTTTCCTTTCCTTTCCTTTCCTTTCCTTTCCTTTCCTTTCCTTTCCTTTCCTTTCCTTTCCTTTCCTTTCCTTTCCTTTCCTTTCCTTTCCTTTCCTTTCTTTTCTTTTCTTTTCTTTTCTTTTCTTTTCTTTTCTTTTCTTTTCTTTTCTTTTTCTTCTTTCTTTTGTGAGAATCTCCCTTCCAAGACTGCCATCTAAATGCAGGAAAGCTTGGGAAAATAAATAATCCTCCTCCTCTTCCACCTCCTCCTCCTTCCTTTTTTATGAGGGAAGTGATTGAGGGAAGTCTCTTAACTATGTGGCAAATAAGTGACTTGGGTGAACCACGTGACTTGAAATGTACTTTGTTATTTTCTATGAAAGAAAGGTGTAGCCAAACCTCTGATTTGAAGCCTCATATATCTTTAATGGTGAAAATAATTTTATGTGATCTTTTCCAATTTTCATTTTTAATTCTCTGAGTTAAATCCCCTTCCCTACCCCTGCCCCCATACCAAATCATTTAAAATTGGTGTTAAAAAAAATTGATGTTTAGCATATGTTCCTACTTGTGTTAATTAGTAGCAGCATATTTGACAGTGTGGCTCAGTTTGAAAAATGTACCTTTCATATCCTTAAAGGTAGCAAATGCTTTCTGATCATTCAGGTATCTCTCAAAGATGGCAAACTCCTTGATTGTTGCATCTTTTTGCATTCCTGGGTCCATGGTAAGCATTGATAATTACCATGCCACTGTTTCTCTGGAGCCTGGACATGCTTCAAAATCTTTGTTAGTAAACAGTGGTCCACTGTCAAAATAGGCAAAAGATGAACCCCATCATACACTTCTGTTCTAAGGCAACTTTGTTCAGGAGTCAGGAAGATGTTGTCCTGAGCTCTGGAGCTTGTTCTTCCTGTTTATTTCTGATCACTTTCACACCTTAGGAAAGGAAACAATTCTGAATTCAGGGTCAAACAAAACAAGTTCTGCTATTCTCTTTGCCATGATAACTTACTTGCTATGAAAACTCCTAAACCGTAGCAGCTTAATACAGTTGAGGTTTGTTTCTCATGTAGGTTCTAGACAATGCTGTATTGTAGTGTGGGTCTGCTGCCACTCTCTTCTCCCTCTCATCTAGGAGCTGTGTCCTTCCCTAAAGTCTTGGAATCCTCCTTAGATTCTCTGCATTCAACCTCAGAGGAAGGAAGAGAGAAAACTCCTGAATTGCAAGAGAAGTTTTAGGGAAATGTAGTTTAGTTGTATGTCTAGGGCAGGGATTAGTATACTTTTTTGTGTTAGTAAATATTTTACAGATAGTAAATAGTAATATTTACATATAGTAAGTATTTTAGGCTTTGTGGACCATACAGTCTCTGTTTTAATTACTCAACTCTGCCACTGCAGTACGAAGCAATTGCTAATAACGTATGGCTGTTTTCCAATGAAATGTATTTACCAAAACAGGTGGCAAGCTGGATTTGACCAATGAGCTATGATTTGCCAACACTAATTCAAGCTAGGTGGTTTGGTTGGCATGTAGCTGATTTCTTCTACAGTGATCCTACTAGCTGTGAGACCTTGGGGAAGTAATTTACCATCTGTGAGTTTTAAAGGGAGAATGGGTTATTAATACTTTCTACACCATAAGACAACATACATATACATTCTTTTAAGAGTGTACAGAAATGGGGCTACTTGGGTAGTGCAGTTGGTTAAGTATCCAGCTCTTGGTTTTGGCTCAGGTCATGATCTCAGGGTCATGATTTCAGGATCATGAGATCAAGCTCCGATTTGGGTTCCATGCTTACTGTGTTTTTTCTCCCTCTCCCACTGCCCTTCCCACTCATGCTCTTTCTCTCTTTCAAATAAATCTTACAAAAAAAAAAAAGAGTGTACAGAAATGCCCATTAAAAACAGCTGTGACCTTCCTCTTCTCATAGACATGAGAACCTTTATATATCGGAACAAAACAGGGGGAAAACTATTATTTTTTAAAGACACTTGAATATTAGTTAAAATTATTCCTGAAAATCCAATGGGCTTAAACTAATCCATTTTTTAATTTATTTTTCTATGAAAATTCTAGCTTGGATCTAATTTAGGGATTCAGTGTAGTTAGAAAAATAAATCCATGGTTGATTACCTCAGCCAATGTGGAAAAAACTTTTATTTAGAGGACTTGTTATGGATATAACTGGAATTTCTTTCGAAAGGATTCTTGTAACAATAAAGAAAGCTTAACAGTGTATGAAAAGTATACTAGTTTTCCAGGGCTACCTAACAAAGTACCACAGACTCTGACAATAGAAATTTATTTCTGCACAATTTTAGAGGCTAGAAGTCCAAAACCGCAATGTCAGCAAGGTTGGTTCCCCTGAGAGCCTGTCTTCTTGGCTTGTAGATGGCTGTCTTCTCTGTGTCTTCATATGGTCTTTCCTCTATGCCTGTGTCCTAACTCCTCTTCTTCTTCTTCTTCTTCTTCTTTTTTTTTTTTTTTTAAGATTTTATTTATTTATTAGAGGGAGGGAGAGAGAGAGAGAGACAGAGAGACAGAGAGACTGACTCAAGCAGGGGAGAGGGAGAAGTAGGTTCCCTGCCAGGCAGGGAGCCTGACATGGGGCTTGGTCCCAGGACCCTGGGATCATGACCTGAGCTAAGGTAAATGTTTAACCAACTGAGCCACCCAGGCATCCCTAATCTCCTCTTCATAAAAGGACATCAGTCATATGGATTAGGGCCCCCCATATGACATCATTTTACCTTAATTCCCTCTTTAAAGGATTTATTTCCAAATACAGTCACATTCTGAAGTACTAGTGATTAGGACTTCAACATACGGATTTTGGGGAACACAATTTAGTCCATAACACAAAGATTCTGCTTTCACTTTAAAAGAATGGAGAAATCTCTTAGAATCCTAAGCCAGTTTAACTATCTTTGTCTCTTATAGATAGGTCTTTAAAGTTGTTCCTTTCCTCTTAACTACTGCTCTTTATTACCTTTTTCTCCCTTCATATTATTAAAAAATCTTTCCTAAATCCATGTGTCTTCCAAAAGTAGAGTTTGAATAAAGGGAGAACAAAGAGAACATTTAATTCTCTGTTCTATTTTCACTTTTCTCTACAATATCTCTTGTTGACCTCAGTAGTTTGAGTCTAGAGGGAACAGCTCTTAGGAAATGAAAAGATTAAAAATAGATATTAACTGGTGATAAAATCAAATGTATTTGTATCCCATTACTATAGAGAAGGCTCTACTCTGTGTGTGCGTTTCCTACCTTAACAATTTTATGCCGGTTTGAATAGGGATACAATAAAAGATCTAAAAGTAGCATTATGAGAATTAATGATTGAAAAGCACTTTGAAAATTAAAAAGCAATCTGTGATCAAGCACAAGACAACATTACCACTGTCATGTCAGCAAAACAAACCAAAAGAGAAGTGCCTGGGTGGCTCAGTGTGCTAAGCATCTGACTTCAGTTCAGGTCATGATCTTGGGGTCCTGGGATCAAGCCCGGTTTGGGCTCCCCACTCAGCAGGGAGTCTATTTCTTTTAAATAAATAAATAAAATCTTAAAATCTTAAAAAAAAAAAAAAAACCCACCATTATGGCATGCTGGTCCTTATCAAATCTACCTGAAATTCCAGTCTTAATGATTGAAATGTTCAGATTTTCTTGTTTATAATTCTACATTATCAAAAATTTATTCCTAAGAACATTTAAAGTGAAACAGAGCATGTAGTAAATTCAACCTATGTGTGGTCTAGTTAGCCCAGTTCCTTTATTGTGACTTTCAGATAAACAGTCTCAGGCTTTGATTAGCACTTCATAATACCTTTGAGTTTGTTATTTTCAACCTTCTATTGACTCTTCATGTCTTCAAGCCTTCCTCCTATTCATTCAACACATATTTATTGCCAGGCATTGTGTTAGGTAGGTTCTAGGGACATAACTGTGGGCAGAACTAAATGTCACAATGGGAGAAAATATTTGTGACCATATACCTGATAAGGGTCCATCATCAGAGTATATAAATAACTCTTACAAGTCAACAACAAAAAGACAAACAACCCAATTAAAAATTGGGCAAAAGACTTGAATAAACATTTCTCCAAAGAAAATATAAAAATGGCCAGCAAGCACATGAAAGATGCTCAACACCAGTAAGTCATTAGGGAAATGTAAATGAAAGCCACAATGAGATGACACTCCATAACCACCAGCATAGCTATAATTTTTAAAAATGGAAAAATAACAAGTGATGATGGAGATGTGGAAAAATTGGAATGCTTGTATCCTGTTAGTAGGAATCTAAAAAGGTACAAGTGTGAAAAAAAATTTTGTAGTTTCTAAAAGTTTAGGTTACAGAACTACTATGTCACCCAGCAATTCATCTTCTAAAAGTGGACCCAAAATATTGATGTGGACTCAGGCAAATACCTACACAGGAATGTCAATATAAGGACTCTTCACAATAGCTAAGAGGTGGAAAGAACCCAGATGCTCATCAACTGATGAATGGCTGAACAAAATGTGGTATATCCATTCATATGGTAAAGTTGTATTCAATCAGAAAAACTAATGAAGTACTAAAACATGTTTCAACATGGATGGACTTTGAAAACATTACACTAAATGAAAGAAGCCAGACATAAATCACATATTGCACAGATTGTATAGTTCCATTTATATGAAATATCCCAAGTAGATAAACCCATAGGAAGTAGATTGATGGTTGCCAGAGACTGGTGGGAGGGGAGCATGGGGAACAGCCACTTAATGGGTTTAGTGGGGAGACAAATACTAATAGATACTAATTAAATTATTCTATAAATAAATAATTTTATGTGTCAACCTTGCTGGGTTATGGTGTCAGATATTTGGTCAAACATTATTCAGGATGTTTCTATGAAGGTGTTTGGATGAGATTAACATTTAAATTAGTGGATTCTAAGTAAAGCAAATTATCCTACATAGTGTAGGTGTCCCACATTCAGTCAACCAAAGGCCTTACTAGGACAAAGACTGATCCCTCCTGGGGGGAGAAGCCATTCTGCTAGAAGACGGCATCTCTTACTTGAGTCTCCACCCTGTGGGCCTACCCTATCAGATTTTGGATTCCAAGCCTCACATGAGTCAATTCCTTAAAAAAAGCTCTCTCCTAGTCTCTCTCTTGGGATATATACACATACATCTTGTTGGCTCTGTTTCTCTGGAGAACTCTCGCTTATACAGGAAGATTCACCTGACTTCTGAAATCTGAGTAAGAACTCTTGTTGTGTATTCCTGCAGCACTTTGTACAGTTTCTATTCAAATTCTCACTGCAATGCATAATAAACACCTGTTTGCTGGTACCCCTACTACACCGTGAATATCTTGAGCACAAGGGCCATCTCTGTTTTGCCCATCATTTTATTTGCTCTACAGTTTTGAAGTTTAAGGTATGTATAGGAACTTCTCTCTTCAGGAAAGGTTTGAGATAGTTTTACTGCATTTATCTATAATTTGGTTATATATCCTTTTTTGAACATTAAATTCCAGTCTGAGTTCCAAACATTTTCCAAGATGGTCTCAGTAACACGAAGATTAGCGGGAAACCAAGAGTAATAGAGATGTGGTATTGCCCAAGGAAACTTATCTTAATTCCATTTCCAAGCCTATAAATATCCACACTCTGAGAACAATATGAGGTCTGAGTGTTTCCAAGCATATTTTTTGTTGTTTCCTTAAGTCAAGAATTGTATATAATTTACAGATCACCCTGTACCTCTAGGGGCCAGTGTCCTTTTTCATAAGAATATATCTACTCCCATAGCATTAGCTTTAGAATCCTACTGCTAGGCCACCCATCACTGTCTACAACTGATCATTAGCTCTATGTCTGAAGAATGACAAATTTCCTCATTTCCCTATTAACATATATAACTGTATTGATACCATCTCTCCTTCAAGACTGAGGCAAGACTCATGACAAGCCAAAAATACTACTTTAGAACTTAAGAACTTTGTTGTAACATTATGCTTGAGTAGAATTCAATATACATTGGGTCGGTTTTTGAGAGGAGTCCTCTCTTCTGATCATTACTATATTAGAAAGACTTCTGTTATCAGGAGAGTCTCCTATGCAATGGTTTCCTGACTCCTCTCAGGACAGCACCACACTTAATTTCTGAAAGGCTAATGAGAAATCTGACTGCCTGAAACTTTTTATTTAATTGAGCCCTTACCATAGAAATGTTGACTTCCTGTTATTCCCAGCTTCAGTCTGTCTGAACTCGGGCAGTTAACCACTCAGGAAAGAAACATCAACATTCTTTTAGCTTCTTGCTGACTACCAGTGATGGAAAGTAGTTTACAATGGAGAGAAGGCTGCTGGTGTTGCTATGAGTCATTCCTGCCCAGATCTCCAGTGACTCATTTTCCTTCATTAAACTGAGCAGAGTCAATAGCCCTTCAGTTTTCTGAACAGTAGATCTAACTGCACTAATGACTGGCTGTTGAACAAGTTTAGCTATGTTCTAATTTATTTATTAAGCAACAGTAAAACAAGTATAAAGTACCCATCAGTGGATAATGGGAGGACATTAGTGTTTTTGCTCATGAATGAGACCTAAAACATAGCTTCTTCCAGATGAAAATGGAGAAGGCTGAGCTAGCCTCTGTCAGCATAAGAAAAAAGTCAATTATTGAGGCTCTCCTCCCTCTCGTTTTAGACCTTGTTCTAAACTGGTAGCTATATGAGCAGTCCCATTGCCTTGGGCCTCCCTTCCTGGCTCCATGTGTACATGACTTCCATCCCACATCACTCATTTCCTGCGTTGGCTCTGCCTCTGCATATCCTCTCCTTTCATCCCACTTCTTTCTCGCCACCTGAATACTTTGTGGGTCTCTTTGTCCCTCCTGCAGCATTCCACTCAAACTTACTGATTTATACCTTAAAACCTCAGGGAACAATTTTTAAAAATAATTTTTTGTAGTGACCCCAAATTTGTCATCTACCACAAAAAGTAATCTAATGGGATTTCAGAAGAGAATTTAAGAGCAGAGCTTTGGAGTTCAATAGATCTTGGGTTTAATCTGCCCTCTGCTTACTAAGAGACTTTGAGTAAGCTATTTAACTTTTTTAGGCCTCTGGTTTTCCTCTTTTGTAAAATAAGGATTATAATAAGGATTTGTAGATTAATGAAGTTATATATGTACAAGAGTATTTTATTGAGGGGAGTGATAAATTTTCTATCATGGTTAAGTGAAGTCCAATATACATGTTTTCTAACTGTCAAAAAGCATTTGGGGGAATTTCTTAAGCATTACACAATCTTTGGTGGCTTTGAAACAAATGTCTGGCCATGTTCGTTGATTTGTTTTTTTTCCATAGAAGCCAGAAACCAGTTGGGAGAGAAATTGAACTAGTTGCTGTGAATGTGATTCATTTACATTCACAAAAGGTTGAAGAAAGGGAGCATTTATGTTACATGCAATTTGCTTACTTCACTGTCTGGAAACTAGTAGGCACTCAGAGCATGGTTATTTTTACTATTATGATCATAGCAAAAGTGGGAGGGAAACCTTTTTTGGGGGTAACTGTGTTGTAAATGATCTTCCAAACCATCATTCTTTCAAAGTGTATTTATCAGTACTATTAATAAGTAATGCTTTAGTATTGTATAGTATTTTTACTGTCATGTGTTATTTTCTTTAACTCTGAAAACAACCCTGTGATTATTCCTGTTTAACATTACTTCTCATTTCTAATGAGCTGAGACTCAAAGATAGAGTGATCATAATTTCTTGTTTAAACTAAATGCTTTGGGAGTGAAAGGGCACTAAATTGGGATTGTCTCAGGCAAACCAGGATGTTTATTTACCTTAATCAGGGAATTTATGACTGCTCCAAAACCACCTAGCTTGAAAAGTGACCGATTTTAGAAGGCAAATGTTCTGATGACTCTATATAAAACTCTACTAGAATTTCTCAGGAATGGTATGATGTAGGAAATTAGCCCCCTTTATCATTAGTATGATCATCATCATGAACAAGTACAGATAAAGCTGTCACATCAGGTGGGTGCTAACTTCTCTTGATAATGTGCTGGGCTAGCCATAAGGACAAGGGTAATTGTAAGATGAGGTTTTCCACTCTTAATTGATTCATTTATTCATTTCTTTTAACAAACCTCACAGAATCATCTATGTATAGCCGCGTAACAAAACACCCCAAAAATCAATGGCTTAGAACAACAAGAATTTATTTGCTTATGGTTCTGTGAGTCTACAATTTGACTGGGCTCAGCTGGGTGGTTCATCACTTGGGGCAAGTCATGTGGCTGCTTTTATAAATGGCAGCCCAGGAGAAGCTGGATGGCCTGAGAGAGCCTTGTTCACTTATCTAGCAATTGGTTCTTCCTGTCAATTGGTTGGTGAAAGAAGCCTCAGCTAGTGATGCTCATCATCATTGTTCCTTGTGCCTTCTCATCATCAAAGATGCTAGCCCAGGCTTCTTAACAAGGTGGCAGCATAACTTCATAAGAACAAAAGCAGATGCTTCGTGGCCTCTGTAGGCCTTGGCTCTGAACTAGCACACTGAAATTTTACCTCATTCTGTTGGTCAGGACATGTTATGAGGTCAACCTGGATTAAAGGGGTGGGGAAAGCAACTCTACCTCTGGATGATAGGAATAGCAAAGTACCCCTTGCAAAGAGGAGGGTGGTGCATACACAGATTGAAGGAATTTATAAGTAGTTTTGGCAATCTATCTTAATCATTATTCACCCAGTCCTATCGTAGTCAGTGAAGACATGAAAATTGATTATGAGCTCTCATTTGCATGGGTGAGATAGACAAGGAGATAACAATTGCAATGGAAGGTGCATCTTTGACAGAAGAATGCATATGGTGTCATGAAACTATAGGTATAGAATTAGCTAAATCAAAATGGCAAATTACTGTCAGAAAAGTGGTCCTCTGGGCCTGAGAGTTTATTTTCATCATGCTTATCATCTTATCCAAGGCTCAGGGGTCACACAGGAAGACCTTGGAATGGTTTCTTTGTCCTGATCATTTCCTCCAGCCACCACTTAGAGGTTTGAGGGTGAATTGGTAAGAGAATGAGAAGGTATTATGAGATAAATGTGTCTGTCCTTCCCTCATCCCCATTCACATTTTGAAACCCTATCCAGCCTGTCAAGGAGATGCTATTAGCACCTGGAGCCTTTGGGAAGTAGTTAGAGTAGGTCAGGAGGGTGGAGCTCTTATGCACAGAATTAGTTTCCTTACAATAGTCAGGAGAGAACTTTCTTCCTTTCTTTGCTCTCCATGATGAGAGGACACAGTACGTTGGCAGTCTGCAACTTAGAAGAGAGCCCTCAACAGAACTTGACCATGTTGGCATCCTGATCTCAGACATCCCCCAGGTTTTACAGCTGAGAGAAATAAATGTCAGTTGTTTATAAGCTACCTAGCCTCCGGTAGTTATAGAAGTCCACACTGATGAAGAGAGAGTAGAAGGAGAGCAGTAGAGGAGAGAGGGAGGGTTTTTAGATGTTCTTCACCCACTTACAAATGGGTACAAGAGATTGACCAGTGCTTTCAACTCATAACTCTGCTTTAAAGACTTGGAAATTCTGAATTTGGTTTACATATATGACACTAGAATACTCAAAAGATATGAGACATTTTATCCAAACCATGTTTGGGAGTAGCCAATGTGCTGGCAGTTTGGCATTGACCTACATACCCACAATTCAATATCACAAAGGTAAGGTAATGTTAGGGATATTTAGTGAGTGAGTTCATCTCTAGCCAGAAAGCATTAGATTGAAGGAGAAAAAAAAAAAAAAAAAAAAAAAACCTTGCTGGATAATAAAGCCAGTTAGATTTATTGTATATATGACATTAGGGAATTCCTTTAATCACATATTCTCAAGTGCCTTTGGGAACTTGGACGATAATAAAGTGTATGCTGAGAGGAATCAGTGACAGTGTTCTCCCCAAGGAGAAAAAATGATACTGAGGCTCATCATTCCTGTGTTTCTTGAGGGGCTCAGAAGAGCAAATCTCACAGCTGCCCACAACATAGCTAAGTAGAGCACTGGACTGGAACCTCCTTAGGATAACTGTTCTGATCCCTGGATAACTCTGTTCTGGAAAAGGCAGTTTGGTTCAGTGTTTTTTGTCTGGCTTTTTTTTTTTTTTTTTTTTAACAGGGTAAGGTAGCATAAGGGACTCAGAAAAAGCTGAGTTACATCTCTCCTCCTGAGTCAGCCAATAATTATGAACCCTACTTTTGGATCTCTGGGTGACTTTGTGGTTTGTGTCACTGGTCCTAACAGGGATCAGACTGAGGGTGGAGGGAGGTCCAGATGTTTGGGTGCAAACTATACCACTTAGTGTCTTTTGTAATCAAATTAAGTGCTGGGCTGTCAATTAATGAGTGTGTATTTAGCACCTATTATGTGCTCAATATTGTGAGGACACATAAGAAATGTAAGACCAGTTTCTTGTGTTGTTTGAGTCTAAGTCTAATTATGAGATGGAAGACGATGAGAGGACATATAGCAAAAGTCAACTTCTATTTTCATTTTGGTGAAGCTGTGCTAACATCAGACATTTGGGGAAAATGATGTATGTGTTATAAAAGTATGCCTTAAAAATCTTTCCTTTATATGTGGTATATATCAGACAATTACAGATAAGCTATTAAAATGTGATTGTATATGATTTTCATTGATGAGGTGGTGTAGTAGAGAGACATGTTAAAATGCAGGATAAAATCGCTGCCATGGGGTCTGCCAGTGTCATTTGTTACCCTTGCTTCATTAATGACAGGCAATGATAATAGGCAACCTATGTTGAGTACTATGTACTGTGCATTCTTCAAAGTACTTCACATTCATTATCTAATTTAATCCCATTAAAATCCTCTGAGATTGTTGGTGTCACTATTCTCAGGATCCAGGAACAAGTAACATGCTCAAGGTCATATAGCCAGGAAGTATGACAGGATGTCAGACTTGGGATAATCAAGAGTTTGGGTGACAGTCATAGACATCTGGCCCTGCTCTTGTGCTAATCAGAGTTCTTGGTTGCAAATAAGGGAAACTAACTCCAGTTAACTGAAGCAGAAAAAGAATGCATTGGAAAAGATATCAGGATTTCATGGAATAGCCAGGAAGTCTTGAGAATGAGGCTCAAAAAATAGGCAGGAGCCAAAAGATACTTGGCAGCAAATTCTATAGAGAATGCCACAGAATTGTCAATTTGGGAAGCTGCTATTGAGGCTGCTATTGAAGCTATTGAAGCTGCCAGTGGCTACTTGCCCCTGGATCTCTGGACAATCTACCACAATGAATGCCAACAACCACTCTCGGCCCCTCCATTCCTCATGTCAAGTCTGAGTCACATGCTTATAACCCAGCATCCGGGAGGTGAGAAAGGAATTACCTGTCTCTCTTCATCTTGATTTTCCCTTTCTTTGGAATTGCCCTCAAATGTTTGCATGCTAGGTAGGGCAATGAACATATGCCTGACACATGCCTGCTTCAGATCTCCCCGTTGTGTGACTGTATGCTACTGGAATGCCCACACCAATCCCTGTCCATAGGCCCTGACACGGAGATTTGCTACACTGCTACACAATGAACTGTGTCTGGTTTCCTTCTTGTCTTCTCACTGCTGATATAACCTTGCCTGTACCTTTGCTCTGACTCTGGGGCCCCGTGGGAATCCCATTGCTCCTGCTGCTGTGATGGGAGCCATCTCATGGTGAAAGAAAGTTTTTACTTCCTGGGAATTATGTGTTGAGTCAATCAATCTTAGATGGTTATGCTTTAAGTCTCCTTTGGCTCAGGAAGTGGAAGGAGAATATTTGAGTGATGGCACTTAACTTTTTTTTTAAATTTCTTTTTTATTGGAGTTCAATTTGTCAACATATAGCATAACACCCAGTGCTCATCCCATCAAGTGCCTTCCTCAGTGCCCATCACCCAGTCACCCCAACCCCCCACCCACCTCCCTTTCCACCACCCTTTGTTCGTTTCCCAGAGTTAGGAGTCTCTTATGTTCTGTCACCCTCTCTGATATTTCCCACTCATTTTCTTTCCTTTTCCCTTTATTCCCTTTCACTATTTTTTATATTCCCCAAACAAATGGATGGCTTTTAACTTTGAAAGTATTCAAAAGTTTAAGGAATTCAGTTCAACAAATAATGATAAAGCACCTAATAAGTATCAGCACTTTGTTAGTAATTGGTGATATAGAGAAGAATAGATACAGTTCTTAATGTTAGGGACTTTGCAGTTGAGTTATGAAAACAAATATGGACATTTAATGTAGATATCTTTACTTAGTTAGTACTCTTGTTACGTCTGAAATCTCTCTTGGATAAAAGCATATTACCAGACAGCAAGTGCATTCCAGATAAATGTAGTGGTACATGTTAATGAGTACTGACTATACATCAGTCAGTGTCCTAAGTGCATTACATTGAACTGACAATCACTGCAACAACCTTTTGAGATATCATTATCCCCAATTTACAGATAAGGAAGCTAAAGTACGGAAATTAAGGAATGTATTGAATAACACATCTGGTAGGTGGTGAAGCTAGTTTTTAAGCTACAACACCCTTGTGCCTAATTTTATGTTACAATATCTGTCCCTCTAATGACATTTATCTGAAAACTGTTCTTTCCTTTCCTTTTTTTTTTTTCTTAAGATTTTATTCGTTTATTTGAGAGAGAGAGCACTAGCTGGGGAGGGTAGTAGGGTTGGGGTGGGGGAGGGGCCTAGAGGGAACGGAGAAGGAGAAACAGAAACAGAAGCAGAAGCAGATACAGACGCTCCACTAAGCAGGAGCCTGATGCTGGGCTCAATCCCAGGACCCTGGGATCATGACCTGAGCTGAAGGCAGATACTTAAACAACTGAGCCACCCAAGTGCCACTGAAATCTATGTTCTTTCTATTGGTAGAAAAAAAACAAATACTCCAGTTGTTCTTTCTCACCCTTTTAGACTCATTTCCTCATTTTCTAAATTATCTATTAACCAGCAATTAGCCTTATTAGAACAACAGCAATGATCTTTATTATGATTCCTGCCACCCCATGATGCTTACCACAGTGCTGGATATAAAGTAGATACTCTACTTTATATAAAAGTTTTTTGATGTAGTGATTGTAAACGTAGGGATAATAAATCCCTCCTCAGTCTCTTTGGGATTGAAACTTACAGAAGTTGTTAGAAAGATGAAGTGAAAGAAGTAGTTTGAATGTGATGCTTGGCAGCTGGATGATCCTGCTTTCCATTGGTTGTCCCATTTTGGAAAAGTGAAGACCACCCACAAAGGGTCACTGGGCAAGTGCCCAAATTCTCAGTGAGATAGAGTGATCCTGGATGGAATTAATCTTATGTAAGCAGGACCACACTCATTAATCATTCACAATAAGCTCTTATTTATGAAATAATTTCAAATAGACACATTGAATCCATTTTCCCAAGCAAAAATGAAGTTGGGCAAATCACAAACAGCTAAATTATAGTTTTGGCACATGTACACTGTTTTTTTTTCATATTTGGAATTATTTGCCTTCTAGAGTAACCTAATACAATGGGAACACTCTGCAAAACACTATAGAGAATGAGTGTTTATAGAGACTTACATCTGATTTACATTTAAGGAGCATAAAACTAATTGCAGAGAGACTGCTACTAAAACATTAAACCTAGGAGACAGCTACATATGAATGCTTGTAAGAATGCCAATATGATTCCTTGAAATTGAGACCTTCAAAATTAATTTCCACTACTAGAAATAAGGGTATCTGAAAATGTCCTCAGTGGACACAGATATATTGTAAATGATTCCAGACAAAGTAGCTGTAATATGAGAACATCTTTCTAATATGAGATTAAAATCTGGAATTGCAAGTGGTAATAAATATATCCATCTATATTAGTGCAAAAAAAGTGACAGGATTTTAAGAGCAATAAGCAGGTAGACAGCTAATGGTCAGTGCCTATGATAAATTGCCTTGTCGTTATTGTAGTCTCTTTGATACTCACTAAATAGCCTAATTTTTCTTTTTCCTATTACTGCATATGTATATGAAGAAAAAAGTCCCCTCCAGTGATAATATTTTTAATCCACCTGAACTAAAATACCTAAAAAAAAAAAATACCCTTCCAAACTTCCGTTATGGAAGTTAGCACACCTAGTACTCTCTTATGATGCAAAATTCTCTAACTTGGAAATTATATATTGCTTTAATATTTTCATTTTCAAACATTTTAGAGCCTTCCTTTAGTAGTAGTTTCATGTAGGAACAGTTACTCTGAAAAGTAATAAAAGTAATATTTTTATGTGTTGAGTGTTATATTATTCATCAACTCCCATGTACTGTGCAGAACGCTTTAAATCATTTGCATCCATGTGTGTATGCTGTGTGTGTGTGTGCATGCACATAATGACCTGTTTTCTCTTGAGTACTGTTTGTGGGTTTGCTGTTTTGTCATGTCTTTGCTGTGATGTTGTCTTTAAAGGTTTAAATGAAATTTATAGCATACATCATGTATTGTAAGTTTGTCTGTCATATAATAATCAGCATGCAAAAAAAGCCACATATTTGGACTGTATATTTAAGCCTTGTAAGTAATCATATACAAAACAATGCAAAAATGTGAACATTGTATGGCAATTAATAACATCTCTGCCAGTGTAAATACGTTTTTTTCCTCATAAATCATTTCCAGCTTGTCAAAATGGATCTGTGTTGGCAAAGAAACAGGGTAATGTTTCAATTTTCTCCATCTGGCAAGAAATTTTCTGTTAGGTTTCCTCCTTCCTTTTTCTGTTACAGAATTTATATGAGCAACTACATATAGTATGATTAAGAAAGGGTGCAGTGTGGTAGGATACAGAACAATGCTGAATATTAGGAACTTGACTCTGAATAACTGCCCCAAATTGTACATTCATGTCACATGCGCAGATAACAGAAAATATTTGGTTGTTGAAGCATAAAAATGATTCCCTTTGTAGCAAAACATTGCTCTCATTAAATAAAGCACAACTTTCTTTTAAAATGTTTTCCCGTAAGGACTTGAATCTATTTTAACTTGTTTGGAATAATTTTTTATACTGATTGTAGACGCATTTAAATCTTAAAAATTTTTATCATGTCACATGAGAATATTGTAGACATTCCAGTAGCAAATACACACACACACACACACACACACACACACACACACACACAAATTCCCAATACAGAGCTAGGAAAGAATTTACCCTTTCATGACCCAGTATTCAAAACAAAACTCAAGACAGCAAGCACACTGCATACACATTGTGCCTGTAGGTCTCCAGCAGTAGCAGAGTGGTGGTGTTTTTAACCACAAAGGTGTATATAAACGACTCTGATCATGTGGATACGAATATATTCACAAGCACCAAAATACTCTTATTTTCATCAATAGTGATGGGTAATCTCCAACTTTCTTGTCTTGTTAATATCAAAATGTTCTCAGAGTTTATATGATGTATTATATGGCATAATCATTCAGCTCTATATAGTATGTATGGGCACAGGTTTGGTAAAAATAGTGTATAGTTGAGTACTTATGTGTGTCCTGTGAGAAACCCAGCACAGTATAATAGGTGTGCCAATAGCTGTCTGTGGAGGATCCTTTCCCAAATATCTCTGCATTGGGAAAGGCACAGATCATCCAGAAGCACAAAAAACTTATTTATATCTGCTTTTGGGTTACACTGTAAGGTGCCTTGGGAAGCTAATTTTTCTCTTCAATTAAAAAAAAAAGACAGTTAATTTGTATTAATTCAATAATTGCACCCCAGTAAGGAAGGGTGGGAGGGAAAGGAAATATGCTGGATAATGGTTTGGAGAATTCATAGGCAGATAATCAATGATAGTAAGCACAAACCTTCAGATAAACTTGTACAATGAGTGAACTGGGAGTGTTTTCCTCAGGAGGGTGATCAGCGTCTTTGGGTCACACAAGCAAACCAGCTCGTGCATTTTTTTTTGTGTATGACTTTATCCATCATGTAGGTCATTGAAGGGGTGGCTCCAGTGTGTTGATATTAATCACTTAGAGCCAGAGTGCTTCAATTGTCACTTAGCCTTGCTGCAGATAGTTTTAACTGCACATATGGAACATTATTTGTCATGCACTCTTCTGAGACCCCTAGAATGTCAGGACACAACAGATGATTAAAGGATTGAGAAGCAACCTTCACTCTGAATATCTTTGTCTTAAATTGTCAGATCAGAGCTTTAATGCAATTTGATGGTTTAGTTTTCTTTCACTTAAATTTTATGGGCACATGCCAAAAATAATTTGTATAAAACTTCACCTGAAAAGTAGCCAGGAACAGGGGATGTAGCATTAAAGTAGAAATAAATAGTTTCTTCTTCACTCGCCTCCAGATTTCCTCCCTCTTTTCACTTCCCTCCACCCCCACCATCCATGGGAGGACCTATTACTCAATCTAAGGCTTTTCTCACACACCTTTATTTGGGATTAACTCTTCTCCCAGAGGGAGGTTACCCTCATTTTTACTGATATGATTTAAATATGATTCCCTGTTTCCTTTGTTCCATCACTCACAGCCTTCTACTCACAGCACTCTATGTACATTTAGATCTTGTAGGATTCCTCAAGCTGAGCAACAAGTGAGTTCTTGGAACTACCTGCAAATCCATTCCTCAGCATCGAGACAGAATTCCCTGCTGACATGATAATGGAAAGTATGTATTTTAGTTATGTCTACAAACAGATGTTTGGGCCCAAAAAATTTAATACAGTCATACTGAAAAGTAGACCAAGTATCTTAGTATTACACATTTTAAAAGAAAAAAAGAAATAGTATTTGTATTGTATTGAAACAAAATTGCAACAATTTCCAAACCAAACACCCAGAGGAAGTGTGGTTGTGGTGATGGAGGGCAACACTGGAGCACAAAGGGGCACGGAGGGGGCCGGCATGAGGGTCATCTACCAAAGCCTGGGAAGGGCCATGTTGCTGTTTCAGGCTGTTGCTTGGAGAGCAGCAGAGAACGGAGGAGGGAAACCTGGTCTGCCTCTGAGTTTCTCAATAAAGTTTAATCTCTGGCTTCCTTTTCCTCAAGGTCAGACAACAACTCTGTAAAATACTACATTTTTCAAAGGTCAGATTTCCTCGCTGGTATTGAAAGGTGTTGACTATCACTTGCCAGAAGGCAGTATTCAGCCAAAAAGTTTCTTAGGGTTCCTTCCAGCTCCTAAGTGCTGTTGATTCTTAATCTTCCTTAGTCTGTCTTTGTTATCTGTATGCTGGGAAAATGGATTTGTATTGGTTCATAAAGTCTTAAGGAAAGGTTCTTCCTCTAGCCAGGCTAAACCATCTGGCAATCTTTCCTTTACCCTCATATTGTTGATTGCACTTGTGGAATCAAGGAAGAGATGAAGCAGCAGCCACTTTTCTTCTAGATTGGGGGCTGCTGACAAAAACTTGTATGTGGGGTTTTATAATTACAACACTCTAGTTTGAACGGTCCAGAAGTTATCATAGACAACAGGCTGGTTATTGTAGGCCCATATACTTAAGAAAATTGAGCTGCATTCTCCTAGGAGGAAAAGTAAAATTAAGTGAAGGATCAAGTTATGAAGAAGTAGAATGTTTAATGGACTCAGGAGCCAGGGCTTGCAGCGTCATTTCTATACATGGCTTTAGTGCTTTGCTAAGACAGGCCTTCCTAGGACTCTACAGAGGATGGGTATTGTATTTTTATAAATAGTAAGTTCACAATCACCTGGAGCAATTCAAAAGGCAGAAGCTAGAAAATATAACGATCTAGTAAGATTTTAGCGATATTCCTCCTCCTATGACATAATTTTGCTTTTTTTCCCCACTATTTTTAATCATAGCCTAAAGACATAACTGCTAGTCTGGCCCATTACCTAAGAGGTTTGGATCATCTGAGGAGGGACTGTGAGATTGATCTTGTTTATCTGTTTTTCACTTTTACCAGTGGGAAACTGAGGCATGAAGTATCTACATAATTTGACCTCGAGGTCAGTGGTTTAAGACACTTCTAGAACATACTACGTAAAGACAATAAAGCAGAATGTTTATAAGCCTACGCATTGAAGTCAGACAGACCCAGATTCTAACTAGCACTTAGTAACTCCCCAAGCCTTAGTTTCCTCAACTATAATCTGAAAGAGTAACACCTGTCTTGTGGGATTATTGTGTACATAAATAAAATATGCATCAAGCTCTTAGCATAACTATTGGTATACAGTTGTTATATGTAGTTATATTTATTAACATAGCTTTCTCTATTATTATTTCGCTTAAAGTATGCTGCCTGATTTACTGGATTTGATTGATCTATTGATAGCATCTTTTCTTTCTTAATAGTATTAATTAGAATAGAAGAAGAAAAAAGAGTTAAACTTAATTTCCCGTAGAGTTCTAAGGGATTTGTGTGGGTCAATTTATTAATGAAATGTGAAGAACATTTGGCAAACCCACCAAATGAGACAAGCATTGTAAAGAGCCTTTAGAAAGAATTGGTATCTAATGTTAATGTCTGTGGAATGGAACTGTCATGGGATAATGGCCTTTTGATGGTACAGAAAATACCAAGGCAGAGAGAAGACATTTATTTTTAAAGCACTAGACAATCACCTTTGGACAGTGTCCTTCCACCAAGTCTTTATTTCTAATAGACCAATAATTGATATGAATGTAATTATTTTTCTTGATGGATCTGATATATTAGGCAATGGCCTTGCTCACTCTGTACAGTCATCGAGTTGCTGCATCCTCACTGGTCACCAGAATGAACCTTTTATCCTGTATTCTCTCCAATCAGAATTCTGAGTACCTGTGATTTTTTTTCTCTCAATACCAAGTGAAGCACCCTAGTATATCACTAGGGTGACCACAGACTCAGGGTGTTAGCTTGCCTGCCTTGCTTTGTTTCATGCAAGTTGTAACTCTGAGTCTGTGAGGGTCACGCTAGTGATATAATCATCAATTCAGGTATTTTCTAAGTCTCTTGTGAGCAAAAATGTATGTTTTGTGTGTCTGTGTGCATGTGTGTGTGTGATGCAGTAAATAGTTTCAATCTGGAGAATCAGATTTGCAGCAGACCCATGATCTTTATTCTAAACTTGAAGTACAAAAATTCAAACTCTGTGAAAGTTTCATGGAACCATTTCTGTTGAAGAAAGTATTTGCAGTAGAATAGTAAAATCAACCCTACAGTTGATTCTGTATGCCTCATGATATTAGAGTCCCTGTTATCCAGAGGAAACCATCATATGTACACACCCGTGCACTAGTGCATGTGACAGGCAGACGTCCGGCACCTTGACTAGTTATTGTCATTCTTTTACAGAGAGTAATGAAAGCCTAGTAGAATGTCTCTGATTTGTTATTATTAATCTTCTTTCAAGGAAACATGAGACAAGGTTGATGGTTTAGATTGACTTTTTATTTGCTATGAGTATGGTAATTTCAGCTGCATGCTATCTTAAATGTATGCATTTTAACTTAATGGATTTCTCAAGGGTCAAGTTATGGCCTTGCCACAGCGAAGTTCACCCCATAGTACTATAGAATAGTACTACAAAGAAACGAAGGCCTTTGACCTTCTTTTCCAGGCCTACCGTAAACTCTAATAGAGCTCAAATGGCAAGAGCAAGATTTCATCTTTTGTCTCCTGTCCTGAACTTCTCTGATACATGTCTTGAATTTTTATTCAAATTACTTTGGGTTTTAATTTATTCAGTCAAATGTCAACCAAGTGTTGTTTATCCTGTGGATTACATTCATGCTCACTGCAGAATTCTCTAACATTTGATTTCTAATTATTTTCTTGTTTATCCATGTGGTGGGATGTTTTGAATATTACCTTCTGACCACTGACCAGTTGGAATTATAATTTTCTCTTTTTCCTAAGCATCTGGTAGTAAAATTTGGCAAGCATGTAGTCTTAGCAAATCTAATGACTGCATTCTCACGGCTTTTATTCCATATAGTACTGTCTTCCTTAGGTATTTATTGTGCTTAAATAAGCCAATGCATTTTGGTTTTTGGAATGGAGCCTTGTATACAATATACAAATGCAGTCTTCCTAAGATTCTTGAACATAAGAATATACCCAAAGGCCTTGTGATACATCTCCAAGGAATGTGACACTAAAAGAAAGACAAGGTTGACTTAAAACACTGTGAAGCTGGTTTTTCAAGAGAAATCAACCTTGAACTCCTGCTTCTCTTTTCCACTATCTTCCATTCTATTTCTAAACTTGTTTCCTTCTGCCCTCTTTGAGCCTAATTCTTTTCCTTTTCCCATGCACATGATTTTTAGAATTATTGAATAGTGCTGAACCTCCTCTCTGTCTCCCTGATAACCAGGCTTATTTAAACTTAAAATGGGAAGAGAAGCATGATATGGGGCAAAGACAGTGCAGACATTTGAAAAAGACATTAAATCTAAGAAGGGATCTATCAGTTCTATCAGAGTGAAGAAGTGAGCATGGTCAATGGAATGGAAGATAATAATTCAGAAAAAAACAAGAAAACAAAAAAGAAGGTTAGCATGTTTAAAGGAGTACATAGAGGTAAAGTAGAATGGGAAAGGTGAAAAGAAAGAATGGTTCCAGATTATAAAAACCTGGGTGCCATGCAAAAGAATCAAGTATTAGCATCTGCCAAAAGAGAGTCAGTGGAGGTTTCCAAGCAGATGGGAATACAGTTAGGTTTATTATTTTAAGAAGGAGTCTTTGGGGGCACCTGGATGGCTCAGTTAGTTAAGTGTCTGACTCTTGGCTTTGGCTCAGGTCATGATCTCAGGGTCATGGGATCAAGTCCTGCATTCAGCTCCATGCTTAGCAAGGAGTCTGCTTGAGATTCTCTCTCCCTCTATCCTCTACCCCCAAGCTCTCTTTCTGTCTCTCTCTCAAAATAATAAATAAATAAAATATTTTTTAAAAAAGAAGGGATCTTTGGCAATAGTTGGAAGAATGAGGCTAAAAACTAGGGAGACCCTGGTTTAACCTGGATGTTATAGTATACAAGGTCAGAGGTGATAAGGGCTTAAAGCAATGGAATTGAGAGATATTTTTAGTGTTAGGGCAGACAAGATATAGTCATTAAAAATTGGAAAGTAAAGAGATACCAGAATCTAAGATAGTTCTGGGTTGGTGGATATTTTTGTTTGTTAGGGCTACTATATAACAAAGTACTACAAACCAAGTGACTGAATGATAGAAATTTATTTTTTCACGGTCCGGAGACTAGAAATCAGAGATCAAGGTATTGACCATACTCTCTCTGAAAGCTTTAGGGAAGGATTTGTCCTACATCTCTCTCCTAGCTTCTGGTATTTCTTTGGCTTTTATTGCATAATTCCAATTTTTTACATGGTATTCTCCCTGTGTGTGCCTTTTTACATGGTATTATTATTTTTTTATTAAGAAACCAACCAGGGCAGCCCGGGTGGCTCGGCAGTTTAGCGCCACCTTCGGCCCAGGGCGTGATCCTGGAGACTCGAGATCGAGTCCCACGTCGGGCTCCCTGTCTCCCTCTACCTATGTCTCTGCTAATCTCTCTCTCTCTCTCTGTGTCTCTCATGAATAAATAAATAAAATCTTAAAAAAAAAAGACACCAACCAGTCATATTGGTTAGGGTCCCACCCTACTCCACTATGACCCCTTCTTAACTAAGTACATCTATAATGACCTACTTCCAAATTACATCATATTCTCAGGTACTGTTGGTTAGGACTGCAACATATCAATTTTTAGGGGACACAATTCAACGCATTGCAGTCTACTATCAAGATTGTAGCATAGAAACCTTTCCTGAGTTTCCAGCCAGCCTGCCCTGCCCTGTGGAATTCAGATTTCAGACTGTAACATCATCTCTTACCTGAATTTTCAACTTGCTATCTTGCCGTATGGATTTTGGACTTGTCAGCTCACAATTGCATGAGCCAACTCCTTAAAAGCTCTTCGATATAGATACAGATATAGTTATAGATGTAGATATGAATGTAGGTATGGACATCTCCTACTGGTTCTCTTCCTCTAAAGAACCCTAAGTGACATAATGGGGGAGGTTGAGTGCTTATGGAAGGGTAGGAAAGACTTGGAAAAATAAGAGGGACAGTTAAACTCTTGTGAACAGAGCAAGATTCAAGGTCAGAAAGAAGGGAGAAAAGAAAGAAAGAAAAGCAAAAAGAAAGAAAGAAAGAGAAAGAGAGAAAGAAAGAAAAAGAAAGAAAGGAAGAAAGGAAGAAAAAGAAAGAAAGAAAGAGAAAGAAAACAATGTTCTTTGGTTAGAACATTGTGTATTTTCTGAGGTTCTAGGGTATAACTCCATGACTCCCGTATTATTTCTATATCAGCTTGCAAGTTCACAACTAGAGCTCGACCCAACTAACTGCTGATTGCCACATTGAAAAACAGTGTTCTAAACAAATTGAAAATATTGGTTGGACCATAGGAAATTACCAACACTTTATAATTTCTTATTTTATGACCAACAATACTGGTAATTTCGTATAACTCAACCTAATATAAATTTGATTATTTAGTTGTGTGGAATCTATTCAGAAATGCAAACCGTATTCTTGAATGCCCTAGGATCTAATCCTTTGTGTGACAGTTTGAGAGAGGTGTAGTCCGTGAAATCAGGTGTTGGTCTTTGTCCTGGTTAGGTAGGAGCATTGTGGGTAGGTCACCTGATTGGTACATTTAAGAACATCCATTTAAAAGCAATAGCTAAGAGTAGCTAATAGTTATCTAGTGCAAAAACTGTGAAAACACAGTACTAGTCATCACACTTATATTATCCCCATTCATTTCTCACAGAACACTATGAAATAGGTATTTTACAGTTGGTATTTTACAGTTAAGGAAACTGAGGACTAAAGAGTAGAATGGCTTGCTCTAAATGGTGGATCCAGGAGTTGAGTCTAGGTGTGTCTGAAGAGCCTGCACCCTGGTATCTTAAGTTACATAGTTCTGATATAGTAGCTAGTACCTGAGGGCTGCTTCAAATGGGAACTGTTGTCCAAAGTCCATGAACATGACTAAGGCAGGAAACAGAAACTAATAAGGCAGAGGGTCAAGTACCAGGACTACCAGACAAATTGTATTAAGTAGTTTTCCTGCTGTTCTACTGTCATGCTTGCTCTTCATTTATTCATTCAAAATATTTATCAAACAGTATTACATAGCAGGTATTAATCTAGATAGCTGAAAATCACCTTTGAACAAAAATAGAAAGATCTCTGCCCTCGAATAGCTATAATCCTAGATGGGGAGACAGAACATAAATAAGAAACCTAATACAAAGAAATTTTATAACGTTAGAAGGCTATATGTATGCAGTGTAAAAAAAAAATATAGGTGAGTAGAGTGGTTCAGTAGTACTGAGGTAAGGTGGGAGGTAGGCAAGTTTCAGTATTGCATAGCATGCGGAGGGCCACCTTTAGTGAAAAAATATAATTGGAGCATAGCCTTGAAGAAAGTAAAGGGATTAGTCAGGTAGATATCAGAGAGAACATTCTCATCATACTTAGTTACCTTAATAAAGACACTAAGGCAAGAATATACCTGGCTTTTTCTAAGAACATGCAAACAAAGTGAGGGAGCAGAGGGTGGAAAGGGGGGAATAGTGGGGATGAGGGTAGACTATAAGCAGGAGGCCTCATACATAGCAATGGGCTTTGTAGGTGTGGTCATGACTGGCTTTTACTCTGAGTGAAATGGGGAAGGAGAAAACATCAGGGTTTTGAGCAGAAGAGTGATATGATCTGACATGGCTTCCCAGATTATAAAGATTATTAATATGACTGCTGGAAGTGAAATGAATGAGCCTATAGAGTTTAGAAAGGATTGCTCTAGTTATTTTATTAAGAACAGCTCTGGAGGGTCAAGAATGGAATCAAGGCAACCTGTTAGAAATTCTTTTAGTATTATAGGCAAGGAAGGTTGGTGGTCAAGATTGATGGCAGCAGTAAGGGGAGGTGAGACATCATAGGATTTTGGATATATGTTGAAGGTAGAGTCAGCACAAATGTGAGATAAAATAGGAGGAATCAAAGATGACTGCAAGGTTTTTGCTTGAGCAACTGCATGGAAGAAGCTACCAATTGATACCGATAAAGCTGCAAGTGGAACAGATTTTGGGAGAAACTCATGAGTTCAGCTTTGTTTTTTTGTTTTTTGTTTTTTTTTAGGATTTTATTTATTTATTCACGATAGACACACACAGAGAGAGAGAGAGGCAAAGACACAGGCAGAGGGAGAAGGAGGCTCCATGCCAGGAGCCCGACGTGGGACTCAATCCTGGGACTCCAGGATCGCACCCTGGGCCAAAGGCAGGCACCAAACCACTGAGCCACCCAGGGATCCCCATGAGTTCAGCTTTGAATGTGTTGAATGTAATATGTCCATTTGACATGCGCGTGGAGATGTTGAACACGAGGTAGATATATAGCTCTGGAGTTTGGAAAGAGAAGTCCAGGTAGAGATGTATATTTGGGAGGCTTCAACATTAAGATGTTATTAAAACCATAATCACGGACTATATTACTGAGATTGAGAAGAGAGGAGGCCCCAGGACTGATACCTAGTTCCCCACTCCCCTTCCCTTGGCATTAAGAAGTTAATGAGAAGAAGAGAAATTAGCAAAGGATACCAAGAAGGAATGACCAGAATAGTTGGAAGAATATCAAGGAAGGTTGCCTTCATGTTGGCATGAAAATGGAGTGAAAATCTCACACATATTTTCACTTTCATATCCACTGGTTGAGTGCAGAGGACTCCGAGGACCTGGCCGAGTACAGAATAATGAGGTCCGAGGAGCCCGATAGCTAGATGATGGCAGGAAGCTGAGGCCCTCGCTGCCAACCTGGACTGTCAGGAGGGCAAGAAGTAACATTGTACTGTGTTAGGCCTTTGAGGTTTGGGAGTTTTTTTAACAGCTGTTAGCCTACCCTAACTAACACAAGAACTGTTGCCATTTTAAAGGCGCCAACATCTCATTTTGAGAGCTTTAGCACATTTTAATTGTTGGTATACACATGAGTGTTAGTCATTATTAATGAGTCATTAAAGAAGTCCTTGTGCTTGGAAAAGCCCTATTTGAAGTAAGGATGTATTTGAAAGCACAAAAATACTATTTTCAAAAAAAGATTTATCATCATATTTATGCTTTCTTGAGCTAGGTCTGAAAAATTATTCCAGGTTAGGTATTCTATCTACCCTGGGTTCCCAGTCTGAGTTGACCAAGGCCAAGTTTCAGCACAACCTCATCCCCTCTTAGACTTCTGGAAACTGGAATGGGTGATGATATGTTTTTGTGACTCACCTTTAATTGGCTCCTGAAACACCCATTACTGATGGGAAGCTGTCAGGCATATATTTTTTTTTTAATTTATTTTTTTAAAGATTTTATTTATTCACGAGAGACACAGAGAGAGGCAGAGACAGAGGCAGAGGGAGAAGCAGGCTCCCTGTGTGGGAGCCCAATGTGGGACTCAATTCCAGGACCCTTGGATCACGACCTGAGCCAAAGGCAGACACTTAATCACTGAGCCACCCAGGTCCCCCTGGCAGGTATATTTTGAAAAGCATAAGAAATTTTAGAAAATTTGAAAAAAAAAATGCTTTTGGCTTCAATTCCCCCTATACCATTCCTACACAGCCCCTATTGCTTCTTTCACATTTTATTTATTCAATAAACATTCAATAAATATATATTAAACATCATTTCTTCCTTAGCCTAATAAAGAAAAAAGCTCCACCTCTCTGCTTATACTATATTTAGTGGAAATACTACCTTGAATAAGATAAGATTCCTTCAAAGGAGCAAAAACCAATTGGCTGTTGTGGCTTAAAACTTTCCAAGGTCCCAAAGGGAAAAAAACAAGCTCCATCTGCATTAGTTACTATCCAATTTGTAGCCACGGAATCTATTGGTTTTCACATTTCCATATTTTTGAGGCACATTAACAACCATAAGGAAATATATTAAATGTGAAAGCAGTTAGCTATGTGTCAATAGAAAGTCGGCTTCGAAAATGCTTCCTGCCACACCGATTCACAGAGTGCTGACCTACATGATTTCATAAACTCGGTTACCCGCTCGCAAAGTTATCTAGTGCTTAAAATGTAATAAGAGTTAGAGGCTTTTTTCTTTGTTTTCACTGTGAAAAACTGTGTTTCCTTTAGAGGAGCTCACAATTTATATACTGAAAATATATAAAAGAATTATGTGTCAACAAAATGATGTTTAAGGTTTTAAATCATCCTAACAGTCAGCCCTGAGACTTCCTCACTAGACATCTCAGAGACTTTATGAAAGTTTTATTCTACAATTCCCTGCTTGCCTTTACTTTTAGCTGCTTCTTCCAGCTATTCATATAGTTTGAAAAATAGAGTTTATATGCTTTAAGTTGCAAGGCATTTAGAATTTTCATAATCTCTTTATTGTGGCTGAAGCAGTCAAAAAAATAAAGTCTACTGTTGATAATATTTCACTGTGCTTTTACTAGATTAACTGGAGCAAGAAGCTGGAACTTGTGGCATTTTAAAAAATATTCTATTTTTAAGGAAGCTTTTATTATGAGTAAGATATAGGGTAATTAAATTAGTTTCAAAATGCTTGGTAAAGATCTGGGAGCAGGGTAATAATGAACCTTTATAAAGAACAAATGCTGAAAATACGATTCTTAAGAACAGGAATTTTTGTTTTGTACCTTTCATAGCATGCAGCAATGTGCTAAGCACTTAGTAGCTGATCAATAAGTTCTTGTATAAATTAGTCTATAAAAGTGTAATCACGAATTGTAGTCAGGGTGCCTGTGTGGCTCAGTGGGTTGAGTGTCTGACTCTTGGTTTCAGATCAGGTCATGATCTCAGGTTTGTGAGATTGAGCTCCAATCAGGCTCCGTATTCAGCAGGAAGTCTGCTTGAGATTCTCTCCCTCTCTTTCTTTCCCCTTCCTACTCCTTGCTTTCTCTCTGTCTCTCTTTCTCTAAAATAAATAAGTAAATCTTAAAAAAAAAAAAAAAGAACTGCATATAGCATCAAATTTCAGGTTCTATATTTTACAAGATAGGAGTGTGGAAGAACTTCCCTTGCATAATTATCAATTAAGATGAAGTATATTTAAATGATTGGTGGGACAGTCATACTCTCTTATTGTTTTATATAAATTTTTTATAGTTAACCTAAGCTTATTGACAGCAGACTCCATCACCTGTCCCTTATGGCCTTGTCCTTTTGGGTTCCTCATTCATGAATTTCCATATCTATTCTATTTAGTGTTTACGATGTTCCAGATACTATATTTGCTTTTTTTTTTTTTTTTACCCTTAAGAAGCTTATAGTTTAGGGGTAAAGACTAATGAGGAAAGAGGAAAATTCAGTGCTGTTTTAATTGGACTCTTACTTACTAGAACTAAGATTCAGCTCATACTTCTTCATGCGTTACAGAGATTAGTGTAGAAATTGATTATTATTAAAATATAAGCACATGACAACCCAGGGAAAGGTGAGCCTCCTGACTTCAGTAAAAAGCAAGAATTGAAGGTACTTCTGCATCCCAGGGGCTCTGGAATTTCAGTGGTTTCTGAGCAGGAGTTCACAGTTCTCACTACAGTCTCTATTTCTCTGTCTCTTACCCTTCTGCTTACTTGTGGTTTTTGCTCTCTTAAAACTTTTTCTTGTGAGACACCAGTCATGATTTTTCTCTACATGACGAGCTTTCAGAATTTGCTTCTGCTTATAACTTTTTGTATTTCTTAGTTCAAAATACTTAAAAACATGATAGAATTGGTCTAGCTCATGTTTTTCAAAGCAACCATGGCTGCCCTTTGACCCTTTGTACCTACCCCTGATTTCATCAGCTGCAACAGGGGGTAAAATCACACGGTAAGAATAGGTCTGAGAACTATATATTCATCAAAGACTGCACGAGGAGGCATAGAATAGGCACTGTGTTGATATGCCTACCTCAAATTTGTCCTTGAAAATACTCGGATGTGATGGTACACAGAATTCCCTACAGTTACAGAATTGGACAACTTGGCCAAGTCTGAGAATAGTCAGAGCATATCACTTATGGAAGATGACACTTAAGCAGTGGCAGTAGAATTTAGTCAGAGTTAGCTAGGCAAAGAAGGAGTGGAAAGCTCTATTAGGCAGAGAACATAGCATGAGCATAGAATACGGGCAAGAAGAAAGAAATTTTTCAGGGATGAACCATGTAGAGTTTAATCTTCCTGAAACTGGAACAGTTAAGCCCAGAATGGTGGGAAGTAAGAACAGAGCAGACAGGACCTGCTTGGAATACACAGTGAAAGTAATAGGAACCATTGTCTTATGCAGGGGAATGGCAAGGTCACACTTACATTTTAGATACCTCATCCTGAGGGTAGATGGGAGATGTATATGAACACAGTAGGACAGGAGGCAGAGATACAAGGTAGGAAGATAGTTTGGGTAAGAAATGTAAAGAATCCCAACTGGAAGATGCAGGTAGAAGTAAGAAGTAATATATTGCAGAAATATCACCTGAATAAAATCAAGTATACTTGGTAACTAATCCAGATGTGATGGGTGATAGAGAAAAGCCCAGGCTTCAGTTTAACGACGTTTGTGGATGGTGGTGTCATAGTTGAGATGAGTAAGAAACAAAGGAGACTAATTGTGGGGGAAGGGTGTTGGGAGAGAGTTGAGACAGAAGGAGCTGATAAGTTGGAGGTGCCTGGGGAACAGGTATGGAAGAAGTAAATGACTCAGAATAAGAGGAAGAGAAATAGTATTTTAATTAATGAAGTAATCCATCCAGCTTTTCTTCATATCCCTGAAAGAAAGTACAGCTGGCAGTTGAATAGGTGGGGCAAATGTGAAAGACAGAAATTAACAACAGTTCATCCAAAAAGAGATGTAGATTCATTCTCTTAGTCACAGATGACTACACCATTCCAAGAACCATGTGCTCCCAACCTAAGACCTTGCTGGATCTCCAGTGAAATCTCTTTTGATCCTGATGATGTAGTAAGAAAGTATTCATTAAATTAATAGGAAAGGGTAGCTTGGGACACTAGGCATTTCACTGTCCTTTGAACCTACCCCTTGGTGTACTCTAGTAATAATGTAGAAGACAAAATTTGCTTACTGCCTGCAAATGAATTTGAAAAATTAAAGAATTACTTAGGACAATGAAGTAAGTGGGAAGCACTGGGGCTAACAGATAAAAGAAGAAAAAGGTCAAACTACTAAAGGAATAGAATAAATGACTGGTTTACTTTAGATGATAACAGCAGAAAAAGGTCATAGTGAACTACAGATTGAACAGGATTCAATAATGTAAAAAAGCAAGGGTGATATTAAAATATCTAAATCCATTATAATATTGAAAGTTCTAAACAGAAGGATGGCATATAAGAACAAGCAGAGATTCAGCTTCTTGGGAAGTCAAATTCCTAATCAAATCCTGTATCTGTTAAAGTTCTTTGGTTCTTACTGACAGAAACCGACACTGGATATGATTTAGGATGATTTCAATTATAAATAATAGAAAATTAAAATCAAAATGGCTTCAACAGGAAAGGGAATCTGCTGCTTCATGTAACTAAAAAGTTCAAGCTTCAAGCCTCTTTAAGGAGGTGATTTCTTTGTTTTCATCACAGTTATCACAGTGTTCACCTCATCCTGAGACTAATTCCTCTTGTGATGGGCAGATAGATCCTAGTACTGAAAAACTAGGTTTTCATGCTTTACATCCAATGAGAAAGAACAAGTTTTAAGATAATTCCCACAGAAGAGAGAGGTAATCTTGTTCCTAGACTTTCCAACAAACATGGCTTATATTTGGGCCCACATCCAGTTACAGCCTATTTCTGAACCATTTGCTATGGCCAAAGGGAGGAGATGTGATACTTAGCTTGAGTCAATCAAGATCCACCCCCAGAAAGAGACAGATGAAGTGAATTCCACGTCAAATCCATGGCTTGGATGTCCAGGGCCCTGTTAGGAAGAAGCAAGGGGTGGGAGGCTGCATGTGGGAGATATTACCAGCCAATGTCTTCCACACTATGAAGCAGGAAAGAATGTTTCTGGGAACCTGAAAGGTTTGCTCAGCTTGATGCTTCAGGTTCCTGAGGGAAAGGCCAGAGAATCTACCTCGGATGTAGGACAGCAACTACGTCAGCTCCTACAGTCTGGGGGCCAAGGTAACAGGGACCAGATAACAGTCCAGAGCATGCTGCCAGAATGAACGGACCGATCGTTTTTAGACTCTTGGTTTACTTTGCATAACAGTATAAGTCATAGTAGAGAGAGTCGGCCAAACTTGGTTGAGGTGCTCACAACCCAGCTAAAAGAGGTCAGAGAACCTTAACTGCTGGTCCCAAGAGAACTCTTCCTAATGGAGGAGAGAGAATTATTCCTTAGGGCACCAAGGTCGTTTTCTAAATAAAGGGGGAAAGGAGTCTGGGTTGTCCCCCCAAATTGTCCACCACAAGTATTATTATATTCCAAATATAAAAGGGCTATAACAAACTTAGAATGGCAGAATTAAGTAAAGAAGATAAGTATAGGACAAGTACTTTTTGAGAGAAAATGTGCTATTTAACAAATTTTTATGGTGCGCCTAATGTATGCAATGTGCTATATTGATATAAAGATTTATATGATACCCTCTCTACCTTTCTGGACTTTGCAGTGAATTTTAGAGCTAGGAGGAAAGGAACTTAAAGTTCATGCAATCTGACATCTTATATTTAAGGTAAAGGGAACAAGGTAAAGAAAGGTCAAATCGTGAATTTTGACACAGCATTATTCTAAACTATCTGCAGTCTTTCTCTGATGCTTTATCTATCCACTTGTTTCGGCAATGGTCATAAACAAAATAAACTTCAGAGAAAGAACCCAGAATTATCTCAAGTTGGAGATAAGGCTGAGAAGTGATTGGAATGTCTTCTTCTTTATCATCAAAAGGGCCAAGTCAGAACCCATTATTAAGACTCTAGTTGTTCGAAGTCACTTTAAAACAAGAGTCACCAGTTGGAGGAACAAGAATATTTGTCCCAAGGTCTTCCAGTAGACACATGGTGGCCGTGAAGGCTGTATGCTTGGAGCTTCTTTACTGAGGAGTAAAAAAAAAAAAAAAAAAAAAAAAAAACCAACCTAAGTTAAATTAAATTAAAAATAAAATAACTCCATAAGATTTACATACAGTTATAGCCCCAAACAGAAGAAGGTAAGAGGGGCAGGTTCTCTGATTTTTACAGGTCCCTTCTGCCCCTCAGATTCTGCAGCTTCAGGCTCCTTATTTGCATTTTAGTTCAAGAAATGCTTTTTTTTTCATATGCTCCTTTTAATCCATTTGCTACTGTAGTACATTTAAACATCAGCAGATGGGGCCCTTGGTTCCTTTGAAGAATGTCAGGCTTGAATGTTGTTAACGTCTGCGGTCCACATGAATTTTTCTTGTTGTTTTACAGCATGTTAAATTTGCACACTCTTTATAGTTCACAAACCTTTATTTAATCAAGAAAAAGAAAACTCACTAATGACAAGAAATTCTTTTTCCCTCTTCCACTGTTCTATAGGGATAAGTTAGATCTGTTTAGAGATGGAAAAATGAATATAATGTAATACCCAGACAACAGCATCTTTGAAAGGGCAGGAGAAGTCAATGTCAAAATTAATCTGTTGTCCTCAAGTTGGGCAGCTGTGTGGGAGGCTTTCCCTGCATGGGGCCACAGGTGACAGGTCGCATCCAAGTTACCTTCATTCTGGATTACTTTCTTTTTGCTTTCCTGAATTTCATTTTATGAAGGTGTTGTGTGAACTGGCTGGTTTTGAGCACTCACCAATGATCATCATTTTTTTAAGTGACGTTTGTCAATAGTCCATAAAGAGAACAACTGGTCATCTGGTCCTTGCACCTGTTTAAGTGGGTAAGTTGCCGCTTCTTCAATGTGAAATCCTTTCCTGGGAAAAATGTAACAGCCCTCTGAGAAAGGAGTGTAGTTTGCAGGGCAGAAGAGATGGTAGTAGCATTCTGTCCTCCTGGAGTCCTCACTTAATTTTCTGCCTGGCTTTTTAACCAGAACTTGTTCTGAGAATTAATCACTGTTTCTCTTTTGTCCCCCAAAATGGGGTGACCCAGAATTTTATTTTTGGCAGAGTACCGTGAGATATCCAGAGCAAAAATGTTTTTATGTGTGAAGCTTGATTATGTAAATACTTATTTCAGTGTGCTTACTGCATCTCCGATTAGTATGATTTAATTGATAGATTGAAGGCATCTTCCTTTGTGTAATTAATATTTGTGTTGTAAATAAGCTCCTATGCTTGGACAGATCTTAATAGCAGATTTAAAACCCTGTAGGAAGACTAAGGGTATATCACTGAGAGAAGAGAGAAAATTGGGCCTCCTTTTGTCATTATTCTGAGTTTAAACAAATGGGGCTGTTTTCCAACATTACTGACACCTCTTAAGAACTGATATTTTAGCTCGAAAGACCGCCTATATATTTTAAGGTACATTACAGATCATGCTCATTTCCAAATTCAGGTCTTAAATAGCTCATAAATCGGTGAGAACGAAGTGTCTTCATTGATAACATTCTCTATATTTTTATAAATTTGCAACCTAATGTGGCACATTGGGATGCAGTTTGCAGATTTAGGATTTACAGAGTTTACACTGATGAGACTAATGTATTACTTCTGGGTAGAGATGATGTTTGCCTGTGGTTCGCCTGAAGCCAGTTTTAGGGAGGAATTGTTCAGGGCTCCTCTCCTTTTGTGCTGACATGCTAAGTGATATATACGGAAATTGTGTGCACTACTTGTGCCCTAGTCTGAAGAACTGCTTGTGGGCAAATTTCATTAGTACTTGATTAGTACTTGTGCTAATTAAGCCAGGCACAATTTTGCCTCCAGTCCTAGTATGATGAGTTAAAGCTGGACTGAAAACGTGGCCCTAAATGCATATGTTGGAAGCCCATAAAGCCCATATAATCCCACAGAGAATTCTCACTCCACTCCCCCATTAAGGGTCTGAAAAAGTGGAACAGAGCACTCGGTTTCCAGTGCAATTTGAGTTCACCCAGATATGTGATATGCTAATGTTTAGATTAAGCAGATGGCAAGGAAGGCAGTTGTTAGTTGAGGATTGTTTTCCCCTTTCTGCATATTATTTTCAAACAAACAGCTTAAGAGGTAAGTTACTCTACCTCCTTCCTTCTCTTCTCCTTGAATTAAAAAAAAAAAAAGTTAGAAATCCCTGGTTATATTATTATCATCCTACATGCCTAAGTGCACTCATCTTATTTGAGATATGGTGTAAGAGTGATGCCCACCCTTTGGTGAGTTTTCTGCCTTTTTTATTTTTTTAAATCACTTTGTTCAAAGAAAAGGGAAATAGGGCTTGGCTGAGGCGAGGAAGGGAGAGGAGGTGAATTTGGAAACAAAAGCTGCTTGGAACAGAAGAACAGATGTTGTGCCTCCATGTCCTAGTCTAATTTCTCCTTGGGGCTAGGCAGTGCTGGCCCCGATTCTCGATTCTCCTGCTTTTCTGTGGTCCTCCTCCTCCTCTTTCTCCAAAAGCTTCCTCCCCATACTACTTCCCTTGCAATTTTGGAGTTCTCCACGTGAGTTTTTTTTACATACATTATGATGTGGCATCTTTAGTCACTTTATTAAAAAAAAAAGCCTCATAACCTTCAGAATTTCCCTGGGCTTGCTCGACCTCTCACAAATGTGAAAAGGTGGAGTTTTAAGTATCAGGCTTATCATTTATAGAATCATAAAATTTTAGAGCCAGGGCCAGAAAGAGATTTTCAAGGCTCTGGAGTGGCAGGAAAAGGTAGTGGTAGGTGCCCTAGAGGCAGAGACAGAAAGAGGCATGGAGGTAAGGAAGTTTTTGGAGGTTTTTATTTTTTTTTATTTTTTTATTTTTTTATTATTTGTTTGTTCTTAATGCATTTCCTTTGGGGATTTCTCCAGAGACCACAAAAAAATATTTAACTGCTTTTCAATTATGTTTGATGCTTGGCTGACCTTTCTTTGAACGCAACTCTGCTTTCATAGGCTTCAGGGCCAGTTGGCTCAACTGGGTTAAGAACAAATCTGCAAAACCTACCCTTACTTAGACCCATCTTCTTTCTCCTTCTCTTACCTGGGAAAGTGTCCCTCCTTTCAGCCAAGACCAGCCCCCTTGTGGCTTTCTGGATCTTTCTACCCTTTCTGAGTTCTCAAGAACATTGGTTACCTCTCGCCCTTCCCTGTTTTATCAATTTGTCCTTCTTTGTTAGATTATTACGCTTGGCCTACAAAACTCAGCAGGCATGATGCCTGGACCATACATTTCCCTTCTGGTGTCTTCTTCTTTTTTCCACTCTCCTTTTTAGCAATGCTTCTTGAATGTTGTCTATTTTCTTGATTTTTCTTACCTTCTACTTGTAGCTCCAACACATTCCAATATGGCTTCAGATCCCTTTAATTCACTGAAACTACTCTTGATGAGACATATAGTTTCTTGGTAATGACAGATCTGGATCATATTTTTCTGTTTTCATCTTGTCTTTTTAGCAGCTGCCTACACACTAGAGCAAGGCCCAGTCCCTCTTGAGGAACTTCTCTCTGAGTTTCCATGGTGCCACATTCTCCTGTTTTCTTCTAACCCCTCTGGCTCCTTTATCTCATTTTTCCCTTTGGACAGAAACTAATGTCTATTTTATTCAGTGAACAAATTACATATAAGGTGTAATACTGAGTCTGGTATATAGTAGGCTCTCAAAAAATATTGGTTGAATAAGTAAACTAGATAACTTCAGTTTAATGGGCATCATGTTTTCTACTCTAGAGAGGAGCTGTGTAATATGGTAACCACTAGCCATTTGCGGTTATTTAAATTAAAATTTAAATTAAAGTTAAATAAAGTTAAAAATTCCATTCTTCAGTCATGCTGTCCAGATTTCAAGTGCTCACTGGCCACCTGTGATTAGTGGCTACCATCGTGGACAGTGCAAAATTTTAGAACATTTTCATCATTGCTGAAAGTTCTATTGGCTCATAAAAAAAAGTACCACTTTTTCTTATGGTCAGCCTCATAGGGTTGTTGTAGCGTTTGAGGAGATTGATATACATAAAGTATATATGTTTATTATTGTTCCCGACACAAAGGGAGAACTCAGTGACAGCTGTTCTTCTTGTTGTTATGTATATCTTCAGGATGAAGATGCATATTCACAATCTGTTTTTCTATTCCATCAGTGCTTTTGAGCCCTGGTGTCTTTCTCTTTTTTTAAAACATACCAACAGTGAGTAACGAGCCACTCATACTAGGCAAATATGTCAGGAGAATGGGTTTAGAAATGAGAGAATCTTGAAGAGTAGGATTAACCTGGCAAAATTTGGTACAGAATGAGTGTAATCTTCTAAGATGATGCATTTTCAGGTTGGATCTCTGTATTTATGATGGCCACAGCTAGGAAAGGTTGGCTGGATAGCTTTCACTGGGAGTCTACATGCTCCTCCATGAATTATAGGGTCAGGTATTTGTTCTCTTTGGGCTGACAACACAAGGAAATGTATTGTTTTTCCCCAACTGGAAGAGTGCCTAATAGAACAACAGACATCATAGATTTGCCAGTGCTTTTCTAGCAGATCTTACGAGTTTCTTTATAAAGATACTGTCCAGGGCAGCCCGGGTGGCTCAGCGGTTTAGTGCCGCCTTCAGCCCAGGTTGTGATCCTGGAGACCCAGGATCGAGTCCCACTTCAGGCTCCCTGCATGGAGCCTGCTTCTCCTTCTGCCTGTGTCTCTGCCTCTCTCTCTCACTCTGTATTTCTCATGAATAAATAAATAAAATCTTAAAAAAAAAAAAGATACTGTCCAATCATTTCCCTGTAATATGTCGATAACTATCCACAATTTTCAGTTTCATTGCAGGAATGCTGGAGAGTTAACTAACCTATTTTTGCAGGGACTGACAGTCTCTGAAGAAGCACTTCTGCAAGTACTTGTCACTTGTAGTTTGACATTTCTGACTCACTGTGCCCCATAAGCATGGAGTCAGAAATTCCTTTAGGGAGGATTTACATTTCACAAATTTTAGAATAGGTCTGATTATATTTGTAGTCTCAGATTCAGATTTCCTTCTTTATTAGAGACTTACTCCGTCCTGGTCAGCAGTAGTTTCTATGAAGGGAATTGGTTTGCGAAGTTTAAACATAGAAAGTGGCTCTGACACACCTGTTTAGGGATTTACTCATTTCACAAGTGCAGTAATTTGAGCAAATCACATGTGAAACATTAAAAAAAAAATCCATTAGTAGCAAGAGCCCCTGACTGCCTCTATTGCTGCCCTCCATAGCATCAGACTCAGCTGCTATTAGATTCCTCTAATGAGCTGCTTCATCTTCAAAAGTTCTTATGGTCAGCTTTTTATAAATTAAAGTGTTTTAATTCAATTTGTTATCTACTGGAAACAGAAGATTGACTTATTTTTGCATTGTTTTTTGTTTTGTTCAAATATGACTACAAATGACTAATTTCCACATTTCCACCATTTCCATTATCTTCCTGGTCTATGAACCTGCTTAGTTCACTGGGTTAAGATTTGAAACCAATGGATATTCCAGCCTATGGCCCTGTGAAGCCCTCCAACCTACCTGATGCCACTGTCACAAAGGGGAACAACTAAACATCTGCAGATCATGGCAAAACCTTGTCTGAAACACAGCTCAGGGCTTGCCCTTCTCAAGATGGGTTACTACACTATCTTCTTTTATCAATAGCAGCATACTCTCTAGGCTTTAACTGCACAAAATTGAGGTTACAAATGAAATTACAGCCTTAATTTTTTACTGAGCACCACAAAAGATGGTTTTCTAAGTGAAAAAAAGATTAGTAAACCTTTGTCTCTTTCCTGTCTCTCCTGATAATTCCATCAATACTCACCTTTTAAAAAAATAAAAGGTAATTTTATGATTTGACGTGTATGGAATGCCCTGTGTATAGACCTAAGACATTAAAAAGATAAAATGTTTCCTTCTCTATTGCTGATATAACCAATCAAAGAAAAGGAAGACTGACCAACAGCAGCCAGCTTCCTATGGGGAATAGTTTAAAGACTCCCATAATGGGATTGTTAGTTCCAGGAACAAAGAGTTAGTTCATTTAAATGATTATTACTTTGTCATCTCATTTGCCTTTTTTTTTTTTTTTTTTTTGCTTCCACAGTTTTTTTTTTTCTTTTTCTTTGAGCCACTGTTTCCGTCCTTACTATTTACAATTTCTTTCAAGTGAGATCAAATGGGATTGCACTTCCTGTTTCGTGGGGGTTGGCTCCGCCATTGAAAATTATGAGTGCCAAGCAGAGAGAATCGGGTAACTAAAGGGAGATTTCTCCCTTTAGAAGGAAAAGCTGCATTTTAGTTGAAAAGGAAAGACAATGCAGCTGTTTTGAGTAGCTTACATCTTTAGAAATGCTAATGAATGTGATTGAATTTCACTGAAAGTGGGGCTGAACAGTTCAAGTCAAAAAGAAAAAGGAGTTTTGAGGAACTAGTTTCATTTAGAGACAAAGATCTTATTTACAGTAACTTTATCCTAAGATCTCCATTTGCAGTGCTCCTAATTTAAAAATACAGAGCCAAAGCAAAAATGTCCACCTAAGCTTTTGGCTCTTATCAGTTTTCTCTAAATGTCTTCTTTGGGAAAAGCATTGTTCTCTACTAATAATAAGTTCAGGAAATTTGGTGTCCGATTTTACTAGTCCTTCCTCATTTAATTGAATAGGGTATGTGAAATGAAGAAACAATGCAGGCAGGCAAAGGAGACACTTGCCCTTGGTGAAGAGCTGGTGGTAATGCTGAAGGGAACCTTGGGAGCAGGGGAGTTGTGTAATTGCCTAGGATTACAGTTGTTATTCTTCATTATACATGGATTTTTAAGGATAACAATTGATCTCTCAATCTAGGCAACAAGCTCTCCATTTTGTAGGGATTTGGAGGGAAGTCTTAGATATTGTTAAATAACAATAATTCAACTGAGTAAATTTGAAGATCTAATTGGCTTTATTCAAAGATTCATGAATTGGTCAGCATCCCACCTAGTAAGTGTAGAGGAGTTCCACCAAACTGTAGAAAAGGAAAGGTTTTTAGAAACAAAGGGATTGGAGAAAGGAAAGATTAACAAAGAGTGCATTGTTTCTAGCAAGGTCCCTTCCTAAAGGGAATAGAGGCATCTACTGGCAGATTATTTCACGAGTGCTGACCAGGTAATTTTATGTCAACTTGTTAAAGGTTGCCTTCCTTGGAGGTAGAAAATGCAGTTGAGTTGTGTATTCAGTCTTGGTTTTTGGTTCTGGGGTTTAGCACAAGAACTCCATTTTGGGCCTGCTGTCTCCTTTTTAGCAGTATCTGTAGATGGTAAACTTAGTTTGTTTTGTATTGTTAGCCTTCCTACAGAGATTATGCTCATGGCTGGGTGGTAATGAAGTGTCTAAAATCAAAGATGGCAGGAAAGATAGAAAGTAGGGGACTAAAGAAACCTCTGATCTTAACATAACTCAGGCCCTTCTTCCTGACTTCTGGCTTAGGTTTCTCTTTAGTCGTATTTTCTTTGTCTTTTTCTCTATCTCTTCTTTACCTGAATTAGTTCAGAGTGAGTAAAATAAAATATTGAAATAAAGAATTTGGAGCAGGGAGGCACCTGTGTGGCTTAGTGGTTAAGCATCTGCCTTTGGCTCAAGTTGTGATCCCAGGGTTCTGGGATTGAGTTCCACATTGGGCTCCCTACAGGGAGCCTGCTTCTCCCTCTGCCTCTGTCTACAGGGAGCCTGCTTCTCCCTCTGCCTCTGTCTCTGCCTCTCTCTGTGTCTCTCATGAATAAATAAATAAAATCTTTTTTTAAAAAAGAAAAAATTTCGAGGGATTATTCACATCTGTCTGCCCCCATCATGGATGGGGGTTTTTGCCTGTCTTTGGTGTTTTGACACTGATGGAACCTTGATACTTAGAACAGTGCCTGGCCCTCAATAAATATTTGTGAAGGAAGGCAAGAGAAATCTTGCTGGTAACTTGCTATTTCATTTTTATGCTACCATTAGTCTAGTTGGAGTTACTATACCTAGGGACACCTGGTTTTGCTTAGACATGATAAGAACTCAGTAAATGCTAAAAGAAAGAAGGAAGAATGGTTAGAGTTAGCTTCAAGCAGGTTGACACCAATCTACTTGTTTAGGTGATAACCTCAAAAAAATAACTGAAATATTGTGCATGAACATGCTTTTACATCCTCAACATTAAGTACGTAAAATACTCCCTGCATTTTGGACAACTGCATTGCTTAAAAATAAATACAGCTTTGCTTTACCTGCTTTGAATGGTAGGGCTGCAAGTGTCTTTTAGACTATATAAGCATTTGGTAGCACTCTGGTGTTATGTATAGTTGTGTTAAAAGATGAGAATATTGATGAAGATCCTTAGAAGAATTCCTTAGTGTACATAGAAATATTTAAATGGAAATCTTTGTCTATATTATACTGATATTTAATCTGAGTAAATTTGCATTTAGATCTATATGCAGTGAGGTTTGGGAATGTAGTTTTCTTGCCTATGAGAAGTAGTTTACATTGGACCAAAGAAACTTATATTTCTTTGTCCCTTCATTCATTCTCTGAACAAACACATGAGAGGCTACACAGTATAAAACACATCATGATAGACCAAAGGAGAAAAGGAATGCATCTAGAATGATTTTCACTATCTTTCAAAGTGCACTGTTTTACAACTCCATCTTAAAATTCCTGAAATCTTTTAGACTCTATGCTATGATCAGGCCTGGTTATTTTCATCAACAACTCTGATGGTGGAATTGAGAACATGTGCTCTAAAGATCATTGAGGCCTAGGTGAGTGAACTTGGAGTTGGAATGCTATGTATTAGAAGAGTTTTGGAGATCAAATTTAGAGTTCTATATGCTCTTGACAAAATGGAGATACGAGAGAGGTAAAGAGGGTACAAGTCAGTGAAAAGAGTAGGCACCTGGGAAACAAATAGACATAGTCACTGGTGAATCTGGCTGCAAAGGTCTGCTAGGCAGAGGGCACAATCAACTAGAAGCAGATGGGCAATTCAGCAAGCATGCCAATGGGGGGAGGATAAGAATAGAGGAATTTCAGAATAACCTTCTTTAACAGAGAGGGGCAGGGCAGGGAATCTTTGAAGAGAAATTCATTGGTTAGGATCCAGAATGGGTCTTCTCTTTACAAGGGCAAACTTAGAAAGATGAATTGTAAAGAATCTAAAGTGGGATTGTCATTCAGTGCAGGAGAACAAACTATAAAGCTCCCACTACATTGCAAGAATTTTATTGGTGTGTTAAAATTTTTTTCCATAGCTGGTTACAGTAAATTTATTCATATTTACTTTTTTACCAGATTGATTAAATAGGGAAGTGAAGAGAGGATGGGAAACAGTAGGAATGTTATAGGCAGAGAATTTTGGAGAAAGAAATCCCTAATTCCTGAAATAAATGTTATTTAGCCAGAAGAAGAAGTATGTTGAAGTTAGGCATGAAAAATAGCCAACTTCTCTTTGTCTCTGATGATAATAGGGGCTATTGTACCATGTGAAGGTAAAATTTAGCAGTTAAAAATGTTGGATCAAGGATCCCTGAAGAGATTATGGCATCCCATCTCTAGTTGCCTTTAAGAACACAATTCTTGCCTCAGGTATGGTTTTACCCCTGGACACGGAAGCGCACACCTCCTGTCTTGTAGGCTTTCTTTACAACTCTGTGATTTCTGTGAATTGAACTTGTTGGGAAACCACATCAGAAACCAGAGATAGCTGAGCTTGAGTAACAACATGGGTGAAAGGCAAGGTGGAGAGCCCGAACACTATAATCTGACAGCAGGGTCTAAGGGTCTGCCTAAAGGTCCTACTGTGATGCTAGTCACCCCAGAAGGCACATTCACCTGCGTGAAGGTCTCATGTGACAACTGCTCATTGACCAGAAGGCGAACAAGAATATGTTTACAAAACTACATCTACATGGGATCTTTATGTCCAGGACAGTCAAGGGAAATTCACCAGCATTTGCTTTTATCATTAGATATGAGCAGGTCCTGCTCATCCTCTTTAAGCCAAACCTGACAGTTCTCCCTGGTTTTGTTGTCTTCAGCTGCTTTTGGAAAGCTACTTTGGTGTTTGGAACTGTTGCCAACCTTTTTCAGTATAAATTAAAAGTCACAAGGCTTTGCCACTTCTCTGCATGTGTTAAAGAGTTGCAAAAAGCCATTCTGAGTTCACTTTCCTTAAAGAGTCCTTTTTATTATTCACATCGAAGCTGTCAATTCAAAAAGGCTTGTTATAAATGGATTAATTTATGGCAAGATTGTTGATTGACAGGAAAAAGTTTGTTATGTATGGATTTGACATCACAACCATGCATAGCCAATTTTCCCACTAACAGCTTCTTTATGGAAGAATTCTTCCAGCCACATTGCATAAACAGCTGTTGGAAACACCTTTGCATCGATCATTTGTAATAGTTTATTAAAGTGGTACCTGGCAACATGTCTATATAGTTAAAGGCTTGCTCATTACCGAACCCCATTTTTCAGGAGTTTATTACTCAAGCTTTTCAAATCGTATCAAACTCAAACCTCACATGTGAGCACTCAGTACTCTAGGCATTGTTTCTTTTGTTAGTGAAGGTTCTAAAGCAGTGGCCTCACTTCTTATGGAATGGCATGGACTGTGATTGATTGTGCTTTAGATTTTTGAAAAAAGTTTGTCTTTTTATGATCTTTTTTTCTGAAAGAGAGTTTTTGAATGCTTTCATTTTTTCTTCTCTAGAAATAAATATTTATTAAAAAAAAGAAATGTCCTAAGAGATGACCCTTATTACCATAAGGATGTCCTTATGATTTTTTAGTTTATGCTTTGATGCACTTGTGCCATATTTGGAAGCTTATGTCGATCATTTAAGATGCTTGCTATTTTCCCTCCTCTGTTCTTTGCTATTCTCCTTTCCTTGCAAAACAAAATCCTCCTTAACTGGCTTTCGCCTTTGTCTTTGAATTGAAGGACAGCTCTCCTTCCTTAAAGGTTGTACTGAATAGCAGGTAAGAAGAGGGGCTTATTCTTGAGACTCCAGCTTGGAATGCCAGCTCTTTTACATGCCCTGTGAGTACAGGCAAATTATTTTTTCCTATGCAATCCCTGTTTCTGTTTCCTCATCTAAAAAATAGGGACAGTTATAGTACCAATTTTTTAAGTTTGTGTTCAGATCTAAATAAGCTAATATGTGTAAAGAGCTTATTAACATGTTTGGCACATAGGGAGAGATTAATAGCTGGTTACTGCTTACCTACAAATGTAGAACAAGGTAGAGTGAATAGCTGGTACTGATTGTCCTGCATCCTTGGAATGCCTTCTAGGCTTCTTCTGGGGTCAGGACACATTTTCTTACAAATATTGATATCCCTTAGCTCCTCCATAGGATATTGGCAGTTCTTTTTGGCAGCTTCAGTGGCAATGATGCTTCCTGCACCAAACCTGGTATACACTGGAGCTTCCTCACAGGGGGTAGAGGAGGAAGGTGCATAATGAACTGCAATACTCCATTAGCCTGGATAAGCCCCAGAGCATATGAAGAGCTAAAGGAGCCAGCTGGCTCCCCAGTAAGCCCTGGTTCTGCCAAGACCCACTGATTGCTGACGAGGAAGCAAAGAGGAAGCCCTGGTGCTGGGAGGAATGAGAAGGGCATTTCCCTCCAAGATTAGAAAGTTATTGGCTTAAGCAAATTGTGTGGATTGAATGAGCTAATGAATGCTTTGAAATCCATTGAGAAAGATTTTATTAAAATCCATTGTATTAGTTTGTCATTTTTAATCTTTTGGGTATGGGCTTTTGAATAGGGTGGAAGCAAACTTTCTTGGTGAGGATTTTACAGACTTCCTGAACTGACTTCCAGATCATACTCATACAGTGCATGCAAAGTACTGTGCTAGGCTTCCTCCAAAATGATCAGACTTCCACAGCTGGATCCTTAAAAAAAAAAAAAAAAGCTGATACCACAAATGTTGCTGGTGGAAAAAAATCATGTAGAGTTTCTCTTCTTCCTTTTTTTTTTTTTTAAGTTTATTAAGAATGAAAAGACCTCTGCAGCTTGGCTTTACTTGTTATTTTCCCAGATATTTAAAAGAAGATATTCATAGGCAAAAAAAAGTAATTTTTTCCAGCCAAAATGCTGCATTTTTCCTTCGGTCCTCACAAAAGTGTTGCTATGTGTGTCAGTTATAAAGAATACATCACCCTTCTTTCCTTGGATAATGCTCCTTTTGCTACTGATGAAAATAAAAATACCCCTACTAGTCATACAAATTCTCATGGGAATATTATCTTGTTCCTGAAAAATATTACAAGGTAGAAATTGAAAATGTCGTGACATATTTTCAAAATTATCAAAAATGCTCAGATGAAAAGGTAGGCAGTTTTTGGAGTCACCATATGTAGGGTTGCTATGTCCAAAATCATGACTTTGAATACTCGTTTTAGTACATGCACCTAAAATAAGGGGGAGGATTTTCCCCCTTATTTTATTTTCATGAGAATCAAACCTCAAACAAATAGAACTAACCAAACAAGATAGTTCTCATCCATTGCTTCAGTATAGGCATTAAAAACAGCTGAGGGATCTTATTGAAAAGTACCAGTAATTCATGAGCTCTGCTATCTTGATACTATTTGGTGATCTGCTCACCTGTGATGTCACAGTGACAGAAAGGCAGGGAAATCAGTGTGCTTTGACTTTATTCCAAAAAGTACTCAGGAAATGCTAAATTTTTTGAGATTTTTAAATTTTTGAGGTAGAGAAGATTGGCATTTTTCAAAGACAGAAGTGTACCTCCATGATTCTAGCGATACCACCATCTTTTGAATCCCACTTGGACAGGTTAGGAGGAAAATCATGGCTAATCAGAATATTCATCAATTTCCTCCCCTTTACCTTGATGGATGGTCCAGTGTTTAAGAAATGGCTCATGGAATCCCCCAGTAGGAAGTCACCTCGAAGTCTTCTGCTGAATGAAATCATTGCATTTGTGATTGTGGGGCACATTCCATTTTCATGACGATTTGAGGATATCCCAAAAGGCAGCGCAGGGAGATATTTGGACCAGGAATGATTGACAGTGTCTGTAAGTACTTATTATGTCAAGGCTTCAGCTCGTCGATTGATGGGAAATGATGTATAATAAATTAGAATGATCACACATCATTTCCCATCGATTGAAATGCCAAATCCTTGACGGAGTAATGAGTTATGGCCAATACCACTCACTGTCTTAGGGGGAGATTGATTGCACATCCTTTCATCGATGTGATCAAACAACTAAGAAATCCTAAGTACACATCTAGCTCCCCAATTTTACCATCGTTCCAGTGCAGAGCATGAAGTTAGTATTGCCTCAGTGAGCATTGTACAATGCCATGTGGGCATTGGAGCAGGGGTATTCTTCATCATCTGATGCAGTGAGAGCCTCACTCCCTGCAGAAATATAGATGCATCCTAAGTGCAGAGAGACCCAATGAAGCACCATTAGCCACCCTTGCTACAACAAAACAAAATAGGAAGGCTCCCAGGTCTCTCCATGAAAGCAAAAAGGAGGAAGTTGACAGTAAGCTCAATGGAATGAATATTTAGTATATTCATGTACCAGTGGGTGGGTGTTTTATCCTTTTTCTCTTATGTTACTTATTCTCAGTATAATATGCTTCCTAAATCATTCCAGTGGGTGAGACCAATTCATGGTCCTCCCCAGTAAAAAAAATAGTTCCTTCTCATCTCATAATTAAATTCCAAAAGTCACCAGCTGTGAAAAATTTTTATTTATTTAGATAGCCAACCTGTCTGTTTTTTCCAGTAGAGGCAGAAGAACTGGCACAATGCATGATATTCTATTCTTTGCTCTTCAGTCAACATTCAGTGATTATTTCTAAGGCATTTTTTGGCTTGTAATGCCTTCCTAGGCATTTTAGAACTAAAATAAATAAAGGCTCTTCTAAAACTTCATTAATTCAATAAATGTTTCTTGAGCAGCACTTTCTTGAGCAGCCACTATGTGCAAGACATTGTAATAACCTTAAAAACATGTTATTGGGAATCCATCCAACATGAAACTTTTGTCTCAGTTAAGAAGCTATAAAAAAACTTCCATGCTTAGAAAATACAAACTGTTTCTATGTAACCTTTCTATGTAACCTTAAGCATTAGGTTTCTTTATAGTTTGGAGGCTACAGGACCAAAAGTCTTAAAAGGGTGAAAAATATTGCCCTGTGTTGAGAGAGACACTTTGTAGTCAAATTTTGGTTATTTAGCTTTGTTTTTGAAGTCTACAAATGTTGCTTCTTGGTCTATCAAAAACAAACAAAGCAACTCCTAGGGTAAAAGAAATAGGATGTGTGTGTATAAACAAGTGAGTAAATAAATAAGTGAATAAATAAACTGTGTAAAAAATATCATCTGTCTTAACTGCTATATATTCAAAGTATGCTTAAGCTTTCTAGAAGTTAGGCATTTAATGAATATTCTTTTTTTTTTTTTTTAGTGAATATTCTTGAATGAATAAGTGAGTAAATAAATGAATGAGGTATTTGATATTATAGGTCCTTTTCATATGCAGGTGACTTAATACATGTTTTTAAAAATCCCTACTTATATATTCAGTTTTTCTCCCTTGGTTATTAGGATTATCTCCAATATGGTTACATCACATTTAGCTGTTGAAGGAGGGCAGGAATAGACAAGGAAAGCAAGCAGATTTAAACTGATTCCTGTTCAATGCAGACACCCTTTAGGGTGTTCTACTCATATTGTCTAGTATCCCTGTGAGATAAGTATCATTCTCAGTTTATAGATGTGAGGTCTGGAGAGGTTTAGTAACATTCTCAAATTTACACAAATAGTGAGCAGAAATGCTGAGAGTCCAACCAAATTCAAGTCTTCTACTGAACTATTCTTGGAGAACTAGACTTCCAAATGAGTTTCAGGTAGGCATCCACCAGAGTGGCATTATAGCTTCATGGTTCTAGTGAGAGACTCAAATAAGTAGGGGAACATGGATAATGCAGAGTCTATCATCTCCTGTCCATGTGTGGATATACAGAAACCACAAATACATCTTAAATGATTCACTGAATGATGAAATAGATGTGATTAATGAATACCCTGTGAAACTTCTTAATCTGTCAGGAAGTTTAAACACCATAAGCACAATACTTGACACTCAGTACCACTTACTCATGTCAGAAAAGAATGATTAACTATTTACTTGATTCATAGTTTATTCTGTAGTTACTATACATGAGTAATATATTCCCTATTCTCAGCAAAAGTCTGTAAACAAGTATTTATAGGATGACAATGTAAGTGCTAGAGGAGCTCAGTGCAAAGTACTATGGGAGAGTAACACATGGACCAAGTGAGATTGTATTTGGGCTGGGACAGGTCTGAGGAGAGTAGGGAAGACCATATAGATTAGCTTTGATTTAACACTGTATGAGAGGAAGTGGAGAGGGTCTCTCTGAGAGGCATGGAGGGAAGGATTCCAGGCAGAGGGAATAGAATGTGCAAAAGCGGGGATCCCTGGATGGCTTGGCGGTTTGGTGCCTGCCTTCGGCCCGGGGCATGGTCCTGGAGTCCCGGGATCGAGTCCGGCGTCGGGCTTCCTGCATGGAGCCTGCTCCTCCCTCTGCCTGTGTCTCTGCCTCTCTCTCTCTCATGGATAAATAAATGAAATCTTAAAAAAAATATTCAAAGGCACCACAGCATATTTAGCAAACTAACTGGCATACTTAGGACACTGAAAAGTATATGCTAAAATTTATGCCAGTATTTATGATTTCTTTTCTGGAAAAACAGAATTAGGTTGAGTCTATTGGGCTACAATAAGCAGACTTTAATATGATGCTATAATATTCATACTTACTAGAATTATTGCACATCCCCATACAACTCATTGGGTCACAGCTATTAATTGGCATAAGGAGAAACAGCTGAGATGATAGGATCATCTGGACCATAGTCATTAATTTACTGGTAATTTTTAAAAAGGATTTCTTTAATAATATTTGTATTAGGTTGTAAAGAGCACTAATATTTAAGAATGGAGTCATTGGCAATGAAGAAGAAAAAGGCCAATTTCATTGGCTCCACTTATTCAAATAAGTGGAATGTATCAAAACACTGTTTCATGGACCACCTGGGTGGCACAGTTGGTTAAGCATCTGCCTCTTGGTTTCTGCACAGGTCATGATCTCAGGGCAGTAAGATTGAGCCCCACATTGGACTCCACACTGAGTGTGGAGTCTGTTTGGGATTCTTTCTTGCTCTCCCTTTGCCTCTCCCTGATGCACTTGCTTGTATGTGCACTCTCTCTTTCACTTTCTTTCTCTCTCAAATAAATAAAGAAATCTTAAAAAAAAAAAAAAAAACAAACCCATTATCTCATTAGATAAGCACAATTTAAGGTAGTAGGAAATCACTCAGATAAAGATGATCTGTACCAAAGCAGGCTGACACCATTCCTGTGATATTCGGGTTCTCAATAAAGCATCAAGGTCAACAGTGAACCATTATGAATTTACTAGCAGGCAAGTCACTGATTCCATCCTCAGGAAATCTGACCCTGGCAGAATTTGAAACACAATTTATATTTAATTGATTATATAAGCAATCTCTAAGCAGAGTTGAGTTCTAAATGTTCTAAACTTATTTGTATTTAAAACACATTTTCCTATAGAAAAATGCCATGTGTGATGGTTGAGTTTAGAGGCTGTCTGTAAAGTCTTCCCGTGCACATATCCAGAAACCAGAAGCATAACAGTGATGGCAAATCTTATTTCAACAACACTTCTTACACCTAACATTATTCCCATAAGAATATGCATCTGAGATCTGCTTCTGAATACTAGGAGCCACTTTCTTCAACAGTGATATCTCTCCTGGCAAGGGTGTCTTCTTATTGTGTACCCATAGTTTATAAACTCTTTTCCCTTCTAAAAATAGAAGCTCATGAGATTATCCTCTTGCTATACATTTTATATTAAGGAAAAAAAAGATAATAACCTTTTTGGGTAGTAGGAGCTGGTTCTTCCTTCACAGTTTATGTAAATGGGTTGTTTGTAATCCAGAGAAAGACTGTGCTGTTATGATATTAATACACAGGATCACAGTGATGTGTGTTCTACTACCTGTATCCTTGGATTAGTCTGCTCTGTGTATTCACTCAATACGTGCTTTAAGGCAGAAATGATAATATAACTGACAGTTGTATAGTGATTTGCAATATACAAAGTACATTCACATGTTTTCATTTAATGCCAACAATAGCTCCATGAATTAGGTGTTGTTATCCCATAATGGTAACTGAAACACAGTGATGTGAAGTAACATACCCAAAGACCCACCACTTTTGGATGGCAGAGCTGTGAGTCAGGCAGATATTTTGATCTTCAAGTCCATTGCTCCGTCTATGATATCAGACTGGCATGGCAAAATTTATGTTGTCAAAAGACTAAAGCTTGAACACTCAAATCAAGTTAAGGAATTTGTACCAGTCTTTCTGTTAGAAAATGGAGAATCCTCCTCAGCATTAACTTGGAGTTTCTTTGAAGTTCACCAATATTGAAACAATTGGATTTTCTGCCAAGAAACATTAAGGCTGATTTGACAAGAATGACGAGGCACTTTAAGAGTTGATTGACTGTTAGTACAAGGCTTTTAGAGCTTTCTAAAATTGCATCCACTATAAGTGAAAGAAATGGAAGTATCTACTCAGAGCTTCAAAGGAAAGCCTGTGTCATGAAGAACGAATGGTAGGATGGTCAAATATGAATACATCTATCCAACATTTCTTGGGCAAGTTCATTAGGTTCTTCCATGATTTCCTATGGTCCTCACACTCATTGAGAGCTAAACTGATCAATATGAAAAAAGTCATTTTGTGTTTATTGAAGGATTTGCAGAAGACCCATTTATCTAAGACTTTTACTGAATGCATTTGCATATGTGTTTGGAAGCTATCTTGGAACTTCCTATCTAAGGCAAATTTACTCTTCTGTCACCATATTAATAGGGTGTGGCAACACCAGAAACCAACTGAAAACAGAACTTTTGAATTTGACAGCATCTGTGCTGAAATTGTTAAGGTGAATGGTAGAAACTTCCATCATGAATCTATAGTTTTTGAGGATGCATGGTGACAAGAACGATTTCAAAATTGTTGCAGTTTTAAAGAAAAAAGATAAGGCAGATTTTTCTGTTTTTTTTCCAAAGAACACATCAAACTATAATGTGGATTAGTGTAACACATTTTTCACTGTTCTCCTGTTAAAGAAAGAAAAACAAACATATTAAGAAATGTTATCTTTTATATATAGCTTTCTTTAATTTTATAAAATTCTGACTTTTTAAAGAACTTTGTGGACTTTTTAAAGAACTTTGTGGACTTTTCTTAATCTTTGCATTTGATTAATGATCATTGATGTTTGAATCTTCTCTACCCTTTTTAGCAATGAAATCCCAAGAAGAATATGTTGTCTTCTAACTCTCACATTATGGCAATAAGATGAGGCCATTGACAAGCTTAGAGTTGGAAAAAATAACCAAGTTCAGAGTTAAGGAAAATAACCAAGTAAATGCTCAACTATTTAAATAGACCAACCTATAGATAAGCCCACTTTTATTTTCAAGTTGTATCACATTTATGATGCTAAGACATTTGGTGATGTGAAAATAGATTTTTTTTTTAAGCTGCCCTTACTGAGATAAGAGAAAATGCAATTGGTGCTTCAGGTGTAGACAGCTAATTTTATATGAATAATTCCACATTAATTAAGCAGTTGTGACAGTTGAAATCAGTGGTGATATTTGAGATTTCTCTAAATATTTTCCATCTTCAAGAAGATGAACCTCACTACCCATCACCTGAGTGAGTCTAGCATCCAACTATCAATGTTCAAACTTAAATAACCTAAAAGTAATTGTTTGAAGTTCTGATCTAACACTCATTTGAATTTCTCTCCTGTGATAGTGTGCAACTAGAGGGAAGAGCAGGCTTTCCCAAAGCTGTGCTATTGACATTTGGAGCCACATAATTCTTTGTTGTGGGGGCTGTCTTAGGCATTATAAGATGTTTAGCAGCATCGCTAGCTTCTACCCACTAGATGCCAGTAGCTCCTTTCCCCAAGTTGTGACAATATCAAAAATTTCTCCCAACATTGCTAAATGTTTTCTGGGTGGATGGAAGAGTAGCTGGGAGGAAGGGTTGGGCACAAAATTACACCTGGTTGAGAACCATTGGGCTGGAAGCATAGATTTCTAGGGTTCCACTCCTTTTTAGCTTAGAAGATATTAAATTTGAAAGTGAGTGAGCTTAATGACATGTCCTAAATCACACCATTTATAAGAAGTAGAGGTAGAACCCAAACCCAGATCGCATTATTCCTAGTGATCCTCCCTTTGCAGCATATTATCATTGAATATTGCTTATGAAAAGAATATTCCTCTGACCCACAGACACTAAAGTCACTACACAAGAACATCCTGAGACCATTGAGATGATGGCCATCTGACTTGAGTCAGAAGGAACATAATTTTTATATGAATGAAATGACAATACTCAAAAAGCTCTTTTCACTATTGTGATTCAATCTTGTAGATACTTTGGGTGATGATACCAAATAACATCAAACTACTCAGGGAGTATGTATGACGTTGTAACTGCAGTGAGATCAATCTGTGTGAGTTTCTTGCCTTCTACCACCTTATTTAAATAGATATTTGTTGTTAGTGTCCTGACACTTTAATATTTTATAACTAAAGATAGATAAAATGTACCTGGCAGGAATAATAACTAAAGACTGAATTAACAACCCAGGACCACTCATTATGCCAGGAAATATGTGCTTACTCTGTGACAGTGGCTGTCATCTTGGATTGGCCCCATTAACCACCTCTGGTCCATCAAGGCAATAATGGAAGCCATTCTCTTCCTCTAACAAGAGATTGCCAAGAAAGTACACTGCTGCGCAACCAGCTGTTTGAGGAACTGAAGAGGATGAAAAGAGGGTGAAAACAGATGGGATATATTTTGCATTTCTACTTAGATATGAATATGTACATATGATATATTAGGGCATCTCTCCCACACATGTCCTTCTCTTTGTGGTACATTATGTTAACCGTTTATCACTTTCATATGTCAACTTTATCCAAAAGTTATATATCCTCTTTGTTTCTTAGATTTACTCCTTTCAATACTCCACTTTTTACTGAGATATTTGGTTAAAACTTGTGAAGACATTTTATAACTTATGCTGCATGGAAGGCACTTTGTGTGGAGGGAACGTTTGCTTGGAACAAAGTTTATAGTGCATTGTTTGCTAAGAATCCTACTAGGCTTCAATATAGGGAAGATTCTACATAGTTGAAAGTGTTTAGGTTGTCCTGGTGCCAGATTTTTAAAATCTCACATGTAAGAATTATATATTCATTTTTATTGAGTTGGAAAATAAAGAAGAAATATATAAATAATAAATAAAGAAGAAAATTATCATTGTACATAGTCTCATCACCTGGAGGTTATATGTTAGTGTTCTTCCTCTGTCACTCTTTATCTCACACACAAGTATATGTCTGTATATGTATGTGTATATGCATACATATGTATATATTTGGGATTATATGGTAAACACTCGTTGCTACTTTTTTTCATATCATTATTTTTTCTTGTTCTTGACTATTTAAAAATATATTCTAATTGTATGGATATACTCTAATTTACTTAACTATTCTTTATTCTCTTGTTATTAAACTTTGTTTCCAATTTTATTTGTGGTATTGTAGTATGACAATAAAATAATATATAATACAATAACAAATTAGTAATACAATTGACTTTGTAGCTTTATTCTTCCTAGTTATTTCCTAGATGTCAAATGCTGGGTCAAAGACCATAAACATTTATAGTGCTCCTAATACATATTGCTAACTTGACCGCCCAATAGATTTGTCCATTTAAATTTTCACTAGAAGTATATAAGATTTTTTATTTTATTTTTTAAGATTTTATTTATTTGAGAGAGAGAGAGAGGGAGAAAGAGTGCTTGAGTGGGATGAAGGACAGAAAGGAAAGCAGAATCCCTGCTGAGGAGGGAGCTGATGCTGGGCTTGATCCTGGCATTCAGAGATCATGACCTGAGCTGAAGGCAGACACTTAATTGACTGAGCCACCAAGGCTGCCCAAGAGAGTTTTAATTTTTAAAAAATGTAATTGCTGAATTGAAGTTAATAGTAAAGAACTTGGGTATCTGAATTTCTTACCCACTCTTGTCCCTATAGATGTTTTTTTTTTTTTAATTTTTATTTATTTATGATAGTTACAGAGAGAGAGAGAGGCAGAGACACAGGCAGAGGGAGAAGCAGGCTCCATGCACCGGGAGCCTGATGTGGGATTCGATCCTGGGTCTCCAGGATCGCGCCCTGGGCCAAAGGCAGGCGCCAAACCGCTGCGCCACCCAGGGATCCCTAGATGTTTTCTTTAAAGTTAACTGCCTTTAATGAGTAGATATGGATCAAAATTTAAAATAATTTTCCATGGGCTACCAAAATGGTTTCCAATTTGCAAATAACAAAATCAGTAAAGCTATGTAAAATATTAAATATGAAAGGACATGAGAAATCGTTTAGTTCAACTTTCTCCTTTATTCAAAATATAGTCATTTGTTAACTATTTATTGTATGTCAGCACTGTAATCGTAACTCTAGTTGGTAACATGTGCAAAGTGCATAATTAACTGTAATACAATTCCATAAATACTAAATAAAATAATGGGCAAAGTGCAATGGAAACATGGAGGTAAGGAAATGTCTAACTTTTCTCTGGAAGATGGAGCCAGAAAAACCTTTGCAGAAGAGATGATTCTTAAAGATTCTTTTTTTTTTTTTTTTTTTTTTCCAGGAGAGGAAAAAAGGGGTTTCTGAGGCAGAGCAGCATAAAGAGACACAAGGAGACATGAAATTATATGGCTTGCTCACACAACGCTGGTATTGAAGTATGGCTGAAACCTCAAAGGCTGCAGATGGAGTGTTAATATGTTTTCAATGACGCATTTGCAAGTTTTGACTTATTCTATAGTCAAAGAGTGAGTTATGAGCAGAAGACATGATTCTTTCTGTATTTGTATTCAAATTAAAAGGGAGTGGAAGCAATTATTGTTGTCTAGATGAGATGGTAAGAGATTGAACCATATCAAGTGGTGGAAAACTACATATGAGGAGCCAGGATAAAATGTGTATCCCATTAACCAATTAATCAACAAATATTGAGTGCAAGCTAGCTGTCAGTACTCTTGGTGGTGGAGATTCAGAGACGAACAAGATAGGAAGTTCTCCCCCATGGAGCTTCCATTTCTTTAAAAAATTGGGCTGTGTGTGTGTGTGTGTGTATGCTACATATGTGTATTGATAATTATGAACACTATGGTCAGAGTACCATAAGAGTAGGGGGAAGGAGGTGTTCTTAGTTAGGATGACACGGAAGCTGCTACATGAAAGGGAAGAAACCAGCCATGCAAAGAGCCAGAGTTGCCTTAGTTGCAAAGAGGGTGAAAAGGGAGAAGCCCTGCAGTGAGGAACTTTCTAAGGTAGAACAGATAACTAATTGGAAAGGCTTGTGGTAGAGGAGATAATCATAAAGACTTTAGAGTCAGGCACCCTTGACTACAAATTCAAGTTCTGCTGCTTAACCTACAAAGCTTCAGCTTCTCCTATAAAATGAAAATAATAATGGACACATTACAAAAGTACTATAAAGGTTATGTGAAGTTACATATGTAAATATTTAGCACATTGACTTCAGATAGTAAAAACTCATCAGAAAGTATTTGCCATCATCAACATCATTGTAGTCATCATCAAGATGGAGAGAAATTGGACCCTTTATTTCTGTCTTAGGTGACTGAGAGGTGAGATACATGGCCCAGAATAGGAGCATACTAAGGTATTCAGATGGTGCATCTGCTTTGAGGGACCTTTTGGAAATCTAGTGGATATTTGGGTCAGAGATCAGAAGAGAGGTCAACATAAAAGGTACATTGAGTCACTGCCTTGCCCAATAAGAATAAAAATAAAATACAAAAATCAAGATGAGAAAACTAGGAACTTAGCACTTCTTGATGGTAATCATCTCTTTTAGAAATTTCTAATAGTTTGAAAAATTTTTCTTTTAATGACTTTTAATTTACCTACCTATCTACTGGCTCTGGTCAAAAATTTTGAAAATATGTAGAATAAGAACAATAACTATTCCCAAAAAAAAGCCTTTCAAATATTTGGAAAAGCATATTCTTGACTGCCCAGTCTTTATCTGGGAAAAATGTTGACAGATATTTCAGTCCTTCCTCAGATATTGGGGTTTTTATGTCCTCTTCTCATTCTAATGGACTTTTAGGTGCAATTCAGCTTATTCTTGCCCAGGACTAAATCCAATATTCCAAATGTGATTTGACCACGATGTTTGTTTCAACCTATCATTTTTGTCTGTCAGGTCCTTATAATCTTGATTCTATCATCTAGCATAGAATGCCAGGTGTGTCACATAGCAATTTGATGAGTATGGTTTTTAAATCTTTTTCAAAGTCTTGGACTATTCGTACTGTTGACTAGTAGGTGGACATAAAACCCTTGCCTTCATTGAACAGGGGCAAATTGTTGTGCTTGAAAGTAAGACTTCAAAGAGTTGAGTGAGAGTGAATATAGAGAAGCCAAAAGGAACTTAAAGGGAGGAGACAGGATAAAAACTATTTGATATAGAGGGTGGGAGCTATAAAATCTTGGGATGCTTTGGTGGGAGTTATTTGGGGCTACTTCTCTAACTCCTCCTTGATGATAACGATAATGATGGTGATGGGAATAATAATAATGATGATGATGATAGTTTACTGGGTACTTATATTATGTCACATATACTTGGGGAAGTGCTAAAAGGTCACTAATTCTTAGAAAACGTATGAGGAAGCATTATTTTCTTTTCATCCCTTTTTTCAAATGAAGAAATTGAACTTTAGGATAAATAAATAATGTGCCCAGAGTCACACAAATAGAAAATGAATGAATCTGGGATTTGAATCCAGGCAGTCCAATTACAAAGACACTGTATTATACCAGTCTATGACTAATAATTATTACTTTTAGTCTATGTCACTTTCAATGCCAGTTACTTTTATTTTAAGGATTTTTTTTTCCCACAAAGAAACAAAGATATTATTACTAACTACATAAAAGTGATTAGAAAAGGAAGCTAAATCAAGATAAGGATTGCACACAGCTGGCCAGGCTCACTTCCTAACTCATTCTTTTAATATACCTATCTCACTATGAACATGAGCAAAAATTAAAGAAAACACTTTATGAACCTTCAGAATAAGTCTTGAATGGTCAAAAATTAATACTTAAATACCAAGGAATTAATGTCCCATTTTTGGAGGGAAGGAAGAAATTTAGCTTACAAAGACTCTTACCTCACGGAATTCTTCTTAGACCTCATGTTTATGTATTAATTATTAATGTTCAGATCAGTGATGAGAAATCACCAGTGTCTCTGTTGGCTGTTGAAGAGGGACAGAGAACATAACCAACTAACAAATATTCTGTTTGGTTGTATTACTAGAATCCAATAAACACTTAATATGTACTAGAAGATTTAGTGTTCAAATGGATCTATCGACATATTTAAATGAGTTGACCCACAAAATTTAGAAACGATATTTGTAAAGATATATTGGAGAAACTGAACACTTCTCTTAATGCAGATAATTGTTTTGCTACCTAAATAATTAAATGTATGCATACATACCTTATAAGGTTTATAAATGCTAGTCCTTAGATTAGAGAGACTATCCCAAGATCTTTTCAGATGCATGCCAAATTTAGTTGAACAATAGGAGAAGCAAGTGATGATCCAGTGCTTTTTTTCAAAAACTCTGGTGAACTGAAGAGAATATGACATTGAAAATGCACATCTAAAAGCTTCTAGGTGGAATTTAAATAACTTCATTATTTTACCTTTTTCTTCAAACCACCCCAAATAGTCTGACTATACTGTGGACCAATCACTTGACCAGTTTTCTATGTAATTAAAATCATATGCCTTCAAAACTATTTGTAAGGGGAATGCTTCTGAGACTCCTTCCCAGCTGTATCTTTTTATACTTGTGTAACTTAAAAATGACCCAGGCAGAAGTTTTTCTCTTTTCTTTAAATTGCTTTGCCAAGTTTCAGCTTTGAGCACATTTTTATGACTGATTTATTAAATCTGGAAACTAGAAGTTTATAATGGAAATTCTCGTAAAGCCTCAAGTCTAGCCTTGCTAGCAGGTACTCTGAAGGATGGGGACACTGATGGACCCTCAGCTAAGGCGTTTCTGGAACACAACCTGAGGAGTTTGGTCAAGTGCTCATTTATTTATTTTTAGGTGAATAATATTCAACCATTCTAGCAGAAATTCTTGCTCTGTTGACAAAAAGGAATCATATAGTAGTGTGGCTATGAATCATACCTTCTGTTGTCATTATTAATTTTAAAGACACATTCAAAGAAGCTTCCTCCATAACATTGCACTATGGGAAAAGAAAAAAAAAAAGTATGCTTGTGTTTGAAGCTGACTAAGGAGATTTATTGCAAATAAAATGATTCCAAATTGACTAAGGAGATTTATTGGAAATGAAATTATTAGAAATCCCTGTTCCTTTTTAAAGATATTTAGAAATTATACCTAAGTGGAACATTTTTTTGCTTTAGTTTCAGAAATACAAACTTCTGGCATTGCTCATCATTAGAATTTTTCCCTGCAGGCTTTGGCTTTATTAGCAGCTTAAGAGTATATTTAGCACTGTCATATGTGAAATCTCTTTACTCTGTTAAACTAATATGGAATAAAATGTCTTTTTTTACAGTGTTACTCATTCATTATATAAAAATGAAAGCAACTACTTCAGTGTGGATCCAGAGCTACTAACTATTTTTATGACAAAAGCGAGGTGACAATACATATCCCGTAGGCACATGAGAGTATTATATAAGAGTCATTAGTATAATTGATATCCATAGAAAGAGTGTTTTATCCAACATGATTAAAATGTGCAATACATTATGTAGGTTCCAGCGTTCCAGCTGCTGTGTTGTAATCTTTCCTTTGATAGATATCTAGTGAAAAATAAAATTATACTCGTTAAAAAGATAATCTTCTACTACTTAAGGCTGTGAGAATGTGAGACAGTTGCATGCCATGTGCTTCAACCATTTACATGTGATTTTTGCCTGTATGTTGTGTTTTGTTGTGGATTCTTGGACCGCAAGTAGAAAAAAAGACAAGTAGAAAAGGCCTCTTTAAATAGGGCTTTTTTTTTTTTTTACTAGACTATAAAAAAGCCTGAGTTATAATTTCATGTCTATGTCTTAAATTCTTGTTGGGCCCACCTTTAAATGCCTACAGTAGTGGGCCAATCAGAAAAACAAATCATACAGCCTAAAATTTTCAATTGGCTTCAAGTTGAGAGTAACTTCTTAAAGGCAAATGACCCAAATAATTATTTTAAAAGGGTGTTTTCTGCACAATATATGCACTGATTGATTCATCCATCTCAGAAGTATTTATTGATTACCTACTCTATACTAAGTGCTTAGTCGGGTGCTGGGGACCCATAGAACTACAAATCCATGAATTCCATTTTAAATAGTGACTCAAGGAGGAAAAACACGGGCATATCAAGCAAATCTTGTTTTCCCTGATCAGTTACCAGAGGCATGCATTACTGAGTCATATAGGTAGAAACAGATAATATTGTGTCAACACAATGTTCATCTCAAAGAAGTGAAAGCTAGGTGTATATACACTATTACACCAACACATATATTAGTGTTTCTGAGTTACTGTCATTTTTCCCCCTTTTGCATATCTATGTGATAATAGCAATGCTAATAGCTGAGAAAAAGGTCACATGCTGGGGATGATGCAACATATCCAGTAAAAGAAAGTCATGGTTAAAGATGCAATATATCTATTCTCAATAAAGTGTCCTCTTTGCTAGGGCAAAGAGGTCTGTTGCAGGCTATTCTGGTAATCGGGAGTCCCACTTTCTTCCCTTGAACTGACCTCTGGTATTGTTGAGAGGAACAAATGAAATAAAGCATGTGAAACTGCTTTGTAAACAATCCACAAAGTGCTTCACAGATTTGTGAAGCCGTTTAAATTTTTGTCAACCACCTTCTGTGAGTTGTAGGCCTTATCTGTAAATAGGGAATGGCACTTTTGCTGCCCATCTGAGTTACAAATGCATCTCAAGTGGACTGAAAATCCATGGAAAGGATCCTGGATATCAGGAAGTATTGAAGTGATTAATATCTGAAAATTACATATGTAAATGAGGTGCTCAGCATTTCCATGGTCTTGTCTATCTTTGATACTATAGAGTAGAGAGTCAGACATCAATGTTTGAGGAGGTAAATTATCCTTTAAGGACAGGACAGTGAAAAATACGAGATTAACCACATACCTATATACAAACTTTATAGGATGAAATAATGAGGGACCCATATGTGTTTTAGGTAGATTGATTTATCTTTACCTGTTCCTCATTTGTCTGTATGTGACTGAATGCTTTCATATGTGAATAAGAAACTAAAGTCATTTTATAGTATTTCTCTTGCTACTCAAGATGGTCAGTTTCCATCAGGTTGTGAGTTGGTATTATTATCCCCCCATCTCCCCTACACTCTCCCCCCTCAAAAAATTACTCATGATGCTAGAATAAGTTGCTGGTACGTTTCCCAGACCCCACCCAAGCATTATCCCTTCTCAACTTTTCCTTCTGACAACTTCTGTGTCATTTGCAGTTCTGGGATACAGAAACTTGTTTTCCCTACCAGTATTCTAAAAAGTGACTTTATCCCACCTGTTCATTCTTCATCATTGCAGTAATTTTGTGTTATTGCCACACTATGCTGGTTGACATGGCGTCGTCTTGAATCTTGACGTGATGAGATTCCTTGTGGGAAGATTTCAGAATTTTCTGTACATCCTCTTTCTTACAAAGATTCAGCAATGCGTGTGGTCTTATAAAAGTTACAGTGTTGAGATTTTGATTCTAATATGGCATAAATATTGTTTTTATTAACTAGAGTAATAATGCTAGATGAGGATAATAATAAAGACTTGGCATGGTCTTTTCCTCAGAGTTTTCAGTGTTTCCACTGGCACAATTGACGATATCATTTAGTATACCAAGAAGATACGTGATCGTCCGGGAGCCATTATCAGCCTCTGTTAGAGCCTTTTCAAATCCACTGCTTATTGTGTACGTTATGAATAAGAGAGCACAAAAATTATGCATGCAGGGCCAAATTCTCATCTTGCTCTGGACCCCCATGGACCTCTCTTTGAAGTCAATAGGAGCTCAGCAGGAGGTGGAACAAGATGAGAATTTGGAAAAGGAATGAGAAGAAAAAGGGATAATTTTCCCCGACCATATCATCATTTGGTGCGTGTTAAATGCTCACACAGTGCCTCTCACCCCAATCCCTTTTTACTTCGGTCTCAATAAAATTGCACGACAGATTTTTTGTGTGTGTGTCTCTGTGTGTATGTACTGTAGGTCATTTTCAATAGGAAGAGAATTGGATAACTTCAATTACTCTCCTGTAAGCTGTTATTATTGAACTGAGCCCAAAGTGCTTTATTTTCAATAAAGAAATATTCATATAATACAACTTTCATGCAAATTCAGGTGCTACAGGTTTTCAAAGATTTTCCAGAAAGAACATTTTTCACTGGCCCAAATAATTAACAACTTGTCTTTGTGCCTTTGCTTTCATTCAACTAATTCTTAAAATTATTTTGTCTGCTGTGGGATGCCTACACAAATGTGTGCTCTCCCAGGACAACACTGCTTGAAATCAACAATGTAGTTTTTGTTTCTGCATTCTGATATCCACCCCCCTCTTAGGATTTGAATTGTTTGGTACACACAATGGTAAAGAAATGTCCAGAGGGGGACTTTGAAAAAAAAAAAAAAAAAAAGCAAAAAACCTGCCTATGAGCTAGATGCCACACCTTCCACTTTCCACGGGATGCTTACTCTTTGTCAAATTGGTACACGCCTTTTGAGGGCCTGCTTTTAGAAACTTGGCTTTTAAGATGAAGTGCTTATAGATCCTACCATTTTCTTTCAGGAAGAAGCCAGACTCCCATCAGAATTTCACACCTGGATGTGTGTTGATGAAATGTCTTGTACCTTAAGACCATCAATATTTATGGGACATCTAACATAATTCATGATGGTCTATGATATATGATAGTAAACAATATCATTTACACTGAATCTTAAAAGTATTGACAAAGACAAGTTCCTAAACACTGATGAAACCTTGTATTTTGTGTTATGATTTCTTGGTTTTATACTTGGTGCAGTTTTTCAATTAACTGCTCTGTATTCAGAGCAATTACTCATTTATTATAGTCAGTTTAGATATGGTAAAGATTAGAGGAGTAAAACAAATCATTTTAGTGACACTGGCTAGTGATACATTGTTATTATTCTGATTTTTATTTATTTATTTTTTTATTTGGCTCTTCCATGGCAGGATTTATAGTACCTACTTTTGAATGCTAAGTCATTTTCCTTCCTCGTCTCTATTTTTATGGTTTTAAGTAAGCAAAAACAGCCATAAGATTTTAACTGGAGTTACCTATTTCATTTATCAAATGATAGATATATGTGTAGAAATACTAATTCACACACATACATTTTTAAAATTATTTTTTTTGGTCAGTAACAAGATTTTCTTGGTTATGTGAAATCAGTATTGGGTCTTTTTAAAATGTGAAGATTCCCAGAAGTGTTGAAGACAGTGCTGAATTTATGTAGTCCATAAACTAGGCATCAATATATGAAGAATCTCATAAGAAATAGCATGTAATTTTGAATGCAAGTAAACCAAGGTAACTACACATATTAGACATTTGGAAGTTAATGATATGGAGCACAATGATCGCCGTCAACCTTGCAGTGTGGTTTTCCCAGCGTATTGCAACGACATGCCCTGTAATGTGTCATTTTGCTTCTAACGGGGTTTACATGCTTTTAAAAGTGCCTTAGATTTTGGCAAAGTTTATTTTATGCATTATGCATAAAAGTTGTCATCAGGATTTAACAAAGCATTTTGCACAGAAAGATTAGAAATAAAATCTCTGCACACCAAAATGATTTGGATGGTTTTGCTAGATGGTGTGAACTTAAAAAAAAAAATTAGCATGTATCTTACCCTTTTCCCAAGTTGCAAAAGATGAAAAAGCTCCACAACGAAGAGAATTTTAATGTATAGAACTGGAGTGAGGCTCACCAATGCTTTTGCTTCCCTTTCAGCTTGTATTCTCTTGTTTATTGGTTACAACGTTAATAATTCCAAATCAACAGAGTTACAACATTTAGTCAAGGAATTGACAGGCTCAACAATATGTGCAAGATACATTTCCTACTTGACAAGTGAGGGTATTGAGAGAGGTGACCTATCCCATATGTTTGGATTTTAAAAAGTGGGACCCCCAGTGAAATAAAAGTTATTTGTGGATAAAGAGGGGAGTTTGATAGGGAAAGCTGACAGAAAGGAGAAAATGTTTAGACTTTAAGCTTAAAATGACCATTTTGCAGTGTTTTCTGTATTTCAACATGTTTTAAAGGTAGACACATGCTAGTTCCTTTCTTCCGTGCTTTAAGTGAAGAATGCAGTGCTGTGGGAGCGAGCAGTACTCTACTCTGAAGGATCTGCCTCTATGCTAAGCTTCTATGGAGACAATACTGAAGAATCCTATTTTTAAAGGCATATGGAGAAGAGTAACTTTTTTTTTTTTTTTTAACAAGTAATGGGCTAATTCATTGTGTCTTGAAACTTGAGTCTTGAAATGTCTCTTCTGAAGTTAAATTCAGCCTCCTGACTTCCAGTGTGTGTCACTGTGCTCCCAGGGTCATGTCTAAATGTGAGGGTTGCCCTGGCATGTGTTGTCTTTGTAATAGTCATCCCACCAGTCATTCTACCATGGCATTACTGAGGCTATTTCTGGTAGCTGCTGATACGTCAGCCATGCTCATTGGCTGATAGCATCACATTTTTAGATTGAAGTTGTAAATTGAAGTCCCTGCTTTTTATTGCTATTTTGGGAGGTTTCATTATTGATGAACTTTGGGTGCAGCCCTTAGAAACCCACTTCTTTTTGGTAACCACGAAGCTGCATTCCTTAGAGTGTCCCTGCAAATTGCAACTATATGAGTAAACTGTGAGCAATACCCACAAGAACCCAGAGACCTTGCTCTTTCCCAGTCACTGGAGGGTCTTAAGAGTGTTGTTTCAGTAGCAATTAGCATTTTGTTAGTGATTTTGCATATTACTATTATTATTTTTACTATACTAGACTTCAGTGGCTTTTTCAGCACTGAGAAGGTTTTAAAAAATGCATATATAACTTGCTCTTTTATTTTTGGCTCCTCACTTCCAGGAAAGTTAATTGGAACTGATTGGTTTTATTTGCTGACTTACCAAGTACCACAAAGCTGGAAATGAATGAAGAAACATTAGCTTTCCACTGTCTGCATCAGTTTTTAAACTCTATTCCTCTTAGCTCGTCTTTTATCCACAAACCTTTTTTTTTTTTTTTTTTTTTTTTTTTTTTTTTTTTTTTTTTTTTTTTTTTAAGAAAAGAACACCAGTCTCTGGATAAGAGGAGAAAATTGAATTGAAGGATCATAATAATAATGCTTTACACTTGCATAGATCTTTAAAATTTTTTTCAAGTATATTCATTTCTACCATAATTGGATTCCCATAACAGCCCTTTAAAATAGGAAGGAAGGAAAAGAACATTTATCGAATATCTTCTATACAAAGTGCATTCACCACATTATCTCATTTAATTCTTGCTGTGGTGCTGATGAGGTGAGAATTCTTTCTCCCAATTTCAGGAGGAAATATGGGCTAACAGAGTAATTTGTCCAGCCTTCTACAGTTGGCAAGAAGGAGATCCTGGGTTTGAGCTGCTCTCTGTAGCTCCAAAACTTAATTCTACCCACTTGGCAGATGTGTGCAGGGCAGATCATTATCTCATCTTTTTGGTTATTAAAATTTGAGATGCACATAAGTGATTTGCTTGTAGTTATTCAGTTAAACTAATGCCACCAACCAAACCTGAAGATAAATGAGTATATTTGTTTTTATTTGTTTCCTAGGCTTGCATACTTTCTATAATTGCTGCCTGCCTCTGACAATCTGTCAGAAGTCGATGATGCTTTCCTGTCCAGTTGATTCCTCAGCTTTTCAGCCCGTGATACCCCCCTTTCCTACCCTAGCCCCCACTGCTTGAGGACCCCTTAGTAGATGACTACAGAGAATACAGAGATAGTGAGAAAGAGAGAGAGAGGAGAGAGAGAGAGAGAGAGAGAGAGAGAGAATCAGCAGGGGGGAAGGTGAGAATCGGCCTGGATGATTCTTGTCTTTGCGTCTGCAGGTTTACGGATTGCATTATTGCAGGGTGGGTTTTATGTTCAATACCAATTTGAATCAATGTTGCATTGCAGCATAGCATAGCTAATATTTTTTGTGAGAGCTGCCTCTAAAAATCAGATCAATACAATTAAACTTTAAGCCAGTGGTTTTAATGTGAATATCTTAATACTTGGCACCAGAGTTGATATTTTAAATCTGATATATTGGAAAGAATAAATATCTTAGGGGAGCACTAATGGGAAAAGAGTTGAAATCAGGTAAACCTGATTTGGGTAATAATCAGCCTGTCAATTAGTCCGGACCACGGAGACTGGTACCAGGCTATATTTTGTCTCTGATGTGCCTCAGAAACATCACTGGATGTCATGTTACAGTAATACTTTCTAGTATTCAAAGCACTATCACACACATTATTTCATGCTTGAAGTGTAATGATAGCTGGTCAGCTATATCCTTAATATTCTCGTTTTTTTTTTAGCTTTCCAGAATGGTGGGTGGCACTAATTAGCTCTAGTACCAACTTTCAAGGATTCCTTTCTTTCTGGTGCTAATATCAACTTCAAAAAAACCCTCAAAGGAGTCCATTTACTAGAAAGCTACCTTTTCCCCATTCCACTTACCTCAAAAGTATCCATGCTAATGTCTGCAGGATTTCCAAGAGCTTCTGAATGGAGAAGAGAAGGGGAGATGCTGTTCTGGAAAAGTTGTTCTCCACTTTTTTTCTGTATTTTTCTTATGCTGCATTGTACCATCTTTCTGTCCCCCCACTGTATGGTGCTCAGGCCCTTCCTCAGTCACGTCCTGTTTTTCATTCCACACTTCCGTCCTGCTTTAGTCAGAGCTTCATCACTTTCTGCGGAGTCCAGTGCAATAGCTTCCTGACTGGTCCTTCTCTCCCAGTCATTCATATGGATGCCAGACACCCTTCCGAAGCTTAGATAGACATGGCTTCTCACCAAGAAATATTCAGTGGGTTCCGATGCCTAGAGAATGAAGTAGAGACTGTTTGGTCTGGCCTTCAAGGTCTCCATGAGTGACATCTTTGGAAAGTAATAGGGAAGCAGTATCAAGAGTGCAGGTTTAGGAGGCTGAAGAGCTTATATGTGTGATATTCAACATGATGCTTAACCTGTCTAAGACTTGGATTCCTCCCTGTGGGAAGAATAAAGGGAGACAGTATATGGAAGGTGCTGAGCACAGCGCTTGGCTCCTCAGTTAACAGTATTTATTTAAACTCTCTACTTACCATTCAGCATATTTTGGGTATTAAAAATGTGCTCAGTATTGTACTAAGTCCTTTAGGTCCTCAGTCTTACTTAATCTTAAAAACAGTAAGATAGGTGATTGTATTATGGACATTATAGAAAAAGAAACTTGAGGTCTGAGAAGTTAAGCAAATTTTCTAAGTTACACAGCTAGTTAGTGCCAGAGCCAAAATTAGAACCCAGATCTCACTGACTCTGGACCCTCATCCCTAAACTAGAGTAACTTTCCATCCATGCTTCCCTGCCTCTTCTCTTGCAAAATCTAGGTGTTCTGGCCCCATTTCAGGTCTAGGAACATTCTTCATGCGTTTCAGAGCTCAGGTCAAATGAGACTTCAAAAAGAGTGGAGGCAACAGCAGAGATAGAGAAAAGAAGGAAATAATAGAAGAAAATGTGACTGTCAGAGACTAAACAGAATGTGCCAAAGCATCTATTTCTTTTTTTTTTTTTAAGATTTATTTATTTATTTATTTGTTTGTTTATTTATTTATTTATTCATTCATGAGAGACACAGAGAGAGTGGAGCGGGGCAGAGACACAGGCAGAGGAAGAAGCAGGCTTCATGCAGGGAGCTGGATGTGGAACTCGATTCCCAGTCTCCAGGATCAGGCCCTGGGCTGAAGGCGGTGCTAAACCGCTGAGCTGCCCGGGCTGCCGTATTTCTTATATATATCTCAATAGTGTTTGAATTAAAGTTGTCTTATGCATATCTATGTTCTTAGAAAACGGTAAAGTCTTTGAGGACAATAGTTCATAATATAGTGCTGCATGTATTCTGATGCTCAATATTAGGGAATCAGCTCCTTGAGAATATATGCAGGAATCTGTCTTCCAACTCAATAGTTTTGAATGCTGAGATGTAGGAGGGTGTTGAGAAGGGGTTTTTCCTTTGAGTGAAACTAAGATTTATGTTATAGGGGGTCCCATCCCAGGTGGCAGTGGGAGAGGGCCAGTCAGGAAGACGCTGGTTGAGAGACTGAGTCTGATTGGGGCAGTAGGGGGGTGGAGGTTGGCAGAGGCATGGCAGACAATGCAGGCTTGACTGGGTGTCAGAGGGGCCCAAAAAGTTGGAAGATAAGCACTAGAGGTTGGGTAGACAATAAATTAAGTGCAACTACAATCATTTTGGGGTTCATGAAATTTTAGATGTCTAAATGGTATTCTCATGTGAAAAATTTGGAACTGTTGGTAGCAAAAAGTACATTAGACCAGAGTCTCAGCTAGAGTACTACTAGTTTGTCATTAAATATAATCTAAGTCTCACTCCCATGTCTATACAATGTCAATATTTAAAAGACTGTCCTGTATTACCTCACATAATTATTGTGAGACTCAAATAGAAAGGAAAATGTAAGGGAATTGAAACTTGAAAAGTAGTTTTATAGTTTTCCAAAGTGTTTTCACAGGTGCAAGGAATTACTATCCCTATTGATAAAGAAAGAAAAGGGCAACACCCTGCCTTTCAGTAACTTTTCATTGAGTTATGGAGATATGGCACCCACACACTTAAGAAGGCAAGACCAAGGGCTATAATAGAAATTCAGAGGATAGCGTATTCACTGTAAAGCAAAATTGTCAATTGTCAGAGAAATTTCAAAATAGAAGATGACATGAACTAGTTTTGAAGAGTGCATTGCGACTAGATAGAAAGGATGAGAAATGGATCCCAAGCTGTGAAGGGCATTGGAAGGAGAGATGTAGATTATGCATATTTTTAAAGTAAAGAGTCAGTATCAGAGCAATGGGGATGGGAAGAGGCTGAGGAGGCCTTGAGACTCAGGCACCCATGTCTGTGATGAAGCACTGATGTTCTAGGGGCTCATTTCCTCTTTCATGAGCATAATCTGGAGGCCTCAGTATGTATCCCCAAAGAAATTTAATTTATTCTCTTCTTTGCTACATTCTCTTGGAAATTTTGTCAGGAGAAAAATTAGTACTATATATTTTCTAAAGCTAGAAGTTTACGTTCTATCAACTTAGTGTTTGGTGCAAAGAAAAAGATGGTATAAATATTTGATATAGGGCCTAAAAGAGGTCTTATAGATTAAGTATTATGGAAAGCTTAAAGTCCTCTGAAAACTAATTTTTGAAGGCTCTATTAAAGTGTGGTGAGAGTCCTCATTGTTCTTATTCTGTTGTGAGTCTTGAGTTGCAATTTGGAAAAGCACTGGGCAGGGCAGATACAAATAATAATCATTGGCTCAAGCTTTTTAATGGTAAAAAGATGACTTGATTTTCTGAAGAAGTGAACAGGCAACATTTTCTCATTGCTGTTAATTATAATTTAAGACAGACTCAATTTTGTATTAGTCACAGATGTTTCATTTCTCAGTTCATATATAATGTGGTACATGGAATGTCTCCAAAGAGATTTTAGAAGTGTTTGCAGTCTTGTCCATCTCTTTACCACTTGGTGTGGTCTTTTCCAAAAATCATGACATTTGGAAAGAAACTCAGATAAGTTTTGAAGACATTTTCAAGACATTTTGCTTTCAATGATCTCTAAAAATATTCCTATTGAAAGTGAAAATTGAGAACATGCTCTGCAAAACAAAATCAAAATGTATATTGTGTCTTTGGAAAGCCTAGTTTCGGGAGTGGTTGGGCTGTGTTTCAGTTGTGCCATGGGTGAGGGTGGGGATACAAATGCAGGATTTCTAAATAGATGTTAGTCATAGAAACCTTTAAGAAGATCCAGTGTTCCTATTGCTATTAAGCCAAAAATGTATTTCAAATAATTAGTCCAAGCAGCTAGTTACCAAATTATTCCACTGTGGATTATTCTAACCAGGGAGAACTTATCAGTAGGACAAATGACTCGTGAAATTGTGATAGGTTTGGGAATGTTCCAAAATCTGGCAGGTTTTGAATGCAAATCCTTGATGAAACTGGGTGTGTCTGAGAATTAAAATTTACCTAAATGTTAAATCAGCCAAAAGACAGTTTGAAACATATTAACACCTGTATTTTCTGCTGCAGAAGTATGATGTTTCTTGAAAAATAAAATAGAGTCACCATCAGCATATCACAGGACATTTTCCTTGTGTTATATTGATAAAAGTTGAAGTTGCAGGCTATCTGCCAAATCTTTCCTTAAAAGAAAATGCATATTAAGGTGTATCATAATCAAACAGTTTAATTTTAAGATGAGCGTTAGGAAAACTTTTTTGGGTAAGATCATGTAATTGTGGGTAACTTGCACATGTATGATGAATTCATTATGGGCATACATGCAAAGTTCTTTAAATATCATTCTTCCTCATCTTTAATTACTATTATTATAGGTATTAATGTTACCAGAAAGGCATGGGGAATTTGTATATTTATAATTTTCATATTTTGTTATTCACATCTTTCTCTAAAATCTGTGATATTCAGTCAGTGAAGTTCAGGCAGTTCATTTTTAGAATAAATTTCTTGCATAGTTTCTCCATGATCTATGGAGTCTTTCTTTCTAAAGCTTGAGGTACAGTGATGGGAATAAATTCATTAGAGTAAATTTTTCTGAGTTTTCTTTTCTTTTTTTTTTTTTCCTCACTGAGTTTTCTTGTGTAAAGTTCTAACTCCCAGTTGGAAGTCCTGATAGTTGGTTCAAAACTTTGGGAATTCCCCCGATAGGATCTGGAACTGGCCGCCATCCACAGAAGGCAAGAAGAGATGGAAGGAAGAGGCAGGCCACTCCAGATGGGTAGGTGGCAATTTTGATAAACAAGGGAATTTACACAGGAGACTTGTCTTGGGTGGCCTCAAGATGCGTAATTTCCATACCCCTTAATAGAATCATAAAGGTTTATATAGAGACCTTAACAGGACTTAGTCATATGTACTGTCCAGATGGTCTCAATAACACATTACTCTCTCAAGGCTGTGTCCTTGACAAGGCTCCTAGTATGGGAACAGGATGGGGCACACAGAATGCATATCCTAAGGACAGGGGAGCTGCTGATTGTCCAGACCCTGTTCTCGGGTTGTGTCCTCTCAATAATCTCCTCTAACACCAATACAAATTGGAGAAAGAGCTAGAGACAGGAAGAGAGGCGGGGAAAAGAGGGAGGAGCAGGATAGTAAATATACATTTTCTTAAACATTAAACATTGCAGAAATTATTAAGTGGGGACTCATTACAATTAAGCATTTATTAGGTATGCACTTCTGGTCCAGAAACAACAATTTCTTTCCACTTGAAAATGGCATGTCAGTATTGTTTTGCACTGGTTTTCAGCAGTGAACATCCAGTGTCCAAATCAAAAGCATGGGAGTGGGACTCAGAAGAAATTCCTGTCTGAGTGTTGCTTTTATTTTGTTTCAGGGGTAAAATGCTTTATAGTTCTGGTCTTCTTTCTTCACACTATAACTTAAAGACAGTAACACTGACTTCTTCACAGGGATAAGTAAGCCAGTACCTGTGAATTGTTCAGAGGAGAAGAGACTTAACTATAAGGTAATTGGAGCAATGAGGAGGGGGAATTTTAAAGATCTTGAGTGAAGGTTTTGGTATCCAGTGGATGAACATGACAGAGCAATCACATCATTTATTTTTTTATTTTTATTTTTATTTTTATTTTTATTTTTATTTTTATTTTTATTTTTAGAGTAGGCTCCATGCCCAGTGCAGAGCCCAATGTGGGGCTTGAACTAATGACCCTGAGATCAAGACCTGAGCTGAGATCAAGAGTGGAACTCTTAACTGACTGAGCCCCTCTTTCATTCATTCTAACACATTGTAGCTCCTGACTGAGAGGACATCTGAGACACCTACTTTTCCAGGACAGCAACTCAAATTTGCAGGCAGGTACAGTGCAAAGTCCAAGAAATATTACTGTCAAACTGAAGTCTTTGATGTGGTTGGCGGGATGCTAGACTTGTGTACTGTCCTGCACTCCATGGATAACCACTAACGGTTTGGTGATTTGCTATTAGAATATCCCATTTCAAAATTTCTGAAAGGCAAAGATTCTGAGCACTGAGTAGAATTTTGTTGTTTAAGGATCCCCAGTGTAGGCAAGAGCATAACCAACTGTTTCTAAGATGAGGTAGTCTTTACACCCTTCAGTCTAAGAGAGGCTGTTAGAGAAGTTTTCTGGGGCCCCTTCATGGCCTTTCTCATTTCTAGCTACATCTAGTGTGAGTGCCCAGGAGAAGTATAATTGGTTTGCAGGCATAGCTGCCTTAACTGCTCAGCTTTGAACAACTTCACATTAAGGTTCTTCTCATTCCCTCAAACTGTCCTTTTAGCTTTGCATGCATATCTATTTGTTTCATAGAAAAAAAAAAAAAAGAGAGGAGTGAAATGACTTTCAGAAGCGATGTTTGCTTGCTCAATATGGTAAAGTGACATTTAAAGAACATTCTAAATTAATATTTTTTTTCTCAGAAATTTCATAATATGTTACCATGTAACTCTACAAGAGAAGTTTGTATTAACAATTTCAAGGCTACTTTTGGGCATCATGAACTTTATGTTTGGCATTCTATTAACTTCAAATACCTATTTATTTTTATTTTTATTATTTTTTCAAATACCTATTTAATAACACTTTTGTGTATCAGTTATCTATGGCAAAGAAAATGCTATGTAACAAACAACCTCAAAACCTTAGTGGCATACTACAGTAAATATTTATTTTTACTCATGGGTCTGCAGGCTGACTCATGGCTCTCCTGATCTGAACTGGGATTGGTGAGACTACCTATGGCCAGTCATAGCTCATCAAGACATCTACATTCTTGACACATCTGAGGGTTTGGCTGGGAAAATTGGGTTGATTTGGCTCTATGCCACATGTCTCATCCACGAGTAGGCTAGCCTGGGAAGGTGAGGGCAGAAGAGCAAGAGAGGAAACACAAACATGCAAGTACTTTTTCAAACCTTAGCTAGTGTCAGGCTTGTTCCTGTCCAACAGGCCAAAGCAAGTCACATGACTGCAGCCAGAGCCAGGGTAGGAGGAGCTTATGAAATGGCATTGCAAGGGACATTCATACAAGAAAATCATTAATTTGGGCCACTAACAAAACTAATCTACCACTTCTATCTGTGGTGTAATAATAGTTTTTTAAAAATAACCTTAAGATTCATCATGACCTTAAAGTATATTTTCAATGAAAAAAATATATTGCTTATTTTGGTGTGAATATTCTCATTCGTTATAAATTTATAATCCATTGTTAGATACTAGGCATTAATATGAGGATAAATATTTGGTTAACCACATACCATGTCATATGATAAGGATTTACGTTATTCTTGGTATTGGTAGGCTTGGGGCTTGAGTAATCACACAAAACTATACAATTTTCCCTAATTTAATCTTAACAGCTTGAGAAAAAATTACTTTTAAATGAAAAAAAATCACATTTGTGAATACATTGGTGTATAATTGATGAATAAGTTCTTAATTAGACAGTAGTTACTCTAGGCACTAAGACTAGTGTAATGGAATGAGGCATTAAAAGGAGGCCAAGGAGAGCATAGTGAGTGGGCAATTGAACTGAGGCATGAAAAGTTAAGGTCAAGCCAGATGGGCATTGGCACTGCTTATGAAGTTTTGTGGCACACCCTCCTTCTTTGCTCCACCTTTGAGTCTTATAAACATACTCCAATTGGCTTTGTGGACTGTGGCAGTAATGAGTTATTGATGGGAGTGAGTGCCAGGTGAATAACTATTTCTTTGAAGATCTCTTCAGGCTGTGGTAACTGGAAGCAGCACAGAAGGAGAAATTGATGGCCCATATTCAGCTTTTGAATAGTAAAGCTTGAAGAGCTTTTAGGTACTGAACAGCTTGAGGAAAGGCAGGATAATGGGACATAATTGTACTTATTATGCAGTTGAGGTATGTTAAAGAAAAGTCTGCTAATTCTGCTAAATGGTGGCATTTTGTAGCTCCTGTTAATATTTTTTAGTAGAGGAACAAGCAATGAGTTTATTGAGTCTTATTAAAGATGATCTCTTAAATCAGCTCTAGTACCTTGGTGTTTAATGGTTCAAGGCACTTCTCAACATTGCCTCGCTAACCCTTCCAACATCCCTGAAGTGTATGTGGGTGTCAAACATTTATGACTAAGATGGCTTAGCAAGTAATAACAAGTGACTCGCCCAAGGTTATACATAAGTAAAACACTAATTTCTCTTTTGTGCTACGCCCATCCCAGGTGTGTGTGTGTGTGTGTGTGTGTGTGTGTGTGTGTCTTTGTGTGTATGTGGTGCATGTGGCCCACATTATCTCAGGAGATTATCTAGCTTGCTTTGATAAAACATTCAGAAGCAATAAAAAAACAATCTAAGCTCCAAATCACTTTATCCAAGAAACTTTTCCAGATTAAGTTCTGTTCTCTGGTAAATAAAAGATGTAGGAATAAAAAGATTATTTTTGCTAAAATATATTAGTGCTTTGATGATTCTCTTTTGAGTGGAAGCTGTTAGAAGACTTTCTTCACATGTTATTGGTGTTGTATAGTGTCTATAATCTAGGAACTCTCTAAGTGTAAATTGGCAATGAGAAGGAAATTTCTTCCTTTGATTTGTTGAGTTATTTTATCACTTATTAAGTCGCTAAATCTTTTTTTTTAAGTACTTCTCTGTGATATTCAGTGTTGTTTATCGAGTATATCTAGTTTTCCTTCTGGCATATGGTAGCATTCATTGTATTTCCAACCCTCTTAAAATTAGGTATGGCTGCTTTGGCTTAGGTGATATATATCACTTTTGGTAGATGCTTTAAGAGCCAGTTTGTGATTTAGTATGTTTTTTCTTGAAGCCTAGAGTGGTGACCAGCAGCTTTTCAAATAGTGGTTGGGATAATGAATGACAACAATGATCAGTTATCCTTGACAATCTGCAATGGTTATGCAGCATGAAGAAGCAAAAGCTCCCATAGCCCCCAACCCCTTTTTAATTCATTAAGATTTGGCGTTGTTTTTCCCTTTAGCATAAGCTAGCCTACCCTGACATAAGAATTGGTACCTAGAATTTGGGATGCTGCTCTAACAAATAACCTAAAATATGTGGGACTGGCTAGCATGATTGGCTACATTGGGTGTGTTTGACAAGGCATTACAAGAAAGACTAATTTATTCTATTGAAAGATTTTGTATATTTGCAAGCTGGAATAAAAAGGAATAGAGAGTCCAAAAACACAGGGACTTGCATAATTGCTTTCGATTCAAACAGCAAAGCATAAAAATGAGAAATTCTTATAATTGTAGCAAGGGACACCTATTGTTACAACCTCTGGATGGATCAAGTTTCAGCCAGCAAATACTTTCAAATGAACCAAAAGGGCTAAGAGAAAAGATATTGAAGTTGTGGATCACCTGGAGAAACCTGATATTCCCAAAGTACCAGCAATTAAGACAGAGGTGGGGGTGGCAATAAAGCAAAGGAATATAGCAAATCGGAGAATTCTGTTTAGAAAAGAGCTATAATTTCTGGTATATGATAATTACTGTAACAAAATTGGTAAGAGGCCTACTAAGTTTTTAAGAATCTTGTATTCCAAGGAAAGGATAAGCCTACAAAACCCCTCAAGATTTAAAATGACTTTTGGAGTTATAATTGTCTGAGGTCAAGAAATAGGTTGAAAAGCTGCTCAGCTCAAAGGAGGGCATATTCCCTGATGCCCATTTTATATGTGGCCAAAGAGTATAATGGAGAGGAATAAACTTTTAGAAGACAAACCAAAGAACCACAATGAACAAGGAAGCAATCCGAGCCTCATTGAGAAGTATTTCCTACCTCTAGGATAAGGACCCTGAAAACATTTGCCCAAGATTTTAGACTTGAGTAGACAAGAGATCTGTGTGTCCTTTGCTTTATCTTTCCTGTATGGAGTAATGATAAATGATAGACCACTGTACATTATTTCAAGATCCTGGGCTTTAAGTTTGATGCTGTAATCATATAAAATTTTTGAGTTCTCGTGGGTAGATATGAATATGTTTTGTATAGAAGAATAAGAATGAATAAAATGTTTGAGAATCAGAAGGGCAGATTGCAGTAGTTATCAGTTTTGTTTACCAAGTTTTTCTGTTTCTCTTTTTAGACACATGGTAGGTTGGGATTTTCTTGATTCCTTTATCCAAAGACATGAAAACAGAAATTACTTCTGGATAAAGCTTAAAGGGAGTAGTCAACTATGCTCTCTTTCCTTTTTGTTTGGGTGCCAGCACCTCTCAAGAGTGCCTCCATTATTCTCATTCATTTGGGGAATATAAATAATAGTGAAAGGGAATATAAAGGAAGGGAGAAGAAATGTGTGGGAAATATCAGAAAGGGAGACAGAACATAAAGACTCCTAACTCTGGGAAACGAACTAGGGGTGGTGGAAGGGGAGGAGGACGGGGGGTGGGGATTAATGGGTGACGGGCACTGAGGGGGGCACTTGACGGGATGAGCACTGGGTGTTATTCTGTATGTTGGTAAATTGAACACCAATAAAAAATTAATTTATTAAAAAAAAAAAAACCAGAGTGCCTCCATTAGCACAAGTCTGTGTGGATAACAAACCTAAAGTCTGCAATGCTGGTCTGCAATGGATGTTGTTTGTTTGGAAAGTAGCCCATCATTGTTTTAGACCACCATTACTTTGGGGATTGTTTGCCACTGTAATGTATCCTACTCTGACCTGACAAATATATTCCCCAGTTGGAAAATGGGGATGTTAAATGCATATTTATAAAGTGGGTAAATTTAAAATATTCTATTTTACTATTGAACATTAGTATGTGTGTTTTTACACAAAACAAAACAACGGTCAAGAAATACTTAAGTTTCTCAAAAGCAATTTTACTCTCTATAGGAAAAGCGTCTTATTACCTGTGATATTAAAAAGTGTCATTTTGGTTGAACACTAGTAATACTAAATAACCTATGTGTCTTAGAATTTGATAACGGGATAAACACAGGCAGAGTTTAGACACATTTGTATTTGTAAATATTCAAACAAATTTATGAGGTTAATCAAATTTCATTATTTCTAATCCTGAATCTGATTTCCTACTGAGGCTGGGAAGAATTCTATTCTAAGCAAGTCACTAGAAACATAATGTGTGTATGGTGGGGGAGGTGGGTGTGTGTGGGTGTGTGTTGAGTTCTACTGAATCACTGGGCATAGGCTATTCTTGGAGGCAGCTAGGACGCTAGATTTAAAAGAATCATGTTCTCATCTGATATATAAATGCTATGTTCCTCAATAATTATGGATAGGTGTAGATTGCTCTGACATGAGCCTAAGCCCAGATTTCACCCTTTCCGTCAAAGGTTATTAATACTGTGCAATGTTCAATGCTTGTACTTAATAATATAGCAGTATTATGTTCTGTACTTATACTTACAAAGCAATTTTATAAAGTCTCTTATTTACTTTATGGTATCCTACAATGCCTAGGGAACAGTAACTTAGACAGAATCAGCCAACTACAATAACAAGCCAGGCATATTTTATTATTGCCTTAATGGTAGACTTTTGATATTCAATTACTCAACAGTTGCCTGGTGCTTGGGTTTGTGACTGCTTTGAGCCATTGATTTCTACCTCCTCCTTGTCCCTCCATGTGATATAAGAGGTAATCATTTGGTAAATGCTAAATCCCAGTATAATAATCTTGGTTTTGGCTACAGCCTTGGGACTTCATTGACCAATACAAAATTCATTTGCAGGGAAAGTATAGGGTAGTACATGGATTCTCAAATTTGGCTATACATGGGTATTTACTGGCAGGAGTTTTAAAAAGGCTGATGTTTGAGGCACATTCCCAGAAATTCTGATTTAACTGGTTTGGAGATTTTTTGAAAACTCCCCTGGTAATTCTAACATGTAACAAAAATTTAAGAATGACAAGTGTACTGGTTAAAAGCACATGCTCTGGAGTCATACAGATCTGGATTTATATTGCTGATTCCTCCATACTAGCTGTGTAAGCTTGGGCAAGTATTTAAATTCTCTGGGCTTAATTTCCTTATCTTTAAAGTTAGCATAAAATGTTACTGTAAGTTGTTTTACTGTATTGATTTACTGTAAATCTGTTTTAAATGGGTTAATGCATATGAAGAACTCTAAGAGTACCTGACACATAAAAAGCACTCAATGAATGTTTTAACACTAGATTAATTATTAATTCAAGGTTGGGGGTCTTGAAAGTAGGGTAAGGATTGACTTGCAGAACAAATTTTAGACATTTCAGAGAGAGGAAGCAACATGTGTAAAGGTGTTGGGTTGAGCAGGTATGAAGCATTCTGGGAATGATGTGAAATTCATTGAGGTGGGAGCATGATATTGAAAAGATAGACTAGAGAAAGGTGAGGCCGAAGACATTGCTGGAAACCAGATTTTAAGAGTTATGTATTCTAAGTGTTAGAACTGGGTTTTTGCCTTTAAATTAATAGCAGTTCTTAACACCAGTGTTTGGACACACTGATGTTTTGCAATTAATTGTGAATTATGTTGCAGGTAAAGTGAAAATTAGATTTTTTTATTTGTATTTATTCATTCCATAACAGTATTCTTCCTCTCTGGTATTCTGATATCTTACTTTGAATTTGGGAGAATAAAATAAAATGCAGCGGGTATGCCAGAAGTTACTCATAACATAGCTTATTTTAGGCCCTGACCACCCTTACTGATATAGCATTATTAGTTGTGGAGATTGAGAATTACTTTTATGTTGTGAGATGTAATTTCAGAGATATATTTATTATTTTTATCCATGGATGAACTTCTGCTTCAGGCCATGATGGAGCTACTGGTACTAGACTAGCTTTCCTGCTATAAACAATGAGTAAACAACTAGAAAAATGGGCTAATGTGTGGAACAACTCTTTTCAGATGTTAGACAAAAAGCAGCACACATGGTCTATGAAAGGTACAAAACAAACAAGGCAAGCCCTGTGATAACACTGTTTTCTCCCTAGAAACATTTACTAGACTACCACAAAGGGAGGGGAACCAAGCAGAACCTAATAGTCTTGCTGAGCTGTAACAGCAATCAGAGTTTGGGGAAGTGACCAAACTTTGTAGAACAAAGTACTGAAGATTAGGGAGGATGCAGAGAAAGAGCTTTACATACCTGTGTGGAGTACCACTGAATTTTTAGCTAAATAGTAAGTTACATGTGTTCAGGGCAAAATTTCCACAAGCCTTGACAAAGGACAATTTCTGGGAAAGAACAACTACCAAGGAATTATAAACTAAAAAACTTCCAGGGCTCAACACGGTGGGGGCCATTTGATGTGCAACCAGCCGATGAAGAGAATCCTCATGGCACACTCATGGTTGATAAAGATTCCAGAAATCCCAGGCCTTAAGAGTAAGAACAAATTAACCCTTGAGTAAAGGCTACTCTACACCTGCCCTAAAAACAACAACAGCAACAACAAAAAAACAACAATAAGCCTCCAAAGAACCAAGCTGATCTACAAGTAAATTAACTGCTTACCAGGTCTAAGACTAACATTTTTTCAAAGGTGAGCAACAAAATCTGGACACTGAACACTGTAGTGTTCACAATGTTCAACTTCCAACCAAAAATATATGACATGAAAAAGCAGGATACTGTGAACTCTAACAGTAAAAACAGATTCAAAAATAAGATGGAAAAAACAGATAAATTAATACTGATTATAACTATGTCAAGAATTTAAAGGAAACAAAAAATGAATAAGTAGAGAAGTAGAAAGCATAACAAAGAAAAAAAGAATCTTCTAGAGATAAAAGATTGCAATATCTAGAATGGATAATTCAGTGGATTTAAGAGCATATTAATCATTTAAGAAGTAAAAACATCAGTGAATTTGGATACTAGAAAAAGAAATTACAGGGCCTCTCAGACCTATGGGCAATGTCAAGTAATTTTGCATATATTTAATTGGCATCCTATTAAAAGTAGAGAGTGGGACAGAAATCCTATTTTAAAAAATGGCTGAAGTTTTCCATTTTGGCAAAAAGTATGAACACAGAGGTCCAAGAAGCCTAACAAAATCCTAACAAAGTAAATACAGAGAAATTTCCACCATAGCACATCATAATAAACTTGCTGAAAATCAATGATAAAGAAAAATCTATGAGCAGCCAGATGAATAAAAGGAAACATGCCCTAAACATGTAAAGACATGAATAACCAAAAACAACTCAAACTATAAGACAAAGGAAAGACTTTTTTTAAAAAAAGACTTTATTTATTCATGAGAGACAGAGAGAGAGAGGAGAGAGAGAGAGAGAGAGAGAGAGAGGCAGAGAGATAGGCAGAGGGAGAAGCAGGCTCCATGCAGGGAGCCCAATGTGGGACTCGATCTTGGGACTCCAGGATCACACCCCGGGCCGAAGGCAGGTGCTTTAACTGCTGAGCCACCCAGGTATCCCAGAAAGACATATTTTTAATTTTTACTTTATTATTATTTTTAAAGGAGTGACATCTTTTAGATCTGAGGAAATAACACCATCAAAATCAGAACAAAATGAAACAAAGCAAAACAAAAATAATGAGCATCATAGAATTCTATATTAAGCAAAAGTATCTTTCAAAAATAAAGACTAAATGCAGATATTTTGAGACAGTAAAAAAATATTTATTGCTAGAATATATATTTACAAGAAATGTTAAAGGAAAAATTTCAGGCTGAAGAAAAAATAATATAAGATGAAAATTCAAATTTACATAAAGAAATGAAGATTACTGGAAATAGTAGATATACAGTTAAGTATAAAGGGATTTTTTTCACTTAAGATTTTTCTTTAATAATGCATTGAGTACTCTAAAAATACAGAAGTGAAATGTACTACAGGAAGAATGGGGCATAGGAAGTGGAAAAATACTTCTGCCTGGTTCTTAAATTATTTGTGAAGTACAGTAATATTATTTGAAGGTAGATTGTGATAAATTGATGATATTGTAAACCCTAGAGCAACAACTGAAAAGAAAAATAAAATGAAAAGGTGGAATCTAATAAATTAAAAGAGGAGATAAAATGGAATACTCAAAAGAAAAATCAGTCTTTCCAAAAGAAGGAATTAAAGGAAAAAAGTACCAACAACAAATAGCAAGATGGTAGACTTTATTCCAACCATATCAAAATTACTAAACATAAATAGCCTAAACATATATATTGAAAGGCAAAGATTATTAGATTGAATAAAAAAAAATCAAAGGATGGCTAAATGCCATTGGTAAGAAATACACAAGTAAGTTAAAGTAAAATAATAGAAAATTTACACCATGAAAGCATAATAAATTTATAGTGGCTTTATTCATATCAGACAATGTATATGTCAGGAAAAGAACTATTAATGGAGCTTTAAAGGGATAATAAAAGAGTTCATTAAGTAAATAAAATCTTAAATGTGTATGCATTTAATAACAGTTATAAAATACATGGACAAAACCTGATAGAACTGAAAGGTGAAAATAAAAAAAATACACAATAATAATTGGTAATCTCAACATTCTTTCAGCAATTGATGTAACAACTAGACAGAAAATCAGTAATGTAGAAATCTTGAAAAATAATATCAACTAATCTGACCTCATTGACATTTGGAGACTACTGTACAATACAAATCCTTTGCAAGTGCTGTTTTGGGGCTATCTTCACATATTTAAAAGGATTTAAACCAAACAGTAGTTTTTTTTTTTTTTTACTGTAATAGAATTAAATTAGATATTAATAACAGATATCTAGAAAATCCCCACATATTTGGAGATTAAACAACACACTTCCAATTAACCAGTGGATCATGTAAGCAATTAAAAGGGAATTTTAGGGGCACCTCGGTGGATCAGTCAGTTGAGTGTTTCTTAGTTTCATCTCAGGCATGAACTCAAGGGTCTTTCATGGGTTGTGAGATCAAGCCCTGTGTCAGGCTCTGCACTCAGCAAGGAGTCTGCTTGAAGATCTCTCCCTCTGCCCCTTCCCCCACTTGTGTGTGTGGGCACACATGTACACATGCTCTTTCTAGAATAAAAAAAAAAAACATAAGAAAGGGGAATTATATAATACCTTGAGCTAAATGATTATGATAAAGCAATGTATTAAATTTTCACCTAATGCAGTACTTTTAAGGAAATTTATATTAGCTAAAACCATGCTTTAGGGGAAATGTATAGCTTTAAATGAGCATGTTAGAAAAGAAGAAAAGTTTAAATACAGTGATCTAAAATGTCACCTTAAGAGACCAAAAGTGAAAAAGAAAATTAAATCCAATTAGAAGAAAAGAAATAACAAAATAATTTGAAATAAATCATAGCCTAAACATAAAATTTAAAATTATGAATCTTCTACAAGAAAACAAGAGAAATTTCACCACCTTGAGATAAGGAAATATTTCTTATATAGCACACTAAAAGAAAGCATAGACTAAAAGAAAAGTGATGAATTGGACTTTATGAAAACTAAAAACATCTATTCTTCACAAGGCACTATTAAGAAAATGGAAAGGCAAAGTATTGACTAAGAAAATATATTTGCAATATATCTAGCTGCTAAAGGATTTACATGTAGAATACATAAAAAGCTCTTAAAACTCAGTATTAACAACTTAAATCCAGTTTAAAATGAGAAAAACATTTGAGAATACTTCAAACAAAAGAAGATATACAAAATGCCACAAGTACATGAAATTATGTTCAACATCCTTAGTTGTTAGGGAAATGTACATTAACATCACAGTGGATAACCCTACATACACGAATGCCAATAGTATGGAACAATCAGAATTGTCATATATTGCAGATGGGAATAGAAAGTGGTACAACTACTTTGGAATATAATTTGTTAATATCTTCTAAAACATATTCACTTAACACAGAAATTCAACTTTTAGGTTTTTATTCAACAGAAATAGAAACATTTCTAGATAAAACAAATACACAAAGACTTTTATATGAATGCTTATCATAGGTTATTATTATTATTATTATTATTATTATTATTATTATTATTAGCTCCGAACTAGAAATGTGCAATTGTTCATTGGTTAAACCAATTAACCATCCTACTCTGATAAAAAAGAGACTAATTATTGACACATGCAGCAATATGGATGAAGTTCAAAACCATTGTGCTAACCAAATAATTCAGGCATTTATACATAAATCACATGTTGAAGAGCTTTTGTTGTGGTTTGGTCAGTCACAAATTTAATGACCTACAATGGAATCTCCTAGGTGTCCCTTCTCGCTAAAAAGAATATTAAGTATTTTCTTCCTGGCTTATAAAATCCTACATTAAATAGCCCTATACTCCCAACCTTCCTGCTCCCCTTCTACTGAGCACCAGTCAACTCTCATCTTCAGACATAGGTCATCTTCTCTTCAGAGACTTTGCACCTGCTATTCTCTCAGAATGAAATACTCATTAGCTATATCTTTCCATGGGGAACTCCTTTTCACAATTTAAGCCGCTATTCAAATTTCAACTCTTTGGAAAGTGCTTTCCTAACCAAACCCTTACATAGCCGTGCTATCACATTATCCTGTTGTGCTTAGCATGTTATTAAAATCTCAGATTATTTGTTCATTTATTTATTGTCTGTCACTGCTACTGCCACTACAATGTAAAATTCACAATAGTACCTCTGTTGTCTTATTCCTCAGTATAACCCCAGTGCCTGGAACAGTGCCTGATACAAATATTTTTGGGATGGATAAGTGGAGGTAGGCTTGCTGCATATTTGAATGTTTCAGAATGATAAATATTCTGAATGAAAAATTAATCAAAGTATATTATCATAAAGATTTATAAGTATATATATTCTAATAAATATATATGTATATCCTGATTATATATGTTGTGTGGTTTTAGAGAGATTTATAGGACTCCATGTTAAGAATGACTCAAAGCAATAGCTGAGAGAATAGTTATCATCATTTCCTTTTTATTGTCAAATTGTACTTCATCCTAGTGAACCTATTTTATGGATCATTCATTCATTCAACACTTACTGAGAACCTTTGGGCAATGACAATTCAATGGGTACAAAATAAGATGCATGGGGAAAGTACTATAGAAGTATAGAGATGGAAGAAATAATCTGTGTTTGGAAAAGAGGTTGGGGAAGTGGGACAATCATTAAGAAGAACTTGCCATTTTGGCTTAGCCCTATATGATAATAGAAGTATGTCAAGTAGAGTGAGGAGAAAGGAATTTTCAGGCAGAGGGAAAACTTTTAGGAAAGGCAAGAGGAATGGAAGCTCAGGAAGTCATTTGTGGTGACTAAAGTATAGTGCATGTTAGAGCTTGGTAGAGAGTTGGAAAAATATGTTGAAATCTGATAATGAAGGATCTCCAATGCCATGCCAAGAAGTATATCTAGTAGGTAATTTAGGAACCATCAAAGGACTTTGTCTAGAAATGTGACATGAGCAGCTTTGTGATTTACAGGATAATTCTTGCAGTAGTTAGGATGAGAGAGTGAGCCTGAAGGCATGGACATTAGTTAAAAGGCCATTACAATTTTCAAGCAAGAAATGAGGCCTAAATTAAGGCAGTGGGAATCTGAATAGACAGGAAAGGACTGATTTCAGGATTAAAATTGATGGGTCTTGGGACCTATAGAGGAGTGAGGGAAAAAGAGGAGATAGAGCTGACTCTGAGTTTCTGGTTGGGAGTCTTGCAGATGGGGCTCTAATTGATCCGCTGTGACCTGCAATTGATTGGCCCTCCTGGTTCACCTCATTTCCTTCATTGACCTTTCTCCCCAACTTTAACTCCAGGAAAGAGGTTTCTTTCTACTTTGGGCTCATTAATACCTCTTTTCATTCACCAGGTATAGAACCTACTGGCTAATCAATCTGCAGGAGTAACCTTTCCTTTTCCTCTGTGTCAGCAGCTGAGTATCTTACAGATTGATTCAATATGCTCTCAGTTCTGTCAAAACTGTTTCAGGATACCTAGAGAGCTATTTCACTGCCTTGTAGGTTTGCACATCTTCTAACAACCTGCTGTAATACTTTAATTCATTCAACTTTTTCTTATTATCCCCTTGTATCCACTTATATCAGTTCATAGATGGTATCAACTCTGGCCTCAATGGTCTCTAAAGGTTTGTTCTTAGTCCTTATGTGGGATTCAATATTGAGATGAGTACTTCAGGGTAAAAAGGTGCACGAAGGGTGGTTTCTTACTTTTCAGAGTTTATAATCTAGATGAAGAGATGAAACTCGATCGCTTTTTCCTTTTCTTCCTTCCTTCCTCCCTTTTTCCTTCCCTCCCTCCTTCTTTCCTTTCTTCCTTGTCCTTCCTTTCTTCCTTTTTTTCATGCTTGCCTTCCTGCCTTCTTTTCTTCCTCCTTCTTCAGTTAAATAAAATTAAGCAGTGCAAAGGCAGTGAGATTGTGAAGATAAGTGAAATATGAAGGTTTCTGATCACACAACAAGCAATAATTAAGTGATAAATTATCTGGCACGGAATTGAAGCCTGGATTAACAGCGAAGGCCTTATGGAAAAACCATTACACATTTAAGGAATATTTATTATTAGTAATAATAACATGGAAGAACTCTCATAAATATAGGACATCTTAATTTTAGGATATTAACTAGCAAAAACAGGACTTTCACCTGGATTAGATAAAAAAATGTAGGTCATATGTTGGTAATTAGATAGATTAAGGGGTGATTTTTGAGGTTACGAATAAACTAGGATTGTGTACAAGTGAATAGAGTTTTCTAGGAATATATGATAGGACTGTACCTTTAACCTTTATTCATCAATAGTTGCATAAAGTCATATAAAGCTGGTTTATCTAAATTATAGACCATGGAACAGGATCTTATTAGACAGCATATGACAGCAAGGTTCAATGTGAACATGCAAGTATAAAACTTCTGAGTCAAAAATAATAAATAGTTTGAATTTAGGTTAAAAAAATGGATGCAGATAGCACTAGGGCAACCTGCTTTGATAGGCTGGAAAATTCTTGGAATTGTAGTTGTCTGTGTGTCATTGCTGCTGAAAAACTAATCAAATACCTTATTCTCCATCAGTGGAAAAAGATCATGGGCCAAGCATCTCCTGAAAATAGCATTAGCTAAATCACATGTAAAGTCTAATGTCCAATTCTGTGTCCCTTACATTCAGAAGGTCACATATAATACCACTGGTGATGTTGCAGAAAACATATCACACAGAAACTAGACAAGAGATAACTATACAAAAAATATGAAAAACCACTTCAAAATTTTGAAAGATCATGAAAGAGTGAATAGGTTTACTTTTTCTTGTTTCAGAGGGCAGAAACAGCAAGAACAGATACAGATTTGGATGAGGTGAATTTGGACTCAAATCAGAGAATTTTCAGTTTCTTATTCTAGAAAACAATTGAGGCAGTTTCCATCATTTACAAACAAGGTGCCCTTTCACTGAAAGTATTCCAACAAAGTCTAGGTAGATGGTCATTTGTCAGAGATGTAATTAAATGAAATCCTGGATAAGTGGGGAGCTAGAGGAGATTATCTATAAGCTTTCTTCTCAGGCCAAGTCCAAACACAGTCTTATTTTGTATCTTCTTTTAGTAGAAGAAGTTAATAAAATATTGACTAAATTAATAGATTAATACTAGAATTATGGGAAGGGAAGTAGAAGACTATTGAATCCTTCTTCTACTGTGTTGTAAAGTGTATATTTTCCTAAGAACATAAGGAAAATTTTGGTAGATATCTTGGAAGTTGTTTTGAATTGATTTATGCCAAGAATGGAATCCTTTACTTCATTTTAGTCCCAGGTTAAAAGGGAACTAGTACTTCATTCTACGCATTCTTTTTAAGTAGTTAATTGTCATATTGCCTCATGTGGAACAAATAAAAAGAACACCTAATTGTTAGGCTTCCAGTTAAGGTATTTGATTCCCCAAATACTGATGCTTAGCAGGCACAGAGCACTTTATATTTGCCAAGTTATTAATTTGTCTTCATAACTTCATAATAACCATGGAAAAGCAATGTAGTGATATCTTTACTTAGCAGATGAAAAAACTAAGGCCACCAATATGCAGAGTCATAAAGTCTACCATTTTTCAAGAGACTTGATGTGTTTTCTTGTTTGTTTTTGTTTTTGTTTTTTGCTGGGCTTGATACTGTGTTTCCAGATGGCGACAAGGAGCAGAGTAGTTGATGTGATTCATTCCTTAACATTGCCCTAAACATTAAGCTGACTTTTTTTCTGAGTCTCATTTTTTGAGCTTAGCTGATAATTTTATGGTTATTATAGGAATAATACTTTTTAAAATTTGTAACTCATTTTTGTTGCCTATAAAGAAGCTTCACATTATTAAATATCATTTAATAGATAAAATTAAATAAGTGTTCTTAAGTACCCTGTGTGCCTCAAACAGTTGTTTTTATAAATCCAAGGAAAAAAATCAAGCGAACTTGTTTACCATTGGATGAATAAAGTTGAAGTTCAGATGACATAGTTCTGATAATTTATTAGTTGGCATACAGCATTATTTTAAATTACTGCATTAGCACTGACTCATTTAGAATAGCATCTGCTGGAAGACCACCAAAGAATCCCAGGGATTTGGTGCAGTCACTACGATGACAGTAAGCCACAAATCGGCAATCTCTGGGGCTGGCAATTTTATTGAAACACATTATGATTTTTTTTTTCAAAACTTCAGCAGAATCTATAGCAGTGATTTCAAGTTTTCAAAAAAATTCTATATGCCACTGTTGCTTACTTCATATTACTCAATACTGTCAGGCTTTTAAATTTTTGCTGGTTTAATGGAGATAAAATTATATCACATCAAAGCCTTAATTTGCCTTTCATTGGTTGTAATGCAATTGTGAATCTTCTAAAATATTTATCACCATTTGTGTGTTCTTTACTGTGAAATACCTACCTACTTATGTCTTTTGCTCATTTTCTATGGGTTATTTATCCTTTATTGATTTGCTGAATTTTTAAGTATATCATGGAAAGTAAACTTTTTTGGTTACATATGTTATCAATGCTTTCTCTAAGTTTATGGTTGTTTGTTTGAACTTTTTTAATGAAATATTTTGCTAATTATTATTTTTCTGAGTGAGGAATATATGCTAATAATTTATTAAATAGCAAAGTCAAAATTTTTTTAAAGATTGAGTGTTCCACTAAGTTTAAATCATGCCTATCTAGAATAGAAGCCTTGCTTAATGCAGGACAATTAACAGTGGTACGTAACAAGTTAACCAAAAAAGTGGGGGATCCCTGGGTGGCGCAGCGGTTTGGCGCCTGCCTTTGAGCCCAGGGCGCGATCCTGGAGACCCAGGATCGAATCCCATGTCGGGCTCCCGGTGCATGGAGCCTGCTTCTCCCTCTGTCTGTGTCTCTGCCTCTCTCTCTCTCTCTCTGACTATCATAAATAAATAAAAATTAAAAAAAAAAAAGAAAAAATAACCAAAAAAGTAGGCAACATAAAACATGATAAAATAAGATATACAACTGAAAAAAAAACAGATGTGTAAACATACTGAAATAGTTTTGGTAAATACAGCTTGAATATGGAATGAGTAAAGATAGGTCACTAGCTTCTGAAAGTCGGCCTATAGTCATTATGTTCTGCTGAGGAAATGTTCTGCTAGTCATTTAACACGAACATTGGCGAACTTATCAGCTTTGCCCTATGTAGTTAGTAGGTTTTGGGTTCTTGTTTAAGAAATCCTTCTTTGCCAGTGGTGATAAAGATATTCTCTTCTATTTCTAAAAAAATTTTGAGATCTGCTTTTCACATATATGTATTTAATCCATCTAGAATGTACTTTTGTAAAATGAAAAGATCTGATTTTTTTTCCAAATGGATGATCAATTTTCCGAATACAATATATTGACTAGTTTTTTGTTTCCTCAATTATCTGCAATATCATTGTCACATGTGGGTATATGTGGACCTATTTCTGGACTCTGTCTCTGTGTGGCAAAAAGGTTTGTTTCTGTTTGGTCCAGGCCTGGGAGAGGGCTCCCAGGTGGTCAGAAAGCTGCCTAGTGGCTGCAGGGAGAGCCTCAGCCCGAGGCCCTGCCGCCAGGGTGGTGCCAGAGGGGCCCCTCAAAGCCTGTGGGCTCCGAGGCTCCCGAGGGTGCTGGAGGATGGGCGTTAGTGACGAAGTTTTGGAATACAGGTGAGGTCCAGAGCCAACCACCAAGAAAGAATTCTTGAGACGTCTTTGGTGCAAAATGGTGGTTTTGTTAAAGCCCGGGGACAGGACCGTGGGCAGGAAGAGCTGCTGCCCGGGCCTGGGAGGGGTGGCTGGTTATATACCTGGCAGTTGGGAGGGGTTTGAGGAGAGCGGACTCCCTAAGGATTTTGGAAGCAAGGTTTCCAGGACCTTGAGGGGGCCAGCTGTTGTTGGGGAAAAGGTCACCTATTACCATCAAATAAAACCTGAGCCCTGAGGCCCTTCGGATGTGTATCGGGGCCATGTGCTTGGAGGACGACGTCCCACACGTCTCTGGGGGTTTAGAGAGAGCACGTGTCTAAAGGAACTTTTGTATGTTAAAGCAGGCTCACAGGATCCCGGGGGCGGGCTAGGATTGCCCTTGGCCCTTAGCGAGGTGTGGACACTGAGGCAGTTGAGTCCCCGGAGGGATGTCCCTTGGCCTGTTTCAAGGACTCGTGCACCTGCTGCCCAGGCCCCTGCCGCGTCCTCAGCGGGCCCATGTTCCCCCATCATTAGGACGAGATGCCCCCCGCCCAGCCCGGGCCGCCCGCCAGGTGAGCCAGGGGGTCCCCTGCGGACCCAGCTTGTGCAGGAAGCCGCAGAGGGGGGACCCTGCGTTGGGGGGGACCCCGGGGGGCAGACGGAGGGGTGGGGCAGCTCGGCCCCAGGTCCCCCGCGGCTGGTGCAGCATCCGGGGCTGGACCCCCGCGACTGGGGAGGGCGGGGGCGCGGGGCGGCCTCCCCCGGGGGTCCCGCTGGCCGGTCTGGGGGCGGGGGGGGTCACCCCTCGGAGCCCAGCGCCAGGCAGGCGGGGGCTGGTCCCGGAGGCGGAGGGGGCCCAGGAGGTGGTTCCCGAGGTCGGGCCTGGGGTGGGGGGTGGGAGTAGCAGGGGCCCCGGACGGTCTGTCGGTCTGTCCGGTGCTGTGGGAGCAGGACATGGATCTACAGAACTGCTGGGCATACTGCCTTTGATTATATTTTTAAAATTAATTTTTATATTTTTGCCCAAATATGTAATTGGCTTAATTAATACAGTTTGATTATAAGCCTTGATTTCTGATAGGAATATTACACTTACCTTGACCCTGCCACCACCCCTTCTGGGAATGTCTTGGCTGTTTTCAGCACCTTGCATGTATACAAATGCACATCTCAAATATTTCCTTTGGATTTTGAGTGGAATTTTATTGTCTCAAGATTAATTTTGAGGAAAACTGCTATTTAAACTATGCTACTCTATCCATGAACCTGCTATATTTCTCAACTTATTTAGGCATTTAGAAATGTTTTTTCAATGACTTATGGAATCTTCTTTTTCTTCTTAATAATACCTTTTTGTATTTTATTTAGTTCAGGCCTGAATTTTTTGGTTTCTGAAATGCCTTTACTTTTCTTTTTTTTTTTTTTTTTTTTTTTTTTTTGAGGATTCTTTCCATTGGGTATAAAATTTTATGGCAGCAGGTATTTTAGTGTCTTGAAAAATCCTTCCATTGCCTTTTGGCTTTGAGTTTATGTGTGTGTTGGCAGAGCAGGGAAGTCAACTGTTGGTCTCACTGAAATCCATTTGAAGGTATCGTTTTTCTCTAGCTGCTTATAGGATCCTTGGTATGCTTGGATATGATATTTTTAATATCTCGAAGTTGGTAGTACTTTTTGAAAATATGCTTTATGTCAACAGCTTTAGAACATTCTCAGTTATTTTCTTAAATAACATTTTAAAAATATTTATTTGAGAGAGAAAGCATGAGTTGGGGGAAGGGGCAGGCAAAGGGAGAAGTAAGTAGGCTCCCTGCTGAGCGGAGAGCTGGTGGTCAGCCTCCATCCCAGGACCCTAAGATCATAACATGAGCCTTAGACAAATGCTTAACAAACTGAGCCACTCAGGTAACCTTCAAATAACATTTCAACTTTCTCTCTGTTAACTCTTCTAGGGCTTTAATTAGATAAAGGTTAAACATTTTAACTGCATTGACCATATTCTTATACTCTTCTGTTTTTCACCCTATACTTTTTCCCCTCTGTGCTGTATCCTGAGTATTTTCTATTAATGTATTTTTGTTTATTGACATTGATATTTCTATTAACATAGTGATATGTTTCCTAATATATCTTGGGTATGTTTGAGTATGCTAAATCACTAGTAGTCCCTCTGATTTTGTCTAGTCTTCAGTTAATTCTAGCCATGAAATTCTTAAGTATGATTATATTTTTCATTTCTGAAATTTCCAATGTTATAGTTTACATTCCATGCTAAAATTGTTGCTCTTATTTTTTATTTATATGAAGATAATGAGCATAGTTATTTTTAGGTTGCTAGATGATAATGCCATTATTCAGATTCTGTGGATCTGTTTCTATGTTCTATTATTTCTCTTAAGTTTTGATTACATCATCTTGCTTACTTATATGTTTAGTTGCTACTTTTTGTTTTCATTGTTAAATCATCATCTCTGCATATAAAAAAATAGAGAGATAACTTGAGGCTTAGAGTGATATTATTTTCCAAGAGAGAAAATTTGTTTATTTCTGACAGATGGCTAAGAGCATTTGTCATCAAGATTTACTTTAATTCAAATAGGGATTTCAATCATTTGTGACTAGTTTATGTTTTGTTCAGCCCTATTCCCAAGCCCAGGAGATTTGCCAGTCCCTCCCCACTTCGCAGATTCTGGCCTTGGATTTCTTTCCATCTAGGCTCATGTGACTGTTAAGATACCTGCTCAGCTTCTCTGTCAACTCTTTGTTCTGGAAATACAGGCAGCCATAGAGGAAACTAGACTCAAATGTAGACTGATTACTCTGTGCGTTTATCTTCTTTTGGGTTTTGACTTCATGATTCTTCACTTTCTTGTTGTATTTCCTATGAATTCAAACATAATTATGCCCATATTTACTAGTTGTTTTAAGTAGGAGAAATGTTCTGAAATATCTAGTTTACCAGTATCAGAATTCCCTTCCACAAAATTTTAAAGTTCAATGTGTGTGTATGTGTATTATTTCAAAATATTTTATTTAGCTTTCATATCTGGTCATTTTTGATAGTGTCTTGTTCATTGTTCACATATCTTGATTTTTTTCTCTTTTTAAAACATTCATAGTTATTTTACATTCTATAACTAATATGTTCAGAACTCTAAAGGCCTTAGGGTTTGAAACTGCAGTTTGTTTCTGCTCACTCTCCTAAATAGTGGAGTACTTCTTCGTGTACCTGGTAATTTTTTTTATTATGAAGTCATATTTTGTTGAACTTCTTCTGTGGACATCTTGAGGGCCTAATATGAGGGTGCTTTCTTCCAGAAAAAAATCTGGTACTTGCTCCTGACGGGTATTGTTAGATACGACTAAGTCGATACCACTGAAATATTTCAGCTCAGGTTTCTCTGGATGAATGGTTAGTATATATTTGAAATTGTGACCTGAATGGTAGTGTAAGGTTATGGGGTCAATTCTTAGGAGAAATAATTATTGTGTGTGTGTGTGTGTCTGTGTGTGTGTGTGCGCATGTGCATGCATGTATGTGCGTATGTGTTCCATCTGATGAAGACAGACAGGTTTCTGATAGGTTTCTATTAGTAGTATGCAGATGTTTTTAATGTGTTTTTAGTAGTGTTGTAGCAACTTTGAGATCCCAAATTAATGAAGTCCATATGTCATGGTCCTTTACTGGGTTGTAGCTGTGAATACATATCCTAGAGTCTTTGGTAAAGAAAAATACATCCAATACATCCAAGGGCAGATGAAATAGCATATTAATAGTGAAGTAAAACAATTCTTTAATCCAGAAATAATGCAGAGATCAGGTGGGTAATACAAAGGCATGAAGTTGTTAAAAGTAAGACAATAAGACATGGTAGACACACTGTCTGAAAGATGAAAATTTAAATTTAAAAAAAGAAGGTGTCCAGGAAAACATCTAGAAGTATTTGACTCAGACTGTTTTTCGACCTTTACCTACACTCAGCCCCTTCCTTGATAATACACTTTAAGTAGACACTTAAATATATGTTAACATTTCCTAATATACTGTGGCAGTGTTCAATTTGACATCTGTATGGGATCTATAACAGTCTGGCTTGCTTAGGCTCATGTATTTAAAACCCTATACCCAGTATAGCCTTTGTTCCACATTTCTTTTTTCAAGATGCAGAAACATCTTTAGCATACATTAAAAATAATGGTCATGGAGCAAGGATTTCCTAATCATAGTACATTGACAGAGTTTGGATAAAGGATCAGTTGTATAAATTAGGGATTCTAGAGGTTAAAATTAGCAGTATTCATGATTTAGAGAACAAAAGTTACTATTAAAACATTGTGTATAAAATGCTTCCACCACTAATCCATATTATATGATGATGAGAGAAATGAGGTGAAATAGAAGATTAATGAAAAAATCAATGGTAATTTCTGTCTTCTTACTAAATAAGAGTCGATTTGTATCATCACTATTAGCATCTAAGTATAAATGGGAATAAGATCAGGTCTAGAGGGAAAAGTTGTGTTGAATTTTATAGCTCAGTGTAGGCAAAATGTAGTGCTTAATTCTACAGCTTTCCACTTACGTTGTGGCCACACACTATTTTTTCCATCTCTGGACTAGATATTCAGTAAATTCTTTCTATATATCAAGAAAAAATGCTGCAGAAATATATTTCTTATTTAATTTCTACCATTCTTTTAAATGGTAGTTTGCAGAATGCATCTGGGTGTACAGCTAATGACCCATGAGCAATAAGCAACTGTTTAAGTAAAATGCACTATGAAAAAGCTTTTACCAAACAGCATTTTAATATTTTAAATAGATTTTCCATTGCAGGCTTTTTGTAACTGGATTAGTTCTCTGATGTGTTCTGACAGAGCTGTGGTTAGGGATACTCCATTAACTTTGTCTGTCATCTTATTTTCCCTAGTATCCAGCAGAACACCCTTATATTTCATAATTTGTATTGCTATCAGTGCTGATTTGTAAATGTGCAAATTATAATTAACAGTGGCTACTACTTCTATTAAATATTAAATCATTCTTGCAGCTTATATTTTCCACAGCAGATGGAGCCCTGTAGTATGCAAATAGAGTTTCCTTACATTGTCAGCAATTTTTAACCTATATTTTAGTTTAAAGAATACATTTGTTTCTTTTTGCTTTATGTTTTCTATAGCATTTAGGTTAATATTTATTTATTGCAGATTTTCTTTCTACCAATAAGAATTTCATGGACTATTACATCCCAGTGCTGTGGTTTTGTTTCCCTTCATTAATAGCTCCTTAATCATCTAGCTTGCTTGTAAGTATGAGAGCTTGTTATTTGTACTGATACTGCAGTATTGCATAAGAAGCATTTGGTTATATTTTAATATGTACAGCAGAAGCAGAAATGTTGGGTACACCATCGTAGGTTTTAATTTGAAATCCAATCTATGTGCACATTTTTCCCCCAGAATAAGCAAACGCATTTAAGGTTTTATATTGTGTCTTAAACATTCTATTAAATGTCATCAGCCGATTCAGGAAAATGTATTGCAAAAATATTAGAGAAGTATAAAATGTGTAAATGTAATAGATGCTTGGGACATGGAGAGGAATGTAAAAGTCCAACATTTATCAGGTAACCATAAACCACTAAGAAACATTGATAGAAAGTAACATTTTTATGATATATAGTATCTTAAGCATGAACTCTTATTTCTGGTATTTATTGCAGTGCTGTTGTATTAGAAAAACACTAATCCAGAATTATTGCAACCTTTCCTAACCATGGGTTCCTAGAGTATGAATATTTTGGTTATGGAGCAAGTTCTAACTTTCTTAACAATGAAAGGATATATACTCTTTAAACCCGCTGGAATCAGAAGGTTGTTTCCTTGACAGGTTTTTAATGGCAAGTTAAGACTGCCGGGGAAACCATAGAACTCAAAGGCATTAACTGACAAATTAAGCAAAGAGTAATGAAAACTTCGATGTGTTTGAATCATCATTCATTGAACTGTAATTGCCTTAGCAGCAGAAAATTAAATTGTAACAAGTAAGGGTCTTGACACTTCCCGCAATTTCTAAAAAAAAAAAAAAAAAGTTTGTGCATGCCATGGAGGATAAACAGCAGTCACATGAAATACTGGATGTGAGTCTTTTTAATTAATTAATTTTATTTATTTATTTTTTGGACTCAGCCATTCAATAAAACACAAGGTTAGTATAACAGCCTGCTTTCTAGATTATTTAACATTGAAAATTTTGGTCTGTAGCAGATAATACAGTTATAAATAAAGTCACATTCAAGATATAGGACCTGTTGGTTTATGGAAACAAGTAGAAATGACCTGCCAATTATATGATCTCCTTCCTCCCCCACTTCCTGGAGGAGGAAGAAAGATCAGGAATATGCAGGGTAATTTTTTTTTTTTTCAGATTTTGTCTTTATAGGTGTCATTCAGGGGTTCAGTTGAAAGTGTATTAATTCATTTGTGACTGGCCGAGGAAAGTAATCTCCAAGTAGCAGGTTTTTCTTCCAAGAAAAGGAATATCTTTGTTCTTGCTGTTTTTAAGTAGCATGAATACAAGAGAGCATACAGGGCACTCAGAAAGAAAAGCCTATCTGTTTTTCTGTGGATATCCTATAGGCGTCAAAACAGAGAGTACACAAGGCTTTATCAAACAACATTTTAGATTAATTGAAAGTTATAGTTATGGAACCCATAAGAACAGCCTGACCAACCTCTCTCTGAACTGTAGAGATTGTGAATTTCCCAGCAGATAATTCTTCAGCTTTGGGTGGGAAGCTGTGATGAATGTTTGAGTGGGAAAATATGTGTCTGAGTTAGAGCATCTGCTTTCATTACTTAGTTTTCAAGAGGACATTGCAAGTCAAGGAAATGAGTGGGTTTTATCCTGGAAAAGATCCAGGGGAAACTAGATCTTCTGAAGACAAAGGAAGAGCAGATTTCGGCAGCTCTGATTTTAGGAGTGGTGGGCAAGACAGTGGGATGAGGACTCATCATGTTGGTCAGTGTGAGCTCTGCTCATCTGGAGCAGTGTCCTCCCTCAGCACTGTGGAGTCTTGTTCAGGGTTAATTCCTTTTAAAACCTCCCATTGAAATCTTCCAAAATGAGGTTCCCGAAGAGAATGCCTTTGCCTCAGGAAGCCATGCTTAACAGGGATCTCCTGAAGAGAAGGCCTCCACAGGACATTTGTAAAAGCCTGGATGAAGGAGCATAATGGGAACATGCAGAACAAAAGGAACTAGACTCGGGTGTGCAATTGCAGATTCGAAGTTTAGGGAAGTCTCTCCATAAACAGACTAACTCTCAAGGTCAAGTAATTTCATTAACAATTAATAAGCCTCCTATGTTTGGAGGGGTTTTGTATACTATTCAGATAGTCTATATTTCTATAGCTTGAAAAAATAAAATAAGGCCTGGTACAATGGTGACAAAGACAGCATGTGTTAATGTCTGTATGAAAATCTGTCATAGCAGTGGAGACAGTCAGGCTGGTTTCTATCCCCTCTTCATTCAGGGACAAAGGCTAAGAATGGAGGCTGAGCTGAAGTGGAGAAAGGAGAGGGGCGGAATGGGATAGGCTGTTTTGTTTCATTTTGATTTTGAATGCCTATGGCAGGCAGCCTTTGGGAACCCCATACTACTAGTAACTTTTCATATTTGCTAAGGTCAGTGTCCTTTCTGGACATCATTTCGTTTCCTATGTATCTTTGTACCTTTAGCCAGCATTACCTACACAGCCAGGCATAGGTCTCCTGATTTTCCATCAAAACTCTAATACTTAAGATCTGTTATTATGGCCACCATGAGACTAAAGTATAAAATGGACCAAGTGGAATTTGTAGTTCATTCCCATTTTGTTGGATCCTTCTGTCTGATGAGATTTTCCCCTCACCTCCTTCAAGAAGCCCAGTTACAGCTATCCTCTCCAGAGACATACCTCAACATTCAACCATCCTCTTGTCCTCACCTACGTGTATAACTTCTGTGGCCCATGCCCTCAGTACCTTGTTAGGTTTATTTAATCTTATCTGGTAAATTAAGTAAGATACTATTAACTGGTAAGGGTATTTGGATAACATTTGGCTTTTGATAGAAATTTTATTCACATGGGCCAATAGACCTGTGCTAAGACCAGTAGGACAGGAATATCCTTTGTTTCTCTTCTAATCATCAATCTAACTACTTTGACTATGAGGAGCTTTGGCCTTCTACTTAAAGTCCTGAGATTATGTAAGGCCCCAAAACTAGTGCCTTCTTTTAAAAAAAGTGAAATAAACATAGCATATCGTCTGAAATAAAGGTGGTTCAGGATTTGTAAACTTATACAAACCTAGTGTTAGGTGTAATAGAAAGTAAATAGTAAGTCTAAATAAAATTACCCTTTAGGGGATCTAACTTTGCAAAATATGTACTTTCTTTGACCTCTTCATATACCTCATGTTCCATTTGAATTTTTAATAGATTCTGCTTCTGAAGACTCTGTTTCTTATAGATACACATATTCTGTGGAAAGCTTAACTTGAGAGAAACTCCATGCAAAGAGCTTTGTTTCTGGTGGGTTGCATGATCAAATAAATTTGCAAAATGCTGTAGATGCTGTATTTTTAAAATATGTATATTTTAGATTTTACTTATTAGAGAGCTTTCAAGAGCTCATGGGGAGGGGCCGAGGGAAGGAAGAGGGGGAGAAAGCAGGACAAGCCAACTTGACCCCAGGACCTTGAGATTGTGACCTGAGTGGAAACCAAGAGTTGGATGCTCAACTGACTGAACCACCCAGGCACCCCAACATTATCTAAATTTTGAGGATTTACAATGTGCGTTAGTTGTAGTAAAGACTCTGAGAAGTCCGTTAGTGAAAAAGCCTGTTTGAATTTGTTTAACTCAACATATCCTAAAGGCATATTCTTTTGTGTACAACATTCTGGGGGACTAGTTTCCCAATTAATACAATTGTGGAGGATGGAGCAGGGCATGATGCTGTGGACATCTACTTGTACTCTAGTTATTTTAGTAGAAGTGAGGGAAGAAAATGCTATCTTGGAAGATGATGTAAGCAGCACCAGTATATACACCCATTTGTTTTCAACTCATTCAATTATTCATTAAGAATTTGCTAAACACTAACCATATAAACAATACTGAACCAGGAGTTGAGGATCTTCCCCCCCATAAAAGAAAGCCAAAGTCCAAACATCAAAACAAAACAAACAAAAATAAACTAATCTATGTTGGGAGATACTTCGAAAATAAAAATATTCTAGATTGCACTTATGTGACTGAATCCATGATCAACAGTGAATAGATGTTGTCCAGTGGTTGGGTCTCAACTTCTTAGAGTTTGCAAGGTGTATTGGATGCTGGTAACTACTGCCTCCTCTAAGCTACATTTTATGCAGACACCCAGACTCAGTAGAGAACATATAAGCAACAAACATCACTTCGGAGACTTTTCATTCTGTTGAAGTTTTGACCTGGCAGTGTTACTTCCTTTCTCTGATATTGGGAAGAGAGCACAGGACTTCAGTTTGAATCCTGCCTCTATCTTTCATAGCTCTGTGGTTGGCTACAACCATAATATTGCCAAGGCAGAGACACTGAGGATCCAGTTATTAATATTTTCCTGGACTGAATCTGGAGGACCCTAAGAGAATCTAATGAAAATAGTTCTGTCCTTCATAAAGTATGAAAGTCTGTACAGATGTTAGGTATTGTTTTTATTATTCTTTTATTATTCTTAATCTAGTCAAATAATCAACTTGTAAGGCATTTTCTTACATATGTTCCATTTATTTTGTCCTTTAATCTTTATAACAACCCTGTGTTAGATAGTATAATTGTTCCATTTTATAGATGAGAAAAACTGAGGCTTCTAGAATTTAAATAATGGGTTTAAGTAAAACTTATACAAATTTTGACTGTGTTAGGTCTGTGCCATGTTCAGTAACTTTGGAATTTTTTTATTTGACTAATATTAAACACCTACTATGGTCTATATATTGTTTCAAGTTCTGTGTGTGCAGTAGTAACAAAATGTACTAAAATTTCTGTCCTTGTGGAATTTTAAATCCACAAGGGGGGAAGAGACAATTTTAAATCCTAGAGGGGAAGAGAGACAATAAACATAATAAATATCTATGCTATACAGAATGTTAGAAGGAAAAATAGAATAGGATAAGGAGTAATTGGGAGTATGGGGAGAGGGTATGAGATAATTTTAAATAGGCAGGACGGAGTTGCCTGTCAAGATGGTGGCTGTTGAGCAAAGATTTGAAAGAGATGAGGTAATGAATCATATGGCTATTGAAGAGAAGAATGTTCTGATTAGAGGGGACAGATAGCGCAAAGGTTCTGAGGTGTGAATATGTTGGACATGTTTGAGGAACAGTGTGTCCAGTGGAACTGGAGTAAAGTTAGCAAGGAGGAGGGTAAGAAATTGGCCAGAGAGACCAGATTGTATAGGGCGTGCACACCACTGCCGAGGCTCTGGCTTGCACCCTTCATAGAATGGGAGAAAGGGAAGAATTTAGAAGAGAGACATGATCTGATGTATATTTTGAAAGGATTGCTTTGGCCATTTTGTTGAAAGTACACTGTAGGGGTTAAAGGTAGAAGCAGGGAAATCAAAAACTGCTCATTTCTGGTACAGAACGAAGTGAATTAGAACGTGCTTCCAAATCTCATTTGCTGTACATTAAACTCAGTTAGTTCATTTTCCATATAGCAAAATGAGTAAGCTGGGGAGGCTTGTTTGAACACCTATTTATCTTGGCCAAATACTTTCTTCTAGCATCTTGAAGTCATTTATTTGGCCATGTTGGTACTATAAGCAAAATGAGTTTTTCTATAATAGTGACATAAATCCTTAACTTCCAATAGAAGATTGGATTAAATAGGATTTGGGTGGGGGGAAGGTGGACGGGGGGTGGTATATTCCAACTACTTCTTATCAAAACCAGTGTAATTTTCAGTACAGACTGAGTAGTGGTTTGAAACATCATCTATCCAGAGTCCGCCTGAGGGTAGAATATAGGATTCATAGTGGAGTATCATCAGAAACTACCCTGCAGAATTGGGATCAGAACCATGATCTTTTGAAAACAAATCATGGAAGAAGTCATGGAATCCTGACACAATGGGAATTGTGTCTCATTTTGAGTCACTACTGGTATTATCCAATCCCTAGCCTTCAGATCCATACGACTGACCCTGGATGGGGAATTTGATGCTGTTATTCTTATGGAACTGATAGAACTGGAAATCACATAAACTGTAGTAAGCTCATTTATTGATATTTGAATAACTTTATGGACCATGCTTGGGTTAATGATAGGGCAGAAATGCCATTAAATCAGAATACTATTAGTTAATCCACTGGTGACATGCATTAGTGATACTTGAAATATTGTACAGTAGTGAGGACTTTTGTAGTTTTAGCTCATCCCCCTATTAAGATTTGTAGGTGTTTCTTACATGAACTTAATTTTCTCCCTTCACCCTCAGCGAATGACTCAGATCCCTTTAACCTACCAGGAGACACGCTTGAGAAGGCTTTCTGTTAATGGAACACGACTGCTGTGTTCTCTTTCAAAATGCAATACAGTTACTTTGGAATTACAGGTCTACTATGTGACAAAAAACATCCTCAGTTGAGATGGAGATTGCACAGTTTACTGGAAATGTGAATAATACTTCCTTTATTTACTCTAGGGTTCATGGTTGGGAGTAGAAGCACAGCAAAGAGAGGGGACTGTTCAAGAAAGTATTGGATTAATCTGAGGTCCTTCCCCTTCATAACTGATTTATCTTTTGCTGAGAATTCATCAGTTCCATATCATGGAAGATATGCTCAGGAAATGACAGCTACCTGTTAGAAATATCTTTGGTGCTCACCCTGACAGCACGTATACTAAAACATTGGAATGGTACAGAGGAGATCAGCCCCTGTGAAAACAAATTCATGAAGCATTCCATATTTTTAGGCTAAAGTTATGGTGGTAATGATCTTGTAATAATTACATATAGCAAATCATCAAGTTGTACACCTTAAAATACAATGTTAGGTGTCCATTATATCTCAATAAAACTGGGAAAAAAGGGAAATATTTGTGTTTGGAGGCTGGAGGGAGGGCCATAGGGTCAGATAAGCAGTCCCATCTTTTGAAACTATAGACAAGAGTTCAGCAAGAAGCTGAAAATGCAGTATACTGTATTAAACACATGTGTAGGTACCTGAAATCTGGCATCCTTTTAAAACCAAGTGGTTAAGAGGGTGTAAATGTTAGTATTCCATTGCCATCCCTGCCACCACAAATCTACAGCCTACTATTTTCCTACCATACATTTCCTAATGATGCTTCTGTTGATAGAAAGCCCCAGTCATTTTTTATTAATGGATGCTGTGACTTCTTCTTACTCTCTTTCCATTGGCACAGCATTTACTGATTAAGGATGCTGGGTGAGTCAGAATATTCCTTGCATAATGATTGGTTACTTGGAATGGGTACCAGCTCTTCCTTTGTGATAAAGAACAGTGTATATAAATAAGGGTAAGAGATTTTCTTGATGCTCAAGGTCTTTGGTCTGAGTTACAGACTATAAATTTCCTGGACCACATCTAGATGCAGGACTTCCACCGAAGTCAACAGAAGTTTTAAAAAAAAATAATGGCAGGAAAATGCACTATTATTATTTATTATTATTTCTTTTTGACTGCTCTGAAGATAATTTGGTGCATAAAGTATTGAAGAAGTTTTGGGTTTTTCCAGTGACTCATTTTCATGCAAATGTTTATCACATTTCTGGGTATTGTTTTCCTCTATCATATATATTTCCATCTTCCATGGGTAAATCAACATCTTCATCCATATTGCACATTCAGCGGCTGTAAATTCAGCCTGTATTCTCATTAAATGTTACGAATATGTGATTTTCATTTATGATTTTAGCGGGTGTTTCTGAAATTTCTACAGCAGCATCTGGCCAGGAAATAGTGTCTGTGAATCAGAATTACTACACCTAATTTTATTTTTCTTCTGTATACTCATTTCTCTAGTCCTTTCCTAGCCAACAGGAGACAATGTGGATTCTTTTCTATCCTAATTCTCAGATACCTCTCTCATGTATAGACCTTAGGTTTGATTTTGCTTTTCCTGTTTTGTGTGGTTCAGGGAACAATGGAAGCAAATTCTGAGTCCCCGCCCCTTCTTCCCTGCCAGCACTCACATCTAAGCCACCGCTGTGGTTTAATCAGACCTGTGCAAGCACCTTCTAAGAGGTTTTTCACTACCTTCAGCTTTAGTCCCTTCTAATCTCTTGGTGCCGCTGTTAGAATGATCTTTTAAAAACACAGAGATGATTCTGCATCTCCCTGCCTAAAACCCTTCTTATTGTCCTCAGGATAAAGACCAAATTCTTGGACTTGGCTTCTGGAGCTCTTCATACTCTGGTCCTGACTTGCCTCTGAGGACGATTGTTCCGCCCTCTCTTTCCCTCTATGCTCCAACCACAGGGCTCAGCTTTCAGACCCCAACAATATCACTTTCTTCACTGCCAGACCTTTGTATGTGCTCTTCCATTTGTTTGGCTCACTGTTCTACTTCACCTGCTCCTGGATATATCCTACTCATCCTTTGGCTTAAAGTCCCCTCTTCTGAACGGCCCCTCTTACTGCCATCCATGGACTCTCTATTCCCACTGGATCCTGCACTTGACCTTTCAAAACAGCCATCACTCCTGTGACTTTTTGGTGCCTATCTTCCCCAACAGATTGGTCTGATCCCAGCACCTTGCACATAAAAGGTGTTTGGGCACCTAGTGGAAATGTAATGGATGTTTGCTGACTTCACTTTAGTATTGTTCTACTACTGACCTTGATTATTCTCTTCCACTGTCCTTGGATATGCGTTTGTCTCTTTCCAAGGAAACAATGGGATGCTCTTCTTTTGAAATTGCACAAGTACTCATTGTCTTTTATCCTTCTTCTCTGGAGTAGCTTCCTGAGCTAATTTTCACTCTGAGAGCCCAGTTTGCTTTGGAGTGACTGGAACATCCATGTGTGAGTGGAAGACTACTAGCCTGAGAGGAGAGGCTTGAGTTTGAATTCACCTATGACATTAATTGGGCTTTTAACTCTGGGCAAATTGTTGAATCTCTATGGTTATTATTCCCCTAGGCCACAAAATGAGAGGAACAGACTGGATACTGAGAAGCCATTTTGTGTACTTTAGGGGAGATTTAGCCCATTTAGATAACATGATTGAAAGGTGAACAAATGGAAATTCAGCACATCTTATTACAGTGAATGCTAGATTTTGATCTAGAGAGGGCTGAAGACAGGCTGTTTCCTCTAGTATGTGCCTTTTCCCCATTGCTCTGTGATTCACAGAAGCCCTGAGCAGTTGTGACTCAGAAGAGAGAGCTGATGACAGACATATATGAAACATGCTCTCACATGGATTAGTGACAAGCCAGGGTAGTATATGGCCACATGGTAGAGGTTGGGAGGGTAGGGTGGAGTGATGGGGGGTGGTTGTTATTGTCTGCCATATAATCATAGTGTCTTTCCTTATATAATAGTCACATTGCTAAAGAGTGTTTAATGCATAATTAGTGAAAAGGCATAAGATTTACAATTAGTCTAATTAAGGTATAAATTCCAGCTCCATCACCTTAGTCTGTGTGTGTTGTGTGTGTATGTGTGTGTGTGAGAGAGAGACAGAGAGAGAAAAAGAGAGAGATCAATCCAAGGCAATGAATTTGATTTCTATAAGTCTCAGTTTCCTCCTCTGCACATTTATGACAGTAACTCTGTCATAAAGTTGTTTAAGGATTTTATAAGATAATATGGCTTGTGTCCATTTAGCATGCCTTCTGTCTTGTGATAATACTTCTCTAGAGGAACTGTTCCTTTTTACTTACTGACCCTGATGTGAGGTCAATCAAGTAGTAACTGGGTGCTCTTTGGAAGCCTACTCCCAATATCCTGAAAGCGAGGGATCTGTAGATAAATTGAGCCTGAGCAATCCGAATATAGTCCTGGATCTTTGAAACTGAAGCTGAAGTGAGGCTTTCTGGTGGTGATGGTGAGAAAATGCAGACTCAGAAGCTGCTGGCAGCTGGGGTGCTACCTTCTTAGAGATTCCTGATTTGCAGAAGACATGGATGTAGGTGAGGTAACTGAGAGAAAAGATCCTGGTACCATCACATCTTTCTTTCTAGCCATTCCCAATTACACTTTTCCTTTTCCTTGTCATCTGAGTCAGTAAATTCACCTTTTTGCGTAAGCCAGCTCAAATTGCATGCCTTTAATTTACATATCAAAGAGTCAGGACTAATAGAGTAGCATACTGTAGATCCTGAGGGGACCTTAGTTCTTTTCTTCACACAAATATGATCTTATTTTTTTGTTTCCTCTTAGGATAAGTCCAGGCATTATCAGTTGAAAAAATCAAGAGTTCCTATATTCCAAATTCCAAGTTTTTAATATATTAGTGATCTCTCCTTTTGCTTTCCTCCACAGATTCAGCTACTAATCTAAACAATATTTTTTATACTTTGGGAGCTTTAAAATATAACAGATGTGGATATTTAAATATACTGATGTATATTATTGCAGAGTATAAAATTGGTACAATATTTCTAGGTGGCGCTTTTGTTATAAGTACCTAAAAGTTTTGTTTATACTCTTTTACTCATGAACTCCATTTTTGGTACTCCATCCTGTTGAAATAAGCCTGAATATGAACGATGCTATATGTACAAATATATTTATTGTAGCTTAATTTATAAGGATGAAAATAAAACAATGAATGTTAAAATTTTAGAGGCTATTTAAATTGCATGTAGCCTTTTAAAGAATTTTTATAATATTTGATGACATGAGAAAACTCTGATATATTTTTTAGAAAAAATAGAGGCCATAAAATAATATATACAATATAATTCTGATCTACAGTACACACACACACACAAGTGTGTGTGTTCAGAGTTACATAGCAAAAATACCAACAATGGTTCTTCTCTAGGCAATTGCATTACTTAGTGTATGGAAAACATTGTGACTGATTCTCCAGCATTCATCCCATTATCCCCCCATACCTCCACACCATGTGCAGCAGCCAAGCAATTTGGTGACATTGAACTTCACCTTGAGTTCCATTGGTGGTCGATCACTGTGTGAGATCAATCAGCATGATCCCATCCCTCTAGTGATGGTTATTAGGTTAGATGTGGACACATATCCAGGCATGAGCCATTTAATGAAAAGCATTATTTTGGTGTTAATGTCTAGTTCAGAGATAGGCAGATAATTTCATTGGATATAATCAGAAAAAGTTGAAAGACTTTTGTGGGTAGGAGATACCCAGTCTCTCTCCCTGACATGGATAAGGACACCTGGAGTTCTAGGTGATATTGGAAGAGATTTTATGATCTTAGGGGGAAGTTGGCCTTAGTGAACTATCACAGGGAGGACAGAGCAGAGGAGGCATGAGACCTTTTATGTGGTGGCATTGTTACATTTCTGAATCATAACATTAAAGTCTGCCCTAATTTTAGAATGAGCTAACATATTACCTAATTAATTAGGCTAGGTGGCATTGAGGTTTTCATTACATGAAAATAAAATAGATCAAACTTAAATTATTTTCATTTTGTTTCTTCTTTTCTATTATTTTTAAAGATTTTTTTCCATGGAACACATATTCCTTTTATAATTAAAGGTTTTTTATTATAAAAATTGCTATTAGCCAAAAACTGGCAAAGACCCATTAAGTCAGTGTGTATTCTTCTCTCCTTTTTCACTCTCCCCCTTCTTCTGAACCTCTTTCAATTCTCTTCCCCAAATTCCCACAAGAGCCAGAGAAGCCAAAAAAATGTCAAAATTTTGTCACTCCATTAATTAGGAGACTTGAATTGGGCGAGGCACAACCTACATTCTGTGAAGTTGATTGGCAAGTGACTGGCAGAGGTACCTTCTTGCTAATGGGGCAGTGGCAGAGATGAGATGATCACCACTGTTTATTAGCATATGGCTCATTCTAAGTCTGTGTGTGGAAACCTGGGAGGATTCAGAAACACTGGTTATCACATGCTGACCAAAGAAACTCCAAAGCCAGGCTCTAGAACTCCCTTGCAAACGTGACAGTGTGATCAAAGGAAGCAACCTCATGAGCAATATGGATTGCTAATGCTAAAGTAAATTTAGCCTAGACTTATATTCACATCTAATGAGTTGCAGTCACATCAAATTGATTACGATTTATAAGGCATGATGCATTGGAGAGAGGGTACTTTTTGAGAGAGGTGAGCCTGTAGTAAATGGTGAGCATGGAGATGAGTAGCTCCAAATTCTATTGAGAAGGTGATTCAGAAATGGACCCGGAGAGGAACAAGGGAGCCAGTGGCGGCATCTTTAAGATATCAAGTGGACAGCTGTAATAAATCCTGCCTTGGGGAAGAAGAATGCTCCCTGGCAGTATCGGTCTAATGATGGCACCCCTATCTCTATTTCCCCACACCCCATTGCTCCTGGGTCCAGATTATATGCACTGTGGGGCTGCCATTAACTAGATGTGGAATCTTAGGCCAGCCACTTAACCTCTCTGTCCTTGAGTTTTTTCATCTGTAAAAGGGCTGAGAATAGGTCCAAAGTACTTCTAAGGATTCTGTGTGCTCTCCTGTTGGTCCATCCTCCTGCCTGTCTGCACAAAGCAGCCAATGAGGGAAACCTCAGGAGCCTGTGCACTCTGCAGCACAGTGTTGATTCCCCTGCTGGTGAGGAAGGCAGCCTCCCAAAGTGGTGCTCTCAGGGAGGCAGGGGGCTTTTGAAGTTGATGCTGCTCTCCTTGCAGCTGCTCTGCAGAGGGGAAAAAACCTGGATTTTAAAGAAGCAAATGGTCTTTTTTTTTTTTTTTTTTTTTTTTTTTAACAAAATTAACTCACAGCTGCAAGCAGCACAATGAAAGCACATTTTAAAATAATCAGATGCTTTTGGGGCCTCCTTCTGCTGCCAGAACAACTTCAGTCCGAGCTGTTGCAGACTGCCTGTCAAGGCTGCAGCCTCAGGCACCAACTGTCCAGGGGTGAAATGGGGCCTAAAGCTGTTGATGTCAGAAAAGAGGCTGAAAGTTTTATGATCTTGGGGACCCTAAAGGCCTCAGCTGTTTGTTTGTTGTTCTAATTAGGATGCATTATATATATATTTGAAAGGCATCTGACAGCTAATAGGTTGTTTTTAAAGGGTCATTTCATTAAACACTTTTAAAAAATGTTTAGAGATTTTTTACATTCCATTTAATCAACTAATCTTTATTTTATAACAGTAATAAAATGTGAGCCCATGCAGTTACTGAAAGGTGCTTGAGATGACCAAGGTCTAAAGTCAAGTTAGTTTCTGAACTTCTACCTGTACTTGGTACATTGATTTTAAGATAAGGTTGCTGTGTATTTAGAGAGTTGTTTACAGTACTCTACTCCACCATAATGTGTCTGCATAAGAATTTCTGCATGTTGTTTAGGCTGCTAAGTTAACCTCAGAAGAAAAAGAAGTAATGGAGTTGAATATTTTGAGAAAAGCTTAATGAGATATTTAACACGTTGAAGAGGCCAACTTTGTCTAAGAGAATTAAGATAATCATCATGAGGAGCTGAAGGCCAAGAATCCCCTTGGTAGCTAGGGCTGGGTACAGGGATTTATAGTCAGGTGACCTCAGGGCAAATTTTTTCCAGGCCATCTATTAATGGTGTGACCCTAAGCAGGGCCCTGCATCTTCTAGATTTCTTGCCTGCCCAGCAGAGATAATAATCACTACTTTATGTGATGTCTTGAGGACCAAATAGGAGTGCCTAAATATAGTGCTTATATTAAAAGTCTGGCCTGACAAATCTTTATTGAGCATTTACTATGTTTTTAATAAATGCTTCCTTTTCTTTATATTAAAGTCCAGATTTATCAGTCAAGTCTCAGAAGGATGAATGGGTTTAGCATCTTCTGAAAATTGGAAGAAGAGATGTAGGACAAATGAAAAAGCAATAGTGCGTAGAAAACAATGGGCTTTTTCACTTCAAGATTAAAAATATCACCAAGTTGAAAAACGTTTTTATATAAACTAAGGGATGCTCTATATTTAGGAGGTTTTAAAGGAAAACTAGGGAAAAATTGAAACTGATCTAATCTCTTGAGATTGTGGTTTTCAAAGTAAATCAGGTGTTTACGTCAGGGCCAGGAACCTGGCTGTAATTGAAAGACAATTTCTTTGTTCTTATTATAATTAGTAATGATACCATCTTATTTTGGATTTCAAAGACAGCCAGATTACTACTGTCATAATTAAAAGTATTGGCTAGAACCCATTTATGTGGTTAAGGCCTGAACCTGCCTTTCTTTAACTGGGTGGTTATAACAGCAATGATAATAATAATGTCACAGTTGTTCTAAGCTCTGTACATATAATAACTCATTAATACTCATAACAACTCTTGTGGCAGTTAATTTCTCATCCTGTATTACAAGTAAAGAAAGAAACTGAGACACAGAGAGTTTTTAAATGACTTATCCAAGATCATATAGTTTAGTGGTAGAGGCAGAATTTGGAGAAAGGCAACTGGCTCCAGAGTCTAGACTTAACCCACTTATTAGAAGATCATTTTTTTTAAACCGTGCATTACGTGTCACAAGCTGTCTTGAATCATGATAAGTCATACTAAATACTTAAAATCTGGGTTATATATTTATAGTTTGGAACAAACATATTCCTTAATGTTTGTGGTGGTATTAACAATTGGTATCTAGAGAAGGTACATTTAGGAATATACCAATTCTTCTATTATGCATATGGATGTATATGCACAATATTTTTTATTGTGATATTGCTGTTTGGTTTCTTTGTAAGTTAGAGAAAAGTCCATCGTGTCACAGGGTGTCAGCCACTCATAAGTCAAAAACTCTCATTCACAAATATATCTGTTACATTGTGAGTACAGTACAAGATGCAATTTCAAGAGACTAAAGGGGATTTCCCTTTGACAAACCTTTATTCCTTTTTTTTTAAATAAATTTTTTATTGGTGTTCAATTTGCCAACATATAGAATAACAAACACCCAGTGCTCATTCCATCAAGTGCCCCCTCAGTGCCCGTCACCCAGTCACTCCCACCCCCCACCCACCTCCCCTTCCACCACCCCTAGTTCATTTCCCAGAGTTATGAGTCTCTCATGTTCTGTCTCCCTTTCTGATATTTCCCACTCATTTTTTCTCCTTTCCCCTTTATTCCCATTCACTATTTTTTATTTCCCCAAGTGAATGAGACCATATAATGTTTGTCCTTCTCTGATTGACTTATTTCACTTAGCATAATACCCTCCAGTTCCATCCACGTGGATGGAACAAACCTTTATTCCTGTCTTTAGAAACTTAAGGGCTAATGAGTCATGTCACCTAAAAACTGAAAGAACAAAGAAAATGAAAATTGCGGGATACATGCCTATGTATACTATAAATAAAATCGAATAAACTATTCTGTTTCTAAATACCTCTCAAATCCATTTCCTCTACCCAGTCCTGGCCCTTTACTTCCCTGATCCTAACTCTGATCCTTATCACTTGCTCATACTGTGTAGCAATAGCCTCCTATTTGGTTACTCTTCTTTTAATATTTTCCATTTTACATAGTATTTCCAGGTGATCCTGATGAAACAGAATAATTACCCAATTGCTGTTGCTGAGAACCTTCCCCTGACTCTACCTCCACATAATAAAGCTTGAACTCTTTAGAATGACATAGAAGGCCCTGTATAAAATCCTCTGATTAGTTTTCCAGCCCTTTCTTTCCTGATACACTGTGCCCTTCATGCTTTACTCTTTCAAGCATGTGGAATGCCTTTTCTGCTCTTGTCTGCAGGGAGAAATCCAGTGAATGCTTTCAGACTGAATTGAACCATCACCTCATTGGAGAATCCTCCATTGACCACCTCTTTACTTGTCTCTTACTCAGAAATAATTTTCTCACCTCTGTGCTTCCATTGCACTTTATACAAACCTTTGTTATGGTCTTTCTGATGGTGCTTTATAATTCTTTGACTACATCTCGATCTTCCACTGGAGGAAGGGCTCTGTAATGTTACGGATTGTATCCTCATGCTCTATCTGCAGTATCTAATGCAATGTCTGACACAGAAAGTGTATTCAATAAATGATTGTGATTGAGGGATGAATGGATCAATGGATGATGGAGCGAATTATATTGCTTAAATAGAGAATTTTGGAAATTTTCTCTAAGAGTCTTTAATGAACTCACTTAAATATCTGTTTAAATGAAATAGAACACATGTCATGGACTAGTTGGCACAAAGTCTGGGTCTGGTCCAAGACTATCCCAATTTGGTCCAGTGGCCTTGGACAGATCACATAACCTGTCAGTGCCCCACAATCTTCATCTGGAAGATAAGGATGCATGTATATAAACTCTCCAAGGTTGCCATTAGGATTGAATAAAAATAATTCAGGGTCAAAATACTTTTGAAAAATATAGATAAGGCGTTTCAGCAAAGCTTCTAATGACCAGACCTTATGTCTAATTCTGTGTCCAGGAGGCATAACATATATGTTTCTGTGCTCTTTATCATCTCACGGTCATCTGCTTGTCCCTTTAATTGCTCTGGGTCATTGAAGATGCTCTAGAAAGTTACTTTTACCAGGTCAGTATGCTCATAAGCAGAATCTATAATTGCAAAGAGATTCTTAGAAAATATAGTACACATTCAGTACGAAAAGAGCATGCCTATATTAGACCATCAAAAGTCAAAGGCATAATTTGAAATGATGAACGTATCCATTTTAAGTTACACATTACTTTGCATAGTTAATATCACTGTAATTAGTCATAGTTCCTATAATTTATTGAAAAAGATGCTCATCCCCTCCAGTGTACTACAGTGATGAATGTTGGGAGAGCAACTTTGGAAGCTGGAATCAAGAAAATGAGTAACAGTTGGAGAATTAGTATGTAAATCAATAATACCCTTTCTTCTTCATCTTGAAACCAGGATTTTCATGGCACACGACAAAATCAGAGAGCTCCCACAAGTTAGAGCTGTCACCGCACCCCACAGAACTAGGCAGGCCGCTTCAACTGTAGGAAATGTTTAAAATCCTCTCAAACATTTGAGTAAATCTCTAGTAAATATTTAAACTCTGTATAACTAGTCACAAATAAATTAAGCTGATTTTATGCAGTCTCTCTAATTAGAAGGGCACAGCATTTGTTGAAACGTGATTAGTATTATTCATTAAGCAAAAAATTCTCATTTGTATCTTATTATCACTATTCTGCATAAACCAACACAATTTGTCATGAACTCCCTCATTTGCTGTATCCTCAAAAAGCAGATTATGCTTATTTTTCATTTGGACAGTGGAAAATCAAGCCAGGTGTTTGGCAGCACCAGAGTGTTCAGGTGTAACTGTGCCAGTGATGGAACATTACGAGCAGCGTGGATGAAGAATGAGGCATGGAGAATCTTGGGACTGAGGTGCCTTGAGGCCCATCCCTTCTGAGTGCCCCTGCTGATGAGACAGGTGTTGCACAGGGCTGCTGGGAGGGGAGAGGGAAACAGAAAAGAAACTTTTTTGTCATGTCAGATCTTTTCCCTTCCGTCAGAATCTGAAAATGCTTGCTTGAATTCCTGCAGCGTTCAAGCCATGGGCATGTGTGGTATAAAAGCACTAACAGCCGTATCTTTGTTTAAAATATTTCCAAAGCATAAAAATTCAGCTCCATGATTTGTCTAGAACTGTCTGTCTGTCTAGACACATAAGCGCTGTACATATTTAGCTTTTTAGGCTTCTAGGTATTAACAAGTAAGACAAAGACTATATTGTATTAACTGGACCAAAGGGGACTGAGGGCTGCTTTTCCTCCTCTGCGATCTGTTCGTTTTGTCTTTAGAATCTTCTTTGTTCTCTGGCTCAGGTTAGAGGCTCCATTAGGGCTTGTGATTGCAGCTCCTTTATGATTCTGACAGAAATAGGGGTGTGAATGCAGTAAGGTCTATAAAATAGTGGTGTGATGATAGGAAATTATTTTTTAAGGTAGTAGTGGGCCTAAATATGCTATTTCAAATCCTGTCTGTTCTTTGGGAACTTGAGAGCTATGACGAACTGGGTGCTGTTTGGTCTGTATATCAGTTTCTCCCTTTTTGTGTCTCTATTCCTTGTTGTTCTTTCACTAATCCTCTCTTGTTTTTGTAAATACTTTGCCTTTCCCAGGCCTTACTCCCTACTACTCCTGATGTGCTTGATTTCCTTAGAGACCAGTCACATGGAATAGGATAGGGAAAATATCTTGAAAGATATCATTGGAGAGAATGTGTACATAAAAACATACACAGCAAAGGGGTGACAGATGATTGTGGTCTTCAAATGTCTACAGGGTACTTGACTGTGGAGTAACTGCAAAAGCCACTCTAAAGCAAACGGAGAAGAAACAGAGAGGCAAATTATGGCTCTGCTTGAGGAAGCACTCTGTAATAGAGGTGTCCAGATATGGACTAGGCTGGTCTGTGAGGTGGTGAGCTCCTTAACACCAGAAAGAGTAACCAAGTTGCATTCCATTACAACTTTTGATGTTTTCCTTTATTGGAAAGGTTATGCTCAGTGGCTTCCATCAAGAAATCTGGGAGAATCTCCATGGTGAAAGAATTTCAAAATATTAAAGAATCTCAAGTTCTTGCTCTTATGCTCCTCGCATTTCCTGAAACCTGCAAAATAGTCTACCTGCTACCACATGTTACTTGGCAAATATTCTGTTAACACTTGGAGTGGCTGGTCAATGCTGAGAGACCAGTATAATGCATGGCATTTTTAACTTCAGCTTTAGGGTGCTCTTGGTCAAATTTCATCCAGAAACCTAACCAGTAGACTAAGGGCCTCCTGTTACCGCCCTGTAGCCAATGCATAGCTACAAAGAAGTTAGTGGTCCATCCAGAAGTCATCCTCTGCTATCACAGTATTTCCTTGTCTTCCGCATGAATGAAGACTTGTCCAAACACAGATCTGGGGTATCATATTTGGATGTAAATAGTTTATCTACTTTGAAGACTTTTACAAAGTTTAAATATATTCAAGAGTATCCCTATATGAGGTAGAATTAATTACAAATCCAAGGGATAAATATATTATCTTGCCAAGTAGGAAATTAGTTGTGAGCTTAGTTTATTGGACAGATTGAATGAAAATTATGAAACTTTTTTTTAGATTTTATTTATTTATTCATGAGAGAGACACAGAGAGAAGCAGAGACATAGGCAGAGGGAGAAGCAGGCTCCCTGTGATGAGCCTGATGTGGGACTTCATCCCAGGACCCCAGAATCATGACCTGAGTCAAAGGCAGATGCTCAACCACTGAGCCATCCAGGTGCCCCGAAAATTATCAAACTTTTAAATGAGGTTTCTTAAATTGTGTTCAGGGATCACCTGTTATTGAAAAACAGATTCCTCGGCCCAGTCCCATATTTATTATATTAGTTTTTTATTGCTGTGTAACAAATGACCACTAACTTAGCAGTGTAAAACAACACATATTTAGTATATTCCAGTTCTGACATCCCAAGTTTGGGCCATATGGCTAGGTGTTCTTTGTTTATGGTCTAACTAGGGTAGCTTCTTACTGAAGACTCGGCGAAAAGTCCAGTTCAAATCTGATTTAGTTGTTGGCAAAATTCAGATTCATGCTGTCAGCTGAGGGCAGTTTTCTGTTGTTGGAAGCCACCCACATATTTTTCCCACCCAGCCCTTCCCATATTCAAACCAGCTAAGGCACATGGAATCCTTTCTGTACTTGGAATCTCTCTGACTTTTTTTTTGCTGTTGCGTGTCAGATAAAACTCTCTGCTTCTGAAGCACTCATATGATTAGTGTAGGCCCAACTAGATAATCTCCACATTTTAAGGTGTGCCAGCTTGAGACTTTAATTACATCTGCAGAATCCCTTCATAGCAGTACCTCGATTAGTGCTTAATTGAATAAGCGGGGTATGGGAATTGTGGGGGGCCCATTTTTAGAATTCTGTCTACCACACCCACTAAATCAGCATCTCTTCAGGGGAGCCAATGAAATCTATCTTTTTAACGACACTCCAAGTGATTCTGATGAATAATAAACTTTGAGAACTACTGGCTTAGAAGAATAATAAGTAAAGCAGTGAACATTAGGTATTAGGTGACTGATGTAGAAAATTGTTATAGGAATTCCAAATGAGGGACCACTGAAGACTGAAGATGCTGATGATTACAGGGATGCTTGTGGACAAACTGGACATGCAGAAAGGAACAGCAGGTTTTCCAGGCAGGGCAGAAGGTATGAGCAGAGATTTGAACTTGGGAAAACTTGTAATTGACCTTTCAGAGAACAATTAAATTGAGTCAGGTTGGAGTGGAGAGGTATGTAATTGTGATTTGGGGGAGAAGGTGTGGAGCTGAGATTATATTAACCTGTAGGACCTTGATTGCCAGGTCAAGGAGTTGAAATAAAGGGTAATCACTGAAAGTTTTTAAGAATAATTATGTTTAAAAGGCAGTGTAGTTTTATTCACTTTACCTCATTTACTCACTGAATTTCTCTGCAGTTGAGGGTTATATTTTGATTTACTTTTAGTAAAATAAGTGTCTTGGTTGGATTCCCATGATGGCCAAACATTTTTATTCATGGGGATGAAGAAGGAAGGAGGTTTTCAAGTTGTTAGAAATGAATTGACATTTGGAAAAGGGTAAAATAGTTCAGGGTCAGACTCTGGTTGAGGGAAAGTAAGAGTGACAGTCTGAATCTCTTTCATAGGTACCTTTCTACATTTCTTATCCCTAAAATGTTTTCTACTCATCATCTTCCAGGTATAAATGTATTCCAAAGACCCAAGATCCTTAATGGGGACCTGTGGGGGAGGGGAGTGTTATTAGTCACTACATAGTCATTAGATTTGAAAGATGAGAGTTTTGTAGCTTGGAACAGAAGGTGCACTACCTTGGAGCCAGTTTCGATAACTCTGAGTTCCAGATGAAGACTGCAGATACAGGAGGGTATCATCTGACAAGCATCTTAAGCAGATGGATGACAGAGTGGGTGCATTGGAGAGTATTGTTAATTTAATGAGTCCAGATAATACTGCTTTAAAATTGAAAGAAAGCCACTGGGAAACAGCCGACAAAGCTGTTACTAGTGGGTTTCTGGCCTATTGGTAGATCTACATGGGGAAAAGGGGAGGGACATGTGTAGTTCTAAGTTCTGAAAAACTAAATTTGCTTCTCAGAAGAGGTAGTATAGACCTTACCCCTTGGCATTTTTGAGGATTTGATCAAATTCTCTTCTCAGGAAGGTGGGGAATCACTTTATTTAGTGGCAATTCTAAATCTTGTGTTTAAATATTGAATTACAGAAAAGATTATCTGGACTCTTTCTTCCCCTAGGTTTAGTGAACCAAAACCCCAGAAACCTTGAGCCCATGAAGTTCATCTAATCCCATTATCTCTGAAATTCATTATTTTACTTACTCATTTAATGATCAAGAATAGCTGTATCAAAAAACAAACAAACAAACAAACAAACAAAAAGAATAGCTGTATCATGCTAGAGGTTCTAGAACTGTAAAGATGATTCAAATACATCCCTGTCTCATGGAGCTCATGCTCTACTTTAGGAAATAAACAACAAAGCAGGGTTCTACTGTAAGCTGGGCCTGCACTATTGCCCCAGCAGCAATGAGACATGAACAGATGGTAAGAGTAGGGGCTTGTCACTACTTGTCTCCTTCACCAGCAGAAAGCTGATGCTTCACCTCCACCTGAAATCAGTGAAACTGAACAAAGTAGAGTGAGTTGGTACTAGTCACCCCCAAGCTTTTGTCCTCCTTATAACAGTAGGTGGAGTGGGGAACCCAACTGAGCTTATACCCCCAACTTGGAGGGGATGAGGTGGTGCAAATCAGTGCTCTACTTTAAGCAGAAAGGTCTCTTGGAGGCTGAAGAGGGAGCTAAACTTCCATACTACCCATTTCCAATGAGACAGTATGAATCAGTGCTCCATTTTTGCCTGGGTAATGTCAGCAGGGTCCAGTGGGATGCTGGATATACACACTCACCTAGCACTCATACTATACTTCAGTAGGGGGACTGTCTACAAAACAGAGGATCAAATAGGATTGAGAACCCACCAATACTAATATCCAAAATATCTGGATACAGTAAAAAAAAAATCACTCATCCAGAACCACAAAAATCACAACTTGAAATGATAATCAAGAGACACCAACACCAAGATGAATCAGAGGTTGGAATTGTCTGACAAGAATTCCAAAGCAGGGACGCCTGGGTGGCTCAGTGTTTAAGTGCCTGCCTTCAGCTCAGGGCGTGATCCTGGGGTCCCGGGATGTAGTCCCACATCAGGCTCCCTGTCTATGTCTCTGCCTCTCTCTCTCTCTCTATCTCTCTCTCTCTTTCTGTGCCTCTCATTAATAAATAAATAAAATTGTAAAAAAAAAAAATTCCAAAACAGCCATTGTAAAAATATTTCTATAGCAATGACAAATTCTATTGAATCAAATGAAAAACAAGAAAATCTTAGCAAAGAAATAGAAGTTAAAAAAATATCCAAATGGAATTATATAACTGAAAATTATTGGAAGCAAAATAAAATACTGGGTGGGCTCAGTGGTAGAGAACAGATAACAAAGGATAGAATAAAAAAAAAGGATAGAATCAATGGATTTGAGGACAGATCAATAAAATTTACACAACTTAAATAACAAAAAACTTAGACACAAAGAAGGAGAGAGAGAAGAAAAGAAACAGAAAATATTTAAAGAAATAATGTCTGAAAATTTCCTAAATTTGATGAATGACCTGTATCTACATATTTGACAATCTAAGCAAAACCTAAGTGGGATAAAGCCAAAGAAATCTATGTGAAGATACATTAAAATTAAACTTCGAAAATTGAATACAAAGAAAAAACATTGAAAGCAGCTACAGATAAATGACACATTATTTATCAGTGGAATTGAGCATCAGTTTGAATTCAACATTGAATGAAGTGATAGTGAATTTCTCATCTGAAACACAGAAGGCCAGGAAAAGGTGGCACAGAATTTCTGAAGAGCTGAAAGAAAAGAATAGTCAACCTAGAATTTTATATCCAGCAGAAATATCCTTTAAGGATGAAGACAAAAATCAACAGTCTCAGATGAAACCTGAACAGAAAGGAAATGAAAACAGAAGGAGGCTTGGAACTTAAGAAAGGAAAAAAACATCAGAAAATATAAAAATCAGGGTAAATAGACTGTTATGAATTTCTTAAATTACATATGATGGTTGAAGCAAAACAAGTACACCTTCTGATTTTTATATAGAATAAATTCTTAAGAACATCATATTTTAAAAATAGGTAAGGTAATCTAAATGGAAATAAGTTTTCTGTACTTCCCTTGAAGTGATAAAACATGGGGACTGGTAAACTGTAATAAGTTTCAGACTGGAATGGGAAAAATATGTTTTTCTGAAACTTAGAAATCTACTCATCAACCAGAACACCTTCAGTAGACTGTACATGGGTGAGAAATCCAAGTTTTTTGTGTTCACATATATAGAGTCATGCTGGTACTTACTGGATTGCCTTGGATCAAAGAGATCTTCTTTGGCAATGGAAATTGGAGGTGGGAGCAGAAGAAATAAGGCTTGAAGAAAGTGGATGAGTTCCAATACTTGAATTCCTTCCTAAATTCCACAACAAACAGACTTCCAGCTCAAGTCAGAACTTATTTAAGGAAGACTGTCTTTCCCAGGCATTTTTTTTTACCTCTGATTTGCAGCAATATCCCTGAGCAATTGAAATTGAACTATAGTGTGGGCTCAGCCCCACTAGCAGGCAAAAGTAGGAGGTAATTTTGCTGCCATTTGCCTAATGTCCAGTTTCTCATTTATAAATCATAAGTAAATACATTTGTAATATATGGAATCCTTCCATATTACTCTGACATGTTGTGTAATCACATAATCTCCACGAAGGAGTAGCCAAGATCCTAAATCCAGCCCAGGCATCCACTGGAACCTCAGTACCTGTGTGCAGTTTAAACCACAGTGTCACTTTGAGCAACAAGTTTTAACTTAGGCCTTAGCACTAATGCCTGTTTTGGCCTGAACTTGTGAATTGAGCCAGACTACACCTAGGCTTTGAGAACTGCCTTTACATTTCTAATTTGAAATCCCTTTCCTCAAGCCCCAACTGATGATAATGGTCCACAGGAAGTTATCACTTTTAGGGTGAGACAAAGATACAGAAGACAGCCCTTCTAGAGTTTGCGCAGAGCTGACTAAAGCAGTGTTTCCACTTCCCTATGCTTCCCTGATCCTGCTGGGCTTTGCAGTTAGAGTCAACAAAGGAACAGCATTGGAAGAAGGTAGAAAAGAGTAAAGTAATGTGAACCATACAGATAGGAACTCTGGAACATGGCAGAGGAGTAGGGATAGCTCTTCATCTTTTGGCTGCACATATCTGAAGTTCCTTAGTTACCATGGCCCATCTATGCATCTAGGAGGATTTCATTATGTCCTTGGATTTTCCTTCTTGAAGAGTTGGAATGAGGGGTGAAAGACTTGAAACTCTTCTACATTGGTGGTTTTCAAACTTCAGTGGAGCACTGTGCTAGATATTCTGCTTGGAGTCAGTAAGATTGACATTTCTTCAAAGAAAACTTACATAAATAAAACAAACAAGAAGCTGCTCTTTGACATGGGAAATAGGGGTCCCATATTCTATATGCACTGTTAATCAGTGTTCTTCTCGGGGCTCCTTTAAGGCACCTTCTTAGACCACAAGGGCTTCACATGGTACAACTGGAAACCACTTAGTTAGGGTGAAGGCAACATGGGAAACACAAAAGCCCAGACTTTTACCTTCTCATCCACTGAACACTACAGGCTCCCCTTCTAGAGGTCTGCCCAGGATACCAGCCAATTACCCTGTAGCTCTTATCTTCTGGTAAGGACTGGTTCTACCTCCCTTTCTGTCAATCAGCTGTTGATTGACAAAAAGGGAGCTTGAGCGTATACAGCTATTAACTCACCTGACTTAGGAGAATTGCTTATGTTATATTACTGCTGCTGTGCTCACCATCCTTGGGTCTGAATTGGTATATTGGACTCTTTTTAGTTTTTAGTAGTAATGGTCACTGGTCAGTTTCTACAGATCCTTACCCAGCAGAGACTTGTTTTATTCTCTCTTTTGAATGGTCCAGGCATGCCTTGTGTGTTTGAGCCAACCTATGTTATGATAGGCCATTCTTCTATGGGTATCTCTCAGCTAGCAATTTATTTATAATATTGGGGCAGACCTTATATCCCAATGGTCCTCACTCTGCTCCTTGAAAATATCATAGAATAGGGTTAATTTCTATCTCACATGACAAAAGTCAGGTCTTTGAGTTTCTGAAGACAGACCTAATGTCTTCGCTGAGCCTTCTCTTTTTGTATTGTGTATTTTCAGGATACATTTATTTGGTTTTTAATACTTAATAATAAAATTTGTTTATATGATCACCTGCAGAAATTATATTTTCTTTGTCTTAAAAACAACAACAGCACCTTCAAGAGTTAGGACTTCTATAAGTAGTTCTATGGGAACTTCAGAGTAAGATGGATTTTCTTTGTGCCATTATTTTCTACTTTATTTGGCTGCTCTTATGGATCTGGAGCAGAAATGGATCAAGAGAGATATTTCTGATTCTTGAGGGTTTTGATAAAGTATATGTGTGGAAGGGGATGGAACAGGTGGTAGTGACCTACACATTATCTTGGCTGATACTTCTGCCCACTTAACCCCACCAATGATCTGTGCTATTGGTTACTGGGCTCCTTTCCCAGGCTCTGGAAGTATCAGGTATTAATGTTTATTTATCCATATTCTCCTTGTAAATGCATATCCTTTCAAATGAAATAGACTTTTTGTCTCTCCAGTGCACAGTGCAGTGGGTAATACAAAGTAGACATTCAATAAATAGTTGGTGATTGAATAAGTAAATCAAATAAGGATTAGATTCTTTCTTCTCCACTTTTCTCTCTTTCTGTGTCTCTGTCTATATGTCTGTCTGTCTCTAACACACATACTGCTACCTAGGAGGGTCCAATCATACACTAAGCCCATGCACTAAACTTTCCCCTCACCAGCTCAGGGTTTTAGCATTGTGTCACCCTAGCTTCAGGTTTCCTTTGACCATTGATGCTGTTTGGAGGATCTGAACTTTCCTGTCATTCTAAGTGGCCAAGTCTGTTTATTCTATATGCAATAATTGATTTCTGTCTTGTGCCTCGCACCCCCTATCTGACTCATAGTGCCCCTGCAAATTCTGATTAGGAGTACTCTGGGCCTGGACCCCTGTTATCTACAGTTGGATCTCCCTAGTCCTAACTGCTTGAGCCTCAGCTCAGTGCCTCATTTTTCCTTTCTTCCTTGCTTCTTTCTAGGACAAACATATACTTATGTCTGTATGCTTACTCTATTGTTGAGAAAACAGTAATGAATAAAATACCAGTCATTGCTTAAGAAGCATTAAGTCTAATGGAACCCCATTATCCTATGAAAAGCTTCATCTGTTGTCTGCTGGGACCTCTTAAGAGTTCACCTGGCTCCCACTGAGTCTATCTGTTCCCTGGGTCCTAGCCCCATCCTGTTTCCCCTTACCACCACCTCACTGCTGCTTCTTAGGTCCTGTATTTGACTCTTATGGATCCACGTTGGAATCCTGTACTTATTGAAGTCAGCAGCATGCTTCATGGCTGTCCATCACCCTATGAGGGCATGGCATCATCATGCCTCATGGAATTGATATGTTCCCTACAAGCATGCATGCATGCACACACACATATGTTTATAATCTCTTCTCTATTTTACTCCGACAGAAAAAAGGATTTTCATATAACAGTTATATTTTTGATTCTAAGACTTCCTGTTATATGCTCCCAAACTTTTACACTTGCATGGATTAAGTTACGGGAACTCTGATAGGATTTCCTGGAATACATGATGACAACTGCCTGTGTACCGAGCTCACCTCACTGGGTCTATATCTGAATATGAATAGTGGGTGGTAACAAGGACACTTTTTTCCCCCTTTTTTCCTAATTCCATATTATCTAATTGAATGTATCAGGGTACATATTCATTGCCTTAGCCTCCTGGGTTGGGTTGCTGTGCTCATGCATAATCAGATAAGGAGAAATGGGCCCCATCCTCATTTAGAAACTCAATGCACCTGGAACAAAGAACTTCTGATGCTGCTTACCATCTGCTGGGGGAAGAGAAGGCCTCCCACTGCCCCATTTGCCGCACTTAAATTGAAGGGTGCATTCCCAGCAGGTGGCTGAGAGTGTAGATCCACAGCCTGGTGTGGATTTCACCCTCAAATGCCCCAGATGAAGTTGTGTGGGAGTTCTTTGACTTCCCACATTTGGGAGCAGAGTGAAATTGAATTTCTGAGTAGGAGGACTGGTAAAGAAGAGTCAATGTTCTGTAAACCATAGACTAAAAGAGACAAGAAGACAGATAATAAGTATATGTTTTATTTAATAATGTTCTCAGTAGTTTCAGTCATTTTTCTGTAATTTTCATGATGAATGCAAGCGATACTTTTCTGCATATCCTTAGTGTTGAGAAAACAGGCTAGGGAAATAATTTTTTAGTCAAATATGAAACTGTACATGATTCTAATACCTTGGAGGAGATTTCCTTCTACTTTCCATTGTTCTGTAAATGAAAAGTAAATTATGCTTTGTTAAAAAACTTTCCATTGAATAGTTTTATAGCAAATGTTTCATTCACTTCAATAAATAAATGTACAATATTTTTTGAAAATTGAGACTCAGGCTTTGTAAAATTTAACAACTCCACCAAATTAGTCTCTCTGGTTCTTGTTCTGCAATAGAAAATTATACTTTTTAACTTTTAGTTAAGTAGCATTTAAATAAAATGTTGAATTCATTTCCAAGCCTTTGTGAAGCATTAGACCTGAGATGCACAAAGGTAGTTAGTGTTAGAAAGCGAAAGAATTTTTCATGATTATGCTCCATTTTAATGAGAGATGCCATCTTAATGAGAGGTAGTATGGTTGAGTGACTAGAACACTGCTTTTGAAATTAGGCTTCTGGAGGCCTCCTCATAGGATTTCCAGTACATCACTCTGTGGCTCTTTACTGATGCCTTAACCTCTCTGGGTATTTGGTTTCTCTTCTATAAAATGGAAATAATAAATGCTGGTGTCCACAAAGCTCTCAGGGATCTTCGAATAAGAGGAGATTTTTACATGCAAATGATATAGGAAATCATGGTGGACCTACCTAAAACCTACAAGGGGCATTCAGCAGATTTCATTTGTGACCACTAATCCAAGTCAGAATTATTTTAGATCATGGGTTAATTTCATTGTTCTATGTTTGTGATATTGTTATTTTGACTGATTTTAGGGAATGGGCATGAGAGAGGAAAGGAAGAAGGAAGAACTGAATGTATATTGAAACAATTATTTTTGCTTCTAAATGTAGGACTGCATTTTAGTCAAAGCAATAAATAGAACACATGCATTACCCTACATGATATGTTATGAGAGGTCTAGAATCTTCATAAAACCTCAAGTCTGGCTTTATGCTTAGACAAAAAAAAATTGGGGGAGAGATTATAGTTGCTACTTCATATCCTTTTTGGCACTTTGTAAACACAAGGTAAGTTACTCTACACTCTTGATTCTTACACAGCAACAAAGAAAGGAGGAGGGAGGTGTTATCTTAAAAGCTATGCCCACTCAAAATTTTACCATAAAGGTTGGTTAACCGTGACCAGTCAGCCAGTTGGGGTAGGGCTGGAACCTAGCACTGATCTCACCCACAGGTACGAGAGTTGCAGGAGTCAAAAGCCTTCTGGGGATATGGCTATGTCAGGAAAATAGTCTGTTATGATGGCTGGAGGAGGTGGAGGAGACAGTTGATAGTCATGGGGAATCTGGAATATTGATTTTTGGGAGGATTGTCAGTGAAGAAGGGAGGGGTCAGCATCAATGAGAATTAAAAGTAGACAGGCAAGCCCAGTGCTGGGTTTTGGAATTAGACCTTGAGCTTCGTGAAGAATAGATATTGAAATCATAGGAGCCTAGGGCCAAATTCTTGTTCTATCATGTACTTGAGATTTGGGGAAGATATATCACCTCTCAGATTCTCAGTTTCTGCTTCTGTAAAATGAGTTGAATAATACTTTGTTAGCTTACTGTGAGGATTTGAACAAATAATGTTTGTAAAGAACTAGTAATTTCTGACACTTATTAGTATTAGGAGGTAGTTGTGGCTCCAGCCCAGGAATATTGATAACCAGTTCCTTTTATGTATTGTCAGAATTGATTTGGAGAACAAAAGTGGGTGGAACAGTGATAGTCCAAGCCCGGAGGTGAGTTCAAGACCCCAACTGTGGGGAATATTACTGAGCCTAGGACCCAGACTGAGGCTGAGTATATAAACTTTGTTGTGACTATATGGCCAGTTTTACCTTTATCTCAAAGATGGGTTCATGTCTTAGTCATATTTGTGTCTCCTGTACCTAGAATAAGGACCTGGCACAATATATAAATAATTATAGAATAAAACCAACTAGAACAACAATATGGTATCTTAAGTAGGGTTGTAGAGCTTCCAAAAAAGTTAGAGCATGGAGAGCTCCGGCATTCATTTTGTTCTTACAGAGAAATGGCTTAATCACTCAGTCCTTCTCTCTGACACATAGCTCCGTGTTGATTTTGTATATTATGAGGCTATGGGATTAAGAAATTATCTCCAGAGTATCATGCAAATATTTGGGGACATCAGGTGGGGTCTTATGATATATGCCTATCTGGGCATAGTGGGAATATTAGCTTGTAGACAATAAATCATTCCAGAAGAAGAACGGATGATCCAAATTCTATTGTACAGCTGCATCTCCCTAGAAAGATAGTGTACTTTATATTTCTCTAAATTTAGAAATAAAATTATTCATGTAGTTAGGGCCTCCTGGGTGGCTCAGCTGGTTAAGGGTCTGCCTTCAGTTCAGGTCATGATCCCATGGTCCTAGGATCAAGTCCTGCATGGGGCTCCCTGCTCAGCAGTGAGTCTGTTTCTCCCTCTCCCTCTGCCCCTCTACCCACTTGTTCTTGCTCCTGCTCTCTTTCTCTCTCAAATAAATAAATAAAATCTTTAAGAAGTTATTCATATGATTATATGATTTTTTTCAGCACCCTTTAGTGCCATTTCATATATGTGATATACTTTATTCATTGGCCCAAGTTTGTCATAGAGATAACAGGAGATATCAAAAGCATGTGCACAGGATGTAGTTTGTAAGGAGTTTAGGAAGTCTTCTGTTGGGCTCAGACACAGTATGTTTGCAACCCATGTACTTCTTTGAGTCTCAGCCCAAACATATCAAGTTGTTCAAGGAGAATTGCCATTCCTGATTAAAGCCAAATAAAAAGAAATCATTAGGTGTTGGGTGGCTTTGGATGAAGGTATAAATCTCTTGTGAATTCCTAGTCATAAGGGCATATGCTGACTTTTATTTTATTTATTTTATTTTATTTTATTTTATTTTATTTTATTTTATTTTATTTTATATTTTATTTCGGGGTGCCCAGAACTTAGATCAATCGATCAATCTTTATTTCTTTTTATTTTTAAAAAAGATTTTATATATCTATTTAAGAGAAAGAGAGAGAGAGATTGAGAGGGAGAGCACAGAGGGAGAGTGAGAAGGAGAAGCAAACTCCCTGCTGAGTGGAGGGCCAGATGTGTGGCTTATCATGGACCCCCAGATCATGACCTGAGCTGAAGGCAGATGCTTAACCAGCTGAGGCACCCATGTGTCCCTAATTCAGATTTTCCTAACAGAGTTCACCAAAACTGGATTGCTTTTGCGCAAAATCCCTAAATGGACAAAGTTGCCTGGTGTGCAAATGCAATGGGGAATTTTGTTAATTAAAAATGATTTCTAGTCTTATATAGCATATTAAAAGAAAATTCACAAGCCAAATATGGTTCTTATTGCACTATGTCAAAAATAAGGCCACCACAGGATAGACTAGCCCCATCTTTATGGCAGATTAGTTTTCATTTATTCCTTTGAAGTTATGAAGGTCTTGGGCATAAGAGTATGCACACAAATAGAAAATATATTCCACTGACACATTCCAGGTTTAGGTAGCCAGGTATTATTGCCCTGGTTTCATAGATGGGCCCAGAGTAGTATGTGTGTTTACGGCTGCCTTGTAATCACCAGTTTTAATACATTTCAGAGACTATGTATGCCTGAATATTCACTGACGTTAGATATCAGAACAGGAGCTCCTACAGGAACCCAGTGCTTCGGAATGAAGAGCTTATGACACATTTTATCCTGAATGCTTTGGGTAGGCCAAGCACTTAGAAGACTCTTAGTGATGTTTATTGAACATATGGTCAGTGTTGTCCACTATGATTTTTTTGTTGCCTTTTATCATAGTTGCTGCTGCTTGAGGAGCTTGATGGTCACAGCTATCTATCAGTCTTAGATCTGATATTAGCTTTGGTTATTTGTTAAAGACCTAACCTGTGAGAGCCTTAATTCAATGACAATTCATGATTGCCTTAACAGATAATATGAAGAAATCTAAAAGAGGCAATGCAAAGGATCATGTTAAGTTCCCCAGGAAGTAAACAGAAGTATGAAATATAGTCTATGTTTTAGAAAAGCATGCCATCCTATGGAAAGGAAAAGGAAGCACTTAAATTACAATATTTAACAATATGGTAATAAATCATGTGGCACAGGAAGTGATAGTGGAAATCAGAGAAGGGAAGGAGAAGACAGTTTCATGGAAAAGTTTGGGCTTGACCTAGACCTATGATATCATAGAGCTTGGATGGAGGGAAAAGCATAGCACATTGTATAGAGGTACAAAGCTGATCTCTACCAGTTTTGGTGAGGGGAACTGGCTTTCTTTCTATGGAAGAACTCTAGTATCCTAGAAACATCCCAAGTTTAATGGAACCACCTGTGTGAGAATTTCCATTGAAGACTGGAAAGAGACTAGTCACTTACAGTCCTGATGTTAGTGTAGTACAGAGGACCCAAAGAGAAGCAGCTGTCGTGAGTTCACCTGGTTTTTCATAGACAACCAGAATGCTCTTCTGTCTGCTGTATCATCAGATTGTCCAGCCTCCTGGGTGTGTGGTTCCTTGCCTTTTAGGAGGCCTTGGTAGTCATACTAATTGACTGTTAAAATATTGATTCTAAAATTCTGATATTTCCTCTAGGACCCTGGGCTATCCAAAGGAACATCTTTCTCAGGTTTTTGATGATATATACATGAACCTAAAGAGACTCCAGCATTTCCTGCAGCATATCCAGTAGGGCCTATTCAGTTGGATTCATTGAGCAGCAGGGATCCTTGAAATCTTGTACACTATGTAGTGTATCATGTCAGAACAACAGGCCAGAGAATCTAGTAGTTAGAATGATAATCTTACATTGATTTGAATGTTTTAGACAAACACAGGTTTGACTGTCCCAAAGAACTGTAAGTTAGGTCAAAGGAATAAATAAATGTGGTAACACAAATTCAAATCAGGTATCTGTGTAGCTGTTTATATAGAGAGATTACTTTTGGGTTCTATTACAGAGCTAACTCAAACTAAGGTTTTTCTCCCCCCCGTACGATTTGCACATTTTCACATATTGCTTTGTAAGTATTTTATGTGTGTGTGTGGGTGCACATGCACACACATGTCTACTACTTTCTAGGTTAGCCTGTAAACTCCTTGAGGGTAAAAATTACATCTTTTGAAAACACTTACAATGCCTACCAGATGGATTTAGATTCTAGTAAGAGCATAAGTGTAACCTAGTTTAATTCACAGAGAATTTGTTTTTGATTCCTCACTTTATTATATCTACCACTCAAACTCTAGTTTATCTCCTTCAGAAGCTTTCTATTTCTTCCTCATATTTCATTTCATGCTCAGTGTATATATGTATAACCAGTCTACTTCATTTTACTTCTTTTTATTTCCTTGTGTGGGAGCCATTTTAATAGTATTTGTTTCAAGTGAAGGTCTGTTATTCAAAGTAAACACACAAAACTTGGCTAGAGAAAACTATTTGAATAATATTCATACAGCAATAAAACCTTGAAAATGTAAATATAAAATATAATATCCATGGTTAGTAATGTTATTCACATACTTTACTAAGTGCTGTTGGGATAGAATATAGCTAATCTTGGAAGAATCCTCACCTATATTCCACATAAGCATCTTTCATCTCAGTAACTCAGAATTTTACTAAAGATATTATAAAACTTATTCATCATTATTCCCTTCTCACAAATGCTTAATGTCAAAATGGAAATGGGTCCATCAAACACGCAATTAAGTTTATGTCCAAAAACTCCATTTTTTTAAATCCTAAAATATAGATTGGGTGAATGTGAAAGCATGAGTTCTTTATGGGTAAGTGTGGAATTCTGCTCTCTCCATTCCTGCTAGCTAGCTACACAGTGCAGTTAAAGGAAGGGGTTTTATTATTCACCTTTACAATTCCAGTGGAGAAGCCATGAGGTGGTGTTTTCCTCCCAGGGAAGCTATTTTGAGCATCAAGGCATTGTGAAACCATTGGCTCATAGATGCTAATGAATGTGCACTTACGGGGGAACCTAGAATTCTAGGGAAAGTGTCATTCATCTTGCTAAAGATGACAATCTGGCTACTTGGAAAGTGCTATTGAGTGACAAGATGCTGTGGAAAGAGCACTGAACTTAGAGTCCAAACGCTGGAATTTGGAACATGAGCTCTGAGCTGTGTTAGAGCATGTGACTGGCCATATGACTTTAGACGATAATGATTATAAGTATACCAAAAGCTATACATTATCAAGTGGTTTCTGTTTACCAGATACTTGGCGTCTGTCATTCTAGTCCTTACTGTGCCATCAAGTGGTACTATTACTTTTCATATTGTATAGATGAGGAAATAGCCTCGAGAGGTTCAATAACTTTCTAAATGTCACACTACCAGTACATTGGTGGAGCTGGGATTTAAATAAGGTCTAGTCCAGGCCAAAGTGTGGGCTCTTTTCAGTAGATGATGATGACAAAGAGACATCTCTAAGCCATGATGATTTAAGTACTTACTATAAGACAGCCAATGTAAGTGCTTAACATATATTATTTCATATGATCTGCAGAAAAATACCAAAATGCCGTGAGGCTAATATCATTTTACAGACTCATAAACTCCAAAATATTCTCCAATTATGTTGCCATTTCTAAGTTATAATCCTCTTCTTTAACCTGCAGTTTCTCACATGACCTTGATAAGTTTCTGGAGTGATAGTCAAGGCTGGTATTTTTTTCTTCCATTTTGTCAATAAGGAGAAGGATGCTCAAGGATGTCCCTTCTGGTTTTCTCCTGCCTATCAGTTTTTCCTCTTCCGGGTCCCCTGGCCCCTCCTTCAGTGTTAGAGCTCCTCAAGGGCTTGTCTCCAACCCCCTTTTCTAGTTTGCCTTTATCCACTGTATCTCCTCAAGGGAATTCATCTAGTCCCATGTTACTGAATGCATTGATGACTCCATGTTGATGAGTATTTAAATCTCTACTGTTTGACTTCCAAAATGATGACTTCTAGATCTCAACATGGATATCTCCCAAATTTAAATCTCTAGCACTTGATGTCTAAGTTCCAGATGTCTGCTCAGCATCTCTACTTGAAGGTCTTAAAAGCAACTCAAACTGAACATGAGCAAAAACACAGTTGTTTTTCCAAACATTTATCCAATCAGAGGCTCCCACCTTCTGTCCTGACTCAGCTAAAGGCATCACCTCTACCTCATTGCTTAGGGCAAAACCTAGGAGACATCTTTCCTTCTTTCCTTTTCCTTACCTTCTGCAGCCAAGCCATCCCAACTTTTGACATCTGTGCCATTGGATTCAGACTACTTCTTATCACCCTCATCATTATGTCCTGGGGTCACATCCCCATTATCTCTTATTTTGGGAATGGCAATTGTTCCCTAATTGGTTCCTTTTAATCACTTTATCCACCTGTATAATTCATTCTACATTGAGACAAAGGTGATTTTTTTTTTTTTTGTATTTCATAAGTCAGAGCCTATAAATCTCCTACTTAAAAGCTTCCAACAACTTTCTATTGTATTTAGAAAAAAAAATACATACACCTTTTCAAGACCCAAAGGCCCCCTTTCTCTGTTCCTGCCTTCCCCACTGACATCATCTTGTATCACCCTTTCTGTTGTTTGTACACTCTGACCACATAGCCTTCTTGTTTTTTCTCAAACATGCCAGCATTGTTTCTGCCTCATGGCCCTTGAACTTTTGAAATATTGTCCTCTAGACTTGTGCATGACTGGCTCTTTGTTTTCACTCAGATCTTGCTTAATCATACTCTTTTGTTGACTACCTTTGTCAAGTAGGATCCCCTACTCTTATCCAGTCACTTTGTATTTTGTTGCCCTATTTCTTTTTTTTTGTTGTTGCCCTATTTCATTATGTTTGTGGGTTTGAAATTTTCTACTTGAAATTATCTTCTTTTTATTCTAAATATGTTTATTTTGCTGTCTTATTATCTGTCACCCATTGTAATGGAAATCCCCAACACAGGAACTTTTTCAGTCTTGTTCACTGTACAACTGTGTCTGATATATAGTGGGCACACAATCTTTAGTAATGATCAAGTCATTGAATGGATAAGAAATAACAGGCAGTATAGGGTCAGGATTATGAACCCAGACTTCAGATCAAGCTGACTTGGTTATGAGTTTAGACTTTGCTATATCACCTTGGAAAATGTTCTCTTTGTAAAATGGAAATATTAATAGTAATTATCTTATGGTTTATTTTGAGGATTAAATAATAAAAGTAAAGCACTTAATGAAGAATTTGGCACATAGCAAGGCTTCAGGAATACTGGGCTTTCTTATTAGAAGGTATCACTAGATCCTAGGATATAAGGCAATAGGAAGAAAGATCCTTGTATCTCACCTCTTGTTGGGTGTGGCCCTGGGATAGGCAGTGAGAAATGAGCTTGAAGAACATTAGATTTGGCAGGGAAAGGGTGCAGATCTGAAGCTGACCAATATTTCATGATGTATCGTTTGCATCTGCACAGAGCTTCCATATATAGCATGCACTGTACAACCTCAGGAGTTGCATTGATTTAGACTATGATGTAAGTGGTTTTCATGAAGTTATCCAATGAATTGGCCTTATATTTCCTAATTTATTTAGTCTAAGAGGGTCAGATAAGTTTAACATTATCTGAAATTTCACAATTCTTGGTTGTCTTTTATCATTTTATATTTAAAATGGCATGGAATCCCATTCCCATATTTTAAATCTCCATGTCCTAAATGCTGCATGCTAAAATCTCAGTAGTTTCAATTTTATTAGTTCTTTAAGAAATATGCAGTGAGTCTATTTTATGAATTAAGAGGCAGTGCATGCCACCTGACAATAGAAGAGAATATTTGGGAAATGATGTGTCCTGGAATCTTACATGTGGAGTCATCATGACCTGTTGTGAGTGGCTCAAGAGCTGGGATGGGTCTCATTTATCCTGCTTCCTTAGTGCCCTACATTATACATGCTGATTCCAAGTGTTCAATAAATGTGCACACCTGAGTGAACATCTGACTCACAATCTTCTACTTTGTATGAGCAAGATGGGTTTGGTTCTTCCAGAGGTGGTCCTGATAGGAGACATCTCATGGTGATGGAAGGGAACAACAGCTGCACTGGGTTGGATGCACAGAAGATAAAGTACCATTGTGACATTGATCCTAGCCTAATTTGAGACACTGTGTTACTCAACATTAGACAATATGTCCAGAGCAGTTGCAATTTCATGCCAGATGTTTTTAGGCCACACATGGAGTCTGAGAGTTGTCCCAAATGGCAGAATGTCTCAACACATCATTTGAAGGTCATGAGTAGAAAGGGTCAGCTCTACCCTGAACTTGTTCATAGTCTCAGGCCATTTGATTTTTCTAGCACTAGTGACATTGTATGCTCTTGCTTTATACCTTCTTAAACTTCAGGATCTGAATACTGCTTTGTGAAGGTCTTAGCATAAATATCATTCTCCTCATTTACTTCCATTATTCTTTATCTTTTTGTAGGCATAGGACATATATGTATTATAGATCATATGAGGCATTGGACTCCTGCTCCAGGTCAGATTCAATGAGTTAATGATGGAATTAAAAACATATATACCTGTTCTTTGACTTCTGATGGTTTTGCCTGACTTCTTTCTAATGTAGTTTTTAATCTATGAAATGTATAAATAAGCAAAATTATAAAAGGGGTGGGTGCTTTTATCATCAGGGAAGCTCTTTGTTTTCCATGTCAACTTAGAAACCCCATTTATTCCTTTGCAGGGAGTGTATGGAATTATTTCAGAGCTCATTAATATAGTAGAGTTGATTTTGACAGTTCCTCTAAGTGACTTCTGTTCATTCTCCTCAACCCCAACAGCCCTGGCTGAGAGAGAACTTTGGCATCCAAAGGGGCTTCTTCCAGGTAAAGTAACTCTACTTTGTGTTTAGAAAAAGATCCTTTACAGAAGAGGTTAATCACACTACTTAAGGCAAATTCACAATAGTTAAAATAGATTATTAGGAATTCATTCAGGTGTGGCTTCTGTAAATTGACTTCCAAATTTGCAAGAGAAAGAAGGAATGCTTAATTCTAAGGACAAGGTCTATCCAAAAATAATGTTATATTATCGGGAAGGATTATAGTCTGTCAAAAACTGTTAAAATTCAGAAAAAAAAATCGATTCCTGTTTGAAAAACTTGGTAAAAATCTTATTCTAGAGTAAGTCTGGATGTTTATTTTGCTCAAGTCAAAAGGAATAATGCTGATAGGTTACTGTTAGAGTGTATGTTCCTTGAGGGCAGAGGGCATTCTTGGTCGATGGTACAGCCCTTTTTAGTATACATACTATCTTGTACATGGAAAATGTTTAGTAGGTTGGTTTTGAGTGAAATCTATATTCTTTGAATATACAAAGAGTAAAATTACAAAGAAAAAGGATAGCTCAGCCCTTGGTGGGGCCATATGGTATATGGAAAATAATGGGAACCTGAGATGCAAGAGACTTAGATCTAATTTGGCTCTGCCATGGGCTAGTTATGTAACTTTCATTGATAACCTCTGCTAACCTTTAATGTATCTAAACTTTAAACTGAGGAAGTGAGAGCTAAGTGCCTATTTGCTCTAAAATATGATATTTGAATATTTATTTTACTCTTATTCTAAGCCTAATTTTGACTTGTGTTGGTTACCTAGACAACGATATCAATTCATTCTTACCTTTAGACACTAAATTTTTTATCAACCAACCAACCCACCCTCCAATTTTCTCAGCCCAGGCTGACTTCTCGGATTGCATCAAGCAGATCCACACTGTCTGAATATCTGACTCTGAATATCTAGAGTTTTGAAAACTTACTTTGAGAACTTGTAAAAATAGGGCAGAGTAAAGACACAAATGACTGTCCTTGCTATACCCAGTTGAAGTTTATAGTATTCTAATTACAGTGGACCTGAACCTTTGGTGAGCTGGAGTAATTAAACTATTCGGTGGGAGCAAATCATTACCCATAGGAGATGGATTTGCCCTTCTAGGATGCTGATTAGAGCTCTGAAAGAGGAAATTTACTTAATAGTGCCTGGAAAAGTGAAGGGCATTTTGTTTCCAGAAAGTTGCTTGTTCACACAAAATCAGGCCAGATGCTGTTTGTTTTTCTGTGATCATTTTATAATCACTCAATTTTAACAAATAATTCAGAGGGGAGGGGAAGTGTGTTGGGAACAGTACAAGCAGAAGAGTCTGGAAAGGGGAGGCAGGGTCTCTGCCTTAGTTTGAGAATCTCACAGGAGGGATTTCTTAATAAACACACATCATGGGGTCATTCTGATGAAATCATAAAAATAAGGCTCGGAGGAAACCCTGTCCTACAGTTGGAAGACAGAGGACACTGTAGTTAAGGGGGTGTTTCACATTCTCCTTATTTAAGAATAGTCGCTGTTCTCAAGGGCTCCTTTTCCCACCAATCCCACTAGACCTCATTCTGCAAGGGGAGGAGACAGTTCTTGATGTGATTTGCTATCAGTAGATCTGCCATCTTTTGGAGAAGCTATAATCGTATATCAAATCAGACAGGAACTCCCAAGTTCCTTGTAGTAACACTGAGAGTGTTCATACCCTTGTGCCAGGAAGGGAACATTCCACCAGCCGTACTTAGGGAAGGTATGGCCACTGGTGTGGGCTGCACCTACCAACAAAGCCTGCTACTAAAAGGATTCTTTCCATTCACTAATGAAAAGCAAGAAACTATGGGATTTAAACCATGGTGATTTGTCTCTTGCAGAATATATAATGTTTGTTGATTTGTTTTTTAAGATTTTTACTTATTTATTCATGAGAGACACAGAGAGAGAGAGAATGAGAGGCAGAGATACAGGCAGTAAGAGAAGTAGGCTCTACGCAGGGAACCTGATGCAGGATTCGATCCCAGGTCTCCAGGATCACACCCTGGGCTGAAGGCAGGCACTAAACCACTGAGCCACCCAGGGATCCCCATGTTTGTTGATTTTAAAATTAATATTACCATAGAAAATTATGTGGTATGTTTACAGGTTGAAAAGTTGATGTCAGCTAATTAAGAACTTCAGTGGAAGGAGCCCCTTCTATTTCGAATTGGTCCTCAGATCAAGAGGAATGTGAAGTCAATGCCATGTCCAAGGTGTTCCAGGCATTGGAATTTAGGCCTACATTGGGTCAGGCATGCATCAGAAATGTGGGCAGTTCTAACTAGACTGTGCTTAGTTACCTACATACCAAGGTGAAGAACCTGGATTTGGGAATCATGTAGAATCAAGATTGATGTCTAAATCTGGCAGTAAAAAAGAATAAATAAATAAAGTAAATCTGGCAGTAAAAGCATATTTTCTGCACAGTGTTGCTGTATGTAGTCAATGCATGTCAATGTTAAATATTTAAAATTAGGAAGGCCTAGGCACTGGTCAGTTATAACAAATAGCAGTCATAGGTCTGGAACAGGTTCTGATGATTTCTCTGCTGGGCTGCTTTAGTGGCTGTATTATATTGGTAATTCACGGGGAGTTGCTGGGGCAGGGGCCAGACAGTGAAGGAGCCCTTGTGGGATTGGAATAACAGCTGCTTACTAACAAGAACAGGAAATTCTAAACATATGAGAACATACAGTTTGGATTAAAAGGAATTAAGTTAAAATGCTTAGTACAAAGCTTGGCACTTAGTAAGTGTTCAATTAATGACTGTAACTATTAATATTACCATTACTACTATTTCTTCTCCTTCTTCTTCCCCTCTTCTCCTCTACTCCTATTGTATGATCCAAAAATAAATACGTGCCCTACCATTTAGAATGTAAAGCTTTTTCAATCCAAGCTTTGGATGACTCTTGAGACAAAACCAGGGGCTTCCAAAACTTTCTCATGATTCTTGCTGTCTCAGTGATCTTTCTATTTATTAAGAAGGCAAGTCCAGACAATTTAGGAAGTATCTATATGCTAACATAACATTTGAAAAAGCAATACATAGAAATTGAAACACAAATTCATTTTTTATTCTTAATTTTTTTTTTTTGTAATTTATTTATGATAGTCACAGAGAGAGAGACAGAGAGAGAGAGAGAGAGGCAGAGACACAGGCAGAGGGAGAAGCAGGCTCCATGCACCGGGAGCCCAATGTGGGATTCGATCCTGGGTCTCCAGGATCGCGCCCTGGGCCAAAGGCAGGCGCTAAACCGCTGCGCCACCCAGGGATCCCCATTTTTAATTCTTAAATAACTACAAATACTAATGGGATATGTTTACCTGTTGGATACCTCACAACTTTTTGGACTCTGAAATCAGATTGATTACTGCCTTCCTCATCTTTTATTCCACAGTGAATTTTGTGTGTTATATGGTTTTTTATCATAATGATCATTAAAAGCATACCATTGAGAGGTGCAATGTCATTGAAAGGAATAGCAGGACTTAATGTTGAAACCATGCTAGTAGTTCAAGGGATGTCTGTGAAATGTGGCTGTGTGTCCCTTGAAATTTAAAAATATCCTGTGCCCTGTGAATTTGTTGAAGTATTCCACAGTGCCTTGGCACGTAGTCTGGGAACCATGGGATTAAATAGGTGGACTTTTAGGAATAATAAATATGAATAGCTGGGGTCAGCTAAAGACTAATGCAGTTGCAACTCAAGGATCTCATAGACCTAAACTTCTTGTAATTATGCTTTGACTCTAGGACTCCTGAGATAAATGGTGGTTTGGGCTGACTGCCAGCAAATCGAAGCCTGCGCAAGTTTATCTAATTTGTTGATTTTGAACTTTCAAGAGAAATGAGAACACCTTGAAAGGAGAATCACTGCTCGTAACTTTTAGTCATTCTAATGGCCTTTACTCACTGAAACTCAATTATGCATACAAAGAGGTACAGTGTATTGTGCTAGTTTTTCATGGAATTTATGTTTAGATTATTGTATTAACAAAATTAGCCCCTTCTCCCTCTAAAACTGGATTTTTATTATTTTTTTAAAGATTCTATTATTTGTTTGAGAGAGAGAGCGAGCGAGAGAGAGTAGAATAGGAGGGAGGGTCAGAGAGAGAAGCAGGCTCCTTGCTGAGCAGGGAGCCCCAAACAGGGCTCAATCCCAGGACTCTGAGATCATGACCTGAGATGGAAGTAGGTGATTAACCTACAGGGCTACCCAGGCACCCCAAAACTGGATTTTTATAGTTCTGATCCATCATTGAATTTTCTGGATTCCTTTTAGATCTGTCTTTGGGTGGGGTGTTGGTTTGTCTTCTGTTTTGAAGGAGAGAATATTGTTTCTGGTAGGATTGATGGCATCTAGAACAAGAACTTTCTGAGTAACCTTCTATTACCTTTTACACTTTGATGTTGAGGAGAGGACAGGTGATTTTCCCAGGGATACTCGTCAGTAGGGAGCGTAAGAGGAGTGCAAGCCGGTTGGTAGCCTATTTACAACAATGAATGTCCTAGTTGACCTTCCCTTTCTACAAAATACCTGCTTGAAGAATCCTCTTTGCTATTCATGGAACTACAGAGGTCTTCGGGCATCTCATTGTAAATGACCTCTTCTGGATCCTCAGTCACAGTTTCCTAGGGAATTAGTGGTGACCTCAACTCACACACAAAACATTTAGTCATTACTTCTAACATCATACTAAAATGCTACACAGTTTGGGGAAGGTTCTTTTTAGCATTTTTAGTTTCCTATGGTCATTTCCTTAAGTCAGTGGTTCCTAATCTATTTAGAATTACAAACATTTGTAACTAAATGAAAGCAAACGACACTGTCCTCCTGAAAGTGTACACACACAATTGCATATATTTAGGGGATTCAATAGACCTTCTGAACTCCTGTCAACTCTGGGTTAAGAACCTCTGTGGTAAGGGATAGAAAGCTTTTAAAGTATTATTTACTATAAATACTTTGCTCTGCTGTTTTTGCTAATATATGTAGATCTCATGTCTTTTAGTCTTGAAGTTGGTTTACTTTTTGGATCTTTTCCCAATAAAAGGAAGAGTAAAGATTATTAATAGTTCCAAGATTATGACAAATCATAGCCAAAGTTTCTTTTGAAATGAGAAATCATCTATCAGTGGTTTCCAAATCCAGATGTCCTTCATGGGGATAGGGAGTGGGCTTTTAAATTAGACATGCCTGCCGTATACCAACCTTGGCCCCATCTAAACATTCTGATATAGAAGGTATTTTTAATATGTGACAATGATATTGATGCGCCAGTGCATGAAATGCTGAAAATCCAAAATTCTCACTTTCTATAGGTATGATCTGAAGGCTAGAGTGGTGCCAAAATTAGTGACATAGTTGAGACTTCTAAAACTTCTGGCTTCCTGGATCCAATTTATATTTTAAAGAACACTTTTATTAGAAAATATTACTACTGTATAGAAAGTTCTAGAGAGCAATAAAATAATAATCGACTTGATCAAATGTTAGTATGTTGTCTGTGCTTGTAATAAATTGTTAACATGTTGCATATATGTTTATGATTAGAAAAAGTATAAATAGACCAAGTTTATTTTGATTTATGGTCTCACTATTGTTCCTTAATTCTCATGCCTTCCTTCTGTGTTCACTTTTACTTTTTGGTATTTTTCAACCATTCTTTATAATTTTGTTTAGATGTGTCTAATAAGCAATATAGTGATTTTTTTCAGTCTATTCTGATATTCTCTCTTTTCTATTTTCATTTATTATGCATGCTGTTATATTTGGACTTATTCTATAATCTTACTTGGGATTTGTTAGTCTTTTACTTACTTTATTAACTTTTGTATTGATCAAGTTTTTAATAATTTTATCCTCTTCTCTTTGCTTCCTCCTTCCCTCCATTTCTCAATTCCTTCCTTTAAGCAGTTATTCTTAATTTCTAAAATAAATGTATATAACATAATCAGGTTTTGAGTATTTATTATCTTTTATTAGAATTTATTTAATTGTAACTATATGACTTCAAAAAATAATGGCTGTGTTTGACAAGTGGCTCACAATTCCTGAATATTTAATGTCTGACTTTCTTGAAATATGTCTAGCACACCACTGATCTTAGCTACCAGTAAACACTTTCTCCCTCCCCTCTCCCCAATACACACAATACTTCTGTTATGATGACAGTTTTTAACTTTACTTTATTTTATTTTTTTTATTAACTTTATTTTAAATGTGCAAACACACAGATACTGCTTTCATAGTTAACCATTATATGTATGACCTGTTTGATCAATTTCTGGTCTCACTATTGTTCCTTAATTCCCACAGCTTCCTTCAGTGTTAATCTGTTATTTTCTCAAAGTATATTCTACAATAAATCTTTCAGTGAAATTATGTTAGTAGTAAACTCCTTTTTTTTTAAAATTTATTTATTCATGAGAGACACAGAGAGAGAGGCAGAGACACAGGCAGAGGGAGAAGCAGGCTCCAAGCAGGGAGGCTGACTTGGGACTCGATCCCAGGTCTCCAGGATCACCCCCTGGGCTGAAGGCAGACGCTAAACCACTGAGCCACCTGGGCTGCCCATTAGTAAACTCCTTTTGGTTTTGTGTGTCTGCAAATGCTTCCATTTTGCTTTCATTTCTGAAGAACAGCTTATATGGGTAACAACTGCTAAATTGACAGTAATTTTCCCTGAATGCTTCCACAGTATTTGTTCATTCTTCTCTGGCATTTATTGTTACTACTGACAAGGCTACTGTCAGTATAATTGGCATGGTAATCCTCTCTTTTTTTATGTACATCTTCAGTGACCTCAGTTTTGATAAGATGCTTCTTCACTAGAGTTATCTTTATTTACCCTACTCAAGGCTCAGAGAAGTATTTAGAGCTAAGTACTTGTGTCTCTCTTAAGTTCTGCAAAATTCACAGTTATTAATTCTTCAAATAATACTTCTTCATGATTTTTCCATTCTCTTTCAGTTTTTGGTAGCATTTAGTAGAAATGAATTAGATCTTGTCATCCTTTGTTCTTGTATCTGATATTTCATATTAAAAAAATCCCTAAAACCCCTGAAACATCTTTGTCTCTCTTTGTCTCTCTGTGCTTCATTCTGGATAAGTTCCTTGGTTCTGTTTTCCAATTTTATAATTCTTTCTTCAACCATTTTAAGTCCAGGGTTTATCATTGCTCTTTATATATATATATATATATATATATATATATATATATATATATATATATTTAAAATATTTCTCACTTCCCAGACTTCTAATTGATTCTTTTTCATACTTACTTATTTTTAATATATCTTTTAAAAAATAACTTCTTGTTCATTTATAATCCAGGTTATTTCTTTATTTCTCTAAGCATCTTCAGCATGCATATTATTAAAATTTTTGTCAGACTGCTCCATAAAATTAATTTTTTTAGAATGGTTACTATTCTGAATGTTTATTTTATAGCTATTTTTTCTTCATACTGTACTACTTAATGAGTTTTGTAATTTTGATTTAATAACTTATTTTGAGAGGGAGTGTTGTTGTTTTGCTGTGTCTTAATTTTTTCTTTCTACTTCTCTGTGTCTTCCTTCCTTTTTTGTGTGACTGCCACTCCCAACATAGATGTGACCTCTATCCCTTTCCAGACTCATATCCTCTCATGCTATTTCTGGTCTTCTGTTCTACAGTGATGCTGGGGATCTCATAGTTATATTCACTGAGCCAAAGGATGGCTTGATTAAATTCCTGACCATGGTGGCTAGCAACATATTTTTGCTTGTTGTGTTATGTTTTAAACCATCTTCATAGGCAGTAGCCAGTTTTACCTTCTGCCTTCAAGCAGTATACCGAGCTTTGATTGTTCTTCTCACAACCTCTTCTACTTCTCTTCTCCAACTCTCAATCTCATTCGAAGCACTTTAATTTCCACTTATTCCTTAGGAACTGGACTCCCAAACTTGACTGCTGCTTATCAGACTCAAGATCCAGTAGGTGTACAGCCTTACCTCATCACAGAACTTTGCATTTCTGTTCCTTTTGGAGCCCAAAGGATCTTAACCTTGGTTTTATGTCTGATCACATTTTTTTGCTTTTCTATTTTTATATTTTCCATTGTTTGTGGAGGAGGGGATTTGACAAGCACACATCCCATTTTACCACGATTTCCGCTTTCAGAAGTTGAAAAACCAAGGTAGACAGGATTCAGACTGAGATTCCTCAACACATTCTTCATGTAAAGAATCCTTCCTTTTATGTTTTTAATAGAAATATGGTCTTTCTGTTACTCAAAATAATATTGAAGCCTTTCTACATAATCAGAATAGTCTGGGCCTTTCTATTTTAAATAAAGATTTAGATGAGAAACACTGCAGGTGGTTTGGAGATGATATACCATACATACAATTGTCTCCTGGGGTGTGATTGTTTCCTCTGCTCTTTTCCATGATGTCCAAAGTTTTATGAAAGATTCTGCTCATATTCAACATAGCATTGGCTTGAGCACATTTTATTGGTTACTTTTGTCTGAAGCTGGTATATTGCCTAAAGCGAGTGACTAATGTCTTGTAACATAATGTCTGCTTATTTATGTTATCTTGACCACTTTTATCTGCTACTATTCCTCATCTAGAGCTTTATTTTTTAATGCCTCCTTTCTGTATATTTCTCTGATTAAGGGAAACTTCAGTTCATAGTGTTTTTAGTAAATCATTTTCTTTAAATTGAGAATGGAACCATACCATTTTATTTTCCCTCATCTTCTGATCAAGAGAGCATGCATAAATGAGAACTATCATCTACCCAAACAAAAAATAAATAAATAAACAAAAAATCCCATTATGTTATAGCCTGGCAGGACCCTTATATTGATAATTAATGTATCTGAATTTCACACACAGGATACTTAAAGAATGATACAACAGAATTTTGTTCCAGCAATATCTATCTATAATGTATGCAGATATTAGCTTGAATTTTCAGAGCACTGAAATTGTTCTTTTGGTACTCTCAGAAAACACAGAAAGATTTAAGGTCATGTAGCCAGACCATGAAGATGTTTCTTCCAAAACTGATGACTAACAATGCTGCCTCATCTGTATCACTTCCAGAGAATTGGTCAAACTTGTCACATTTAAGGGGATCAGTATGACCTCAGTTTTAAACTTTTTTTTTTTTTGTAGATGTAGATTTTCTTCCTGGACAAAGTTATATGCATAATACAGCAAAGTAGGTATTTTTATCATAAAGCCAACTGATGGGATCTGGGTTTTGATCCCAATATGTTCTAATTCCATTAGATTCTAAATTTCCTGAGTAATTAGGCCCTCATAGCATGGCAGAGTCTAGTGCTTCCTTAGGCCTCTCTCCTGTTTTGCATAGCTCCATTTTTCACGTGGCCCACACCCACTAACCCTTTTATTTGAATTATAACTACAATTATGGAGTCTTCAATAATCCATGTAGCCCATGTTTGAGGCTTTCCCACATGCATAATTAACCCCCTCATGCAATATATCCTATTAGGCTGTCCTGTGGTCCCAGGAACTCTTCTCCTGCCCTCCTCAATGCCATTGGACTATAAGAATCATTAGAGAAGAGCCCTTGTCTTTCAACTCTATATGGTGCCTGGATTAAGTGCGAACTAGAGGCCTTTAAATGAATGTACTCACCACTTCTCTAAGGGAGTCTTAAAAACAAACAACAGCCCCAAACCTGGGCTTTATTATTATTGTGGTTTTCAGTTGAAGGCTAGTATGTGGTAGACACAACAGTGTCCCTATTTACATTAGTTAAGGTCTTAGTGGTTTCATACAATAAAAGATTTCTCCATTGTGTCTTGGTTCTGTGCCATTACTTAGGACCTGGGTTACTCTGTCATGTGGCTTTGCCATCTCCTGGAACTTCATCCTCCCATGTATGAAGAGTGAGGGGAAAATATGAGAGCCTGCAGTTTCCTATTTTTTGGCCAGAACTCAGTCCATTGACTCTAGCTAGTCAGAAGGAAGGTGTGCAAATATTATGTGCCAGGAGGAAAATAAAATGAAGTTTGGTTGCACTTGCTATACTACCACCCAAGGAAGCATAGAATCTAGTTGCCCCATCATATGGTGGATTATATATCTCAAGTATTTTTTTATCATAACAGATTGGCTATTAGCTACTTGGAACTTAATTGTCAGCACATTCCTGAGCTTTGAGTATGTCATTTGTTATACTCTCTTGATGTGAACAGAAGCTGGTAGGAATATTTGATTGACAAATGTATTTTTTTTTAATTTGAGAAGTAACTTTGTACCTTGATGACAGAAGTAAGACATGTTGCTGAAAAAATTATAATGCAGAAAAATATTTTTAAAGAACAGATGAAATTACCTGCCTGACTACACACCTTAGCAAGTAATACTTGTCTATCAAGGTTTATTTTCTCTAGTTTTAGTCAAATGGGTATTTATAAGGCTCTCACAGTAGAAATCATTTGAGGGAAATAACATCATTTCTTTTTCATTAAGTGCATCTTTTTTTGTAGGATCCATTTCTTCTCCATCACTAATCTTTCAACTACTAACTGGTCTAGCTAGGATGTGTTCTTTTAAATGAAACAAACCAAAGTAGGCACAATTAACTTACAATAACTAGAGGCAATTCAAATGTTTTTCTTTTTTTTAAATTGTAAGCAAATCTGCTTTAGCAATTCCTAAGAAGTGACCAATTTAGCAATTGCTTTGAAGTGTATTTAAATATGAATTTCAATATAAAAATGACTATTCCTTGAGTTTTGTGTATGGCAAATAAGGAAATTAAATTTTCCTTTGGAATACTCTATTTCTTCTGTTTCAAAGAAAGGAGTCATGATTTGGTAAATAAGATATCTGCCTTCATTTTATATGTTTTCTTTGATTTCCCAAGCCTAAGTAGTCAACTGAAAGGGTTCATTCAAATCAGAGATACAAGACTTACTATATAATGTGAGGTATAATTTTTTTTAACTTATATCTACCACCGAGAAATTTATAAGTCAAGATTTAAGAGAGCAGGCTTGAGGACTGACTGGCCTCCTATAGTTTCTGTGAAATCTGAAAGATTATTATATCAAAAGTCAGCATTTCATGGCCCCCGTATATCCATAAAGAAAATTAAAATCATATGCTGCACAGCAAGCTTAAACCATTCAGAATGCTCATAAACATATTTAAAGCCAAAATTACAGCTGTTTCTCGACTCTCGGTACCACGTATAGCTCTAGATACGGTTCTTACATTGCTGTGCATACACTGTAACAGTAATTACTATATTTTAAGCACCACAGTATCTACGAGAGCATTCTTTGGTGGTGATATAGCAACCTGGTGATAAGAAGCCCTTCCTGTATCACGTAACTGGCTTCACAAGGAAAACACTGAGTGTCCTTAATGTTCCACCAGAGCTCTGTCTTCCTTTGTTAGGAAAGGAGGTAACAAGCGTTTTCAAATATAGAACCAAAGGAAGCATTTCATTAAACACGCACAGTTTGGTAACTTACTGGCAGTTTTTTCTTTCCATACTTTTCGATGCAATTTCAAATGTGGAACTTAATTTACTGCATATCAATTTAACTGAAGAGCTAACAGGTGCCATTGGTAGCCCAAGTTCACATGAGCACCTTTTCCTGCCACTGTGCTCTGAAATTGGGATGAATCAATAGTCACACATGAACTTTAATTAACCGCTTGAACATACCATATGTTATACAGATATGTGGGAAGTGTGAAATTTCTCAGATTCTGCAGTGAAAGCACATTTATTATTATTTAATTTTCATTACTATTAATTGTGTTTTTATTTTCTCTTTTACCTCCCACTTTCAGAGTTTGAGATAGTTTAACCACTCTTCCTCAGGTAAGGACAACCAAAGGTTGACATGATGATGGGCAATACAGTAGAGAAAGCACTTGCCTGTAGAAAGTACTTACCATAAGTTTGGTGTCTTCTGTTCCCTGATCCCAACTATGTTTACATTACCACCTATCTAATAGAATGTCCAGTAGGAAAGGAGCCTATATAATATGTTGTAGTATTTCCTTGGCACAAATGCAAAATGCACGTCTAACCCTGCTGGTGGGGGCACTTAGGAGTGAAGTAGAAATTGGCAGCTCAGAGTTTAACAATTTGGGCTAAGGACCATCTCCTAATGATATTTTTGCAAAGATGTTTAGCTTATGTCTCAGCTCACTGAATTTAAAAAAGAAATAAAGTTCTCTAATAAGTGGATAAATTAGATACTCTCCACTAGGAATTTTGTCCCTATGCAAAGTAAGATAAACATAGGCTATTTATGTATTTATTTTGATTCTCAAGAAAGGATGAATTCTGTGGAAAGCCCTGTGGTACAGCTTGTCAGTATATTTCTGAGGAGCCTCCAAAGAGACAAAGTTGGATTGGGCCCATTATCTGTAAGTCTCTTGCAGACTCATTCATCAGGAGACAGCAGTTTGCTGAAGACTTTAGCTATAGAAGACAGAGGGCTCAGTAGAAAGTCCCTTTAGGCCCATATATCTAGCCTTCATCTCCCCAGTATCATTCTCCTTAGAAAGAGGCTAATACTCTGTCTTTAAGCAGAGGAGACCTATCTTTAGGCAAAATCTTTCACATACTTCTTTTATGTGAAATCAATAAAAGTAGAATTGCTTTGACTAAGGAAGGAGGATGGAAAGACAGAACCTCTTTCAAACTCAACCTCTTGTCTTCCCGAAGTTTCTGCTCCTTGGAAGCCTCAGAAGAAGTTTATAGCTTCTCTGAACGCAGTCTGAAAATCATTGACTCAAGACAATCCCTTGGGACTCCTTTCCCTTGATCTGAAGTAACTTTTTACTCTCTATCTTGTCTGATGAAAAACAGAGGGATATTGGACACTCCATGTTTGAATATGCGAGGTATTTTATAATATAAATTCCCCTAAAGACAGTAGAATTTCTGTTTATATATAATAACTAGCAACACGTATATATTTCCAAATATGAAAAAGAAAACTATGAATACCCATATGTGTATGTTTACAGGATCAGAATTATGCTTATGTGGAATAAGTAGATACTTAGGCTGTGTGATTAGAAAAAACTTCCTCAGAGAAAATATACTTCTTACTGGCCCCGTCGCATGTGCTGGATCTCCCAATACTTACTCCTTTGGGTAGAGGCAGTTGTAGAGAGAGAAGTATCATTGGGCATATGTTTGCCATTATTAACCTTTAATATTTTATTTTCAATCAGTCCTGCAGAGAGCAAGATTAGAGTGGGGAAAAATACAGAATTAAAAAGATTCAAAGAGAATAGGAAGACTAGAGAAGCAGCTGGGTTGGGGAACATTTTTTAGGTTGGATTTGGAAGAGCAAGACCCTGCCTAACTGCAGTGTGCTAGAGCTTATCCTGGAGAGTCGGACATTTAAAATCCTAACTGTCCAGAAGGGAGGATGGAGGTGTTGCGGAAGTTTTCGTTGCTTTTGCAGTGTTTTTTTTTTTTTTTTTAACTACTTGAGTTTGTAAGAGTAGAATATGTGTATAAAATGAGTAATCAGTTGGCATTTGTGTATGGAAGGTACTGAGAGGAAGATTGACTTGACAGCCCGAGTTGTTCCTGAAGTTTTCCTATTGTGTTAACTTGATTCCCCACAGATCTTTGTTTTTTATCTCTTTGCTTCCTGAAATATCTAGGTTCTCTTTCCTAAAAGTCAACCTAAGAAAAGCATCTCTAATAAGCTGTTAGCTGCTTTGTTGCTTTTGGAAATATATAGAATAGATCCAATTCCCGTATCTCCCTTGGGCCACATTGCAAGGGAGGCGATGTGTCCTTCTGTAATACCGAACAGTTATTCCGCACCCAGCAGACGGTCAGTTAACCATTATAGTAGCAGCCATGGAGTTCCTGAAACTAAAAGATAAACAACCACTGTGTGTCAGATAAATTTGATCTGCATACTCAACGTGTGGATCTTGCCTAAGGATTCAGATGAGAGGAAGAGTTTCAAAGATAAATAAATAAATAAATCTCCAGATGAGAAAGAAGCCTAAAATGATAAATTGCAAAGTTTTAAACGGCCATTAAATTTGAGCAAGTCAAATGGCTACCAAATGGAGTTTCATTTCTCATTTTATTTATAAACATTCATATAAAATTGCAAGGAGAAAAAAGGGAAAATCCTTGAACTCCTGTGAAAGACATTTTGTGCCGCGTATGTTGAATTACTATTAAGTATTCACCTGTCTTAAATGGGCTTTTTCTCCAGCCTCTGCATCATACATCTTAATGTCAGTAACATCTGCAACTGAATGGTAATGTGGATCAGTGAAGATAATCACCAGTTAATAAGAGCTTCAAATTGTGCTTTGGCTAGTGTACACCCTTTAATGTATTTCTTTGGATAATTTACCAGTACAATTTTATTAAATGCTTATGCTTGATCAAAAAGTGCTTGTGTATGAAATTAGCTGCAAATCTGAATTTTTAAAAATTACTAGCACAGTGGTCCTTTTGCTTCACGCAGACCTTTTCGTTTTCTTTTGAGCTTAGATCTCAGAAGTCCTCACTTAAAAGTCATTCTTGGTTTCTCTTTGAGTACATTGCTGATGCGGATGTAACCTTGCTCTTTTTTACGAAGTCTGTACACCACAAATGAAAAGATGGAAGGTAGAAAGCCTACGTTTTTTTCCTCCATTGATAAATCTTGAGTGCATTGGGTCTTGTGGGGGAAACTTTGACCTTTAGTATTTCTGTTTTTGTTGCTCTTTATTTATTTTGCTGCAGAACGCGATTGGTCATGAAAAATAACCCAGGGGCGATGCGGTGGGTAGTGGAGGGAAGGCGGAGGAGTGACCTGGTTTTGATTAGTTAATTCAGATTAGGGAGTAAATTCTGATTTCACAGCTGCTGTTCAGGTTCAGTGGCACTACCAATTTTTCCATTCCAAGTTCCCATATATAAAGCTGACAGTTTCCTCGGCTAGAACCCTTTTTAATGTTCCTCTTTGGCACAGGCTCTACCTTCCCCCCTCCTCATGATTTTCAGTAGCCTTCCTCCCCCATGCAGCTTTGCCAGAGCTACTCAGTTGTGAGCTTCAAATCTCCTGTAATTCCAGTCCTAGCAGGCCCTTAAAAATGTAGCAATGCACAGATGTGCAGTGAAAATTTTAAAATGTGCACTTTCTTTTAGGAATATGAACACTGAATATCACATAAACTTCTGATGTCCCCCTTGCCACCTTCTAGAGCTAAGCTAACACTTCCTTCTGTGTTTATATTCGTGGCTCTTAGGTCCGTGGTCGGCCCCGGCTTTTAAGTTCTTGCGTTTCCCCATCTCTTTTCTTCTGTGCCAAATAGCTTACTGGTTTTATGATGTGGGCAGAGGCCGATGAGGGAATAGTTTGTGTCCACAGCCTCCATTTTCATTCATGGCCTGGGCTGAGTTTTAATATAGACCTTAGTTAGAGAAAAGTCTAGTTCTCCACAAGGCTCTCTTTTACAGTTTAAATAAAGAAATGATAAACATCAAAAGATCAACAGTTTTCCAAAGAAGCCAATATGTAATAGTCATGCCCAGGAGCACTGTTATAACTGAAAACCTTAAAATGAGTGTTGAATTGTAGCTTTGTTCCAGTTTGTTTTTCCTCCCTATGATAAGGCCCCTTAAAAAGAAAAGGGAATAAAAGGAGGGAGGGTTGTTTGAGAATTGAAACTGAAATGAGTCTGATCATTTAGATGCAATGAAGCAAAGAAACAATCTTCAGTTCTGGAGGCTTTTTGTTGTTGTTGGTGGTGTTGGGGGTAGGTATAGATACAATGAGAAATAGTTTTATGTGAACCAATTGCAGAATCAGTCCTGTCATATGAGCCTGTATTAACTTTTTTTAAAAAGACTTTATTTATTTATTCATGAGAGACACAGAGAGAGGCAGAGACATAGGCAGAGGGAGAAGCAGACTCCCTGTGGGGAGCCTGATGTGGGACTCGATCCCAGGACCCTGGTACCACGACCTGAGCCAAAGGCAGATGCTCAACCACTGAGCCACCCAGGTGCCCCGAGTCTCTATTAACTTAAAGAGGTGAAGTGAGTATTTTGTGGGCATATGTGTGTGTGGTGGGCCAATGGAAAGCACCCTCCTAGGGGTCTCTACATCCTTTGAAATAGCCAGAGGTGATGGCTCTAATATTTTACTCTTGTTATAAAAAAAAAAAAAAAAAATTTGTGGTAAATGTACATTTTCTTGTCTTCCTCATTACATAGTATTTATGAAGTTAGGATTTTTTCCTGTTTTAAAGATGGGCAATCATCCTTCAAATTATAGAATGAAGTCTCATGCACTTCAGGGTTTTTTGGTCTTTAAAACGCCATGTCTTTTAAGAGACTTCGATAAAGTGAAGGGGTCTGACAATGATGCTGGCTTAAATAATGCACTGGTAGCAGACGGGTTAACAGGCATGAAGCAGAGCTGAGTGATTTGCATTGTTTGGTATCTGGCTTAGCTATGAACTAACTGTAGGAAGGGGTTTTTGCATATAGGCCAGCTGGGTAGGCTGCTTGTCATCGTCTAGAAATGGCCATTTCTTCTAGAATTGTGGGTTTGTGGGATGCTTTACTCTGTATTGCCTGAAGTGTCTGTAAATATGGAGTGTCTGTCTGGGGTTGGGAGTTAATCCATGGTTAAAATGATGTAGGCTTGACAATACTGGATGAAGGGCACAGTAAGTTTGCTATAGTCCAAACAAAGAGGTAAAGAGGTAAGATGGGGACTGTTAGGCAGGAAATGCAGGCTAATGCCTTCCTATGTATCTGCGGAGCAAAGCAAAAGAGACAGTACAGACCCAAACAGCTCAGCCTGTTGCTGTCATGCCTGAAGAGGAGAGATCTGGGATATTTTAGGACTTTGGTCTGGAAATCAGAGACCTTGTTCCAGTTCCAGTTTTAGTGGTGATGTCTGTATTAGAGCATTCCCCCAAAGGCCACAGTCCAGTAGAGGAACAAGCCATTTTCATATTTTGTGCTTTCCAATTGCCTGTCTCTGGAATGGGGATGACAACACTCTGCTGTTCCTTTACTCAAGGGGGATTTGGTTATGTGGATGATACATGGTGTGTGTATGAGCTTCGAGCTCATCGATGGAAAGGTGCTCTGGAAATTCACGCTTGCATGTGCCATTTCAGAGTATTGGCAATCTGCGGTGACACGGAGGGCTGTCAGCGAGCTGCAGTGTGCCTCCACGTACTGATCCTGAGCATCCTCCAACCTGCCTGCAAGGCAACATTTTACATCATTGTGGAGACCCACTTTAGGTATTGACACCTTGAAGTAAGATTCACTTAAATGCAAGGGGGTAAACAGCTCCCTTTCCCCCCCACATGTCCTAAGTCTTCCACTCATACAAATGAAAATAAGGAGATTTATGAAATAGCAATGCAAATCTTCACGCTAATCAACAGAGTTTAGAAAAAATCAGCCAAGAGCCCTGAACATGCCCGTGGCAAGTGTACTGCTTCAGCCTGCAAGAGATAAAGCACACTAGTGCATATCGGTTAGTCTAATTTATTCAGAGTTGTTGCCGTATCACAACCTTGTGTTTGATTTTCTTATAAACTAATAATTTCTTGAATGAACTAATACTGCTACAGCCACTAGTACCTCTACCTTGTAGAAGTTTTTTATTGTTGTGTATGCAACTAAATTGAAATATCTTTCACTTGAAATATTGACTTTAATATCTCATTTGAAAAATTCATGAAGCCTTTGATGTTAAATCCATACTCAATTTAGCCAAATGCCATTAGAATATGCAATACGCCTGAATACAGAAAGCATTATTGTCTGTGTTTCTGCAGAAGAATTACATTTTATGACTGTAACGTCAGGATCTTTTTTGGATTTGTGCATGAGGAAAAGAAAGGGAAAGGCAGCACATTAGATGCAAAATGAAAAGTGGTATTGATTAGGCTCTCATTTACCCACTCTCTGCCTCATTCCCTAAATGCATGGAAATAAGGGTTGTGCCACTGCAACTAACAATGCTCTATAATGAATGGAACAATCTTTAGAAAATTAGTGTGAGCATGTATGATAGTGCACAGATGTTGCTCCGAGTAACTGTCATACATTTCTTTTACATCTCCATTTACATAAGTCTCTTTATTTCCTAATAGTATCATAATAGAAACATGACAATAGTTAATGATTTCATAAAACATGTAATGTAAAGGCTGTCAGAAAGGTAGAACGTTAATTGAAACCTATAGCTATACCGCATTAGAATTATATTTCCTAAATGACTCATGTTAAAATTATCCCCCTTGAACAGAGAAAGACAAAGACAGGTATTGAAAACAAAACAAAACAAAACAAAACTCAGGCTTTCAGCAAATTAAAAAAAATCCCCCCCCCCCCCCCCCAGTAAAACACAGACCAACAAATATTGCAAAATCTACTGTGTGCTAATAGAATGTTTTTTGCCGTTAGTAATTTATGGGCACTTCCCCCCATCTATCGATCACATCTTAAAAAGTAAACTGCATTAACATTTGAGAGTCTAATGGCTCCAGAAAATGTTGGATTTTTATCACGACTAGAACATCATCGTGGCGCAGACTTTCGTTAGCCAGTGCAGGAAACAGGATCCTTCTTTTTGAATGGAAGGGTTATCCACACCGTTGGTGTTTAGGCAAGTAGCCCACGATGCCCTGAAGGAGCAGGCTAGAGAACGGGGCTGGGGACAAAACACACCATTTTGAAGACTGTGCAGAGAACACATGTGTGACATTGGGGGAAGAAAAAGTGGAGAACAGGAAGATGGAGGATGGAGGGTCCCTTACTCAATGAGGTCACTGACTAGCGGGAAGACTGCAGATCCTTCGGAGAGGGAGATGGTGACGCAGTCCTTGAGCTCCTAGGAGGACTTCGGCCCTGGCAGCTGACTGCTCTGTAGCACCATCTGCTGGGCAGCCTGCGGCCTCTGTCGCTCTGGGTGGAGGGAGAAGTGGCCGGTTCTGCTCCAGACAGAGGTCACCGCTGATCTCAGTTGTAACCTACTGGCATGTGAGTTGCATTTTTCACCAATTAGGGGGAGAAGTAAACTGTAGTGATTTCAGGGAAGGCGAAGTAGAAGTGGATGGAGCTGTAGAATGTTATTCAGGCTATGTTTTTTTTTTTTTCTTTTTTTTTTTTTTTAAAGAAGAAAGCAAAGGGGACTGAGATTTTTAGAATGAGACTAAACCATCTGCGCAAGGAAATTTATTCTCACCTTGATCCTTCAACATCTTGTGTATCTTCCATCCTATTAAATTAAGGCATTACTGAAATATGTTTAAAATTGAGCACCATCCATCATAGAGATTGAGTTAGAATATCTACATAATATTTACACATCTCAACGGGAAAAGTAATTTTTCTTTTCAGTAGTTATCATTTTTGAAAACCCAGGTTGACTTGTAAGCCACTGTCTGTCTCATCCCTTACTAAGCATTTCCTTAGCTGATGCATTTCACTGATTTGATCTCACTGATATGATAATAAAATCATTGGTCACTCAGACACACAGAGGCTGGTAGCCATGTGTTGAATCACCTGCTGTTAATTCAGATAGAGGTATACAGATGGGACTCAGGGACCCAAATGTGTTAATCTGAGAAATCCCTCGGCAATATCCCATGGATTATAATATTGCTGAAATATCCGGTATATTACTGCAAGTTAAATACTTCTAGAATTAATTATTAAAAGTGTATTTACCAAGGTTTAGTAACTATTTAATATGTGTTGCTTCCCAATGGGAGATTAGCCTATCTAAGGGCTGTGGAATCCTGGGGCCTTTGGAATTAACAAATGATAAGCACCTGATTAAAAATAAATTAAATGCTAGTTAAAGTATTTAGGGAGCTCATTTAAAGTGTTTCATTAATAAGGAGTTTCCCCATCCCATCTTTATTGTTTTAAAATTACTAACTTTATACTGGAGTAGGAAACAAGATGGCTGCCAGAGAAGAATTGGGTGAATAACCGTATTTTCTTAATTACTTTTTTGTCCCTTGTGAGAGTTTTATTTTTTAAAGGAGATTTCTATGATTTTTTTTTTTTTTACCTGTGAAAATAGGTATCTTAATGCTGTAGAAATTTGGAAGAAAGTATTTGATAACAGGTTCACCATTTATAGGCTGCTCTTACAGAATTCGCTTGCATTTTTTTCCTGTTTTCCTCAGAATACATATGTAAGTGTCCCTGACACTCTTTTCCAAGTTTTTTTCTGGAGCTATAATTTCCATAGTTAATGCAAGAAAAAAAATTCATTCCCTCTTGTATAGTCCTTCATAGAAAAACATGTAAATCATAATTTATGACAAAATGGTCTGAATTTGTCTCTCACATGTATTGAGTGCTTGTTATTATTATTTGCCAGCCATTGTACTAGGCCCATTCACATACTTTCTTTTTGAGGTCAATTTTCAAGGAATTGTCACACTTACGAATTTATATGCATGATATGCACAATGCCAGTCTGCTTAAGCTTGAATCAGAAAAGTTCAAGAACTCAGACCAACACTGATCTCTCCTAATGCAGAGCTTTTGGAAGAAAATGGGATTATTTCGAAGCCAACCCAGAAAGACAATGGGAGTTTTATATCGAAACAGACCTAAAGACATGTTTATAGATGAAACCATATATTTTGTTTTAATGCTTAAATTATATTTCATGTGTTTGAAATTAGTTTCTTTTGCATCTAAGCTATTTTTTTTTTTGTCTTTTTCAAAGTAGAAGTTCCTTGAGACTAGAGTCTTTATGCAATTAAAAGACATCCTGACTTTGAGGACATTATGCTTGATCCAGATAATTTAAAAGTAATGATGAGTTCTGAGCTTGGAGCCTGTTCATATCCATGTCTAAGAGCTGTGGATCAGTAGGAAAGATTGGGTAAGAGGAAACTGAATGGGTGTGGGGAATTGGGGAGTAGCATACAGGCAAGGATATGGTGGAGAGAAATGTTGCCTTTGACAATGAGCGCTGGTTCCTCCTTGTTATTCATGGCAGCTTTCCAGCAGAGGGGGTCTCTAAACTGAAGGGCAGGGGAAGGTCTTCAGATGTATAGAGGGACCAGATTGGAAATTCAAGATAACTATGAAGGTTCACACCTTTGAAAACAATGTGGCAGATACACCAGATTTATTCAGAGAGGGCATTTTTACCATTGAACCAAGCGTAGGTTAAACAGGAAGCAGTGATCCTAAATAGGACCTGGGCTTGGACTTTGGGTAACAAATGTCTCTGGAACCACAGCCTAGATAGATCAAGTGTCAGCAAGCGGGAGAACCTGATCACAATAGAGAGTTGCAGATTGACTTGTGTGGTTGTGGCTAAGAGCTGAAAGTCAATGATAATAATTGAGTCACTTTATCTTAAGGATCGGGGATAATCAACCTAAAAGACAAAGGAGTTGCCTTTATCATTTATCAACCACATCTTGAAACCAGAGGACAGACCTGCTTAGGGTTCCTGCATTAGGCAACTACAAAGAAAAATGTAGCATTTTCACAAATCCTGAAGATACATATGTGTACGATGAACCTTCCACAGTTAATATGAGTAGATTGACCACCATGGGGAGAGAGAATAAAATCAAGTGACAATAGAATGCATTTTGGCTGTGCTCATTGGCCACGGCCAGTGGTCAGGCAGCAGATGTGGTCTTTATGTTACCAGCAAAGGCTTTGAAACCTCTCCTGGATCACCTCCCACCCTCGTGGCTCCCTGAGCAATGCTGATAACAACTAGCCAAGTGTCTGCTGCTGCTGCTGCTGAAATTACCTCTTTGGTCTCACACAGAGCCATCCCAGTCCATGGAGAACAGCCAGCGTGTCTGTAGAGATGGCAACTTAGAGGCTGAATGCATCCTGTTGTATGTGGGGGTTGCATGATTCCATGAGAGGCCTTTCAGTGGGAGGGCTATCTGATGATAGTTGATGCTGCCAGTATCTTGGTAGATACTGGGAAGTTTCATCTTGAGGGGGACTATCAGAGGTTACCTTGTGAGCCATGGAAGTGTCTGGGTTTATGACAGCTAAAGACTTTGATACTGAATGCCTGGTTGTGGTCACTATATATGTACATATAATTATCATAACGTTCAGCTCTAGAATTGTGGGAAAACCAATATGCTGGGTATATGTCTATAGTATCTAAGTCATGGTGAGACTCTTTCCACATTAGTGTCAAATTAAAACTCTTTCTAGTGCATTAGCCCCAGAGCTGATCCATCCCTGATTCCTGAAGCTAAAAAGAACAAAACTGACTGTTTTCTAAAGCAGAGATGTTTGTTTTAAAACATTGGGGAATGTGGAATTGGGCTCAGAGGGCAGGGCTCCTCATGTCTCTTGGTACTCTATACTTGGCTTTTTTGCTTCAGAGGGGGAAGCTGAAAGTGGATGCTGAGTGAATACAGTGCACAGCTGAGTGGATTATTAGTAGATGGGTCATTGAGTACTTCCTATGTGCTAGGAACAGTACTAAGTTCTTGCATGCATGACCTAATTTCTTTCTCCCCACCATTTTTGAAGGAGATACTACTATTTCTGCATATTTTTCAGATGAATGAAGCCAATACTTAGAGTGGTGAAAAAAATTGCCTAATCTAGTAAGGAGCAGGGCTGGTTTTGACTCTGGCCACCTGACTCTAGGGCTCAGTTTCTTTACCTTGAGTATTTAGGTAATGAGAAATTTGGTGCCATACGTAATTGAAGGCATTAGGGTTAAAAATGCATTATAAACTATACTTAAGACTCTCGGAAGGCATAAAGACTTGTGACAGTAAAGCACTACCCCTTCCCCCAACTTAGGATACAAAGCTTGCCCTCCATGCTAAGTCCTCTCTACGTGGTAACTATGATAATGAATTTGGTTGCTGCATTCCTTTACACATTCTCTACATATATATTTATCCTTAAACAACGTACCTTGTTGTTTTGCACTGCTTTTAATTAGGCTCTGATATGAATATTTCTTTGGAAGTTGGAAAGAAGTTGCTTAGAGAGAAAATAGAAATCGTGGAACTCATCTCCTACGCGAGTGTGTCCTGTGACAGTAACCCGTTTTGCAGGTTTTTGGTGCTCTCTCGGGACTGTATTCAAGGGCTGAGCAATTTTGCCAGCATATTTTCAGGGAGAATGTTTTTGAACCACAAGTACATAAGACAGATCTTGAAAGAGTTGCCCTTTCTTGTAGCTGGGGGCAGAATCAAGTGTGCCCTCCCATCTGCACTGTGATTGTCAGAATGGCTAATTTTCTTTGATTCTACATTTTCTGGCATTTGGAAAATGTACCCCAAGAAGTTAAAATCCTCATCTTTGCTCGGTACTCTGTGGCAGCTGCCTGCCTGGTGGCTTCTGGTAGTTCCGTGAAACGTGTGGGCAGAAGAACAGAAGGGCTGGGGAAGGAAATAGAGTGACTGGAATAGCATTTGCCGGCAGAATGTTTGTAGCTGAAGGGGGAGCATATCCAGAGGACACTGTTAGGAATATTTTAAAATCACAGGTGCACTTCTGCTCCTTGCAATTTAAAGACACATTGCAAATGCAATTTGTATAACTGTTTCGCAGAGTGGCTACATGGCTTCCTTGTTTCTAAGTTGGGGTTCTTGTGAGCCCCTTGTCGGCAAAGGAGGGGATGAGTTGTGTCTACTTCTCCCAAGAGAGAATGAGTTTTAAAGCAGCACTCTTTCTCCAGCACTCAGGATAGAGCTTGTAGGAATTTAAGAAAGGTTCTTTGGGGAAGAAATGAATAAGTAGAAATATCATGTTTTCCAACTTGAGGCTAACCCAGTTGTGGTTAAAATTTTTACTTATGTCTGTTGGCCCCACTAATCTAGTTCAGCTCTGAGGTCAGACCTGTGCTAAAGATTGCTTTACCCATAGATGGATTCTGAGTATACTTTCAGATGGTGAAAGGAAATACTTTTCTGTGCCCACCTTCCAGTAATTTACAAAAATCTGAAATTCCACCCGAGAAGTTTTATTCTCGGCAATAAAAGGGAACCTCGTTTTGGTGGTTCAAAGTCCTAAAATTATTTATCCCATCAATAAACTTTTTTGAGTACTTACCCCAAAATATGCATATTTATCAACTTATAAATTATGTACGTACTATTGCATGAATTGTTAATACATAATAGAACCTATGCAAACATTTTAACTGGAGGAGACAAAAGCGAAATATAATATTTCATATAGTAATGATGCAAAATCCTTTGCTTTCATGAACACTATCATCATGACTGTGATTGAGTTATAATCAATAATTTTTTATCAGCTTGGTTTAGTACTATATGATGTAGCTTGGTCTGGTTCTAAATTAAGCTTCTTTTAAAATCTTTTTTGATGTCTGTTATAGCTAGAAAGAATACTTCATCAAAGTATTTAGGCCTTGTGGCTACATTTATTAATTTGTGATATTCAGTTTTTAGTTTTCATCCACCATTATACAGGCATTCTTGTTGCTCCTTGGCAAGCAAATGTCCATCTTTCCTAGTGCTAATCAGTTGTCTTTGCAAACTAATTAGAAGAAACTAATTTTTAATATTTTAAACAAATTGATTTAAATTCCTTGGAGAGAGTTTTGTTCTGGAGGATTTTTAAACAGTTTATTCTGTTTTCAAGTTGTTAAACAGGTTATTCTATTTTCAAGTTGTTAAAAAGTATGAAGTAGGACGATATGGGAGATTTTTATAGGTGACAGACATATCATTTTCAATAGTAAAATCATATTAAAATGGAAATAATTCTAAATACCATTTTTTTTTTTTTTTTGAGAGAGAGCATGAGAGGATAGTGGGAAGGGGAGAGGGAGAGGAAGAGAGAGACTCTTAAGCAGGCTCCATGCTCAGTGTTGAGCCAATGTGGGACTTGATTTCATGACCCTGAGGTCATGACCTGAGCCAAAATCAAGAATTGGGTGCTTAGCCAACAGAGCCACCCAAGCACTTCTCTAAATACAAATTTTAAAATATTCTTTCCATGACCAAGTTTTAGTTTTAGTTTTTTGTTTTAAAACAGTATTTCTTGGGATCCCTGGGTGGCTCAGCGGTTTAGCGCCTGCCTTTGGTCCAGGGCACGATCCTGGAGTCCCAGGATCGAGTCCCACGTCGGGCTCCTAGCATGGAGCCTGCTTCTCCCTCTGCCTGTGTCTCTGCCTCTCTCTCTCTATGTCTATCATGAATAAATAAATAAAATCTTAAAAAAAAAAAAAACAGTATTTCTTGTCCATGAAACATCAAGTTCAACCTTATAGGACAGATTAAGTATGTTTTCTTTTCTTAAAAAAGTCAGCAAATTCATACCTCTTGACTTTTTTGTAAAATAAAAATGCAAAAGTATGTATGAGTGTCATAAGACTTTCTAGTTGTTGGTCACGAGATAATCCACCAAACTGTGTGGTACAAAAGATTTTAATGGGCTTTTTCTATCTTATTGCAGGATAATTATAAACGTTTTGCTGTATTTTAAAGGTTTTATCGTTGTCACGGTTGTATTTAATCCTGTAGGACTTTGACACTTCTCTTCACCTTTTTGCTGTAATAGCTTATTAATGATGCCAATGAAAAGTTTTTTTACATAAATTTTTGAACCTTCTCACCTATTTTGTAACAGCTTAGTTTAGTTTTAACTTTGTAATATAACACATAAATCTCCTTAAGCAAGCCTAAGTGAACTGAACAGTAGCACAGTAAACTAAGCAATATGACATACTCCTATGTACTTCTACATAGTAGATTTCCTGTCCTTTCCTCAGGGTACTTTGTATACCTTATGTGACATATGACCACTTGAAAGGTAGGCTTATGGGAGAACTAGAACAATTTATATTCAATATTAGTAAATCTTTTGTTTTTTTTTAACATAAAAATACATATGAAAGAAGAACTAATATTTTTCTTCCCTATGCCAATAAATACATTATATGTATCCCAGATTATCAACTGCCTACCTAACATTGATCCTGTTATAATGTAAATCGTCTTGGGTGATGGAAGTACTTGAAGAAATTATGTCCCTCAGTATGAATTAATTCAACTTTTTTGAAAATAAACTTCAATAGGGTGAGAACCTGAGTAAAGTAAATAGTGTTGGCCCTTGGTGGTGGTGGGTGGTTATTTGGAACTCAGGCAAGATGGAGTGTACCAAACTGTGAAGCTAGGAGAGTAAAACATACATTCTGAGATTTCTCAACAGTAAGTTCCTTCTTCTTACTTCTGTAACAATTCAGAGTTGTGGCACAGGGCAAAGCAGATACCCCAGTTGTCCTGTCATCTCATTTCAGAGAGCAGCTCTGTTGCAGGCCCACCAGAAGGAAAGGTGTTGGGCCAGGATGTGGCCCCCAGCTGCGGCCAAGGCATTTGGTCAGAGCAGAAGTGATCTGAACCCTAAAGATGGTATTGTTTCATGAATGGTCGGTTACCATCCCTTGGATTATGAATATAATCTGACACTCCTTCTGAGGTCTAAAAACCTAAGTGTTCAAATAGCTTTTCTAGACTATGTCATTTTCTAGTAGGAGAGATTGAGGTGGCTGTTTAGTTTAACTGTATTACAGTAAGGTCCCACACTAGGTGAGTGGCAAAATCACTATTTTCAAAGACTCTCCCAATCCTCTCATGAAAGGTACTGGGGTTGGTGACTTTCTTCTTATTATTCTGTCTTGAGCCTGGCAGCACAAGTAAGGGTTTTGTTCTCTTGACTATATTGATTTCTGGACTGGTAGGGTCATCATTCTCACCTCTTTCTTCCATTTTCCTCTTGCTTACCTCTCCTATTACTCCCTGTTGAAATGCTACTACCACAAGACCCAGGAAGTCACTACCAGTAGTTGACATCTTTATGGTATTCACCATCATAAATGATCACCATCAAATAACCTAACTAGATCATGGCTCCTTTATACTTGATGCTGAGAGGAATAGGATGGGCATTTTATAATGACATTTTAGAGCATTTATGTCTTTAAACATCTATCTGTTCTCTGGAGAAAACATGTTCTCCCTTGCTGAGTAAAAATGCATCTATTTTCTGTAAATCCTGAATGCCACATCAGCTTATGTTACACTCCATGAGATGAAAAAAAAACCCTCAATGTAGCACATGGAAGATAAAGTCTTTACTCTGTTTGTGCTGAGTCTGATGCTGATGGATGAAAACTTATTAGAGGAATGTGCTCACCATGCTTGGAGACTTTGCTGTTAACAGTTTTCCATATCTCATTTTTCTGATATGAGTCTTATTTCAGAGAATGCAGATTAGATGATGAAAGATTGAGGAAAAAATCTACTGAAAAGAAAAAAAGGAACCCCCACCCCACATTGTGTATACTTTGTAGATTGATGTAACTCATAGGTGAAGAGGAACCCAAACCAGTACATTTTCAAGTCTTCCTCTACAGAATCCAAGTAAGCACCTCCAATTTCAGTAGCTCTACACCATTAAAAGCAGTCCATAAGACATAGAAATAAATTCTAGAAAATATTATTAACTGGGGTGTGCTCAGTCTCAGTGAAAATTCTGGATTATGGAACTTTAAATAAATATGTACCCAGTGTTTTAAAATATCATACCACTGGAGAAACCAGATGTCTAGCTCACTGAGTCATCAAGCCTAGACTCTAGAACTCAGGAGAACATGGAAAAGGCCTTACTGGCAGTGTGGAGACAAGCTTCCAGAAAGCATAGGTAAGGTACTTCATAGGAAGGCTTGGCATTTCTCACAGAACCTCATCTGGACCATTGCGTATAAAATAAAACACTTTATTAGAAACCTCAGAGACATACTGATGGATAATGAACAGCAATGAGAGGGTGGAGATGAAAAAGTATTAAGGGCCAATGTAAGTATGATAATTTGACATGACTTAATATAGAAAAAAGTGATCTTGTAAGGCATAATACAATTATTTCAGTGATGGTGATTTTGAATAAATAAAAATGGATTAAGTTATGACCAGTGCATTCTGTTTGGTAAAGCAGATAAGTGTGTAATGTATTTTTTCTAAATCCTTTCAGAAGAGAATAAGTAATAGTAATTTGCATGTGCTGAGCATTTACTGGGACAAACATTGATCTGAAGGCTTTTTTGTGCATCATCTCATTAAATCCTCAGATTATCATTATGAAAAGTTACCATTGTTATCCTGATCTTATGGATGACGAAATTGAGGCAAAAGACATTTACTTGCCTTAGCTGGTGCAGGAGTGGACTCAGCCTCGGTCACCATGTTTAACCACCGTGCCTTACTTACCTCACTAAGGAAAATAAATATTGATGCTTAAACTCAAAATCTTAGTTGTCTGGAAATTTTTCTTGTATGGATTCCTAATGATGCAATATAAATGAGACATTTGTGCATATATTTAAATAGCTTTAATTACAACTAGGTTCCAATTATGTTACCTAGTATTTTCTGAGACTTTCTTAAGTGATAGATAAGAATGTTTTCACAATTAAAGCTTTGACTATTTTCTGTAAGTGGAGGTTTATATAGTGTGAAGGTAGCTTCAAGGTTGACAACTTGCTGTCATGATACTTAAGAGAATGTTGAATTTGTCCTAGAACTTTAGATTTACAAAATCATTAAGCCTTGTTTATGTTATTCCTTTGCTTTGCAAAAACATTTTTTTTAACAGACAGTACAAAGGTAAACTTTAGCTTTGCTCCTGTCAGAATTATCTAATTTCTAATTAGGGGAGCCTGATTTAATGAGATTTTCCTAAGTAGTTTGGATAAGCCTTGGATGACTGACTTTAAGTAAGTGATGTGGCTTTTTTTTTTTTTTTTTAACTAGTTAATCATTTGTTGCTTTCATAATTGATCAGTCCAGCATTTCTCATAGAGCTGGGTAATTAGGCATTTGTTATAGACACTGTGGGACTATGAAATGAGGGATGAGAAAGGGGAGCCCAGAAGGGATGAAACAAGCCATGTGGTTCCTCACTCCTCTGCTGGCTTCGAAGAGGCAGGAAGGGTAGTTGCAGCAAGCATGGGCCTGCCCATGACAGTGCTTATTACCAGGCAAGAGTCCTGCTCACTACCTCTGCTAAATAGTGGAGCTTGTCCACACATTCGTGTTAGCAATTTGGTGAAGTCAGTGCTAATACTAGCTGCCAGTGCAATTGCATTTCTCCACAGTCTCTCTTTTTTTTTTAAATGTTCACAGGACCATTAGAAATCACTAAAAACTAGGAAGGAGGAAACAGCCATCTGAAAATGTATTGGCCATCATATTGTTTTGAGATGATGAAAGCAACCACAGAGTAGTAGAATATCCTGGACGTCTCTAACAGTTCATCAGAATCGGTTAAGTCCAATGAAACGCTTGGAAAGATATCTGAGAAGAGGAAAACAAAATGCCAATCTTAGCTACCAAGTAGTTGGTTTAACCTCAGTTGTTTTGACTGAAATATCTATTAGTCATTTTCACAAATTTTAATAAATATTTCCAGAAAGTGACTATGCTGTGGGTTTTCTAACTCTTTACACATCCATGCAGTACACCAAATTCCAAAGGCAATGCCTTTAGGGAGAGCCTCGTTTGGCAGGTTGGAGAATTTACTTTGAACAGACAAAAGACAGCCCAGCACCAACTGCAATTCAGCCCTCACACGTATAAACACGTGCTCCCATAACCCATTTCTTTTAATGAGTAATGAATTACCTCCCCTGTTTTCCTGAACTTCAGCCTTTTTCCAAAGGGCTATGCAGAAAAGTGCATTGATGTGGAACAACCAGGTAAGATGAGACAGGCTGTTCAACCCATGTTATTAAAGAAATTGGTTCACCTTTTTGATTCTGTGTCATTGTAGTTTCAGCCATTCATTTGTTCAATAAGCAGTTTGGTATGTTCTGGGAAATAATGAATATTGATCATAAAATCGATCACTTATTAAGAAACAGACTAAGGGAAATTGTTTATCCAATCAATTGTAATTTTTGATTTGTTATTTATATTTTCCAATTTCATCCACCCCTCCCTGAGGCTCTCCTACTCTCAGGAACACTAAGGGAAAGGCATATAGACACTGGCTGGAACTTCTGAAAGAGTACAAAACCCAATACATTCGTTATAGATCACGTTGGCTGAAATGGCCCATAATAAAGGAGAATGTGATTGAGAACTGCAGACACATTGCCTCTTGCACCTGTGGCTATTGGGCTGAAACTTTATATAGTAATATGATTTTTGCTAAACAGGGTGTGTGCTTGCTGCTCATAATGTGTAAGCTAGCTGGGTCGTGCTTTGGAAGACAAAATAGTTGCACACAATTAAAATGTTTCTACAAGCTAACAAAGATTTTGAGCAAGCCTGGAAAAAGAGGTTCATTACTTGGGATATATATGGTATTTGTTTTACTTGAAGGGTTCTTATTTTTTTTAATGTTTTTGGTATACTGGAAATAAAATGCATCACTCTAGAATTTTTCTGAAGCTTTAACAGCAAAAATGTGCCCAGTTGAGGCAGGTTCAAAAGAATGAAGTGATGTAATGTGTAGATGGATCTTCTAGGAGTATAGAGGGTGGGGAGAAATCACACATTTCCTTCGAGATCCTGGGAAAAGGCACCACTGTCCTATTGCGCAAAATATTGATGCGTACTTTGATGAACCCTCTGGGGAAAAATTGAATGAGTCCTGCTATGAAACAGCAGACCAGATCACCATTCTAGATGTCCTTGTTAAAATGAGGAGTAAATCAGGGGCAACCTGAGAGCATATGTTTCTAGTTTCATTTTTCACTTATGTGGAAAACCAGGGCTTGAGACCGATGTATAAACTAATCTCATTCCTGGTAGAAGTGATTCCAACTTTTTGCCCTTTTCCCACAGTGCATCTAAGGTAGAGAAAATGTAACTGCATTCCCAAGTGGCTAATTAACTTTCTCTGGGATTTGTGAGCACCAGGTGAATATATTGCTCATGTTCATACTTCATTTGAAATGTGATTTTGAATATCCCTCTAGCTGGCTGCAGACACTGATGAAAATTGCCTCTCTCTTTCTCATTCTCCCTTCCCCTCCCAACCCTGTTTTCCAAGCCTTCAAGATCAGAGACCTTCATAGCGTGTGGTAGGTATAATTTCCAACCAGAGTTTCAAGTTTAGATGTTTAGTCCTTATCTTAATGGCTACAAAAGCGGAGAGTCCTTTGTTAAAGAACTAAAAGAACTGTCAATTTTATTTTACTAGTTGGACATCCCACTTGCATTTATTTTTAGACTTGACTCATCTTTTGTCTTTCACCTGCTTTTACCAGTTACCTTCAAAGTTTTCCTCTGTGAACTAGTTTTCAATTTAGCTAGTTCAAATGCCTTCTTGTTGTAAACATGCGTTCACTACAGGAACAAGGGACTACTAATAGGCAATGTGATAATCATCTTATGAACATTGGATCACAGTGAGTCCTTATGACCATCTCTTTAGAATGATTTCTTTTATTAAACTATTTTGTCGTCTTCTTTCCCTCTTGCTTGTTTTCCTCTCTTTTCTTTTACCCTCTCTCTCATGGAACAAATCATCACCTGTCTCTGGTATGTCCAATAACTCAGTGCTTTCTAGATCTCTCCCTTTTGCCTATAAACCATGAGTTTTCTTCTCCTCATAACCCTTGATGGCCAGTCCACCTATACTGTCCACCTTGCTTCTGCCCTGTGTGCCTCATTGTCCTCTTACCTCTGCTGTTATATCATATTTCTCTTTGCTCTCTGTTCTCTCTCCCTCCGTCCCTCTCATTACTCCAGCCCTAACTTGCACACATCCAGATTTTGTGTTTTCAGCCTTAACCTCTCCCTTGGGCTCTAGTGCTATGTGTCTGACTCTTTTCAGATTTTTATTAAGCCACATCCTCCCAGTTGTCCTGGTTGCACTAGTACTTCTGTAACTGCATGAAGAAAATTTCCTTCACTGAGATTCTTCTTGGGGACAATTCAGTTGATGCATGTTTGCAAGAAGTGCTTAGGTAAGTTCATCAAGGTAGGTGGTGAGCATGTCACAGGGCTGCGTGGGTAACAGTATGGCAGCTGAGCTCCTCTCTGAGATGGGCAGTTCCAGTTGGGAGCTGAGCTCTGAGCTTTTGTCTAGACATGGTCTTGCAGTGTTGGGCTATGCAATATCTGGAGTAGCATCCAGGTCAGATGTGTTGCTTTGTGTAATAAAGGACTGATACAGTTAAAATTCTTAGGGAAGAAGTCTAGAAGTGGGAAATAGATGCTATGTGGGAGCTTGAAGACAGAGAGAAAAGGCAGAGACAAATTCGATATAAATCTTGTGACAGGTGTGAGTGAAAAAGCTTAGGAGAAGGTATGTATATGTTTGGGGATCTTGAAGCTATTGGCTACCTTGCTGTGAAATGTAAGGAAAATCTCCACCGCTGTTTTCTTCATAAAATATTCAGTGAAGACTCCATTATGTGCTACTGGGTTTTGTTTTATTTTGAGACTGAATTCTTTGGAGACTTTCAATGGGTGCTGAGTCCTGTCGTTGGGTGGCAGGGGGTTTAAAAATGAAGCACCACTTGGGAGTGAAATGACTGGAAATAGAGAACAGCTACTCATACTTTACCCCACCCCGCTCACCCCTGTGACTAAAGACCATCACACCAGATTTATTTTCTTTCATCTGGAAATGTGTGCTGAAGTTGTATTAACTGTCTCCCTGCCACTTGGCTGCTTCTTGACCAATATAAACTTCATAAAACCTTGAGTTAGTTGTCTTAAAACACAACTCTGGTCGCACTAGAGAGAAAAAGGGTGGAATTGTTTCTGCAGAGGTGGCAAAAGGCTGGCTCCAGTTTGAGTGCAATTTTATTTGGCCTCAGCCAGACAGCACATTTTCCACTTTATTTTGAAGCTTTTGTGTATGTCATATTTGCTATCATTTCCTCCAGTCCCTGTTGTCTTACACCAGTCTGCCTCACTCACTTACATTGGTTATATGCCTCTGAAGTGAGTTGAGTCTACACTCTTAGACATGAACACCAGAGGGATTGAAGTTAGACAACATGAATTTGAATCTGGGTCAATAGCTGGCTCTGTGATCTTGGGCAAGTTCTAGGGGCAGCCTGAGCCTTTGTTCTGTTATAGATAAAATGGGAATAAAAATATTTCATCATAAGGTTGTGATGATTATATAAAATTCTATTAGCATGGAGTATACCCTTAAAATGGTAGTAATTAATTTTTATGTCATTCCCCTACACCAGAACCTTCACAATTTCCTATTACTTCCTAAGTGAAGAACCCAAACTTATCCTAGACTTTAAACCCTAATGCCTTGACTCTGATGTGTCTTTTCTACTCTTCACCTCTCTCTCTACTCCTATGTACACTATATCCATCAACCTATTCACTGTTCTTCAGATCGGCCCCATTTATACCTGTTTCTTTGGTCTTGGTTTTGCCTTCCCCATCCATTTATATGCTCCCTTTCCAGATCTTCACCTGTCCTAAGTCTACTCACCTTTCAAGACCTACTCAAAATATTCCTTCATAAAGGGTTCCTTCTTCCCTACAGGTGGAAGTCTCCCTAGCCATTGCCAAAACCTACTGGTTATCTCAAAGCATAGATCACACCTGTCTTAAACCTTGAGAATTTAGTTTCTTATTTCCTGGATTGTCAGCTCTTTGGAACATGGATGGTTTGCTTCATCCTTGTAGTCATGATACCTGGCAGTCTGTAGGTCTCTGTCTCATTCCTTAAAAGGGTTCCCAAGTGTCTAATCTGTGTGGGGCTCCAGGTGTATGCCTGGCACTCAGCACAAATATATTGAATATAGAAATACACAGGTGAAAAAAATGTGTTCGTGAATGGATGGTAAGCCAGTGAAATTTGTGATGTCCTAACTCTTGATGCATTTTAGCAGTGGAATCAGACCAGTCATCTAAACACCTAAGGTGAGATGCCTGGGTGGCTCAGCAGTTGAGCGGCTGCCTTCGGCTCAGGGCATGATCCCAGTCCTGGGATCAAGTCCTGCATCAGGCTCCTGTGAGGAACCTGCCTCTCCCTCTGCCTATGTCTGCCTCTCTCTCTCTCTCTCTCTCTCTCTCTGTCTTTCATGAGTAAATAAATAAAATCCTAAAACACACACACACACACACACACACACACACACACACACACAAAAACACCTAAGGTATTCTATTTCTTAAAAAGTGCAAAAGGGATTCTTTGGAAATTTAGATTATTTTAACTAACTTTGGCCTCTAATCTTAGTTTATGATTTTTGCTTCTAGCTGCTGTTTTTAACTTCCCTCTCCTGTAAGTTCCCAAAGAATAGAACTCTTATGAGTCAGATTCTTGCTGTTTATTACCTTCATTCCAAATTTTTCTCATTCTTCTTTTCTAGCTGGCTCTCACTCTGGCTTAGTGTTGGTAAGTTTCCCTCCACTCTCTACTGTTAAGTGGCAATTTTAATTGATTAGTTCCTTAAATGAGAGGAAAATTATAACTCTCTAAAGACATGCATTTGTATATAATATACAAAGTACGTAGAGTCATATGCCTATCTCTTCAAAGGTTATTATATGTATTTGCTTTTAGCAAATATGCTACTTTTCTATTGTTTATTCCTTTAAGTTTCAGTATCCCAATAGATACTCCAGCACCGTTGAGCTGTGTCAGACTTTCTGTGCAATAAGGAAAGAGGAAAACCCCAGGGTACTTGGATGTTGTATGTACAGATGCATGGACATAGGAACAGGCACTCTGGCAGTTGAGCAGTAGATTCATGTAGACCTGAAACATCATTTGGGAAACTCTCCCAGTGGGCCAGGAGCAATGCTGGCAGTATGCCATTCTTGTGTGACAGTTCCAAATAGTCTTTGCTGCTCCCTCTGCTTTCTTCTTTTTTCTCCCACTACATTTATGAATGACTTTTCTCTCTATTCTCATTCTCTGTATCTCATGGTTTCTATATCTGTATGGCTTCTCATACTTCATAGCTTCACTTTTCATAGCTGCCCTTGTGTCTTTCAGTGTGTGTGACACATTAATGACTTTTTATAGATCTTTCCACATGACACCTTCAAATCTCCCAAGGTGAAGATCTGATTGACTAGTGTTCAGTGGATAATGACCCCATTGGTTAGAATTTTGCACAGTCACCGCATGGGCTATATCTATTCCTCAAGTGCCTGACTTTGGAGCAGATACTAGTTCCTGGTAAGGACATTTAGAATAAAGATTTCAGGAGTAAAGGCCTCAAAATACAAAGTAACCCATGAATAAGTAACTAGCTGTGGTTTTATTCAGAAGATTGCAGGTCTAATAGATTAGAAAATTAATTGGGTGAACAATTAATTCTGTACTTATTTTTGTTTAATTTAGAAAGTATTTAAAAATATTTGTTTATAGATTATGTCTATATAAGACAAGGTATTTTGGGGATTTTAATTCACCTGTGAAGTTGCTCACCATAGGTAATAATGTCTAATGATGCCTAGGATATCAAAGAATCATAAGGCTGAAAGGAGTCTCAAGTCATCTAGTCCAACAGTTCTCAAATGTGTTGATCTGAGGACCACTTTACAATCTTAAAAATTATTGAGGACCCCAAAAAGCTTGAGTTTATGTGAGTTGTATCTATCATTATTTATTGTATTAGATATTAAAGTCTAATGTTTACTCATTTAAAAATAATATTAATAAATACATTGTAAATAAATCATTTTTGTGAGAAACGATATATTTTATTAGTAAAAAGGGTACATCATTTTACTTATTTTTGTAAATCTCTTTAAGGTCTGGTTTAATGGATGATAGCTAGATTCTCACACTTGATTCTGCATTTAACCTGTTATGATATTACATGTGTTAAAAGACACCTGAGGCACATTCAAGGTTTCAAATGTTCATTTAAGCAAAAATCAAATCACACTGGCTAGCACCAACCCGGAAGTGGTTAGGAGCACTCTCTTGACAGGAGCTAGGGGCATGGTGTTTAATAGGGAAGATGCGTTTGGAAGTGAAGAAATTACTTGATTGGCTATAGCTTCAGTAATGGCCTTACTTGGGAAAACTGACTTGGCTCCTGGTGATTTGCTGTTCCTGTTTCCTCTTCACAGATTCAAATGCATGAACTGTGGCTTAGGTTTTGATCTCCTTACACAGGCTCTCAAGGCATTAGCACAACGTCAGTCTCATGACCTATCTTCATGTAGCTTCTGGACAACAGCACTGAATACTTGTGAGCAAATGAGAGTAAAATAGGCAGATGACATCTGAGTATAATTATGAAAAGATATTTGATCTCACAGATACCCTGAAAGGATTTCAGAGACCTCTAGGGTCCTTGGATCACATGTTAAAAACAATGAAAGAATCTCACAGAGAAGAAAACAAAGGCTCAGAGACTGGAACTGACATGCCCAGGGGTGTATAGTCGATGGCAGAGCTGGGGTTAGTACTCAGCTATCCTGTCTCTTCATTATATCAAGATTCAAGTCCCAAATAACCAACTTCGCCCACATTGTCACCCAGGAAGCTGATAGAATGCCAGGTCTCCACCTATTTCCTTCTGTGGAAACTTGGCTTCAGATAGTTAGCTGGGCCCTGGGAGATGAAAAGGGTTGGTTACACACCACCAGCAGGAGCACAAGCATTAGAACATAGGATCCAGGAGATCTCACCTTCTGGCTAGCCTGTGTGTGCTAAACCTTATGTACCAAAGGTCTATGACAGAGAAATAAACAAATTAGGACGTAAGAAGACATGACTGGTTCACACCAGTCCCTTCTCAGCATTTCTCAGGTTAGATCAGAGGGGGCAATTCCAGAAGCCCTGTTCTCCATTATTGCCTTTAATTTCCCCATGGCCCAAGACTAACATTGTCCGCTCCTTTGTTGTGCTCTTGGCAGAAAGCCATTCCCTCATGGTTAGACTTAATTGGAATCCAACCCAAAGGGGGATGGGACAGGCTGCCAAGTTCTGCCACTTCCCTGAGACAGTTCTTTGGGGAATATCTGTGTTCAGTTGATATAATGATGTAATACAAGGCTTATTGCATGGTACATAGTATTAAAGGAAGGATGCAGTTTAAAAATTCTTTAAAGTTGATTTTGAAGAAACAAAGTGCATTTTTAAATCAAATTTTCACTTGAACATATATATACGTATTTGTACATATATAATATATGGATGTGTGTGCTTGTCTTTGTGTGTATATGTGTGTATACATGTACATATGTCATAAACCATACATGTATATTTAAATCTCAAGTTAAATGGTCTCTAGATAATTATAGTAGTAAACACCCTGTTAGAGCAGGTGCATGTGCTTTTAGAGAAACATCTGAAAAATATTAAAATTGTTCAGTTTATTTATTTATTTATTTATTTATTTATTTAAAGATTTTATTTATTTATTCATGAGAGATACAGAGAGAGACAGAGAGAGGCAGAGACACAGGCAGAGGGAGAAGCAGGCTCCATACAGGGAGCCCGATGCAGGACTCAGTCCTGGAACTCCAGGATCACGCCCTGGGCCAAAGGCAGGCGCTAAACCACTGAGCCACCCAGGGGTCCCCAATCATTCAGTTTTAAGCTTAGAATTTAAGCCATGAGGTTGCTACCCTTAGCCTCTAAATATATGAGTTTCAACACATAAGAACCTTCTGATTATCTGAATAAATGATTAATTTTTAGAAGTTTTAGATTAAAAAAAATAAAATGCTATCTGTTTATCAGGTGGATTTTTTTTTCCCATTTGAATGAAGAATTGCCATGTTATACAATTCTTATGCCTCCTGTGTGGGAATATAAGTATCCAGGTACATTTTCATCTTTAAGTATTTATGGTGTTGAGATTGTAGGTCATTAATCCCTGAGCTATGAGGTGGGATTATGCCCTCTTCCAAGGCAAGTTGGAGGAAATGACTGGCCAGTATTCTGTTATTCCATTTTCTATGTTGTCTGATTTTGCAGAATATTGTAATCTTCTCCAGATGAGTGCAGTTGCAGTCCTTTTTGCTTGACAGCCAAAGACAAAACACTAAGCTGTCCAGAAGATCGAGTGCCATTTTATTCCTCTGTCGACATTCCTGATGTTACGGGCAAAACATCAGGAAATTCTCCCGAGAAGACTTTCTGAGCTTTTATAATATTAGGACTGACATTTTCTAACTGAATTAGTATACCATAAACCTTTCTTTCCATGAAAATATTAATAAGCTTCCCTTACGAAAAATAATTATACAGGGACAACATTTTGCCCACCATCCACCAACCAAACTCAGAATGTTTTTCTCATCTTTGAGATTTATTTTTCAAAGTTTACACAGGAATTTTGGAAGTACTTTATGTGCCGCTTCAAATCTCATTCTCTCAACCTCGTTTCCTCCAGGTAATGATAAGCTGAATTTTTAGTTAACAATTTCTTTGTTTTATATATTTGACATTTTTCAACTTTATAAAAATGTAATTTTGCTCTATGTGTTCTTCTGTGGTTTACTTCTTTTTTGACGTGTTATGAGATTGAGATTCAGCCATTACTTGAGATTCATTCATTACTGTAAATTCTGTATTTTTTTAAACAGAAGAGAATCAGTATTATCTAAGTGGTCACTTCTCTGTCACGTTTTTTTTAGAAGATCTCACCAAGTTTTAATCACTTGGTTGCTTATTCCTATCAGGTTGTACATGCTGTAGTTTATTTTTATTTTACAAAAGCCAAGTGAGTTACCCAGGATTAGTTGAGAGGCTTTCAGAGGGCCATCTCTATCAACCACAAAGCAAAAAAATCTCTAAAATGCCATGTGTACTTATGATTCAAGTATGTTTCCTGTGACAGGTTAGTTTACAAATTGGGTAAATGTCTTCTAAAATATGTACAAAAAGGAGAGAATGTGAAAGAATCAAACAATAGTGTTTATAGTATTATACAGGCTAACAAGAAAAAAGACATTTTTACACGTTGGAGGCCTAAAGTGTCCCAGTTCTGATAAATCGGTCTTTGACAGTTATGAATGGTGGACTAGTTGCATTAAAGCAACAAGGGAGCTAATAGAGGTTTGAAACTGGGTTTGAATAAATCATCAACCAAATGTATAATGGCACTGGGAGGATAGGGCAGCCATTGGTTCCCTATTTGCCTGGAGACCATGAATCTTGGACACTGTAGAAATATTGGAAATATGTTTTTGGTTACTTAAAATTTCCTAAATTCTTTAAAATATATTATAATATATTTAAGTATTAAATACACTTAGTGTAAAGTCCAATATATATTTTTCTTGAACTAACACTACCACTATTATACACGAAGTGTTCATGATTATATGTAAGGTGTTTGGCAGCTTTAAAATTAGGGTGTATATTTGAAGTCTTAAATGGAATTGACCTTTCATATCACTTTTGAATAGGTATAACATGACTACTGTGCTACCTTCTAGAATCTTTTCAAAGATTATATAATTCCTCTAGTATGGTATCATTAAACTTGTGGGAGGTGGAAACCATTACAAAAAGTCCATTCAAATTTGGTTAAAACTCTTATGAAAATGATTTATTTAATTTATACATATAAATAATATAACCAAAATGCAGGAAAAGAGTTACTAAAACATAATTTTGTGCTAAATTAGAACTGAATGTTTTCATTTTGCCTCTCTTATTGTGACAGTTGAATAGTATATGCTACATGAAATAGATGTCTGGCATAAAGAGCAAAGATCAAGAAATGAGTGTTTGGAACAGTAAATTATATGTTAAAAATCTATAAATAGCTTAATAAACATATTCTTGTGTGCCAAAAGCAGAAAATTGCAGGCTACAAAGTAGATTATCTACCGGCGCTGTTTTGAAATCACCTTTGGAATAGTACATGTTGTCTCATCGAGTTTTATAGCTTCTGCATATAGAACTTGTTTTTAAAAATGGGTCCTTTTGAAATGTATTTTTTTCTTTTATGTTTCATTTCTTTCCTGAGATTATTTGAAGTGACTTATATCTTACTCGGCTTAGGAATGCAGAAGTTATAGTTGAGGTAATCAGTAAAGAGATAAAATATGAATAAGCAAATGAAAGCCAATGACCAAGAATTCACAGATCACGTGTCCACAGTCCTATGTATTTGCTAGTGTGTTTGCTATCAAACCACAAATATATCTCTGAATTTCCTAGCAACTAGGACAAGAAGGGAAAGGCTCTTGGTTTTGTGATGTATATAAAAACAAGGTGGGGTTTTTTGTTGTTGTTGTTTCGTTTTCTTTGTTTGTTTTTTGTTTTTTGTTTTGTTTTGTTTTGTTTTGTTTTTTTGTTTTTTTGGTGACATAAAAAAACCAGCCTAGATTTTTCTGTTACTAAGAGCTGGAAAAAGTTGCTTTTACACTTGTACAGCTAACCCTTAGGTTACCCTTAAAGTTATCCCTAAAGTCTATTCTATCTTTGAGTAGACTACTCATTGCTTTCTTAATGAGTAAGTAGTTTAGAGATAGTGGGGGCTCTTCTCAGCCTTAGGATAAAGCCATGGGAGCCCCAGGCAAACAGAACACAGTGTTTGTGTGAATTCAGGTAATGCCATAACAAAAAAGAGATGTAATCATAATTCAGTGGCCTCAAACAACTTTCATTTTCCTCTGATATAACAGTCCAAAGTAAGCATTCCAGATCAGTAGGTGGCTGTGCTCCACCTTCAGGGATCCAGATTTTTTGCCCACATATTGCTCCACCATCCCTCAGGGGCTTATCATCTTCATGGTGGATATAAGGTTGCTGTGGGATTTAAGCAGTAGCAAGAGGGAAGAGCATTGAGAAGGCACACCTTATGTCCCGGGCTAGAGGACACATTTTACCTCCCGGCCTGGAGGTAGCACATTTACTCTTCTTCCTAGTCCATTGTTGAGAACTTGTCATGTAGCCACTCCAAGATTCAGAAGGAGCTGGGAAATATAGACTAGCCATGTTCTCAGGGAATAGACAACAGATTTTGGAAGAAAAGTATCATTTTTTGGAAGGAATATTTTCAGAGCAATACTCTGAGGTATTATCTATCAGTTGAATACCTAATAGAATGTTATGTTCAGTTTTGGTGCTCTTACCAGCAGGAATGTAGAGAAACAAAGTAAACTCGTTTCTTTTGGTTCCCATTTCCTTATATATACTCTTCATTTCTTTCTTATGTTCATTTGTTCAATGCCATTTCCTAACTGTGTGTTTTGTATTACATAATCAGGTTGTAATACTTCTTAACCTCCTATATCCAGTTCATCAGAATCTCTGATAACACTACCCTTGCAATATCTCCCAAATCTATTACACATGGCCATTTCCAGCACTTAGGGTAGGCACTTATGCCTTCTTGTCTGGATCACTGCCTCCTATGTTGCCTGTCTGGCTTCAATCTCCTCTCCACTCATCCCATTCTAAACATAGCTACTCTATACTCCCCTCATTGTTAACAGTGAATCTGTCATGTTCAGGAACCTGCACTGGGGGAGCATATAGGAAAACTGCCCTCCAGAAACTTGTTTTAGAGGAAGGCAAAGCATACACTCAAATAAACTACACTATAATGTAAAAAGTTAGTAATGCAACTGGAAATGTTGCAATTAGAGATCACAAAGTTCATAGTGGATTACCCACCAGAGGAACTTTATGATATCAGAGTCTTATTTTTTGAATTTCCTAGAAATATGGGAAAATGAATTTGGGGCCTGAATCCCTGCAAGCTTTAGGAAGAAAGAGTAAGTGGAGAAAATGGCCACATGACCTTTTTTAGAGTGATGCTCCAAGAAGCCCCTTGAGGCAGGAAGCTGAGGGACTGGTACACTTCTGGGATGTGAGTTGTGGTGGGTATTACTCTGTCTTCTGGCCTAACCCCTGAAGATTTGACCTATGTTCCATGAGAATGAAAGTGGTAAATATGAAAAAGTTAAATTTGGGGCAAGAAAGGGATTGTTTATTCATTCTAAAGTTAGGATATCCAAATTTTTCTGAAATGATTTTCATACAAGGAGAGGAAAATCTCTTGAAAGGCTGGCAACAGTAAAGGCAAGCATGGGAACCACAGCAGGTACAGCAGGTACCATGTGCAGGAAAGGAAATCCACAGATACTTTCTGTCTTGCCTTCATATCTTGTAGGACTTATTTCTAGGACAGTGGGCAGGGTTACTGGTGAATTAGGAATACTAATAAACTTTATGATTATTTTTGAAGTCTTTATTTTCCTGTGGCCATTAGAACAAAATGATTCAACAATTCTAGTTCGATAGGGCCCCAGAGTATGGAGGCATGAATCCTTCTGGGCGATCCATCTAATTTTCATGGAAAAGTATAAATAGTCGTTTAGAAGTCCTCTTCTCCTATGTTATCATGCTAAATTTGAGCTCGTTAAGGGAGTAACCGCATTATCATATAGGATACTTTGAACTGCTAATAATAAACCCAATCCAAGTGGTTTAAACCCCCAAAGGAATTTATTAGGTTACATAATAAGAAGTCCTGAGGTTGGGGCCCTGCAATTAGTTAATTCAGTGGTTCAATGATGCCACCAAAGACCCAACCACTTTATAATTTTTCTTAATGCCTTTGTCAATCAGTCAGCTTCTTTTATAGTTGAATGAAGTGTGATAAGAGGAAAGGATTCAAGGCAGTGGAATGGCATGAATGAAGGCGCAGTGTCAGGAGGCCCAGAGCAGCACAGGAAACAAAAATTGTTTTATTTGACTAAAACATTGTAATTAATGGGAGCTTTTATTGAAAAAAAGATTTTGGGGATGAGGCATTGTAATATCCTGAATGTGAAACTGAGGAATTTGGACTTAAATCTACAGACTCTTCAGAACCATATGTGTATTTCAGCTAGGGCAGTGATGAGAACAATAAAGTGCTATAGGAAGATGGATCCAGTCAATGGTGTGGGCAGCAGGATAGAGGGGACTGAAGGTGGCCTAAACCAGCATGAAGCATAAAACAATAATGCAAGCAACTGGAGATGAAGATCTGAAATGGGATAGAGGAAGGGAGAAGGTCAAGAAAACTGAATACAAGAGCCAGTGCAAAAAAAAAAAAAGCCAGTGCAGAGAGAATTGAAAGAATTTGTCCACTGGTTGGATGGGAAAGAAGTGAAGTATCAAAATCAATCAATCTGAGAGGTCTTTAATGCAAACAGGAGACACAGAATGGGATGTGTGGCAAACAACATTTGTTGGGCGTGTCTTCTCTACCAAGTGCAGTTCACTTCCACAATATGTCATATAGAAGTTTCAGTATCCTAGTCTACAAAGGAGGAAACTGAGGCTAGGGGATCAGTTTAAGATATGGTTTCATCATTAAACAAATGGAATAGCCAGAATTTAAGCTGGTCCTATGGAATTTCAAAGCTCATGCTTTATGCACTCTACTTTCTAGGAGGCAAGGAGACTAATTTGTTTTTATTGATTTTGCTCTTCCGCTCAAAAGTCCTCAGTGGCTCTACATTGCCCTGGAAAATAAATTCCAACAACTGTTGTATGACATTCAAGGACACCCAACTTTGACTTCAACTTGCTTTTCCAGCCTGACCTTCCGTTATTATTTGGAATTCCTTAAGTACACAAAATGCTTTTTTTTTTTTTTTTAATTTCTCTCTGTTCTTTGTTACATGGTTTCTTTTCCCAGAATGCATTTCCTCCATTCTTCTTCCCGTGGAAATTACATCTATCCACTTCCTCCATCAATCTTTTTTCTGATTATTCATTTTTACTCACTGTGAGCTCCCAAGTATTTTATTTGTGGTTTCCTTAGTAACACATTTACAGAGCTATAAGATGCTTAAGGGTAGGGATTGGTTTTATCAGCCTTCATGTTCCATGCATAATGTCTGTCTAGCTTATAGAAAGTGAGGGATGGAGAGAGGAAAAAAAAGAGAAAGAAAAGAGACAAATGACACAGAAACATGTAAAAAGTAACTTGGAAATTACTTTCAATTATATTTGCAAAGTATTCTTTATACTTATTAAAGGATTACTTATTGAGGAGTGGGAAATAGCCTTTATGAAGGTAGACAGCTGTAACTGGAATGTTTTACTCCAGAGAAGGCTAAACATTGACTTTATAATTGTCTTGAAATTCATAAAAATTCTTTTATATGGGAAATTAAGACCAGCTTTTTTCCATGGTCCAGGAGATTTAAACAATAGGAAATGGATTTATATTAGAGTATATTCCAGTTTGATTTAGGGAAATCTAGTAAATGTTTTGGAACTGAAAAGATCCTCAGTAGTCTTCTAGAACAATATATAGTAAGGAATAAAGCCACAATATGGAACAAAATACAAATATCCCAGATATCCGTAGAGATCTTAGAAACAGTTGAAAGTCTATTCTGAGAGATTCTTTTCCCTCTGTGATTCATGCCAGATCATATTCAACTCATTTGTTGATGTGTCTCTCTCCCACACTAGGGGCAGGAGCAGAAGCAGGGTCTACTAATCTGTTTTCTAAAAGCTCAACACAATGCGTGGCACCTGGGAAACGTGCAATCAGTTTGATATATGAAATTGTATGTACAGTGCACAGCCATTACACAGGCCAGGGGGATAATCATTGCCAAGGTGCATTCATAAGGAATTAAGCTGGTTAGAAAGTTTGGTAAAATTTAGCTTTTGTTAGCCAACAATTCAAGCAATACATCAATAAATATACTACCAAGTTTTGAGTTTTATTTACTGAGCATAGTACTTGCTCCTAACATGGTGACATGTATATACAACATGGATCCTCCTTTGAGGAGTTTGTTCTCTCTAGCAACACCTACTTTGAGGAAATATGGCCAAATTAAAAAAAAAAAAACTGTACTATGCAAAACCATAGTTATCAGGCATACTTGAATATATTGTAGGTTCTCACAATAAAGTGAGTCAAGCGAAGTTTTTGGTTTCTCAGTGCATATAAAAGTTAGCTTTACACTATACTGTAGCCTATTAAGTGTGCAATAATGTTATGCCTAAAAAACTCATGTACATACCTTAATTAAAAAAAACTTTATTGCTAAAAAATGTTAACCATCATCTGAACTTTTGATGAGTCATAATCTATTTACTAGTGAAGGATCTTCCCTTGTTGTTGATGGCTGTAACTGATCAGGGTTCATAAGATTCAGGTGGCTGTGGCAATTTCTTAAAATAAGACAACAATGAAGTTTCCTGGATCAATTGACTCTTCCATTCACAATTTCTCTGTAGCGTGTGATGCTGTTTGATAGCATTTTATCTACAGTAGAACTTCTTTCAAAATTGGAGTCAATCCTCTCAAATTCTGCTGCTGCTTTATCAACTAAGTGTATGTAATATTGTATATCCTTTGTTGTCAGTTCAACAATCTTCACAGCATCTTCAGCAGTAGTAGATTCCATCTTAGGAAACCACTGTCTTTGCTCATCCATAAGAAGCAACTCCTCATCCGTGAGATTGCAGCCAGTCAGTCACATCTTCAAGCTCCACTTCTAGCTCTCTTGCTGCTTCCACCACGTCTGCTGTTACTGCCTTCACTGAAGTCCAGAACCCTGCCAAGTCATCCATGAGAGTGGGAATCTACTTCTAAACTCCTGTTCATGTTGATATTTTTACCTATTTCCACCATTCAGGAATGCATAAAAGCATCTTGAATTTTTCTCCAAAAAGTTTTCACTGGACTTTGCCCAAATCCATTATAGGAACAACTATCTGTGGTAGATATAGCCTCCTGAAATATATTTCTTAAATAAGGAGAATTACAAGTCGAAATTACTCTTTGATATGTTGGCTGCAGAATGGATATTGTGTTAGTAGGCACGAAAACAACATTCATCTTATTGTCCATCTCCATCAGAGCTCTTGGGCAATCTCGTGCATTATCAGAACCAGTAATATTTTGAAAATAATCTTTTTCTTCAGTAAGTCAAAAATTTCAATCAACAATATTATAAACAGGTGTGCTGTCATCTATGCTTTGTTGTTCCATTTCTAGAGCACAGGCAAAATAGATTTAGCATAGTTCTTAAAGGCCCTAGGATTTTCAGAATGATACATGAGCATTGGCTTCAACTTAAGTCTCCAGCTGCATTAGCCCCTAATAGGAGAAGCAGCCTGTCCTTTGAACTTTGAAGCCAGGCATTGACTTCTCTTCTCTAGCTAAGAAAGTCCTAGGTGGCATCTTGTCCCAGTAGAAGGCTATTTCATCTACATTGAAATTCTGTTGTTTAATGTAGCTGCCTTCACGAATTTTCCTAGCTAGGTCTTCTGGATAACTTGCTGCAGCTTTAACATTAGCACTTCCTGCTTCACCTTGCATGTTTATGTTATAAAGTCAGCTTCTTACTTAAACATTATGAATCATCCTCTGCTAGCTTCCAACTTTTCTCCTGCAGCTTCCTCATGTCTCTCAGCCTTCATGGGATTGAGGAAAGTTAGGGTCTTGCTCTGGTTTAGGCTTTGGCTTAAGGGAATGTGGTGGGTGGTCTGATCTTCCATCCAGACCACTAACGCTTCCTCCCTATCAACAAGAAGGCTATTTCACTTTCTTACTATTTGTATGTTCACTGGAGTAGCACTTTTAATTTCTTTCAAGAACTTTTCACATTCACAACTTGGCTGTTTGGCACAAGGTTCGGATAACCCCAGCTTTCAACCTGTCTCAGCTTTTGTCCCTTCCTCCTTCCTTCCTTCCTTCCATCCTTCCTTCCTTCCCACCTCTCTCCTTCCCTCCCTTAGCCTAATAATTTCTAGCTTCTGATTTAAAGTGAGATGTGCAACTCTTCCCTTCATTTGAACATTTAGAGGCCCTTGTAGAGTTATTAATTGGCCTAATTTCAATATTGTGTGTCTCAGGGAACAGGAAGGCCCAAGAAGAAGGAGAGAGATGGAGAAATGCATGGTGGGTGGAGCAGTCAGAAGACACACAACATTGATCAATTAGGTTCACCATCTTATAAGTGTGCAGTTTGTGGCTCCCGAAAACATTTACAGTAGTAACATTAAAGATCACTGACTGCAGATCACCGTAACAAATCTAATAATAATGAAAACATCTGTAATGTTGTGAAAATTACCAAACTGTGACTCACAGACATGAAGTGAGGAAATGCTGTTGGAATATGGTGCTGAGAGACCTGAGACAGGGTTGTCACAAAACTTCAATCTGTAAAAATCATAGTATCTGCAAAGTGCAATAAAATGAAGTACAGTAGAACAAGGTATGCCTTCACTTTAAGAAATCTGCTATAAATGGAGTGTCTTTATAACAGAGTATGCATGAAGCAGAAATAGAGGTGTTTGTCTTCCAGTGTCAAAATGCCTCTGCACACGTCTTCTCTTTGTAGCCATCCCGCTGAAGTCACGTAGGATTGTTATGTACCCGTGTTGACTGTTGCTCTCTGATGTGAATGGGTCTCACCTTCACAGACGATTGCCTTCTAGCAATTTAAATTTTAAGCTTTAATTAATGAAAAACTTTGCCTTCTATTAAAAGAGCTTCATGAACTAGCAGAAACGTATAGACATTTACATAAATGCGTATCTATTTCTGGGTGGCTGTCTATCTATCATCCAGCTATATTTGGCTTGGCGGATAGTGGGCCCACTGGGATTTCATCCATGGTCCTTCCTTCAGAAGGGCACTCCTTTCTCACATGGGAGGCTGGACTCCTCCTTCCTGCTGCTTGGGGAAGAGGAGGCTGTAGGCTATTCACTGTCAATTCTGTCAAGGGCTTGTACTCAATGTTATTTGATCCCAGATATACCAGCCTTCTGGAGCTTTCCTGCATCTTCTGCTTTTCCCTTTCTTCCCTTGCTACTCTAAATGTGTATCAGATACAATCAGTAACCTTGCCTAATCTTAATCATATGATCCCCTCCCTTTCTCTGCCCTAAAATGCACATTTATGTCCTCCAATATTGTTCATATTATTTCACTTCAGCACATTTTTGCACAACAGCCCACCTGTTTGACATTTTGGAGTGCACATTTATGTCGCTAGTATTAATTTCCACTTCAGAAATTTATTAAATCATATGCAAATATTAACTGAAAAGACATGGCTGCAGCTCCAAGGTGTTGAGTCTGGGAAATGTGTTTAGGAAAGGAATGTGCTATCAATTACAAATGCCCTGCATTAATGGAGGGTTTAATCTGTAGTGATAGGAGCTCATTGTAGGGTATACATCATTGTGTTTCTGGGATGCAGGCAGGAGCGCTGTACCTCCAGGTGTAGCAGTATAGCTGGCAGCTTCCTGGCCGGATAACCCTATGCAAAGGCCATGAAGGTGGGTATGATCGAGTTCTATGAAATCATAGTCAGTGTAGCATCATAGGTGTAATTGTTGTTGCCAGTATTTTCTAAAAAGTTGCTTCCAGTATAAAAACAAACTTCAGAACAGGAATTGATACTGTTGGATTCAGCAGAGTTTTGTCACTAGGAATGTGGGTAGATCGTCTTCCCATCTAAGGATTCAATCAGGCATAAGTTCAGAGTGCTCTTGAATTACGTCTTAAGTAGATATAATGAATACACCAATTATATTCTTTTTTGTAAACTAAATTAATACAGATTTAATATTCCTTTATTAAAGTGCTTTCTTTTTTCTTTTTTTTTTTTTTGGTAAGGAAAGTTCAGTCAACTGAGACTTTCTTTTTCAGAAAGCTCTGCTTTGCATAAAGCAGCTACATCATAAGAGGAAAAAAAAGATGGGAAGGAAAGCACCAGCCATGGTTTGGGAGAGAAATCAAGTGAGTGAAACTAAGGGCATGTGAAGAACAGTCAATATCCAGCAACAGCGGCAAAACAGTTTCAATTTTCTGGATTATTAATTCAAATTCACACGCACATGCCAGTTAAAATTAAAGGCCTCTTTTTACTGCACTAGTTTAAATTAAAGATTATATTCTGCTCCACAAGTCTGAATTAAATAGCTTATTTTGCACACCAAGCTCTCATTTTAAAGCTAATAAAGAAAAGACATAGCATGTACGTGCAAGCTTGAGACAGGAAGGGTCTAAATTACTACACCTGTTTCACTTGGGAGCTACTTTATTAGTGTTACAAAACTTGGCTTTCAATTTGGCACTCAGAAGCACATTTAGAACAAGCATTTCTTTGTTTTGACAGAGAAGCCGTGGTAAATGAATGACGTTTGAGCTAGGTGTGAAATGTGAAGGTACAAAATTAACTGGTAAGGTAATTACTGTTCTAATTCTGCATAAACAAGCGTTTTGAAAATCATTAATAGTTCAGGGAAATAATGTTAGTGATTAAATAAGGTGGCTTGCATCACTGAGCACAACTAAGCTTCTTTAATTACATTTGAAAGCAAGGGAAAGCAGCTAATTAAAATTAGCACAAGGTTCCTGAATGACCAGCACTGCATTGTTGCTCTAACCTGTATAATTGTGTATTTATTAATACGTCTTCATTTTCCCTCTTGAGCATTTAACAAAATTATTTAAAATAACTAATAACCTTTAAGGAGTAAATGTGACTGAATCCAGTTATCAAAATGAATCCTGTAGGCCTTGCTCAGACCTGCCATCAATTCCCTTTCCCAGCGCCCATTAACACAGGTGGGAGCCCCATGGTTGAAACCCAGGAAAGCAGTGCTCTGCACTTCATGCCGTTGGAGGGTTAGCATCCGTGGCAGTGCTTTATGGGATCCTGGCTTGGCCCTTCGTCATCCCCTTAAGGGAAAAAGAAAGGTAATTTGGGTTTAATTATCTCATTTGTTGATGGTTTTCAAAGTCATTCATTCATTCATGCATTTAACTCATTCATTTACTCATAAATGTCATTCTTTCAATAAAATGTATCAAGCTTTTAGCACTGTTCCTGGAGTTACAGAGATAAAAAAGATATGGTCCCATGGCAGAACCAGCTCTGTAATTTACAGGGCCCAGTGCAAAGTGAAAATACTGGGTCTCTTGTGCAAAAATTAAGGGTTTGGTGACAGAGCCTTAAGCCAAGTGTGGGTCCACCGAATGTGTGCATCTGTATAACTGCACACATTTGCACTGGTGAAGCTTGACTCAATGAGCTCATCAGGTTGTGAGAATAATACACATGCAAACAGGGACAAGAAACTTGACTCCTCTACACAGTAGTAGGGTGCAGGCAAGGGAATGATTGCCTGACTCTGGGAAAGGGTTCTCACCTGTGCTGGATTGTACTGATGAGGATACCATTTAGATAATGAGTCTCAGCCAGCTCCACTGATTTCCCCAACCTCTACCTGCTGGAATCAAAATCTGGTCCTTAAACCATAAACTTCCTAAAGACAGTAACCCTGGTATATTTATCTGGAGATAGGAATTCAATACAAGAATTTTTAAATGTGTTCAAAATGTGTCAACTATGGAATAAATAGAATAAAATTTATTACTTATTATGATATCAGCTTTTTTTTTTTGAGTGCTTGTTATGTGCCAGGTACTGTTCTAAATGCAGCACAATAATATTTAATGTTCCAGCAACTCTATGAGGTAAGTACAATCATATCCACATTTTACAAATGCCAGATTTGAGGAAGAGAATTTAAGTGATTTGAACAAGAAATTAAGTGACAAAACTCTATTTAAGCCCAAATGATCTGACTCCAGTGCCTGTGTTCTTAATTACTGTGCTAAAACGTGATGGGGGAAAAATTACTTCTGTGGCTAGGTCTCCTTTTTCTGCCTTTCAGTTTATGAGTATAGATAAACTTGGATCATTTGAGAATCTGAAATGTATGTTGCATGTCAATCAAATAATGTTGGATACATGAGATATGGTGGGGAGGGGAGTGTCAATTATTTTTCAATTTAGAGAAAGTAATTGTTGCTCTAGTGTTTGGGAAATTATACATCAGTAGAAACTTTGTGTTAGTGTTGTTATCATAAGCCTCCCTATGAAGTGCCCAGTGGACATAGTAGCTACTGTCTGGTCCAACAACCCAATACTCCTCAGGTTTTTTCTTGTGTTAGCAAAGAAAAACAGGCTGTAGCACATCTGAGAGGCTGTAGCTGCAGAAACTTTGGAAGGCTCTTTTGTAGGTTTTGAGAACATTGAATTTGTAAGAAGTTTACAAAAAGTAGTGATGTGGTGTGTAAAGATGAGCCTCCATTGTCACTGTAGCCTGGGTAAATTATTATTATTATTATTTTTTTTTTTTGTGGAGGAGGAAGAGGTAGGGCTGTAGGACTTTACATATTTTAAGACCACAAAGGAAGCCTGTATGGGAGTAGTAAACACATCTATATTAATGCTTCAAACAAGATTCTTACAAAAAAGCTTTTCCTTGCCCTCACCCTTGTTGCGGGGTTAATGGAGGTAGTTTCTGTGGTCTTATTTTTTTTTAAAGATTTTATTTATTTATTCATGAGAAACATACAGAGAAAGAGAGAGGCAGAGACACAGGTAGAGGGAGAAGCAGGCTCCATGCAGGGAGCCTGATGTGGGAGTGGAACCTGGGACTCCAGGATCATGCCCTGGGTTGAAGGCTGGCGTGCTAAACCACTGACCCACCCAGGGATCCCAAAGTTTCTGTGGTCTTACTTTCATTTTTGTTTTCCTTTTAAGTTGTCAGATGTGGAGTGTAAGTCAAATAATGCAGCACTTAAATTTTATTTTGGAAACATTCCTTCAGCAGCCACCCATTCTTGGCTTCTCCATGGATCCACATGATCACAGGTCAGATGTATTGACTTGATTGACCGCACCAATTTTGATCTAATATGAAGGGATGCAACTGCAGTATCAGAGAATGACTAAGTCTTAATTGCCAGTGCTAAATGAAATTCAGCTACAGTAGAAGAAAGCACCACTGAGGCAGTATGAAGGATTTCTCTTTGTACTTTGCATTCGCTGTGTTAGCCATGCTGATCATGTCCATTTTGATGTTGAAGAGGATGGCTTTCCTTTCCACTTAGTTATCATAGTTTGTAGTTGTTTGTGTGATTATGGAATTCTCAGTAGATTGTTTGCTGTGTGGGTAAAGCATTTATGTTCATGTCTCTTATCGGTTCCTTCCCTCACCCCCCACCTCCAGCATCTAGCACAGTAGGTTGGAATGGAGAAAGTCTCAGTAAATACTGGCTAAATGAATGAAAGAGCATCTTCTCTGTCTCCAGCTTGTTATTTCTCCTGTGCACTGGTTCAGGGTCTTCAGCTGCCCACTGGATGCCGATAGTTTAATGTCCCCTCTTACCCAAAACTCAGCATGTTCAAAACCCAACTGCCATTATTCCCCCACACCATATCTGTATCCAGCTTCCCATTTTATCAATGACCCCATTATTTCTCCAGTTATGGAGATTCTAAATTATGGAGTCATACTTGACCCCTTTCTATTTGTCTAATAATATACATTTATCTTCTGTGCATTTCTCTTACCATGTATGCATTATCTCATTTGATTCCCCTAACATATGGGATATGTTGTATATGATGATGTATATATTATATGTTTATTATATACTATGCCATATAACTTATATGTTATATATACTATGCCATATACTTATAGTATGTTATATATGTATATATACATATATATGTGTGTATATATGTGTGTGTGTCTGTTTCCTTTCCCTTTGAGAATTTAAAAAACCCTGAAGCATAGATAAATTAAGTTTCATTAAATTCACGTGACTACTCAGTGGTAGAGCAGGATTTTAAGCATGTATGTGTATATCAGACTTTAGAGCTTGGACTCAAAATCACTTTTCATTTTTATTTATTGTTTGAGAGCTCTTCCTTTCCATCACCATCACCCAATCCATTTCATCCCTTAGAGTCTGCACCGTTGCAGATTTCTCAAAAAGTTTTTTTCTATCTCCTTTTTGCAATGGCCTCAAAATATTATTCTCTACTCTATAACCTTCCATGACTTGCCAATACCTTTGAAATAAGATCCAACTTCTAAAGTTTATTTTATGGTCCTCTCTAATCCAACTTCCAGCTAAAAAGCTCATCCAGCTCCAGTATAACCATAAAAATATGTACTACTTTCTGGCCAAATGGCCTTGCGTACTTCTCTCTTCACCCAATTTGCATTACCATTGCTGTCTTATATACATGATCCATTTGCTACTTTTTAAGTATTAATCTTATTCTACATCCAAGTCACATGTTAGCTTCTCCATGAAGCCTTTCCCAATTGCTCCAGTTGATAGTAATCTCACCTTCTTTTGAATTTTTTGAAATACTTATCTCTAATAGTTATTTGATATTTGTTTACTAGAACGCCTTGCACATTGTGCCTAACAAATCCTTGTCAAATGAATGTGTATGTTATTTTATTTGCACATTTTCCCAGTGACTGTAATTCTATTAAAGTTAGGGATCACATCTTATGCAAACCTATAAACCTTATTTTTGATTTTAACTCAGGCAAAAGCCTCTGAATACCTAGGTATTTTATTCTACTTGTGTTAAAATTACTCTATTTTATATGGAATACGAGTATAGCTTACTTTCCTCTAATTAAACTTAACAAATAATTATTGAGCACTTATTGTATGTTAATCCCTGGGAACACAAATATAAATAAGATAAGATTTCACAAAGCCCCAATGTCTCTTAGGGGGAAACGAAGAGATTCAATTGACTATAACACAATTAGAGGAGTGCTCATGGCATTATAGTGTTCTGAGAGGACAAAGGAGGAGGATATTATTTCTCTCTGGGATAGTGGTGGTCAGAAGTATTCACAGAGAAGGAAACTTTTGACTTAAGCATTGAAGAGGAGTAAGATTTCATGAGGTGAAGGATAGAAAGAAGAGCACCCCAAAAGAGGAATCATCATGACCAAAGGCTCAGGGGTTTGACAGAGTGTTTGTATTTAGGGATTAGCAAGTAGGATAGCCAGAGCTTGAGGGAGACTGGAAGGAGCTAAGACTCCTTCAGGATTCAGGATTAAATAACATCCTGAATGCAATGTATGGGCTCTGAATTTTATCTAGGAAACAAAGGGAAGCCATCTAAGGTTTGGGACCTGGAAATGGCATAACTTGAACTATGCTTTTTTTTTTTTTTTTTTTTTAATTTTTATTTATTTATGATAGTTACACACACAGAGAGAGAGAGAGAGGCGCAGAGACACAGGCAGAGGGAGAAGCAGGCTCCATGCACCGGGAGCCTGATGTGGGATTCGATCCCGGGTCTCCAGGATCGCGCCCTGGGCCAAAGGCAGGCGCTAAACCGCTGCGCCACCCAGGGATCCCTGAACTATGCTTTTGAAAGAATATTCTGTTAAGGATGTGGTAAATGATTTCATGTGCAGGAGACTGGGAACAGGGAGCCCAGTTTGGGGTCAATTTTAAACTCTGGTGGTAAGTGTTGAGGACTTAAATGAAGAATTTAATGCTAGGGTAGATTCTAAACATAGAGATAGAGATAGACTACTTAGATTCCAAAGATAATGCATCAATTGTGGAATATTGTCAGTCGCCTCCCCCCCCCAACCATGTATGTAATGATGGCTTTATAAAGTTGTGCTCATCCCCCATCCTCTGCTTATGTCCAGGAGCACCCAGTTATTTCTAAGGTTAAGAGAGGGATGCATTACAAGGTTTCAGGACAGAGAAAAAACAAATGCAATTCAGTGGACCAAAATAAGGATAAAGCTGAGACTGTTTCCTCGTTAACTCTATATTTTAGTCAATTCTGTACTTGAACAACAAAGAACCACTAGAACAAATTATGGTATACCTCCCACTAGTATCTCTTATTGCATTTTCAGAGAACTCTGTGTCTCAAATTTTGTAGGTAAGCCATATTTCACCAAATGAATTTCTTTGATAATTCATGGTCAATCGCATGAACATAATTTTCATTTACATGACAACTGTGGAAGGTTCACATTCCCGTAACCAGGGGTGGGGGTTGGTGGGGCAGGGGTGGGAGCCGGGAGCTGGGAACAGAGTTTGATTTGGTGTTGTAGCCATCCTGACACTTTCCACCTCTGGGTACTTATTTTATTTTAAATCTCAATGTCTCATTCCATTAGTGTTTTGATTTTTTAAAAAGGTGCAGACTCCTTAACCTGTCCTCCATTTCAACGATGCTCTCTTTGAGAACACAGAGCCAGCAAATTACTTAAAACAGCGAAGTGTCATGATTCAATAGTCATAACTTTTCTTCCTATTAATAATGGTTCCCCCCCCGAATCATATCTACATGTCAATCACATCAATAGATGAGAAAAAATGATGTTTGGCAGCGTTACAAAACACAGACATCTTGGAACCTGGTTATTTTCTATTTTTTAACCTTTAATACTGAGCTAAAATCAATAATAAATCTAAAAAATAATCAATAAGGATATATTACATTCTGTTGAAAATTTAGTGTAAATCTTTCAGTCTTTACAAATTTTGGCCTTATGGTGGTGTAGACAAGTGAATTGTAAATTAGGTGTTTTTAAAACACATATGTTTTTAATTAATGCATGATATAATACAACAATAAATACAACCAAGAATAAAATGCTAATTTATATTTTATATTTAGATATAATCAAGTCAGGTTAAAACAGACACTTGATGTTTCCCACATTGATTCAGCATTTATATCTCAGATGCAAAAGGATCCAATGAATAATAATTTACATATATATACATTTTAAACAGTAAAAATAGATGGAATCATATATAGGTTTGCATGGCAAGATAGTGGAATACTAGAAAGCAGTTCAATTGTGAGATGTTAAAAACTTAGGAAATTGATATGCAATTTAAGAAAGATGTAAATTATAGCTCCAATTAAATTATGCAGTATTTGAGAGTCTCTATTAGTATATTTCATGTGTTCTGTGTTCTTTAGCAGGGACCTTCATATTTTTAAAAATTCATAGGGACTGAAAATATCCTTTCTGCCTTGAAAGCTTTCTGTGTCCATCACTGTTAGGGTAGGTCTGGAATGGTGGAAGGGGCTGGTTAAGTTAATCCTGCAGAGGTAGCTAGTGAGTCAGACTCAAATAGAGGGAGAGTCCCTAGAGGCTGTTTATGGACCACAAGTTTTCCTCTTTCTGCTGGGCACCTGCTTCCCAGGTGTGAACTGTTCTGATAGATAAACTCACATAGCAGCACAGGTGGGTGATCATAAATATAAGGTCTGACAGTATGCTGACTGTGTGACCTTGGACAAGTAATTGAACCTTCCTTTGCCTTGATTTTCTCATCTGTAAAATAGAAATCAAACCATCAGTGTTAAAGACAGAATAGCATTGGTGCCTGGTGTGTAGTGACTGTCAGCAAATGTTAGCTATTGCTGTCATTATGAGTCTGAATTCCACCTCCTTCTTCACTCTGACTTTGCCTTGGCTTTCTTCCTGATTTCAAACCCTAGAACTGGGTTTGCTTTCTGTTGGCTGAATCTGTTTCATCTCTTTTCTTGCCTTTTTAATTCCGACTTGGTGAGTTTACTCTGCTGTTGGTTAGCCCCTCTAAATCCAATATTTATCTTGGACTCCTTACCTCTTTCCTCTTCCCACATCAATTCATCTTGAAGTTCAGACAGTTTTTTTAAAAAAGATTGTAAAAAAAAAAATAAATAATAAAAAAATAAAAAAGATTGTATTGATTGATTGATTGCACAAGCAGGGGGAGGGGCAGAGGGAGAGCAAGAGAGAATCTCAAGCTGACTCGCGCTGAGCGCAGAGCCTGACGCAGGGCTTAAGCCCATGACCCTGAGATCATGACCTGAGCTGAAACCAAGAGTCAGATGCTTCCCTGACTGAGCCACCCAGGTCCCACTAATTCTTTTTTTAACTCTTTTGCATGTGTCTCTTCTTTTCTGATATCTTTGCTACCATTTATCTTCAGGTTCACACCTTTCTGTGAGTGTATGCCCTTCTCTTCCTACTCCTCCTGCTCAGATATTATATGAATCTTCTCAAAATTCTGCTGTCCACACCCACTGCCCCTTCCATAACCATTGTCTGCTGGAGTATAAAGACACTTTCCCTGACATTTAAGACTTCTCCTTCACTACTCTATATTCATTTGTTCAAATATTTATTTTAATGCCAGATTTCATAACAGGCAGTATAGATAAAATAACTTTAAAAATTAGTCAAAGTCTTTGCCCTCAGGAAGCTTACAATCTAGTAAAAGGAATTTTTTTTTTTAAAGAGTGTCCTGTAGATTTTATGTATGTTCCTATTTCTATGCTTGAAGGACTCTCCCCTCTTTTCCATTGATTAGTCCTTGCTTTCCTCCAAGTCCTCCTGAAAGTTCTTTGTAGAAGCCTCCTCAGGATGCTCTGAGGATCTAATTCACCGCTGGCTTCGGGAAACATTGCTGCTGGTTGCATTAGCCTTTGTTCTATAACTGGCTGCTCTGCATCGAATGCCGGACAAGGGGACTGACCAGCTCTCTTCTTGGCCTCTACGGCAGATCCTCAAACCTATCACTTTTGCAGAATCTCATAGGGGAGAAAAGGAACAAACTATAAACAGCTTGATTTCTGAATGTCTTTTCTGCTTGATTTCCTTGGACTCACATTTGTTTATTTTAGGTCCTGAGAACATGGGTAAGAGCTCAGATGATTCTCTGAGATTCAGCTCAGGTTTCCTAAGTGAGTCAAAACAAACTCAATGTTTAACAATTATTGGAGCCTGGAACATTTACTGAACACATATTATACGTAAGAATTCTACTGGTTGTTATGGGAGAACACTAATGTGAACAAGAGGGGTTTCTAGCTCCTGTCCTTCTAGAGTTAAGGCAGAGGGTAGATATTAGTGTTATGGAGGAGGGAGCTATAGAAACAACTAGCACTAGCACCATTGTGAATTCTCCCAAATACTTCTTAATAACATCCACTTAACATCTATTCACAATTCACATTCATCATTACTACTTCTATCATGATTCATTTTTGTTCCTAGCTTGTCTCTCAGCTTCAGACTCTCTCATGCTCTCCTACCCCAGCCAAAAATATTTGTTAAAAATAAAGTTGTATCATGTCTATTGTGCCATGGTCCTCTTTCAGAATCTGTTTGTGTCAGGATGCCTCGGTGGCTCAGCAGTTGAGCATCTGCCTTCAGCTCAGGGCGTGATCCTGGGTCTGTGGATCAAGTCCCACATCGGGCTGCTTCTCCCTCTGTGAGGAGCCTGCTTCTCCCTCTGTCTATGTCTCTGCCTCTCTCTGTGTGTCTCTCATGAGTAAATAAATAAAATTAAAAAAAAAATTTTATGTCTACTCATCATTCTTAGAATAATACTCAAATTCCTTACCCCAGCTTGCTAGGTCTTTCAGAATTTGCTTCCCTAACATCATGTTTTTTATTTGTTCTTTTCTGTAAATATTTATTGACACCTAATTGTCATCAGGAAATATTCTAAGTGCTACATACACAATGGGCCTCTAAATTTGAGGTCTCTGCTTTCAGAGGGAGTTGAAACAATAAATAAAAGACTGAGATAATTTCAGAAAGGGTTGTTTCTGTAAAAAAGAATTTGCAAACTTTGAAAAGAGTAAAAAAATTTCTCAAAATCAGTTGTCAAGTCAGGTGTACATAAGATAGACAAAAATGGGGCGGGGGGAACACTGTAAAAGTCCTATCTGCATTCAGATTACTTCAAAATTGTTTTTAAGTTTTGTCTCTGTCCTAAGCAAATCTAAACTGGAAATGGCTCATGATGTATTACAGATATGGTTTATACAACAGAGAGAAAATGAGAGGATTCATTCCCTGTATCACATGACTGTTAAATGAACATGTATTTATGGTGTGAGTTAAAGTGCTTGGGGTTTTGATATCATGTCTTATGTTTCTTTATTTAAATGCTGTTTTTAATCAACTGATCAAATGCAGACTCTAAATATTATTGGATAATGAGCTTCTACTATATTGACAAGAGCTATGAATAAAGAGAATCTAATGTCATAGAGGACGACATGGCAGTGTGTAATAGGGCAGCATTAGCTTGAGAGTTAGTAAAGGCTTTTGTTGGCGCTGTCCTTGGGAGCTTTGTTGCTCTTTCAGGTGCTTTGACATGTAGTGTTCTCTCCTCTATTCCTTGATCTTCACCCACACTATTCTTTTGCCTAGATTATTGGAATCAATTTCCAATCTTCTCTATTTTTTCTTGGCTCCTTCTAGTAGGTCAAACTGAGATATTTCACTTTCCTAGAAGCTGCCTTCCCCTAATCTGGGTTGGGTGCCCCTCCTATGTAGTTTGTTTGCTGTTTTCCCACACTGTGTCTTAACTACCTGTTGACTCCTGTGGATTCCTTGGCACACTAACCTTTGTGAGGATGAGGGTCTTGGTTTATTTTATTCCCTCCTGTATCCCCAGTGCTTAGTATAGTGCTTGGCATATACTGCTTGTCAAAGACTTATTTATTGGAAAAATGCATGCAATGTAACAAATAAGTTTGAGATGAAAGAAGGGGAGGACATACCTAATTAAGTAAATTGCATAAGCAAACATTTGGGATTTCTGGAGAACTTTGAGTAATATGGTTGGAGAACCATGCTTGCTTGCTTTTGAAGGAAGTACTAAGTACCATGTTACAACCTTAAGGTGAAGCAGCTGTACTAAGTACACCACCTATATACAACTGGGATTCTTTTCCTGGAATGAGGTCAATAGGAGTGAGAGGATGGTAGTGAAGACACGGCAGAGCAATAGGTATTAATTATTATGAAGAGAAAATCTCTTATCTAGTTTATTTATACCCATTATTACTGGGGAATAAAGCTTGGCATGGGAGTTACTACTTTGTTTTTAGAAGGGAAGAATTTATATGCATCAACAAACATTTTTGGGCAAAGTAGACCATTTAGTCATTCTCAAATGCAGGTTATGGAGTGCCAAAAATTCAAGTTTTAATTTTTTAACTGGCATATTATTGGCTCTGATCAGCTAACCTACCTCTGTAAATTGTAGGCATAGTGAAAGAATGTCCAGCACTCAATAATGATCATGCTTAACTGAGAAGAGAGATAGGAAAAAAAAAAAGAATAGGTGTATAAATGTGCTTATATGGAATAAAACAGACAATAAAAAAATAAGAAAATATTTTTAAACTGCCCTGTCAAGCTTTTCATTATATACTGGAATTCAGAATAAAATGGAGCCACTAGAAACTTCTATCTGAGGGGATTCATTTACTGAAGTACTTATTGCCAACTCAGAAGAAGCCATCTCATCTCTAAGAGCGCCTCTCAGTGTGGGTCCTCAGGGGAAGCATTAGATCAAGACTCCAATGTGTTATCTCCAATTCATTTACATGCCCATCTCACTGTACCCTCGGATCATCTGTATTGCACATGTAAAAGGCAGTCTTATCCTTCATCTGCTAGCACCACATAAAACCAGGCATTGTTAACCCAGAAAAATGCCCCACAATGTTATACATGTATGCTAAAAGTGGATATTTTCTTGTTGTGATGTTCTGAATTTGGTTTACAGACAATTTATAAAGCTATTTGTTAGTGGACATGGCCAAAAAAGCAGACTTTTTTCAGATCTCTAGAGTACTTTGGTTAAAAAAAAAAAAAAAAAAAAAGCGCAAAACTGCCGGCACATATTTCTTACTATTTGGAGCTATAATTTGGTAGGATTGAAGATACCTTGGTTTTTACCCTTTCCCCCCAAACTTAAGAAAGGACTTGAAGAAAGAACTCTCAGCTAGTGTTAGGAGAGATACAGTACAGATTAGGTACCTTTTTAATGTGTCTCTTTTCCCACTAAAGCCCTGATGTTAGAAGACATTGACTAGTGACAAACAGTGCAATTTTCTTTGTATGTGAACTAGAGCATTTCAGCTAAAAGCTTAAAGGAGCTTACAGGTAAGATGTCGCGGCAAGGGTTTCTCCCCTGAAAGAATACAACTTAATAAATGTGCAGTGGTTCTGTTTGGACCCCCTACCTGTCTAGAAATACAAAATCAGTCTGTCTCCTGCCTTAAACTCATGCCTTGTGTACGCATGAGCTGTCCCCCTCTGAGGTTTACTGGAGTGTATTTCATTAGAACCTCTTCGTGGCATCATGAACCTGATTGTAATGAATGGGTTGAACTCTGAAAGCACTGGGCACTGACCTCCCATCTGCTGATATCCTAAATCAGGCCATTAGAGGATTCCACAAGAAAGAGCATGCTGTTTATAGGTTAATTTATCTCTCATTTGGTTCAACTAGATGTGTGCTTATAAAGGTCCTCTAATTGAATCTTATAGATGCCACAGAGATCTTTCCATTTTAAAGAAGTCTTTGGGAATAAATGTAGTCAGTTCTCACTTATCTATGGTAATGGAGACCTGGCCAATACAGATGAACATAATACAGAAGTGATTCTCTATCCTTATTTATGTGATTAATTTTAAATCTCTTTCTCCATCACATACTGAACCAGAACTACTGCAATGGCTCATCTTGGTCACTTTCCCATTTATTTTATCTGATAGCCCTCTAGTCAAAATGCTATAAACAACAAAGGAGGCCCAATGCCTGATGACCATGTGTATCTCCATAAAACATGAAGGACTGTAGATACTGATGGAGACAGATGGGTGAACTCACCTGATTAATGATGCAGCACCATTAGAAAAGTAAGGCATTGCTAGTCATCTATAGCATGTGGACATTACAGTGGCCCGAGACTCAGTAATGATAATGACAGTATCTCCTCATTGCACACTCACTCTATGCTAAATACTGGACTAAACATTCACATTTATTTGTTTAATCCTCACGGCAAATCAAGGGGATTGAGACCATTGTTATCCTTGTGCTGTAGATAAAGAAACTGAAGCTTACTAGAGAGAAATTACTCCCCTTGCATGTGGTGCTAGTGATAACCTGATGAGGACTGCAAGCTAGGTATGTCCAACCCCCCAGTTCTTCTCCCCTGCCTCTGGAGCTGGCACTCCCACCTTGCCTCTCCTTAGCCTGTGAGGCTTCAGAAAGTTATCCACTGTGATGGCATCTGCTTGCTTGCCATCCTCTTGGTACTCATTCCCTTCACTCTCCACATCTTCATTCAGCATTTTTATTGGGTTGGTTAACCCTCGTCTATAAGTTGCTGATGGTGAAATATCATAAAATGACTCCTCTTTGCTAACTTATGATCATCTATACCCTAGTGCCTGGGAAATCATCTCTGCTTTATTTTGAAGCTTTTTGAATTCTCTGCATGTTTTGCCCCTTTTGCCAGAGCCAACAAATAAATGTGTGCTTCGTTTTGTGAGTGTATGTGTTTTAAAAAATCTTTTTTTTTTTTTATGTTTCAACCACTTGGAGCATGCATTGTCTTATGAAAGTCTCCTTTTGAGTAAAGAGCTTATGAATCACTTAGAATGCCTACTTGTTGATAGGATGGTGTCCCTGTACACTTTGCAGCAGTCAGTCACTACATATTTGAAGGTTTGTGCTTCCAGTACTTAGTTAATTCATTTATCACCTACCTTTGAGGGATAATTGTGGGTGCATAATTTTAGCAACATCATTATGCCTGTTGATATAATCCAGAGCCGTCACGGTGGTGCAGCCCCTGATTATATGTTCAACTAACTGCCATATGTTGTCAGCACCTCTCACCCACCAGGTTTTCTTGGGTTGGATACTTATAATAATTTAGAGCAAAAATAGTCCTGCCAGGGATTATCACAGCAATCCCATGGCCTCAGAAACTCACATGTATAGGCGACATAGAGCTTTGCTTTCCAATCTGCAAGTTTGGTGAAGAAAGCTTGGGGACAGGCTGCCTGATTTTTGGTCTGAGTTCCATGTGACTTTGGGCAAGTCACTACCTTTTCCCAGAAACTGTTTCATTTGGGTATGAAATGAATGTGGAAGTGTTTAGCTTTTCTTACCTCACAAGATTATTGTGAAGTTCAATTGGAATAATGTATTTAAATGTGTTCTTAAACCTGTGGAACAGGGGCAAAATGTGATATGTGATCACTTTTAGTCTTGACACTTATTTTCCGGATATTATATTCCTATACACTAAGAAACATTTTTACTTTCCTGCTTACATTTGTGCAGTTGAACATTTTTTAATCCATATTTTCATGCCAGAGAAAAGCTATATTCACGTTTCTGTTATCTATGTGAATTCTCTGGAGGCAGGAGCAGAATCTTATGCTTCTTTGTTTCCTTGATGAAACCTAGATTTAGAGCATGTCTTAGCTTGACATGCCTGAACTTGGTTGCTTGGAGGTTGTTTGGCTTGAGGAATATACATCATTGGCGCAAACTATGCCCTTTCTGTGGTCTTTATGTATTAGGCTTATGAAATTAGAGTTTTCCAGAGCTTCTGGTGCTTCGTCATGGAGGCGGTGGTGTTACAATAATGACTCTCAGTTTACACAGAGGCATTGTAGAACAAATTATACCCTTGTACCCATGACCACAAAGGCCTCCATTTTGATCATATCGTCCCCAGCCCCCTAATAGCTCTGCCCCACTTTTTCATTTTGCTGTGTAGTCATTTGGTTTAGACCTTTGTGTGTGTGTGTGTGTTTGTGTGTGAGTGTGTGAGAAAACCTTAGTGTCTAATGTGAAACTAATATCCATGTATCCTACCATCCAAGGGAAAGAGGAATACAAAGGAACTGGAATGTAGCTAGTTTATAAGGTGACTTGTGGGGATTAAAAAAAAAAAAAAAGCATCTTCTGTGTGTGAACAAATTGGGAAAAGATGCCACTTCTGTGAGGTGACAGCCCCTGCCAGGGCATTGAATGTGGAGAGTAGATTCTGGACTTATTTTCATCTGCCATTTACAGACCTGGGGTGCCTTTGTGCAGGATACAAACTGCATGGGGCACATAACAGCCCTGAATATAGGGGCTTGGGGGTGGAGAGTCATTGCCATTGAGCAAAGAGTGGAGCATAAACAGATTTCATCCTGCCATGTGGACCAGTAGAGTGATCAGCTTTTGGAGAAGGTGAGAAGGAAAAAAAAAAAAAAAAAGGTGACATCCTTGCCAAAGAATCAGGCATCACTGAGAGAGAGTGAGGGGGTACTTTCTCTTCATGCGAAAACGAAATCCCCAAGCTCCCATAAACATATACTCAGCCCCCAAACGCCAGCATCAGGAGGGCCTATGGAGTGGCATTGCCATGTGCTTTCCTCTCCATCTGTCCTCTACCCCACCATGGATTCTGTTGCCCTTTTATGACTGACTGACCTACCTTCCTCCCTCCCTCCCTTCCTCCTTCCCTCCCTCCCTTCCTCCCTATCTCCCTCTCTCCCTCCTTCCTTCCTTCACTCCCTCCCTCCCCCCTTCCTCCCTCCCTCTCTCCTTTCCTTTTCCTTTTCCTTTTCCCTTTCCCTTTCCCTTTCCCTTTCCTTCCTTCCTTCCTTCCTTCCTTCCTTCCTTCCTTCCTTCCTTCCTTCCTTCTCCCAGTCTGGCATTTTTATCTTAGTCAGACTTTATCTGTATAGGACTATGGGTAAGAAAGAGGAGGCTGTCCTCAGGCCCATCAATCTCTGGGCCTCCAGGCAGGGCTCTGAGTAAGAAGCCAAGTACCTCTGGAAATGGAACGATAGGCTTTAATCTATTCCATAAATATTTATCATGTATCTACAGTGTGCCAGGTCCTGGCAACACATCAATGATCAATTATACAAGCTATTTTCTCTGCCTGAATATTTCCCCATGTTGTGCCCAACTCCTCCTTATCATTCAGGTCCTAGTTAAAATGCCCCTTCTTCACCCTCCCAACCCAAATTCTTGTAAGTTTCTGGGGTCTTCTATACTCTTTCATACCATTCCCCAGTTTTATGATTACTAGTGCAATGGCCTTCTTCCCCACTAGACTGTTATGGAAGATCAAGACCATGGCTGCGGGAGCTCTGGGCCCACCTGAGTGCCTGGCATATACTAGGCCCTTAATAAGTGAATGAATGATTGACTACCAAGCATAAGACCCACTCATTTACCTTTTGATAAACCTGTGTGAAAACACTATTATGCATTTGAATGGGAGGTATTTATCCACCCTTGAAATCAAATGAGCTTTTAAAAAACCACTAAAATTTCCTGCCTAGAGTTTTTCCTATAATCTCTACCTAAGAGATCTTTTTAACAGGAGTATTTTATATAAGGATATCAGAAAAATGTCTTTTCATAAGTTTTAACAATAACACAGCCATCTTATATGACAAAAAGGGAATCTCAGAATTTAGTTTACCAGGTGATTTATATGATTAATTGTGGCCTGCTGCAATACGGCAATGGTGATAAATAACAAAGTATTGGGATATTTTAATTGTAGAATGGCTATTTCTCTGGTCTTTGATTGATCATGGTCACTCTGATCATGAAACCTTTCATTAACTGTTTTTATATTTAATTTCTTGTTTTGAGCTAGCACCATTGCTAATCCTGTTTCCATGAACAACACAACATGTGCCCTTTCAAGATGCATCTAAACTTCCCTGCACTGTGTGGCTGTTGAACAAAAAGCTGAAACTAACCTTTTCCCCAAGCAGATCTGAAAAAGAAAGGGCTTCAAAAAGCCTTTGCTGCCTGTCTTCCCTCCTAGGGAGGTCTCATCATGATGTGGGGACACCCAGTGAGTATAATGTTTCTAAAGACCCATAAAACATTATTTGACAAGAAAATTTTGCCTCGCCTACGAGCTGCCGCTAATGAATTACATATGATGCAAGAAGCAGCATGGCTGAAATATTTTTATTAATACTAATAATACTTTTTGCTTATACAGCAACTTTCATTGGAGGAAACTGAGTTGGAAAGGAAGCTTTAAAGACATACTTGGGGTAAAATTACTGGCTCATAACTTTTTAGACTTGCTGCTGCCCCTCCACCATGCTAGAGGCTGGAGTCCAGCTATAAAGCTAATGACCTTCACCTCAGAGAATTTCAGTAGCCAGAGATTCCTGGACTTACAGATTCCACTGGAAAACAAAGTGACATTTTTTGTTTTGTTTGTTTGAAGGAGCAACATATAAGTATTTCTTATAGCGTGAAGTTAAACTAGCCCACTTGAGAAACAGTGGTAACAAGAGCTGATTTTGTTATGATCTTGTTAGCTGCCATTGGCAGATCACTTTATTGTGCACATGGCATTGTTTTAATTACTTATATGCACACATTTAATTTCCACAACATCCCTGTGAAATAGGTGTTATTGTAATTATTTTATAGATGGGGTGACTGGAGCACAGAGATGCTAGGTAACTATCCCCACTTGCCTGGACCCTGCTAAGAAATGTTCCTATCTGTGATCCTTGAGTTCCAGCCTGCCAAAAATAGGAAAACTTGGTCAACTGTTGGTGCACGTTTTTGGCACTTAATGTAAATTCTTGTACATTCTATTCCTTTGATACACATACTTTCCTCACTTCCCCAACTAGATTCCAGGCTCCACGAGGATGAGGATTTGAGGTTGGGTTTATAAAATTTAGCTCAGGTTTTGGGAACTTAAAACGAGAACATATGTTTTAATCAGGGCATAAGCTATTTTCTCATGGGGACAATGATAAAGGATTTTGAAATCAGGGCCATTCTGACAAACCCAGGACATATATCACTGTAACTATTGTGCTTTCTTCTATAGAAAAGACAAAGGGGAGAACAGTCTGCTGTCATTTTTAGTCTCAGTTTTATAGGGTGTGTGCATTTTGGTAGAGAATTGGGGCCTTGTACTCTATATTATATATTCAAAATATCAGTATTATTACTCTTTATTGGACAGTCATGCTTTAGGGAATTTGTTTACACTAATACAAAATCCAAAATGTAGAAATTATTTATTTTCATTCAAAAATATACTTTTAGAATTGTAGCTCTATGAAATGCTTTTTATGTGAATCAGGGCATCTAGGAAACCAAAGAAGCAATCTGAGGAGCTGAAAGACCATGTAGTAAGGTGGACACCACGACTATTGTTGAAGTAACAGAATTATTCTTGGTCTTTTAATCTATAGAAAATATCTTCCTGGGGTGCCTGGGTGGCTCAGTTAGTTAAGTGTCTTGACTCTTGATCTCAGCTCAGGTCTTGATCTCATTCATGAGTTCAAGCCTTGTGTTGGGCTCCATATATGGAGCTTACTTGAAAAAAATAAATCTCAAAATGGATGAAAGATCTAAATGTGAGACAAGATTCCATCAAAATCCTAGAGGAGAACACAGGCAACACCCTTTTTGAATTTGGCCACAGTAACTTCTTGCAAGATACATCCATGAAGGCAAAAGAAACAAAAGCAAAAATGAACTTGGGACTTCATCAAGATAAGAAGCTTTTGCACAGCAAAGGATACAGTCAACAAAACTAAAAGACAACCTACAGAATGGGAGAAGATATTTGCAAATGACGTATCAAAGGGCTAGTTTCCAAGATCTATAAAGAACTTCTTAAACTCAACACCAAAGAAACAAAAAATCCAATCATGAAATGGGCAAAAGACATGAAGAGAAATCTCACAGAGGAAGACATAGACATGGCCAACATGCACATGAGAAAATGCTCTGCATCACTTGCCATCAGGGAAATACAAATCAAAACCACGATGAGATACCACCTCACACCAGTGAGAATGGGGAAAATTAACAAGGCAGGAAACAACAAATGTTGGAGAGGATGCGGAATAAAGGGAACCCTCTTACACTGTTGGTGGGAATGTGAACTGGTGCAGCCACTCTGGAAAACTGTGTGGAGGTTCCTCAAAGAGTTAAAAATAGACCTGCCCTACAACCCAGCAATTGCACTGTTGGGGATTTACCCCAAAGATTCAGATGCAATGAAACGCCGGGACACCTGCACCCCGATGTTTATAGCAGCAGTGTCCACAATAGCCAAACTGTGGAAGGAGCCTCAGTGTCCATCGAAGGATGAATGGATAAAGAAGATGTGGTTTATGTATACAATGGAATATTACTCAGCCATTAGAAACGACAAATACCCACCATTTGCTTCAACGTGGATGGAACTGGAGGGTATTATGCTGAGTGAAGTAAGTCAATCGGAGAAGGACAAACATTGTATGTTCTCATTCATTTGGGGAATATAAATAATAGTGAAAGGGAATAGAAGGGAAGGGAGAAGAAATGTGTGGGAAATATCAGAAAGGGAGACAGAACATAAAGACTCCTAACTCTGGGAAACGAACTAGGGGTGGTGGAAGGGGAGGAAGGTGGGGGGTGGGGGTGAATGGGTGACGGGCACTGAGGGGGACACTTGACGGGATGAGCACTGAGTGTTATTCTGTATGTTGGTAAATTGAACACCAATAAAAATTATTTTATTAAAAAAAAATCTTCCTGGTGGCTTGCATTCTGTGGCAGAGTGTAGAGTCTAACTCTCCAATGAACAGCCCTGAAGTGATATAAACTCTTTATTATCCAACCTTCCCCTTTTTTTATAGTTTTATCAGAGACTTCTAAAAAAGTCTCAGTCATTTCACCAATAAACCATCCCTTACTTTCTGTTCCTTGAGTTTAGGGTAGTGTTTCTCTGATAGTACTATAAGTCCCCATGCACTTTATATGACCTGATACTATTTGGAATGCGTATTAATCTTAGAAGCATGTCACAAATCATCTTTTAAGTGAATCAATTCCCAGACAGGGACCCATTAATGACAACTCCCCTTCATTTACATTGATTCCGTTACCTTCAAATTAAAAAAATAATCTTCTAGGTTGGTCAGCAAAGTGTGGTGCCAAAGCAGCAAGAAATAGGGTCTGGATTCCAAACACCTGAATTTAGCAACTCCTCTCTGTTCATTTCTTAGCTTGACCTTGGTCATATAACTTACTCTCTTTGAATCCCAGTTTCCTTATGATTATAATGAGTACCTTATAAAACAAACAAACAAACAAAAACAATGGATGTGAAGGCACCTGAGAATTGTATGACAACATATACAAGATAGTTCAATATTTTGGTTTATACCAGTTTGGGAACCATAAAATGTAGTACATTTTTAATTGCAAGTGATAGCCCAACACAAACTGGCTAACATATGATGATGTACTGAATTAAGTACAGCTAGTCCTGCTATAACCTGACATATGCATTTCTAAAAGCAAGTATATATGATGAAGATTATGGATATACTAATTGCCTAAACCAGCACTGTCTAATAGAAATAATATGCTGACCAAAACTGGCTACATATGTAATTTAAAATTTTCTATGGAGATATTAAAAAAAAGAAAGGTGGAATTGAAGATATATTTTATTCCACCATGTATCTTAAGTATTATTTTAACATATTATCAATATAAATCTTAATAGCTTTTTTAAATAAAAAAGAATGCAAAAGACTATTTTACATTTGTAGTACATCTCAAACCAGCCACACTTTAAGTAGCCACATGTAGCTAGTGGCAATTGTACTGGACAATGTCAGTTTGACACCTGGGTCACATCCTTAGGGCAGTGGTTGGGGCTCAGTCCCCAGAATACATGAATTTAGAGTGGGGAACAAGTTAGTAGGAATTGAGATTGATTGCTTAGATAACAGAGAATGGAATTTGTGGAGACAAAAATATTGTTTCACAAAATCTCTTAGTTTTTAAGGAATTAAAATTACTAATCTCTTACTAATCTCCAGGCCATTTTTGGCTAAATTCTATTTAAATGAATTCTGTAGTTCACTGAAACTGTAGCAGATGCAGAGAGAAAGTGCTAGACTGGGATTTAGGACATGGGATTTTTGGCCCATCTCTGTTAGCTCTTCTGGTTGTTGAGGTGGACAAAGTTCCTTGGTTTTCATTCTTCATCTATAATATAAATGAGTTTGAATAGGTGTTTTCTAAAGTTTTTTTTTTTTACTCTAATATTATTAAAATAAACTTCATTGATGTATAATTACATATAATAAAATGTACCCATTTTGATGTGTATTTCAAGGAGTTTTGACAAATTTAATACACTTGTAACTACCAGCACACCCAACATATGGAAAACATTTCCGTCCCCTCTAAACATTACCTTGTACTACTTCTCAGGTGATGCTCTGTTAATGATACTTTGGTGTTTTCTAGTTTCTGGATCAAGTAACTTGCAGGCATGGTTGAAGTCATAGCTGAAATGGGTTCGGATGAATTTTCTGTGTTCTATAGCCAAGTATTTATTTAACCTAAGCTGCCAAACTGTTTTCCAAGGGTTGATACCACTGTATAAAACAAACAAAAAAAAATATGAAAACTCTAGTTGCTTCATATTCTTGCCAAGACTTGTTATTGTCAGTCTTTTTAATTTTAACCACTCCAATGTGTGTGTAGTGATGTTGCAGTCCCTACTTGCATTTAACTTGCATTTCCCTGATGACTTAATGACAAGTCATCTTTCTGTGTGCTTATCCATTTGCACATCAGCTTTTCTGAAGTGTTGGTTCAAATCTTTTGCCCATTTAAAAAAAGTTCTTTGTCTTATTGCTTGTCAGCTATAGGTATAGGAATTATTCTTTTAGTCTGTACCTTGTATTTTATTTTATTTTGTTTTATTTATGTCATGCTTAGAAGAGCAAATACTTTTAAATCCAATTTATCAGTCTTTTCTCTGATACATATGATACATGTATTTTGTGTCCTAATCTAAGAAATCTTCATCTATCCCAAGGATGATTTTATCCTATATTTGTCTAGAAATTTTATAGTTTCATTTCTTACATTTAGATCTACTATCCATTTTGAGTTAATTTTGCATATGAGGCAAAGATGGAGATTCACTTTATTCCAAATGTATATCGTTGTTTCATTTTTTAAATCTTTTTTCCATTGAATTATTTATGTATATTATATATATGATATATATAAGCAGTAATGTGTATAATATAATAAGCATTTGTATAATCTATATATTACTTCTTTTTTTAAAATTTTTATTTATTTATGATAGTCACACAGAGAGAGAGAGAGAGAGGCAGAGACATAGGCAGAGGGAGAAGCAGGATCTATGCACCAGGAGCCCGACGTGGGATTCGATCCTGGGTCTCCAGGATCGCGCCCTGGGCCAAAGGCAGTTGCTAAACCGCTGCGCCACCCAGGGATCCCTATATATTACTTCTATGAAATGTTTAAACCATGGATCGTTGTTATTTTTGTGTCCCTTGTTTAAAGCAACTTGGGAATAAGACAACTGAGCCTGAGTCTCTTTTCTGCAAGCAATGGTATTAAATTAGGAGGATAGTTCTATGTCTTGAATCTTGACTACTGACCCCGTCTCATATCTTTGCTCAGGAGTCAGCCATGGGAAGAAGGGTCTTATCTAGAAGATAGTACCTCTTAGACTCCAAGGATTTGGATTTCTGGTTATTCTTTCTCTCCTCTCTTCTGTATCTTCCCATCTAAAGCTTCCTATTTATATGGCCACCATACCAATTTCAAAACACTTTACCCCTCTGTTCTGTGGATCTATCCCCAAATGTATAGTGCTTTATACACAAGTAAACTTGATCTGAAGACTAGCATACTCTAAAAGTATTCATACTAGACTGTTAGGGAGACAGGTTTTCTATCTTTAGGAGCCTTGACAATAATGTATATGTAATTTTGGATAATGCATACTCCTTGAGTTAGGATGTCTCTGGTTCTGCAGTTACTCTGGCAGACAGAATGTTTGCCTGATTCTTTCTGTCATGGTTTTCACCATTGTTTGTGTTTGTCTTACACTGCAGTGAGCTGGTACGTTGCCCTAAGCTATGGCAGATTTGATTTCTTGTAGTGCTGGTTCCTTTTTTGTTATCGTTCTCATTACTTCTTAGCACCCTGTCCTTGACTTCATAACCCTTGGAGGACCCCACTTGCAAACCTGCTTTCAGCAGAGTAAGATATCTTCATCTCTGAGGTCACGTTTCAGGCTTTTGTTCAGTCACAAGTTCTGTTTGGATTTATCCTCGGTGTGTCTACTTGAATATTCAAAAAGTCATCAGCTAGTCTAATTTGTTTTTTTTTTAGCCATGTAAAAGACTGATTTGCTTTGACAGGTGGATCAGAAACAGAATTGGAGCTATTTTATCTGGACCTAATTAAACAACCTTCATTACCGGCAGATATATGTTTGTGACTTAAAATTAGCATGATTGGAATTAAAACTCAAAATATAAGGCATTGAATTCAGATATGGCTGGTTTAAAAATAAATTCCATACATTTTAAATGCAGCAAGTCTGGCTTTTAAATATCCTATAGTGACAAATTCCATTTAGGGGTGTATGTGTGTGTGTGTATGTGCGCGCGCGCACGCGCATGTGTGTGTACGCGTGCACGCATGCACCCATGGCTGTGGCCGTAGATAATAGTAAAGATATGGCCCATATTTTATGAACAGTTCCAGAGCAGCATTCTGAATTGAAACTTCAGTAAAATATTTTTAAAATCTCATTTCTCCTCCTCCCCTCCAACCCCCAAGTATTGAGTTCAGCTTTGAGGATTTTATGTAGTTTTCTTTGGCCTCAAAGTTTACATTCTCTAATCAAATTATTTCTATTCATCATTGTCGAGTTTCTGAGATTTTGTGATTGCCTTTTATTATATGTATCCTGATTGTGTGCAGACATATATATATATATATATATATATATATATATATCCAGACACAGTGGAACCTGCTTAAAGTGTTCTTTCACATGTAACATTTAAAATCATATTAGATTTTTTTCTTATAGTATTTTATTTCCTTAACCTTTCAAGAAATATTTTAAAAGATTTTATGTGTGTATACATATATACATATATACGCACACACACACCCATAGACACACACACACATATATATATATACATAAAGTATTTCTATAATTGTAGATGGGCACTCCGGATAATGATATAAACTTAGTAATTATCAAATAATTATAAAATATAGGCAATATTTTTGTCATTTTTTAGAGTTTTTGAGGGTTATTATGCACTTAGATATATGAGCCAGATTTTACCTTATGAAGAAAAATAAAAGGTTGAATAAAACATATTGACATTTCTGTTCAACATTAAGGCTGCAGGAATTATGGTGGATTCCTTTTCCTAACAAACATTAATATGAGATTCCTGGTGTGATGAGAACTGGATATCAAGAATCTAATCCCTCCCCCTGCCTTTGTGCATCAGTGGCCCTCTCCAAATTATTAAAATTCCGGGTCTTTTGTGATACCTCTTGATGCATTGTTGCAATTTTAACCATGCTTTAAAATGCAAGCAAGAGCACGTCCTTAGTATTTATAGCCTCCTTATGTATCTACCATTTTTTTTTATAAAATATAAAATAAAGCATTTGTGTTTATCCATGTCCTTTTAAAAATTAGAATTTCCAGATGGTCCCTTCTTTTTTATGCTTTTCTGGAATCAAAACAACAGTTCCTGCATGTGTTTGCCACCTTTGTTTAGATTTGCTCAGCCCTTCCTTCTTACTGATGAGGGGTCTAATTCAGCCATTGCTGCTGCTCCTGATCTTTGTTCAATCATTTCCCTTCATGTAAAAGGGGTCCTGGTTCAACATGGGCTCAGTGGTAGGCATTGCTTTCATTTGTGTTCCAAGTGGAGTAATTAACTTTTCAGTGCGCATTGTCACCATCTTTGAGTTCTTGAATCCCAACTTTTACATATCTGAACTTTAGGTGGTTAGGATTTAATTTGGGAGCATCAGGATGAGCTAACTGGTCAAATTTGAAATGTAAAATCCTTGGATTTATTTTCCCCTTCATTATAAGCAGATCTGTCACCTTATACTAGGGTGTTTATCATTCTTTTCATCTTTCTCCTTAATGCAGTGGGGATGATGGCAGTGTCTTTACTCAGGCTTATTGATGTATGGCAACTACCTTAGTTCTGGAAGGAACTACAGATAACTGGCCATATTTGGTGAGATGTTGGACAAGGGATTTCTGGATGGTTGCCTTAAGCACATCAACGTGTGAAAGGTTGTTGTTTGTAAAATTTTATTGGTCTTGCTTTGTCAAAGCTCATTAAATCTCATAGCATTAAAATTATGATGATCTAAAAGAATTTTTTTTTTGAGATAGGCAAATGGAAATTAAAATTGTAGCTGCTCAATTTACAGGCATGTGGCCTTGGGCAAGTTTTTTAGTGCCACCAAATTTCACTTCCCTCATGTGTAAAATCTGGAAAATCACAGTCCTTTGCTCAAGAAGTGAGGATTAAATAAAGGAAGTGGAGTGTGGTGGTTGGAATCATAGAGGCTGGGCATGTCTCCACTACTTTCCATGTGATTGTAGGCAATTCATGTAATCTTTCAAAGCTTTGGTTTCTTCTTGAGAATGTGAATTATAGCAGCATCTTCTCATAAGCTTGTGAGGACTAAAGCAGATAATACCTTTAAGGCACTTAAAACTATGCTTACTGCATAGGTAAGGGTCTAATAGGGTCATTCACCCAACAGATATTCATGAGGCACCTACTATCTGGCAAGTATTATTTTAGATGCTGGAGACACAGATGAGCAAAAATCCCTTTGTAGCCCTCACTCTACAAAGTGGTAGTAGTAGACAAAACAAAACAAAACACACACACACACACCAAATAAATATATAATAAGGGCTATGGAGAAAAATTAAGTAGACAAGGATAATAAGGAGGGTGATAGTCAGGGTTGCAATCTGAAATGGGATGGTCAGGGCAGGCTTACTTGGAAGATGGAGATGATTAAGCCATGTGGTTGAGGAAAGAATGAGTGAACACAAAGCCTGTATGGCAGGAAACACAGAATAAGTAGAGGGTGGCAGTAGTAAGAGAGGAGGCCAGAAAGAAGATAAGGACCAACTCAGAGGGTCTGACCAGCTACTCTTAGGAGTTGAGTTTATACTCTGAGTAAGATGGAGAGTCGTTGAAGTTTCAGGCAGAAAAGTGACATGACCTGACACATTTTGTGAGGAACACCTTGGCTGCTAAGTTGAGGATGGATTATAACTATAAACCAGACGAGGGTGAAGGTAAGTGGGATTATGATGATACTGGTGGTGGTGGGAGAAGTGAGCAGAATGTGGGTATATTCTGAAAGTGGTGCTGTTGGAATTTGCCATCATCAAGTGAGATGGAACATTGCTGAAGAGTAAATATTTGTTAATGGTAGACTATTGTTATTAAAAGTAAACTGGTATTAGTCTGAGGTTTTCTTTGCAAGTTTGGGAGGAAACAGAGACTTCTTCAATGCTTAGGGGGATTTAAGTATGATGTCAAGAAGGACTTCACTCATATGTACGGAATGCCTTGTGAAGCTTTGGACTAAGTATCTAAGGAGATTTGGATCTTACTTTTCTTAATTCTTTCATTTAAGAAACGACTTATAAAAAGATTTCTGAGTTGAAGAATCCATTAGGTCAGGAGTAGGTAACTATACCCTGGGGGACAAACTTAGCCCACCTTTTGTTTTTGTAAATAAAGTTTTATTGAAACACAGCCATGCTCATGAACTCATTAAGTATTGTCTATAGCTGCTTTCAGGCTACAACAACATAGTTGAGCATTTGCAAAGCCTAAGATGTTTACTCTCTAGCTCTTTATAGAAATTGCCTTAGATGAACATTTATGTGTGGCTTACTGTCATAAACACAGTTATTTTCATTCAGGGTGTATTTATGAAAGTATATGGCACCTAGCAATGAATGAAGATACCCAAAGGTACTCATGAATATGTTTATTTTGGAGGAAGGGTCCAGGCTCTGGAACATTTCCTTCAGAAAGTGACATCATTATAATAGTACCATTTATCTATACTTTACTATGCTTCAGGTGACTGTCCTAACCACTTCACATTTACTAGCTCATTTAAGCCTCACAACAATCATTCAAGAGATAATACTCTTACTCCTGTTTTACAGAAAAGAAAAGTGAGGTACAGAGGGGTGTATGACCTGCTCAGAGTTTCACTGTTGGAAAGTAGCAGAGCCAGGGATGCAAATGTAGGCAGACTGGCTTGAGAGCTCATGCTGTTCATTTCTGTGCTTTTCTTTTATCCAGGCAATTTCTGAATAGTTTCTTTGCTAGATGCTACATGTGACTTCTCCCATCAACAAATTCCTAAACTTGGCTTTGAACCTGCTCTTGTGAGATTGTTCAATACATTGATCATCAACATCTCTGCTGTTTCATTTGCTTCTGCACAGCGATGCCATTCAGCTGCCGAGGGGCAGAAAAAAGAGTGGAAAATTGCCACATCCCTAATTGTGTTCTTTCCTTTTACGTCGACAGAATAACAGAAAGACAGTGCCAGTTTTGCCACTTGTCTTGTAAGTGCGAAGTCTCAAAGAATAATGCAAAATTAATTTTCATATGTTTATGAGTTTATCCAAGCTGAGGGGCTCTTAACTCTTTAAATTTCAGTGTTGGGCTACTAAAAATGGATATCATTTTTCTTTAAATAACAGGCCATTTTAGAATAAGACTGTCAGAAATGAAAATACTGTATTATGCTTCATTGTAATCTATTCATTGCTTTGAGGGCTCTAGGCTCTCAAGGGAGCATTAAAAATCCAAATGGTGTCCCTGAGTGCTGGGGTTTTGCATTTGGATCTCTTATATAGCTTACGTGTAAAAGCATGAGTCATCTGACAATCACCTATTGATAACACATTTGAAAAGAACCAGCCAACTTCTTCTGGCTACAGTCTACAGTAATTTCGAATCAAAATGTTCCTCCCTTTCCCCATCTCATGGCCTATTTTAGATGATAACATGCAAATAAGTGTTTTTCCTGCTAATTTCACTCATTTTTGGGTAACTGCCACTCTGAAGATGCAGCTGCCACAGATCAAAAGTTTCAAGAAAAGAGGGTGTTGTGGCTGCTGAAAAAGCTTTCTTGTTCCTGGACTAGATACCCAGAACCACTAGTGCTTGTCCAATGGCAAGAATCTGATCTAGGGCACATGGATGTGTCTTCTTATTTTTCTTTGTTGAAACTTGTCACTCTCTTACACACAATATCCATTCCCAAGGCAATGGTCCACTGTCCGGGTCTTCAAAGACTGTGAGACTTCAGTTGGCCTAAGCACAGAAATTAAAAGGTCCTGGTTTACCATGTATACATTAAACAAGTTGAAATAAATGAACTAACCAGTTTCTAATGTTCTCATACTTTAAAGGAATAATTTGGGAAATAACCTCAAAGGATTTGTTTGTAAGACAGTAGGTATTTATTATATAGATGGTGAGAGGGACCACAGGTGCTCAATATCTATCTTAGATATTGAGTGCCTACATGACAGACTACACTAGACCCTGAAGATACAATTATAAATAAGGCAAATGGAGGTCATAGTCTTTGTAAAATTTACTGGAAGAGACAGAAATATAACAAATAATTAATAATAAATTATGCACATAATTATGTGATTACACTAGGTAAATTCTGTGTAGAAAAAGCATAGAACATGACAGAGTGGGAGAGAATAATGGAGATCTTAGACTAATGAGCAGAGAAGACCCCCACCCCCCAAGGGAAATGCCATGTGAACTGACCCTTGAGAGATGAATGGGAGGAGGCAGAAAAATTAGGGGCAAGCACATTCCTGGCAGAAGAAGGTCTTGTGTAGGGAAGAATGAAAGAGGAGTGTGAAATGAACCTAGGGAGGTAGTCAAGGGCCATAACCACCAGTGCCTGATAGACCTAATTTATAAGTTTGGACTTTATCCTAAGAGCAAGGGAAAGCAGCTAGAAGATATAAGGACCTTACTATGTGTATATTTGTGTTTTGTAGATGGTAAGAATTACAAAATTTAATGGATCTTTCTATGTATTTGAAAACCTTATAGAAAATTCCATGGGAATCCACAATCATTCTCATATGAGATTTTATCTGTAAGTACCTAATCCCATTTCACTATATCAAAACTAAACATTTTCTGTATCTCTCAAATCTTCAAAAGTCTTGTGAATCATCATGAGTAATTTTTAAGACTGAGTTAGCTGGAACTGAATTCAGAAGATCCAGTGAGTGGGGAGGCTTGACTCATTGATTTTTAATACGTTTGAATTGGGAAAAACTTTGAGGAATTAGAAAAGAGCAGAGTCCATGAATTCTTGGGAACTAGTCCTCTAGCTTTTTGGTGGTGGTTTTGTTTTTACAATGTATCTGAGAACTTTAAGTTTTACTATTAATATATTTTAAATAATATTTGCCCCAGATCTTGACTTTCCTTGTACAATATGCTGGACTGCCTATGGGCAACTTGATACCATTTCCCAACTTTGCACTATCAGTGGTGTGGGGATTTTGAGGCATAAGAACAAATTTCTTAGAATCTCTGTCAGAAGAATTCTGCTTTACATTCCACCAGGGAAAGACACTTATATAAGAGACAGAAGGTAAAAGAGAATCAGAACCATTATTGCCTCTGGGCAACACTGGGAAGGTGTTTGACCAATAGCAGATGGCAAGTAGGTTTTGCTACAGGTTTCTGGGTGCTCTGCAGTTCCTCTGTACTGCTCAGGTGCTAGAAAACTGAGACCATCAGTGCCATTATGTATTAAATTGAGGCATTTCCTGATTTCCTGGATGATAGTGGTGGTTTTCCAATCTTTTTTCCCTCAGCCTTTCTAATGGATCTTAAGTTTCTAGCTCCTTCTGTTGGATCCATTTCTGCATGATATAACTAGAGTGGTTCTGTTTTTCTAACTAAATTCTGATTGATACACACCATTATCAGTCAGTTCCCGTTTCTAAAACTGAATTAAATTTGTTTAGTGAACTGACATGTGTCTTCCAAGAATACTGTTTAACTAGCCTGGATAATTTTATTAGTCTTCTTTTTTTATTAGTCTTTTCTTGAATATTCTGTTCATGACCTCTCACACCCCTCCATTACCAACCATAAATAGATCTACATAACCTGTAAATCACAAATCCTCATCTTTTTAATTTGGATTAAAAGGGCCTTCAGGAACTGTTCCCCACCATATTTTGTCTTATCATCTCTGGTCTTGTCAGTGAATCACTAACATGGTTAATCTCTTTGATGATTCAAGGTCTCTGTTCATGTGATTCTCTTTTCTTAGACATACTTCTTCTTCTTCTGTTAAACTCGTACCTTTTCTTGAAGATCCAATTCAAATACTTCTCCTCTACCTTTTTTTTCTCATGACTATCTGCCCAACAATTGCAACTAAACTTCAAGAGCAATCTATATGTAATACAAAATTGTTATATTATTTTCTGTTTTGCTTTCTACATTCACCAGTTAGTAAATTCCTTGAGGAATTCTAGTTCTTCTTCTTCTTTTTTTTTCAATCTCAAGAACTTAGAACTCCATAAATGGTCATGGACTTGAAATACTGCGTTGAAATAGATTGTCACTTCTATGCCATCTATGCAAGAAAACAGCTTAAAAGAACCTCTAGAATCTTTTCAATAAAACTAAAAAAAACCTTTTCAAAGTTATCTAATGTTTCATAAAGTAGCCAAAGGAGAACTTCAACTTTTCTCTTGCAAAAAGAGGAAAACTACTAAAGAAATTTTCTTGCTTTTCAAAAACTGATGTTTTGAATATGTATTTTTTCAAGATATAAAAATGTAACTCCTGCTAAAGCCTTTGGGCATATGTACAGTTATAAATATAACATTAAAATACAAGTATACATCATAATTTAATTGTATCATACAATACAAGGGAAGGGAGAGAGTGAAGACTGGCATATTGCTTGCAGTAGAAGCCTCTCACAGATAGCCAGTGGTATGGGGTTAGAGATGATAAACAGTGCAGGAAAAGGCAGGGAGGGATTGCCTGGCGTTAACTAGGATTGCATTGAAATGGCAGCGTGAGGGCCTTGGTTCCCCATCTGGCAAAACAATCGTACATGAATCCTGCCGATCATAACCATTGATAAATCCAAGAAGCAGTTTTAGTCCTGCTAACATGGGCCTAAGCACAAAGGGTATGCTAAATGGCAAATCTTTGTGGTACGGTCTCAATGCCAAGGGGAGTAAATTCTTAATTTTCATGTGTTACTGGCTCAGTGTGGAATTTCAAACAAGTTATTCAATATCTTTGGGCCTCAGGTGCCACATCCATTTATGGGGATAGTAATGTGTGACTCCTTCTTACTTCACAAGATTGTTTTGCACTTTTCTTCTATACATTTACATATCCACTTTCAAAGCTGACTCCAGGCAAGATTAGGAAGTAGAGAAGGTTTTTTTCTTGGTACCTTCCCATGTCCAAAGTTTGAACTCCATCCTCCTTTCTGTTTCCTCATTCTGCTGGGGTTCCTATTCCTACTGGGCCCTGCCAGATAGCACAGTAACTATTCTTTGAGTTATAGGTAACATTTGCATAGCATTTTATAACATATGTGAGGATTTATTTTACTCTTACAACAGCTTTGTGAAGAAGTAATTATTATGATCCACATTTTCCAGGCCAGGAAACTGAGACACGGGTAGCTGTTAAGAATCTTGCACAGAACCATGTATTCAATTAAATGGTATGTCTGGATCTGGAACCTAAGAATTTTACTCAAAACAAAACAAACAAACAAAACCTAAATTAAACTAAATACCTCTGAAGGATACATGAAATTTGTGAAGATTTAAAAGTTTTGGAGCACTGAAGAATGAGCTTATAAAAGAGCTCCCTGGGGGTAAGGTTTTGTATTCATCTTTTCCATGGTTGGATTCCCAGCCCATAGCAAAGTGTCTCATGTGTAGCAGTTACTATTTCAAAATAGTGGATGAGTAAATGAATAAAATAAATGAATGAATACTAGAATAGCAGTTATAGTATTGATCTATGTACATTTCTGTATATTTAATATCTACACATAGGTGTATCTTATACATACACTATGTACTCATATGTCTATGACAGTGTATTTGTTTTGTTTCGTTCTGTTTTGTACAAATAGATTATCCTTTCTCATTTTATTTTTTATCTTGGCAAAAATGCTATCATTTACATTTTTATTCCTTTTCTTTACACAGTGAAAAAATTCTAGGCTGGTCATTATAGGGACATTTTTTGGATTTTTAAGATAAACTTTGTACTTTAGAATAATTATAGATTTGCAGAGAAATTGCAGAGAGAATTCAAGATTCCTGCATATCCCTCACACAGCTTCCCCTAATGTTTACATTCTACATACATTGCCAAAGTTAAGAAGCCAACATTGGGATATTAGTAGTAAACCAACAGACTTTATTCAGATTTTTCTAGGTTTTCCACTAATGTCCTTTTTCCACTCCTGGATCAAATTCAGGACAGCACATTACATTTAAACACCACATCACATTTAAACATCACATCTTAGTCTCCTCTGATCTGTGGACAGTTTCCCAGTCTTGTCTTCATGACCTTGGCAGTTTTGAGGATTACTGGCCATTTATTTTCTAGAATGTCTTTTAATTTGGGTCTATCTGATGTTTTCCTTCTGACTAGACTGGAGTTATATGTTTTGGGGAAGAGTACCACAGAGGTGAAGTGCCCCTTTTGTCACATCCTATTGGGGGGTGCATGTTATCCACAAGACTTATCACTGGTGATATTAATCTTGATCACCTGGCCCAGGTAACATTTGGCAGATTTCTCCACTGTTAACTTGCCCCTCACTCCCCCTGTACATACTCAGTTCTTTAGGAGCAAGTCACTAAATCCAGTTCAGTTCAAGGGCAGGAAAGATGGATGGGGCAGTTGGGGGAGAGCACTCAAAACCACCTTCTGGAGGGAAGAGGATTGATATAAATTATTCAGAATTCTTCTGTGAGGAAGATCTTTATCTTTTTCTCATTTATTTACTCCTTAATTTGTAGGAGTATGGACTTATATATTTATTTTATACTTTGGGCTATACTCAAATACTGTTATATATTTTTTTGCTCAAATTGTTCCAGCTTTGATGGTCTTTTTTAAGTTTTGCATCTTTAGAATGTCTCACCTATCAAAGGAGCTCTTCCATATAAGCCTAGAATCACCAAAAATGCTTGGCGTGGGACTTAGACTCATGACATCAGAGGATCCTGGTATGCGATCGTGTTGCCATCAATTACAGATTTTCTTCCCTGTGTGCTCAGTTCACCAATGTCAATCCCATCACTTTTCCTCAAGATCGCTGGTGATAATTTCAGAACCAGGATGCAGGGTTCTGATGGCCTCTTCTGAAAAGCAAAAATGTAGTGAAAGTTGCAAAAGACCAAGGCCCTGATGTTTCAGGGCTTCAGCACTATCTTTGGAAATGCTGGGAGGAATGGGAGGAATAAATTCCCATGAGGTTCCCTCTATTGTTCCCTTGACTTCGTTAATTTCAGTAGCAATTGGAGGCTTAGGACAGGTGATGAATTTGGTCCAGAGTGAGGTTAGTTGAGAAGGAAATGAAAACAGAGGTTTAACAGGAAGATTAGTGGACTTTCTACCTCTGGGCAATAAATGTCTGCTTTGGTCCTCACTAATCAGTTTTCCACATGCCTCATGCCATTTGCTTTACTTAGGATGAGTTCTTAGAGCTCCATTAGGAAGTGTTCAAACTGCTGTTTTGAGAAGGCTGATTTTCTTTTTCAATGCCCTCCTTTTAACCCACTTCCTTTTTTCTAAGTGTATGCACATAGAGGGCTGGTCAAGGGGGAAATTACGCTGATTAGGAAACATGGTCCAATTAAAGTCCACATGATGGGGAAATTGCCTGAGAGTCCAAATATATGACTTCAGGATAGAGAGGCCACTTTAACACCTGCAATGAGTGTACAGATTTCAGAGCTTAAGAGAATGGGTGTCTGATCAATTTGCATATAAAAAATGATGGGATCCAGCTAAATAATAATATGTCTCTTATCAGGGAGGGGAGAGTATGTAGTTTCCTTTAGCCCTATGATATTTAGAAAACATTTACTATTTTTAAAAAGGCAAAAATAGGAAGATTGGAATAAGGGCACAGTAGTCCTTAATTATTTCCCTTTACACCTGTCGCCTCTTGCTTTCTTTATGTCCCTTTCATTCCCACCCAAACCTTAACAGTTTTCAAAACCCCTTTTCCCTCAATTTTTAATGAGCATTTACATCATAAGGGCAGACTCAAAGAGTGTTATGAGGCTAAAATTATTTGAGCTTTAGGAGGGAAGATGGCAGAGGGTCAAGGTATATAAAGGAGAAATCTCTCATGGTGAAACACCCTTTGAAATGCTCCTCATACTGTCTGTTTAGTTTTGAGAAAGTTTCATAGTGGTTGACAGATTATGTAATCTGCTTGCCCGCCCACTGATGATTTTTTGGCATGGGGAGATTGTACAGGTATTTCGATTTTAGCTAGTCTCTAGTTAATAATCAATAGTTCTGTTGTCTAATGAAGTGATGGCCTTGACACCCTGGCCTTTGTGCAGTGTTAAAATAACATTGATCGCTATCATTATCATATGCCCTTGATATACTGAATAAGGACATGGATATCAATCTTGGAGCAAAGTAACATTTCATAAATCTTGTAGAAATAACCAGGATTTTCCAAACAGGCATATGCTTCTTGACAGCAGTGTGACAGAGGAGTCTAAGACACAGATAATTTATAATTTATCTCTAAACTCAGATTGAAGAAAGACTCAAAACTAGGATTTAGTATAAAAAGTATTTCTTTATATGCCAAAGAGGACAAGAGAGGCTTTTGATTTTTTTTTTTTTAATAGTAGATGGCATGAGGAGGAAGGCTTCTGTGGCACTTTTGGGGTAAAGGGATGGAGGAAGAATGGAAAAATTTCTCTTGGCTATCCTTTCTGAACTTTGTTTTGAATTTGGTGTGAGCTTAAAATGACTTGATAATCAGAGTCCTGGCATATTGTGGAGAGGGCTTTAAATGGGACTGGCCCTCATCCAGCTCAACTGAGGAACTGCAAGGAAAAGGATCCTTTTTTCCAGCAGATTCTCTTCATCAGCGTCTCAGATTTCAGACTTTTTTGCTCTAAGTTAATATTTTAACCTCTTTGCAACTAGTTTTTTATTTAGAAATGCCAATTATTCATGTGACTATTCTAATTATCTGCATATCAAGGGATTGAATTATTCCTTATTGCTAGATAATAGAAAAGAAGGATCATTGGATCAAAATTTCAAGATAAAATTGTTTCTTACTTGGTAAAATTGCTCTTCTAAAACAATATATTCATGGTTCATAGTCTCTGGTAGACAGTCTTACCACAAATATAGAGACATTTGTTTAGAGAAGTAAGCTACACACAATAATTTTCCAGCTCAGAACAGTTACTGAAAGTTGTGTGAAGATTTCAGGATGTGAATAATTCATAGCAATTATTTTGTGCTACAGAATTATCCCTGTACTGTCCATAGAATTCCAGAATGGGTAAACAAGAAGAAAGTGTAACAATTCCTTGAAAGTTCCAGAATTCTCCAATGGACAAAAGCATTTAAAGGTGACAAAAGGAGCAGGAGCCTTAATCAGGATGCAGGCAGATAAAACACCAGGATGTTTTTATTGTCACTAATTTAAGAATACAGAGATGGTCTCCTATTTTTATTTTATCATTTTAATTTGATTTTATTTAGTTCATTTCATTTGAGTTCAATGCATCTTTTTAGTTAAATGTATTTTGATTTTTTATTTCTACTTTGTTAACCTAAATGTACTTATTGTTATTAATTTATGAATATAGGGATGGTCTTCTACTTAATAGACAGTTTTGGAGATTCTCTCTTCCTGTCCCTCTGCCCTCCCCCTGCTTATTTTTTCTTTCTCTCTCTCAAATCGTTTCAAAAAATTAAAATACCCACTGGTTTTGTTTCCTTAAGATACAAAGAGGCTTGCTCATAAAAACCAGATGACTGGGTATATATCACATGTGTGTTGTATGTTATGTATGTGTTGTGTCGGGGTTGTGTGCCTGTATTTCTACTCCATGCATGTGTGTAACTTTTATTAGTGCAACTGAGAATATGCCCATCATATAAAAAACATACATCTTTTGTAAGTTGGATGTGGAATAGATGTTTGATAAAAATGAGTTTTAATTGCTACATACTGAAATCTACTTCGATATAGGTGGTATCTGTGGATTCTTAATTGGGTTGGTAGTCCTTTAAATCGAATGAAAAATATTCAAGTCTATAACAAAATATTCAAGGGTGTAACAATTATTTCCCCCTTTTTGGCTTCCTCTCAAAAGATTATTACTTAGGACTCATTTTTGTTGTTACATTTCAAAAATTGGGTAGAAGGGCAGCCCGGGTGGCTCAGCGGTTTAGCGCCACCTTCGGCCCAGGGCCTGATCCTGGACCCCGGGATCGAGTCCCACGTTGGGCTCCCTGCGTGGAGCCTGCTCTCCCCCTGCCTGTGTCTCTGCCTCTCTCTCTCTCTCTGTCTCTCTCTCTCTGTCTCTCATGAGTAAATAAATAAAATCTTAAAAAAAATAATAAAATGGGGTAGAAAGCATAGAAGGAGCACCAGCTGTTTCTGATGGCTTGTCCTCTGAAACACCGTGGTGGAGAGAGAGAGAAGGTTGTGCGTATCTATATGCCAATATACAGGCCCCTGTGTTCAAAGAGACTCATGGGAAAACACCAACTGGTTATTTGGGCCTAAATGGTAGGGATGGTGTGGAGGGGGCTGGCGGGGAGGGGATGTCACTCAATGACTAAAGCCTGAAGCTTTTTTAAATCAATTATTTCCTCCCTTTAAACAGGAGGCTAGCTTCCAGCTGCGTAATACCTTTACTCACTAATCTGCCAAAAATGTAAATATTTTTATAAATACATTATTTACCGGGCAGGAAGCTTTTGGGGAGACAGTGGGGTGGTGGTGGAGCACAGAGAAATGTGCTGGCAGTAAGAGCTTTATGGCCACTCCAGACCCAACTGTCATTCCTCCGGTACTTCCTGTCAGTCTGACTAAACTCTGTCATCCCTCAACCCGGTTTAAATTAACAGGTAATTTGTAAATGTCACTTCAGGTTAGGCCGCTCATTTTGTTTCTACTCTACCCATGCAAAGTCTAGGACTAATTTTTCTTGTCTTCTTTTAATAGGATTTTCATTTATAAATAGAATTATGTTCTGAAAATAAATTACAGTAAGTGATGCACAGAACGGGTAGCAGCAGCACTTTCATAGAATTTCAAGCACCTACATCAGAAGAGATTAATAAAAACACTTCAAAGGCTAAATTCTATTTAAGCAGAAGACAGCTTTTGGTTAATATTTAATCTGAGTAACTGAGATCTTGGTGGAAAAATATAATTTTTTAATATCTAAATTAATTTTCAAAACAAAACCATTAATTTTGTTTGGAGAGTTTGTGCAGTGAGAAAGTTTTAGTAATATATTTGTAGAGGGAAAAGTTAATTAATTTTGTGGGGAAAAAATTAGCTTTTAATATTGTATTTGTTCTAAATGAATTCTTATTATTTGACCAGGTGTAATGATTTAGGATTCCTCTTCCCGAGCCTTTTCCATAGGCAAAGGAGGAGGCTCTAGGGGAAGAGTCTTTACTCCAGTTACTCTTCTGTGGCTGCCATGCACTTCACCCAATTCTTTGGCGAAAATTCCCAAGCTGGAACCCTGTACCTCTTCACCCCCAAAGACTGCAAGGCTGATTAGTGGGGTTTATTGCATGGAGGCCTTTGGGCATTGCCACTGTAAGAGGCTCATTGCAATCATGCACTTTTTTTTGCAGAGAGGAAATTAAGGCTGGGAGATGCAGTGGAGAATCACGTTAGGTTGAAGGAGAAAATGGGAGACCTTGCCAAGCCACGAGACAAATATTCACCAAACGGTCAAAGGGGCTTATTGAGATGACAACCTGTGAACTCATGTATGTGGCTTGAATACAGAAACTTGTGGAGCAATCAAGTCAGTCACTTGTGCCATCTTGCCAGTTGTGTTGTTTACTGGCTTTGTGGCCTCAGAGTTTAATATCTGTGTCTGGGCTGATTCAGTGGGGGTTTCTACAGCTGAAATATGTCCCCTATGCTGTAATCCTATTTTGTCATAGCAACAGGCTTTATCCCTCTCCTAACCAGGATCGGGTATAGCTGGGCTGGGAAGGTTTGGTCTTTCTTCTGTCTTGCAGCCGAGAAAGCAGCATTTGAACAGGAAGACAAAGCGAATCTGTAGTATTTAGGATCTGAGATTAGTTTAACAGAAGCTCTGGTACCAACTAACCATTCTGGTACTGTGTTCCTCTACCTTCTTCCTTCATTCCTAGTCTGCCAACGCTCTTTTTGGTCTATTCCCTCTTAGTCGAGTGGGAGATGTCGAGACAAAGAAGCTCAAATTGTGTTTAGTCCAAGCCTTTGCCAAATTTCTTCTCTACCTCGTTCAATGCGTGGATGCTCTGTGGACTTTTTAATTCCTTAAGATGATCATGTTCTTACTTGACGTAGATGTTTAATAGCTGGACTCACATGATCACATTACAGACATTTGAGAGATGGGAAGAAAACTACTCACACTGCTGTCATATTTCCTTCAATTATTTTTTTTCTATATCAGCTTTTTAATTCTATGTAATTTTAAGTTGTATACATAGGATTTATATAGATAGCCTTTTTCTCTTAGTGTGTCATCTCCTTTCCTCATATTTCCCATAGCTTTTATGGTTATCCTATTTCCAAAAGAAAAGGCAATTAAAGGAAACACCATCAGGATTCCTTTAACAAGTATCCTATACTATACTTATTTGGGAATAGTAGTTTATGTCTGTTGCCATTTGATATTATAAACATATTTTCACCAGTGGGAAGGAACCACCACTATATCTCAGAAACAGTGCTACCGTGGGTACGTCTCTGTGTGTTCAGTGCCAGGCCTTTCTGCAGGGCACCCACCTGGGAGGGGTGTGGCTCTGTACTCTCTAGTAAATGCCCCCTCCCCTTGTGTTTGAGCCTGTTCGTGTACATATGTCCTTCTATTTGGTAGACAACATGTGTCAAAATAATACACAATTATGAAGTAAATTTAAAAAGAGCAGGGAGAGCAAATGAGAGGCAGACAAGCAGAGCATCCCTTTTCCTAGTTGCCGTATGTAGTTAGAGAAAAGAATACTCTTATAACGAACTGTGTTAAGTGCACAAAAAGGTGCCACTTTTACCCAAATTTTTTTTTCATGAGTTTAATAGCATTTTTACTTAAGGTCTTTCCCCTAGGAAAAAAATGATGTAGAATGTTAGGGTGGAGGGCCAGGGAAGGTGTATTTTAAGTCTCTGATTCATTATGTTAGTTGTAAAAATTGCTACGAAGGAACAGTGAATAAATTTTTATTGGGAAAACTGAGTATTGCTTTCTCTCTCTCTCTCTCTCTCTCTCTCTCTCTCACACACACACACACACACACATAAACACACTTCTTAATTGAATAATTTCATTCCTAAATTCTCATTAGGATTAGAAGCATTATTGGAGGTGCTAGGTGACCCCTACACCTTTGAATAGCATATCTTTTTAAAAGTAATCAATTTTCTCCAGGCTTTCACTCAAACTGTAAGTTAAAACTAAAGCCCCAGAAGAGAAATTTGGCACTGATGAGAGCGAATCCCAACGTTGCCATTACTGTACCATGTTCGCTTGTAGCAAATCATACCCTTTCTTCCCCCCTGCAGTATTCTTAACTTGTAGCTAGAAGAAATAATTGGTTAGGTAGAAATGTATCATTACCAGACAAGCTTCATGAAATTGACTTTAAAAATCTTTGTAAAATATGAAGCATATGTTTAAGAATAATATTAATTAGGTCTCAGTCAGTTTGCATGTGCTTCAAAAAAACATACAATAATAAAAAAAGAGAGAGAGAGAGAGAGAGAGACCTGCTTCTTATTTACACAGCCCAGTACTTTGAAATTTCTCATGGCAGAAAGCAGTCCTTCATGTACATAACCTATGAATTATCCTTGAAATAAAATGTTTAATTACAGTTGACATTTCTGAACCCATTGCAGGTGGTGCCCATCTGAAGAGTGACATTGTTTACTACACTACAAGGCTCCGGGCCTAGTGTCAGAGATTATAAACCAATTTCCATCCCTGCTTTAATGCTGGTTTAATATCAGAAGAAGAACTTTACTGTGTAAATATTAAACATTTTGTTTAAATATTAAGTACCAAAGGTCTTTTCCTTTTGATTATTAAAACAGGAAGAGCCCCAACTTTGAAAGAGGTGCCTTGTTGAATTAAGAAAATGACTGGTTCTTTACCTTCAGGTTAATTATCACTGGCCAGAGATGTGTGCTCAGGCAAAATGTCAGTTGTCTACTTGTGCCATTGTGAATTTCGGTCATTAAACAGCAATAGGTGACCAGGAGTCACCCTTACTAATAATGAGTTTATTGGGAATTGTACATTTTCTCTTGACCTTTGCCTAAGAAATGGTCTGATAATTATAATCGACCAAGAAATGCTGTCTCCTTGCTGGATGCAGATAGAGCAGGTTGGGGAATCTCATCCACAAGGAAGTGACCCGTGACTGTTCCAACTGTAGTAGCACTCATTGAGTTTGACCACCATCAAGCTGCAAAGGAGCTGATCATCTAGGGTTGACAAGAAGGGCCCCATTGTGAAATACAAGTTTGTTTGCCCACCTGAGATCAAAATTAAACCAGAGAAGTAGAATTATATAAATATCTGGCCTGCAGACAAATGCTCAAGATGGATGAATTTTCCAATTAATTGGGATAGGAGCTATTATGTGAATATTCACAATTCCTCTTAATTGTGGAAAAATGAGCTTTCTTTAATTCTGTGGTATATAGAATTTGCTTGCTTTGCATCCTTTTTCTTATGCATTGTCTTAAAATTCTTGAGTAGAGAACTCTGCACCTATTGTATGAGAGATACAAATGTTACTTTTGCATTGATAACTATTGGGTCTAACTTACTGAAGTGCTTATAAAAGGGTAGATAAGTTCTGCTTTTAGGCTTTTGGTATTCAGCATCTCTAAATATGGAAGCATCTTTAGGATTCTAAGAATGATGATGAAACCAGGCAAATCTTGTTAGGAGAATGTTTTAGAGCACACTAGTTTTGAGGGGAAAGGGAAGTTGACTTTTTTTCCCAGAACTGTTGAACCTATTAATATTTCCATGTAGGGGATTAGATGGTAACATTACAAAGCAGCTTATAGGACATGCATCAATTGGTCAGTACTTCACAAGCACTTTTTAAAAATCTCTTCAATTATTAATCAATTAGCATATACATATATAGAGCATCCAACTGGTACCTGGCATTGTGGTGAACCTTCAGACAATTAAAACACATCAGAAAAGTAAAGATTAATTTACTAGATCCATCTAGAAAACAATTTTACATATTAAACTATTTAGCAGAAGGAAAACAAGGTTGTCTAGTCAGAGTGTGATCAGATTTTATAAGATTTTAGTAACCAGGGAAATGAAGTTGGGAGCAGTACTGTCCTTGAGCTGTATGATGTGGGGAGACTTACATACTGAGGGGCCTTTAGTAAGGGGAGAGGTTGGGATTGGAGAGTCCTACTGGAAGCTATGGCAGTAATATAAATTTAAAAGGTTTAGGTTAGTGCAGGACAGTGGGAATAGACTAGAAATGTGGTTTCTAGAAAATTTTAAATTTAGTGGTCACTAGTAGCTCTTTAAAAATTATGTTTCTCATTATTTTTCCGTATGTCAGGAGTATGGAAAATGTAATCCCATGGCCAAAGAATTAGTCAGGGATTTGGAAGGCATGCATTATTTTCTTGGTCAAATTACTGAAGCTCTGTATGATTTTGGATTTCCTATACCTTCTGGCTTCCCTGCTTTAGATGTAAAGTGACCATAGCAGGTGATCTAACTACTAGATAAGACTTTAAACATGTTTTAAGCTTCCTATGTGAAAGACTCTGGAATTAAAGAAATTCTTTTTAATATCCATGACTAAATTTTTTGTTCACGCCAACCCCCAAAGGGAGGACGGCAGCTTGCATTTGAATCAAAACTCATACATTATTGACCTTTGAAACATTAGTTTACCTTTTCTTTATTTGTGTGTCATCTGTTAGTATCCTTCAAAGATTTCCTCTTTTGAAAGATTTAGAGTTCTGCTTATTGAATTTGGTAGTTTAATTTAATATGATTCAATTTTAAATGTCTACTTTAGCAAAATCTTTGAGGTGCTTCCTTAGTTGAGATTTCTTTAGTCTTACAGTGCTGTTTTCCAAGTGTAAATATACTTTAAAATGTGAGGAGCTTTTTATGGTTAAGAGTCTTTATGGTGACTATAGTTAATAATACTGTATTTTAGATTTGAAACTTGCCAAAAGAATAGATCTTAAGGTTCTAATCACAAGAAGAAAAGTTCGTAAGTATGTATGGTGATAGATGTAGGTTTAACATGGTGATCATTTTGTTATATATATATATATCAAATCATTATGTTGTACACTTAAGCTAATGTAATATTATGTGTCAATTATATCTTAATACACTTCATGTTTTCTACTAATATTATCTTTTGCCTACTTTTCACTCAAAAAAGAATTATTGACTTATTATATAAAAAGATCTTTGCCATACATACTCAAGATATCCCAAAGTGAAAGATGTCTTCTATTCATATAGGAACTTAAAGTCTAGTTGGAAAGATCCAACATTTAAACACAATGGCATGTGAGTGGCAAAATAACCAGTGGGATATGCATTTATTCAGAAGTATATACACTACCTGGCACACTTGGCATATCCAAGTATGTAATGTGTCAAGAGATAAAAGATGAACTCCAACTGCAGAGGTCTTTGAATTAGGCCCAGGAGGAGGGGAGGATTCTAATCTGGAGGGAGAGCATTCTCAGCCCAGGGACTCTCTTTACAAAGGTATGGAGGCACCAAGTGCCAAAGCTGTGGCCAGGGGAGGCTACTATAAAGTATGTACTTAGTCTATGCTCCATACACACAGCACATAAATAGAAATGTTTAAGAGGCTATAAAATGGAAAGAAAATATGGGAATACCAGTGAATATCAATGAGGAGATGACAGATGTGAAAGATGTCTGATCAAGCTAAATTACCATTACCTTTTGAAAAACCATAACTATTTAGAAAGTGAATTTCCATTTATGTCACAAGAGAAGATGGTTTTAGTACTGTGTCCTCATGTCCCTAGTTCCTTGGTCAGAGGTCACCTCCTCCAACTCATTAGAAGCAGATGGAGCAGTCACCTTTCCCCACTGCTGATTTCTATCTCAAGGAACCTGGGAAATATATTTCATTTTCAAAAGTATCATTGATAGAAGTGCTCCCACTTCACTCTTGGGCTCTTTACAGACCATGTTATTCTTGGAAATGTCAACATATTAAAACCCATGCAATGTGAAGGTTCAGGGATAAGTTCTCTGGAGATTCTTGAAACAAGAGTCACTTTACCAGAGGTAGAACATCCTGGTCTTTTAGGTAATATTACTGTGTAAATACAAATCACCACAATTATAAATGGGTACTCCTCTTAGAGAATGAAAAGGATTGTTTCTCTAAGTTCTTAAAAGAAAAAAGCCTTCATAAATCCACTCACAGCCCAGGAAGAAACACTCAAAAATTTGATGTTGTATAAAAATAGAGCAATTTTTCCAGATGAGGACAAGCACATTAAAGAGAAAATTATTCTCTACCCAAAGCTGGCTTTGTTTATATAATGTTCCTTCCTATAAACCCCTTGAAGATAGGCATCACTTTTAAATTTCTCAAGAAACATATGAAATGTGCCATATTTAAGATATTTTGACCTAGCTTCTGTTTATAAGGATGCATTAGTAAAATCACTTTCAGGTTTTGGATAGAGAAAGTACCTATCTTTACCTAGATCTGTTTAAAGATTTGGGGATAGAGATTTAGATGGCTATATATTTCACAATGGAAATATGGCTGAAACTTCTTATGCAGAAATTTTAAAAAGTGGTGATTATCAAATAATTAACATCTTCCCGCCATTAGGCACATCAGTGAAATAGCACATGCTATAGTTTATTAATATATTTTATTGCAATTAATCACCCTTTCGGTTTTACTGAAAGCAAACCTGTTGAAAATATTCTATTTTGAACTAAACGTGTTGGTAATATTTTAGGACACCAAGTTTTAAAAGTCTAGAACTGACCCTCTGTCAAAAGGACTGTATAAATGAAAATTTTTTCTTGGCTATTTCATTGTTTTTTATGCACTATTGACAAAAATCAAATTTTGTTTCAGAAACGATTTCAAATAGATCCATTTTGGTTCTCTTGACATTTTAAACTTGTTTATGTAAAATTATTTCATCTTTTTTTATTGAAAGGCACTGAGCATTTCACAAGTAATGACATATCCTCTGGTGTGGAATGGTTGTTGAATCAGGTTTAAAAATATGGAATTCTAACATAGAGAGGTGGAATAATTGGGACAGGTTTTGTCGTGGCATTGTTGTGGAAAGAGAATATACACACAGAAGCCTTAGCCTATTTCTTGCCTAAACAGGAGAATCAAGAAAACCTAGATTGCCTTTTCTTGGAATTTACCCATATTTTAAAACATATACCAGTAGTTGTTTATCAGCAGAGTTAAATTTTTTTTTCTTCCAAGGTAAGCAACAAATTATATCAGATGAAAAGGAAAGAAGGCCAATTTCTTTTATTTTTCATCAGAGTAAACCCTAGCATGAAGCATATTGATACAATTTCTGTGGGCTGGTAATTTTCACAACCCACTTACAAGGCAATAATACATTTTCCAGATATTCAAATAATATGTATTACAGAGATTTGAAGGCAAAGAAAACGGCTCTCGCAAAAAGAAATACAGCCAAAGGTACCCTTCATTTGAAGAAATGCATAGAAAGAATCCACTATTAAGAGTTCCTTATGGGAATGATTGCTTGTCCTGTGTATCAGCCCCATCCTATGAATTATAGCAAGTGGATTCCTGCATTTTGAAGAGAAATGATTACTTATTATGTATCTCTAATTCCAAGCAGCACAAACTAAAGAAATTTCCTTTCTGTTATCTCAAACTTTAAACTCCCATATCTGTTTTTGCCTTTTTGAGAGGTCTGTGAACTGAAAATTACATCTCAACACACTGAAATTATTACTGAGGCTTGATCCTAAGGGGTAAATTTTCAGGACATGGCAGTGGGATTTAGCTGGGTAATTCTTATTAATACTAATAACAGTCAATTACTAGACTCTGGAATGTACCTGAAGAATTTCACCTGAAGTCTAAATACATGAAAACAATCTCTTAATCACACCCGATATCATACCTTCATGGGACCAAAGAGAAAAGATGAGAATATTAGTTTAAAAAATTAAAAAGAATCACAACTTTAAAAAAAGATTACTTCAGCTCATAGAAAAATTCATATTGCTTTCACATCTTATCAAACATACACAGAATTGGTGGGAAAACATTGCAAAAGCCAAAATAGATGACATATCAACCTTCATGCAATGCCTAATGACAAAGCCATGCCATTTCCACATGCAAGCTTTGGGAACGTGTGATGCTTTGTTCTCCCTAATTAGCAGGCTCTTCCTAGACCTAATCATTTTGGGAGGGAAAGTCTAGACTAAATTTAATATATGAGCCTTCATTGAGTTTAGTTTGGTTCTCATTCTGTTTCATTTGACTCTTGTGTTCCCTGAGTTTAATAAAATTATTAGCCAATATAAATTTAATTTGTCAAAAATACCTCACCCTACAAATTCAGCCTTTGAGAATGCATTGCCTAGAGAGGATTTGGCTTTAGACTGTATTGTACCTTGTCATAAGCTTATGATAAGCGCTCTTGAGATTGGCTATGACCCCTTCAGCAGGCATTACCCTCCCTACCCATGAAATTCCACCCTCCACCCCTGCTCCCGGCCCTACAAAATCCACTTCAATACTTTGAACATTGATTCATTTTCCTTTACCAGACAACCATCTCTTCTAGTGGCTGAGTGCAGGCTTCTTAGTCAGACTTAAAGCTTTGAGACTTTGGGCAAATTAGTTATCCTCTCTGGGTTTCATTGCCCTCCTCTGTAAAGTGGGGCAGCCACTATCTCATAGGGTGGTTGAGGGAATTAAAGCAGTTAAGAAATATAAAGCTCCTTTCTGAAAGGCCACCTAGCATACAGTAGGAGTACTGCAATCCCATAGATCTTTGTATAGCACCCTCTTGTATTTATATAATGATCTTATTTTGTCTCCTTAGGGCTTAGGTCCTTATTTTGCTATGTAGCCTTAATGGGCAAGCAAAGAATGGGAAGGACCCAAGAAAGCAGTCCACCACGTGTGAGAAAGGACAGGCAGCAATGCAGAGGACAGCATTTGTTTGGAACATCGGAAGAAAGAGTAAGAGAAGAGGGTGCAGAGGCCAGATTTAGGTAGAGAATTTCTGGGGTGCTGGGGAGCTGAGGGCAGGAGAGAGGAGGAGGAGAAGGAGTGCAGGAAGGGACAGGAGGAGAATATGGTGTCAAGCTGGAGCAGAGCCTCCACATGTGTAAACAGAGATTGCCAAGCAGTGCTGTTCACTCTCTGACATCATGGAGAGACTTCAGTAAAAGGTTTACATTCTTTTTTTTTTTTTTTTTTCATCTCTCCCTCCCTCATCTCTCTCCCTCCCTGCCACCCTGCCCTTTGTCCTTTCTTCTCCTTTTACTTTAACATGGCATTTATGTTATTTACTTTTGGGGATGGATTAATAAGCACAGTACCATTTTTCCTTCTCATCAGGGCCACTCTGTAGGCATACATATCAGCAACATTGTCCCCTCAGTGGCTTGTGGGGCTTTCCATAGAGGCTTGCGTGTGGCACATACCACTCCCGCCCCCCAACAATATTAATCCCATGGTGAATATGCTGTTTCCAAGCTGCCTTTTTTAATGAATATGTTTTGGAAAGATTTCTCCTCACTTTAATGTAGCAACCCAATAATACATACCACTCTACATAGACTTCAGATCTTTATAGTGTTGAAAATGCTTCTGTCCTCATGGTCTCATTTGTTTTCCCCACAGTAATTTTGCACATTTGCAGGTCAGGTACTGTCATTCTTATTTTATGCAGGAGGAAGGACATGACTCAGAGATGTGCTGGTCCTAGCACTGATAAGGCCCTATGACTATTGCTTTGTATTCATTCTACCCTGAGTGTTTCTAAAAGGTCTAATGGGCGCATATGATCTCTCCATTCTCTGGGATTCTAGAATTCCTTCTGCATTTTTCTCAGAATTCCATAGTTTTCCTTTATTTGTGTACTAATTGTTTCAGGTTTATCTAGCTTTCCAGCTCAATTATAAAAGTTCCTTTTGGCAAGGTGCTGACCTTCCTCAGGATGCGCAGAGCCTGTGTGTGAGGCCAACCAGTTTCTTTGTCCTGGTACAGAAGCTAGATAGTGGGACTGCTTGTTCCTACTTTTCTGTTCTAGGAAGTCTTGCCTTAGGTCATAATGCTGACATGGGGATTAGAACCCACAACCTCTGTTCGCCCTTTCTGAGGTTTAGCCCTCTGAGCCATGCTGCATTTAAGTTTAGTAATTAGCACTTAGAAAGCCATTGAGGTCAATCCCCATTGCGCCTGTGTAAAGTTTGAACTCATTTAATTGTCAAAGCCTCTCAGAGAACATTTCTGTATAATTCTGTGTATTTTAAAATAAACTAATGCCGTTATCTATATTCACTTAGAATGGGATGCAGTAATAGTATATGGACAGAACAAAAATCTATTAATACTCACATGTGTGGTAAGGTGACATTCAGATGCATCTGTTTCCTCTCATAAAGTCACCTGCTGGAAGCCTATTGAGTAAATGTTAATGAATTTGGGTGTACCTTAGCTGCAAATGGATCAGATCTTCCTAATGTAACATTACAGCAACCTAGATTCACTTGGATCATTCTGCTGATTTAAATTAAATTGAACATCAAAGCCAGCAAAATGTATTAGGGAGGAATTAGGTGAGCTACAGAAGCATTTAAAGGGTGTTCTTAGAGCCCCAAGAAGAAGAGAAAGATAGGAATATCTCTTTGTATTCTAGCTTAAAGCCCCAGATATATTTGGAGAGATGGACGTGATGATTCTGTTGTATGAGTGGAGTTTGCCATATGACCTCCACTAATGTTTAAAGATTGCTCCATAGTTTAGTCTTTAAAACATCATGCTGAAAGCATGCCGTCAAGTGCCTGCCAAATTTAATTTTAAAAATTTAGCTGGCTTTTAGCTAGAGGTGAGGGGGGAAAAACATTAAAGATTTTGTTCTTGTTTTAACTGTTTAAAAAAAAGTTGAAACTTGGATTTTTCTATTTGGTCAGTTATTTTGAAAATAGCATGCAATTGCCTCTCAAATCAAGTTGAAACTCATAAGTGGAAGGAAGTTCAGCACCTCTCCTCCTCTATCTACCTATTTGTCTTCTTTAATGTGTTGACATAGGCTGTTCTGAAGTCCAATATATTTAACTAATTCCTACCATGTTCATTAGCATGTATGAGACTTTACCTGTGGCTTTTCAAATGTGTTATCTCTTCATCATGAGGGTATAAATACGTAAGTGTATAATTTATGGATTTTGCTTTTGATGTAGCTTCTCATAGTATTTTTTAGAGTTTTCTATCTAGTGCGTCTACCTCATGACCCTTGCTGACTTACTAATCTAATTTAGAACATAAATTTGGTCAGTCAGCAACAAATACTTACAGAAAACTTAATTTTAACTATTTTTTCCTCATAGGGAAAGTTCTATGTGAAAAGCAGCCTCAATGTTTTGGTTGATAATATTGGTTCTCAGATATCTGTACAATTGTGAATGAAATAAGCTGTTTTTTCAAACTTCGGGAGGGATTTCTTCTTCTTCCCCCCCTGATAGATACGATTTCACTGGTGCTGTTAGGCCAGATTCTTTGTCTATCACTATATTGTCCAAAGACTCTCTTACGGGGCTCTTATACAAAATAAAAACCTCAACATAGAGAAATAATTGCATTGGTAGATGCTGATATTTGGCTAACAAATGGCCAGGAATTCCCATCATTGGAATGATTCCAGTATAGTTTGTTATAAATCAGAAGTATTCCATGACAAACAGAGAAAAGCAACTAACTTTGGTTTATGGTTACTGTTGATGGACAACAATTCTAAGTCCCACATCACATTATGAACATGAAGCATACCATGAGATGGCCAATACTGGGAACATTGTGTGTTTTGGTCTGAAGAGGATTTTCCATCATTTTTTTCCCCTCCAAAGGGATTCTTAGTACTCATGAAATATTCTCATGATGGAAAATATGGAAAGCATATAAAATTGGATCCACTTGCTCAAGAATCTATGTCGATCAGTAGAGATAGTATACATGTAGTACTTATATAAATATAGAAATGTTTCTAGTAAGTACCTTAAAAGGTAAAAAGAAATTGCAATTAATTTTAATATTTTAACTCCAAATATTCAAAATCTTATCATTTCAACATGTAATCAATATAACAAAACTAATGAGATGTTTTGTATTTTTTTCTTTTTTTTGTTTTGTTTTGTTTTGTATTTTTTCATGTTAAGTCTTCAAATCTGGTATATTTCACACTTAGTGGTACATCTTGATTCAGATTAGACATGTTTCTCAATAATAGTTTCTTTAGTAGCTTCTTCTCAATACTTTCTCTAAACTCTTCAATAGGTACATGTGGTTAAGGCTGCCATATTGGACTATTCAGATTTAGATGTACCATTTGTAGGGGTTAGGGACTCTAAAACTCTCTGGGTTTGAATCTTGCCTCTGCCTCAGTCTGTCTGTGACCATGGGCAAGTTAATTAAGTTTTCTGAGACTCAGTTTCCTAATACATAAACCAGGTAAAAATTATTTTGGTCTCATTGGTTTGTTATAAGAGTTAAATGAATTCAAAATACCTGATGAATAGTAAATATACTGCTCTAGACAATGCAAAAGGAATGATAGTACTGTAAAAATCACCTGAGCCTATAAGGGATTTTAAAAAAATGCATAATATCAAAGTTGTATTTCCACACTCACCATGTTATCATTACCTCAACCATCTAATCGTGTCATTCTGTGATTAGTTTTTATTGCTGTTTTGAGTGTGACCTCGTCTTATTTTGGGAGTAGCCTTCTTCTATTTCAGGTGTTAAGATAAAATTCTTTCTCACATATGTTTTCTAAGAAGCCAAAGGCTTGAAAGTAAGAAGTACAGACTTAGCCTGGTTTAAGATAGTTTTTCATTAGGGTAAATAACTTAGGTGGATAGAATGCAGTGATTTTTCATTGACTGAAAATATGCAAACAAATGGCAATTGTTTACTTTCCTGTTTGTACAAATTTTCTGCTAGATTTGGAGGAAAATGAAATCCATTTTGTCAGCATACACCATGACTGGCAACACTTACACTCTTCAGATAGCTGTCAGAATTCATGGACACCATGGCAATGTTGTAAAAAGCCTATCATAAGTTACAATATTCACATAGCTGCCAACCACCCATAACAAGTGCCAGACATCAATAACTGTCCCCATTGTCAAAGGGAGGCAGTAAGGACAAGCACCAGTGATACAGCTAACCAAGAGGACAATATTAATTCATGACTGAGGAATCCTTTGAAGCTAGCCAGAGACCAAAAAACCTCCCCCAAAACCAAAAAGAAAACAAAAACAAAAAAACCCCAAACACAAACACAAAAACAAAAAACACAAAGCAGGAATTCAGTCAAGCCATCCCTCTGGCTAAGGCCCATAGAGCAATCAAAGGTCAGCCCATGCCCCAAATTACCCATTTAGACCTCTAGGAAGAGGAGGATTGCAGAGTACACTGTTCAAAGGTGGTACTTTCTGTCACAGGATTCCGTAGTTCTTTTTTATTCTTGGGAGGTTGTGCCAAAAAAGATTATTGGCATGCTTTCTCCTGTTAAGAAACATTTGGAAGGTCCTTCTAGAGATCTGAGGAACTTGAAAGTTCACTCTCTCCAGTTCCCTCAATTACCTCTAACAAGACTGAAGTTCAGGCAAGTTAACTAATTGCTCAAAGTCAGATGGCCAATTCCTGAGAAGTCTGAAACAAGAAGACAGATCTATGAGGCTGGATTCTGTGCTTTAGTCTTTCCAGGCTTTCTTGCTACTCTGCTTTGATTTTGTTAGGGCAAGAATGATTTTCTGCTTTTCATTTTAGTTGGCATCCCAGGAATGGGAGAGGAGCTGAAGACAGGAATGGCAAAATCAGAGAAGTCCCCAGGCTGGTAAATTCATTCAACCACTCTCTCAGAGCTTCCCTTCACAGTGGGTGGTATTGTGATTCCGTAATGAGGCTTATCAGTGCCCTCCCAAAGGTACAGCTCATGCTTTCCACACTGTCTCCAAGGTCCGGAGTCTGGATTGCTCTGTGTTAACATACTTATTTCCATGTAAGCTCTATGAAAGTTTCTGTGAAGGCCTAAAATACAGCCAGAAAGTATCCTGGGATCTAGGAAAATGTAAGTCATTTAAAATACTTGTACATATTTAGAATGTGTTAAAATATAGACATTTCCTCTTTTGTGTTTCTACCAAATCTAAGTAGTATCCTGTTCCCACAGAGCTAAAGTTCCTAGAATGCTCATGTACTTCTAAAAATTAACTTGTTTTATAAATAATACTTTATTCTTACAAATACTAGTTTTGTAGGCAGCTGTACAATTGTGCTAAAAGCTCTGGACTTTGAGTTACAAGAACTGAAATTTTAAGACTCTGATCAGCTACATATTAGCAAACACTATCCACCTAAAATGGCCTTGATTGGGATTAAATAAAATAACATATGTGCAAACATTGTATAAACTATAAAGCATTGTACAAATATAAGAGCTTATTATTTTGCTCAAAATCTAATAGATATTTGCATTTATATATGGAAATCATTTATATTTATATAAAGTATTTTCTATATGATAGATAGGGATTATGTCCAGATTGAAGATGTTTATTGATAGGCTTCCTATCTAATTTTTGTGACCTATTTATTTTAACAAGACAGCTTACTTTATAGCTGACTTGGAATTTGTCTCAAATATTCAACTGACAGTGACTATCAGACCCACTGTTTATGGTACAAAAATCAAACTAACCATTTATAAAAATTTCTGCAGAAGATTCCAGCTAATGAAAGCACCATTTGTGGTGTGCTAAAACATGCGCACACATAGGTATTGCCCCATTTATCAGACATGAGAGCTAATTACCTCATACACCACTATATCTCTTCCATTCTCTGCATTTCAATTCCCAATATTAACACATAGGTGGTCAAGCTGACCATCGAATAGCCTGCATGAGCATGAATGCATTAAATAATTTAATGTTGGAAGAGTTTATTAAACTGCCACATTCTAATCAGCATGCGTACCTGCCTTCATTAATTTTGCACTGGTCCATGGTGTGTCTCTACAGCCAACACGGAGAGCACTAATGTTAATAGGAGCTCTTAACAAACAGGACCAGTTAATCAAGGAAAATTTACTATTAACCACATGACCATGCATACTGCAATCTAATTACAATCAGATTTAACCCTCACCCTACCACACCCATTTAGACATCTTTCTTATTATTTGTCAATGAAACTGCAGAAAATAGGGTATCATTATTTCATTTAGAGTGAGAGATATATTTGCATCTGGACGTGGTTGTGAACATGAGGCGGTTTTCTGCTTGCTCCTGTCCCATGTTGGAGCAATTCAATTTTGTTTAAAAGATCACTGGAAGAAAGCTCTGGTTCTGTCCCCTAAATGATTTTTGATTCTTTGAAAATAATTAATTACAAGAGAGAGTTTCTCTGGATGCATATCCATACTCTGAGCTGATTCAGGTGAAATTCACCATTTGGCAAGTTACAGTTATTGCTATGTAAATGACGTGGATAAAATCTAGATCATTTAGTTTAACTGTTTAACAAAATAATCTGAGATATTAATGTTAAGTCTCATAAGATTGGAGGCCCATCATTTAATCAGATTTGGCTACTTCAATACCAGTGAATTGGACAAACACCTACCATAATTGGCTGTTTTGCATATGTAGAAGTATATAAAAGGGAAAAGATAGGATAATCAGGGTTTTTTGTGTGTTTTCACTTCTTCAAGTTGTCACGGTGCCTGTTTTATTACATGAGATCATGTAAGTTTGTCTGTTTTTACAGTGGATCTCTGGTTTGGTGATTATGCCATTTGTTGTAAAGAGGTATAAGTCTGATTCAGAGTAAGAAGGAGAGCTTTAAGAATTCAGAAATGTCAATGCCAGTATTTATGAAATATCAAGGAGAGAAGTTATAGCATTTTTATTAATATTTTGTCATATAATCGCTTTGCTCCTTGGAATATTAGCCCACGGTGGAGGAATTTAAGAAGTATCCCAGCAATTTGCTAAGAATTTCAGCTTCATAACTGAAGGGACTTTTAAAAGTACTTTCTTGAAAGACTCTATCTTACTTAAGATAATTCTTTTTATGGGACTAATAACGACTATCTCCCTTTTGGATATTTTAATTTATTTTAGGTCTCATTATCTTACATCAATGTTACAAAGAATTCCATGTAGGTCAGCTATGGAATCGGATGAACTACACATTTATTTAAAGTGAGTTTGGTTAAAGGATACTCTTGTATTCTGCATTATAGGGTAGCATCTTCACATCTGTATTACATTTTTTTCCTTGTGACTCACAGGTTTCTGTGTTTTTTTTTTTTTTTACAGTGTTTCTTGTTAGAAGGGAACAATTGTACCTAAGTGTTATATAGCAGAAGAATGGTACACAAGAAATATCCAACTAGAATGTGGACTTGAAAGAAAATGTGATATAATATACAAAATTCAGTGCACATAGCTGACCATGAATCCTCCATTCTCTGAGAAGATGGTGAATTCCCCAGTGCCACTCTCAGTATCAAGTAGAACAGGGCTAGAGTTTTGTCAGACGTAGCTGAATACTCTTTGGGCTACTGGAAGAAAATATGACTCATGCCACTCTTTTCTGAGGGCTCTCATTTAGGAAATATAGTATCTGACAATATGTATCTTTCTCTTACTATTCTTAAGAAATTATTGAATAACATTGTATTCAAAGGGAAAAGTCCTTTTGAATTTAACAAGAAAAAAATAATCATCAAACTTGAATAGGAGTGTTTTCTAAAATGTCTGACAAAGTGCAAATAACTCTTTTTGGAACTAATACTTCATATTTAGAATATCTTTGCCTTGCTTTAGTTTGTTCTGAAGGTGAAATGTTGTCACCTTGATGGTTTGACCAAGTCTTGTCTGTATATATCATTGTCTAAACAAGTTGTGAGGTTAGGTGGGAAAGTGTTTAAGAGACTGGGGCTCAATTCTGTTTCTAGCTCTGCTCAGTTCTCTCATCTGTAAAGAGAATGTGTTAGATTTGCTCATTTCTAAGGATTTCTAAGCACATTAAGTATATGAAGTAGTAGAATCTAAGGAATAAGATTCCCTTCAAAAGTTCAGAAACCTCAAATGAGCAGTCAGGGAATGTTAAATGGATGGCTTTTTAATTTTTTTTTCATGTTCAAAAATAAAGACATCTAATTCCAGGTCCCTTGCTCTCTTCTACTTCTTGCAAAATGTACAAACTTCACGTAGAGGGATGATAATGCGATAGTACCCTATATGACCCATAAATATAATTTAGTTTGGAAATGTCATATGATAATCCAGCATAAAGCCCTGTTCATCAAAGGCCTGAGCTGTCAGGTCGTGATGGTGCTTTGATTATTTTATACATTTTTACACAGGGAAGAACAAAAGGCACATTCCACACACAACTTAAGAAAGAAAAGTTTAATAGAGGGTTTATCCTTTCCGCAATGTGGTTAATACTGAAAATGTGGAAGAATAGATATGTTAAATTGGCCAGGCAGTTTGTGTCTCTCTGTCTGTCCGTCTGTCTGTCTGTCCGTCTCTCTCTCTCTCACACACACAACACACACACAAACACTGAACATCAGAGAAGAATTTTGATGTTATGTAAGTGCAAGAAATATGAATATAATAAACAACATTCACCCTGAGTCGTGGTGTTTGTCTGGATTCACGGGGAGTGTTCACCAACTAAGATTGCACAACTACTGGAGGTGTTACATTTGCTTGAATAACCCCAGAGGGCTGGAGCTGGGAGCCAGGAAAGGAGAAGGTGCAATGTGGGGAGGTCCTTTGGTGAGCATGATGCAAGTTTACAGCCTTGCCCGCCATCCAGGGAAGGTGAATCCCACAGGAAAACACTTAAAGCACCCACTCGTGGCTGTACATGCATACACACTCAGAGCGCGTGCAGATGTGCATTTGCGCACCAGTCATTGGAATCTGTAATTGGCGTTTTCCTGGGGGAAGGCAAACTGAGAGAGTGAGAGAACACAACAGATCTTTGATCTGCTGCATCTGTGTGAGTTGCCTGTGTGAGCCCATTATGCTACCGGCAATTCTCTTGAGACACAGGTAAGAAAAAGGAGAGTGTATAAGAAAGAAATTAAAATAGAAAGGGAAAGCTTGAAACCCAGAAACAAAAACCGAAAAAACACTTTCCATTTTCTTTATTTTCCCTGCATCTTCTTTTTCTTTCTCAGCAACTTCAGCTTATGATGCTCTCTCTCTCGGGAGAACAGATAAGTCGTTTCAGGTGAAGCCCAGAATTGTACTTGTCCTTGGGTTATGCTCTCCTAGGGTAATGTAACATTCAGTACCATGTAACTAGTGAGACAGTTGGCCAGTTATTCAGGATATTTCTGGCCTCTAATAGGGGATGAATTTCTATATGAGATTGACTTTGCAAGGAGAAGCTTTAAGAAAATTCTACTGCAAATCTATAAAGATCCAACAAACAATATTTTTCATTATATAGCTCATGTTGCTATCATTGAGAGAACCTGATATTGGAATACATATTCATTCAAAGTGTGAGATAAGATTGTGTATTTTGCTAAAAAAATTGCATCCAAAATACCAAAAAGAAAATCTCAGAATGTTTTAACAAATGTTATATTAAATACCTACATGATGTGATATTGTGCCAACTTAATTATAAAATTTAGTATTCATTAAAATTTTTCACTGCATTTGAAAATAATGTGTAGGTTTAAATTTTCTCACTTTGTAAAATTTTCATCTAGGTATGATGATTGCTGAAAGCTCATAACATGTTGTGAGTTAAGTCAGTTATTTGTAGCCCAATAATTTCAAAAGCAAATTTACAAATATTTTTTGGAACAATAATTATAGCAATATTAGGTTTAATGTGGTCATAGATATACTTTTAATCAGTGTTGACATGTTGGGGGAGGGCCTAAGGCTAATGGTGATCTGAAAAAAACCTGGAAAAAGAGTCAGTTGTTTTAAAGCAGCTTCATTGAAGATACTGGTGTTTTAAGGGACTGTTTCTAGAATTCTCTGAAGGTGACAAAGCTGCATTCTTTATTCTTAAATTGAAGGGCATCAAGGTATTCTTGAATATCTGCAGGGATGGTGAATGATTATATGAAGCCCTTATAGCAGGATGGCTCTCCCTGCTGCCTTGATACAGCTCTTGGACACCTAGCACTACCTGGTTGTTAACTATAATGATACCCTACATGTGGGCTCACTTTGACTTTCTAGACTCTTCACATGAGCTTTTGTAACCTTGCTCTATTTCACATAAAGTCATACAGCTGAATTTGTCTCATATACTGCTCAGCATGTTTTGAAGAAAATATCTCTCTCTCTGGGCTGTCCCTGGGCATGGCATGGCAGCACATTAAGAAGACATTCCCCAAACCAACATTAGACAATTTTCTGGAGGAACTCCTTTCCTGGCAGGAGTTTCTCCCTTTATTTTGGGTTTCGTCTTCACCCTAATAATCTAGGATAATTCGAAGAGTTAGCTAATGTTTATTTACATCAGACTAGCAAAGAAAAAGAAAATGATGGTCTGAGCCACAAGAATAGTATCCACTTGATCCTGAGACAAAATTAAATAAGGTTGGCAGTTTTTTGTTTTTTTTTTTTTTAATGCTTACTCTGAGTAACCACACAGCTACTGTCAAAACTGGCTTGCACTGAATTGTGCTATTGCTAGGCTGGATCTTTTTTTTCTGAATTGTACCAAGTGGATAATTTTAATTCACATTTACTACATTTTAGAAGGATACAACCCATCTTTACTTTTTCCCCTTCCCCTCTTCCTTCCCTCAGCTCCCTTTTTCTCTTTTACATTCTTGATTTCTACTCTGAGTTGCTTTTGGGCAAACTTCTAATCGAAATCTTTGTATCTCTCTCTGAGTCTACTTTCTTCTAGAAAAGACTCATTCTTATAAAAATCATGATAGTTTGACAAGCTGAGGGCAATTACCTGATCAATATCAGTCAGAATGAGAAGCCCATGATGGATGCCCCTTTGGATTGAAAGAAAAGCAGCAGAGACATATTAAATTAAGCTAGTCCCATTTGGCCCATCACCAGAAGATACTGAAACAAGGTAATTTGACCTTTAAAAAAATCGAGAGACTGTCTGCATCACCCTGGTATGAAGAAAGGTCTCAGACAGGGTAATTAGAGAATTTCAATAATTGCTGGCTTTGCAATAAAGGATTTTTTTCAAGTCTTTTTTGGAGCTCAAACTAGAAATTAAGGAAAATTAGTGAGCCCATTTCCTCAGTTCCTATCGAGTAGGTGGGGATATTCCATGGGGCAAGATGGGCAGAAGACAAAATGGAAAACAAGTCATTGCTCCCCCTCAGACACCATAAGTCTTAACGTATCCTTTTCAACTTGGCAGGTTAATAAACGTTTTAATTATACTTTTAGCTTGGTACTTTTTCTAAAGCCAAACAGTAAATCTCTTTAGATTATGTTGTCATTGGCTGTTAACATAGCTAACAAGGCAATAGATCTCAGGTATTTAGCCATCATTACTTCTCATTGGCTCAAATCATCAGAATCAACAACTGCGCACTCAGAGGAATTAATACGCCCTCGAATCTAAATATCACTATGAAAAGGTGACCTTCACCCACTAACGGTACACCGCATTTTTTAATGATTATACAGCTATAGAAATGAGCAATGATTTAAAAATCATTTAAATCATCTCCCTTTCACTGTGACAATGGCTTAAGGCATTTTCCTACTCTTCTTCATCTAATCCAAAGGTTAGTGGACCTGATAACCATAAATAAAACACTGCAGGATTGAACATTTTGGGGACCTGGCATGGGACACTCAATAGAAATCCAGAGTCAGAGAGACCCTTAAGAAGTTGTCTTTTCTGTTCAGTGTTCTTAAACTTTTGATGCGTAAAAGGTACCTAGACAGCATGGTCCAGTATGCCTGGGGAAGGTGCAGGGATCTGCATTTTCACAGGAGTCCCAGGTATTACTCTACTGGCGGTCCATGGACTCCATATTAAGACGCACTATGTGTAGACTTCCTTTCTGTTAGCCTCTGGCAGTGTGGAAAGTACACCAGCTTAAAGTGATGAGAATCAATCACTTTTTTGCAAAGGCTTCCATGGAAATGGACTAAGACTCATTCAATCAAATCACACTATCTACGGCTTTGATGTTCAGTCACTTGCCTGTTAAGAACTGCCACTTCTCTTCCTCAAGCTAGAATCCTTTGTTTCGTTTCAGTTTGTTTTTCTTAAATGTATTCTTACAATAGTGTTCCCAGGGAAAACAATGAGTTTTTATTTTATCTTTTACCATCAAATATGTGCTTTCCCCTTTTTAATATAGGATGGCAAGGTTTCTGATTCCCTCCTAAGTGTCGGGCATCTTTCTTGCCTGGAAGAAGAGAAATTTGTAAATCAATTCACTTAATTCCGAGTTGAAGCCAAAGGTCTTGTGACATCATCACCTCTATTCTGCCTCTTGCTCATTCAAGCCCACCACACTGGCCTCCTTGTTAACCCTTTTCTCTATTTGGAACACTATTCCCAGATTTCCATTTCATATCTTTGCTTAAATCCCACCTTCTTCCAGAGGCCTCTCCTCACCACCCTATTTAATTCTGAAATGATCATATATATATTTTTCCCCATAGCACTTATTTTCTCCTAAGATGCTATTTAATTTACTTAAAAATATTTGTGTTAATTTTCTGTTAATCCCTAACGGTGTATAAGTTCCATGAAAGTTGGAATTTTTTTTTAAGATTTATTTATTTATTTATTTATTCATGATAGACAGAGAGAGAGAGACACACAGGCAGAGGGTGAAGCAGGCCCCATGCCGGGAGCCCGACACGGGACTCGATCTCGGGACTCCAGGATTGCGCCCCAGGCCAAAGGCAGATGCTAAACCACTAAGCCACCCAGGGATCCCCTGGAATTTGTTTTTTTAGGCTGAAACATACAGGTAACTAGAACAGAACCTGGCATATAGTAAGTGTTCAACAAACCTTTGTTGGATGAAAGAGTAAATGTCTAATTACATATGACATTTCCTTTCTCACAAACACTTGCATTTAAATCTAAGAAAGATTAGAGGAAGCAATAGTTAAGAAAGCAGAAATTCACTTATTATTTAGATTATCATTAATTCACATATGATTCAGAAAATATATTTGAATAGTAGGTATTCTAGGTGAGGCTTAAATTATGCTACAAAGATTATTAACTCTCAGCCTACTCCTCCAGCCAGATGTTTCACACTCTTAAACATGAATACTGATTGCTGTTGTAACTAAGGGCAGAGGAATCAGAGAAAGTAGTAAACCATAGGGAAAAAGCAGAATGAGTGAAAACCAGAATTAGCATTATCCTACTTGTATTGAAGATATTGTTAGGAACCTGATGCTACTTGGCATTTTGTACATATTTCCATTGAAAATTATTTTCTAAACTTACAGAAATAGCTACCATTATGGAGAATTTATGATGTCTTACACATGATGCTATGTTTCACAAACATTATCTCCCTTCTTCTTCAGAAGAATCCCATTACGTGTGGTGTCAAGATTCACTGACTTACAAATGGCAGACAATCCAAACTAAACTGTTTTATTTTTTTTTAAATTTTTTTTTAAGGATTTTATTTATTTATTCATGAGAGACACAGAGAGAGAGAGAGAGAGGCAGAGACATAGAGAAGCAGGCTCCACACAGGGAACCCGATGTGGGACTTGATCCTGGGACTCCTGGATCATACCCTGAACCGAAGGCAGATGCTTAACCACTGAGCCACCCAGGTGTCCCCAACTTAAACTGTTTTAACCAAAGGCAAACAGAAGAAAAGAATGAGTTCATTTGGTTCATGTATCTAGAAAATCAAGAAAAAAAAATGTGTTGATATCGATTACTCAAACATTTAAAATCAGCAAAATAAAAATATATTAACTTTCTGAACATTTAAAAATGACATCAGCAGAGTATTATTCTGAATTTATATTAATATATTTAATCAGTTTCTTAGCCATATCTCTCTTAGCTAGCACCACGTTATATCTGTGTGGCGGTTAATTTTTTGTGTCAACTTGACTGGGCCACAAGTTAACTACCCAGATATTTTGTTAAATCTCATTCTGGGTATGTCTGGGTATGTCTGGGTATTCTGGGTATTCTGGTTGAGCTTAATATTTGAATTGGTAGAGTAAAATGATTGCCTTCCTCCATGTGAGTGGACTTCATCCAATCTGTTGGAGGCCTAGGATTCCATATCTCTGCCTGACTTTTTAAATTGGGACATCAATATTCTCCTGCCCTTGGACTGTACTACTGAGTCTTGTGGTTCTCTATCTTGCAGATGACAAATGGCGGGGCTTCTCAGCCTCCATAATTGCATGAGTCAGTTCCTTAGAAGGTTTTTTTTTTTTTTTTTTTTCCGGTAGATGTATAGAGATCTATCTATCTATCTATCTATCTATCTATCTATCTATCTATCTAATGTACATAGATAGATAGATGTAGATAGTATATCCATTGTATTGGTTCTATTTCTGTGGAGAATTCTAATACAAGATGTTTTTAGAAGAATTTTATTTTTTCAGTATGGCCTTTTAATTGTTTTGTTTCATAAATTCCCCACAGTCTTCTCCCAATTTGCATTTTAAATTTAATACAAGTAAAATCTTTGACATCTTCAATTAATTTTTCTATCTACACCACAATATTTTGAAATGAGAAAAATATTTTTTCTATAAATGTTGAGGTACCCGGTAACCTCAGAACATATTCTGCCAAATGGAGAATACTCTTAAATCTATTTTTTATATTGAAACACTTAAATGTTTCAGGCCAAATATTTTCACAGAGACTGTCTTTTCACCTCTGTTCTTTGACAAATATTTTTTCATAAGACAAAACTCTTCAAATAAGTGGTCCCTATGGCTTTTTGAATGATTTACCAGGTATAGATGCTGTAAAATCATAAACTTTATCAATTTATCCAATTCCAGCATATGACACAGATCTATCCAATTAAAAGTAGGAACTTTATTATAAGATTCTTCCCCAAAATTGAGCTATTCCCAGGCACAACTACAAAGTTTCAGAATCTTAATTCTCACACAGTGTTTGAATTCTTCTTCCTTGTATTCAGTTCCTCCCTTGCTGTTGTAGGAATAAATTTTATCATCTTATTTCCACACTCTGTGTTTGTAACTGCAATTTGCTAAAAGATGAAAAAGCTGAAATCTTTTGGCACTCCATTTGTTTAATAATTTGGTTAAATATTTTCAACTAATTTTGCACAAAATACATTCAAAATTTGATATCATTTATTTAAAAAAGTACACCATCTTTATGGGACAAGAAGATTGATTTAAAAAAACAATTTTTCAAAAGTGCAAATATTTCTAAAAGCCATTTCATAATAGAGAAGAGACAAAACTTATATTGCCATGTTGAAGTTTTATGTTTGTATTCCTTACAATATCAGCAGATTTTATTGTTCAGCTACTTTGTGTGTGTGTGTGTGTGTGTGTGTGTGTGTACAACTATAGTGTCTATTTTTCTTGATGGAATATCCCAATTTATTTAGATACAATTATGAGTTATGTATACACCAAAATCTATTCCTGGGGTATATCTGATTCATTGGTTTCTTAATTTGGTGAAAACTATGTTTTTACCAAGATACTGTGTTACACTGAATTTGTATTTTTACTACTAAACCAAAGAAGTCATTGTGGCTTCTATGTTTTACTTTAATTTTTTTTTTTCCAGTAGCACTCAATACTTTCAAATATTTTGTCTTAAACTGAAGCCCTTGATCACACTGATAGAAAACTGGCTTCATTTTTTTCTCCAAATAAACCCAACATGCTAACAGCTACTGTTTCACTTTCCATTCACTTAAAAAAAAATGGAAAAAAAGCACAATTAATTTAAAACTACAATCCTTTGATCTAAATGAAAAGTCATGGTTCTTGGAGTGATTTATAAACATATATTCTGTAGCTGTATCAGTTAAATTCTGTGGGGGCTCAGGCCTTAAAATAGCAACTTTTGAAATAGATCCCAATGCTTTCTCAGCAGATTTATATCTTCTAGTTTTCACATGTCAGTGATATAATTTGTGGTCTCAAAATTAAGCAGCAAACGTTGATAAGCCTAATGGGGAAATTAAGTATTGAAGCCAACATGAGAATTGAAAAATCTGCATTTTCATTTTTATTAAATATACATTTTTTAGCTCTTTGCTATGAAAATACAGTATTTCAAAAACAGAAAAAAATTATCAAAAATTAATTAAATATGTCAATACCAAAAAATAACCAAACTTCTATACCAAGGCCATTCAGCTTACACATTCTATGCTCAGTAGGAGAACTGCTTAGTCTCCTTTTCTCCTTTTTGTGTATACTTACATCATAATTTCTTTCATTTTTCATTGACTCTTCGCTGGCAACCTGGTGACTTTACCCATCTCACAACTGGAGCTGCAGCTCCTGTATACCAAGTGGTTGGCAGAGTAAGGGACCTTGTATGCTTTTCCCATCACCACCTGAGACTAGAAGTAAGCTATCCCTAGCTATGTGCTTGCAGGCCCCTTTAAAATGGAGGCCTTTGTTCCACTGCATTTGGAAAGGAGAGTGACAGAATGTTCCTTGTCATTTTTCATATTTTGCCCTGTGTTGAAGTGGGAAGTTGGTTCACTGCACACAGTGCTCACACACTGCTGGACAAGACCATGCCAAGAACTGTCATTATAAAGTGGAGGCCTACCAAACCTAATCTGGCTTATTTCAAGGAAATTGCAGTCAAGGACTCATAATACTCTAGAAACTCAGATCAGCTGACATGAATCAGGCCCCAGGGAAAGCCAGAATGCCTGGTCACCGTAGGCAGAGGGAGCAACAAGTACAAATTTAGGAATAAAACCAGCCTACATAGGGCACAGTTGACATAGTTCATAAGAGCCTTGTAGGCTATGGCAAAGATTTCAGGATCTACTTTATTTAATCCAAGAAGCCTTTGGAAGACATTGACTTGCTGAAAAGGTAACCTGCTGCTGTGTGGACAGACTGTATAGGATAAGAACGGAGATAGGTGAACCTGTCAGGAGGCCATTGCTATTTTCAGGTGGAAGGTGATGGTGTTCAGCTTGAGGATAAAATGTATAGATGTGGTGAGAAGTGGTCCAATTTGGGAAATGTGTTAAGCGCATATCTGATAGGTATGTCAATGATTTGAATGTGAAGAATAAGAAGGGTAAAGGATAAATTCAAGGTTTTCCTTTGAGCCTCTGGATGAATTTTGGCACCATGTAGAAATGAGGAACATTGTGAGAACAGCAGTTGGAGGGGGAAACCAGGAATTTAGTTCGTTGATAAAGATTAAGTTTGACATGACTATTAAAATACCCACGTGTAAAGTTGAGTAGATATTTGGACATATTCATTGTGGACTGGTTGGAGCAAGAAATATAAATATATATATAAAAAAACCATCAGTATAGAAAGAGTATATGTAACTTAAGTTGAGATAGGATCATTCAGGGATTGGATGTAGATAAACAAGATAATTGCTGGCTGAGTCCCAAACACTCTTGTAATTATTTGTTTATTAAATATATAGCATCCAAAAGTAATAATTTGTGCAATCAATACATTGTCATAGTGTCTCAAAATTTCCACATTCTTCTTTGAAAAACACATACACCGCCCACACACACACACACAAAACTAACTCGCTTTGTTTCATATGTTATTTTCACAAGTTACATTGCATAAAATGAATCAGTGATGGGGGGGATCAGGATACTTGGGTTCTTCTTTTATTACCTTTTAAAATACTTCATATTCTTTAATGCTCTCTACAGTGCTTGGCTGTGTTACAACCTAGTAAAAGTCATAGACCACTAATCTCAATTTACTTCATTTATTTACTAAAAAAATACATAGAAAATTATTATAAAATTCATAGTTCTGAATGGCTAATGAGATGAACAAATGCCTTGAGATGCATTCATTCTCCATCAGACTTGGAGATCTGCCTATCACATAAGGTGCATTTCCTATCTGTAACCGTAAACCCATTTTATTCAAAGTTTAATTTCCCTGTATGTACCAATCAGTAATTTCTTTGCATGAAAGGGATTCTGGTAATTTACTGGGGATCTAATGATAATTCATTGATGATGCAGGAGGACAGGTAGGAGACAAGAGCCAGAGGGACCAGTAAATCAAAGAGAAATAGAGATTTTTAAGCCATTGACTGAGGAGACATGTTTAGAAATAATACAAGCTGAAAGACTTGGAAATGAAGGGTGGAAAAAAGAACCACCAAATGCATCTAGTTGTGGAGATAGCCAAACTCAAAGATTCTGAATTGGAACTCTGATGGTATGGGTTAGCAAGGAAACATAAATTCCATCTTGTTGGTGTGGTCAATTTGAAGAGCCTCTTTGATCTGGGAGCAGGAAAGCCAATAAGCTAGCATAACCTTTTGAAATCCTATACTATCAAAATACTCAGTGCTGGACATGAGCAAGAGAGAGAAGAACAGGCCAAATAGAGTTTTGTTAAAGTCTATCCCACAATGGAGTGGAAGGTAATAATAGTAGTAATAATAAATAGAGCACATTAAAATTTACAAAGAACTTTCAAACAAATGATCTCATTTAATTACCATAACAAATCAGTGAAGTAGGCAGTTTATGTCTAATTATCTTCAATATGTCCAGTTTGCAGATGAGGAAAGTGAGACTTGAAGAGGTTTATAATTGCCAAAGCTCACAAAGTCACCGAGGGAAGCATGACTAGTCCTCTGGTCTGTCTGGCTTCACATTGCTAGACATTGATGCCATACATGGTAACAAGAGAGATCATAGCCCTAGGGATTTGCAGGTGCTTGTGATATATGCTTAATATACTATGCCCTGAGCACAGTCTCCTTTTAAGCCTTTCTTTGCCAAATATTCTTAAGAGAAAGGTCCCTAGTAGCAGACTTAGATTTTTTTTTTTTTTTTGTAGTGGCATTTGAATTATCCAGAGTGGACGAACATTGCATTTGATTGATGAATATCATTAATTGTCTCAAATGAAATATTTTTTCAAAATTAGTTAAATGTGTTTGAATAAAAAAATGGCCTAACTAGCAAAACTCAAGTCCCAGAACATGAGAGGGATGCCTGAACTTTGAAAGATCCTAGCAGGACTCTTCCTTCTTTGCCATATCCAGAACACATTACCAAGAATCAAGAACTTTGATTCATTTTCTTCATAGTGCGTTATGTACTCAAGGTAGTTAATTTTCCTTTTAAAAATTCCTAGTTCGCCAGTTATTTCTTCGTCTTAAGATGGTTCTTTTTGGTTTTCATTGTATTCAAGCTGGGCATTTTGTCAGTTCCTGCTGCTTATGGGAATTAACATCAGGCTAACACACAAAACCACAAGCAATCTTCTCCTCCTTGGGAAATTAAACAAAAAATTGAATCATAGTTAGGAGTCCTTTAATCACTTAATACTGAGAGTTATTTTCCTGAGTCATGAGAATGAATGATATAATGAGGCTGTAATGATAGTCAAGGTTCATCCACCATGAATTGCTATATGTAAATAATATACTTAAATATAATTTCTTGATTTATCAACTTTGGATTCCATCTACTTATGCCAAACTATTATACATTAGTATTTTGATGAACTTCTTATCTCTGTTTTATTAGTTATGCTATTAGTATTTTTAATAGTTTCATTTATAACTAAATGATATATTTTGGCCTCCATTTATTCTTTACCCAACAATTTAGAGAGTATCTATTGATTCCTCACTTGGTAAGGGAAACAATTAGTGAACCTCCTCTTTTCCATCTATTTTCCTCTCCTTCTACCTCCTCATCTCAACTCCTATCAACTATTCTATTGCTTTTACATAGACTATAATTGTCTCCCCTGCTTTGTCTACAAGTTAATTCTATGAATTGAAGATAAATAAATATATAATATAATTGTAGAGTAAATATAATTCTCCACAGATCTAAGTGAAGTGATTGGATCTACAGAGAAGGATATGTTAACCTATATCAGTTAATTTCTGCCTCTTGAAAGAGAATGGTTATTCTAGGCACCAAGAGCAAATGGATTCTTATTTTTCTAGCTGTGCTTCCATATTGTGTGTTTGTTATTTGGACTATGGATTTCACTGCATCTGTTTTATCCTATAACAGATTAATGTACTTTCTTTACCAAGAGAAGGAAAAGACGAATGATTTGATCTTACCAATTTCTGAAACATGCGATTGATAATAGAATTGACTTGCTTATTAAAATTAGTCTTTACATAGCACCCTCACTGATTTTACTTATTGCTCATTAGGCTAGATGCATATTTATCTTCTTTTTGCATTGCCCTACATTGGTGCTGTTGTGCTTCAATTCCGTCTCTTCTACTTTTCAGGTTTCCTGTTTTGTTTTGCTGGAGTATATCCTCAAGTTTGTGTGAGCTCTCCAATAAAATTGATAGGTGCTTGCTGGCTTTCACTGCTGATTAAAGTTTCATGAAAATTTTTTGTTTCATTTTGCCTACTCTTTTATGTTTTTAGCTTGGATAAAATTTCTCCTGTAATTTTGTTGATTATATCTCCTACCTTTGGGAAAGAACAGAATATTTTTTATCAGGAATTCTAATTAGTTATTTCGGTCTATTCTGGATTGACCTTTCCTATCTTTTACATTGTCTCATGGTTTCCATTCTTTTATGATTTAGGTCTGAGAGATTTTTCTCAATTTTATCTCCCAAATTCATTTGTAGCTATTTCATTTGTTATTGAATTCTTCCATTAAATTTTTTTAATTTTAGAAGTTGCATTTAGTTTCTGAAAAATCTGTCTAACTTCCTGATGACTCCTTTTTTTAGAGTGGTTTAATTGTATTCTGGGATATACTATTTTTTTGGAATATCTCTCAAGATACCAATTGGATTTTTTTTTATGTTCTCTTTTGTTACTTACACTAGTTCTATTTACTTAGTGTTCTATTTGTTTACTTTTGGTAACTTTCTGTTATGCTATCGTATAGGTGGCTATTAACATGGCTAAACGAGGACCATGTACCTAGCATAAATTGGTGGCAAGGTTTTTGTTGTCATTCCTTTACTTAATTTACCAAAGGACTCCTCCTCTTTCTGATAAGGCCAACAGGGGGCTGTGCTTCTGACAATCAGGCTTCCCTGTGGAGTGTATGAACAGGAAATAGGTAGTTTCAATAGGCATTCTTAACAATACCACTGAAAGGGAGACTTTTCTCCGGAGGCAGAGACAAAGGATTTCTCTACTTCAGTCCTGTGCCAGTCTGGAGCTGTTTTTCCTCCCCATGCCTCAAATCTGCCCATGCTTTAGACTATTGTGTGACTCTAGAGTTATCTGCAGCTCTGGTCTGTTTCTTCAATTCCAGTCCCCTAATAAGGAGCCTCTCAGGTTAATCTAACATTTTGCTTGGAAATCAGTTATGAAGAACTTAATTAAGATGAAAACAAGTGCTGCTGTGTACTGTGTGGTATCGTAGGTCTAGTCCCAGCTCTTTAATAAACATTCCTTCATTTAACTGTTCTGAACCATGCACCAAAGCCCACTTCTGATCTTTATGCCTGCCAATTCCAGAATTGAATCTTCCTGAGATTGCCTAGAAAGAATGTCATCCACCTTATTAGATTATAATTAGTATATGAAATCAGAGATCAATTCTTATTTCCTACTAGGTACTATGAGTCTACAAAAGTATCTGGCATATAACTGGCACCAATAAATATTTGTTGAATAAATGAATGAATGAACAAATATATTGATGGATTTTGATATATTCCTTTTGATATATTTTAATTGTTATTTCAGTGAATTTTTTGAATTGTGGATGGTTACTCAGATTATCATTTTCAAATTGATGGAATTTTAATGAATCATTAAACTTATAATTGTGAGCATTATGCACAAGGTTTATGATCTATTACATAACATAATCAAAATGCTTAATTGTATATATACCATGATTATCACTTTTTAACTGTTACTCAGCTTGTGTGTTTTTATATGTGCTTATACACAGGGACTAGAAAAAATATATAAATGAGTGTTTCATTTGTTCGACTTTAAGATACTTAGGTTCATGTTTTCTTTTTATTTCAATTTGTAGTAGCAATATTTGTATGATAATAAAAATATGAAATTAGATTAAATGCTAAAGGAAAGCGATGCCAACATCTTTCTGGGTGATGTAATATAAAAAATATTTTACTCTAACAATTAAAAAAGCCTTCTAATATCTAATATAAAACCTCCCTCCCATCCATAGCCTTTACAACTGTCCTTGCTATATGACCACACCACCCTTTCTTTTTTTTTTTTTTTTAAAGATTTATTTATTTCCCCATGAGAAACACACAGAGAGAGAGAAAACCAGAGACACAGGCAGAGGGAGAAGCAGGCTCCACGCAGGGAGCCTGACGTGAGACCCGATCCCAGGTCTCCAGGATCACACCCCAGGCTGAAGGTGGCGCCAAACTGCCGAGCCACTGGGCTTCCCCCACACCACCCTTTCTAATGATACAGTATTATCTGCTTAGATAATCATTATATCCTTCACTAAACAATTTTAAGTCAATTTTTTCTGGATATTGTGCTAAAATCTGGGGATACAAAGATAAATAAGCATCTGTATGTTTTAAAATCATAGCCGAGTGATTCTTCAGTGGAGATTCACAGAGGTTCTTACAGTCTTCTCTGTATATTCACTGACTTTTAAGAAACTTTCCTACCTTCACTGTACCTGTTCTCATGGATCTGATTATAATTATCGAGTTTAATTTGTAATTTCCAGGGAAAAAAGTGCAAGGTAAAGATAAGAAAAACAGAGAGGGGAACAAAAAAAGGGGCAAAGAGAAAAGAGAGAAATAAAAGCAGTCATCGAGATTATTTTATTTTTATTTATTTTTTTATATTTTATTTATTTATTCATGAGAGACAGAGAGAGAGGCAGAGACATAGGCAGAGAGAGAAGCAGGCTCCCTGCAGTGAGCCCAATGCAGGGCTCCATCCCAGGACCCCAGGATCATGACCTGGGCCAAAGGCAGACGTGCAACCACTGAGCCACTGGGGCTTCCCATAGAGATTATTTTAATGAGTCAAGACATATAAGGACAATTGGAAGAAAGAGTATCTTTCCTGGGCAAATATGGTCAAAACAGTTAAAGCTGCCTATTTTTTATACATGCTTTTTCACATTGCAAGTTCTGTATTACTGTCTTTTCATTTACATATTCTTATGGAATATGCAAATATAGTAAATAGTAAATGTTGCTATTTACTTTGTGGGGTTATTCACTTGTTTCTATATATTGCTTTGTGTCATTATTTCTGTGGCTACCTAGGTGCTATATAAAAATGTCTAATACATTTTGTTTAAAGGAAAATTAAAAGGTGGTTTTGATTAAGAATTTAAAGGGTTAAAAAATAAAAAATAAATAAATAAAGAATTTAAGGGGTTTTTCTATATGAAAGTTAATAATCTTATCTAATGGATTTTATTATATCTATTTTGGCTTCCATGAAAGTGTTATCTCTTACTTAACTAAGTTCTCCATCAATGAGGCTTCCAGAAAATTCAGCTATTGCAAAAGACCAATGGTGTAACCTTTTTTTTTTTTTTCCAGAAAGAGAATGAGAGAGCATAAGCAGGGGGAGCAGTAGAGGGACAGGGAGACGTAGACTCCCTGCAGAGCAGAGAGCCCAATGTGGGGCTTGATCCTATGACCCTGGGTTCATGACCTAAGCTGAAAGCTGATGCTTAACCGAATGAGCCACCCAGATGCTCCAGGATTGATGTACTTTTAATGGAATTTCCATATGGATTTATGCCTCCACCATAAGCTCAGGTGGTTAAATAGTATCTCTATCTATCCAATTGTTCATGCCAGAAATCTGGGAGTTATTATGGACACCTGACTCTGTCTCTATCCCTATCTACTATACATCACAGGTCTTATTGATCCCACTTTCAAGATGTATCTTGATTCCTTCCAGTGCTCTTTATTTCCACTGTCAGCATTCTGATCCTGACTTAAACCTTGATCATCTCACATGTGGATCACTGAAATTGCTTCCTAATTACACTCCTAGCTGTCTTCGTTGATTCCTTCAATCCATTCCAAATAGCCATAATAGAAGTGTTTTTAAAAACTCAAATTTAACTACATGGTTCTGCTTAAATGTCTTCAATAGCTCCCATTGCTCTTAAACCAAAACCCTCAATTTTTATCATACTCTCCATTAGGTGGTCTCTGTTAACCATACTTTTTCTTTTAGTGAGTAGAAGAGTTCTTTTCTGCTTTAGGACCTTTGTATACATTTTTTCTTTAATTATTTTTTGCCTGAATAGATCCTGTCTATGATTCAGATTTCTGATTAACAGTCATTCCTCAGAGAAATATTATTAGACTCTCTTCCTCTTCCATAGTATATTTATAATTAACTCTTTTTTTGCTCTTGTTATTAGTTTAATGGATATCTCTCCCACAAAACCTTAAGCCCCATGATGGGACAGATCATATACATTTTGTTTGTTATCATATTGTCAGTAACTAGAACAGTGCTCAACTTAAAGCAGTTGCTCAAAAAAATTTGGTGAGTAAATGAACAATGATGGTGTTTGGCCAGGCAGAGATGACAGTGACAAATTAGGTCTGATTTCTAACTTATTGGCCAGTTCAGTCTTAGGGAAGCTGTCCTGGTGCTTTTTCTCAAGTTGTCCTGGGTGTTTATCCAATCAGAGGTGTGGTCACTCTGGTCATAAAAGGGTCTTTCTGAAATTAGTAGGAAGTTCGTGGCTCTTCAAGCAACCTAGAGAAGTAAACTCAGCATTTCAGCATTAAGATAAACAAAGATGAACCAATTCAACCAAGTAGCAGATGCCATTCTTGTCTTTTAATCCAAAGGACAGTATGCATGGATAATATATAATCATTTATCAGTGTTCTAATAGTGTTTGAAATTCTATTAGGTGACATGATGAGGAAGCTGAAGATGGATGGAGTTGTTATATATTTGGTGTCTTGACTGTGCCTGCCAGAGCCTTTAAAGTCAGTTTAGTGGTCTATTAATGTGTCCATTATGAACCCAATTTCTTGCCTTAGTCATTTTAAATCTCATCTGTCTAATAACTTAGTATATGTTATTAGCCCAAATTCAAACATTTTATACCAACTATAATTCTTAGTTGTTAAACCGGTTTTGACTTATTGGTGCCACATTAAAACCTTAATAGGTGGAATAATTGGCTCTCATAACAATTTGGAGTAAGAGAAGTCATGAGCGAGCACTGTTTCCAGATACCCAAAAAGCTATGAATGAGTCCCCTTTGCCCTCTGAAAAGCTATGAACGAGTCCCCTCTGCCCTCTATTGCATCTCTCCACCCCTGCTGATTCCGTTTTCTCCCAGGTTCCCAAGCCAGTCCTAATTGGATCCAAACAGGAGCCATTAAAACTGGCATGGCTCAGGGGAAACACCTTCCAGGATTTCATAGGGGAATCTTTCCCCAGGAGCAGCCAGTCAGTGGTACAAAATGATGGGCTTTAGATGTTTTTCCTACAGAGGGATAAGCCTGAGGCCTTCCTTAGGGAGAAAATTGATTCACCAAGCCTCTTGCCTACTCTGCAGCCCTGTAGCATTCCAAGCTCTTCTTTATGTTTTAACAACCTGCATGAAAATCTATCCTCCCACCTATCTGCATGCCTTTCCCATTTCTTAGTAACACCTAAGCTCCACCCCCTGTATAGCAAAGTCAGCTTTCACCCCACGAAATGGACTTCTAGGCACAGGTCCTCTTGAATTGTAATCCTGCAAACAAGAGTCAGCCAGGCCAATGTGTGTTATGTGCTGTGGGATCAGATATCTACATTTGTGGACTCTTGAGCCTGTTTATCCTCCTTGCCTACCTGCAAAATCTCTGGTGCATCCTGTATGTCTTTGAGTGCTTCTCCCCTCTCTAATTGAGAGAAAGCCTTCTGGGGTGCAATAAAGCTGCTTTAGGAAGGCAAGAAACAGATGGAAAATAAATGGGTTCAGGTGCTTCAGGGACCCAAATGCTGCTGCAGAAGGCAGAAACAGAACATCTAAATACGAAAGAGTATTTGATTTTTGTCTTTTAAATTCTGCAATGGGACAGAGAAAGTATCAAGGTGAAGAATCAGAGATTCTCTCCTTGGTGCATATGATGCATGGACTGGATTCCGGTTAAAGCCAGTTGCTCTTTAGAATTTAGAGATTTACTAGTGGCTCTAACCTGTGGGCACAGTGAAAGAAAGGCCCTAAATTTGACTCCTGGTGAAGCAATTTTTCTTCTTCTTTGAGAACTATTTCATGGGGAGAAGGGTGCCTTTCAAAGACTAATGAATTTGAAATCAGAATTGGGTTCCATTCCTGAATTCAACACATGCTGCTGTCTATCCCTGGATAAGTCATTTAACATCCCACAGCCTTGGTTTTCTTAACTCTAAGAGCTGGGATAATAAAATCTGTGGTGGAGAGTTTTTGGAAGTATAAAGATATGTGTGTAAAATATGGGGCACATTGTTTCTGTTACAAGATTAATACACATGGAAGATCTGCAGTTCCCTGCCCTACCTTCTCAGTTACATGATTGACATCCTCTATGATATCACTCCCTTCACTATCTTCATTTCAGAATTCTCACCACATTTCTAAGTAAGAATTGCTTTAGATCCCACTCCTAGCCCTCGCTCCCTTGTTCTCCTTTATGTCCTTGCAACTGTAATCCATGAGGCCAGTGTAATTTAGAGTACAGGGAAAATCCAACCAGCAGTAAGGCGTAAGGTGAGCTCATAAATATGGGGATGAATTTTGCCAAGGAGTCGAGAGCCTTAGTGAATGGTATTCTTGCCAAAACGTGCTGCTTTCCAGGAAACGATTAATGATAAATTGTGTTTACTGAGTGCTCACTTTGGGCCAGGTACTATTCCAAGTGCTTGTCTTGAATTTACTAATTTCCTCCGCCTCCCCAAATGCTATGAGAAACATCTTATTTTTACTCTCATTTTACAGATGAGGAAACTGAGACCCAAAGAGATTGAGTGACTTGTCCAGGGTCACACAGGTGAAAAGAGAGAGACCAGCCAGTGGATCAAGGCTAACTGTGTCTGGAGCTCACATACTTAACCACTAGGAAGTGCTGTCATTGAAACAAAGAGAGGAGATTTGTCCTGGTTGCCTGGACTTTCTAGCTAAATATAAATCTAGCCTCATGCAGAGCAACAGGTCCAATATAGTTTTACTGATATGCTCTCTGCACTATAACTTATATACAATGGCTTGGGGCAACCAGGAACATATCCGCTGAGGTTTATTGCCTGGCAGTCTAAGATTTATAACCTACATATGGTGGTGGTGTGTTTTTAACATCCCCCTCATGGATATTTTCTTGGTGAGATAGTAAGTTTCTCGAAGGTTTTTGTGTAGCTTTTTATTTCTCTTGCATACCCCTCATTCACAATGCTTTGGGGCTCAGTAAGTGGTTTTGATTGACTGCCTGCATTTCAGCAACTCTGCATGGTGATCACAGTGATTACATTTGCAAAATATAAAAGGGCTAGTGCTGTGGTTCAGCTACTTAAGGATTTTACTCCAGGTTCCGAGACTTACCCCCTAGCCAGGTTGTACAAGACAGCAAACCAGCAGACATTCAACGTACATGGCTTGAGAGTTCACCATCAGAGAAGATAGTGCTACGTCATGCGGCACACAAACACTAAAGGACACAGTTGCTGTCCTCCAGGAACTCACAGTGTGGTGGGAATTAAGTTAAACAATACGCCACTAGAGGAGTGGGAATCTGCCTGGAAGAATCTGGAATAGCTTTTTGGAGAAAGTAGGACTTAACTGAACTTTGCAAAAAACAATGGGGTTGAGAACAATCCATGGAACAAAGAAATTCTAGGAATGCTCCCCTACAGATGAATAAAGAGAGAAATTTCAGCCTGAGTTGAAGCACTCATCTTAAGAGAAAATTTGTCCTCTGGAACTTAAAGAGGATAGTTAGATCTTCCAAAAAAGTTCTGTAGGATTTAAGAAAGGGAGAACTGATCATCTCATGATTTGCTTGGAATGGGGTTTGGGAAGACTGTTCTTAAATGCCTTGTCTAAAACAGAATGTTGAATGCTTTGAAAAACTGATTGTTTGGTTCTCACATCAGCTGCAGATGGGGAAACTGAGTCTTAGAAAAGTAAAAGTAACTTGTTGATCGTCATGCAGGTAGTCAGAGGCAGAGCAGACATTCAAACCCAGCCCTGTCTGATTCCTAGGTCTATACACACCATGAACTAGACCTCACATTCTGGCACTTTATCTGAGCCTTTTACTGGGACTCTTATTTTTTCTTCTCTGTGAACACTGCATTTATAGGAAAATATTTTAAAATGCCTAAAAAGGCTTAGTTTACTTTTATTCAGTGTGCATCAAAGTTTCACATTTACTGCCTATTTTTCTTTTTCTTTTTCACCCCAAAGTTTTTTCCTTTTTTTTTTTTAACTAGAACTTTTCAACCTTCTGTGATCTCTTTATAATTCCCTTTAGAATGCATAATTGTGCTCGATCAATTTGTTAGAGGCTTTTGAAGTGTTAAAAAAAACTACATTAAAATTATTTTCTTTCAGGTTTTATGTTAATGAACATAGGTGCTATTCAGAGCAAAGTCAGGGTGTCAGGGGAACTTTAGTTAAAGTTATTCATACATAAACTAAAAAAGGAAACATCTTTAGTGGAGGAAAAATACATTTAATGAGTAAGTACGGCACACAATTCCTCCTTTCAAAAATGTCAGCTCGTATTGAACCTCCATTCTAGATATCTTACAATTACTTTGTCAACAGAAGGTAGAGTAGTGATGGATGACGCATTGGTTCTTGAAACCAAACTTTCTGCGAGTTACTTAGGCTGAAACTAAGTGCTTTTACATTCCAGTCTTATTGATGATAGTGGTTTTATATTTATCACCCTGTCATTGCAGTTGACTGTATCAGCCTCTTCCCTGTAAGAATATGGACACTAATGGAGGTGTGTCCTTAGTGCTCTGAAGGGTCACAGATTCATTCCACTAACACAGTCAGGGCACACACTGCTTCCTGGGGAAACGCAGAGGCAGCTTTACCCATTTCAAAAAAGGATAAGCCAAGAATACCTTAAAAGGCCTTTGGAAATTGTGTTGTCAGTGGCTCTCTTTGGACCATGACCCACCTCGTGGCGCTGCACACAGAGGCTCTCGGCTCTCGCTAATGGAGCGTTACTGTTTTGCAGCTTCCCCTATAATAGGAAGAACTCTACCAGGACCTTGGCAAGTCCACGACCTGATTGCAACACTTTATTTATAAGAAATTCTGTCAAGAATCAATAATAGTCTTGGGTCTCAACTTCTTTCTTTAATAATACTTTGATATGATTTGTCACAAGCTAGCCCAGAGTATCCACCAGATTTTATTACTTCGCTTGCAGCACAGTGTCTTATCTTTGAGTCATGAGATCAGCCATGGGGAGACCTTTAAAAAGCTATATTCTTTACTGTTTGGTTATTACAGAAAGTCTATATTACTCAATAATACCTCTTATAGGCCGTGCTGTCACACCTTCACACAGATGTTTAACCCCAACGTGGATACACTGGATGCCCGGAGGCCATTTCAGTGACATGGACATTGTTTTTCATGATTGGATGCCTGATGTATCAGTAGCAGCAGAAACAGAAAACAAACAGAACTACACACACACACAAACTCACACCCCCTCCCCCCCAGACACACACACACACACACACACAAGACAAAAACCCTACCACTGTAACAAAAACAATGTTGACTTCTTTGCCCAGCCTGACACTTTGGACTGAATCTCAAACTAACTGTCCATTTTGACAGATTTTGTTTAGAGTCCAGAGTGTTAGGTTTTTATGACCGGAAAGCAATCTGAAATTTGGAGAATTCAATTTAGATTCCCTTCTTGCACACAATCAGCTTCTTAGGTTTCACTGTACATCTCAATAAACACGATGCCATGACATCAGTAGCATGCTGTACAGCAGGGGCTCTAAATATGCTTTCTACTGCTCAGCCGTGGAATTCATATTGTTACAGCTAATGCCTGTTGGTAAATGCTTGTATCGTTACATGCTGTATTTACAGAACTATATATTGTCAGCCTAGGATTTTGTTTCTCCAATCTGTTTTTCTTCTTTGGAGGAATATAGCAGAAAATGTTCTAATACCCACTGTAGACAAAACACACACATACGCACATACTCACACACACTCACATACAGACACACACACACAGACCAAGATTTCAAAATCGTAATCATTTTGAATTTTGAAATTAGAGGAAATGAGGGAGAAACACTCCTTGGAAAGTTATTATTGTAGATCTTTCATGTGTCTGCAAATTGGTACTAATTTTCAATGTAGATTTAAGAAAATTGGTGGTATGTGAGCAAACATTTTATTTAAAAAGTTTTCTGTTTTGTTCCTGCGGCTGCCACAGTTGTTGCTGTGGGGAGATTGTTCCTAGGAGGCCGGCTGGTTTCCCTGGAGGCTCTGATTCTGGCTGACGCTCTGCTTGGGCTCAGCGTGACCATACCGGCAGGCACTGCCCAGAAGGCACCCTCGCTATGTCTCCCTTGCCTTGTCCAAGTGTAAGCAGAGGCAGCAAGGCCAGGAGGCCACAGTGCTTCAGGCTGTGGGCTGTGACAGGCTGCTCTGAAAACTTTGTCTCTCTGTCTCTCCTCTCTTCTTATGCTAAGGACTGAGGTGACAGGTAGCTAAGGACTGAGGTGACAGGTCTCTGCCTCAGCCCTGCCCTCTTCCTCAGCTTCCCCAGCATTGAGCATTGGTAAGAATGTGCACTAACCTGCCTTGAACTTAACTCAAGAATCCCTGGTTTATCTGGCATCCAAGGGCAAAGGAAAGGAATCTCAATTTGCTAAATGTCTACGGTGTGCCAAAATCTGAGCTAGGCTTTCCATATATGTTAGCTCATTTAATGCTCATTAACTCTACAAGGAAGGTATCATGCCTTCCTTGATGCGAACAAGGAGCCCTGCATTCAGAGATTAGGGGGGGTGGCTGCCATCATACAAATGAGAGTGTGGAAACTGGCCTACAGAGTGAGGGAGGGCAGACTCCAAAATTCATACTTGCTCTACTGAAAACCATGCCACCAAATTGCCAAACCATGCTGCTTGCTTCTTTTGTTTTACCATGACCTCTGTTCCCTCAGAGATTCTCAGAGGCCTACTTTCCAGCCCATTCACCCCATCATCCATGCACTCTTGTCTCTTCTGATCCAAGTCCTATCTTGGCCCTACTTCTCTGTGAACCCTTCTCCAATGAGCCTGCCTATTCAGGTTTTTTGGATATTTTTTCTAAATGTTTTATTTTGTGATAACGATAGATTCACATGCAACGGTAAGAAATGAAATGCAGAGAGATCCAGTTTTGCTCAGTTGTAACAATTTACATCACCATAGCATAATGTCACAAACAGGATATTGACCCCGATGCACTCCACCAACCTTATTGAGATCTCACCAGTCTTACATGTACTCATTTGTGTATGTGTGTATTGAACTTTATGCAATTGTGTCACATGTGCAGATTCATATGATTATCAGCACAGTTCGGATATAGGACAGCTCCGTCTGGATCCCTCGTACTTCCCTCACGGAGTCACAGCCACCCCCCAGCCTATTCTTACCAATCCCTGGCCATTGCTGATGTGTTCTCCACTTCCCTGATTCTGTCATTTCAAGAATTTTCTATAAATGAAATCATACAGTGTATAACATTTTGAGAATAAACCTATTCGGTTTTGCAACTCCTATTCTTGACTGGAGTCCATTTTGTGTGAAGTAATTAATGCATTCATTTAGTCAGAAATATTTGTAGGCTGCCTACAGGATCCCAGTACAGTTTGAGAGCCTGGACATACAATGATGAACCAAACTGACAAACATCTCTGTGCCATGTATTTGGGTCCTTATTCATAATGACACCTATTGTTCTTAAGGTGTTTCCTGTCTAAACTCTTCCTATCATCGTGAGCTCCCAGAGAGCAGAGAATGCATCACACTGTTTTGCTTATAAAGACTTAGAGCAGCAAACTGTTATTGAGCATATAGAATATGTACTCGATGGATCATCTGGTACATTCTCCTATGAATAGGCCTTTCAGGCAAGTGGCATTATCACTCCCGTAACAGATGGGAAGGGCCTTGCACCAAAAAGTGACGTGTAAAACAATGCAAACATATCAGCCCCTTTCACAATGCCTTCAGTCTTCCAACACCTCTCACTCAGAGACCTCATGTTGCCCACCTCTATGCTTCCACTCAGGTGAAGCTCTGTCTCTCCTCCTCATTTTGTTGTTGGCCTGTTCTACAAATGTTCTCACCATCTTGGCTCACATCTGTACATCAGAAGAGAGCAAGGGTCATCAAGCAAATGGTAGGATTTTTTCACTTATATGTCACCCTTGGCTATGGCCTGGTCACCAGACCTTCCTTGTGGACCACTTTTCAGTTTCTCTCTGCTTGTGCACAGTACAAAGAACAAGTTTCCCCTTCTTCTAAACTGTGAAGATTCTGTGATGACCTTCAGAAACATGTGATGATCCTCTTGATCCAGTGCAAAGGAGAAAAAAGTAAACCCAAAATGTTTGGTAAAGGTTGATTAGCCTCCACAAATAGCTCACGAGCAAATTTAGACCTATGAAAAAAACAAACTCCCAGTATGGAATGTGACTGTTACGGTAGTCCCATAGATTTTTATTGAGTATTAAACCAAGAGGAGTGGATTCTCTCGAGGGCTTCCCAGCCAAAATTCTGGTAAATACAGAATGGAATTTCCCAGATGTAATTGCTTAAATTGAGTTATTTTCCTTCTGCCCAATTACAAGTCTATTGTCAATTTTATTAGCAATTGTTGACAAAGAATGGAAAGTTAAAACCTCACTGGAGAATGTTGTATTCAGTTTCTATATAAGAGAACTTCTAGAAACCCCAGGGTACACAGTGAATTGGTTCCAAAAAATTACCATTGTCCTCCTGGGATATTTAGGAGGAGAATGCCGTTTTTACTTCAGCACCTCCAAGAATATTGACTTGGCACCATAATCCATGTGCTGACGCTAAAATGATAGAATGAATCCTTGTAGCAAATGATACATTGGAAAGATGAGACTTGAAGTACTCCATGAATTTGAAAAGATTCCTTTATTCAATATATCATCTGTTCAGAGGATTGAGTCGTTGGCACTAGATGAAGCAGACAAGCTTACTGGCAAAGTGAAACATGTGGACTTTTATGCCTGGCTCTTGATGAATTAGCTGACCTTGCTGGTGCTGCCCAGTGTGTATCTTTCTTAGATTTTGTGTTTTAAGAATCACACTTTCATTGGGGGTGAAGCGATCTAGATTTGGCAATAAAACATTTTCATGACCACTAGCACACAAAGGAAATTTTAGGATAACAAAATAGACTTAGCCCATGATTCATTTTGGCATAATTTCAGAGGAAGCCCAATCCTGGAGTGGCCACTATCTTCTGTGTGTAACACTTTTCACTACCTGTTCATCATTTGAGGGAAAGAGTACAGAGCCACTGGGAAATAGACTGCTCAATGGTGGAAGTCCACTTGGACTTCTCAGATTGTTTGGATCTGCTATCTTTGGTTGAGAGTGGGAAGGAACACGCCATTTCTCTCAGGATGAGAGGTGAGGAGATATGCCCTTTTGTTTATCAACACAATTAATGATTCAGGTAGAAAATCTTGCTTTTTGCAATTTAAATAGAGTACAAAGACGAATTGGTGCACATTAATAAATTATTTGGCTCCCACAGGTTCTGGAAAGATTTTGAGAAATAAAAATTTCCTGAACAATAAGCAAAAATAAAAAGTACTCTAAGGTATTTTTTTTTTTCAGGACAATTCTTTCTCTTACTATTTAGAAGATAATAATTATAGCATTCCAGATAATTATTAGAGAAGATTTAGTGGGAAAGGTAAAACATTTTTATTCATCAAGCTCTCATAATTTTGTCTTAGAAGGAATTTAATATTTCTGCCAGGCCCTAGAGGGAAGATACTGAAAGAACAATGGAATGCTTATAAAAGTTAGATTTAGAATTTACTGAGATTATTACCAATTTAACAGAAACTGTCTTTTAAGAATGGGGCAAAGCTAATGTAACTGATGTTAATGTGACAAGATGAATGGAATTGTCTGAACAGATGACCTCATGTAGATTATGTGGAAAGATGATATTGATGATGATGGGGTGGTGGTGGTGGTAGTTACAATCACAATTACTGTCCAGGTGATAGAGAATATGAGCCATGAGGGGGAAAATAAGCCCAGGAGAGTGGTATTACATGCTCTAAAAGGGAACAGCAGCAGATTTCTTATTGGAGGTACAATTTGAATTTCCTACTTGTTTGTTTTCATTCTAAACAATTGTAGGTGAGTCAGAATTTACTGTCAGATTTCTAGTGGCTATATTGTTCATGCTTTGTGATAAATAGTCTATATTTCTAGATTCTTTATCAAGTAATTTGTTACAACTAACCTGTTTGAATTTTCTCTCTTTTTAAAGTTATTGTGCTTTTTTTGTATACAAGTACTATGCTAAGCACTTCATACATATTTCATTCTTCTAATATCCAAATGATAGCAATGTAATTACCATCCCTATTTTTTAAGCGTTGGAACAGAAAACTAATAAGAGCTTAAGTTCCTACCATAAATAGGATTGGCCACCTACATCTTGCTTAAGCCATAGTTGTGTTAGGTTTTTCTTCATTTACAGCTAAGCTTAATCCTAACTGATATACTGACTTATTAAGATTCTAAGGAAAAAGAGAATTAAGGCAAGTTTATGTGCTAGGCAATTGACATATAATAACTCATGTAATTCTTATACCTGGAAAAGATATTGTATACCTTGTCACAGTTGAGAAAAAAAGAGTCTCAAAGAAGTTGTCTTACTTTAATTATGAGGACTTTGGAATCCAGAAAGATTGTCTAGCATCATGCAGATAGTAAATATAGGTCAAGCACAGGTCTTGCTTATAATTATGCCATACTGCCTTAGTTCCAGATCCCTTGCTTGTAATTATACCATATTTCTTTAGAATATAAAAACAAAATTCGGGTAGCCTGGATGGCTCAGCAGTTTAGCGCTGCCTTCAGCCCAGGGTGTGATCCTGGAGACCCTGGATCGAGTCCCACGTCGGACTCCCGGCATGGAGCCTGCTTCTCCCTCTGCCTGTGTCTCTGCCTCTCCCACTCTCTCTCTCTGTCTCTCATCAATCAATAAATAAAATCTTTAAAAAAAGAAAACAAAATTCAAAAACTCCCTGTATTCAGTATCACATGATAACTCAAGTTGGTTAGGAAAGGAAGAGAGAGCAAACAGATCTGTAGTTGACCAGAGAAAGTGATGTGGCATTCACTATGTGTTAAATGAAGAATAAAGGAATGAGAATTTCCGTTATACTAGTTCTGTGGCCAACAGCTATTTCTGACCTGAAACAACAGCCACAGTGATAACAGAACTTTCTCTCTCTCACTGTCTCTTTATTTATTTTTTTTTATCAAAACCACCTAAACAAAAAATAGCCATTGAGACGATTTGGGGATGCCAGGAATAATATATGACAGCACAAAATAAATTGGGATGTGGCAAGAACTGCAAATTTGGGGATTAAGGGAAAGTCTGATAATATTGAGAACACCCCCATACCAGCTCTACTCCTATGCCCAACCCCAAAATATTAGCAGCAGAGGAGGCAGTTGGAAGATCCTTCTCAAACAAAATCAAACCAGTGTAGACCTACAGATAACAGTAGTTGGATGACCCAGTGAAAAAGCCAGCCGGTCATTCTTTGATGCTACAGAGGCATCCATTACTTCACAGATGCATGGGTATATGATTTTCTATCAACTCTTTAATACCTAACTATGAACCGAGAGCTAAGAATATCAGACACTTTAATAAAGAGAAACAAACAAAAGAACAGACCTGATAGGAAATCTGGACTGTGGAAAGAATGAATATCTTTAGAGAGATAGAGAAGATATTTTTGCCAATAAATCAACAGAATGCTATGAAAAAAATGAAACAATCTGAAAAAATAAAGTGTTTTTAAAATTAATATATGACAGCCAAAATTTTAATCGAAGTGTTAGAAGATGCAAGCAAAAAATATCCCAGAAAGGACAAAAATAGAAAGAGATGAACAGATGAGATGGTTTGGAACATTTCATGAACCAAAAATGGGGGTCTAACATATAATTAATAGGCATTCTAGAAGGAAAGAACAGAGAAAATGATGGCAAGGAAGTTATTTTTTTAAGGAATGTAAAAAAATTTCAAAAAATTGAAGAACATACTTTCAAAATGAAAAGGCCCTCTGTGTACCTAGCAAACTGATTAAACAAAAGACCATGCCAAAATGAATTGTAATGAAATTTTGGAATGCTAGCCACAAAGAGATGGCATTGAACTTCTAGACTATAAAATTTCAAGACAGAAGAGTAGAGCAATAGCTATAACGTTCTGAGAAGAGAAATATTCTAAATTCACTTTTTCTCTGGAAGTTACTGGAGAATGTGCTTCACTAAAACATTGTTGTAAAAACAGATCTAATGTTTGAGAAAGAATAAAGTAATTCTTAGGATGACTCAAAAGGAAGTACAGGAGGCAATCACTGTGTAGCAGGCCTACAAGTTGCCAGTCCAGATACAGAATTTACAGAGGTTTGGTGAGAAACAGATATATTTCTTCTATTTGACTAGGTGAGAAACCTCATTAAGAGGCGCACTTTGGGGGTGTGAGTCAATAATTAGATGAAAAAGAAGTGGAGTCAAAGAAGAAATGAAATGATTGATTTTAGAAAACGAGTAGTTGTGCAACAAAGTAAATTAAACCAATTGGTCCACAAAAGAAATTTACATACATAGTAACAGCAGTAAAAATTGTAGATATGGCTTTAACTCCAAATTGATAAAACTCTATTACAAGGATCAGGGGGAGGGAAAACAAGAGGGTGGAGTGTGTGTAAAAGAGCTAAACTAAGAGATTTGTAGATAATGTTTTAAATTGATAAATCACAATACAGCTGCATAGCAGTAGACCCAGTGCAAAGCATTGAAAAAGTAGTTGTCCTTGGATGATATATGAGTGGGGAAGTGAACAGAGAGACTAATATATATATATTTTTATATATAGTATTTTTAGTAATGGTTAAATTCCCTATGAACTGTATACTCATATTGCTATGATTTTTTTAAAGTTTGTAAAAATTTCCCATCATTGCTCCTTGACCACTACTCAATCCATCGGTTCCCTTATCAACTTGGTGATGTTTCCCCTCTCTGTCCCAAAGTTGTTCCTTCAATAATGTGAAATTGGGCTCCAATCAGTATTGTGTACTCTCAGAGTTCTTAGAAAGTTAAGAATGCATTCCCCCTGTGATGCTGCTTTTTCAGTTCTGAGCACAGCCAAGACATGTTACATAACTTGGAGTTTCAACAAACACCTGGAAATCAGGCTGTATGTATTGCTCAGATGAGACCAGACATGAAGAGATTGGTAGTGACAAGTGTTGTCACTTCTCTCTCTGACAGCAGGCAAGTGGCGCGCTGTGTATACAAGGTCTGATACCATGCTTTCAAGATGAAAAAAAAAATGAAAAGGCAAGTGAAAAATAACATTTCAGGAAGAGCTATCTGAGAAAATAATGGCAAATTACACATGATTTAGCTTTGCTCTTAGCTTTTATAAAGACCCAAGAACTATGAACCGAACAGTTGAACCCTAATTAAGTCTCCTCTTGATCTCTGGTACTGCACACCCAATTCTCAGGCTGCGTTTTAAAAAGGCATCATAACATCCTCTCATTTATCTGCTCTTTTTCTTGCCTTGCTTTTTTTTTTTTTAATTTCTCCCCCCTCCTTTTTTTTTTTTACCTTGAGTAAAAAGAGGTTAATACGAGCCATTAAGAATTAAAAAATAATTACACGATGAAAAAAATAGCTCAGGTGAATTTTAATTAGAGCCTAATTTGATGGGATTTGAACCCAGCACACTGGAAATATACAGCGGTAACTTTAGCCGTTAAATTGTGTGGCCTTTGTTTAAACTCGGTGGGAATTGAGAGAGATTATTTTGGCTGCTTGAAGACACCATGTTTTTTCCATTAATGCCAGGGAAATATATTGAGCGGCTAAAATATTACTAATAAAAATAAATGTGAAAGTTGTAAATTTCAAACAATGTAAGACCCATAGTTCATACCTGAATTTCCAAATGTGTATGTGACATTTCATTAAGCTTAAAGCTGAAGACACGCTGTATTATGTCTGACCTCTTTAAAAAAGGGACCTAAATATTTCCACAATTTGTCATCCTTTGGAATCTAACAATAATAAGGCAGAGAATGTAAAAAGGTCCCTCCTAAGCTAGGAGGAAGCCCCTCTCTGGTCCTGTGCTCAGATGTAAGGCATCGCCCTGCCCTCCCTGTATTACCAATCCCTCTACTGCCTTCCAGTGGGTTCTTTCATCCATCAAATGGGAACAGTCAAATAGAACACTTTGGATGCGAGATCATGAGGTAGACTAAGTAAAATCAACATCTCCCTTAAATCTTCCTGGGAAGGATAAGAGGTGTTAAGACAGAAGCAGAATTCCTGAAGGGATTTGAGCTCATTTTGTCAGAAGGAAGTGGTTCCACATTGAACCACCAGTCTGTAGGGCCTTGAGATATACCCCTGTGGTTTCATCACAACTAAGTCAGCCACTGGAGGGAGCCAATATGACTCTCACAGTTTAGTCGAATATGCTGAACTGGTAGGGAAAGATAATTTGAAAATGGCACGTAAGGATGACAGAATTTGAACAAAATCCCTTTTATTTATTTATGCCAAAATCTGTGTGAATGTAAAATGCCATCTCGATCATGCTTTATTTATGGTGTGGCTTTTTCTCTGGGGGGAAAAAAAAAGAGAAAGAAGCACTTTGGCTTGAAGTTCTTCTCAGACTGCACCTCATGGCCCTGGCGAGTGAGTGGGGTGGCGAGCTGGGACAGTGGGGCAGGCCTCGGCGCAGGCCAGGGCCCGTATGGGCACGCTGCGGACTCTGCTCGCCTGGGCTCATCTGGGCAGGTGGGAGAAGGCACCGCTTGTCGTTTAGTGCAGCTAGAAATCATGCCTGTGCCTCTCCATGAATAGAGGGATGTGCAATATGTAAAATTCCTAAAGACAATGTTATTTATAGCTGTTGCAAACAATGTTTATACAAAGTTTATTAAATATGTCACCCACATTGATTTATCCCAACCAATCTCTTCAATCACTAATATTTATGTGATGGGTTCAGTCGCAACAATTATTTTATGTGCTGTAGAGTATGTTATAACTAGGGATTCACCCTGGCAATTATATGAAAGATAAAATGCTTCCTGAAGACCTCAGGGCAGACCAGGAAGTATATTATTGGACACAAGGTGGTTTTAACTGAATGCCACAGCACTAAATTTTAGAGGAAGAAATGTGGAGCATCTTATGGTTAAAAAGTCAAGCTAGTTTTGTGTCCTTTCTGAAGTTTCCTTGCTACTGGAAAGGTAGCAAGCTCATCTGCACATTTCCTTTCTCACGTCCAGACGTTGGGCCGAGAAATGCTTCCCCTCTCGTCATTTTGAATATCTGTCAGCTATTGCTCCTCAGCAACGTTTAGTTCGTGCCCACTGTGGGCAGAAGAGTCTACTTGGCATCTGTAAACACCTACAAAGGAAACCAGACACACGTGACTTGCCTGGAAGGAATTGGCCTCTGATGTGAGGGGCTGAAGCAGTGTTAACAAAGAAACCAGAATTTTCTAAAGAGTCCAGGGTAACTATTGAAACTGTAAGATGACAAACTCAAGGAAACAAACCAAAGCAAAACAAAGGTTGTTTCAAACCACAATTGAACGCAACTGCTGTTTCCTAAGAAAGACTAAAAAGTCCTTTGTTTGGCAAAAGGACAGACCCACTTTGGTTCAGAGAGTAGGGCCTCAGGGCACGGCAGGAAAGTAGACAGTAAAGCAAAGAGGTAGCTAAACTGTTCTGCAGAAGAAGTTAGCGGGAATTTCAGGCTGACATTCACTGTAGAAGGGTGAGGGGAAAAGTTTGGGCTGTAGGAGAAAGGGGGCTGAACAATAGGGGGGTGGGAAGTGAATTTGGGGAAATCCGGTGTGCTGGTGAGGCCAGGAAATGATCTCTGAGTGCAGGCGTGTGTCATATTCAGGTTAGAAATGGTCGCTGTGTTGTAATGGAGGCCTATTGCCTGTCCCCAAGTCAGTGTTTTTAGAGGTAGGAGAGTCCAAACTAAAGTAAGTTGTTTTATAAAAGTACATAGTGGTAGTCAGTAAGTGGAAATAATTTGGTCAAAACAGGAATGCAGAGTCAGAGGGAACTAAAAGTGTTTAACTGACACCCTAACTTCAGGAAGCTCTGGAGAGATTGAGAGGAATCCTCACTGAGAGCTGAGGGCTTCCCTTGGGATAATTTCATCCCTGAGACAGGATGAAGCCCAGCCTAAGGGTCATGTAGCATTTTCCCAGGGGATGAGTAAGTTATTTTCATACTTCGATGGGAGTCTGGTTTTACTCTCCCCTCTTACCCCCTGCTATTATTATTACTCCCCCCCCCAAAAAAAAAATTTTATTTCTCTGCCAGGAAGGATTTTTTTCCAAAGACTAAATCTTCCTCTTTAGTTGTCATTGGATTCGATTCTCAGTTGGCTTCATTTCATAGCCTTTTCTTAGTAATTAGCACTATAGGCAATGAAAATATTTGGGACCATGGGTTTGAGAATACTGGTCTTTCATAAAACCAGTTGCTCTCAGATAGAACCTATTGAACTTATAGAAGCTTTGTGGACACCTCTTATTAAGAAAGCAGTTATGCATGCGCTACAGGAATCTCTTAATTAATTAACCATTCATGGAGAGATCCTGGCACTAGGCCACAAGCTGGACAAATAGCCGGAGAAAGACACACATCTGTAGGGAGTTTGCAACTTTACGAGGAGGCAAGTAAATGACTGTTTATCTAAGGAGAACTGTCAAAATAGTATGGAGTGGTTCGATCTTTTCTGTCCACTGTATCATTTGATGCAAAGAGGGAAGATTTGGCTTCAATTTGATGATAGGAATTTGGACTTTGCCGCATATGTCCATAAAACAGGATTACCTGTAAGCAAAAGTTCATAGAACCCAGGAAATTAGAACTCTTACTGTGGCTGCTAAAGGAAAGGTTGTAACCTTAATATTAAACTGGTATACAGAAAAAAATATATATAACCAATTTAAAGACTTCATGGCTTTACATGTTATGACGCTGTAGTATCTGTTTATACTCTTCTTATGGGGATCTTGGTTTACAACTCTTGACAGAGAATACTCATTCAGTAGAGCCCCTCAGGGCTAAATATAAGATAATGTTGCTGACAGAACAAGATTCCCCAAATTTCTGTGTCTTGTGAGACCATGATGACAGAGTGTTTAAAGCCTACTTTATATATTCCCTCCAAATCCCAAGCTCCTTTGACTTGCCAACCCACATTGCTATCTGATTGCCACAATTCCCTGATATATGAAATCATGGTGGAATTTCCTTGGAATTATATATCTTAAGCCATGATAGCATTCAATGACTTCCAGATGCCTTAACAATGATGGTCCACTGAGTAAGGAATTACCACAGATTATCTCCCCTTTGATTTGTCACAGTTTTGTATGGAGTTTATTACCAGTAGAAATATTAACCTAGCCTTCTACAGCAGCCTATTTCTGAGATCTTTAGACAATATTACAAAAAAAGAAGTCTGTTATTTTTCTTTTTCTAACATAGGAGTGGTCAGTGGCGACTGCCAAGCTCCCAGAAAAATGAAGAGCCATAGTCCTGCTGATGTGCCTTCTATCTAGGCATGGGACAAATATCCAGCGTTCTAGAGACTGCTCATTCTTCACTGGAACACAATGGAAAAGGTAAGAGAAGTGGTTCTGTACTGCCAACAATGCACTGAGCAGGGCAGAGCAGAGTTCTGTGTGCCATCTCTATGTTGACCTCCTTGCTGCTGCCATGCACACGATCTCGGATTCTGCACCACAGACCTATACAAAACTAATTGTTCATGTGATTTCCTTTCTGTGCCACTGCAGATGTCCCTTTCTGTAACAATTTAATTAACACTTTAAAATAATGATGCATTAATTAATGCCAAATTACAATGAAAATCCTGGAGAATTACACTTTATATCAACATTAATGCAAAATGAGTTCCTCCTGGATAATTTTTCTTACAATGAATACAAAAAGAGATAATACTAATTAGGCCATCAATTTAAATTTACCATAATTTCAATCCATGTCATTTATCTGTTTCCCAGCATAAAACAATACCAGTCTACTATACGTTTGTATGGCAATAGGGATGTCTGCATAGCAACCAGACCTGGGTCATTTTTAGGGTATTGTGAAATAGGTTTGAATTTTGAATTTGTATGTCAGTTGTTGAAAACAGGGTGTGTGTGTGTGTGTGTGTGTGCGCGCGTGCAGGGGTACATAGTACATGTGTGTCTGAATATGAGAGAGAGGAGGAGTCCAACACTTTAGTAAAATAAAATGCTCTGACTTAAATAAAGTTATATGCTCAGTCTTATCAGATGCATGGCATAAGTCATCAGGCTTAGTCTATCCAGTTGCATATAATTCAGTTTATTTTCCATTCTTGGGGTCATGACCCAGGAGTTAGAAGAATTGTAGTATCTCCAGGGTCATTTGTTCATGAGCAAACCTAAATCACATCATCCCATATTCAAAAGTGACATGATGTGCACCTGTTACATTTCATTTTCATTGCTTCTAATAAGGAGATGCTCCTTTCAGTATCAGGAAGAGAGAGGGCTCAGAAGGTTAATTTTACAATGCTCACTGAAGAAAGAAACGTGACAGTAGTTCCTCAATTACAACTACTTTCTTAAGCGACCCTTTGCGTGTGCCTTTCATGTTGAGACACACTTGGTATCTAGATCATGCAAGATCTGTCAAACATTTTGTTTCTAAATCAGAACACCCCTGACTAAATATTTTCATAAAATCCTAAGTATTTTATTCTTACAAAAGTCTTTCGATGGCAAGAGAGCATATTGGGGCAGATTCCTTCAGGGCTTCATCTTAAATTTACTCTCTTTTTGGCAAAGAGTTTCCACCCATCCACTGTGACATGGGATTCTCACTTCTCATATTTGGGAATCCTGACATGTACTTTACTAGTGTCGTGAAAAGCATATTTAATAAAATGGCCAATTACAGTGTAGCAGTGGATATGGAAATTTACTAACAAAACAAATCATCTTCCAACATGAAGAATCTCTAATTTCAGAAGGGATAACATCAGAATGTGGTCAAAATTCTTGTGTCTCTGGGGTATTTTCCTGAATATGTTCCTTACTCCTCTTAGCAATTTGTGTTCTCACTGTGCCCCTCTTAAAGATCCTTTCCCCCCTGTAATGCATGACAAGAAAAAATTGGCTCTTTATAGTTTAGTTTTCCCATGTTCTAAATCAGCAATGGAAATTTCTGCTTGCCCAGGTGTTCTCAAAGAAAGTAGGCAATGGGCCTAAATGAAGTCTGGCAGAAAGAAATTAATTTTTAAAAATCAATAAGCTCTGCCTTTGTTTTTATTCAGCTTTAGGGGAATACATATCAGTGACATTTACCTTGGACTATGTCTCCATGCCCAAATAACCAGAGCATGTCAGAGCAGACAGGGGGCATGGGTGATCTATTCCACTTCATAAGCCTGGTTGACTGCCAGGGAGTAGATGATGAAGACAGTTGAAAACTTGACCTCTCAGAGCTACTTGGCATCATATAGTCATTCTTAAACCATGTATATCTACCAGAGGCATAAAATTATATAATCCAACATGGGTTCCTGGGCCATACCTATAGAGTTTTTCATAAAAATGGAAGAATCAGTGAGCTTTTCACCATATATGTCATTAATTATACGCTTGAAATTTATTAAGATAATTCTAGAAATTAAATAGCATGTTTTCATACCTTAGCCCAGTACCTCAAGTCATGTTTGTGTGTTTGCTTGCCTCCTGTAGTATTACCCTTCTCTCTCCCCCTGCACCATTCTGTTATCAGGAAGCACTAGTAAAAGCCTATGCAAGCTTAGGAGCTCCTGAGATGGAACTGTTTTACAGAGGTGAGGGTTGTGCCACAATGAAGGCTGATGAACGTTTTCATGGTTGTTCTTTTATTTCTTTTTTTCTTTGTTTTTTTAAGACTTTATTTATTTTGAGAAAGAAAACATGAGAGGAGACAGAGGGAGAGAGAGAATCTCAAACAGACTTCCCCACTGAGCATGGAGCTCAACATGGGGCTCCATCCCAGGACCCTGAGGTCATGACCGGAGCTGAAGTCAGATGCTTAACAGACTGAACCACCCAGGCACCCTCATGGCTGTTCTTTTAATAGTCTCTCAGCAAGATTATTAGAAGAGGAAACTATTTGGGTTATTTCTCACAGTTGATGTACTTTAATCCTTCTAGTTTCAGGTTTATTTTGAAATAACTGAATGGTAAAAATGATGCCTATGAATTCATAAAGAAAAAAACTGAGCCTCTTTAGTGAATAATCGTTTTGATTTTTTTCATGTACATTCACTGAAACAGAGAATCAGCAAGAACCATAAGATCCTAGTGATTAAGTCTCAACTTAACCTGATGGGTAGGAACCTGTTTACACATCTGCCATGCTACCTTGATCCTTGGCTCTGGAATTAAGTAGGGATTCAATTCCCAGCTCTATCTTGGACAGGCTACTTGCCATGAGCTGTAGTTTTCTCATCGATAAAGTAGAAATGATAATACAAATAGTTTTGAAGACTGAAAGAACGTTCTTAAAGTGTTTCGCACATCTAGTTCTGGTTCTGCTGGTAATTTGAAAACTCATTCATTTGGTCCTGCAAACATTGACTAATTACCTAACTTGGTGCCAGTCACAAGCCTCTGCCCATACAAAGATGATTAAAGTAAAACGTCTATCCAAAAGAACTTTACAGTTTAGAGGTACACACAGGAACAAAAGTCAATAATTAAAATACACTGTGCTATAATAGAGGTATGAACAAAATACTATATATAAAAAAAAAAAAAAAGGAGACACTAACCCTGGGGATTTGGGGGAGGGATCCAAACAAAAGGTGATATTTGAGTTGGAGCCCAGCAAAGAATAAAGGCGACCTCATACTAAGAAACAGAGGCAGATACAGGGAAGAGATTGGTTCATTATATTGCAAGCTATCCCATGTGGTTGAGTGTAATATATGCAGGTCCATAACAGACTTTTTTGTGAGTGAAAAAAAAGACTATTCAAGCAATATTGGAAGTAAATTACTAAAATTGTATTTTTTCTATTTATAACTCTGGGCAGTTTGGCAAACGTATCAAAAGCCTTAAATTTTTAGGTATGCTATACCACAGCATTCCTATTTCTAGGGATTTATCTGAAGGGAATTGGTATGACTATGAATAAATATTTTGATATGACCCTTTGGTTCCTACCAAGATGGCAAACTGGAGACAAACAGTCAGATTTCCTTGCCTCAACTGAATCCTAGACATTCCGAATAAATGGGAAACAGACATTGTATATTTAGGAATATACAATGCCACGGAACTGTGAGAAATCAATGAAACCACAGAAGATTGTTGACCTTTCAGTGTGTGGTAGTGGCTGGACACAGTGAAGAATGAACTACTATAACTGGAGAAACAACATATGAACTGAATGTGACAGCGAACACACAAACAGAAGAAAGGTTTAATTTTTGTTCTGAATCTTTTCTCCCACTGTCTTTGTCTTGATCAGATTTCTCCACAGTAATATTGCATGGAAGAAACAGTAATGTTTTAAAGTATTAAAAGATTTAATTACAAGGATTAAATGATACAAATGACCAAGATATAGGTTCCTGTATTGTTCAACTTCTCTTAGCAGGGCACAGACTAAACTGGACAACATAGATCCTCTGAAAGTAAATTTTTAGAATATATGGATGAATAATTTGAAATAAGTATGATTAAAGATACTTATTTAATTGGGAAATAGAACCAGGAATGGGTTAAAAGATCAGGTTGAGAAGCCCTACCAGAAGGCAGAAGTAAAGAATGAAGATGAAGAAGAACATAGTAAAGCTAAAAGTGAAACAGGGTAGAAGTAGAAGCGCCATTGTCTGGATATGAGAAATCTTAGAGAAAAAGAAAAATAGGATGAAGTATTTAAAGAAGTAATGGAGAAAAATGTCTCAGGATCTTTGAAAAATGAAAGACCTTAGAATCGGAAGGACTTACAGAGAAACAAGCAAGAGAAATAAGGAAAACCCCATAGAGGGAATATCAAAAGCAAAAAGGGAATTCTACTACCTTCCAGAAAGGAACAGCAATTCACCTACAGGGAAAGAAGAATAAAATCAATATCAGATTTCTCCACAGCAACATTGCATAGAAGATACAGTAAAGCAATATTTTAAAGTATTAAAAGATTTAATTACAACGATGTTTACTATGGTATTGCTTGTAATAATAAAATATTGAAAGAGACCCGAATGACCATACAATGGCACACCATGAAGCCACTTAAAAATTATGTTGCAGAAAAATGTATAAAAAAACATAAAAAGGCATTTGCAATGAAAAATGTCTCCGTGAATAAAAGATTATACACATGTGATTCCACTTTTGTTTAAGTAGAAAGACTGAAAGAATATATGCAGAAATTTTAGTTTTTTTAAAAAATTCCAGCATAGTTAACATACAGTGCTATATTAGTTTCAGGTGTACAATATGGTGATTCAACAATTCCATACATCCCTCGGCACTTGTCATGACAAGTGCACTTCTGAATCCCCATCACCTATTTAACAACACCCCCCCCAACCTTCCCTCTGGTAACCATCAGTTTGTTATCTATAGTTGAGTCTGAGTTTTCTTTGGTTTATCTTTTTTTCTTTGTTCATTTGTTCTGTTAAATTCCACATATGAGTGAAGTCATATGGTATTTGTCTTTCTCTGAATGACTTATTTAATTTAGCATTATATTCCCTAGATCCATCCCTTTTGTCTCAAATGGCAAGATTTCATTCTTTTTAGTGACTGAGTAATATTTCAGTGTGTGTGTGTGTGTGTGTGTGTGTGTGTGTGTATATCCAACAACTACTTTATCCATTCATCTATCAATGGACACTTGGGCTGCTTCTATATCCTGCCTATCGTAGCTATTGCTGCAGTAAACATTTGGGTACATATGTCTTTTTGAATTAGTGTTCTCGTATTCTTGGGTAAATACCCACTTGTGTAATTGCTGGATCATAAGATAATTCTATTTTTAATTTTTTGAGAAACCTTCATACTTTTTTCCACCATGGCTGCACCGGTTTGCATTCCCACCTACAGTGCACGAGAGTTCTTTTTTCTCTATATACTCACCAACACTTGTTGTTTCTTGTGTGTGTGTGTGTGTTTTTTTTTATTCTACTGATTCTGCAGTGATATCTCATTGTGGTTTTGATTTTCATTAAATTTCCCTGATGATTAGTGATGGTGAGCATCTTTATATGTGTCTGTTGGCCATCTGTATACCTTATTTGGAGAAAGTCTGTGTTTTCTGCCCATTTTTAACTGGATTATTTGAGGATTTTTTTGGTGTTGGTTTGTATAAGTCCTTTGCATATATCGGATAGTAACCCTTTATCAGATATGTCACTTGCAAATATCTTCTCCCATTCAGTAGTTGTCTTTTTAGTTTTGTTTCCTTTGCTGTGTAGAAGCTCTTTGTTTTAATGTAGTCTCAATAGTTTATTTTTGCTTTTATGTCCCTTGTCTCGGAAGATATATCTAGAAAAATGTTGGTATGGCCAATGTCAGAGAAATACTGCCTGTGCTCTCTTCTAGGATTTTTGTGGTTTCGGGTTTGACATTTAGGTCTTTAGTCATTTTTTAGTTTATTTTTGTATATGGTAAAAGAAAGGGGCCCAGTTTCATTCTTTTGCATGTTGCTGTCCAGTTTTCCCAACACCGTGTGTTGAAGAGACTTTTCCATTGTATCTTCTTGCCCCCTTTGTTGTAGATCAACTGAGAATAAAATCGTGGATTTATTTCTGAGCACTTCATTCTGTTCCATTGATCTGCAGGTCTGTTTTTGTGCCAGTATCATACTGTTTTGATTACTACAGATTTGTAGTGTATCTTGAAATCTGAGATTGTGATACCTCCAGTTTTGTTCTTCTTTTCCAAGATGGCGTTGGCTATTTGGGGTCTTTCATGGTCCCATACAAGTCTTAGGATTATTTGTTCTATTTCTGTGAAAAACACTGTTAGTATTTTGATAGAGATAGCATTAAATGTCTAGATTGCTTTGGATAGTGTAGACATTTTAACAATATTTGTTCTTCTAATCCATGAGCATGAAATATCTTTCCATTTGTGTTACCTCAATTTCTTTCTTCAATGTTTTATAATTTTCAGGGGTACAGGTCCTTCACATCCTTGGTTAAGTTTATTCCTAGGTATTTTATTATTTTTGGTGTGATTGTAAATGAGGTTTTTTTTTAAAATTTCTCTTTCTGTTATTTTATTATTAGTGTATAGAAATGCAGTGGATTTCTATATACTGATTTTGTATCATGCAACCTTACTGAATTCATTTATCAGTTCTAGTAGTTTTTGGTAGAGTCTTTAGGGTTTTCTGTATACAGTGTCATGTCATCTGCAAGTAGTGAGAATTTTGCTTCTTTCTTGCCAATCTGGATGCCTTTTATTTCTTTCTCTTGTCTGATTGTTGTGGCTAGGACTTCGAGTACTATATTGAATAAAAATGGTGAGAATGGACCTCCTTGTCTTACTCCTAACCTTAGGGGAAAAGCTCTCAGGTTTTCCCCATTGAATATGATGTTAGCTATGGGTTTTTCACATATGGCCTTTAATATACCTCTCTAAACCTACTTTGTTGAGGGTTTTTATTATGAAAGGATATTGTACTTTGTCAGATGCCTTTTCTGCATCTACTGAAATGATCATATGGTTTTTATTCTTTCTCTTGTTGATGTGATGTATCATGATGATTGATTTGTGAATATTGAACCACCATGGCATCCCAGGAATAAATCCCACTTAATTGTAGTGAATGATTTTTTTTAAGTGGTGCTGTATGTGGTTTGTTAATATTTTGTTGAAGAATTTTGCATCTATGTTTATCAGAGATATTGGCCTGTAGTTTTCTTTTTTGGTAGTGTTTTTATCTGTTGTTCACATAATGCTGCCTCAGAATGAATTTGAAAGCTTTCCTTTCTCTTTTATTTTTTGGAATGATTTGAGAAGAATAAGTGAATAGGTGTTAACTCTTCTGTAAATGTTTGGTATAATTTACCTGTGAAGTCATCTGGTCCTATACTTTTGTTTTTTGGGAGTTTTTTAAATTACTGATTCAATTTTATTTCTAGGAATCAGTCTGTTAAAATTTTCTATTTCTTTCTGTTTCAGTTTTGGTAGGTTATATGTTTCTAGGAATTTTTCCATTTTTTCTAGGTGGTTCAGTTTGTTGACATGTAATCTCTCATAATATTCTCTTATAATCCTTTGAATTTCTGTGATGTTGGTTGTTATTTTTCCTCTTTCATTTCTCTTTTTATTTGAGTACTCTTTCTCTCAGTCTCTGTCTCTTTCTCTCTCTCTCTCTCAAGAGTCTGGCTAAAGGTTTATTAATTTTGTTGATCTTTTCAAAGAACCAGCTCCTGGTTTCATTGTTCTCCTCTATGGTTTTCTTAGTTTCTATTTTGTTTATTTCTGTTGTAATATTATTTCCTTCCTTCTACTGGTTTGGGTTTTCTTTTTTCATCTTTTTCTAACTCCTTTAGATGTAGAGCAAGTTTTTTATTTGATATTTTTCTTCCTTCTTGAGGTAGGCCTGTATTACTATAAACTTCCCTCTTAGAGCAGCTTTTGCTGTATCCCAAAGGTTTTGGAGCACTGCATTTTCATTTGTCCTCATGCATATTTCCTCTTTGATTTCTTGGTTGACCCATTCATTGTTTAGTAACATGTTATTTAACTCTTGTGTTTGTGTTCTTAACTTATATATTTGTGTTCTTTTCAGATTTTCTCTTATGGTTGATTTCTTGTTTTAGAGCATTGTGGTGAGTAAAGGTGCATAATATGACCTCAATTTTTAAAATCTGTTGAGACTTGTTTCATGACCTAACATGTGGTCTCTTTTCTGGAGAATATTCCATGTACATTTCGTTCCATGAAAAGAATGTGTATTCTGCTGTTTTAGGATGGAATGTTCTGAATATATCTGTTGGATTCATCTGGCCCAATGTGTCATTCAAAACCACTGTTTACTTGGTTTTCTGTTTGGTTGTAAGTGGGGTTTAAAGTCCCCCTGCTATTTTTGTATTATTATTGATTATTTCCTTCATATTTTTTTTTAGCTGCTCCATGTATTTGAGTGCTTCCATGTTGGGTGCATGAATATTTACAAACGTATCTTCTTGCTAGATTGTTCTCTTATGGTTATGTAGTATTATTCTTTGTCTCTTATTACAGCCTTTGTTTTAAAATCTATCTTGTCTGATATAAGTGTTTCCACCTTGGCTTCTCCTTCACTTCTATTTGCATGATAGTGCTTTTTCATCCCTTCACTTTCAATTTGCATGTGTTTTTAGGTCTGAAATAGTATCTTCTAGGCACCATATACATGGGTCTTGCATTTTTATCCTTTCTGTAACCTCCTGTCTTTGATTGGAGTATTTAGTCCATTTATATCAAAAATATTTATTGAGAGGTATGAATTTATGGTCATTTTATTACTTGTTTTATGGTTGTTTTTGTAGTTCTTGATTCTGTTCTTCTTTTGCTGTCTTTTCTCATGGGTTGCTGGCTTTCTGTAGTGATATTTTTAGATTCCTTTCTTTCATTTTTTTTGTGTATCGCTGGTTTTTGATTTGTGGTTACCATTAAGTTTATATATAACATCTTATGCATATAGTTGTCTATATTAAGTTGATGGTCACTTAAGTAAAAACCCATTCTTTATGCCCTCCCCTGTTTTTAGGTATATGGTGTCATACATTATTATATCCTTTTCTTTTGTGAGTCTCTTGACTGATTTTTATAGATATACTTACTTTTACTGCTTCTGTTTTTCCTACTTTTTTACTCTTGCTTATGGTCTTTCTTTTCCACTCAGAGTCCTCTTTTAATATTTCTCATAGGGCTGGTTTAATGGTGAACTCCTTTAACTTTTGTTTGTCTGGGAAACTCTTTATCTATCTTCTATCCTGAATAATAGCCCTGCTGGTTATCCTTGATTGTGAGTTTTCTTTCAGCACTTTGACTATAACATGCCACTCCCCTTGGCCTGCAAATTTTCTGCTAAAAAATCAGCTAATAGCCATATGGGGTCCTTTGTATGTAATTGTTTTTAAATTTCTCTCTTTATCATTAACTTTTGCCATTTTAATTACTATATGTCTTGGGTTAATTTTGTTGGGGGATCTCTATGCCTTCTAGATCTGGGTATCTGTTTCCTCTCCCAGTTTCATGAAGTTTTCGGCTATTATTTCTTCAGATAAGTTTTTCTGGTCCATTTCCCTCTCTTCTATTTCTGGAATCCCTATCATACAAATGTTATTATGCTTGATGGTGTCACTGAGTTCTCTATGTCTATTTTCATTTTTTATTATTCTTTTTATCTGGTATTCGGCTTGATTGCTTTCCTTTACTCTGTCCTCCAGGTTTCTGGTCTGTTCTTCTGCTTCTTCTAGTTTACTTTTTATTCTATTTAGTGTATTTTTAATTTCAGTTATTGAGTTCTTCATCTCTGATTGGTTATTTTTTATGTTTTTCCATCTCTTTGTTGAGAGTCTCACTGAGGTCTTAACACTCTTTTCTCAAGTCCAGTGAGTATATTTATGACCATTACTTTAAATACTCTAGCAGGCATATTACTTATTTCTGTTTCAATTAGCTCTCTTGCTATGATTTTGTCCTGTTCTTTCATTTGGTACATATTCCTCTGCCTCCTCATTTTGTCTAACTCTCTGTGTCTGTTTTTATGTGTTAGGAAATTCAGCTACATATTGTGCTCTTGAAAGTAGTGTTCTTAAGAAGAGAAGGTCCTGTAGTGCCCCTGCAGTACAATCTCCTTTGTTCACCAGAACCTGGGGTATCTTCTGTGTGTTGCATGTGCCCTACTGTTATGGCTGAGCCACATTTGCCTTTTGTCCAGTCATCAGCAATGGATTTCTTTCTCTCTATGAGCAGGGTTTGGCCCCTGTGTGGTTAATGGGCCAGTCTGAAGCCACTTTGGGCTTGGATTAAGTCAGACTAGGCATTTGCCAGAGATACAGTAGTACCAAACTGCAGGGCACTTTTCCTGCACTGTCCCCTGAGAAGTTCTTGTTGGTAGCTGGGACCTATGTTAGACCAAATGTTGGAGCTGCAGTTGGAGTGGTGTGTGTGTAGTTATCTTCCTGTCTCCCCCAGACAAGAGTCACTTTGGAGTGGTGCTGGCCCCTGTTGGGTATGCTTGCACACTGCTAGGCTTGTGGTGCCACCTTGGATGAGCTCTGTCCAAGGTGGCAGAGTCTGCAGAGGACACAGGGATGGGGTGCATGGTGTTAGAAGGTTAATGCAGATCTGTTGTGAGAAGGCATCTAGAGCTACTTTAGAAAACTGTCACAGGGCTGGAGGGAGTAGGTGCACAGGAAGATGTGGGGGCGGGGCTCTCAATGCCAGCAAGATTTGAACAGGTCTTCTGTGAGAGAGGATCTACAGCCAAGACCTGGCCAGAAGGGCTTTGTCCATAGGAGAATGTGAGAGTCTGGCACATCATTAGCAAGTTAGGTGGCGTGTTGGCACCAGTGCTGGTTCCTGTAGGTATTCATGTGTCTTAGCTGAAGGGCAGAGGAGGGAAATGGTACTTGCCAGGCCCTTTTTCCTGAAGAAGTCTCCTAAATATCCCAGCCCCTTTAGCACGGGCTGTCAGATTAGTAAATAAATCTCCTTCCCACATATCCCAGGCATTTTTTTAACTGCTGCTTCTATGCTATGTCTCCACAGGGCTATTTGTTATTTTCTTTCTTCAAGGGCAGGAACTCAGTTTCCCATTGCCCTCTTGACTCTCCCAGAGCTGGCCTCTTTGGTTTTCAAAGCCAAATGTTATGAGGATTTGTCTTTTCCATGTGGGTTCTCTGGCCTGGGGTGCTTGGTACAAGAGTCTGTTTTTTCATCTCTTCAGGCCTGAGATATCCCTCCCTCCCATGGATAGTCATGCAGGTCTATTTAGTTCTTGACTGTATTTCTGCCCTTCCTACACTCTTCAAAGTGGCCACTTCTCTACATTTAGCCGTGAAGAATCTGTTCTTCAAGTCTTCAGTCGTTTTTTGGGTTATTTACACTGGTGTAGATGCTATCTTGTTGTGTCTGGGAGGAGGTGAGCTTAGGATCTTCTTACTCTGCCATCTTCCCTGGAAGTCAGAAATTTTAGTTTTTATCTCTGAGGGTTGCATAGGATAGGATAATACAATTTTCTTTCTGCTTTTTAAAAATCATATACATTTTTTCCTGATGTGCTTTCAATACTTTAAGAAGAAAAAACTGTACTTAACTATTGATTTAACTTTGATAGAACTCCAAGACTAGATACTAATTGAGAGCAATTTTAGACAGACTTTAGACACTTAGAAGGTGCTGCAACCATCCTGGTGAGATATGACAAGGCTTGAGTTAAGTAAGACAGTGGCAAAGGGGATAGATTCAGCAAGCTCTATTGGATTGACACTCAGGAAAAATGAACAGGAATTGGTTAGCAATTAGATAGGGGACATGTCAAGGATGACTCTGAAGTTTCTAGCTTCTCTGATATTTTACTTATCAGCTCCTAAATTTAGGTCTGAAAGAACTATTATATATGCCCTTCTAAAGAAATGTTGTGATACAAAAGGCAGATATTTATACTACGTTTCCAGCAGCTCCTCTATGAAAGCACTTTTGAAGCTGATTTGTATGTACACGTACATTGTGAGCCACAGATATCTTATTTTCAAGAAAAACATGTTCTACAAACTCTTTCCCCACCTGTGTCATTAAGCAAAAGCAATTGCTTTATTCACCACTAACCTCTGTCTGAGTTCTTTTGAATGCAGGTTCAAAGGCACATTCCATGAATATATCTTTTTCCCCATGTGTGTTGAAACCTGCTGGCAAATATTTCATACCCTTATGGAAAAATGGGCCAAGTACATGAATAGACAATTTATAATAGAAGCAAAACAAATGACAAGTATCCATAAGAAAAAATGTCCAATTACCCAAGTAATGAAAATTAAACCTACTTTCTTTTCTTTTTTTTTTTTAAACCTACTTTCAAAATGCCAAAAATAATATCTTAAAAAATCTCTTAAAAAGATAATAATGTACAGTGCTGGCAAGATGTTGGTGAGATAAACATTTCCTTATATTATTAGTATACTTTTGGAAGAATTTATCACTACATGAGAGAATTCGGGCTATAGTTAAAAATTAATTAATATTTAAAATGAACAGCAATAAGATAATGGCTAAATAAATTGTACATATCCTAAAAGCACATTTTCAAAAAAAAATGTTTAATGACATAGGATAATAGTCATACTACATAAGTAACACACATTATATACCATAGAATTTTTATTTTTAAAGAATTTATTTGTGCATTAAGAAAAAGGAGATGGAAAAAAATCATCTGAAAAATCAGCATTGATTATCTCTGAATGGTGGTATTATTGGTAATTTTTACTATCAGTATTCTAAGTTTGTAAAATGAAGCATGAAGATTTTAAAATCAGAGGTAATTATTAAAAGCAATCCATTTCTAATATAATTTCAGTGATGTTGAACATTCTTTTAAATTCACCTGCTATTTTTTCTTTGTATACATAGTATATGCATAAATAGATAACAAGCACAGATATCAAAAGCAGTTCAGTAATTTGGGAAAATTACCACATGGCTATAGACATGTTTATTTAAGTACAGTGTTGTCTAGGAATTGCTCATCATTTAGTCAGCATTTACTGAAAAGCATAAATTCATAGCATATCAGAGATGGAGGGACTGAGAAATTATTTAGTCCAAACCCTCATTTTGCAAGTGGGCTTTGTGAAAATTTACTTTCATTGTGAGACACTGGGAAGCCATTGAAAGCTTTCAAATGCAATAGTGAGATAATTAGATAATTTTGGTAATAATGTGGATAGTTGACTGGCAAGGTAATAGTTGAAGGACAGGATATCCAGATAGAAAGCTACTTTAATAATGCAGAAAGGAAGTAATAAACATTGAATTGGGAAAGTAGATGTGGGGCTGGAGAGCAGATGAGTTCGGGAATCTATTTAGGAAATAGAATTAACATGTTAGAGTCAGATTAATTATGTTGAAAAGGAGAGAAAAAAGTTAAATATAACTGAATTTTCTAGGTTAGGTTAACTATAGAAGGTGACCCATCACCCGAGATAAGCTATCAAATGCTTATCCACAATGTCACCACACACTGGGCTTTTAATAAATATGAACTCGTTGACTAATTAGGCTACATTTATGTCTTCTTTAAAGGAACCTGAATATGGATTAATTCTTATTTACCTTTTGCTTCAAGCAGTTTTGAGAAATATAAAAGGAGACCTATAAATCAGGCACAAGACATGTGTACTGAACTTTAAAGATGCGTTAATAAAACTTATGCCAATATGTTCTGTACGACTTTCTTCTAACTCATCATTTTCATAGCAACAACAACAAAAGCAACTCCTAGAGAAATAAGACTGTTTTTAAGTTTTCTACTTTATATCAATTAGAACTAATTTGAAATGTTTTAGTATAAAGGTGGGAGATATTTCTGGTCCAATCACCAGTTTTAATTAGTTGTTTTTAAACAAATATATTTTCTTCCTTTCTTTGGGCTCCATATGTTCTTCTCCACTGAGGTGTGGATTTATACCCTCACAGAGACACAGTAAACAGGCGTATTCATCGAGTGTGCTTTCTTGCAGGCATGTCCTGTTGACAGCACCATGCATGTTAGAATGATTTTAAGAAAAGAAAAAAAAAGTAGGAGACTGGAGAGTGCATTATTCTGTTCTATTGAAGTTGTTATAGATTCAACTAACTCACCATTAGAGCAATCTCAAAAGTTTTAGACTCCAGCTATCCACCAAGTGCTCCTCCCATCCTTACCAGGTGGTCAAGTCCTCATTTGAATATCCCACAAAAGAGCTCTTTGCTCTGTAAATATATTGTAAAAGCTTATCTTTTAAGCAAGTTGATATTTGTCTCTTTGTGGCTTAATATTTATTGACCCTAGTACAATGAAGCCAAGTCCCCATTTTGTATACCAGCTCTTTAACTACTAAGGTCCTTCTCAGTATTTTCTTCATTCTATTCACTTGCTCATAATGTGCTTTCATCACTTCATTATCCTGATTGCTCTATTCTGAACATGCACTAGTTATGTCCATATCCCTATTTTTTAAAATAAATTTGCTTTTTAAATTCTGAAAATAAAAGCCTTACGAACAATTTCTAAATTTAGTAAATGACTATTTAGAACACATTTTTAAGAAAAGTCTTCTTATTGATCTCCCTGGCCCCAGTGTGTTTCTGTTGAATTCAGTTTCCAATCAGCCACTGGAGTTATCTATCTAAACTTCATTTCCTACTGCATGGGGTAAGGTCCTTAGATAAGCAACGGCAACTAGAATTACAAGTGCAAGAGAATTATTAGGGCTATTTCCTGTGTACCTATAAAGATGAAGTGGAGGGCCTTGCTGGAGAAGGCCGTGAGAGTCTTCAGACTGAGAAGCAGGTCTGACACCAGTGAAAGGAGAGCAGGAACACAAGGGGAGTGGCTAGGGGAGATCTTAGACTACACGCTGCCAAAATGCAAACAAAATAAACAATACATGCAGTGTAGTGAGTCATGCTAATCCCAGGTTTTTGCTTCCATTAAACAAAATGACAAAATATTCTGGGATAATATCTAGTGTTCTAGGGCAAAAAAAAAAAGAAAAAAAAAACCTATTCAAGCTATGAACTAGTCAAAGATATATGTATTAATGAGGATCCATTTGGAAAAACAAAAATTCACTATAAATACATCCAACAGAATTTTTTTTTAATTTTATTTATTTATGATAGTCACAGAGAGAGAGAGAGGCAGAGACATAGGCAGAGGGAGAAGCAGGCTCCATGCACCGGGAGCCCGACGTGGGATTCGATCCCGGGTCTCCAGGATCGCGCCCTGGGCCAAAGGCAGGCGCCAAACCGCTGCGCCACCCAGGGATCCCCAACAGAATTTTATATAAAGAACTGTTGATGAGTATTGGAAGGGCTGGAATAAATAGCAAGCAGGAGAAGGAAAGCAGGTTAGAGGAACAAAGATATAAAAGGGATGAGCCTGAGAGATTGAAAGCTGGAGTCAATGAGCCTGTCCCTCCTGCTGTCTGTTGGAGAAGCTGTTGCACTTGGCCAAAGGAGTGTTGTCAAAGGAGTGCTATCTGGACCAAGGCTGAAAACAAGGAAAAGAGGCTACCTGTACCCAGTCTGCTTGAATCTAGAATGAACCCAACCCTGCTGTTACTGTACCTACTGATGGCAATTGCCAACAACTGCCAGTGTTGGAACCAGGAAGAAACTTGCCTTTCCTGCTGCTTTATCTCCTACTAGTATCTTCTATTAGTAGAGCTCATCAGGAAGACAGATGGCAAGAAGGCTGAGAAATGTAGCTTATGGACTTTTAGGCTTCTTTAATACATAGTAAATCACAGAAGGGTGGGAAGAGGGGCTGTGGGCACATAGGCAAATGATTGGCAAAGCAATATGCCAGCATACATTGAGTCAGTGAACTCCAGAAGATGCAAGTTACAGCATAAAACAGAAGTGACACTTTAAACTACATGAAAATTCCTACTTCTCTTGTATTATAATAAGATTTCTTCCTATAATTTCTATTTTCTTTAATAATGGGATTGTTCTGAGCTTTAGCATATGAATTCCTATATATTCTTAAAAAGAACTAGTATCTTTTAAAAAAATTTTGCCTGTGGTGTACAAAGGATGCAAATCACACACACCCACGAATTTATTGATCCTTCATACTCTTATTGCCCTCATCAATAATTGCTTTGCTTTGTGTAAACTGTCCTTTTACATAAGCAGAAACATAAATCACTCTTTCCAAAGGAGGCCCTAGTCACTTGGACTAGGTAGAAGGGTGGAAGAGAATTAATCATGGGCTGCAGAGCTTGTGGATCTTGAATGATCTATCAAAGGAATAGCAGGTTCCTCTACATCCTGAATAACATCTCCTTGGTCTTACCTCTGATTGCAACCATGGTTGTGATGGACAGTTCCTTGAGCCTTCCACCCACCCCAGGCTGACAATAACTTGCTCAAATGAAGACCTGGCATTTCCATGTCTTCCACTTTCTGCCTCAGCTTCTCTCATTTTACAGAAGCTCGTAGGAGCAACCAGCCTGTGAAACCAAGAGATGTCAAGGAGTTAATTAATGCCCCTAAGGGCAACTCCTGAGCAATAGCAAACAGGGCTGATATATAGATAATTCTGGTCTATCTTCTGTAATGCTACTGTGAGTTATTTTCTATGCTCCTCTGGAAGTTCTGTTCAGAACTGAGCTCCATCTGTCCTTCATAGGCTGGGGGGGATAGGGGGTGGGGAAGTGGGCGGGAGCAAACATTGCATCCTTATATTGCTTTTTTTCCTGTTTTTATTTTTTTCTCCCTCATCTCTCATTCTACTCTCTGAGATTACCTCATAAATAAACTACCTACACATAGCTCATTGTTTCAGATGTGGCTTTCCAGGAAACCCAAGATAAGTTACAGGGCAATTCATAATCAATATCTAGCTACACACCAATTTGAGGCATCTGGGCGAAAAGAAGAAATGCCTAATTAGACATTAGGTAAAAAACAAAAGGCATTGGTAGGTTTGGAATAGTATAGAGAAAATGGGACCCAATAGAACCTTTCCAGGTTGCCAGATACCTTTCTTATGGGTAGCAAGAGAGCTGCTAACGGGCTTCAGAAAACTGCTGTTTTCTCCCTTCCACCTCCTTGCTACTCTTTCTCCACTTACAAAAGTCTTGAGTATTCTGTAACTAAAAGCAATAACACACACTCCATCTATCTATAAATATATATATGTCTTATATTCCTTATTCAACGCTACTGTCACATTTAATATTTCACCTAGTGAGTTTCAATACAATTTTGATTTCTTAGCCTCACCTCTTTTTCTCCATGGTGGTTATCCTCTGATTCACATAATTCTATGACTTTGGTTGATTTTTAAATTACCAGTAAGGTTTTATTTTTTTTTAACTGCCTTGTTTTCTTTCCTAAGCTCTAGTTTTGAGAAAATGTTTAAGTTATCAAAAGGACTCCTTTAAACAATTTTTATGAGCTATAATTTCTTAGACATTGCAAAATCTTGAGATTTGTTTCTGTTACCTTTGTATATAAAAGGTGGCTTATTAGTGCAATCTTAGGATCATAAAACGTTTTCTAAGCTATAATGCTTTTTGAAAACAAATCATAGTGTTTGTTGCAAAGAAGAGCCTGAGACCAGCTTGGTTTTAATTGCTTTGTTGAATATACACTTGTCTCCCTCCTGATCCACACACTACCACCATTATGTCTCAATCCTAGGTTGGATTTTTTTTTAATTAATTAAAAATTAGATCATTCATTCCATAAATAAATATTGTATATTGTATATTGTATATTTATATTTATATTTATCCTATCCACCAGACAGGATTTTGGGTGGTGGGGGGATATAGCAGTAAATAAAAAAAATTAAAAATTCCAGCATTCCTGGAGCTTAAGTTCTAATAAAGTGAAAGAAAGCAATATAAAATATAAAATATATAAATATATTTAATATAATGTAATATAAATGCTGAGGATGCACCTACTAAATTTAAATATCTTACTAGGATATTTCTAAGCATAAAACCCCTCTCATTGACCTACCTTTAATGCCACTTTTTTTTTTTAACTCTAATGTCTTTTATAAACTCTAGAAACTCTAATCCATTATATCCTCTCTTTAATTTTAAATTTCTGTTCATTTTTTCTTTATTTTGCAGTTTTTAAGAATGCCCTTTGAGTTATTTATCTTATTTTCTGCAGTATCAATTAATGACTTCTAGATTCAAATGGTTATTTAATTTCTAATGTTCATTCTCATACCATATTAAAGTCACCTTTTTAAATAAGAGAATTTCGTTCATGCATTCATCCATCCACTCAAAAACTATTTAAATTTATTTTGTTACAGCTGCAAAAGAATGTTAAGATGATAATACTCAGAGCAATACGCTCTTATAGTAACAATAAAAGCAAAAAATTAAAAAAATTTTCATTTTCTGTGATGGTCTCAATCTAATTATGGGAAGAATTTACACTTCTGTACTGCATATTTCTTTTTCATGGCTTACCTGTTGACATTTTATGTTTACTTAATTTTGAACAAAAAGATTTCTATTTTGTCTGTCAGTTTGAGGATAGCCAGGTCATGATCTCAGGGATGTGAGATAGAGCCCCACATTGGGCTCCCTATTGAATGTGGAGCCTGCTTGAGATTCTCTCTCTCCCCCATCTGCTGCTCTCCCCACACATACTGTTTTTCTCTAAAAAAGAAAAAACAAAACAAAACAAAATACCAAAAACTAAAAATGGACATTTGCATAAGGAAGTTTGTGATGCTGGCACAGAAGGCACACCCTGGATTTGTGGCTCAGTGAGAAAGAAGTTAGTGAGAAAAATTAAGGGGACTCTGAATAGAATCAGTTCTTAGTCCTGACCCATTAGAAGTTTAGAAACATTTCTTCCAGAACCAAAATACTGGTTTCTCATTTCATAGTGGACTTTAGTTGTGGAAATACACTGAATATAATTTCTTTTTCCACTAGTTTCATAATTATATTAAGATTCTATTTCTTACTGGTTCTTCAAACCTTTATGTGAGAAATTTCCCATAGCTTAATAGTTTGGAGTTCCAAAATATTTTCTATCACTTTCTTATGAAAAATAACAAATATAAAGTAAGATTGAAATATTTAAATTTGCTGTATATTTGAAAATCATATTTTACTCTACTTGTTTTATCACATATATAATCATTTGTCATCCCTTTGACTATTCATAAACTCATCTTTTAAAAATTATAGATTTCCCTTTCTTCCTAAGTACTTTAGCAGTATTTTACCTAATGTTAGTTTAATTGTTCCAGTCTTCTTATGCTTACTGTTTATATGGTGTATCTTTTCCATTTATTTACTTTCAATCTATCTGTCTTTTTATATTTAAAGTGAATTTCTTGAAGATAATATATACACATTTTATAATGTGTTTTCTATTTATCTCCTCTTGTGTTTTGTTTTTCTGTTTCTACATTTCCATCCTCTTTTGGGCTTTTGAATATTTTCCAATTCTACCTTATTTTGTTTTTTAAAAATATACCACTCTGCATTTTTTTAGTAGTTGCTCTAGGGATTAAAACGTACATCTCTAACTTCTTATAGTGAACTTAGAGTTAACATTGTGTCATTTCACAAAAAATGCAGAATCTTGCAACTATGTAAATCCATATAATGTCCCTCAATTTATGCTGTCATGGATATGTTTTTTTCCTATACTCATTACAAACCCTATGAGACAGTATTATAAGTTTTACTTCATTTTATTTTTTTTCAAGTTTTATTTATTTATTTTAGAAAAAGAGAGGAGGGAGGGAGTGTGTTCAAGTGGAAGGTGGGACAGAGAGAAAGACTCTTCAAGCAGACCCCCCTCTAAGTGCAGAGCCCAATGCAGGGCTTGATCTCATGACCCATGAAATCATGAGCTGCTGAAACCAAGAGTTAGACACTTAAGCCAGTCAGGTGCCCCTATAATTTTTACTTTATTTTTTTTTAATTTTTAAAAAATTTTTAAAGATTTTATTTATTTATTCATGATAGACATAGAAAGAGAGAGGCAGAGACACAGGCAGAGGGAGAAGCAGGCTCCATGCTGGGAGCCCGACACAGGACTCGATTCAGGGACTCCAGGATCGTGCCCTGGGCCAAAGGCAGGTGCTAAACTGCTGAGCCACCCAGGGATCCCTAATTTTTACTTTAAATACTCATATGAAACTTAAAGGCACTTAAAGGAAAAGAGAATAGTCATTTATCTTTAATTTATATTTCCCATTTCAGTACTCTTCATTCTTCCTAAGGATCTGAATTTCCAATTGGTATAATTTTTCTTCAGCCTCAGAACTTCTTTTGGCAAGTCTTCTAATTTATGTCTATTAGCAACAAATTCTCTTATACTGTTTGTGTCTGAAAATGTATGTTCCCCAAATTCTAGAAGGACATTGTTACTGGATATAGAATTATTGTTTGACAGTTTTTATTTGACATTTTGTTCATCACCTTAATATTTTTTTCCCACTGTCTTCTGGGATCCACAGTTTCTGAAAAGTAAACTATATAATGATTTATTTTTCTCTCTTTATGTAATAACTCCTTTTTCTTTTATTTCTTTTGAAATTTTTCTTTGGTTTTATGCAGTTTTATCTTGATATACCTAGGTATGGTTCTCTTCATATATTTTCCTAGCTTGGAAATTGTGGAGATCCTTAAATCTTTAAATTTATGTCTTTCACCATATTTTGGGGGAAAAATCAGCCATTATTTCTTCAAAATATGTTTTGTTCTATTCTTTCTTTTTTCTTTTGAGACTCCCAATTACACAAATGGATCTTTTGATATTATTTCATAAGCCAGTAGAGCTCTTTTGATTTATTTTTAAATATTTATTCTTTTCCATAAGTTAGATAATTACTTTTGATCTCTCCTCAAGTTTATTAAATATTTTCTCTGTCTTCTCCATCCTCCCATTAAACTCATATATTTTGTAAATTAAATATTTATAAATCTGGTATTTTTAACTCTAGAATTGCCCTTTTTTGAATTATCATTTTGCTGTATATAGAATTCTTGATTTATAGTCTTTTTCTTTCTTTTAAAAAAAATTTTTTTTTTTTTAATTTATCTACGATAGTCATACAGAGAAAGAGAGAGGCAGAGACACAGGCAGAGGGAGAAGCGGGCTCCATGCACCGGGAGCCTGACGTGGGATTCGATCCCGGGTCTCCAGGATCATGCCCCGGGCCAAAGGCAGGCACCAAACTGCTGCGCCACCCAGGGATCCCTATAGTCTTTTTCTTTCAGCACTTTGAGTACATTAGCCCATAGCCTTCTGCCCTTCTTGTTTTCTGGCATGTCAGTTGTACCTCTTATTAAAGACTTTTTATATGTGATGATTTATTTATTTCTCTTTCTCTTATTTTTCTCAAGAGTCTCGTATTTTGTATTTTGTATTTTGACAGTTTGACTATGATGTGTCTAAGTGTGGATCTCTTTTAGTTGGATTTTGTATTGTATTTTGACAGTTTGACTATGATGTGTCTAAGTGTGGATCTCTTTTAGTTTATCCTATGAGTGTTTTGAGATTCTTGGCTGTGTAAGTTAATATTGTTCATCAAATTTGGGAATCTTCAACCATTTTTCAAATATTCTTTCTGCATCTTTCTCTATTTTTCATCTTCTGGGACTCCCATTATACATATTTTGGTATATTTGTTGGTATCCCACAGTCTCTGAATCTCTGGTCATTTTTCCTTATTTTTTTTCTCTCTATTCATCAGACTGGATAATTTTAACTGACCTTTCTTCAAGTTTGCTTATGTTTCTTCTATCAGCTCTTATATTATTCTCCTTTAACGAATGTATCATCTTTTTCATCTCCAGTATTTTTATTTGGCTTCATTTTATAATTTTAATCCTTTATTCATATTTTCTATTTGGTGTGGCATCATTATACTTCCCTTTAATTTTTTTAAGTGTAATTTTATTTTATTATTTGAACATATGTATGATATCTAATTTTAAATTTTTGTCTTATAAGTACAACATCTGGGCTCTCAGAAACAGTTTCTATTGTCTATTTATTATGTATTAGATAATTTTCTGTTTCTTCTTGTGTCTTGTAATTGTTTTGTTGAAGCTTGGACATTTTAAATAATATAGCACAGTAACTCTAGGAAAAGATCTCTTCTTCCTCCCCACCCCCACTTTGATATTGTTGTTGCTGTTTATGTGTTCAATTACTTTCCTGGAAAAATTGTATAATATCTGTATTCTATGGGTTTTTTTTTTTTTTCGTGCAGCCACTAAAGTTTCATCTCTGCTTAATAATCTTAGTGGTCAGACAATGATGGGACAGAGATTTCCTTAAAGGTTTTAAACCAATAAATCTCTCACTCTTTGCTGAAGGATGTAATGTGAGGGTTGGAGTAGGCTTTCAATGCTTTAGTAGTTTACAGTTGTGCCTTAGTCGTCTTTACTTCTTGCATGCACAGAGTCTCATGGTCAGCTATGGATAGAGAGTAGAGCCTTTTCAAGTCTTTTTGTGGTATATGCACCACTCTGCACATGCAGTTAGCCTTCTAGATCCCCAGAAATGTGTTAGATCTTTTAAAAACCCCTTTGGAGATCTAATTATCCTTATTTTCCTTTAATTTTTTGTGCCATTTAATTACTCCAACTGGCAATAATACCCTCAATAGCTATGATATTAAGCCACTGCCTCTGACCTTTTTTGGCAAATGTGCTTCCTTGTCCAGTGAGCTCTGAATCAGTTGAAATAATGACGAAACATTAGAATGGGATTTTTCCAGGAAGTTCCAAGATAGGTCAGATAATGACAATTCTCTGGGGATAGATTTTTAGGGGAATTCCAAACCCATTCTACTCATTCCTGTGTCTTCTAGACTACTTTTTCACAGTTACTATCATTCCAAAGTGGTGATGGAAGAAATGGGATGGGAGAAGGGCAACTTAAAATGCCACAAAGTTTAATATTCTCACTCAACTAATTCAACTATTTGAATAAACTCTCTTGAATAACCAATCCTTTGGTTAATTTCAGGAGCCCTTAAAACGATGACTTGACAATTATTTACCCGTGTTCTCAATGCTTTTATGGAAGAGTGGATTTTTGAAGGTCTTTACTTTGCCAATATTGCTTTCTAATAAACTGAATAACTTCTTTAAATCATAAATATTTACATGTACTACAGTACTGATTTTTAAGTACATTATAAATTACTTAAAAACAGAAATATAAAACAAATGTAATGAAAAGTAAATATAAATAAAAGTTCTAATGAGATATGAGCTGTTTTTTGGAGACTTTTGTAAAATTTTACTGCTGATGTGATTGAGGGTGCAAAATGATTTATCAGGGCTTATAAGTTCTATTGATCATGTTATCAGTATATTTTAAAAGGTTTTAATTTAAGTTTTAGAAGAAGTATATGTTTAAACATTCAAACATCAGAGGGTTATTCAGAAATGCTCTTTTTTTAAAGCAAGGGCTTTAATAATACCCCATAGATTATTTGGTGTTCACAGAGTAGATCAGGAATCAGCAAACTACAGTGTGTTGGCCAAATCTAGCCTGCTGAGGGCCCCGTCTAGCCAAACCCATTTGTTTAAGCTGCTTTAATACTACAAAGACAAAGTTGAGTAGTTGTATAGAGACTGTATACCCCAGAAAGCCTAAAATATTTAATATCCCTTCACATAAAAAGTTGTCTGGTTTTGAAGTTGTTTTCACTGGACATTAGCAGTTCTTGGGATGTATTCAAATTACTAACCATATTTTGAATAAGTATAGATTTCTAGGTTCTATCTTAAGTATCCCAACGTCAATGAGTTACTTGTTCTCTGATTTTCAGTTGAGTTTGGTAGATGGGGAACACTGCTGGGAGACTATTAGGTGCAGGAAGAAAAGTGAGGTCAAGGTGTTTATTTCCTTGTTTCTTCTTTCCTGGCTTCTCTCATTTAAATGGCTCTCTTGATCTATCCTTGTACATCAGTGGCTTCATAATCAACTCCTCCATACCTTCAGGTTGTAGAGGGAATATTTGAGCACTTACCTTTGGGGGAAGGGTGGATTTAATAATCCTTTATAGTCTCCTTAATCCGTATCCACTCTATGGTAGTAATTCCTTTAATTTGCCTTCCCTTTCAAGCTGGGAATCTCATACTGCAAATTTTTGTACTTTTCTTTTTTAATTTTTTTAATTTTAATTTTATTTTTTAAAAATATTTTATTTATTCATGAGAGAGACACACAGAGAGAGAGAGAAAGAGAGAGAGAGAGAGAGGCAGAAACATAGGCAGAGGGAGAAGCAGGCTCCATGCAGGGACCTGACATGGGACTCCATCCTGGGACTCCAGGATCATGTACTGAGCCGAAGGCAGAGGCTTAACTGCTGAGCCACACGGCATCCCAACTCTTCTTTTTTTAGATAAAAATTTCAGCCCATCTTTTCTCCATATTGAACTCCTGTCTTCAAAAATATTCTCTCTCTCTCTGTTGGTTTCATGTTATTTTAAATTTAAAAATCCTACCTTCTATTTCCTTAATCAAGTTGTTAATAAAATTATAAACTATTTAGGGCTAAGAATAGTATCTGTGGACAGTTATTAGAATGCCCCTTCCTGATTGAATCCATTTATAACATTTTTTGGTGATATTCAACCAGTTACTAATCTATTTTAAACATCTTTAGTCCTAATGCCTTCATTTTGTCCATTATTTGACGTCCATGCCCTCTGATTCCTCCAAAGTCTCATATTCATAGAAAGTACATGATTTCAATGATTATACATATCTGTTCTCTCTCCAGTCTCAAATCTTCAGTTTCTTACAGGAGACAGAAATTCAGATATATGTAGCAAATGGCAGTTTAATGAAGTATTTTAGTTTATTCAAACTTGGCTTTCCTTTAAGAAATCCTATAGGAAGCCTTTGTTCTATGTCTGTTGATGTTCTCGTGACACTTGGCTCCTTACACTTGATCACACCTCTTGACATTGAGGTTCATCGGTGTTTTAACAACAGACATTTCTTGAATTTCTCCATTTGGCCAGACTACATCACACTGAGTACCCTAAGCTAGAGAATTAAGATCAGTGTGAGGTACCTGATGAAACAGGTCCATTTGACATGACATCATGCTACATAGTATTTAAATTATACAACACATGAATATCTCCTGTTTGGGAAATTCTCTAATCTTTATTGGTGATGAGCATAAACAAAGGTTTCTCAAAATTTCTCCATATATAATTTGCTCATAATTTCTTTTATGCAATTGCTTATCAGAAATCTGTTATTAAATCTTCTCCAGAAAGCACAGCACAAGTGATCAGAAATAAATTGCTGTTGTATTATGTGTATATGAAGGTATTGTTCTTTGTTTAATTATTTTTGGTTTCTGAATACAATATTTTCATGAATCAAATCAGCTTTAGGACTAATATCTCTTGGGCCACCTGGTTGGCTCAGTCTATTAAGCCTCTGCCTTCAACAAAGGTTATGATCCCAGAGTCCTATGGTCGAGCCCCATGTCAGGCTCTCTGCTCAGTGGGGAGCCTGCCTCTCCCTCTCTGTCTGCGTTCCGCTCTCCTTGCTTGTGCTGCTCTCTCTCTCTCTCTCTGTCAAATAAATAAATAAAGTCTTAAAAAAAAAGGACTAATATCTCTTTATCTGAAAGAACCTGACAGCAGGAAGCAGAGAAAAAATACATAGATTCTATGGAAGAAAGGACCAAGAAACATATGCAGGCTCACTGCTTGTATTTTCTTAAAGAATTGAGGCATGTTGGTAAGCTAGTAGCAAGAGAGCATTAGAGGACCACAACTGAAGAGAAGAGCATCATTAGTTCCGGCTAGTGATTCCTCTACCCTTACTTGTTGGTGCCAAAATGTAATTGTATAAAAAATGATGACATAGTGGATTATGAAAGATTTGTAAATCTTTTCCCTTAGATAATAGATAATAGATAATAATAATAATAATAATAATAATAATAAACATTTAATAAATGCTTACTGTAGGTGACCAAAAGCTTGGAAATATAGACAAATATGCATAATAAATAGTTAATGATATTATAATGTATGATTTGTTCAGTAGGCTTTCTGGTATATTCAGCATATTGCCCTTCATCATGCTGTTCATCATCCTCAGATAAGCTTTGTAGAACTTACATCTTGTACAGTTAAAAGGCACATAGTTTGGAATCTTTTGAACAGTTCTGCAAGGCACCTCTAATCCCTTGGATGCTTGGCAAGTTGGCCAGTTTGTATCAGCGACACCACTGGCTATAACTGTTTCATTCATATTATTGGAAATGAGTGCTAGTCCACAAAAGAGTTTGCCAACAGACTGACTATACCTTGAATATTTTAAAAAATATTTTATTTATTTATTTATTTATTTATTTATTTATTTATTTATGAGAGACACAGAAAGAGAGGCAGAGACATAGGCAGAGGGAGAAGCAGGCTCCCTGTGGGGAGCCTGATGCAGGACTCCATCCCAGGACCCTGGGATCACGACCTGAGCCAAAGGCAGACACTCAACTACTGAGCCATACACGTGCCTCTACACCTTGAATTTTTAAACCAGTTTTCTAACTGCTCTGAGGAATGGCAACTCTTTTAGGGTGGTACATATGAAAAGATTCTATTGTTCATTATTAGGATCAGCCCTTCATCTACTCAGCAGTATCAGCTCAACACATTCATCTTTCATCAATCTTTTAAAAAATATATAAAATTTTGGTATTTATGTTTCCAGCTTTTATGGATACCCTGCTTATATTGAGGAATCTTCTTTTTTCATGCAATCCTCCTAGTAAATCTACAAGTTGGCTTCTATTATTACTTATATTTTATAGAGGAAGAAGTAGAGGTAGAGGGAGATTAAGTAACTTGTCCAAAATCACAGAACTGGTAAATGAAAAATTATGGGTTTTAGGTTTAGGGAGGGAGAACAAATTAAGGGAGAAAAATTGATGAAGAAATACTATGTTAGCTAGTAGAACACAAATATTTTGCTGTATGTTTATATAATTGATTAACTGTTAATATAACCTGCTCTCTGGTTTGCATATTGGATATCAGATTTTTAAGAAACACCAAAATAGTTTCCAGTGAGCTTTTCTGATAACCGTACTTCACCATGAAAGTGCTAGGTGGCCTTTGATAAATTTTTAGCATCTCTGTGCCTTCAAAAATGGAGAGGATTTTAGCTATCTACCTACCAGGTGAGTTGCTATTTGGAAATTCGAATACAAATTGTTTTTTGACTTCCTTGGAAGAAAGTCATTCTATAAAAACAAATTTGGGCTATTATAATGACAAGTGTGTGAGTGTACATTAATTTCCCCCTTATGTTGTTATTGCCAGCAGATGGAGGTCGAAATTGAATTGCTGCTGACTGTTGTCCCTTGTTATGGCCTGTGGAGATATGACAATTGAGGAAGAACTTAGAGGAATGCCAAGTAGCAGAGCATGAAGCAGTGGGTGTGACCCACTGCCTTGGACATTTTATGGCTGATAGCATTTGGCAAGAAAAAACTGCAGCCTCTATTGTAGTCTTGCAAATAGATCTCAACATTAACTATGCCCTCACCCTCACCCGTATTTGATTTACCCTATAATGTACTCATTTGCTAAAATCCACTCTTCTAATTGTCAGCTAACTCACTAGTCCTCTCACAAAAATACCTAAATAACTAAATAAATCATACTTGAAGACATTTCTTTGTTTCATTGCAAATTTGGGCACAGAAAGTCGAGGCCATGCATCTGAAACTTCTTGTCCATTCTACTTTGATTTCTTCTGGGCTTGTTCTTTTTGTTTGTTTGTTTGTTTGTCCAGAGATTATTACCTAGGGAATCCTTGGATGACCTTCCAGGGGTGCCTGACCCAGGGGAATTAGAAGCACAGTATCTGTGCATGCTATCACGTCCCTTTTTTGTTTTTTTCTGTTAGGAGAGTCTGTGGCTTTCACAAGATTCTCAAAGGGGCTTAGGACTTCAAAAAGCTTGTGAATCCCTGCTTTGGATCTTTGGTTTATGGGGCAGTGAAACTTTGTATGTTTGCTTTAACGATTGAGACACAGCATTTTATGTGAATGAGAACAAGGGAGTGGTGGAGAAAAACAGCTTGGAGGGCATTATTACCTTTCCCAATCTTCATTTCTTGTCATGAATTATTAATCATGAGGTAACACTTCATCTGATGCTTTGAAAACTCTCCCCCTGGTAAGAACAGCCTAATTGAATTGGAGGAAGTGGAGCAGGAAAAACTAAACGTGGACGTTGATGGTTTCACCAAAAGCAATTATACACCCTACAGCCTTCTCCACCTGTTTGAAAACCCAAGGCCCACTAATTCTCATGCCACAAGGGAATGGATGGGAAAGTAGAGGAAAAATTAAAATTGTGGAGCTTCAAACGTTATCTTCCTTGAGACTACTTCATTTTGGCTAAGGGGCGTATGGGGGGATAAAGGAGGATAAGTGGTGTGGGCAGGGGTCTGATGTATGGGAGATGAGAGCACAAACCAGTTCAGCCTCTCTGGAGGGCATTTGGGCAAGGGAACGAAAACTTTAACACAGGCATGCTTCTACCCAGTAATTCCAGTTTCAGCAATGCATGTATCTAAAATTTTAAAATAATTCATATACATAATAGAATATGGAGGAGTCATTAGAAATCATGATGAAATGATTTCATTTTTATATGAAACTATGTTTTTGATATTTTGTGGAAAAAAGTCAATAAGCCAATAAGTATGTGTACATAGTATAATGTAATACACATTGATGAGAAATGTAATACTATGATACTGAGGAATATGTTCCTTAAGGCATATTTTTATATAATATAAACATGGATAAAGTCTGGTAGGATATGTACTAAATGATAAAAATGGTCCCCATTGGGTGCTGTGATTGCAGTTAATTTATTTTTGCTTATCTTCATTTTCATTTCATTTTCTGTAATAAGCATGGTTTTGTTTTTTTGTTTTGTTTTTTTGTTTTGTTTTTTTTTGTTTGCTGTTAAATGTAAGATACAAATTTAGACAATATCTTCTTTTGAAAATACAGACTCCAGGTTGAAAATAGGTGATTGTATTAGCAAAGGACCAACTCTTGCCAACTTTCAAAGATTGGGTCCCAGCCCTCAGAAACTGAAGCAGATAGTGATGAAGAATGCCGTTCCTCCTTCCAAACCAGGAGAGGCCAGCCCTGGGCTTTTTCTGTGGATCTGAACCACTCCTTTCTGTCCACAGCCAGGTCACACCAAGACAGTCTCAGCTATGTTAAATAGCATGTGGAAAGGCTTTTAAAGACATTTGGATTAAAAAAAAAAGTCATCTCTGTCCCTACCAGAACTTCCAACTTCATGCTGCTTACGTGCTGACTTCCCTTAGGTGCCTGTGCTTACTCTGATCATAGCATCTTCCAAACAAGGCTGGAATTATCTGTCTGTCTGCCTTACAGGATGCACACACTCTGTGTCTTGGTTTCCGCTGTACCCGCAGTGCCTAGCACAACACTCCATCAGTAAGTGCTGAGTGAATACATGATAAAAGGAATAGATGAATGAAGGGCAGCAAGGAACTACCAACTTCACTCTGTTGGATTCCCCAAAAGCAAATGCAATGAAATCCAAGTCTGGGGAATGAATATTTTCCAAAGGTAACAGAATAGAATAGGCGTTTCCAAGGGATAAGAAACCAAGATGCAAAATACCACTTGTGGGGATGTGGAAGGAGGGAAGGGGTGCTGCAAAAACCAAGCTGAAATGAAAAGGCAAAGATGGGTTGTTGCAGTTATATTCCATGATTGTAAATAACATTACTGGAGGCATGGGGGAACAAAGGTTGTTTAGTTTGCAGAGAAGTGGATTCTTGAATGGGTGAAAATTAAATCTGCGGGATGATTTGACGTGGAGACAGCACACAGGACGATTTTAGCCACATAAACAAGAATGGCCGTGTGCAATGATTTCTATTCAACCCCCCTGGCTTCCTGGCCTAAGCTGATTATTATTAAGCATTTATGTGGCATTTCATATGTACAAGTGCTTTACAATCATTTATTATTTATTCCTCACAACGTGAGAAAGCCACAAATCAAGGGCAGGGATAAAGTTAATACAATTTTATTAAACAAGAGGGGTGTGCCTAGCAGCAGGCTCAGCTACAACCAGGGAGTGTGACCTCACAGGAGAGAAGAAACATGACAATTACTTTTTCTCTTTTTGTGTTGCAATTTACACTTTTAATCAGTATTAAGTCAGGTGACCCTGCACACCTAGGAGAACTCCCGGGAGCCTGGAAACCTGGTGTGCCAACTCAGGGGAAAGCCTGCCTCTGAATCTGTCGTTTCTATCACCAGTTTCCTCCCTCCCCCCCTCCCTGCTGGCTCCATTTTATTTCTTAGAGTTCGTGTTTTCCTTTTCTCTTTCTTCCATCATGCCTCTCCTTTGGTTTGTTCCCATTTCGTTCTCTCTCATCTCTGTCTTCTTCTCCCCTTCCTCTCCTCTCCCTCTCTGACTCTCCTTTCTCTTCGCTGCTTCCTTCCCTGCTTGCTGTCTCTCCTTCTCTCTCCTCCCACAGACACGCACGGACACTCCACACAGAGAAAGCAGCAGAATCTAATTGTAGGAGGTGCAGAAGGTCATTTCCTCTCGAAGACAGCACTCCTTCACTGCCTTCTTCTGAGACCTGACACATGGAAAATTTTAACTCGATTTGTACAGGGAGAATAATGCCAGTGTTAATCCAAGTTGCTTGGAAGGTCATTTAAAAACCATTCCAGGTTGTTTTACTCCCACTGCTAGTGTTCTTCAGGCACTTCTCATAAATGCTAATGAATAATTCACCTTGGTAGTATAGACAAACACAGGCTGGTGGTGTTATTTGGAAATCATTCAAATTGACTAATTAGTCATTTCCTTTAGATTTTATTTAACAAAGGAAAAAAGGATTTTGAGATATTTGGTAAACCATACGTTACTAAAATCTTAATAACTCATATTAATTTGAGGAAGGGCTGATCACATTCAGGGAAAGAGCCTGAATGGTTGCAACTTTTAAAAATTATATATAAATTTATTACATTCTAGGCGGAATCTTATTAGACAGTGAATGAAAATATCTTAGCTAGAGGTCTCACTGGTCTAATTTTGAGGAATAGATAAGAATCATTTGTTATTAATGCATGTATTGAAACAAAGAGTAAGAGATGAATACTCTCCCTAAAATCCCTTTAAATACTATTATTCATCCATGACCACCTACTATGTGTAGGATACAGTGTTCTACATGCAAGTGATATAAGAGGCAACTGACACAAAAGGTCCTTGCTTTCATGGAATTTAGATTCTAGTGGCAGTATTTTATATAGATAAAGATAATTGTTAGATGATTAGATAGACAGATAGGTAAAAATGGATGGATGTCACATAATGACAAGGGCTAGGCAGAAAATAGAAAGTGATTGAGTGTGTTTTGGTGTATGTTGGATGCTATTTTTGGAGGGGTGAGGAAAAGCCTTTAGGGAAGGTGACAATACAGCAGAGACCAAATATTGAGAAGGAATCATTGTGTTAAGATCTGAGCATTTCAAGGAGGTAGATAAGCAAGGTCTAAGGGCCCTGAGGTGGGAACAAGCTCAGTGTGTTGAAATCTCATGTGTTTGTAGCCTAGTGAAAAACGAAAAGAGTGGTAGGAGTAAAGCACTAAGTCTGACCAGGGACTTAGTGCTTTACTCCATTGTTTCTTCCTTTTGCTTATTGGACTTTTCCTAGTTAATAAAGGGAAGTTTCATCCCAGTGACTAAATCATTGCAATTCTCCATTACCGGTAAGAACAGGATGAGTTTGTTCAGTTGTGACCAATGCATCTCCCCTTTGCACACATTTACTTTTAAACCTGTAACCATTCCCTACGCAGGCCAGTAGCTGTAAGTCTTCAGTGTACCAATAAAGAGAAACCTCAGAGAACAAAGATGGGCCTTTCTTGTTTTTTTTTTTTCAATTCAGTGAAAGGCATAACATAATTAAGATAATATGTAATAAAGCACATTCTTGGATCTTATCCTCCGGATCATATCAGGATCCTCTTAGTTAAATGGAAGATTTCTGCATTCTACTTGCCCCCTTTCCAACCTAGACCAAATCCAGAAAAGAGGAGATAGATGCCTAACCTGACCAGCTACCATCTTTGGAGCTGCAGGCACTCTGTCAAAACTTTCCTCCATGCTGTACTCCTTCACCAGGAAGTGAAGGTCTTCCCTGCTTAAATTGGATCCCTAATTTGCTAGTCCAATGGTCACCAGCCAGTGGCCTGAGTTATAACACATAGACTTAGTGAGAGATGTGGCTCAGAAGACATTTTGGAGTCAGATAGGGATGGATCTTGAAAATAATGTTGGATGATGTTGTCAACCTAAAGGGGTAAAATAAGGCAAGTTCAAAATCGTCAAAAATATGAGCTTATTCAGAAAGAGAGGAATTGCAATTCATGGCATGCAAACTGTAGCAAGCTACGGATGAATCTGTTAAGGGTTCGGGGTACATTTATGGGCAGGGAGTATTAAGAGGGGAGAGTTTAGTTAGAGTCTGTTAAAAAAAAAAAATTGCGACCGGCTTTGAAAATTCCCCAAGCAGACAGAACCAGTCCAGTCATACAAAGCTCAATTCAGCTTATTTTGTGAGACCAGCCCAAACTGCATCATTTCTTATTCGTGCCTCTAACAGCCGTAAGCAGAAATTTCCCGGGTTGATATGAACTCCTTGACCATCTTCCTATTATTTAAGAAAATTCTAATACTATCAGTTTTCTATAATCCAACATTTATGAGAAATCAGTCTCTCAGTTCTTAAATTTTGTTTTCCTGAGAGCACACATGTGAGATGATGTTACATTTTATATCCTCTGGTTCCATTTTAGACTGAAATTGTTTCACATTTCCTCCTTTTGGTCAGGATCCTTTGCAGAAAGCATGGCTGATCAATTATGGTATTCAGATATTGTTCATTAATTTTTGTCAAAGGTATAGTTTTTTTATAGGTGGATTGTGTTGTATATTCTATGAAGCTGAGGAGGACCATCAGGTGTCTTTTTCCATGAAGCAGAGGAAGGCCATCCTTGGGAGTCTTGTACCAGAAGGGAAGGAAATAATATGGAGTTTCAGTGACCTCATTTGGGCCACAAATGAAAATGAAAATTCTGTTATGTCTCTATAAGGTGGACCATTTAGTTTCCATGGTCATTTGGGTTTCAGGAAAAATCTCGGAAAGGAAAATAATTTTATTTGTACATACATTTGGAAAGAAGGCATTTGTGTACTAATACAAAACAGTAGAAATTTAATTAAAATGATTAAAATGAGGACCAAAAGCCCAATGATAGCTATTGATTGAAATACACCTCTCAACCAGTTTCCCCAATTGCCTATGTTAAGTAGATAGAAAATGTCCCAAGTTCTGGGATCTTGGCCAACTTCTGTTAGCAGCTTGTTATTGTCCTTCATTATTTTTAGTTCTTATGTTATTTTCCCTGACTTATTGACATAAAGAGCTTATTCCTTTCCAAGTAAGCTATAGGTTTCCCCCTGCAGAGCAGGGAGGAGTTTCAGGGCTCTGTGGTTTTGTAGGATTGTTTTTGCAAGGCTATCTATTTGGATTTGTTGATATCCAAAAGCTCTGACAGAAGTATTGAAAGTGGTAGACATGACTAGAAAGATTGTGAATTGCTTTTTCAAGGTCTGATACTCCAAACCAAGGGAAAAAAATCTCTGGTGAAAGCATGTCCCAAACCCTTTCTATCTACTATAGGGTTATATGGAGGTTATATGTAGCCACTCAAAATTTATAGCATTCCCAATTCTAACAGGTCCTTTTAAGTTGATAGGATAAAGACCCCAGATTAGGTATTTAAGCAGTAGAAGGAAGAGTTTTTCTAATTTTGGTTTTAGGGATAAGGACAATGATACCACAATATTCCTTCTAATTAAGGGGAAATATAGAATATATGTATTTTCTACTTGAAATGCTTAGTGTCTTCTAGGGGAAAACACAATTTGCTCAGATTATTTTCTCTGGAATGAAAGAGGGGATGTCATAATTGGAAATATAATCTTTTATACAGAGCACATGATAATCTGTTGCATTAGCATTGTGGAGATGGTTGTGTGAGCACCTAAAATTTCTGAGTAGAAATACTTGTAAATCTCACTTATATAAGCGAGCCGATCTAGTGTCAGTAAGATTTTGGTGGAAGTATGGAAAATCTCTGGAGAAAAAGCAAGTGAAGCTTTTCCATCATTCACAATATTTTTGGTCAATTCCTAATGAAGTACCATTGAGTGGGAGCACATAAGCTTTTCATTTCCTGGTGTTATGGTTTTCATTGCTCCACTGTAGAGATACATTAGTGGGTAAAATGATATAGTCTGAATTTCAATGGGAAGTGAATTCATGTTCATCTGGGTCATATAAAATTAATATAGTTACAAATATTGAGTGGGAGATATGCTAGAGTTTTGACATTCCTATCATTGATTTTGAGACATAAAGAAAAATTTGGCGTAAGGTTCCAGACCTAAGTGAGAGATATCCATTTATGAGTAAGAGATACCCAACGGAAAGCCATAATTTTGGTACCAGTCTTCCAGAAGGAAGGACACGTCCAAAGTTACCAGAGGAAAATCCTACATCTTTATTAGATAGGTTTTGTCATCCTTCTAAGGATAGTGGCTAGGCCACCAATTCAGGTTCATTGTGAATAATATTTGCTCTAGCACAAATCTGGCGATCAGTATCTTTAGCAGAATCAGAGGTTTTGTGAGGTGGGGGTAAAAGGATGTGTTAAAACTAAAGTAGAGAACAGTAGCAAAACTAGAAAAAGAACAACTGAAGGGCTAAGTGACCTAATTTAGCTAAACAGTAATTAAGAAACAAAAACCAACAACAACACAGGAAAGTTATATAGATCTGGTCCAGATATCTTGAGTAAGCTGTCTACTCCAGATGCTATCTGCTTCAGTTCCTAGAAATTTTCAATTTCAGGTCACCAGTTGGTATACAGGTTCATTCAGATTTGGGGACTTTTTTTAGATGTGACACATGAATCTAGAAGTTTATTCCTTGAAGTTTGGCTGTACAGGGGTTAGGTAACACCCAGTAAAGGACTTTCCAGTGATGTTGAAAAGAGTAATTTTGGACATGTCTTTTCCAATAGAAGAACTCTCCAGGCTATAAGGTGTGATGTTTGATGCCTCTGTCTCCAGAGAATGTTCTGTATAAAGATTGTTCTACCAGATGGTAATTATTTTCTGTAGATTTCAATAGGCCTTTGCAAAATTGAAGTATATCTCCCTTTATTAGTTGTGGGTCAAAAGAAATGTGGGCTAAGAATATCAGCCATTGTTTAATTATTTAATTATTTCCAAAGGTGAAAGTGAAAGTTCATGGATTCCAAAGGGAAGAGATCTAAGATTTAGAAGAACCAGTGGTAATTCTTTTGGCCAGGGTTCTTGTAGGATTTTGACTATTTTAGCTGAGTCTTAATATTCCATTTGTAGGTTAGGCCAGTCCTGAGGATAACAAGCACAATGCGAGTGCCACAAAACAGGTCAGACAGCATAGATTGGTCTAAATATTTGGCCAGGAAACTGAGTTCCCTGTTCACTATGAAGTTTAAGGGGGAATAATCTTTCCTAATAGGATTTTAGCTACAGAAGAGCTACACAGGAAAGCTTCAGTCCAATGTGAAAACATGCAGACCATTACTTAGAACATATTTATATCCATGAAATGGAGACAATTGTATGAAATCCATTTGCCAAACCTCAAGTGGTCCCCTGGGTAAACTAAAATGCCCAGAAGCAGTATGGATAGTCTTTCCGGGGTTAAATATAGGATGGTGGAAATTTTAGATTTTTTTTGGCAGGACTAGTTTGTTACTGGGTCAGAACCAAAGTTTTATTTCTTCATGATACCAATAGCATTTAAACCTTCAATTTTCTTTTTCTTTTTCAGAGGTCAATTCTTGTATTTGTCTGGCTAATTCTCTTAGGTCATCACCAACGGAAGTAGTTTTCTGAACCATGACAGATTTGGTTTATGGATTCCATAGGAGCAGCATTTTTTGTGGAGATATCAGTGAGTAGTTTCCTTTGGCTTCCAGATAGTCAGACTTAGAATGTCCAAAGACTTTAATAAGCTTTCAGAGCTGTTGATGGGAGTGTAGCATCTAATAAACTTTGGGCATAAGAACCTTTTAAATTTTGTTTCCACAGCAAGTAGGGAAGCCTTTTTGCTTCCATAACATCTCAAAATCATGGGTTATTTCAAAGGCATATTAACTATTAGCTTAGATATTTGTGGCCTTATCTTTAGCAAGAATATATGTTTGAGTAAGAGCATTTAAGTTGGCTTGTTGGGCTGAAGTGCCCAAAAGTCATCATGAGGGGTTAATAGGTAATTAGTCAAAGTCAAACAGTTATGGGGATTCATTCATGAAAGAAGAGGAACAATAAGGCTGAGATTGTTAGAATAAATAAGACTGTTCTGAGGGGCAGTTCACAGGGAATTTCATAAGAAGTAAAATGGCTTCCTAAAAGATGTTGGGTGTGGTTTGAGTTCAAGAGAGCTATGAGAGCATGAGGTACAAAGATGGTCAAGGATGATCTTAAAACTATTTCTTCAGTGGACTTTACCAGAAGGGCAGTAATAGAAATACGTTAAGGCATGGAGGATATCCTCAGTCAATAGGATCTAATTTTTGGCTGTCATAACCTAGAGGTTGGTTGTAGCTCCCATGTTTCTGGATAAGTACTTTGAGGGAATTTCCCTTTTTCATATACAAAAAGGAAAAGAAGTAGCTGATAGGTTGGATGTTCAAGGATATGTGAATTTATTAAGCTTCCCTTCACGGTTTTAAATGTCAAGTTATCTTGGTTTTCCCAGATAATAGGATTAGGTTTAGTGGTTTTTAATAAGGCATATAGGGGTTGTGCCAGTAAGGAGAAGTTTGGAATCCAATTGTGACAATAACTCAGCTAGCCCAAGAAAAGCCTGTAATTGACATTTGGCTTTAGATTTAGGAAAGCTCAAGATGCCATGAAGCTTGTAGGGATCTACGTATACCTCTTGTTCTGAGATTAAATGTACTAAATATCCAGCTTCAGTTTGAACAAACTGCAACTTTTCTTTTGAGATCTAATATCCCTTAGGGCTAAGAGTTTTAACAGGCAAATACTGTCTTCTTGTGAGGAGGCTTGGGAAAATAAGCAGAGAAGAAAATCGCCTACATATTGTAGTAAGATGGAGCCTCCAGAAATTTGTACAACATCTAGGTCAGGTTTTAAAAGTTGTGAGAACTTTCAGTAAAACCTCTGGGCATTACTGTCAATGTATATTGTTGCCCTTCCCAGATAAAAGCAAAAAGATTTATTAACATTAACAAGTTCAGCCTTATCAACTGAATGCACTGCATAAATTGATCACAATGAAAAATTTGCTTTCGGTAGGGATAGATGATCATGTTGTATGGGAATTAGAAACAACAGGATAGCGAGGAATAATAATGTTTTTTTTTTATTGCTTGAAGATCTTGGACAGTATCTGCAACCTTTAGGTTTTTCTTACAGGTAAAATAGGGGTATTACAAGGACTGGTGCAAGAAATTACTCTATACTGTATAGTCTTCTATGATAAGTCTAATGCTCTGTAAATCCTCTTTGTTTATAGGGTATTTAATTACAAGGAGATGTTTTGAGGGATATATTTGGATCTTAATGGGAGGTGGAGAGCACGATGAGTTCTGCCTGTGTCAGTGGAGGATTTTGCCCACAAAGTAGGGAACATTAAATCTAATAATGAGAATGAACCTGAAGTTTGATCTTCCCTGGTATGTGAAAGAAAAAGAGTTTGGATTTTCTTGGTGATTACATACAAGGGATTTAAATTCAGGGTATTCAAACTTAAGGGTAATTCTCAATTTTTTTTAAGGGTTATTGTCTTCTGAGAAAAAAAAAGGTAGCATATTTTTTAAGGAAATCTCATCCTAGTGAGTGAATAGGAGCTGACTCACTGAGGAGAAATGGATGTTTATTTTGCCACAGTCCCAAGGAAAAGTATAAAGGTTTAGCAATAGGAATTCACTGTGGTTTATTTGAGACTCCTAATATTTGAATAAATGCATTAATTTGAGGAAAGGACTATTTAACTGTAATGGAATTGACCACTAATAGAGTAGCTCCTGTGTACATATTTTAAGGGATTGGTCCCCAATGTAGAGAGTAGTTTCCCTCAGCCTATTTAATGGTAGAATGGGAAATAGACCTTGTGTTTTCTCAAAGTTCCATCATTGGGGTGAGTCTGATCCTTAGCTCTTGGAAAGCTGTAATTGTCTAGACCCTTTTTATTTGTAGCAGTCCTTTCTCCAAAGGCCAGGCTTTTTACAATTATGATAGAGTCCAATGGGGAGAATTTGCTTAAGAGATCCATCTGTTGAAATTGAAGATTTAAAATTTTAGTTGCCTTTCTTTTGATTCATCTTCTAGAATGCAGACTAACTGATTGATTACATTGACAAGATCAGGAGTAGACAGTATTCTCTATTCTATGCAGATTCTCTAGACTAACAGATCTCTGTTTAAACCATTTATAAACATTGAATTAGAGCCCACCCTGGTGGATTCAACATTTATAGGGAGTCCAGAATTCTCTCTAAAAACAGCATGGAGTCTGCTATAGTAATCATGAACAGATCTGGTTTACTTCTGAATGCATGTTTGAATTTTGTTCCAGTCTACTGATGTAGGGAAAGCCCTTGGGATGGCAAGATGCGACCTTTTGGCTATGGCACAAGCATGGCCATAAAAGAAGAAAACTCTGGTGGTTGAGTTACTTGGAATTCTAAAGATTTTTTTCAAGGCTTTCCCAATTACCAGTTTTCATCCAATGCTGGGTTTGACCTTCTCCAACAAGCATGTAAATAATTGATAAAGATCAGAGAAGCTAGGTGGATAAATTTGAATTAAAATATTGAATTCTTAAAAAAAATCTATGAGAATCCTCATATTTACTTTGGGAAAATCTTTTAATATAGCACTAAGTTCAGCTGTGGTCCATAGGATGTAGGAAATTAAAGATTTATCAGGTTCTTCTGAAGGCTTTATTTTATTTTATATTACTTTTTTAAAAGATGTATTTATTTTATAGAGAAAGCATGTATGTGGGGATGGGAGGCAAAGGGAGAGGGAAAGAGTCCCAAGCAGACTGCCCTGAGCCAGGAGCCCAACATGGGGTTCAATTTCATAACCCTGAGATCAGGACATGAGCTGAAATCAAGAGTAAGATGCTGAACCAACTGCAGTACCCAGGTGCCTTTAGAAGGAAGCCTAATTTTAAAAAGGAGAATTTTATCAGTCTCAGTTGGTAAGATTTCAGCATTACAGAGGAAAGGCAGTTCAGATAAATGAAAGGGTTAGAAGAGGACAGGGTTGGATTTAGAAGAGGTGGAGCAATGGGGATAGGGGAGACCTTGGCTGGTGCTGAATGTTGTGTAAATCACACATTTATGAGAAATCAGTCTCAATCCTTAAGTTTTGTTTCTTGAGGGCACATGTGTGATTTTCCATTTTATATCCTCTGGTTCCATTTAGACTGAAATTCTTTTATGATATATTGAGCCTTTGATTTTAGAGAAGTTACCAAAATATCAAAGACTAAGTCAATGATAGGGATTGAAACATTATTGAAAATAATGTAGAAGAGCTATATTGAAACACAGCTTTTCTACATTATTTTCCCTTTTCTTTGCTTTAACCTCCACCCCCTTCTCTTTCTCTTTCTTCTTTTCTATTACATTCTAAGTGTAGGCTTTAGTGAACCATGTGGTGTAATGAGAAATAATTAATGCATGGATAAAACTTTTGAATGTCTGCAAGTCCCCAATTTGCAAGGATCACCTTATCTTTTTCCCACTAAAAATGAGACACTTAGTTTCTCTCTCTTCCAACACAACACCCCTGAAGAATCTTGGGTTTATCTTTTCCCTAGACATTGCTGCTGCTTCTGAATTCCCAGTGCAATCACCTATATACACTGTTCAGTTTTCCTGTCATATCACACTGCTGGACACTGATGTAATCTCTTTACATTCCAAAAAATACCACTTACTGAAAGCTAAGTATGTAGTAGATTTTATAGAGTATTTGGAATCAATGAATGAGAGAGTGATTGAAACATGGATAAACCATGATGTGGTACAGCCAAGCTACAAAAGAAAATTAGATGACTTATTTCTTAAAAGCCTCAGTCATTACTAACTCTGGAAAATTTCCATTTGTTTTCTCAATCCAGTTTCATCCCTTCACAACATTGAAGATGCCCTTCCTTTCTGCTTTCACACCCTTCCCCCAAAGTTGCTTGTCTCTTCCTCCAAAGGCAAAGTTATTTATCTATCAACTGACTTATTCCCAATCCAAACAGGGCAAACTCTAAGAACTGTCCTAAGTCATGGTCCTCTAGAGAAACAGAATCAATGGGATACGTATATAGAAAGAGATTGTTTTGTAAGGAATTGGGTCATGTGATTGTGGAGACTTGGTGAGTCCAAACTCTGGTGGGGAGGCCAGCAGGCTGGAGACTCAGGAAGGAATTATAGTTCAAGTCCAAAGGCAGTCTGCTGAAGAATAAGGAAAAACCAGTGTTTGAAATGACGTCTGAGGCATTTGGCTGGAGAATTCCCTCTCGTTTCGGGGGGGGGGGGGGGTCAAACTTTTGTTTTACTCAGGCTTTCAACTTATTGGATGAGGTCTACCCACATTTTCTGCTTTACTCAAAGTCTACTGATTTAGAACAGGTAAATCTCGTCCAAAAAAACACAGTTTTATAGAACATTCAGAATAATGTCTGACCAAATATCTGGGTACTGTGGTCCAATCAAATTGATATATAAAATGAGGGGATCCCTGGGTGGCTCAGCAGTTTAGCGCCTGCCTTTGGCCCAGGGCACGATCCTGGAGTCCCAGGATCAAGTCCCATGTCGGGCTCCTGGCATGGAGCCTGCTTCTCCCTCCTTCTGTGTCTCTGCCTCTCTCTCTCTCTCTCTCTCTCTCTCTCTGCCTATCATAAATAAATAAATAAATATTTAAAAAATGTTTAAAAAAAATGAATCATCTCACTATACAGAATCAAAAGACATGAGAGGGCAGCCCGGGTGGCTCAATGGTTTAGCACTACCTTCAGCCCAAGGTGTGATCCTGGAGGCCTGGGATTGAGTCCCACGTCTGGCTCCCTGCATGGAGTCTGCTTTTCCCTCTGCCTGTGTCTCTGCCTCTCTCTCTCGCTCTGTGTCTCTCACAAATAAATAAACAAAATCTTAAAAACAAAAACAAAAACAAAAACAAAACAACAAAAAAACCACATGAGAGAATTTTACCAGAGTTCTCTCCTCTGGGAGTTTCTGCAGCCAGCTCTTAAACTTATTTCTCTTCTCCTCAGTACAGAAAATTCGTTGTCACCACTTCTTGGTTGTGTCTCTCATTTGTCAAGACATATCAGGAGCTTGAATGGTAAAGGTGTGTGTGTGTGTGTGTGTGTGTGTGTGTGCACGCGCGCATATAGTGAAAATGTAATTCAATTTGGAAGGGTCAGTATGACATAAATTAGGGAAGCTCTGATATGTCAATCTATGCAAACAACTATCTAAAATTTTGATTATACAGAACCCATAGACCGCTCTGTATTTCAATGTGAAAACCTTGCAGTCAAAGAATAAGGGATAAAGAATCCCCTTTGTTTATCCTTACACCTCATTCCCCCAAAGAGAATTTGTATGTGGTAGATCCATAGGAACTGTTTCACTCTTCTGTCTTATGCTAAGAACAGGGTTTTCATGGCAAATGAAAATGACTGAGCACTGATAGATTTCAAAGTTTAAAAATGTATTCTAAAGGCTGGCATAGGTCTAGGAATTTGTTTTTAAAATAATGTGCTATGCTGAAGAAGTCATGAAAAAATAAAAAGTAGCTAAACCTAAGACAGAAATTTGACAGAACAACTCCCACTGTGAAACACTGCCATCTTAGCAAGTCACTCTCTTAGTAAGTGTGAAGGATAATGTGCACTCCACTTATACTTGACCTCGTTGTTTTCACTATATGCAAATTCTCTGATTGAAGTTGGGTTAATAATACAAACATGTTTGTTGGAGAATCCTCTCTTCTTATTTTCAAGGCCTAAGCTTTTTTTTTTGTATGTATATCTGAATATTATATAGGTGGGCTTAATATTTAAAATATACATATAAACACAAAAGTCTAAATTTACAAAACATAAATTGGTAAAACAATTTCTTTTTGTAGCAGAATCATGTAAACGTAATATAGATAAAAGGAGAGCTTTTAGAGCATTTCTGGTTGAAAAGAGAGCAAGTATTGATGGGAGGGTTGGGGAGGAAAGTAGAAACTTTCTTGGCTTGCATATTTGCCCATTGTGGCAACCTCCTGTAAATTCAGCTTGCAAATTACTTAAGTAGAAGGGAATAGTAGATATACCTATCCAGGAAAAACAGTCCTCAAAGTGGTTTTTAGTACCTGAATACTGAGCTCATTTAAAATATATTTCAATATCTGCTCATTCTGATTTCTGCTCATTACAATAAAACACTGTCCTGTGAAGCCCTTCCCAGTGTTTTCCTTGAAGGAAAGGAATCATTGCCACCTATAATGTTCCACCAGCATGTAATTCCTACATCTGTTAGTGCTATCCATGATGTATTTTGTTAAATTGTGAGCTTCCTAAGCCAGAATCCTCTATCATTGTATCCAGGACTTAATACAGTGTCCTGATCAGAGCTGTGTGACCAGTGAACATCTCTATCTCATAGTTTGTGAATAAATGTGTTTTGAATGAAAACATCAGGTTGATCCATACAGCATAAAGTATGCAACCTTGATTTTAGGTTTGCAACAGCATACTATTTCTCCCCTTCAATTTCAGTTTGAATAGACAGATATGTTATCAAATTAAATATAATGTTCCTCATTTACAGAATAAATTAAAATTAAGGGTTTTTTTCTTAATGCTTAAAATTGTATGTGCTTCATTGAAATAAGTAAGATGTTTTGAGAGATTAGGATCTTAGACCTGTCAAATAATTAGTGTTAGAATCATTGAATTTTTTTATTATTTTAATATGTTTCAAATTAGAAATTAAAGAGAAAAAGTGGATATGTAGAAGTAATGAGATTAAAACAATCCTGTAATCAAAATTGCAGCTTCTTTATTCTGGTATCTATGTAAAGTAATGGAGAAAATGTGAAGATAATTATAAGAACAAGAGGTTTAATAGATTCTAAAATCATAGGGTTGGAAATTGCTTCCCAAGATCCCTCTGCCATGAGCACTTTGAATGAAATATGGCTTTGATTTGCTTTTGGATCACAAAGGTACAAAACAATTATATTTCTGAGTGATTGGGGAAAGGGGAATGGAAAATAGGATTGACCCACAGTCCTCTCTCTTGGCTGCCATCAGATAACCAGTTTTCAAAATCCTCGTATAATTTATTTTAATTTTTTCTAATAGCATGTAAGTGTTGGCAAGAGATGATCCATGTGTAAGGGTCGGGATCATCACTAGGGTGTTGCTAAAGGAAATGATATTCTGAGATGTATTATGTTGCTTTGCTAGGCACTTCCATTTGGGGATGAGAATATATTTTACAGACTGCAACATGCCTTGCTATTCCCATTTCCTGTTATTCTACAAGAAAAACTATGGAAGAGATAGGCTTCATTCTTGTTTAATAATTAAACAGAAAAGAACTTCTTTCAGATTCTTTTGAAGTAATCACAAGGAGTTTTTGAAATCTCAGCAAAGGGAATGCCCCATGTGTTTCTTTCCCTTCTTTTTTGATTCTATGTCATAGAAAGGATGAAAGAAACACCTTAAGAAGACTACTGAAACTTTTGACATTTTTTAAGCAAATATGAAAGCTGAGTAGTCACAAGATTAGTTTCTTAAGAACATATAGTTACAACTTAAAAAGCTAGAGGAGCTTTTGCAGGGAACTCACCTGAAGCACTATAAGCATATAACATTCCAGAAAAGGTCAAAACTAAAAATGTAAATTATTAAGAAAAAAATACCTGATCAAACTTTGTATGTAACATTAGGACTGGAATGAATAAAAATATCTAATATTTACTGACAAAGTACCAACCCATTTTTGGGTATCATACTCTTTAAAAACTTTCCTTTAAAATTACGTTCTTTACTCTTATTTACCTCATTTAGATATTTAAATGGATATGTAACATCTCTTAAAAGTAATAATAATTAGTATTTATGTTCATATCAGCTATAATGAATCATGGCGAGGACAAGTACACATACACACACACGTACACACACACACACAGAGTCTTTGGCTTATACTCTTTGGCCATGGATGAGCACCACTGCTAGCATGAATACCCAAATATGATCACAAGAAAATATGTAAGAGGGTAGAAATGTTTCTTAAATGTTAATACTTCAGACCCAAATTCTAGTATAGGCATTTGAGCAAAAGAAACAAGTACAGCCTACTGATTGCTTCTTGTTGGCATCTGCCCTGGCTTTTTTGTGCATTCTTTCTAATTAGTCAATGCCATGCTGATGTCATGCTGATGTTTGACATTTTTTGATGTAATTCATGATAATATGTACAATTACAAAGTAACAGACAACATTTCAGAAGCGTTCACAAACTTACATGTATGAGAGCTAGTAGAAGATCCACTGGCATATTCACAAAAATATTCATTGCAGCATTCTTTATAATGGGAAAAAATGAGAACAACCTAAATGCCCACCGGTAGGGGAATCAATAAATCCTGCTATGTCCTCACTTTGGCATACTGTACAACAATAAAAATAAATGAGATAGATCTATCGGCATTCTCATGTAAAATCTATAAGATGTAGTCTCTATTGAAAAACAAGTTACCAAAAATATCTACAGAATAATATTATTTGTGGAAAACAAACAAACAAACAAAAAAAAACAGAAAAACTGGTACCATCATCTATATATGTAAATTCAGAGAAAAAAAGACCTAGAGAAAGAACATCAAATCAATGACAGTGATTATCTCTCATGATACATGCTACAAGAAAGGTCAGTTGTCGCAAGTGATGTTAATCTTATATCCAGTGTCTTCGTTTCTATAAAAGAAATGCATGCTATTGTTTGATTAACTTAAAAATATTTTATGAACTTGCTAGTGGTATTGAAAAGAGTTATATGGGGGCAGATATATGCCAGTGTGCTATGTGGCTTTTCTCCTTCATGCCCAGGTAATAAGCCTCAGAAATGGCCCAGTCTCTAGGAATGTTACAAGGTAACTGACCTAATGCCAAACCCTCCTCTCATTGCTGGAGCAGAAGCAAGGAACAATATGCTTCTTTCCCAAATATAAACCTGTCTGAAAGTGTTCCCACTCTGGATATATAACAGCCCATTTGGGAGTATCTCTTCTTTTTTTCCTGCCCCAGAAGTTACATGTGGTTCTTACTGACTAATGAATGCAAAACATATATTTTTTCAGAAGAAATATAGGGTTTAATAAAACAAGGTATAAACTGATACATTATAGAGCTAATTTGGGAGATTGGAACAAAGGATCCATTGAATATAAATGTCCTTATTCTAGTGAATCAGCATTTTGGATGATAGAAAGATGGATCCTTTGATTCATGAATCATGGAAATGGCAAAAAAATACATGTTAGTAAAAACCCTTCTCTGTAATGGTTCTTCTGTGAAAACTGGCCTACCTGACCCTGTCAACAGGGGATAGACTTCTTGGTTATATGCTTACAACGTCTCATGGAACTGTTTTGTTGTTGTTGTTTTTCAGGTTGGATAATGAATTGATTGTTGTTTCCTAGTAGACAATAATAAGTTTTACAAGGTCAGGAACCATGTGTTTTCATTCACCTTTATGTATTCACAACGCCTGCTAAGTAACTGATGAATGAATGAAATAAATGAAAACAATAGCTGAATTTACAATGTGGGGGAAGCAAAGACTTTTGAAGGAAATTTTGCTAATTCTCCTATTATCTCAGAAAATAGAGAGGAGCCACTTTGTAAACTACAGGTCAATTTAATATCATAATTACTGTTTTGGTGAAAATAATGAAAGTATTACTATTTGCCACTCATTAATTTACAAATAAGGGTTATGATGATGATAAATAAGCTATACCCCAATGAACTGAAACCCACAAGACATTTCACCTTGGGACCTTCCATAAAAGTGACCATCTACACACTTTAAAGCTAAGGAAGCTGTGTGATTGTGATACAAATGCTATGTCTTTGTTTTGATATATTTCTTAGATAGCACTGGCATAACCATCGTAACAATTCATACTCTTAACAAACCCTTAAGTAGAGCTTACTCTGTGCCAGGCAGTCTTCTGAGATCTTAACATATATTAACCTAATCCTTTTTCCCCCTAATTAAAGAAGTAATACCTACTTATTATAGAAAACTTGAAATTATAAAGAACTGAATTTCTGATTATACTTAATGAATCATTTTATACTTAAAAAGTTATTTTGTCCTTGGAGGATTACATCAAATTTTTATTTTTAATGATGTCATCTGAGAGGCCTTGTTTTTTTAAAATGCACATGTATTTATTTATTTTGTATATTTTTATAACTAATAGATTTGGTCTTGTTTTTGCCATGCCTTATGAATTTTGATTTTTATTTTTCCTACTGTACTGTTTCCTTAGTTTTCTGTGTTTTACTGTAGAGACTATACTTTGATTTTTTAAGCTTCTATACTTATTTATTTTTTATACTTATTTAGAAGATAGAAATTTTATTTTGAATCCTGCCAATGGTTGACTTTTAGTTTATGACATAGATAATTCAATTTGTATTTCTTTCATTTTCAGAGATAAGCACAAAGGTATAACACTCATTGTCCTTGATGCCTAATAGAGAATTTAATATGTTGGCCAATGTCTTGCCATATCTTAGTCTTCATTAATTGTGGTTGTAGAATCAATACATTATTTTACAATCACTATTTTTACCCTATAAACTTTTTCCAGTTATTGTTTTTGGGTTTGCCATTGAAACTCAACCAGTGCTACAAATGTAATTCATAGCCATATCTGTAAGCACATTTTCTCATTTAGTAATAATATTGTTTAGTATCAACAAGAAATATATATATTTTGAATACTTTTATGTACCAGATACAGTGCTATATGACCTATTTCATTGCATATTTGCCATATGTCTCTAAGGAAGTATTTGTTTTTATCTCCGTTTTCAATAGAGAAGGACGTGCAATTCAAATAAATTAGGAAATTTATCTAAGGTCAGCAAATTAAGCTGGTGGTTCCCAAGCTGAGATTTGAATGAAGCACTCTTGGTCTAAGGAAGCCTAAACTCCTAAAAACCACACGATACCATCATGAGAATATCTTATCTATCTACCTTCTCTATCTAACGTTGCACTTCTTTTTTTCATTTTATAGTTATGAAGTACATAACATGTGATACACATTTTTTTTTTTGTAAAATGGTGACTCCTTGCCCTCATTGCCCAAGATCTAATGTTGAAGAGATTCAAAGGAGCCATAATGATAAAGTATATTAAATATTATGAGAATTATAACATGCTAGGAAATCTGAAAAGGGCTGTGTATTTTTGGGCCATCAGGTCAGGCACTACAGACTGAAGATTTAGTGGGGGGCAGATCTGAAAGGTGAGGAGTAAGAAATTGAAAGAAGGTGAATATGGCTGGGTAATCAGAATATCTATCATTTCTGATGGGAAAAATGAAAATGACTTATTTAAAAAGAAGGAGGGTTGAGAAATAAGGCCAAAGAGCTATCCCTTGGTTACTTAATAGAACTTAACTCTGCTCTGAACTTTTGCTTTTAACTCATAGAATTTCCATTTTTAGTTTATAGAGCTTTTGCTGGCTGTGTCTTTGTGTATCTATATCCATGTCTATTAGCATGTGATGTTTATTTATTTTTTTTAATATATTTTTTCTTTATTTATTTATGATAGTCACAGAGAGAGAGAGAGAGGCAGAGACACAGGCAGAGGGAGAAGCAGGCTCCATGCACCGGGAGCCCGATGTGGGATTCGATCCTGGGTCTCCAGGATCGCGCCCTGGGCCAAAGGCAGGCGCCAAACCACTGCGCCACCCAGGGATCCCAGCACGTGATGTTTAAAGCAGACACATAGAGCACTGAAAATTTGCTGTCATGTTATTGTGAAATTTAAAATAAGAATTTAGCTTCTTAAAGTATATGCTTTTGTTGAAAAGGAAATTTTAAGACGGAAGCTCTGGATTTATGTTTGTTGAGCTGTTGGAAATGATGAGAAGCTCAGTGGAGCTCAACCCCCCATCGAGTTATTAACATGTTCCTGTTAGTTTTTGAGGGATGGCCTCTGAAGAAACCATTGGAATATTAATGAAAGTTTTATGATGAGATAAAAATTCAAAAACTAAAACAAAAACCATGCATTAGCCAAAAATAACTGTAGGATACAATTTCTATGGCTACTAAAATATTATTTTGGTTTTCATTAAGCTGAAAAGTAAAATGGTTATCTTGAAAGGAGGTAAATTGAGTTTAGCCCAGATACATTCATTGAGAAGGAGCACAAATCTCACTTTTTCACTTTCTTTTTTTTTCTTTTTTAAAGATTTTTATTTATTTATTCATGAGAGACACAGAGAGAGAGGCAGAGACACAGACAGAGGAAGAAGCAGGCTCCATGCAAGGAGCCAGACGTGGGACTCGATACCGGGTCTCCAGGATCACGCCCTGGGCAGAAGACAGGCGTCAAACCGCGGGGCCACCCAGGATCCCCTCTTTTTCACTTTCTATCATCAAAAATGGTAAGCTATTTGAATTTCAAACCTATGAGATGAAAACTCTAGTAAGAATATTTGCATTATAAATGTGATATAGGAAAAGGAAAAATGATTGGTAAAGTCCAAATACAACACAATATACATAAGTATTCTATAAATGCAATAATTTAACAAGGTTAGAAATGATGGACCCTAACATCTTAGGGATTCAACATGAGCAAACGATCAACTTCTTCCTTTCATATATTTTCAAAATAAATGTTCTTCAGCATAAAAGTAAGTCCATACACATAAATAATTGAAGGCCTGACTGCAGAAAAGTGACATAAACAAGATAATGTATGTTACTTATGTAATGAAAAGTATAGATACACCCTCTTACATTCCCACCCTACACCAAATGGAGGAGAAACCAAAACCAAAACAACAAAAGCCTCAACAAAAGCCTACCTTAAGGAGAGAAATTCTGGGAATCGAAGTGGAGCCATGTAAAGTATGCTAACATCTAAAGAGGGCTTTTAAAAATTTTGGAATTGGATAAAATATTGTTCTGAGAGATGTTTGGGATAACGGTTTGTGGGAAATTTGCAAATACTTTTCCTCAGAATTTTTGTATGGTCCTGGTATTTATTTTTCTGTATATGAAATAATGTTTTTTCCCTGAGAGTAAACTGGGCACATGGTAGTCACTAGATCAGGAGCAGAGGGGTGGTTAAGAGCATGAACTCTGGAAGACCCTGAAGTCCTAACTCTGTCATTTATAAGCAAGCATTTTCTCCATCTGTCTCAGTTTTCTCAGGTGTTAAGATACAAACAAAAATATTTAACTCTCAGATTTGTTGTCAGGGTTAATTACAGAGTGTATGTAAAGATCTTCACTCAGTGGCACATGTGGATCCCACAAAAATGATCAAATAATGGAGACACCACCCATAACTACATGATAGCAATAATGATGTAGGGAGGAAGCCTCAAATAAGTGGAACTGCATAATCACCCTTCTTTTTAAATAGTTTCTTGGTATTCTCTTTGAGTTGGAAATAATTAGAAGCTAGAAGGTGTCAACCTGGAGATGGTAGCCAGATGGTCACCGTATTTAGTAAGAGCAAGGGTAAGGCTAAGATGAGCCCCCAACATTAAGTGACTTTCATTCGCACCCTGTTAGGCAGTCAGAACCCAGAGCAAGAAGCTGAATTATGGGCTGTCAAATCTGGGAAGTTTCCTCTTCATATCTGTTCTTAAAATTACCCCTACTGTTCACCTGCTTCAGAATCTTCCATCCTCCCAGAAATAATATATCCACTTGGTCTCCAGGACACTTTTCTGTCTTGCTTCTCCTCTTGTCTCACTGACTGCCATTTCTCAGTCTCCTTTGCATGATTATTTTTTATACTCCCAAACTCTAAGTGATGGCATACCTTACTTGGAATTCTTCCTTTCTTTTTCCTGCAGGCATTCCCTAGGTGAGCTTGTAAAGGCACGTTTTCCAAATATAAACTGTGATCCCAGCCTTGACTTATCCCCTGAACTCGTTTCCCGTATTTCATCTATTCCTCATTTCCACTTGTATATCCATCCAATCAGCATCTCAAACCTAACACAAAAAAACACAGTTCCACCCTCCTGCCTTCTTCAGCTCACCAAATTTCAACTCCACTTTTCAATTACCCAGGTCCTAAAACATGGATTCTTCCTCGATTTATACTTTTTCCCTAATACCCTAAGTCCAGTCCACCAAAATGTTCACTATCAGTTCTGTGTTCAAATATATTTACAATATGACGTTTTTCAGACTTCTACACACTCTAAACCCTCTTCCTCGGGTCTGAGACATCACCATTTCTCTCTTCCTTTCTCTTCCTTACTGGATAACCACCTAAGTGGTTTCCTTGCTACAACCCTTGTGCCTCTACCGTCTGTTCTCAAAATAGCAACTGGAACTACCTTTAAAAAATAAATGATATAATATCACTTTTCTGTTCAGAACAGTTTAAGATGTTCAACATCACCTAGAGTTAAATTGACCCACTTGGCCCTCCGCTTGCTATCTGACTCACACTCTGTCCTTCTCTTTGGATACTGTTTACCAGCCACATTGCCTTCCTTCTTGTTCTTCAGACACTCCAAGCATCTTCCTTCCTCAGGCCCTTTGAACTTATTTGTAGCTCTGCCTAGAATGGCATTCCCCCAGATAGCCAGAGGACTTGCCTGATTACTTCGTTCAGGTCACTTTCACTCAAATGACACATCATCCTGGAGGATTCCACGGTCCAGTTCATTCTAAGTAGCGCCCCCTCCATGCCTTTACCTCCTTATCTTGAGTTGCTTTGTTTCTCAGAATGTAGCCTATTTTAAATTGTTAATTACTTTGCCTTTTTTGGTTTATTATGCTATTACCTATACCTAGAAAAGTCCCTGGTTCATGGTTAGAGAGAAATAAGTATTTATTAGATGAGTGAATTCCTGGAGTTAGATAAAATAGAAGAGGGCAATTCTATCCTACCAGAGAAGAGGGTCTCTTCCAATTCTTGGCTGGGATAGTTGGAACCAAAGCCAACTTGGGCAGGAAGTGCTTAAGACAGTACCCATGCCTAATAAGGCTCTGATAAACATCTGATTTAAACTAAACTGCCTTATGGTTTAAAAATGTCAATACCTTATGAGACATTTCCTCCTAAAGCCATGCTCTTTTCAGTCAAGAGTAGTTTTTAGGATCATTTTTGTAACGAAAAAGGATCCCCATATCCTACCCCCAAAAGGCTGACAAAGTTTTTTTTTGTTTTTTTTTTTTTAATGTATTCAAGCCATTTCTGGGACAGGAAGCAATTTGATGACACACTAAAATAAGATTTTTTGGAGCCAGGGAACTCTCTTCTTCCCTTCTCCCTGAGGTCTCTACTCTCCCTTCCAGTTAGATCTCTTGGTATAAGCCTGGCTAAACAAAGTAAACTGCACATATATTAATAGGAAAACAGCTGTTGAGCTGTTGCAAGAGCAATATCACCAACTAATATTAGGGCAATATATTTTAGTCTCTGAAGACAAAGAGCTTTCAGTTCACCTTTGCATTATAACATTTGCACATTCATATAAAAGGGGGAGGGGAAGATAGTTCAAACCAAGAATTGGAGCCTTTCAGAGGAGGCTTTGAGTTAGGATTTAGATCATTCACCCTGGAAGGGAAAATAACAGAGCCAAGACCTTGTTAACTGGTAATTGTAAAGTGTTTTGCTTGTTTGTTTTAACCAACATTACTGACCAGATAGTGACCCAGGGGACTTGAAAGTGGCTCTGTTACCAGCCTCCTTGGCTAGGCTCTTATGTCCTCCTGTGTTGGAATTCTCTGTCTTCTTCTGGGGCCTCCCTGTCTCTTTCAATCCACCCATTCCATCTCTTCCTCAATCCAAGTAGCTTTCACTTATATCTCCAACGTATGTTCAAATTTGTCCTTCTGTGAAAAATGAACTGTTGGTACCCTTTTCACCACTTTAGCATGTTCACTGCTTTTTATGTGTGTGTAGTCAGTGTGTGCACATGAATGTATATGTTTTGTCTCCTCCAACTAATTATAAGTTGCTGTGATCAGAGAGTAGGTTTTGTACATTGGGCCATCTCTTGAAGAGTTTCACAGTGCTGTGTACACAGTTGACCTCCATGAAGTCTCACCGGGGAAGTGGGTGTGTGTGAGAGTGGATGTTGCGTGGTGTTAATGGTGAGGAGTCTACACTTTTTGCAATCTGGATTTGCTGCCCACTTGCTGTGTGACTTTTGCCAAGTTTACACAGAGTGGGAGGTAAAAGTGTCTTCTTCATGGGTGATTAAGTTGCTTGAGAGATAATACATATTAATTTGACTAGTTCAGAGCCCAGCAAATAGCAAGTTCTTACTACATGTTGACTTGAAAATGAATGCCTGAGTATAAAGTTTTTGATGGATTCTATGTGGTTAATGTAGAGAAAGTCAGAACAGCTAACTCTGTCCTTGTGGTATAGACTAAGAACAAAGAAGCTGGCTGTGTAATCAGGCAGACTGAGTTCAACTCCACCATTCGCTAGCTGCCTGACTTAAAGATAGTTTTTAAAAGACTTTCAGACCTGTATTTTCCTATGGAAACATTAATACTTATCTCACAGAGGTGTTATGAGGACCAAATGGCAGTGTTGTGAGAGATTTCCTGATGAGTTAATAAATGTGACTTTGTTAATTTATTTCTCGAGCTGATCACTCCTTGAGCCACATGAATGAATTCCATTTCAGCTCATTACCTTGACTCTTCAGTTCTTATGGCAGAGACTACCGGTCGACTGCCCAATTCTGCTCTCCCTGGAACACATAGTTAGACTATGTTTCCTTAAGCTCCCTTATACTCAGTGATGTCAAATGACTGCAATTTCTCCACTGGAATGTGAACAGAAATGCTGCATGCTCCTTTCAGGAATTCCTATAAAGACTTTTCATTCATTCCCCACCATGCCGTTCCCTTTCTACTGTATGAAGCTAGTGACTGTGAACATGGGGATGGTGGAGCAAGATGACAGGGAGAGTGGTTTCTTGGATGACCAGATAAAAGCTGCTTTACCAACCCAAACATCTGCCCAAGAGTCTTATACAAAAATAAATAAACAAATAAATAAACTTCCTTTTCATCAGCCACCAGAAGTCTAGGATCTCTTTGTTATTGCAGACTAACTTACTCTATTTTAATATACACTTCCTGTCCTACCCTCCAAATTCTCATGGGTAAAAGTTACTCTGTGATATTAAGCACTGAATGCATGTTAGCTCTTAATACTATTCCTACTAGCAGTAAATAAAAGTATTTTATTTCTAGACCTGTTGATTTTCAAAAATGTCAGACTTTTTTTCAATAATAAAGATAAAAATTACATTTATCATTTATTTTTTGTCTTTTGAGTATTCTTTGTCATAGAATTTTTTTCATTTTCCTTTGGGTTATTTATCTTATTCTTTTGGGATTTGAAAATTTTTAGATGTAATCATTATTATCCCCTTGTTATATTTTGTTTTTAATAATAAACTCCTAGTGATTTATAGTCATTAAGCTGACCAATCTCTTCTTTATGGGTTCTTTTGATTCTGTATTTTAAAACTCATTTCTAACCCTAAGATTAGATATATATTTTCCCTATTAATAAAATCATGAGGCTGAATGCACACTACACTACCCACATTTGCTTTCTGGGCTATGGTATCACCTTGCATTCCAAAGTATTTAGCACTGATCTCTAGCTTCTTTTTAAAATCAGACAACTTTATCTTACTTAGTCACTTTCCTTTTTATTTCTAATTAAGCATTTGGGATCTAAGTGATCTGAGGAATATTTTCCTCTCTAATGTTCTAACTTTTATTCTGTCAGTATATCTCTCATATCTCTTTAAGTTCTTTGTTTAATTTATTAATGTTCTCACCAATGCTTTGAAGATTTCATTAACATGCTGTTTACCCCTTCAGATGCTATTAGTGATGATGGTCCAATAAAACAGAGTTAAACTGATTCCCCCATTATCTGATTAGCCAGTCTGCACATTCTAACCTGACACCTTCCTATATTATATTCATCCCATGTTTGCTGTATTCAGATATTTAAGATCTACATATTCAGCCAATTTAAATTAATTTAGCTATCAAGATTTCATGAGATGCTGTACCCAGCACTTTACTATGTGCACTATCAAGATACAAGATCAAATAATCATCTACCACATTCCCTTTAGCTAATATAATCTTTGTGATTTCAGCCAAAAACTTTCTAGTTAGTCTAATCTGTTTTATTCTTTGTGAATCTAGGCTATTTATTGCCAGTGGCCCTGTTCTCTCAGAGTTGGATTATCTCTTAGGAGCAGTCTGGATAAATTTTCTTCATTATAGGACTCAGAATGAAATATTGAGAAGAACAGGAGCTCAGCAGTTACCAACTGAGCAAAGAGTAATATAATTCTAATATCAACTGATCAATCAACAAGCTTTTATTGAAACAACCATGTGCACAGTCCTGGATGCTAAAAGGGATATAGACTATAAAACGTAGATTGTTTTAGTCAGGGTTCTTCTGGTTGTAAGACACAGAAGCACAACTCGAGCTAGTTAAAGCACCAAAGGAAACTTAATGGAAGATTCTGGGTTACCTCACAGAATGAAAGGAAACAATGCTATAGCCATGAACCAGTAACACTAGAAATGAAATGAAAACTTGAGTCTTGATGCCTTGAAATCACGTCTCTCTTTTTCTGTGCCTCTTGTTTCTGAATGTCAGTTTTGGTTCTCTTTCTCCACCTACCAGGGAATGTGTATTAGAGTTCTCTAGAGAAACAGAACCAATAAGATGGATATGTAAATATATGTGTATATATGTATAAATATGTATGGACATACATATATATGTGAAAAGATTTATTGTAAGGAATTGGCTCACAGGATTATGGAAGCTGGCAAGACCCAAGATCTGCTGGGTGAATTGGCAAAGTGGAGATTCAGGAAAGCTGATGTTAGTTCTGGTCAGAGTCCAACGTCCTGAGAACCAGGAGAGCTGATGATGTAGTTCTACTCCAATGGACTATAGGTTCAAGTCCCAGGAAAACCCAAGGTTTCAGTTGGAGTTTGGAGGCAGGAAAAAAGACCAGGAATACCATTTTGAAGGCAGTCAGGCAGGAAGAATTCTCTATTTGGAGAAGGGTCAACCTTTTTGTTTTATGCTAGTCTTTAATTGGACAAAGACCCACCCACATTAGAGAGAGCAATCTGCTTTACTTAGTCTATAGATTTAAATATTATTCTCATCCAAAAACAACCTCACAGAGACACCTAGAGTAATGTTTGATTAAATATCTGGGTGCCTTGTGGCCTCGTCAAGTTGGCAGGTAAACTTAACCATCACAAAGCATACTTGCCATCACGTAGGAAGGCTGACTCTAATGGTTTACATATCAAATAAACACAAGATCTTCTTTTTCCTTTAAGCTCCCATTGGGAAAATCCTTAAGAAGACTTTCTATTAGTTGCCCTATAGACAAATTACTATGACTACAAGGATGTAGTATTGTAAATGGTCCAACCTTGGTCACCTGGCTATTTCTGTGATTGGAAAGATAGGATGGAATATTTTGCATTTGGAGTAACAATTTTGATCCCCAATAGAAACATACTATATTATTAAGATTGGCAGAAAGCAGTTCCTCAAAAGAAATAGGAATGGAATGCTCAAGAGTAAACAACATAATAAATAGCCACCATACGTACCATGCACTCAAAGAGCCTGCAAGCTATTTAGAGGAACAAAGCCAACACAGTGACTCATAAGCAGCGTATAATGATGTACTCCACATTGACATATCCAAAAAATGCATAGTGGTTTGCAGAATTAAGAAATCTAGAAAAGCTGTTATATTCAGAGAAAGTTTCATAAAGGGTAGCAGGATTCAAACTGGGCTCTGAAAGATTGACAGGTAGGTATAGAGATTAGTGAAGGCCTTTGAGGTGGAGACAGTGAGGAGGGAGGGAATGACCATGATGAGCTACTGAGATTTCTAGAGCAAAAAGAAAGGAAGTGGTCAGTTATGGAAGGACTCCAGGAACCACTTGTACAAACATATCTCCATTAAACTTCTTTGCTAAATCCTGTACCAAGACACAAAATTTTTCTTCCATCTCTTTTCTTAGCTGACACTTGGGTGTTCCTTAAAGATCCATTTCCCCTTCACTAGTGTGACCATGCTTTATCATCCAGGCTGGGATGCTTCTGGTTAAACTGGGAGAGGACTCAGCTTTTTTTTTTGTTTTGTTTTTTCATTTTTCATGTGACTTCTAAATCATCATTCTTTTACTTTCCAGTAAAATTCACTAGTTTTTTGAGATTCATGATGTTAGACCACTGCTGTCTTTTTACTAACTCACTTTTCCCTAGCTTTGGGTCACTGAAGAACTTGAAATAGTCCCTACAGTCCTCTTTTCCATCCCAACCAAGTTCAGTGACATCATGAGCCCAGGTGTGGTATCCATGCAAAAATTCTAAACTTGTGCTTTCTTGTCTTGTTCACCTCTAAAGACTTTGTCTTTTATTTTACACCCCTCCCCATTACAATGGGCACTCTCTAAACTTGCAGCCACCCAGAATGGACTATGCCATTAATATTCTTAAAAGCAGTGAGGTTGTATCTTAAGCCTTCTCAGCATATTTTTCTCTAGCCACAATTGACTCCTCTCCCTTTTTACATTTGTATAGGATGGGTGTCTCTTCTGTTCTAAGCCAACCCTTCCCCTTTATCCTTGACCCTTGATTCCTCATTGGTCCTCTGAGACTTAATCAATCTCTCCTCACTTTTGCCTTAAGGACATTCTACTTTTTGGGGGGAGAAGGATGTCTTCTTTGTATCTCATAAACTCATTTACAATTTTCTCCCATTGCATATCTCTCTTGTTATTATACTTTTAAGAAATAAATATTTTCCATTCTTAATTTCTTAACCCTCCTAGATCCTACTGCAATCTTCCTTATAGTCAATTCCAGTGGAAATGTTCCAGAGCATATCACTCTGTGCCACCATACTCTCTGATTTTCCATGACCCTTTCTTTTCCTTTTAGAGAAATTTCTTAATTCTTTTCTTCATTTTGGTTTTCCTCCAGGCTATGACTCTTCCAAAATTCCCTGAGTGATCTCATCTGCTTCCATGGTGTTAGCTACCACTTACAGGCTGATGATTCTGAAAACTACAAATCTGTATCTGCAGTCTAAACCTCTTCCAAGTGTAAACTTAGATATCAGGCTTTTTCCCACCAATATCTATCTGAATATGCCATTATTGCTTCAACATCAATAAATCCAAAACTGAATTGATTACCTAAATCTGCTTTTCCAATAGTATCCTCAGCTTCAGGGATCTCTCTGATCCTGTCATCCAAATTAGAAACCTGAGAATAATTCTTGAATCCCTGCCTTTTTTGTCTACCATATTCAATTGTTTAACAAGTATTATTAGCTGAATATCCAGAACATTTTCAGAATCCAGGGATTTGTTCCCTAATCTGATGTCCCCTACTCTCTTATTGAGGTTTTCATTAAGTTTCCCCAGTACTACCAAAATAGTCTTTTAAATAGCTTCCTAGTCTTCATTTTTTCCACTAACTAATCTCCCACATGTAGTTTTCATATAGCAGATGGAGGGATTTATCTAAAATTCATGTTTGATCATGTCCTCTTTCCCCCTTAGTCTCCTTCAGTGACTTTTCCCATTGTTTTTGTGTAATCTAACTTCATGCACCTTAATTTTAGACACAAGATCTTCCCTTTCTGATTGGTTTAACTGAGTACACAATTTCTAATTTATTTATCTTCCAACTTCATTTAGTATAACATCAGCAGATGGAATTGTATATACATCCGTATTGTGCTATATCTTATATCTGGCCTTTGCTTATTATAAACTCTGTCTTGCATGTCCTTTCTCCTTTTCTTCTGTTGTTCTACTCATTCTTCCAGACATAGTTCAGGCATCACTTTGTGCGATAAATCCTTCCCATCATCTCTGATTGGGTTATGTGCCTACGCCATTTAGATCAAAGCAGGAAACAGAAGGCACTCTAGGTATTTCAAGCAGGAAGAAATTTAATACTGGAAATTTGATGATTTTAATAACACTATCAGTTTCTGTGCCAGTTAGGAAAATCTAGGTTATATTGAAGACACAAATTAACCTCAAAACCCATGGCTTGGTATAACAAAATATTGCCATTTTTCTATCACAACCATGGCTAACTTGAATCAATAGCTGGGAATCTATTCTGCTTTACATACTCACTTATACACTCAAGCTGACAGGGACTCAAATACCTTATACTTGTGCTAATCGGAACTTGTGGTCTTCTCAATTGCCTCAGCAGATGAAGAACCTGGAGAATTTTGTATGGCTTATCACTATCATACCCTGAGAATAACAGTGATCACTTCTGCTCATTTTATTGGCTGATCCCTTTCACCTAAAAGGGCACCAGGATACGCAGTTTTTCATGTGCCAGGAATAAAGGGGACTAGACATCGGTATGGAAAAGCTGAAGCTCAGAGAGGTTAAGTAATTTCAAAACATTTGCACAGTAATACTTGACAGAACTGGGATTCAAATTTCATTATTGTTCAAAAGTATCTGTTGTTCTTCTTTCGGTTTCTCCCTATCGGGTCCCTCCCCACAGGAGAATTAGGCTTCTAGGTTTTCCAGTGTCAGGCATGCCTGAATCAATTGAGAGTAAGTGAAAATCGTACATGCCACTCCCAAGTGGAAGGTCTAGTGGGTACCCTGCAATTTCCTCCTTGTGCTCCTCTGTCTGCTACAAGAATGGCACTTTCCCAAACAGGAGCTGTACCTTCAACCTGGAATGAAGAATATGTGGAGCAGAGCTTCAGGCAACCTGCAGGCAACACTTAACATGAGTAAAATATAAATTTGTGTTGTTGTAAGCCCGAGAGATTTGGAGGTTTTTCATTACCTTAGCATAAACTAGTAAAATTTGACTAATGCAAATACTCCACTCAAAATCCTACCCCAAACTGAGCATTCCGGAGTCATAAAGGGCTGGAATCTAAGTGAATATAAAGAATTTCAGTAAAGGCCCATGGGTAAACTCTACATGGCCTTGAAGTAGAATGATTTATGTCAAAAACTCCTTCTGATTATGTGTATCTCTGACCAAGACCCACATTCCAAAGGGAGAGTGGGTGACAGTCTTACTGGTCCAGAATGATCACATGCCCATCTACCCCCTTACCAAGGAGAGCAGGTTCTAGTGGAGGGCAAACCAAAACAGCTGGCCATCTATCCCACTGGGACCACATGGGATGGACTCCCCAAAGCAAATTGGATGCTGACATCCAAAAGAGGGGAAGAAATGGCATCTCTAATAGCAATCCATTGAAATAACAGTAATTATTCACTATTGGCATGCCCCCTGTCTCCGTCTCCTTCTCTCTCCTTCTCTCTCCTTCATAACCACATGAAATCACCTTTCCACCCCCTGCTTCCCAAACCAAGCATCCTTAATAACCTTGTAGAAGTCTTTTATTTGGTGGTGCCCAGCTTCCCGTCCCCTCTGCTCAAATCAATAGGAAAAAATAAAGATAATCTACATTAATTTGGTTGCAGTTGTTTTAACATCCCCTGAAACCTTGAAGTTCAGCAGTACTGGGCCAGCTTGAAGAAAACCTTTCTGACAGGAAAGCGAGTTTCAAAAAAAAATGTTCCCCAGTTTGCTAGGCTTATAAGCCTAGGGCAAGTTTAATTAAACTCAATGGAGCATTTTAAAGTGAAGAAAAAATTAGGACAGCAAGAAAAACGTGTTGATTGTTTCCTAATTATGCTGTGGACTTTCTCTCTAATGCATCCCCCTCCTTTCCCTCCCTAAATAAAACAACTGGCACGTTAAGTTTGCACATAGGAGATTACATCTCAACCATGCGTTCTGCACCAGCCAGGCATAGTGCTTCCCATTCCACTCTTGGGCTTGCTTTTTTGGAGACTTTCATGCTTTTGTTATTTCATGGAGATACTTAATCAAATACAGAGAGATGGAGAGAAACAGAGAGAGAGAGTTAGAGAGAGAGGCAGAGAAAGAAATTCAGAGAATACATTAGACTCCAGCAGTTTCCAAGCTTTATGTTAGTGAGGACCCCTTGGATTAGCCCCTCCTATCAACATGGAATCCTTACTTTATAACATTTAGCCCACTGAACAGTCTATATTATTAGAGATATGATGAATTTACTTGCTTGTTTTTATTCATGAGACATGCATTAACACAAAGTGATCTTTTCAGAACAGGATAACCATACTGCTGATCTAATTATATCCAAAAGCAGAAAAAACAAAATCTGAATTTGTAATCCATTCATGTCACTAATGGCGTCCTGCTCTGTGCCAGGCGCTATACATGTAAGTAAGCAGACCATCTCTATTAGGATTTGAGATGTAATAAACTCATGGATCTTGGGGACTCTAGAGCCCCTGGCTGGGAAACTGAATACTGGAACTGTAGCAACTGCTCACTTGCCAATGAGAAGACTATCAGTATGGACAGGAAGGGAAGATGACTTCAGCTAAAACCCTAGAGGCAGGGACTAGTAACACATAAAGAAAAATCCATTTTTGTCTCAAATGGTGCCTCAAATTATTTTAAAAGAAATAAAGATAGTTAATGCTTTAATAGCACTTGCTGTGAACTAGGTACTGCTATGAGCAGTTGACATATATTAGCTAATTTTATTATCTTGGCATTCTAATAAGGCACAGAGAAGTTACATGGTAGGCCTGAGGTCACACAGCTAACTAGTGCCAGAACCAATATTTGAGGTCATGTAATCTGGCTCTTAATTTTGTGGTTAAGTTTGCACAAAGAAGACAGTTACTATATGTGGCCTAATAGAGAAAAAAATAGGAAGCACACTAAACTCAGCAATTCCAAACTTTTTCAGCACCAAGGACTTCTTTCTTTTCTTCTTTTCTTTTCTTTCTTTTCTTTTCTTTTCTTTCTTTTCTTTTCTTTTCTTTTCTTTTCTTTCTTTTCTTTTCTCTTTTCTTTTCTTTTCTTTTCTTTTCTTTTCTTTTCTTTTCTTTTCTTTTCTTTTCTTCTTTTCCTTTTTCTTTTCTCTTCTCTTCTTTTCTTTTCTTCTTTTCTTTTCTTTATTTTATTTCCCTAAAGGGACTCCTATGCTTTGAAAGATATTGACTACTACCTCATAAAAGAAGGGAGAGCTCAAAATGAAATTAAGTTCAATCCATTTTAAAATAAATACACCATGTAGAATTTTTGAAGATTCTGGAAGAATATATGTCAGAAATAATTATATTAATAATAATAATACAGAGCTGGAGGGGGTCAGGCTGTCTCAGTCAGTAGAGCTTGCAACTCTTGATCTCAGGGTTATGAGTTCAAGCCCCCACTTGGGGCATAAAGCTTACTATAAAAAAATAATACAGAGCTAAAATTGTCCTCAAATTTAGGAATCCAGGTAAGTTGAACTATAAAGTCACTTTGGAGTCTAATATATTAGGTTCTCTGTTAAAACCTATAGTACTGGGCAGCCCAGGTGGCTCAGCGGTTTAGCGCCGCCCTCAGCTCAGGGTGTGATCCTGGAGTCTTGGGATCGAGTCCCACGTCAGGCTCCCTGCATGGAGCCTGCTTCTCCCTCTGCCTCTGCCTCTGTCTCTGCCTCTGTGTGTGTGTGTGTGTGTGTGTGTGTGTGTGTCTCATGAATAAATAAATACAATCTTAAAAAAAATACCTATAGTACTGTTTATCAACGTCTTTTCCCCACTCAACAACTTGGAATACCCTTAGGTGGCATGTTAGAATCTCTAAGGGAATATGCTGAATTTGAAGAAAACCTTTCGAGTGATTCTGAAATGCCTGCAACTAGACGTCGGAGTGAAGTGGTTGCTCCCTACATCCTGATCCATTGCATTCAGAGCCCAGTGGAGAATCACTGCACTCTGCTCCCCAGTCATTAGCTGTCCTTCCTCTCCATGTAGCCTATGTGGAGTCCTACGTGCGAGGACTGACTATAACCAGGCAACCCAGCCCAGTCCACAGCCTTATAAATGCACCTTCTGGAGTCAACATGGAGGCATGGTGAAGAATTAGGCAAAGAGTCAATGGCAGCTTGACTATGGCATAACTGGCTGCGAGTGTGCTCAGCTCACGGAGCCTCCCTGGGCTGCAGCTTCCCCGCCTGTCAGACATGGACATCTGAGCAAAACTTGTCTACAAGGCAGTTTCAACTCTAAATGTATTTGACTCTGAAATAACAGAACAACGTGCCCACCAGGACCTAATATCAGCTCTAACTTTTGCCAAGTTTGGGGCTTCAGGTGGATCGTCTCTGATGACAAGAAGCAAATCCTCTCTTCCTGATATTTGAGACTTTGAGAATGTTGTCAGCTTCTTCTTCTGGCCTTTCCATCTGACTCTCCATATGGTTCTAGCTGCTTTTTACCATTAGAACTCCCCTTAGACCTTAACACATTTTTGAAAATATACTTGTTCTTCCCTTTGCTAGGAATCTATTTTTCATCTTCTGGAACTCCATAATCTCCACCTTTCAAAATCTCATCCAAATTTCATGGCACAGTCAAATGTTACTTTCTTCTTTAGATCTTCAGACTGATTAGATTAGACCCCTGGACAGAAGGGCCTCACTCCTTCACAGTCTTTTCCTTCCAGCTCTCAGAGGAATGTAGTTTGTAATGCCTTGTCGTAAAACTCAGGTTTCTAGACCTCAGCACTGTGGTATTTGAGGCCAGATGTTCCTTCCCTGTGGGTGCATGCTTCTCCTCTGCCTTATAGGATGTTTAGTTGCATCTCTGGCCTCTACCCTCCAGAAGCCAGTAGCAGCCCCCCTCCACCCCGAAACTTTTCTCTGGAAGTTGCCAAATCTCCCCTTGGGGTACAAATGCACCCAGGTAAGAACCACTAGTCTAGATACTCATGTATATGTCTTAGCTTCTTGTCCCCCACAGGATTTAGCTCAGTACCAGTAACATAAATATTTATAGAAGAATAAATTAATAAATCATTGTTGAATAATTATTTGTATAATGAATAGATTTTGTCACATCAGAACAATCCAGCTATCTGTTCTATTAAGTCTCGAATTAAAGGGAGAGGCAAACATTTCTGGTGGTCAGCCAGGAAGGCCACTTGGCAGGACTGATATTTACCTAAAGTTCCTCTTAAACTTACACTCTGCTTGACTCTATTCTGAGGAATAAGCATCTTGTGCTTGTCCTATGATTTTCTATCATGTCTATACTAACACTTGCTGCTTTTCTAATTGTCTATCCATGTAGTGGAAGGAAATTGGCCCTCTCTCCAAGAGACAGTGCCTTCGCATGGTGTTAGCCAGGGCGGAGAACAATATCAAAGAATGACAGCAGTGGTGCAGGGGAAGAGCAGAAGGGAAAAGCCTGTAGTTCGAGAATCAGAGATTCAGAAGAAAGTCAAGGCCTGGGGAGTGACTATATCTGCTAGAACAAATTCATTTTTCTCTACACAGGTCATCTCTAGGACATGGTGAGGTGTTTCAGAGTAGGGCTTGTTCTTGGATGAGTAGACTTTCTGGCCTCAAAAAAATAAAAATAAGTTAGGAAGCTGAAATGGGAAGGGGTACAGGGTAGGAGGTGGTTGAGCAATGCATGTGGGGTTGAGGCCCAGTGAAGCTCTTCCATGCCTCAGGCCCATGGGGTGCTGTGAGCATGGCAGGTACCAGGTCATCAGGAAGGCCAAGTTCTCTCTCAGAAATGCAATAGCATTTCAGGTGTTTGCCAGCAACTGGAACCAAGAACAGAGCCAGGACAGAGAGCAAAAGCTGACGGGTTGTATGCCTACATCTCTGGTGGGGCTTCCATTTTAACAGATGAGAGCTTGTTGCATCAACTGTCGTTTTGGATTATTTTCTCCCTTCTAGTAGCAAAGCTCACTGAGAGCTGACTTAGGAATCTGTGCAGCAAGGCTGATGCCCGTTCTAAACCCATTGTCTGTTTTCCTTTCAGCTTAAAGCTGAGTCCCTATCAGTCCCTTTCACTGCTCCTCCCAACTAAGAATTTTATAGATTGGTCCTGGGAATCATTCAGTATTCTTCTATATTAATAATCTAACAGCAACATAATGACAGTAACAGTAATCACCCCACCACAGCAACAGGTAAAAATTTCAGAGCACTTGCTATGTGACAGGTACCATGCAGAGACTTTACATATATTGATAATAATCTTCCTCATGACAACCCTATGGGCCATTACTCTCCTTTTGGAGATAAGGGAACTAAGGCTTAAACAGTTTAATAAATGCTTGATGTAGCACAGCTGATAATCGGGTAGATCTAGGATTTGAATCCAAGTCTGTCTGGTTCTGGAAACTTTGTTCATAGCCAAGGAATTATACTTGCCTTCATGGCTCCTAATGTAGCGCTTCTGATAGGCGGTTATTCCAGTAAAGCCCATAACGGTCACAGAAAGGTACCAGCAACATGCCAGAAGAACACTGTCCTTTTTTTCCTGTCAACCCAGAACATGCGCTGCCTGTGGGGGTAGATGTTCCATGCATGCCTGTGGACCTCATCATGGGTCCTTTGTGTGCTAATTCTTTGGGAATTGACACGCAAGTGAGCTTGTAGAGCTCAACAAACTTTATTTGTTGTATTTGCAGTTTGTTTCACTTTCAGATATTGTTATTAATTGGGCAAAAGTGAAAAATAAATGTCACTGGTGTTTTGAGGTTGACTGACTTCTGAGAAAGAGAAAAGAGAGACCTTTAAAGAATTTAAATCCAACCTGAATGGATGGTTAGGGGTAGCAGCCCTCATAAACTACGTCTGTCTCAAGCCTGACCTTTGCCCCAATCTCGGAATCAAAGTCCGTGGAGCCTTTCTTTGGTTCCTACTTTGAATCTGGCCCAGGTCAATAGCCAGTAAAAGGAAATTGTGCTGAATTATCACAATTTTTATTTGTGCTGACTTATTGGAAATCAGGCAAGACAGATGAGGTGCAGTATCTGCACACTTGATTACCCCCTTCCCCAATTTTTCTGTGGTTTCATTTTGGATCTCTTTGCTACAGCATTTTAGCTCTAACTTTGGGCACTGAATCATGCTCCGATGTCCCATCAAGCATCTCGGTAATGTGATAAATTCATCCAAAGTCTCACAGTGCCATCCTGCACGTGACAAATGCAATAACACGTCAGGCTCAGAATGATACCCATATTAGGCAGATACTCCCTCTGCTGACAGCAGGTGTTTCTGCTTTATCTGAAAATAATTCACTGAATAGATAATTGGTGAATCCCCAGTGGGAACAAAACTTGATTCTATCTGAGCATAGGTTACCAAGTGTACCACCATAAAATAATTGATTTTGTGATATATTAAGTGGGGACGTACTCAAGACTACTGAACTTTTCACTTAGGGCCTGGGGCTGAAGTTGAACTAGGCTCCCAAAGGTGAAGAACCCATGCATGACACGGGCAGGGCTTCACACTCCGACAGCCAATTTAACTTTCATTTTCTTTATTAATCTAATATGTTCTACCTTTCACCAGGACGTGATGTGCAGGGAGTTTCATTAAAACGGTTGAGTTGTTATTGGAGATAATCACCGAAGGAATGTATCACAAAAGTCAAGAAAGTCTGAATCAGTTTTTATGCTGTTGTTTTAGAGAAGAGGTTTCGGATGCTGATAGGCAAGTTACTCTAGCTATAGGGCGAATTTAATTGCGTTTTTAGAAACTTCTTTTAATCCTATAATAACAAAAAAATTAAATCAGTGCTGACATTTTTTTGTTGCCAGAAGAAGGTAGTAAAAGGGTAAAGAAATAATTGTTAGTTCTGAGAATATAATTAGCGACTTTAATGCTTTAATCTAAAAAATGCATATTTTGAGCCTAGGTGAATGATTAAAGAAAAGATATTGAAAGTCTTTGAAATTTCTAACTGTGTTTGTTTTTAATTGTGAGTTATGATCACTATAATTAGCTCATTTAGTGCATTTGTAATGTAAACAAATATAAATTTCTACAAGTTCAGGGATATTTCAGGGCAAATAAGATTGACATCCTGACCTGTGGCTCTCTGCATTAAGCCCTTCTTAGAATGTCTTGCAGAAGTTTATTCTCTGCTGTGGAGGGGGGAGGAAAGGAGCTTAAGGAAACCAGGATCAAGCAGTGGGAGACTAGAGTCAAAGTCGGGGTGTGTTTGGAGATTTCTTCCAAAGGTATGATAAGGCTGTTCCCCCACGTGGGCTGGGCTTCCTCTGGCCCATCAAGCTTGGGCTGTGGTTCCACCTCCCCTGTCCTCTTAGATGGAGCCCGAGGCCAGGCCGGGTCTGAGTTAGAAGCCCTGGAGAAAGGGCCAGGTTACAGATAAAGGAAAGCTCTCTGATGCCGAGCCTCCATGAATGCAGACCTGACTAGCCTGCTCTACCTCTCTCCTGCCCCACCTTGACAGAACCACAAAACCTCATTACTATGCACTAGAAAAGGGAAAAGGAAAAAAAAACCCAGAGGGATCTGGGGAATGAACTTTTTGGGGGTCTTATTTCTCTCAGAGGTGCACATTAAAATTCTCTCTTTCATTCATTAATGTGAATACAAGCTGCCTGAGAAAATAGCTGGTGGGACCTCCCTTAATGAATAGTGGGGCTTTTCTATGCTCTAGAGGCTTAAAATTGGGTTTCATCCCACTGAGGATTTTTTTTTTTTTTTACTTCTCCTTCTGTCTTCTTAACACTACATGTTTGGTTATATTTCTAGGACTCACCTAGGCTGTGACCTGCCACATTAGTTCTAATCGCTCATATGATTAGATTGGGGCACCCACAGATAGGCAGGAGGGGCTGGTGTCAGAGACTCCCAGAAGTTCGGGTATTTTTTCAACATTATTTGAAAGTTTCGACTCTGTCAATCATATGCGATCAAACTTGCTCTTGTGAAGTTCCTCATACTGCTTGGTTTAGAATAGGCCGAGTATGGATATAAAAATCTTTTCTCCTGCTTTCAGGATTTTTCCTGTGGTTTGAAATGGAATTAACCCTTCTTGGAATTTCATGGCTTAGTTTCTATAGAATTCTGACCTCAGCTTCCTTGACTTTCTTCTCTATCTTCCAGAGGTGCTCAGCTGCTCCATCCCCCTATATGTATGCCCAGTTCCAACAGTTACCTTCCAGATCATCCATTTGGGGGGTTTTCTTGAATTGTGTTGCTAGTTCTCTTCCTTGGTACATCTCTAAGTTTTCTAAGGAAGCATCGTGTGTTTTTTACTTGTCTCTGTTCCAGGGTCAACAAAGAACGGATGCTCAAATTAATGTTCTCATGACAATGATGATCGCTGACAGAAAGCTATGTCTTCATCAATTCGCTCCTCACTCCCACCACAGGGAGTGACCCACTCTAGGATGACCAGGAGCCCTTGGTCATAATTCAGATCTATAGCCCAATTTGTCTGGAACTGATAGGGAGAGTAGCTGTGGAGAGAGCTTACCTAAGCTAGGTAAGATGAGGTAGCAGGAGAAATGCCGAGATGCATCTCTCTCCCTGGGCAATTTGAGAATGAGGTGACAATGCGACAGCAAGTTACAGAGGAGCTCGTAGGTCAGCCCCAAGAAGATGGCATTAGACCTCACACTGGGACCTACAGAAATGCTCAGCAGTGGACAGTCACTCTGTTCTACACGAGTTAAGAAACACAGAGCTGTTTTTCCAATGGGAAAGGCATTAGGAAGTCTAGTTTAAAAGATGTTGTTTTCTGTAGTTTCTCTTTGATAATTCTTTTAACCTGAGCTATTTAATTTACTTTTATTGCACCCTGTATATTTTAAACATAAACAAATTAAAAAACCCAGTGTGTCATATTATTTAGAGCAAGATTAATTAGGAAGCGTATATAGAGAAAGGTAGAAAAAGAGGGGTGCAAGTAATAAGTACTTAAGAGTAACGATACAGTTACTTAAAGCTCCAGAAACAGTTCTGGCTCACTCATCCTTCACTTGTTTAATGTGTACTATGCCAGGTGTTATGCTAACTTGGTTTTATCTGTTTATTGTTTAATATTGTAAAGCTACTCTATATCCATTATAAATCAATGAAATTTATGGTCTCATAGACTGTCCAGTGTATTGAGCTGCTTAAAACATTCAGTGGCATCTTTAAAACTATGATATTCCAGGGATGCCTGTGTGGCTCAGTGGTTGGGCATCTGCCTTTTTGGCTCGGCATGTGATAGTCCCAGGATCGAGTCCCGCATCAGGCTCCCTGCGGGAGGCCTGCTTCTCCCTCTGCCTAGGTCTCTGCCTCTCTCTGTGTGTCTCTCATGAATAAATAAATAAAATCTTAAAAAAATAAGTAAAAGTAGAAGCATGGAATTCTGGACTTCATACTGATGATAGAGAGCTACTTTGGTCAGTAATGATCTACCAATTTGCCAGTAGGCTTCTAAAAAAGCCAGCTACTTTTTCTCAGGGGAACCCAAGGAGAATTTGGTGATGGGAATGCCAGGATAAAATTCTTAAAAAAAAAAACAAACAAAAACAAAACATCTATTAAAAGCCTACCTTCAGCATCATGGGCTTTATTTCATATCTTAAGGAAACATTTGGTTGCTTAAGATTTAGCACACATGGTATAAGGAGTTAATATTGTACAGCCAAAGTGAGCAAACTCATAAAGGAAAAGGCGGTGCTTCCTCTGTAGGATCAGATCTGTTACCCATTATTTGGTTCTGCTGCTGAAGGAGAAAAATAAGTCTTGGATATTACAGCTGTCACTGTGACATCTGTTGTTTCAGGATCCGTGACTGCTTCAGTCACCACCTGACCCAGATCATCACCATAACATTCTGTCCACTATTAAACTGTGAGAGGCCCTCGCCCTCCAGGTGGTACTTCAAGGTTGACGTACCAAGGTGTTCGTCTCTGTCCCCCCGAATGCCTCTCAGCTGAAAAATACAGCCTCACTTTGTGCAGAATTGATGGCGAACCAAGTCTCCCAGGGTTCAAGGGGAGCAGCGGAGAGCAAGAGGTCTTGAGGCGGAGCCCCCTTCTGCTCTTAATCACTTGTCACAACTCCTGCAAGGGCCTCAGAGCGTCCAGAGGGGCGGCGTTTTGTTCTCTGCTGTCCATTCTCCCTTTCCCTGGAACAGAGGAGTCCAGCTCTTCAAACCACAATAACAAAGCTGCATACACATCTCCAAGCTCACAAAACAAATAGGCCAGGGGCTGTGAGTCCTCCCTAACACATGAAGCGGATTTTCCTTTTAGAAAGTTCCCCTAAATACAGCCCTCCTCCTGGTTGTATGTGTTTGGTGCAAATCATTAATGACTTAAAAGAACGGAGACCGCTAATTTAGATGCAAACTTGACGCATCACACAAAGAGTCCATCACGTGAGTTACCAAAATCAGGCGTGCACATACATTTACAGGAATGTAATAAATATGTAAAGTAAGGCACATCTCTGCTGTAAAGAGCTTCCCTTCCACGGGCTTATTCGTTCATTTATCCATTTGTTCATTCGCAACCTATTTATCGAGACTCCATAAAGGCACTGTGCTAGGACCTAGGGCCCGGCAGCATTTGAAAGGGATACATTCTCTGCTCTCATGAAGTTGAGCATGACAAGAAAAAGCAGGGTTCACATCTCTATTTGTGATACAGATTTCTCCCATGTATTGAAAGACAGAAAATTTCTAACCACTCCCAGCCACAGAGCCATTTGAGAGTCAGCAAGAAGCGGTTTACTTTCATTATACAATGAAGGCACCAGATGATCTAAATCACAAAAGAAAACACGAGAGCCACAAGCTGCTCCTCACATGGTATATACTTCAATTTCCTTTCCTTACTTCCATTTCCCCACAATTTCTAGCTCTAATGCTGCTGCGAGTTAAATGTGTGATCTTAAAGCACTTACCTTCTCTAAACCCTGATTCTCTCACCTGTACCATTCCTTTAGTTGTTGCTTTTTTTTTTTTTTTTTTTTTTTTTTTAACCTGGAAAATATGCTATTCTCTTTCAGACAAGCTTAAATCTTTTAAAGTCACTGTCTCCACAGGGCCTCAGGACATTTGCTCAGAGGCCTAAGCATTCTGGTTGAGCAGGCAGGATGGGAAAACACAGGGTCTGTGCTGCCCAGGCAACCTCGGAGGAGGCCTGGGTTCTCTGCTCTCCGGGAGAGGCCCTGGAGTCTGGGCCCGAACAAAGGCACATTATCTGGACCTGGCAGTATTTATCCAGAACACAGCAGAAGCCTTGGCAAGAGAGAAGCTCGGGGACTGCACTTTGTGGCATCTGCTGTCTCTTTATAGGTTTGCATTTGGGGTGCTGGGTGTGCTCTGTTCTCTTCTCTCCCTTCTGCCATCAACACAGTGCCCAAAGATTTAAGTAGTTGCTGCCTGGTGAGTGTTGTCATCTTACCTGATGGCTGTACTGGTGATAGCGGCAGGTACCCGGACATGAGTAACAGAGGAGGAACACACTAAAAGTCAAACCTCATATTTTATGTTTTCTCTATAACAAAAATTAGCTTAAGTATTTAATTAAGCGGTCACCATCAATTATTGTGTAACAACTGAGAGGACAATAAAATGTTGGGTAAAATTGAAAAATCAGTATAGGCACCTGAGAGCCCTTGAATACTTTTCTCACTGAACCTAAATTTTGGACCTCTGCTTCGTTTATCCCTGGCTCTTTCTTTGCATGAATTTCCCCTCACAAGCTGCTAATATCCTGGGGCCTCTGCTCATCAGGTCAAGCATTTCGAGAAATATGATATTGAAAGGCCCTATTTAGATGAACGGGCTTCTGAAGAAGCAAGACTATGAACACAACGCAAGGTTGATGGCAGGACTGAATACTTTAGAATCTGGAATGTTTTTTAGGTTTTGTTTTGTTTTTCCCCTGAGAATAGAAATTTGGAAATGAGATGCCCAAAAGTCCATTTTTTTGCCCATTGGCCAAACTGGTCCTTCACCTCATCGTTCCTTCTCAGAAGCTATAGGCTCTCTAATTCTAGAAAAGTAGGAAGACGTGTTCACTTACATTGATGACAACTTTAAAGATCATGTTAGTGGACAATTAAGGAGCCTTTTCCAGGAAAACTATTACCAAAGTATTATTATGGCCTTGAGATTAGGGCCTAAGAGAAAGGAAGAAACATGTTTTTGGAATTTAATATATTTTTTAAAGTTTGTACTTAAAAGCTACCCTCTTAGTTCTTGGCTATCTCAAGGTAAAGACAGTGTTAAATTCCTCGTGGTGACAGCCCATCAGATAGAATGTGTAGCCAAAAGACAAGGGGACCTTTGGCAAACCCCCAAACGGATCCGTGCAGGGCGAACATGAAGCTTGAGACTGCCTTGAAGGAACATGACAGAGGGGTGGGGGTGGAACCTGGTGCCATGCCTCAGCAAAACCCCAACTGGAGAACAGGCATGGTCTTCTTCCCGGGTTGGGAGCCCCTTCATTCTCTGGTGATTTGTGTGAGCAGATCGACACTCCTGTGAACACACATGAAGAAAACAGGCATCTTAACAGATGAGGACGGTATGTTCTCAGAGTAAACATTGCGAAGTATCGGGTTCATCTCGCTGAAACCACAAGGGTCTGTTGTTACATGATAGGTACCTGGGTTTGCTCAGAACTTAGAGGACATGTGAGTTGTAAAGTAGACACAGTTGGTAAGAAAATGGTAGCATTGATATACACCAAAGCAAATAGAGGAAAGGATGGAATCAGATAGACTCTTTAAAGAGTTGGAAATGTCGAGTCTAGGGCCATGCTGCCTAACGGGGTAGCCATCATTACGGTAGTGACTATTGAGCATTTGAGATTTGACTGGTCCAAATCGAGATGTGCTTTACGTGTAAAATGCAAAATGGATTTTGAAGACTTAGTATGAAAAAGACTGTAAAATATCTCATTAATAAGTCTTTATACTGATTATATGTCAAAATAATATCGTGGATGTGTTGGGCTTAATAACGTATTATTAGAATTGATATCACCTGTTTCCTTTTATGTTTTTTAATATGGCCAGTAGAAAATTGAAAATCACCTGTGCGGCCTGCATTTGTGGTGCACACTGAATTTCTGTTGGGCAACACTGGCCTGGAGGCTGTTCCCATGAGCAAGGCACATGTATATGAATGTGGGGGAATACAGGAGGGATACTTGTGTTGAGGAGTTAAAAAAAAAAAAACCCTCATGTTTCTGAAATAAATCCTACAGGATACTGTTATTATGCATTTTATGGTTATGCAGCTCTGGCTATGCCATGGATCAAGTAGTGTATCCTAAACCTTAATAACGCTATTCAACAAAATCTCATCTACATATTGGCTTGGAATGAAGCATCACACACCTACCAACAAGAAGGAAGAGGGAAGGAGTATAAGGAAACAGTGTTAAGGTTGGGGAATAGAGGCAATTCATTCACTATATAAAAGTGCTTTTCAGAAACTCCCACAATTAGAGAAATTCCAGAAACAATGAAAGGATTTGGAAGTCCCCAAGGATTCACTATGAGAAAGCCTATTGTCTTAAGAATCCCCACCCCCAACCCCCGCCCCGGGAGAATCAAAGAAATGTGTGGCTTTAATGGGATTTTGCTGTTCTAGGTAATTTTCAACATGCTGAGCATTTCTTCCCCATCTTGCTCCAGAAGGGTTCTGTGTGAATTGGGTCTTCAAAGAGGAAATGTTTTGTTTCCTTATGAAGCCACTCAAAGACTCCTCCAGCTTAACCCCTCCTGAAATGAAGGACGCCTTCTCTGAAGACTGTTCTATCACTCGAGCCCTCGTTGCTCACTGCGCCCGAGATGTTTTTCAATCCCAGTGTAATTATCTCCATGATGGAGGAGGCTCCAGATGCATTTATTTGCCCCTCTCGGTGACTGGAAAATGTATTCCATATTCAGTTAAACTCAGTAATTAAAATGGCCTAATCTGCATTCACTTTGTAACCACAGGCGGAAACTCCCCCTCCCTCAACCCCAGAGGTGGGAGGGCTGCTGCTCCCCTACCCATCCAGAGGAGCTCTCATTGGTCAGTGCGGAGTTAGAACAGGTGAAATAATCTAATCTGGAATATTGCTCTCCTCACCTTTTTTAATAAACATGTTGCCTCACCACAGACCTTAATATAACAGCAGTAAAGGCCAGGGAGGAAATTGGAAACATGGCCAGGAGTGTGCCTTATGGTTCATAACAGCCCCAAATTGTGACTGTTTATTAAAACTAACACCCTTTTGTGAGAGTGCGGATCAAAATATCCAGTGGTTTCTCTTCTTTGATATTTCCTTTTTTTTTTTTTTTATAGCACTGAGTTTAAGTTTCAGTTTGAGGGTTTAATTAAGTTTCTAAAATTGTTTCTGACGAAAACATTGACATAACATAGCAACTTGTCCGTAATTTGCCCCCATCAAATATTTCCATCATTTATTTCAACCAGTAGGAGATGTGTGTGGATGGATTACCTCTGGGGCCCCCGAGACAAGAAAGAGTTAAGGCAGGTGAAGGAAGGGAGGAGTGGGGAGGCCAGAGAACTGCCTCACAAAATACAATTAAGGGCCTTTCCCAGGCCTGGGGCGCTAGGTGCTGCCAGGGGAAAGGAGCACCGAGCACAATGTTCTCCTTGTCGGCAAACCTCCCTTTTGTTTCAGCAGCACTTGGGATCCCACACATGCAAAAGTTTGAATTTCCTGTTGGCTCTGAGGTGAGATTTATAACGTTTGTTAACGTTACTACTCATTGTGAATTTACTGGGCAATAAGCCTAAGAGCTTTTAGGGGTTTAATTGCCTATGTTTACAGGGGTTGCAAAGCTCCCCACAGGGTCACTGTCAGCCAGGTTGGCCAAACGTGGACTTGTCGGAGTGTCCAGTGTGCATGTCCTCGTCTAAGGGGAAGGTCCGGGGAAAAGCTGAAGGCCTCTAAGGAGCTTTAGATTGGCTTTCTGCTCTGGCTACTGTGGAGCACTTCCTTCTGGCTCCTCTACTTCCTTCTGGCCATGTCCGAAGACACCTTGGAAGTTTCCTTTTTTTTTTTTTTTCTCCCAGGGAGAAAGGGGAGATAATTTGAAATAATCGAGTTGGGGGAAGAGGGAAGGTGGGAACGGAAAGAACGGAAGTAAGCACATGTTGCAAACATAATGCGGCCTACAGAAGCAGGTTCACGGTCACTGTCATATTTCGTCTTCTTCACGGTCACTGTCATATTTCGTCTTCATGACCGTCCTGTCAAGTAGAGACTTTGGTTCTCACTTTACAAATGAGGAAATCGAGGCTTAGTTAAAACGTCTGCTGGTAAACAGAAGAGCTGGGACTTGAACTCTATTTTTCAGTGGCTTCCCAGTCCCGGTTCAGAGCACCACACTCCACTGCCACCTCTTTAAAGCTGGTTGATGTTCCTTTAACCTAAGCAATCGGTTCCCCTGTCTCATCAGGACATTGGAAAGTAGAGGGTTAAACTCTTGTGTTTTTAAGATAGTGGTTTTGCTTTGTTGCAGAATGGTAGCTTGTCCACAATGGTCTTATCCCTTGGCCTCACCAGACCCTTCCAGGGTGGAATGGACAAGAGTGGAAGAAAGCACAGGGAACAGTGTTCGGGGCCACGCAGATGGACAGAGGTCCCCAAGAGTGGCAGCTACTGAGGCGGCTCTGTAATTTGATGAAAATTTGGAAAGAGAAATGTCTGAGGACCCATTTTGTTCTTTCATCCATTCATTCATTCACTCAACGCCGACTTGGTAAGCACCCTCTGTGCTAGGCACGGTGGTAGGCGCTGGGGGCGCTGGGGGCGCTGGATACCCGGGCACTTCACCTGCCCCCTTCCGGCCCTGCAGGGTGGGTGGGCAGGGTGCTGGCCGTGCCCGTCTCTTTAAAGGCTTGCCCAGATTTGCCCAAGATCTGCTCCAGGGACAAACTTCCCAGGCTGCTTCAGAGGTAGTTTTTGCCACAGCGAAGAATCAAAGGCAGAAAGTAAAGGCCCTGATGAGCAGACCGTGAACTCCTTATATGAAATAAATAAACGAACATATTTATGTGTATGTAAATATACATACGTGCTATAATCTTCATACAGAGTAAATAAATGAACACATGTATATATACATACACGCGTGTGTATTTGTGTGTATAACCAGACAGACGTCCGGTCCACATTCCCAAATTGCCATTACAAATTTATGATTGGCCATCTAACAGGCTGAGAACCACAAGGCACAGAGGACTAAGCGGTTGAGCTGTCGTTGTTGGAAATGTATTGTTCAGGACATTTGCTAATTTATTGATGCAGCAGTAGAATCAGATTCAGTTATTCAGCTGAAGAATAAATTGGAATATTTTGGTGCATTTCTTTAAAAAAAAAAGCCACTTTCAAGCCTATGTATTAAAATGACAAAGTCTTAAATAGGGGTCTCTTTTTCTAAACAAAAGATATGCAAATTGCAATTCAAGATTTATATTATGATAAAAACTGAAATACAAAAGAGTCATTATCCTGCAAAATGTAAAAGTGCGTTGCTTCATGAGTCTATAATGATATAATGGGATGTTGATGTAGTAAGAGGTGTCAGAAGGGAGACAATGACCTTAAAATTTTAAGTCAGAAACATTAGAATTGAACAGTAAGTATCTATCTGCCCACGTAACTCTCCATCTATTTGTTGAATATTGCATATTTTGAAAATTTAAGATGAGAAGCAGCGCGCTTTTATCTTCCAATGTCATAGCCATAATAAGGGGGTTGGGAAGGGAGGTGGGAAATACTCTTCACATAGCCATCCCAGCTCTGAAGTTGGAAAAAGATTTGCCTTGAATATTATTAGATCAATAGGACTCTTTCTCTTGAAGGTCAGTAGTGTGTTACTCCGGGCCTAGCCACAGGGTCAGCACCTCAACACCAAAAGTCAGGAACCCCCAAGGCTCCCTGCATAAGAAAGACTTGCTGTCGGTTGCAGGGACTCCCAGTGTTTAAGACAATGGGAACAATTTCCAGTTGATCATTGTGTGTCACTGAAAGAGAATGAGTCAACCTTAAAGAGACTGCATGGGAATCCCAGAGAAACTGCAGCAAACGGATATTTAGATTTGAGGTTATTCCACTGGCTTATTCTAAAAAATGGAGGGGGAGAGACAGAGAGAGAGAGAGAGAGAGAGAGAGTGTTGCCAATGGAGGCACAGTTTAAGTAATCAAGTGATACACCACATGTGAAGCAGATGTACAGACTTGTTCCCACCACCAAACAGAGCAGAAGGCCTGCTTTAGCTTTATTTGGCAGGAATTTATATACTTGCCTCACTATTTGATCTTAACTTAAACAAAGGACGTTGGTCTCAGCCACCACTGATTTCAGGGCAGCAGCTCTGCCTTCTTTCTGAAAGGCTGCAGAATTGTGACACCTCAGAAATCAGATGGTGGCACAGTATGGAAGTACCTCAAATGTTTATTTATTGGTATAGTGAGCCAAACCCTCACTTCTTGTTTCTGGGTCTGTCACTGATTGCATCGAGAGTCGTAGGCAGAAGGACCTCACTCTTATACAGATGTCAGAACCTTGGCAAAGCAAGTCCCAGAACTTCAGAACAAACCCAAACAAGCCAGGGACTCTAAATGAGGCCTAAGAAAATACTCGCAGACCCAACTCCTGATAATTTTCCAGTTCAGAAAGTTGCTGAGGGTCCTCTGTCAGGGTGAGCTCATGGTTTATGATTTTTGAGCCTGGGCGACGCTCCTTTCTATTTCATCTTGACTTAATGCCATTAGTCTTCCTTCACAGAAACCTGAGCGTTCATTTTCTAATCTATCCAGATGATACGCTGACAGCATTTCCCCTGATCGAGACTTTACCATTTATGTCTCTGCCTCTGTTAATCATTTTCAGAAATGAGATTTATAGTAAAAAGGATTAAATCAATTCTGACTACCTCCAAATTTCCAGGTTTTCGGGGATTCTTGATGAACACAGAAACCATGGCCCCTCAGAGATGCTTTACGAAGAAGATCTTTCTTACCTGTGTGCGTTGCCCTTTCAGAGCTGGCCGCCTCTCAGTGGATTATAGCAAGTCAACTTCTCTATGTTTTGTTTGGCAACCACACCACAGAGACCTCCCTCTGAGCAACTCAAGCTATTTTTGATGGGAAATAGATGAGCGAGCTATCAATTCTCCTCTCCTTCATTCTCCATCTTTCCTTCTTTCCCTTCTTCCCAGTCCTAAAACGAGTACCCTTAGGAAACGTGTCAGCCTAGTTCAATTAAGTGTTTATCTTTTGAGTTTCTCATCATGGGGTAAATTATGACATTTTTAGCAGCCAGGGGTCGAAGAGAAAAATTGCACTGGTCCAAACTAAATCACAGCTTATTTTCTCCCTTTCTAATTTCTCTAATCTTCAGCTGACTTCAAATACCATGACTACTATGCATAGGGCCTTGTGCAAGGCAAGGGACTTCTGCAAATACATAATCGATTTCTCTCCTTCTTTTCCTCCCTTTGTTCCTTCTGCCCCGAAGGCCCTCCTTTTCTTTTTTCCAAATGTACTCTCATTATTTTGCTTCATTGAAGAGATTTTTTACATCCTCTCTTAGTCACCTTGGATTTCTTCCTCCAATATTCATGGTGAATGAATTCAGGGATAGCATTCCCTGACAGTGCTCATATTGACATACCCTTGGTCATGTGTCTCGGTGACCAGACTCAGTGCCTTAAATTCACTGAACCAGTTATCCACCAGCAATTGTTTAAACCATCTGCTCCATGTCAGCCTGTGTGCTATCTGCCGCAGTGTAGACCATATCTGGGTCAAAATCCTCTTGGTTCGGTTTTCTTTGCCTGGCCTTGTGCTCATCCCCTGGATCTAGGGAGACATTTTGGCTTCCCTGGCTTTTACCCCCATTACTGTGTTGATTCTAGGTCCTAAGCTATAACCTGAAAATCTACTGGACTCTCCATTTTGGGCCACTCTGGGAAAATACTAGAGATATAATTAACCTATACCGCCAGTACCATTTTAGTTGGTTCCTAAGGCACTTGTCATAATCCCCAGGTTTGAGGGCATGGAGGTGAGTATTGTGTCAAATGTTTTTGCCTCAATTCAGAATGTCTTTCCTTCATCATGGCGAGCTGATCCACACCTATATATTCCAAAGTCATTGTGTCATCGGTCCATTTTTCTGGTGATAATTATTTGTACATATAAGATTTGTATCTTACACAAAGATTTCAATGTCCAGGATCCTGATCCTGGACGCCTGTACTGCTCCTCCATAGTGATTATTCTTGGAGGTGCTAGAAGCACCCTACAAGTCTTTGGACAAAGATCGTATAGTGACCTGCACTCTTGCTGTCACCATTTCTTGCACCATTTCTAATTGTCGGGGACTAGAAAAGAACCAGAAAGTGAATTTCTGGCAGTTCTTTAAGATATGACAGGTTAAAGAGAGACATAAGAAGCAACAGCCTGAGCACCTTACTCTTTTGTTAGTTGATAATAAGGGATTTAGCAAGCAAGAGTAGAATAACAAATATTACTAATTCATAGTCTCAGGGGTTTCATGATTCACATCAGGTAGGGTGCTCCCTGCCATCACTACCCACAACAAGCACCTGCTGTATTCACAGGGCACTCAGATTCATGAACAATGCAAAATGTTATAAAATACAGTACTTTTTTTCCAGGGACTAATGATGAGTCTAAGAGAGACGACTATAGACTTAAAGGATATAAACTGCCATCTAACACATGTTTGGACATAAACACAGAAGGTGTTCCCGAGACAATACAATGACTGAAACTGAAACAAAGTAGACCTTTACCTAGGGACCTGGCGGGCTTCATGAGAGTGTGACCTGTGCTCTCATACTTGGTCTAATTCTCTGCTGCCTCTATCTTGAAATCCTTTTTAAATTTATTTTATTTTATTTTTTAAAGATTTTATTTATTCATTCATGAGAGACACACAGGGAAAGGCAGAGACATAGGCAAAGGGAGAAGCAGGCTCTCTGTGGGGAGTCTGATGTGGGACTCCATGCCAGGACCCTGGGATCACGACCTGAGCCAAAGGCAGATGCTCAACCACTGAGCCACCCAGGCGTCCCGATTCTTTTTTTTTTAATTTAAATTCAATTAGCCAACTTATAGTACATCATTAGTTTCAGAGGTAGAGGTCAGTGATTCATCAGTCTTACATAACACCCAGTGCTCATCCCATCACATGCCCTCCTTAATACCTGTCCCCCAGTGACCCCATCCCCCCCTTCCCCTCCAGCAACCCTCAGTTTGTTTCTTATAGTTAAGAGTCTTTCACTATCTTGAAATGCTTAATAATTGAATTTTTGAATATGTGTTTTGTAAGTGAAGTCCTCAGGGGAGGACGTGCATGGGAAGAGGCTATACATGGAACATGAGTGTCTGTCTGTCCTCATTGCCCTGTTCGAGTACAGAATTCACAATGTCCAGTGAGCACAGACTTCGGGAGCCAACCACTTGTACTGGAAGTGATGACACGGAAAGAAAGGAAACGACAGGATAACCCTTTGTTCACTTTCCTTTCTGTCCTTCCTGACTTATCAGTACTGAAAGTAGCATGTTGGTAGAATGTGTGGGTATAAAGAAGTGCCATAAAAACAGGTGAGCTAGTTTTGTCAGTGTTTCCACTGCTGTGATAACAAAATACCTGTGCATATACCAACTACGGAATAAAAATTGTGCAATTTCAGTAAACCTGTATACAGTTTAAATACTTTATATTTAAGACTGTCATTGCACGACATAAAGATGAACAGTAAAATCCAGGCAAATGATTCAAAATTTCAATTTTTATTTACGTAGAATGCCATTAAATATCAAATAAAAACCATCATGGCAATTCAAGAGAGAAACAGAAGAAAGGAAAAAAAGTTTTATAATATGTCTAATGGCATTTGTTTCCTATTCTTTGAGCAAGGGTTTCCACATTTTCATTCTTCACAGGGCACCACAGATTATGTAGTACCTGCCTGAGAGTCCTGATGGAAAGATGAAACCCAGAGAAGCACAGAGCCTCTATTGGAAGTGCTACCTGTGTGTCCTGAAATTGATTTCCCTGATTTGGTCCATGAGAACCAAATGAAAGTGTGAGCACTCAAAAACATCTGTTCAATTGATTCTAAGCTTAGAAAATTAAACCTACCCCCCAAATGCTTGACATATTCTCAGTTTTCTTTTCCTTTGCTTACTCTATACTCTTTCATGTTCTATATATTCAACTCTTAAATCCCTACCTATGATTGACTTGGGGTAAGGTGGGGGGAGGGCAGGACAGTTAAATTTTTCTTAAAGTGCTAAATAGCTATCTTTGACCTTAATTGTCTCCTGAGTAGTATTTAAACACCTGATTTTTATTTGTAAGCTTCTTGTAAACATCTCTGGCAACTTCCAGCCATTTCTATTCCTTCACTGTTTGCACCGCTGAACAGTGCCTGGGTTTCCACGATGCTTCTGTTGGGTTCTTGGGGCCACCTCAGTAACCATCTCAATACCTTCTTTATGGAATTTTCCTCTTCTACCTCTTAAGTCATACCACCCTCTGTACCTGGAATAGTCTTACATAACCATCTATCAATCCTATTTATCCCTTCTTCCAGTATGAAGAAGGGAGATTTCTCAGTCTCTACCTCACCTTGACTACAGATCCACCAAAAAAGAGGTGGAATTACTTTATAAATATAAAACACTCTACAGATCTAGAGTAAAATTATTAAAGATGCTTTACTCCCATTGATCACAGTTCGTTCTTGCTTAGTACAAGTTCTACTGTATGCCGGGTAGTATTCTAAACCTTCACGTGCATTAATTCCTTTGTAGTCTCACAACAGAGAGGTAAAGTAACCTGTTAAACAGCTAATGAGTGGTGGAAGTGAGATTCTGACCCATAAACTCCCTTGTTTTACCTTCCTAAGGAGAAATTCTGGAAAGTCGTAAAATATCATACATTAGTATGCAATCATATTGACCAATTAGGATGCATTTATGAAGACTCTACTTCTATATGCCCAAGAGGAAGAGGGAAGCAGAACTCCCAAATTTTCATATTGAGAATTGCCTCCCAGAAAATCTGCCAACTGTTTGCCTTTATGGTTTTGTCTTGATCAGTTTTTCTTTCTCTTACTCTTTTTTCTTTTCTTTTCTTTCTTTCTTTCTTTCTTTCTTTCTTTCTTTCTTTCTTTCTTTCTTTCTTTCTTTCCTTCTTTCTTTCTTTCTTTCTTCTTTCTTTCTTTTTCTTTTTAAATTTTGGAGAACAAACCATGTTTGAGCAATCAGGTTTTACTTTGATTGTCCACCCGAGACCAGAGCATGAAGAACGCTTGTGCATTTGCTGTCTCCCACAAATGCTTGCTGGAGCTATGTGACCACCAGCCTGCAAGATGCGCTGCAATCCACTTGGAATTTGCTAGCAGGACCACCCAGAAGCTGCAGCTGGTGCTGAGCAAGATGGCCGCCTGTTTACATGAGAATGAGAGCCTAAGGAAGTGGACAGTACCTGCTTTCTGTTGTCAGCCAGAGCCTGCATTCCTGTGGAAAGATCTGATGTGTCATCTAGAAATATTCACAAAATTTTGGCCCTACCTATTCTCCAGACATGGGGTAATCCCTTCCCAGAATTGGGGCAGAATGGAGCTTCTGCAGAACCAACTGTAGGTCTGGGAACATGGGTCAGGCGGGCTCCAAATGTACTGGTCCACAGATTGACTGTGTTGAAAGAGCCATTTTCTCATACAAAGACTTTCTGCTGAATTATGTCCTATCCCCTATCTCTGGCTTGTCAGAGAAAAACAACACTGGGTTGTAAGGAAAAAAGAGGTGTTCTCAAAAACCTGTATGTTTTGTGGATAATCCAGTTCATGCCAGCGACCTGCTTCGGGAGGGCATTTGGCAATAGGTGCAGGAGAAAGCTTTAATGCCCAATGAAGACCAGCGTCTGGAAAAGCTGATGTGTAGGTGAGGAGTGTGTGTGGAAGCAAGAAAGAGCTTCCAGAAGCAGTTAGCAATGCCTTTATAACACACTTTAGGTAATAGACTTTCACTGGACAGGTTATCCTACTTCTGCGTTTTTGTAAATCAAATCCATCTTTGCAATTCTGTGTTGGTGCTCTTTAGAGGGCTCACATTTTAAGAATTGCTAACATCCATGTCCAAGATAAATTCACGTCTTCACATACCAAGCTGCTATGAGTTGAGGAGGATCTGTGTTAACAGCTCTGTCCCTTTGGCTTTGGCCTTTTAGCAAGGCCACTCTACACCCTTGGGGTCCAGGTTGCAAACAGGCCCTGGGAAGGAGAAAGAAGGCAGCAAGTGATCCAGAGATGAACACTGCAAGTGGGTGAGGCTTTGTCTTCCTTGTTAGACTAGAGAATATTCTTTTGAGGCTGATCCTTAAGAGCAAAATCTCAAAAAAAAAAAAAAAAAAAAAAAAAAAAAAAAGAGAGAAAGAGAGAGAACAAAATCTCACTAAAATCTGTGGACCTGGTACTAGGTACCAGGCATTTAATCACACAACATCCCCACAAGGGGAGCAGGAAATGAGGTAACACTTAATGAGCACCCACTATCCAATGGGTGTGGGGCTAGTAGCTATACAACGTATTGTTCCATTTAGTCTTTATAATGAGTGTTGCCACAGCTAGCAAATTAAAATCTAGTTAACATCTAGTTAAATTTGAATTTTAAGTAAGCAAGAAATATTTCTCAGTGTAAGTCCCATCCAATATTTGCGATATACTTATAAGCTTAAAAAGTTGTCTAAATAAATAAATAAATAGCCTAAAATTCATGCTTAAAAAGAAGTCTTACATTTTACTAGCAACCCTATTTATAGTAATCTTAAGAAGTAGGAATTACTATTCCTGCTTTATAATTGAAGGAACTGAGACCCAGAGACCTTAAGAAATTTGCCCAGGATGATAAATAATGGCAGAGATGGAATAACAACCTGGTTCTGTTTGATTCTAAATCCTATACTATCAGCAACTGTACCATACAGTCTCCTCATCCTAGATAAGAAATAATCAGTTTTTATTCAGTTAAATAAGCTGCCTCAAGGGAACTCCTTTCTATTTTAAATACTAGGTATTTATTAATGGTTTACCTGGTCCAAAACCTGGTGTTAGGGCTGGAGAGAAGAAAGGATGCATGACCAAGATAATTAAAGAACCAGGGCCTACCCTCGCAGGAAATGATAACATGGTGGAGAATATAAGAGAGAGAGAAATGCTGAATGTGTTACTTCTCAGTTTCAAGTTTTTAAGCAGGAACATTGGTGTTACAGCCGATTTTGCTTTAAAATCTTGAACTAATGGTGAGCTCCTCTGTGGAGAGTCTGGGGCGAGTGTTGCTGAGTGAGGAAAGTTGATGAACATCCTCAGTGACCCCAAGGAGCCAGATTCCTCCTTGTCGGAGATCAATGGCTGCCTCTTTGTGGTCTCCTCGATGTCTTCAGCCCACAGCTCTAGGTCACGCAGTGCCTTCAGGGGTTGGCAGTGGTGTGGCTGTCGCATGGCTTGCTTCACTCATGACCAGGGTGACTGTTGCACATCTGTCCAATGAGAAGGCCGCCCTTTCCCTCCTTCAGCACTTCATGTGCCACCTGCCCGCAGTTGCCAGCTTGTGTGAAGATCATTAAGAAAGACTCACAAGTGTGCAGAGCCCAAGACAGCAAGTATGAGAAGCTCCAAGAAATTAGAATCATCATGAAATAATCCTTGAGTACTTCCTTTGTGTCAGGCGTCGTGTCCGACATTTTGTAAGCATTATTCCTCAACATCACAAGAAAACAGTAAGGTAGCGGTTTCTCTCTCTCTCTCTCTCTCTCTCTTTCTCTCTCTCTCTCTCACACACACACACACACAGATGAGAACACTGAGGCTCAAAGACAATGAGGGACATGCTGAAGAAGGCACAGTTAATATGAAGGTCCTTCTGTGCTGAACCCCGCTTTCGGCTTCATAGGCATGAAGTCTTCTCCTTAAAACAAAGGGAACCCCACCTTCTTCCCTCCAGACAGGCAGGAAAATTCACCACTGAGCAGCAAACAAAAAGAGATGATGTTCAGGGCCTTAGTGAAAGGAAGCAGGGCTGAATCTAATACCATTCTCTCTTATCTCTTAATTGAAGCCAGGGGTACACAGGACCGTTTTTGTAGCTAACATCAAAAATAGAAATCAACACTGTGCAAATATATATCTAATAGTATAGCTTACGGTGTGATTCCTTCTCCCTATATCATTTTACCAAATAGAAAAGATTCGGGAAGAGGAACTTAGAAGTGGACACAGAAAAAGCATATATTTTGATAGTAAAGGGCTTTTTAAAGTTGAAGTTCTGTTTTTGATAAGAAAAAGCTTTTAAGAATGCTTTTTATATAGTATTGTATATCTATATTTATAGTCAATTTCTTCCTTCACTTTGCTTCTTCTAGGCTCAATGCTAAGTTCCCCTTCATATTTTCCCAATGGTTAACGTTCTGCTTCTGAAAATTATCCATTAAAATTTTATCAATTTTGTATTTTGGTGAGACAGTATGAGGAAATGCCATTGTGAAATTAGATTTTCCTTTGACATCAGGCGCCCAGTCAGCAATCCAATCCCATGTGTTTCTATTGAGACATTAGGGTTTGATATAATTTTGGGCAGAAAACATTTTAAAAATGAAACAATTGAATTTTCTAGATGGTCTTGGGGACCACTTAGCTTAAGAGAATACACTTCCAAATCAAAAGCCTTTCAATCATTTTAAATATTATTTGGATGATATTTGCTCTGTGTGTAGTAGCAGTTTGAATTTGTATTGAATGTTTGACCGGCTCGTGCACACATAGATGATGTATGAAATTATTATTTCATATTTTTCTAGTGTTTGCATTGCAAGTGACATCTGGCTGACAGGAACTTGGAGAAATGGGATACAAAGTGAATGCTGCAGTTACCACAAGCATCATATTTATCAAAAGGTTTAAGGTTGGTCTGTCTTTGTTTAACATATGAAACTTGGAGCGACGACCGAGAAGCACTATGTTTTTGTGTTGCGTGCATTTCTTCACTGAGTTGTTTAGGAAAAGGGTAGTCAGAGAATAAACACTAATTGTATTATTTGTTCTGCTCATGAAACTAAATATTATACATCCTAAGTTCAAGAAAACACACTTAAATTGGATTTGATATAATTTCCATACCTTTTGCCTGGGTTCAGAGAATTTACAGTTTCCTGTTAGAAAAGCATGCGTACTGAACACTGGTCATCATTACTCAGGAAAGGTGATGTGGGAGGAAAAAAAGCACTCAACTGCATTCTTAGTTTTAATTTTTAATTTGTGAACGTGCAAAATGTAAGACATGTGAAAACATGTAGTATGGTGTTTGCAAGCTCTGACTCCACCGAAATGCACACATGTAAATATAAACATTCTCTTATTAGCCCTTTTCCCAGAGGTCATGGTGCAAACTATTAATTCAGTCGCGAGAAACATCATTTATTTAACAAAAATTTATGAGCCTACTAGGGGACTGTGGGCTAGCAAAGTGCTGGAGATTTGTGCAGAGAAGTCAGACAATCCCAGGTCTTAATAAACTCACAGTGAGGCGGCAGGGAAGTTCAGGATGAAACAACTAAGTACGATAGGGGACTACGGACACCATGATAAGGTCTAGGAGGATCATTGGCAAAGTTGGGGCAAAATGGTGACAGTGGTCCTTTTCCCAAAGACAGGTCGGTAAACAAAAAAGACAGCCTGGCCGTTGTGAAAATCTTTCAGTGTATCAAAGTAAGACATGCTCATTTTTTGAAACTTGAGAATTTCAGGAAAATAGAAACATGGCAAAAATTACCCTTGTGCTTATCACCTAGAAATAAATACTGCTGACCTGCTTCTAACTGCTGACCTTTCTTTTCTCAATAACTATTTTTTTTTTTTTTGGAAAGCAAATATATTGCATATAGTCAAAAATATTAATTTGCTGCTTATAAAAAGTATCATTGTTGAATGCACTTCCATGTTATTTTAAACTCTTCCTATACAGAGTTATTAATGACTGTATAATAGTCTAATTGATACTGCCAAGCATTAGTTACTACTCTATTAAGATATCTGGGCTGGGCACCTGGGTGGTGCAGTCGGTTAAGCATCTGATTCTTGATTTTGGCTCAGGTCATGATCTCGGGCTCAACAAGCAGTCTGCTTGAGATTCTCTCCCCCTCCCGCTGCCCCTCATGAGCTCTCTCTCTCTCTCTCTCTCTTTCTCTCTCTGAATAAAGAAATGGATCTTTAAAAGAAAGATATATGGGTTGCTTTTCATCTCCCTTAAGCAACAATGTCGCTAACTTCTAAGAAAAAGGAATTTAGGAAAAGAGAGATAAATCTCCAATGGTGGGATTCCTGGCACCAGAAGAAAACATGAAAAAGGTAAATAACATTTATTCAGCATCTGTTATGTGCTATGCGCTTTACATATGCTACTTATTGCCACAGGAATCCTGATTCAATGTGGCATAGAATAGACTGGATCCACCCAGACCTGGGCTCAAATTTAATTCCCAGCTTTGTCCAGCTGTGTGATTTCCAGAAAATTAGTTAATCTCTCTGACTCTCAGCTTCCTCATTTATGAATTGGGGCAGTATTATGACCCATTCATTTAACAATAGTTTATTGAGCTTATTTTATGTGTAAAGTTATCTTGCTAGGTATTAAAGACCTAAGATGAGTGTGGTATGTCTCAAGTCTTTGAAGAGCTTATAGGTAAGCCTAGTGACAGAATCAGACATGGAAAAAACAGGCCTGACAGGTCCCAGGGGAACTCAGACAAGAAAGGGATACATTCTTCCTGGTGGAGTAACATTTGGTCTGGGTCCTAAGTTATGAGGAGCAGGTTTTAACTTGCTGTTCTTCACCAAGAGCATCTGTCTTCTGCTCAGCAGGCAACTGTATGGCTGTGTTATTGCATTTTTGCCCTTGTCCCTGCCCTGAAGAAGCTTACTAGTTGGGTTCAGTCTTGCCAGAAGAATGTGGCTTCTGTGTTATGGACTAATACTTTATTCAATAAGTGATTGTACTGGTTTTGAGGTGATTGGCTTCTGCCAGAGTCCTTCCTTCTGAGAGATGTGTCTAACTGTGAAATAAAGAAAATATATGTTGGCCTCTGCCCCACTTCCTGACACAGAACTCCTGAAACTCTTGTCATTTCAATGACAAGGGTTTGGGGTGTGTGTGTGTCTTTTGTTCTAAGGAGCGGACTCTGGGTGGGCTCCTGGATGGCTCATGGATGAGGGCTGGTCACCAGAAAGTCCAGGCCATGATGAGACGCTTGAATATTTAGCCTCCCCTCTCTCTCCCATTGTCCAGTGAGGGGAGAAGGATGAAAAATAGAATTAATGATAGATGTGTATGTGACAAAGACTCCATGAAAGGCCTAGAAGTATGGGGTACAGAGAGCGTCCAGCTTGTGAACAGGTGGAGCTGGAGGAGTGGCAAGCTCAGAGAGGGCATGAGAGCTCCGAGTCCCTTCCCTCGTACCTTGCCCTGTGCATCTCTTCCATCTCTGTGTTTATCCGTATCCTTTTCTGATAAACTGGCAAAAGTAAGTAAATGTTTCCCTGAGTTCCATGAGCGGCTCTAGCAAACTAATGGAACTGAAGGAGGGGATCATTGGGACCTTCAATCCAAGGATGTCTGAAGTGGGTGAGAGGCTGTGGGACCATCTTTAATGGGGTTTGACCCTATCTCCAAGTAGACAGTGTCAGAATTGAATTAAATTGTAGGATCCCCTGGTGGCTTTGCAGAGACTTTCTTGTTGTGGGGGAAAACCTCCATGCATTTGGTGACCAGCACAGTGAGTCCTATGGGAGTAGTCAAGAAGCCTCACAGGAGAGAAAGTCACAGTAGGGAAGAACTGGGTTTTTTCTCCTACCTGGAAGTGGAAAGTGAGTTTCTCTTTTATGCTAACCTTATAAACAAAGGGTCCTATTGACCCAGGGGTCACCTTTTTAAAAAGATTTTATTTATTTATTAATGAGAGACACACAGAGGCAGAGACACAGGCAGAGGGAGAAGCAGGCTCCTTACTAGGAGCCTATTGGGGGACTCGATCCCAGAACCCTGGGACCATGCCCTGAGCTGAAGGCAGATGCTCAACCGCTGAGCCACCCAGGCATCCCCAGGGGTCACTTTTTGACACCGGTCTTTTAAAGCCTCATTAATCTGAATAAAACTGCTACTAAAATATCTGGGTTTTACGAAAGGTCAATGGCAGTAAGCAACATACAGACATGCTCAATAATCACGTTTGGACCTGTACATTATTAAGTCCCTCTCTGCTAAAAGTTTCCCAGTCTTAAAGCTTGAATACTCAGACCTAATGGCAAGTTTTCATTCATAATTTAGCAAATTAAAATGTTTCAGACAGCACTACAGTTGTCATTTGAGCCAGAAAGATGATTTAAGTAATATTTTTTCTTTCTCTCCCAAAATCTTACCCAAAAGTCCATCTGGATGTTCATCAGATGTGGGAAGGTAAATATCTTTGCAGATTTTGCTAATGAACCCCAATCTTAAAAAACTAATCTGTAGCTCCTGTCTTCTGTTATGAACCAACGGTGCATCAGTTAGCTACTGCTATCAAACTGCAGCATGACAACCCACTCCACAATTCAGTGGCTCAAAACAGTCATTCGTTTAGCTTTTGAGGGTTGAGGTAACCAGGATTTGACCTAGACTGGTCATGGGCTAGTGGTGGCTCTGTTCCATGTGTCATCCTCTTCGTAGGACCTGTGGTTAGTTTGGCATGTCCTTCCCATGGCAATGGCAGAGTCACAAAAGACATGCCAAACAGTTTTCCGACCTCTGTTTGCATCCTGCCTGCTAATATCCTACTGGCCAAACAAGCCACTTAGCCGAACCGAGTCAAGGTTTAGGAGAGCACCGCAGAGGGACATGTCAAACAGCATAGGTGCAGGGAGTGGGGAGGAATTGGGGCCATTAGCAGAGTCTATCCCAAATGGCCCTACCTCTTTTCTACAAAAGAATGGGCTTTAAATAGGGATTTATTTTTTAATTTCCATTTATTTCAAGGCTTCTATATTTTAGGCCCTTACTCTCTCATTATCATCCTGCAGTCCTACAAAATGCACCTCAATATCCCTATTTGCAGATGAAGAAATTGAGGCTCCGAGATGTCGAGTAACCAACTTAAAGCTTTCACGGCTGGTCAGTGGCAGAGTCTGGACCTAAGTCCCGTCTGTGGGCTCAGGGCTTTGCATTCTGTTCTTTCTCCTCTGTTAATGCTGCCTCTCTGTAAAACCTCACTTGTGAAATTCAAGAACAAGAAGGAATTTTAGAACTCATGTCATCTAATCTTTTTATTTTGTAGATGAAACAACTGAGCCCCCGAGAGATGATTTCTACATTTTTATCATATTAATTAATAGAAAACCAAGGGACTAGAAACTGAGTCTCTTGATTCCTCACTTTCTCCGTTATTTCATACCTTTTATTTACTGTACACAAATTTCCCGAATGCCTGCTCTGTGCCGGTCATTGTGTCAATTCAGTTCTCTGCTGCTAAAATCATATTCCGATGATGGAAACGAAGAGGAAGAGAAGGTCTTTTGAGTATCTACTATGTGACCCAAAGGGTGACCATGTTTTCCTAAAATTTACTATAAACTGAAAATCTGAACTGCTGAATCAGTCTGTTTCATCCAAAGCACAGGACAGATTTCCCTCTGGCACCGACCCATTCCACATTTCCCAGAGGCCCAGTGGGCCTGGAAGGCTGTGGGAGCTGTGCGGGCAGCCTGACACTGCCGATGGTGAAGGAGAGCACCTAGCTCCACTTTGGCAGCTGTGTAATGACGCTGAAATCATACAGCTGCCAGGCCCCAACTTAATTAGAGCTGACCTTAAGATGAATTTTGCAAGCCACTTAAATAGATCTCTCTTTCTGGAAAGTTTTCAGAGTGAAAAGGAGAAAACAATAAAATGTCTCCAATTTGCAGTCCCTCCCTCTGAGATCTGCTACATGCGCCCCCATGCTCTCCCCGGCACTGAGTCATTATCCCCAGTGGGCCCTGCAAGCCTAACACTGATGGAAAACAAGCGAAATATAGTTTCGAGCTGTTTGCACTGGATCAAAGCCGCCCTCCCCGCGTTGGGGCGCATTGTATTAGCTGTGGGAGGACAAGGAGGGTGTGGAGGAAAGTTGGAGGCAAACCTGCCTGGGTATGGGAGGCACTGGGGCGAATCCTGCGGCCTTTCCCTCTTGAAAAAGAAAGTGCCACCAGTACCCAGGCTGGGGCCTGGCACATAGCAGGTGCTCCGCGTAACATCTGGTGAACGAATGATGATTGAATGAACGACTCTCTCTGTAGTGCTGGTGCTTGTCTGGTTGTGTTTCACTGGATTTGGCATAGAGGATAGTGGTTTAGGCTGTGTGCTCAATCATTCAGCCAGCCGCCAGGTAACAGTGTTCCCTGTGACCCTGGCATTGAGGAAGTGACAGGTCGCAGATCTGCACGGCTGCTACCCTTGAGGAGCTTGCCATCTAATAAGATAAATTAGACCTCAGTTTTGAACCCTGATCCTGACACTTACTAGTTGTTTGTGGACCTGTTATTTATATCTTCGTGCCTCGGGGTCCCCATATGTTTAAAAAATGTATAATAATAGTACCTAATTTGATTAATACGTATGAGATGAAGCATTTAGAATATTATCGGACGTCCAAAAAGCACCATGTAAATGTTTGTGACTCCTTCATATATTGCTGTGAGCGCTGAATGTGAAAATGCATGAACAGAGGTGACCATGATGCTGGGAGATATTAAGAACTCCCTAAATTATAGATATTATGAATACCCATTATGGGTAACTTGGAGCGTCATAGCCATTCTAACTTGACGCAGAGGAGGCAGGAAGTGGTAGGGAGGTGGATTAGAGGGAGAGTGAGGCTGGGTCTCGGGCCACTAGAATTGGACTTGTTTTCTGATTCTCAAGCAAATACACTTGGAGTCACACACACACACACACCCCTTAACAGCACTTTTAAGGGAGCGTTTTGGAGGAGTGGTGCCTGTATCCCTAACTTAAATCTTCCTAAAAGTTGAAATCCCTTATTCTGGATTCACTCCCATCTTATGGACAGTTATTTCACTTGAACAGTTATTCTGGAATGCAGCTGGATAGGATTTCCCGGCAAGATCCAGGAGGTGCCATGGTGGCCAGGGTACCTCTGTGTGGGCAGGAGGGGCTGCTCCTTTCTGCTCTTGCAGGAATTTTCCCCATCCTCACAGCCTGTCAGCATCTGTAGAATGATGTATTTTCCTTCCCACTTATGCTCCTTTCCTATATCAAGTGTTTCTTACTTGGTATTGCCCTGTTCCTTTGGATCCAGTGAAACCATTAGAGATCCGCCATTAATCATTCTTAATTTTATTCCCCTCTTTCTTTCCCACTGGACTTCCACTAGGGCCTCTCCTCCTGTACGCAATCACTCCAACCTGTTATTTTTCCTTCTCTGTGGGTTTCTCCCTCCATTTGAATAGCTCACTCATAAACAGCATCATTGAGACTCAAGATAAGTAGATGTACAAGTGCCTCTGTACTTGAGGCTTCCCATCTGGGCAAATCCTCATCCTCCACTGAAGCATGTCTACGACTTCAGCTTCCACAGCCCTCTTCAGCAGCGGAGGAGCGTCTGCTCTCTCTTCCGCCTTCTCATCGCACACCCACAAATGTGGCACCCACAGAATCATGCCCGGGCTTCCAAACAGCCCCCAGCCAGCCGTGCACCCAGCATACACCTCTGTCAGCAGTGCAGGGGAGTGGGGACTCTGGTGGTCGGGATAGCAGGAGAAGGGGACATGAGGACAGCAGAACGCACACCTCAAAGGCCACCGCCTAGAGTGACCTAGGAACACTCAGTGAAAGTAAGGGAAGTGGTTATAAGCGAGATTCCAGAGTTGCTCGGTGCTCTCACAGGAAATAGGAGAAAAACGTGGCCTTCTATCGCAGCAGGAGTTTTGCTAAACAAGAAGCACTTGACCTTAGAGGTGAATAATCCCAGAAACAAGCAACCAAGTAAGTTCCCAAAAGATGTGCGGAAGGTAGTCATGCATTTCGAGAAGTTTATTTTTTATTTTTAAAAATATTTTATTTATTTATTCATGAGAGAGAGAGAGAGAGAGAGAAAGGTAGAGACTTAGGCATAATGAGAAACAGGCTTCCTGCAAGGATCCCTATGCGAGACTCGATCTCGGACCTCTGGATCACGACCTGAGCCAAAGGCAGATGCTCAACCAGTGAGCCACCAAGGCATCCCAGTTTTGAGAAGTTTAGAAAGAGGTCTTCCTGAGGATGAGGTTGGGAGCGGGTGGAGTCGGATTAGACAAATACATGTAGTCCTGGAACCCAAAGGGGCATAAGGGGCCCGCACCATCCGCTTTGCAGAAGAGGCACAGAATACTTTTGCCCAAGGTTTCGAGGCTAGCTCACGTTTGATATTCCAGGCTTTCTGACTCCTAGTCCAGTGCTCTTTCCGGAGCCCCAATTTAACTTAGAGACTGCATCCCACTGTAAGATTTTTTTTTTTTTTTCTTTTTTAGAAGGAGGAGAAGGAGGAAGAGGAAGATGGAAAGAAAAGTGATGGGTGCTTGGTGTACCATCGTGGATCCTGGTGGATTCAGGATGTAGAGGAGAAGCCTCCCTCCCGGGGGTGGGCGGGCAGGGGGTGAGAAAGCACGGGTAACAGTAACAGGTAGCCAGTAACCCCGAAGCCGAAGACTGTGAAGACGTGCAGTTAGCTCTTCATTTTGTTGTTGAAGGGACTGGGTTCCATAGGCGGGGAAGGAGCTTGCTGAATAGCGACGCTCACCATTTGCTCCTCCAAACACATTCTGTGGGAGGGCGTGGGATTTCACAGCAGTGAGAGCAAAACTATTCACAGCAGTACCATATGCTCCCCACCATCAGGAGCGGCGGTCCTGGTCACTGGACTTGGCAGGCGAAGCCACTGAATGGAAATGCTGAAGACCACAGTAGGAGTTTTCTCTTTGTGGGTTTTGGATGGTAAAATCTTCAATCTGTTCCACAGGCAGACATCAGAGCGAAAAATAATTCTACACAAATTGTGTGCGTGTGTCCGGGTGTGCGCGCGTGCAAGAACATGACTACGTGTTGCCTCCGGAAAAGTGGAGGGAGAAGCGGGGGCTCGGCCCTTGTCCCGCACCATCCTACCGAGGTAGCGGGTCAAACCTTGGATGCCAACGGAGAGGACACTGGGAGAAGGAAAGATGGAGACAGATTATTTTTAGTATAAATTCCATGTTTTCGGTTTTTTTGTCTAAGAAAAAAAGTAAGATTGAGAAGAATTTCCCAAATGCCAAGACCATTTAATAGCAGAATTACAACTGACGATAAATGCAGCACTTTTTAAAGCTTGTCCTTTCTCTGTTATTAACTTTGTTCTTTCGGTTGTGCCAGAGAAAGCACAAGAGACAGAAATTGGCAGAAATATGGGTCTGAAGAACAGAAATTCAACTCAAATGAAAATACCGTGAAAACCTCTAGTAAAAAAAAAAAAAAAGTCTTTAGTTTAATAGCACAACTTTCATCATCGAGAAAAGGTTTATTTGAATTAAAAGTAAAATTTAGGACGCTCTATTATCCAATCATTAGTCATTCCGGGCACGTATGGGCTATTTTCTATTTCCAAAGTGGTTTGCAATCATTAGTTAATCCACTCAGCATGCTTAGTGTAAATTGTGCTCTATGCACATGATAGATAAGGACGGTTGTTGGGGACAGGCCCCGACACAGGCCCCAACACAGGCCCCGACACAGCGGCTGGAGAGCGGCCTGGGCGGCAGGCCCCTTGGCTCGGCTGCACCGCCCCGCTGGTCTACGCGAGCCCGGCCTCCACCGCGCGGCTGCAAGGCAAGGAGTCGACTGGTCTAAAATACAGGAAAATACATTTGTACACGGACATTTGTGTATATATGTATATATATATATACATATATGCACAAATGGATATAAATACACACAAATGGATATATATATCCATCGCAGCCATATATATGATATATTTGATATATTTGATATATTTGTATATATTTGTATATCCGTTTGGTATATAGAAAATATCTCCTCCAACAATTGTTGGAAGGCCTGGCGTTTGCATTTCCCTTCCGCGATCTGTGGATCCGGTTGTCCTCCGAGGTAAAAACCGATTTTAAAGAGCCAATCGGGGCAGCCCCGGTGGCTCAGTGGTTTAGCGCCTGCCTTGGGCCCAGGGCGTGATCCTGGAGACCTGGGATCGGTCCCGCCTCGGGCTCCGTGCATGGAGCCTGCTTCTCCCTCTGCCTGTGTCTCTGCCTCTCTCTCTCTCTCATGAATAAATAAAATCTTAAAAAATAAAACTAAAAAAATAAAGAGCCAATCGCGGGATGCCTAGGTGGCTCAGCGGTTGAGCACCTGCCTTCGGCCCAGGGCGTGACCCCGGGGTCACGGGATCGAGTCCCACGTGGGGCTCCCTGCATGGAGCCCGCTTCTCCCTCTGCCTGGGTCTCTGCCTCTCCCTCTGTGTCTCTCATGAATAAATAAATAAAATCTTAAAAAAAAAAAAGGGCCAGTCGCTGGGCAGTCCCCCCTCCCCATGGGGGTGCCGGAGATGCTAAGCGGTATCCCCTCCGCACGAGGTCGCGGCCGAGGGCCCACTGCCCTGAACACATCCGCGGGGCGACTTCACGTTCTTTTCTTCCCGGCCACCCCTAATGCTGGTCTGGATTGTTCTCCGAGGTTTGCCAACTTCAGTTTTTCTCTCCGTAGGAAGAACGCTGTGAGCGAGATGTGGCGTTTAAGTGTTCGGATGTTGGTTTTTCAAGGATGAACCAAGGCCTGTGCCCAGCGGAGCTGGGCCACGTCGTGCAGAGTTACCACTGCGTGGCCTTCCTTTCTTTTTTTTTGCTTGCCCCCAGCCGATCCAGACACACTGAAATGTGGCTCAAGGCCATTTGCATCCAGAGGTTTCCTTAACCTCTAGGTGGCATGCAGGGAGGTGTGGCTTCTTACCTGCCTTCTTCAGTTTCTCCGGCTCTGAACTCACAGCCTCTGGGAGCTGGGGGGGCGGGGGGGGGGGGGGGGGGGGTGTTTTCCTTATTTGTTTATTTATTTGTGTTTGTTTTCTTTCTTTTCACAGAAAGAGTCTGTCCAGACTGAGCTTTTATCTAACTGCTTCAAGTTTTAGATTTTCTTTGGATACTTCAAAGTTTGTTTGGTCCATAGACCCATTAAATTAATTCTGTCCTACGTTAGCTCTGCGTATGACACAGTGGTCCCTCAATCCATGGAAACGCGTGCTAAAATACCACTTAAACTCGTGTTAAGGAGTTCCCTTTTGCAGTTTCACGATTTTTTAATTGCATGGAAGTGTTCATCATTTCGCAATCTCTTTCTAAATAGTTTGCTTGGTAAGAGTTTGATTTTTTTGATGTCTAATAAGTCTTAACTGTGTCCTGATAATGAAAGCAAAAAAATGACCAGGCCTTCATTATTTCATTTGGAGGCCATTCAGAAATTCTTTACTTGTGCTAACTGATTACCAGTGACAACGGCCCTCAAAACGCCCCCGCAGAGCACATGGCCAGCCCAGGGTGATTCACGATGGCGTCACTGGGAGAGATTGCGAAGCCCAGGGCTGTGATGGTGCCAGTCCATGCCTTTTCAGTGAGAAAGCATTCAGGCTCCGCAGAGTGTTAATCTGGCCACAAAATGGGAGACGGCTAAGTCTGCCTGGAATGTCTGGCTGCTGGTTGGCAGACGCAGCCCTTTCTTCACCTTGGATCTGCTGGGCTAAGGATGCTTTCATAGTAATTTTCCAATGTCTTCCTTGATCAGTAGACTGCAGCATTTTATCATTTTGCAGATTTTGTTTTCTTCATGGGTTATTACTTCCACTGAACTGCACTTAACATCTATTAGCTTAGGTCTCCAGAAGATCAAAGTCCCTCTGTATCTGATTATTCTGCTCTTTGCAATTTGTGTCTCCCCCTCATTCCAGCCCCCTCCCCACCAATCCAGGAGCCTTGCACGTTTACAGATTTGGTTTCAGTGTCTTCCTCAAACCGTTTATAGACATAAAAGCATCATAAAGAGGGCATTGTGCTTTAGAAAGAGAATAGGAGAGAAAAAAAGTGAAGACAGCAGTAGTAATTCTTGGATTATTTCTATCTCAATATGCATCATTTAAAACTCATGTGTAAAATCTTTTAAAATTTGTGTTTAAATATTTTTCTTTTTGAATCTGGGTGGGCAGGGGAGAAAGAAGTGCTAATGTCATAGTATTATGCTGCTATTATAGAAGTCAAATTCCTGTTGAGATTTATTCTTTTTCTAAATCACTCACTCTACCCCCCTCCTTTTTTTTCCCCAAAGCCCTGTCCAGTCTCCCCACATTTTTAGTTAAAAACATTTGCATTGTCTTTTTTAGGAACCTATTTACAGGGCCAACATTCCATTCATTTTATGGTTTACTGTTAACCTTAATGACTAGGTTCTAATGGAGGATTTTATTTCCTTTCTGCACATCTAGTAAATAAGAATCATCCTCTAAATTTGGTCTCGTAGCTGTGATGTACCAAAGATCCTCTATCACATGTCGACCAAGTCTCAACAATAGACCAAAGCTGGCCCAGTCAGGACATTTGCACCAGCCCTAAAAGGAATATATTTAGAAACAACATAAGAGGCCTGGTACACACCTATCAGCAGATGTGAAGTGGGTGCTTGTGAGTTGAGACAGGTATTAAAAACTCAAACTACATTTGGCAGCTGAAAAAAAAATAACTCTAAGGAGATGTGAATCTGAAGAAATTATTGAAACAAAGGCCAGCAGCTTTTTGTGTAAGGATAGTTCCTTGTCAGAAATGCTTAACGCTATTCTCCATGGCGAATAAGAGACACCAAAGCAAGAGGGAGAAGAAAAAGTGTGAACTAGAGCATGGCTTTTCAAACGTGAATGTGTTTAGAGAACATAGGAGGACCTTGTTAAAATGAAGACTCTGATCTAGTAGGCTGGGGTGGGACCTGAGAGTTTAACTGGCTCCCAAGTGATTCAGATGCTGCTGATTCAGGAACTACTCTTTAGGAAAGAGGTAGAGGCTTTCTCTGTGTCCCAAAGCTCGTCCAATGGGGCAGAAGGGCCGCTCATTTTACCTAGCACAGGACACCATCTCCTTGTGAAACATTAGTCTCTGAGGGTGGATGCTTAGAAGTCCTAGATCAATGGATCTCAAACTTTTCTGTGTATTTTAATTCTCTAGGAACTTTAAAAACCCCACCGCCCAGGCCACACCCCTTATCAATTAAATTAGAATCTCGGGGAATAGTAACCAAGCATCAGTATTTTAAAAAATTCTCCAGATGACTCCAAGGGACAGCCAAGTTTGAGAACCAATTAAACAAGATACATTAACTAGCAAAATAATAGCAGCCAACATGGGTCAGATGCTTCTATATAAATACCAGGTATTGTGATAAATATATACATTTTAAAAATTGAATCATCAAACAAACCCCTCCTACAGATCAGGAAACAGGCAGGGATTATGTAGCTAAATAGCTGGCAGAACTAATATTAGAAAGGCAAAAAGAGCAATATCATCTGGAAGTAAGCGTTTGGTGGAGGAGCAGAAAACTTGCTCATTAATGAACATTTATGCGTGAACCCAAGGTTTTCTTTTATTTGTACTTTTGACTTTTACACAACAGTTGGTACTGCCATTAAAATCCCATCCCCCTCTCTTGCTTCACCCCCACCCTCAAAGACCCATGCATGTCCCAGACCCTTGAGCTGAGGTCCATTGCCTTCAGTTGCAAGCTTCTGGAGCCTTGACTCTAGGTAGGCTTTGTTTTGTCTCATTTCAGAGATTACTGTGGTCTCTCTTACCCCTAACTGGGCAGCAGGGGGAGCTATGGCCACCAGAAAAAATAGCCTGTAAAACTACCCCCAAGGGATTTGACTTTTATTTTCTAAAGAAAAAAATTTGACTAGTAGTAGTTCTTCATGCGAAAACTAATGCCTACTGCCCCAAACCCCAGAACATAGGCAAATAATCCATTTGGGCATGCTGACAGCAGAAAATCACAGGGGTGCTCATGAGGCCTAGAGACAACGGAGAAGAGGCTATACCAGGACGATAGTCAAGGTGGCTGATCAGTCCAGAAAGGAGCCACAAACAATCAATTGTATTTTCTCGAATGGTGTTCCTCATTCAAAGAGGACTAGACAACTGTAACAAAATGTGTAAAATATAAAAACGTGAGCTTTCTTTGTTAATTCTGGTCAATATAGGTTCATTTAACTCAGGTTGTACCTGTTAGAGGACGTAGGGTTGGTGAGGAGTTAGAATCCCCAAAACAACACTCTCATGGTAAAAGAGTTTGAAGGAAATTTGAAAAATCCTAAAGAGAGAAAATTCTCCCTCAGTTCACTGCAGAACTGGGTACCAACTTACCCCAGTCAGAAATTTAGAGAAGTTTCTTCCCAAGTCTGAGAGCCTTTTCAGGATTGTTTCAGCTCAGACCCTTAGATTGGTGATGTGCTTAGAGGAGATTAAGGCATGTTACTATAATCATATTACGGTGTCTTACTAGATCTAGAAGCTAACTATACCACCTCGTTCCATTGGAACACCCTGCTCTCTTAACTTCTCTTTACTTGGCCTCTACTTTATCCTCCATCCTCAACCCTAATATAGGAAATCACAGGGGAGAGTGTGATGGGTATCCAATGCCATATTCCATTCACAAAGACAATCTCTTCAGAATTCCTATTCTACCTTTCATTCTGGAGTGTTCATGTGTCATCTCTGGGAGGAATTTAAGGACGATGGAACCAGAACCTTTCCATTACACACATTTTGGCCACTGTGATGCTAGGGGCCTTTAATGCATTGCCATGAGTCGATAAAGCTCTTGGAAATTGATAGGTAAACTTCACGAAGGACCTGATGGTCTATACAATGGAGTTTCAGGGTGTGATCTACATGGCTTTGAGTCCCTGGAGCAATTGTTAGCAGAGTGATATGAAAATATATTCAGTGCTTAACCTTAATTTCACTCACTGTATTCTTCACAAATGTGTCCTAATTATGTGTGAGCTTGCTTCTCTTCTCCTGGATGCACTCAATCTAGTAAAGGAACTGGGCTATTGCACTGCAAGCAGACAGATTAGTAGTGGCACAAATGCATGCAAAAATACACAGACAAGTCTTTGCTCTGTAGTCGAAGGCTCCCTGGTAATTCTCCTGTGTCCTTGAAATTGAGTTGCCAGTTTATGTACACCAGCTAAAGGGTCTGCTTCTCTTCACTGAGCTCTGTCTGAGACTCCCTGTGTTACTTGATTAGCATGTGAGAGTTACATGCTCCACCCCTGTCCTGCTGAATCTACCTGGGATCATGAGCCAGACCAGGGACATTTGGAAACACATACAATTCCCTCTTCAGGAAAATATTTCGCTTGAGAAAAGGACAAGTGACAATCTTATTAAGAAAGCTGACTCTCTAAACAGGATTTTTTTTTTTTTTTTTTTTTAAGCTCAGTGACTACGGAGGCTTACATACTGGTGAAGGCTCAAAGGAAGGTGGTCTGTAGTTTGAGAGGCTTTCCAGGCACAGCACAGATCAGGCTCACCAGTTTGTGGGATCACAGACCAAGGAGAGAAGGAGGTAGGGGTGGGTGGTCGGACCTGGGAGCTGTCCTTTCCTCTCTAGGAATAAAAATTGCAATTCTGCATGTTTTGTTTCCAGGTTAAAAAAAGAAAAAGTGGTGTGGGCAGTTTTTCCCTAATGTCCTAATAGGTTGCCTGAGGCATATAAGCATGAACAATAAACCTTGTTAAATGATAATCTGTAAAGGAAAATTGAGACCTTATTCAAATGTGATGGAGAAAACACACTCATACACTCCCTGCCGCCTTGTCATAAGCAGAGGAGGGCTCCCTCCAGGGAAGCAGTGAAGGATCCATGCACATTGGCGGGCCAACCAATATGCCAATTGGGAGCCTATTCAACTCTAATTTACCCCTGTGTCCTCAAAAGCTGGGTCAAAACTCTTTCTGAGGCAGCACACAAATAAGAGTTTTGGTTCTTCTTTCCTGGGCTGAGCCTCTCCCATCACACCCCACAGTGAGCAAGTCTGAGGGGTCAGAGATAAACTAGGGTTCTTCAGGAATGGGTCCCCGTCCCTCTTTCATGGATCCCACTTTCTTTTCCCTTCTCTACTGCCGCTTTTTATTCATTGCTGGGTTTACCTCCTCGATAAAGAAATCAGGTTTGCCTATAACTCACCCTCTGGGGTGGGCCAGATTTTCACAAGTTTGGACCAAAGAAATTACTAAAGTCCCACTAAGTTTGAAGCAAGCTCTCAAGTAGGGGCTTCCTTTCTAAAGCCTCCTCTCCGGCTTAACCTTCAATGCTTTTCTTCCTGAGAAATGATTCACTCTCCCGCTTTTGATGGTGCTCTGTTTAGCAGGTGTGACAGATGCTGTTGATTTGCTCACTCAACACCTCTTTCCAACCCCTCCTTTCTTGCCCCCTTCACTGTGGAAGCAGGAAAAGCTCCATAGTGCTTTCCCACTCACTTTCCCAGCCTCCCTTGGATCAGGCAAAGGGTGGGGGTGGGGTTTGCAGTTCTGTTGATGGGAGTCCAAGGCAGTCATGGCACTGCTTCTGGGAAAGTGGTTTTTCTTCCTGACAAATGGTAGAAATAAAGCCAGCACTAACCCTTCTTACTTTTTTTCCACTGAATGTGGGTGATGCTTGAAGGTACAGCTACTATCTGGCATTAAGGAAATTGTCAGGATATCAGAGTGGAAATATAGAAGGAACTGGGTTCTTCTTGATGATTTGGTTGAGTTACCATAGCTCCACGCATCTGGTATGGATGTCCTAGATTATCTGTCTGCCAATTTCTTATTGGGTTACCAAAAAAAAAAAAATTAAAATTAAATATATATATATATTTAAGCCAGAAATATCAGGTATTCTGTTAATCACAGATTAATATGTCCCTAACTAGAATAACTAGCATAAAAACTAAACCCAGATGAGCCCCTTTCCCACTCCCCAAAAAGCTCTATCCTACTGAGTTCCAAGCTATGTGTTAAGGGAAGTTGTTAACATGATCAGTCATGTTGTCATATTCTCGTTTTTGCCATTTTACAGATAGGGCAACTAAAGGCTGGGGATCTAAAGGAGCCTTACCAAGGTCACACAGTAAGCCGCTAAGAGCTGGGGAATAGAGCCAAGAGCTCTATAATCCCAGGCGAGGCCTCCTCTGCTCTGTCTCTCCCCCTCAGCTGGGAAAATGTCAAAGGATTTATCAAAAACAGCCTGAAGCTAGATTAGGTATTTTAATACCCAAAGCACTTAATTACTAATACAGTTTAAGGTACATTAACCTAATTGGAAACTTTCTACATACGGCATAGGTTTTTTTTTTTTTTTTTTTACCCTGAAAAATTAATAGTATTTTTGTCAAACTTTTCTACTAGCCCGCCTCATCTTTAGGTGTTACTACTGGTTTTCAAAGTTAGAAAAATATCACAGCCAAGAGCTAAATTAATGTTACTTTCTTCTGTAAAAGAACAAATAGTACAAAAAGAATAAAATGGGAGAAAACAATAAATATGAATTTGTACCTGATAATTGCATATGTCACCCACTTAGCATGCTGGGAAGCTGGCAGGACTCCGTCATGGGAACTCAGAGGTCATCCTTGGCTGTTCTGCTCCCCTCATCCTGCCTCCAGTCCATACCACATCCTCTTGTGTCTAGCATTTCTCACCACCCTGCATCGAGGCCCGTAGGCCAGGCACTCCATGTTCTCCTCCGGATTACTGCGATGGCTATCCAGCCAATCTCTTGTCTCACTCCAGTCTGTTCCCCACTTTGCTTTTGAAGAGATCCTCATAAAATGCAAACCAGATCCATCAGCCCCCCCATTTCAAACCCTTCAGTGTTTCTCCATGGACCTCAGGACAAGTCCAAATTCCCTGCTATATAACTCCTTGCTAGGCCTTCATTACCTATTTTATGTTTAATTCCCCAGGCTCAACTCGATGCTCCAGCCAAATGGAACCACTTGCATTTCCCTAGGCTATGCTTTTCCTCCCTTCCAAGCCCTTGCAGAAGCTTGACCACTGTTGGGAATGTCTACTTTCTGCTCTTCCTTTTCCTTCCCCCCACCAGTTCCCAAGCTAACTCTTAATCATCTACTGCTGCCCAAGCACCACTTTCTCTGGGATCTTCTCTGGACCACCTCCTGCCCAGACTAGGGTAAGGGCCTCTCTAATGTGTTCCCATAGCAACCTGGCATAAAACACACTGAGATAATGCTGAAATTATTTGCTGGTATGTCTGTCTTCCCCGGGGGCATCTTGAGAGCAGAGACTATATTTTGTTCACCTCTGCTTCATCGGCACCTAGCACAATGATGCTTACAAAATAGATACTCAGTAAAAATAATTGTGAAATGAATGAAAATTTACGCAAACTCACCTTGCATCTAGCTCTATGCCCAGGTAGGCAGGAAAGATGACTTTATTGTTCATGAAGTCACAGAGAGCTTGTTCACCCTGTGCTTAGTAAGGGAAGTATCCATGTTTAGTCAGGGTCTGGCATCCAACACGCTGGGTCATAGCTTGTTAAAAAAAAAAAAAAAAAAGTCCAAATGGAGAAAACTGGCAGATCTAGAAGCTGACCACACTCCAAGAAGGAACGCATATAGGATCTTGCAGATCCTCACGAGCCTCATGGAGGTTGAATGTGGAGCAGAGGGATTTTAGGGTTCTAATTGTAAATGCAAAGTTTTGAACTCCTCTCTCTCCTTACGCCTTCCTTACCTCCCCACCATTCCTTTTTGCTGAAGCCATTATCCTGATGTTCACTCCAACAAAACCAGAGGTGCCTCCAGAATCCACTTCTCTTTTTAAGCCAGATGACTTCATAAATTATCCACACACCGATAACCTGTAGAAGGTAAAGCTGACATTTCACACTAGAGTATTATATATAGAGAAGCGCTAAGTGGGGAACCGATGACATTTCTCTGCACTCTTTCTTAATGCACCTTGTACCTCTACGTAACAAACTAGCCCGCGCGGTCTGCACTTATGTCAGCCTTTGGCCAGCAGTGGCTGAACCACAAATGGGTGCCCTGTGTGGAAATACCACGCCCCTTAAGACCTTCAGGGTCTGTGGCCTCTATTCATTACATAAGCATAACAGCCAATTAGGCTACCCTTGTTTCTTTCCAGGCCTTTTGGCACAGCAGCTTGTGGGCATGGTAGCATGTGGCCAACATACTGCTGAGGGGTCAGCTTCCTTGTCAGGAAAGCTGTGCATGGAACTTCCAAAGAAACAGGCAAACTACCTTTGAGAAATCTACTATCTGGAGCTGGCTCTGCGCATAAAGGAAGAATCCGTGTTAGAGTGAGTCAGTGAAACAAGTAGGCTGCATATGTGTTTGGGAGAGTCATCTCCGTGTGTGCTGAAATTATCCATAGTGACTCCTGACTTGAGTTGCCACAGCCAATTTGGAACCGAAGTTGGGGTTGTGGGAAGGTAGTCTCCTACAAAGGTCCCAAAAGATTGCGACATAATCAAAAGAACGGTTTAGAGGATTGTTAAAAGCAATACAGGAAGAAAAAAGCACTGGAAGTGATAGCTTCAGGGGCACATAAAGTCCTCCTCTCTGGAACTTGGTGAGGTCTTAAATTTCAATCAATAAATACCAAGGGTGTAATATATGTAGGATGTGACACCCTGTACTGTAGATACTAGAGGATGAATAACATAGTCCCTGTCTTCAAGAAGCTGTCTCTCTAAAGTGAGGAGTAAGAAATTTACTCAATAAGCTCATATATTAGTGGGGAAAAAATTGCATCAGTGAAACAAATAAAAAGGGAGTCAGGAAAAGAGGAAATGATTGCCAGCTGGGATTACCTGGAGGGCTCCCTGGAAGTCCAGCCAGTTGACCAGACTTTGCTAGAGTGATAGGGTTATCATGGGACTCATCTTCCCTCCCCCCTCCCCCGACACTATGACACCCTCCTCACCCTCGCCACCCTCCCCACACTTAGGACGGAGGTCTGAGTGGCTGTCATGCTGAAAATCCCCTGGTAGACACTAAAGAACATGTGGAAACAATAACCAACTTTTACTAACTTACTTAATGGGATTTGGGGCCTCTGGGAACTCTATCTTTTATTTTCCTGTAGGACCAAAACATTACTATTCTCCTCCACTCTCACCTGAGGAAGTTCCAGTCTTCTGACACATGAGGCTTTTCTGTCTCCCTGAAAATGTTTTCATGGCGGATGCCTAAGTACACAGATGCTTATTCTAAAGGACACTTGTAATACTTGCACACACAAAGGATAAATTGATAATATGCCCATCACAACCATTGATCAATCTAATTTGATTTCTTTTCCCATTAGCTTCTCCCTCCTCTTAGCTCTACAATGCTTTTGTCTTCTCCTTCCATCCTGACTATGGAAACATTTAAACTTTTTGACCAACCTTGGGAATCCTTTGTACCCAAAATCATAAGGTTTTGCTCTTCTTCCCTGGCTCCTAACAAGGCCTCATAAAAACCTGTTTGCATGTGAGCCTCCCTGCCTTCAAATCCCTTTCCACTCCCCTCTGTACTCCCCAACCCAATTATTTCAAAAGTTTTGCCCCGTGGCAGAGGGTTTTAACCTTTTGAATCTTACCATAATACTCTTGTGCGTTTAAGGAGAGGAGCTTAAAGCCGCCTTTTGCCTGTTCTTATTTTAACCAGGATGATGGGCAGGGATACAAGGTGCCAGAGTTAGGAGAGGAAGCAGGTTTTTTTTTGCATTTTATGCAAATGGACTTTCTTCTAGGCTCCTGTTGGAAGTATTCTTACAGGTTGTCTTTCCTTTTTTTTTTTTTTCAGGTTGTCTTTCCCACCACTACAGACAGTGGGTACACACTGGACACATGAATTCGCGCGTGCACACACACACACACACACACACACGTGCTTACATGCACGCACACATATACACACACACAAACAGCCTTGCCAGGGTCAGAAGTTGAACTAGAATAATGGTGAAACGCCCTTATTAGGAGGCATAGTGATGGGAGTGAAGGACAAGCACCAAAGCAGCAGAGCATAACATGAAGAGTATTGCCTTTGTTGTTTCTTATCTGCTACATCTCTTAATTTCATCTCCTTTAAAGAGGGCTAACAATAGTGCCTGCCTCATAGGTGACATGAATGAGCATCTGGAAAGCACCAAGAACGGGGCCTTGGCTCATCGCCAGTACCTTAACTGTTTAGTAAATACACAAAATAAATATAGATGACCAGAGCCCAGCACATAGTACATCCTCTATATGTGAGCAAAGAAGCTCTATTCTTAGCTATTGCTTTAAAAGTCCACCAACCCCCTTAGAGGAGCCATCCATCCAAGGTTCTTTCTGTGAACAGCTGCAAGGTAGATCTGGGTCCCCACTCACCACCTTTTCCATGTGCTGTCACTTTAAGAAACCTTTTAGGGATTACTTATATTGAAGTAAGTATAATTGACATCACAAATGGGTAGTGCTTCTCCGTCCTCAAGTTGGGTTAAGGCTGGAAAGATCTAGCCTATGAAAGCGTACAGACATCAGCCTTCTTCCTGAAGCTAATTGACGAGTGTGTTGCAAACTTTTTTTGATGGTGACCTACAGTAAGAAAAACACTTTCTGCTGTGACCCAGTACATAGGCACATATGTTAATGGCTGAAACGAAGGCTCCTTAAAGCAATACTCTTGCTATATACTACATACTTGGGTATTTTCTCTTCCTTCTATTTCATTTCTTAAAATACTGTTTATGACTACTAAATTGATTTCAGAACCCAGCAGTGGGTCATGATCTGTAGTTTGACAAACACCAAGGCAGACCAAAGTGTCTTTAGGAATGGACTAATGATAAGAAATGGAATCCTATAAAAGACTTTAAAAGTTCTTTAATGGAAGAAAGATGACTATTGATTTGGTCTTGTGTCCCCATGTTTCATTCTCCTTGAGAATTTAAATTGCAAAGATAAATTCTCAGCTTCAGGTGTGTTTCTGAAAAAAAATGGCATTGCTTCACAAAGCAGAAGTAAGGGCAGCCCGGGTGGCATTCTGGGACACATAGGTTTCTCTAGAGCAAGTAATTATAACGGGGATTATCCAATTGAACACTGAATAGGCACAACCAGGTAGTGGAGTATGGTAGAGACAGGGATTTCAATTACTTCTCTTTGGCCTGATTCCCAATTTGTGCAAATCCTTGAAATATACTAACACCTTAAAATCTGCAAGCTCTTTGAGCAACTGATACAAAATAAATTGAGATGGGATCCCATTCCTACTAGACACGTTGCCATGGCACTCTAGTTTCCTATGTAACAAATATCACTGCTTGACTTCTGTAAGGTACTTGGCAATTTACAAAGTGTTTGAATGCATATTATCTTAACCTCATCACCATCCTGTGAGGTATACTGGGCATATATGTTTACATTGGATTTATGATTGCCATGGCTTTTAAAACTTAATGGTTTCCATTTTTATCATAAGAAAAGAGCATTTTGAAGCCTGTTGTTACTTAATAACAGGAGGCAGTGCAATGTGGAAAGAACACTAGGTTTGGTCTGAAAGACATGAGTTAAGATCCATAGTGTGCTCATTACCAAGCATGTGCTTGGCGTGGGGAGGTGTCCCTAAGCTTTAGCCTACTGTTACATTTAGCAAGTACAGAGGTGTAAGTTATGCCCGCAAGTGGAAGATTGATGTGGTGGAAAGTGACATGAGCTTGGGTGTCAGAACTGAGTCCAGATCTTGTCTTTGACCCAAGCTGTGTCAACTCAGGCAAGCGGTGTAGCCTCTCTAAACTTTAGTATCTTCATCTGTAAAATAGACATTACAGTGAAATATCACTGGCCAATTAAAACATCCTTCTAATTGATGTAACATACCTGCTTCCAAATGCCTCCAATTTATTCCACCTTAGTGCCAATTTTAAAAAATAAATCTAAGTCATTGCTTAACAACTTTCCATGGTTTTCCATTGCACTTCAAGTAGATCAAAATCTTTGTCTTGGGCACAAGACCCCACATAATATGATCCCTGCCCATCTCTCCAACCTTACTTCATGCCTCTCTTTCCTTGTCACAAACATTTAGCCAAAACTGGTACTGCACTGGTCTTCACTGAATTCTTTATGGCTCCAAGCATTTTGTTGTGCAGAGCCTGTGCCCCTTGCTCTTTCTTCTTCTGGAAATGATCCCGCCCATCATGACCTCCATTCCACTCCTTCTCATCCTTTAGGTTTCAATGTAAATGTCACCATGTTGAGAAAGACTTCCTGAACTCCTAGATCAAGTCAGGTCTTTATGTTCTATACCATCAAGGGAGCGTATTCTTGGTCTTTAGAGTCCACAGATATAATTAAATAATTGTTGATATAATTATTTGTGTAATATGGGCTCCTCCCACTGGAGTTTAAATTCCAGGAAGGCAGGAACTATGACTATCTGTTCATGACTATTATCTCAGGGCATGGCTTCTGGAGTTACACTCTCTTCACTTGAATCCTTGTAGCTGGGTAATCTTGAAAAGTTACTTCCCCTCTGTGCCTCTCTTCTCCCTAAAGGGAGAAGGGGTGAGGGGTGGCATGGGGTGGAGGGTGGAAGAATAATAGTATTTATTCCCACAGAACTATATGAAGATAAAACGAGAAAACATATGATAAAGTGCTATAGTCCCGTGCTCAACACAGAATAACAGATGTTAACTGTAGGTGATCAATATTGGTGAAATTAAACAAATTAGTTAATGAAATGAGATAAAGCTTGCAAAAAAACACAGACAAGGCCTGGAATAATAGTCAACAGTAATTGTTAGTACCATCTTTCCTTCATTATTGAGAGAATCCCTCAGTGGGAGCTATCATCAAAAGAGTTGAAGGAAATATTGAGTGAACAAGATTGCAAGGAAAAGATATAGGAATTTGTTATCATCCAAGCAGCCAACTCCTAAGCTGCTTGTTGGTAATTTTTTTTAAAAAGATTTTATTTATTTACTTTAGAGAGAGAGAGAGAAAGTGAGGAGCAGCAGAGGGAGAAAGAATCTGAAGCACACTCCACACTGAGTGGGGAGCCCAACTTGGGGCTCTATTCCATGACTATGAGATCATGATCATGATCTGAACAGAGATCAAGAGTCAGATACTTAACTGACTGAGCCACCCAGACACCCCATGTTGGTCATTTCTGAAGGAGACGATTCTATGGACTCTTGCCACTGAGTGTAAATTCTGACAATGGATTGGGAAGGAGTGAGTTGAGGGTTTGGAAACAGGTTCATGGTATGAATGTGAATGGGGCACACCATGGGTAAAGGCATCAAGAGCCACAGAGCTTCGTTACTGATGCAAATGAAGACTTGGAACAGAGGTAGTAGGAAGACTTCAGGAGACTTTGGAAGACTGGATGTATGAAGAAAAAAAGACAAGTTCTTAAGGGATTTTGAAGAGTAAGAAGTAGAGGCAGTAGAAAGTCTTACTCTCTGGCAGGGTCCATAAAAGAGACAGAAGCTTCTTGTGATGAAATGCACAGAATGAGGGATGAAACCAGTTTTGCCTGGGCTACTGGAGGCATTGCTTTGCAACATAAACTAGCAGCAAGTGCGTGCAGAAATTAAAAGAAAATTGGATAACTTTCACAGGTGTTAAGATGCTCTGAGCTTGCCTGGGTGTATTGACATGGATAGGGTTTGACAGCTAGACTCATTGGGGGTTTGAGCTGAAGATCATGAAAGATCATAGCTCATCAAAGCAAGATGGAGAAATGAAGGTGGAGCTGAAGAATTGTCAGGAGGGGTTGAATAATATCAGCATTAAGGAGGCAGCTGATGCCTAGATAAACAAACAAATATATAAATAAATAAATTTTTAAAAGTCATCTGAGAATACATAGGAGACCAGGAAAAAGATCTTTTATGTTACTGCTCAAGATTCAAGGAAATAATGCAGATATTTGCCTCAACCTTAGAGACTGGAACAGAGGAGATTCAATGACACAGCTTTGGGTCTGGTAAGATTCATGTCTTTTCTCTCTAACCAAATCTTCCTACTCTGCAATTAGTTCCCATCTCTACCAAAAGCCCACACTAGGGACTTGATTTCTCAAACACCGAATACCACTTAGCAGCCAGGAAGGAAGGGGTTAAAGAAACATGGTTGTGGCACAGCTGGGAGCCATTAACAATTAAGTTCTTGGACAGAAACCCAGCGGGAAGCTGACAAGGGGCTGCAGAGACACAATGGCCTCTAAAAAGTAAAAACTTGATTCAGAAATGAATGAGCTGCCTTTACCAGTGAACCTTCAGCAAAGCCCAAATCCCCTAATTAAAAATGAAAAGTAGATATTGGTTAAGAGTTTATATTATGCCTAGCCATAAATCAGAGTTCTTAATAAGGAAGATAATGAGTAAGTTCATAACTTACATATATATATATATATATATATATATAGAGAGAGAGAGAGAGAGAGAGAGAGAGAGAGAGAGAAACTATATGAGATACAGGAGTGATCCTGACCTCAAAATTGGTGAGTCAACATAAGGTACCCTAGTACCTTCAGCCATCTGCCTCTCAGTTCTGTTTCCATTTTGATGCAAGAGGTTTGATTTTGGAGAAACAGTAGTAAATCTAGTACTTCAGGGTTATATTATCTCGAACAGAATTCCCAGGCTCCGTGCTCTTCGGTTTACTTTCTCCCTGCCTCTGATCACCTTAAGACCCCATCTTCCTACTGATTTCTCTTATTTCTCTTTAACCCACCAGAATCCATACCGGACATTCATGGTTTCTAATGTCCTCTGATAAACTCAAATGCCCCAATTCGTGATAAACTGGCAGAAACCTATGGTTTACCTTATTTTCCCACCAATATTCTGTGAGAATCTTTTGAAAAATTCCAGCCAATCCTCATTTGTTCCTTCTCCTCGCTTGTATATTCCATCTCTACCATCCCTATTGATCCAATCAGATCATATCCAATTTGGAACTTTATTTTGTGTTGTCTTTGAGTTACTCAGTTGTCTAATGTATAAAGTATTACCTTCTACTAAAGATTACAAACCGCTTGACAAATGAGGGCATGCTTCATGATTCATTTTGATCTTCTCTACTGCTTCATACAGTGCTATTTACACAATAAAACTTAAAGGGTAATAAGTCCTTTTAGAGCTGAACAGAGCATCTCCAAGTCATTGAGAATTGCCCAGGCTGCTGCAGAAGATACTAGGTAGAGAGGGAGCCAAAAAGTGTGTTGGCAAAAATCCTTCTCAGTATAGGACCCTTAAGGAACATGTAATATAAAAAGTCACATGAAAGCGTATACAGCCAGCATAATTGATACTGTTTACATAAGACTTGAAACCAAATGAATATGAGAGTGGGAAGCATTTCTTAACTTGGTCACTATCACTACCAGCTAGCACACCTGACACTATAGAGGAATTCAATTATATGTGCTGAATGAATGAAGATGAAAATAATTAGTCAAGAATCAATGATAATATTAGTAACTGGTTGGGTCAATGAGGAAATATTTCCCAGATAAGTTGGGAAATATATAATTTAACTTTGGGAAGGGATATGGTTTGAAGCTTCACAAGGAAGGAGACGCCTTAGGCAAAAGCTATGGCCTAAGAAATCATAGGAAAGAGAAAGCAGTAGAAAGCTTTTTCTTTTTAAGAGAGAGGGTTAAAGGATAATGCAGGAAGGGAGACCATGTGCCCCAGAGAGTGGTGGGCGTTGGAGACGTGAGAATAAAAAGAGTTTTGGTTGAGAATAATTTAAGATGGTTGTGTCAGAAATTTGAGAGGCCATCAGGATATTGTAACAGGAGAGATTAACCCAAACAGATTATTTGAATAGTCCATCATGAACAGGAAGATGTCAGGGAAAAAAAGGCAGGGGTGGTAGGCACTTGCTTTGGCTACGTGTTATTAAGGAGTGTATTTTTTGGGACCCAGTCATATAGACTTCTGTGATGTTAAACTCAAGCTGATAAGTCCCTGGAAGACTTACAGGGCATTTTACTGCCCTCATTTGGAATGTGAAGCCCTTGAACTCAAATCCTAAGAATGTGTTACTTTGTTCTCTTAATAATAATAATAATGAATTGTCAGAGCTAGCAATATACAAATTCAAGATACGTGGATTGGGTTGAAAGTACTCTCTAAAATGGATGGTTCAGATGATAATTGAACTTGGAAATCTGTGCTAATGAGACCAGCTTCTACCAACCCAAGGAGATCATCTGACCAGTTTTCACAGCTGAATAAGAGCTGAAAATTCAGACACACGGTCCCCTGATGATTAGGTCGTTCATGAGCAAAGAACTAGATAAGAAGCCACATTTCACTGGCGCCGAGAATCATCCTCCCCCTGTACCTCTTTGAAATGTCAGCTGGAATTTTATAAGTGGACATAAAGGAGGATGCAGCTATGCTAGGCACCATCAATTCATGATCAATGGTCAAGATACTTGGAAGAGGTGTAAGTGGTGCTGATACACACCACTTCTATGATAAGATTTTTCTCTTTTCTTTCCTTTTTATTTTTTGAGACAGAGTCCCCAATTTTAGCAGAATCCTTGGCGAGAAGAAAAATACAACCTCACATCTCTATCAATTTTGATTTATATTCGTTTTTCTGTGTGAATATGACACACATTTGTCAAGGAAAAAAATATTTCATGGAAGCATTTTTTTTTTTAATGCTGTAGGTAGAAATTGCCTGTGCTTTCTAATTAGACCCTATAAAAAGCCAGTTCCCACGTGCACAAAAGTCCCCTTGGGTTACCAATAGCAAGCCTCGTAGGAATGTCGGGAAATTCAGGCAGAATCGTTGGGGCCAATCTCATGCCATCTGCTCAGCATCCTCAAAAATGCTATTCCAGAAGGCAGTTCTTCGAGTTCTTAAGCGTCTTTTTGACTTGACTCAGTGTGGCTGATAAAAATAACCTTCATATTTTGAATCACAATCCCATGCACACTTTCCTAAAAAAATTGGGCAAAAATTTGTCAGTCTCTCTAGTCTCACTCATTGTCTGTCTCACAAACTGTGCTTAGCTCTGAGAACCACTCTCCTTCCTTAATGGCTGTATATTAAGAGATGTTGTCATCTTGTTAAAGAGCGCGCTGGGCGGATGTCTCCCTTTGATCACTTGTCCTCTGTTTCTGAGGACTTTGCATTTCAGCAGCCTCTATTGTGTGAGTGATAAGCCCATATCTGGCGAACAGAGTGCTTGCTAGTAGGGTGAGAGGAACGTCTTTAACTATTTATTATCACTTTCTGTAAACTCAACTCCAATATCGAAGGAGGCAAGCAGAAACCAAAAAGATGTCTTCTTAAGATTCATAGTGTTGCCTCTGAAAGGAGCAAATTCTTTATCAAGGACTGAGAAAGTGTCCTTTTCCCCGTTTTCCTTCAGCATATGAAATATTTACTTGTTAGGCTGCTCGGAAATAGCCGTTTTCCATAGTGCTCTAGTGGGCCCAGCCCATCAGTGTGCTGGTTAATTAAGTGTGACCTAAACCAACTTGACTTGAGCTCTGCGTTAAATGCACAAAACCCATTTGAGCTGACCAGCAGCAGAAGTGGTACTCAGAGAAATTGGAAAGGATTTCTCCCAAATGCTTTCTCCTTACTTACAGCACTCAAGTAATGGTTGAAGATTAGCATATGACATGACAGATTACATTAAGTCATGTCTTTCCAGTGCTTTATGACAGCACTATCGCATTAGCTTCTTAGCACTGGCACATCGAGGCATGCAAATGTTTTCAGACCCTCTTATTCAAATCTACAAGCTGACATGGCAGCCCTGATATGATTATTAGTCATTTGAGAGACTTTAATTCACGTCATCAGATAACAGGTTCTGCTAAAAGGTTAGAGAAACTGTCTGCTTTTAATGAAGCTCTCAAAAAAGACCCTCAAAAACCCTGTTACACACCAAGAGCCGGGTTTGACTTTATTGACAAGATCCTCCCCCCTTCCCAAGAATGAACTTGAGTGGAATAACTAAATAGGCATCCAACTAAACAGACGTCGGAAATACTGTCTCCCTTTCAGAGAAGACCATGTTGGACGGTTGTGGGTTTCTCCTTCCTTACTGCGCTCCCCTCTGGCCCATTCTAATTTGACTGTGGCCTCCAGCGCATGGCGTGGATGACCCTAAGACATTTTTAGAAGCTGATATCCGATACGGGTCTAACAGGCACAAAGATAATTATTCCTAGAACATTCATTACGCTTTGGGCACAAGCACTGCTGTAGCTCACAGTAATGGGTTAATGGTGTCTGGCCAAGCATGGCATGACTAAGTGGTGATGTGATTGCAGATCATTGGAGTTCGTCATCCATAGTTTGTTTGCTGTAAATTGGTTTTGTAGTCAAATGTTTTGTTTTCTAATGCGGCGATCCGCACTTAAACCTCCACAGAAACCCTCTTTTCAGAAGGCTTCTGCATAGATCAGTGGAGTCTGGCACCAATGATGATCTTGTTACAATAAAGGAAGATGGCACCAGGAAGTTGACCTGGTGCACTGCGACTAGCAGAAAGCCAGACCGGGACCTCTGCAGGTAGAAAAGGTGTCTGATGAAAGAGCAGAGTGAAAAACACATTTGCTGAAACCCGGAAAAGTGAATGCAAATGCACTTTTCTTCTTTCCTTTTTTTTTTTTTTTTTTTTTAAGGTCCCAAACAAGGGTCAACTTGTTCACTCAGCTTTCTGAAGAAAGATATATTTACCGTTTATAGTACGCCAATTGATGGCCATTCTACTATATAAGGAGATATTCAAAATTATTTGACTGGTGGTTGATTTCATTTCTTTCTATGCATAGGTGTTAGCATATACTGCCCTAACTGGGTTATGAATTTGGGAGGACTCATCTTATCTTTTTCTCCCGACTGTCTTTTCCTTCTTTTTCATCAATTTAACAAATGTTTTTGAGATCTTCTTATTTGTGCTCTCTCTCTGTCCTTCCGTGTAGCTTCTCTTCCATCCTAATTCATGTTTTCTAAAATAATCTTGGCCGAAAGGGTGAGTAAGCTACTCTATATGGAGGATGCAGGGGGCATGGGTAAACTATAGTGTAAACTGGTTGAGTTCTGATTTATCTACGAGCTGCTCTAAAGAAACAGTCTGATAAGAGCAAAGAAATAAAGGAAAAGGCATTAGATTTTATAAATTAAGTCATTCTCTTCCCTCCTTTTCCCATTATCCTTTTTTTTTTTTTTGCACCTTTGTCATACCAGCGTGAACCTTCACACTAGCGGAGTGTAGATGCGTACCACGTGTCTGGGCAGAAGATGGCTCTCTGGAGAATTTCGGTGGCCATCAGGAACATGCTGCTGACCTCCCCTCCCCACCATTGCTCCCTGCCACCCTGACCCACAAAGCAAGATCTAGGTGGGCATTTCAGTTGCGCAGCATGTAGCGAGTATCTGCCCTAAGCTGTGTTCCGCTCAATGCCAGACATGCAAATGCTGTGCATTTGGCCCCTATTACCCTTCCATTCAGGCTGCAAAGCAGGGAAGGTGAGCAACTCTCTTTTCTGCAGGCTAATTAGATTTTGTGAAAATCCCACTTTCTCCTTATAATAAAAGCAGTAGCAGGCCTATCCTTAGTACCCCTAAAGTCACTTTCCATGTTGGTTGATGTCTCTTCCCTCCTTTTAACGCTTTCAAACACATTTTCTTTTTCCTCTTTCAGTTAGAGCTGACCTCCTTTCACTTTCAATCACACCATTAAAAAAAAAATCTTCCTTTCCTCCTTTTAGTGCTTTTCTTCTAAAAATAACTCCTCTAACTTCTGGGTGCCCAAGGATGACGGTGCCTTATTCATCTGTGTATGCCCTCTAGCTAGTACAGTGCCTGATATATGACAGATGATGAATAAGTATTTAGTGACCGAATGAATGAGTACACAGAGAAATAACTTTGGAAACCGTCATAATTATATAGAGAGCTGTATTCTAATTTCTGGTAGTGTTCTCCCTGGCCCCTGCAGTAAGACAGTCATTCTCTGGTTTCAGCCCCTCCTGCCTCCCCGTGATCCTCACTTTATGCATGTGTGCATTATGTGTGTACATGTGTGCGTATTGCATATTTGATTTTACTTTTAATGTTTTTTCCGTATCACAGATTAGGAATTTCATAATTTTTTGACTCATAGACTTATAGACTCTTGCCCAAGAATTGTAGTAAAATTATGAGTAATGTGTGCCGAGCTACCGTTGGTACTTTAAGCTCCTCTTCCTCCTTGGTGTAGCAACCACCCCTGGACCTTGGGTCTGGTCACCTGCACAAACTCTCCTTTGATTAAGTGCCTGATTCACCCAATACTTTTTAAATAAAGGATTTAGCAAATGTTTTAAATGTGTTCTTGGCTCACCTGCCTGTTCTGTGGGCCTCGGAGACCAAATCCTGGCTCTCTGGTCTCCAAAACATATAAAGAATATACAAATAATTTAAAAATATCATTTGGACGCCAACATTTAACATCCCACAAAATTTTCACTGGCTTAAGCCAATTTCCCAGCACAGTGTTCTCCCATTTCTATTCCTCTCCATCTCAGGGTTTTAAAAGAAAACAAACATCTGCATGCATAGATTAGAACCCTCCCATAAACACATGTTCCTATCAAAACCAATCAAAATGGAAAAAAGAAAGAACAGAATATTATACATTTTTCTTTAGATCTGATGTCTGATTTTCATTAGGTTTAACCTTATTTCTTTTAGATCCTAGGCAGTGACCCAGTATTTATTTTCCTGGCTGGGCCCTGTTCTTGCCAATATTTCACTCTGGCTCCTAGAGGCCTTGCTGGGGAGTTCAAGGCTCTCACACTCTCTTTTCTCTTCTGCTGCCCCTCCGAGACACACATTTGTCACGTGTATCCTTCGTTTCATCTCAGAGTTAATTCCAAGCCCTTTCTTTCCTCCTATTCACTGCTTCTTAATTTCTCCCTTTCTTATTGGATTTATGACTGAATACTTTAATTTATTCATCATATAATGTCTTTGTAACTCGTTTTTTCTAGTAATTTACACTGGACCATATGCTTTCTGCTGCTGCCTCCTATTATATTGATCTGTAAAGCTTCTGGGGGCAATGATTAGCATGAAAGAAGCTCTGCAAATGAAAGTTATATTGTATCCTATTTGTTCTCTTTTGAACAAAATATATTTCAGAGTTCTCCAAGTGGTATCAGATGTTCTTTAATTTTGCAGGGTTTTGTAGGATGTTAGTGATGTATATGTGTGTCACTATATATATATATATATATATATATATATACACAAACTATATGTATATATACATATACATATACATACATACACACACACTTCAGCTACGTGTGTGTATACACACACACACACACACACACATATCTTTTCTGCAACTCAAAACATTTTTTAAATTGGACATTGACTTGAAATTAATACAGCCTTCAGATTCAGTCCACTAATTGTATTTTGTAGACAGGGCTGAACCAAACCAAAACTTCTAAAATTTCTTATAAAAGGAGTTGGAGCCACATAGCAATTCGCTTGTGTGCAGAGCGTATTCTCTGTTTGATATGTCTGATCTGTTTGCATAGGTCACAGGAGATAACATATAGGCTAGGACTTTGTTAATTGTAAAGATAGTGCAAATACCAACATAGACATTTTCCTCCAGGGGTGGCACTCACTGCTTTGAGTCCTGATCTTCTCATGCATAAAATAAAGATGACATCCATGCCTGTCCCTAGCAACGTGCTGACGATCACAGGAGAAATGTGTGCAAAAATACTTTATCAATAGAAAAGAATGCTATGAAATATTGATAACTATTATTTAAAAGGCAAATATTCATATTCTTAGCTCTTTGTTCATATTCTTTGTTCTTCAGGTTTCAGAGGGACTAAGGCATGTTCATTTGAATTCTATAAACAAAGCCTTGACCGGGGTTATTTGTGCTAACAAGTAACATGCCATGACAACTTAAAGATGTCAATCAAGCAAAATTACACAGTGCCACTATTTCTAAACAAAATCTTAAAAAGAAAATCTGTGACTGTCCATACTCAGCAAAATTATACAATCAATACGTAGTCCTGCAACCCCTGAGAGGTCTTTCATGGGCCATAATGCTGGGAAGTCTGCATCTCCAGGTCATTTTAGGAATTTACCTGAGGCTCAGTTCATAACTCTGAGGATTAACTTCCTCTTACCAGAAGGGAGCCCTGAAGAAGATTGGGACAATAGTTCAACTGGGCCTCTGTGACCAGCTTTTGACATTACCTTGAGCCAGTTTCCACTTTGAGTGTGCAAGAGAATTGGACTGGGCCAGAGTATCTCAAAGTCTTAATCAGTGGGACCCAGAGTTCAAATGCAGTGTATATGGAAGTCTGTTTTATACAACAGATCCAGATGGAACTTTTAGAATTGAAATGCAGGTGGGTGTCCAAAGACATTCTCACAAGACTTCTGCTCATCCTGTGTCAGCCTCCCCCTTGCAGAATCCACAGGCACTTCAGAAAACCATTGGTTGAAATGACTTGCCCTATTCCTTCTTGCTTCTTCCTAGGAAGGCTTTTTCCCCCTGTCTTAGGTCATCCAATGTCTTCTCTGTTGTGTCTCCTCCAGTCTCCCCCACTCTTTTTATCTTGAGAAATTTCAGATATTAAAAAAAATAGAAAAACAATGCTCATATTCATACCACCTAATATTGGTAACATTGTGTCTTATTTGTTTTTAATACTTTTCAAAAATAAGGCTTTACTTATATATATTTAAGAATATATATTACATGTAAATATATATTACTTATATATATTTATTAAGTAATAAATTATTTAATTAAATATTAAATAATATCTATTCATTTATTTCTCTCTCCCCAGAGGCAATCATCATCATAAATTTGTTGTGCATCCTTTTCATTTATATTTTAAGACAAAAACAAAACAATACAAAACTTATATATGCTTCCATAAATAATATATACCATTTTTTGCTATGATTTTATAATAGATGTAATGTTCTGCTTCTTGTTTTTTTTTTTTTTTTTTTTTTTTTAATTTCTGCTCACTGTTATGTAAGTAGAACACAGCCAGGTAGACTTTTTTTAAACCATTGTATAGTTTTTCCTTATATGAATAGTCCACATTGTATTTATGCATTTCCCTATTTATGAGCTTTTTAGGCAGTTTTGCCCTCCATTTAATCTTAAAATATATATTTGTACAGCTTTTCATAGCTGTGTCTCCACTCTCAATAGCTGTAAGGGTCCCTCCAAATTATATACCTGCAAGTGGTCTTGTTGGGCCTTAAGGTATATACTTTAAACAGTTTACTAGAGGATGCCAAGTTCTCTCACAAATGCTGGTAACAACTTATCTTAGTGTTCTCATTGCCAGTGTTTCATATCTTGAATTTTGAAATTGCTTTACATTTTGATTAAGAAAAAAAGCTACAGAAGAGTTCCTAATGTTGGGGATTATCACTTTTATTGGGGGATAATAACTTATATTTCCTTGATAACCACTGAGTTTGAGCATTTAAAAAATGTCTTATGGCTCTCAGGAATTTCTTTGTTGTAAATTGCAATCCAATATCCTGACTTTTTGCTTTTAAGATTTGGTTCATGTGAGACCCAGAGAGAGAGGCAGAGACATAGGCAGAGAGAGAAGCAGGCTCCCTTCAGGGAGCCCAATGCGGGACTCGATCCCAGCATCCGGGGATCATGACCTGAGTCAAAGGCAGATTCCCAACCATTGAGCCACCCAGATGTCCCTCAATATCTTGACTTATTTTGTGATTTTACTAGTGTTCTTTTCTTACTGTTTTTAAAAGTTCTTTATGTGTATTCTGGAAGTTAACTGCTAATCAATTATCTACTATACATTGCAAAGATCTTCTATCATGTGTCATCATCATTTTATCTCCATATTATTATTATCCTCATTTTACAAGCAAAAGTGTGAGATACAGGAATCTTGAGAAATGAACTCTAAAACTTCATGTGGAAGAGTAAAAGTATATGAATAATGGAAAAAATTTAAATAGATGATGGGGCACCTGAGTGGCTCAGTTCATGAACTCATGGACTCCATGTTGGGCCCTGTGCTCATTCATCTGGGAGTCTGCTTCTCCTTCTCCCTCTACTCCTCCCCCTGCTCATGCTCTCCTTCACTCTGTCTCAAATAAATAAATAAAAATCTTGGGGCACCTGGTTACTCAGTCTGTTAAGCATCTGCCTTCAGCTCATATCATGATCCCAGGGTCCTGGAATTCAGTCCCTTATTGACTCCCTGCTCAATGGGGTGTCTGCTTCTTCCTCTGCTCTTCCCCCTCTTCGTGTGCACCCACATGCTCTCTCTGAAGTGCACAACCCCTCTCTCTCTCTCAAATAAATAAATAAATTTTTAAAAACAAATAAATAAATATCTTTAAAAAAGTAAAGTAGTTGAGCAAAGAGATGTGGCTGTGGCAGCTTCTTGTAGTTGCAGGACTGAGATTTTGCCGACCATCAGAGCCTGGGACTAAGCTCGGAGTCTAGAGGATGCTCATGCAGAGCTCTTGCCACAGGCCACATCCAAGTTTAAAAACAGTAATGGAGATTCTACGTTACATCAAATTCTCCTCACTTCGAATCTCTGACTTCACAGAGAGCCTGGTCTCTTTTAACAGTTCACCTAATGATCTCCTTATTTTAATGTCATCTGATTTGAAACCTTAATTACATCTGCACACCCCTTCAGAAACACCTGGATTGGTGTGTGACCAGATGACCGGAAGGAGATGCGTGTATACTGGGGGGCCAGAATCTCAGAGGCCATCTTTGAATTCTGACTACTATGGAAGGTCCTTTTTCTTATCCCTTTCAACACAATTCCCTTTAAATCTGTGGTTCTCAGACAGCAATAAGTTTGCTTCCTGGGGATACTTGGCAATGTCTGGAAAAATTTTAAGTCGGGGACACCTGGGTGGCTCAGGGGTTGAGTGTCTGCCTTTGGCTCAGGATGTGATCCCCGGGGTCCCAGGATTGAGTCCCACACGGGGCTCCCTGCATGGGGCTTGCTTCTCCCTCTGCCTGTGTCTCTGGCTCTCTCTGTGTCTCTCATGAATAAATAAATAAAATCTTTAAAAAAATTTTTAAGTTGTCAGAATGAGGGGAGGTGGTGCTACTGGTGTCTAATGGAGTAGATACCACAATTTACTGGACGGCCTCCCACAGCAAAGAACATCTTCCCTAAAATGTTAGTCATGCTGAGGGTAAGAAATGCTGTTTCATTTTGCATCACTTTGCTAGCGGACTTTTAATAATATTTACCTGACCCATCTCTACCATACCTTTATTTCCTACCTTCTTTATCGTTCGCTTTTAAACTAGTGTCTTAAAAACATCTTGTATCTAGATTTTATTTTATCGACTCTGGGAGTCTTTCTGTCTCTAGTCTTGAGAGTTTGCTGCTTACATGAGTTATTATTACTTATGTATTTGTTCTCTTGAAATCGTGGCTTTTCACCCTTTTGTTCTTGCTTTCTGGTGGATAATAAGCTTTGCTTGTTTCTTTTTTTCCCTCCCTCCTGCTTTGAAAGTTGGATATTCCAAGCTTATTTTTTTACTGATAAACTATAATTAAGTTATTGGTTTTTAAAAAATAATTTTATTATTTTTTAAAGATTTTATTTATTTATTCATGAGAGACACAGACAGAGAGAGGCAGAGACACAGGCAGAGGGAGAAGCAGGCTCCATGCAGGGAGCCTGACATGGGACTCGATCCCGGGACTCCAGGATGAGGCCCTGGGCCAAAGGAGGCACTAAACCGCTGAGCCACCTGGGCTGCCCAAGTTATTGTTTTTTTAGATGTGTTAGAATAAATCAGTATTTTTATTTTCTGGCTGAATAAGATAAAATTTCAGTATATTCTAAACCTCCCTTTAAATTAGCATCTTTCTTAATGCCCAAGTTGTTACTTATTTTTTCTTACTTTATAATGAATGCTATTAACTATAGTAAACATACTAGCTCTCGTTTTATCATAATTATTTCCCCTTATTTACAAATATTAATAGTAATAACATGTTTATTGTATTCATAGTCATTACTGCTAAAGATTTACCACCCTGCATTGTCAATGTCCTGGTTCATCTTTTTCTTGCATCCCACACTTTCTTTTTAGTATATTTTTATCTCACGGAAGTAATTTTAAAGTAGTTCCTTGAATGAGGCCCTGTGGGTAGTAAATGTTATAATCTCTAGGATGTCTGCTAATATATCTGTTTTAATCTCATCTGAAGTGATAGTTTGGTTTGTTTTTAAATTCTAGGCTTATGGCAAATTTTGCTCAAATTTTCAAACATATTAATTTGATTATTTTCAGACATATATAGTTGCTGATGGTGGGTCTGTTGCTAAATTTATTGTCATTCCTTGGGGATAATCTTTCTTTTCTCTAGTGGTTTTTATGTTTTTTTTTCTTTATCCATGATATTCTATAAATTCCCTACAGTGTCTCTAAGTGTAGGCTTATTTTTAATTCTACCAAGCATTCAATGTGTCTTTTCAATTTAAATTCCTGTTTTTGTCATATCTGAAATGTTCTCAACTGTTTCTCATCAAGTATTATCTACCAACTATTCTTTCTGGGCTCTACTTTCAAAACTCTTATCAGAAGTAGGTGCACCTCTCTCCCTGTTTCTCCTACTAAGTATAGCTATGAAGTCCTGGCTGTCACATATAAAACAAACAGCAGGAAGATGAAAGGTGGTGAGAAGAAGACAGACTGTTTAGAGACTGCGGTACCTTAGACAACATGGTAGTGAGTCCTGTGGGCTTTATGTTTACTACGTACATCCCTGACTGGGTGCTCAAGGAGCCTGCAACCCGGAAACACCTAGGGTGTAAGCAAAAAACCCTGAGAAAAGTTGACTCTTTCTATCCAAAAGTCTAGGAAAAGAAACCTAGCAAAACAGAAAGCTTACAGAAAGTAACACCCTACTGCAGCCAGACAGCATAAAATCTGTGATCCAACCCCTACCTCTCCCAGCACAGGCTTAGGGAGGAGTCTAGACACCCGTTTTTGCCTGACTAGATTTAGATCTTTCCTAGCCCCCACCCACCAGGGTAATAGCAGAGAAGGCTGAGTGGGAAGCCAGGACTTATAACCCAGAGTGAGTAACAAGGAAATTCCCACCTCTGTGATATCAGTGGAGATCACTGGAGAGCCTAGACTCCCCCTACCACCTAATGGTGGTCTCAGATGGGGCTTAGTGGAGACCCAGGACTTCTGCAACCTTTCAGAGGTAACAAAATGTGCCCACCACTGCAGTGTCAGTGGAAGTGATGTGGGGAGTCTGAACTCTTACCCCTTCCTAGCAGTAATTAGAACCCCACACTCTGAAGGCCCAGCAGGAAACCTAGACACCAAACCTGACCTGGCAGTAATAACAAGGTGGTGAGCCTCCCCGACTTAGGCAGCATCAGAAAATCTCTGCCAAACAAAAGATTTAGGTAAAATCTAGAGTCACAAAACATAATACCCCAAATTTCTAGGGTATATTCGAAAATCATTCATCATATCAGGAATGAGGGAACCCTCAATTTGAGTGAGAAAAGAGAATCAACAGATGCCAACACTGGGGTGATACAGATATTAAAATTTATCTGACAAGGATTTTAAAGCAGTCATCATATAAATGCTATGAATGAGCAATTACAAAGAAACTTGACACAAATGAAAGAAGAGAAAGTCTCATAAGATAAATAGAAGATCTAAAGAAGAACCAAAAGGAAATTTTTTAATTGAAATATACAAAACTAAAACAAAAAACTTAATGAATGAGCTCAGCAGAAGACTGAAGAGGACAAAGGAAAAAAAAAAGAGTAACTTGATAGAACAATAGAAACCATCCAATCTGAATAGAGAGAAATGGATTGGAGGGAAAAAAGAGAGAGAGAGAGCATCAGACCTCAGGAACTAGAACAAAAGATCTAACATTTGTGAAATCCAAGTCCAAAGAATGGAGAGAAGATAGGACTGAAAAAATATTTGAAAAATTAAAGAAAATTTCCCACATTTAGAAAAACAAAACCCCATAAATCTGTAGATTCAAGAATCCCACAAAATTTAGAATAAACTCGAGGGAATCCATGCCAAGATACATAATAATCAATCTTCTGAAAACTAATGGCAAAAAGAAATAATCCTGAAAGCAGCAAGAAATGACAATTTACCTATAGGGGAAAACTATTTGGATGGCAGTGATTTTAGATCAGCTAAATCATCAAGTTCAAAAGCAACACTGATAAGTTAGGTTGACAGTATGTACCCTTGATATAATGTGATGAAATGACACTTTACATCTGTGGATTTCTACCTAAAATTCACAATTCCAGTCTAATCATGAGAAAAAGAAAAAAAAAATCACAATTTAGGGACATTCTATAAAATACCTGACCATTACTTCTCAAAACCATTAAGGTCATCAAAAATAAGGAAAATCTGAAACACTGTCATAGCCAAGAGGAGCCTAAAGACACATGACAACTAATGTAATGTAGTATCCTGTATGAGATCCAGGACAGAAAAAAGGACATTAGATAAAAACTAAAAATATATAAATAAACATGGACTTAATTAACAATAATGTATTGATATTAATTAATTACACAAAATATACCATACCAATTTAAGATGTTAATAATAGGGGAAAATGAATATGGGGTAGATGGGAACTCTCCTGTACTACTTTGCAAATTTTCTGTAACTCCAGAACCATTCTAAAAAATAAAGTTTATTTAAAAAAACAAGTAAATGATTTAAATATACCAGTTAAAAGACAATTTGGCAGAATGGATTAAAAACATAACTCAAGTATATGCTGTCTACAAAAAAACCTCATTTCAAATACAGGTTTCCCCCACTATCAAAAGTAGAGGATTCCTGTGAAAACTTTTGTAAGCAGAAAGGTATAAAGCAAAACATAATTCCTTCTTTCTGAAAGTTCACAGTACACCATTTTTTTTTTTTATGAAAGATCTACATTAATGCAGTATTGGCTTTTCTCATAAAAGCAAAATTTCTCTTCAAATTCCTCTCACTTAGTGAAAACATGTACCAATGTAGATCTTTCATTAAAAGAGAAATGGTGTAATGTGAACTTTTGGAAAGCAGGGGATAATTGTATATAGATTTAGGAAAACTGAAAGTAAAAAATTGGAAAAAATATATACCATGCAAATATTAATCCAAAGAAAGCAGATGTGGCCATTTTATTATCAGAATAAGTAGACTACAGAGCAAAGAAAATGATGAGGGGTAAAGAGACATTCACACAAGTATATGCACATATTGTACCAATGTTTAATTTCCTAGTTTTGGTATTATATTAAAATAATATATAAGATGTACCATTGGAGGAAACTGGGTAAAGGGCATATGGGACCTCAGTTTACTATTTTTGTGAATTTCTGTGAATCTACTTTTTAAAAAATAGAATTTTTTAAAAGTAGAGCATCTCATTCTATTTTTCAGGTTTCTTAACTTTTTTTATTGGTTCCATTTCTCATTTCTTTTTATTCTTTTAGGGGAAATTTCCTCTGCTCTATCTTCTAATTCTCTCTTTAGCTGTATCATTTTTTTTTACCTGTGTATTTAGACTTTTTATTTATTTTATTTTATTTTATTTTCCAGTTTTATTGAGAACTGACTGACATGCAACACTGTATAAATTTTAAGTTTTAAGCATGATGGTTTCATTTACATCTATTGTGAAATGATTACCACAATGAGTTCAGCTAACATGTCTCATATAGATACAATAAAAACCAAAAGAATCCTCCTTGTAATGAGAACTCTTAGGATTAACACTCTTAACTTCCTATATGTCACACAGCAGTGCAAACTATAGTCATTCTGTTGTACATTACATCCCTAGTGCTTATCTTATAACTGGAAATCTGTACCTTTGACCACCTGCCTCCAATTCCCTCTTTCCCATCCTTCACCTATGTTAACCACCCACTCTTTTCCTATGAGTTAGGTTTTTTGCTGTTTTGTTCATTTTATTTTGTCTTAGATCCCACATATAAGTGAGATCATATAGTATTTGTTTTTCTCTGTCTGACTTATCTCACTTAGGTTGTATAATGCCTCCAGGGTGTATCCATGCTAGTGCAATCAGTAGGAATTCCTCATTTTTAAGGGCTGGATAATATTTCATTTCACAATTTCATTATCCATTCATCCACTCCACTGATGGGCATATTTTTATGTGTCCTCTGTCCCATCCTCCAGGTCACTGATTCTTTCTTCAGCACAGTCAAGTCTATTTTTGAAACTCTGCTTTGAATATTTTAGTTCAGTTATTGTATTTTTCGACTCTAGGATTTCTTTTTTTTATTTGTTTTTTATGGTTGCTGTTTTCTTTTGTTTTTGTTTTTGTATTTTTTAGATTTTATTTATTCATGAGAGACACAGAGAGAGAGAGAGAGAGAGAGAGAGGCAGAGACACAGGCAGAGGGAGAAGCAGGCTCCATGCAGGGAGCCCAACGTGGGACTCGATCCCGGGTCTCCAGGATCACACCCCGGGCTGAAGGTGGCCCTAAACCTCTGAGCCACCCGAGCTGTCCCAGCTGTTTTCTTCTGAACTCCTTTGAAGTTCTTTTGAATTTCTCCATTTGTTCATGCATTGTTTTCCTAATTTCGTTTAGTTGTCTATGTTTTCTTGTAGCTCACTAATCTTCCTTATGAGGATTATCTGAATTCTTTGTCTGGCAATTCACAAACCTCATTTCCTTGGGGTTAGTTACTGGACTTTTATTAGTTTTCATTGCTGGTATCCTATTTGCTCAGAATTCTGGGATCCTTGATTCTGTATGTTAGTATTTGTGCATTTGAGCAATAGGGCTCCTCTCTATTAGGCTCCACAGGTTTGCTTTATCAAAAGTAGTTTTCCACCAGTCTGCTCAGTTTGGGTTTTGGGGTGTGTCTGCTGGTACTATCCTAGGGCAGGTGGGGTTGGCTAAAATGGCCTTTTTGGAGTGAGGCAACTAACTGTTGGGGTTGTTCTACTGTTGAGAATAGCTGGATAGGACTGCTGCCTTGGTTCCCTATCCACGTGAGGCTGTAGGATAGGCTTCTGGTTGTCTGGACTCAGAGGCCTGGCTTACTAGATGGTTGGGACTGTGGACTATATTCAGTAGTAAATGGAGCCATGAATTTGCTTCCCTGCCCTGACACGGCAGCAGGTTAGGACCCCGGGCCTATAGAGCTGGTTGTCTGTGGACCTGAATCAGGCCAGAGTGTACACATAGTTGTGGTCAGATGACAGCACTGGTTTTGCTCTGCAGGCAGGGAAGCCTCAGAGTTCCTCTGTTCAAGGGACACTATCCATCAGGCTGTTGAATGGGCTCTGCTGCTTCCTGGATGCTCTGGTCGGACAGGCTGAAGGCTGTCTTCAGCAATGAGCAGGGCTACGAATTAGATCCCCTGTCTCCCTCCCAGTGGGAGCAAGCAGCCCTGAAACCGGCAAGGCTCTTGGTTGTCTTAACTCAAGCTGATCTACACCCCGAGTTCCCTGACTGAACAAGGCCACTAGCTTTGTTCTGCAAGCTATCAGCTCTGACTGCCCGCCTTTTGGCTCAAGTGCTGCTGGGCTTCGAAGAGTTGTCTTTAGCTTTTCTGATTAGATGAGAAGATGCTCCCCAGCAGCTGGGACTAGGTATCAAATCCCTTGTCTGGCTGGGACGGGGAGGGGCTGCTCCAGGCTACTCCCAGTTTCCCAAACAGGCTCTCCAGTTGGGAGAAGCAGGGAGCCTCAGCCTTGGCTGTGAGCTAATCACCCACCCTGCCTGTACATATCATGGGAACATTCTACACCTGGTCGTGGCTTTGCTCTGGCGGTGGTCAGCTATTCCCACTCACCTTTCCTCTCCGGCAGCACCAGAGCCTGCTGCCTCCAGGAGCTGCCCTGGTAACTCTGCGGGAGCAGAAGACACTCCCAACAGTAAGGGAGCTGTGATGCAGCTCCTTGCCTGGGCTGGGGCACACCGGGCTCTAGTATTAGTAAAATCCCTTGTTTGGGGATCTGAATCAAGGGGATCTGCCCCTCACTAAGTTTCCCCGTCAAAGTGTGCCCCCGACTTGGCTCTGCAGATGAGCAAAGCCACTGGTGGCACTTACTGCTTGGGCACTACAGGTATGAACTCGGTCTGCAGAGACCAGTGTCCTGGTTGTTGCAAGCCTTTTCCTGTTTCTCTGTCACCATCAAATGCCCTGTGGTTGACCCATATGGATTCCCATGTGATCCCTGGGGTAAGAGTAAGGGCTCTTGCAAAGCAAGCCACAGTGCAGTGGCGGGGCCGAGGAGGCCTGATTGTTTCCCATGGGTTGTTTTCCCAATGGGAGGAACAGAAGGCTGAGGGGAGACCTCTTCGCATGGTGTTGCCTCTGCCTGCTTGGGGAAGAGACATTGTAGTGAATGTGCAGCTGCTTCTGCTCCCTCATAAGAGGGAGCCAAGGGAGGAATGACCTAATGTCGCCATCTTGATGACCGAGATTTTTTAAAACTGGCTACATTGTTGTCTCCTTTTCTCTTTGGTTCTTTTTCAAGTCTACCTAACCGCATATACATGTTTCATAACCTCACTATTCTAATGTATCTCTCTTATCTGTAATTCCCAAGGAGTAAATTTTTCCTTCTGTTGCTCATTGTCTCTCAGCGATTGTGGAATTCCCCATTTTCTGGGCTTGCTTTGTTCCACATGTGGCCTAGCTGTGTGGCCCGCTCTTGAGGGGGTTTTGTAGTTGTTACGTAATTAGGCTCTACAGTTTTCTAATTAATGTCTCTGCTCTTTACAGTCCCACACCACATGGCTCAAAATCAAGCCCAGCTCCTAAACATGGATTTCCATCTATCACAGATTATTATTTATATTTGTGGGCCAAGGTGGGCCGCTAGCTTTAAGCTTCAACCCAGCCAGAGGATAGATATATTCCAGTTCCCTTTTATGGAAGTCAGCTTGTTCTTGGCTCCCAACTTTAGAGTGATTCCACTTTCACTTCCCTTTATATACAGTTTGCATTTTAAACATTATCACCATGTGGTTGTTAAAACTCCACTCCTCAGATTTTCCTTCATAAGTCATTTGACGTCTAGTTACTACTATGGATTTTTTTCTTAAGGTATCTGGTACCTAAAGGTTTCCCTTTTTAGCATTCAAGATCAGCTATATATTTTTGAAAAAAAAATAACAGTTTTATTTATTTCTAAACACTTGGAACAGAAGACAAAGATGTTTAATATATTCTTAATATCACTGGTTTACCCCAGAATGCTTCTGGATTACCTTCTACCATGTATTCCTGGGTTTACCTAAGGGTCTCTTTCCTCTTTTAAGGTGGGAACCAGAGTTTATCAAACTTTGTATCCTGATGACACCTATAATATTTTCTGGTCCAGAGTAAATCCTTGTTGAATAAATGCATTAATTAAGGGATTAAATGACTGGACAAGCATTATCTGGCCACTCCCTGCTTTTGATGAATACCTCTGTTTAGACATAAAGCTCATGTAAGATTTATTATCGCGAGATATCTGAGATTCTGTTAATCAACTTGTCCAAGACTACAGAGGGAAAGACCTGAATAAAAATAATACAACCAACCATTCACCAAGTTATTAATTCTATTCACTCACAGGTTTATACCATGGTTCACACTGGCTCCATGTTTCCTACCTGACAGCAGTCTAGAGAATATTGTCCATACCTACTGATGTCAGGAAGGGACCGCCAGCCTCAGGAAGAACCCCTGAAAAAATAAAGGAAAATGGAAAACAACAAAATGAAGAATTAATTCTGTTGATCTTTAGTGGTTGTGAAATATAATTTGAGCAAATATCCACCCATATGCTATATTCCCTATGATCTGCTTTTCTCCTCTCATTCATTTTCAGGAATTGTACTAAAAACCCAAGAATTTGTTTCTTTGACAGCATGCTGTGATCTTCATCCCCTTCAGTCATTTTATTATATAAAATAATTCTTAGTTGGCTCAAGACTGTTCTGGCCTGTACAAGGCTGTCCTCACCTGACTCAGGTTCTTTCCAGCCTCATCTGCCACTATAAAATATACTCTGTTCTCACATCTGACTTCTCAGAATTGGCTGAACAATCAGGCATCCTTCATGTCCCTGTCCTCAAGCATTTCCCTCTGAAAAAAAGAGATGGTTTTCCCCTTGTCTGCCTGACAAATACACACCCAGATTTCCAAGCCAGTTTCTAAGCCTATCCTTTGTTGCCTCCTTCTTAGGCAATGTTAAATATTCCTTAGAAATCCTCCCATTTGGTCTTTATTAACACCTCTAGTTTAACAATTATAATATGAAATAACTTAATGGGTCTTTCTTGGGCAGTCAAATAGAAATTTTTAGAGACAGACATTTTTATGGTAATGCTTGGCACCTCATAACAACCTCACAATATTTGGTAAAATAAAAGTATTTCCAAAAATCTGTGTGCATAAAGGCATTCTCTCTGTGGAATCTGACCCTCTAAATGAATAAGTGACTGGCCTAGGTTGAGAGCTCAGCAGCAGATCCCGTCAGTTTGCTAGGGCCCCTCTGTTCTTCCATTAGGACTCTTGATTGCCTTATGCCTGCCTGTACCTGCCCATTGCTGCCTTAGCTGACCAATGAGTACCAGGCCCATCAGCAGAATGACCATATTATCTATCACAGAATGAAAGGAAGCCCTGTGAATAATTATGCCGAGCCGATAGGTATAAACTGAGATTGTCCTGAGCAACCTGGGACATATGACCACTGCCTATTGACTGCTTAACCTCGTATGTTTTGCCAGAGATTTACAGCCCAGTATTTTTCTAACTGAAGCTTATGTTCTTTTTATAATAGTAACCACCACTTACAGTACAACCATTAGAGACTAGACTCTATAATAAACTACTTCTTTTTGACAGATGAGGAAATTAAGGCTGCAGACTAAGTGATTTGGCCAAGACCACCCAGCTATGAATTAGTAGATACAGGATTTGAACGTGGGTCTGTCTTGACCCCAAGACATCTTTCCTTTTCACCGTGCAGTCCTGATTTTATACCACACCAAAGGCTCATATAAATTCCATGGCTGTAGGCATTTTTTTCCTGTGCAAAATCTCCCTTAACATAAGTGAAGCATTTGCTAGGACTTGGAAACATTTGGAGGATTGAAAATTTTCTTTGTTATGGTAAGACTTAACGTGAACAGTTTAGATTTTCATTTCTCATCATGCCACTTCCTAGGAGCTCCACACCTGTCTCTCTCTCTCTCTCTCTGCCATCCAGTCTCCTTTAATCCTTTATCCACTTTTCCCCCTCTCATTATAACAAGTCCTTTGCGTGACTGAGATTCCACGAATTTCTTATTCAGAGAAACAAGCTTAGGTGTTGGTTCAGCTCTTCGGTATGTTAACATACGGAGCTCCCAGCAATTTGACACTCCACACCTGATGAACTAGAGGTTGAGCGAATTGTCGTTGTTATGTTTCCCTAGGTTATTATAAGGTTTAACACGTGCAGGTGAGAGTGCACCTCCAGGGATAAGACCAGTTTTTCCAAGGGTTAGAGAACCCTGGGCTTAGTCTACATTAATCCACTTACTACTCTTCCAGGCAGTGCCAGGGCTTCCCTTCAACAGGGAAAAAGCTCAGGGGCCTGACTCAGTGGCCACAAATTCCAGGTGTGATGTGGTGAATGTCTGCGATAAGAGACAATAAAAGTGGTAGGAACTGTGAAAAATCTCTTGTACGGGAGGTGAAAGGGGAGAGATTAACTCAGTAAGTTGTCAGCTCATTTTCTTACTGTGCTATCATGAGCTTTAACTAAAAATAAAAAAAAAAAAAATCTGTTTGATCTCCTGTATTGGAGATGTATTTCAAGGCCCGTATCTGTCACTGAAATCTACAAAGTGTGCTTCAGCTATAAATCTCTATCCTTGAATGTACACATGCAATTATCTTAGAGAGATCTGGCTTCCATAAAAATGACAATTGTCATTCCTGGTCTTGCTTTCCTTCTTATAAATATAATGTTTGTGTTTAAAAAATAACCTTCAATTGATAGGTAACAGAGAAATTTATGCCATTATCATATTAAATGTCATATCCTTAAACATCTTTCAGTCGACAGGAAAAAAAAAAAAAAAAGACAATCCTTATACTTGCACTTTATTTCTTCCAGTGGGACAGCACTAAAAAGTCATCAGTGAAATTACTTTACAAATTAAATGTTGTGAGATTCCGTGGGTTAGAAACAGTTTGGATTTGTATGCATCCTGACTGTGATGTTGTTTCTAATTATGAATACAATACTGGTTTGAGACAGCAAGCCATTTCCTCCAGGCTGCCATGCTATTGTCCAAAAATTGTATAAACTCTGTCATTGCCAGCCGCTGTTTTCCAAAGCACCCCAAGTTCTTACTGTTTAATGCCTGTGCTCTGTATTTGAGAACCGATGGTGCCTTCGAATATAAAAGCTTACACTAAAAATAAGCTTAAGCAAAATCAAATGAGTCAGTATGGTAAGAACAAATAGTCATGACAGGCTCTCCTGAGTTTTTCACTCATGTAAGTCAGCCCGTCATTCTGTGGGACAGGGATGTGCCTGCCATATTCTGTGGCACATGGTAGGTATTAATAAACATTTGTTAAGGAGTTAATACTATTATGAGAGTAATAATGTTAGATAACATACATTGAGTGCTTACAAGACACAGGAAGCTATTCTTACAGTTGCATGGACATCATCTTGATTTCTTTTCTCATTAAGACATCATGAGATAGATTTTACAAATGCGATACTTGGAGCAAAGAGAAGTGTAATAACCAGCCCAAAGCCTCAGGTGAGGTAGAGGGTAGAGCAAGCACACAGAAGTCCAAAGCTCATGGTATCCTTTACTCCACGATGCTGAATGCAGTTTTGATGTTTCTATGTGAACTAGCTTCCAGCTTAATAAGTTTTGTTCCAGTGGTAAAGGTAAAATAATAAGTGTTTGAAGTTGATATTCAGCGTCAAACTCCGTATAACGTCTTTGCCATACTTTATCTCACTTCGATCTTTCACCAGCTCAGAGGTTGCTGTTACTGTGCTGATGATACTGATGAAGTAATGAACTGTTGAAGAAGTCAAGTACTGGCCCCAGGTCATATCATGTAAGTCCCAAACAAAAGGTCTGATGTATATAGAGATATACCTTATATATAATATGTATAATAAAAGAATGTATACATAATATATAATTATAAATAATAACACTGAAATATTAAATCTAAAATTATATGTGTTAGGATTTATTTTAAGGAATTGTCTCATTGCTATTATGGGGCTGGCAAGTCCAAAACCTATGAGGCAGGCAGGCAGGCAGGCAGGCTGGAGACTCCACAGGAGCTGATCCTGCAATCTTGAGGCTTAGGCAATAGTACTGATTATGACGACATGCCTTCATGTCCACTAAATATCCCACCAAAATACATTCAAAGGAGACTCCTCAGAGACCACCTGGTTTTGGTTTGAAAACCAAAGGGTTTTTCTAACCCTGTGTAGTCTGTGCTACCCTAGACTTGGGCAAAAAGAGGCTTTGAGCCAAGGTCCTGCACTTCAGAACACCTTCCCTTGGTACTCATAACCTTCTGCATGAATCACAGCCTGGGGTGTGTGGGGCTGATGGAAATGTCCCACCAGGATTCTATTCCTGCTGTCTAGACTATGGTCTATGTACCCCAGACTCTGAATTTCTTTGTTCTAATGGCTTGAAGCAAATAGTCCTCTCCCCCAAGCTTTACCCTCCAAGGATATAACACATGCAAGTTTGCAGAAACTGGACAGGGTTTCAGGTGGTGGGCTTGATGCCCGCAGAATCCATATGAAGTCCTACTGTAGGAGATGGAACTGGGAATGGTAAGAAAAGGTGAGCAGACTAGAGGCTGAATACCAGAGGCAGAAGGCCAGGAGTTGGCCTAATCTCATCCCAGAATTTCCACCACAAACTCAGGAGTCCAAGAATCTAGATTTGAACATGTTCTTGATCATTATGAATATATATTTGACAAAGTAGGAGGGAGAGGAATAAGCAGACTCTGTGTTGAGCACGGAGCCCTATGCAGGGCTTGATTCCAGGACTCTGAGATCATGACCTGAGCCAAAATCAAGAGTCAGACATTCAACCAGCTGAGCCACCGAAGTGCCCCGATAGAAGACGTCTTATTTGATGATTATTTAGTTTCATTTAAAATATTTAGACGTGTGGTCTCCATTTATACTCTTGTCCTGGACTCCACAAATGTCAAGGTTGGGTTTCACCTTAAGACCCTTAATGGGGGATCCCTGGGTGGCTCAGCGGTTTAGCACCTGCCTTCGGCCCAGGGCGTGATCCTGGTGTCCCGGGATCAAGTCCCACGTCGGGCTCCCGGTGCATGGAGCCTGCTTCTCCCTCTGCTTGTGTCTCTGCCTCTCTCTCTATCTCTCTGTGTCTCTCATGAATAAATAAATAAAACCTTTTAAAAAAAAGACTCTTAATGATCCCTTAGGCTTACCTGAGAGATGAAGAGGCTGAGTACATAGGATTCCGGCTTCCCAGTCCCATCTTCAGTCAGAATAGTGCTTTCTCGTGTCAGATTTCATTGGAAAATAATAATTCTGCTGGCTTAAGGTAAATGTTTAAAAAACATAAGCAATTATGATATTAATATTTAAAGTGACTTTAGAAGTCTTCTACTAAAACTCTCTGATCTTACTAATGAGAAAACCAAGAATCATAGATGAGAGAACTCCAGAGACTTTGCCTAGTGCCCTTTGCTATCTTGGTTATGTCTTGGCTTTGTTAGGCTCGTGGAAGATGCAGTCTAGGCTGGAAATGCAGCAGAGTTAGGTTTGCTTTCAGATAACTAGCAAACCTTTTCAGATACCCCTGATTTCTGTTGCTCAGTTTTCTAGAGTTCTCTCTCTCTCCCCTTGCACCGATATTTATTGAAATGTAGACATAAGGCTCAACCATTTAGTAAGCATAAAAATTATATGGTACTGCTCCCAAGGGCAATGGCATTTTGAGCCTGTTTTCTAGTTGTAAAATGAAATATTTCATAGTCAGCAAATAAGGGAGGCATTTTGGTATGTTAGACTTAAAGCAGGAGGAGCTTTAGGATTTGGGATCTCACACAATATTTGTACCCATTGGGCTGACCCTGGAGGTAAAGTGTTATTAATAGTATAGGCTACCTAGAAAGAATTGCATTTCTCACTTCTTTCTATCTCTTGCAGGGAGGATCTTAGAGCAATAATCCCACCTAACAGTGATCTCAGATTTACCACTCCTCTACCCATGAAACAGTAGCATCTACTTGGAAGATTTCTGGAGACTAGAAATGGACCTGTTTGGCAATAGCAGAGTCTTCAGCTTCCTGCTGGAGAGACCAAAAATTAGAGTCCATCCTTCCTAGACTGAGCACACCTGCTTAACCACTTAACCACTACTTTTCTCAATCCTCCCAACCCACCCCTCTTTCTGATGCCACCTATCATTTCTCCCAGTCTTCCTCTACTCCCTTTCATAGCCTTCTCCTCTCCTCTCCTCCCACCACCTGCCTCCCCCCACGTATGGGTGACGTCCACCTACAGCAAGGCTCTGTATCAATGCTCAGTGTCATGGAGTCCACCCTATCAAGTTTCTACCATTGGACTTGTGGTAGCTCAGTTCTCAGTCCTACACAGTGGTGACTGAGCTATTGTGGGAGTGATAATGGCAATGTCTGAAGCTTCTATGTCTATACCCATAGTTCAGAATCCCCCTGTCCTGAGGGGGGCTTAGGGAACACAGAACCCTCAGTGGGTGACTTTTACAATTGAGCAACTCCATATTTGGCTTTAGACAACATAGAGTGTGGGGCCTGGGAGGCCAGTGGAGAGAGCTATGGGCACAGAGCCCTGTCTCCGGCTTGGAGCAAGCCCCACCTGGAGAACACCCTAGATACTAGTTAGGGTCGTTTAGGATATTATCTTCTAATATATACATCAGTGTGAGTAGGTACCCAGGATCTAATGAGAGCTACTAGAAAAATCTGCTGTTGCTGCTTATAGATAGATTGATTCCATACAATTGATTATGTATTATTTTCTCTTTCTGTTCAGGTTTCAGAATTGGTGGCTCAAGTATTATATTATTTTTAAGCTGCAGCATGATTAATTGCCCTTAACTTTCAAAAAAAAAAAAAACAGTTAAAAAAACCTGCATCCAAAGTGTAGTAATAATGAAAGATATTCTCAACAAAACCACATATGTATTTTATATACATATTTTGAAACTCTATGATATTTTGCCTACATGTATTATAAAATATATAATATTAATAATACATGATTTGAAATAATGCATAATTTATTAAATAGAGTATAGGTTTGCTCTGAATTTGAAGTAAGGTTAAGAATAAGCTAGGGGACAATAAAGCTGCTAAGTAATTGGATTTTTCCCCACATTTCAGGTGGAAGAGAATAGAACCCTTGCCTCCTCTTAGAGAATCACCTGGCTTGTTAGAGAGGTTGTAAGTGTTGTGGTGAAGACCTGTCATATGGGTTCAAATCTCAGTTCTATTACTTACCGAAAAAATTACTTAACCTTTCTGTCTCCTCAAGTGTAAATGGAAATAACAGCAGACCTTACATTGTAGGGTTGATGTGAAGCTAAATCTCTTACATATTTTTTTATTAAATCAGTTTTCTCAAAATGATAGCAGAGTTGGGAACACAGATAGTAAGAAAGTTGTTTGAAGTTCTTGCCAGGGAATTCCATACCTTATTTGTGATTGAGTTATGAACAGAGATCACTAGAATCCTATGGAATGATTAAATATCTTTAACTGAAGGCTCCCAAATTCGAGACTCAATAGCTATCCATTTACCCCAGCCGACTGTCAGATTAAATTCAAAGTTATTGTGAATATTGTCTTCTATTTGAGCAGAAAGTCAAGGTTGGATTTAGCAGGACTGTTAACAATTGGAAATGGTATTTATTTGCACCTAAGCATTATATTTCTTTAAATTTCACATTTTGCATATATAAATGTAGTGGGTGTTAAATAGAAGGTTAAAATAGTAAAAGTGGTGCGCACACACACATATATGTATATGTATAAATTACACACACACACACACACACACACACACATACACACACATATATGGAAGCAAGTAGTAAAATCGAATACTCAGTCTATCTGGGAAACTTGAAAAGTAAAATCCTCCACAGAAGACTGCAGCCTGGGCACCATTATTCACCTGGTGACAGGTACCTGAGCTGTAGATCTGGTATCTGAACGGAAATAAACAGTCTTACACATGCAAACCTTGCGAACAAAATACTAAAAGTGATGGCTGTTGTCACTTCTCCAGCAACTTAAACAACTTCTTGCATTCACTGAATTAAGTGGCAAGAACACTGGGAATCCTAGATTCTCACCCTCCTTTGCCTCTGAGCATCTCTGTGGGTTTAGACTGGTTACTTCACCAGTGCGAGCCTTGGTTTCCTTATGGGGAGATTTGACTAGATGATTTATAAAGAATCTTCTAGCTCTAAGATTATGTGACTCTGAATTCCATGCATGTGAGGAGTTTGAAGGAAGATGGAGACAGATCAATTTTAACAGGAACTAGAATTTGTGTGACTTTGAAAGAAGAGTGCCAATAGAATTGAAATATGTATATAAACTCCAGTTTCTACTTCTTAGAAATATGTAATTATATAACATCTTTTTAGGATGCTGTATACTCTTACCCAGTTAATTTCTAGTTTTATACATACTTTTCAGTGACACCTGAAAAATATATAGAGCTTGGCTAACCACTAACAATTGTCATCTCGTATCATGTTATACTTCTCTCTTTGTGAATGTTGATATAAGGGGGGAGGGAGAGGGACGTTCATTTTCATAGGTGCCATAGCCTGACTCTAAGTCCTAGAATACTTCACAAAAGAAAAAGAAAAGTTTATGGTTTGGATTGATCTTTAAACCTGGTCTCTGTTGTTTGAATCTCTAAAATTTTTGAGATTTTTTTGCATTCTTAGAATCCCATTTCTTGATAACTAGACAAGGTATTGGAATTTTGTGGCCAAAAATGTTCTTTGGCCAACGGATTGAAAAAAAAAATCTCCATATCATTGTTTGATGACTGTATGTCAGCCACTGTGCTAGACACTTCTTTAGTCCCCACCATAACCTATTGTAAGAAATGCTATAGAAACCCATTTTACAGAGGAGGAAATCAGAATGCAGAAATTTTAGTCACATAATTTGTAAATGTGAGAGTTGGAATTCAAAACCTCTGTCACACACACACACACACACACACACACACACAAACCCTCTGTCACTCATTCAGTTTCCTTAACTGAATCACTGACAAGGGTATAAATGCTTATTTTCCTAAAGTTTATTTTAATGTGAATATGTACCATGTTATTGGAACGCTATATAGTTGATGGATTTTGTTCTTCTGAGCAGTATATGCAGTCTTCCTTTTATGGTACTGAATCTGACAAGAAAATATCTTCTCATCAATGAATACATCTTGATAGTACAGTCTTTTATTGAACAAATACTCCTAAATGCACTTATTATGTGTTACACACCAACATTTTATGGATGTCAATTTAATTAATATTCATTCTAATAAAATGACCAAATCCGATTATTATATCCAGTTTTACAGGTGAGAAAGAAAACTAATCCATGGAAAGGACAGGACCCTGGCCTGGCATCATACGGCCAGTAAGTGATGGGAACTGAAACCCAAATAGTCTGGCTCCAGTCTGGGATTTTAACTAGTTTATTACACTTGATTGTTTAAAAAATTTCCAATACTGTCTTCTCACTTCCCAGTTTTAAAGGTTGAAACTAAAATGAACTGGTCTGGCTATGGAGAGATACTTGCCAGCTCTCCCAGGACTGAGGAGTGTACTCACGCAGGAATAACCAGAAACAATCACCAACACTTGAGAATCTGCTGCCTCCCAGGTACTGGACACGCAGGCAGCCCAAGTTACAGAAAAACAAATACAGCCCTATCAGCTTTTATGGCATTTGATTGACATCACAGGCAGTTTCATGGTGATGTTTTTAGATAGTTTTGCAGTGATAAGAATCCCAGGAAGGCAACCGGCGAGCATAGAGTTCAACTTTGAAATTTGTCTATGCTAGTTATTAAGAGTTCATTTTTCCCAGCATGGCAGCCTTCTCCAAAGGCTTATCCTTGAAGTTGGAGGTCTTGGCTCTCGTCTATAGATGAGCTCCTTATTTTAGAAAGTTTGGCTAACATGAAGTCCATTGGCTGACTGTTGGGTGTGGGGTCCCGAAAGGTGGGCAAATTTGGCAACCTACCAACTATATCAATCGCCCACCCCCCCTTCTTCTACCCTCTACGTTCCATACTCCCCACAGGGTGCCTAAGAAAACAATCACGTTATATTAGCTGAGCTTTATGGAAAAACTCAACTAACATATTTAACACACTGGCTATGGATTCATTAAAAACCGCCTTGCAAAGTTGGCCCTGATACTAAGCAATATGAAGAGGAAGACGCAAATTGTATTGAAAATCAGGAATTTCCAGCTGTTCCAATGAAACACCCCAAGGGCTGTGGAAGATGTAATGCCTCCAGAATGGAAAGAAAGTGCTGACAACTTTGCATTTCTGATGGCACCCACAGTTAGTAGATATGCAGGTGATCCTGATGAGCTAAGGCTTCCTTCCCAGTTGGGGGACAGATGCTGCTACTGTAGTAATAGTGGGTGCATAAAGAGACCCCAGCAAGAGCAGACGGAACGGGATGGAGCTTTCCCGAAGACATGAATGTCAAAGGCGGATGCTGGTAGAGGACATAGTCAATCAGCTTAGCTGGTGATGGCAGGCTCCTGCTGTGATAAAAAATACGAGGCAAAATATGAGGAAAATCTGATAAAAAGCATATTTTTAAACTGCTGTGCCCGAGACAGCATGGTTTAGTGCTTGAGCTTTCTCCATAGTTCAGTTTCAAACTGAGCTGGCTCTCAGTACCTCTCCCTGCTTGGGAAGGCTGCTCCTCCAAGACAGGGCTGACATTTTTGGCGTGGTAGTCTGGAGAAGTTTGCATTGGCACCCTCTGGATTGAAACTGGACTCTGGATAAACAAAGTTCTGCAGTTCCCAGTACTGCCAGACCCTTAAACTCCATAAACATCAGTATTCATCCCCCACCCCTCACCACCCCCACACCCCCACCCCGTGAAAATAAAAAGAAAATGAAACTGTATTGGAGATTGTTTCCCTTGAATAAACACCAAACATACTCTGAAAACCAAAGCTGCTCTCCTCTCTGATATTAAACCCAGTAATTACACTATGAAACCTAAGCCTATAAATTCAAGCTTGGGAAGGTAAAATTGTGGAGAGGCAGAAACCCAGTAAAATGTGTCCACTCTGCACATGTAGAGACCTTTTTCTTTTGAATGCTCGTCAGTATGATGTAAATCTCACTGTAGGGCAGTGAAAATTATCACACCCCACTGTTTGGATGAAGCACCTCTCTTTCATACTCAGATGGCTGGACTCAAAAGCATAAGCATCCTAGATACAAGGAAGTCAATGCCCTTCAGTAGGGGAGAGTTTATTTTGCCTGTTGTCCCCATCTCTGAACTGATGGTGTCGTTGAGAGGAGACACGGACGTCGTGGCGTCCTGGCTAACAGGTAGCTGGCGGACCGGAGGCCAGGTGTCCAGAGGGAGGCTGTGTTGGTTTAAATCGGACCCAGTTTTTGGTTTGTTTGCTCAGGTGGCCACCGTCCTCCACGATGAAATAGTATCATTCGGGCCTTCTCAGCACTGGTTACGGTGACGCTCTTCCTCTAGCCACGCAAGATGCCACGCAGGCAGCCGTGCTTCGGAGCTCACCCTTAGCTGGAAAGGCTGGGAAGAAGAGTTTTTTGTCCTACCTCTTGATCTTTGCCTTGTCTCATTCTGGAAGTGGCATTCGTTTGCTAATTATAAGAGAAGAACCTTGGGTTTTGGTTCAGAATTCACTTAACTCATTTAATGTTCTAATTGATTGATTGATTGATTGATTGATTGATTAATTATTTGAAGATTTTATCTATTTATTCTTGAGAGACACACACACCCAGAGGCAGAGACATAGGCAGGGGGAGAAGGAGGCTCCCTGCAAGGAGCCCAATGTGGGACTGGATCCCAGATCCCGGGATCACACCCTGGGCCAAAGGGCAGACGCTCAACTGCTGGGCCAGCCAGGTGTCCTTAATGTTCTAATGTAGAGAAAGATTTGAAACAGTTTGGACCACTAAAAGAAAGCTTTTTTTTTTTTTAAAGAAAGATTTTATTTATTTATTCATGAGAGACACAGAGAGGCAGAGACATAGGCAGAGGGAGAAGCAAGATCCCTAAGGGGACCCCAATACTGGACTGGATCCCAGGACCCTGGGACAATGACCTGAGCCAAAGGTAGATGCTCAATCACTGAGACACCCAGGCGCCCCCAAAAGAAAGCTTTTTAAGGGAATTTTTCTTATGCTCGCAGAAAGAAATACCCCATCCTGTTTAGTGGAATGTTTTATATACCAGAGAGGATATAGAGCTAACCTAGCAGCAAAATACTCTCAGCCCACTTGGCCAAATTTCTCCTTTAGAACTAGAATCCTCAATTTTGTATTTAAAGGGAATTTGTCTACTCTTCAGGATATTTCTTTGTACTTTTGTCCTTTCTCCCCAATCTAGTCTATTAGCAATATCTTCCACTCTCTTCCCAGAAAGATGCGATTAGGTTCTTATCTTGCTTTTTTAATGTGGCTTTCTGTTTCCTTAATTTAGGTCACAGCTACATTTGTGCCAACCGGGGCCTTGTACCGGACCATCTTGCCACGTCTATAGCTGCACTTGGCGGATTGCAGGGTCAGTGCCTCCCAGCTCTATGTGGGCCATACCCCTTCTGCTGACCCAAATTGGAAACAATTTAAACTTTGCTTGTGGCCTTTTCTTTCTCTTCCATGTTCTATTTCTATGTGTTCTCAAGCCTTCTTATCCTCAGGCAAAGATAGATGAGAGTCACCACTTTTTATTGTCATGGTGCCACAGGGTGTTTTATTCTGCAGAGGATAGTCTTTCACACACCTGTGAACACACAGATAAGCAGGAGGGTGCATAAAAACTCTTTTATTAAAGGCTACGATAGACCAGGGACACACTATGTAAGGCTGTGGGCTCCCATGCCAAAGAGCCTTCTTCACTCTTTCCTCCAACTTCTTGTGTGTGTGTAGAGTGAAGCATTACTATAATGTTTAATTTTTACAAATGTCAGTTAAATCATCTGCTAAAATGACATGCTACAGAGTGTGTCCTACAAGCAAATGTAGAGAAAGATTATAAACCCAAGCAGATATAAACCACATTTTTGAGTCAAATGGTAAAAAGAAGAGTCCCAACATTCAGACAGATGGATGTTGATAATAATTAAAACAAGAGCTTGTCATGCGAGAGTGGGACAATATTTAAACATTAGGTGCAATTTTCAAAAACTCTGCTGGCCAAATGACAGCGAGGGGCAGGTTTATTGTGAAGAACAGGAATTGGGTACGACACGACGGTGAGAGGAAGAGATGCAGAAAATAAGTTATTAGAAGGGCCCACGGACCAGTTAAGGTTTTGGAATCTCTGTGTCACAGGGTAGTCTCTCAGTAAGTGAGTCCTGAAAAATCAGATGATTATTTGATGGGGTTAACGTCCACGTAAGGTCTCGGACACAAATGTGATCAGTTCACTTATAAATTTCAATTTGGCCGGGCCGAGCAAAGTAGGAATGAGCACCAGTCGTTGTCATTCACACTCACAACAGATATATTGGTATATCAGAATGCTTGCTCATCTGTTAATCCAAAACTGCAGATCTAGCTGACAAAAAAAAAAAAAAAGCCTCTATTGGCTGTGTAGGATTGTCTTCATCATAAAAATGTCTATTTGGGAAATAGAGGAATGAGGAAATAAAGGAATGAATATTCTACATTCCAATGAGAAGCGAATCTGGATTATGTGAAAGGTTATTGTCATCAAGTAATGGTCAGGGGACATGTGTCTTCCAGTAGAATCCTAAACAAGTAGAACAGACCATAACAATGAGTCACTGACTACAGTCAGAGTTTACTCACCCTACTGGATAATGCTGGATCACGATGCATCTGCATTTACAAAATTTAGCAGTGTTGAAATAACTGAAGCACGGGTTATAGTTACTTACATTTTAAAAGTATTTTACATTATTACTCTTTGATTTCTTCATTAAACCTTAGGAGTCACCTCAGTCACCATCGTCAATGGCCAATTTACAACCTGTTTCCAGGACTCCATTTGTATATTTTGGTTTTGTCAAGATGAACTGAAGGGCACATATGGCTTTCTAAACTATGAATTCATGAAAAGATAATTGTTAAGAATCAAGGGAAGAATTAGAGAAAAATTACAATAAAATCCTTCTTAAGTTGCTTCACAGAGGAAGTAGTGAGGCACAATTTGCTCAATTACTCTGAATCTTTCTTCAACTAATTCCCCTGACATTTACCCCTCCCACTCACTGTTCTTAAAATATATGACCCTAAACTTGACACTTCTTTAGATGGAGAGACCCACTCTTACTTCTAGTATTTCAAGCTGTGGATTTCCCTCTTGTATTTTCCTGGTCAGTCCAACACCATCTGCTTTCTAATTTCCAGACATTTCTCATTTTTTTCTGTTCTATTTCTGCTCCCTCTCTGAGTTTTACTAGCACTAGATGTGTATATACATCTCCTGCACTGAGGAGAACCATGACATGGAAGGAAGGTAGAGTCTCCACTAAGTCCGCCATTTTAAACAGGCTCTTGTAAGAAAGATTCCTTGGAGAAAGACTTCTATCTCAGTTTTGGGATAAAAAGTGGCAAGGAAGTTAATGGATAGTGTTGTGGTTTTCTTAGTAGTTCTGTATATTTTCTACTCTGCCCTATTTTCTGGCCATTCTTCTTATATTAAACCATTTTCTGATTTTTACACCTCTGTTTTATTCTTTCTTATCTGCTAATATAAGTTCCTTTCATTTTTCTTTATTTTTTAGTTTCTAGTGGTATCTTTTTTTCTCTAAATGATTTTGATCTTTTTTTTTTTTTCAATTTTCTCAATGCCATTTTATTAACTCTGGGTACACATGTAACTGGTCTTTGACATGTAAAGATAGCAATCAATCTTATCATTTCAAGTCATACATATTTTAGGTTAATAAACTAGATTTATAGGAGGTATAATAATGTTCTACAGCCTTGGGAAGATGTAGTCGTGGGACTTAATTATAAGGAGGGATAGAGGATATGGTAGAGAGATTTTTCAAACTTACAAAAGACATATCAAAATTTATGCTGTATAGTAAAGATTATAATAAATTTAATAAATATGACAAATCACTTTATATACTCAACACTTCTTGTTTCTTTCAGTATAATTTTATACGTTGGGGTATTTTTATATATAAACTTTATATTTTGACAAACTATTTCTAAGTATTTTATATTTTTGCTTTTTATTAAGAATTAGATATTTCTTTCATAATAATTTCCAACTAGTTTTTATTGAAATATGTAAAAGTTATTCTTTTGTATGCTTATTTTGCAACATATTAAAGTTACTAAAGTAGTTCATATTAATTTGAGTGTGTTTCATTGATTCTTTTGGATGTTCCTTTTTTTTCTTTTGGGTTTTTTAGTAGGAAATTATAGGTAAGAAATTGTATCATAGGTAAATAATTTAACCATCTCAATATTTATATCTCTCATTCCTTTTCTTTGCTTTTCACAGAAGCTAGAATTTTCAGTGGTGATAGTTTTCATTCTTGTCTTGGTCTTTACTCAATGTTATTGCCTTTAGATTTGACAATTAGGCATGATATTGGCCAGATTGATTGATTGATTTTATTCTTCCTCTTTGTCAACATAGCTAAGTATTAAGAATTATAAAGATACAAAAAGTAAAGCAAAGACCATTGATAAATCCAGCTCAATCCCAATAAAAATACTTGGATAGAAATGATTCTTCAATTTATGCAAGAAGGGGAATTCTTAAAATTATCCAAAAAGCTTTTAGAAAGAAGAACAATGAGAAAAAACTTCCCCTGCCTCATAATAAATATATTCACAAAATACAACAATAAATATAATTACAAAATTATGATACAGTGTTCATTCATTTAACCAATATATAGACCAGAGATTTGCTACATTTAGCAGATAAAAATATAGGACACCAGCTAAAATTGTATTTCAGATACAGTGAATAATTTTTTAGGGTAAGTATGTCCCATTCAATATTTGGAACACAGTTACACTAAAAAAAATTATTCATTGTTTATTTGAAATTCAAACTTAACTAGAAGCCCTATGTTTTACATGCACCTTAATTGAATATCTCTATGTACATAGATGGATTATAGGCACATAATATCCCTGTCCCAATAATTATATTGTTCCTTTACCTTGTTTTGGTTTGTTTGTTTGTTTTTTACAGAGGCTAGATTTCCAGTGGTGATAAGTTTTCATCCTTCTCTTGTTCTTTATTCAATGATAATGCCTTTAGTATTTAACTGTTAAGTATTTAAATATATATAATATATTTAACTGTGTTTATACATATATGCTTATACACACGCGCACACACACACACACACACACACACACACACACACACATCTCCATCCTCTGTATGCCACCAGGGAGCAGAATGGAGAAATGAACAAAATTTCTGCCCTCATAGAACTCTTAGAAATAGTAAAAATAGATCAGTGATACACAACTCAAAACAGATCTGGGTATATTTAAGCATATAGTATATAATAAAGATAAAGTTTTATGTTAGTGGAAAAGTAGATAAATTATTTTAAAAATATCAGTGGTATAATTGGCTTTCCATCGGAAAGAAACTTAATAAAGCCAGACCGCTACCTCATACTACACACAAAATGTAAATTCCTTACAACTAAAAAAAATTAAAGAAAATATAAGAGAATATTTTCATTATCTTAGGATGAGCAAGGTTTTTCTAAACAAGATGCAAAACTGAAAGTATACAAAGAAAAACATTGATAGATTTTACATTAATTATCATTTCTTTCAACAAGTCTATTAAAGACAAAGGATATATTGATTGTTACAAAATATTTGTAGCATATGTAAGAATAAAATATTAAATATCAATATTTATAAATAATCCCTACAAATCAAAAAGAAAAGCAAACAAAAAAACTACAGAGAAATTACACAAGTAGGAGTTTTAAAATCTATTAATAATGAAGAAAATTCAAATCAACAGTGACAAATTGCCAATTTTCACTTTTCAAATTGATAAGAACAAAGATAAAATGTGTGATACTGACAAAAACGTGGGAAGATGAGCACTCCGTGTACCATTTTGGATAATATACAGTGATATAGTACAATTGTTTTAGAGATTACTTTGCCATTATTTAACAATATTTTGTAACACGTTCTCTTTGATTCTGAAATTTCACTTTTAGAAATCTTATATAGAATATTTATACATGTGCTCAAATGTAAATTTCAATGATCATAATTGCTGCATGGTTTATATAAAAACACAGAACCAACCTAAATACCTGTGGGGAACCAGCTGCGGAGCCTATCTGAGAACTGACTCTCATAGTCCTCGGCTCACTGGGGATACGGGAGGGCCTGGGTCCGCACCCTGATCCTTGACCTCATTGTTCCCCAGATACAGCTCCTCCGCTCCCCCCTCCTTGAGTCAATAGCCTATTCTTTTACCTTTTGAAGTAAACATGTTTTTTTCTGCTTCCCAAAGTTAATCATTCCTATAGCCAACCTGTAAGCTCTCTTAATAAAAACTGGAGGAGACAAAGCCTCCATGTCTTAGTCCAGTTTAAGTCCAAGTCTGAGTCTCGGTCCCGCATCCCCCAGATTAAAATGCAGGGAGACGCCAAACCTTTCTTCATATCATCACCTCCAACTTCCCTGGATCTGTGGCAAATATCCACTGCAATAGGTTGGATCCACAAGTGATTAAATTCTAATGCCTGGAACTTGTGACTGTTTACTTTCTGTGACAAAAAGAGGGCTATGACTTAGTGCTAACTGTAAGTCATAACTTATAAATTAAGGTGTCATTTAAATTAAGATCTTGAGATGGGGAGATTCTCTCCAATTATCCCGGTGGGCCCTATTCAATCACAAGTATCCTTAGAAAAAGGAGGCAGAGGGAGATTTGACCTACACAGAGCGGATGAGGCAGAGAAACATTTGAGGATGCTGGACTGGAGGTTGGAATGTTGTGGCCACAAGTCAAGGAATGCTGGCAGCCACTGGAAGCAGGAAGAGGCAAGGAATGGATTCTCCTCTAGTGCCTCTGATGGGAGTGTAGCCCTGTCAACAATTTGATTTCAGCTCAGTGATACTGATTTCAGACTTCTGGTCTCTAGAACTATGGAAGAATGAGTTAAGTTACATAGTTTGTGCTAACTTGTTACAGTAATCACAGGAAAATAATAGTCCCCAAGAGAGGAACAGTTATATAAAATGTTATGTCCGTAGATGGGAATTTAATCACTGCAATAAAGGATGTGTGTATATGTGTCATGGAACATGTTCTAGGATATAAATTGCAGTTGATACTATTTATAGCATAATCTCATGTACATGAAAAAAAAGTAAATCCATATGTGTATACATATAAATATGTAGGCAGGTACTTGTCCAGATGTTATTTTTAAATATAAATGCAGAAATAACCTATGGAAGAGTATCCGTTGTGGGAGGAAAAAGGGAATTTTCATCGTATTATACTATTTAGATATTTCAGAACATGCATGCATTTGTGTATTATCTGTATCATTTCTTATAAAGCAAAATGTGATAGGAGTTTCCCCCAATTACTTTTTTGCAGATTTTAAATATCCAGTCTCTTTGACTGCTTATTTAATGTTTGTCTCCTTTTCTAGACTTAAAGTTGCTTGAGAGTAAGAACTTCACCTGTCTTGTTCACTTTTGTCTCCAGCACCTAATACACTGCTGTCACATTTTATACTCTTTAAAAAACTAAGATGTGAAATGAATGACGGCTTTAACATCCAGCAGCAGCAGCCAAAGGTGGGCACAGTCACGAACTGACATCAAAGGCAGGCAGAGCCTTAAGAGTGATGGCACATCCTTTCGTTTCTTCAGGCCTTCCCTCCAAAAATACGACAGCAGCAGCTTAAGCAGGAAGACACACCCAAATGTCCCACCTCTGTTTCCATCAGATAATTAGCTCGCTGTCATAAGCTTGGAATATTCCAAGGGGATCCCCCTGGGTGCTGCTCTGATTGCCATGCTGAGGACGGTGTCTTGCCATTCAGAAGCGGTGTGATGAGTCAGTGCCTGCAGACATGGGATATATCCAGAATGGCATTTGTAGAAACAAGTATGGCTCCCTTCCTGCAGAAGTTTCCAGGGAAGATGCCAATGTCTTTGCCATTCATTCACCCTTGAGGAGAAGGGCTTGCTTGCCTGAACAAGGTGAGGAATGAGGTCAGTTGACCTCCTTGGGTGGTTAGCATCCCCTACTCCCTGTGCCCAGCATGGACAGAGGTCTCTGACAGATGAGTACATACATGAAGGCTCTGGTGCATAATGAGTTTAAGGAAAAATGAATCTGAAAAAAAATCACTTAGCTCTCAAATGTCTAGTGATATTTATAGAAGTTGTGGGTTAAATTTCACTTCACTGACTTTGTCCTTTACATTGACAAGCTAGATAAGATGATCTTGTTTTAAATAATCTTTTGTGTTTAGGTATTTCTCTGGCAGTTTTGTATTACAATTTAAAAATAGACTAGCCTATGCCTATACTCATGTTGGCTATGGTATTTTGAACTTGATTTCTGAGGCTGCTGACAGCTTTTGAAAGATTTAACAACTGGCAGCAAGAAAAACTCCCATAGAATGTGTTCTATGAAATTTTTTCTCCCGGAAAAAAAAAAAAGACATCATTTAGCAGGTAATATATTGCAATAAAAATATGGTTATGCAATAATGGTTCATTAATATGACAAATCATAACATAACCTTTTCTATTAAATGTAAAAAGCAATTTATTGAAATGAAGACATCTTCTTTCCTATGGCGCATTTCCATAGTCATTGGTTTGAAAGGTTTCTTTTTTATTATTATTCAAAACAGTCATTTTGATTTGCACAGGAGATAACAGTTGTTCATGACATTTTTATTTCTGCATAAACAGATTTCCATTTTGGCGAAGGTTAATACAGTAGGAATTTGTTTTTACTTTTGGATATGCTGTGATACGGTGAGAGCACTTTGTTTGGTATGGAACCGCTAATTTATCCTTTATGCCTTTATGATCTTGTCAGTGCCGCATGTCTCCCTTAGTTTTTCTAATCTAAAATAATCCCAGTGAAATCCTTTGATTGTCTGTTTGGACCTGCTCCATTCCTAAAGCAGGAATGTAATGGGCTTTATGGCACTTACTTGGGAGTAATTTTTCCAGCAGAGTGACTATAGATACTTGTTTTAATAAGAATATGCTTTATGGTAAGTGGGGACTGCTATTTAATTAGCCAAAGGGAAAGTAGTTCATGATACAATCTGTTCCAATCATCTTGGACATTAAACAAAAAGTCAGGCTAAGTTATTTATGTACAGGCACTTTATTTGTAGTTGCTTTGAGCAAACCTCTTCTCTGAAACTTTATAGCATTTTCTGAGTGAGCTGAATTGTGGTGTGGGAGGAATCGGGAAAGAAAAGGACATGAGAGCATCCTATAAAATTTTTGAAAAAGAAACAGAAGGTTTACTTATTGCTATCAAGGTTGTGAGTACAGGCATACCAAATGGAAAACAGACAGAGAACTATGATTTATCCTCTGCCATTTGGTGCATTTGGTGGAAAGCTGCCATCTTTAGTGCATAGTTGGTAGAAGAATGTTGTGGGATGTTAGTAAGGGAGTGCGTATATGTGTGTGTTTCCCTTAGATTTCCATTGCTTCCAACAGGAACATGTTTTTGAAAATTTGCAATTACGGTCCTATGCATTTTATTGTAAAAAAAAAAAAAAGGAAATTTAAGAAATTCAGTTAAGACCCAATAATTTCAATTCTTAGAGCAAAATTTAGCACATGGACACATTTTAAGAAATCTTCCGTTCCTAATAAAGCTATAATCATGATATAATGGATATAAGTGGTATTCATTTCTAATTGGCCAACCTTTGGGGCAAGTAAGTAATTGACGATTCAAAGGGTTGCCACAAATGTATCTATGGATGGATTTAACAAAAAACAAAACAAAACAAAAAACAGAAGAAAGGAAGCAAACTAGGAGACTATATTCCCAGGATATTATCTACTAGGTTATGGTTTGCTCAACAGTTTTTGATTTTTTCTCTCTTTCCTGTGTAAACTACTATAAGCCAAAAGAAGTCACCTATAGCACAAAGAACCTAGGAACTAGAATCTGACTACAAATGTGGCTCCACAACATTTTACTCCTATGGACTTCAGAAACATGCTTAACCTAGTAAAGTCTATTTCCCTATGTGTCCTCTCCAGTTGGTAACACTGCAGAGAGAATCACATGAGCTAATGTTTGTTAAGTGTCTTGTGAAGTGAAGGTCTAGTATAAGTTAGCACTTGCTCGTAGAACTCCTTGAGCATAAGGTTTGGGTTATAGTGATGTTTGCACTTCCCTGTACAGGGCTTTCTGTACCATCTGGGCTCAGAGCAAGTCCTTAATACTCTTTAATTGGTGTATAGTTTTCTGTATCTATTTCCTACACCTCTATTATTTTGTCCATAGTAGATATTCTTTTCAAAATGACTTTAAAAACTACAACTCAAACTAAAGAGCTCTAAATCACACAGTTTGTCTCTGTCACCTCAGCAACCAAAGTACAGTCTTCACAATTGACCCATCTCTTCGTGGTGGTGCAAAGCTGTGGCGCTCGAGTCATAAGAACACTGTGGCCAAAGAACTCTGGTGGCCATGCAGTAGGTCAATGTTAAGGATTACCCTATCTATATCATTGTGTAATTTTCATATCATTTTTATTTTACACTTTTAGTTTCTCTTTACCACCAGCAGGTTTTCTCCCTCTCTCTCCTATTCTCCTGGGAAATCTTTTCAGCTGCCTGAACAAAAACGCCAAAGATCGTTGCATCTATGAAGTCATCTCTGAGACAGCTCAGGGAGGTTATGAAAGGTTTTGGAGTCATTACTGGATAGCAAGTGATGGCCACACGGTCCCAGTCATCATGAAACAGGGGCAGTGCAGTTACCCCTTGAAATGAGAACCTGGTTGAGTCTGTGGATAGTACTCTTAACGTAAGGAGACAGAAAAGGAAATACTAAAGACCAAACTTTCCTTTAAGAAACTCTGTGGTCTCACCCATCCCTCAGTGACTTGGAAAGTATTCTGACATGAGACAGTGTGCAGAGCGAGCGAGTCACTCCCCTTCCTCCTCCTGAGGGCACGTAAACAGCTGGCGCAGACAGTCCCCCTGGCTGGAGAGAAAGAAATTCACGACTGATATTAAACAAATAGAGGCTTGTACTGGGAACTCAGAAAATACTGTGTATACAACATGACAAAGGGCCCTGCATGGTTTGTGGTCATTTCAGGTGTGAAGTGTCAAGCACTGGGGTATCAGAGTCAATAATTTTTTTTTCAAAGACTGTTATTTGATTCTTCTTTGGAATTCTTTAGGTCCTTTTGCCCCAGTTTTCTCGACATGGCATTATACAACTGTGAAAATCGTTGATCACCATAATGCTAATATTTCTCATTTTGTTGGTTTTGTTTTTTTTTTTTAAGATTTTATTTATTTATTCATGAGAGACACACAGAGAGAGGCAGAGACATAGGCAGAGGGAGAAGCAGTCTCCCTCCAGGGAGCCTGATATGGGACTCGATCCCAGAACCCCAGGATCATGCCCTGAGCCAAGGGCTGACACTCAACCACTGAGCCACCCAGGTGCCCTCTCCCTGATACTTTATAAAGGGTTCTTTCATTTTTTTATAAGATTTTATTTATTTATTTGTGAGAGACACAGAGAGAGAGGCAGAGACACAGGCAGATAAAGAAGCAGGCTCCCTAGAGGGATCCCAATGTAGGACTCGATCCCCAGATCCTCATTTTTCTCTCAACCCATGTTTGCAACTCATGGGTACCAATGTGAGCTCAGACAGTGAGGAGGGTGGTAAAAGTGAGGGTGACCTCAGCTTCTATTAACTACCTTTTTCTCATAGCAAATATCTAGTGTCCAAAGGTCTTGACTATGTAAGAGGAAGATTAGATACACAGATAAGACCTAAATGCAGACATCTGATTCATCAAGTAACACTTGTGAAATGAGTCTGAGAGCCACTGATCTAAATGGAAAGTGGAGGAGGGAATTAAGTATACTGTCCCAGCCCTCTAGGACAGTGGAAGCCTGGCTGACACTGGCTCAATAAGGCATGGTTGTCTCCATCTTGTTACGTGTTAGCTACCCAACCAACCTGTTGACAAAATTGAATGAAAAGTATAAAATAAACTCAAACTCAAGAAAACATAGGACATGATAGAAATGATTTAGATGGGCTGATTTCTCTTTTATCACCAACTTCATAATGCTGGAAGTTGTGAAATCCTCAGGGTTTAAGAAGAGTGGAGTAAATGCCTATCTCTACATTAGGATATATGCTTGTATTTCCCATTATGGTATTTTTATACTGCATGACACACTTTCATCTTTCTCACCAGACTTCAAGTTCCTTGTGGACAGATCTCATGTCATTTTGTTATTTCTTTTCTTTATCCACACCAGCTTCTCTAACTTCTATAATGGTATGGGTGCTCAATAACCATTACAAATAATGGGTGAATGAGTAAATGACCATTGCTCAGTCCTAAGTAGGACCTATGTGCACCCAATCCTAGTTGTTTTTTCCACTTTACTGGAGCTAATTCATACCCTAGATGATACTCTTTTCTCTATAAGTCAACTCCAAGAAAAGAAAATTATGTTATAATCACACTCAAAGTAGAGTTCAGCCTGAAATTGGTGCATGAAAATGATTATCTTGCAAGAACCTAAGAGTCTTAAGAATAATTAATGTCCTACATCAGTTGTGCTTCTGTTCTTCCTCTTTGAGTTCCCTAATTATAGATTTCCTAACATTATTTTTTAATGAGAAATAGAAAAGTATAAATTATGGAAATTAAAAATACTAATGTTTCTATTTACATTATTGTTCACAATCACAACCTGATTCTTAAGGTTCTGTGTTAAGAGCTAAGTATATAATCTGAACTCTGTCCTATTTGATTCGGTCAAACATTTTACTCTTTCTTGTTTTGGGAGGGCAACAAAAATAAGTCCATTTACCTGTGAGAAGCTATCAGAAACAATTTTTAAAAACTATTTCCTGTCAATACACTCTTGTGTCACTTCCTTTCTCACACATCAGCCATGGGAAGTGGACAGGACAGATCGTATTATCTCCATTTTGCAGAGAAAACTGAGATTCATGAACTCATGTTCTTTTACTCCTTATGTAGGACACTACCTATGCATAACCCACAGGAGTTGCTAGAGCTAAAAACTAAAATAGCTTCCTCTGAAGAAGCCGACAGCCTAGTTGAGGCAATATTGCCCATAGACTGAGGTAGCCAGGGCCCCTGATCTAGACACTAAGCCTTAAAGGGCCCTAAATCCCTCTTCTAACTCTTCTTCTCTCCATGCGGCCAAAGAGATGTGCTCACCCAGAGTATGAGCCACCCTCCCTCCTAGACCACACATTGGAGACCAAGAATCCTTGCCCAATGAGGAAACACTACTTCCTGGCCTTGTGCAACCTCTTCCCCAGGTTTCCCCTCCCAAGAGCACAATCACTCATTTCTGGGCCCAATAGGATCCAGCCCAAAAGGCCCACAAGGTGCAAAAAAGAACACAGGGTGAAAAGAGAAGAGTGGACAGCTCCAGAAAACATCAGAGATGGGCCTGAGAAGGGAAGAAGGGAAGTCAGCAGTTCCAGCGCTACCCATGTTTGAGTGGTACAACCAAACTGGACAGAAAACACTATGGGAAGACTGAAGAAGGACACCAACCCATGTAGGGAGTGAGAGTCGAAGGCAAGGATGTTGGCAAGGCTCTTAGAGAAGAAACTGATCTGTGGAGGCTGGATTAGAATTATGTTATGAAGGCAGAAAAGGAACGAAGGGCTTTTAGTAATGGGAAAGATGGCACAGAGTGAGATCATGTAGAAATTCATGGACCTGCAAGTTCTTCTGTGTGGCTGAAGAAGCAGAGAAAGGGGCAAAAAAGCTATAGCAGGGAGATGGACAATTGTTGATATTTGCTGCCAGCATTCAGTCCCCTATCTTAGAGCAACAACTGGATTGCATTTGACTTCTCCTCATCAGCTACTCTTGGGCAGGGCTAGTGAGATGCCCTCCTTTCTATTAGACTGGAGGCAAAAAGAACAGCAAAATATTAAGAATCACTGAGATCCTTGTGTTTCCAGATCATTCCCATGTGGAACAGTCACACAACTTCTAACTTAGAGTCCTTCTGGAACAGCCTGGGGTGTCCCTGCACAGAATCTTGTTCTACAGCCTTCCTTTCCAACCTGCCAGCCCCTCACAGCCTTCTAACACATGTGACTTTTGATTAAGCAAGTCACAGTTGGTGTCATTTGGAGGAAATCAAAGAGCCCTTGCTAGTATTAGAAGAAAGCAAGGCCTGTCTACTAAAGTCCTTCAATGCCATGCTATGGCATTTGGACTTTATTTTGAAGGCAATGAAGAGTTGTAAAAAAAAAAAAAAAAAAAGTAATATAAATGAAATGGTTAAATTATTTGCCAAAATGTCTGGCTAGCTTCATCAGGATCTGGAATTCTCTACAGAGGCAATATGTTAAACAGGTCACCCTCGGTAAGCAAAAAACATGGTGGCTTTCATTCTTTCCATTCTTATAGAAATGTAGCTTTCTAAATGACTTAGTTTTGCTTATAAATGAATAAATATTGAGCTCACTGCACTCTCTATACCTTCTCTTTTTAATATTTGGGTCATGAAACAGTCATTGTTACCTAGATTAAGATGTTTATAAATACATAAGAGTAGGATTATGCATGCTCTTGCTTTATGATTTTCATACACTTCCACACATTTGGAGCATAGATATTAAGAATAGCTTCTTTAAGAATTAGTTAAGTGAAAGTAAACTTGTCCATTCTGAAAGCCTGTGTTGACTATGATTTATCTGTCCACCTTAATAAAAAATTATTTTTATATATTTTAAAGGGGAAAAGCAATTGTGATATGTTTAACTCTTGAAGTAATTTATTCATTCATTTAGCAACTGTATTCAGGTATTTTAATGCAAAGTGCTATACTAGACACTTTTTATGATGACTCATTCAGGTAGTTCTCGAACATCCAGTGAGAGACAAACCAATTGCACACTGTGCATTGTTTTACAGTTACTCTGACAATTCTAAGATTAGTCTTTTTAAATAAAATCTCATCAGACTTTGAAAATACAAACGTTCCAGTGATCTGGCAAATCCAGGAGATTTCGTGGGACTGTCCATCAGGGAGAGTGTGTGTGTGTATCGTTGCAGATTTAGTAAGTTGGGGGCTGACAAGGTAAGAACAAGACCTTGATGCCCTTATGACTTTATTAGCTATTGTACTCTGAAGACAACAAGCCTACATGTTTTGAAATTTACAGTTTCCTGGAGCTTTTCCACAAACAGTTTTGACGTAGTATAGAATACTTGATCAACTGTCACCCAAGGCGATTTGAAGGGAATGCAGGAAATGGAAGGGTCTATTTTGAACCTTGAAAATGCAAGGTCTTCTCTTTTGCCATGATGAAGAAAAATAAACCCTTATAGAGAAGATCTATGGAACACTGAGGTTGAAATTCCAAGCTCTGCATTACTAAAATTTCTGGACATCGTCACAAAACTGCTAAGCAGTGTTTGCAGCTCTTTGCAAAGCTTGCCAGCAAGACAACTTTAGTGAGAACTGGAATTTTATGATCATAGATATTACACCTGACTCTATATCATGGTTAAAAATGAATTTGGAAAGATACAAGGACTCAATTAGCAAGGCAATGACGAATAAGCAGCATTCTAGAAATCCTCACTCTGTGATACTTTGACATTTATAGCTCTGTGACTTTAAGGAGGATGCCTAATCTAATTCAGTTCCAGTCATCTCATCTTTAGACATAGCTAAGAATACCTACTTCTTAAGATTACTGGGACAATTTCATGAGATAACGTATATAAAGTGCAAAATGAAATTCCTGGCATATACTAGAAGTTGAATAGATGCCGTGTCCTTTCTATTCTTGTTAGTGCTGTATGTGATTTACTCCCAGGAGAAGGTAAAGCTCTTTTTAAAATGGCATTCATTTTGCTGATAATAGAATTAAAAAGTTATCTGCCAACTATTGAAGACCTACTTTGTTCAAGATTAATAATATATTATGTTTATATCACACAATTACGTGAAGTAAGTTTTATTACTTCCATTTTACAGATAAAGAAAATAAGACCCAGAGAGGTTAGATGACTCGACCAGGGACATATAACTAGTAAGGGAAGCTGTATGTGATTCTAGACCTGATTCGAAAGTGTCTACTCCTTCTATTTGTGTACACATATCAGTCAGGAGGGGATTAGAAGCTGATCAATCACTTACACAAATCATTCTAAGAGTGGATATATGATCAGGAATGCTTCACCATTAGAGACATCTAAATATTGTCTGGGAATTTTTGCTTATACCTTTGACCTTTCTTAATTATGAACATTTTATTTCCTAATTTTCTTAAAATCCCTTGGTTAAAAATTTTCTATTTAACACCGGATGTTAAAAAAAATAAATAAAACCTGATGTTTACAAACATGCCCATTCGAATTTTTTAAGGAGTTAATTTTCCCATGATGTCTCATTTGCTAGTGCGCACGTACCATCTCTGCAAGCACAGACTATTGCAAGGCTTTCTGGTCAAATAGGAGCAGGATGGGGAATGGATTAAAGCTAGTATTTATACCTTAATTCCCAGGGTTGGAGTGTTAATGTATGAATATCACTAGGCCTCAGGGTGCAGTCATAGGAGGCATTCTCAGTTAATTTCACTATTCCATAAAGACAGAGTCAAGAATGTCTTATCCCAGGTCCTTCCACAGGGATTTTCTTCCACTTTGTACTGTCAGTAGCCTTTACAGGAAGACTTGATAAGTTCTCATCAATGATTCCAATCTATTGTACTTGTATCTTATTGTCAATAATTGTATATGTGAATAGATACACAGAATGCCCACCTGCATCAAACAAGAAGGGCTACAGATTTATTTTTCCACATGATTTTTCTGAAAAAATTATTTTTCCCCATTGGAGTTGTTATGGAGAGCAAGAAGCTGTATTTTTCCCTTGCTGTTCTCTGTTTCTACCCATCTGGTGAGAGAGACTACCATGGTGTCAGTGGGTATCCTCTGCAATCTTACTGCTGAACACATTGGTGTGTTGTAAATTACCATTTTCCCCTCTTAAAAGTCTTTCCAAAGAGAAAAAAAAGTCTTTCTGTACTGCATTATAAATACCAATCAAATGTTATTAGAAAAAACACATAAATTCATGTGATTTTGTTTTTAAAGGCTTTATAGGATTGAGATTTGGGGGTGGGGCAAAGGGGGACAAGGAGGAGTATTGTTCTCACTTAATTTCATGTTGACCAATATTATTACTATGAGTAAAATTAAAATACACTTTTTCCTGCCTTTGCCACAATATATACTTATTAACGACAGGCATTCTAGAATATATATCCAGCTCTTCCAAGGCCCAGACCAATGGACAGATCATTTCTGCCTGAAGATCTAGTGTTCCCCACCAGATCCCCCCCAACCAATCATCCATTAGCACTTGCTTATGATGACAAATTCAAGTTTAGGACTCAATGATTTCTCTTCACTTTTTCTCTGAGAAGAGAAAGTGAATTTTCTTCTTGGACATCTGAGAAATGTATATGGAGCCCAATCACTGGGCTTACTACAGGAGATGATCATGTCATAAGTCAACTAAAAAACTCCATGAACGATGAAATTCTTAAGTATATTGGAGAGATTGACTGAATAGGTTAATGAGTGAAGTCTAATTAGAAATGTGACAGAGTTCGATTCCTACATCAAAGAGCAGTGATATCCCACTCACAGCAACCTTATTCTGTTTCTTATTAGTGCCGATCATTACGCCAACCCTAAAAGGGAAGTAATGTGAGAACACAGTACTGCCTCAGAAGTAAAGCTTTGGAATGGTTACTTCTTAAAAGCAGAGAATCTCATTCTTGGAAAAATCATGGAAAAAATATTGAACACCAATTTTTTTTTTTTTTAGTTATTCTAGGTACTTTTTAGACCAGAATGTGTTAGATGATTTTTTTAAATGTATGAACATCCTATGCTTAAAAAATTAGAACATTATAGCATAAACCAGAGTTTCTATAATCCCAGAGGTGACCACTATTCTGAGTTTGATGGGTAGTCTTTTAATCCTTTTCTGCTCCCTAATCCCTCTGATTGTGTGTTGTGCCTTTTTGACTAAATGCGCCAGTACGATTATGGCAATAGCATTGATTTTCAGGTGTGGCTTGTAGAATTAGTCTCATTACTTTAAAGTCATAGCTTGTATAATTCATTTTTATAATTCTGTTTAGTATTTCCCCAGGCCTTCCAGTACTTAAAAAGAAACACACAACGGGGGAATAAGTCCTGAGGCAGCACTCAGATGGCGGGAACTCTACCATCACTTATTAAATTGGCCTCCTAAATCCTGAGCGGATTTAGCAAGATGGAATTTCAAAGGGCGTTACAATGTATTGAATACCATTTTACTTAAAAGAAAACTGGAGTTCAGAAAATGAGATCTGGTGGGGCTCCTATGGGAAGCCTCCTGTTTCTTCTACCTCCTTGCTCAGCCCCCCACCCTCTCCAAATATCTTGCAGAGAAAGGCAAGAAGAGCCACCCATCAAACTAAAGGAATCATCCAAACCTTTGTTCTTGCTTACTCAACTTGAGCCACTCTACTCTTTTATGATGCTGCTTGGCCTGAGTTATTATTAGGATTTATAAGCAGTCCCGTGATAGACTTAGATTTTTTAGGTGTTTATAACTGTCATAAAAATTTAGTGTGGCATGCAAGGTCTCAACCTGGCAGTAAATTTTGCAATAATACTTCTCCATATTTGTAAGAAAGTTGTTTGTCCATCTTCAAGGAGTTGGGAAAAGAGTGGAACTGAACAAGAATTTTATTGTACTAGGAACATGTTGTCACTCGGAGGAAGCTTTACTCTTTTGCAGAAAGCAAACGTTCTAAGTGCCATCAGGAATGGTACCATATGTCAGGGTAGATTAGAACACAGAGCAGCTTCGGTAGTTACCAGCTACTTCACTTTGGGAAAATTATTTCACCACTCTGTCCCTGGAAATTCCTTATTTGCACAGTGAGGATAATAACAGTAACCACCTTATAAGGTTTGGGGGAGAGTTGAATTAGTTAATATATGGCAAACATTGAGAATAGTGCTAGGCATATAAAGAACTATGTGTTTCTATTTAATCTTATCTTGGAGAGCTGGCTAGATTTTCTAAATTCTTGTCCAGACATAGTCACTGATAATGAAGTAGTGTTTTGAGGTACCTAGAGGTTAGCAGAAAACATAATTATTATAGTCATTATGCATCACGTGTAGTCAGAGAGCAAATGTAAGTAGGATATTCCACTTCTCTATTTTTGCTAGACACAATCTAGTGACCAGAAATAGAACTCTGTGGAATGCCATCACACTTACAGAAAAGGAGAGGCAGACAATGATGAATCTCAAGTGGGAGAGAGGATGCACTCTGGATTAAGGGTAGCATGTCCAGCAGTGGTTTCGATCTTGGTTAACTTACATCTCAAGCAGATATTAGTCTCAGATCTTATTTCCCAAAGAGTCTTAATCATTTAGGATTACATATGGTTGACTCTAAAGAAAATCTGAAGGTTCTTCCAAACAACATTTCCCAAAGATAAGAATCGGCTTAAGTGGGTAGACCAGGTGCTTCCCTAGTGGACCCTTGGTAGTCTGCTCTTTGAGCTCTGTGACTGTTGGATAAAAATCTCTTTTTTAAAAATTTCCATAAATTTTAGCATGACATATAGGAAGAAAACAGGGTCAGAGCATAATCCTTCTATTTTCCACGTTTGAATAGTGGCTGTTTCCTCTTTTTTTCCTTTAAGCCAGTAAGGGGTGTGTGTGTGTGTGTGTGTGTGTGTGTGTGTGTGTATCTAACTGTTCATAGATGGTACATTCACTTTTGTAGTGAAATTACTGAGTGAGGAGAAGGAGAATTGAAATTTACTGACCACCTGATATCTCCTAGGCCTGCCACAGGGCCATTATACATTACCTGTCTGATCCTTACAATAGTTTTGAGAGAGATTTTTATTCCCATTTCAAAGAAGAGAAAGCCAAGGTTCAGGTGAGATAAACTTGCAGAGTAGTAAGAAATGGAACCTAGATTTGAGCATAGATCCACCTCCAAGGCACATGCTCTTGGTCATCACATAGAACTCACGTATGAGGTGGACACACCTTTAGGAGTTCACAAAGTTACTACACGTGGAAATACACATAGACTAGATAGGTGGGATTTCTGTGGTTCCTGGTGCTCCCTTCACCCATCTCCCTGCCGTCATCTTTCCCAGTCCTTCACTGTCATATCCATTTGTCTCATTCTGTTCTAAACTCACCAAAGACAAATTCAATACTATCAAAACATGATTGCCTAAGCCTCAGTTATCAGAATCATGCTTGGTAACTAGAGCTAGCCTGATAGACTGGTTTATATTAAATCTACCCATCTCAACTGGCAGGGATGCATTTCTGGCGCCTCCATCCAGCCTGCTCTGCTGTTTCCAGACACCTTGAGGACACTGTAACACTGAACACACTAGCACGAACTTGAACCTGATATGAAGCAGAGGCAGCAAGTAGCTCTCATGTCTTTTCCCACAAACAATTTCCACTTTACCGTGGTACTATGTCCTCCTGATTCTTCCTGAGCCAATGACCGGTTCTTATTCAAAACTCTTTGAGGGTAAAGACTGGTAGCTTCCATGTCCAGGCCATGTTTTGCACCTCTGCTCTTCAACATGTCCCCGCTTTATTGTGTGTTATTTGTGCCTAGCCCTCAATGATGGTAGATAACAGATATGTTTGCAGACAGGGTCTGGAGATTTCATTAACCTTCAAGTCCTGTCCTTCAGCATCAGTGCCTTGCATGAGATACAGGGAAGCAGAGGTTAAAGCCAGGGCTTTTCAAGGCCAAAATCTCTGAGTTCAAATTCTTGCTCTCTTATTTATTAGCAATGTGATAATAGGCAGATTATTAAGCACCATTGAATCTCGGTTTCCTTATAGGTAAAGTGGAAAGAATAATAGAACCTAGTTCATGGAGTTGTTGTAAAGACAATTTATGCAAAACACTTTGTACATTATGTCAATTATATCTCAATAAAACTGGGGAAGAAAACCCTTTATACAGGATCTGGCACATAGTTATTTATCACTATTACGTTTGGCAAAATTTAAGAATTGTCAGAAGCGTCAGGCCTGTGGACCAGTGATTTGTAAAGATTGAAGTAGAACATTGAACATCACATAAAATGCATATGGTGAAATTAATATGAACTCCAGCTCATTCAACTTTTAATCTAGCTTTATTCCTTGAAGGGAACTTCCAAAAATCAAGTAGATTCTTGACCCAAATTAATTAGCTATCATTATTTAGTTATATTCACAAATAACTATTAAATATTTACTACTTACCAGGTATTATTTATCAGATAAATTATGCTCAAAAGATGCAAGTTAGCAGACATTATCAGAAAAGGCATTTAAAATCTAATGTCCTTAATTTCCTATAAATCTTTCCATTTTTTTATTTTTGAAATTTAATGCCATTAAGTTATATTAAGAAAATAAGAGCTTTTGATCAGATTACAAGATACAAGACTTCTTGTTAGGAGGCAGAGTTAATTATCAGTCTAGGGTCAGCTTGGTGATTCCAAAGTGATTTGGAGACAATTCTCTTAAATCCCTGTGATGTGAATTATAGAGTATTATTGCATAGGTTATAATATATCATACATCCATTGTAACTTGCAATGTGTGCTGCAAGAACTCGGAGATTTTTGTCTATTTTGCACACCCCTGAATCCTCAGCACCTAGACCAGTTCCTAATACACATTGATAATGAAATTTTTCGATGCCACATACTTGATTTTGTGCTAGATTCTATTCACATAGATGAGAAATGGCTCCTGCTAAGATTGTACTCACCATAAACTAGAAGAGAAAATAAGTAAATCAATTGAAATGAAGTGAAAGATATATGTTGGTATAGAATAATTGCAATTCTGCCTATAGAATTTAAAGGTGGAAAATTTAACTGTTCAAGTTAGTTGGAGTTTTCCAGATGATCATAAATTGAAGTTGGAGGAACTGTAGGCAGCGGGACAGTCTAGAATGATTGGATTTATGGAAAATCACAGCACTGTCAGTATTTTCAAATAATTTGGAATGATCAGAGCCCATGGTGTGGAAGAAGAGTAGCAAGGATTAAGTAGGAGGTGAAGTAGGAGATGAGGGGAGTAGCCAGACTGTGGAAAGTCTTTGTGCCATTAAGAAGCAAACTCTTATGTTGTGGACAAAGGGGAACCATTAACTTAGAGCTGTCAAAGTGGAGCAGCATAGCTTTTGTCTCTTAAAAAGATCAATCCAGCAATAGTACGAGGATTTGTTGTATGATAAAAAGACTGGAGGAAATGGGAAGTGTCTCATAATTTAGATAGAAATAATGAAGGTATTAACTAAGGCAGGGTAGTGGTGGCAGCTTGGAGAGATTTTAAAAGCCAGAGTAAAAGGAATCTATTGACATGAATGAGGCAGACAAAGAAGGGAAGGTCAAGTTTTCTTACTTGGGTAAAGAGTTCATGGTAAAACTATTAATCAAAAATGTAAATTCAGTTTCAAAAAAGTAGGGCTTTCATGTGGAGCTGTCTAGTAGCCCCATATTACATATATGGGTTTATAGCTCAGAAGAGAAATTTGGGTGGTAATATACCTAATGTCTTCAGAGTTTATAAAATCATCCAGAGAAATTATTAAAAATTAGAGAAAGTATGAGACCTTTAAAGAGTTAGAGTCCTCTGAGCAATAGTCCTAAAGCAGAAACCTCAGTGGACAAGCCCTGCCCGCATACCCAGAGCTCTCCAAATAGCTCCTTATGCTCTCATTCTAAAGAGATGGAAGCGAACCTTAACATCAGGATAACTTAAAAAAAAAAAAAAAAAAAAAAGGAAAAGAAAAGAAAAAAAAAGAGAAGCAGAAAAGATATGAGCCTGAACTTCAGATTTATCAATTAAGACAGACATCTCCATACTTGAATGTATAGACACGATCCACTGTGCAAGATGGCCCATTGAAGGATGAGAAGAAAGTACTGCAACTTCCAATGTATGTTTTTTGTCCATAAAAATCATAAGGGTGAATTTAACCTTTACTAGATTTAAAGCAGATTAAAATAGTGCTCACTCATTCCATGAGGACCGTGTGCCATCTAAGAAGGCTGAAGAAGGCTGATAATTCCGTAGGGTGAAATGGTTAGTAGAGTCACCTTCAACTCATCTGTTTATTTTACCCATAATGTGGCATATTCTGGTTTATGTAGGGCCAGGGATGCGAATTTATAGATTGTGTTATCAGATTTTATTTAAAAAAACTCTCCTAAAATGTACAAATGGTTCACAAATTTTCTGGCAAAGAAATAACACTGATGGAAGATGGTCCCTTAATGCAAGAACAGATGAATATAGGGACCATATAAAGCTGATACTTCCACTCACAGAATGAACTCTTTCTGTGAGTCGAAAACAATTAATATTTATTTGGATCTTCTGATATTCTTCCAAATGAGTAAAAAGTACTTTTTAAACAGCTATTTGAAATACGGGTCTATCATCCGCTATCATGACAATGAACTTCAAATGGAACAAATGAACTGAGATATCAGCTAATGATCTTCCAAAATAATGTTAATTTTATCTCATTCTTATAAATTTATATTTTGTGCATGTATTTTCATCTATTCAGAGATTATGAGGTTTTATAATTGATAAATAAAGTACATATATAGAAGGCTGGTTTGTGATTTGATTTTTTTTTTTTTTAGAGGTAGGAATGAACAATAAGATTTGGAGAGCAATGAGTTAATTTTTGATTTTTGAGCAGAATTAAGGAGGGTCAGAATGGATGTCCATTGCTTATATCCTCTTCCACACAAGCTGAGAAAAGTGTTCCCTGTATTTCTCTGTGTAATGCATCTCTGAAAAGAGAGCCACAATCTCTTCATCACACTATTGATTACATTATTGAAATTAAATCTCTGAGCCATAACAGGGTGCAGAGACAAGAGGAGGAGAAATTTTAGCAATCTGATGATTTTATTAAATGTTTGAGAGCCTCAGCGCCAGAAATTACAAGTGCAATCATCGGTCCTAGTTTCACAGACCATTAAGCAAACAACCTGTTTCTGTTTGGACTATTTTATTTGATTCAAGTAACATAAAAGACTTTCATAACAAGAAATCCATGAAGAAAACTTTACTTATCAATATGCATCCATTTAATCATGCAAACTTACAAATGAATAATAGAGCTATATATTGCAAGGTATGGCACTGACACTGGAATATTGGCCATCGTTCAGATTTGTGAATTTTCCATAGCCTTTTGGTTTGGGGTGAGCAAAGAGTGCAATCTTCACTAGAAATCTTAGTTAAAGGTTTATAGAAGTAAATCTACATGGAAACTGTAGTGTGAACCCCATTTACTGTCAATACTTGAATTACTTTGATGGACTGCAATTCCAGAATGTCAAAGGGTTAAAGGAAAATAATAACATGCATTCCAAAAACTAAAAATTAGACTTTCAATGATGGTTACACACATCTACTAATATCTAGGAATTAGAGGACACTGATAAATGAAGTTGACAACGTTTAAATTTATTATTGAATAGAATAAATTTAGGTTTCTTTTAAGGAAATGAATACCTTTCAAACTTGGGGAAAAATAATACAGGCTCTACAGATCTAGAGATATATAAATGAATAGCATTTGCCTGGTAGGTAAAATATTATAAGAATTAGTATTCGGCATCTAAGATTCTTGGTGAGCAAAGGACAGGTACATTCCAATGTGAAGAAGAATATGGAAGTGATGGGGTGTAATGGTAGATGAGATTAAGGAGCTGAATAATGCTTATAAAAACCATAGTGTAAGAATGTTAAGAAGCCACCTTCATGGACCCATTTTAATTACCTCTCACCAGTGACACAGGAAAGTAATTATAAGAAAAATTTCACAATCATCACAGGAATTCAGAATTTTATCTAACTTTCTTAACTTGTTCCCAAGTTGGCTCAAGAAGTTGAGGTAAGCAATTTCCTCACAGAGATCAATAGTAAACCTACAATTTGCACCTAATTTTTCCTGGGATCCAAGTTCTCTGGGCAGGTCCAACAGTGAGTAATGAAGATCAAAAGAAATGATCATTCAGCACTGAACCAAATATGGGATCGACAATTACAAACACTTTTGCCAAGGGCAAGAGAAATGGCTTGAATTGGAAACACTTTCAAGAAACTAATGAGGTGATATGGGAACAAAATAGAGTAAGAATAAGAAAAATCATAATCTTCTGATTAGAGGAGGGTTTCCAAAGTAAGAGACATGGTGCCTAAGTCTCAGCAAAAACTGCCCATGGAGAAGCTCCAGATGGAACACGTCTTTGGCATCTTGTGTTTAAGCAGGGATTCATGTGCATCTGGGGGCAGTTTTGTGAGTCTATTGTAAAATATGCATTCTGTACAAATCAGTCGTAATCAAATAGCCATCGATTTCATTTTCAATATATATTGAACAATTTTTTAGTTGTTGGCTAAACAACTAAATTAATTGGCTGAGATTTTCTTTGGGTTTAAAAGTGGATCTTTTTGCTCCTTTTTTACTGTTTTGTACCCCTACCAAGTCCCTACACTGAATGAAATATATTTAAAAAAAAACCAACACCTGCACTTGACCTCCTTACTTCATGCTGAGTCACCGACTAGTTCTCCTTTTGCTGGCTTTTAACCCCATGTGTAAGTCCAAGCCTCTGGTCCCTTTGGCCACTCATCTTTCTTAAGGCTAGGCTTCTCATCTTCTTGACATTTATGCCTCCTCTTCTTCTGCCTTCTGTTCTCACCAGCATAAGGGATCTTCTGGAAGGTTGCCAATTTTCTTAGTTTTCCTCTCTCTCACACCTCCCTTGATTATGCAGCTAATACTTGCATGCCTTGTAAGACCCATTTCACTTGGTCTTTCCTTTAGACAATATAGTCAGGGAGGTCTCCTTACACTAAGATTTCATGAGCCAGTTCTTGCGCCTGAATATCAATACCAAATTTGTAAGACATCACTGAAGCTTTATCTTTGAGTATACTTCAGAATTCACATCTTAAGGACTACAGGGATTGGCAGGCAATTCTCTAACTAGACACTTAAGAAACCGCCTCCAGTTTGCTGAAAATGGAACATATCATGCAATTAGGATTTACGGATGCAGTTGTGGAGAACTCAATGTCAGGAAGCAGGTGGGTAGGGGAAGGGGAAGAGGGGTATGAAGTGTTGTTTGTCTTTTGTGGATGACCAAGGGGGGAAAAAAAACTGCCACCATTGTGACAGTCATTGTATAAACGCACAAAAATAACCAACTGGGATACATCCAATTGTAAGCTCCTCCCACCTCTGGATATTTTGTCTTTAAAACCGCCACCTCTGCTTGTAAGCATGAAATGGTAATAACAGTGACAAAGGCTACTAGGCATAAATCCTCCCAGAAAACAAACAACTTGTATATTCTTGATGCCAACAGCAACGGCGGGGGGAGGGGGGAGCAAGGGGAGGCGGGGAAGGACAGGAAAAGAAGCTTTAGTGTAGAATAAGAAATAACAGCTAATAATGACAGGAGGTGGAGAGGACATTCCTCTTGTTTGTCCGATGATGTGTATAGCAGTTCCTGGACTTGGTGGTAGAGAACACACATCTCTGGGAATCAAAGCAGAATCTAATTATGAATGAAGCCCAGTGCATTTCCCCCACATGACCGGGTCCCATTATTATTGTCAATGGCTGCCTCTTACTATCTATAAAGACTTTGGGGAGCCACTACATAATAACGGCTTTTTGAGCTCCAAAAAGTATAAGATATTTGGCATATGCACCCTTACATCTTCCTGTAACAATGTATTTTATTATTTGGAGAAAGAAGAAGTAAATCCATGTGACACAAAAGTGATGAAAGTTTTTAGTGATTTTTATGGTTATATGTGAAGATGCATTTGACACTTTCCATTCCTGAAAGGTTTTTTTTTTTCTTTGAATGGTAGTAAGGGTCTCCCCGCCGTTTCTCCTTCTCATATTCACTCTTCTTGCTCCCATTGGCAATGTGCTTTCTTTTCTAAACTCTTCACTCCTCCCTCTGAAGAATAGAAGATAAGTACAGGATGACCACTCCATTCCTTGAGAGAAGAAAATTTCTTCACATCAGGTGATGGGACAAGGGACATGCTACTTGCTCATTTTCAATTATCTCTTCATATGGATGGCTATTTCCAAGGTGATCTTATAAGAAGCCCCAAAATAGGCAATTTGCCAATGTCAAGCAACTAATACCTAATCTGGCCAGCCTCAGAAGGATTTTGGATTATATTGTGGAGAAATCATCAAAAACTAAGGGTTCTATATACTCTCAGCCTATTTCTGTTTCTAGTGAGGATGAGGTAGCCCATACAACAAAACCCAGGATAGCAGTATTATGGCACCAGAATCAACAGAGCCCCCAATTCAATTCAAAGCTTGAAATCCAAGAATGCATTCTAGAATCAAATGGGAGTACCTGCTGCTTAAAGCTGGCCACAGTGTCTGGTCATAAGAAGTATAAATGATGAAGTTGTTAACCTATGAGTTTCTCAAGTTTGTGAGCTAAAAGGCAGGTCCTTGGTGCTGTAATTCTAATATGAGTGGTGGTGGTGGTGGTGGTGGTAGTGGTGTGTGTGTGTGTGTGCGTGTGTGAATATTTATTACAAACTTATTCTTCACCTAGGAAGTTCTTGGCAGGAATTTAAAATGTAAGGGTTATAAACTAATAAATGTGCTTTGAACAGTGCCAGGTTTACAGTCAAGAGAGGGCAGTACATGGCACTATTAAGGATAACAAGAAGAATTCTCTGATGGGAACTCTAATAAATGTAGTAGCATGCTATAATAAAGAGCACTAGAAAATGGATGAGGTATAACAAAATTATTCATAAAGAGAAATGGAAAAGGATGTCATGCTGAGTGGTTACATGCAGTTATATAGACACTAACAAGGTTATCACGAGAAGCTGAGTGCTAGTACGTTCACATATGTTTTCTAACTAGCACAAAGAGAGACTGTTTTTATCTTGAAGAACAGGAGAGCCTGGAGTTAGAGGTGTGCTAAATCTTGCTACTGATTTTTAATAATTCAGAGCCAAATAGCAATAATGGTTCATGTAGGTCAGTTTAATGAACAAAGCAACCTCACTTCAGGTTGTTTGATGGAAGGTTCTCTGCCGAGTTGCTAACTGGTATACTTTACAGCTATCTCCAGGGTTCTTTTTGATATGATATTATCCTCCTCACACACTGAGCTTTCTATACACCAAAATATAATGTGATGCCACGAGCGAGGATGAAAACACTAAAAGAATTTTCAAATGAGCCCATGAGCTCTTGCTCTGAAGCCGCAGTAATGCTAGAAAAACAGAGGCAGCTGCCCTGCTCACATACCTCTCAAATAAAGTTTTCTAGGAACCACAGTAATTCAAAGAGTTGGCTAGGAAGTCTTCCGACAGTCCTTGGAACTGAGAAGTTTACCCACAATATTTTCCTTATCTGATGCTAACCACCATAAAACAGCAACAGATTGATGTAATATTAGACTGATTGCAACCAATTCGTTAAATACAATGATAAGTAATCATTTTATTGACATGCAGGACTTGCGGGATCCTCTATTCCTGCGAATTCCCTCTCATGATAAATTTTAATAAGGAAGTTATGCCAGTGTGATTTAAATTTAACCCTTTAACCTAGAGATCTGAGGTATTTAGATTTTTTTAGACCAAAGTCTATCAAGACATGGCTAGGCGTATCAGTGGCAATGTCTTAAGTCAATAAAAATCATTAAAAATCTTTTTCCTACTGAATTTGGCCCCAAGGCCAAATAGTAGGAAAATAGTAGGATTTTTCTTTGAGATTCCATTTTAATCGCAGCCCCGAGTTTACTCTATATGAGGGGAAACCAGAAAACCCACCAACGTTAGAATTCTGTGGCTTTGGCCACATAACCTTTCCGACTGACCTGAGCCTCATTGAATGAAGACTCATCTCAGCATCCCTCCTCAGAGGCCAAACGTGGTACTTGGTAGGCTAGCTAGCAGTGCTAATGTAAAGACTGGGCAATGTTGGGTTTTTCAGTGTATTAGCTTTTGGAATCCTCTCCTTCTTTCTCTGCTCTTCTCTGGCATCTCAAAATGTATATTTTAGAAACACTTGGAAAGTAAAGGCACAGCTATTGAAGGGTAGACGCCCCCTGACCCTGCCCTCCCCACCCTCGAGAACTTTGTATGGAGAGGGTTCTCTTGGCGACAAGCTCCACCTAGATGTCACACCTTGCCAGGCAATATTTAGTTACACTCAGCTTCTCAAGCCAGAGGTTCTTAATGAGTTTGAGGTATATTCCATCTCTCTCAAGTGCCACTTGCCCTGAATTAATTTAGTGGGGCTGCAGGCCTGGAACAGAGGCAAGGTTCTTACTCTCAGGTTATAAATGCTATCATTGTGTATACACTGGCTCTCCACGGTAAGCCACCTGCCCAGGGAGAGTTGTGCTTCTCAGAGAGTTTTCACACTGAGGGGTTGCTGGAGCTAGAGCCTTTATGAATGGAAAGATTAAGGGCAGGGGGCTGGGTGTGGGATTCAAATTGAGAAACGGGGTACTTGTTTCTTAAGTCATGAAAACAAACCATCCTCTGCCATCCAGGAAGAGCACTGCACACTGGTGAGGCAAGTGACAACTTTCCCACTGAGAGTCAAGAAGGACTAAATCTTCCCCATCTCATTAATTAAAACAGTATTATACAGTTGCAAAACTTACAGTAGGCAAGCAATCACCTATTTTACCTATCTGAGCCTCATAACAGCATAGGATATGTATTGGCAACCCCATTTTATAGGTGAGAAAACCAAGGCTTATAAATGATGAGATGGTCACTCAGACCCTAATAGGGAGTATCAAAGGCAACTGAGGCCTGTCCGTCCATTGACACTTGCCTCAAAAACACCTGTAGGTCCTTTGTCAGATATTAACACCTCGACCTACTTCTTTTCATAGCTACCACGGGACCCAGGAAGCAGAGATCACCTTGCTGAAGACAGAGGCAGGTGAACTTGGAAGAAGCTGGACAGATCAGTACTGTGACATCACACCAGGTGGGAGGGACTGGGTGTATTTGCAGGCCCGGCCAGGGGAAGCTAGTGCATTGGGACGTGGCGGTGGTGGGGGGAACTCAGGGAAGGAACAGATAGTAAATATTCCTAAGAGAGGAGAGAGGAGAGAGGAAGGGAGCTCGGATAAACTCTAAAGACCAACTTCTCTTTCCCAAGTTTGCTTTGGGGACTAATACAACGGCAAGCGATTAGCGCAGGCCTTAGTGCTTCTTATGTGAGAGTGATTAATGTTTATTGAGGGGAGACGAATGCAAGTAGAGCCTTCCTTTCCAAGGAACAGCTAAAATTCTGCTTCTAGAGATTCCTGATTCCCACTCTTCCTGGGTCACAGCTTAGCATAGTAAAATGCTAAGTCTCCTGGAAAGAATGTGTTAAAGAACTGAGCATCACAGAAAGAGGGAAAAAATGAGAAATACCAGGAAATGTTTCGAAGACACTGTATCATTGTTACTGGGAGGAAGTGTCACACGTAACTTTAGACTAACTGTTTATGTGGTGGAAAATCAATTTTGAAAAATGTAAGCAGTGGCCACAGTGGGGCCCTAGCTAGGATTTGAAATAAACCTCCCTTAAGTAGCACATAATTATTTTCTTTGGTTTCTAAAATAGTGGCTTTCATAAGCAATAAAAATATTTATTTAATGCTACCGACCCTAACCTGTTTATCAAATAGAACCGTAGTCCCAGGCATTAAATCCTGGCACTGGCTCACGGACATGTGGGTGACGTCTGCTGCAGGTGGAGGTCATGTCTTGCTGGGACGCACTGCAGAGGGGGATAGCAATGATGAGAATGCCAAAAGCATGTACCATCTCATTCTCCATGCTGAATCCCCACCAACCTTGCCAGCCACATTTTATCTATGAAACAGATTTATGGTTCTAAAAAGCAGAACACACTCATCAAATGAATTTATTTTAAATACTGAAGCCAAATTGGAATTTTTCATTGCATCTGTGACTTTTTACAATGAATCTGGATATAGTTTTGTACCCACTTCCAGTCTGGAACAAGTTCTATCTTACTAAGTATTTGGTCTACCCACCTTCCTCTGTGAACCACAGTTAAGGCTTCATTCCTTCACCCAAGTGGGTGTCTCCAATGGCGACAGCTCTGTATGTATAATCAGGACCTGAGAAGTTAGGCTACTTAGTCTTATGTTTTTGATGGCCGCTGGCCTGTGAAGAATTGTCATGTTCAAAAGAATTTGATGCCCTTGAAACTTGCTTTTACATAGTGAGACATAAACAGAGTAGCCACTCAATAATACTTTTGGTTGTAAGTTTTACTACCTAGATTAAGCCTTGACAGCATAAAATGTAGAGATTTGATTCAGGCAGCGCTTTTTGACACTGGCAATTAAGGACTAGTTGGTGTAGCCAGCAAATAAATAATTTAATGTGATTCGGAGCTTAAAAGAAGCTAGGGATTCTTTTAGCTTTCTTTATCATGAAGTGTAATGTAAACATCAAAACCCCACAAATCACAAAAGTGTACAAAAAGGTGTACAGCTCAATGATTTGTCACAAAACACACGTTCCTGTGACCACTACCCAGACCTAAAAATTTAATGATGGATAAAGTGTTCCTTCTATTCATTAATTAATTCAACAGATATTTTCTGTGTCCCTGCCTTGCCAAGCACTGTCCCAGGCATACTTACAGTACAGTGGAAAAGACAAAACAATATTCGAATAAATATGTAACCCTGAGGCAGATATATGATGTGAAGAGAACTAGGGCAGGGAAAGGGACACAGAGGGTGAAGGTGTAGGAGGGCAGCTACTTGAGTGGAAGAACAGGGATTATGTGCAGTTTTAGGCCGTGTCCTCGGGTGCCTAGCCCAAAGTATCAATTAATAACTGTCTGCTGAGTAAATTAGACAGTGATGGAATCAAGTATTCATGACAGAACAAAGCAACCACAAAAACAAACAGAAAACAACAACAACAAAAATCATCAAAACAAACAATCAACAACAAATCAACAAAAATCACAACAACTAAACAAATTAGTTGTTTTTGTGCACAACAAGGCTAGGCAAATGGCATTTGTCAAGGCAAAAGAAAAAATTGGTCATTAAACTCCAGACAATGTGTAGCAGCATTAGGGCAGGAAATGTGATTCATTTTCAGGCACTTCCTTCTGAACTGTTGTACTGAGCTAAGATTTTACAAGTTCAAGAGAGCTCTAAATGTAGACACCAGACTATTGAATTCAGACCAAACAGTGTTCACCCATCCATGGCTGACCTTCACCTTCCTAAATGTTTCCCAAATTGGGGACTGTGTATTTTGAAATGCCAGTGAGAGATAAAGGCAGTGAGGACAAAGGATTACAAAAGATAAAAAAGCTCAAAAAATGAAATACTCTTCCATTTTAATATTGACATTGCTAAATAACCCACCAAATGTCAGTCCAGGGCTCTGAATAGCAGAGAGACTAACTGGAGAGGGAAAGATGCCTCCTTCAATCCTGAGACCCAGGTCCATCAGGAATGTTGCTTGGTCAAAGCTGCAGAACCCACATATAGAATTGGCTCAGTTTCAATTAAAATAGGATCTAAATGGAAAATCTTAAGGGACAACGTAAATAGAAAAAAAAAATGTTTCCAGGGCTTTTTTTCCCCCCCTTCTTCTAAGGATGTAGCCTTTGAGGACACTGAGAGAGAAAAAAAGGGGTAGGGAAAGAAGGAGGGAGGGAAAAAGGGAAGAGAGAGAGAGGGAAAGAAGGCAAGAAAATGAGGAAGAATGAGGGACCCTTGTTATTGACAATTTGAGGAATATTAGAAATTTGCAAAAAATAGAATTGAAAAGTCTGTGAGATTCTCACATGACTCCTTTATTCTGCCAGTTAGAAAATTATCTTTATATTAGGCTACCTCTATATTTTGTTTCTCTTTTATATCCATTGCAAGTTGATATTCCTAGCATTGTGCCCTACGCATAGTAGTCCTTCAATAAATGTACCCTGTGATATTGATTTCACTAAATCCATTTTCCACTTTCTTTTTAATGACTCCTAATAATCCTCATAATTAAGTTAAATCGATAGTAACACAAGTGTAGAATTCAGCATTAAAAAACTCATGTAGTCATTCATTCCATCAATCAATAAATATTAATTGCACTTCAGGCATTGTGCTTCAATGCTAGGGTTTTTGCCACAAAGAGGGTATATACGGCTCTTGCTCCAGAGATTATACAATCGAGCTAGAATGACATTTGAAAACCATCATCATCCTCCTCCTCATCATCACCATCACCACCGCCACCACCACCACCACCACAGCCACCATCCTCAATATAACACATAACCCCCTCAGTGACAGGCACTCTTGTAGCATCTTACACGTATTAACCCGTTTAATCTTCAGAGCAACATTTGAAGTAAAGAATAATATTAGGTTCATTTTTTTGATGAGGAAATGAAGGCTCCAGAAAATTAGGAAATATAAAAAGTGAATTTCAATACTGTGTTACAGTTGTATGAATCATAATATGGTAGTTAAAATGATGTCTCAAAGCAGCTATTGGCATCGATAGGAAAAAAGGATTAAGATTCCTCTTCCTCCACATATCCTCCCTCTGCTTATAGAAAAAAAAAAAACCTGAAAGTCTTTAAATATTTTTAATTTAAATTTGATCTTTTACTTTTCTAACTTTTTAAGAAGAGAATCACTGGCGATAATGATTGCAAGGCTTTACATACTCAGTGTTTTGGAGGCTATTTGTTAAGATGGAGAAGGTAATACAGATTATACTATGTGATCCAAAGCCTTCCAAAATGAGGGGAAAGGCCTCTACAATTGAGCTGTGAGCAAAGGCACTCTCTTTGGGAATTTAGAGTCCTGTGTTTCATTCTCTGACCTTACTACATAGACTTCCACAACATCCAGGCCTGCCATTGGGTAATAACTGTGTCCAACAACCCCTGGGACCTAACCAATTTATCATCTACTTGGCTGCAGAGATTTTTGGTTGCTTGCATCCTGTCTTGTGCTGTAGGGTCTAGGGAAGCCAAAGGGTTGCTAATTGCCATGTTAAATTCTCCTGGCTTCAGCTATTCTCTCCCTTGAGTCTCTCAATCTCCCAGTCCAATTGGGGACATCCGTAGGAATTTATCTGCACGCCAGGAGCTCAAAAAGCATTTACTGCTAGTTTGTCTGTATCAGCAGAGGAGAAAGGTGGGTTTAGTCAGGGTAGCTGTGCTCTGCATTTTATGATGCTATTTCATAATAGGAGGTTGCAATCTTCTGCCTACTGTAAGATAAAAGGGAAAGGAATTCACAACAACTCATGTTTGGGGAAACATTTTCTTGAATTTAAGGTTATCCATCAAGATAACAGTTATTACTAATGCCCTTATCTGATGTTGTCTAAATAAAGTCCATTAACTGACTTTACATTCCCAGGTCCAGTTGCAATAACTTTATTATAGCTGTCAATACCCTGTTGAAAATCATAATTCTAGCATTGATTTCTACTTCTTCTTTGCTTAAAGACCCTTTGGCATCTCCACCGAATTTCTGGAGTTTAAAAAATTTGTGGCATTGGGTGGAGGATTTAAAAAGTCTTTGTGTGAACAGGAGTCCCCAGGTGATCTTCCTTATGCGGTATTTTAGACAATTTAATTCCGCTCCACAGAATATAGAATCAGTGACTCAGGGTGAATTTTTTTTCTCTCCACTTTCGAGTTTAAAAATATTTTTAGGCAGCACGAAATGCATTTGCATCATTTTCACAAACATCATATAAACATGGATATGCCTGCTTCATCATGGTTAACCATGATACCTATTCCTGCTCTGACCTATGCATTTTTAAGTTGACCTAAAAAAAAAAACTCTTCCCAAAAAAAAAAAAACCTCTTTCTGCAACTGACTCAAATACGAAATATTATAATTTCTCTTAGTGAGAATATGCTTGACATATATTTGATGCTGAATGGGCTTTGTTTCTCAAAAATTACAGAGAAGAACAAGGTGATTTGCATCACCAACCAAAGGCAAGATGAATAGCAAAAGTAGGAGAGGTGGTATGATGGTGTCAGGTATATTTAAATATTGCTTTACTGACTTATGAGGTGGAGGCTGTGATGCAGGTACTATAGTATAGTCTGCAGTGAAGGTCTCTTCCAAAGAGGTATGGATTTCAAGGACCTGTCATTGCCCTTGGCAAGTACTTTTCTCAGCTTTCCTGTTCTGTGTGCTACATTTTCTTCCCAACCCAAGCGATGGGGCTTAATGTCCACAGTCATTGAGCAAGAGGATTTACAGATCTGCATTTTATTCCTGGCCCAGCCACACCTTGTTCTCTTTTCTAGTTTTGTTTTTGTTTTGTTTTGTTTTTCTTTTTCAGTTAAGACTTCAACCCATCGTCTTTTGAGAGGCCACCTAACATGTGGTTAGCAGGTGCTTTGGGGTCAGTGAAGCCGGAGCTGTGGTCCTGAGTCTGCCACAAATAAGGTAGAAGACCTTAGGCAAATTATTTAATCTTTTGGAGATTCAGATTCCTTATCTGCAAAGTGGAAATAAGATTGCCTACCTTGCAGAGTTGTTTGTGAGAATTTAATTAAACCTTACAAATATAGGGACCAGCGCAGTATAAGTTACATTGTAGGGACCCAATTATAATAATAATGGAAAATCAACAGATACGTGAAAACATTGGGTATGGTAATCTGGTGTCTTTTATCTTTTTTTTTCAGTGGATGTAATGTCATTTCTGGGGACATATTATTTGTCCAGTGAAAGGGGAATTTGTTTTCAGATACTTTCTCCCTTTACTAAATGACAAAGAAATTTACATTTATTTTTCAGTTTCTTTGATGCAAACATTGGGTAGGATAGTAAGAGAATTAAATTGTTAGGTGAGTCTAACTGAGAAGCCAATATATATATATATTTGCTTGATAGGCAGTTTAGGAAATGAAGTAAGTAATTTGATTTTAATTTTCTTGTTCAGAGGACATTCTGAACATCCATCAGCTGTTTGGACTATCTGACCACACTTTCAGCTTCCATAATATGTAGGATTAGGTCAGGGTGACATCCAACATTCCTTCAGTAGCTGAAGGCAATATGACTCTGGGATACACAGAGGGGTAAATATGATCCTGAGCTCCCCGCACTCAGGAAAGGACCCTCTGTTCATATACCTAAGCCAAGATCATTTCTGAATCACAGAAATCACCTGTGATATTTTATTTTATGTATATATATATATACACACACACATATATACACACATATACATAATATATATGTATATAATATATGTTACTATATATTACATAATGTGTATATAAAAATATAACCTTTTTGCAATTTAACAACCATCACTCAACAATAAAAAGGATGGTGATATGATGTTCTGCACCTCCACAGAAGTCTTAGTCTTAGATACTTTTATTGACTCTGATTTCTTCCAGTATCTTACCCCCTCTGTTCTGATCTTTCATCTATAAAAGAAGGAGCTTCAACTAGGTGATGCTGGATTTTTCTTCAATGTGAGAGTCATAACAATAATTGCAAAAGTGAGGAGAACAGCAGCTCCAGTTTGTGATTATAGGAGAGAGACCCTGAAGGTTGCCTGAGTTCAAAGAACTCGCTGGGTGACCTCGGGCACTTTCATTTCCTTACCTGTAAAATGGGAGCAGGAGTAATAGGAACCTCGAAGGGCAGTTGTGAGGGTTAATTGAATAATATGCGTGAAATGTTTGCCACAGCTCAAGAATGAATGTCAGCCAGTGGTAGCAGAGGTGGCCAGGAACTCGCTCCTTAATTTAATTCTTACAGCCGGCAACCTTATAGGGATTAATATCCATATTTTATAGAAGAAGTAACTGAAGTTCAGGAAGGTTAAGTAATTTTTTAAATGTCGTATGGCTGGCAAGTAGCAGTCCAATGTTGAAACTAGGTCTGTTTAATTTTAACCAGTAGGAAGGATACTTTCTCGTTCTATAATTCTATAAAAATTCTACTTTGATTAGAATTACAAAACGGCACTTGTGGGTTAGTTGCTCCATCTTTTCACTCCCAAAACCCTTCATACATGTAACTAACAAAGCATTCATCATGTCTTGTTATTTTGATTGTTTTTTCACTTGTCTGACCAACAGCAGACAGTGACCTTTTTGAGGACAAGAATCATGGCTTACAAGGCCAAGGGACATGGATCCTAGCACATAGTAGATATATAAGAATTGTCTTTCTAACAAAATATATTTTAAGAAAATGAAGAGTCTGGCAAAACAAAGCAGAACAGAACAAAGACAATTTCTTTTGGGTTAATTTGGCTTTATGGAAAAAAAACTCCAGAGATACAAAGACCAGAGAAAGTGCATTTTTATAAGGACAGGGTGATAAGCAGACACTGAACATAAGACACTATTTAACCTTGAGGCAGAAAATGGGATTTATTTTCAGGAACTTCCTCCCAAAACAATTGTTTAAAACTAAGATTTCACTGATTCTTACAATGGATGTAATTAAAATTACTAAAAATTTTTATATCCAGAGAAATTTTAAACTTAGGTCTGTTAAATTTGGACCAAACAGAGGCAGTTCACTTTCAAAGACATTGTAGGAGAGATTCACTACGGTTGATGTTTCCTATTAAAATTTATACCATCCATCATCCTAATAGATTATCCATATGATTTGTCTATCACATTATGAGAACAAAATGCTATCTTGTCTCCTTGATACAGTGTCTTAAAAGAAAAAAAAAAGAAAGAAAGGAAGCAAGAAACACCTCACTGTTCCTTTTCTAGTTTTTTTTTTTCTTTGAAGTTGTTCATAGCACACAAGGTCTGGCATCGGGAGTAATTAGAATAAACCATGCAGAAATCCCAAAGGAAGCAGGCAGGTAGGATAATGTTTGCTGAATTAAAAACTTAAAAAGAAAGCTCAGTGTTTTAGAGGACGAGAAGGTGAATAAATCCTTACTAGGATGATTAAATGAGTGAATCAGTTTTACCTGTCTAAATTAGACTCCCTTGGACATATTCTAAGATGTAATCATAATTATGGGGAAAGTGTGAGAGGGAATTTTTAGTAATTAACAATACTGTACATACGATAGACAAATGTTTTTGAAGATTATGACCAACAGTAATCATGCACTAGAATCACCCAAGGGCCAGTCTCCAGTCTCTATCCCAAGCCAAAGGAAGCTGAAGCTCCAATCTGCAGGTCTGGGTTTAGGCCCCCACCCTTGAGAGACTGTGTGGCTTTATTGACTGTGTGAAGACCCCCGATAGATAGAACCCTTGCAGAGGAAGTCTTCGTTTTCCAAAATAGATATTTTTTGTGTTGTTGTTAATTCAGTTTGTGACACATGTGTAATTTTTTATATTCCCTTTCCTTACGAAGGCAGAATGATGCAAAGTATTGAAAAACAAAAATAGTGTGAAAACAGAGGCTTGGATTATAGCAAGGAAAAACGTCCCAAATATACTTTACTATACTTTATGTATGTCCCCTGTCCTTTACGTCCCCACACTTTATGTATGTATGTAAATAATTCATTCTTTACCTCAAATTTGAATTTAACTGGGCATCTTATATTTTATCTGGCTACTCTGTGCAAAAAGGCATGAGTCACAGCCTGAAGGCAGCCAGTCTACCATTTGCAGATGATCTCGCATGTGAACTGACGCAGAGCCAATTACATAATTAAGCTAAATCTTACAAATGTTTCCTTTGTTTAGGAAACAAGAATTCCAACGTAGCCCTAATAACAGCCTCTGTTAAACTTTTTTCATTACTTTTAATTCACTATGTTGTTGTTGTTGTTGTTAAAGAACAAAGTTTTGTCCAGTAAAAATAGCCTGAAAGAGACTCAACTGTCTTCCAAACTCAAAATCATACTTAAAAAAAAGTCCTAATACGAAAATATACGCAGCCACCAAGACCTTCAGGAAACCTACACAGAGTAGGTGATGATGATAAGCATCTCTCCAGCATCTCGATTTGTCTCTCTGTTCTAAACAGGGCAACAGGTGTGGCCACAATTCAAACAGATGTTTCCACATGTGGGAGTTGGGGTTTGAGTCTATTTGCTGCCTCTGCCTTTTCCTTTCTATCATTCATGGCGGCGATGTGTGTTTTCATGCTGTCGAGCTCCTTTGCCTCACTTTATGCCTCTATTTGGTAGGGCTGTGGGCTGTGTTGTGCTATTTCTTTCTTGCATATTTTTATATGATTGTTAAGAACTCTTTTTTTTTTTTTAATTTTAGTCTTGCTGTTTTGAGACTCCTGAATCAGACTTTCTGGTCACTGTTTTAGGGTATGATTTTATAGCACACAGAGAGGGACAGAGAGAGAGAAAGAGAAAAACAGTAAAAGCACTATTCTTGAGGGGGGAAAAAAGCCTCAGCCAAAGGCAGATGACCTCACCCTTGTTCTGCCTTGACTGGGAAGTTGAACTGCCCCAGGAAGTCGTTAACACATCAGTAGTGACTGTTTTGTCAAGTCTCATTGTTTAATTAGACTTAGAACCTGACTCTAAAATCCTTTTGGCACATGCCATAATTCTCAGTACTTAGTATCAAATACTTCCTAGCAGCTGCCTATGTAAGGCAAAAGGCAAGTAAATTCAATATTTAAACTAATTTAATTTATTTTCTAAATAATACTTAGAGTAAAAAGTTTCTAGTGATCAATCACTCAGACTTTTTTGAGTAATTGCACCCTATGGCTTCCAAATGCTCAATTTGGCTACAAGGCTTCCCTTCAATCACATGAAGTGCTCTGTAACCTGTCCGGAGAATGACGAGTCTTCAGTCCTTTCAACAGTATATGCTGGTTTGAAGATGTTTCCTCTGTGTTCATGGACTATGACAAACCTCTTCAGACACAAAGGTGAATCAAAGTTCTAGACCTGAGGAATGAGGAGATATGTGGCAGACCCTAATAGCTCTGGCTTATCAGAGTGGCACTTTCTGGGGGTGTATCACAGAAATTAATGCCCATCCAAAAATTAGAAAGAGGAAACATTTGTAAAATCCTAGAAATCTCGGTCCTTAAGATATTTTCCCCTTTCACCTAGTTTATATTTCAAGTGCTAGATCTTTTCAGCATCAAATGCCTAAATGTTGAGGTTTGTCACTCTTTAGGGAGACCATGCCACAGACCAGTGAATCTGATTATTGAGAGTTTTTTCCCCCTAGGGAAGCTACCTGCATTCTATTTTACTTGATTTCATTCTACAGCTACTAGTGATGTTATCATAAATAAGTCTTCCTTTTCATTTTTTTCTTCCATTCATTTGTGTGTGTGTGTGTGTTAAAATCCATCAATTATTTTTGTTGCCAGTATCTTATTCTATAATCTCCATTTAACCAAGTCTGACATGTTGAGCTGTGCTAATGTTTCCTTTTACACTTCTCTATTTCCAATGTCTGTAGAATTGTGATTTTGCTTTCCCAAATTTCATTGTTTCCAATATTTTTTCCCCAAAGAATAAGAAGTATTATTCAAGTTGTTATAAGAGGGTGACAAAGGAATACTTAGGAGAGATACCACCGTAGATTGCTGAGGTCCAGGGACGGGGCAGGGAAAATCTTCCTTGGCCAAGAAGGCATCTCATGTGGAAAAACGAGGAGGAGAGTGGGCAGGAGAAATGAATGCATGAAACTGCAAGCAGTGAGTTTGGTATGAAAAGAAGGTAAATGATGAAGATTGAGTGAAAGATGATGAGGCAAGAGTGAAATGCAAGGATCAATTGTACACTTCAGGAAGGATTGGTCTTTATCCTAAACTGCAAAGAGGAATCATGAAGAGTTTTAAGAAGGAGAATGGTTGGATTTCTGTTTTTGAAAGATGACTCTGGCAACATGTACAGAATGGATTAGACTAGGAGAAAAATTGAGTAAAAGACAGTGGTAGGAGGGCATTTTAGAAAACTAAGCAAAAAATAGTGCCCCAAACTCGGGTAGCAAAAATGCAAAAAGCCAAACAGGTAGGATGCATATAGATTGGTGACTCATTAAGTGATGGTGAAAGTGAGTGTAAGGCAGTGAAGGATGGGCTCTCGGTGTTCAGGCTTAGAAAATTTGGGAATTGTGGAGATGATTCATTCATTTATTGAGAAAGAAGATACAAAGATGAAAGGTCCGGTCTGGATAGGAGATAGATTCCATTTGTACATATTGAATTTGTGGTGCCTGTTGTACTCTTAGGCACAGATATCCAGTTGGCTGATTAGGTCATAAATATGGGATCCATCAGTTTAGAAAGGGTAGTGAAGTCTTAAGAATCAATGAGACCACCCAGAGAGAGGTTTTAGAGTGAGTGAGATTAGAGAGTCTACGACATTTGAGGTATGCACAGAAGAAAACTAAGCCATGAAGGATAGTGATAAAGAATAGCCATGGAAGTAAGACTGAATCAAAGGGGACTGTTAAGTCGCTGAGAAGAAGAGGAAAGCATTTCAAGAAGTGCTCGGTACTATCAAATAGAGAAGTGGATACTGAAAGGCTCATTGCATTCAGTAGCAGGGCAGACGTCAGTGACTCTCAGAAGTGATTTCATGGGAGTGATTGTTGTAGGGCCAATTGCAATGGGATTTGTTTAGTCAGTTTTGGTAATTCATGTCTTTCAAAGAATTTATCCATTTAATCTAAGTTGTCATATTTATTGGTACAAAATTTTCATAATCTCTAATTATCAGCTTATTTCCTATAGGATTTGTAATGGTGTCCTCTAATTCTGGATGTTGGCAGTTTGTCTATTCTCTCGTTATCTTCATCAGTCTAGATAGATGTGTCGGTTTTCTTGACTTTTTCAGTAGAACATCATTTGGTTCTATTGGTTCAATCTATTCTTTTTCTATTTATTCAATTTCTTCTCTTCTTTATTATTTCCTTTCTTCTGCTTATTCTCAGTTTATTTTGCTTTTTTTTTTTTTTAGTTTCTTAATGTAGGAAATTAGATCATTGAATTTAGAATTTTTATCTTTTCCAATATAAGCAATTACAGCTATAAAATTTCCTTGAAGCAAATTTAGCTGCACCCACAGTTTTGATATTTTGGTTTTTTTGTGTTTGTTCATTTCAATATATTTTCTAATTTTCCTCCTTCCTTTTTCCATGGGTTATTTAGAAGCATATTGCTTTGTTGCCAAATATTAAATTTCTGTTATTTGTTTCTAATTTAACTTTTTATGATTAGATAATATATAGTGTATATAAATATTATAATATAATTTCAAGTTTATTTTAAGTTTACTGAAATTTATTTTTGACCTACTATATGGTCTAGGTGAACATGTACACTTGAAAAAAACATGCGTTCTACTCGTGTTGGTTGGAGTATCCAACACATGTCAATTATGTCAAGTTGTTTAATGTAGTTCAATTCTTGTAGATTCTTACTGAATTTCTGTCAGTTTGGTCTATGAATATTTGTCCTTTCAATTTATTCAGATTTTACTCTATGTACTTTGAAGCCCTTTTATCAAAGGCATATGTACTTAGGACTGTTTGTCTCCTTCGTGGATCAATTTCTTAAACATGAAACTCTAAGCACTAGACCTAGACCTTCCAAAATCTATTTTATGTGGTATTACTTACAGGCATTTCAGTTGTTTTATGCTCTGATTTATTATTGTATAATCTTTCCTTCTTTTTGCTTTTAACATAGCTATGTTTTTATATTTAAAACAAATTTCTTATTAACAGCATAGAATTGGGTCTTTCACTATCAAAACTGACAATTTATGTCTTTTACCTGGAGGGTTCAGACCATTTACATTTAATATAATTATTGATATGGTCAAATTTATATTATCAACCTGTTATTTTTTGTTTCTACTGGAGACATTTGATCTTTGTTTCTTCTTTACTTTTCTCATCCCTTTTTGTGAACTGAATATTTTTTGAATTCCATTTTACCTCTGCTATTGGCTTATTAGTTATACTTCTGTGTTTTGTTTTGTTTTGTGATTGCTCTAGGGCTTCCAAAATGTATTTTACTTATCACAATTGCTTTTCCATTTAGGATGACTAAGCATAACTATTTGCCAAGTCTGGGGAGTTTCCCAGGATTTAAGACTTTTAGTGCTTAAACCAGGGAGGTCTCAAGCACTTAGGAATGAGATGGATCACCCTACTCTTTATGAATAATATAGGAATATTAAAACAGTATATTATAAACCCCACAATATATTACTACTTATGTTTGCTTTAGACAGTTAATCATCTTTTAAAAAATTTTAAAACATAAGAAAGCTTGCTATGTTTATTCACATATTTATAATTCTTCACATTCTTTTTCTTTTGTGCAATCCAAGTTTCCATTTAGTATCATTTTCTCTGATAAAATTCCTTTGTTGAACTTTATTTAGCATTACTTACAGTTAATGTCTGTAGGGGACAAGTCTTCTCCAACTTATTTTAAATTTAAATTTAAATTTAAATTTAAATTTAAATTTTATTAAGACATTATTTTCTTAGGGCAGTTTAAGTCAACAAAGTGGAGGGGAAGGTTTCCTAAATGTCTCTTGCCCCTATGCAAGCATAGCCTTCCCCATCATCAACATCCCCCAACAAAGTGGCACATTGGTTATAATCAATGAACATGTGCTTACACATCATAATTATCTCAAATCCATAGTTTACAGTAAATTTTTCTCTTGGCTTTGTACATTCTGTGGTTTTGAACAAATGTATAATGACATATATCCATCTTTGTGGTATAATACAGACTATTTTCACCCTAAACATCCTCTATGTTCCTCCTATTCATCCCTCTCCATCCCTAATACCTGGAAACCACTTATATTTTTACTGTCTCCATAATTGTTTCTTTTCCAGAATGTCATATGGTTATAATCACACAGTATAGAGCCTTTACATATTGCCTTCTTTCACTTAATAACATTTAAATTTCCTCCAGGTCTTTTTATGACTTGATAGCTCATTTCTTTTAAGATTTTTATTTATTTATTCATGACAGACACAGAGAGAGAGAGGCAGAGACACAAACAGAGGGAGAAGCAGGGAGCCTGATGCAGGACTCAATCTCAGGACCCTAGGATTATGCCCTGAGCTGAAGGCAGACATTCAACCACTGAGCCATCCAGGAATCCAAGCTCTTTTCTTTTTAAGACTAAATAATAATTCATTGTCTGGGTGTACTACATTTATTTATCCATTCACACACTGAAGGACATCTTAGTTGCTTCCAAGTTTTGTCAATTATGAATAAAGCTGCTATAAGCATCCATGTACAGGCTTTTGTGTGAACATAACTTTTCAGCTTCTTTGGGTAAAAACCAAGAAGTACAATTGCTGTATTGTATGATGAGAGGTTGTTTAGTTTTGTAAGAAAATACCAGAGTGTCTTTCAAAATGGATGTACTATTTTGTATTCTCATCAGCAATGAATGAGAGTTCCTTTTGTTTCACATCTTTGTCAGCATTTGATGTTGTCAATGTTCCAGATTTTGGCCATTCTAGTAGGTATGGCATGATGTCTTGGCATTGATTTAATGTGCATACCACTAATGACATATAAAGTGGCTTTCATGTGCTGATTTACCAGAAGCATATTTTCTTTGGTGAGGTGTGTGTTAAGGTCTTGGCCCATCTTTTAATCATTTGTTTTCTTTCTTTTTTATAAAAAGATTTTATTTATTTATTCATGAGAGACACAGAGAGAGAAAGAGAGAGTTAGAGACATAGGCAGAGGGAGAAGCATGCTACAGGCCAGGAGCCCAATGCTGGACTCAATCCCAGGACCTTGGGATCACACCCTGAACTGAAGGCAGACGGTCAACCCCTGAGCCATCCAGGTGTCCCTCATTTGTTTTCTTTGTTGAATTTTAATTACCCCCAATTTCTGTTTTCTACAAGAACTTTTATTTTGCCCCCTTCTTTTCAAAGACATTTTCATAGATAATTCTAGGCTGAAAGTGGTTTTAACACTTTAAAGATGCCATTCCATTTTCTTCTGACTTTCATATTTCTTACAAGAAGTCTTCAGTTTCATATCTTTGTATTCTCTGTAATATATCTTTTTTCTCTAAGATTTTATCTTTATCACTACTTTCTTCAATATAATTCTTCCTTGCTCTATGCATGTCTCTGTGTATATGTTTATCCTGCTTTAGATTTATATTGAGCCTTTTAGAATCTAGCTTTATAATTTTCAGCAATTTTGGAAAACCTTTGGCCATCATTTCTTCAAGTCTTTCTCTGCTCCCCCTCTAGGATCCAATGACATATATTTGAAACCACTCCATAATGTTCTGTAGATTACTGAGGCTCTGTTTTCTTTCTTTCTTTTTTAGTCTTTTTCTTTAACTTTTTGCCTTATTCTATTGGTATAATTCAGAAATTAGTAAACATTCTGTTTCATCTACAGTGTATAATTTATTATTAACCTCACCAAGGAAAATTTAATTTCTGATTTATATATTTTTTAATTTTTAGAAGCTTTAATTATTTCTCTGTTATGTTTTTCATTCCTCTTACCTTGTTTCCATGATTTACATAGTATACAGTTGTTTTGACATCCCTGTCTGCTAGTGCTCTCATTTTATTTATTCATGAGAGACACACAGAGAGAGGCAGAGACATATGCAGAAGGATAAGCAGGCTCCCTACAGGGAGCCCATTGTGGGACTCAATCCTGTGATGCCAGGATCATGTCCTGAGCCAAAGGCAGATCCTCAACCACTAAGCCACTTAGGCATCCCTAGTGCTATGATTTTTTAGTATGTTTCCATTGACTGATTTTCTGGCCTGTGTTTAGTTTTCTTCTCTGTATCCATAGGCCAGAGATTTATTCCAGGTAGAAATCTAGAGGAATTGTAGGGCTCACCTCTTTTGTGTCCCTTTTCTCGGGGTTACAGTTCTGCACTGCCTGTTTTCCAATGTCTGAAAACAGTTGCTTCAAATATTTTGTCAAACCTTCTTGTTATTATGATGTCAATTTAAGTCTGGCCCTTGCTTTTCCATTACGGTAGGAAACAGATGTGCCACCACTAAAATTTCGGATTGTTGTTATATAGCATTCTTATGACAATAATTGAGTAACAAAAATAATTCTATGTCCCAGCCTTGTCACTAAGGGTATAAAAATAGACAAGAAGTAGTACCTGCACTCAAAGAACTCAGGGAGTCAGACATGGATGATAAGACAGTGTGTTCAATACCATAGTAATAGGATACTCTGGATATTTAGGAGCTCTCAACTTTACCTCTGGGAACTATTGTATACTCTAGTATAAAACTCAAAGCTGGGTTCTAAAGGATTAATAAGGGTGATTTTAGATCAGATGTAATGTAGGGGAAAGATGTTCCATGCATCTTTGGGCAAAAGCATAAGGAAAAGTAATAGCAGGGTATGGTTAGGAGATTGCAAGAAGTTTGGCATTTCTAGAACCTAAGAGAGGAAAAGCCAGTGAGAGATGGGTAGAGAAGAAGGCAGAGATTAACCACAAATGGCCTTGTCAGCTACATTAATGAGTTGGGCTTTATCCAAGGTTACGGGAGGCCACTGGGGTGTTTTAGGAAAAGGACCAATGTGTAGACAACATATACAGTGGATAAGGGAATAAACTACAAGATTACGGTCAGCATTATTTCAGTGGTCGAGGGAGAAACTGACTGGCTCAACTGGAGTTGTGATCCCTTGAATGTGGAGAAAGACAAGATTTGGTAAATAATAATACCTCCCACTTTTTGAGTGTTTACTATATTCCAGGTTCTGCTCTAAGTACTCTGCATTAACTCATTTATAACCCTTATTACAACCCTATAAAATAGATACTTTTGACATCTCAATTTAATGATTAGAAACTGAACACCACATAATTAAGTCACCTACATTTCACACCCAGTAAGCAAAAAAAAAGGAGACCAACCCAGACAGCCTGGCTGCAGAATCTATATTTTTAACAATGGTACTGTACTACTTCAGGATGATTGCACTATATTATAATTACTTGCTTACTTGTCTGATTTCTCTTCCTGACTGAAAACTCTTAGAAAGCAAAGACTACTTCTTGATCTTTGTAATATCCCTGGGAGATAATGCAACAGACTGGACAGACAAGCAACTTGCCATCCTTGAGGGTCAACAAGTAAGGAAATCAGTTTTGAAAAATAAAATCAGAGAATGCTATAAACAAACAAGATAAAGTTAAGCAGGCTAAGGGGTTTCTTTGGAAAGGGTGTCAGAGATGTCCTCTCGGAGGAAGCAACATTGAGCCAGTCACCAAGGTTCCTGAGGTTGCCCTGTTCTAGGAAGAGAAGGAATGCCTGCTTTGCAGGAATGTGAGGGAGGGAGAAGACACTGTGTGATAATATCAGAGTGGGGTATAAAGCCAGATCCGTTTCTAGAGCAAGTCTTGTAAGAAATTTGCATTTGATTTCAAGTACAAGGAACAGTCAGTGGAAGGTTTTAGTGGGGGAGGGGGAGGAGGAAGGATGATAAGATCTAATTTACATTTGAAAGGAGACTTTGAAAAGTGGAAAGGAAGGAAGTGAAAATTAGAGAAAGGAAGCTTAGAATTTGAGATATGGAGTTGGATAATTCTGTAAAAATGCAATCTGAGCTGTGGCTGTCTTTGGGGATCATTGGAGTTTAGGAGGAGAAGAAATTTGAGGTCTGGCTATAATCTGTTTAGATGTTTAAATCTTTGAGAATGATAACTGTTGCTGATGGGGAAGAGATGTGCTGTGTCATCCAAAAAAGAGGAAAGAGTGTCTGGATAAAAACTTAATAATAGAGAAAATTTTGCATAAGCATATGATATGGATATTAAGAAAGAAAAGAAAGAAAGAAAGAAAGAAAGAAAGAAAGAAAGAAAGAAAGAAAGGCCAAAGGAAGGAAGGGAGGCAGGGAGGGAGGGAGGAGAAGGAAGGAAGGAAGGAAGGAAGGAAGGAAGGAAGGAAGGAAGGAAGGAAGGAAGGAAGGAAGGGCTAATGAGGGATGACTATGGAAAAATAGTTGAGCAAATCAGTGAAGGGCTAGTGAAGGGGAACAGATTTTGCCATGCCAAAATATGCCTCTGGCATGAGGATTATTTTGAGCTAAAGGCAATCAAAACCCAGCAGATTCAGGAAAACCTCCCCCTCAACTGTCTAAATTTATATTGGAAAGAGGGCCTGTATCAGGAAGAGAGTTATTACCAGAGATAAATTTTACCTAAGAAACTTATCTGCATAACAAGGCAGACTTTGTTTTCAAAATATCTCTATGCCTTCCTGTGTAGCCTTCTTCCCTTTTGTATCTCCAGACCCCTACCCCTTAGCTCTTGATGCTATAGAAGCCTCAATGACCTGCTTGCCCCTTAGCTCTTGATGCTATAGAAGCCTGCAATGACCTTGCTTGGGTCTCGTATTTTTATGGGGCTTCCATATGTACCAAACATGTTGGTCTTTCTCCTGTTAGTCTGTCTTATATAATTTTATTTATTAGACTGGACAAAGAACCTAGAAGAGAAGGGAATTTTTTTTCACCCCTACACCTGGGCATCTCTGATGGGCATCTGGAAAATAAAGTTTGGTTTCAGTCAAAGTCAGAAAATAGAATGTTTGAGGATAATAGTGAGTATAGGAGAGCCACCAATAGGAGAGCAGGTATTTCACAGTCCACGATATGAGAGTATCACAGAGAGGGTAGACAAGCTAGGAAAGAAATACTCTCTATCTTCACCCATTCCAGGTCTGTCCCACCTTTTACATACAACTTTCAAAGTCCCTTTGATTTGAAATGAACCCACTTGGCAGTTTGGGACAAAGTAAATATCCCCACCCCATTTTTAAAAATATAGTGGAGGCTCAGCATAAGTGGCCCAAGACAGAGGAAAGGAGGGGAAGACAAAGAATCCTCATTAGCTCATGGTACACACTACATGGTAGTGTGGAGGATGAGTGGTAGAAAGTGAGAGGCACAGATAAATACACAAGGAAACAAAGAAAGAATGAAATTAAAGAAGGATGGTACAACTTGAAAGGAAGAAAAAAGAAAGCAAGAAAGAAAGAGAAAGAAGGAAAGAAAGGCCCTTGGAGAAGCAAGCATAGGACATTTGTTTTTTAATGTATTAAGATATCAAAATACAACCGGACTTCAGTGAAAGAATGGAATATATTTCCTTGTCCATTAATTTGGTAATCTTATCAAAAAGCATATGGGTTTGTGAAAAGATAATAGATAACAGAGCAAAAAGAATTAGGGTAATTTTCTCTCTTTTTTTATATCATCTAACTTCTATACATATGAAAAGTAAATGTTTCCACTAGGGAATTAAACACTCAGCAAACCCTGTTTAGCATCTATGAGCAGGTTTGTCATATGGTTACTAAAATGAGTTATAGTCAATCTTCAGTCTGTATGTTCATTCTGTACGTCCCCAGGCCCTGGCCTTAGGGACTGCACACATCTGCTGGAAGTCACATAGACTCTATGAGAATCAGAATTAAAAATTATAGCTGCTTCATCTAATAAGACAATAGGGAATCCCAGCTATTATAGCCCTGTAGGAAAACTTCTCCCAATAATGTTTCAATCACATTCCATGGGAAGATACCGGGTGCTATTGTTTTAACAAGTGTGTTGGTTCATTGCTTCCCAAATGGTGGGCATACTACAGCCCTTTGGGGGTGGTAGCTTATTCCCTTAACCCACGTTGGGGAGTATTAACCCTGAACTCCCAGCCAGACATCCGTCAGCTGACCTTCCTGGAGCTGTCATTATTCCTTAACATGCTTCTTTGCTCCAATCAAGCCACCCTGCTTACTATTCTCTGTATACAGCTTGCTAATTTTAGTACATATTGCTCTGAATCATAGCATGTCAGAGTTGAAAAGGCTCTTAGAGATTTAGGCCAGCCCTCCTCAATTTACACCTGAGGAAACACATTTCAGTAGTCCTTCAAACCCTAGCTCCGAACTTACTTCCCACAGATTGCTTTCCCTGTTAAGTTGTAGCCAGTTCTGGAAACCACGCCTTTTCTTTGTACTTTTTTTGCTTGTATGATTTCTGTTTCTCCAAGAAGGAAGCCTTGGGTAAGTCAATGTGCTTCTCCTGGCATCTGTCCCCTTTGCTATCAAAGGAAAGGGCTGGATTTGATGATCTCTAAAGTCCTTTTTTACTATATTTTCATTCTATAAATCTATCTTTGAAGTTTCATATTCTTTATAATTGTTCTTGGTCATATATGCAGGCAGTCCTTGCTTTGCATGGTATCTTGTTATCTGAAATTGGTGCATGCTGGTGCCTTTTCTTCACTGCAGCATCCCATGGTGTCTGAGCTCAAATGTCATGTACTACAGAACGGTGCAAAGTGGAGAATCATTGCCTGTGTGCATGCATTTCAGCTAATACTGCACAATGCAAAGCAAGGACTGCCTGTATTTTTCGACACTTCAGTAGTTTTGTGCCTTTTGGAATTCATTCTCCAGGTTTTCTTTGAGGAACTAACCTTCCCTTAGTAGATAAACTGTATTTTCAAGGACATAGAACGTCCCTGGCCAAGGATGATCACATGACCAGAACTAGGCCACTCAGATGTTCTCCCTGGAATTTAGAACTAGAGCCAACACAACCCAAGGATTGAAAAAGGCTGAGCTATTTTCACCTGATGTCATTGTTCTGGGGGATTGTTCATGTAGTTTCTACCTACCAGTTTCTATTAAAACTCACCTGGTCCCTCTACTTTCCAACGTCTGATTCTTTAGTTTTTCTTTCAGATTCTGAGGATTACCTTTTGTCCTTGTACCACAACCCTCTTTTGCTTTGGTTATGCAGAACTGATTTGCATTGTAAACAACAGAAACACCTTAACTGATACGGTGTTTCTGGTTTTGCCTGACCTAGCATATTTATTTCCTCCTACAAACTCCAGGGAACAATAGTATCTACTGATTGCCCCTCCAATTTCTGAGCACCTACTTGTTTCTTGCCCTTTTGCAATCTGATTCTCATCTCATTTAAACTCCACCCTTAAAAGTTATTTATTCTTAAATATAAAGGTGTTTTTGTACTTTCTCAACCTTCTGGATATTTCCTTGCAGTGTTTGACCGTATGGAAATTCCCTTCCACTTTATTCTCTGATATGCCGTGGTGTGCAGGTTAGCCCTCTCTGTTCTACTCTGGCCTAGTTTCTCAGCCTGGATCTTTCCTTCCCCACCCCCGGAGCATATGGTAGTTAGCTGAGTAAAGGCAAAAGTTACATGGGGCATATCTCCTCATAGATTTTACTTGACACTAGGGAGGAGAAAACATTATTTTTATATTAATTCAATATTAAACTGGATTTTTAAGATAAGAATTTTCTCTTTTTTCAGCACATTACTTGAGAGCTAGATGTCCGCTCCCTAACATCTAATGGTTTTCAGTCAGGCACAAGTAGAATAGACTGCCACAGGATGTGGTTCCCCCAGGATGATCACATGTACTCGTATGATAGTTTAACAAAGTGATGAAGAGTATGGGCTTGGAAATCAGATAGGTATGGCTTCATGCTTCACCACTCAATAGATATATAAGCTTGAGCAAATTCTTTAACCTCTCTTAGCCTAAGTCTTCTCATCTATGAAATGGAACAAGGATGTCTACTTTATAGAACTGGTTTAAGAATTAAATGAGATAATGTCTATAAAATAAAATGTGTCCAATGAAAACTAATTGCTGCAGAAAATTGCTATTCATCTATATAAATAACAGTCAGATCTTTATCTCTGGCCCTAAGCATCCTCTCAAGTTCTAGTCCATAATTTACAATGATTATTTAGTTATCTTGCTTAAATTCCATTTATCTAAACTGAGGTGCTTTCTATCCATGTCTCTGTCTCTCTCAGACTTCTCTATTTTCACTAATGCCACCACCATTTTGTCCAGAATTAAGGCATAAACCTCTGACACTTATCCAAATGACTACAACATGTCCCATCTCTTGACTAGACTAAAATTCAGAATCTTGCCTCTACGATGTCTGACTTAAATTTCCCTTTTGAGTGTTTGTTTGTTTACAATCAATGAACCTACCTGACACATCATTATCACCTCAAGTCCATGGCTTACACCAGGGTTCACTCTTGGTGGCATATATTCTATGAGTTTTGGTAAATGTGTAATGACATGTATTCATCATAGCATCATACAAAATAGTTTTGCTGCACTACCTATCCATATCTTCCCACAAATACCTAATGAGGTGTCTTTTGCTCATTTTTTATTGGGTTGTTTCTGTATTGTTGAATTTTAAGAGGTCTTTGTACATTTTGCCTAACAGTCTCATGTCAAATGTGCTTTTTGCAAACATTTTCTCCCAATATGTAAAGAAATAATTTCTTCTCAGTATTTCCAATATTGAACTAAAGATTCACCTTCATCTCTTTTTTTTTTTCTTTTGGTTGAAGTTCCTCCTACCCGAATTTATAGGATGAGATCAGTCTATCTAGGAAAGACTCAGGACCACAGTCTCTGAGGCCTTAAATATCAACTCAATATCTTACTAGCTGTATAATTTTTATCAATTAACTTAAGAACCAATAATAATGAAAATTGCTTCATGGGTTGTTGTAAGGATTAAATGAGTTAATACTTATAAAAGGGCTTAGAACATCTCTTGGCCTGTATAAGCTCCTAGTATATGTTAGATATCATTATTAGCCATTTTCTCATGTGAGGGTGTTTCAGATATTTGGATATAATTATGATGTCTCTCTTTGCCTGCTTTTCATTTTTCTCCTTCAAGATTACCACATCTAGTTTCTTCATTATTCATAAATCTTTATTCTGGAGTCAGAAAGACTTGAGTTTAAGCCCCACCTTTGCTACTTCCTGGGTGCATACATTTGGGCACATTACTGAACCCACTGAAGCTTTTTTGTCATAAATGAGAAGGGAGAACTATGGTGCTATGCTGAATAGTAGCCTTAAGGATATTCATCAGGTCCTAGTTCCTAGAACCTGTGAAAATTGCTTCGTATGGAAAAGGATACAATTAAATTCAGGGTCTTAAGATGAAGAGATTGTTTTAGACTATCTGGTCAGACCCTAATGGTAATCACAAGTGTCCTTATAACAGTGAAGGAAAGGAAGAGACTTATTTACAGAAACAGAGAAAGCAATGATGCTGCTGCAGAGGATAAACATATACAACTACAAACCAAGAAATGCTGACATCCATCAAAACTGGAAAAGGTAAGGAACAGATCACTCTCAGAACCTTTAGAAGGAAATAGCCCTATGATGCCTCATGTAGCTCCATAGACTCATTTCAGACTTCTGGCCTCCAGAACTGAAAGAGAACAAATTTCTGTTCAGCCTCCAATCCCAGGTGAAAATACCTACCTTTTGGAAGATGGCAAAGAAAATTACACTCCAACCACCAGAAGTTGGAACCCACAGATATTGGCCACTGAATCCCCAATGAGCTCAGAGTCACCAAGAATTCAACTCACAGGTGTGGTTGGAAGAATACTTTAATCACAGGAAAGAGAAAAGGCACAGCAAGATAAAGGTCTGCATTGTGTGCGTGTCTCCCATAGTCAGCAGGACTTTCCTGAGAGCCCACACAGGGTGATGGACTGCACAGACTTCTCTTGTCCTGTGGGTGAAAACTCCGACTCCTCCCCTCGGAAGGCAGATAGACTACAGCACTGGCCAGGTGCATGTGATAACAACACTTAAACAGTACAAGAAGTCCACTGTGTACTCAGACTAGGGAAAGATTTCTCCTAATAAGGCAAGAGAACTGAACTATTGCTCAGCACTGGCCTGTGTATAAGGGAATGTTCCAGACCCAGGGCACTGATTAGGGCAATCCCAGGGACTGGCAATAGGTAGCACTATGGCTGCTTCCCTAACACTATTGTTTTAAACCACTAAATTCATCATATTTTTACAGAAACAATAGGAAATTAACATAATTATATTTCTCAAATTCAGTTTTTAAGAGGATCGAATGAGGAAAAAATATATATATAAATGTATATGTATAAAGTGCTTACCACAGTGCCTCGCATAGAGCCTTATGTAAAGTAAGTACACCATGTCCAGATACTTACAAAATGACTCAGACCACAGAGAGGCAAATGGATTGAAAAGATTAAAGATGTGTAGGCAGCAAATTACATGTTTATTGCATATCCCATGTACAAAATGAAGGTGATAGCAGCCTAGAGAGAATTAGAAAGATTTCAAGTATTTTTAGAGGGTAGAGAAAATTTGGCCATACATTACAGAGAGAGGAATAGAGGTAAAGAAGACTAAAGAGTCAAGATTGACTTCCGGCTTCCTGGCCCGAGCAATCTTACCATCTGTTTTTCCCTTTTCTCCTTGGGGACGAAAGGCTTACATTTTTTAAAGGTGAAGTGGTTAGGCTGTGGCAATGGAACAAAATAAATGGCCCACTTTTCCACTGGTCTACTATTAACTTGTCCCAGACACCATCACAACCTGCAAATAACCAGAGCCATGTTTCACGTCTGATTTTTTGTTTTAATTCAGCATTTTTTTCCATAACATAAATACTTATGGCACTTGCAACTTCTGTTCTCTGACTTCAGAATGACTTAAAGTCTGCCACAACAACAGTAATCCCAGGACCTTCCAAAGTGCTGTGCTCCATAGAGCTATTCCCTTGAAGATGACAGTCAGAAGTCAAGGACCTGATTCAGGAAGCAAGGTAAAGCTTCCAGAAACATTTGGCAACAGTATGGCTGTGCTGCCTTGCCCCTGGATAATTTAGTCAAGTGACAAATGTGTCCAGTGGGTCTCCATTTAGTATGTGGAATGGCCAGGAAAAAATGAAATTGAAAGAAAAAAGCCATCCAGCAGTTGTGTTTGTCTGGGTCCACAGTTTATGTGATTGATACTGGATGTAGAATTCTTTCTCTTTTGACACAATCAATTACACTGACAAATTTTTTCTAATCTTAGATCTGTGCATACCTGCGAATTGCAATGTTTCCAGAAGACTCATTATAATCATCACTGAATATTTATTGAGAACCCACTGGGCACAGAGAACTGTACTAGGCATGTGATCAAGAGAGAGCCTATTTCCAGCCAAGTCCTTTTGTTTCCATCCTGTTCTGGGAGTAATAACATACCTAAGGAAAGTGAAATTCTACACATAATCAAACTTATTATCTGATTTGATCATTATTTTGATTGCTACTTATGATTTATAATAGAGGTCATTATTTTATTACATACTGTCTGTATATAATTAAGTTACTTTAAATGAAGACTTTCATTCAGCTCAAGTTAGTAAGAATAATGTATTTCTGATTTTCTCATCATCAACTGAAGAGAAATTGAGCCACAAAAAAAGGTATTATACTATTGAACAATTTTTTCAAAAATTTAGAATGCATTGTATATATAAATGGGAAGATTGATGGCATTTACTATGAGATAAATTTCATTGTTTCAAAAAATTATCACAAGTCTGTCAAGGAAACTAAGTACCTCTCCTTCTATGTGGGGCTTGAATTCTCTGATCATATTACAAGTTTCAAGTTTTAACAGGTAAAAAAGATCACATTGTTATAGTTGCATATATATTTTGTAAAAGACAAAAGGGCCGATTTGATAAAGGAAAAAAGAAAAATCAGTGCCTTTCAAAACAGAATTTCATGGTTTTCATTGTTAGTGAGTTGGTTTATGTGTCAGGTAAACTTTGATCTTAAAAATATCTTTCACAGGCATGATTTCCTCCAGAGACTATTTTCTGTCTTGATATCCTCATAAGCGAAACAAGAATAAATATTTTGTTCCCATAAAATATTCCTCCCATGACTATTCGTATCTCTCAAACTTGTCTTTGTGTGAAGGAGGTTGTAGCCAATTTTTTGGAGATGTTTTTAGCTCTTCAGAAAGCTTCTCTCTCTCTCTCTTAAATGGAAATGATTTTCTAAACATCCTAGAGGAGAGTGGGGAGGAATATTCTCGTATCACGTCACCTTGATTTAATATCCAGTGTCCACAGCAAAGTTTGTCTTGGTTGCCATTCCTCTGTTTCCTTGCTCTCTTCCCTGATTTTTCCCTTCGTCTCTCCCTGTGCCTTCCCTCTCCTCTGCCGCCCTTCGCAGGATGCCTGTGTCAGGGCAGAAAGTGAGAGAATGTCAGCAGTTGCACACTGTTCCTTCCAGCTCTGCTCTGGCAAGTTGGCGGTAACTTCTGCCCAAGCCATGTATCACCGAGCCATTTAGGTACATTCTGTGCAGCCCCTCAGACAACGTCTTCCTTATTGTGCCAGAATCTTCTTGGAAACCTAAGCCAGATGAGTTAGTCAAAAGCATATTCTCTATGATCATAAAAAGTAATCTGGACTGTGTTTGAGCTATATTTAAACTGAATTTAAAATGATAAGGTCTGCAGTGTTTCCCGCTCTGATAGAAGAGAGGTGATTTATTTTCCCACTGGCTCCTATCTCTGTTATCAGAATTTTTGAATTAGTCGTGTCCTAATTCACTCATTCATCAATGTAAATTTGGATACTTTCGCATTCTTGGCTCTTCCTTAACTTTTTTGCAGTGTTTATAAAGACATCACGACTACCAGAGGCGATCGGGTTTGTTAGGGTCTCCCTAATTCATCCACCCCAGGGGTCCAGTTCATCTTCCCATTACTCAGAACTCCACTGCAAAATGGGGACTTGACACCCCTCTAGAACTGAATTTTCTCATTTTGTCCAAGAGCTAATTTCTTCTAGTTAGCCCAAAAGAGAGTCAATAAACTGCAGCACTTTTGTGAAGGGTTTATTATCAAGAACAGGTCTACTGCACGTGGAAACCTTGATTCCTTATTAAAGTTTTTATATACTAACTCTGATGGTGATTTCCACCCATTTTATTGTGGTATTTAAGTGTCATGTGACTTTCCACAAAAGAAGTCCCAAACTTGCAAAGTTAGGACTTAGTAATAACCTGAGAATATGAATAAGCAGTGGTGGCCAAAACTTTGCTCTCCCTTTACCTTCCCACTCACCCACCCCCTGCCACCCACCATCTACTTCACCCCTGTGGGGATAATGGACTGGACTTGCATAAGAGAAGTAATGCTTTAGGCCTGGCACTGTGACTTTTGAAACAAACACATACAGATAAGTTATTATTGGGTCTGAATTTATCTCACCCAACTTCAGAGTTCCCCTTCCACCTCCGAGAGATCCCAGTGAATTTCTTCTTCTCCGATTGGAAGGGAGATATAGACTATTTCCCTTTTTTGCAGTTAAAGTACATTCATTAGAGAAATGCATAATTTATTTCCACCATGGTGACTGTGTCCAAAAGAAATAGTCTACAGAGAGTATCTGACTAGTCAGTAGTTCTAATATGTGCTCACACTTTATTTCTAAGTTAAATGTTTAGAATTTCTCGTAGAAATACCATGACAACTGGTGGTTTGTTCCCCACCCCCTCCAACACATACACAGATATTTTACTATAGACTATATTTACTGTGGACTGTAGTACTAGCGGTATGAGTTCACCTATGTCTAAGTACCATATATCACACAGAATCCATGAGAAAATACATATGTTTATCTGGAACATACTCCCCTTTCTTTTCATGTTAGAACATAACAAGGGGTTTGGGGATACTAGTTAATAAGACATTTATTAGCTCCTTAAATTATTCTTTTAATCAACTCTTCACTTACTCAAAATAAAGAATGGAGGACAGGAAGTTTATGGGGACAGAAGCACCAAACTCAATCTACACATCAACCTGTTAGATTGACAACATCAAGGTTAAGGATAGAGTATAGGTGTTGCATCTGGAAAAAGCAGACTATAGATCTTGGCTCTACTACATATTGGTTTTACCCTTTTTTAAATCTCAAACTTTTATGAGTAAAATGAGAATCATGGTAGTACCTATCGCAATAGGCTTCTTGGAAATTATTTGAGATGATGCATGAGAAGTACTTTGTACAATGCCTAACCCAGAGAATGCTAGTTGGGGTTCCAGAAGGCACCTTTTCTATCTACTCCATTGTGATCTCCCCTTCTCTAGGAATTGCTCCTTACCCCCAGTAACCAAGAGTGGGCCTCAATAGCGATGCCAGTACTATTTGACTCTATCCACTTAACCATAGCTAGTCGGAATAGACAGTGAGTGACTCAAGCTAATTAGATTTGCTCTCTGAGGATTTTGGGTCATGAATCAAAAGCCTTAGAATGGGAGCTGAAAGTGATTTCACCTCACTGACAGTCAAGAGACAAGGTTCAAAACTTTTGCAGTTCAGTTTCCAAAATCCAGGTTCCCTACTTCCTATAGTTTTGAAAGCTGATTGTTGATATCCTCCTTGAATTTTATAATATACTCTAGATACTTCCAGTAGATCCCCATAACCACTTGTCTCCTAAGTTAACACAGATTCAATTGGTTTCTGAAGATTCCAACAATTATTTTCTAACTGTAGTTGATAGTAGTCATTGTAATGATAAAGGTGACAGCATTACTAGGAGTAAGAGGGATCCTAGAATCCCAGCTCTTTGGCTTCTCATTCAATATGTTACACAGTCTGTCTCCAACCTTTATATTTATTTCACCTTTATGTTTTATTTATATCCTTGGTGTTAGGCTCCAGATTTTACTCTTGAATACATGGCTCATGGAGCCTAGAACCTATATGGTATACCAGAGAGAAGTTATTCATTAAACATATGTTGAATAAATGGAAGAACTTCTGAAGGACATAAAGGTAGATTCAATAGATAAGAATCTAGTGTATGTAGTGAAAAATGAGTTTTTTTGGACAGTGCTTTAAAGCAAGGCATCCTAATGGTCAGTAGGAAAAACATTTCATGATGCCATTGAGCTACGGATCGAACGTAGACTAATTAATAATTTTCTTTCTCAAGCTAAATGCTAGTTATTAGAAATGATAATTTAAAAAAAATTATACTTAACAAAAAACCCCTAAAAGTACACAAGCCTTAACGTAAAAAGAATCTTCATGAAAACAGATCTTTCTCTATTTGCTATAACCCAGCTACTTCCTTCAACCTCTATAGCGTTAGCCACTATAAGGGTAGTATCTCACAGTGACTCCTGAAGGTAGTCTTTTGTTTATGATTTTGGGTAAATGGCTGTTGAGTACAACTTTTGCAAGCTTTTGAGTTGAGTTGGCTTTTAGAATTTATAGATTTAGCTATGAGGTACTGGTTACTTGAGGAAGGTTCTGACTTTGGATGCTAGTTACTTTAAAGTCAAAATATTATAATGATGAGAAGTTGGAAAAACACCTGTGGAAACAACCCTTCTAAAATTCTTTTTGCCAAAGAAATTAGAAGTTTTGTGAGAGGTTTTAGGTAAAAATACCCAGTGGACTAGTGTCCTCCTAGACTTTCTACCTAGAATTATCTGGCAGAAATTTAACCTGAGCCTTGCTCCTGTTCTATTGTTTGAACAGGGCAGAGATTCTTTTATGGGGAAATAGGAGGAGAACAGAAATGTATTTTAATTTACTTTTATGATAAATATCATTAAGTCAAAATTTAAAGCTATATATTTTTATTTTCAGTTTGATGCTCATAATGCAAGCAGGAGTCATTTAATAAGAGATTGAAATAAGCATTTGCTAACAATGAAGTCATTATTTTAATGAAACCTGATCAACTTTCCTGAATAATTTGGGATTTTTTTAAACAACATATTTCAAGGCAGAAAAAAAAAAGGAAAAGACCATACGTTTGGCAGAAATGAAAAATGGTTACTATGGCAGCTTGATTTGGACACGGAAAACCTGTTTCAAGCTATTCATAAACCCAACTCTTGCAAACTATTTATTATGTACAATAAATTATATGAAACATGTAATGAAAAAATGAGAGTGACTTGTTTTAGAACTCAGAGAGTTAATGAAAACTATTTGAGAAGGAAGGACTGAGTAAGAAGTGGATCCTGGTGTTCCCTGCAGAACTGGCTTGATGAATTTTTATCCATACCAAGAGGACCCCCCACTCTTCACCCGTTGACACAAATGTCACGTTCGTTAGGGAAGAAAAAAATGTGGAATGTGCCCTAACCACGTAAAGTGCACCATTTTCACAATCCAAATGCAATTCATTTAGCCTCTATTCTTCATGCGAGAGTGGATGTCTCTCGTTACATATCCAAGACAAAACTTGGAGATAGTGGTGGGGAGAGAGAGATATTGCCAAATCTCAGATTCTGAGCTGCTTATTCTATATGAGGGCTTTAAAAAGACAATGTGATATTATTTTCCAAATGGAGCATGTATGTTTCTGTGAGTCCAGAGGAGTTGGCAATTCTGTGTCAAATATATGTATTTCTGCATATGCATAACACAAGATAAGGACTCAGCTTCTGATCTGAAAGACATACAATCAAATTGTCAAAAAATTTACATTCTTAAAACAAGAATCATTAGAAGCCATATGCAAATAAGTGTTCTATGGTTTCATATGGATAATAAATGTCATAGAAATTTTATAATGGGGCATATAGATTTGGGTGGGGATGAGGAAAGGCGATGCATTGCTATATTTATTTCAAAATCTGAAGGACTGTGCTTTGTAGAATGGAAACAATTTGGAAAAGAAGTGAGGAATAGGGAGACAGGAAGCTTTTAAAGCAGAGGTCTGGTGGGCAGAACAGTGCATGCTAATGAAAGCAGTGCTTAGTATATGTTAAAGTATTTATCTTATAAAAAGGCAGTAAAGAATCCAACCTATATGCAGAAAAACTATTCAAGAAATGTGGACAGTAAGAAAATGAAAGTAAAATCTGATACAGTTACTGAATCTGTAAAGTAGTCAGAATAAACTCTCTCCTTTTAAAGCAAGATTCAACAGAGCTATATCCCTGAAGCCGGACCACCTGGATTGAGATCCAAGCTTCACGTTTACAAATTACATCACTCTGAGTGCCTCAATCTCTTCATATGTAAGACGGATATGGATAAATGCCATACCTAATGAAAGGAATTATCACAGGGACTAAATAAGGTAATATTTGTAAAGCACATAAAATAGTACCTGGCACAAGGTAAGCATTTTACCAGTGGTGATTAAGTTTAAATTTTAACTTTTAAAAATTATTTGCTTAATTTCTTAATGCTCTACAATGTCTCTCATCAAGTAAATTCAAGAATTAACTTCCTTATTAGCATTTTTTACATTAATTTATTTTTTTATTAGCTGTATTGAGGTATAAATGACATACAACTGATAATAAACTACATATATTTAAATTGTAAAATGTGACCAATTATCATACGCACACACACATAATTCTGAAACTATCTCCACAGTCAAAATAATGAACATATCTAACACCCTCAAAATTTTCTCCCTGCCCCAATCCCTCATATCCATTTCTGTTTTCCACCCTTCTGTCCCCAGGCAAACACTTAAATGCTTTCCTCATTATACATTACTTTGCATTTTCTACAATTGTACATGAATGGAATCATATGATTTCTACTCTTTCTGTCAGGGGAGGGGTCCAGATTCATCAATGCAGCATAATTATGTTGATACTAATCCATGCTTCTGCATGCATTACTGGCTCAGTCATTTTTATTGTTGAGTAGTATTCAGCAATACAACGTGTTAGGATATACCACAATTTGTATATCCATTCACCTATTGATGGACACTTGAGTTATTTCCAGTTTTTAGCGATTACGAATAAAACTGCTATGAATATTTATATATGTTTCATATGGCCGCATGTACTTTCACTTTTCTTGGGTGAATACAAACAGGTAGAGTGGCTGGCTCACATATTACTATGTTTAACTTGTTAAGAAACCACCAAACTATTTTCCAAAGATGTAGGTTTTATGTTCCCACCAGCAATTTTTGATTCTCTCATGTGCTCACCAGCTCTGGGTAGATCAATGTTTTAATTTTAGATATTCTAAAAGGTCTTTAAAAATATATCATTTTAATTCTGATTTTCTTTACCCTATTGATTAATAATGTTGAACATAGCTTCATGTACCTATTTGCCATCCATATAATTTCTTGGATGAAATGTCTGTCTCGATCTACTGCTCCTATTTTACTCCTATTTTACTGTATTATTTTCTTATTATTGGGTTTCATTTTCTCTCAGTCTGGGTCTTATTTTTCGTTCTCTTTCAAACAAGAGTTTTTAATTGGATTAAGTCAAATTTATCATTTTTTTTCTTTTATGGATTGTACATTTAATATATCTAAGAAATTTTTACAAAACCCAGGAGCACAAAAATTTTCTCCTATTTTTTTAGACCTTTCATAGTTTGAGATTTCATGTTTTAAGTCTGTGACCCATTTTCAGTTAGTTTCCATAATGTGAGGTATATATTGAAGTTTTTTTTTTTTAAGATTTTATTTATTTATTCATGAGAGACACAGAGAAAGAGAGAGAAGCAGAGACACAGGCAGAGGGAGAAGCAGGCTCCATGCAGGGAACCTGACATGGGACTTGATCCTGAGTCTCCAGGATCAGGCCCTGGGCTGAAGGTGGCGCTAAACCGCTGGGCCACCAAGGCTGCACTGAAGTTTATTTTTTGACATATAGATGCCAATTATTTCAGTTCTGTTTGTTGAAAAGACTATCTTTTCACCACTGAATTATCTTGTACCTTTGTCAAAAATCAATTGACCACATATGTGTGGCTCTGTTTCTGAATTCTATACCATTGCATTGATGTATTTGTCTATTTCTTGATTTTTATAGTCTTGATTAAAAATCCTGAAATTATGTGGTATAAATCCTCCAACTTCATTCTTTAAAATTATTCTATCTTTTCTGGGTTCATTGAACTTCCACATGAATTTTAGAATCAACTTTTTAATTTCACCATTAAAAATCACCTTATAATTCTGATAAGGATTATATTCTATCTCTAGATCAATTTGAAGGATAATGGATATTTTAACAATATTCAGTATTCCAATCTATGAATTTATATTTCTCCACTTATTTATATAGTCTTCTACAGCAATGTTTTCAAGTTTTCAATATGTGAGTTATATATATATATTTCATTTTGTTATGCTTTTATAAACAATACCGATTTTCTAATTTCAATTTCAATTGTTTAGTGTTAGAATATAAAAATACACTGATTTGTATATTGATCTTCTAGCTTTCAACTTTGCTAAATTAACTCATGGTTCCCTAAGATTTTTTAATAGACATTTGTGTCATGTGTAAATAAAGATTTTACTGTTTCCTATTCAATCTAGATGCTTCATTTTTCTTGTCTTATTTTGCTATCAAAAGCCTCCAGTACAATTTTGAATGGAAGTTAATGTAGACTATACTCTTTCCTTGTTCCTCATCTTATGGAGAAAGCATTCAGTCTTTCACCATTATCAATGATTGTAATGATGTAGGTTTTTATAGAAGCCATTTAGCAATTTAAGTAAGTTCCCATGTATTCCTAGTTGGCAGGTGTTTTTTAATTGAAAATGGATGTTGGATTTTGTCCAGTGCTTTCTTTCCTTTACTGAGTTGACTATACGATTTTTTAGTTGTTTTTAGTTTGCTAATATGGTGAATTATGTTGATTTTCAAATATTAAGCCAATCTTGTATTGTTGGCATAAACCTCACTTGGTTATGATGCATTTGCTTTTTACATATTTTTGGATTGAAGAACTAAAATTTGTAAAGAATTTTTGTGTCTACGTTCATTAGGGGTACTGATCTATAGTTGTTTTTGTTTGTTTGCTTGTTTCCTTGGATCTCATGTTAGTTCTGTCTTCACAAAATGAAGAAGTAGTCAATTCTTTCTTTCTGGAAGATTATGTGGAATTGGTGTTATTTCTTCCTTAAATGTGCCAGTGAAGCTCTCTGGGCTTATAGTTTTCTTTGTGGGAAGGTTTTTAACCTCATTACAATTTCTTTACTATATATATATATAAGACTATTCAGGTTATATATTTGTTTCTGGGTGAACTTTCAGTATTTTGTGATTTCTTGGAAGAAATTTATCTAGTCCCTCTAAGTTGTCAGATTTGTTGATACTAAGTCTCTTATGATCTTTTAGTATCTGTGGAATCTGTAGTGATGTCACCTCTCTCATTCATCATTTTACTAATTTGTATTCCTCCCTCCATCTTTTTCTCTGATTACCTAAAGATCTACAAATTTTAGTGATCTGCTCAAGCAACCAGATTTTGGGTTCATTGATTTTCTCTCTCTAAAAACAAACAAACAAAACAAAACAACCTCTTATTGATTTTTGCTCCGATTTTTATATTATTTCCTTTATTCTACTTACTTTCGTTTAATTAACTTTTTCTTTTAATTTATTAAGCTGAGGCAGGCTACTAATTTAGAGATCTAGTTATTTCTAGTCTGGGTATTTAGTTATGTAAGTTTCCCTTCAAACATGACTTTCACTGTATTCCACAAATTTGGATGTTTTATTTTCACGTTCATTGATCTTAAAACACTTTCTAATTTTCATTTTGGTTTCTTGCTTCACCCATTGATTATTTAGAATTCTGTTAATTAGTTCCAAATATTTGGAGATTTTCCAGATATCTTTCTGCTATTGACTTCAACTTATATTACACTGAAATTACATTGTAGTTAGAAAATACTCTTTGTACGCCTTGAATTTTTCAGGTTTATTGCGTCTTGTTTCATTGCCTATGACATAATTTGTCTTGGTATGTGCCTTGTGCAGACTAGGAAAAAAATGTATTTGGCTGTTTGGAGAAAGTGTTTTTTAAATATCAGGTAAGTTTAGATGGCCAATGTGTTGTTGATCAAATATATATCTTCACTGATTTTTCCTTTTTTATTTATCAGTCAATGAGAGAAGAGTGTTAAAATCTCAAATTATAATTGTATATTGGTCCATTTCTTCTTGCAGTTCTGTGGATTTTGTTATGTATTTTGAAGTTCTGCTGTTAAATCATGAACATTTAAAATTATTATGTGATTATATGATGACCATTATTATATGATGAATGGATAAGGAAGATGTGTTTACACATGCACACACACAATGAAATATTAGTCATAAAAGAGAATGGAATCTGGCCATTTGCAACAACATGGATGGAGCTAGAGAGTATTATATGAAATAAGTCAGAGAAAAATAAATACCATATGATCTTAATCATATCTAGAATTTAAGAAACAAATCATCATGGGAGGAAAAAGAGAGAGGCAACCAAGAAAGAGACTTAAATATAGAGAACAAACTGATGGTTACCAGAGGGAAGATAGGTGGGGGGATGGGTTAAATAGGTGACAGGGATTAAGGAGTGCACTTGTTTTGATGAGCACCAGGTGTTGTATGTAAGTATTGAGTCACTAAATAGAACATCTGAAACTAATATTACACTGTATGTTAACTAACTGGAATTTAAATAAAAATTTTTAAAAATATTATTATATCCTTTTGATGATTTCACCCATATCTCTTTGTGAAATGTATGTCTTTATCCGTGGTAATATTTTTTGCTCTAAAATCTACTTTGTCTTATATTAATATGGCCACTCCAATTTTTTTTTATTGCAACTGGCATAGTACATATATCTCTTTCCATCGTTTACTTCTAATTTGTTTGTATCTGTATATTTAAAATAAGAGTTTTTGCAGGCATGAGAAGGTCTTGTTCTTTTATACAGTCTGATAATGTTTGCTTTTTATTTATTTATTTATTTATTTTTTTTGTTGTTTGCTTTTTAGTTGGGGCAGTTAGACTATTTACCTTTAATGTAATTGTTGGTATAGTTGGATTAAAATCTTCCATCTTTCTAGCAACTTCTAATTTATTCCATGTTCTTTGTTATCCTTGTAAAAAAAATCTGCCTTCTTTTCTAGAAATTGAGTATTTTTGCTTATCATTTATAACTTTTTTTGATGTTATTTCAGTAGTTTATAGTATGTGTATTTACTTAACAGTGTATTTTCAAGTGCTATTTTGCTGCTTCTTGCATAAGAAATTTATAACAGTATACTTCAATTTATCCCTACTCAGCCTATGTGCTATTATTTTCATACATTTTATTTCTACATGTGTTATGGACCCCATAATATACTTTTTTAATTTTTTCTTTAATTAACTATCCTTTAAATGAATTTAATTAACAAGAAAACATATTTTTATTTACCTCTATAATCAAAATTTTAGGAGATCTTCAGCTTTGGATGTGGATTTCCTTCTGGTATAATTTTCCTTTTGCTTGGAGACCTTTCTTTAGCATTTCTTATAATGCAGGTGAGCCAATGATAATTTTTTTCTACTTTTGTATGTCTTAAAAGTCTTACATGTATTTGTTTTTTGGGAAGATATTTCACCTGGGTATAAAATTCTGGTTTGATTTTTTTTCTTGTAGTGCTTTAAAGATGCTCCATTGTCTTCATGTTTGCATTTTTTATTCCATAGAAAGAAGTCTGAATAAATCCTCTTATCTTTGTTCCTCTTCCTAAATTATGTCATTTTTTCTCTGACTGCATTTAAGATTTTCTATATATATATATAGAAAAGATTTTCTATATATCACCAGTTTTAAGCCATTTTCTTATAAATGTTGGAATAGTTTCCTTCAAGTTTTCTAAGCTTGAAGTTCATTGAGTTTATTGGATTTGTAGTTTTAGAGATTTAACTAAAGTTTAAAATATTTCAGCCATTATTTATTTAATTTTCTTTTTCTTATTCCCTCTGCTTTCCCTCCTCCTCTTCTTTTGGGACTCCGACTGTATGTATGTTATATTATTTAAAGTAGTCCTACAGATCCCTAATGCTTAGCTATGTTTTATTTTAATTTTTAGTAACTTGGAATGCCTGGGTGGCTCAGCAGTTGAACATCTGCCATCAGCTCAGGGTGTGGTCCTGGAGTCTGGGGATCGATTCTCACATTGGGCTCTCTGCAGGGAACCTACTTCTCCCTCTGCCTATGTCTCTGCTTTTCTCTGGGTCTCTCATGAATAAATAAAATCTTTAAAAAATAATAATTTTTAGTAACTTTTCTCTCAGTTTTTTGTTTCTATATTTTCAAGTTTGCTATTTATGTCCTCTAAAATGTCTAATATGCTATTAACTCAATTCAGTTTTATTGTTTTTCATCCCAGCATTGTACTTTCTGCCTGAGAAGTTCTTTTTGGGTCTTTCTTTTATCTTTTTTCTACTTAATATGCTCAATTTCCCCCTAAGCTTCTTGAACAAATAGAATATGATTACAAAAAACTGTTGTAATGCCTTTTTTTTCTGTTAACTGCATTATCTGTGTCATTTCTTGATTAATTTATTTTTCTCCTCATTAGGAATTGTGTTTTCTTGCTTCCTAGCATGCCTTGTAATGCTTGATCGTATGCTAGACAATGCAAAACTTGCCATGCTGGGTGCTAAATTTTCTTATATCCCTAAAAATATTCTTGAGCTATGACCTACAATGCAGTAAAGTTATTTAGAAAGTTTGACCTTTGGGGGTCTTGATTTTAAGCTTTCTTAGGTGGAACCAGAGAAATGTTCAGTGTAGAATCAATTTTGCCTCAGTCCTAATACTGGGGCAAAATCCTTGTGAGTGTTCTCTATAATGCCCCATGAATAATGAGATTTTTCTACTTTGCTTGGTGGGAACAGAAACTATTCCTTTCTGTGTGAGCGTTAGTCTCTCTTGCCTTTAATTTCTTCTGGCAGTTCCTTTTACTGGCTACAGATAATTTCCTCACATATTGAACCAATCATTACTGACCATAGCAGACGACCCTCTAGAGATCTCTGGAACTTCCTCTCTATGCAGATCTCTCCTCTCTTAGTCTTCTCTGGAAAATCCTGGTTCCTTGGCTTCTCTAGAACCCCAGTTTTGTTTCCTCAACTCATGGAAACTATCAGGCTTTTTCTAGGTTTCCCACATCTGTGGTACAACCTGGAAATTCTCTCAAGATGGTAAGTCACAGCAAGTGTATGATTCATTTTATTTTTTCCCTATCACGAATCATTGTCTCTCATTATTGATGTGAAATATCTTGAAAGCTTTTATTTTATGTATTCCATCCAATATTTCAATTGTTTCACATAGAAGGGTAACTGGTTCCTGTTACTTATTCTAAACTGAAGTAACAGCCTTTCTAAAAGCATATTTTTTTTATTTATTTTTATTTCCTCAACTTAATACTCTCTGTTGCACAGTCTTATGTTCTTTCTCTCTATGATATTCCATGGGCAGTGGGCAATGGGTTGTTCTTTCAGTATATTCAGAGTACAAACACATCTTTGCATTATTTCTTAAGTAGCCTCATGAAAGCCATCATCATGTCTTTTCTGGTTATTGCAGTAGCTTTTTAACCATTCCCCCTGATATTTTCCTTATCCATCTACAGTCTATTCTCAATCCAGTAACCAGAATGATTCTTTTAATAGCTTTGGAAAAACAAAAACAAATACAAAAACAAAAACAAGAAAGGAAAGCCACCCCTCTGCTAAGAACTCTGCAATGTCTTCCCATTTTACCCATAGTGAAAGTTAATATATATAATGGCCTAAGACACTATATAATCTTGCTTTTGCTATCCCTTTAATATCATCTCCAGCTACTTTCCCTGTGAGTTACTCCTTTTTAGTTAACAGGTCACCTTGCTGTTCTTTGAGCCACTCAGACACACAGTGCCTTGGGGCCTTTCCACTTTTGCCTAGAAGGCTATTACCTCAAAACCTTGTATGGCTTGCTCCCTTGCCAACTCCAGTCTTTTCTCACATGTGTCATCTTACCTACATGAAGTTGCATCTTAACACCACCTACCACCTCAATCCAGACATTCCTGATAGCCTTTTGTGCTTGATTTTTGTCCTTAGCTCTCATCACTGTCTGACGTAATTACTCTGTTCTAGTCTCTGGGATTCCTTTCTATTCCATGAGCACAACAGGTACCTTCTGGCCTCCTTTTGTATTACTGTTGTCTTTTCTTGAACAAATCTGCCAGCAAAATATGTCTATAGTTGTCTCATCTAAGCCTTTCTTCAAATGTCATCTTCTCTAGGGGGTCTTCATTAACTATTATATTTAAAACTGAATCTCTCCTCTTTGGCTTTATATATCCTCTTTCCACATCGTTTTTCTCAAGAGGACTTATAAAATGATGTACTATATATTATTTTATTTATGTGTTTTATTTTCTCACTAAAATGAGAGTTACATGTGAACAGAGGTTGGTCTTTCTTTCTTTCTTTCTTTCTTTCTTTCTTTCTTTCTTTCTCTGCTTAATCTTCAGAACCTAGACATGTAACTAGTGTATGTTAGGTTCTTGGTAAATATAGCTGATTAATTTTTATATGATCATTTTTCTGGAAATTACCAACTTCATATCCTGGAAGAGAATATGCAGACTGATTTAAAACACTTTCCCATTACGTATGGAGTTCAAAATCTTCAAGTTGCATTTTCTCCTCCTAAACTCTATTTTATGGAGGCAGAAGTATTCTTACACAGTTAGGAATTAAAATTTGACTTGTATATCTAAGCACTCAACATTGATGTCACAACTTTCAACTCCACCATCCAGCTTCCAGTCCCACAGCAGACTAGAAACTGCAAAATAATCAGTAAAAATGCTTTTTAATTATTAAACACCCTGATAGGAGACAGAAACTAGCATCAGTTTATTTTCCACTACACATAGGACCCATTATTTAATGCTTATTACATCCCTGTTAGGTGAGTTACTGTGGTCATTTTACAGATAAAGAAACAGAGGTCAAAAGAGTAACTGGTTCTCAAATCAAGATCTGGAATTTGAACACAGCATTTTTTGCTCCTAAGCCCACCTTTTTGTACCTCCACTGTGCTGCTTCACAATAAAGGAAGAATTTAACCTAGACACAAATACTCAAAGAGACTGCTAGGACCATAGGCCATCCCACATACCACAATCAGTGTTGAGGACGTCATCTCTGGATAGCACAGCACAGTCATTAATGTTCATAATGATAAAACCAAGTCATCAAAAAAAGATTAATTACATTCCATCCACTCTGTTTAAGAAGGCAGGGAAGTGTGAAATCCATTTTAGAAAGATTTCCATCAAAAATGATTAAAATTTTCAGCTATCCAGAATGATTCATTCCCTCGGGTTTCCACATAGCCAAATATGTAAATGAAAAAGCACAAATATTGCCCATTTCCCACAAAACAAAACAAACAAGCAAACTACATAAAAGAGGTGCAGAAGGACTCAATCAAATTGAGGATTGGATATTTGTTATAGTGTATACCAAAGTATACATTGCCAAAGCTGGCAGGCATCCATTTTTTACGGTTTATCTATTCTTACTGGTCAGTTGTCCATTTGAAAGGTTCATACCCTTGTCAGAAAGGTTTTAATTATTTTGATTATTTCTTCTGCTTTACAGTCTTTTGAGACGGGATAAATATATTCCTTATACTCTTGAACACAATAGTTGTGATCACTGAATCTGCTTTACCCATAACTCCCTCAAAAACCTAACTTCACTTCAAATACAAAAGAAAGATTATCTTAATATTGTAAAAGTGGAGCTGAATAGCACTTACTTTGGATATACTTATAAAAACAAGAAACAAATATACTCTTTATCTCAGTCTGCACTAGTCTGTGGTAGCTGGTAGCCAATACATGTTGGTTAAAAGAATTGTTGCTGACCATTTGTAGATGAATGGTTATATTAATTTGTGTTAAATTATGGGACATCGAGATGATGGAATGATGTACACTTATTTCAAATAATGATCTGATAGAGGCTGACATGGATATTTATTCACTCTCGTATCTTCATCTCCTAGAATTCTTGTCATCTAATAGCTTCCAGTAGATAGTGGTTGAAAGAATTGATAAATAAATGAAACATAAAATTAATGAACATGTGGTAAAAACTCTGATTATTGATATAATAATATAAATAATATTCTATAATTTAGGGAGGAGCATATGCATGTAACTGAATCAAGAAATAATATGGAATGCTACACAAGTAAATCATTACTCATAGTTCCTCCAGTAAATGTAGGGACATATAAAAGGCTCTTACTTTTTATTTTATCTATGTATTATTTAGCCATTCACAATAAATACATATTACTTTTATAATTAAAATAATCTATGCTATAGCTTTCACAAAAATGATTTTTCACATCAGACATTCTGAAATTTAAGGGTTCATTATAGAAATAAAAAGATGAGATGATATCAGCCGCCCACAATATAGAACATTGCACAGAATAAATGCTGATAGAGCCAGAAACAATCTCTCAGTATTAAAAAGACTTAACAGGCAAAAAATGAAGAAGTATAAAAAATTAAACAGAAAAGAAATCATCAAAAATATTCACAGAGTGGAGGGTGGATGGGGAGTGATTGCTTAATAGGGATGGGGATTCCTTTTGGGATTATGAAAATGTTTTGGAACTAAACAGAGGTGATGGTTGCACATTATGAATGAGGGAGGAGTAGAGGCAGATGATTCATATATATGTAACTGCTTTGAAAAATGTGGATTAACTGTAAAAATGTTAAATGTTATTCTTAATATTCATTATTTGGAGGCAGAATTCCAACAACATTTTTTGAAAGTTTCTGACCTTCATTTCTATTTTTAAGACAATATTCAACAGAACATTGTATACAAATAAATGAATTTGGGAAACAAATTTTATTTGTAAAATATAACAAACAGGTAGGATGTTTTCAGGATTAATTTTGTCTTAAACTGTAATAATTTTCCTTTCTTTCTGATTTTGAAACTAATGAACTTTCACAGTAGAAAATGTGTAAAATTTAAAAAGTTAAAGAAGAAAATAAGATAAAACCACACAGTAATTTACCACTGAGAGAGAACCTCTATTAGCATTTTGGACTGTTTTTCTTCCCCACCCTTCCAAATATACACACACCAGCAAAAAATTTAATGGTGAGAATTTTACTGTTGTTTTACATAACCTTTGAAAACATATTCTTAATCAACAGCCTAGTATACCATTAGCAAATGGATTAATGCCAGAATTAAATGCCCTTGGGTCAAGTGTGAATTTGACTAGTGGAGAACTGAACTCAAAAGCCCATATGGCTGTCTCCAAACTGAGGCAAGCAAAAGGAATTTTGTTTTTATTTAATTTGTTTCTTATCTCTGGGCATTTAGATTATTTCCATGTATTTCTCAAATACACAACAAGTATATGCTAAAAATGCTTACACATGGCTCACTGACTTACCTCTCTATCTTTAGCTAGATCCTCAACTGTGGAGATTATAGTTCAAATCCTATCAACATTTGTAGACATTCCATGCATACTTTTAAAGTGATTTACAGAAAGATTGCACCAAATTATGCTTCCACCAGCCGTGAATGAGAGTGCCTCTCTCACTGTACAGCGGCAAGCATGAATATTAACAATATAAACAAAACAGAAAACTTTTCCACCGAATTTAATAGGAATAAATTTGAATCTTGTTTTTACTTATTGTCCTTTGATTACCAGTTAAGTTGAATATGTTTGCCAATCCATATAACTCACTGTATCTTCTTTTCATGTTCCAGTTTGCTTTTATAACATTGCTTCACCTAAGGCCCAACTGTGGGGAAGTTTAATCTTCAAAATTCTTCATAGCGATATTTTTTGGAGGAGGCAGGATGTGGATGGGAGGGAGGATATTATAAAAAAGAAGATGCAGCTCCCAAGTTATTTTAATATTTAACATATTAAATTTATATTATTAAATTATTTATTTGTAAATATTTTATTTATATATTCAAGAGAGTGATTGCACTTATACAAGCAGTGGGGAGGGGCAGAGGGAGAGGGAGAAACAGTCTCCGCACTGAGCAGGGAACTGTATTCCAGGACCCTGGGATCATGACCAGAGATGAAGGCAGACGCTTAACCAAGTGAGCCACCCAGGCATCCCTATTAAATTTTTTTTTTTTTAATTTGTGGCATGTGGTATCCTCAGAGCTATGAAATGGAAACTTTTATTAAGGAGACTAATAAGACAATAAATATGAATACTTTTTCATCAGCATTGGAAGATGCTGTGTTAATAATAAATATATATTTTCCAATAACTGTACCAAAATTTTGTTTTTAATAAAATGAAAGTTTCAATCAGAAAGAGCTAGTTTCAGGTAGATTTATTTTTATATTAAAAAAAAAAAACCCTTAACTTGACAAAGTTTCTTCAACTTGTATGATAATCAAGATTATCCACATCTCCTATCTGGGTAACTGCCCACAGGTTATTGGTGATGTCTTATGTATGAACATAAACCCATTCTACAAGGTAGTGTGCAGCCATAAACTTCTGAAATTAATATGGTCTATGTTTTTTTCTCAAACTTTTTCCTATAAAATAGAACATTTGTTAAATAATATAAATACATTGCTCCATTTTAACATTTTTATAGTCTATTAACAGGATACACTTTTAGAACATGATTTAAATGGGGACGCCTGGGTGGCTCAGTAGTTTAGCGCCTGCCTTCAGCTCAGGGCGTGACCCCAGAGTCCTGGGATGGAGTCCCACATTGGGCTCCCTGCATGGAGCCTGCTTCTCCCTCTGCTTGTGTGTGTGCGTCTCTCTCTGTGTCTCTCATGGATAAATAAATAAAATCTTTAAAAAAAAAAAAAGAACATGATTTAAATAAACACAACTTTCTAGATACTATACCTTTGTCAATAAACTTCACCTTAATTTACTAACTTAATCCTACTTTGTTTTAGAAAACAAACTTTTCCTTTTATTTTTGATGCTACAGACGTTGAAAATGTGGATTGTGCTCAGTCTCCTAGCAGTAGCGTTAGTTTAGTAACCTCAACCCTGTATTGAGATTATGCCTTGCTTTACTCTTGGTATTCAGATCTTACTTATTAGTCCCTCTACACTCTTGTACAAAGGAAAAAAAAAATGCCTTCTCTTCAATTATTTTTTTCTCTACTTTTCACTGAAGACCAGAAATGGCCAAAAAATATCATGCCAATTTAAAAGTGGTTTCCAAAAAAACCATGTTTTCCAATATTTTTGGTTCTCTCCTATTAGTTTGTATATCAAAATGTATAGTCTGTGATTCAAAATGTGCAAGAAAGAAATGCTGCTATTCATCTGCCATGACTAATCTAAACGCTCAAGCATTCCATCCCATTGCATATTAGGGAATACAGACTTTGGCAATTAAAGGAATCCCGGATATGTACATTTAAAGAGTCTTTTGGATAAATAATTCAGTTAATTCAAAGTCTAGCTGCTTCTTAGTGATATTTTTCTCATTCCTTTTCTATTTCTCAAAATGGTGCCTGGATTCATGGAAAAGCTTCTGTATCCTCCTTTCAGAGAGGAAGGAAGTCTGCATGCTGTCCTTTACATCTTTACTGGTCTTTGCTCTGACAAAGCCAATCTGGTCTTCTTAGTCTCCAAACATGTAGTACTAGTGCCCCCTGAATTGTTGTTAATGTTGCTTTTTGCTGAGGAGGTGTTGGCATGATGCCATTAACCTAAGGCTGGTGAATCTCAAGGAAATGTCCAGCTCAGTTTTCACCACTTTATTAGTCCTACCTCCACTCTTGCTGATTCTGCAGAATCTCTGACCAGAGATTTCCTTTCATCTGCTCCCCATCTCACTCTGGTGGTCTCTCTGGACATCCAGTGTTTCTCAATTCAACTATCTTGTTGCGCCTCTTAGCTTCACAAGGCAACTTCTAGGTCTCTTCCACATTCCCATCTTCTACTTCAAAATGTCAGACGGCCCTTTCTCCTCTGTGGAGGTTAGCCTGATGTTGACGCGAGCCCTCCTGTGAAGGTTCTTCTCAGGACTTCCCTCTCATTGAATACTTCTAGGTCAGCAATTTCTAAATGACATCCTAGAAACATCTTAGGTGGCATCCTGTGGCTTTCATCATGCTGACCAGAGGTATTTTCTTCAGACATCTGTGATTTTCCTAAACTACATCTACCTGAAACATCAAGTACTGAGAAGTTTTTTAAACCTTCCCTCTAACACCTTCCTGAAGGGAAAGCCAGGACATTTAATTTTTGATTCCTGCCTCCTTCCCTCAAATTCCTTCAGAGTCACTGCCAGGGCTACACCTTTTGCTTTCTTTTAGTTGAAATTGAGCTTTCCCTACATCGAATTCTTTTTCCTCTCTACACCACAGTGTATTTTTCATACCTCTGTGGTTTAATTTGTATACGTAAGTAGCTCTTCGAATTTAGAAACTCCCTTTCTTTTGCCACAAATCGTGATTCACAAAACCTTTGTCTCACAACACACTGATAACAAATAAAAAACAACAACTTTCCTTGAACAATGCCTTTTTTTTCCTCTTTGTATTCCTGCTTTAATAATCCAAATCCTGCCTGAGGTAATGGATGCCTCTGGCTGAAGAGGGGGAGGGTCAATTAATTTATTTCAAAAAGTCTTATCCCTGTTATAGTTGAAACTGATGATATTGATAAATTACTTTTATCTTCCAGTTGTTTCCAAATTCATTTTAGAGGAACCATTCCTTTTCTCCAGAACCTACTTTTAAAAACAAAGTGTTTTTAAACAAAGATATACTATAGTTTATCTTCAGCTACACAATAGCTCCCATGTAGTACTACCCGGGAAGATTTCAACGAAAATTTCTCTGTTTTTGTTTTTAAAATTTCAATCCAATTCAACAAGCATCAGTTAATATTTTTTTAACCAGGCTATAATTATGCATTATATAGGAAAGAGAGGCTTACAAAAGGAAAAGATGAGGTTTATAGCTCCTCAAATGTAAGGAACCAGTGGCCTATGGGAAATAATCTGAATATAGTGCAAGAGTAGAAAGAATTATGTCAACACACATCCACTGTTTAACAAAGGTGATTAATAGATACTGTCCTTCTTATGCATTGTATAGACAACACAGTGGGGGTGACCTGGACACCTTGAAATAATGGCAGTTAGAGAGGACATTAAGGAGGAAGTCAGATGGGCTAGACCTCACATTTTTGGTAGAACCTGGAAATGTGGAAATGAGCAAATCCTCTGTTCCAGGCAAGAAAAAAACAACTCGGGGAACAACTTGGCAAAGAAGTGTGGGTTCAGAGGACAGTTCTGTTACGTTAAGCTTTAAATTGGCTGAACAACACAAGTCATTCTACAAGAATGTACTTTTACAGATATTTGTTCTTGGCATTGCCTCCCTTGTTTTCCCCACCTCCATATTTTTCATAAAGCAAATGCTTTGTCATACATATTCTTCCTCTTCGTGGGATTGATGTCGCTCATTCCATTGCTTCTGTTTGCTTGGTCACAGCTGTCCACGAGAATCTTCCTTCTCCCAAGTGGGCTGTCTAAACGAGGCTCACAGCAAATAATGGGCAGCCCAAGGGTCAGCCCCGATGGGGCTTGCAAGCTTTTAGCTTTGGAGGAAAGCCATTTTTGCTACTAGTGAGACTTATGAGAGTTTGTTTTTCTCCTTATGTTGCAGCTAAATTTCCATTGAAATAATAATAGCTCAAAAAACAAAAAAAGAAAGGATCCTACCCTTTCATCTTTTCTCATTCCTTTCACTGGCAAATATGTTGGGAAAATGAGAAGTCATGCACTGCTAAAATTCTCTCCCCACCCACGGCTCTGCTGAAACTATCTCCTCCGCAGTCCTGGGGGCCTAAAGAGACCCATGTCAAAGACTTTACTTCCATTTCATTATCCTTGCCCTGGCCACCACCCTTGGCACTTTAATCAAGCTCTGTTAAAATGTTTTTTTCCTGGTTTCTAGAATGGAGCCCTCTTCTGATTTGCCTCCTACCTCTCCAGACTGTATCTTTTCTACCGCCCCTTGCTTCCCAAATTCAACTATTTTCTAAGATTCTGTCCTTATCTCTGCTTTTTCTCCTGTTGATTCTCTACCTATGTAATCTTATTCACCTTTAATATAACTTCTATGCAGACAACTCTTAAATATGTTTATATATAATATATAATTTAATACGTATTTTATATTAAATATAGTTACATTATATTTATATATTTATATGGTATGCTATATTTATAAATATATTTTATACATTATATATTTTATAGATAGATAGATAGATAGATAGATAGATAGATAGATAGATAGATAAATAGATCTCCCACTGACTCCTCCAACTGGACTATAATCTAGCATTCCAAATATTCGGTACTTGTGCTATTCACTTCAAATTCCGTGTGTCCAAAGCTGAAACTCCCACCTCTCGTCTCAGGTCTCCTCTTTGCTCCTCTATATCCATCATTGGCAGTCACATGCTGGAACTGGCTTTTACCAGCTTATGAGGGCTCACTGTATGCTGCTGTTCCCAACTCCAGGTTGGCCATGGTGTGAACATGTACACCACAGATAAAGGCAAATGCTACAGATTTCAGCATTGTCTTCTTTTCCTCTCCTTTCTCTCTTTCTTTTATTTTTATTTTTTTTTAAGATTTATTTATTTATTTGAGAGAGAGAGAGAGTGGGTGTATGAGTGTGAGAGGCAGAGGGAGAGGGAGAGAGAGAGAGAATCTCTCAAGCAGACTCCCTGCTGAGCATGGACCCTGACTTGGGGCCTCAGTCTTATGACCCTGAGATCATGACCTGAGCCCAAATCAAGAGTTGGACACTTAACCTACCCAGACACCCCTCTTTCTTTCCCTCTTGCTTGCTTGCTTACTTGCTTTCCCTTCCTCCCTCCCTCCCTCTCTCTCTTTCTTTCTTCCTTCTTCCTTCCTTCCTTCCTTCCTTCCTTCCTTCCTTCCTTCCTTCCTTCCTTCCTTCCTTCTTCTTTCCTTCCTTTTTTCTCTTTCTGAGAACATTGTCTAGCACACTAGTGATTATTGCCATACCATTCTCCCAATCACCTAAGCTTGACACGTGGGTGCAATTCTTTTCCTCAGACTCTAAATCCACTCAACTGTCAAGTCTTCTAATGTTTGGATCACTCCAAACTTTACTATTTTCATGGCTCCTGGCCAATTTCTTGCTAGAATTTTCTCCCAGGCCTTCCCTTATCTCTAACCAATTTAGCAAAATTCTGCAAAGTTAGTTTTCCAAAGAACAGCTGTGATCCTAGTCAAAAGTTACCAGTGATGTTCCTTGCTTACCAAATTGAGTCATTAATTTTCAGTCAAGATCAGCCATAATCTGGGCCCTAGGCCTTCTCCAGCACATCACATACTTCAGGATGCAGAGCTCCTAGTTTGTGCCTAGATCATAAGTACTTAGGAAACCCCAGAGGATGACATTACCTCACTGACCAAATGAGGGAGCCTTGTTGACTCTGTGCCTATTTTGTTCCTCCTGAATTCCCCCTTTGCCATTTCTGTACACCTAAATCTTACCTATATGTTAAGGTTCAGCCTAATGCTCACTTTTCAAGTGGAAAGTATCTTTTTCCATCATCTGAAGACCCAATCTCTGAGTATTTTACCTTTATAACCACATTATCATTAATATTCTCTGCCTTTTTGTAAGTGAATATACTACATTCTATTTTTTTTTAAGTGGGCAGGACCATGGTGAGTTTCTTCTTGAATCTAAAGGGCACACAACCAAAATGTGTCAAATAAATTGATATGAATAAAAACATCTAGGACTTATGGAACATTTCATCTCAAAAATTATCGCATACTTTCTCATTTTTTACAACATTGTGATGCAGGGAGAAATTAGAAACTTATCTCATTTGTAATATTACTCATTGGGAAATTGAGGACTATCACTCAGATGGGTTTATGCCCAAGACTTGAGATTTCCTACCCCTCCATCTTCATTTCCCACCATGTACACCCTTTACATTCTAGGCAGTGTTGATATGTTTGAATGATGGCTTGAATATCCTTCTTCCTTGGATGTGAAAGGAAGGATATTAAGGATTTTAAGGAAATATTATACTGGACTATAAACTCTATGAGGACAGAGACCAAGTCTGTTTTATTCTTTAGAATAACACCAGCACCCAGTTTGGCTCAACATTATTTGACTAAATTAATAAACTACACAGCCTGTGTTTTTTTCAACACTATAAGTGGAAGGATGAATACCATTCCTAGCATTATCTTGCAAAAGTTTATTTTTCCAAAGTTTTTTTTTCAAGCTACAAAATCACTGTGTTGTAGATTAAGGACTTTTCCCCAAGGGCTTTATTGGTTTATTTATTTACAGAGTTTGACTATAGCTTGGCAGATAGCATCAGTAACTGAGCACAGAGGAAGAGTAATCGGGCACTGTTTTAAAATTTACTGATGACCTCCTACAGCAGTAACACTTTAACATAGGCAGTGTGAATAACATCTCTAAATATTTTTTACCCTTACTTATGTATTAGATGATGGTTGACATCCTTAAGTACATAAGGTTATAGTTAATGATCATTGGGCATATTTATCTTGTTCTAAATACATTTACCTTGCTCTAAATCTGGAGTTTGGGGTTTGTTTGCTTGCTTTTGTTTTGTTTGTTTATTTCTTAACATTAGACTGAGAGGTTTCCCCCTTTGTTTTCCTCTCTGATCTGGAAATGGCTCCACTAGCAAAAGCTAAATATCCCTTCAAAATGTGTGTACACAGACTGGTTGACAATACAAATTGATAAACCATATGAGTAGATATTGCAATCTAAAGAATATCACCATGGGCCAAGATCCAAAATGAGAAAAAGGAATTTCTGAAACTCATGAAAGTAATAGATAACATGCCAGGCCAAACCAGAATTGGTAAACCAGCTATTAATGTTCTATCTATATATATATATATAGACTAGTATATTATTTTGCCTATTCATAACCATCTCTTATTACAGCATATGTTTTTATACTATTAATATTGTACCTGCAATTGACTGTTTTAACTTTTGTTATATTATATCCCCATAGAAATATTTATGTTGAAAGCTCTAGTCTACTAAACTCACCTCCTTCATAGAAGATTTTAATGTTCTCAATGCCTCTTGTGTAGCTAACAATTATTGGATTATGGCTTATGGAAGCTTGTTTCAAAGTGTAGATTCCATAAACTTTTTTTTTGTATTTAGTGTTAAAATGAAATAGTAAGGCCCATTAACCCATCTGACAACCTATTTCAAGATATCATGACTCTAAAATATGAATGTAAAAAAGCAAGACCATTATCTTAGCCTAGTCCCTTCCATTTCTGTCTCTGCGTATTATTTTCTCTGGTTAGTATGGTTGGTAGGCTGTTGTTTAACCAGTCAATGCAAATTAGCCTTGTGATTTCCTTGGTAATAAAAGTCTGCTCTTGTTCACCTAATCTGTAGTTGAGTGTTACTCAAGCTATTGCTTTGTGTTTCTATTAAAGACAGAGGAGTAAGAAAAATGGTGAATATAATCCATTATCATCTACTTCAGATATGGATTTTAAATGATATTTTTCTAGTTTAACATAAATTTTATAAAATGTTGGCTGTCATCTTTGAAAGAGTTACACTGTATGTTTATTTTAATAAATCTCTTGGAAAATGGTAAATAATCAAAACTTCCAACACATATCACGGTAGATAAGGTATTTTTTAAAATATAGTAGAAATTTGTCTCTATGACCAATGACCAAACAATAGCTAATGTTCATACTACCAATACAGGAAAAACACGTAAGTCTAATGATATGAATTATATTTTCATTGTAAGGAAAGCAATTATAAATTAAATAAGTCCTTTGGCCTTCTTCTTAATAGTTATGGCCAATAATAATAGACCATTTATTTATTGTGCTACCTGTCTGCCAGATGCTTAATATAAATTAACACTAATCTTCACAATAACTCTGAATATATATTATTCCTATTTTGCAGATGAGGAAATCAAAGAAAAGAAAGGTTATATAAGGGGCATCTAGGTGGCTCAGTGGTTGAGTGTCTGCCTTTGGCTCAGGTTGTTATCCTGGGGTACTGGGATCGAGTTCTACTCTAGGCTCCCAGTGGGAGCCTCCTTCTCCTGCTGTCTATGTCTCTGCCTCTCTCTGTATGCCTCTCCTGAATAAATAAATAAAATCTTTAAAAAGAAAAAAAGGAGAAAGGTTATATAACTCGTTCAATGCTTCATATTGGAAAGTTATTGAGGTGGAATATGTCTCTCTGGTTTCAGTGCCCATCCTCTTTGAATATCTTGTCCCCCCACCCCTAAATCCTATTCGTACAGCCAGCTCTCACAATTTGGAAAATATAAATTTCCTAATGGAGTTTATATGCTCCCTAGCTCACTTATAAATAAGTCTTTTTCAGAAACAAATCTTTTTTTTTTTTACAGATATTTATAAACAGGATCCTAAATTCTCATTTTTTAAATCTTATTTTAATCTTCCACATTGCATTAAAATATACCTTGACCTCTGACCCACCCGTCAATTCCCACAGTGAACACTGATGACCTTTTGCTCAGCTGGCCAGTTGTTTATATCTCTACCTGTGCTTGGAGAGACAGACACAGCCTCCAGGTCCTCTGGCCAAGTGGGAAGCTTATTTCACTCATTTCTTATCTGCAGCATCTCTCACAATGTCTAGCGCTAAATGAATGGATGTCTTGTAGCTAATTGTTTCCCTACATAGACCTAGAGCTCCTCAAATGTCAGGACCACATCTAAGGGTTCTAATATGTCTGCCTCAGGGCCTAGAAGGATAGAGCCAGGGCCCACACCCACATGGTAAGATGTAAGGAAGGGATGAGTTAATCACTCAATCAAACTATTAACTTCTTGGGCAGAAAGAGGCAAAGCAGAATAGGAGCCCCCCTAAAACTACAAGGAGAACAGTAAACAAACTGGCAAAAAGTCTTGCCAGCAACTGTTTCTTTAATGGAATATTTTGGATATAATAAACTAATACCAAGAAGGAGAATAATAGCTCTCACTCAATATCCTATTATATCTCAGACACTGTGCCCAATTCTTCATTTATATTATCTCATTTAATTCTTAGAAAAAAATAGATAATAATTTTCTGTTTTAGAGGTGAAGAACTTGAAAGTCAGAGAAGTCACGGCTATGGAGTACCAAACTACAATTTGAATATAGATTTGTCTTCCTTTAGTTCACTAGCTTTTCCATAATACCTAACCTGGAATTCATCCAGGAAAATAAGAGGTTCCTGCATCTTGTAAAATACCACCGATTCTTCCACATGCTTTGTGTAATTACAGACTTAACAGCAGTTCAATGAGTTTTTATAAACTATTTATATACTTAAAAATATAGCTTGCACCAGGTACATTGTTATTTTCATGAAATTATTAAGTGTACATCCAAGAATTGGAAGCTAAATAAGGCAACCATTGGCCATGCTGATATTTTTAGGTCTGTTTTATAGGGGAGTGGATGTATGTGTGTGCGCGTGCGCGCGCGCGCGTGTGTGTGTGTATGTGTGTGTGTGTGTATGTGTGGTATGTTACCCACAATACTAAGAGAACTCAATTCTTGAGATTGGTGATTACATCTCATTTCTCCAGGGTTAACAAAGGAAGAAAGTCCTCAAAACACATCATTTATAACATTAGGTAGCTTATGCCCTACCTGATGAAAGACAAATTGAAAAACATTTGAAATATTGTTTGCAGGCATCAATTTTGGGTGATATCTAGTAGAGCTACATGTAACCTTATTATACTATTATCCAAAGAAAAGATGGCTATAGAAAGGAAGAATAAAATACTAAGCAAATAGCTTGTTCTTTACCCAAGTTCACCCTGGAAGATGTCTCTTTTCTGGTTCAACTTTTTATTTTAATCTTCTAATTTAGTTTGTGTTTATTTAATTATTTATCCATTTCAGAAAGAAATTTACCAGTAAAATGACTAATTTTTAAAAAGAAACCAAATATATTTCAGAGGCTCTGCCAATGTGTAATGTCTTCTAACGCTGGCCAAAAATAGCAGTAGACTAATTTTGAAATAACTGTTTTCTCTGTAGAATTCTCAATGTTATTCTCATTTGCCCTCCTTTCTTGAATCCCCCACCTCCAAACTCCCACCCCGGAAAAAAAAGAAAAACAGATCACAGTAAATTTTGGCAAGGAGTTCTATTTGCATCATTTTCTTAGAAGTCACGTGCTTTGGATTTCCTCTTGTTTATGATATATTAAAATGCCTTCCAGATGTTTTTAATTATGAAAAAAAAAGTTTTCAAGAAAGCAGAGTAATCCAAATAAAGTTTCCTCTTTTTTTTTAATGGCCAATAAATTAGTATATTCCAGCTTATCAAACTGCCCCATAATTCTGAGGGTGACCTCTTTAAAGAAGGTCAGGCATTGAGTGAGACAACTACATTTGGGCAGAGGCAGGGTTTTACCAAGAACACTTTTAGTTCCTGTTTCCAATTGAGCCTGCTCCCTGCCTGGGGCCTAGCCTGATGTACAAGCCCATTGGCTGGGATTGCTTAAATGTCCCACACAAATATAAACACCTCTACAGTGTTGGGAAGATGAAAGGAATAGCTTATTGATATTGTATATGCTAACGTTTGGATGTGGGACAGGAAAGACAGCACTGAACTGCTGGTATGCAGTGCTGAAGCTGGGCTGCATGAAGAGGTTTTCATTTACTGATGTTGGATGTGTGCCCAGACTGCCATAGTAGAATTCAGGGAGAGACATAGAAAGGAGGAGAACCACAGAATGGTTTTCGTGAACATCCACGTGGGGCAGAAGAATAAATACATATGAAGACTATGTTTCCAGAAATGAAAGGACTGGCCACTGGGGAACAATTGGGAGCCCCCTCAAGTCCCACCCTGGTCCTCTTCATTTGTACTTGAAGGTAACTGTTCATCCTAATTTTGATTCAGAGCATGAGTAAGACTATAATTCGGCTGAAAGAGAAAGACAGGGCAGGGCAGGAAGAAACCTTAGCTCGCTTTGCCTGTTGTTGTTTTAAGCTTAGCAAGGAGAATAAATGTGTTTTTCTTTTACTAATGTTACCAAAAGAGAAAGAGCTTTGTGGATTATAGACTTGGTAGCTTTTTAAAATGTATCTGCTGAACATCTGTCATGTGGGACAGACCAGGAACCTTAAAGGAAGTAGAGATTTTTGTGACTCACAATGTGAATTTAAATTTAAATGGGATGTTCATTGGCCTCACTTAATGGCGCATTTTCTGATAATTAACTCTCTCATTGGTCTAACCCCACCTCATCTCTCTGTTTATAACTTTAAGCATATTTGCCAAAAAAGACTAAGTGTGTTAATGATGATAGTTTGGGAGAGATAGCTCATCACAATAGGTGTCTGCCAAGAAGTGGTGCTTGAGAAAATTTTAAATAAAGAAAATAAGACAGTGTGACACATACAAGCTAGTCATTCAGTCCTTATTTACTGCATTCCAACAACATACAGAAAAGAAATGGAATCCTGTAGAAGGGAGAAATTCAAAGAAGTTTCACTAGATAAGAGTGGATGGGGCAGCAGAGGAAAGTTATGGGATATTCTAGAGGCTTCCAGGTCAGAGCATAAGGAGATTGGAATTTACAGGAAGTGATAGGTGTCTTGAGGAGAGAAAAGGAAGTTCACCAATGCTTGCTACAGGCGTTCAGAACTTGGGATTTTGCAACCATGCAGAAAATAAATACCAGATGGGGCCAAAATATTATTTGTTTCTTCAGTCAAGATGTACGCAATGGTGATGGGCAGGAGATAGCAGCACAAATGAAAATAGCAGGGGTATCTATTAATAGCAGTGTCATTAAAGAAAGCATCACTAGTGGCCATTCATGATGGCCACTTGATGCAATTTGAATTAAGAAATTGGAAGAATCTTTGAGAAAGAGTTACATCTGAGAGGAGGACAGGTCAACAAATGAATCATGTGAAATAGGGCAAGTTAGCAAACTCCCATCCTTTCCGAAATGATGAGACTTTTGAAGTTACCAATAGCATCAACCTAGTGAACAGAGGTCAAGAACCATAGATCGAGAGGTCCAACAGCTCAGTTTAGTAGACATTTATCTCTGACTTCCCACGTGTTAGAATTCTGAGTACTCTTGAAGAAACAAAGACTGACACTGGAGCAAGAATTTCCTTGGCTGCTCTAGCCAGAAAATGCACCTGCCGATGTGGCTTCAGCCAAAGGACATCTCCCTTAGACGTCAGAAGCCCACTGTAATCATTCAAGCTTTCATCTTTAGGGGGAAAGCGAGTAGGGCAGTGAGGGAAAGAAAAACAACCCCTAGCTCTTTGTCTTGCCAAATCAGAGCTGTAATCCATGGAGAGAGAGATGTCCCAGGCAGGTCACTGTCACATCCAAACAGTATTGCTGACATTCTCCCAACAGACAGCCCTTGCCCTAAGAGCATATCGTTTTGCATTCCAGGTATGACTTGCTCAGAAATAACCTGAATGCAGCCCCAAGTTACCTCCTTCTTCTCCTCTTCCGTCCTCCCCACCTTGCTCTCTCCATCCTAGATATACTGGCTCTCTTGCCACTCACACTACACATGCTCCTACCTCAGGTTGTTCTCTTCGTGATTCCTTTTACCTGCATATTATCACCCTAGATATCTGCATGGCTTTCACTCTTACTTCTGCAGGTACTTGCTAAAATGTGACTTTATCAAAGTGGCTTCCCTGACCACCTTCTGCAGACTAGATCCGCTTACCCACGACTACCTCCATCCCCTTTATCCTGCTTGATTTGTCTTCAGATTATTTGTCACCAGCAGATAAACTATATAATTTGGGGGTTATTTCTTGCCTTCCATCACTCACATGAGAACTCCATGAAAGCAGGGCCTTTGTCTCTTTTATTTCTTACTAGTTTCCCAAACCTAGAACAGTGGCTGGCTCATAGTAGGTGTTGAATAAATATTTGTTGAACATAGGAATTTATATCCAAAGGAAAGCACAAAATGCACTCAGACACAGACAAAAGATAGAGTGATTCTCGTTGAAAGTTCGTGAAGGTCTTAGGAAATACGATTGATGTGTATCTACTTTGTGCCCAGGTCAGTAGTGGTAGTGGAGGGAACGAGAGAAACAGAATGAGATTCTTATCCAACAGCATTCTTCAAAGGCTATACTATGTCAAATCATAACGATATCTGAGAATAATTATTAGAACTAAAAAGGCTTTGGAAACTAAATCATTATGAGAGATAACTTAAGGAAATTATAATTTTCTCAGCCTAAAGAAAAGAAAACAAAGCATGGAGGAGATAGGAGTAAGGGTCAGAGGATGGACAATATAGCTGCCTTTAAATATTCCAGAGATATCCTCTGAAATAATGAGTAGATTTATTTTCTTTTGTTAGGACAGAAAGTTTTAGGAAGATCTGGTAATTTTTTTCTAAAATTCTAATCATTAGAGTGGTCCCAAAGCAGAATTAACTCCATCACTGTGTTAAATCAGAAATAATCTGAGAAGACCATTTTAAGCAAGACTACTGTTTTAGGTAAGACATTATACCTGATGACTCGTCATTGAGTATCTTCCAAACTTGGTTTTTGCGCATGTGCACACACACATGCACATACTTGTTGGGTTTTAACTACAAATCTCCTAGCTAGTTTCTGAAATAGAGGACATCCAGTTGAAATTGAAGTCAGATAAACAATGAATAGTATTTTCTTATTATAAGTAGGTCTTATGCAATATTTAGAGGAAACTTTTATCAATAATTCCTTTGTTGTTCATCTGAAATTCAAATTTAACTGGACATCCTGTATTTTATCTGGCAGCTTTGTGCTTTAGGGAACAACATAACAAAACAAAGGTGTGTGAGTCTTCAGAATTCAGAATTTCCGTGATTAATGTGATAAAAATAAACACAGGGGGATGGCATACTGTAATTTATTCAAATATCTATGGATATTATAATTTTGGGGCAGATCTGAGGGGATTGATCTTACAGCCATACCACCAGATGAAGGGTTTATTGTTTTCTCTTTATCTTTTCACTTAAAAAAAAATTTTTTTACAGTTTTTGAGAATTCTAAAATGTGTTTGTTTTAATGTTGATTTTGGGAGGTGGGGCACCATACTGTCTGGAGAATTTTACAGGGGACTCTGTCCTAAATGATTCATAGTATATTGTGCCGAGTCTTTGGCTTTCTTAGTATTTTCTTATCAAATCTAACTTCCAATTCAGTTATTTGGGGCCTATTCTTTAGTATTAAATATTAGTATTAATGCTGAAAAATAATGAGATTCACTTTTAATAGACCATAATTTAAAAATGATAATTTAATTAGATTAAAATAAACCACAAGATAGTTACCAAACAACTTACTAAAATTTTAATCCAGATCAATAGAAGTATGGTTCAAATGATACTAACAGAAGAAGAATATTTCTGTCTAACAGCTGAAGAGATGCTGTTGTAAGGGCTAAAAGCACAGAACTTTGGAATTATAAAATTCTTGACAATTTATTAAATTATCAATTCATTTTTAATCTATTTCAAGTTTTATGCAAAAAGTGAGGAGTTGTAAATATTTTCAGTTGTTCTATTTCTAAAAACCTCCTTTCAGCATTCACGTGAAATGCAACGGCCTTGTTACAAAATGGGTTCTGACCTCAGAAGGCTTAGGCTTACTTTGGAAGGGTAATATGAACAGAAGTGAAACGATTACTAGAAAATGGATTCAGTGTGCTATCAAGTTCTAAAACCAAAAATTTAAAGAATAGAGAAATCATGGGATGGAGTCATTGGGAAAGCTTCTCAGAGAAATGGGGGCTTAATGTGTGCCATGTCGGGTGGGTTGGGAATGCATACCTGGAGAGTAGAGTGGATATAAGGCCAAGGAAGAGGCAGTGTGCATAAAATTTTGGACAAACAACATCAAACAAGAATGAGGATAGGAGAAGCCAGTGGTGACACACAGAACGCAAGGAAAAAGTAGAAATACTTCTGTTTGGAAATCATGGCACATGATCATGAACAGGAAACAGTCATATTGATCAGGACCGCCAAGGCCGCACCACGGAATTCAAGCTCACTGTCACAGGCTTCATAGAGCCATCGTACATGCCTGTCCAATAAATGGGCATCGTGAGAGTGGCAGTGCTGGTGGTATTCCTTGTGAAGTCAGCTCAACAAAACCGACTCAAACCTCTGTCCTATCCAACCAAAACTCAGAGGACAGCAACTGACATTATCATTCTTTGAGTATTTCTCCAAGAAAAGTCTTTTTTGTTGTTGTTTTTAACATATTTTCAAGCTTGTAGGGTTACTTCTATTCAGAATGAAGACCTACGGACTTCTCTTGGTGGATACAAATAAATACTTAGGTGCCTGAGAATTTCAAGTGGGTTAGTGGCTCGGTGACCAGAAGTGAGAGAATAGTTTGATCCTGACTCGTCGCCACAGGCAGATCCCCCACTGACAGCCACAGGGGTTTGGCCTATGTCCGGGCTTTCAGATCAGACACCAAGATTACTTTCTGAGCATTAATCTCTTTGAGACCAAGCACACTGTTCAAAGAGATGTCACTTCCGAGCCATTATCCCCCATCGAAAGAGGAAGGCATTTTTGTGAGATATATTTTTTTTGCCAGCTCGTCCATCAGAGAATATTTATTTGTTCATTAATTTCTTTTATGAACATTGTACAAGTTACACAGTACAGTACCTTCTGATCATTTATTGCCCAGATTTATGCTCCGTGACTTGATGGAAAGAAAGTGCAGCCCCAGCATGGAGCTCCCTCATTCCCTGTGTAAGCAGTTGTGCCGCGATTTACAGGGTAAAGACATTCTTTTTAGACACTGTAATTAGCACTTGTCTTATTTATACATCTCGTTTAACATTGTGTCCCCTTTAAAAATATTTTTATTTAAAACGACATGCAAGGAAATAGCTCAGCATGCATTAGGGGAAAAAAAGAAGAAGAAACAACAAACCACTGATAAATCCATCTGTTAAAAACCACGGTACACAAATTAAAAGAGTAAGTTAACATTATATGTCTTAATCCCCTAGTACCATTGTTCGTGCTTACTGTTTCTTACAGAATATTCAAAAGATATTTTTCCAGTAGACCAACTCCTTTGAGTTCACACCCTGGAAATGCTTTGCTTGTTCTAAATAGGTCCATTATGCCCTCAAGCACCCACATATTTACTAACGTCCAGCTTTAGTAAAACTAGCTATATGGTTTTCCTCCTCTACTATTTATTTTGTCTTCTCCGACTCTCCCTTCAAACAATTCTTAGTTACCCAAAGATGTATTAAATTCCTCACCACCGAAGTTTGTCCACTAAATGCAAACTGTGATTCTGCCTCTAGCAGAGCAAGACGCAGTAACTCAACAGTTCTGAGATTTCTTTCTTAATTCTTAAATGTTTCCCTTCCTCCATCCCTTGTGAGATAGGTGAGAAAAGCAATTGCCCCCACTGCTTAATGCATCACAACTCCGAAACTCACTCCATCCTTGTAATTCTGAATCCCAGCCCAGCTGGCGGTTCCTGGATTTCAGACTCTGAATATGAGTTCAGCACTTTTAAATCAATCACTCTGAACAGTATTTCTGTCAAATGGAAACCTTTTCTTCTTTGGCAGAAAAGCTTTCCTGATTTTGACTGCAGCCCTAGAGAACTGAACAGTCTCATAAATGAAACCAGGATGTAGGAGAAAAATTAAACTAGATATAATTTTCTAACATCGTCGTTGGAAGAGTCCTGTTCCATTTACTGTTCAGGAAGACGAAGGCACCTCTGTACCCTGTAAGATTTTTCAAACAGTTTCCCCGTTCCAGGTTAATGGCTTGTTGCAGTTTGACTAGCAAGGGGTTACTTGGGTTAGGTAGTAGTAGCAGGAGGAATGAAACACTCCTTAGATTCTATTCCTGTAACTTAAAATTCTCCCTCCAGTTATTAAAATGTTTTTAGAACTAAGTTACATCATAAGTTTGGCTATTTATTGCTCTTAGCGGATTATATCCTCCTCTGAAAGTCCTAATGTTGGTGGGATGGATCGGACAGTACCGAGGCCTCTTGGCTGAGCCAGATGTGACAGTGACACAGCAGCTTCAGAAATCGTGCTTCTTCCGTTTTGCTAGGACAAGTTTAAATCTGGGGCCTTGAACATAAAGAAATAATGTCAAAGCCCTGAAAATGGTATAAGACACCAACTCTTTGGGGGCTTTAAATAATAATAATTCAAAAAAAATTTTATAGTTTTTACTATTCACAGAGTCAACTATTCCTGACTCTTTACATGGACCTCCTGCAGAGAACCACATGTGATCTATTGTACCCAAACATCGAGGTAACAGAAACTAATGCTTCCTATATTCTCAGCTTTCAACTATGCTCTTTCTTTCAGGCATACATGGGTCTCCCATCACATAAAATAATCTAAAATATATACAGAAATATAGACTGTAAGATTTATGGAGAAAAGTCCATGGAGAGATGTTGATTTACTCTGCCAGATTGCACTGGAGGATTTTTTACAAATGCCATTTCCTGCCGCTTTTCATACGATGACTGTTTCTTATATCTTGATATCTCCACAATGCCCCAAGTATTTCATATAATCCCTTAGATACCTTGAAATGATTTTATCTTTAGAGAGCCACTGATTTGTGGACATTCAACGTGAGATTTTTGAGTTCCAAGATACGCACTGGTAATTATAGGTAAATGTGAACAGTGAGGAAGAAAGGTTTCAACATATATGAATATAACTAGCAAATTTATGGAAATACTATTGCAATAAGTACATTCATTCACTCAACGTTTATCCAACACATATTTATTGAGTGTTTACTATTATTGAGTGCCAGGCCCTAGGTTAGCTATTGTAATTCACGAGTAAGAGAAACAGACATGGTCCTTGACTTCATGAATTCTGAACATTGCCTTCATTGAAACAGGAGCACCAAACTCTTGAATTCTTTAGAGAGACATTGCAGGACTCCATTGCTATAGAATTCTAGAAGTCTAATTTAAGTGTGCAGCAATAATCAAAGAGCACTAAGGAAAGGCCATATAAGAGGTGTGTTTCATATGGATGGCTAAGAAAATCATAGAGCATTTGAGCTAAAAAGGACCTTGAAGATCTTATATCCCAGCCTCCTTATTGGAAGAATGAATTTCTTGTTTATGTTAACATAGCGGTTGATGGCTGACTTGAATCTATAATACACATCTCTTGACATCCAGGAAAGTACCTAACCAATCAGTGCTCTTTGAATATCTGTATGATAAATTCAAATTCAAGCATATTCATTGCACAGGAAACTGTCTTGGGTTGAATCGTGTCCTCCATCCCGCAAAATTCATATGTTGAAGTCCAGTATATTGTAATGTGATCTTATTGGGCAACAGAGTCATTTCAGATGTCATTAGCTAAATTATGGTGAAGTCCTATTGGCATAGGGTGGACCAGTCCTCAAATATGGCTGGCATCCTTGTCAAAAGGAGAAATTTGGACACTGACGTGTTCACCAGGAAAATACCATGTAAAAACTGATATTCCACTGTCACAAACCAAGGAACTACCAGGAAGCTAGGAGAGAGGCTTGGAACAGATCTTCTCTGGTGCCTTCGTGCCTTTGGAGAGCGCAAGGACCTGCAGACACCTTGATCTCAGGCTTCTAGCCTCCAGCATGGTGAGACAATAAATTTCGATTATTCAAGTCATATACTTTCTAGCATTTCCTTACAATAATCCTAGGAAACCAAAATAGAAGCCAATTGTATTGTAGGCTTGTTCAGTTTGCTTTTCATTCATCAAACATGTATTTATTGAGCACCTACTATGTGCCAAGCACTGCACAAACAAGTGGAGATACAAAGATGAATGAGACCAAATCCCTCTCCTCAAAAAATACACAAATATACGAAAGCATTAAATAATGATGTTGGGTTCCTCCCACCCCGATCTGGGATCCACTTCCATCTGTGTGGTTCTTTCCCAATAAATATGATGTATTCCCCTAATCAACACTGGAAGACTAGATTCCACTTCTATCTTGGGTCTAGCCTCTTCCCTGGAAATATGTGAAGCTTGCCTCCCAGACACAGTAACCCTCTCCAATCAGTGAGTCATGGGCTGGGGGTGGGATTCGGGCCAGTGACAATCCCTTAGCATGCTATTAAGCCAAGCATCTTAAATCCACCCACCAGAGGAGCGCACAGAGGCCAGCACTGAGTCCCTGTCATGTTTATCAGAGCCATAAAGTGAGTATTTAAAATTTTAAAGTTTTCAAATGAAATATACAAAAGTTGATTATTTAGCAGTTTATCAACATTGCTCCCCGCTCCCATCCTCTGTGGCAAAGGGAACAGACAATAAAATTGTTCAAAAGAGGCTTCAAAGCTACTTTCTGCCATTTTACTGCAACTTTAAAGAGGTCTAAAAACAAGTCTCCCAGAAGACCCCTGGCCGGCTTTGCTGTCTGCACCCCTGAGAGCTTGTTTGCATTCCTACAGCTGATGCTGTTGGAGTCTGTCCCTGTCCCTTCCCACCGGGACAGCGCTCACTTGCGCCTTCCAGGGCTGTGCCTGTGACAACCAGAAGCCAGAGCAAACTGCGGGAACTCTGGCCCACAGAACCCACAGTGAGACAAATCATGACTTCAGTTGTCCCTACTTCATCATGACCCATTGCCTTTCTCCATCTCCCAGGGACCGTCCCAGCAACCACTGCCACAACAGCGCTCTCATGCAAACAGTAAGAATGGAACTAAAGGAATACACAATCAGGCAAAGGTTATGATCACCATTCAGTCGTTTCTCTTTATGAGGATGGAAGGATTCCCACATACACACGACAGAAAATGAAAGGAGAGGACCATGCTTCTCCCGAGTCGTGAGAAACATCTATATACTATTTGTGTTTCTAGAAATCCCGCCAGGATAGCATGCATGATGAACTTTTAAGTGAACTTATGAGGGTCTAATTATCCATGGATTTTAGTGCAGTTACTATTTTTTACTTGAAGCCAATTCTGTTTAAATCTTACCTTTTTATCTAGAAAAATAAAAAAAATATAGGCTCATAACATCCAGGGTATTCCTTTTAAATCATGGAGGGTAAGCCAAAAGGTCTAGTACGTAGGCGATCTCTTTAAGCCTTGTTGGCCCTTTTGTGTTCTTGTTTTATTGTCTCTTTTCAGCTGCAAGAGAGCACAATGGGCAACCAAAATGTATCCCCCTGTGGATTTATATTGAACTTCCTGAAATTAAGCCTCACCCACGGTGGGTACCATATTCTCATTTGCCACTCTGTGTAAGACAATGGGAGCATGTAAATTGCACCTAAAGAGTGGGTGACCCAAAGTGAAATACAGAGAAAAATCCAAGTTCCAGCACATGGTTATGAGATGACAGAGAGAGGGGAAAAAGTTAAGTAACATATTATTATTATTATTATTATTAGAGTTAGGTACTCAGTGACTCAGTCATTTATTTCTTCAAAAATCTTTATTGGGCACTTAGTATGTGCTGGGTACTGGGCTAACATCTAGGGATATGATGTTGCACAAAAGGAGATGTGCTTACTATCCTCACGGAGCTTACGGTCTGATGAGAGGAAGGCCTCCATCAAATAATGATAGAAATTAATTACTTAAAAGTGCAAGTTTAAGTGCTGTGAACAGTAATTATATAGTGTTACGTGGGTATAAAATGAGCCAGTTTTACCTAGTCTGGGGTGGAGGTCAGGGTAAGGGGGGCTCAGAGGAGCCTTGCCTGAAAAAAGAATCAGTGAACGAAGACTTAGAGAAACTGTAGGAATCAATTAAACAGCCAAAGTTGGAGGTGGGGATTGGAATGGGGCAGAGAACATTCCAGGCAGAGTACGGAAAGAGGTCACGCATCCTTTGTGGAAGGAAGAAGGGCACATTTCAGGACCTTGCAGACCCGTGTACCTGAACACCTGGCGGGAAAGGTGTGAAATGAGGCTGGAGTGTAGTAGGAGGCAGCCAGTCCATGCAGGGCTTGGCAGACCTGTTGGCAGGGCTTTGGAAGTGATCCAAAGAGCAATGGAGAGCTATTGAAAGGCTTCAAGGAGGGAGAGTAACATGAGGAGAAAACCATCGCCTGCTAGGATTAGCTGCAACTCACAAAAACTTCATGCTACCCCCTGACTCCACTCCCAGCCCAGAGCCACATCTCCTGGAAACTCAGCATCATCGCAGTCCTAAAGGCTCAAATGATTTGATTTTCTTGCACATTCATTGAACAGTTTCATATTCCCCAACAAAGGGGGCAATGAACTATATTATTCAAGATGCAGCAATTTGGACTGCACACCTAGCAAGATTAGCAACTAATAGTAGATTTAGAAGACAGAATATTCCATTTGGAGTATCTCAGCAGAGCCACATGCTAGGAGAGCAAGTAAAACTTGTTGAAAATGTTTCTGTATCACCTTTAATTTCCTTCAGTCTCTACAACGGTACATATTCCAGACTATCGAAGATTATCAAAAGTGATAGTAATGTAATGTAAGTTGTTTACCTTCAGAAATAATGAGCTGATTCATAATAACAGAGCAATAACCACACTTCCACGTTACTGGCCAAGAAAACCTGGCTATTACCCAAATTTGGGGAAATCACACCACAAACACATGTTAATTTTGGCTGCCCCTCCTTACTTAACTAAATGTTTATTTCAAATTATCTGAGCTCCCTGCATTCATTTTCATCCCCTCTTCAATACGCTGTGGATGGAGGACTCTTTTCGAAACTTGAATTTGCTTGTGCCATTTTGCCAACTGCAATGCTGGTTTCCCCCATTTTCGGAGGGCTGATGGCCAAATGACAGCAAGGCCATGAGGAGGCCCCTTGTGCAGCCTCACCTATGTCTTTAATTTCATCCGGCCCTGGGCTCCCCACCACTTTCAGTGCCTGGCACTCCATGGGTGGGGAAACAGTACTGTGAACGAGATCCAGCCTCTGTCCTCAAGACGCATGTGGTCTGGTGAGAGATGTTACATTACATGGATTCCATTACCGTTGTGTAAATGGGCAACTTTTGACACAGTAAATGTAGGATGCCAACAGAGCACAAATGACCAACACTTAATCTAGGCTCATCGAATCTGGGGATTTTTTTCTGGGTTCAGTGTCCTCTACTATGTGGCTCCAAGGATGAAGACCACACAAATTAAAATTTAATTATATGTGTTCTGATACAGGCCACTCTTTTTTTGTCTTTTTCTATGCTAATCTTGTTTCCCAAATTACACTGTAAACGCCTTGAAGGCAAAGACTGTTACTTACACTAATACATCCTGAGCATTTTCCGTATAGTACTGACCACATGGTATGTGTTTCTAAATATATGTTGACCAATTAATAGGACAGTAAATTCTTGCCTCAGAGTGTGAAAGGCAAGGGAAGAGTGCTAAAAGAGCTGGATATACCAAATAGACGAGGAATGAAACACAGTGGCCCCGTGGAAAAGGCTGGTACAAAGACAAAGCTTTATTGGTACTTTTAATTTTTTTCAGTTTAACAGTGATAATGATATAACGACTCTATGATTTAATTGGCAGGTAGGAGCCAGGAAAAGACCTCACTAACTCACACTAATGAGAGGTAGGCCCATTGCAGTCCAACGGAGGTTGCTCTTAGTAATTGATTTTCTATTTTTAAAATATGTGCTTAGCTCACTCGGGCCAACATACACACCAGTTGACTGCAACACAAAATACACTTTGTTCTTTCATTTTGTCAAGTGTGGTTGCATTTTAATTATTTATGATAATGCTTAATAGTATATTAGTAAGTGTCTTGTAGTGTGGCATGTAAAAATAATGAAGTCTCAGTAATATGAGAACATGATAGAGCTCTCAGCTATTAAATCTTTGCTGAGAAGTGAAGTGAAACTGCGGGGTTCTTTGTGAGAATTGGGGTTTGCAGATTAGGGAAGTGAAAATTAGCAAAGTTTTTCTGAATTACATTTATGAAGTATATATGGTGGTATTTTAAAATGCATTGAATATGACTAAAATGTTTGAATACGACGAACATGTTGAGATACATGGTTCTTTTATGTAGGCCGCTTAGGAGATATTAAAACTTAAAAAAAAAAAATAGGCCTCAGCCGGTATTTTACTTGATGGTATGCTTTTTATATACTTTATTTTTATTTCTGACTCCCACAAAACACATTCTATCTCCAGATTATTAAGAATAATTTGAGCATGTGAAGGTTTTTTAAATTTCAAATTAATCTTTCTTATGGTTATGGATGGAATTATAATCATTTCCTGGGGAAAAATAAGATTAATGTTTTAAAAGTTATATAAGACTTCATATTTTTGCTATTGGTATATTTTACATAGTTTTTTTACATAAATATTCTGTTACATCCAACTTTCCAATTCTAAATTCCAGAAATAAATTTTACAAGATTCAGTTGAATAAATGTCTGCCAGAAGACTCCACCAAATTCTACCTCCAAACACCATCCCCCCTGGAAAAAAAAAAAAAAAAAAAAAGGCCCTTTTTCTCTGCAGCAGGATCTTTGTTCTTTCCCACCATTTTCGAAGTGTTTGCCCAGTTCCTTTGTCTTGGTAATTGAAAATGTTTCCCAATCCTTTCTGGCCTTCTCTGCAGACCATTTCTTCTCTTTTTTGAATAGCTCCTTCTTCATTTCCTGGCCATTTTGTCCTCATCCCTGTGTTCTCTCATAGCTCATCCCTCATTCTCTTAAAACCCTTGTTGGCACCATGTTCCTGTTCTAATTGGTTCTATTCCCTCACCCACTAATTTTATGAGTTCTCTTTCTCTCCCCACATTCATTGAGGACTAAAATAAGAGTTTTGTCCCATTACTAAAAGATTGAGAATATCTGTATTTTGAGGTTGTACATTTTAAGTGGCTGATTTTTATGGCACAGTTTGTATTATGACTTTCAGCTAATTGTTGAGAGAATAAGAATTGAATGCTCATAAGAACACTTATGGAAAGCTTAATCATATTATAAAATAAAAATTCAAAGATAAAGCGGTCTTATCTCTAATTTAAAGATTGATAACAAAGGCAACCTTGCAAATAAATATACAAATTATTAGTCCAGATGAATATTTTGGCAGTATAGCTCATGTTTATTTCTGTGTTTTGTTTATAAAATGAAGAAAATATGTAAAAATATATATGTAGGCACTCATAGGGTTTAAAATTTGTATTTGTTTTATGCAAATAATTGATAGCTTCTCTGAAAACTTGGTTATAAGACTAATGATACCTCTCATGAATAGGGAAAAAGATATGCAAAAGAACATGTGTGTCTAAAGAACATGGCTAATACACACAACTTAGAAAATATAACATAGTAGGCTTCCCAAGAGGAGGTCCTGGGGCCTCAGGTCAATAGGAAGCTCATGTAGGTAGAGAACACAAGGTGAACTATACTTTGGAGAATGCTTCAAGAGGCTTGAAGATGATTGTAGTATCTCCATCATCATATCAGCAGCTGAAGGAAAATAATTTGTTCTTAGGGCAAGACACTGGCCAGAGTAGGGGCCCTCCAGGTGGCTCAGTCTGTTAAGCTTTTGCCCTCGGCTGAGGTCCTGATCCTGAAGTCCCAGGATAGAGCCCTAAGTCAGGCTCCTTACTCAGCAGGGAGTGTATTACTCCCTCTGCCCCTCCCCACTTGTGTTCTCTCTCTTGCTTGCTCTCTCTCTCTCTCAAATAAATAAAATCTTAAAAAATAAAAAAAGAAAGAAAAAGAAAAAAGACACTGGCCAGAGTAAAGTGGAGCAGAATCAGATTCAGGGCTAGGGTTTCTCAGAATAGTAATTTCCAAGACAAGTGGGCAGAAACTAAGACACAACCAAACAAACTTCAGTCAGGGAACTTTGGGTACGTGAGAAAAGACATTCACTGAGGAGTTCAATGGTCATTGTAGGAATACTGGGCCCTTGAACTAATGAGTAGTGTGCAAAACATAAGAGCACAGTAGTTAGGGCTGAGGTGATCAGATGCCACTGCACTAGGCTTGAGAGGAAAAAAAATATATTGATGGCTTTGGAAACTATGGTGAGTGTCACCCCTCAGGAGAAGTAATTAAGAAACACAGCTGGGTAAGACACAATCAGAGGCTGACAAGCAGTGATTTCTAAAGTAAAATATCTATGGCTATATATGTATCCATTTAAGTACACAAATAAATATGCATTTATGATAAGTATGCACATATACCAACACAACACAGCTACTTACCATCTTGGATCAGAGAAATTTGTGCTATAAAGAGTCTAGGCTGATGTGTAGAAATACCACCCCTTTATATACTCCAAATGTATCCAGACACCTATGAAATTTGACATGTTCCACATTCTAGTGCTTTCCAGTTTCTAAGCATATTAGGTACATACTAAAGAACAAAGAAAAGAAATGGTTTTTTGAGAACTTCCATTTCTAGGCAGTGACAAATCAGATAGCTTAAAAACTCTCCCAGCAATAAAACATCTAGAAATTTTAGCAAAACAAATATATAACATACATCCTTTTAAATGCATAGGCCAGATCACAAGAATGTCAGCAAAAATCCCATGGTCCAAAAGCAGATAGAAAATTGATTGACAAGCAGTGTAGTGAGCTGGAGCTGATACTTCAGTGCTAGGAGGAAGAAGGTTACCAGGGAGCTGATACTTCAGTGCTAGGAGGAAGAAGGTTACCAGATTCAGAAACCAAGGAATAAGAAGCAAGATGTAAAAGCCATAGTGAGAGAGAGAGTAATACTTGAGACTCTATTTATAAATCTGAAACCAGACAGCCCACCTATACAGAAAACTAAGGATGCTTTTCTGTATAAACATAAGCTATAAGTGAGAGGGGGTAGGAAATTACATACTTGAGAATTTATAATCTTGTTTCCATTAGGCAGGTATGCTCTCAAATTTATACTAACAGTGTGAACCCCCTCAAACCAAGAAATTTACATCTCATGGGCCCAAGCTGGGATGATGTATACAATCACACACAAAATGATGAAGGGGTAGACTTTCACCAGGCTTAATATGATTGTCACAGATAAATCTTTATTTAAAACCAACTCTCACAACTTAGAATTTACAAAACACACTAGAAAACAATTCACCATGGACAAGAGTGATCACGCACAAGAATCAGAGAATTATGTATATATACACTCTATTCTCACTCAAGAAGTTTAAATACTATAAAATAATTATGTTTAAAATAACTAAATACTTTAAAAGCAGTGAGAACAAGATACAGGAATAGGATACTATAAAAAAGACCAGTCAGCTATTGAAACAGTAGAAATAGAACATATAAAAATGCTAAATATAGTCCCTAAAAATATAAACCTAATGATCTATTTAAACACAAGATTAGATCTAGCTAAAGAGAGAATTGGGAAACGGAAGATAGATCTCTGGAAAACATTCTTATGATGTTGTGGAGAAAGGTAAAGAGAAGGATACAATGGAAGAGAGTCTAAGAGACATAAAGGGTCAAACAAAAAAGTCAAACATATATTCTGAAGGAGTCCAGAAGAAGAGAACAAGGAGAATGGAGAAAAAACAATATTGAAATGATAATTGAGAAATTGTTCCAAATTTATATGAATGTGAATTATCAGATTCAGGCAGTACAAGCAATCTCAAACATGATAAATACAATTGAATCTGCACCTAGACACATCATACTAAAACTTTAGAATGAAATTTTTTTAAAGATTTTATTTATTTATTAGAGAGAGAGAGAGAGAGAGCACAAGCAAAGGGAGAAGAAGAAGAAGACTCTACTGAACAAGGAGCCTGACATGGGCTCAGTGCTCAATCCAAGGACCCTGAGATCATGCTTGAACCAAAGGGAGACACTTAGTTGACTGAGCCACCCAGATGCTACAGAGCACCATATTTTTAAAAAGCTTCTCAGAGCATCGGAAGAAAAGAAAGAACATTTTTGAAAGAATAAAAATATACTGAAAGCAGAATTATCAATAGCAATACTAGCAATTAAAGAGAGTGTTGAATTCAAATAGTCATCAACTGAAACTATGCAGTTGTGATCACCCCGCAGAGATAGATGCATCTTCACCCAAAGTTCAGGTCAAATATCATACCTGATGATGCCACATGAACACCAATAAAGTATGAAAAGATTATGGATCCCAGAAGGAGGCTTTATGGAGAAAACAGATTCCCAGGCAATTCTGAAAAGAGCCTGAGAGAGTGTGGTATGGAGACTGTCTTATGATGGTTACCTGTTTAGGAGCTGAAGTGAGGATTTCCTTGCATAATCCAGGGTTTAAATGGCTTAAACTTTTTGCAGATGAGGACCACAGTACTATCGTTGTAGTAATCCATCATGGGATGCTATTCATTCTTTCCAGGTTAAAAAAAAAAAAAGACCAAATTGGGCTTTTAAATAGAAACACAGTGGAGATGATTGCTCTTATTTGAAATAAGTCTTATGTAATAGGTTTCAATCCTTAGAAGCCTTATTTTAATTTATAGTGGCCATATGGACTGTTTTAATAGGGGACAGGGAAGTGAAAATGTCCATCAGATCTTTTTTACCAAGCCAACTGTGAGTCCCAAAGAATTTCCTTTTAATTTATTTATTATTGAGGATGAGTATTTGTGCTCATTATAGGGTATTTTGGGGCATTGGGTAATATGGCTATGGGAAATTGAAGCAAGGCAATAGTTCCAATAGTTAAGATGTATCATATGTTCAACATTATGTTCAACAACTCCCCTAAGATTATAAGTGGTATCTCATTTGAACTTAGTGGAATCTCCAAGTATAACTGTAATTTGAGCCCCTGTATTGATTAAGGTCATGAAGTTTACCCACTGATAGAGCTCATTAGATGTTAAAGTTGATTCAGAACCTATGTTACAGAGGCACAAAAACCAATTAGTTTTGTCTTTTTGTAGTATAATTTCTTGTAGTAAATTTGGATTTCCAACTGGGTCGATAGATGGACTTTTGTGTGTGTGTGTGTGTGTGTGTGTGTTCATTTTTTGTTTCCTTCACGTGTATTCGGGATTTTTTTTTTAAATTCAGGGTTTTTTTGTTTGTTTGCTTGCTTGTTTGTTTGTTTGTTTATTTGTTTGGTTTTGCAAACAGTGGATATACTTTGGGGAGGTCTTCTCCACCTTGATTATATTTATATTTCTTCCTTCTTTGAGTTTCATGTTAGTATCACCAGGGTTAGGGTCCTTCCCCATGGCAATAGTTGAATTAACGACTTGGCTGTGCCACACAGGTGTCGTAGTTGTTATCCTTATAATCCTATCAGGATCCTTTTTGGTGACAGAGGCATAGTCAGCAGCAGCAGCAAAGGCATTTTGTTGGGTCCCAGTGAGAAATCTGCTTGTAGGAGCATAGACATCAGCATGTCACATGGAGAGTGCTCTTCCTCCATGTGAGTGACCACTGAATGGGCCAGTATAGTGTCCTGGATATCTGTCTTTTTCCTGAGAGCTCTATAGGATGGGAACTAATGCTGCTTGAGAGTCAAAACCAACAGTTACATGGTTTTTGAGTTGTTCTCATTATACTAGCATTAGTCCTGGCTTATGCTAGAGTCAAGAAAAAAACAATCCAATCTGAGACTTACAGATAGGTCTGTATGCACACAGCTCAGGGTCCCTTTAAAGAGGGCCCCAATCCCACATGCCTGTCTTTAAATGCCAATCAGCAAAGCTTCCAATTTAGGTTTAGTAGGACTCAGCAAACACAGTGTGAAGAAGCACAGTTCAAGGCACAAACTTTCCAGGAGGCAGCAACACAACTAAAGGACATACTAGTCATCAGGCAGCAATGTCATTTAGCAAGTCAAAGTAAGAGAAGACGTCATTGCTCAGATTCCTTGCTCACTGTTCCAATTGTCATGGTCACTACTCAAAGACAGAATGGATCCACCCTCACCCAAAATATGGTTCAGATGTTGAAACTAATGATGCCACACTTACACCAAGAGGATGCGGAAAGGTTTATTACATACACAATGGAGCTTTTTGAGGAGAACAGGGCAGGTTCTCCAGCAGATCCAATATATGATGTGAGACCAGAGAGGGACAAATAGCTTGGGGTTTATGTTGGGGGTTGGAGCTGTATTGGGTTAAGAGTTCTCTCGTGTGGACCATGTTTGCATGGTTTGAACTACCTGTTGACTCTAAAAAAGCACCCAGGCTTTCTTATCAGTTTTCCCAGATAAGTGGCAGAAGGTGATGGGGAAGCAGTGAGAGTCAAAAAGGACCAGCAGTCAAACATCAAATGTGGAACCAGACTATTACATATATGATTAATTAACTATTATTCAAGAATGGGGATAAAATCAAATGTTCTTTTAAAAACTGAATTTATCATAAGTAGAATCTCAGTGAAGGAATGAGGACTGAAGAATATACTTCCAGTCAAAGAAACACAAAGCCAGAAGGAAAGTCTAAGATGTAAGATGAAATGGGGAGCAAAGTTATGGGTAATGTGACCTGGGAAAACCCACGATGAGGCCCAGTTCTCTGAGTCTGCTGAGAGACTCATCAGCTTACCTGGTTACATTCACAGAGCACCAAGTTGGTTACTGACAATGTGGCAACATGCAAGGTAAGGAATGTCCCAGACCTCCTGGAATCTACATTCTCATGGAGAAAAGAAGGCTGTGTGCACACAAACTGGCTGCCCCTGCTGTCCCTGCTGCTTCTGCAAATTCTTGTGGTCCAACTTCACATTCTGTTGTTCCTGTTCTTTGATTTGACAGCTGTTCACCTCAGGTGCAAGTACACGATTGCTCTTCTACTTCCAACAAAACAAAGGATATTGAGTCTTATGTGCACAGAGCTTCGGGCATTTACCCTAAATCAGAAAGGGGAGAGGGCACGTCAGTTACTGAAACAATACCCAAGTACCTTACACTGACACTTGAGACTCCTTATAACATCTTGGAGCTGCTTATACAGCCATAGATCAACAGTAACTTCCTAATAAAGCTTTTTTTTTCTAAGATTTTTATTTATTCATGAGAGACACACAGAGAGAGGCAGAGACACAGGCAGAAGGAGAAGCAGGCTCCCTGATGGGAGCCTGATGTGGGACTCGATCCCTGAGCCAAAGGCAGATGCTCAACCACTGAGCCACCCAGGTGTCCCCCTAATAAAGCTATTTAAAATGAAGTATCCCTTTCTTTGTTCTCCCAACCAACTTTTTCCTACCTCTTCTTTACCCTTTGTTCCAATCTGCTTCTATTATTGTTCACTGTATTCTTGGTGAGCCACCATATCATGATTCTAACGCATACGATTCCTGACTTTGGAAGATTTGTGCTTGATTGCTGGATTGCCTCTTTATCAGTTGTGTGATTTTAGGCAAGGTTACTTAATTTTCCCAAGCCTTAGAGTCTTAACCTGCATGATACTAATAGTACTTAATCAATCATATAGTGTACTAAGGATTAAAAGCGATACAGCCTACCATGTGTTTTGCTCAAAGCTTGGCACAAATGACAAAAGTAATGTCAGCAAATATCATCGACCTGTTTCCTCCACTGAAATGTAAGCTTTTGAAGGTGAGAGACTGAGTCACAATCTGCTCGATGGCTCAGCATCACCTAGCCCTGTGATATGCATAGTCATATATAGAGAGGACTCTCTTTCTCTCTCTGTTAATAAATTAACATTTATTCTCAAATTCATTAAGTACAAATTCATGTTTAATCCTACCATGAGATTCATGCTTCTCTCTGCTTCACATCCCTCTTTGTTTTAGCTCGATTTTTAAAATCTGCTTCTGTTTCTTTACCTTTTCGTCTTCTCAATCTCAACAGTCATCAAAGTCCCAAGAGATAGGCCAGAAGAATGATTTAAAAAAACAAAACAAAACAAAACAAAACAAAACAAAACAAAACAAAACAAAAACAACCTTTTTCATCAGGCAAAGCAGGCATGGAATCTAAATGGCATTCGATTGCGGACCTGCATTGGGACAGGGGCCTTGAGCATGGGCCGTGACCTCCGGGCCACAGCAGCAGGCCGGGCCCAGCTCCCGGCGCACAGCTAGCCAACTCCGCGTGGCCGCCCTGTGTGTGGTTGTCCCCCGGGGCTCTGGCAAGGGTAGCAGGAACTTCTGTCCCCTTGCTGATTTCTTGAGCATGACGCTCCCAACTCCATCACGGTGGTGGCTGCCATTAGCTGATGAAGCCAATGAAGCGGGCAGCACTCCCCGCTGCAACTGGCCTGCAAAGACGTGGGAAGGGGCCAAAAACTCGGAACAGAAAGCCGGGGCACTGGATTTTCTTCGGGCTGTGTTTTTTAGAAAGTGGAGTCCCCTCAACAAGTCCTTCTACACCGGCTTTGAGCAGGTGCTTCCCCAGCCACTCGAAGCACCCCCCTGCTGGGCCTCATTCCTTAACCTCCCTAAGTTAGTACAGTTAATGCTGTGGTTAATGGTTTCTGGAAAGACGATATCCATCAGCATCTGAGTATACACGTTTTGGCCTAAATATTGAGCAATCGTAGGTATGTGATGCAAAGCCTGGGTGTGCCCGCCTGGAGAACGTAGCTCGTTAGGATTAATCTTTTACAGAGTGACTAATGCGCAGGGAATGGGGCCCCTTCCTCTCCAACTCGGGGAGATTCCGTCCAAGTTTTCCAACAGGTCTCTTCAGAAGGCAGCTGGTCGCTCTTGAAGACTCGGCTCAAAGATACGGACGTAAAAACCTTGATATATGTATATATATATACTTTTTGACTTTTGTATACTCTAGCAGGTTCTTGCAAATCAAACAGCAGAACCGAAGCAGAAGACTGACTGCCGAATGCACGCCCAGTGGGGGGAGAAGTGTGTGGGAATCATCCAGCCTCCTTCAGGAGCTACAAGTGCAGCCTGCTAGAACTCTGTATTTCCTTCTGTTCTGATTCCCCAGCTCTGCCAGACTTTTGTTTGAAAAAAGCATCTTTATGAGGCAGTACATTTGTTATGTTGTATCTGAGAATACTTTTCTTTCACCTTGGTTCCTGCTTTTAACTTGAGTGAACTGACTTGCTCGCTTGAGCTGCCCTTACAGGAGAGACCAAAAGAACACAAGCCAGGTGACATGAGGCCCAAGACCCCAGGCCGACCTTATTAGGGAGATATATTTTTTTTTCCTGCCAAAATTAGCATAAGAGCATTAAGAGTTTTTGTACCAGTGCCGTAGTCAGCTAATAAAAGTCAAATCCTTTTCCAGGGAAATGTAATCGTTACTCCTTGTAGGGGGAAAAAAAAAAGGAAAAAAAGAAAAAAAAAAAAAGGAGGGGGATTGCTGTTTTATCAATAAAAGCATACCGAGCTGAATACCTACACAAAGAAATTTTCAGTATAATTTATGGCATTTCATCACGTTGAACTGCATTCCAAGTAATTCACCCTGGCAGTTTTACTCTCGAAATGGAAATCTTTATATTTTTTCTTGCCTTGATCAAATGAAATGAGTTTGTGTTCAACTATAGTCCATGTACTTGATAATTTGTCTGACTGGGTAAGGTTATTAGCAATTTAAGAAATAAACCCATTTGGATTTTCAGAGAGAGTTTAAATAGAACTAGGAGATTGCTATGATGATCTCTTAAAAATTACAACACACAACAGTGAGATTTAAGTAACAAGATTTTCCATACACCAAGGAAATTCAAACTCAAATTCCCTCGATTAATTTCCAGGGATTAGGTGGTTGGTATTGAAGTCAATGAAAGATACGTTTTACAAAGCTGAGAGGTCATTCAGTTCAGAAAAGCAGACCAAACACACACGATCTTCAGTGTTTCTGTGGTTAAAATGCACTCAGATCAACTGGGTGAGAGATTTTGTTAGATTCTCCAGTCTGGTCAGAATGAAGTAGACGGAGGTGGTCACAGCTAGAGGATCCTGAAGGTCTTGACTGATAAAATGTGAAGCCTGTAAGGGAACCTGAAGATTATTTAGCACAACCCCATAGTTTTATAAAGGAGGAAAGTGAGGCTTGAAGAGATTAAGTGACACGACTAAGACCACTCCACTTGTCTGTATAGGTGCTCACTGTCTTGCCTTTCCTGTAGAGATCTTCTAACTCTCCCATCCTATTCTTTCAGGAATTAATGATTTTCTTGAATTTTATTTTGATTCCTTTTGCTTTTACATTTTGTAGTGAGACTGATAATTCTTAGATAAAATACCAATATACAAATTTTTCAAAATTGTTACTTTTTAACTTTCATATAGCTTCTTGTGACATTACAAAGAGATGCAGATGGCATTTTACATTTGGATTCCGCTTTCTGATTCACAAAACACTTGAATATCTCAGACTTGCCAATAAGAGAAGCCACTTACTATTTAACCAAATAAGGTTGAGCAAGGCTAAATGACTTTGCCAAGGTCACACAGTCAGGCAATAAAGAAGTTAGAATTTGAACCCAATACTTTTTATTGTGCATACCACAAAAACTGTGGATGGATAACTAAGGTAAAGGGGGTAACTCATAAGGTTCTCATTGAGGAGGAGGAATTAAACCAGTATTCATTTGCTATCTTTCTGTAAGAGCTTCACTTGGTGGCTAAAAGCATGAGATTTAGACCCAAATAGAAATCCCATTTTTACCTTATACTAGTTTGGAGACATTAGTTAAGTGATTTCTTTAAGTCACAATTGTCTGTTTAAAGATGATAGTAATAGCCATAGGTTTTCTATGACTATTAAGTGGCTTTTTTAAAAAAAGATTTTATTTATTTATGAGAGACAGAGAGAGAGGCAGAGACACAGGCAGAGGGAGAAGCAGGCTCCGTGCAGGGAGCCCAATGTGGGACTCGATCCCAGGACTCCAGGATCACGCCCTGGGCTGAAGGCAGCACTAAACCGCTGAGCCATCCGGGCTGCTCAAGAGAGTTATGTTTCTATGAATTTCAGTTAACTCTGTTGGTAATTATCCTGTCTTTCAGAAAGTAAGCCCCTTTAGGGCAAAGATATGTGTTTTGTCTTTAATGCAGAGTATCAACAATGATAGAATATGTGGAGCTATGTAGATCCTCAGAACTTCATGTGTTTTTAGAAAAGATGTCCAATAAACAGTTGTTTTTATTGTAGTAGAGTTTAACATTGACTTTGAAAATAAAACCTACCCTGGGTTGACTGGCTGGTTGGCTTCCTATTTCTATATTTATTTAAGTATGAGATGAGAGGTGTGAATTTTCTATTCTGTCCTAAGGTCTCAATTCTCACATGCCTCTCATGTGGGAAGCATCTTGCTCTGCCATTGTTTCTCTGGTGTTTAAAATTATAGTATGTAAGTCTTGTAGCATGGTCTCTAGCTACTTGTGTGGCAAGCTAACCATATTATCTGATGCTGAACCAAAGAAACTGTCTAGTCCAGTGGTATAGGAAAATTGGCTACGTGGAACTTACTGATAAGCTATAGTATATGTACTGTACTTTTTGAAATTTAAGGGTTTTGATGATACACAATTTTTAATTTGCATGCTAGCTTTGGCTACCTCATGATATCCAGCTCGACCCAAAATGGATTTTTTGGGTTTTATGTTGCATTAATTTATTTGCAAATCAGATTGAATATAACACACAAATACATACACATGTATACGTGTAGACTTTGTATGACCAGTTGACTGAGGAAGAGAAAGCTTAACCCATCATGCAGATGCTTCTTCTGCATGATATTCAGGCACCACCCAAAAGTGAGCAGCTGCAATACAACACTGCCCTTTCTGGGACATCCTTGAAAGACAATGGTAATGGGAAATCCCACCAGTGGATGAAACTTCAAGCAAGACACCTAGATACACTGAATGGTAAATGGCAAAGGGTAGGAAGAGTGTATAGATCCATTGGCAGTGGCCAATGGCTTGGCTGCATGGTTAGAGATTTGGAAGGAACATGAATGGAACATTGGCAACAAAGAAATTTGGAAAGAGGTATGTGGATAGACCTCTCTGAATGAGAAAAAAAAAAAAGTGAAGATATCTGTGTAACATTTCAATGATCACCAAAGGGTAACTTTAGCAGAGGAGAATTTTAGCAATCAAGTAGATAGAATGAGCCATCTGCTGGATTTCAATCAGCTTCTTTCCCCAGCCACCCCATTATTGCCCAAAGGGTCATGAACTGTGTGGCCATGGTGGAAAGGATGGAAGTTTTACATGGGCTCAGTGATATAGACTTCTATTTACCAGTACCAACCTGGCGTCAGCTATTGCTGAATGCCCGCTATGCCAGCATCAAAGACCAACACGGAGTCCCCGACATGGCACCATTCTCTAGGGTGATCAAACCGGCTACGTGGTTGATTGCATTGGACTGATTTTGTCATGGGAGAGGCAATGCTTTATTCTTACTGGAATGTACACTTATCCTGAGTATGGATTTGCTTTCCCTGTACACAATGCTTCTTTCAAAACTACCATCCGTGGTATTTACCCACTGTCATGGTATTCCACACAACTGCTGGTTGGGAGGGTGAGGAAACTGCAACTGACCTCCAATTTGGTAGCTGGGGTGGGGCAGAAGAAACATACACTCCACACTAAGTGGATATTACCAAGTGGCCCCTGGAGTTGCACTGAAAGTTCTGAAGTCAGAGGGTGAAAACATCAGACTTGTATTGAAAACATTTAACTCTAGGAGAAGCAGAGATGTAGTGAGGTATCATTTGTGTTTTCCAGGCCCTAACAGCCTGAGGGTAAAAATAGGTTTGCAGGAACAGTTGCAAGGCATTATTTTCCTGGCTATTCACAGACCACTCCTACTAATTTTTTTTTTTTTCCTAAATAGATCTGAGAGCCCTCAGAGGTGTCTCCTTACAAGGTCAAGTCCCTTTGGTTATTTGGTGATATTCATTATTTCCTTCTTCCCTGTTTAAGTGTGTAGGATCTGGAGCAAGACTCCTTGGGACTAAGTCCTCTCATTATCCAAGTGAATGCAGTCAAGTTATAAGGAATGAATAAGTTAGTATACGTAGAGTACTTAGAACAGTGCCTAGCACATCGTAAATGCTTAATAAATATTAAATACGACAGTTGTAATTCCAATTAGAAAAGTGCTTTTCATTCTGTGAGTCAGAATCCATTGGTCCATAAATCGATTTACTAAGACTAAGCAGCATGTTTTTAACACAAAAGAATATAGGATACAATATAATAGAAAATATCAACTGAGTGTAGAAAAGATCAGAGTGCATCATATGACAAGGGTCAGCATTGTTTCCTGAAACTATGTTTCGGTGCTCATGGGTATGTGTGCACCTATGCATGTACGTGTGCTCAACTGGGATAGAAAATAGATTTCTCACTGTACTTAATGATCAGAAAGGCAGGTGTGTTATTTTTGCTGCCTTATCCGTAACCCCTAGTTCTTGGAACATAGCAGGAACTCATAAATATTGGTTGGGATCAGTGAATGGATGCATGAGAATGCTGGCGTTCTGTGGTCATGTCTCTGGTGGTTGTCAGTGTCCAAAGGGGCTGTTCTGTTGCTAATGCACAGTCCAGGGGCAAAGGCTGCTGTTTCTGTGGCTGCCCCCTGGCATCTACACCAACGTCACTGACGGAACTCAGTTCTCTGCTGAGGACACATCTTCCCCTGGCTGCAGACGATGCTGAAATCAGGGTTGTTGAGGGCTCCCCTTCCAGTGTTCTCTTGATTGAGGTGAAATTAAGTGGTCGGTTTCATCCGCGGCCACCTGACACTCAGAAGTCTGTGAGGCTGGCTATAGGACATGGACTGTAGATACGCTGTCATCTTCAAAATCATCTCCTTCTTCTGACATTAGCTCATTTTTCTTGAACCACAACTACCTTCTTTGGGATGCCTCAGTGGTTCAGTGGTTGAGCGTCTGCCTTTGACTCAGGGCGTGATCTCAGAGTCCCGGATCGAGTCCCACATCCGGCTCCTGCGTGGAGCCTGCTTCTCCCTCTGCCCGTGTCTCTGCCTCTTTCTCTCTCTGTCTCTCATGAATAAATAAATAAAATCTTTAAAAAAAGAAAAAAAAACCTACTTTCTTCATTTCCACCTTCCTTGAATCTTTGTTTCTTTATCTTTTATTTTTTGGAGATACTAAATCTATCATAATAATCAAGGCCTATACGAAGCCTTGCCTACCTAGACCTATCTCAACATGCTTGTATCCTGTAGTGAACACAAGTGATCTCATGCGGTTATCAGGGCCTTTGGCAATATTCTTGGCAAGATACGACAAGCGACGGAAACAAGTCAATGGCAGTGTTAATTGAGACCTAGTAACATTATCTTGAGGAATTTAGGACACTGTGCATCCATTCAACGATAATATTCAAAACATGTAACAACCAGTTTGGGAAGAACACTGACCAGTAAAGTTGATGCCACGAACAATCAGAAAAGATTCCAGACATAAACGACATTGTAGCTGTGAGCCACCGAATCTCCACTTTAACTTCCATGATTATTTTGGGTCATGTTTTCAAAGATTCAGGTTAACAGAAATTTCTGAGTGATAGGGTGGAGGTTAGAGGACAAAAGAAAAGTGTGATTATTAAAATGTACTGGCAGAGGGTAGGTAGCTGATAGAATGATCAGAGGTTGTGTCGCTATGAACTGGGTCTAAATGAAGCTGTGTTTAACGACCATATCTTAAGAACCTCCAGAGGAGGCCTACCCTTGAGAATTGACTAGCAAGTAACTGCTTATATAATATACAGAGTTTTCCAACTCATACAAAACCATGTCATACACAGACATTTCACCTATTGATCTGACTTCCCTGTGGAGTTAGAGAAGACTAGGCTTTTTACAATTCATGAAATTAGAACATCATTCCTAAGTTGATGATAAGCCTGCTAACTGTTCATTCTGAGTTGGCCCAGAAATGCCCTATAACATTTCACAACGCTAGACCTTTCAAACTGAAAGATTAATTTTGATATGAAAAAAAAAAACCACCCAGGTTACATTCCTATTGCATTTGATCTTTGAGACGGTAAAATTCCCAATTATTCTAGGCTCTAAAACTTCTCTTTTTTTTAATTCCCCAACCTTACAATTTTTATCAGGAGCGCGGACAACAAATAACCACCCTTGATCAATGCTCACGTCTCCTTTAGATTCTCCTAAGAATTAAAACATCGCTTTAACATTTACATTGGTTGGGGTGGTAGGTTTTTCATTTTGTCTGCGAGTTAAACATTAGCTATTTTTACCCTACCCTATTCTGTTATCACATTCAGTTACAAAATTATACTTGTTTGTTGACAGAGAGAGAGAGAGAGAGAGAGAGGGAGGAAAAAAAAAAAAAGTTAATGACAGAAAGCATTTTGGAGGTGTTTTGAGAGGCCAGAGAGGAAACAGAAATGTTGTTTGCCATTTTTCTGTGTCTTATCTGCGTCCTCCCTGCCAAATATTCTTTCTTCTAGATTCTGGAGCACAGTTCTTAAATGTCCAGTTCCTCTTTGTTCCTCCTGAAAGGATGTGGGGGGACCGGGACTCCCGACTCGGCCAAAAAGCATGAACCTGTTACGGATTTCACCTTTTAGGAAATGACAGAGTAATTACAGGACAACATGTCCTTCGTGAGCAGAAAGAGCTACCACAGAGTGCTCTCAGGGCTGGCGTGGCCTACTTCGGGGTGCGGGGTGATGCCCTGGGCGGGGGGACCCTTGAAACTCTGATGATGCACCCCTGGTATGTTCTACGTCCATCTCTCTCCCCCTTAATCTTCAAACCTCAGGCTGCTTTAAGGGGAAAATGTAATCCATATACGTCTGCCTCATTTTCATTTAAATCGTCAAAAAGTTGTTTTAGAAGAGTTCTTTGATGTCCTAGACTCCCTTGAGCTTTTTCTTAGCCTATTTTCTTAAAAACAGGAATTAGCATTTTCCCAGGTATGGAGGGGGCTCTTGATTCTCTTCCTCCCCAAATACAAACCCCACCATCCTCACCCCAGGTCTTGATTAAAAAATTAAGAAAATAAAAAAATAATAAATAGAGAGTTTGGAGTTGCCGAGGGAGTGCTGGAACAGAAAACAGCTTATCTGAGGATCAAAAGCATTTACAAATATGAACTCTTAATGCAGGGCCTCATATTGAGGTTAATAATTAACATTTCTGCTCTTTGGGGACCTCATTCTACCCGGGAGGACCTGCCCGGGGAAGTGCTCCCTCTCCCCATACTTGACTGGTGCCTGCCTTCTGGAGAATTCAGCGATGTGGATCTTAATGCAAGCGGTTTTTTTTTTTTCTGCCTTATCATATTTTTGATAGACCTACAGATATGCCCGTGTTGAAACCCATATTTTTTGCCTTCCGGGTGGTATTTTACTTCTTTGCTTTGCACCTAATGCGTATCATTTTATTCTGGTTTTCACATTCAGGACAGACTTCTTAATCATTTTTAGATACACAAAAGTAGGCATATTCCATTTTACTGTGCACGGTATTATCCAAAGAGTAATCTCTGTTTGGCTAAAACTCAAGGGTTCCCACAGTGAAGTCCTAACTTTAATCAATGGAGAAATCTCAGAAAATTGTTTAGAAGAAATGCACAGTTAGAGAAAGAGAGCAAATGTTATAGTCCCATATTTCTCGCTTTTTGAAGACTTTTAAAATAAGGGAGTTAGATTTCAAATATATTTTCTTTTTCTTCAACACTGTTGAAGCTTCCCATTTCAGATTAAATTCAATTAATATTAGAGGGGATGAATCTGTGATAGTGGCTTCCATGAATCATCCAGAAGAAATCCACAATCATCACATACCAAATGGTGAAACATTTTGGAATCTGGATGGAAGATTCTAGTTTTGGAAGCTCAGGATTAATGGGAGGTTTTTGTATTGTTTTTGAAATGCAAGGCTGAACCTGCAACCCCATTTAAAACCTTCAGTGGCTGCTCACTACACCCAGAAAAAGGAACAAAATACAGGATTAAAAAATCCACCAAGCTCAGGGGCTCCTGGGTGACTCAGTCGGTTAAGTGTCTGACCCTTGATTTCAATTCAGGTCATGATCTCAGGATTGTGAGATGGAGCCCTGCATCAGGCTCACACACTGGGCATGGAGCCTGCTTAAGATTCTCTCTCTCCCTATCCCTCTGTCGCCACCCCCTTCTCTCTAAAACAAAAACAAAAACAAAAACAAAACAAAACAAAACAAAAAACAGTCAACCAAGCCCTTCAGGATGTCATTGGTGTCAATGTCTTTGCCGCCATCAGAGCCACAGAAACCCCACCTATTCTTCACTGGCTTATGCTGGCATATCTCTGCATCTCTGTGGATGCTGATGTCTATTTAAGGAATACTCTCCTGTTTTATTGCCTGCTGAATTTTTCTGCCATTCAAGGCCTACCTCAAAGGATATCTTCTCTGTGTAGCTTCCCTTAACTCCTTCAGGCAAGTTTATTATGATCTATTTCTTTACCTTTTGGTCTTCCCTGTGACAGTGTAAGCTTTTGGGGAGGGGAAGCACTGTCTAGCATCAATTGTTATATCTGTAGCATATTGCATGGTATCGGCCAGTGTGTTGTGCTAGGGTTGGTGATCTGCACATATCCTCTCCACAGCTGTAAGCCTCGAATGCTGCCAGGAGGAAGCCAATCAGGCTGGGCTCAGGGTCCCCCAACCCACTTCAACTGGGGCAGCCTGGTTTTCATCGGTGCTCATTCTGGGCTTCAATTGTAGCACATGTTAAGCATTTATTAGATATTTATTAAATGGATGGATAGACAAATGGATGGATGGATGGATGGATGGATGGATGGATGGATGGATAAATATGCTGCAAAATCTTAGAATACAGTTCCTTTTGAAAAATCCACATTTATTAAGCACATGTATGCAGTGTTAGGTCCAGTGAAATCTATAAAGAAGTAAATAATTCGATGTCTACTTGAAGAAATTTGGGATTAGATAGTGAGTCTGAGCTTTACTACATAAAAATTAATTAATTAATTAATTAACAGGAATTCCAGAGCCAAACAACAATGCAAGCCCCACAGGGGCTTTTGAGGCTAAAGCAACAAATGCAATCCAAACTGAAGTAAGAAGGGCTTGTGGGGCTCTAAATAATGCCTTCAAGAGTACAGTATTTTTAATTTGCCATATACTTTTCCATAGATAACCTCTTCTAAAACCTATCACTACTACACACTGAGAGTATTGCTACACATACTTTAAGGAAACACGAGGTAAGATAACAACACCAACAACAATAAATAGGTAAGTTAAGTGACCAGCCCAATTTTCATAGCTAGATAGCAGCAGAACAGAGAGAGAAGGTTCCACCAGGGGCAGGTCCACGTGTTGTAGGGCCTGATACAGTTTGGGTGGGGGAACATCATCAAAAAAGAAAGACAGCAGGGATCCCTGGGTGGCGCAGCGGTTTAGCGCCTGTCTTTGGCCCAGGGCGCGATCCTGGAGACCCGGGATCGAATCCCACGTCGGGCTCCCGGTGCATGGAGCCTGCTTCTCCCTCTGCCTGTGTCTCTGCCTCTCTCTCTCTCTCTCTGTGACTATCATAAATAAAAAAAAAAAAATTTAAAAAAAAAAAAAATAAAAAAAAAAAAAAAAAGAAAGACAGCATTTCAAATACAAAATTATAAGGTAAATATTTCTTTAGAATGACAAAAAGGTCACATTATATTTTTTATTAATTGCATGACATACATTAATGATGCTTTTTTCTCCACACTTTTTTTTTTAAGATTTTATTTTTAAGTAATCCCTATGCCTTAGGTGAGGCTCAAACTCACAACCCTGAGATCAAGAGCAGAATGCTCTACAGACGGAGCCAGCCAGGCACCCCACATATTTTTAGCTGCATACTCCCATCAGACTTCCAGCCCTGGGATTTATCCTGTATCTATCTATCAGGACCGAAATTATAGTAATCAACCAGCTTGGTATAGTTGAAAACAAAAACTGGTGTAGGAATTGGCCTCCAGTTAGGCCATTTGCAGATTTAGAAGGGCCTACACCATTCATTTATGACCTCGCCTAGTGCCTCGATTAAGGGCCAGTCAGGTTTGAGCACATGTATAAAACCAAAAAAGCTTTTGTTTAGAGAGTCATTCAATGGTCCTTTTGATAATCAGAAAACCCTGCGATGCTGAGATGGGGGATGGTTGTCATATTTTTCAGAACTACATCACTCCTGAATTAATATTAACCTGAATAGTTTCTCCTTAATGTCGCTTATTATTTAATGACCAGCCCCAAACACCGTACATGGCATGAAGACAGCACATAAACCGTAGCTGGTGAATGACTGAAAGGATGAATGACAAGGCAATATTTTATATGAAAGAGTATCATCCAGAGCAGCGATGCCAAAGCACCTGTTCCTGTGGTCCAGAGAGAGCATTTGGAGGATTCCCTACTAGACAGTCACTGGAAAGAGCTACCCAACCATTATCTAAGAAGCAGGACAGTTTATATAGAGAACAGAAGCAGAGGGGAGGTAGTGGGGTCAGGTAAATAAGCAGGAGCCTCTGGAACTTTCACAGTGTTCTTAGTTCCCATAGTAAAATCCTTCTTTTTGTGACCTCGAAAAATTGAGTCTTTGCTAAGTCAGCAGATATTTCAGTTGGTTTCATGACAGACTTCTTGTTGAGCTTATAGGGTTAACTGCCCTGGATCACTTTCTGTGCTCCCATCTCACTCTCCACCTTCCACACCTCTTTGTCAACTGGTGCCATTTTTCATCAGCCCTGAAGAGTCGGTGATGTCACTACCAGTCCCCAATACATCCTCTACCGCACTCTCCAAAACAGCAAAAGGCATTCCATGGGGAGCAAGGCAGATGCTCTCTCTCCTCCCTCATCGGTGGTAGTCATTGCGGTCATGGTGCTTCCAGAAGTTCTTCCCGTCAGCCTCCTCTCTTGCTCAGCATGTGCACAAGCACAGCATCTTCTGCGGACTCTCCTAACCTCTTCTCAAATTACTCCACGTGTAACGACATGGGTTCCAGTGCCTCTGCAATTCGTTGGATTTTTGGTCTTGCATTTATCTTTTCTCCCCCCAGCCATGTAACTGCAGGTCTTCTGAGGTGGGGATGAGGAACACCACTCGTTGCCCTGCATGGGGCTCTTCCTTCCACAGAGCTCAGTCCCTAACCCGGCTACTTACCAAGACTTTTTGATCTGGCTTACCCTCTCGGCACCTTTTCTATTCTTCTCCAGTGTATTTCCTGTAATATGATATTTGTACGGGAGCCTAACCGTAGGGTTGCTATGCTCTGACCTTTGGTGTTCAAATCATTTGTGAAATCTGCTACGTGGCCTTTTCACTTTCAGTTTTCCATCAGTACTTCCTTCCGTTATTTTGCTTCATTCACATCTGTGTTTGCTTATTGTGCACCCAAATATGTCAGACATTTTAATGGCAAAGGAAAAAAAGAATACACAGACATACCATCATCTTCTTTTCTAAATTATCATAGGTTGTGATCCCTAAACAGACTCCAAAGTACTCTGCAGAAGATAGTTATTAAATAGAACAATCAAATGCAGTAGAGATTCAATGATCTGCTCGAGGAACTAGACTAGCCTGAACATAAGGAGATAAAGGGCCTTCTTAAGATCTTCTGGGACATTTCTCATGCAATGCTTATAGCATTTATCCCCCAATTTTTGCCTAAACCACTTCTGCGAGCCCTTCCATTTTCAGGTTCTAAAGTGCTTTGCAGAGCTTCAAAAGCACTCTTCAAACTCTATAGTTTCTGTCTATAGAAACTATCTTTCTTCCACCCCTCTGCAACACTGTGGACTCCACAGGAGGACAAGGAGTTTATGTGCTTCTTGACCATTGTATCCCTGTTCTAGAAGATAGTAAGTGCTCAGTGCATGTTTGTCGAAGGAATAATGAATGAAACTCACCTCATTCTTCTCATTGTCACTGATCTCCAATATGGACATTTTCTGTTTTTCATTTCTTTTGTTTTGGCTCCTTTTCTCTTCTCTTTATTCTTAGAGTTGTAGCAGTTTCTGGCCTCCACTTCAAGCTTGCCTTATCTTTTATGTTCTTTTTTATTTTTTATTGACTTTCAATTTAGGAGGAATCATTATGTTTCCCTCCCGCCATTGTCTACCATTTCCAGGTCTTTGGGGGCCTAGAATAGAATTAGGGGTGCCACTTTGAGAGCAGTAATTCTAAATTATAATGCAAAATTATAGATGGGTGCCTGAGTTGGAAAGTCAGCCTCTGCCCACTGAACACTTTTCTGTCGTTTTCTCTTAGAAGCGGCAGATGATATTGTGTAACCAAGACACTGAGAATAATTCTGAAAGCAAAACAAATTTAATTTAAAGAATCATTGAACAGAATAAGGAGATAAAAGTGGTATACCAGTAAAAGGAGTTGTGATGGTAGATAAAAGTAGGAATGAGACATTAAATTTGAGACTCAAGAATTGGGGAGCTAATAACCACATGGCTCGCGAAAATCAATTATAGCATGGTGATTAACAGTTTTTGATTTATGAAGGCCTGGGTTTCATTCATTAGCTGTGTGACCTCAGGCAAATTACTTAACCCCTCTGTGCTGCTGTTTATTTGTAAAGTACTTGCCATACAGGGTCTCTGTACTGTTCAGGTTGGTTGATGCATGATCAAGTGCTCAGTAAAAAGCAGTTGTGACAGTTATGGTTTGTTTGAACCATAAGAAAAGCCTTTGCTCAGGAATTGCAGAAGAAGAGAGGAGAGCAAGAGGGGAGAAGCAGTAGTAACTAAACCAGCCTCTACCTTTCACACTACCCAACCACCACTACCAGCCAGGAGGCAATGAAACCAGAAGAATTTTTAGCTCCTGAAGGCCTCGTTTCAGTGAATGAGATGAAACGCTTGCATTCCAGGAGCTGACTATTGTCCCTGGCCAGTGCAAATGAGTCTCAGCAGATCAGCTGGAAATGAAACATGGGTACCCAGTGATTCTCTCAGAACGGCATCACCAAAATGATGAGGTTCACATTGCCCAGGCCATGATGAGTTTGCTTTGGGGGCCCTTCACTATTGGATGCTTGGTGATTGATGCTCTGGCTAGAAAGCTCAAGGAAAAGGCCAGCTTTGGTCCTGTGGTTCCTCTCAGGGAGAATGGAGAAGCTGGAGAGGCCCATTTTTCTAAGGCGCTTTGCCTCCAAGCTACAGACTCTATCATGTTGGTAAGATGATAAACACTGATGATTACCACCCACATTTGCATCTATATTCATAAAGCAGAATGCATTCTATGTAGCTAACCCAGCACCCTTGTTTATTATTTCTTTGTGCAACATGAAACGGGGGTCTGAACAAATAATCTTCCCCTCGTGTTTAATCCTTAGGCTAGTCTCTTGTTTTTGGCTTTTAGACATTCTCGAAATGTTCAAACGGCCTGCTAAACACTATTTCTTGTTCTTGAAATACAATATTTTGAACTCTATTATTCCACCCTCATCTGCTTCCCATGTAATCTCATAGTATGGAGTAATTTAAGAGAAATATTGTTCCTGTGTGGCTTTCTTGTTCTAACTGAAGACCAAATTCTGGGCGATTGTAAAGTTTAGAAAAGCTACCTCAAACATCTGAATACTTAGCTTACTCACCACATAGATTTTTTTTTTTTTAACATTTCGTCAAGTACTAGACCGTAGGCAGCCTGTCCCATCCCTTTCCCTAAACATTGGCTCCACGATTCACGGGGTGTTTTCGATAGCTGAGACAAAGTATGATCATATGAAACATTTCTCCCTATTTGTCTCAAACTCTGGAGGCCGGTCTCTTCTGGCCCTGATCTGGAGAAGCAGCCTCAAGGAGATGAGGGCAGGTGTGGGAAGTCCTCCAGGTAATGTTCTCGCCCCCACAGGGACAGCGTGAGCTGAAGCGGGCTCAGAGTTCCCTGACCTCTCTCTCTATGGGTAGTTTTGGCTTGGGGTCAGATTTCTGATGTGGTCCAGGATCCACTAAGTATCTTTAGCTTCGGTCCCTAGGAAGCCTAGGCTTCATAGGACTACTGCCTATTCTAAGCCTACTTTAGAACTGAACTCATTTCGTAACGTGGCAGGTTATGGCACTAGACCAATGATTACTCATCTCCCCATTTATTATCATTATCACTTTGGGAGGAAGGATTTTGCGCAGGTTTCATTTGAAGTTCCCGTCTCTTGCTTCTTCTGTCTGTGTTACCGTCTATGAAGCTTGAATTATGGCATGTCTTCAGCATGTATCTGTCTTCAGTGTGTATCTGCTTTTAATATATAACATTGAAAGTTACACAGAGCTGTAGATGTCACTTATCTGAGGATCAAAGAGTGAAAGGGATAAAAAGAAGTGTAGCTTTGGCCAGACATGACAGGATGAAGCATCGTTAGGTTGCTCTTGGTTTTTGAGGGTGGGACTCCTTTTTCAAACAGTGTAGAAGAAGCTGTCTTTAAAATGCATGGCCAGCCACCAAGGCAAAGCACGGCGGGTGCCGTTTAAAAGGAGATCGTATCTCTGCAACAGCCAGTAAACTTTTTTTTTTGGAAAGAAGTGCTCATCGAGGACTTAGCATCAACTTTGTATGTAAATGCATACTAAAAATAAACCATGCATTATGGATGATAGGTACATGGCTCTGTCTCAAGGATTTTGCAGACTAGTTGGAAAGCAAGCCCCTTACCTACAAAGCATTTCATCCAACCGTCCATTTCCATATCCAACCAATGTGTTGTGCCGTATTTTTTTTTTCCCTACAAGAACCTCCAGACTCGCTGTCGGGGTGACAGACTCTCTGCCTTATCACTAGCTCCATGTAGACCAACATATGGAAAAGTAAAAAAAAAAGGATCTGCAGCCCAAACAATGTGCTTCTGTTGCTTGTTTCTGAGTGTTCTGTTGGGCTGGTGCTCTAGCGGTCCCACTGATAATGTTTTCTGGTCTTAAAAAGTGATGAAACCAAACATAAGTTAGAAAAGTATCCAAGAGGAACAAAGGAAAATGTGGAAAACAGCTGTGGTCTCAAATGATATGTTTTCATTTGATTTCATTGAAAATGTTTGCAGATCTACAATATTTGAAATGTATGGCTCTCTCTTGGATAATTTAACTTCCAATATAGGCAAGTTCCTCAGTAAAAAAAAAAAACTATAGGGGTGTCAGTGGGTGACAAGTTAACACGAACTGACTGTTTTTGAGAACATACTTTGAACATTTCCAATATTCGCCACTATTGAGTCTCTTCTATGTTCTTTGGTAATATAGACTCTCTTGTATGTTTTTTTTTTCTTTCTTTCTGCATAGTTTGCTTCTGCCTCTGCATTCAATGTATAGATCGGTGCTTTCCTGTAGCCCTGGGCCCCAACTAGCAACCCCCAATTCTGAGCTAAAAAGATATTATTTTCCATCCCAATGTTTGGCTCTCCCTCCTGAGGCTTTGGCCATATCTTATGTGTTTGGCAGAGGGACCAGAATCCAGGACAGGCTCCACCCTCAGACATTGATTTAGAATTTAGAGGAGGTTGACTGCCCTAGTGAACACTTGAATTTGGCCCTTTCAGATCACATCCTAGAAGTGCAGCTTGTCATGTTGTCTGCATTGCACTTTCCTAAGCACTGTTTAGGTAAATGGAGGTCCTTTCTCTGGCAAAGAAATTCTGACCCCACTCTTTGCCCCATCGCCTGAGTACATTGGCACATGCAAGAGAGGCTCAGAGCACAGATGACGGCTTCTGAGAAATCCAGGGGGGGCCCAGATGACAGCCTCTGACACAGGCAGGCCTTGGCAGAAGGGCATTAATTATCCATAACTACAAGCATTTCCATGTGCACACTTTCCACCTGCTGGGTCTGACTCTGTGACAGTCTGACTTTACCCACTGTGGAAATCTTTAAAAGGTATCATCCTTATGAACATTCTTTGAGCACTTGCAATGTGAGAACATTATGAGAGGTTCTGGGAACCAAAAAGAGAAAAGACAGATCTCCCACCCTCTGGAGACTCATAGTCTAGGTGAGAAAGAATTGAACAAAAAAAAAAAAAGGCTGAGGTACAAGGGGCACTGTGTTTAGTGCCACGTGAATGATGGAAATAATACAGACCACGAGATTTTAGGGAAGGGAATTACTTCAGTCTGGAGTGTGGCTCCACACAGATCTGAATGGCTTGGAGAAGGCCATTAAGTTCTTGTGGACAAGGACTTTGGTACAAAGCAACGGACTCTGGTGGGATTAGATATCCATAAGCTAGAAACGATAGGTTTTTAAATAAGAGGTCGCCTGCAAGTTAAAGTTGCGTGCACTTTTCATGGGAGTAAGAAACCCGAATCTAGAGGTGGTCAGCCCCTGTCTCAAAGTGTGTTAGGTGGAGCTGCTAGGGAGCCATGTAGATGAAGCTGCCGAGGCCCTTGTTTGCACAGGAAAGCCTTGATAGATAAGAAAAAAACACTGAGGCTGCAGGCTCCTGCTTTGAACTGTGCAGATGTGAGATGTGCAAAGAATGTTACAAGCCCCCTGCTTTGACACAGATAAGAGAAACAGAGAGAAGTTAGAGCCCTGGGTCGGAAGGCTGAGAGCCTGGAGAAAAGGCAACGCTCATGCATTTCAACCAGCGAAGGCTTCTAGCAACCAGGATACGGGAGAGTCCGGGAAAGGAGGAACGTCGGGAAGCACTGTGGCGGGAGGGAAATATACTGAAAAGGAAAAGCCAAGCATCTGGAGATCCTACTGGCCTTCCAGATGAAGCATTTTTGCCTGGAGACCTCATACCCACCCAGAGGACGAACTCCTGGAACCACCTTCCATGTCTCTGGCCATTTCCCCCCTGGGCTGCAGCCTCACCGACTCTAAGCCCACAGTATCTGGTCGACCAGTAAAATCTGATCTCATTGAAACTGAATTTCTAATTCCCCAGATATATTGCCCCAGGGTTGACTCCACTCCTTCAGATTATATAAAAGGATTCAGTGTCTCCAGAATTACACACATTTCCAGGTGAACCCAGGGGCCAGCAAAGCGTGTTGGTGTTTCGTGTCAGTTTGGGAGAGCCGATGCCTTCTGAGAGAGATAGGTTTTCAAGCATTAAGTTTGTCTTGTTCTAGCCCAAGCCTGATAGTGGAGACATTAGTGAATTTTTAACTTGTCATTAAAAATGATTTCATATCAGAATTTTCAAGGGCTCTCTCTGATGGCTGAACAAAAAGAAAAGGCAGGCATAGGAATTCTAGAAATAAGCAATCCTTCATTTTGAATACAAAAGGGAAATGTGCCTTTTATGGTGTGTTTCAAGGAATTTTTTTTAAAGTGTATTTTTTGCTGATAGATTGCTAGGAAGGACACTTCTAAACCTATCAGCCATAAGAATATTGCTCTGTCACTTTTTTGTTAAGAAGGAAAATGAATGAAGTTAGAGAATGTAAAACTTCCAATGTGTTTTCAATTGAAGATCATGGCACTTTCGTCCCGAAATTTGGGGAAGATAACTTTTAATTACAGTAATAAGAACCACATGGGCAATGATTGATGTGAACCCGATGTGTCCTATTCCTTTATTAATCTTTTTAATTAGAGGCAAAGAATGTTTTATCTGCCGGGAAGGAGATGAGATGAGCCTGATGCTCTGCTGCACTCAGGGGCTGGAGAACCTGATTGCTCACCATGAGTCCCTGTTAACCTGGGGCCAGAAGGTGACGGACCCAAAGCTGGGAACACTTGTTTCCAGCTGGGAATGGCTCTGCCTCTATCTATTGCTACAAATCATATGCATGAGCAACGCTTTTTCTTTTTTTTTTTTCATTCTTTCTTTCTGTTGGATTGGTTCTTGCTGGCACTGCTAAACTAGGGAGTTAGGGAGAGAATTTAAATTGTTGCCACACCAGTGTTGGGAGTTCACATCTGCCATGGAAGTAAGGAGGAAGAACTGAAATGGCAGATGTCAGGGAAGTTGGAAAGGGAGCCCAGGGTATGCTAGACTCGTGGCAGAAAGTGTACTTAGGCCACAAAAACAAAAGTAATGAGGTCAGCATTAACTGGGATTGCTGGCTAATGACAGAACCGACAAACTTTGAAAACTTAGGGGGTGGAAAGAATAAAAAATACAGAGTAAGACATCAACAGTTACGAAGGATGATATAATCCCCCCCTTGAATGACAAAGGTTGATAGAAGTCAGTTCTCTGTGATAGCGAGTCATATATTCATTCAAAAAACTTTATTGGGCAGCCCAGGTGGCTCAGCGGTTTAGCACCGCCTTCAGCCCAGGGCGTGATCCTGGAGACCTGGGATTGAGCCCCACGTTGGGCTCCCTGCATGGAGCTTGCTTCTCCCTCTGCCTGTGTCTCTGCCTCTCTCTCTCTCTCTCACTCTCTCTGTCTCTCATGAATAAATAAATAAAATCTTTAAAAAAAAGTTTATTGAGGTCTTAACTATGTATCATACTGTGCCAGACCCTGGGGGTGCTATTATTGGGAAGAGGACCTGGAAGAAGAAGAATGTCAAGAATGATACAGGTGCATATGTGCATATAAAGATCCAGGAAAAGAATTCTTGAATTGCCAGGTAGAGAAGAGGGCAGGGTGGATCTTGACAGGGTGAGTAGCACCTGAGCGGACTCCTGAAAAAGAGGAATTTTCCCGGGTATACATAGAAAAAAGTTGTTTTGGTAGAAAGAATAGCTGCTCAAAGCTATGGGGCTATGAAGCAGCATTTCCTGTCCAGAAAACTCTGTGGAGTTTGGCATGAGCCTTGATTGGGTGAATGGTACACAGCGAGGCTTGAGAGGCAGGAGGCCAAATCAAAAAGGGACTTTATTATGTGTGTGATGGGAATCCACCAAGGGAGCTTAAATAAGATGTCATTGGGATGTGGGGGTTAAGATCACAAGCTGTAGAGTCAGAAAAACTCTGCCTAATAGATTCACCCTTCACCAGGTGTCCAAATTGTGGCAGCATGAATGACACAGGCCTGTGTCTGAATAATCATAATCCCACTTACCACTCACAGCAAATCTCACTGTCCTCATCCATAAGGAGGGAATAACACTCCTCCAGAGTTTGAGTGAAGACAATGGAAGTACCTGGCATATAGTAGGTTCTCAATAAATTCAGTTGCTTACATAACTCCTGGTTCAACAGAAATTAGCTCCTGAGAACTTCAATTTTTAAAATGCACGTTATTTTCTCATAAGTCATGGTGCTAGCCCCATCCAGCAAGAGTTTTAAGGGAAAAATAGAAGTTCAATTCCAGATTTTCTAATGAACTTAAGTGGTTCCCAAACAGCTAAATCTTTTATAGCCCATTTATTACATGTACTGCAGTCAAAATAGGTCAGTACAGTAAATACTTAAAAGGAAAATGAAGGCTTTGGGAGCAGAGTGAATTGTTAGGAGCCACACTAAAAGAAAAGTCTTCATAAAAGACTTCAGAGGAGGGGGCACCCTGGTGGCTCAGTCCATTGAGTGTCCAACTCGTGGTTTCGGCTCAGGTAATGATCGGAGGGTCGTGGAATTGAGCCCTGTGTCCTACTCCACGGTCAGCAGGGAGTCTGCTTAAAGATTATCTCCCTCTGCCCCTCCTCTCACTCGCATCCGCTCTCTCATTCTCTCTCTAAAATAAATAGATCTTGAAAAAAAAAAAAAAGATTTCAGATGATAACATCTATTCAAATAAGCAAGCTCCTACTTCTTTTGCTTCAAACCTAGAAATCTGAAAGCATCTAGAAAAGCCTTTCTTTACACAAGAGATGTATATAGTCCAAGGGGAAGGTAGTATGAAAAGCAGGGCACAGTGGGTTTGCTGAGACTGAAAGCAAGTCCAGGCCAGACCAGAGGAATGCTGAGAAGGGAGTAAAAATGCTCCAGTGCCATGTGGAAGACTTCCGGGGTGCAGAGACCACCCTCCTACCTGGGGCCCTCAGTTTGTGGAGGGCAGGGCCAGAGCTAGGGCCTAGAAGATGGATCTGCGGCCGTACCAGTGCACATGTTTCCTGATACTCTTTTCTCCTGTCCTCTCATCACCCAGTGCTGATGTGTGTTACTTGTTTTATGATCCGAAAGTTCATGTTCTTGGACTTTGATCAGATGGGACACAGGGCTAAAACAGAAATTTTGGCTTTCCTTTTTCAAAAAATTAAAGAGCTTTTAAGTCAGTGCTCCTGAACATGACCTGCCTTGGGTCTTTTTGTATTTGGCATGCTGTTCTGTGCATGTGTGGGGGAGAGGACCCACTAAGGGTGTGTTCCAATCTCTTCAAATACATTATCACCCACGGCAAATGTCAAAATTTCTTGGCTCTCTTCATGTATATAATGACCTGTAGGAGTCAAACTGTGGAGCTCTGCAAGAGAAAGAAAATACAGGAAGAGAAAAACCAGCACAGGCCGTTCCATAGCAAAAGGGACCTATTATTAAATAATCTTTTTCCAGATAACACAAGATTGGATTCTTCTTAGTCTGCTGTTGTCTTTGGTGGGATTTGTTGTCAACACACCTCAAAGAGCTGGCAATTCTCCTTTCTCCTCTGCCTCCTCTCCCTTCCTTCCTTCCTTCCTTCCTTCCTTCCTTCCTTCCTTCCTTCCTTCCTTCCTTCCTTCCTTCCTTCCTTCTTTCCTTCCTTCAAAAAACAGCTATTGTTTCCCTTAAATTAAGAGGCATACAGTGAGGGACCGCCATTTATAAGAGGTGCTCATATAAAACATATGAAATTATAAAGTAAGTGACCTTCACGATAGCAACTGCAGGCTCACTTGTGTTTTAGGGTGCTCGAGACACCCTCACGCTTCTCCCTTAACTTTTGTTGAATATTCCTCTTGTGCTTCTTCATTGAGCAAACCAACTTCTGCTTGTCCACTCATACACAAGCATCACTTGCTGGCTCTTGGGAGTGTGTTAACCTGGCCATTGAAGTAGTAAAGATTCTGAGGATAGCGTGCAATCAAAACTTGGATTTAACCCCGCATTTTGTGTTACATCGAGTAAGCTCCAGTGCTGTGGGGCCAAGGATAGGAATCACTGGTTAGATAGTCTGATGATATTCTGATTCTTCATGCTTAAGTAAGAAGGGCTGGTAGCAGAGAAGCTTTGGAGTTTCTGAGGGGTTTTTAACACCTGAACCACACCATGTAGGATGCCATCTATTCATTCTAGTTTAGACCAACCCTAGGTTATTACCCAGGACAGCTGAGTGCATGCCTATGACAGACACACTTTCCAATTGCCTTCCTCTTCATCTCACTCTTTTACTTCTGCATTTCTTCCACAGACTTACTCCCCCACCCCCACTCTTCATCAGATACTGCTCAGTTTCATATTTGTCTGAGATCTAAGCTTTAACTCTAGACCATTTAGGTTCTTTTGAGTTTTAGCCAGCATAGAACTGCTCCAAGACTAACTTCATCTCTTAAAGATTACTGACTTGATGGAAATTTGGAAGCCTAAAGGAAACCGTGGAAAGTGTTTTGACTTGTATTTTTCCAACTATTTTAGTTCTGCCAACTGAAGATCAGTGGGAAGGAAGATTAAAGCAAATCTCTGGTTAATTTAATATCATCCAACTCATCAATTCCAGGATCATGTTAATTAATAAGCCATGTTATTCAACAAAATTATTGAGCACTTTCTATAGGTTAAGTAATATGCTAGGAGTTAGGGCTACCAAAATTGTTAAGACATGGTCCCTGGTAGATCAATAGGTATTGATTGAGAATTCTGAATCTGCATTTTTAACAATTGGGGATTCTGACAAAGGTGGTCTGAGAATCAAACGGTAAAACACTCTGGTTGGCAATGATTCAAATTTCTAACACCTAGATTTATTTTCAAAATTGATGAAAGTAGAGAATGTTAAATGCCCTTTAATTCTGATGTCTAGTCCTGTCTGCAGCAGCGATCTTGAGCCCAGTTGGTGAAGGTTTTGGTAAACAAAGACCATATGTTGACAACATCTCATTTTTACTAATGACCCCAAATGAATCATCTGCTAGCGAGGATTGCCCAGCTTAGCTCTCCTGGTACTACAGAGCTCTTTCTGTATATGTTACCCATAAATATCCTATTGGTTTTGCAAATTTTTTAAAATGGCAATAACCCAGACATTGGGGGCAGAAGGAGGGATGATGCTTGCATTTGCCATAAGTACTTCAACATTAGTGAGGGCAGCGGATCTGAGCAGTTTACAGAACTCTTCTCTCATGAAAAGAAGCAGCTTTCTCGGCTCAGTCTTGGCATTGGTTTCTAATGTTCTTTCCTCTTGCCTATAATTAGAGCATTGATTGAAGTCTTAACCAAGTACTTAAAAAGGTACAGGACACTCTGGACTTGTTGAGGCAAAATAGAAGACACTGCTCTTCGAAATGTGTGTCTTTTGGACTGAACATGGAGAACCCCAGGATAAGACTCTGAGTGTGCCCTAAGCCAAACACAGTCTATGGTTTCAGATCTTGGAACAGTTATTGGTCAGAGGATCAGTTCGACCCCATAACCTGCTCAGATACAAATATAATGGTGGTGGTGTATTCCTGGGATATTGTATAAATACAATATTACTGTATTTATTAGTAATTAAGTATTACTATAGAACTCTATAATCACATAAGTATGTATGATTCAACAAGAGAGCTTTGACATTTGAGAGCCTAACAGTTAAGATTATAGCTTTTTATGGCTGGATGACCCAAAGGGCAAGGCATCTGATGTGCAGGGCTGATATTCAACTAGTATCCATCGGTTTATCTCTGCTGGTTTTCATGGCTCACATCTCTTCTGATTGGCTGGGTGCCCATTTTGATCAGTTGCTGGGCCTTTCTGGGCTTTACAAATTTTTGGTGTCATCCCTGTGATTTGTGATTTTATGAAGATGTACTCTTGAGTCCCACTTATTCTGAGTGAATGGGCTCAGCTGGATCATACTCATCAGGTCTGAAGGAGATGCTTACATTTTTCAGCTAAACATGACAGAACAATATGCTTTATTGACGTCCACAAAAATAAGGGTTTTCAACACTTTGAGGTATATTTATTAGGAACGTGAAGAATCTACTAAATTGCCATCCAAATCAGGCAACACAAGCTGTTTACGTATTTTGAAGCCTGAGCATACCATGATTATCTTCATTGTACTCCTCACCAAACTTGGGTTTAGAGAGAGACTCTGTTGGTCCTCCCTTTATTGAAAAGCTGTGGTTTCAGCCCCTACTTGGTTAGCTCTGGAAATACCATGAAGAAGGTAGACACGGTTCCTCTTACGTAAATCTATAACATGCCTCCCTCACCCCCACAAAATGGCACACGACTACCATTGCTGGCACTTGACGTCCCTCAGGATTCATGTTTGCCAAACTCCTTATTATTGTCCTCACGCTCTCAAAAGCACTCTATTTGTGTGCTTCCCCAGATTTATCAAGCAATTACTGTTATAGACATTATGTTAAGCATTTTATATGTATCATTTCATCTACCCAATGACACTGTGAAACAGGTACCATCACCAAACCCATTTTTTAGATTAGTAAATTTAGTTCCACAGAACTTAAGTAACTTGTTCAAGATTATAAAATCAATGATGATAAAACCTCATTTCAAATTCAGGCAGTCTTACTCCAGAGCTGGTAAAGATACAATTATTGCCCAAAATGAGTCAATGTTGAATAAATAAATTTTCAGGAGCAGAATTTAGTGTATACTATGTAGTTTCTGTCCTCTTACTGCAGAGAGTCAGGGCTAGAGCCACTAACTTTCCTGGTTAAAAGGGAACTTGGAGCTCTCAGAGGAGAACCTAGAACAAGTTTCTTCAGCAATATCCATGAGGGTCATTCCACTTGAGGCCAATGATAGGGTATGTATTGTTCAGGGCTCGTTGGAGAAACAGAACCAATACAATATATATATGACTCTGTGTGTGTGTGTGTGTGTGTGTGTGTGTGTGTGTGTGTGTTCAGAGAGAGAGAGAGAGAGAGAGAGAGATTTGTTATAGGAATTTGTTTACACAATTACAGAGGTCAAGAAATCCTATCATGTACTGTCTGCAAACTGGAGAACCAGAAAACCCCCTGTGATTTAATTATGTTCAAATTCCAAAGGTTTGACAATCTGGGGCCAGTGGTGTAAGTCCTGCCCTGAGTCAGAAAACCCAAGAACCAGCAAGTTGATATTGGAGGACCCCATAAGATGGATGTCTCAGCTCAAGCAGAGAGAACAGTTTGCCTTTCCTCCCCCTTTTTTTGTTTTACATTTTTTGTTTTTCATTCATTCAGGCCCTGAAAGGATTGAATGCTGCCTACCCACATTGAAGAGGGTGATCTTCTTTATTTATCTACTGATTGAAATGCTAATCTCTTCCAGAGACAACCTCACAGACAAACCCAGAAATAATGATATATTGGCTCTCTGGGTATCTCTTCACCCAGTTAAGTTAATACATAAAATTAACTATCACAGGATGCTTGTCATTTCCTGAGCCAACCTGTGTCACTCATGGAATTGACTTTGTAGACCCTTTTTCTTCCTGAGGCACTGAAATACTCCTTTTGGTAACTTTAACTCACTGGGGCTACTCCCCTCTTCTAGAGTGATCCAGAGTAAGTCTACTGTATTTTGCTAGGCCTTCTTTCTTGTCTCCAGCTCTGAATTTTCTCTTTTATAGTCCATTTTTCAAAGATGTCAAGGATGCCTATGGCAAAATTTGTCCCACAGATGTGATTTACTCCACTTGCACAATATTGGCCTTCACAGAAGTACTTTTCTTTTTAATTAAAGTATAGCTAATATTTAAAGTTGGGAAGTTGAATCCCCATCTTTTCTTGATAATGATGCTCTCTAAAGTCCTTTACCCACGATCCTGCATAGCATCAATCAGCCAAGTAGCCACTGTTGCATTATATGGGGAGTCCCCTCTGCTCTGCTCGGGGCCCTCTCCATGATTTATCATCCTGCTTACACTTTTGTTTTGCTTGAGACAAAAAAATATTCCTTGGACCCATTTCTCTCTCAAAGGATGGATAGAAAAAAGAAGGACCGAGAAGTCTGCATTTTCAGAAAAATAGGAGTAGGAATAATTATTTAAGAAGATTCAAATTGGGATCCCTGGGTGGCGCAGCGGTTTGGCGCCTGCCTTTGGCCCAGGGCGCGATCCTGGAGACCCGGGATCGAATCCCACGTCGGGCTCCCGGTGCATGGAGCCTGCTTCTCGCTCTGCCTCTCTCTCTCTCTCTCTCTCTCTCTGTGTGACTATCATGAATAAATAAATAAAATCTTTAAAAAAAAAAAAAAAAGAAGATTAAAATTATTCTTTCTACCTGGCCTGCTTTGCTCACTCACATTTATTATTTGCTTGGCACTTAGAAGGCTTCTGAGTTCATGACCTGGGCTTTAATTTCTTTCTTTTTTCCCTTTGTAAAATGTGTTTGCCAAACCTCTAACCGTTGTTCTTACCCTCTCAAAAACACTTTAGTCTGTTCTTGTGCTTCTCCAGATGTGTTTCAACCAGCTCAGAAGGCATGTGTCTTTGCCATAAAATGCTAGTTTGTGACTTAAACTTCTGCTTGTATTTCCCCTGCTTCCCCAACCAGAATCTTTCGTCCACTTCCTACATGTTAAATGTCAAGGCAAAAAAAAGTGGCATCCATCCAGGTACATTTTCTTTGAGGTTTATATAAAAGTGATATAGAGACAAATCTTTGAGATGTGACCTGGTGAGGCCAGGTCAGGGTCAGGTCTTAAAAGACAAAATGCAGAACCTCCCTGTTGGCTTTCTCAACCAAGGTGTCAGGATGTCATGAACCAAATTGGAATCTCAATTGAGTGTCTTCAGGCATTGTATTTTTAGAAAAAAAAAAAAGAGTGGTCTTTAATAACTATAACTGGGCAAGAGCTCATCTTTATAGCCCATTATATTGATAGAAAGAGCAACTAATGACCCCTCATTAAAATCTAAAGCCTCCAATTATTTTATTATTGTTATTTAATATCTATTGAGTTCTAGCTTTAATTTTACCCAGTTGGTCCTAAGGATGTAAATGTCTTAGTTGGTGTGGAATTTAATTTAGGCTTCTTTTTGGACTAATATCAAGAATATCTTTCCAAATTGGGTAGTTTCTTACCCGTCCCAACACACATACACACGTACACAAAGACACACAGGTATGTACACCTAACAGACACACACAAATTTGTACCTTTTCTTGCTACACTTTATTTTCTATATTATTCCTGGAACAGAAAGAATGGAGGGAACTTGCCAGAAGAAGCGAAAGGAAACATGACTTTATTCTAAACAGCTATTGAAATAGGATTCTTTTATCTCCTTTTATGTTTTCTACAGATAAAGAATTTGAACTGTAACTATAATATTTTGTTCAAATGTAAGTCAAACTTTATCCTCTTGTTCCCTGAACTTTGACCCCAGTTGATTAGTGACTAAATAACATATTTCAGCAAACAGAAACCAAGATGGAGTTTTCAAGCTTTCGAACTGAATAGGTTGACCACAGAGTGCCCATAGCTCACTATCACTTTCAGGTGGAATAAGAAAGATCTGTCTCAATCTGTGACCTTAGCTTCAGAAGTGCAGCGAAATTTCTATATCCATAAGTTAAAATACTTCATGACTATTTATGGCATAATTAGAATGGGCTTCTGTAGCAAAGCATCCCTGTAACCTTTAATTGTGCACCCACTTTCTCATGCAGCATTTAGTTTCCCCAGGTTATTCATTCAATTTTTTACACTAATTTGTGGAGTGCGTACTATGTGCACTAGGCATTTGCTAGAGAGAAAGAATGAAGACAGTGTCACCTGTCCTCATAAAGCTTCAGGACCAGTATCTCTTATATATATATATATGTGCTTATACTAGAGATTATGTTCAAAATATTAGCAACAATAGAGGCCCTGCCTGGTCAGAACAAATACTAACAATATTGGTACTTACAGGCTGAATTACCAGCCTTGGTCCTACTTCCCAAATGGGGGGTGTGGAAAAAAAAAAAAAAAAGGAAAATGTTCTATTCTATTATCTTGAAAGAATTTCCAAAATCTTGTGATAATAGAGAAAAAATGCAACTTACGTGCAATGTTGTTCCCTCCTTTCCTCCTCCACACCATTTACTATGGGCTCTCTTCTCTTCCTGACAAAGACTGGTCATCTGTCTTGAAGGGCCTTCCTAAGCTATCACCAGTAGATTTTACAGAATTCTGGTACAGTTAAGCAAATAAACTGAAAATTTGTCAATAGATTTTTTTTCTCAATATCAAAGGCAATATGAGGACTAGAAGAAACACTCCCCCAACAGAGACATACAGAATCTTCTTTCTAAATATTTGTTTATTCTTTTCTCAACCCCTCTCTCCCCTCCACTGTCTTATCCCTCCTCTCCTCATTAATAAAATGTGGATCAAGATACTAAGAAGGAATTCTAGAAAAAGCAGAAGTGTGGAGGGGACCAAAAGTTGTAGTTTTGCCCTTCACTGTTGGTGATCCCTTTGAAAACTATCAACAAGCTGATAGTGAATAGACTATAAATACTGAGAAGGTCCTCAATATTTGCTTTAGATCCACCCATCTTTAGAATATTGTTCTCCTTTTTTAAATTGATATTTTCTATAAGGGACAATGAATTGAAGTAGTTTAGGATTACTATAACACAAGGTATTATTAATAAAGTTATTTTTAATAAAATAGACAATAATTATTATAGCAGGAACACATATAACTTCCAAAAGCATTTTAATTTATTAGTTGAAATGACTCATAGGGCATTAAAAATAATACTGCACCATATTTAAGACCTTAACAATCTAGAATAACGAGAAAAAAAACACACAGTGAGCCAAAGTGCCAAGTATTTTAAGAGTTACTAAATACTGCATTTTTCACAATTCTTTTTTTTATAACAACTTTAGTGAGGCATATTTTACATATCATATAATTCACCTATTTCAAGTATTAAATTAACATTTGTGTTCAGTTAACCAAGTTGTATAATCATCTCCATAAATCAGCTGTGGAACATTTTCATCACCCCAATGAGATCTGTCATGCCCATTTACTATTAATCCCCATTCCCAACCCCTCCCCCCAGCAACTGTAATGTACTTTCTATCTCTGTCTATTTGCCTTTCCTGGACATTTGATATAAATGGAATCATATAGTATGTGGCTTCCAGTGTTGGCTTCTTTCACTTAGCATAATGCTTTTGAGGTTTGTCCCTGTCAGAGTATGCATCAGTAATTTGTTCCTTTTTATAACTGAGCAGCAATCCATGGTACGGATACACCATTTTTTTGGGTATTCATTCACCAGCTGATGAACATTTAGATTGTTTCCAGTTTTTGACTATTGTGAGGAATGTTGCTGTTAAGAATGTGAGTAACGCCAAAGTCTGGGTGGCTGTATATTCTCATTTGTTTTAGATAGATACCTAGGAGTGGAATATTCGGGTCCTATGGGACAGTGAATTATAATGGGGGTAGGGAGAGAACAAAGTCTTTGAATTAAGGCGGATCTCAGTTTTAGCTACACTCTTGCATGACACTTGTATCTCCATGAGTCTTATTTTTTTTTCAACCGTACAAAAGAGATCCAGTATCTATCACGTGGGATTATCATGAGATGTGATAAAATCTCTCCTCTAGAGACATAAAGCAGATAAAATAGAAATTCAATACTCAGTCTAGATCCAGGCACATGGAAGTTACTCAGTATTTGGTAACTACTATTAGTGAAACAATCAAGAAAGAAGAATTTAAGATAATTCTACTAAAATTATGAGAGAACAAAGTAACCATGTTTCGGACCAGGTTTAAACATTTTCTCACTGTGGACATGCCAGAAACTGAACTTGCTTAAGCCTTTGATTTCCCAATCTGTATAATTTATCTTTCAAGGCTCCTAGAAGGATTGGGTGGGATCATATGGGTGAAAGAAATCAGCAGAGATCTGGTCCACTCTAGATGCTTAGTAAATAGTAGCCATGGAAATTATTTTTGGAAGTTTTCTTTTATATATTTCTGTTTTTGCAACTTGATTCTTCAAATGTACAAGGCTTTCCAGAAACCCAGGCAGGAATATGGCCATTTATATAGTCCTCCTTTCACAGGTTAGAGAAACTAAATTTCAGAACAATAAGAATATCATAATTAAAATGATAGCTAATATGTATTGAACATTCAAATATTCATTCATATGTGAAGCATTAAGATGAGCATTTTATCTATTTATTACATGGAATATTCCCAATAACCCCATTAGTAGAAGCCCATATTGGTAGACTCCCCTTTTTACAGGCGAAGAAACTTTGATTTGTTGAGATTGAATAGATAAGAGGCAAAACCAGGGCCAAGCTGTCTGCCTCCAAGACAATAATCTTACCAATTTGGCTCTAATGCCCTAGGCTTTCCCATAAGGAACACACTTAACCCACTGGACTCCCAGCCTCCTTGGACTCCAGGAGACATATTTGGCCTGTGAAATATGATTTCTAAAATCAGATTAAGTCTGACTCTTGCCCCTCTTCCTTGCCTACCTTGCCTACCTTGCTCACTTATTAGAATTAGTGAGAAATTTGACCTCAGTTCATTTTCTGGGGTCCTTCCATGTTGTTCTTGAATTATCTAAAAACCCTGGAGCTTATGCCATACTATCTGCTAGTCCAACCTAGCAAACCCATTGCTCATTGCATCCACCTTTTCTTTTCTCAGACTCTGTCCCTGGAGATTTCTGCCTATGTACTTAGTGTCCCTGTCCCATCTTCAATCTTCGGATCTTGAGCGTTTTGGGATCTCTGTGGTTGGGCTACTCTTCCCCTTTTCCTCTTTTCAAATAGACCCTCAGAGAGTGGAACTTTTGCAAAGCACAGACCCATTAATACTCCCCTGAGGAAAGCAGGGCTAAAACCACCAAAATCTAAAGCTTTACCACACTCTTTAAAAAAATATTGGAAAAAAGATCCCCAATAGCTCATGCTAAATCTATAAGGCACAATTCATTTTCAGTGTAGTTATTCAGCTGCATTAAATTTTCAATAAATCGTTGTGCTACCGGTATGTTGGGTATTCAAAAAAGTAGATTAGAGAATGAGCTGACATGGCTGGTAATTCACAAACTCTGAAAGGTCCTCACATTTCATGACATTTTTGATTCCTGATATACAAAACAATGACACTGTACCAGAAAGTGCTTGTCTGAAGCACTGCCAGTCCCTGGAGTTACTGCTTGAATAGTCACTGGTACAGGCATAAGTCTAAGTAGTGCCATTCCAAAAACAAAACTTTTTCCCCGTATTTTCCCATTTTCCTTTCCCTAGATGTAGCTCTTTGGGTTTTATTTTTTTTCCAATTATATTCAGCAACACAATTAAAAAGTGGCAAAATAGGTGCCAAAGTTGCTCATTATATGAGAGTACAAAACAGCCGTGTGGAGAGTGGTGAAAAACACGCTTGTTCCAGTTAGGGAATAATGAAAAGTCCTGCATCTCTGTCCCACATTCTCCTTTACGGGGCATCATCACCCACCACTGTGTTTTCAGGAGGTGGCAGCAAGGTCACTGGGCTCAGTGGGAAAGGCTGTTGTGTTGGCCTCACTAAGGAACTCAGCAAATGGCAGGTGGCAAGCTGTAGGTTGTCCTGAGGAAGGAACTCCATGGTTTCAAACCAATGCTCTCAACCTTTTTTGAGACCATCTCCTCTGATCCTGATAACTGGTACAGCTCTTTAAATTGTATTTGGGATTGGGCCAGTCCTACAGAGAGATCTCAGTACCGCTTTGATCACAGACGTGTCTCTTTATCTAAAAGAGTTTTAAAATAGGTGTTTTAACAGCATATTAGGAAATGTAGGGCTGAACAGGTGGTATCTTTCCCAAAAGGTTATTTCCCCTCAGCAGGAAAGTTGGTTAACTTTGGACAAGGTGCATTTAATAGACTTGTTTAGCTCTCATTAAAGGTCAGGAAATACTGTCTTACTGCTCTGGTCCTTCTTTCTCCCTTCTTTTCTCCTCTTTTTCTTTCTTATTCATTCAAATGCCTTTTTAAATTAATAACTGTTGTAATTAAATATTTCACATAGAAGAATATTTGTAATATTTGGGCAAGGTTTAAAAACTAAAAACAAAGCAAATTTCCATGTAACCTACCATACAGCTGAATGGATAGAACACATTTTTGAAGCTCCTGTGTACTCCTATTTCCTTAGAGTTCATCAGTATCCTACATTTTACGCTCGGTGTTTCTCTAATTCTTTTCACGGCTTTGTCACACATGTTGTTTAGATCCAATAATTCATGCTAAGTGTAAGATTTGCTTTTCTCCTTTAGCATGTTTCTGAAGCTGATCCCATTGTTTGTATCTACATAGATAGATAGATATAGATCTCAATATAGAAACATAGCACTAGATGCTGTGTATGTATTTCAAAATATATAATATTCCTCTGGGTAAGTATATTATGTTTCTATCCATTTGTCAATGGATATTACAAGTTTGTCTAATGTTTTTATTTCTTATCTTCTATTACAAACAAGTGACTATGATCATTTTGGTGCATGTCTCCTAATTTATACTTGCAGAAGTTTTTAATGCAGCAGTTTTCAAACCTTCTGGTCTCATGACTCTTTTCACCCTTGAAAATTGTTGAGGACAATTTATAGGAACAAGCTTCTGTTTATGTGCTTCAGGCACATGCTTTCTGATTTCAAACTACATTACAAAGCTACAGTAATCTAGGGGGCACCTGGGTGGCTCAGTGGTTGAGTGTCTGCCTTCAGCTCAGGTTGTGATCCTGAGGTCCTGGGATCGAGTCCCTCACTGGGCTCCCCACCAGGAGCCTGCTTCTCCCTCTACCTGTGTCTCTGCCTCTCTCTCTGTGTCTCTCGTGAATAAATAAATAAAATCTTTTAAAAAAGAGGAAAAAAAGGTAGTGATCTTAATAGTTTTGTATTGGCCTACCAAAACAGATGCGTAAATCAATGGAACAAATAGAAAGCTCAGAAACAAACCTACCCACATATGGGCAATTAACATGACAAAGGAAGCAAGAATATACAATGGGGAAAGGACAGTCCCTTTAATAAATGGTGCTGGAAAAACTGGACAGCTGCATGCAAAAGAATGAAACAGCCACTCTCTTTTACCATCAAAAACTAACTCAAGAGGAATAAAAGACTTGGCTGCAAGACCAGGAACCATAACACTCATAGAAGCAAATACAGGTGGTAATCTTGACACTGGTGTTAGTGATATCTTTTTGAACCTGACTCCAGAAACAATGGCAACAAAAGCAAAAATAAACAAATGGGATTCCATCAAACTAAAGGCATCTGCACATCTAAGGAAACCATCAACAAAATAAAAAGACAACCTGTTGAATGGGAGCAGATATTTGCACATCATTTATCTGAAAAGAGGTTAATATTTTAAATATAAGAACTCATATAACTCAATAACACCACCAACAACAAATCCAATTTAAGAAGTGGTCAGAGGATTTGAATAAATAGTTGTGACGAAGAAGACATACAGGTGGTCAAGGGGCACATGAAAAGATGCTTAATATCACTAGTCATCAGAGAAATACAAATCAAAACCACAATGAGATATCACCTCACACTTGTCAGATTGGCTGTTATTGGGGCACCTGGGTAGCTTAGTGGGTTAAGTGTTTGCCTTCAGCTCAGGTCATGATCCTGGGGTCCTGCGATGGAGTCCCACATCAGGCTCCCTGCTCAGTGGTGGGTCTGCTTCTCCGGCTCCCTCTGCCACTGCCCTTGCTTGTGTTCTCTCTCTCTCTTTCTCTCTGCAAATAAATAAATAAAATCTTAAAAAAAAAAAAAAAGAATGACTATTATCAAAAACCAAAAACCAAACAAGTGTTGGCAAAGATGTGGAGAGAAGGGAACCTTCATGCACTATTGGTAGGAATATAAATTGGAGCAACCACTATGAAAAACAGCATGGAGTATCCTCAAAAAATTAAAGATAGAAATATCATATAATTTAGTAAGTCCACTACGGGGTATTTCATCAAAGAAAATGAAAACACTATTGGAAAAGATATGCATCTTTACAAAGCTCACTGCATCATTATTTACATAGCCAAGATATGGAAACAAATGACCATTAATGGATGGATGGCTAAAGAAGAAGTGGTAGACATATACAATGGAATACTACTTAGCTATAAAAAAGAATGAAATTTTGCCATTTGCAATAACATGGATGAATCTTGAAAGAATTTTGCTAAGTAAAATAAGTCAGACAGAGAAAGACAACTACTATATGATTTCACTTATATCTGGAATCTAAAAAATGAATAAACAAAATGCAGAGATATAGGGAACAGATTGGTGGTTGCCAGAGGAGACGAAGTTAGGGACTGGGCAAAACTAGTGAAAAAGATCAATAGGTACAAACTTCCAGTAACAAATAAGTCATGTGGATGTGATGTACAGCATAGGAACTATGGCCTATAATAGTGTATTGCAAATTTAAAAGTTGCTGATAAAGTAAAGCTCTTGTCACAAGAAAAAAATTTGTAACTTCATATGGTGACAGATGGTAAATAAACATAATGTGTTGATCATTTTGCAATGTATACAAATATCAAATCATTATGTTGTATGTCTGAAACTAATATAATGTTATATCTCACTTCTGCTTCAATAAAAAATAAAATAAAAATAACAATAACTCCCATTATAAGTTCATGCCGCTACCATTTTTACAAAATTAACTATTTTTTTTAATGAAAATAAGCCAATGACAAAAGTGGTATTATATTCATTTTTGGAAATTGTTTAATATCTATCTTAAGGAAAACAATCAAATTCTCATTTCTGCTCTTCATTCAGTCTGTTGGACTTGTAGTTTTGGTTGAAGTATTTGAAAAACATCTTGTCTCATACAAATATGCGGTTGGAAATGAGGGGACATCGCAAATATGCTGAAAAATTTCTTAGATCACACTTTGAGAACCACTGCCCAGGAATTGAATTGCTTTCCAAAATAATGTCAAATTATTGTTAAAAGTGGTTGTATCAATTTATACTCCTACCAGCAGTGTATACAGTTACTGTTTATGCACTTGAAGACATTTAATATTGTCAGGCTTTTATATCACTTAAATAGCTGTTTGATAGCAAATGGTATCATATAAGGGCTTTAATTTTCATCTATGTGATGGCTAATGAATTGAACATCTTAGGGCTGTGGATGCTTCTTATTTTAATGCTGACTAGCATTCTTTTGATCATTTTAATATTGAGTATTTTTTCCTTTATTGATTTGTTCTTTTCACATTCTGCATATCATTTCTGTGACCTCTAAATACTGCAAATATCTTCTCCCATTTTGTGGCTTGCCTTTTTATTCTCTTTATGCTAACTTTTGATTAAAGGTTATAAATTTTAATGAACAGAATTCTATCAACATTTAATTTTAAAATCTGACCTTTTGAAGATCTAGTTTAAAGAAGTCTTTCCTATCCCAAAATCATAAAAATATTCTCCTAAACATCCTTCCAAGAGCTTTTTGCTTTCCACGTTTAAGCTGTTAGGCCACCAAGAATAGTATATGTTGTGAGGTTGAATCTCTGCGTATCTCTAACCACTTGTCCCATTTTAATTTATTGAATTGCACATGCTTTCCCCACTGGACTCAATCACCAGTTTTTTATACATCGAATTTCACATACAGTCGGGTCCATATCTTGTCTCTCTATTGAATCCACTGGTCAATTCCTCTATTTCTGACCAATACCATAGTATCTTTATTATTTTCGTTCTAATTATTTTTGATATATGATAGTGCTGACCACTCCAACTACTCTAAATATCTTGGACTCTGTTAAATATTCTCTTATTTAACAAATAAATTTCAGGATTACCATATTCACCACTATACCTGGGGGAGGGGAGACTTGAAAATTTAGTTGGCATAAACACTGAACCTATAGATAAAATTGCAGAGGATTGACATCTTTATAAAATTGAGTCCTCCTATCCTTGAATATAGTATACCTGTAAATCATTCTTGGTCTTCATTAGTTAAAATAAATATCAGTTTTTTTCCATAAAGCTCTTGTATGACTTCTGTTAGATTTATTCCTGGATCCCTTACATTTTATATTGTTATTACATATAATAAATATCCTTTTAATTTTTTATATTTTTAAATATTACTGCTGTAGAGAAATGTAATTAACTTTTTTATATGATATTTTAGTAAACCTTCTTATTAATTCTAATAACTTGTCAGTAGTTTCCTAGGAATATTCTTTGTAGAGCTTTGTAGACAGTTACATTCTCAGTATATGATACCTTTCTTTCCTCTTTCTAATTCTTTTGTCTTTTTTTTTTTTTTCTTATTGCACTGGTAAGGGCCTCAAATATAATGATGAATAGAAATGTTGATGGCTGGCATCTTGTCAGGTAACTGATCTCAAGGAAAATATTTTAAGTTTTACCATTAAGTATCATGATTTTAATAACATTTTTTTGTAGATACTCTTTATGAGTTTAATAAAAGCCCTTTAATTTTTATGTTAAGAACTTTTTTCATCTATAAAATCTGAATATTATCAAATGCTTCTGCATCTTTAAGTTTGTGGGGTTTTTTTTACCCTTTAATCTGCCAGATATGATAAAGTATGCATTGATGGAATTTCTAATGTTGAGTCATACTTGTATTTCTGTAATAAACCTACAATAGATTTCATATATTCTCTTTTTTGGTGGGATTCTGTTAGTTTTGTTTGGGAATTTTTACATCTATGCTCATGTGATAGATGAGGATAGTGATTTGCCTCTCACGCAGTTCTTGTATGGTGTTGGTTTTCAGTTTACACTAAAAATCTCATTAAAGACTCCTATTCTCTGTTAGATTTTATGTACAGAAATAATATATTCTTTGAATGCTTAGTATACTACTTTGTAAGACTACTTGGGCTTAACATTTTCTTGGTGGGAAATTTTTAATGTTTTAAGTTCTTGAATAGTTAATGGACTATATATATTTTCCCTCTTCCTTGATTCAAATTTGATTGTATCTCCTAGGAACATATCCCTTTCATGACTTAATAAAATATATTAGCAGAACGTGATTCACATTAATCTTTTAAATCTCTATAGCTAAGTGTTGTAATGACCCCCTTAACTTTCAAATATTAAAATGTTTTATAATTATCTGGTCAATCTTGTCTTAGTTTTATGAATTTTATTAATCTCTTTGAATAAAAATTTTAGCTCCTGTTGAATTTCTCTAAAATTGTTCTCTATTTCATTTTTTTCTGCTTTTATCTATTTCTTCTTTCATTTATTCCATTTTCTTAGCGTTTATTTTGTGCTTTTTTTTCTAACTCTAAAACTCAGATATATAGCTCACTAATTCGGAAACTTTTTGTTTTTCTCATTGTTAGCATTTTTAAGGCTATAATTTTTCCTCTAATGATCACATTGGCTGCATTTCTCAAGTTTTGATATCTATTACATTTAGTACTTTTATTATTATTATGTACTAAGTATTTTCTAATATCTATTATGATTTATTTCTTGACTTATTATTTGTTTAGAAATATTTTTAATTTTGTTGAGTCTTGCTTTATTTATGGTCTGTCTAGTGGGTGGTCAGTTTTCAAATTCAATTGTTAGATGTTGTTTTATACAAGTATTTTAGTTTGCTATATGTGGTTTTCAAAATCATATTCTTATTAATTTTCATCTGCTAAGTCTAGCAATAGTTGAAACACTTGTATTAAAATATCCCCCAATAAAAGCACATTTTTTCATTTTCTTTATGCAGTTCTTTCTATTTTTGATTTATATACTCTTAGCCTGTGTTCATAGTAATAAATACATTTAGAACTTGATATCTTCCAGATATATTAAATCTTTTCAAATTACATAATGATCCTTTTAATATCTAGTAATGCCCTTGGTAGTGAAGTATATTTTGAATTATTTTAATTACTTTATTACTGCAATATACTAATTCTATTTTGTATTTTTTTCTTTTTTAACCTCGTATTTTAAGCATTTTAGTCTTATATTTTACATATTTTTCTTGTAGATAGAATATATGAGGATTTTTTAAAACTTATATCATCCAATATTTGTCTTTTATTCCCAATATTTGTCTTCTAACTGAAGTGTTTCATTCACTTCAATGTATTGTGGCTACCAGTATATTCAGATTAATTTCCTTATTTTATTTTGTACTGTTTTTGTGTTTGATAGAATTTTATCTGGGGAAATGTCTTGAGACTTAGTTTCAAGGGGCTTACCTCTATAGAAGATATTTACTACCATTTGGACCTTCCAAATCAGAATATCTTTTGACATAATTTTTGGATCTGATTTTTTTTTTTTTTTTTGGTAGTGTAAATATATAGGCTACAACCTTGAGTGAAGGCTGGGTTATGAGTTAATAGAAAATTTTCCTTCCACCCAGACATAAGTTCCTCTGTTGCTCCCTTTTAAGACAAGTTTTATTCTCCTTCACTCAATTCCCTATGAGTGAAGACCTTTATGATCTTGGTTTTATCTGATGTTGGCCTATCAGAATCCCCAAGTTAGATGGTCTCTATAATTTGCTTCCTGTCTCAGATTCATCAAGGCTGATTTTCAGATCCCCAACGAATAACAGTTGCCTCTCAAGTTATTTTGGTTTTGCTTGTTTTTATTTTGGGTTCCAAAGCCCTTACTGTTCTGGATTCACTTATATTTGTTTCCTGAGGATTTCCTCTACCTTCTTGCTTACTCAGTTAAAAATTTTAAAAAAACTTAGCATATGTTTATATAGACTTTTTATAGCTGAATAATTGTTTAAGATATCTAATCACTCATATTCTAAATATGGAAGTTCATTTGCATCCTTTTCTTAAGCGTTTATATTATTTTTGAATATTAAAAAGATATAAAGTTCATCAAAGGATAAAATTTTAGTTTTAATTCATGACAGAATTACCCAAGGAAAGTAGTAGATATGTGTTGGGGTGGGGGAGTGGTCCATATATTCTGAGATTTAAAAGAATCTGTTGTAAGTTTATTACATTAGTCTTCTGAAAAATGAAGATAAAAACCATATATTCACCCATGTATTCATCCAGTCAGCAGTCAGCAGTCTGCACCCCTGTAGATCAGAAACTAGGCTGTGTGTCCATGGTGTAGTTTGGAATAAAAACTCATAGAATTTTTGTCCTCACAGAGCTTACTGCATATGTGAAAGTAGATAGTCTGAAGGTGCATAGAACAAGCTGAAGTGGTCTGAATGGAGAAAACCCAAATTATGAACAAGAGCTGGTGAGAGCAAATAGGAAAGCTATAGACTATAGCTGTTCAGGCAAGAGAAGGTTAAGAAAATAATCTAGAAAATATCAATCTTGCATATGGCAGCGACATTCCATGTATGGACCTACATTCTTCAGGGGCAAATAAGATCTTTTAATGAGACCATGATGTCTAGATAAGGATGAGCATTTAGGGAAATGCCTTTACCACGTCTGCAGAATTCTAAAATATTTGTAATAGGATTTTTGCATCTATTGCATATCCAAATTACAGTCGATGAAGTATTGTGAAATAGTAATGAATGAACTACAACTAAAACTACAGGTGTCCCTTTTAAGTCTTGCATTGACCTTGAATCTTATGTAAGTGTCACACATCTCTGATCCTTGGTCACTTTTTGGATGTCAGAGATGTCCTTCTTTTTTTTTTTTTTCCTCACATTTTATGCTGCCAGAACTGTAATCCAATAACAATTTTCCCGGTAAGTGCTTCTCACGTGCCACTAGGGAGCTATTGCTTTGCCGCACTGCACTTAGAAGAGTTTAAACTAAAAAGACACAAATTTCACTTTCTTATCTAGTGTGGTTGTGAATATGCGAAGAAAATAATATTTTAAATTATTGAATTTACACTCCTGTGAGACATCAACATAATTGCACAAAGGGCACCTTTAATTTTTTTATGTGCTTATTTATTAATAAAGAAGAACTTTCTGGTTGTACACCAAAAGATTGGTCCAGTGGAACAAAACAATAATGCAATGAAACTTCTAGTTCATTAAATTGGAATGCTGGGATGGAATTACTAATTTATGTTGTTTTTAATTTCATGTTATAAATTATACTATTTTAAAATATGGGAGGAAACTGTTCCCTTGGAGTCTGCTTACCTCCAACTCTGGCGAGGCAAGTTTTATTTGTCCCTGGGGAACTGGGGAGTAGGGGGATTCGCTGAAAAAATGCGGCTTCACAGGAGCCGACCATGAAACATTCATAGACACAGCCCTGCAGTACAGGAGGCTTAATAAACATAGCCAGTCACTGAAAAATAACACATGGCATTCTAAGGCTTTTGAGAAGCATTTTCGAAAGGAAAATGGTTGATTTCAAGTTCAGAGGTGTCACAGATATGTTTGCATGGAGAGCGAGCACACTCAGAGATGAGGATCTATCAAGGATTGATAGGGAATCAGCACTTGGAAGGGAGGGAAAGGAAGTAGAACGAGGGTAGAAGGAGAGATTGGGCTGTAATGGCCTCTCCAGCCAGGCCTCAGCCAGGCTCCTGAGAGCTCTGAACTAGGTGGATGGTCACAGTTGGGGGAGGACATTGCCCTTTTACCTCTGGGTGGATTAGGCATTGAATGCAGACTGACCCTGACAATGGGCATGACCTGGGGCAAGCTGGATCTCTGCAGCAAAGCAATTTCAGTGGAGGGCTGTCTGAGGAAGGGCATGGAGGAATAAGCCCTTCAATCCTGAAGATAGATTTGGGAGGTGTGTCATAGGATCCACTATTAAAAATAATTTAAAGAAAATCAGACAAATGTTTGTCCGAAAAAATAATGAAGGACAAATATCTGACTTGGGTGATTTTAGTCCATTAAACATTATCTTCATTCATTTAGCAACCATGCCTTTAGTTTTTATTATGTGCAAATATTTTGCCAGTTGTGGAAACACTGTGGAGACAAATCAATCACAGGAGGAAGAGGACTCTATGAGCATCTAGCACAGGCCAAGCATTTTATATAGATTTTTCATCCAGTCCTGGCAAACCTCATATGAGATCGGTATTGATTCTGATGAGGAAACTGAGATTTGATGAGTGATATAAATTTGTTCCAGGCCACATAGGAAGTAGATGGTGGAGCAGAGTTGCAGCCTATTCTGCCCAAGTCCAGAGCCCACGCCTTTTTTTCCTGTAGAGCATTATGCTGCCACCAGGGTAGGGGGATGACCATGACATAGGCAAATTAAGCTGCACATTTTCCATTCACAGCTGAAGTGATGAAAGACAGAGGAAGAAGTGACTCATTGGACCTGGAAGACAGATGGTTGGAGTGACCTGGAAAACTGAGTCAGGATTCCCACCCTGGGTTGGAATAATAGGATGAAAAAGTGACAAATCAAAGGAGATGCATGACAATTAAAGACATAAGTACAATCAGAGACATAATAATGACAGATGTAATGAGTCCACCCCAGGATTCATCACAATCTCTCTGTGTCTAAACCACATCATACTTAAAATTCTCACTCTGTGCTTCAATCCTTCAGGAGTCAGCTTCTGACTGTGGAGCTGTGGCACGCAAGGCCTAAGGCCACAAGCATAATCTGATGCTTGCTTCCCTCATAAGGAAGCTAATGTTCTTCAGCTTAAAATCTACACCCCAGCCAGGCCCAACTACTCTCAGGACACCCGGCCCTTGCTTTCTGTGTCTCTGCTGGGCTTCTATCACTGCTCATCTCTTTCTTTTTCTCTCCAGACTCTCTTACCCTCTCTGTGTGTTTGTCTCTGTGTGTTTGTCTCTCTGCTTACTCGGAATACTCTCCACCTCACTGCCTCTCCCCTGGATATGCCAGGTCTCTGCTCCAATGTCACCCTGGGAAATTAGTTCTGGAGTGATGCCCTTCTCGGTGCCCCACAGCACTCTATGTCCATCTACCCCACCACGGTGTTCCTCACACTTCACTGAAACAGCCTCTTCCTAGGTGTCTGGTCCTCACTAGGTTGTTAGCAACTTGAGGAAAGGGACCATGTCATGGTTATACTGTAGCACTTTCCCTAAGCATGGTGCATAGTGCATCTTCAATCATGTTACACAGAAGGAAAGAAGGAAGGCAGGAGGGCAGGAGGGAGAGAAGAAGGAAGGAAGGAAGTCCGTCAGACAAGTGGACAGAGAGAATTGAGAATTATATTTGGCAATTTAGATTTATAAAACATCTCTATCTTTTTAAAAAAAGATTTTAAATTTATTTATGAGATTTATTCATGAGAGACACAGAGAGAGAGGCAGAGGGAGAATCAGAAGACAGAGAGAGAGAAAGAGGCAGAGACATAGGCAGAGGGAGAAGCAGACTTCCTAAGGGGAGCCCGATGTGGGACTCGATCCCAGGATGCCAGGATCATGACCTAAGCCGAAGGCAGACGCTCAACCACTGAGGCACCCAGGTATCCTATAAAACGTCTCTTACAAGAGGGTGTTGTAAGGTCTATTAACAGCTTTAGGGTGACAAAAAAGAAAAAGGAATTTAGAACATTCTAATTTCAGAACGTTTTCATGTGAATGCTAAAATATGCCTCTTAGACTAGAAGATGTTTGGTAGTAATTTTGAGAGAGAAAACTAAAAAGTTTTAATATCTTAAGTTTTATATAATGTCTGTACTGTATGGTTTTGACATTTGCTATCTTAGCTCCTCTGGAGTTTCCCTAATAAAAACAGATTTTGGGGTGGGGGTCATTTTTGTTTGTTTTGCTTTTTTGGCATTCAAATTCACCCTCTTCTGTACAAATTCATAACTTTTCAATAAAACTATCATATGCTTATTATTGAAATTTCAGAAACTATAGAAATGGAGAAGAATAAACCTCATCCAAATGGTCCTACAAAGAAATTTCAATTATGCATTCCCCCTTCTTCCTTCTAATCTCCTTTTTCTTTATTACGAAACTGAGTTATATATTAAATTTTATTTTATTTTTTAAAGATTTATTTATTTAAGAGAGAGAGAGGCAGGGGATGGGCAGAGGAAGAGGGAGAAGAAATCTTCAAGCCGACTCTATGCTGAGTGTGGAGCCTAACTTGGGGTTTGATTGCATGACCCCAAGATCATGACCTGATGGGAAATCCAGAGTCAGTGCCCAACTGAGCCACCCAGGTGCCCCAACATTCAATTTTATATCCTGTTTTATTTCCTCCACAGAGCATAATATAAACTTCTCCTCAAATCATTAAAAATTCCTCAAAAGAGCATTTTTGATTGGTGTGAGATATTTAATTATATGAGCACATCTTAATCTACTTGACAATTCTTTCATTTTTGGATATTTAGGCTCCATTTATGTTGTTGCTGTTGTTATAAAAAGGTAACTAAAAAATAAATTACCAGTGAGATTTGACATAGCTTGGAAGTGCCTCATATTTGGAATGATGATTTTGGTCATATCACCCCCCTTTTTTTTTAAGATTTTATTTTTTATTCATGAGAGGCACAGATTGAGAGAGAGAGAGGTAGAAACACAGGCAGAGGGAGAAGCAGGCTCCATGCAGGGAGCCTGATCATACCACATCTTTCTATTTTAGCTACAGTTATATGGGCTACTATCAATTTTAAAAACCTCAGTTTACTATCCTGAAACTAAATTCCACTAAAGGAAATTATGAGACTAATCTGGTATCCCTTAGAAGAAAAATGTATCCACATTTATTTATTCACTCATCACACGTTATTAATCGCTGTTCTGTGGTTTCAGAAAACTGTAGAAAGCTTCAGAAAGAGGCCGTCTGAAAGCTTATGGTTTTTTGTGGCCACCAGTCATGCACACAAATAACACCAATGGAAGACTGTGGCCTCAAAGTGGTAAAGACTTAGACGATTAATACTATAGAATTTCTAGAGGGAAAGATCTTTCCTACTGGGGTCTTACAGAAAGCCCTAAGATAATGACAACATTCAGGAGTAACTTGTTTGGCCTTCGTTTATGGATGGATGGATGGATTTACAGATGTCAAAACAAAATATAGTTATAATTTATTCAAAATTCTTAATTAGCCCATTTAAAAGCTGTAATCAAATAATAGGTAGTGATATTTATATAGAAATACTGTCCAAAAAATACATTTTATTTCTAAGGATCAGCAGAAAAGTAAATTGTAACAGCAATTATGACTTGAAGATACCGACAAAACAAACAGGTGGTTTACAAGATCCATGATGTTTTGCAGCATTCATCTCTGTACCTTGTTCAATTTCTGAAAAAAAAAAAAAAAAAAAAAAGGTAGATTTTGTATGCCCCTTTTAAAAACTGTGGGATGATTCAAACTTCTCCTTTAAGATATAAAGGAAATGCATTTCTCCAAGAAGAAAAATCGTACTCTCCTATTACAGCGAATGTTTGTAGTTCCCCCGCCTTCATTGAAGCCTCCCGTATGTAGCTTACTTTGGAAGTGCCCTTACCATGTCTTCATCTCAGGTGAGGGTCCCCTTTTTCTTACTTGCCTTAAGGCCCGACTCATTATGTAGTTATGGAGTTAGAAAGAAGTGTCAATTTCTGCACATTCCTCCTCCAAGCATACCTTGGCTTTATTTTTGGAGGTCATGCTTGTAGAATACACTAATTTGCCTGTTTTCTGTCAGGCCTAGCCATGCTACACGGTATGTGGGTTCTCTCCAGGATAATGGTCTAACACCATGAGCCTTGAATGTTTCTGAAAGTTCAAAGAGCATCCCAAGTCAGAATGCCGGTGTGGACTCAATGTCTAAGGTACTTTTAGGGGATTACTTCTTCATGCTTGTTAGCTAGAAGACTCTTGGAGACTGCTTCCATATAATGACACATATAAATGCAAAGAAGATACCAATGATCAAATATGAACCAGATTTTTAAATATTACAGTGTGTCCTTTTCACTCTGTTACTTTCTGCTAGCATGAGGGGGAAAATAGGATAAATGCTAATATGTTTTATATGTATCTTTCTGGTACATGGAATTGTTAAAGTAGTCTTCTCTCTAAAAACAAATTTTTTTCTAATAGAATTCTGTTCAGGAAGAAAGGCCTAGATTGAAAGCTGTACCTCTGTGGTAAGAAACACAGCTGTTTGTCTTGCCATGATTTGTTCAAAGATGAGCTCTGTTAATGGGAAACAAATGATTTATAACCCATGAGTTCACATATGAAAGACATTGTACCCTGAGTAAGTAATTGGCTGTTGGTCCAGGATAGCTAATGTGCTAAATCTGTGAGTATTGTTCATACAATGTTAATACTCGAGGTCATCATTAGGCAGTTAGCCAGTCAAGTCATACACAGCCACTTCTGTCCCATACTTCTTTTACTAAAGAATATACTTTAAGGTTTTTCTATTCTTGACCTCCATTTTTTTCTATAGCCATAATTTCCACCAAAGTACACTATTTCTTGGCTCTACTATATTCTTATACTTTTCTTTTTTTAAAAATTTTTTTTTATTTTATTTATTCATGAGAGACATAGAAGGAGAGAGACAGAGACATAGACGGAGGGAGAAGCAGGCTCCCCATGGGGAGCCTGATGTGGGACTCGATCCCCAGGCAGGGATCATGCCCTGAGCCAGAAGCAGAAGCTCAACCACTGAGCCACCCAGTGGCCCTTCTAATTATACTTTTCTAATTAACTATTTCCCATAACTGGGCATAAGTCATTTAATTGCTCTCACCAGCTCCCCTCAGAACTCTGAATAGATTCATCCTCACCCACTTGTGGCATCCAAAAGATGGTGATACATCTGTGAGAGGTGGTAGCTTGCAGTTATAATGGGCCATAAACAGAGCCTGGATGGGTGGCAGGGCGAGGAGAAGAGAGGCCCATCTTTCCAAAGCAAAATTCTCATTTTCTGCACAAGGAAAGAACCCTGTGTTGGACTTCTCAGAAGTAAAGTAGTTGCTCACAGATGAAAGAACTATGATAATTATTCCTAAATGTAAAAATTTCCTCATAGGTAGATTAATTATATTTCACACTTATTAAAATCATGGAGAATTACATGAGATTTACAAAAATACATGATCATCATTTCAGTCATTTACATAGAAATGGCATAAGACAACCAAAATATTTCTAAGAAATATGTATTTAAATCTGAGTAGTGAGGATATTTGGGGGTGGGTGGGTAATGGGAGGAAAGGTTTAGTGTTTCCTGGCGTGGTGTTTTTTGTTTTGTTTTTTTCCTGATTTTGCTTTTAAGCTTGTAACTTGCCTTTGTTTATTCTTTGTTTTCCTCTGTAAAATGGAAATAGATTTTCATGAAGAGGCTTTGAGGAATAGGTTAAATAGGATAACCGGTTACTCCAGTTTTCTAGAAGAGAGTGATATGCCCCCCAGCCTCTTACATTTGATTTAAAGAGATCCTTTCCCTCTTGATTAATTGACTGTTTTATACCAGGAGAAAACAACGTTGTTTATCCTGATGTGAGCCCTACTTCTCCTCATACAGAAAACTAATGGGCCAGCCACAGTCCTTAACACCAGAGAAGTTAACACAGATATACCTTTAGAGGAAATTGGACATGAAATGTTATGAAACATGCCACATTCTCTTGCAAGATGTGGTGGTGGGTTCCATAAGACTTATGATTTGAAAATCTAAGGATATATTCAATTATAAAGATATAAAACACATTATTTTTGATAGAAGAACTCTGAAATCTGCAATTCTCTTCATTGGCACTCTTCCCCACGCTGTGCTGTACAGAACATGTGCAGTACTATTCTGAGTTTTCCGGAAGTGAAACAACTTTATGGAAATCATATGCAAAATGTTTCTCAAGTTTTTTTGCAGTTTACTTTTTTATGAGTCTGTTAAAAATTTAAGAGAAGCCTTGTTGACATTTTATATGCTTATTTTTCTTTCAAAGGAAAATGGAGGATTTTTAAATTTTCATATCTAAGATGATAAAAGGTGAAATAACATCATAATTCTTATCTTGTTCAATTTGATATTTGGTTGTTTTATTTTCTTTTATGAGTTTTATTCATCTTGTAACCAGTCTTGTATGTCTTATAAAAAAAAATAAAGGTTTATTTCCCTTTTTCTGTTTTGAGGAATCTGCCTCAAGCTATCGTATCTAGGTAGAAAAACTATCGTGAGGTTCAAACTCTTAAAATACTACCTCTGAAAAAAATCTTAATAAATAATAAAAATATTTTAAATATTATCACTTCAGCATTTTAAGTACACCAACAAGTGATTTTGGTGAATACTTCGTCCTCTGAGAAAACTAAGGAAAAGAACATATTGTCGTCTTGAATGTATTTGAATATCACAATCATATTGTTTCCCTCTGAATGTGCTTATGAAATGGAATATTTTTAGTGGAAGGCTACGGCCACAGCCATCTATTACTTTATATAATGTTTTATTCATCCAACTGACACTAAGATTTTTATAGTTCTCCAAATAGTTTACTGATCCAAGCACTTCTTTGGCCATAGGAGTCCCTTTGTGATCTCTTAAGAGAGAAACGTTATGACATTTGTAGATACAGCAATTCATTAGGTTTAACACAACTATTAGTTCTTTAATTAAATATTGACTTGAACCTCCAGGTCCTACTTCAGGTGAAAGTGAGCTTTATCAGCAAATGGTTGTGCCGATTCCTTGCATTTATTCAACCAACATCTGTTGAGTGCTTCCTCGGGGCAAAGCAACACTTAGGCGCTATGTGTATGCCTGGAGGCACGTGTGGTGGGAGATGAAGGTAAAGATGAGAAGCAGCCAAGTTTTGTTTATTTGGATCATTATTACAGAGATAAAGAATTAGAAAGCTGTCGGAAAAAGGCTGATGAGCTCTTTCTAAATAGGCAAGCATGCAGCAGCTGTGGGAGGAGGAGATGGAATGGTGGCATTTTTCAAAAACGGACATTTGGTATTACAGATTGATGCGCGGAAAATAAAAACAAGGATAAACTATTGAGTCAACATTATTATTATAGCTATTTTTTACCGGGCAATCTTGCTCTGCTTTTGGAGTCAGCCTCAAATTTCGCTCATTAGCATTCCTTCTTTGAAATGACTTTAAGGTGGTTGCATATTAATTCAACTGAGTTTCCTGAAATAGAAGACTGACTTGACCTGGGGCCGGCGCTAGAGGGGTCGCATCCTGTGTCACACCAGCACATGAGCACTGAGTTCAACCCTTCTGCAGGAAGCCTAGCGCGGGCCAAACAGCAGCGTGGCTCGTCTTCTGACTCCCAGCACTTCATTAACCGTGGCACCACAGAGGGGTTATATAACTGTGAGCATAACTTTGTAAAGTTTATAAACACAGCAGAGAACATTCTCATGGGCGGCCCTGGCCAGGCCGCATGCGTGGCTCCCTGAGGTCACCCAGAGTTCCCTCTCCAGGCACAGCTCCCCTCTGGGCTGCAGGGGGAGGCCTGGGCCCTGCGCTGGCTGTCCCGGCGCTCACCCCCCTCAGCAGCCCTGTACTGCGGCCAGCATGTCTCCAGAGGAAGATTGATGGCCTCTTAGTAATGTTTCTCGTAAGTTCCACCAAACTGGGGCCTTGGCAGTCCCTGGGTTCTTAGCACTTGACCCCCACGATGTGGCATTCCTTGAGGCTCTGGCCTGACGAGACCACAGTTCTTGAGACAACCAGGGTTTTAGCACTGCTGCAGTGTGAATCTGGGACGCAGGGGTCTGCAAACACCACTAAGTGTGGGCAGCCCCAGGCACACGGTGCAGGACACGGAGGGCGTCCCCACCCTCACCTTTCCATGAGGTTGGCCATGCCCAGCCTTCCCTCCCGTGCAGGGGGTGAGATAAGCTCAAGTGGGTCCTGAAGCAAGATGCCCCCCATCCTTGGCCTCCCTCACTACACACACATGCAAGCACAGGATCTTAAGGCCTTGAGAGGTAAAGGCCACCAAAGAATTCTCAGAGAGCATCGCTCCCAGAGCCCTGGTGTTAAAATTCCAGATCCTAGACAACAGTCTGGGCCCCAGTCCTTTGACATTGTTATGACGTTGTCCTAAATACCAAATATTTAAGTTCAGTGGACGTGTGGGCATGTCTGGATGTGTGTGTGCCATGACAGACAGACAGTCCCAGCCCTTTACAAGTGTGGGGCCACTGGAGGGGACCCACCATCCACCTTTTGGAGTTATTGTGTCACATTAACATTAGGTCGTTACTCTTTGGCATTATATGTCTAGGTCATTATTTGAACCATAGTAGATTCAAATGGCCATAAAGTGACTCGTACTTTCCAGAAATGTCCTGGATTTCCTCCTCATCCCATCTTTTTTATTTTTGGAGCATTAAGAGCGGTTTGTCCCCCTGCCTTCCATTTCTGCACCCTGTTTTGAAACACATAAAATTATGTTTCTCTTTCAATTCTGTTTTTCCCTCTCAGCATGATTTTATAGACCATTTTTTAAACACACACAAATCACTCTCTCTACCCCTCTGTCCAAATCTATCTGAGCTGCAGACAGCCATGTTTGGAGGAAAGGGAGATGGCTTATTCCTCTACCTGCCTCCACCCCGCCTTCAAAACGTGGGGCTTTTTTAATGAAGAACTCACCCTGCCTGAGATCCTCTAGGAAAATTCCTTCTAAAAAGAATAGAGGATCTTAGGAGGCCAGGATTTGGGTAGCAGTCAGCCTGGAGTTTGAATCCTGAATCTGGCATTTAATTGCTAGGTGGCCCTGGCAAGTTACTTAATCCTTCATGCTTCAATTTCCTCATCAATAAAATGCAGGTAATGAGAATTACCTGACCTAAAGATTTAGTGAGTTAAGGTATGTCTAGCATACCTTATTAAGCATGCAGTAAGCACTTAATAAGAATAAGGGAATGGAGGGCCATTCCTGACATAAAAGATCTCCCCAGACCTTAACTCCTGCACAGTGATATTTAACTACTGTAAAATGATGGTGCAGTGTCTATGTTTTACCATTTTTTTAAACAACATAAATCCCCTTGCTAACCTATCCCCTCAGCCTACTTACCAACTGTTCTTGCCTATGCCTATCCCTGTAGTCCGGAAACAGTTAGGATGTGACTGAAGAAATGACGTTTAGTCAAGGCACCTCCTCTGCCACTCTCTGCCTCCATCCGCTGGCACTGCCCCAAACTCAAACCACATTGAAGAAACTCTCGATTGATTTTATCTTCACGCCTACCCAGTCCCACATGCAAGCTGAAGTTATGTTCTCTCAATGTGGTATAGACACATAGACTCGAAATAGAAAACTGGGACACATTTTTTTTTCTTTTTAATGAAAGAATAGTTGATTGTCATGGAAATTAAGGACAAGGCGATCAACTTTCCAGATTCTTCTTCAATAAACTTCCAAGTGACAGGTGCTCCTTCTGATGGTCAGTTCTGTAGCTGTTGTCCAAACAGTATTGTGCCATTAGCTTAGAGAAAAATGAAAATTCCAATTACAGTGCAACTCTTGAAGGCCTCCGTAGACTGAAAAAAGCCACTTAAGGCCAAAAAATCAGCACGAATGCCCATACAGGTAGGGTATAAGGTTGTGTCCTTAGTGTCTTTCTTCTCTTAACTTTTGATAGCAGGAACGCGAACCCAACCATGATGCTAAAATAAAACCTGCTCATCATTAAAGCAAAGTGGTTTTGGTTTTGTTATTGTTTACACCTCCACCACTATATAAAATACCCTCAAGAAGTCATTTGGCAAACCGGGGAGAGTCATAGTTACAACACAGAGGCTAAATATATGCACCTATTTTCTCACTCAACAAGTACTTTTGAGCACCTACTCTCTGCAAAGCATTAATAGAAGTCCCGATGTACACTGGTCAAGAGACTAGGTCAAGTGCTTGCCTTCATGGAGCTAAGAGACAAGGAGTCAGGTAATAAACCATCAGCAAACAAGTAAATATATGATGACCTAATATCTAGAGTGATAAATAATTGCCACCAAGGAGATAAGTTAGTGTAATGTGGAATATCTGGGCAACATACTTAGATCAGGTGTTCCAAGAAGGCCTCTCTGAGAAGGAGCTGCCTCCGTTCAGGGCCGCAAAATGAACTCGGGGCGAGTCAGGGACACAGAACTCTGGATAGAGGGGAAGCCATAGGCTTTGAAGCAGAACAGACTTGGTGTGTAAACAAACAGAAAAGAGAGAGATGTGATACCTCACAGACTTGCCTCCAAATCTTGGCTTTTCTCTGTATTATGTGAGCAAGTTGTTTTGGGGGTAGTGAATATCATGGTTAGAAGTGTGAACCAGAGAGTCAGGCTTATAGGGTTCACTTGGCTTCACTACTTACCATATGTGTGCCCTTTAATTACTTAACCTCTCTGTTCCTTAATTCTTTTTGTAAAATGAGGATCATCATACCTAGTTTCTTGGATTGTTGTGAAGATCACATAAGATTAAGCGGCAATTTGTAGAGTAGGGCTTATCACATAAGAAACGTAGAAAATGTTTATTCCTGTTCTGATAATAATAGTAGTCATCATCATAATAAAACCTTCTGACCCTCAGAGGGTTAAAATGAGTCTAATTCTAAAACTAAAGCCTACCTCATAGTGTTCTTTGAGGATTATATGAGATAGTAAAATTCTAAGCATATACTGCCAGCATATATAATTACTCAAAACTCTGGTAGCTATTACTACTGTTGTTTTGAAATTAATAGTAGTATTGGCTATAAGCTTCAACTAGTATCAAATCTATATGTTTTGTACATTGACTAAACCCAAAATATTCTTAGAGTATCAAAATATTCTTAGAACTGAGCTTTAGCCAACATTTCATTTGGTTCAAGTCCATATTCTATACATAAAAAAGCACATTTGTTATGCTCAAGTTTTCCTATCTGTCTCAAGGCCTTCCTCACTTGTCTCCTGTAAATGCTGCCTTTACCACTCAAGGACCTAGATGCATAGCTAAACATGCCTTTTAGTGTTTGTCATGTCGCCTTATTAATATCTTTCCTTTTGGCCTCAGAAGGGAACAGAGAGAACACAGAGTTAGCTATGGCTCCGCTCAGCTCTGAACCTCTGACAATCTCCATGTAGCCAATGTGTGCTGCAAATAAGGGGAGTCATTGGTGCAGGATGACAAGCTGAAGTTTTTATCACTGGCAGTCACTGATCTGGCCAGTTTTGTGGGATATTCAGTGAGGTGTGGACGATGGACAGTGGATGGATGGCAGGAAGGAAGGAGGGAAGGAAGGAGGGAGGGAGGGAGGAAAAAGGAAGGAATCAAGGGTGAAAGGAGTAGGCATAGACACGCCGTACTAGAACCTAGACATGCTCAGCGAGAACTGTGCAAATTACAAAAGCACAAGACCTCTTGTGCGCCAATGAAATAATAGAAACCAGTCCACAGACCAAATGACAATCATGTAGCGGGTGTAACAGAAATATAGTACTCTCACCACTTTAGTCTTTGTTCTATTTCTGTTTGATTTCATTTTCATAAGAATCTGTGAGCAACCTTAAGGCTTGGTCTCTGCAATGCAAAAACAAACGAAACTGCAAAAGTCCCTGATTCTGAGATACACTTATCAGTTAATTTTCCCATTAAGTGATGCAAGAGGACACCTACAATTTCTTTCCTTAGAATTCGTGCATTCACTTCCTCATCAGTGTGGTGAAAGGAGCTCTGGAACTGAAGTCAGAAAACCCAGCCTGCAGCTGAGAACCTAGTAACTGTGATACCTTGAACAAGTTGCTTAAAGGCTCAAACTGTTTCTTTCCTTATTTACAAAGTGAGGAACCTGAATGATAGGATCCCCAAGTTTCCTTCCATCCGTAAAGATTTTAGCCTTCAATTGTAATCTGTCCCAGGAGTGCTCCCAGGTATTACATCCTGAGTTGTGATGAAATACGTATTTCTATGTTCTGAGTAAAGGCTAACTCTTGTGAATTGAAGGACGCTGTTGATGCAAGTCTTTTTGTAAGAAGCATCATTGTTTCATCAAACAGAAGTCAAATCCAAACCTCAACTTTCCAAGGACTGACTGCTGATTCTCAATGTGTGTGTGGATGTATGGGGTACCTGCAAACACCACCCCAGTCGAGCAGATGATTATTTCAGGATACAAGTCTCTTAAAGTGGGTCTAGGACAGGGGTAATGAAAACACCACCACCTTTCATGGCACTTGTATGCTGGGGAAGATGTCTTCAGGTTGTAATTTGTCAAAAAAAAAAAAAAATATATATATATAGTTTAGAGACTTGTATCCTTTTTTTTTTTTTCTTGGTTTGTTTTCTTACTATCCTATTGGACTTATAATTATCTCTGTCATTTAAAGTGAAAAGCATGTAGAGAATAAAAGCAAAATCACCTCTTACACTAAAGCATTAGGCCTATACAAGGATCATTTTCACATTTCACCCTTTAAGAATAACACGTACATAGTGAAAATGTTTACATTCTGTTTTTTAACCCTCTTGCTGCTGGGGTAGGAGGCAGGATTTAATTAGCGTGCGATTGAGTTCATTTAGTAAGAAATGCAGAGAAGTGGCAACAGCTGAACAATATTCTTTCTCAGAGCGGTGGGGAAGAAGAGTCTGTCTGCGGAGCATTCTTTTCCTACTTTGTAGCTCTAAAAGTAGCCAGTTAATTAGATTCCATGGTTACTGCTATTGTGATATCTGCTTATTTGAAGTGCAAAGATAATCATCAATTGTACACTCTTGACTACACTATTAATGGCTTTAATACCCACATTGTGTTTACATTTTGCATTGCGACGAACACTTAGCTATTGTGGTTTTTTCCATGTAGTAATTCAGTGAATACTGTCTCCATGTAATGCCCTTGCCACCTCATTCTGCAGTATTAAGTGTTGTTTTTCTAGTGAGGTCTTGAAATGTGGGGTATTATGTATGAGTTATGCTAATTTGTTAGGGCAATGAATACATTAATTTCATTAGTAAATGGCCTCAAAGCAGTAATTACCAGTGTAGGTGTGTCAGAAGTGATCATGTTCAGTTTTGCCAGTTAATTATTAAGATTTTGTTCCGAGGGGCCCAGATTTGACATCCAGCTTCAAGTTAGCCATAAATAAAACCCTGAAATATGTAGGGATGAAGAAACGAAGCCAAGAGCTCGTGTTGCATGTACATACTTCCATGTTTTGTCCAATTGTGGCTGCCAATAAGATGCCAAAATAATTTGTGTCCGTGATAAAAAGTTTTAGTATACCCCTCAAAAGCACGTTGTATTAAAAATAGCAATTGTGCCTCCTTGATGCCCTTTCTTTGCCTTCCACACCTGGATTTCGCATTATCCACAAAACAGTGTGCGATTTGCTAAGATGAATTCCACTTAGAATTGTTGTCTCCAATTCCTCTTTCAAGCTAAAATCACTTTTTTTTTAAAATAAATGGAATTTTTCTCTAATGGATTAATTGGCTCCCAGAGCCTGCTATATTATTATACTACTTAAACCATTTGCTGCTAAGCAGTAATAATAGAACCCATACTCCAATATTAATTTCCACAAAAATTTGACATTCTTTTTATAATCATACACCTGTTGGAACAACTTAATGCATCTCCATTTGCTAAAATGATGTGTGGAGGTCGTGTAAAACTGAGCAATCACTTGGGCTGTTTATGGAATCTTGGAATACTAAACCGTTCTCAGTTCCTGGTGTTCTGCTCTAATGGGAAAATAATGGTCTCTACAATTTGGGGAGGAAAGGAATACAGTGGAGTTTGAGAAGCTGGTGACACACATGTGTAAAGAAAGGCCATGTGAGCTGTAACAGGGAAAGGGGCAAAGCAAATGCAGGATAGGCTGATAGAAGAGGAAGCCATTACGGGAAAGAAAAAAAAATTCAGGAAAGATGCTGGCAGAAAGCTCACTGCTCCCCATATTTAATAAGTCCAAAAAAGCCTGAGTCATTTCTGCCAGTGAATGTCGATGAATCAAGGAGCAGCAGTAATCCTAAACACAATAATGGCAATGATGAGAGGGGAGCTGGCCAACTAAGAAATTGGTTCTCTTCTAGATTCCTCTTGTCTCATAGGGAAATAGCTAGTGCTTCTGTTCCCTGGTTTGATTTTTCCATCCGTGACTCTGCCACGGCACCGTCTCGCTTCTACCTGCCTTGAGTTTTGGCTGTATAATACAGTTTTGACTTTTTTAATGTTTCTAGACTTCAGCTAGATCCTTGAAATCTGAACCTGGCCTTCCACGTGCAACCAACCCTTCTGTCTTCAGGATTTAGAAAAGACTAATCTTGTTTTACTCTGATGCCACATTTCATTTACCTGGATGGACAGCCAACATTGGACACTCTTCGTGTTCACCGATCACAGCAGTTTGGACGGTGATCATGCAGCCTGTCTGTCAATTTGGTGATGGTGGTCCTCAACAGAAAGGATTCAGTGAAAAAAAAAATCTCTTCCTTCCACCTTAAGGTAATGCAGGAGTTCAAACTTTAGAAGTGATTCTGGCTTAGACTAGCAGAGTCTAGAATTTCTTTATTTGATTGACATGAATTTATCTTGAGCAGGATCGTTGGTAGCGATCTTGACTCTTTTAACTATTGCCTACATTTGAAACGCATTTATAGACATGAATTGCCGTTTTTGTGAAAAGTACGGAAGAGAAGATAAGGCCAAGGAGCCCCCTTCTAATTGAAGACATTAAGTCAGGACATAAAGCTTTACTTGGTCATTTCAAGGGAGAGCTTAGAGGCATTCAATTTGAGTTACAGAGTAGTGATTAAGAACTGAGACCTCTGTCCAGAGACGCAGCTCCAGAGCTGCCCTACTCACGGGATATTCTGAATGAAAGCCAACACCAGGAACTGTGCAGTGCACAACCTGTGCAGCCATACATAGCAACCCCATTAGGGACTCAGGTTGAGGGGTGAGAAGGATTGGGGCTTGTCTAAGCATTGCCCTTTACTCCCTGCATTACAATGAACTAATCATACAATCTCCGTGAGCCGCAGACCTCTTGTGTGTAGGTGGCAATAATAAATATTACCTGTTTCGTAGAAGTGTCATGAAGGTTTAATGAACTAACGCATGTCCGCAAGCCTGTCACATGGCAAGAACCCAACTAATATTAGTTATCATTATTATTACCAGTAGTAGGGGTTTCTCTTTCATTCAGTGGTGATGCCAGAGCTCCATGAAAACAGAAGGCCTGACGGGAAGGCACGCTGTCTCTGCCCCAGCTCCCAGGGACAGTTCAGGTACTAGACACTTGGCTGATGTCAACTCAGCTGCAGGTCCACAGGCTTCTGGGCCTTTTCAACTTAATGCCCTGCTACAGTGATTCCAGGCTTTTCGTCGGCTTCCTAAATGTCCTTCAGTTGGTTTGTCAATACCTGTTTTCTTCCTTCTCTTGTGTTTTGCTTTGCTTCCCCCTGTCCTCGCAGTGTGGCCACCGTCCCCTACCACTCACTGTGTTCCCTGAGCTACAGACTCATGGGCCAGGCTGCTCAGAGCCCTGCCGTCTTCCTCTTTGTCCCCGTGTCCTGACCAGCACCCCTGAGCGCTTAAACCTGACCGCCACTGAGAACCCTGCGCGGTGGACAGAGCCAACTGATTTTAAGGAGAAATGGCCAAAAGAAATTAAACTCTAAATATTATTCCCTGGAACCTCTTTCTTCCAGCCTGTCACAAGGTACTTACAACTGTTCCTATAATTTTTGAGTGCTACTATGCACCAGCAATTGTGCTAAGCCTTTACATAATTTTATTATTTAATAATCACTAACTTATAGGTATAAATATTATTGCTCCTTTAGGGATGATAAAACCTAGACTTGGAGAGAGTCTGAGTTACTTGCCCAAGCTCATATAGCTGGGGTAAGTATTGAAATATTTATTTAAGCCCACATATGCCTCCAAAGCCCATTCTCCCACCACTACCTTCTACTCCTCTTCTGCTACATTTTATAGATTTTTACTGTTTGAGTCAAATGCATCATTCAAACCTAAGCCTTGGAGCACTACATAGGAAGAAAACTAAAGAGAGTTCTACTTCTCTATGGCCCATTTTTTACCTTTCTCCTCTTAGTCCTCTTTTTTTTTTTTTTTTTTCCTTGAGTGGTCATATAATTAGCGTAAAAAACACCACAAACCTACAAGCTAATGACACAAAGAAGATAGAGTTACCCATGTAGTCGGGAGGCATGTTGATCCGTTACACGTTTGCTGTCATCTGAGGTTTATCTTCTAATCCAGGCAGGCCTCGTTTTTTGTGTAGTGAGGGACCAGGATGATGCTAGCAAGTAGATCCCAGACAATACCAAAAGATCCATTCAGTTAATATTGTCGCACTTAAGACCATAGCAAATGCCGTCTCGCAGCCACCTCCATTCAGGGAGTTCAGTGGTTGCCAATACGTGGGCTCCAGGCTCCTGGGAGACAGCAGAATTAATATCAGAGAGGCTAAAACCAAGGATTATCTCAAATAGTATTATATTTCATACAGATACATTTATTATCTTTCAATGTATTTTCAAAGATCTACAGAGGTGGATGTGACTAATAATACAGATTTTAAAGCACATATATGGAGGATCATGAGACTCTGTAACAAAATTAAATGGGTTTTCCCAAAAGAAAAGATGGAGGACCACTGAGTACCATATTGTGGCCTTGAGAATTTTTAAATTTAAGCAGGACAGGAATACAGGTAGCAAAAACTATCCTGTATCTCTTTAATTAGGGAATTTATACATTGACGCCTCAAAGTCCCGAAACAAAAGCTAGCCACTTACAGCTCCATGTAGGGAGAACAGGCTCAGGCCTGCAGGAAAATGAGGAAAAAAAAGAAAGGGGAGTAGGTGGTCTCTACCACCCATCCTCAGTTTCTTCTGATGTCACTGTTCCTTTCTTAAACTACCTTGAATTTAGTAGGAGAAATGGTCAAACACCTCCAGAGTTACGCCAAGTCACATGATGAGGACAAGGCAACAGAAGTCTTTGTCTTCATGTTTTACCTACACATGAACTATTAGCAACACCTTGCTGTCTATGGAGCTTCGTGCAATACTCTTTCAAAGATACTAGCTGGGGAGAGCTGGATGGAGCCACTAAGGGTCCAGTGAGGGCCTCTTGCCTATCAGGCCCCAGAAAAACAGAGCTCCGTTTCCTAAGAGATACCCCCTAACGTCCAGTGCAGAGAAAATATATTATCTTGGATGAATCAACCTGCCAGCATCTTCTTTTCCTGGCACCTCCCAGGCCACTGGCTTGTTCCATCATATTTGAACACTGTTCCAACCCGTGAAGCATTAGACATGGCTGGGCAGCCAGGGCCTGCCTTAGTGCATACAATCTCCAGGGTGCCAGGAGGAGAGCCGTCGCCCCTGCCAGGATGCCACACTGTCTTTGCGGAGATCTCTAAGCTGCCATGGAGGAGTCGGCTCACAGATAGATCTCTGCCGGGTGGGAAATCTGCCCACTGGGAAGGCTGCACAGTTGTCCCTCTGTCTCACTACATCCCGAAGTCAAGCAGTGTTTTGCTAGTAGAGCTAGAATATGAATCTAGAACTTGTTAAACAGTTTGTCTCTCTGGTTATTCACTTGGATTTAGGTGAAATCTGAACTTCTGAATTTTAAATTAATATTTATGGCACAATTTAATACACATTTAGTAATGTAAAGAATCTGATTGAAAGATGTGGTTTGCACATAAGCCCCACCAGAAACTCATTTACTAACAGAATCCAACCCTAAGTAAAATAAACAGCTTTGCTTTCTACTGACATTTTATAACTACCTTAAGGGAAAGGTGGAGAGGGGAATTGGGTTTCCATGTGGATTTAATTCAAGAACTTCCCGAGAAAGTGCTCGAAGGCAATACGGTAGTGAGCCAACTTTTTTCTGTTAAGTCACAAAAAAATAGATTGTACCAAATAGAGGGGATCAACCACAGCTGCAAAGAGGAAATTTAGAATTATCATCATACCAGTATCAGAAGGTCCTTTATGTTTATAGCTTCATAAAAGTTCAGTTAGAGTATTTGCTGCCAACTAATAAAAAAGTAATGAAAAATTTTGCAGATTTTTTGTGTAGACAGCAGTTACCTAATCCTCAAATCCCGATGAATTCATATATTCAAAATATTTAAAAGGCAAAGTACACCCAAGAATTTATTTGTGACCTCTTTAAAGGCACAGGTCTTAACCTCATTAATAGATAAGAAACAACTATATTGTTTGGCTGTACATCAATATGTGCTTGAAAATAAATTCAGATTCCTTTATTGCCTAAAGTTTGAGAAACCATAATTAAGCAATGACACTCCAGGGTGGACGTTATTAGGTAAAAACGAAGGCCTTGTCCCTTTAATGCTCCTTGATGTGTGTTATTAGCCAGGAACCCCTGGCTTCCGTGTCTTTTTGTGATTATAAAGGAGGTCTCTTTTACATTTATTTTTTTTTAATGAATTCTAACAAGAGGGCTTTTGTATTTATTGAACTAACACATCCATCCATTTGGAGGAAAATAGTTCCTATTGGAAGGACGAAAGGAAGCAAACGAGAAGTGCTTGAAAATATTTTTTCTGCTATTTTTGGTGCGGAGTTTTTTTCCCCTAGTGTATTTTTAATACGAAAGTGCAGACACCTTCTGTGTGTTTCATAAGTTTCTCCGTGTCCCCTTTCCTGTTCACATCACTCTCTGAGCCCTGCGCCATCAGCTGGCCTGCTCTGTCTAGTAAGCCTTAGCCTCCAACAGATTGCCCTTAACCTTTACTTTTCATTAGAGAGCACAAAGCGGGAGGCAGTGGGGGAGGAGGAGAATTAAAATTGGAGGTGTTTCAAGCGTCTGTACTACATTATGCCACTATATGAAAAAGTCGTATAGTTTAAAATGAAAAGTGAAGTATGGTGCTTGTGATCTGGCATTAAAATTCATTGCTGGGGAGAGCTCATAAAAATCTGTATATAAATGTTGCTGTTATTATTTATGAATAATAATTGTATGATAATGCTTCCTCCTTAGTTAATTATTTGTGTGGAGGCTTAAGTACACTTAGCTATTATTATTATTTATAAAATCTGGATGTTTATTGAGTGCCATGTGCCAGTCACTGTCTTAACATACTTTACATACATTATCTCGGTTAATCTTCGCAATAACTAATGTATATGTATAGACATTACGTCTATTATACACACACGCGTGCGCACACGCACACACACGTTACACTTGGTAACTGTCCTAAGTCTTAGAGCTAGTGAGTAATGAGGAAAGATTCCTGCCCAGGTCAGTGGGATCAAGAGCCCAATATCTTTAACTAGTTCACTCCATAAATCATTGCCATCCCTAGACCCATGTTAAATAAGTAAATAAAGAGTAGCCTTCTACAGCTGAAGAAATCCGGGCTGAAAGAAAACAATTAACTTATAAATGTCACATAGTTATCCAGCAGTGGACCAAGGAGAGGAAAGCAGACATTTCTGAACATGGCTCACTGCCTTGACCGCAAAACCACGTAGTCTGAACTCTTTTGATGATCCTTTCTTTGGGAGTGGTTATTAACATTGGAAAGCTTGAACGCCCATGATGGAAGTCCAGATTAGCACCAATTGCATTTTTTTTTTCTTAACAAAAATATAAGCTTACCCATGAGAGCTACTGCCTGGGAGGTATGAAAGAAATATCCAGACAGAGGATCAAAATAAAACAAACTCAATTTAAAAGCACTCCTTTTGCCATAAATTCGGTGTGCTGGAGGTCAAATCAGACCCCTGTGTGCAAATGAAGTAGAGTATCTCTTGCTTAACACAGATGTTTTACTCTCCTCTGACAACCACATTTTTGGTAACAGGATTCTATTATATATAAAATGGAAATGCTACCAGCTTGGAGTTTTTGCAAATTTTCAGCTTTTGTACATTCTTTTCCTAGGGAGCACGTGAATCAAGTAGGAACAGAACCACGCGTGTGCAGAGACACACGCACGTGCATGCATGCACACACACACACACCAACACAGACAAAACCTAGAAAGCTCTCGGAGCACCCCTCCTGGTCCCCACCGGCTGTGTGCACCCTGTCCTGCTGAGACAGACTTCAGAAGGGCAAGCCACCTAAGTACCCCTCGGCTGGCCCGTTGTGCTGATGCTGCAGGCGAGTCGGTTCTCCCTCAGCCCAGGTGCCAAGGCCCCGCAAGGTGCCCTGCTGAGAAACCCACGCGGCCCACCTGCCCCTGCCCTGCGCGCCCCTTAGCCCCAGCCACTCGATCACCTCGCGTGGAGCTGCCTGGAGCTGTTTGTTGAACTTTCTCTTTGACTGAGAGAGAGACAAATGTTCCATATTATCTTTAATTTCCATAAAATTGTTTTAATCTTTGCTTTATAATAAATGTATAACGGTGCCCTCGGGGATCTCTGGTTCGTATTATAGGTGTCTCCCTTGGAGTTATGTGCAAGACGGAGCTGCTCAGCGTTTGCCTTTCACCCCAAGGACTCGAAAGATCCTCGGAAACAAAGGATTCCTCTGGGAATCATCCATAAGCATCAAATGGAAAATTTCCTTTCCCCCAGTACGCCTCCATTCCACCTCCCCATTCTGGAGACGTGATTATTGGCCAAATCAGATCAGGAACAGAAGCAGCAGGAGCTGAAAGATGCTTGCCCTTCTGAGCGTCCCAGCTCTGGGTGTGATATTTATGTGTGCATGTGCATAAATATATAATTATAAATATATAATACATAAACACCGTAAAATACAATTAATCGGCTGAACCAAAAGCCCTTGCCACCGTGTCCGTTTTAAACTTTTCAGCTCCAGTGATTTTTTTTTTTTTTTTAATATACCAGCTTGACAATAAAGGAGAAGGGAAAGGGGGGTGGGAATGGGAAGGTCTCCCGAATACATTTTTTGACATTTTGTTTATTATCATGTTATCTAGGCTGGTGGTAAATGGATGGACTTGTCAGCAGAAATCTCTTGGTGAAGTAAATAAAGAATCTTAATAGGCAAGGAGAATAGAACTAACGGCAAATTGCTCACAAAGAGATCTAATTTATTGGTTTCGCTTTCACTGAGATTCTGTTCTGGATTCTGGCTTTGCCAGAAGAAACAGCTGAATGATGACATGAACCCATACGCAGAGAAAGTGCTCTATCTGGTAGAAAATGGGGAAAACGTGGGGAGAGTCTCTGCGTGGCCTCAGCCCACCTTCTTCTAAAAGTTAGCTGCCTTTTTACTGTTTCGGTAGTGCCACAAAGCCAAGGCCTGGAAGGTCGCCTCCGGTTTCATTTTCTGGTCCCTCTTAATAAGCCCATGCTGCATTCATGAAAGAAAAATATTCAATGTGACCACACCAGTTATAATATTATGGTTATTTGGGTTTAAGCATAATAAAGATACCAACAAGGGTTCCTCAGTTATTAATATTTTTTTCAGGTTAAAAGGCAGCAATAAATCATAAAGAGCATTTCCAAGCAGTAGCACTTTTATAGAAAATTGCTTGCTATTTAAACAAAATATTTGCTCTTCATCTCAGGAAAATATGTGGATGCTTCTGAACAAGGAGCTATTTTACCTACTTTCTGCCTTCTATAATTAGCCCATCTTATTTGGAAAAAAAAAATTATTTTTTTGATTTGCTTGCCCGGATCACAGCAAAATATAGGGCTCAAGTTTGCTTTGGCCAAATGAACAATTCCTTCATTAGCAGCCTACGTTTTTCCACAGAGCGTGGGGCACTGAGTTTAAATAGTTGCCCTCCTGTATCCATTCTTCTGAGAGGGCTGGAGACCTCCACGTAGTTTTCTTCTGGGCATGGATGAAATAAGATAAGGAGAGAGTTTTGATCCAATAGACATGGGTCAGAATTTCTGCCCACTTCTTGTCAATGTAGAATCTCCTTCATTTATGCACTTAGGAGAATAACTCTCCCATGAACCCTGAGCCCAGAGGTCCCCTCAGGATGGGGCCATTTATCTCCACAAGTTGGCTTTGGGAGGGAGTTGGGAGGAGAAGGTCACCCAGATATTAACCTATCTTTCTTCACTCCTGGCCTGGACTCGCTTGTTAGCAGGAAACAATGGACATTTAGACTCTGGCATGGTGTCCATTTGACCTTTCTCTACTTCATCATAGTCTCTTAGAGAAGCCAACAAATTTGACTACATCTCGGTGATCACATGGCTCATGACGGTTCATTGTTTATGCATTTACCCTGGAAAGAAAACGTAATTGTGAATATCTGTTTAAATATTCCCTTCAGCCAAAAATAACCATGTCAGTGGCAGGTGAGATCAGGACCATAGGTTTAAAACAAATGAACACATCTTCTTCTAGGCCAACTGCAGTGCCAGTTTCATATTCTGAGTTAAACATGTTTTTTTTTTTCTTCTCTCTCTCTCTCTCTCTCTCTCTCTCTCAAAAATAAGTTCCTAAAAAGAGTTCCTGGCATTCCAAGTAATGATTGTAAATCTACCAAGTTAATTTATGAACCAATAAAGTCCTGTCAAGTCTCCTTCCCATCTTCTGGAAAACAGGTCTGCAGAGATGAAAAAAAGACCAGCTAGTTACTAAGGAAATATATTCTTACTTCTCATATATTCCTCTTCAGCCTTGCTTTGGAGTCGGCTTCTGTGCACTGTGGAATATGGAAATCCCTACAAACACAGAAAGTATTTGGGGTGATAATGGTCTACATTGTTAGATGGCAAGGCTTTAAGGAAATTAACAATAAATGCATCATTATTATATCCAAACTGCCATCAGATTAAATTCAAAACTCTAAATGAAAAGCTGAGGCATTCGGTTCCTTAGACACAGAACATCAAATCAAGGCTGTTACCAGAAGACAGTATTTAAGACGTACCCCCCCCTCCCTTTTCTCCTCAGTAAACACCTTATAAATTTGTCTGAAATTTTCAAATTTTGCATTAATTGAGGCTCCTTTGCCTGTTCATTTGAGTTTTGGTGTGAAAATATATCAAATCTTAACACACAAAAAGCTGCTCTCTCAAGCCACATTTCATAACATGATTTCATCAGATGGTCTTAATTTTCTGCATGACATTATCTTTCAAGCTGACATAAGACTGGGCTGTGATATTTGCATACTCAAGACAGAACCATGCAGCTTAACTATGTTTCTGCTTGTGTGGGAATTTGGGGCATTTTTACTTTGAGGAATCAAACAAATAAACCTTCCAAAAATAAAAATAAAAATATTTTCTCTACTCTTTGAATGACTTTGTTCCTGCCTTTTAACTAAAGAAACACTGAGCTATTTTAAACAATAACTGTAGTACCCGAATCAGTTATCCTAGTATTCGTGAGGTGTATTTATCTCCTGAAGGCCTCTGACGTCCAGACCGATTAGTCAAGGAGACTTTGCTATTTTACTTGGCTAGTATCCATATCATTGTAAATGTGCAAGAAGAGAGAGGTGTTTTTATGGACAGAAAGATTATATATTTTAAATCTTGCAATCTAGGCAAAATCTATCACTAACCTTGGAGTTGGAAGACCAAATGCTGGGCTCCCCTACTTGCCAGCTCTGACTAGACAAGTCACCTAGTATCATGTTGAGGTCTCTTACCAGGTATATTTTTAAAATGTTTCTTTTTAAAAATGTTTCTTGAGAGCCCATAACATGCCAGGTGCTCTTTTGGGTAGTATAAATCTGAAAATAGCCATTAATTGGTCTAGAAACGCAACAGGCTAGAATTGGAAGGGAATCTTAGTCTGATCTATCATAGGGATAAGGGAACTGAACCCACCTTAGGTAAATGATCCATTCAGGCTGTGACACCGTGAGAAGCAGTGGGGAAAAGCCAGAGCTCCATCCTATCCTCCTCTAAATGCTCATTGCCTATGTCTCTCTCACGAAGTTCATAACTAGAGACGAAGACTGTGGAAGTGTTATTATTATCAGCAGAAAAAGAAAGGCATCCTCTCCCTTGTCTGCTGAAGTTCAATCAATGAAAATTGTCCTTTTGTTTGTTGAGATGGTTGATCGGTTGCTTTTTGATTTTAATGAAAAGGCAGATAGTGTACCGTCCAGTTTCTGATAAGCATAGGTCCCATCAAAGTCTGGGCATAGTAAATACACAGTAAGAAGTCTAGCTCCTGCACACTGAGTTGGAAATGCTCTTGTCAAGGTCACCAATGACCTCCATATTTCCACGTCCATGGATGCATTTTACATCATCTCTCATTAACATCTGACACAACTGACCACTCCTTCCCTGAAAGATACTCTTCGAGAGGCTGCTTGGACACCACATGGATTGACTTCTCACTCACTGGCCATCTTTTTTCCATCTCCTTTTCTGATTCTCCTCTTTCTGACTCTGATCCCAGAGTGCCACAGGCTCACTACCCAGAGTGCCTGGGTAGGCACTTTGCTCTTCGCTCCCTACACTCACTCTTCCTGATAGCTTATCCAGTCGGCCCCACAGCTTTGAGTACCATCTGCACGCTGCCAATGTCCTGGCATATATTTTCTCTCCTCTGATCTCCAGATTATAAACCAAACTACCTCCTCATCATCTCCACTTAGATGATCAATATATATTTGCACCAGTGAAGAATGTGTTCTTCTATGAATAACAGAAAACTTGATTGACATGACAGTCTTATTTATGTCACTCGGTCTAGGGCAGTCATTGCTGCTTTATGTGACACCAAGAACCCACTCTCTTTCTATATCCCAGCTTTACCAGCTTCATGGTACATATTTGGTTCTTCTTATCACCAATGACTGCTACAACTCCAGTCCCCTTTCTGCATTCCAGGAAGAAGGTGGAAGGGCCAAAAGTACAGAAGGAAAAAGCCTCCACATGAGGCTAGGCCCTGTTTTATTTCATATTTTTTCAGGAAGTTAAGCCAAGCAAATCTACCTACACCCCAGCACGGAGCTCATGACCCTGAGATCCTGACCTGAACTGAAATCAAGAGTCAGATGTCAACCGACTGAGCCACCCAGGTGCCCCAGAAGTCCCTGTATTTTTCATATGAGGACGAAAACTTTTTCATCATTATTGACTTCTCTTTCCTCTCATTCTCCCTTCCTCAAATTCAGCAGCAGACCCTTTTAGATTTACCTTTGAAATATATCCAGACTCTGACCATGACACACCACTCTTCCATCCCCCCTTAGTCCAAGTCTCTATCATCTCCTGCTTGCATTATTGTAAAACTCTCCTAACTGCTCTCCCCTCATCCTTACCTTCACCCTGAGATCATTCTCTACTCAGAGATGAAGTGATCCTTTAAAAATCCAAGTCAGCTCATGTCATTTCTCGCTCAGAACCCTCCCATGATGTCCGCTTCACTCAATATCAAATTTCAACTCTTCATGAGCCACCTACAATGACCTCCTTATTCTTGCCTCAGCTGCTTTTGGATCTGCTGCACCCATGCTGGCCTCCTTGTGGTTCCTGCAGCATACCACTGCACTCTCCCACCCTGGGGCTTTTGCAGTGTTCCCTCTCCCTGAAACACCTGATTCCTACACATCTGCAGCTCTTACTCCTCCACTTCCTTTAGGTCTCTGGTTAGATGTCAATAATTGTAGGTCATAGAGGCTTTTCTCAAACTCCTTATAGAAAGTAGCAACATCACCCAACTCCATCCCTTTCTGTCTCTTTATACTCCTTTAAATTTGGGGGGTGGGCTATCTATCTATCTATCTATCTATCTATCTATCTATCTATCCATCTATCTCTATTGATCCGCCAAAAGATTGGACAGTAGATAGAGATAGAGATATTTGTGTGTGTGTGTGTGTGTGTGTGTGTGTGTGTGTGTGTGTGTGTGTATGTTGTCAGTTTCCTATTTTTTTGACTAGAACATACCTCCAAGATACAGGAACTTGGTTGCATTAACTGCCTGCATATAATACTCACTCGGTAGGTACACAGAAAATTAATGCTTTTAGGGTGTCAAAACAATGCTGGGTACACTAAATGCATTATCTGCATTATGAGGTAGGTACCATAGTATCCTCATTTTACAGTCAATGAAAGAGAGGTTCAGAGAAGCTTGCAACTTACCCAGGATCTCACACTTAGTAAGTGGCAGAACCAGGACTTGATTCCATATGTACCTGACTCCAAAGCCCAAGCTCTTAACCCCACCCTTCATTGCCTTTCAATAAATATTGAAAGGATGATTGATATATTTACAGAAAAACAAAAGCTTAACTGAGTTTTCTTTGTTCCCTTGAGCTTTTCACAGTTTAATTCCATTTGCATTGGATGTTCACTTGTAGTCTTTTGTATCCTTTCTTCTCTAATTTTTAGAAGAAGCCTTTCACAAGTCTCAAGATTCTCTAAAAGGAGGCTGCTGGACTGAATTCCCCTCGTCCCACCATGGAGGACTGATCTTATAACAGTTTGGGTATTTTTCCCTGCAACTTTAAACTTAAATTGGATTAGCACTATCTAGTCTGATGAACTAGGGTAGAAGGATTAGAGACATACCTGTAGGATTGTCTGTTTCCTTCAGATTCTCATTTTTTAGTTTAGCTGGTTGCCTAGCACTTCTTGTGAGAAACTGGAAGGGGGTTCTAGGCAAGGTTGAGGAATTTACTTCTCAAGAAAGTTTAAGAATAGGATGGATAGGTTATGTAAATTAGCATGGGATCCGGCCTACAGAGAAATTAGGCCAGATTTATTCAACAGATGTTTTTATTAAGAAGAAAGTCTTAATTCTACGGGCCTTAGAGACATATTTTCTGTGGCCAGTATCTTACTGGCAAAATTTGTGAAGAAATTCAGCAGGCAGGAGCTTAAATCTGTCTGCTGCACAGATAGGAAAGTTGAATCCAAACTGCTATGTTGGTCTGTGTACATCCAAGCATGCATGCATAGCTTGTATTTTAAGTGGTAGTTTATCTGCGTCAACCAAACAAGGCTGCTTCTGTCCAGACCTTCAATTCTTCAAGGCTTTGATGATCTGATCTATCAACAATAAGTTGCTCCCCATCAGAAAACCAGACTAATGAATGTGATCTGTTCTGGCATCTTAACACTATCTTAAATAATTTTTAACTCAAGACTTTGAAGGGGAAATAAAAAGTTAAGAGTTGAGAAAGACCATGAACTACAGGTTTATTGAATCTTCAACTTAAACAGGTAAATACATAGAGCAGATCCCATAGAAGAGGAAGTCCATGGCACCTAGGTGCTTCTGACATTACCTAAGCAGCCTCAGGCTACCAGGTGGTCAGCTGACAGCTGACGTAGATGGTTTTCCTACACAATTCCTCCTTCTGTGCCTCTGATCTCTGATGCCAACTTGCTAATTCCCGAATCTTTCACGCTGGAAGGCCTGAGAGATTGCTATGAGCCAGGCCATATTCTGAGTAGCTTACACAAATAGTAGCTACCTGTAGACCCACTGTGGTAGGGGGTATTATTATCCTCGGGCACATAGTAGGCACTCATAAAATATTGAGGAAACTGAAGCACAGAGAGATTAGGTAGCTGCCCAAGGTCACTCAGCTAGGAAGTGGCTGAGCCTCCTAAAACCCAGGCAGTCTAGCTCTGGAGCCTGGGTTTGTCATGGCTGTGCAATACTGTGCCTTCAAGTCACAGAGCACCCTGCAGATTATGCAGCAGCTAGGGCCTCCTAGGTCCCTGAAATACGCAGTGTCTGCTTCAGCTCTACAGAGTTCATCACCTGCTATGATTGCTGAAGTGCCATTTAGGAGGAAGTTCTAGACAGCAGTCCAGAGACCTGGTTTCAAGTAACGGCTCTGCCACAAGCTAGCAGCATGACACTGGACAAGTTATGGCTCTCGACTCTTCAGTTTCCTCAGTGGTAAAATGAGAGGGATGGACACTAGATGATTTTAAAGTCCCTTTCAGCTATAACATTTTATGAGTCTGCTTCCTCTATTATCTGTTCCTATTTCGATCGCTTTTTAAAAGTTATAGCAATTGGCTTTTGAACCAATCTGTGCGCCAGAAAAGCTATAGATGGTACTTTGCAGTGATATTGAAGTGACTGCCTGTGTCACTGTCCCTGGTTACTTCCAGGGACTCAGTGTTTATAGTGGGAGACAAACATAAACAAATGATGCTCTAAGTGCCATGAGAGGACCAGCACGGCCTTTCTATTTGAAGGTGATTTGTATAAGAGGAGGCCACTTGCAGGGAATCCACGTTAAATGAGGACCAAATTTTCATAAGCAAGAGTGAAAAAGCATTTTACTGTGATTTCCTATTGAAATAGAATCTAGCGTTTATGAAAATAAGTGTACTATTTTATCTAAAATAACACTGTCTCAATTATATTTCCAACCAGGCTTAATTCTTAAAATGAGCAAAGAATGGATCATATATTTACTTTTGGGGTGATATTTTTCAAAGAAATTGAAAGCCTGATTATGAGGTTATGAGAGCCTGATTGAATAATATTTATTTCAAATTTGACCTACTGTGTGATCATAAAAATTTTTGTAATATTCAGGAAACTTCAGTTTTCCTTGAGGCTTCTATTAATCCTTAAATACTAAAATCATTCTCATTTGAAATTCCATTTACTCTTCTTGTCTGTTTCTCTTCTTGATTTGTTAACTGGTTTATTTCAATAAGATTCTCCTTTGTCATTGGTTTGGTCATTGTCATTGGCCCCCAGAGTGTTACCCAGCATCACTGTCATCAACTTAATCTTTTAAAAATTTTATTTCATTCCATAATGTAGTTGTTTTGCTTTCTTTTTGTGGTACAATGTTCGACAGTCAGTGAAATGATGACCAATAGAAACTTTAACTTTTTGGAAGGGAGAGATCCTGGGCCAACTTTGGTAAGCATGTTTGTGTGAGAATTAATTGCCAATGTTCACTACATTAAATAATATTTTCATATTATGTCAATTTTTGCTTCCCTATAACCTCATAAAATAAGTATTCAAACAAGATGACTTCCATATCAACAATCTCCAGTATAATATAGTAATTATGACAACTATATTTAATTAGATTTATAGGCACACATATCTCAGTTTTTTTTTAAAGACTTTATTTATGTATTCATGAGAGACACAGAGAGAGAGGCATAGACATAGGCAGAGGGAGAAGTGGGCTCCCCGCAGGGAGCTTGATGCAGGACTTGATCCCAGGACCCCGGGATCATGCTCTGAACCAAAGGCAGATGAGCCACCCATGCTCTGAACCACTGAGCCACCCAGGTGTCCTCCTCCACACACACATCTCATTGATCTGCTTTTACTTGAAACACTTAACTATATTCTCACACATAGTCACAAGGCCGGGTTCTCTTTAGTCAAGTAAATAATGATTCTATTTAATGGTTAATGCCTTATATATTCACTTTTTATTGGAACTACAAACACTAAATCTTAGATGTCACATGACACAAAATAAACTTCAGAGAGCTTCTTTGCCATTCATCACCAACCTAAAAATATCTCAGCCTTTTTGATTCCATATTTGAGTAAATATTATTTATTTAAAATATAATTGAGGTTAATGGCCACTTTTTTTCTTCTTAAGGGATAGGTATTCCTTTATCTTCTTAGCAATGATGTGAGTGCCAGATGTTTGCCTACGGCTCCTTCCCTACCCTTCTGCTGCTTGGATCTGTGTCACAGGGAACTACATTTCCCAGAATCCCTTGCCAACTAGTTATGGGGTAGTTTCAGCCAATGGGAGGGACTAAAAGAATCCTGAGGGTGAGAAGAAGAGAATAGGGAGAAGTTGAGGTATTTCTTTCTCTGATACCTTCTAAGGTGACATCTCTGGCTGTCTTGTATTTTCTCCATTGCTCTAGCTCTTACCTCACAGACCTCCCTCCCCAGTTCCAGCTTCTGCTAGGCAGTGCCTTGTGGTTCTAGCCCTAACTGTTTTTCACCAGTTTTAAGGTCTAGTAACATCAGCTTTTCTTGTTTCCTCCACCCCTCAGGGTGGTCATGGCTTCCCACTAATCTCTGGGTTGCCTGGCTATTTCCTCTTTGGCTTCACAGCTCTTCCATCATCTAAATTACAAATTCTCTCTTTTCAAAATATCTACAGTGGTTTTGATTTTCCTGACTTAGTCCCTAGCTAATATGATATACAAGCAATTAGATACTAGTGAACCAATATATAATATAATCTAAGCCCTGGCACAAAAACTTTTCATGAAAGTTTCCCATTCAAGTTAGTTGTGCTGAAAGCTTTGAATAGTTTGTGTAGCTGCTTAAACATGCAAGTGTCATTTAAGGAGTTTCGGTGAAATGGGAATTATCTCTGGCATGAATTGCACAAGATCCAAATGTACTTATTACGGTCAAGAGTCACTTGCTGATTTTCCCAGTAAATATATTAGTGCTTTTTCCTTTGTGTCATCATTCCAATCCTCTGTTACAACCCCTACTTCATTTTAGTAGATCAGCATTCTCAGCTGTGGCCTTATTGACATTTGGGGCTGAATTATTTCTTGTTGAGGTGGGAGAGGGGACATTGTCCTGTGCATTGTAAGATGATTAGCAGCATCCCTGACTTCTACAGACAAGATGCCACTAGGACCACCACCTTCACCTAGTTGTAATAACCAGAAATATCTCTAGCCGTTACCAAGTGTCCCTCTGAGGGACAAAGCCACCCCTATTTTAGAATCATTGCACTATATTTATTTGTTTACAGGTAGATTTCTCTTCTTGACTGTAAGGTACTTTATGAAGAAATCATAGGTTGAACATATTTTTGATTCAAATATAATATTCAAAACTTTACTCGAAACAATATAAAAGCACTCAAAATTTTAATCAATGCATGCATAAACTAATAATTTATGCCATTAGTAGTCATATGGATTAATTATATCATATTAGTTTTTTTCACTAAAGTTATAAGGGAGATAAAACATACAATTATGTATATACTTAAGGCAAAAATTGGGAAACTTAAGGAAAATTTTCATTAGTGTTTGAACTAAATTGGTTTCAGGAAGAATGGTCTAATAATAAACACACTGTTCACATAGTGAATGTCTTATACTATATTCAAGATGGCTCCCCAAAACTCTATTCTAGCATGAGCTCCGTAGAAGCCTCTGTGGTACATAAAAATTATCACTATTTTACAATGAGAAAACAAGAGCGAGCTTGGAGGGTTAAGTGACTTTCCCAAGCCCTCACAATGTCAGTGGAAAGACTAGGACTTGGGGAAGTCTTCACCTCTCATCCCCACTCTTCAGAACTCTTCAAAACACAAGCTGCCTGGGGTTGTGTCCTCCTGAATCCCTCTTCTCCCTGGGCTTTCAGGACAGCACGTCCTCTAGGTCCCCATCATCCTTACTACCTTCTCTGGCAACATCCTTTGCTGCTCTTTCCACCTGGGTCCACACACTACATATGTCATCTCCTCAGAGTCCTGGCTTGGCCTCCTTCTCTTCTGGACTGCACATGTTTCTTCTAGCTCTTCTTTCTATGTCAACCACTGTGTTCACGACCCGTGAGAACGTGAACTCTGCAGCCGAACACCTGGCTTCCAATCCCAGCCTCCCCACCACTTAGTTTGCTGCCTTGGGGAGTTATGTTACATCTTTATGCATCAGATCCCTCAATTGTAAAATGATGATGGAAAACGGACCTACTTCATAAGGGGGCTGGAAGGGCTACAATAGCATAACTCACGTACAGTGCTTAGAAAAGCGGCTGGCTCGTAAGAGCTCACTAAATACTAATACATACTAACAAATTAAATAAAACAAAACATATATCCCTCATATCCCTAGGTTGTCCTTGTCCTGGGCTCCAAACCCAAAGCTGTAGAGGAGGAGGGGAAGGGAAGAGGCTCATGGGCCAGTGAAAATGCTAATGGAGAAACACATCAGGAGACAGATAATAAAATGACAAAGAAAAACTTCCAAAAAGCTTCTTCAGTGACTCACTAAGAGACATAGTGTCGCTCTTCCTCCATAAGCTCCTGTCCCTGATGAGGTGCTGCTGCTGTGCTCACCACCTTGCATTGTGATTCCTATCTGAATGGTCCTTCCTCTACTAACCCGGGAGGCCCTTCATGGAGTTAATAGGTCATATTCATCCCCCTACTCTCAGCACCTAGCAAAGTGCCTGACGTGCCATTAGCACTTAATAAATCTCTGTTGATTGCAGGAATGAAGACCCGTGAATGAGTAGGGACATCTCCCAGGTAAAGCAAGCAGTGGGCTGTCGGGCTTGGATCCGTGTGTGTGATTGTCAGAGTTCTGAGCAATGACTAAGGAGACCGCGCCACAGCCAGTTCTTTCCCTTTTAGAAACACTCATGCACTATCTGCTGCTTTAGAGCTTTAGCAAAACTATAGCCTGGGTCATGGCCTCTTGCTCTCCAATTCTTTTAGAAACCTTTATTAAAAAAAAAAAAATCAGTACTTCTGTTACACACCAGCTTTCTTTTTCTGCTCCTGATGTTTCCTAGTATTTCACAATCATACTGTGATGTCTTGCCTGTATGGGGCATGAAAGCCTTTGTAATGGCATCAGCTAAGTGCAGTCATGCCCAGAGGCAGAAGGGTAGATCCAGGTGCCCTCAGAGAGTTCCTTTTAGCATGAAAAGTCCCCGATGTGCCGGCTGACAGCGATACTCCTGCATTTGCTATACTTCTGTTGACCAGAATCCAGTAGTTAAGATCACTTCCAAACAAGAACTACAGAGAGTAAAGGGGAGCCAAGCAACATATTGGTGGATGCCATACAAAGTGACAGGGAATGGGAGAAAAAAAAAATGTCTATGTTTGTGTCTTGAATGGATTAGAAATAGGGAGAGAAGGGAGGAATAGGGGTCCAGTGAAGATATTCCAGTCAATTTTCTCCACAAATAAACAATTCCACTGTTAATAAAAAGAGGTTTCCTTTTATGATTGCCAGCTAAAGTGCACATTCTCTGCAGTAAAGCAGCTTTTAAAGCAAGTTTAAGGGGTTAGAAGGGTCTAGATTTTATAACTAGCTGCCTTCTACTTTTATGCCCTGCTAACATCACCCTCCTCCAAATCCTTTCCTCTCTTCAACCAAAGGGAAGAGCAAATTTCCACTGGTCCAGATTAGTGCTGAGTGATGACTTTTTTGGCATCCAAATCAGAGTCAGCTCAGTCTACCAGTTCAATTTCAGGTTCACAGATCCGGGGGTGATGTTTTGGCTAGTGACTTAAATGTGTTAATTTTTTAACACTCACCAGGTCGCCTTTTGAAGTTAACACCCTTTTAGGGAAAGTAAAGGAAATTCACACCTCTTCAAAGGCAACTGTTTTCGGAAGACTTACAAGACTGTAGTGTATGTTGATCTATATTGAAGTTCATCGCTGGGAAAAAGCATAAAATTTGCTCTGGAGTGTTCTTTTGAAGATCACATATATAAAGAATGAGTTTATTCATTTCTTAAAAAAATGCAAAAGACATGACATATGATGTCCCAGTGCTAGAAATTCCTCAAGTGATGTGGGGTCTCAAGGAGAGTCATTGCACTACTATACACATGTTGCCTTCCCCACCAGGTTCCTGCAGGCAGATGCCTCTCCAATTCCTCTATTTTATTTAGTTTTCAAAATCTCTAGCTCTAGCCCAGATCCTCATCTTGAGAATGTACCCAATAAATGTCTGTTGATTACCACTCTAAGTCCTGAGAAATTTAGGAAATTTGTTTCCCATCCTTGCCTTTGTTCTTGTTCTGGTCAGTAAGTCAGGTCAATAGAACTTGAAAAGCTGCTCACCATCACCAGTCATTAGGGAAATGCAGATTAAAACTGCAGTGAGATGCCACTTCATACCCATTTGTCTGGCTACTATCAAAGAAGAGGAAAAAAGAAAAACAAGAGAAGAACTCTTGGAAAGGCTGTGGAGAAATTGGAACCTTGGTGAATTGCTGGTGGAATAGAACGTGGTGCGATTTCTATGAAAAACAGTATAGCAGTTCCTCAAAAAAATTAAAAATAGAACCACCATATGATCTAGCAACTCCACTTCCAGGTATAGACCCAAAAGAAGTGAGAACAGGAGCTCAAGCAGATGTTTGTACACTCACACTCAGAGCAAGCTATTCACAATAGCCAACAGGTGGAAGGAACTTAAGTATCCATCAGTGGATGAATGGATCCACAAAATATGGTACATACATACAATGGAACGGTATTTAGCCTTAAAAATGAAGGAAACACTGACACATACTACAACATGGATGAACCTTGAGGACGTTACGATAAGTGAAATAAGCCAGTCACAAAAAAGACAATGTTGTATGATTCCACTTACACGCAGTACCTAGGGTAGTCAGACTCACAGAGACAGAATGGCAGTCGCCACAGGTTAAGGGGAGAGATAAGTGAGGTATTGTTTAATGGACATAGAGTTTCAGTTTTGCACGAGGAAGAAAGAGTTCTTGGGATTGGTTCCACAACCATGTGAATGTTCTTAACACTAACCACTTAAAAATGCGCTAAGATGGCAGATTGTACATTGCCATCAATTTAAAAAAGAACACGGTCCAAAAAATGAATGAAGCAACTACGTAGGTGAAATGCAGAAGGGTATCCTAATTCCCTCTGGACCTTAAATGAGAATGATGTAGGTCACAAATAAAATATCACTCTGATTTTTATGAGCTGCATTATTGGAATTGTATCAATTTCAGAGTCCATTAACTTTTGATAACCAGGGTGGTTGGTGATCTACAGTAGATTCTTTGTGTGTATATGTGTGCAGGTGTATGAGCACACCCGGGCTCCACTCCACATGGGCATTAACTATGGTGATGTTTAAAGGAAGGCAAGACACACAGTAGATACTAAAGAAGGTAGTAACGCTTGTTCCTTCAGAGCAAAGAGCTCTGATTGATTGATTTAAATGCAGCGTGGCAAATATTTAGTAGAAGAATGTTCAGTTTATCAGTAACACTTATCTCTAAAATGGGGCCTGAAAGCAAAAACAAAACAGCAACGAAAAAAAATGCAGCTCTGTTTCTAATACCGCTCCCTTCATTGTGCATTTCTGTTTATTCTCAATTAAACACGTCGCTGAAGTTTTGTAACCCTGACATAGAAAATATCATTGTAAATAATATAGCAGGAATTTGGACAGTATACACTATTAGGGAAGAACGTTTTCCCCCTTTCCCTTCCTTTTTTTTTTTTTTTTTTAAGGAAAAAAATCCCTAAACACTATGATGAAATGTTTTATGCCTGTACTGTCTGCAGTAGGAAGATGTGGAATTAAGGAGAGCTATAAAATATAAAGACTCTAGACCTGCATATGATTATCCATATTAAATTGAAGTAAATTTACTTTATATTGCTCACTGTGAGTTTTCTCTGGCAAAACAAGATTCCACCCCCGCCTTGGTCTTTACAGTTTTCACGAATCCAAATGCCTGGGAAGATTTGGGAACTCGAGGCAAGTTTTGGCTGCTTTTATGCTTTCAAAATGTTAAATTAAACTTTAATAAAGGTAATTAACTCAAAATAACCAAACTGGATTGGCTTTTCTAGTCATTGGCAGCTAAAGAAGGGAGGTAGAAATTCAAAATATCAAAAAAAAAAAAAAAAAGAAAAGAAATTCAAAATATCTGGATCCTTTGGATAAAACACTTTTTGGTCCAAAAGTTGCAAAGGACATGTTTTCATGAAAAACTGTGACTTGGTTCTTGAATGGGAAAAAGAAAAAATGCACACACATATATATTCATCCCTCTCATCCGATGAAACCAAGAGTAGACATTGGCACCTCTATACTCCAAGGGCTGCAGATGTTTTGCGGGAACCCGTAGCAGCCACTTATCTTTCTTTTTCTTCGAACCCACACCTGACCAATAGCCAAGTAGGGACTGTCTCGTTTCTCCTTTTCTTGGCTATAACTATCTTCCTAGTTTATGATCTAATTATTTCTGCTCAAATTAGTTCAGTCTTCTTTCTGACTCTAGGATTTCTCCAACCGATATATATATGTTTTATTGGTGCAAAATTAAGCTTCACTCAGTTCATCTGGTTTGTACCATGCTCTCCTCTGGCTCATAAAATTTTGGTGGTCTACATACTCACCACATTTACTCCAGCTCCCGGGTTTTCTTTGAAGTTCCTGGCATTCTGGACCTACCCAGTCTTTTCAGGCTTATCTCTTCCAATTCCCCTGTGAACCCTCTTCCAGCCACACTGGGCTTTTTGAAGGTTTCAGAATCCTTTCTCTTGTGCTTTTGCTATTTCCTCCACCTGGAATCCGAGTACCAGTTTGTTGCCTCTTGAAATCTTATCATTTCTTCAGAAACCAGAGTTAAGTGCCATTCTTTCCATGAAGTCTTCCCTTATCATTTTGAATGAAAGTGATGCCTCATTCCTCTGAATTCCTGAATCAGGCTTCTCCCTCCCCTGCATGTGAAGGATACTTAAGATATTTTGTAAGCCATTAGCTCCTACATTTTTTTTTTCAGGAGTTGGGCTTCATCCATTCTGACATTTTCATAGGATCCAGTGCTTTAAGTTATATATGATAAATATTTGTTGATAGAATACGTTTGGTTTATTCCATTTCCATAGTTTACTGGTTACATTTGTTGAGTTGGCTTAATTAGTCCAATTCTCAGCAGAGAAGAAATATCATGGACTTTGAGACCAGTACAACAAATCTAGGAAGCATCTATTAGATGCATCTATTAGCACTTTCTCCTCTAGGCAAGCTCGAGGTATGGGGAGATGAAGAGGCTCCGATGAACAAACCCCAGGCCATCAAGGGTACAGAGTGAGGAAGGCAGTGTAGAGGGAAAGCCTGCTGGCTACAGGCTTCACTCCAGCTGGAGCCAGGGCCTCCGCTCTGATAGAGCTACAACAGAGAGGGTAAATGTAGCTTTCATGACTCTTCTACACCTGACAATACTCCATTAGATACAGAACACAAATTTTTACGTCCTCTATTTTCTTGACCATTTTTTCTCCACTCAGTGAAGTCTGATGTTAATCAAGCACTTTCCTTTCTACTGGTCTGCTCTTTCTTTCTAATAACTTTTAGACTTCAGGTTTTGACTTTGATGCTCTTAAACTTAGCTATCATATGTTCTGGTGTAGGATTTTCTCCCCCTGCTACCTTTCTTGTTTGGCAATATGTGTGTCTTTTTAATCAGATGTGTTTCATCCCTATGGCTGATAAACTCTTGGGTATTCCATCAAATATTTTCTCTCTCACTTACTTGTACCTCTTCTTCTGGGTCTTCTATTAGCCATATTTTGGTATCACCTCTTCTATCCTCCATACCTTGAAACTTTTTTTTTATGCCTTCTCTTTATCTTCTGAGAGAACCTCTTGACCTAATCCTCCACTGACTAGTTTATCTTTGAGATGTATCTGCTCTCTTACATATCTATGAAGTTCTTTGGTCTGCCATATTTCATTTAGATCTTGAGTTGATTTCTCTTTATAATTTGTAATTGTTTCATGTTATCAATATACCAAATTACCTATCTCACCATGTTTATTATGATTATTTTAAATTCATGTTCATTTTGACCCATTAATTCCACTTCATATGCAAAAAATATGTAGGTTTTTGACCCATTAATTCCACTTCATATGCAAAAAATATGTAGGTTTTTTTTAAGATTTATTTATTTATTTATTCAGAGAGAGAGAGAGAAGCAGAGACACAGGCAGAGGGAGAAGCAGGCTCCATGCAGGGAGCCCGATGTGGGACTCGAACCGGGGTCTCCAGGATCAGGCTCTGGGCTGCAGGCGATGCCAAACCACTGAGCCACCTGGGCTGCCCTAGTTTTTTTTTTTTTGTATTTATTTATGATAGTCACAGAGAGAGAGAGAGAGAGAGAGAGAGAGTCAGAGACACAGGCAGAGGGAGAAGCAGGCTCCATGCACCGGGAGCCCGATGTGGGATTCGATCCCGGGTCTCCAGGATCGCGCCCTGGGCCAAAGGCAGGCGCCAAACCACTGCGCCACCCAGGGATCCCTTTTTTTTTTTTTTTATCTTTCTTGGCTTGCATACCTCAAACAGTTTAGTATTTTAAGAAGGAGAATAATGGCTATATCCATGGCCTTCCGCTCCCCAATCCAGCCAGAACTCTGTATCATCTTGATGTCACCCTGTGTTTTTGGCTGTCACTAGGCTGGAATGGTACTAAAATTTTTCTCCTCATAGTGGTTGTAGAATGGGTAATGAGTACATCTAAGAATTTCACTCCCAACCTATTACTTCACTATTTTACAAATATTTGTCCACTCTGGGCTGCTTGTCTTTACCTTCCCTACACACAGACACCCTGATCCAAACATTTTCTTTATCCCCGGGGATTTCACACAGTTTTCTTTCCTTAGATCCATTAACGTCAATCTTCCTTTTGTAGCAACTCTAGGGTAGGGTTCATGGTAAGCCAATAGGTATGTTCATTCGCCTCACTTAGTTATTTTCATACAATTTCCCAATTAAAAAATCTTACCAATTTTTACGGCCCTTTGCCAAATGAGCTATTTTAGGAAGAAGTGTTTCTTTGCTTTTGGCATGATAGTCAAGGTTCAGTCTTGGCTAATGTGTTCCTGGCTGACAATATAAAGAACAGATCCAACTTTGAGGGACATGCCTGAAGCTTAGGCTACTAAAAAGCCTTAGTCAGTGTATAAGTCAGGATGCAGTCAGAGAAGTAGAACCAACAAGATAGATAGATAGATAGATAGATAGATAGATAGATAGATAGATAACAAACATAGATATATAATGAGTATATATATTGCAAGGTTTTATATATATATCATGTATATGATGTTATATATGATATGTATGTGATATATATATGATATATATATGATATATATATATATATATATCATATATATATAATACACACATAGACCAGTGGGATAGACGGAGAAAGAAAGAAATTTATTACAGGGATTTCCTTCTAATACAATTACGGAAGCAAGCTAAACAGTCCGTGTAACACTGCTCTCTTTATATTTTATGCTAGAGTTTGAAGTCGTAGGAGCAGGGAATTGAGAAGGAAGATGGATATAACATATAGGAGAGCAAGAACAAGCTGGAACCTGCCAACACAAGTTGAAAACCACACATGGGTTCTCTGCATAGGAACCCCTACCAGTTCTTAGCTCCTACAACCTGGATGATAATCACATTTCACAGAAGTTAGTTCCCCTCATTATTGAGCTTAACACCTGTGCCAGGAGCTGAAGGAGAATCCAGAGGAAAAGAGAGACATTGCAAGCCCAGCTGTTATCCCACATCAATGAAGTAAGCCAAATCATAAGTAGACAAAGGTCATGAGCTGCAAAATTGCCTGGCAACCCTGCCCTGACCTTTTGGAAATATAAAACAGTGTGACCACTGCTTCACTTCCATCCTCCAACTGTGGCCCACCATTGTCCATAACATACAGGAAGGGAATTCTGGGAAATGCAGTTCATACTGTGGCTCCTGATTCTCTCATCATAGTCCACCTGTCAGTCTTATTAAATTAAATGCTAGAATGCTTTTCCTATGCCAAAGAGAATGTCTTAACTATTCTTGGAATTAGTATATCCTCCAACCCTTCCTCAGAATTTCTGTCTTACATTGACTTCGCAAGATTTCAAAAATGAATTTCAATTGACAAAAAAATCCTGTAGTATATCAACCAGGGCCCTGGCAGAAAACAGATGGTACCTTCAAATTAGGTAGACCTGAAGATAATTTACTAATTAAAAATTAGTAGGCAGGGTGTGAGGAAGCCACCAGGGTCGTGCAGTGCCCTGGGGCTAGCAACAGTGAACTCTTGCCATATTCTTGTCCAAATGGATGGGGCAGGCCAGTTACCAGGACCCAGTTAGAGAGAGGCAGATAAAAAACATTACCTTGAAAAAAACAGGGACCTTCCACAGACTGGTACAGCCAATTCAAGTCATCCTTGCAAATTGACAAGGCAGAAGAACAAATATTTTGACCTCTCTCTCCTTCCTTCTGTTCTACCACAGGGACTTTCCATTGACTAGACACAACTAAAGCCAAAGGGCAAAATAGCCCATTATCACTCTCCCAGGACAGAGTTGGGTAAAAAAGAATGGAAAATATCTAAGAAACAAATAGACAAGATTTGGCACAACAGTCATCATCATCATCATCCACACAAAAATTAGACCTAAAAATTACTTAATCATCTGAGTCATTTTAGAGGTGAAGAAGGGCATGTGTTGGGTAGTTGTGATTTATCAGAACCTAGGATCACTTGATATCAGTGTTATCATGCTCATGTCATATCCCTCATGCCTAGCACAGTGTCTGGCTCATAGCAGGTGCTCAATAAATGTTTATTTACCGATTTGATTGAATTAAATTAGATTATGTAAGACAGAGCCACAATTTAAACACTAACATCCTAAATGTCAATTGTATACCACCACCAGATAGCATTTTGATTTTTGAACATCAGAAACACTAGAAATTAAATAGTTTAACTTCCATGTGGTTTATCTATACAATGGAATATTACTCAGCCATTAGAAATGACAAATACCCACCATTTGCTTCAACGTGGATGGAACTGGAGGGTATTATGCTGAGTAAAATGAGTCAATCGGAGAAGGACAAACATTATATGTTCTCATTCATTTGGGGAATATAAATAATAGTGAAAGGGAATAGAAGGGAAGGGAGAAGAAATGTGTGGGAAATATCAGAAAGGGAGACAGAACATAAAGACTCCTAACTCTGGGAAACGAACTAGGGGTGGTGGAAGGGGAGGAGGGCGGGGGGTGGGGGTGACTGGGTGATGGGCACTGAGGGGGGCACTTGACAGGATGAGCACTGGGTGTTATTCTGTATGTTGGCAAATGGAACACCAATAAAAAATAAACTTATTAAAAAAAACAAAAAACAAAAAAATAGTTTAATTTCCTTTTTTTTTTAAATTTCCTCCCCTATCATAAGTAATACAAGTCAGAAAGCAGGAAGGGAGAAAACAGAAGGGTCTGTAAGATTTACTAAATGTGTAATCAGCGTCCAGTTAGACCCAAAGAGGCTGCAGCCCTCTGACTCCTGTTGAACATTCTTGTCTTGAGCATATTGAGTGCTTTCTCATGCCTTTGGAACTCACAAGAGCCAGAAGAGTGCCAAAGCCTTCTTATAGTTGGAAAATGACTCCATATTTCCAATACTAGCTTTTCTTTTAAACTATGTGTAAATGATTTATTGTAGTAGCAAATCAGATCATGATAAGATAGAGCTTTTTAGAGGTCATTAAAGAGTTTGGGGGAAGTCCCTGCAAAGATGCTAGTCTTACATTGTCTGAGTGATAAGGCAACTTAACAATTTATGTCAAAGTTTGCAAAATGTGTTTGTCTGATAAACAGTTTGCTCTGCCAGCATCAATCACACCTGCTTTCTGTGGTGTGTTGTATTTTTCATGAAGTGAACTTTAGCGACTTTGCCCATCCACAGGTTTTTGAGATTGTGGCACACAAAGGAGAGCTTCTCATCCCTCGGTTGCGTTCCCAACCTCATAATGCAGCCACCATAAAGCAGGCTGCCAACACAGACAATCTCAACAGGGTGGGTAAGAAAGGAAAGTGTGAGGAAGCTAGTGTCATTGGGAAGGGAGGATTCAAAGAGCCTATAGGTCAGAGAAAGTAGATATACTAAGATGAGCCAAAAAGATGAAGCATGCATGAGGATGCACACTGCCCCATGTGCCAACCACCCTTCTAGGTGCTCTACAGACCCATTGGAGGTAATAACATCTGGTAAGACTATAAATATTCACAAATATGAGGCATTCTCTGGAGAGACATTCTTGACATGAGGTAGAGAGCCACTTTGCACTCTCCACCCTGGTCCTTGCATGTGTCCTCATCTGGAAAATGAGGAGAATGCCTGCAACATCCACCTTGTCGAGTCGTTCACGGGAAGCACCAGAGCCCACTCTGCGAACTAAATCACTATGCATATATAGGCCATCACAATAAGTGTTGGCTCAGGAGCGAGGATATATTTGTTGTTCCTCCATAATTTAAAGAATAAAATAAAACACCCAAGACCGCAGGACAACTTGGTTAACGTACCTTCAGCTTTCTCAAATCTTACCATTTTAGAAGCATTTGCAACTGCTTATAAATCACTTCTCAAAATTGCCCTGAGCTGAAATGATATTTCTGAGCGCATGTTAAAAGCCTGTAAGTGCTTCTGTTCTTGAACAAAGTGAAATCAGGTTACGTTAATAGAAGTATTAATTAATTTGCTCTAATTTTATTCAGCAGAATTAGCATTATTGAAAAGTCTTTACCATTCTTGAGTACCCTAAAGTGCATGAGGCTTTAGCGATGGGGCTCCGGCTGCAGCCCCTACCAGTGAGTGTGAGAGCATGGAAGATTAGTCTCTAATTTGGAAACCTGAGATGTACTGGGAAATGCTGTGGGGTGTGTTATAATGAAAATACCAATCCACATTAGCTATGGTTGCCATAAGCAAAAATCTTAATATCTTGGCCAAACCTACTTAAGGTTCATGTAATAAACCCGCATTCCTAATTTTATTAGTGATGTGCCAAGTTAAGCACTTTGCTGGCCTTTGGACAGATTTATAGCTTGACTGGGCTGAATTAGTGGTGACTGACAGGAGGACATTGTTTTATAGGATGCTATTTAGATAAAGACCTGCAGGGTGTTTCTGTAATGTTGTCACTTCAAGTCCAAACAGGAAAAAAGAAATGTGTATTAAGGAGGACTCTTCATTAGCTTTTATGAGTTTAATCTAGTGCAGTCAAACGCTTCCTTATAAGGCAAGACATTTTAATGTACAGAGACAACCTAATCGCAGTTCCAGGTTTCAGAATAAAACAATCTTTTAGGCTTAACACTGCATCAAAAAAGAAAGTTCGATGAGTTCATATTTGTTAAGCACTTAGAATAGTGCCTGGCACATAACAAGGCACACTCTCCACGTGTTAAATAAGTTAAATAAATAAAATTGAAATCCTTGTTCTCACCCCGAAGTGTATATGCATGTGTTTGCAAAAAAAAAAAAAAAATCACATTTAGCCACTCTTTCCCTCTTTACCAGCATTTTTTCTCGCTAGTGGGGTTTTCTAAATTGTTAGTCATTTTTTCTCCCCATGGTTTTTAAGATTCAGATATCTCTCCTTATGAGGAGGAAGATCAGAACCTTCTATTTATTCACGGTCATCGGTGCTAGCATCCCTGCCGGGTTTTCAAACTGAAAGCAGTCTGCCTGTGAGTTATGGGAGATGGTATTGGCTTCAGATGGTTCTGGTGAGGATGTGAAGTTTGGGTCTCACTGTACCTCACTATTAATAGCTGAATGATTTCATGAACACAGACCCTGGCGAAGAGGGACAGTCCCTTGTGACTGGGAGAACAAGTCTTTGGCCTGCAAATGTGCTTTCCCTGCTACCTCGATCGGTCATTGGCCTGAATGTCAAATTCATCATCCATCCAAATCCTGACCCCTCCCTCTTTTCTCATTAAAAATGTGTAGGTATCTATATGTACGTATACATAGGTATATCAAGAAGCTATATCTAAAGCTGACTTTATATAGCCCCACTCCAAAGACTTGAAACTCAAACCTGAGATGGGAAGTTCTCACATTTAGAAAAATAGGCTCCTATTGCCTACATATCATTAGCAGAGGTGATATAATGAGCAGATTCGAACATACTGAGAGGTACATTCTGGAGTGTGTCTTTGGTTTCCCGTGAGTGTTCCTACAGACACTTTGCATCTAGGTGAGGATTTAACAGGGGTGCTATTGTATCTTTCTCCAGCACTTTCATACTTTATCTTAGGAGCTCAAACCATCCCAACAAGCCTTCCCTATTTCTCCCAGCCCCTTTCTAGCCATACATTATTACCTTAGTTTATCCAAGCGTAAACCCAGCAGCTAAACAACTTGGGCAAGATCACAAGGAAATCAGTGGCCCCAGCCACCCCAACTTCTGCCTTTTTTGTGGTTCATTTCCATGACAAATGCCCCTCCCTGTGGGCTCTCACCCTCTTTGGTAATCCAGGTGCAAGGAATACAAAGTAGGTATCACCTGGTCTAACTCTGGTTCTTGATGTTTCCGTCAAATGTCTGGTTACCAAGGGCAAACTGCCTGGATCTGTATCTGGCCTCCTGCACAAACCAGTGGCAGGCTCTCTCTGAGGCTCGCTTGCCTCCCCTGGAAATAAAGGTTAATAATAGTATGTCTCTCACTGGGTTATTTTGAAATCGTGTAGGAAAATAAATGTAAAGTTCTTAGGAGAGCACTTGGCACATAGTGTCTAATAAGTGTTAGCTAAAGCATTATTACTACCATTATTACTATTACTAGTATTAATCTCTATTTTTGGAATAAGGAAAAAATTAAGTTAGATGAGACCTTGCTCCTGCTCTGTCTTGTCAGTCTGGCTGCCTTCTAGGCGTGCCCAAGGGTGAGCTTAGCATGTAGCAAACACAGGTGTTGGGGATGAAGTCCTGAAAATTGTCGCTGTGTCTCATATCCAAGATCTAGATCCCTGCCTCCATACTCAACATTTACTCCAACACTCAGATTTGTGTGTGTGTGTGTGTGTGTGTGTGTATGTGAGAGAGATACATGTCTGTGTACCTACATGTGTGCATAAATGGATATATGAATACATTTATTATGGTAGAATTAGGTGATAAAAATTCATGTGAATAGCAACCTGACATTAAAATATTACTTCAGGGATCCCCGGGTGGCTCAGCGGTTTAGCGCCGCCTTCAGCCCAGGGTGTGATCCTGGAGACCCGGGATCGAGTCCCGCATTGGGTTCCCTGCATGAAGCTTGCTTCTCCCTCTGCCTGCATCTCTACCTCTCTCTCTCTCTCTCTCTCTCTCTGTGTGTGTGTGTGTGTCTCTCAGGAATAAATAAAATCTTTATAAAAATAAAATAAAATATTAATTCAGAGGTACTGTATTATAACTCCTAAAATACTGCTTTTATTTCACAACTTCTTTGGTTTGCATATGTTCATATATTTTGACTCCTAGGTGGGAGAGTTTATCTACTTGAATCCTGTTGTGAAAAGGAGATTCCATCACCACACATTGATGTTTTGGCTTCTCTTCTCCCTCCCCAACCCTTCCCTTCCCTTCCTCCTCCATCCACTCCCTTATCTTCTCTTCCTTCCCCTTCCCTTCCTTTCTCAGGTCATAGATGGCAAAAGAGCCTTCCACTCCCATCATCTGCCCCATTAACTGTGCTACTTGCTTTCTGGGGCCGGGATAAAGTCACATGGCTGAGATGCCACCTCTAATCCCATTTTCCATCTGTATACTGGATTTTGTTAACCACTTTTTAAATAAAAATACAGCATGATTCTAATGTACTAAGGAGTTCCACGGATAACCGTATAATTTCAAAACGATACTGATTTTGTTTATATGCAGCATAATCTTTTACAGTCCTTAGTCTTTATTTGAAGCATTGCAAAGTGGATTTTTATGAAAGGTATTATAAAGGACTCCTTGTTTCTTCATAACAGATCTGAACGTTAACTGATCAGAGTTCAGATAAATAGTCTTTACTCTCCATTAAAATATTAAAAAGCCTTTGGTAAGAAACTGGCATAAAGATCCTTCATTCTTGTTTAATGAACACTTGTTGGCAAGTATAACACTTTAATAGCTTTGCAGAATGAATTTTGTGTGCGCATCCTCCATTTCCCTGTCAGACACTTGTCCAGGTGCTGGAAATTTATTGGGGGAAGCATATTTTTACTCATTAGTTTTGTATTTGATTACAGAACAGTAAAATATGAACCACCGAGTCCCCGAGGCATAGCTGTGTACATTGAGATTAATAATTGCATGTCATCATGTTTTCCATTGGAATTTATATGGACAGATAGGATAGGTGCTTCTTAAGTAGGTTTAAAAGCAAAGCAAATTTGTATTTAATCTTTTTTGCAGCTATAGTTTCCCTAATGGAGAAAAGGTTAGGCAATACCATATATTTTAAACATAGTTTTAATTTATTTTTTCTCTTTTCTATTTTTTCCCTTCCCAGTTGAAGCATATCAGATTTTAATGCTAACCACTACAAAAAAAAAATCAGTGCCTATAAGGACAATATGATATAAAACCTGTCAACAGAGACCAGTTTTGCCCACATTCCAGCAAGCACAATGAGGAAGGATGATTATAGGTGTAGACAAGCTTCACCATTCAAACAAGGAGCTTAAATACAAAACAAAAATTACAGGTTGATCTTCGAGATACATATTTTTTTTAATCTACAAAGTTGGGGTTTTTTTTATATGAAGATTGTATCCTTAAGCAAGGTATGTGTTTGGAGGCTGAGGTTGTAAATTATTTTTAGTTATGCTTGCAAAAAAAAAATGATCATTTTGTTGTTTTGTGGCATCATCATCATAATAAAAGAGGTGCATTGAATAAGTGATTTTGCTTTGGACTTGTGCTACGGTTAAGCAGTGCCAATCATATTGTGCTCTTTTCTATAAAGATGCTCATAAATGCAATTTCCAAAACAGAATCTAATGAGGTACTTAATGGTCACAAAACTGGCACATTTGATAATTAATGTTCCTTACTGATTTTTTGCTGATGCAGCATCACGATAAACGGGGGCACAAGTTAACTAAACATATTCTTGAACTACTAGTAAAATAAAAGCCCACAAAGAACTTTAGTACCATTATTTACTATACTGTGAAGGAACACTTGATGGCATCCTTCTAGGGTCAGCTAGAAAACTCTAGACAGACAAAAAGTGTCTCTTCGAAGAAGTAGAGACCCCTTCTCACATGGAGAAGTATGAGAGGGTTTCTGCAATTTATCTGCTTCTGCTATATCTCACTAACAAAAACTAGGACAATTCGCTTCTAAGATTCTCAGCTACCAAAAAAACAAAAACAAAAACAACAAAAAACGCATAATTTTGTGAGCACTTACTATGTGCCACACACTTAATTATACATTTCCTCCTTGGATCCCCATAACAGTTCTACGTACAAATAATTGTCCTCATTTTAAAGCTTAAGTTACTGAGGCTTAGCAACGTTAAGGCTTTAACATAGCTTATTAGTAAAAGAGGCCATTCATAGGAAAGGCTGTGCGTACAAAGAAAAGACTGCAGTCTCACTGAGCACATGAAACAAGAGTCTGGATCCATGAGCTACTATTTATTTGCAAGTATGTGAGACACTTAAACACTTTCTGGCCTCAGTTTTCTTACCTCTCAAATGGGATAATAATACTTCATAGTGGTTACGAATTAGAAATCATACCTGTAATTCAGTTTGGGAGATGACTCGAGGACATTAAATGATCAGAAATGGTAGTTCTTTCTTCAAAAAAGACACACACACACACACACACACACACACACACACACACACACTGTTTCTAAAGAATTCAAAAGTGGAATTGGAAGACAGATATCCCTGCCTCCAAATCTCGAGACCTTTCCAATATACCATTGTCTTTTGTAAACATAAGTTAGAGTAACTCACTGTCTCACAGCACACAAAGCAAGTTTAAATGATAATTGATGGATATCTGAGTCTTCAAATGTGGCACATGACTTGATGAGTATCTTTAATGAAAGTGCATTAAAAGGGCTGTCAACCTCATGACTCCAAACCTGGCTTTGTGTGACTTTTACAACCGTTTGTAATATTAGATGAAATTCTGTTGCTCAAAACTCATGCAGAAATGGATCTCCCTTTACCCCCAGTTACTAGTTATAGAATCTGATTTGGGGCATGTGGGCATGTGTACAAATCTGGACATTACATTGAGTGGTTGACTTGAGACCTCTTTTTTTCAGGGAGAACAGTTTAGATTAAGATTTAAATGTAGAAATTATCGGGAAAACTATGATCTCAAATCGTTACCAGATATTATTCTTTCAAAAGAAGGAAAGATTAGATACTGTAGTTAAAAACTACCACTTCTAGTTTTCTCTTAAATTGCATCAATGTTTTATGGCAGATGGATCGTGTTTATTTTTTATTGTTGTTGTTTGTAAATTCCCATTGACTTCAAAAGGGGCATGCCTACTAAGAATAGTATGCTTTTCACAGCTGAGATTTAAGGGATTTGAGGGACTCAGAAAAGCTGAGAGATAATTGAAGACTCACAGGGGAGGCATAGAAGGGATCAGAACAGCAAAGGGAGGCTCAAGGAGGATTGTAGGGGCTCCAAAGAAGCTGCGAGTGGATCAGTGTAACAAGCATAAGTCAAAGGAGCTCCTAATGGCAGAGGAATGATGAGAGAAAATTAGAATGTCTTAGGGGACAAGAAAGAGGACACAAGTATGGGCTAACTATCCCCAGAACAGTACATTCATGCTGGGCAACCTCACCCATCCCATGGACTGGATCCAGCCTTCATGCCGATAATTCCTTTCCTTGCACCAGACTTAAATCCAACTATGCACTGAACTCTCTGCACTGAACTCTCTCCTGGGCTGGCTGATAGACACTTCATACTCGCATGTGCCACACTGAATTCATCATCTCTCCTCCCTGGCCCAGAACTTAGGTGTCAGAGTGGCTCAGAGAATCTCTCTGACTTGTACCCTCCACTTAGAATCTTCTGGTTCTGGGTCTGTAGTCTTTTATTTAGCTTCTCTCTCTGCTTAGCTACTTCAGATTGATGATTCTGTTGTAGGGCCTACCTGGCTCTCAATTCCCCTTGGGGCTATGCTCTCTGGTCCTGCGGGTCATCCCTGGGTCTCACCAAGACCACATCCCTGGAGAAATCCACTATCTGGCTTTCTGCTCTTCTAGGAGAGGAACGCATCCCTTGTTCTAAACTAGAAATCAGGACTTGTTCTAGATTCCTCCTTCCTCATTACTTCCTCTGGCTGATAAGCCACCAGGTCTAATCAATTCTACGTCAAAAATATTTCTTCTGGTCCGTTATATCACTCTCCTCCCCCGCCCCCCCGCCATTGACTTGAATTCATTATTTCACCAATGCTTGACTAGAACATTGTAATAGTCTCCCACCGGTTGGCTGTCTATACTCTCAATCTCCACCTCCCACTCCATTTACTTAAATTATGGTTCTGAAATATCTATACAAGTATACCAAATTAATTAATCCAATTAAAATCTTTTAGTGTCTTCCCATTGTTGTCAAGACAAAGCCCAAACTCTTTAACGTGGAGTGTCAATTCCTTCTCAGCTTGTCCTCTTCTTCAACATCATTTTTGCCATTCCTCATCTCATACGTCACCCTCCTGCAGCACTGCACTGCTTGCACCTTAAAGCCATGTCATGCTTCCATACCTTTGCTATTCCCTCTATTTGAAATGTCTTTCTCTCATCCTTCCACTGGCAAGCTGATGAGTATCTTATTTTTCAAGACTCGGCTCAATATCACCCAATCAAGAAGGCCTTCCAGGGGCTTCTTCCATTCAATCTCTATAGTCATGGCTACATACCCACACTATTGTCACCATGACCAGGGCTTGTGAGTAGATCCAGGCCATCGAATGCGCACAATATGGGAGTGAGGCCGTGCCTAGCTGAAGAGGCCAGGAAGAAGTCTGGCCCAGTACCTTAAGCATGGAGTCCTTAGTATAGATCCATATGCTGTTGAAGATAGTACAGATCTAAAGAGTCAGTGAAAGTCATAGGTTTCCTAATAGGTTTCCTTCAAGTTTGATGAAGGAAATCCAGTAGCAGTTGATTAACCTGAGCAGGCAGGTGTCGATATGTAGGAATTTTGTCAGAAAGAGCAGAACTACAATCCTTATGCTTAGGGATAGCTGAATAGCCTCATAAAATGGGGTTCAAGTTCAGGAAACAAGACAGTTAACCAGTAACCAGTACAGGGGTAAAAGGAGGAAACCGGGTCTAGAAATAGACCAAAAGCCAGTTTTAAGAAACAGAGGCCTACATTACAGAGTGACTTGGAGCACCAGCAGGGGACTTGATACTGTGCCCCAAGACCCTGTGTGTCCCCCACTTAGGGACCTAGTGGGGTTAGTCTCCAAGGGCAGTAGTGCGTCCACAGCCTTGCTACCAGGGGGGCTGTGAAGCTAGCGTTGGGCGGACACCCTCCACACTGCAGCTGATACTAATTCTGTCAGGGTGGCAGTTTTTCTTGACATTTGGCCTAATTTTTTTCTTTGCTTAATTTTATTCAATGCAATTTGAAGAGCAATTATTATACCATCATGCCTTAGTTTTGTTACACCTTTTTGTACTCTGCTTTAGCAAATCTCTCTCCTTGATATTTGCAGATTGCCAGTGTTTGTAAATTGTCAACACATCCCCATTAATTGTTGCTTAGTAAGCCCTCTTTCCAGTTTACATCCTTAACCTTTCTCTGTATGCCAGGCCTTTTGTTACATAAGCAATTGCCTAGCTCAGGCTGGCCCTCGTCTTTCCGACATGGACATGGGGGACTCAGGAGATGCCCCCTCTGTGTTGTATGCATCACCCGTGAACACCACGGGCCAGACTGCTCCAGAAACATAGTTCCTCATCCTCTTTGCCCCTGTTCCACCCTGTTCCTGGGGGGCGGGAGGGTAAGATACGTAGTTTCCTTCCAGGAATTATAGTAATCTCCTTGTCTGCGATGGTAGCAAGCAATCAAATCACATCTTATACCTGAAGAGTTTAGTTTCATCTCATGGCTTAGTGGTTACATGCAGCAACTTTAAAGACAGAGTCCAGATTTGAGGTCTATTTTTGTTGAGCAAACATGGACAAATTCCTTAACTTCCACAGGGCTCAGTTTTCCTCTCTGTAAAATGGGTGTGACACAGAACTCAAAGAGCCGTTGTGAAGAGAAAATGTGTGTAAACACTTAGTACAATGTCACTTACGTAGGAATTGTTCAACAAATGGGTTAGTCCAGTTACATGTGGAAAAGCTTCCAGATTTCAGGTCCTTCTTTAGGGTGTCTTTTTCTTTTTCTTTTTTTTTTTTTTTCCAGTATTATCAAAGCTGACATTTCCCAAGACTGTAACAGTTGACAGAGAGCATGTTTGTCAACCTTTGGGGGTTTCATTTTCCCAAATTCATTGTGTTCTCTTCTCATGACATCAAGGGCAGATCTCTCTGCCAGTTTTACTCACTTTAGAAAGTTGGGAAATGGGAAATTCTTTCTACCTTTCAGTTAAAATCCTTGTCAATATGTATCAATCTTTGTTGGAGATTCATGGTTAGATATATTTGGCAAGTGCTATCCCTCTCCCTCTCAGCTTATACCAGAGACGTTGAAAGACTGTTACAGATGAAAGCATAAGAGAGAATTCTGATGGTCCTGAAGTGTGTTGTGCAAATCTGTCCTCTTGTTTCTTTTCATCTTCATGCCAAACTTATAAGGTCAGCAGTATTATCTCCTCATTGCATAAAAGGAAACTGAGGATCATGGTTTTTATATTTATTAGAGCTAATTAACTGCAAAATTTGGATCTCTTCATACCATGTCTCATTTTAGTGCAGTCTCCCAGGCTATGGGCTCTTAAGAAAGTAGCTTTTCAAGACTTCCTTGGCCAATATATTGTCTCTTAGCAGCTTTAAATTTGCAACCAACATACCTGGATTTAAATCCTGGCTCTACGTCTTATGAACTATGTGATCCTCGGCAAGGTTTTTAGCTGTTATAAGATCTGTAAAATGGATATGATGATCCCTTCATGGGATAGCTGGGCATACTTCCTAATAGTCATAGAAAGTGGTAAATGGTGGACCTCTTCCACTATTTCTTTTCTGTTTCAGGTCCTTGGCAGACTTTTTAAACTCCCTTTTTTTCTTCCTGGAAAAACCTCCTTTGTCCATGAAATTGTTAATGATTTTCAGATATATCCAAAGTAAAGCCCAAATCCTTGACTCTTATGTTAAGTGTCCAAATACTTTGAGATATGCCTCACTAATTTCCACCCAAAACACTTCATGATTTAAATAAACATAGTTCTACCTTGCTTTAGCTAAACAAGCTGCCATCCAATGTTTAGGAAGAAGTGAAAAATGATATGGTGCTCGTTGGAGTGGGAAGTAGGGAATTAATATTTTTATTTTTAATATCATAGAAAGTAGTCCCCACCTCGCTCCCACCCCTACAGTATTTAAAATTTGTATTCAATCACATCATACTGGTCATTAAATTATTTCTGAAACCTCAACATGGTTTTTCATAATTGTTTGGGATAAAACTAAGCAATTTCACTTCCTACCCCTTTGGTGACTTTAAAAAACAACAACAACAACAACAAAAACCTAGAATATTAAAGCCACTTTCCTGAAACCAGGAAATATCACCACGTTTTTCTTTCCTGATTTTGATCTGCCCCCAAACTGTTAAAGCTGGTAGCCAGTATTTGTCAGTTCTTAAATGAACACATAACCTCTGTTTTGAAAGCAATGTGGCTCGGTGCAAAGAAGACCAGACAATCCTCAGACTTGGTTCAAAGGGCAACTTCTTCTCTTAAAGTTCTGTGTGACCTTAGGCAAGATTCTCTGATTCTTAATCACCTCATGTACAAAACCAGAGTGGTAGTGGTCATTCATTCTTCCATGAACAGTCATGACACGACGGATCCCACTTTAGGCACCAAGAATACCATAGGGAACCCAACACAAAAACCCGTGCTTTCTAAAAGCTTGTATTCCAGAAGGGGAGGCAGACATTAACAAAGAAATAAATAATACATAACCTATAATATGACAGATGATAAGAAATAATAATAACACAGAGAGGAGCACCTGGGTGGTTCAGTCGGTTAAGTGCCTGCCTTTGGCTCAGGTCATGATCCTGGAGTCCCAGGATTGAGCCCCATGTCTGGCTCCCTGCTCAGCAGGGAGTCTGCTTCTCCCTCTGCCTCTCACCTCGCTCTCTCTCTCTCTCTCGCTTACTCTCTCTCAAATAAATAAGTAAATAAATAAATAAATAAATTTAAAAAATAATAACATGGAGCAAAAGAAAGCAAGCTAGAGGCAGCATTGAGTGCCAGGAGGATGGGGATGGGCTGCTGTGGATACAGGGACACTAGAGAAAAAGCATCGCCTGCCTGCTACCACAAGCCCTGTACAATGGCTGTTGCTTGTAGAAACAGCCCACATTGTAGAACTCATGGGATAAAAGTCAATCTAATCAACCACAGGGTGCTTCCCCCCCACCCCTTCCATTTTAAGGGTCAACACAGTATGTATTGTTCAAACTCTGATAGACAAACATCTTCACTGAATTTTAAAAACACTTGCCCTCTTCTCCAGTCTGCAGAAAATTATCTTAAACTCAAAGGAATGCCAAGTGGTTTTTTGTGGCATGTTAGTTGTGTCCATGAGTGAAATTGAAGTCACTCCAACAAACGATACAAACAGATTATTGTAGCCTGGGTGAGCTTTATACAGCCAAACAGAAGAGAAATAACACATAGGATTCTTAGATATGTCCTTCCCTTTTCTGTGGCTCAGTCCCTCTGCCTGTTGTCATGGGTGATATTCAGCTGGCAGGTGCTGTCACCTGCTGATTACCATTATGGAGGTTTTTCAGCCCAGAACGCTTGGGAGAGCTCTCAGAAGAATATCGCCATTCTGAGATCCCGTACTCACCTCTTGTGCGATTCATCTCCACTTGAAACTGAACGGAATCCCATTAATTATCACTTCAGATAGTAAATCAGTTTCTCATATGTGAAAAGAAGACTGCAACCCAAGTCCCTCTTTTTGTTTGGGATTGCCAGAGAGTTATTACAGCTGGTATTGAACTCATAAGAATAATTTTAGCATTACTTCAACAACAAAGCATTTTGTAAATGTATAACCTTGTTTTTCTTAAAAAGCCCTGAATAACTGTGAAGTCACATTGCTGGCTTAAGTGTGATAGCTCTTCTCTCTCTCTCTCTGCAACCTCCAACTTTAAAAGCATGTATTCAGTCCCCGGCTTTAAAGTCAAGGCAATGTGCTGATTGACTGTGCTGACATAATTGTGTTAATGACAAGACACGACGGCTACATTGTTAGATAGGTCGCTTATCATCACTATTTATTTAGCTCACTCTGCCAAGTCTGAATTATACTTTTTATACATTGTGGTTAGAGTCAGTCATTTAAAGTGCTTCAGTGTTGAAACAACATTTTTTTACAAGTCTTTTAGCTGTAGTTCAAGAGAAAAAAAGTCTTCTACAGCATCATTAAACAGGGTTCAAAGTAAGTCCTTGCTGAAAGATGTGAAGTTTGAGCTCTTAGGAAATGAAATCTTTGATCTCCAAAATGATTAGTGAAACCATTTTTGTACACAGGCCCATTTTTATCTCATGTTAAAGAAAATAATACAATTTAATCTACATAATACTTCTCATTCTGATGCTTCGAGTCAACCTCTGTCACTAGTGTCTAGAACTGCCCGAGAGCCCTCTGCTCTTTGCTGAAGGAAGGAATTAGAGACAGGTCTATCTTTCAAGGCATCAGGGCTATTGGACTGAATACAGAAGGACCTTACTCACATGGTGCCACCATCTTATCTTGAAAGGATGCTATTTCAAAGATGTGACGTTCTCAGGATCTTCTTCCCCCAGGTAACAGTTGGTAGAGAATATATATAATATGTTATATATTATATATGTGATATATATATATGACAACCATGAGCCATTAGACTGAACTATTGAAGAAATAGGCTATCCTCAAGCCATTCTGTGACAACCGGAGTAGGGCCTGCGGGATAAGAAAAGAAAATATATGCTAAAGTAGCTAGCCCACAAGCTGAGCGAAGTCTAGATTGGCTTGACAAAAAAAGGGTGCAAAAGTAGAGTGATTAAATCAAACGCTCAGATTGTCCTTCGTGTTCATAGAACTGGCTTTCATTCTTATCTTTAATTTTATTTGCTTTAGATGCATTTTAAAGCGTTGTTTGTTTATTATTCATTTGGCTCCAGACACTTTTTTAAGCTCTGAAACAGAGTAATGAATAAAACCAACCTCCCAACCTCATGAAGTTTTCATTCTGCGATAGACACTCACGAGCACTCTTGTATATGAATGCAATGCTCTCAGGCTCGAATTTCTCTAATTGTTGGGTCATCTGTGATGCTCATCTTTGGTTTCACTGATATTGCCAAACTGTCTCCAACGTGGTTGTATCAATTTATACCTTTATACCCTGTTATCTCACCAACTCTTGCTATTTTCAGACTTTTAGATTTTTTGCAAATCTGATGTGTAAGAAATTTTACGGTACTGTGAATTAAACTTGCATTTCGTGGCTACTAAGGAGATTTGAGCATCATTTTGTTCAATCACTGAGTGTTGTCGAGTGTGAGCCACTCTATTTCCTAGTTTGCCTGCTTATTCGTTTTTTTTTTTCACTTGCTCAATTTTAAAATGGAAGGATCCGGGCAGCCCGGGTGGCTCAGCGGTTTAGCGCTGCCTTCAGCCCAGGCCCTGATCCTGGAGATCCGGGATCAAGTCCCATGTCAGGCTCCCTGCATGGAGCCTGCTTCTCCCTTTACCTCTGTCTCTGCCTCTCATGCTCTCTCTCTCTCTCTCTCATAAATAAATAAATAAAATCTTTAAAAAAAAAAAATAAAATAAAATAAAATGGAAGGATCCCTGGGTGGTGCAGCGGTTTAGCGCCTGCCTTTGGCCCAGGGCGCGATCCTGGAGACCCTGGATTGAATCCCACGTCGAGCTCCCGGTGCATGGAGCCTGCTTCTCCCTCTGCCTGTGTCTCTGCCTCTCTCTCTCTCTCTCTCTGACTATCATAAATAAATAAAAATTTTAAAAAAATGGAATACCTTTCTTTTTCTCATTGATTTGTGGGAAGTTCTTATGTTTTGAGGATAATAATGTTTGTCAGTTATGTATTGCAAATAATTTTGCCCAGTCTGTATTTTCTTTTCTTGTTAGAGTAAGATTTGTTGGACAGAAGTTTTTAATGTTGTCAAATGTCTTATAGCTTTACTATTAAATGATCTTGTCCTACATTGAGATCATAAAGGTATTCTCTAATTTCTTCTAAGTATTTTACAGCTTTTCTTTCATATCGAGGTCTCTAATTCACGAGGAATTCATTTCTGTGTTTATTATAAGGCAGAAATGAGTTTTCCCCCTCATATGGTTATATAGTGTTAACATGACAGACCATGGAGTGCCACCTCAGTTATACATTATAGTTCTAAATGTTCTTGGCTCTCTTCTTGACAACTCATCTAGTCGCTTCTGTTCCATCATCCAATGTGTCTATTCCTGACTCCTTATCATACTGTATTAATTGTTGTGAGTATAATTATAATAATAATGCTTCTTGATATATAATATCATATGGCCCATCTTATTATTATTATTTTAAATCACCTTACACCTTTGCATTTCCATATTAAATTTATGATAACCTGTCAGGTTACATTTTAAAAATCCTATTCAAATTTTGACTAGACTTCATAGTTTGATTTGAAGAGAAACTGTGTCATTATGATGATAAGTTGTCCTGTGAATTTGGTTCCTGCATTTGTTTAGATCTCTGTAAAGATTTAAATCTTTTTCCTTTAAGGTTTTCACTTCTCTTCAAAATTTGTGTTGGAATCTCTTTCCTAAATATTTGCCTACTTGTTGCTTACAGGAATGCACATTTTTTGTACATTGATCATTTATCAAAAAATCTTGCTGAAGTCTCTGAAGTCTTAAAGTACATATTGTTTTCTTTTTTAAAAAAATCATGTCATTAATGAATTATAAATCTTTTCCTTGGGATCCCTGGGTGGCGCGGCGGTTTGGCGCCTGCCTTTGGCCCAGGGCGCGATCCTGGAGACCCGGGATCGAGTCCCACGTCGGGCTCCCGGTGCATGGAGCCTGCTTCTCCCTCTGCCTATGTCTCTGCCTCTCTCTCTCTCTCTCTCTCTCTCTGTGTGACTATCATAAATAAAAATTAAAAAGAAAAATCTTTTCCTTCTTTATTTTAATTTTTTAAAAATGTATTCATCTAATATAATGAACATAATTAGGACCCCCAGCAACAAATGAAGGCAAGTTAGTGTTTACCCTATCTTGTCTGAAATTTTTGAAATATTTCACCATTAGAATGATTTTTGCTGCTGATTCAGCAGGGTTGTTTTTTTTTAACTTTTTTTCATTTTGAAAAATTTCCTTTTTCTTTCTACATTATTATGACTTTTTATCACAAAGAAGTGTTGAATTTTATCACTTTTTCTGCATCTGATGAGTGATCTCCTGTATTTTGTCTCCTTAAATTTGTTAATGTAGTGAGTCATCTCAACAGATTTCTTTTTTTAAATATTTTATTTATTTATTAAAAAGGAGAGTGAAAGAGAAAGAGACACAGAATGAGAGAGAGAGAGAGAGAGAGCAAAAGCAAGGAGAGCAGAGGGAGGAGCTGACTCTCCACTGAGCAGGGAGCTCTATGCAGGGCTGGATCCTAGGACTCTAGGCACTTAACCTACTGAGCCACCCAGGTGCCCCTCCTTAATAGATTTCTTAATATTAAGCCAAACTTGCAATTCTGAAACATCCTCAAGTAGGTCATGATGTATTTCTTTTAATATATTGTTGGATATATTTTATTTATGATTTGATTTTACTCTGGCAAACTATACATAGCATAAAATTTACTACCTTAACAATTTTAAAGTGTACAGTTTAGTGCTAAGTATATTCACAATGTTGTGTGACCAATCTCCAGAACTTTTCATTTTGCAAAACTGGAACTCTCTACCCATTAAACAAAAACTGCCCATTCCCCCTGCCCCCAGCCTTAAACAACCATCATTTTACTTTCTTTCCGTATGAATTTGACTACCTTATATAAGTAGGCCATAGAGTATTTGTCTTTTTGTGACTGTCTTATTTCATTTACAATAATGTCTTCAAGGCTCATAGATCCATCCATGTGGTAGTATGTGTCAAAATTCCCTTCCTTTTTAATTCTGAGTAATAGTCTCCCTATATGTATATGTTTTATGTATTTTATTTATCTGTTCATCCATCCATGGACACATGGGTTGCTTCCACCTTTTGGCTATTGTATATCATGCTGCTATGAAAGTAGTATACAGGTATCTCCTTTATTTATGATATTTTATCTATATTCACAAATAAGGTTGTCTTAATATTGTCTTCTCACAATGTTCTTGTCTAGTTTAGATTTTAAAGTTGCAATAGTTTAATAAAATTAAGAAAGAACTTTTTTTTTCTTCTAGAACAGTTTATTTATGATTGGGATTAGCTGTCCCTTAGATGTTTAGAAAAGATTATCTTTAAAATTATTTAGGGCCTGGTGTTTTTATTGTGGTAAAATTTTAACTGTTTATACAATTTATTTCTTGTTTCCAGGCCTATTTATAATTTCTATTACTTCTGGAGTCAGTTGTGCTAAATTATACTTTCCTAGAAATTTTTCTATCCCATCTAATTTTTCAAATATATTTACATAACATGTCTCACACCATTTTAATAAATGTGTGCTCCTTATAGTTACACTTTGTTATTCTTAATATTTTTGTTTCTATCTTATGCCAACTTTTTTTCTTCTCAGTTTTACCAAACTTTTGATTATACTTTTGTGTTTTCAAATAAACTCCAGAATTTCAAATTCTTTCTCTTATGCCTTTTATTTTAATGTCTGCTCTGATTTTTAACATTTCCTACTTATTCTTTCTTTGGGTTTACTTTGTTGTGCTTTCTCTAACTTCTTGATAGAATAATAATTCAATAATATTCAGTTTTCTTAGAAGAATTTAAGGCTATAGATTTTCTTCTATGTACCTCTTTAGCTGTACTCTATAGTTTTTGTTATATAGTAATTTTATTTTTATTAAATCTTAAGTATTTTCCAAATCTATCCTAAGTTCCCTTGATACATGTTATTTAAAAATATGATTTTTAAAATTTCAACAAGAAATTGTAAAAATTATTTTTAGTTTTAGTTTGATTTAGTCTTTTCTCTAATAATTTAATTTTAAATTAACTTCTATCACAAGTAGCTTCAGTAATTTTTTTGTTGTTTTTTTGTTTTTTGTCAATTCCAAAGCAAATCCTATAGCATCAAAAAAGTTCTACAATGTGCAATGTTCATTATAATCCCTAAATAAATTGTCGGCTTTTAATAATTTCTCATTTTCTGTCCTTTAAAAAAACTCTTCCTTTGATGGAAGTTTAATGCTATTAGTCCTAAAAGTATGTGGCCTGGAGCAGAATCTCTTAATGATTAAATTCTATCTAACTGATCACTCTGCCAGATTCCTCAAGAATATAGTCATAAAAAATATTGTATTTAAGTACAATCTAGGGCTGCAGCCTATATCATATCTGGTCATCTGGTCTACTGGCCCCTCTTAGCCCATGTGTGAGAGCCAGTGGCTTCTAATGCCCACCTAGCAAACCCAGGAGTGGAAGATCTCTGAGCAGCTTTTAGTATTCACTTCCCCTGGGATCTACCCTGCTATTATGTATTCTAGTGGAAATGTTCATTGATCAAGAGCAGTCTTGGGAACTGGCCCTGCCACACCAGTCTCATGGGAGGAAAGTCTGAGAAGAGAGAACATGACGGAAAGTAGTTAAGAGAGGGAAGTGATTAACCCAGGCTGGTTCATTTTATAAGCTATTCATTCCTTCCAATAATAGCACCACACTCCTGTAAAGTAGGGACACTTTCTGTGGAGAAGGACTTTGCTTGCATGTGGCACACTTCAAAGCTCCTTTTCCTTGAGGAATGATGAGGCAACAGCTCTACATCCCAGCTCCCAATAGTTACATTGTTTCAACAATATTATTTGCATACTGGTGTCACATCCAAAGAGGGATGCACCAGCACTGAGAGATACTAATCCTCCTATGACCAAATTTTCTGCCTTTGACCTTGTGATCAATTCAGGGTTGAAATGAAGAAGTGACTACATCAAGTGGAACTCAGGTGTCCGGGATTCAATTAAACAGAGGACAATATGAGGTTAGGAAGGAAAAAAATGGATGAGACCACTAGAAGGAAAGGGATGTGTAGCACTTAGAGGAATGTAATAGTGAGGTTGGTTAGTGATTAATTCATTTATATACTGAATATTTATGATGATAATAGCAAGTATTTACATAGCATCTAGTAGGTACTAAGACCTTTATGTTTATTAAATTACTTAGCATTTACAACAACCCTCTGCTGTTATTGTTATCTCTGATTCATAGACGATGCAACTGAGACATAAAAGAAACAATGATCATATTGCTAGCAGGTAGCAGGACTAGATTCCAACCCAGGCAGGCTAGTTACAGAGTCCAGGCTCAAAATAACCACTCTGTTCTATGGTCTCAATATATTTCTATACATAGATATATTCAGACACATATCATAGAAAATATAGAATACATCAATACAAAGATGGCACATAATCCTGAACAAGACGTGAACCCTCTTCTCTACCCTAATGAGCATACAGTCTAGTTAGAGTGTTGCTAAGTAAACAATGAAGTGAAATACAGCACTGAATTATTTTTTAAAGTTTTTTTTTTTAATTTATTTATTCATGAGAGACGCACAGAGAGAGGCAGAGACATAGGCAGAGGGAGAAGCAGGCTCCATGCAGGGAGCCCAACATGGGACTCGATCCCGGGACTCCAAGACCATGCCCTGGGCCGAAGGCAGGTGCTAAACCACTGAGCCACCCAGGGATCCCACAGCATTGAATTATAATATACCTAAGAACAAGAAGCTACTGCTAAGGAACCTAAGAGGGGAACCCAATGATTTTTAGAGATTCATGCCAAATGGCAGAAATTATATCTAAGCTGAGATCTAAAAATGAATAATAATTATTCAAGCAAAGACATTGAGAGGAGGCTTCCAGGCAGTGGAAGAAGAATATGCAAAGGCCCCCATGCATGAAACAAATGTGTTCAAGGGGTTCACAGCAGAACACTGTGGAAAAGCAATGAGAAAAGGAATGATAACAAATGCTGGCATAACCCTACTCAAAAGATCATAGCACTGTTGGACCCAACTAAGCTAGAATTAGCTACGTGAAGAAACAAAACAGACAAACTAAAAAGTCATAAAACTCAAGGGCAGTCATCTTCATAGTGGCTTAAATGTCTTGCATTTAAGAAAACATAGCGTGCAAAAGACAATGATAGAAATAGCTTTCTTGACTTCTGACAAGTTGACGGATTGCAACATATCAGGCAGATCAATTATATAGTTCAATAATTTTTCATGTATTTCTCCCTCGTGCTCTCTCCACCAGACTCTAAGTTTCTTGTGTACAGAATCATGTCTAAATTATGTCCAAATTTCCTTTAAGAGAAGACATCATAGATATGTTAACAGTGTTTTTCCCTGATGAACAGTAAATCTCTGCCACGATTATTTACCTCTCATATGCTTTGTTAACATACTTTAAGATCTTGGTGTCTTTAAACATAAAAAGATCTTGGTGTCTTTGACCTCTAAGAAATAAAATAATAAAACTTTTAAGAAAGGCACAAAGTAAGTGTATTATTCTTATTTCAAACAATTTGCAGTGAATTTGAAATTTGAGTGTATTTTATCCCTCATAATAGAATAGCTCCTTTCTGGTCATTATGGTGTGAGTAAATACAGATTTCCCTATGAATATTAAACTGACATTTTTTTCTATATTTGTGTGCTGCTATATGAGTGAATGGGTGATATATTTTTAAAGCACATTATTTTCCTTGTTCTTTCAGACAAATTGTAAGCCATTAAGAAAATCAGCATTTTTGACCCTTGTAAGACAATGTACATATTTTACTCTGTAATCTAAAGAAGATGGAGCTTCCCTCAGAATTGCTGGGTGTTTTTGAGACCACAAGGTCATTGGCCATGTCACATATGTACAAAGATTGAAGTACTCTCTTATTTTTCTTTAATATAATGGGGACACAGTAGGCAATCTGTCCTCATCTAGACCTTATTTGGTTTTCAGAACAGGGAAGATGCATGACACAGAGTGGCTTTGAGAAACTACCGTAAAAAGTATTCACAAATTATACAGATCTACAAATACATATATGCCTTCTCTTGATAGAAAGATAGATGACCGATATAAATATCAGAATATCCAGAGTTTATTCACTATGAAGAAGAGATAAAAAGATCATCAGAAAAAAAGATACTTTTGTCAGAAGTTTTATTTTTGATTGATACAAGTGTTAAGAGAAAAACAGATCCAACTATTATTACCAGTAGTTGATCTCAGGTGTCCCTTATTCCAAACACAGTTATTAAGCACCTACCATGTGCCAGGCACTGCATTAGACTCTGAGAGTACAGCAGTGCATAAGACAGACAATCCACTCCTAGAGAGGCCATACTGCAGTGTAAATAGCCTGAAGGCAAATCTTGGAGAAGGCCATGTATATGGCAGGCATATCTCTTGTGGAAGCCAATTACTAGTGATTTCTGTCATTACTCTTGTGTTAAGCAGATACTGGAAGCTAAAACAGTTGTTCTCCTAAATCCATTTTTGTTCAATCCTCTCTACTGGTATTAACTCATTCACACAGGACAAATACCACAAGAAACCTCTACATATATGCAAATATTCAACCAGGTTTGACAATTTTTTCGAACTGCTAAATCTCCTTATGTGTTGTCCCCTTTCGCCTCACGTGCCCATCTCTAGATGTCTCCACTCTACCTGCATGTAGTAAAGAAACTAACATGTGGAGTTCACTAATTTGACTCCCACATTGGATCATATCATTCAACCCACTCCAGATTGTTGACTTTTCCATGAGTCCTCCTGCATTTACAAAAGCTCTTCCTCATGGCATGTCAAGTTTGGTAATTTACTGCATGGAAGAAACATGTCCATACTACCACGGAGTGGCCCACTTTACACTTACCTGCACATCAGCTGATGTGTAGCTCAAGGTTTGCTTTCAAGGAAGCTGAAGTCCTATATATACTCTGCAGCGAAGTTAAAAAAGGTCAGCCTAAGTGGGTATTGTGGCATTATTTTCTTTATTATAAACCTTCATCATCAAATTCTAACTACAAGAATGCTGCTAGAATTTTGCTTTCAGGTACAGAAGAAGAGTTCTGTGGTTCTAGCTCCTTTCTCACTTAATATTTCTTTAAGCAATGAATTTCTTCAAGCTATTGTCTGCCTCTCAAAACAGAAACTCTAAACTTTTAAAGTGATTTATCTATTCTGAACTCATCCCCGCATGAGGCCGTTTATGTCTTTTCTTTCCCCTATACTTTGAATTATACTTTCTAATTGAGGGCCCATTTTAAAAAATTTTTTAATCAGTGATGAAAAAGTTTGTCTTTCTGTCATAATAATTTGTTAAGTATACTTACAAAAATACATAACTGTTCAAAATAAATGCAATATGTCCTGTCAGATATGTTTACAGATGAGAATGAACAGAGGCGGGTTCTTTAAAGGAACTCAAAAAGTTTCTTTGTCATAATGTAGGGAATCACCAACTCTAATCTGGGAATGATGACAATACCTACTTCTGGGGAATTCATAAGTGATTTGGATACCAGTTAATCTGTAAAAAAAAAAAACAAAAAAAAACAACAGCGACAACTCTTACCTTTAATCCCTGGTGATCCATAATTTCCCACAGGCTGTTCTGGGTGTTTAGCATTTTTTTTTTTAGATTTTATTTATTTATTCATGAAAGACACACAGAGAGAGAGACAGAGAGACAGAGACATAAGCAGGCTCCAGGCAGGGAACCTGACGTGAGACTTGATCCTGTGTCTCCAGGTTCAGGGTCTGGGCTGAAGGCGGCGCTAAACCGCTGAGCCACTCAGGCTGCCCATGATTAGCATTTTTAAAGGAAGCCAAATATCCTGGCGGTCTTTAAAGTCATACAGTCAATGATTTTGTAAAAATAATCTGTATCAGATTAAGTAAATTCTCTTATAAATTTCCCAAAACTTTTCAGTCATGGGTGGATATTAAATTTTATCCGTTTTATATCTTTGAGGTTGATCCTATTGATTTTTTTATACTATTAATATGAGTGATTCATTGATTCATCTTTGAATATTAAACCAACCATGAATTCTTGAGATAAGTTTGACTTGGTTATGATGTATTTATTATTTTGTATATAACTAGATTTTGTTTATTAATATATGACTTAGGGGTTTTGCAGCAATATATATTATTTTTAAAGATTTAAAGATTTTAGAGACGGAGAGAGAGAGAGAGCACGAACAAGTGAGGGGAGGGGCAAAGGGAAGAAATCATCAAGCGGACTCCTCTCCAGTCCCACCTCCAATGCTGGGCACAGAGTCTGACTCGCATGATGACCCATGACATCATGACCTGAACCAAAAGCTAGAGTTAGATGCTTAACTGACTGAGCCACCCCTTACAGCAATATTTATATGAGATATTGGCTTGTATTTATCCTTTCTTTTAAAATATTTTACAGGTTTTAATATCAAGGCTATCTTAGCCTTTTTATTATTTATTAATTTATTTTATTTATTTATGATTTTACTTACTCATGAGAAACAGAGAGAGAGGCAGAGACACAGGCAGAGGGAGAAGCAGGCTCCATGCAGGGAGCTCAATAGGGGACTCGATCCAGGGTCCCCAGGATCATGCCCTGGGCTGAAGGCAGCGCTAAGCCCCTGAGCCACCCGGGCTGCCCAACCTTTTTAAATGAATGGGAAAGTGTTTTCAGTTCAATTCTCTGGGAGAATTTGTATAAGATTGGTGTAATGTTCCTTAAACATTTGGAAGAATTCACTGGTGAAGCCATCTAGCTTTAAAGAGTTGTGTGGGTGTGGGGGGAGGCGGGAGGTATTCATTAAGGATTCAGCCTCTTGAGGATCCCCGGGTGGCTCAGCGGTTTAGCACCGCCTTCAGCCCAGGGCGTGGTCCTGGAGTCCGGGCATCAAGTCCCAGGTCAGGCTCCCTGTATGGAGCCTGCCTCTCTCTCTGTCTCTCATGAATGAATAAATAAAATCTTAAAAAAAAAAAAAAAAAAAAAAGATTCAGTTTGTTTAATGGATATAAGAACTATTCAAATTTTCTTTTTAATATTGCATTAGTTTTGAAAACTTGTATTTTTCTTGAAATTTATCTATTTCATCTTAAATTTTCAAGCTTCTGGGCATAAAGTTTTCTATATTATGCTCTTACTATCTTTTCAATATCTCTAGGATTGCAGCGATATCCTGTCTTTCAGTTCTAAGACTGATAATTTGTATCTTCTCTCCTCTTTTTGATCAGGAGATTAATTTAAGAGTCTTTTTCAAAGAATAAACTTTTGATTTTGTTGATTTCTTCCCCTTGTAAATTTTGTTTGTTTCCTTATCTTCTGGTTTTGTCCTTAATAGGTTCTTCCTTGTACTTTTTTTGGTTTTCATTTGTTTGGGATTTTTACCCTACATTCTTTAGGTCAATTCACAGTATTGATTTTCAGCCTTTCTTCTTTTCTAGTGTATCCATTTCAGGTTATCAATTTCCCTCTGATCACAGCCTTCACAAATTTCTAAGTTTTGATGTTATATTTTAATTATAATTCAAACTATTTCCTAATTTCCCTAGTAATTTCTTATTTTTACATAGATGATGTTTTTAATTTATTTATCTGAGAGAGATTGAGAGAAAATGAGCAATCATGGGGGTTGGTCAGAGGAAGAGGGAGAAAGAAAGGTAAACAGAGAGAAAGAAAGGTAAACAGACTCTGCTGAGCTTCGAACCTATGTGGGGCTTGAGCTCAATTTCACAACCCTAAAATCAGGGCCCTGAGATGACTACCAGCTGAAATAAAGAGTCAAATGCTTAACTAACTCCACCACCCAGGTACCCCTACATAGATGAGTTTTAAATATGTTTCTGAATCCCCAAAAATTAAATTGTTAAAAATACCACTTTTGTTGATTTCTAGCTTAATTCTGCTCAGGACAGAGAACACACTCTGATATCAGTCTTCTAAAATTTGCAACTTGCTTGGTGATCCAGGAAATGGTCAACTTTGGCAAATATTCCACATGAACCTGAGTATAATATATATTGCTAGATATAAATATTTTATGTTGTCATTGAATTTTGCCTGCTTTATCAATTAATAAGGTGTATTATACTCTCTTACCACAGTTATAGATAGATCCATGCATATTTTTGTTTCTATCAATTTTTGACTTGTGTATTTTGGAATTGTGTTATTAGGAGCTTACAATTATTACATATACTTGGCAATTTGACCTTTTTATCATTTTGAAATGTTGCTGTTTCTCTCTAAAAATACCTCCTTTTTTGATATTATTATAAATAGAGCAGCTTTTTTTTGGTTAGGATTTGCATTATTCTTTTGTCTATCCTTTTCTTTCAAATTGCCTGTGTATTTATATCTAAGATGTGTCTCCTACAACATATAGTTGGCTTTTGTTTTTCACACAATCTGACCACATCTCTCTTTGGGAATTTTGGTCCATTTACATTAAATGTAATTACTGATGTCTATAGCTATAGCTATAATCTTACTATTTGTTTTCTATTTGTTCCTTCTGCTTTATAAGTGATTTTCTCTATTTTTCCTTCTTTTAAATTATTTTTTACCATCCCATTTTCTATTAGTTCATTAGTATTTTATCATTATCTTTAATGATTTCTCTAGAGATTAAAGTATGCATCCTTGTTTTATTACAATCTGTGTTTTACCCTTTCTCAAATAATGCTGATATTACATTTTCACTCCCTTTGTTCTTTCTACCACTTATATATTATTTTCTATGCATTTTAAATCTCCAAATATTTTATACTACATAAGACATTTGGTTATTATTTTTATAGTAAATATAGTAAATATTAATTTTCATTCACCTACACTGGTCAATGATTTCTTACTTTCTTTTCCTTTTTCCTTTTCCTTTTCCTTTCCTTTTTTTTTTTTTTTGTTCTGAGACTGTATTAGCAAAGAAACCATTTATAAAACAGATCAGAGTTTTAGCTGAGCAATTCACCACATGTGGGCTGAGGCAAGGTGACCAAGAAGGAGGTCTGAAAAACTGAATTTTATGCTGGGCTTACCCCTGGTTGACTAGGGAATATTTGGACAAGTTTCCCAACTTGTCTACAACCATATTTCCTTATTCTTAAAATAAGGGGTTGGGATTATAGCAAGTTGATTCCAATTTTAGTTTTTTGTGATACTAAGACATTTTTCTTTGCCAGGCCTACATTAATAGACTGTGCTGTTAGATCATAATATCCATTGTTATTTTTAATTATTTATTTTTATTTAATTAAATTATAAATTTTAGTATATTAAATTAAATAATAGCTTTAATTTTATTAAATTATTTTAATGCAATTAGGGCCACAAGTAGAGCTAACAGGAATGTTTTTGTTATTGCTATTCAAATCTAGAAGTTGAACAAACTAAAATATTTCCATTTTTCTCCAAGCTATTGTATGAAAATTATGTCAGTTACAGTTAACATTTTTTAAGTACTATTAAAAATTTTGGTTGCTTTCCTGATTACATATTATTTAACTGATTAGCTGTGAGGCTTCTTTTCAATACTAAACACACATCCACACACACACACACAGATATAAAGGCAAATTTTCTTCTATGGTATGTTATTTTATGTTTCCAATTATCTCAATGGATATAATGAAATTTTTTAAAATTTATTTTAATTCACTTTAATTTAAAAAATAAACATGCCACATACCATTTTGGGTACTGGATGGAGGAATAAGAGAAAAATAATTAGTATTAGGTTCAGAAAATCCCTAAGAAGTTGGAAATAAAATTTAAAGAGCAAACTAAAGGTCTTGTTTCTTGTTACATAATAGGAATTCAGTAAATATTGAATAAATGAGTGAATGTCAAATGTGAAAACAAGGGAAGTGAATTTTACGGAATCATATGAACAGGAATATAATTGAGAGTGAATGACACTGCACCTTGGAAATATCTGGGAAAATCAAACTTACTTGATTCATAGATTTAAACTAAAAGGAGAATTTAGGAATGTGCCAGCTAAGTTGCCATCACAAGTCAATGGTAGAGTATTAGTACCTGCCAGTATTAGTCCACTGTAGGCATGTAGAAATTAATACTTATCTAGGAAAGTCCAAGGCAAGGAATGTTCACATTGCTTTCAATATTGCCCCTTATTATTTCCTCTTCTCTTAGAAAATTCATACTAAAATCTATTCATAATGTTGGACCTGTTAAAATTAGGCATTATCACTTACAAAGCAAAAAGCAGTCTATAATCTATGCTTATGTCCACAATCCAGAAACTAACTTACCACACAGCAATTAGAAATTATCAGGCAGGAAGAAAAGCTTTTGCTTTCTAACAAGTTCTCCAAATCAACTTGCTTGTATTTTTCCCTTGGAGATATATTCCAAATACCCATTCCTTTTCCAAGTTCTTCTAATGGCCTGCCCTATCAGAAAGTTGTACCTTTCTTACAATTTACCATGGAAGGATGAGGAAAAAGGTGTCATCGATTTCAGCAATTGAGAGTGGACATTAGGAACAGAAGGGACAAGACTTGTCCTCACAGAGAAAGTCCAAGGTCCTTCTGGGTGGATCTTCAGCATCTCCACAGCCTTCTAAACAGGACTTTGTAGGGGTATGTGAGTGGCTCAGTTGGTTAACCATCCGACTCTTGATCTCAGCTCAGGTCTTGATCTTAGGCTCATGAGTTCCATGCTAGGCATGGAGCCAATAAATAAATAAATAAATAAATAAATAAATAAATAAATAAGACTATATTTCCTTTTTACTCACAATATAGAAGCAATACGTGTTCATGGTATAAAATTTGGAAAAATAGATTAGATGAATAAAGAAGAAAAACAAGAAGTATCAGTCATTTCACCACATAGATTAATATCTCTTTTCTCTGTGGTGCATTTTCTTTATCCTAAATCAAGACAGTATTATATGTATGGTTCTATACTCTGGTTTTTTTTCTTGTATTTTATTTTATACATGTGCTAAAATGTATTTATTCATTTCCCTATTGATGAATATTTAGGCCATTTCTACCTTTTAATATTTTAAATAATTTTAGATGTGCATCAGCGTCCACAAATCTTTATGTTCATAGCTAATTATTTTCTTATGATGAATTACTAGCCATGAAATTAGGTGTACCTTTGGCATAACATTTTATAGCTCTAGATAAAGTTTCCAAATTACCAAGAAGGCAATTTTTCTGTACTTCATGCAGTGAAGTATAAGAATAGCCATTTGTCAGCAACCTCAACAAACTGGATATTACAGCTTTCTTTGCTCTTTGCCAATTTTTAGGAGAATAAGTGTATCTGTTAGTTTCAAAAGCACTCTTTTCACAACTTTTTTTTCCACAAGTCTAGCTGTATTGCGGATTGAGAAAGGATTGAAGCAGAGACTGAACCCGGTGAAATGCAGGTATTTGCCCCACCCAGGGCACATTCAGTTTCCTCATTTTCTCAACTGAATGGCTGTCTGTATGTGGCTCGCTTGCTTGCCTGTGTGGTAGCATTGCTTATTCTCTGCAGAGTTGGCCCACCAACTCCCTACAGTCTATGGCACCAAGAGGTTCTATTTGTGTAGACAAGATTGAGCTATTGGCTATCTTTGGAACTAAATGTCTATGAACCCTCTCTGAAAGGGAGGGGTTGTGCTGCACTTCCCGTAGGACACCAAGTGTGCTGGAGACTCGGGAACATAGAATCCAAGTTTACTGTGTAGATGTGTATTGTCACACTGTGTGATGAGGATGGACTTGATGCCAAGAGCATCATGATATGTATTCATCAAACGGTATAAACTATTTTCAAAAAGTATCAGCATAAGTCAAGACCCTCTTAGATAATCCACAACCTGAAGGCTTTTTAGAGAACAAATATATTGTGGGCAAGCACTTGACTCTCTTGCAGAGATTAATAATTTAATCATAAACTGATTTTTATGCACCCTGATGATTTTTTTGTTTTGTTTCCTGAGCTAAGTGTTCTTAAGAAATTCTGCAGTGGTAAATGAAATCACATTATAACTGCTGAGAAACTCCTGCTAGCTTATTTAACATTCAAACAATGTTTATTGACCGCAGGCAGGCGGAGTGTATGGTGAGGAATGTAGTCTCTGCAGTCAGACCAGACTGCCCTGGCTCCAATCCACCTTCTCCACTTAATAGCTGTGACCTTGGGCAATTTAGTTCACCTCTCCATGCCTCAGTTTCCTCTGTAAAATGGGGATAATCTGGATCCTGCTTCAGGAGGCGCTACAAGGATTAAATATGATAACATAGGCTTATAACAATGCCTAAAACATAGTAAGTGCTCTATAGATGGTATTGATTAATGTGATGCATCTAGAGACCAAACATTCTGCTCAACATAATAATATGTAAAGATACAAATTAGACACAGTGACTAATCTCAACTAATTTACAACATAGCAGGAAAGATAAAACATGTATGCAAAGCCTCCTCATTTTTCAAGGCTCAGATTAAATGCATCAAAATCTTCATTAATTCTCTCTCGTTCACTGTAATCTTCCCCACTGCAGCTTAAACGGACTTCTCCTTATCACGTTCTACCGAGTTTTGTAATCAATTATGTACATGTCTATTCCTTCTTACCAGATTTTGATCTCCTTGAAGCAGATTTATTTCATCCTACTTCTCCATGCCTGGTCCATTGGCTGACACATAGTAAGTGCTCAATAAATGTTTGATGAATGAATGAGTGACTACCAATACAGGGCCGTATATGGTAATTGCCACCAAAAGGTGCCAGCATCACCATCAAGAGTATAGACATTCACCTTCAACTCTGCTATGAAAGCTGGAGAGGTCCAGCTGCTGACTGGCATTATTAGGACAAGTTTTAGGAAAAACATGGCACCAGAGGAGGCTTTTAAGTGACCGAATAGGTCACTCAGTCTCACCGAGCCACAGCTTCTTTAATCAGCCTTTTCCAACCTGTGGCTTAATCAGCCTTTTCCAACCTTCTTTCCTCACGGTGAAATTCAGGAAATACATATTTCTTTACTGAATAAATGCCTTCTCAAATTTACAGGAATAGTCCAAGCACTGATTTGGAAGACATAATTCACCCCAGTGTTCGTGTCCTAGGAAATGGAGAGGTATATGACAGAGATACACATCATGTGTCCAAAGATAACTTCATAATGGTTTCTGGGTTGTTAAAATCGGAGGAAACCATTGCCTTTTAGAGGAAAGTTACAGTAAATGTCACCATATGAATAAACACTGGAGTGACATGCTTAAGCCTGGTTTTACTTGTTATGATTATGTTGCCTGACTCTTACCACCAGAAGTGCTTCCCTCATATTTTCCTTCACATTAACATTTACGATGAAGGGACAGCATCCCCCTTTGCTCCCATTGGCCAAAACGAGCCCCTTTACGCCCGGCAATATTTCAACAGTCACAGACCAGTGAGAGACCAGCATAAACCCAGGTTGCTGTGGCCCTCGGCATGCTTCACCAGCTCTCCCCCAGCCAACACAACTGCCGTTTGAGATCCATCTGTTGCAATTCATGGACCTAAATTCTGACCTAGCAGGTAGTTGTTGAGCTCGAAGTGAGCAGAAAGGACCAGAGCTTCTAAAGGGAAACATTCTTCAAGCGCTGCTACGTGTTCCCTAAGACATGAAACACCTAAGACAGCACCACGAGGCATATTTTTCAGTGCAGAAGCAGCAGAAAACAGAACATGACTCCCCACCCCTTCTTTATATTCCAATGAGATTTGCTAGTTTAACCAGGGCTGCAGTACAAAAGCACTTGTGGTTCATGTTATATTAATAGTGTGGCCTGATTATCAAAAACCATTACTCTTGGTTATCTTGCAGCGGCTGTACGGAGCTGCTATAAGTCAGAGTGACTGCCCACACAGCGTTTGCTTCGTGCTTATGATAACAGTATTCTTAATGCAAAAGTGCATTTGTAAAATTATTGCCTTTTAAAGATCAGATGTGTTATAAATGAGATGGGATCACGCAATCTCTTCTCCCTGTATAAAAAAATTAAATACATAAATTAAATGTCAGTATCCTCCACTGTCGTGGCTTCACGTGGGTCACTTTACTTGTGGTCAAACTCGGAGGTATGGCTTTCAAAGCAGATGCGGAGTTAGCCGAATCCTGGCCAGGGGCACAGGCTGTTGCTTTTCTTCTCCTTTTCTTTGATGTCATCTTCTGTAGTTCTGATTGCCGCCTGGTGGATCCAACCTTTTTTTTTTTTTTTTTTTTAAATGCTGGTTGAGGGGTGCTTTGTTTAGGTTAGTTTTATTTTTTAAAAGCAGTAATGATAATGGATCGGAAGCCCTACCATTTCCCTACAGATTGAAATCATTGTTTCGGGTTCTATGCAGAACTCCATGTGGCTGGAGTGGCTGCATTCACAGCTCCTTTATGCTAATGCCACTGTGGTTGACTTTTTAATTTCGCCCTCCCTGACTGTGACACTTTCTCAGGCTTGGGTTTTGTGTGGAAGAGGAGACAAAGCCAGGAAGGAAAGCAACTCTAATAAAGTAAAAGAACTCCGTTTTAATGCTCACTAATCTCCTCCTCTAGGTTAGACGTTTCATTATACGCGTTACACCAACCGGGAGTAAGAGAGATACGGCTGCACTGGGGAAAACGCAAGGGACACTCTGAACCGTGCATCTTCCCAAAGCTCCCCGGTTCCTTGATAAACAAACAGAGAAGGGGTAAATGCACAGGACTCTCTCGCCCCTTGTGCTTTCCCTCTTGGAAGAGCATTCTCGAATCCTTGATTGTTATAGACAGTTAAGCTTTTTCAGCCCTAATTCATTAAAAAAATATATTCATGACAAGTTGTTTGAAATGTGCTCCCTTAAGCTTTTTCTGTCTTTTAGAAACTGTTTCATATCGCTATCTAAGAAGAAAAGCCAGCCAAGATTTACATTTTAATTTAGTTAACCAAATAGTTCAGACTGTGTTCTCCAAAGACAAAGACTGGTCTGTAAGTGGGCCGGATTTTCCTGTATTTTATTGCTGTAATTTGCATGAGAAACACCAGATCCTGTATAATTGTTGCTTTGTTGTTGTGATCCGAGTAGCTGTTTCCAATGTCAATAATTATAACTTGAAATGAAATTTAGTAGCAGTTAGGGGGTGGGGAGTGGAGGCGACTGCCAGCCAGTCAGAATTTCACATCAAACTAACCACAGTCTAGCCTTCTAATGTGATGCGTGCAGCAACCAGGCTTCCAACAAAACTCCATACAAAGTAAACAGAATGAGCAAGTCACTTGAGCCTCGCCACACTATACATCTTGTGATGCCATTTTGTTTGGGATCTAATGAAGAACTAGCATGTTTTATATATGATGGCTGCTAATTGCTTCATTACCCATGCAAATCATAAAGGCAAACTGTGTCTTATCATAAAATCGGTAACTAGGCCATTTAAAAGCGAAGCTCAGGAAAGCATTATTATGTCCATGCTTCTTTTGCTCCTGCGTTCATTCCCTCTCTTCTCTCTCTCTCTCTCTGTCTCTCTCTCTCTCCACCACTCCCCCCCCCTCTTTTTATGACTTTGTATTAAGTTGGAACATTTTCTCGGTGGTCATTTGTTCCTTTAGATTAGTCTTCAGTTAAGATAAGCATGTAATGGATGAAGCGAGGGGCCGCGCGGAGATTGTTGCTGCTGCTGCTGCTGCTGCTGCTGCTCGGGCTCTGGGCCCCGAGGTGGCCGCGGACCCACCCACCGCTGGGGCTCCCAACTTAGCTGCCAGGAAAGGGGGGCTGCCGCCCCGGGATCGGGGCCTGGCCCTGCAGCCGCAGGCCTGCGTCGGCCTCTGTCAACAGGGGACAGGCCACTGCTGGGCCTCGCCGCTGTTCCCCGGCTTATTAAAGGTAACACGAAACCATTGGAGAGGAAAAAAGAAAATGAAAGGGTAGGCTGCATGGGGGACTGGGCACCTTCTAAGGCCCCCGGCTGAGCGGGGTGTAGTGATCGACAGTCACCTCTTCATTACTCAAATTTGGAACCTCCTGAGCTCCTTATTCCAGATAATTAACACCTTAGCCTTGATCAGGCTACTTCCCACATTTGCTTGATAATCAACCCATGGCTAATAGGCAGCATTTTGTTGTGTCCTTCACGTTGTCTTCCTGATCGGAGGGAAAAGAGAAGTCCTCCACCAAGGGATGCCAAAAAAAAAAAAAAAGAAAAACAAAACCAACCAACCAAACAAACAAACAAAAACCCAAATAAATAGGTAATAGCATGCAATTTCAGTCTTCCAGTGGGGTTTTCATCAGGGCAACCCAAACTGGAAGATGGCAGGTGCGTGGGCTGTAAGCCGGAGGGGTCGGTTGCCGTAAATATCATTCTAGACTAACTAGCAGAGGTAGTGTCAAGGTAACAAAGAAATTCTGCTCGTGTGCTAATTCCTCACCGCAGCTGTTGGGGTGTTAGATGGGGAGGCTGCACACACCTTTCCCAGGAATATGAAAGCAGACTGTCTCACCGCCTGTGTTTGTCCTCGTAGCCTCATTCTTGCTGCTAGCAGAGCATGTCCCAACTGTTGTCAATTTATCAATGTAACCTGCACTGGTGGGCACAGTGTGAGCAGCCATTAGGACAGGTGCTTCTATCCATCACAGCCAGTCACTTATTCCACCTTGTCAAGGAAACTAAATGGAGCTTTTGGAGAAATGTAAACAACTCTCTAATGGACAATCAAAGCGCCACTTTCTGAAGCAAACAAGAGGAAGAAATCTGACAAGACATTTTTAGGGACGGGATCATATTTAAGTGGTTTTGTTGCTTTTTTTTTTTTTAAGAAAAAAAAAGAACTTTTTAATGGCTGTGGTTTGAAAGCACTGGGGTGGCGTGGGCGCAGAGGAAGTAAACTGGAGAAGTAAAACGACCAAAGCGAAGTCCTTCTTGTGGCCAAAGATTGAGAAATTAGGCTTATGAAGTGGGGACGCACTGAGTGAAGGAACCATTGACTGTTCTGGGAGAAGAGTCACAAAGTTGATGAGAAACATCAGCTTAAAAAAAAAAAAAGAAATTTAAAAAAAGAAGAAGAAGAAGAAGAAATTAAAGGCTTCCAAGTAAAAACTGAAGGCTTGTAGTTGATCACTTGTTTTTATTCGTGTGTTTTTTAAGGTTCTAAATGTATATGAGAAGAGTAGAAAAACAGTCCTAAGTATCGATTCCCCAAGACCACCCTTTGTGGCAAAGCCCTAACTAAACAGATGGCTTTTCTACCGTGTCCCTGAACACAGAAAAATTGGCTTTGTCAACCAGGAGAGGAAGCAGGTTCCTCCCAAAAGGCTCGGACTCCAACCCCCTGCTCAGGATGACCTTTCTTCGCTGCTCAGCATCCCCCTGCTGTGATGGTGATGGGGAGGGGAGAGGCCACCTCCAACGTAGCCATTCAAACATGGGCAGTCAGGACTGTGCCTTGAGTGTCACCGCAAAGTGACGAGGTAGCCAGGGCAAACTGTGGAGCGCAGGTGTTGCTGGCGCGGCATGCCCAGGGCCTTCAGGCAGATGGATAGCACCACACCGAGCCAGCTGAAGCTTCCGGGTGGCCTTCCAGGGATGCTTCGTGGTTATCCATTCCGGAGGCAACAAAGCCTGGAGTAGCTGCCAATAAGTGCATCACGGGAGAGGAGAGGTGGCCAATCTCAGAGCCGTGCAAATGAAGAGAAAAGAGAGATGCTCTGGGAAGAGGTTACCTTCTGGGAAACAGGTAGCAGCTAGGGCCAAGAGGTCACTCCAACCTTGCCAGCTGACATGTCCGGAAATAAAAAGAAGCCTGAGTTGGGAGCATTCAAATTGACCCTGACACTCTCTGACAAGAGAATGCTTCCTGGTGGAAGTCAACTGTTTTGTTCGCATCAGTGTTTCTAATTTATGGTTACCCTGGGGTCTACAGGTCAGTATCCTGTTCACATGAGAAGAGCAGGATTTGGGTCTTATCAGCCATCTAGTGGGACTATGACCCCAATTCTCTAGCTGGGTCTTCCCACTGGTCGGCACCAAATAGGAGGGTGGTGGTTAACCAGTCACCCCACTGGAGAGAATGTGCATCTTTGTTTCTGTCAGGTGAGCCTTCTCCAAACTCATGCCATGCATTAGAATCTTCTGTGAAGCCCAGTATGGTAGCCACTAGCTCCATCTGGCTTTTTTGCACTTGAAATGTGGCTAGTACTATTGAGGAACCTAATATTTAACTTGTATTTCATCTTAATTAATTCAAATTTAAATTTAAATAGCCCCATGTGGCTAGTGGCTACCACTGAAAAAGACAACTCCTGACCCATTTCCTGAAAAAGATGGACTGCATGTGAATCTAATAAAGTTCTTCTGGAACTGTGCTGTCCAATACGGCTCTCCACATGAGCCATTTAAATTTAAATTAATTATAATTAGAAATAAGGAAAGATTTAGTCCCATAGTGACAGCAGCCACATTTCTGGTGTTCAATGGCCACACGTGGCCAAGGGCTACTGTATTAGCCAAGCGCAGACCTAGAATCTTTCCATCATCTTGGCAAGTCCTATCAGAGCTGTACTGGGCGTCACTACACTACCAATGTAGACAACAGACCAAAGAGCAACTAAACCACTGAAAACCCAAATCCCTTAACTCAATAAAATGCTTCCTATGTATTTACTTTTTTGCCAAATGTTAGGGCTATGATAGTAAACTGGACATGGATGGCCTGCCCGTATGAAACTTAGAGACCAGTGGAGGTTCAAAAAAGTAAATAATTGTATTGCTATAACAGGATTATGAGAGGGTGACTATTGAGAGCTCTGGTAATATATAAGAAGATCAGCTCACCTGACCTCAGAGTCCAGAAGGAAGCTATGCCAAAGCTGAGACCAGGGATAAGGAGGAATTAACCAGCTCTATTAGAGCCTGTGGCATCTTTCATAAAGGGTGAAATATCTAGAAAGGTAAGCCAAGCCTAGATCACACTGGGCACCTTGGAAGCCCAAAGTGTTGACTTTGACGCAAGAGAACTGGGGATCCATTGAAGGGTTTTTAGCAGGGAAATGAACCAGTCATGTGCCCACTCTTATAAATTCCCTGATGCCGCTTGAGAAAATGATCAGCCACAAGGGGCAAGAGTGAGGACCACTGAGAAGGATGTTATAGTAACTCAGGCAAGACATGATGAGAGCCTAGAGTACATAGTAGAGTGAGAGAAAAGTAGATGAATTTAAGAAGTATTTGGAAATTAGCACACTTACTCCTTCATTGGCCCACAAAGTCTGCTCGCCTACCCAGGTTACAATTACTTATTCAGATTTGGCGACCTGAAATGAAAATCACAAAAAGTGGAAGCCTCCATGTTGCTCATTCTCTTAATGTTTTCCCATAGTGTAACATGATATTTATCTGCATCAGTGGTATATACGGGAATTAAAGTCCTCTTAAGGCCAGAGGCCAAGCTTATTTCAGTTTGTTCAACACTCAGTGTAGCATCACCAACAGATTGGTTAGAACTTTCTAGTACCTTGAAAAAGTAGTTCAAATATTCTTAAGATAAATGACTATGGCATTGTCTGTTTCAAGATGTATTTCTTTTTAAAATAGCACTTTAACTTTAATTTTCCAATAGAAGTTGACACTTTGGATCACCCTAGTGGGGATGATTTCTCGATTTCAGAATTTTCAATGGCTTGCCTATTGATTTGGCACATATATTATTAGCAAAATAAATTTTGCTTGTATAGTTTAGACACTAATTGATTATTAATTATTTGATCACTAATTGATTGCTAATTAATTGGTCATTGGCTAATCATTAATTAATTGGTGATTTCCTGGCCACAGCTTTACCACTTTCAACAGGATACTAGTTTACTTCATTTCGATGGAGTGACTTTATTATCCCCAAATGCAAAGTAAGAGAGAGCAGACAGGTAGGTTCCAGGCTCGTCTGGATAGAATCAAGTACAACAGGAAGATACTCCTGAACTACCTCACGGCTTCCTTGGATTTTTGAATTCTGAGTCTAGTCATGGCAGCGGTGAGTTTTGAACCAGGAAACCTGGGTGTTTACTCCCACCTGCAGCCTATCAGCAGATTGGGTTCCCAGAGTAGCCCAGCAGTATCAAATCATTTGAGACCTAGAATACTTAACTGTATTATTATTATTAATTATTATTATTATTATTATCTTTATTATTATTGTTGCCATTTGAACCTTAAAATTACATCCTGTATCTTCACATTCATGGCTTAAACATTCAGGATTTTCCTTCTTTGTGAGTGACCCTGAACAAACTTAGTCACAATGACACCCCTTTTGTGTGTGATCTCCTAAACAGAGCAGTTAAGTCACTTGCCCCAGGGTCCTCAGTTAGTAAATTTGCAAACCTAACCTGCTCTAACTCCAAAGTGAGTATATTTGACAGCATTATCCTGCCTCCCAACAACACAGTGTTTTAAATATTACCGAGGCATGAAATTCGCTGGCCTGGTCTTTGCTGCTGAGGTAGAAACTGAATCATTTAGCTGGTGGAGGCCCCGGCTGACCAGCCAGGGGCTTCTCCTCTGGAGGCTCTATTGCTCCGCACTCCGTGCGATGAACAAATAAACAAAACTGCTTGGTGTGAAGCACTGCAGCAAAGTCAACTAATTGTTTGAGCCTGGGGATAAAACTGGAAAGAAAGTCATGATTTTTAAGCATTTGAGGATTGACAGAGGCCTCAATCAATGATAATCTTATGGTGATCAGGGGCAAGAGGGAGCAGAGAAAAGACAGAGAGCCTGGCCCCGCAGTCTGGGAACAGCTCTAGGATAGACGTTGTCCTGGCAGTTCACAGTCTGGGTAATCGCTGCCGTGTTTGGGTGGAGCGCTGTGATCTGTGTCTCACGTCGTGTGCCGGGATCATATGGGTTCTCCGTCATTTCAGGGATGCTACATGACTACTGCCGAGGATACGTATGTATATTTTCATGTAACAGGTGTCCCTCGGGATGGGAAAACTTCTTGTAAAACTAAATTCCCTAACTCACATATTTCTATATTGCATTACAGTAAAAGGAAGAAGATCAACTCTAGGAGTGGCTCTTCTAGGCGCCGATCATTACAATCCTGATGGGAAAACTACCTGGTAAAGGTGTGGAAGTCAGACTGCACATCAAAAAGCATGCGTCGTTTTTTAGTGAATAAAAGCAGAAAACCACCATAGACATTCTCTTCCTCCTGAGACATTTTCCCAGGTTCTGTTTTAACTACTCAGGTCCCAAATCAGCCTTCACTGTTGAGGACACTGTTGTTCTGTTTAACTAGGAGAGAGAGAGAGAATGTAGAAGGCTACAGTGCTTTAAAGACAATTTCTGAAATGATTTTCCCTCCTCCTGACCCAACTCTCTACTTCCCTTGTTGAAAGAAACTGCACTGGACATGAGATTCTTAGTTTGCCAGCTTATGTGTACTGTTGCTCTGTTTTGTTTTGTTTTGAACTGTGGGCCATAAAATTAGGTAATGGTACATTTGCTTTCCTTGGTCTTCTTTTCCTTGTTTTTTGATTCTAGCAACATCTGCAACAGGGCCCTCCATTTACTCAGAGCCCGTTTATTTTCTCATTGAATAAATAAATCCCAAGCACCTACTGTAAGGCAAGCTTTGCTTTCAATTCAGGGGAGACACATCCAAAAAAGAGAAAATGAAATCCTGCTTTTGTGGAGCTTACACTCTGTATATACCAGTGGTTCTTCACAGGAGCAGGCTTTGCCCTCTCCTTCCTCCCCCCACCACTCCCCGGTGACATTGGGCAAAGTCTGAGGACATTTGGGACATCTTTGTTATGATAGAGGGAGAGGTGCTACCAGCACTTGGTGAATAGAAGCCAGGGGTAATGTTGAATATTTTGTGCTGCACAAAGAGTTATTAGGTCCAAAACGTCAATATTGCCAAGGTTGGAAAATCCTAATCTATACGTCTAATGTGCTAGGAATGGGATGTCAGATGGGTGTGTTTACATAACACAGGGATTCCCATTATTAAATATGCAACTAACTGTTCTGGACTTTGGGATGAGAGATGGTAGGGGCTCTGAAGTGGATGATTTAGAACCACAGCCCAAATGTGTCAGTCAGGCTGCTTCAGCGGCAAGCAACAAGACACATCCAACTCAAATTAGCTCCAAAAAAAAAAAAAAAAAAAATTGTATTTACTTGCAAAGCTGGAAAGATGCTGCATAGCTTCCAGAAGTGAAGGGGGGACCACGTCAGCAAAAGCCACAGTGGCCAAAAACAGGGATTCTCTGCCTACAGGACTCTTCCATGCTCCTTTTGCTTCCCTCTTGTTGCTTCTTCTCTGATTGTTCACTGGTGCCTCTTGTGCTACAGCTATTGCAGAAAGGATTCCTTTAGTGGAGACTAAGATCTGGAAGCCCCGGCCTAGAAACCCTAAATGAAAAAATGACTTTTTAGGCATGGCATCCCAAACAATTTGCTTGGCCTTGTTCTGGTCATGCGCCTATTCCAGGGACCAGTCCCTGTGACTGGAGGATGAGGTGCTCTGATGGGTCATGTCATTCTTTAAGGCTCGGCAGTAGAGAGTTGGGGAGGGAACCTGGAGTATTAGGATCACAATTCATTACACCACAATGAATGAGCACAAGGTAGCTCTGCAAAGGGAAAACTGAGGGTAGAGAAAAAAAAATATGTCTACCTAAGCACACTACAACAGAGGATGTAAAGCTGTAGCCATGCTTTTAGGTAGTAATTTCAAACCATTTCAGCACTGAGAGCCTTTATATTTACTCTCTTCTCTTCCATGACCTTTTGCCATCGAAAGTATTTGAGACGATATCGGTATATTTATTATATTACAATGGAGTCTTTCTTTTAAAGTATATTTTGAGCATTACACAGAAACTTTTGAGATAACAAGAGACACCTGGGTTACCAACAGTGAAATCTCCCCACTGATCAACACATATTAATTGGACACCTTCTACGTGGAAACCTTTGTCCTGGACACAAGAGAGAACACGGCAAAGAAGAAAACACAGCACCTGCCTTGGAGCTTGTATTCCAATCGGGACATAAGGAGATATAAGGCAGAGGCACCTGAGAGTTTTCATAATGATATTAGGTGGCCTGAATCCTAGCATCTTGCCTCAAAAGGCAAGCATCACCTGAGTTTTATTTATTAGGCCAGAGAGAAAGCAGCCCCTGCCTTAGAATCTTCTCCTGGTTTTTACTTGTCTCTGCTTGACTTGATGTGTTTCCTGCCGAGTCTCTCACACCTGCCAGAAACCCTAGGGTCTGGTGGATCTCTCTACTCTGGTCCCTTCTGATGAATAATAACAACCAAGAGCCACGTGTTATTGGGGCGCTGTGAGATATTTGCAACCGCATCACACTAACTCTTTTGAACTATATTGTGAGGTCGGTGTTTATGCCCATTTGGCAGAGTTGGGAGAAGGTGCTCATCTATTCTGGGTTTCTGCCCCCAGGCTCAGGACAATTCCTGGGAAGTGACTTCTATATACCTTGCAGTAGTCAAGGGAGGTGGTGATGCTGTTCATACCATGGTCCCCAATCTTGGCAGTGGAAAGAATTGGAGAAGAGCCTACTTGTGTCAGGTACTGTTCTAGACTCTTCCACACACTCTCATCTAATCCTCCCAAGGCCCCAGGAGGGAATCATCTTATATCTTCCTACTTGGTGTGAAAACTATTATTCAAAATGACTAACTAATGGGAGCTAGGTTACAGTCATCAGTGAAGCCACTGAGATTCGAACACAGATTTACTTCTGTGCTCCCACAGCCTACATTCTTTCAATTTCATCTTGCCCCCATCACCGTCCTCATCCCCATGCATCCCTCAGAAAATTCTGAGCTATTCAAAATAAGACATTATAAAAGAGAGTCTTCTCCACTGGACTGGCCTGTGCTGGCACAATGAATTTCTTCTTCTAAGTAAACAGAGAAAGCTATTCGGGCAACGAAGATTGCATCCATCTTGACAGTGCTAGGACTTCCCACTTTTGTAAACCTAATAATTAACTTATGTCAAGCTTCCTAAAAGTGTTCACAGGGTCCTGACACTCTCCACATGTACAGCAACATTATTACTTTTTAAATACGAGACAGTGGTTTCCTCCAACAGAAAATGCATTTGCCCTCATCGTCTAAGGCATTCAGCCACTAAAATCATCACCAAGGAAAAGTGGAGGATGCAGATGGAAAGGTATGGCTTGCAGATCTCTTATTTTTGAGATAAAGGATGACTTCCAAAAAATGACATGAGTAAAGAGCTTGTATAATCTCCATTCGCAGTGATTTTTCTTTGATTGATGTGCCATTAATACTTTAATTGGCAACAGGTGCAGCTGATTGTTGGTTCCTATGCCGAGAAATCTGAAATTGAACATAAGGTTCTGATAAATTAATAAACTCCTCTGCTCCAAACAGTTGTTGCTGTGAACTAACTTTCCATGGAGCGCTGCTCCATCAAGCACACTGAATTCTTTATGTTAAAAAGCAAAGTGTTACTTAATGATAAATTAAAATTACACAAAGAGCCACAGAAAAAAACACAATAACATCCCCCTCCCAGGGAAAAGGGAAATTGCTGGAAGGAGCAGAAGAATGTGATTTATGAAATAAATTGGTTCCCTTTTGTAGACCAAAGTGTTTTGTCTCTAGATTCCATATCACATTATTAAAATAATTTTGTGTTATTTAATATAAATGGGGGAAGGGAGAATAAGAGATTTTTGCATAAGGTCCTTTTTCTCCCTGAGGTAAACATTAATATTGAGTAGAAACCTAGGGGAAAAAAATCCTGAAGGTTCTATAAAAGATCTTAAAGTTACGTTTTGTTTTATTTATTAACCCTATATGTGTTGAGGGCATTTATAAGCATTTTGCTGCAAAATTTTGTCTCTGATGAAGACAGAGCTGTAGGCCTTAATTTTCTGTCAGTGAGAAACAGACCATCTGTTCACAGCCCTGGTCATGATGGGCCATTGTCTCCATTCCCTGAGCTGAACATAGATGACTCAGGATACAGAGGTTGATGGCTATCAGAACTTTAGCCTCCCATTCACCCAAGAATCTCAAAAGAGGTGAGAAATCCTAAGAGAGTATCTAATGTAAGGGCAGGGGAATGGTAGCTTGAACAGGAGAGGGCCATGGATCTCAGAGGATAGACTAGATGGGGGAGAGATTTCTAGTTGTGCCCTTTTTGTTCCCCTAAACGGATCTTTTCTTTCTGTGGCTATTATGGGTCAAAAAGCCAGCTCAAGAAATCTACAGCCATCTTGGGGCACTGGAGCTAAATCAGGTGAGTAATGCCAGGTGAGGGTGGGAAGCCAATATCTTCAAGTACTGGTGAGGTGGCTGGCCCCATAAGCATTTCCATCCCTTCCCTCTTTCCTCCACTATGTAGGGTATGAGATTAAATTTGTGGAAGGAAAAAAACAGGAATGTGTTAAACCCAGAAAAGTCATGTCTAGAGGTTCTTGTGTTCCATCATGCCCATCTCAAAAAAGCAAACAAGGAAAGACACACACAAAACAAAACAAAACAAAAACACTTCCCCAGAAGAGCATAGGCAAGGATCTTAGACTTTCGCCCCTCCTCCCATACTGACAAGACTAAGCAAAAGAGAATAAGGGTGAACTCACAGGACAGAAAAATAAGACAACTGAAAAGCGTCAGTAAAATGAACAACAATTAGAATGGCCTACATGAAAGAGACTCAAATAAATGACACAGATGGAATAAGAATTTGAAATAAATATGATAAATATCTACAGAGAGAAAGAGAGAATGGGTGACTAATGCATCATAAAGTGGGAGCAAACATTTTTAAATCAGAATTACTGGATATAAAAAATATGATAGCTGAATCTAAAACCTGATTGGATTGGTTGAAGAGAAGAAAAGATACAGCCTTAATACATGTGGTCTTAGAAAGGATAAAATAAAATAAATCAAAGAAAGGGGCATTGAAGCAAAATTTTCAAAATGTGGACAATAGAAGTCCCAGTAGGAAAAAAAAAAAAAAGAGAGAGAGAGAGAGAAAGAACAAAAATGTAAAGGAGGAAATAAGAAGAAGTGATGACAGAGAATTTCTTAAAATTAAGGAAAGATTTGAAAGTCCAATAAAGTGAGAGTTAAGGGTATCAAAGACCACATCAAAATTCTGAAAGCTTACATAGGGCAAAACCAGGTACAGAGAAGAGGAAGTAAGAGAGTGCTAGAATTCTTGTCATGTCCAGAGGGAAGATATGGCTATTGATAAGCTTTTGATGTAGATGGAAGGAAACTGCAAATAGGGGTATGAATAAGCTAAGGATATTCATTCAGAGAATAAAGATAGAATGTATAATCTTCAGACTAACAAAATAAAATTTAATGTATCTAGTGGAAAATAGGGGGAAAAGACAAAAGGATAAATAATAAACAAAAACATTACATTAAAACTCAGAAATAAATCCTAATATAAAACACACTGAAAGGTTAAGAATAATTTATTGGAATATATTCTAGGCTAACATGAACCCAAAGAAATAAGGCTGACAATTTTAATATGAGACAAGAGAGAATTTAAATCATGAGAGAGAAAAAAAACAGTATTTGCAAGAAAGAAGTAATATCAAGAAGGTATAATTATTATAAATATATACCCACTTAACAATTTAGCCTGAAAATGTATACGGTATCAGCCACAACAGGGCTACAGAAAATAGGTAGCTAAATCAGCAATAGTACTTGGAGATATTTAACTCATCTCTTTCAAAAAATTGATAGATCAAGGTAGGAAGAAAAAAATTAAGCAGTGATGTGAAAGATGTGAATAATATCCTTAATAAGCTTGATGTATTATCAATATATATGCAAGCAGTTATTCTGAGATATAAACTCAGTGGAGATTAGTGTGAAGTGGTTTTACCATTTCCAAGAACTTCTTTCCACCTAATATTGTCAAATCTTCCTTTAGCATTCTTTAATGACAATTGGGACAAATGCCTAACTCTCTGGTCACTGTTGGTTATTAAAAGTTCAACCTAGTTAAGACTTCAGACTCAATTTCCATATAAATCTCTCTTCCTCTCCTCTTCTAATGCTGACAGAACATAGGGATGTGCAACAGGGAGAGGCCTGGTCTCCTCTGTACTATGTGTTTCTTCGCCCTGGGGAGAAGGGGGAAAAGTCCAGTTTGGTGATGATTCTGCCTTTTCCTTAACTCTTCTGGTATCTGAAATAAGAAATCTTTCCTAACTAGTCAGTTATTGGTGTTTGGGTGGTTCCCTGGTCTCTCTGGTTCAAACTGGTCATGTTGGCTCTTATTGCTTCAAGGAGTCAGGAGTCTACAACCCTGCTCCACCCAGAGAAGAGAGGAAGAGCTTCTCAACAGAAGCAGTGCTTCCTGCAAGACTGAATATCCAGGCACCAAATGAGGATGAAGTAGTAAGGGATTCACCTCAGGCAGAGAACTTAAGGAGGCACCCAAAAACTCAGTAATCAAAGTAAATAGTATTCTAATGTAACATTTTAAAAAATTAAGACACATGAAATCTATGATGAACCAAATCTCAAAATTTTCGACAAAGAGAGAACGAATATTGCTGATTCTTTCTGTTGCCTTTGGTTCAAATATGGCATTGGACACTTGGTTTTGACTGCCCATTTCCCTCCCCTCTCTCCTTTTACATGGCCAGGAAAAACGTTTGAATGGTAGCTGATGATTGCAGTGTCAGGTCTCTTTCCTCAGAGTAAGCCCTGAGGAAGATGTATGGCTTCTTGTAACAATGATGGGTCCTTTTACAAAGTAGGAAACTTACTACTTCATGGTTAATAGCAGATGGCCCTACCTCTTGACCCATTCAAGGGCATTACCAGAAGCCCAGCAAGAGTTTCAAAGAGAGAGAACTAAAGAGTACCTCCAACTAGTACAGGATACATATTATGGCCTAAGAATATATTATATTTTTTTAAAATTCCATATTCTAGATTCTAAAGCATCAACAAATTGTAATATTGCCAATATTCAGCTGTACCTGACCTACAAAAATGGCAAATTTTTAAAGATTTATTTATTTATTTATTTGAAAGAAAGAGAGGATGGGGAAGGAGCAAAGAGAAAAAGAGAGAGAGAATCCCAAGCAAGACTCCCTGCTGAGCATGGAGCCTTAAGCAGGGCTTGATCCCACAACCTTGAGATCATGACTCGAGCAGAAACCAAGGGTTGGGTGACTGAGCCACCCAAGTGCCCCAAAATGGCAGTTTTATTTGGCCTGAGCTAATATATCTCAAAAACTATCATCTGACCATAACACTATAATTAAATCTCAAAAACAAAAGAACCTGAAAAAATATTTCTGAAATTTTTAATGTAATTACTAAATAGGAAAATTTTTGCCTTCAGCAAGCTTGATTTGGTCTAAACTCTTCTCCATTTAAATCTACTATAAAATCTGTATAAGAAACAATAACAAAAATAATATAAATATTGGAGAACAACCAACACAGGCAAAACTTGAGAGACTCTAAATACCTTGAGGGAAGGGAAGCACTCTGAGATCCACATTACCTAGCTTTTCCTCATGGGCGTTTGCAAATTTTTAACAAGAAGGATTAGGATCCCAGCAGAAAGTGAGAGTTCCAATGGTCTGAGAAGACAGATCTTGGGGTTTAGGAGAGCTGAAGAAACTGGAAGCTGAGGAATAAAATCCTAAAAGAAGAAAATCAGGGGGAATTCATCCTAAAAATCTCTAATAAAACTCCACTTATCATTTGGTCAATTTCTAAGCTGCACACAGGGCATGACTTCAAAAAACTAAAAGGAACAGCAGCTAGAAGGCCAAAGGACTGAGCAGAGATTTTAGAAGCCTAGTTTTCTGGGGAGACAGGAAGGAACTCAAACCTGCCAACATGGAATGGCCCTGGTAGACATTCCAGTCTCTCAGTTGAGACATAGAAAAGTCTGCGTCCTAGGAGTAAAGACAAAATAAAATAGAATAGCCCTAAGATCAATCTTTGATAAAATTAAGGTGATCTACATGTACTCTTTGTTGCTCAAAAAAGATATTAGAAGGAAGATAACACATCTAGATTCTCTATAATATTTATGTAATTAATATACTATGTCCAGAAAACTAGCCAAAAAGTATAAGATATATGAAGAAGAAGAAGAAGAAGAAGAAGAAGAAGAAGAAGAAGAAGAAGAAGAAGAAGAAGAAGAAGAAGAAGAAGAAGGAGGAGGAGGAGGAGGAGGAGGAGGAGGAGGAGGAGGAGGAGGAGGAGGAGGAGGAGGAGGAGAGGAGAAGGAGAAGAGGAATCAGTTGAGAAAAAGGGAAGCAGAAACAGACCTACAGATGCTCAGATACTAGAATTATTAGACAGGGGTATTAAGGTAACTGTGTTCAAGAAAACAGAGGAAAGTATGGAAGATCTGAACAGAAACATGTAATCTATATGAAAAAGTCAAATGGGTTTATAAAACCAAAAAATACAATATCTGAAACGAAGAATTTAATAGATGTGTTTAATAGCAGATTAGACAGAGTGGAAGACATAGCTTATAAACTAGAATACAAGTAAGTTTAAAGTACCCAAATCAGAGTACAGGAAGAAAAAATATAAAAGTTAGGAAGAAAAGTAAAAGAGAGAGTTGGGACACAGTGAAAATGGCTAACATGTCTAAATGGAGTCCTACAAAGGAAGGAGTTGGAACTTGAAACAGAAACAATGTTTGAAGAAATAATACTTGAGACTTTCCAAAATGGAAAGGCATCAAACCACAGATTTATTAAGCTTTAAAAAGCCCAAGCAGGATAAATATAAAGAAGATTACATAGCAGCAACAACATAGTAAAACATGCTAAAATCAAAGGCAAAGAGAAAATCTTAAAAGTAGGTGGGGGGCGGGGAGGGGGGCAGGTAAAAAGACACATTGCCAGGGCACCTGTGTGGCTCAGTCAGTTAAGCATCTGACTCTTGATTTTGGCTCAGGTTATGATCTCAGGTTTGTGAGATCAAGCCCCTCATCAGGCTCCGTGCTCAGCAAGGAGTCTGCTTGAGATTCTGTCTCCTTCTCTCACTCTGCCCCTTCCCCCACACCCGTGTTCTCTCTTTATCTCTCTCTAAAATAAATAAAACATAAATAAAATATTTAAAAAGAGAGACATTACCTTTAAAGGAGCAATAATAATTCTTGGACTTGATTTAACAAGAAAAACAATGGTTGTCAGAGAACAATAAAAGACATATTTAAAATAATGAAAGTTACTATAAATCTATAATTTTATAGACAGTCAAAATATTCCTCAAAAATTCAGATGGTGTAATCCTCCCTTATGCTCAACGACTATGAGGACATATCAAAAGGACACAGAAACCAGCTTGAAGGGGCTCCTACTAGCCAAATCTAGGACAATTGAAACATCAAAATATATGACACTGAGGGATTATACCTCACTGAATAAAGAATTCATGAAAGTATCCTGTTAGTAAATATATTACTGAATTAAAGTAGAATGTCAACTAAAAAATATAAAGGGAATAATGGAGAGAGAAAATCGCCATTTTGTAACCATATAGCAATAATTGATTCAGATAAGAATCATTAATGGATAATAAAACTACCTGGTGAAAATTTGATGAAGAAATAGGATATTTAGATGACCTCAGAATGTCTTCCCACAAATTACTTATTAATTACAAAGAGTCATCATATACCTTCTAATGTGATGCACTGAGAAAGTAGAGTACATTACTTATGTATAATTTCTGCCAAAAATATACAATCTGACTTGAAACATAAGAAAGCCCAAACTGTGGGGCAGCTGGATGGCTCAGGGTTTCAGCTCTGCTCAATACCTCAGGATGGTGGAATTCAGCCTTGCGTTGGGCTCCATGCTGAGCATGGAGTCTGCTTCTCTCCCTCTCCCTCAGTCCTTCCCCCGATCATGCATTCTCTCACTGTCTCTCTCTCTCTCTAAAATAAATAAATAATCAAAAGAAGGAAAGAAAGAAAGAAAGAAAGAAAGAAAGAAAGAAAGAAAGAAAGAAAAGAAGGAAGGAAGGAAGGAAGGAAGGAAGGAAGGAAGGAAGGAAGGAAGGAAGGAAGGAAAGAAAAAGAAAGAAAGAAAGAAAGAAAGAAAGAAAGAAAGAAAGAAAGAAAGAAAGAAAGAGAGAGAGAAAGAAAGAGAGAGAGAAAGAAAAAAAGAGGGAGGGAGGGAGGGAGGAAGGAAAGAAATCCAAACTGAGAAACAGCCTGCAAAACATCTGGACCATAAGCTTCTAAAATATCACTGTTATGAAGGATTTATGGGGCTATTGCTACAGGTCAAACTAGAGATGATGAAGACATGAAATAAGGCAATTGTAATGGAGATTTTGGGGAGGAATAAAAATTGTGGAATATATACTGCTTAGATGTGGCTGGAAAAGAAGAAGTCTAAGCTTTTCAGTTGGGGTATTTATCAAAAATGAGATTTAGAAGAGCACGTCGTTGCATGACAAGGTGAGGTGTATTCTGTTTTAGAAGTAGACTTGCATTCTGGTGCACATGAACCATGCCAGTAGGGATGTCTGGTCAGTGATTGGGTTGAAGGTGTGATCGGGTCTAGACCCAGTTAGATCGTGAAGACATCTGCTTATAAGGAGAGGTCAAAGACCATATGATCAGGTACGAGCACCCAGGTGAGCATAAAAAATAAGAAAAGAAAAAGATGAACCAAAGGACTAAGCAAAGAAGAAGGATGGATAAAATAAAATAAAATAAATAAAATAGTAAATAAAATAATAAAATAAAATAAAATAGAATAAAATAAAATAAAATAAAATAAAATAAAATAAAATAAAATAAAATAAAATAAAATATCAGAGAGTTTAGAAGAGAACAGGAAGGGTTTGGTGCCCAGGAAACCAAGAAATGTGCATACATTAGCATATAGAGATGTCTAACTCAGAATCCCTGCCTTTGCAAAGTTCAAAGTGTGTCAGAGGGAAAAGTAAAAACAACACAAAACATTTAAAACCTTAAGCATCGATCTACACAGCACTCAATGGAAGAAATTACAGATGCTGTGCAATGGGAGCACAGAGGAAAAGTTTCATCCTAAGGCATTAGAGAACATGTCCCCAGGACCTCATGGAGTGTCTCTGGGTGTCCTAGGATGAGTAGTTAGTGGGCGGAGTGGCCGTTACTAAGCCCAGGACAACGACTGGTGTGCTTGAGTGAACTAAGCGTCCACTCTCATAGAGTCACGAGAACTGATGAACAGGGGTCTGTTTACATCACGCAGCCTATATGCTACCTTTTGCATTCAGTCACTCCTTTTATTAAAAAAACTAAGAGAATCTTTCATTTTCTCAGTCCCTTTTTCATGTTTGGTCTTTTTATTATCACTTTTTTTTTAAGATTTTATTTATTTTATTTTATTTTTTTAATAATAAATTTATTTTTTTATTGGTGTTCCATTTGCCAACATACAGAATAACACCCAGTGCTCATCCCGTCAAGTGCCCCCCTCAGTGCCCGTCACCCATTCACCCCCACCCCCCACCCACCTCCCCTTCCACCACCTCTAGCTCGTTTCCCAGAGTTAGGAATCTTTATGTTCTGTCTCCCTTTCTGTATTATCACATTTTTTGCTTGGAAGCTGTGAAGGAGAAGATATTTCAAGTAGGGGAATTCCGAACCGGGTCACGGAAACTTTGAGAAACTTGGTTGGAAATGCAGAGTTTAGTGGGAGTAGTAGCAAGAGATAAAATTGGAAAGAAAGGCAGGAATCCAATCAGGCATACAATTGGCACTTGGAATGGAATGGTGAAGGAGACAGAAATCAGAGACTAAGTATGCAGATAGTGTTTAATCCCGGCCAAGTACTGCTCTAAATGTTCTACACACATTAACTCATGTATTCTACATATGAGATAGCTTCCATCATTAGCCTCATTTTACAGATGAGGAAACTGAGGCACAGAGAGATTAAGCAACCTGCCCACACACTCAGTACATGCTGAACCCGGGACTTGAACGCAGGCAGGACAGCTCCAGAGTCTATCCACGCCTTTACCACACCCTAGAACAGAAATCAGACTTACACATGACAATAGTGTAAGTGCTGTGAAAGGAGAAGGAGAACCATCTCCTGGATGAGGAAGCCTCAAACAAAATGAGGATAAATCATCTTCCCATGATGATACCTCACCCATAGTTGAGCAGAGTTCTAAATTTGGATCTCCAAACTCCCAGGCCAGTTCTGAACAACTTCCTCTTCCTGACTGTTGCAGCCTTTTCAAGGCATTTCAATCCAAAGTCGAGAAATCATCCAGTAGTGCCTTTACTGTGGGAGAGAGAGCGCTCTGGATGGAAAGGCAAGCACTTCCGGTCTTGCTCTGCTCACTAACAACTGTACGACCCCAGGTGGGTGTTTGGAACACTGTGCCTTGGTCTCCCTCTGTAAAATGAAGAGTGTGGCACTAGATCATTGCTATGGCATTGGCACCTCTCACATTTTGTGACTTTGGTGTCAGAGTAGCCTTTTAGTGGGGCTGTGGATACTTCCCAGTTACCTGGAAACTTCAAGACTTTGCGTAGAAGCCACAAAATTACACTGCCTAAAAGAATAATGTACTCTAAATGTCTGTTATGCTCAAAAAATAGTTACCTTTGAAGAGATAAGGTTATGTATCTGTAAATAGTGAAACCAGCCCTGTTCAAATGAGGATAGCTATAGCAGAACACTTCAAACCATCAAAAATATTTGTTCTGACTGGAGCTAAGTAGAACAAATACCTATCAGTATATGACTATGCCTAGCACCATGCCTGGCCATAGAAGATACTCTAATAATAGTCATTATTTCTCATCTTTGCCATCCATCAGCTTCTAGTCTCCGTACATATCTCCTGGTAGACGGGTTTTAATAAATTTGTTTTCCTATTTATTTATTGTTTATGACTTTGGGTGATTTTATAATTATGAGTTGTTCCCTTTCAAAGTATACTAGGGCCTTGGATTATTTTTTTCATACTTTTATATGCTTCCTCACTTTTGGAAAAAGACATTTTGCCTAATATCAACAGGCATACCCATCTGCAAATGGGCACATTTCTGAGCATTTGTTGGGCAAATTAGCATTGATTTGATTGAAGACACCAGGTTGAAAGACTTTGGCCTTTGGGAAAGTAAAAATGTTTGGGATAAAAATAGAAACAGCTTCACAGGACTGATTGGTATGTCTTTAGACATCTAACACTCTTAGACATCAAATGCATCATCATTGTGACATTGGTGAATATAAATGGGCTGGCAAAATCTTTTAGATGAGGAAAAATTGAGATTTGATTGATCAACTCTCTCTGTAATATAGATGGACTCAAACCTAAATGTAAATTCACACGTCCTGGAAAGGTACAAAGGGATTCTCAGAACATAGTAATATCATCAACTAAACAGCATTTATTAAGCACTAGCTTGATGCCAGTGATAGGCTAAGCATTTTATATGTATACTCTTTAAAGTTAATTCTTACAACAACCCTATGATAATCCTCATTTTACAAACAATGAAACTGAGATTCAGGAGAGTTAGGTAACATCCAAAGAGTCAGTGGGGAAAGACAGACGATCCAAAAAGAGTGACTACCATTTGAAAGACTTGCATGAAGGGTGTCTTAACACCCCTCATTGGGGTGGCTGCTGTAGCAAAATACCACGAGCTCGATGACTTAAAACAGCAGAATCAATTCTCTCACTCTTCTGGAGGCTAGACATCCAACATCAATCTATCTCAATGGGCTGAAAGCAAGGTGTTCATGGTGCTCTGCTGTCTCCGAAGGCTCTGGTGGAGAATTCACTCTTTGCCTCTTGCAGCTTCTGGTGGCCGCTGGCATGCCTGGGTTTGTGGCTGCATAGCTTCAATCTCCAAGGCCAGTATCTTCAAATTCCTCTCTTCTCTGCCTTCACACTGCCATGTTCTCTTTTGTGTGGGTTACATCTCTCTCTGCTTCCATCTTAAAAAGATAACCGTGATTGCATTTAGGAAGCACCGGACAATCCAGGATAACTTCCCTATTTCAAGATCCTGAATTTCATGACATTGTTTACCATATAAGACACTATTCACCGGATCTAGGGGTGAAGACCTGCTATCTTTGGGGGCCATTGTTCAGCCTACTATACAAGGAAATGACAATTTCCTCCATGTGAGACTTCCAGATGTACCTGTCACTCTCTCCTGGCCTTCATAATGTTTAACAACAGTAGTATAGGTTCACAATCCCTTGTCTACAGTTCTGAAATCCTAAAAGCTCCCAAAACTGATATTCTTCTTTCATAAATTGGGTACAATTTCAAGTGGCAGTGAAAGCTGATGCAAATTGTCATGAGACTCTTCATGATCTTTATCTCTATAGCATGCATTCTTGCATCCAAGATGGGAATATTAGTTTCTTGTGTTACTAGGTGTACTACTAGGGATGGTATGTAATTTACATTATCATTAGTCTAAAATCTGAGTAGATCTGAACTCAGAAATACATTTGACCCTAAGAGTTTTAGATAAGGGTTTATTATAAACCCTTATCTAAACTGTAGTAAATTGTAGTAAAATGGGAGCTAGAAATAAAGCCGAAGGATTTAGGAAGTGAAGGAAACTGTAAGACAATTGAGAATTTCTTCAGGACCCTAGAGGACAGCAGGAGCCTTCAGGGAGTTGTGGAGTCAACACACTTAGGAATTCCTATGAGGTGGTTAAAAAATGATTTCTAGGCAGATAATAAGAGTTGCAGATAAGTGTAGGACTAATGGGGGTAAAAAAAGACAAGGTATTCAGAGTAACCCTTTCATCTCCTTATCTCCAGGAAGCTCTGTACTCAAATCGTTTGGATTTTTCAGGCTCTCCCGAATACCAGGGTTGGAGCTCCAGTCCTGACTCATAGGCAACATGTCCTGCTGGGACCATGAGAGAGGGTGCCCACAGCAGGGTAGTAGCTGCTTCACCTGGTTTATGCCCTGAAACACCGAAGAGCCACTACTGCAGGCTCTGTACAAAGCCCAACAGGGACAGGTTTCCCCTTGTCTACTTGAAGAGCTTCTTCCAAGCTCATATTCAGATCATGGGTGTTAGAACCAGGAGAATCTCAGGTTTTAATCACCTTATGTACTTATCTTTTCTCTATTGCCACAACTACCACCACCACCATGATTACCACTTTTCCCTCTCAAATATTATCCACCCTCCTTTACACTTTGCAAAAATAGGCCCCAGTATATCCAGTTCCTTCATTCCTTCCAACACACACACACACACACACACACACACACACACACACACATTTAGGAAAGGAGATGCCTTCAGCACTTTTGAGAGGATGGTCTCTTTATATATGTTTACACAAACACCTTTACTCATCCTTACGTTCTTCGGAAGGATCTAACTACAGACCTTTAATGGCCATTACAGAAATAAAAACCTCACTTTTAATTTCTAGTGAGCATCCTAATATACTCTTCTGAAGTCAGCCATTTTGAATGTGCATAACCTTGGCCAAGGGGAATGTAGATGGCTGGAAAGGGTAAGCCCTTCATGTCATTGAGAAAAGAATTACTCAAAAAATATGAACAACTTTGTAAAGATGTACAATGTCTAGTAGCCTCATTTCCCTTTGGAAAAGATAATATATTGTTGATGGAGATATTCAGAAAAAAAATTATACTCTCTTGGTGATTCACTCAAGTTTGTCATAAACATTTTTCTCCTATTTCTGTTTATCATCAATATAAATGACATCCCTTCATTGTCTGCCATTTTAGGTTGGCCTGGAAATTTTTTATTGGTATTAAAAAGGAATGAGAGATCTTACAAAAATAAAATCTTCAAAGACAAAAGTACACTTTTATAAAGCCAAAATGTGGAAATAAAATTATAATCATTTTAATGGAAGTATTTGTGGTTCATTGCCCTGCTTTCATAAGGAAGGAATAGGTAGTGCTTGACTTCTGGCAATTTGATGTGCAGCAATAATGAATGAAGTGAAATTTGCTCACTACACCCATGTGATCAGCTATTAACAGAGAGAACAGGACAGTAGCAAGCAACTGTCCCCAACTGATTCTGGTAGCAACCTACCAGACTCCACAAGAGTTCCCTGCCCCTTAGCCTTAGTTTGGCTGTCCGCTTCACTTTATGCATGCACAGGTCTCTTCCAAACATCTGCACCAGAAAGCAGCAGAACTAGCCCCACAGAGGAAGATGGTGGAGCTCTAAACAGTAAGACATGGTGGATAATGTTGAGACCAAGTTTTTAGGCATGCGAAAACATATCTAAAAACAAATTTTCTAAAAATATTTTGAGTGATTATACCAATATTCAAATAAATGTGGAGCATCCCAAAGGAATAGGGACTGCTCATTATAAGAAATAGCTCTTCTTTTTTTTTTTTTAAGATTTTACTTATTAATTCATGAGAGACAGAGAGAGAGGCAGAGATATAGACAGAGAGAGAAGCAGGCTCCTCGCAGGAAGCCTGATGTGGGACTCAATTCCCAGGCCAGGATCACGCCCTGAGCCAAAGGCAGATGCTCAACCACTGAACCACCCAAGGGTCCCAAGAAATAGCTTCTTGGTAAGAGCACCAGCTTAGGAGTTACAGGGCCTGGGTTCTAGTTCCCCATTCTTTGAGGCTACAATGGGTTAATGGATAGGAAGTGTCTTATAAATTCCAAAAGACAGGGAATGCCTTGGTTCTGGCTCAGGCCCTGATCTCAGGATTCTGAGATCAAGACTTATTCCATGCTAAGCACCAAGTGTGGTTTAGATTCTCTCTTCCTCTCCTCCTCCCTCTGCCTCTCCCACTTGTGCTTTCTCTCTCTCTCTCAAATAAATAAATAAATAAATAAATAAATAAATAAATAAATCTTTAAAAAAATGAAATAAAAAATAAATTCCAAAGGAAAACACCAAATAAATATTTGCTATTATAAGTGAGACATTCTCAATGCTTATCAAAACATTAGATCTCATTTGTTTATAATCCCATAGGACATAACCTCTCTAAAGTTTCAAACTCCTGAAAAGGTCATTGAAAAGGTCAAACTCCTGGCAATTGTTAAGATTCACGGAAATATACCACAGATTTGGATCAAACTTAATTTCAGTGGAGTTTTCTACTATTTAAGGAAAAGCTTTGAGCTTTTTGAGTAGCAAAGTGAGAATCAACATTAAAATGTGGTTTAGGAGCGCCTGGGTGGCTCAGTTGGTTGAGCATCTGACTCCTGAGTTTGGCTCAGGTTGTGATGTCGGGGTTGTTGGACTGTGTGCCACATAGGGGTCTGCACTCAGCATGGGTTCTGCTTGAGATTCTCTTGCTCTCTCCCTATCCTTCTGCCCCTCCCCCTGTTCATTCTCTCTCTCTCTCAAATAAATAAGTAAAAGCTTTATAAATAAATAAATAAATAAATAAATAAATAAATAAATAAATAAATAGTTTATATGTGGTTCAAAGTCCAAAATCTGTGTGAAATCTCAATGCAGGAGCAGAAGGTGATAATCCTGGGAAGATGACAGATTAAGAAAGCAGAAAGACTTCATTCTTGGTGGTAATAGGAGAGGCAATATCTTGGCCTCTAATACTTTCTCCGGAAACCATTACAAGGAAGAGAAGAGAACAGAAACATAGACCATCAACTCTTCATAAAGGCATCGAGCAGCCCCAATAGCCTCCAAGGTCTTCTCAGAAATGTCTGTGAAAACTTTCCAAAAGATTCCCTCTGATTCTGTGATACCAAAATTCCCATCACTTGCCAATGAGAAAGAATGTCAGGAAATAAAATAATAACTTTGTTTAATATTTATGCTATTCCTTCACATTAAATATAATTTATGCAATTGGTTTTTGTATTACCCTGTTTAATTATGTATACTTGAAGAGGCTTTATATTATACATAGTTATCATTTATAATTAATTAATTCAATATGGAGTTTGTGTTCATGCCTATAAAATGTTGGGCACAAGGCCCTGTGTCAAGAGCACATCCTCTTCTCTTTATCATTCCCGCTTCAAGAAAATCAGGCTTAATTTACAACATATTTTCTATAAATAGCTCATCCTAAACGTAAATATACTTTTTTTGTCTTGAACATAATTTTACATTTCTTTGGTGGATTGGAACCATCACTGTTAGAAAAGTGGAGACAAAATGGTGGGCGGGATGTTACCAGCATGGATTTTTGTAAGTCAAATTATCATAGGTCATTTTCTCATCATATTATTCTCCTAAAAGTCACTGGTAAACTTCGAATCACAAAAACCAAGGTTTTTCTTTTTTCTTTTCATTCTACTTCATATTTCTAAAATAATCTCTGTCTTCTTAAAATGTTCCTTCCCTCTTCTTGCTTTTTGTCTTATGGGCGCCCCTCTGCCTGTTCTTCCTCTCTATGCCAAGTTGACTTTTCTTCCATCGCTCTTTCTCTCCTTGTACCATCCTAGGCCTTCCTGGGCCAATTTCTCTTCTTATACTACTTGATCTCTTCGAAAAATCCAACCACTCCCATGGCTTCAACTATTTCGTATAAGATGATCGCACCCAAAACTATATCTCTATCCCTAACTACTTACTGCATAACACGTATTTGGACACCAGTAGAACTTTTCAACCCAAATATTCTATAGGCTTCACAAATTCAGTTTATCCAAAACATAGATAATTAATCTCTCCCCTCCTGTGAACCACAGTGAACAACTTCATTATCCCTTCCCTCCCCAGAGTCATCAACTTTGAAGTCTTCCTCAACCAAATATTTTATTTTTTAAAAAAAATTTTGTTTATTTATGATAGTCACACACAGAGAGAGAGAGAGAGAGAGAGAGAGAGGCAGAGACATAGGCAGAGGGAGAAGCAGGCTCCATGCACCAGGAGCCCGACGTGGGATTCGATCCCAGGTCTCCAGGATTGCACCCTGGGCCAAAGGCAGGCGCCAAACCACTGCACCACCCAGGGATCCCCCTTCCTCAACCAAATAAATCCTAATCATTCTATGCTTACAATGCCTTCATAGCAACTTCATTCCACCGCCATTTCCTTTGGTCAGGTTCTTATCTACCAACTGAAAGAAGAGAAGGAACTAACATTTCTAAGTCCTCCCTGGTTATTCTATGCACACTCTCCATTCATTTCTTCAAGAACCATAAAACATTGGTATAGTTTCATTACCATTTTTCTGTTGAAAAACCTGAGTCTCAGGAAAATTCTGATATTAAGTTTACAGTGCTAAAATGGAGCCTAAATTTATGTCTACCTGGAAATCTCAATTCCTTCCCAACTCCCATCTTGGCACTTTTCCCTCCTCCCAACTGTTCTCCCTGTCACTGTTCTCTCCTCGCCCCAGACCAGGTTTTCCAAGCTCTGGTCTCAGGCATTTTCGATGGAGTAGCTCAGTGGCCTGTGGGCCAGGTCTTTATGCCTTCACAGTATTTTGGTGTACCTTTTAAAATTTATAACTTCCCACCTCCCAACAAATAAAATACAGTCAATCTTTTCTTTAAAACATCAGACAGTCCTGGAATGCTAGGTCGTTTCTCGCACAACAATAATCAATTGACTCAACTCAAGTGCTGGCTGCTGCCTTTCAACCTGGCTGTCACTCCATATAAGTTAATTGTACTACTTGTGTCACTCCATAGTTGCTTGAGTTTGCCATCCCTAGTCTATAAGGACAGTAGTCAGTTCTAGCTGCCATAACAAAACACTCTATACTGCATGGCTTAAGCAACAGACATTTTTTTTCAAGATTTTATTCATTTATTTGAGAGAGAGAGAACATGAGCAGGGGGTAGAGTCAGAGGGAGAAGGAGAAGAAAGCTCCCTGCTCAGCAGGGAGCCCGACATGGGGCTTGATCCCAGGACCCCGGAATCATGACCTGAGCCAAAGGCAGATACTTAACTGACTGAGCCACCCAGGTGTCCCAAACAACAGAAATGTATTTCTCAAAGTTCTGGAGGCTGGCAGTCTGTAATTAGGATGACAGTATGGTCAGGATCTGGTGAGAGCTCTCTTCCTGACTTACAGATGGCCACCTTCTCTCATTGCACGCACATGCCCTTTCCTCAACACACAGGAACACAGAGAAACCTCTCTCTTTCTCTTCCTGTAAGGCCACAACTCCTATTGAATTAGGATCCCACCCTATGAGCTGACTTAACCTTAATTACCTCCTGAAAGCCCTAGCTCCAATTACAGTCACTTTAGGGGTAAGGGCTTTGACTTATGAATTGGTGGGGAGGAGACGCAATTCTATTCATAGCAGTGAGCTTATAATAATTACTGTTGGGTGCCTACTATGGACCAGACATTCATCTATGTACTTTACATGTATTCTCTAATCTAATCTTGACAAGAATTCTATGGCATGGGACCTTTACATCATTATCTCCATTTTTCACAAGTGGAATCAGAGTGAGGTCGTGCAACTTCCACAAGTTTCACAGCTAGTAGGTGGCAGAGCTAGAATTTGAACCTAGGTGGTCATGTTCTTAACTTCCATTTAATGTTGCTTTTTAAAATCCACCACACTTTAAAAGTCTAGCTTCCCTTCCACCCTCAGTATTAATTGTCTTGCACAGGTAAATAAAGTGTTAGTCACTTTCTGATTGCTCCTTATGGTTGTCATTTCTTCCCTTAGATTTTCTTTTCCTTCTCTGAGGTTTTCCCTCCCTCGTCCTGTGTGGTTGTGCAAATCCTCATTCACTCTCCAGCTCCCTGCTCAACTTTTATCTCCCCCGTGATCTTTCTGTAACTCCTATAACTTTTTTTTATTTTTAAGATTTTATTTATTTGAGAGAGAGAGCAGAGTGAGAGAGAAAGCACCAGGGGTAGGGGGAGGGACAGAAGGAGAGGGGGAGGAAGAAGCAGACATCTGCTGAGCAGAGAGCCCAATGTGGGATTCCATCCCAGAACCCCAAGATCATGACCTGAGCTGAAGGCAGATGCTTAAGCAACTGAGCCACCCAGGTGCCCCAACTCCTAAAACTTCTATTGCCTCTGAGCCTTCATCTCTCAGTGTTCTCCAAAACTGTTATTCTTTATTTTTGCTATAAATGTCACAGAGCCCCATTACATTATAAGGGCTGTGTGTGTGTGTGTCTGTGAAAGTGGCGCCCGTGTCTTTACATCTTTATCTCCCAATGCTGAAATGCACAGTACTTGAAACTTTTTCAATACAGTAAAGCAAATTGAATTATTTTTAAATTTTCCCCCAGTTTTGTTGAAATATAATTTGCATATAATACTGTAGTAGTTTAAGGTGTACCACATAATATATATTGTTATAATACATAATACAATATACATATTGATATAATACTTAGTAATACATTGATCTCTGTATTAAGCAGATGACTCCTGAAATCTCTTGGAATATAAAACCCTATAGTTTTTACATATATGTGTGAGGCATGTATGCCCCTGTTCTGTTGAATTTTTAGAACTCTTTTTATCCAACTCTTTGATTTTTAAGTTTTTCTTTCTCCCCCTTTATAATCAGGGAGATTATTTTTCCATTTGATATGGCTTTAATTTGGGGAAGGGGGTAGCCGGGAGGTAGGCCTAAAAAGAGCTCCCTTTTCTGGGTACTCTAGGATAGCCTAGTTGCTGGAAGCTTCTGGCAGTCTTATTTTTCACTTAGGTGTGATATTACCTGTTCTTAACTTTCTCTCATATCCCTGCGATGTTCTTTTGTTTTTTTGTTTTCTGTTTCTCCTGCACAAAAGAAACAGAAACCAAGAGCTGGCCTGGAGTGGATGCAATCTTTACAGAGCCTGACTTAGACAGCACTATCATCTTGGCTGAGACAAAGCCTCACACTGAGCAAACTGAGTCTACTTGTTTCAACTGTACTGGCTTATAAATTAGCTTCTAAAGCCCATGAGGATGAGAGGCCTCGTAAATGTAGCACCTTCCTACCCTAGTCACCATTTGACGTGTATTTCTCTCAGTAGGTGGATATGAGCATATAATAAAGGACAGATTTCAGAATTTAGGAAGGATCTAGGACAGCAGGAGAAAGGGAGAAAGAAAAGACTCGTAGAATATTTCAGCCATTTGTTTCAACTTGCAGCTCCTCCAAATGTCTCATCAGATAATAACTGATATTGCATAACGCTGTATTTTCCAGAGCTCAACCACATGCATTATCTCATTTTATCCTCAGTGTAAGTTTATAAAGTATCATTTTATAACATCCTCATTTTACAACTTCTTAGACAGGTTTAAACATATGCCCAAGGTCACAGAGCCAAGATTTGAATCCAGATCCTCCAACCTCAACTCCTAGACTGTTCCCATAAGACTGCAATGTGTCAGATTTAATAAATCAACTGGTTGACATTCCTTTGTCAGTAATTCCCCTTGGCCTCCTTCTGGAAGCAGGCCAACAGGAAGAGCAGCAAAAAATTCAGATCATTCCCAAGCTAAAAACCCCGTGTCAGAGGAATCCAGAGCTAACTGAGTAGCAATTAGGGTACAGTGGTGGTGACAACCAGAGAATTTTCCATTACTGTATTACATGCTAACATACTGATATCTCTGTCCCTTTGAGAAGCCACCAATTGGATAATTCCTTTAATCCCATCCTGGTCACTGCACCTGGTGGTCTTGTAGGAGGATTTACACTGTCCATGACCCACATGTGTTCATAGATATGTGTAAAATCCAGTTGGAGCCTAGTATGTGGAAGATGCAATGTTTGCTTATTGGATCAAATGATATCCTGCAAGAAATGTTAGCCTTTCGCATGAGGCAAATTAGTTTCTCAACACTGTGCCTTTTGGCGTGTGCCTTCATCTCTATCAGCTTTCACTATATTGTGTTAAAACATATATGCTAAGGTCTCTATTCATGTAGTTTTTGGTAATCAGGGACTCTTTTATATTAATTTTTGCTTTGCCACTGTGCAATCTACTGCTTGCTCTTGGGAAAATCCCTCACTTCTCCACACCTCAAATTCCCATGGGGAGAAACACCCAAGAGTTCAGCACTCTGGGCTTCTGTCTGGCTCCTTACTCACTGCTCTTCCTTGTTAATGTCTCCTTGGAAGAAGGGAGGGTAACTCCTCTAACTGGCAAATGTAATGGGTAATTTTATGCATCAAGTTGAATGAGCCATAGGTGCCCAGACATTTGGGCAAATATTATCCTGGGTGTCTGTGAGGGTATTTCTGGATGAGATTACCATTTGAATCTCTAGACTGACTAAATCAGATTGCCCTTCCTAACATGGGTGGGCCTTATCCAGACAATTGAAGAATTGAACAAAATAAAAAGGTTGAGTAAAAGAGAACTACCTGACTATTCCAATTGAAGCATTGGTCCTTTCCAGCCTTTGTGCTCATTCTGAAACATTGGCTGCTTTGGGGTCTCAGGTCTATCAGCTCTCATATTGGAAGTACACATCCGCTTTCCTTGGTCTTCTGCTTGCTCAACTTCTCAGCCTCCATAATTGTGTGGGCCAACGCCATACCATAATCTCTTTATCTATACTCATAAATACATCCTGTTGGTGCTGTTTCTCTGGAGGACCTCGACTCATACAGCAAGCTTGGGAGATGATCCTGGGGTACTTTGGAAGGAGTCAGCATGCCTTGAGGAATCCACGTTCTCTTTCTACTGTGCTAAAAGCTTAGTAAACAAATTCGGTAATCAATTTAACACAGAGTGCTGATTATGTTAACAAGTTCTGTGTGACCATTTCTTCAATCAGCTTAATCTGTAATGAAGTTGATATTTGATCTGCATCTTTCTGAGTGTGCCTCTATAAAATGGTTGTAAACATGAGGCACGGAAGGGTGTTATTATTTATGGAGACTAAAACCTCAATGAACATGCTTAAGAAATGTCTGTGGATGGAAGAAATGAATGAGTGTATAACAGAAGGCCTGATCAATACCCTTTGTGATGGTTCTACATCTTCCACAGAGAAGATAGGTTTGCCCAGTGCTCCATGGGTACTAAATCTGATGGTCAAGAATATGCACATTTGAGTCTCACAAATGTATTTGTAGCATGTGACTCTGTTAAAAAACCCTTAGAGGTATGAATAATTAGAGGAGTCTGACCTTTAATGGGTAAGCATTATACAGGCTATTCCATATACTTCCACATCTTTGCATTTCCGTAGGTATCAGCACTTGACTTAGAGCTAATCTTAGTCTATCATTTAATTTTAAAGTTTCCTTTGGAATGGCCATCCATAAAAATTACCCATGCTTTTCCAGGACAGTGCTCTGCTTTCATAAACCTATTTTTCTGTATATGCAATTATGTATGGGAAGATTGGAGAGAGAGAGAGAGAGAGAGAAAGAAAGAAAGAAAGAAAGAAAGAAAGAAAGAAAGAAAGAGTGAGCCTATGCCTGTGATTGAAAAATGTGAAGATTTCCCATTGATTCTTGAAGAGAGCGTGGTAATATAACCAGAGATACAATCACAGTCATTCTCCTGATCTGCAAGTTCATTATAAAGGGACCTAAGACTGTGATGGGCATGAGGGGATCAAACTTCCCCCTCTCCCCCCAAAATTGTCAGAATGTGAGAGGTAAAAGACATTAGTGCCCCCCCAAAGCCAGTGAGGGCAGAGTACTGTAATAAGCTCTCTTTGGTTTAGGTCATCTGACCAGTAGGGAAAGGAAGGAGAGAGGGAAGGAGGGAGGGAAGAAGAGGCTGTATGGAACATACAAGTCACAGATAAAATCACTTTGGGTTTTGAACACTTGACTCCCAGTTATTGAAATGGAATTTCAAGAATGATCCCGAAGGATCACAACTCAAGAGAAAAACTTCCTTTCCCCTCCTTCCTTGTGTTGAAACCCAGGACTCTACCCCCAAGTCACCCAGGGACGGGCCTGCTTGGCCCTAATGACAGCCTTCTCATCTAATGAGCATCACGAGAACTACAGCCCCTGCCAGGAGCCTCTGGCACCAGATTCTCCTCCAACCCAGTGCCTAATGCCAGTACATGTTCTACAACAGCTGCACTGATGCCTCAGTGAGCCAGTTCGGCATTTCCCACTGGGTAAGGAGCTGCCATTTACTTATGCCCAACACTAATCCAAACATGAAACGATCTCAAGAAAATGGCCAACTGGGCTGATGATAAGAAAGTTTACAAATGAAGCTTTCAAGGAGGCCTTCTTTCCACCACCACATACAACTGTAAGCTATAGATTTCACACCTGGAAAGGAGGGCAGAGAGCAAGATGCTGTTCACAAGCGCGGTGCAGAGGGGTTTGCTTGCCTTCTTGTCTGCGTGGGCCCTTTTAGCTCACCTCCTTCTGGTGGGTGAGCTGTAAGTCAAGTGCTGATACATCCAGAAATGTAAAGCTGTAGAAGCATATGGAATAGCCCGTATAAAGGCCCAAGTGCACAGAGAGGAATATCAATATGCCCTCCTTTCCAATGATCTAGCCAGTGAGACAGGTACACACCCAGAGAGAGTTGAACACATTTTAGGTGACCTGCCTCTACTTGGAGCAAAGTTGGGGTTTCAAAGGAGAAAATGGTCAACTGCCTTAGGGAAGAGGCAGGGAAGGGAATAGTGTGCAGAGGACCCCACTATAAAGTTCCGTGGTTTTCCAGCTGTGCTTCTCGGAGTGCCAGCGGCCTTCTCGGAGTGCCTGGGCCTTCCTCTGCAGCTTCCAACAGAAAGCATCACTACTTATCAATTTTCTACCGAGGTGCCAAAAGATGCAATTAAAAAAAAAAAAAGATATTGTTGGGATGCCTGGCACACAAATTCCTCAAGATGGATATTTTACTATATGTTGGCAAATTGAATTTAAATAAAAGATATAAATAAATAAATAAATAAAAACATACATACATATGATGGATATTTTATTCAGGAAAAGTACTTGGGAAAAAGATTTGCTGCTTGGGAAGGAAAGTGAGCCTGTGTGAGCCGAGGTCTGAAAGTCTACAGAGAGAGAGCTGATCTCCTCTGGGCGAGAAATAGGAATCCGGGATGGTCAGAGATGGGAAGGGGGACGGAAGTGGGGGGGGGACTGGGGGGAATGAGTGAGGGCAGCATGACCAGAGGCTGAATCCCAAGTTTAAAAAAAGAAAAGACAAAAAGCTTTTAGTGGCATGAATATCTAATAGGAAATTTGAACTATTTGTAAGTGCTTGCATCTTCCCAAAACACTCCGCAAATTCTTCTGGATACACAAAGACTCACAGGACTGTAGTTGCTGTTGCTTTTAGGGGAAATTAAGGTAAAGAGCTAAATTTTCTGCTTGAATCCGTGAAGCACCATCCCTCCCCGGTGGCAGTGGGGCCCACGGGAGGAGGCCCCAGGAACGAAGGGGGTGCGTGTTGCACCTGAGCCTCCTTTTCTGGGTCTCAAAGGCCAAGGAGATCCTAACTTCAGGGCCAGGCAACTAAAAATTTCATTTGAAAAGAAAAAAATGGATTAGGTCTGCAGCTGAAACTAGTTTGAAAGTCCTCTCTTTAAAATCCAAGCTCTTCATTTAATGATGAAAAAGCACAGGCTCCAGAGAGAGTAAGGGGCCCGTGTGAAGTCAAGCTCCGTCCATGGACCAGCAGAATCAGACCTGGAACCCACTTCTTCTGACCCAAAAGAAGCCGGGCCTCTGTCTGTTGTGCCACATTTAGGCCCAGCGATCTGCTATAACCACATTGTTTAGCAGGAGCACGAAGGTTGAACAAGTCTCAATCACATCCTGGCAGCGTGGAGCGCAGCACGGCCTGGCCCCAGGAACACGGGTTCTGGAATCAGAGACTCCACAGACTGTGCTGTGCCATCTTGGCAAGTGATTTAATCTCGCTGAGATTAGATTTAAAATCCTTGAATGATCGAATCTCACTCAGGTTATCATCTGTGAAGGGAACAATAATACATGCCATGCAGGCAGGACTTTTTAAAAATTTAATAAAGTAATATATGTCAAGTATATGGCCACATAGTAAACAATGGATAAATGGAAGCAATTCTTATCATTATCGAATAGAGACCTTTACAAATGCACCGCAAGATTTATTTTTAAATGCTTTTGGCTTAATTATAATTTTCATTATCCGTAATTGAGAAAATATAAAAGAATCTTAAAAAGAGAAAAAGGGATTTCCACATTCCTACTACCCTGTAAAAACCACTGTTAGCATGTTGATGTATTTCAACAGGAATGATTTAGAATGTGCCATTTCTTGTGCCTTGTAACCTTCCAAGAGCACTCAATTTAGAATAAAAATTTGGCAGGAATGCATTCTCTTCTAAAACCAATTTCTTGTTTGTTTATTTTTTATTTTTATTTCAGGGGGTAGTGGGAGGAGAGAAATTAGACATGGGTATAAACTATGTCAATATAAACATTATCACATTTTAAAATCGTATTTTCATCCTTTTTTACAACTGGATTTGCAGAGTGCTTTATTATCCATTAAACAAGTTCCCATGTAGTATCTTCTTTGATGCTCTTAATAGTCCAGGGCACCAGGTGCTGTTATTAGACACATTTTACAGATGAGGAAATTGAGGATCAGAAAAGTTAAATGATTTACTCTAGGTCTTTCAGGTAGTAAGAGCTTGGACTGCAGCCTAGGATTTCTGACTCAAAGCTGGTACCTCTCTGCTAATTATCCGTACCAATGAGAAGTCTCTCCAATTAGCCTTAATCATCTGAACGACCTCAAAGATAAATCAGGAAAGAGCACAGGGAGCTATGAAAGCATGGGAGTACGAGTCAGGAGATCCTGGTGTAATGCCTCTTTTCAGGATTGGCAAATCACTCACCCTGTCTGGATTTAAGAGTTCTTCATTTATCCGAGGAGAGGGGATGGATTCTCTGGGGCAGGGTCATAGCTTCTAATACTGAATTCTATTATTTTAAAGCACATGAAAAGCATACATCCTCCTAACTTGTAAAAACATTTTGATATGATGCATTAAAAACATTACCCTCTAAAGATCTAAAAGACTACAGTGAAACACCTTCCACCTAAAATGTCAACAACCTCCGATCTGGTCCAAGTAACGGAATGCACCAGTTCAAGTCCTAGGCCTTGGGTCACCTGAAGTCCCTGGGAGAAGAGCTTCTTTCGGAAATTTGCGGTGCTCTGGGCCCCAATTTGGCGGAGAGAATTCAGCACAACATGAGTACCTCGAGTGGAATTCCAAATGTGGATATCTTTTTCCAAGAGTGTGGTACCCACCCGACTGAATCCTTGATGACTGTTTTATGATGTGCTATCTTGTTATTAGCTGGATATCAATGTGGGCCTTTAAGAACACATATACTTTCTGGACCAGATTTTATTGAGAGATGCTGAGGTTGGCTAAATGCTTTTTGAGGGGAAGATGGGGGAAGAATCGCTGAACTTAGCCATGATCCTTTGAATCTGAACATGGTAGGCCGAGCTCTAAATCCAAGAAATGCATGTGTGGATACAGTCTCTGAATCTAGGACCGCCAGCCAGGTCAATTCGGACACCAGCCCCCGCCAAATATGGATGAACCGTGTCCTCCTGAGCCTGAGACTCAGCTGACCTCACACTACAGGAGCTCCTGGACTCCAGGAAAACCCGGGCAGGACGCGGGACCAGCTGCTGAGCGGTAGAGGGAGGGGTACGTGGTGGCTCTCTCCCATGCTGAAACAGCAAGGCCCTTCCTGTGAACACTCTTCATTTCCTAAGTTTCAAACAAATGCCAAGGAGTTGATTTTCCGAGCCATACGTTCAAGGTCTGCCTTTGCGTTGTATTCCTGTTTCTCAGCCTGGCTCCCAAGGCTGCCGTCTATCAAGACACCCTCTCCTACCATTCCCCTGCCATGTTTGCCTATCCCCCCAGGATGAACTCTGTTCTCTTCCTACCCCTCCCCACAGTGGAAATAACACCCCCCCCCCTTCCTTGCCATCTATCCAAGGCCTTACCATCCTCCAAATCTCAGAAATCGTCATAGCTTCTTCAGGAAGCCTCCCCTGACTAGTAGGCTTATTGAAAGCTGGCCTCTTAGATGCTGACAGCAGCCGCTCTCTGTGCCTTACCTTCAGTTCTTAATCACACAAGGTCCTTCATTACCCATGTGTGTACTATAAAGCTCATCAGCTCAGCCACGTTATCATTTCCTTAAGAATGAGCACTCTGCCAGAGAGTCCTTCGGTGCACACGGAGAGAGGCAGAGGAACATGGAGTTGAGAAGCCAAGCTTTTTGGACCGATGCTTCGCTAGTACGCGACCTTGGTCAATGGTCTAATATGCATGTGTACCTCTGCGTTCTCATCTGTAAAATGGGGACTACGACAGGATTTGCCTCATAAAGGTGTTGGAGGATTTTAGGAGTTTTTTCCGATAGCATGCTTAGCATAGGACCTGGCGTGTCTTAAAACACTCAATCGGTGTTGGCCATTGCATACAGAATGGGCTCACCCTACTACGGGCTCCACGCTGCGGACCCTGGGGTACACATATACATCAGGCACTGGGGAGTGGAGGTGGAGGGCATCCCTGGACTCAAATAATTGAACTACAACGTGATCTGCATGATCATAAAGGAAAGTATGAGAAACGGCGCATCCCCTGGCGTCTGACACAGGGCATTGCTATACTAGGTGCACAATCCATGAGGAATGATGATTTGATTTGAGTGGTGCTGGTTGAAATCTATTAAGTTAGTAATCACATACACAGTACCTCAAAAGAGTCCTTTAGTGGCTTTATAATGCAGAAACCACAGACGGGTTCAATTTGGCAGTGTTATTAAGCAAATAAATGGATTTTTAGATATTTAACTTCTAATCATATGTGAACTTCAGGAAGCTAAATGCTCCAATGACACCGCTAAATACCTCTTTGTTATAAAGCCATGGTCTGACTTTTGAGGCAAAGTTGAGGACCTAAACTCAACCCCATTAGTTCATATTTTGTCCAAAATGCAGTTTATAATGAAGTCAGCAAATTAGGTCCCTTGACCATAAACCTCACAGAAGGAAAGCAAACAGAGCATGAATCAAAAGGCTTTAGACAGCAGTTGGCTATTAGTAACATATAAATTAAGTGTAAAATCAAAGGGGAGGGGGTAAGTTCCAGTGGTTTTGGTCTCCCCGTAACTTAACACAAACAATCTGAATACAAATAACAGTAACGGTAACAATAACAATATAAGCTCTTTCGTGATGTTTTTGACAAAATGACAAGCTCAGTAAGTTTGCACGAGCCTCATTTTTAAGTCTCTGCCTCTGTCCCTAACTTGTCAGCTGCTTGTTCCAAGTTGTCATGGCCCATATGGTGTCGAAACAACACAAGCCACTCGGAGACCTCGCCTGTGTTTTTGAACAATGGGGTGAGTCACGGTTAGCCACAAGTGTGATTCTATTACCACTGGCGGTTTGTATCACCAAACTTGCACAACTCAGCCTGAATCATGTTAATTAAGTTTTGAGTGCTGCTATTTCAAGTTATTTAATTCGCCCCTAGAGTTACATCGAGTGGGAACTTGGCCCGTTGCTTTCAAAGGAGTTTGAAGACTCACACGCCGGCCCCATTGTTTTCCTACATATTTAGAGATTGTTAGAACACCCTGCAATTGCTCCGCGGACTCTAGAAGCTTCTTCCCAGTCTCTGCGGTCTATTGGCTAAATTTATATTGACGGATACTTCAGAGCACGGATTATTGAGCTAATAGACCACAACGACTCACTATTGTGCACACCACAACCGTCACGCCCGCTTATAAGGCAGATCTGTTCCATGTGACTGAAAAGAAAGAGATACACCAGAGAACACTTTTGAAAAGTCACCTCACAAGCCCTGATCATGTTAGTCGTATAAAATCATCTGTCGAGAAAACCTGGAGCGCTCCAAGAACACTCATGCCTCATAATGGCCTATAAATGTTTTTGTAAGAGTTCCAAAAAAGTGCACAACCAGTACATTTCTGTTTTCTATTTTTGTGCCTTGAAAAAAAAAAAAAAAGTAAAAATAGCCAGAGGGCTGGGTCTTTTTTATTTTTTTATTTTTTTTCCCCCCCGCCTTTGACAATTTGTGAAAAAATAAAAAGTTCACTCTAAGGCTGAAACTTTGCATGCCAAGTTTTTGCTTGGAACTAATTTTTATGACTGAGTAATAAAGCCCCTGGAAGGGGGGTGGGGGGTTCACGTGGAAATGCTGACACAGCTTTACCCACAGTGGCAAGGAGGGAGGAGCTATAATGCGGATTTGTACCTTGTTTGCTTTATTGTTGCTTTTAGAAGAGGAGTCTTGGGCCTAGCCTTGGGCACTACACTCTACACACTGCTCACAGGCATTTGTCTCTGCGTATGTTCTGACTATCTGGGCTTTGCCAAGAAGCTAGGATGGAACCCTCTTTGGAAAGGAATCTGGTCATCCATTGCAGAAGAGGGCAGACTGACTTTCCTGACTTTTACTGGATTCCATTATCCCAGAGACACACCTACCTTCCCCGGGCTCTAACAACAATAGCTAGCGCCAGAAAGCAGGGAGCAGTCCAAGCTTTCCCTTTAATAGTTCTTTAAATCTTAATTTTTGATGATTGTCTGCTGGTAAAACTAGAAAAGCTAATGATGAGCTGTTTGTGCAGATTCAACTATAATGTGAATTACTTGGACTCGAGAATGTCTGAGGATCCGAATTACTTTTAGTCTACAACATCACTACTAGCGTTTTAAGGTGGATATCTAATGAACTTATTTTGATTTGAACTAGAAAGACTATAGCTGGAAGCTTTTGAGAGCAGCAAGATTCTTTTCATTTTTACCACCTGAGGGATGCTGTTCAAAAAAACATTCCGTTGCCGCTGTAAGAAGATTGAACTTCAGAACTCTACAACCTGCTCATATCCTAAAAGAGCAACACCAACAAATAATTATTCATTAATGTCAAGAAAACCCGTGAAATCTGTGGAAACCGCTATCTAATGCTCCTGTGGATTGCACATTATCAAATTCAAAATTTCTAGGTGTGACCGGCCCAGCTTTGTGTTCTAATGATGTTGCTCAACTAAAGCAGCCCAGTGGGGTCTTCAGACCTGGGGTCTGCTCTGACTTCGGCAGGTCGGTTAAAACTCCTAAAGCGCAGCTCACAGAGGTGTCATGTTTTCTAAAAAAGAAAAAAAAAAAAAAAAACTTGCTTCGTGTAATTTTTCCAGTGAGTCTTTATTCCATTAAATTGAAAAAGGGAAAAGGCTTTTCTGAACTTTCAGTGTTTTGTAGCTTGGGCTTTATTTCCACCTTAAAATCTTTACCTGGCCATGATCTGTTGTTCCATTACTGGAGGGCAAAAATGGGAGGAATTGTCTGGGCTAAATTGCAATTAGGCAGCCCTGAGTGCGGCTGGCACCAGTTAACTTGGGATATTGGAGTGAAAAGGCCCGTAATCAGCCTTCGGTCATGTAGAACAATGCATAAAATTAAATTGACATTAATGAATAATTGTGTAATGAAAATGGAAGAGGAGAGTTAATTGCATGTTACAGTGAGTGTAATGCCTAGATAACCTTGCATTTAATGCTATTCTTAGCCGTGCTGCCAAGACTGCTACAGAACCTCTCTCAGCAGGAAGTCATTAAAGCTGTGAGTAGATAATGCAGGCTCAGTGAAACCTAAGTGGCAACAATATAACAAGAGTTTCTTTCAGACCTTAGTGTTTTCTGAAAAAAAGGGCATGTTGAGGTAATTTGTACACATCTGAATGAAAACAGGAAACTGCGAGCAATCTATTTGCAGTTTGTCCAGTCTCGCAGATTCCCCAACCACTGTGGAGACCAAGGTCAGCTCCCGCAATCAAAGACAGGCCTGAACCACTAGGGCTTACAAGGCAATAAGCACCCAGCTGTCTACCAGCTACAACTTAGTTTTGTTAATCACTTAGTGTGGCGGAGTCTGTGAAAGGTTTGACCTCAGACTCAGCAGACCAGAGGACTGTGTGCTCCGGCCCAGCTCCTGGACAGCACCTGCTCAAACAGATCATCGGTTCAGGAGTCCTAACATTCTCAAATACCCGCCCTGCAACTTTCATTTAAAGCTCTGTGTACTTTGATGCTGGCAAACAGATCTTTCCCCGACCTGCGTCTCTGGAGAAGAAAAGATTTAGGATTTCTCAAAATCTGCAAAGAAGAAAAGCCACGGGATTCTTCTCCCCACTAACTTCCTTTTTGCTCTGGTTTTATTCCGCGCCCCCCCACCCCCCCCCACCCCCACCACCCACCCTGGGTTTATTTTTTATTTTTTATTTTTTCTAACTTTCAGTCGTTGCAACGTATTTGCAGGTAGTAGTTGTTGTAATTTTGTGCCTAATTGATGGACCGTCCAGAGGGAGTGCACTCGCCCAGAAGGACGCTCTCGGCCTGAAGGGCGCAGTGATGAGTGCGGGCTCACCCGGCCAGTGGTCCTGGGTGGAGTGGACGTGTGGCCAGCAGCCGGTGAAAAAAGACCAAGACAAAGCAGATCCCAGGGAAAGTGCTTGATGGAGGTGGACAAGTTTACGTATCTGTCATTTTCCTTTTTTTTTTTTTTTTAACAAAATATAGCTTTAAACCTCATTTGGAAAACAAAACTCTGAGTGTTAGCAACAGTAGCCAAGATTTATTCGTTGAAAGGGGACTCTAAATCTTTTTCAGTATCATATTTCTGTTTTGCAAATCCAGGTGTCGGTACATATTTCAACCAATGTGATTTTTGATTGAGGAATTATTTCATCCTTAGGGCTTTGCTTTGTTATTTTTTGATTTGCGTGGAAAACTGTTTTTTTTTCCCCCTTCACATCATTCAGGATGGATCTTCAGTGTTGCTTCGTGAATGTTTTTTGCTCCAGTCCTCCACTCATGTTTCCAAGGCTTTCTGGTCACAGACAGGATGAAGAGCTCATGCTCTGAAGACTCAAATAGTATTAGATGCTTCTTCCGTTGAGAAATTCTCACAAATACTGAATATCTGAAAAAAAGGTTAATGAGCCCAAATGGAACAAATGTCCCCTTAGGTACTGAGGAATGTGTCTAGAACATGATACACAACATCGAATTCTGTTGGCCAAGTTAATACTCAATCACTTAACATTCTCAGATTAAAAACTAATAATAGTAATAATAATAATAATAACAACATGGAGAAGAAGGAACACACAGAGAGAAGAAAAAGAACCAGAAGAATCCTGAATTAAGATTCAAGGGGTGCCTGGATGGCTCAATCAGTTAAATGCCTGACTCTCGATTTTGGCTCAGGTCATGATCTCAGTGTCATGATCTCAAGGTCATGAGATCTAGTCCTATATTGGGCACAACACTGAGTGTAGACTCTGCTTGAGATTCTCTCCCTCTCCCTGTGCCCCTCCCCTGTCTCTCTCTCTCTCGCTCTCTCTCTTTCAAAAAAAGGAATAAAATAAAATAGATTCAAGCCATTGGCATTTTTTGTTCCCAGAGCTTTATCTGTCAGAGAGTTATACCCTTGCTTGTTCTGTGGTTTTGACAAATTCTTATCTTCTCTAAGCCCTCAGTTCTGAGATAGCAATAGCAAAGTTTATGTCACATATGTTCTTATTAATGAATTAATTTTTCTTCGTTGGGGTATTGGGGTTGGGGTTTATGTGCCAACTCTTTCTTTCTTTCTTTCTTTCTTTCTTTCTTTCTTTCTTTCTTTCTTTCTTTCTTTCTTCTTTCTTTTTTTTTTTTTTAGAGAGAGAGAGAGAGAGATAATGAGATATACAGCATGAGCATGAACCCGGGGAAGGGGCAAAGGGAGACAGAGAATCTCAAGCAGGCTCCACGCCCAGCACAGAGTCTGACCCCAGGCTCAATCTCACGACCCTGAGATCATGACCTGAGCCGAAATCAAGAGTCAGACGCTTAATGTACTGAACCACCCAGGCACCCATGTGCCAATTCTTAATTAAAACTTCTAAATGGTTTCCCTCACAGTGTTGGAAAAGATTACTGTTTTTTGTTATTGTTGCTATTATTTTCAAAAGAGTACCCAATGAATTTTTGATTTGCATTTAGGAGCCAAAATACTTGAAGTAACTATGTTTTTAATTTACTATTAGCTAAACACTTATAGTTGAACCTACATAGGTTAAATGTCTGTGTGATGTCTTTCAACTGTACTTTATTGCTATAAGAATAGGCAAGATAGAATTCTGATCTATCATACTGATAATTTCAACATTTATATGTTGTTGTTAATTGGGTGCCCTGGGATCTTTCTTAGGAATATGGAAATGTTACCGCCAGAAGGGGCTACAGGCGTATGGTATGCGCCAAAAATACTTGCTGAGGGGAGAAAAAAATTAGCATGGGATCTTAGAGACCATTAAGTCCAGTGGCTTTCCAGCATTTGTGACTGCAGCTCATAATAAGAAATATATTTTATATCGTATCTCACTAAACACACGCACAGAGTACGCAGTTGAAACAAAAGTTTACAAGAAGACTTATCTTTACAGATGCAATTAACTCTGATGGTTTCCACTGTAATCTATTTTACCTCATGTTTTTAAGATTGCTAGTTGTTAACCTACTAGGTTAATTTCATGACCCTCTAAAAAGCCATGACATTCAGTTGGAAAAATACTTATCTAATCCACTTCTCATTTTATAGATGAGGCAATTGAGCCTCAAAGGCCACTAGAGAGAATTATTTTGAAAAGTAGTATACGTTCATATGTCTAGAATAAACTAACATGAAGCTAGTTTTAAATGCACCTAGGTATTGACATCTCCTTATATATTTTTTCCTTGCTCCTACTTCTCAAACACCCACGGCCCATCATTTGTCAGCTATGTCACTCTGTCTAAAGAGATCAGATTAATCCAGTGGAATTTATTCTGAATAAGCCACACTGAGCACTAGCAAGTATCCTCTCCTCGTTTGCAAATCAATCTCTTGATGACTTTCCAAATTTTTTTCCAGGAATTAAAGTCAAATCTACATTAACTATCTTTTTTTTTTTTTTAATGTTGTGATAAAACAACCAACTACACAAAGCAGTCCCTGGATCTGCGACTTTACACATTTATTTCATTACCTAAGCAAGAATTGAAAAATGCTTTGATGTCCAAACAAAAGTTTGTGTTTGCATTCCCTGATGAAGCCCATAACATACTGGCAAAACATCAGTTAAAAGAAAAAAAAGACTGAAGCTCGGTTTTTATATATTTATTTTTTACTTCCCACATGCATCTTCCCAGATCTGTGTCTAGATGGTTAGATTAACAGCTCACCACTCTTTCTAAAGAATATCCAAAATACATTAGTCTGTGCTTCGCTTCTGAGATGATTTTTAGTTTAAATCCATATGTGAATGGAAATAAATCACAGGTGGGTTCCTTTTTCGTTACTGTTTTTATTATCATGATTATTATCAGCAATTATACTGTTATTTTTAATCAAATATAGATTAATTCTTTGCTTTTCAACTGCTTACAGGAGTCTAGAGCAAACGTGTCGTTTGTCAAGGAGAGGAAAGGAAATGTTCAGTGTTTGAGGACCTGCACAGGCCTCTGGGGCCCATTAATCGAGGGAGAAGGCATGATGCTATCCCTCACCATGGTTGCATTAGAGGAAATGGCCACTTCTAAAGAAAGTTTATGACTCGAAAACCTTTTAAAGGTATGTACATTGGCTCCCAAAGTAGGTTATTTTTGAGGGCAGATACCGTTTCAGTATTTCTGTAATCCTGTAGGGTAACATGATGCCTTCCACATAGGAAATGCCCAATAAATGTGTATTTTAATTTTGTAAGACAAGCACAGAATATCATCCTGAATTTCATAGTTTTTGCTTGATGTTGCAATGACTTCTATAAAAATGGGAACTGGCGAGATGCCTGGGTGGCTCAGCGGTTGAGCATCTGCCTTTGGCCCAGGGCGTGATCCCGGGGTCCTGGGATCGAGTCCCAGATTGGGCTCCCTGCATGGAGCCTGCTTCTCCCTCTGCCTGTGTCTCTACCTCTCTCTCTCTGTGTCTCTCATGAACAAATAAAATATTTTTTAAAAATGGGACTGGTATTGTAATGCAGCTTTTCACGGCTCGATCTTGTTGCAAACACTCAAGTGTGTATGACAATTCATGCAGGGAGCTAGAGTTCATCCATTGCCAAAGCTATATAATATGTTATTCTATGACTATACCACAATTTCTTTAATCGTCCTCTACCCAGGTAGCTGCTATCTCCTTTAAATATCTCCTGGTGCCCAAGTGCCAGAAGTTCTCTTCGGCAGTGCCTCCCAGTCTTTTTCACATCATGGCACCGTCAGACCACACTCACCTGACCTGACCCAACTTGCTGGGCCTAGAGCTGCTCTGACACCACTCAAAGACCCCCACAGCACAGCTGTGACTTCTCCCTGACACCGTCTACCACTACAGATAAGTTAAAGCCTGTGCTATCAGGCAACTGGTCACAAGGTAAGGGATTGCCAGGTCTTGGGGTATGAGAATGCTTGATTTCACAGTGCAGCTTCCCAAACTAATCTAATGCCATTTTTTCATCCAAAGAGCAAAGCATGTCCATGTAGGCCACATCCTCACCAATAGTTGCTATTAGTCTGAATTTTTGCCAGTTTCGTGGATACAAATTCTACCATAGTCTTAGTTTGTATTACTAATGATTTTGAGCATTTTTATATATAACATTTGCTTTATGTATTTCTTCTTTGTGATATGGCTGTTCAAATATTTTGCCCATTTTTAATTTGGTTCACTTTCTTTTTTTCTACTGACTTGAAAGAACTCTTTATATATTCAGGACAATGTGTTGGTTATTCATTGTCTCAATCAGCATGGGCTATCATTAAAAAAAAAGCTTATAGACTGGCTCAAAAAACAGAAGATTATTTGTCACAATTCTAGAGGCTAGAAGTCTGAGATCAGGGTGTCAGCATGGTCACTTTCTGGTGAGAGCTCTCTTCCTGGATGGCAGACAGCTACCTTTTCACTGTGTCCTCACATGACAGGGAGAAAGACACACAAGTTCTGGTATCTCTCCACCATAAGGTCCTCACCCTTATAGCCTCGTCTAACCCCAATTACCTTCCAAAGGACTCACTTTCAAAAACCATTGTAGTGGGGTGGGGATGGTTAGGGCTTCAACATATGAACCCAGAGGGAGGACACAGTTCAGTCTATAGCATATGTATTGCAATATCTTCAAGTTATCTTTATGCTTTTCTTATGGTGCTTTTTGATGAACAATAGTAAACTCACAAGGATTGTTTTTATGGCAACAAAATTGTTGTGTCATATATTCTTCTAAGACTTTTAAAGTTTTGTCTTGTTTAGTTTTAATCTATCTGGAATTTGTTTTTGTGAACAAGTGAGGTAGAGATTCATTCCATTCTTTGTCCATATGGATAACAGTCTAAGTACTATGTATTGTGTGATCCATACTTCTCATGTGAGCTGCTATCTCACTGACCTCAGTGATTATTTATGGCAGACTTTGCCAGGCTTCCATGTAAGTGTGGATCTGTCTCAGAGTTCCCTTTTCTGTTTCATTGCTCACTATTATTATCCCTTTGCCAATTTACATTGGCTGAGATACTATTTATTTATGGTATATTTTGATACATGAAAAAGCAAAATCCTTTAGTTTTTGTGTTTTTTTTTTTTTTTTTTTGTCTTCTTCAAAAGGGTCTTGACAGTTGTTCTTGGGCTTTTGTTCCTACTTATCACCTTCTCAAGTTCCTTTTGGATTTTTTTAAATAAGTAACTATAGCTAAAATTGGGAACAACTGAAATTCTAAGAATATTAAGATTTCCTATCTAATATCATGGTTTACCTCTCCATTTATTAGATCTTCTATGTATTTCATTGAAGTTTAAATTTTTTTGCAAATAAGTCTTAAAAAAAAACCCAAATAAGTCTTAAACCCTTTGTTATATTTATTCTTGGATATCCTATATTTTGTTAAAATTATAAATGGCATATAGACATATTAAAGTATGTCTTCTATTTTGTGGCCCATATATAGATATGTGTGTTATTTTTACATATTGGTTGTATATCTACCCATCTTAGTAAATTTTTACATTGATTGCAGATATTTCGATAGATTACTTTGCATTTTTTTCATAGAAAATAATGTAATTTGAGAATAATGGCAATTCTGCTTGTTCTTTTCTAATTTTGATTTAATTTCATTAAAACATCTCTTTTTAGTTATTGTACTGGCTAGATCCTCTGGCAGAATGTTGACTACAATTGATGCTACCTTGGTTTACTTCTTGATATTAAAACATATGCTTCTAACTTTTGACAATTCAGAGTATGTTTATTATGGATTTTTCAAGAAAGGAAGCTCCCTTCACTCCTCGTTTACTAAGAATTTTGCTTGGATTTTAAATCATAAATACATATTAAATTGTATTAAGCACTTTTCCTGTATCTATTGAAAAAAATTCATATTGGTTTTTATCCTTTAATCTATTACTGAAGTAATTATATTGATCAAGCTTCTAAACCCAAACCTTCCTTGCATTCCTGGGATAAACTAAACTTGGTTATACTAACTCAGGATGGGTTATTCTTTCTCATAAACTACAGTAAGCAGTTTTCTAATAATTTAAGATTGTCAAACTCATAATTAAGTGTGGAATGAAACTGTAATTTTCCTTTATTCTTTTACCTTGTCTGCTTTTAAAAAAAATTTGGTAATACTAGCTTTATATAATTATAATTGGAGGGGATCCCTGGGTGACTCAGCAGTTTAGCACCTGCCTTCCGCCCAGGGCATGATCCTGGAGTCCTGAGATCGAGTCCCACATAGGGCTCCCTGCATGGAGCCTGCTTCTCCCACTGCCTGTGTCTCTGCCTCTCTCTCTCTCTCTCTCTCTCTCTTTCTCTCTTTCATGAATAAATGATTTTTAAAAAAAAAATTGGAGAATAGTCCCTCTTCTCTATTTTCTAAAGAAATGAAGTTAGAAAAATCTGTTCTTTGACTATCTTGCAGAACTTGTCTGCAAAACCACTTGTGAACTCTATTTTTTCTTTTATCAGATTTTGCAATTCAGATTTTTCTTGATGTTTATTCTATTTATAGTTTTAAATTATTAACATAAAATTATTCAAATTTAACCCTTATGTTTTAAATCTCTGTCGTGTCTCAGCCCCCCTCTTCATTATTAGTATTGATGTGAGTATTCTTTTTCACTTTTTAAAATCAATCTTGCCAGGGAATTGTGCATTTCATTAGGCTTTTCGAAGAACTAGCATTTGTCTTTATTCATCCTTTATATTAGATTATCCTTTTCATTTCACATTAACTTCTGATCTCCATCATATCTTTCCAATAGTTTTGTAGCATTTATTCTATTGTTATAGCCTAATTCTGAGGTTGGCAAACATTTCTATAAAGGGCTAGATGGTAAATATTTTAGGCTTTGTGAGAGGTCCATCTTCTCTTGCAACTATTCAATTCATGCCTCTGTGACATGAAAGCAGCCACAGACAACATGTGCATGATTAGGCATGACTATGTTCCAATAAAACTTTATTTGTAGAAATAGGGGCAAGATTTGGCCCAAAGACCATAATTCATTGAGTCTTGGCCTAACTTTTGGGTTTTTGATATGTGTTCTGTACACTTCCTGACGGGTCCCTGGGAAATTTTCAAGGGGGTAAGCTCAAAACTATTTTCATGATAATGTTGAGATGTTATTTACTTTCTAACTATGTTACCTTGAACTGACTGTGCAAAAGCAAGGATGGGTAAAATTGCTGACACCTTAACACAGATCAGGGCAGTGGTCCATTGTATTACTCACCAAATGCATCATTTATAAAAATAAATGCCAACTTCACTTAAGAATGACTTAAACAAAACAGTAAAAATATTAATTTTATTAAATCTTGATCCTTAATTACATATCTTTTTAATACTCTGTTGAATTGGGATTTATACATAAAGCACTCCTGCTGCATTTTAAAGTATAGTGCTTGTCTCAAGGAAAACCACTATATGACTGTTGAAGTTGCAAGCTCAACTAGCCATTTTCATCAGGGAACCCCATTTTCACTTTAAAGAAGTAGACAAACTATAGGTATTCAGCTTTTAGTATTTAGCAGACATTTTCTCAAAAATGACTGAAATGAAAAAAACAAACAAAAAAAACAAAAACAAAAAAACAAAAAAAATGACTGAAATGAGCTTGAAAACAACTGAAAATATGTACTACCAATGTTAAAATTTGAGCTTTCAAGTAAAATTAGAATTTAATATTGTTATCTGTCATTGTGAGCTTGACAGATTCCCAATACTTCAAGGCTGTTCCAATGAAATCAGTGGTGTTATTAATAAGTATATATTTTTTTCATATAATGAAATATGTCAACATTCAGAAGATCTCTGTAACTCAGCATACCAATATTTTCTAGATTATCAATACATGTTATTACAAAACCACGCATGGGTAAAAGATTCATTCAAAGTACAAGACATACCAACAGATCTTAGCGTAACGGACCATGAAAGATTCATTGATGTGGTTTCAGATTCCACATTGCAACTAACCTTTAAAAGATTACCACTAGTGGAGATTTGGCATAGTATCAAAGGAAAATTTTCACAATTATATAAAAAGGCTGTTAAAATGCTCTCCTTTTCCCAATACATGTCTGTGTGAGGCCAGATAGTCTTTATATACTTCAGCCAAACTAATATATTATAGAAGATTGAATGCAGAAACAGATATGAGAATCTAGCTCTCTTCTGTTAAGTCAGACATTAAAGAGATTTGCAATAATGTAAAACAATTCCATGCTGCTCACTAAATTCTTCAGTTTGGGAAGATATTTTTATTGAAATATGAAGATAATATATGATGGATTTATTATTACTTTTAAGTGAATTAATATATGTCTCAAACATTTAATTTCTAATTCTATAAACATTGACAGTTATAATCACATAAATACAAGCTCTTTGGGGCTCTGATAATTTTTTTGAAGGATTTTATTTATTTATTTGAGAGAAGAGAGAGAGCACATGAGCAAGCACAAACACTGAGGGAGAGGGAGGAGCAGAGAGAGAGGGAAAAGCAGGCTCCCCACTGAGCAGGGAGCCCAACATGGGACTCCATCCCAGGGCCCTGGGATCATGACCTGAGCTGAAGGCAGACACTTCACCGGCTGAGCCATCCAGGTGCCCCAAGCCCCTGATAATTTTTCAGTGTTACAAGGTCATGAAACTTGAATGTTTGAGAGTAACTGGTTTAGCTTATTAAATTGAATACATAGCTTATTAATATTTAGACTTTTTTTTTATTTTACTTATTTATTCATGAGAGACAGAGAAAGGGAGAGACACAGGCAGAGGGGAGAGGCAGGCTCCCTGCAGGGAGCCCCATGTGGGCCTCCATCCTGGCACCCCAGGATCATGCCCTAAGCCAAATCAGATGCTCAACCACTGAGCCACCCAGGCATCCCAATATTTAGACTTTTAAAAAAGCAATTATTTTAGATTATAAATGACCTTTACAGCCTGTTTTTAATTGCATTTCTTATGTTTTGGTAGGTAGTGTTATCAATATCACTCAGTTATAAGTGAATATTGCATTGTTATTGTAATGTTTGCCTTGACAATGAGTAATTTAGAAGAAGAATGTGTTTTTAGTTTCCCAAAATGTACATATTTTAATTTATTTTGTTATTGACTTTTAATTTAATTGCCTCTATCTATGCAATACCAATTTTTCAAAATTTGCTGTGACTCATTGATGTCTTAAGATATGATAACATTTATAAAGATCCCATCTGTATTTGAATATAATATGTGTTGTCTAAGAGTGAGTTCTATAGATGTTCTTTAATCATGTTTGCTCATGATAGAGCTCAATTATTCTCTATCTTTACTAATGTATTGTCTACTTGACTTGATCAATAATTTAGGGAGGTATGTTAAAATCTTCCACTGCAGTGGGGATTTTGTCCAATTCCCCTTTAACTATCAATAATTCCTTTTCATATTTCAAGGCTACTTTATTAGATCAACTCAACCATAGGATAGTTATAATTCTTGGTAAATTAAAACTATTATTGGGAGAAATCCTTTTAGTCCCAAATAATATTTATTTTTTTTATCTTAAAGTCAATTTTGTTTGGCACTTAATTCAGCTCTTCCACTTGTATTGTATGGTGGCCCACCATTTTTCATACTTTCAATTTCAGCCTTTCTATATCTTTAAACCTTTGTTGTATTTCATATAAAATACCAGTGGATTTTATTTTTACTCAACCTGACAAGCTTGTCATTTAATAAGCATATTTAATCTATTTGTATTTGTTAGAACTATGATAATTTTAGATAGTTTCTACTGTCTTGCCTTCTTTTATTATTTTTTTATTTCTTGTAATTGAGAGTTAATTTATTTGTTAAGGGCTTATTATTGTATTAATAAATGTTAAATGTTTAATTGTAGATGTGTTATTTATATTAATAAAATGTTAATGTTCATTATTACATTTTCACTTTTATTGGTTTAAAAGTTATGAATGCTATTTCTATAATTTTAAGAAATAAATTACTCTTAAAAATTTTTATCATGCATGCTAAATTTATGAAGTATAAATTTAAAAATGTCTTATCCTGAATACTATGAAGATCTCAGAGCATTTTTATTGTGACCTGCCCCATGACTTTCATGCTGGTACTGCCCAGTATTTTAATCCTGTCTTTTGAATTCTATAAATTAAATCTGATTTTTAAATGGGCTTATACAGACAGAAAACATACTTTTTAAAGTTACCTATGAGTTTAATATGTTGTTTGTTTATCTTTTTATCTTACAATGCAGCTATTCCTTCCGGGCTCATTTTTAGTCTTCTTGAAGTATGTTCTTTACAAGTTCCTTTAATGAAGATTTGCTAGTGATAAACATGCTTTTGTTTATCCTACAAGCTCTCATTTTTTTAAAAGATAATTTGCAAGGTACACAATTCTAGGTGTATAGTTATTTTCTGTATATGTCCTTATATAGAGAGATTATATATATATAATATATACACACACGCACAGACACACACACACTCACACACACTCCCCCTCCCCCTGCCTGCTTTTATGGTATCCATTATTGCTGATGTAAAGTCTGCTGTCAGTTAAATTGTCATTCTTTCACTCCTTTGCTGCTAGTAAGATTTTTCTCTTTGTTCTTGATAATCTGCTGATTCACTGTAATATGTCTAGATGTGGATGTTTCTAACTTATACAGCTTGCTATTATTTCGCTTCCTTTGTAGATTCATCTTTTATCAGTTCCAGGAAATTCCATGCTGTTAATTCTTTGATTACTGCAACTCCTTCATTCTCTTTATTTTCTCTTTATGACTCATTCTGTCTCCCATGACTTAACTAACCACTCTCATGTTTTCTATCTTCTTACCTTTCTGGACAACTTTCTTAGTAATTTATCCAGATCTACGTTTCCATTTACTAATTATTTATCCATTGGTGTCTGTTTCTAATTGCAATATTTTTATCATTAAATTCTGTGTGGTTTTTGTTTTTGTTTCACCAAAAATTTTCAAGGGATCTTTAAGAACTCTTGGAAATGTACTCATTTTTATGCTTTTACTTCCTTAAACATTATATGCGTTTTTTGCATACTTTTATTTTATATTGTATGCCTACCAATTTAATACCTGTAGTCTTGAAACTCTCTATCTTTGTTGTTTCAGCTCATGGTCACTGATCATAGCTGGTTTTCCTCTGTGTTTGGAGTTTTTTTATGTTTTTTTTTTTTAATTGTAGGCTCATATTTAAGTGATTTTCATTTCTGGGAATCAATTGGCTCTAAACTAGGATGCTTCCCTCTAAAAAACTTTTTCATTTGCTTCTGCCAGGAAACTACCAAGCAGAGAGCATTCATTCCCATTTGAGAGTCCTGGCTTAATATGAAAATACCAAATTTAGCTTTTCCACTGTAGCTATTGGCTTTTTGAAAGAAAAATATAAAATAGGGAACTACTGGAGTATTTGAGCAAGGAATTGACTTATTTCACTTAAGTTTTAAAAAGAGCACTAGCCTTACAATGAAAACAGACTACAGGAGAGATAGATGCCAGAGATGGAGCAACATGAGGGCATGAGCAAGGGAATCATTATGGAACATGGAATTTAAGCAAGGCAGTGAGAAAGGGGAGGTCATCAAGAAGGAGAGGGATACTGAAAAGCTGATAGGGTCAGTGGATCCGAGATCCCAAAATGGCTAAAGAATTGTTAGAGATGGACCAGCCAGAGTCAGCTAGCTGCACAGATAAGAAGTGATACTGAATGCCTGGAAATGATATTATCCAGGGGTTTTAGCTATTATAATGATAAGGTCTACCTACCTGTGGGAATGAGTGGCTGAGGTAGGGTGGAGGTCAAGACTTTTAGAGGAGAGGATGTTTACAGGATCATCTACTTCTTATGAAAGCTCCCAGAATTTATTTATTTATTTATTTATTTATTTATTTATTTTTATTTATTTTTTTTTTGAAAGCTCCCAGAATTAAAGCAAGAAGAGAAACTCTTTTCTCTTTGTTTACTTATACAATGAATGAAAGAGGTTTGCACATTTGGAGCAGAAAGAGAAATACTTTATTACAATTTTCTTTTCTAGAGAGACTATAAAAGTAAAGTTCATACACCACTCCTCAGAGGCCCAGGCTCTCTGGTGACATCTTTTCAATCATTATCATGATTGAAATCATTTTCATATCATCATATCATCATTTCATATCATCATTTTCCTTCCTTAAGGAGGAAAAAACCAAACAATTTGTGTTTCCAATTTAAAACAACAACAACAAATTTGGTAAGTGAGTGGCATAGCTCCCCAAATTCCATTTAGCATAGAAATAATTTCAAAATTTAGGGGACTTTTGGGTGGCTCAGCGGTTGAGTGCCTGCCTTTAGCCAAGGTTGTGATCCTGGAGTCTGGGGATTGAGTCCCACGTCGGGGTCCCTGCATGGAGCCTGCTTCTCCCTCTGCCTATGTCTCTGCCTCTCTTTCTTTGTCTCTCATGAATATATAAATAAAATCCTAAAAAAAAAAAGAAAGAATTTCAAAATTTTCTAGTAAATGATTATTCACCTTTTTGTGGGTGATTTTTCTATTTTCTGTAATCTTGCTCCTAAATGAAGTCCCTCTGTCAAAAAGTCCATTTTATTTCCTAAATTAGAGTCTGAGTATTATTTAGCCAGAGTCTAGTTCTTCTTCTCTAGTAATGCTATTTTTTATTGGGTGGGCTTTATTGTCCTTCTTTTATTTGTGTAATATACTGTGTTCCCATGCCAAACACTAGAAGACTTTTGTCATATTCTACTGCCTAGAGCCCTGTCACCATTCAGCACAGGTACCCATATTTTCTTAACCTTTTCTTGATAAATTTGTTCCAATAACCATTTGGAGTTTTCCTGGTCTGGATCCAGTCTGTATTTTCCTTTTCCTTATGGTGTTAAGGTAGATGCAAATATGGTATCCCAGGCTTTTTAAAAGATAGCGGTCTCTGTTTACTGCACAGAGCCCCAAGAACTACAGGGCTCTTTCTAATTACTCTAATTCTGAGCTATTTTTTTGCCACTTCACCCAATGTACTTACATTAGGCCTAAGCAAATGATCATTGATTCGGAGCAATTTATGTTCTTCTAAAACTATATGTCACATTTATTCCATAATTACTTCGCAAGTTCAACATCACAATTTACTGTCACCTTTATCTGAGTTGGTTCATTTTCCAAATCACTAACAAAGGCAAGTGAAAAAACAAACAAGGATTTACTACTGACTTTGAGACCCAGCCATTAAAAAGCTTCCGTTCTCACTTCAAGTCAGATTTTACTACGCAAACATTGACTGACATTTTACTATAGGACTCACTGTGCACTACATGTTTTCATAGGCATGTGTGATCAAATCCTCACACCAACTCTTTGAAGATATTTTGTCTTTATCTGTGAAAGCTGAGGCTTGGAGAAACTAATAAACTACATAAGGTCACACAGCTAATAAATGGCAGAGTCAGGATTTGAACTCAGTCTTTTCAGCTCCAAGTTTTCATCCCGCTATACCATCTGTACATATGAATTCCTGTTGCTTGCTTTATTTTTATTTTAGCCTCTTTAAGTAGCCATATGTAAATCCTAGTTTAATTTGTTCTTTATCTAAAATATGCCATCTTTTGGTTTACAATATAAGACATAACAATTTTTAATCACTTATGATATAGTAAATGGAAATTGATGAGCTTAGTTCAGGTTTTTTTATTTTTATTATTATTTTTTAACAAAATCTATATAACACCCTGCTTATCTGGTGAGGTAGAATTTTAGAATTTATTTCAGCTGCTTCTCTGCCCACAGGTAAAAACATCAAATTATTTGGGGGCAGGTTTTCATTATTGTGAGAGGCTTCACTTAAGTGGGCTTCTTTTGTTAAGGAAACATGGGAAGAGAAGTGTGAAGACTTATTGCCATAGAGAAAGGCCCATAGTGAAAAATCGTGGCTTGAAAAAAGATGGTACCTTCTGGGATTCTATAGTAGAGAGACTTCTGGAAATGGAATTAACCAATTTTTATAAGAAGATCAAGGCTCTCTGATTCTCTGAGATTCAAGGTGATGGATAGCTCTCATATTAGACGATAGCTGCCCTGTCCAAGGTCCATTGAGAGGAGAGGTCCCCAAAGATTCCAAGGAAAAACGTACCAAGGGGCTTGGCTCATGACTTGAGCTTGACAGATCCAAGGGTTGGATGGAATAACTGATTCTGGCACTGCCTGTACCTGTGTGCAGAAAGCCCTCTGGATCCTGCCACCCTGAAAGAGTGCTGGGATTTGAAGAATAAAATGGCTATGCAAATGAAATTGAATGCAAAATCTATTATTTTGATTCCCCAGGAAAGGCAAGCAGGCCCCACTGCATCCCTGCAAGTGCAGGACCAGTCTTCAACAGTGACATCTTATGGCTGAAGTGTGGAATGGCGCTGTCATCCTTCTGACAGAACAATCATTTGGACTTCCTGGGCAATGCGGAAGCAGGTGGACCTCAAAAATGAAATACTGAACTTCCGGAAAATAAATGCAAATGGGATTTCAAGCAATTTATTGAAAAATTAAAATTGATTGGTTATTGTATCCTAAGCCTGGAAAATTGACTTTCATGCACGTACTGACTATACTCTTGCCACATTTTCCTAGCTGCCGCTGCTGCTGCTGCTACTGCTGCTTCTTTGTCTTCTGCTGTTGCTGTTTCTTCTTCTTCCTCTTCTTCTTAAGTAATCTCTATATCCGATGTGGGGCTTGAACTCATGATCTGAAATCAAGAGTCACATGCTCTACTGACTGAGCCAGCCAGCCAGACCCCACCCCAGCTGCTTTGAATGACTCTCTTTACCATTTTTTCCTTGCATATATCTACCCGGTTAATCTTCCTAAAACATCATTTTTTCCCAAAAAGTCTGCAATGCTTCTTACTGCCTACAAAACAGAATCCATATTCCTCATCCTTCTATTCAACCCTACTTCACAATCTGACCCCTAAATCCAGAAAGGATAGAAGAAAAGAAATACTTATTATTATGTGAGACACTTTATGTATGTTCTTATCATTTAATTTCCACTTCAATTTTATTTTCCATTTCCCTCCTTCCTTTCAATTGAGGTGTGAATGACATACAGTAAAATGCACAAATCTGAAGTGTACAACTCAGTAAATTTTTTACGTATGTATCTACCTAAGAACCTATCATTGAAATCAAGTTGTAGAACATTATTGATTCCCCAGAAACCTCCCTCATTCGCCTCCCAGACTGTACTCTGCAAAGTGCAGCTCTCCTGGCTGGTATCACCATAGATTAGTGTTGCCTGTTCTGAACTTCAAATAAATGTAATTGTACAACGTGTCACTCTTTTGTGTCCAGCTTCCCTCAATGAATGTTATTCTTTCTCTCAATGTAATGAAATACCACTCTAGGGTTGTATGTTGTTTTTCAATACATGTAATATTCCATCATGTGAATATAACCTAATTCACTAATTTATTTTTTAAGTTGATGGACAAGTAGTTTCCTCTTTCTTTGGCTGTTATGAATAGAACTGCAAAGAATATACTTGGATACATCTTTGTAAACATAAACACTTATTTATCTTAGGTATATCACTAGGAATAGAATTTCTGAGTTTTGGGGTGTATGAATATTTAGATTCATAGAAACTAACAGTTTTCCAAACTAACTGAAACAATTTACATTCCAACCAGCAAACAGTGCATAAGAATTCCTTGTCCCACATCTTTGGATCACTTGCTATTGTAAGTTCTTTTAATTTTAGCCAATCAGGTAAGAGTGCATTAGTATCTCACTATGATTGAAATTACCAGTTCCTTCTGATAAGTCCTACTGATCTCCTTTCCATATGCATATTGGCCATTTGGATATCATTTTTTATGAAGTGCTTGTTCAAGTTTTTTGCCCATGTCTTTTATGGCACAACTGCCTTTTCTTATTGTTTTGTTGAAGGTCTTTATGTATTTTGCATACAAATTCATTACCAGATATTTTACATATATTTAAAAATAGATGCATATGTAAATATAAATATGCAAATATCTCCTCTCAGTCTGTGCTTTGTCTCTTTATTCTTCTAATGACATCTTTTGATTGGTAGAAGTAGTTCAATTTATCAATCTTTTATTGTATGGTTAGCATTGTTTGTATCCTGTTTAAGAAATCTTTCCCTTCCCCCAAACCATGAAAATATGACAACACTTTTTTCTTAAAGCTTCATTGTTTTATTTTTCGCTTTCAGGATTATAATCCATTTTCAGGCAATTGTCTTTGTTTGGTGAGCTATCAGTACCCACTTTTGAATTCTATTCGAGGCAGATCGATAAACTCATTGCTATCCCATAACTCATCCTTTAAAAATAATAATAATGTTAGATAATTCTGCCTTTTGACTCCTGCCTAGAAATCTGTGGTCTCCTATATCTGAGTCCTCAGCTCTGGTTCCCATCTGTGCACTAGCCTCCTGGGTCTGAGGTACAGTTATTGTTTATTGCTTTACACTCTTAGCTACTTTCATGAATGTGTTACCTTGCTTCCAAATAAACTGCACACATCTTGATGGTAGGAATTGCCCATGAAGGTTAACCAAAGCTCTGTACATTATGGCCATTCCATGAATTTGAGATGGCAGCTCATTAACATGTGTATTTTTTTCTTCAAGACCATCAAGAGGGTTCTGCTGAGGACTGTCTGCTGCATAGACATTTCTATGAGTGATGCTCCTGTCATGCTGACAAATGTGTCGAATTCAATGGGACAGTTTTTAATAACATTAATGTGGTATTGCCAGGCCTTTTAGGGAGTATTTATCTCCATAGTATTGTAATATTCATTACATTCTTTCAACATTTCCCATGTTTGCTTCTTCCTTAACATCCCTCAGTTTTCATTAATGGCCTGACCAGCATGTTCTATTTTATCATTGAGGTAGAAAGTACAAGTAACTCTTTGGATATATTTCCTTTAGAATTAAGGGGAAGGGAAAGTACCAAACAGATTTAAAACCTCCACACTCCTTTTCCCACTCCTTGGGGAGAGAAAAAAAATCAGTGGGTCTAAATTTGTCACCTGTCTTCTTTAACAGCCACCCTTGTGTCTGTCATCTAGATCTGTTGATTTCCAAATGTGTCAGTGTACCTGTTCAAAATGTTTTCCTGTTTTGTGACTTTAACAGAGGTGTCAGTATTTTTAAAGTATGTTTTTCATGCCCCTCATTTTAAAAGAGTTTAAAAATGAAGTATTACCTCATTGCTTTGGATTCATATTAGTGGTCATGCTTGCTTTCCCACATGAGGTACAAATGCCTCTTCTTCAACTTAGCTACTTTATTCAGCTTATTCATTCTGGTTTTTGTCATAATTATCATTTCCTCTTTAAAAAAAAAGAATAGGTATTATGAGAAATTTCTCTAGGGTTCCCTCCCAATTTCCTCACTGCCATTACAGAGCCTCTGTCCCATCAGTCTTGATCAGTCACGTTGGATATTCTTACTCTTTGCGTTCTTCTTTTCTCAGAGCAATTGTAATCTGCTTTAATTATGGTGGATACTCCAGCAGCCTGCCCCTCTCCTGGGCTTTGGTATTCCCTCCTTCAATACCATACTCACTAGATTTTTTTTAATTCCCCCAAATTAGCTCTCTTGAATTCTAATGCCCTGATAGGACTGCTTGCATTCTGGTTATGAGCACAATCCCACCAGGTTTCACGAATGCCGAGGAAGGCAAAGCTTTCTGCATTTCTGCATGCCTCTGACAGCTCTTGTTCATTCCTCAGACCCTTACAGGCCCCAGGCTTTGCCTCTCTCTTTGCTTAAATTGCTCGGGTGACCCTGCCCTCAGAGAAGGAGGAAAACGTTGTTTTAGATGCCTGATAAACAACATGACTTCTGACCCTCTTGCCGTCTTAAAAATCTCTCCAGTGAAAGAGATTTTTTTAAAATACCAATTTATCTCTAAATATAATTATTAATTTTTAAAATTTCATACACTCTACACTCTAGTTCTTTTCTCAATTCTGCAGCAGAACTCAGATCTCCGATGAGCTGATCTTAAACCTCTGGCCAATGCTATCGCCTGGCAAGCTTCCCCTCTGCTGTCCACTAGAATTTTCACATGGCGAGAAATGTGTAGAGGCCAATGGCACATACGTCCTCTAGTCACCATGCCATCCTTCATCAGTACTTGTGTTCATGCACGCACACACACACACACACACACACACACACTCACACAAGTAAATAGCTCTTTTTTCTCACAGAAACATTGGCTTTAATCATCTCAGTGTAACAAAACAAGAAATATTTATGCTTATTTTTATGAGGGTAGAGATTTCAGAGACTTCATGTTTATCTCTGAAGACTAAAGGCTTAGGATATCTGCCCTTGGGTGAGGGAGACACACCCAGTTAATGTCATGCTCATGGTAAATTCGTAGCTGACTCCCAGTCCCACCCATACCCTATAACCACTTTTCTTATTACTGTATCAACTGAAATGCATTCGGTTATAGTTAAAGAAAACACAACTCAAACTGATCTAAACAAAAAAGAGGGATTTATGATTTATAAGTGAAAAACCCAGAAATATGGCAAATATCAAGGGAGGCTTAATCCAGTCACACTGTCACTAAGTACTCTTCCTTTTTCTCTGTTCTGTCTTTTGTGATATCACTTCATCCTAAAGATGACTCCTTCTGTAGAGCTAAAGTGATATGGCCAAACTCCTGGGCCTATGTATTTCCTCTTTCTGGTCTAGGAAAAAAGAGAGTACTATTTCAGCATTTCTAGCAAATCCTAATATTCCTCTGATTAGACCAGCTTTGACCCTCCCAAATCACTAAGGTTGGGCATGGGAGTGCATTCACAGGCTTAGCCTGGGTCACATGCTCTAACCCTGAAGTCAGAAAGGGAAACTGAAAAAAAAAAAAAAAAAGAAAAGGAAACTGTTTTCTAGGAAGCACACGTTTTACAAAATGGAAATTATAGGGGGGGGGATGAGGAAGAGGATGCATTCTGGAGGCAATCCAAACAGTTGAACTCTATAAGAATCCTACACCAAAATATGTTGAGTCTACCAAACCTTCACTGTGGCCCTGTTGTAATAATGACAAAAGGAAAATCCCTTCCTAATGGCTGCTCTCACCTGAAAAAGAGCATGCACACATATAAACAGGACAAAAGATATCTCCTGGCTGCTGTGGCTGCTGCTTGTTCTTGTTCTTCTTCTTTTTATTTTTTTTTAATTTTTTTAATTTTTATTTATTTATGATAGTCACACAGAGAGAGAGAGAGAGAGGCAGAGACATAGGCAGAGGGAGAAGCAGGCTCCATGCAGCGGGAGCCCGACATGGGATTCGATCCCGGGTCTCCAGGATCGCGCCCTGGGCCAAAGGCAGGCGCTAAACCGCTGCGCCACCCAGGGATCCCTCTTCTTCTTTTTAAATTTCAGTATAGTTGACACACAGTGTTAGTTTCAGGCATCCAACAAAGTAATTCAACAACTTCATAGATTATGCTATGCTCACAGGTAAAGCTACCATTCATCACCATACAACCCTATTACAATACCATTGACTATATTCCCTATACTATACCTTTCATCCCCATGACTTATTCATCCCTTAACTGGAGATACTCTGGGCTTCTCACAGGAAGTAGCTTGGGTACTTGGGCAAGTGACTTAAAGTCTTTCTGTTTTTATCTCTCTGAGATTGAATATTGTTTTGGAGGCAAATCCAAGTGATACTAAAAGTTGTCCACCTTGTAATCCTACGTAGTCAGATTTAAGAAATAATACTAATTTCTACATCACAAAGAAAGAAAAGATTTCTAAATATTTTGGTTAGTTAGACAGTGTCTAACTACCACAATAAAGGCAAATGCTACTAGGTTGCAACGAACAAACATTTTTCTTTGGGATAATAAATGTATTTAAATGCATAGCATTTGAGGGGTTAAAAGCAGGACCCAACCTGTATGGCTTTGCTTTGGATTATTGGTCCTTTGAAGTCCAGTTATAGCAAGATAGATCCTCAGGGATCCCTGCCAAACAAGAATGAGAAAGCTCAAGTGAGAACAGGAGTATTAGAGGTGAGCTGCTCCAAGTGTCACTCTTTCCTCTTTCCTCTGCTGGATCATTACTGGGGAAATAGATACAATGTGTAGCCCCAGGGAGTCTATAAACAGGCAAACTTCTTCCCCTTGCTCCCTCCCTCCCAACCTTCCTCCCTCCCTTCCTTCTTTCCTTTAACTGAAAAAGAGTTTAAATATTATTTTCCTTTCTACATCTCGCTACTTTACTTCAGATGTTTGGATCCAGCCAGAAAGGGGTGGAGGGGGAAGGCTTAGTGACACATTCTAGAGTCAACTGGTGTTCAGAGAAGTGAAGTGACCTACTTGGTTCACTCAAAAAGGAAGCAAGCTCTCTAAGCTCTAAGAGCAGTATCTGTGAGTTCTCTGAGACATCACATCTTGTTGGAATGGGAGAGGAAGGAAAACATTTTTACCAGAATTTAGCATATAGTTTCTTTAGGAATGACAAGTGCTTTTAAGAATTGTTCAGGATTGAAAAAAAAAAAAAAAAAAGAATTGTTCAGGATGTCACCTATATCTTACCGTTTGTTTTTTTAGTTTGGTGTTCATGACTGACTATAAAATTTTCAAGAAATTTTGCATATTTGCCCAGCATCTAGGAAGGAACTGGGGAAGCAGTCTTTAATTTCATGACTTTTCCAGAATCTCTTATTGGAAAACATTAATGTCAATTTTTTTCTTTCCCAAAAGCTAATTATGAAGTTTTCCTATCTATCAGCTTCTGAGCTGGGATAAAATTGAATTAACTCATGTTTTGTGACGTTATCTACATTTTCCTTTGTGTGTTATAAATCATTCAAGATCACTTATTGATGTCAACCTGAATGGACAGCTTACATTCATCTAGTTCTTTCAAATGTGTTCTAATACAGAAAGATTCCTTTTGGTAGTGTTTAAGAAATATATAGGTATTTAGCCAAAAGTCTGCCACTCTCAATTCAGAATGTCCACAGAAGTGTGATATTTATGAATCCGTTTACTTTTCCATCTTGAAATTAAAAATAAAATTTATTTTCTTCTTGGTTCTTTACCATAACTGGATTAACCAATAAGTAAATATTTGTTGGGAAGATATTATAATTTATTATTCAGAGTGCAGTGCTTGGAATTTTCATGAGTTCCACGACCAGTTGTGACCTAGCTACCACTAGTAATCAGTAGCATATACTTTAGTTACATAGTTTAGTTTCCAAGGAGCTAAGTGTGGCTTTAACATTTTTTTAAAGAACTTGGGCAGAGTCTTGTGACAGAGGGATTCACAATACAGAGTTTTCTAGTAAAAAAAATTTAAAAATTAAATACTTCTGAAAGAACCCAGTAGAATTCCTAAGGCATAACTTGAAATAAGTAGCAAGTCATGTGACCTTGCTGTCCATTAACCTTCACTCTAAGGCCAGAGGTCAGGGCTATTCCCTATTCTTAAGTCCTCCAGGTGGGGTTAGGAAAAAAAGGTGACAATTTGGAGGACAATTTACAAGCCAGATATAATCATCTGAAATGCTGATTCTGTGTCATCCTAAGAATTTATGGCAGCCAGAAGGAAAGCAAATATGTTGTGCTAATTCAAGCAGTTACAGCTTCCTTCCCTGTTACCCTGTACAGGAAAACTCCTACAGGAGTTGTAAATCTCACCTTTCTGCAAAACTAATGAGATGGTGTCACTATGTGGGGGGAATGACCTGGGGCCCTAGGAACAGGAAGCAGCATTAAAAGGGGCTTCAGAAAGTTTCACCTGGAAACAGAACTAACCAGGATAATCGAACAAACTCCATGTCAGTGAGTTGTTCTTCATCTTTGGAGGTGATACTTGAACCCATAACTGTGAAAAAGAAAGTTGGTTGATTTTTACAATTCAAGATCGTCTAATAATGGTAATATATCTGTTTCATGAGCTAGGAATAGCTGTTTATCTCTTCTCCTTTGTCTTTTACTGATTCATTTATTCAATAAACAAACATTGACCATCTAAACACAGTAGTAGGTTCTGCAGAAATTTAAAAAAACAAAAAACAAAAAAAACAAATAATACACAATCCTAAAGAGTTCATAGGTTGGTAAATAAAGGAGTCCCTAAAACAAATAAAACCAAAGCAATGAAGCCAGTACTCCTGGAGAAATGATGGCATCATGACCAGTGGCAGGATTTGCAAACTGAATAACTGGAGTTTAGAATTTAAACTCCAACCATGACCCAGAATGATGTTGAGGACCCCAGAAGCAATTGAACCACAGCGCATGACCTCGTGCCTGTAACATTCAACTAAGCACAGAGAAAACAGGTCAGATGGTAAAGGAACTTCAGGCACACGTCTCTCTGGCATAGGCCTTGCTTTCCAAGTTGTCTTGCCTGTGGTTGAACTCCATTGTTAAAACCACTTGACAAGATGTAAGCTCCTTATTTTATATTAAAATTGAACCCCTGGGCTTCCTTGCACATATTCTTAATTAATTAATTTCTTCTTTCATTAAGCAATGGATCATAGATGAGGACTTCAGGATAACTATAGAATGAAGTTTCTGGATCAATTATAAATTATCAACTCAGGATACCCAGTTATTGGGTCTGTGTCCTGCAGCTGCCTCATACCCCCGTCCCCCACCAACACAGATGATCTCCACTGACAACTTTGTGCCTGCCAAACTCAGAAGTCATCCTTAAGGAATGCTTGGCTTCTCAGGAAAAGCACTGCAGCATTTTCATATAGATAAAAGTAGGTGAAAATTAACTTTAGGGGCAATGTTGAAAGGTAAAAATTAATGAGCATGGAATTAGAATGGGTTGTAAAAGAGTATTAGCCACCATTACCTTAACACAGAGAAGACTTTTCAGCACAGAGGAGGACCTACACAAACATTGGAGAAATGAAGATGACAAATGACAGCAGAAGTTACATTGGATTGAAAGAGATGCCCTTTTGATTACTTATGTTTTACCTAGACTGTTGGAGGTAAACTATTAAGGTGTTTTGCATGCATCATCTCATTTGATATTGCCTATTTTGTACCGATGACAAAACAGAGGTTGAAAAGAAGTTAAGAACTTCCCAGGGGTGTTCTTTGAGGCAATGCAGCAAGTAATGGCCAGGGCCAGAATTCAAATTTGGGTCTGAATTATTTTTTTTTTCTGATATTTTATTATGTCATAGTCACCACCTCACCACTTACATGGGTCCTGTAGATAAACTGCCTTAATGTTTGGGTACCTTTTTCCACCTGATGTTAATGCATGAATAATACAAGAGAATGCATGAGGGAATGGACATCAGTACGTAAGGAAGAAAGAAGGCATCATTCTAGATCATTGTGGCAGATAGCCAGTTCTCCAGCTCACCATGGCTCACCAGGAATGAAACACTTCCACTCCCTAATGATAAACTCTTTGGGGGTCATACTGAACTTTCCACATCCCCCAGGTCTCTGTAGGAAGACGTCAGCAAAGAGCACACATTCACTGATCACCCATCAGTGGAAGCCATGCTGCTTCAATTGTTGTCCTTTAATTCTTAATGGAAATCTTAAGAAATCCAACCTCTTCTGAAAGCATATTAAATATCCAACATCTTCAGGAAGCATATTGAATATGACAATACCAGGGGCTAGAGAACAGACACAAGAAATCTGAATTCACCTTTTGCACACCTTTTCTGGATTAGTAGTGAACTTACTCATGTCTTTGAGTTTTTCTGTGGTGTTTAAGTGCCCTACAAAATAATCCATCAGTCTTCACTGCATGGGAGTTAATCATTGATGGTAGAAATCCCAGTTAGGGATGACATTAAAAATATTTATCAACTCTTTATAGTATTTACCAATACACATAGGATCCAACTGGAATGGATCACAAGTATGAACATCCAGTGCCACTGTACCAGGACCCACCTACAGAGTATCAACTTCTCCTGAACTTAGATTCAGATCAGTGTTTTCCTCATTCCTATGAAATGAAGATTAATCACGATGTAATAAGACACACACACACACACACACACGTGCTCACCAACCAAAATACCTAAATACCTAAATTTTGTCCTTCAAATGAAGCAATCACCTCAGGAGGATAATACACTTAATGTGCTGTCATTGCTCAAAACACTTTTAAAACTCCTCTTGGAATTGCCTTCAGGGTCAGTTTATGAACCACAAAAGATAATTTACCTCTCTTTTTTATAGTCACACCTCATTTTTGACAAATTTATAATACCCATCTTCATTACTTTTCATCAAGAATGGCTCCAAACAACTTCTGGCTCTTTCCAAAAATCAACCCCACTTTCAAAAGACAAAGGTAAGTCCCAATTTGCAAACAAATATAATACAGGCCATGGGAGAAACTCACAAAGATTAAATGATATTTTTTCATATAGAAATATGGAATCTGTTTTTTTAAATATATCTATAGCAAAAGTCCAATAAGAAGAGGAATCTTTCATTGCTCAACCTCTGAGTCCATGTGCCTTGCCCACACTCCCTACCTGCAAGAAACACTCTGTCCATAGCCCCTCTTACTCAGGTGGCCATGTGTCGGACCATGTGACTGGACTATCCAAACTCTACCCTCCATTTACAGATATTGGACCAGGGATGGATGCCTGATTCAAAATAACTAATCTGTAAGCTGGCCAATACATGTAGCCTAGTTCAAAAGATGAACTGAGTCAATTAGAATTTCAGTTTTGAGACATGACTTAAGAAAGAGAAAAAATAATTTCCCATGGGAAATGAGAAGCTAAAACTGAAAAGCCTAAATGGGAAGCTAAAACTGAAAAGCCTAAAACTATGGGAGCTAAAACTGAAAAGCCACAATATTATAGGTAGAAGTGGGAACAGAGAGAGGGCACAATTGCCAAGGTAAACTGAAGCTATGAGGAATGAAAACTATGGTAAGCAGGAGAAATAAGTCAGTGGAGACAAGAGAATGGAGCAGATGGCCTAGGAGGGGCAAATATGCTTTGGGAGACCTGAGTGAGCACTTCCACGTGTCCTCACATTGATTCTCTCCTTAGTAACCCTATTTTCATTTGAGCAACTATGTGATCCTGAGCACATGACTCCATCCTCATTATCAGGGTGAAGCAGTGACCTAGGCTAAGCCAACAAGCCATCAACCGGCCACAGTAACTGTGTAGGGATAGAAATGTGGTCCAAGCAGTTACGGTGTTGTAAATGCTAGAAAAGAATCTGTCTCTTTCTTCTCTGCTAAAATTAAGAAAAGACCATGTCTGAGAGCCAACTAGTAACCATTTTGGAATCAAAGTTGGTCAACCTTAGAAAAAGCTGACCACTCGGGAAGAACAGCAGCAACACAGAGATGAAAAGATACTGGACATTCAGGGGTATTTTGAAGCTGCTGGATGAAGCCTTATCTGAAGCTCTGCCCTTCTCCCTCTTCAATTAAAAATTGAAGCTACTCAGCCTCCTTTATTGTTTAAGCCACCTTGATGGGCTCTTTTTACTTACAAACCAAAGCGTACTGACAGAGAGAGGATTGATAAATCATTATAGAAGCCCATTTCCTAGATGGGCATTTTAGATGGGCTCTATTCTGATATTCAAATGTCTTACACTTCTCAGTTTAATTCAGAATCCAATAATCCGAATGTCACTTACTTTAGTAATTAACTAATATTTTCATTATTTAAAATATGGATAATGATATTAGAGATTTTAAAACTGCAAGTTCCGCATGAATTTATTCATTCAATCTTAAAAAATAAATTATATTTTTCATAGTAAGTAGCACTTACTCATTAAACAAAATTAAGTCAGAATTACTCGATACAAAACCATATAAAGTCAGAAGTACAATTCACTTCCCAGACCCTTCGCACCCACTCCCCAGGTATCATCTGTAAAGGTACAATTGTGTTCCTCTAGACCCTTGTCAATGCACAAAGGTATACTTTACCCATGGAAAGAGACTGTGCATGCTGTTCACCAATTTGCTTATTTTCACTTGGTGCTACATTGCAGGCAGCTTTCCACATCATTCTCATTCATTCCTGGGGCTTCATTGTGTTCCATGGCTGTGCCATAGTTTATTTAACTTTCCTCCTATCAATGAACATTTGGATTTTCTCCAATTTGTTTTTTAATATTTTTCATAACACAAGTAATGCTACAGTAATCATTTTTTTCCAGTAAGCATTCTTGTACACATTTTCTTATATGCTTATACAAATATTTTTGCCAAATAATGTTAGAGGGAATATCACTGGTGCAAAAGTATGTATACTTTAAATTTTGATACATTCTGCCCTAATGACCCTCCAAAGAAGTTGTATCAACGTACACTCTCACCAATGAGCTGCTGTAAGAATGTCCCATTTGCCACACTTTCACCAACATCAATATTATCAATGTATTCATTTATTGTTTAGCATTAAATTTAAGTCTTAAGCTGCAGTTATAAAAGCCACATCTTGAAATGTTGGGAGAGTAATATGATAATGTTAGCCAAATAATTTTTGTCATAAAGTAGGAGAGATATAATAGTTTTATAATATGATAATGTTAGCCAAATAATTTTTGTCATAAAGTAGGAGAGATATAATAGTTTTTTAGGGATTTGGGACAAAATGTCAGGGTCATTAATACAAGGGCAGTTCTGGATATTCAACTCAAGGTTGCCATGTTAAAAATTAGAGAAGTAATATTAAAATAAGGTCTAGCTTTCTGAGAGACACTTGTCATTCCTTCTATACATTGGTGAGGCCCTGGACATGTCTGTCTACCTAAAACCAAAGGGAACTTATTTTAAATTCTACCTCCTTCTCTTGAAAAGTTTAGGGGTTCCAGTAGAAAAAGAAATTGCACATAAGATGGTTCTTTCAAAAGCAAGTATTCTGATTAATGTAAAAAAAAATCAACACCTCCTAATGAAACAAATATTCATTGAACGTGTTTTAGAAGCACAAGACACTGCGATAGGTGTTCTGAATTGGGAGCATCCTGTAGTTCACCAATTCCCAGGGCAACAATAAGGATTAAAAAGATATCAAAAAGATATTATTTTGCCTCTAAGCAAGAATTATACCAACTATTTAACTCCATTGCTGTCAGTTTGCAAGTAAAGAGACTAATTGTGAATAGATTCTTGAAATCTTTGTAGGCTTTATTCCCCATGCCCAGCTCCCAACAACTGGGGAATCCTGGTATTTGGCGGAGTGTGTGATTGGGAGGCAGAGGCTTATCTAATGCTGTAATATGATAAGGCAGCCAGAGGCTACAGCACTAACATACCACTGTCTCTCAATACCTACCAAGTCCATCTTTCTTAATCATCTCCTCCTACTAAAAGGTTTAAAGACAATCTTCATATCTTAAGAATACACTATGTCAGAACATCACCAATTTACTTGTCTTCCTGGATGCCCTGGCCTGAGGGACCTGAATCGTGTCAAATATGGCTGTTTATTGGAGACACCTGGGTGGTACTCTATCTCATAAACGAAGAGAGACAGATGAACGAGGGTTTAGAAACCAGAAGAAACACTAAACTAGAAACTACAGGACTCAACTATGACACACAAATCCTAGTGGAAGAACCACCCAGGGAAATCTCTGCTTGAAGAGAAGCAAGCTTGCTTTTGACTTCAAAGGCTAATCTTATCTCTTTTCTCCCTCAAAGAAGACGACATTTTGCAGAATACAGCATGCTAAGTTGCAGAGCCTGTACGCATAAACCTGATATGTATAAGCTGATGGCAGCTCCTTGAGATTTTGGTAGAATGTGGCTGTCTTAAACAGAAGCCAAAAATAATTCCTCCCCCACCCACCCCCAAATACTTTCAAGGGCACTGATTGTCTCATATTTCACATATGATGAATTTTACAGAGCTGCTAATCAAAAATCTAAATTCTCTCATGTTTGAGTTGTGACTTTACATAGATAAATGTAGATAAAATCATCTTAAAGTTCTATTAATAGTTATGTTGTGGTTTCTCAAAAAAAAATTACTTGTATAAATGGGGAGGCCCTATTTTTACTTCTATGCCTAATGTATAGCTTCATCTTTCCCTCTTCATGGAAGTACAGAAAAATATCTAATGGCTCATACAGTAGAATAATCCAACCAAGAATGAGACCATCATGATTTGGCAATATGGAAAGAAATAAAGAAAAAGGATCAGCACAATAAACTTGATTTTGGAGTCCCACATTCTTTCCAGTGCCAGAGAGCTGGGAGGCCTATTGAAACAGCCTTAGACATCCAATGGGAAAATCTCTTTGAGTGCTCTACTCCTTCCACCCAGGGTCCCAGCCCCAAGCCCGACCACACTCTCCACCCAAGCCCACCCCTGTCTTCTGCACATAGTCTGGCTCCCGTAGAGACAGCAACTGGGTTATGAGCATTAATAGATGGTCCGATGGGGGATGCTTCACTCTAAAACAAAACCTGAGGGTGATGTGAGGGAAGAGAGGCAGACGTGTCATCCAGGGAGACATAGTTTAGATGGAAGTCCATTTGAACCAGAACAACGATGAAGAAGGATGGGTGAAAACACGTTCCCATCCTCTGTTAAATCAGTAAGTCTCAGAAGCATAGAATCTGTTCCTGTGTTGAGCATTGTCATTGTATTGCTGAAGAATGTTCATTTCCTAGATGAGCTATCCTCTTGTGACGTGCTGTAATATGACAATGCAGTGAAATCTTAAAATAGGTGAACTTTGAGCTCTTTAGAGAAAATAAGCAAAATCAAAGTCAATGGGATTATTACTACCGATAAAACACAACTTTCTTTGTTTCACGAAGGCACCTTAATGATATTTTCATCACACGGTTTTCAAAAACTTAATAGATTTCTCTCATTTATATTTAGTCATTTGAGAAATATAAAAACTAAACTGCAGTGGATTTCTTTTTTTCTGAGCGATTTTTTGAAAGCACCAGGATTTGAATCTGATACATTTTAACTTTTGTTTGATGTGGAGAAACAAAACAAAACAAAACAAAAAAAATTTAGATTTGGTATGAAACCGTATCTGAGTTTGGAGGACTTCCCAAATTGTCTGAACTTTGCAGTCAGGGAAATACAGCACTGACAACCCAACTTTCTTGTAAGGTTTTCCATGTTGCAGAGGATGGTCCTGGGGGAGGACTGTAGATTTATTGGATGGTGACCCAACCGAACTTAAAGAACTTGCGTAGTTAGTAACCTTGCATTTTGTCTTTGATAAAAGCAAGGTCTCTATTTTTCTGGTTTGGGCAATATTACGTTTATGTAACTTGACTTTTAGAAACACTGAACGTGTGACCTGAGAGAGGCACACAGGTCACGATCTACTTAGTGGGCCTGACGCATTTCCCTGTCCACTTTGCCCAGAACCTTCCAGACATGCCCACCTAAGTGAATGATGTCACTGAGGCTTAGAATAATCCTTTCTTTTACTTTATTTCCTCCACTGGGCATTTAGAACAAATATCTGAAGGCATTTAGAACCAATCTGATGCTCCCTAACGTGCCCTCTCCTAGGAAATAAATAATAAAATGCATCTCAGGCAAGGGAGAGCAGGGCAGAGCGTAGAGGAGTACGTAAAACACTCAATGTAGAGGTTTTATTGAAAGATCCTTGTGGTATTTTGCTTTTGAAATGTGTTTAGCACGGACTTTAAGGATTGGCAATTTGTTTAAAGAAATGGGTAAAATATTTAAAACCGCCACTTTATTTAAACTATTGTGTCTCCTTCAGTAAACATTCAGTACATGATTGAACCCTGTATGAACTTGTGCTTTTGCTGGTTAAATAGAATCTAAGCTTAAAATGAAAGGGGGCTGCTATTGAGAAAGGGACAAAAAAAACTTACATGTGCATTTTTTTTTTTTTGCCCACACACAAGCACTTACCCCCCAAAAATATCACGTGAGTGGGATCCTTTATTAAAATGCCCCTGGTTTCCCCCCTCCCTTGGCCTCAAAGTGCTAAACTGAAAGCAAGCTGTTAACAGAAATGAGTAATTATTGAAGCTCTAACAGGCAGCTTTCATGGAAGTTGATTACAGCAGCCATATAATCACTTTTACGGATGCTGTAATCACAGTAGCAGGGAATGCTTCACTTGGTTCTTATTGTTTTCGCTCAGGGTGGAGGTAGGGGGCCTACAAGGAGCCCGTTTTACCACCTCGGTACAATTTCTGCTGCAAAAGAAATCTACACAGCCCTGAATGGAGTCGAGAATCATTTATTCTTTCTTTATTAGCATTTTCTCCTCCCTCACACAAGAGTCTGTTGGAGTCAGGAAATTGCTGTTATTCAATATGCAAGCCAGAGGTTGTAATGACCGCTTGGAAGGCTATGACCAACAATTACAGCCCTTAATGAATAGGGGTAATCTAGTTGAGACTAAACACTAGTAGCAACTCTGGGCTGTCTCTGGTTAAATTAAAAGAACAGCAATGCAAAGGAAGTTAACAAGAATTAATTAGTTAGATCGAACTGAAAACCTACTCATTAGAGATGTTATAGGCAAAGTAAAAGCCTATCTTCAGTGCAATTATGTAGACAAATGAATTGTACAACTGACTGGCTCACACCTGCTAACAGCTAAGGGCTATAGCGCTATGTATGGGATCCACTTTTTCCAGTTCATGCATACTTGCATAGTTTAATGGATCTTACATTCTCGAATTAGCCTCCATTCCTTCAGATTTTCACTTGGATGTTTGATCTAAATATGGGCAGTTTCACTGTGGCAGGGTTTTAACAAGCGCTGACTGAGGAGGGCAAAGGATGTGTTTTGAACCTCCAAAAGAGGAGTTGTCTTGCTGAAAAACAGCCCAGAGCAGGTTCTCCCGACCATTTGTCAAAGAAAGGAACTGCATCTTAAGGGTATCTGTTTTCAGATAGGTCTGCTAGCTAATTATTCCATCTTAAATCATTAGAAGAAAGTCTATGGTCCCTGCCTGGTAGGAGCAAATAAATATTAAAAATAAGAAAGTAACTCTAGAAAGATTTATAAAGTAATCATCCTTTTTAATGATGCAGAGGATGGGGAGTTACCCATGGTTAGGGGGAGATGCCAGGGCAAAGAGGTCTGCTTTGCTTTTTTGGGGGGGGCGGGTGTACAACAGATAAGGGAAAGAGAATCCCTAGAAATCTTCAGCTGAGACCTTTCTGGGAGTTGTTATCATAATTATGTACTCTGGTATTTTTTCCAGATGTTTCTCTGGTCTTTTTCTACTACCTATTGCGTTTGGCTTCCTTGCTTTCTTGCACAAAGTCCCCAAAAGCTTTCACTGCCTGACATATTTGCCCTGCACTCTAGTTTGGGAGGGACGCCTAGTTAAAGTAAGAGGAGCAGGCAAAGGAATTTGGGAAGTGGATTCATCTACAAATTTATTGGTGAGGTGACAGGCTAGGGGTAACGCTTCATCTAGGAATGGCATTGTAGAACAGGAATCAGGAGTCAGAAGTTTATTTTCCAGTGCTGCCCCGGTGTCTCAGGATGAACTCGGAATAACCTCTTTGTGGCCCATATTTTTGCCTTTTTAATAGGGGTGATCACCAAGGTTTCCAAAATTTATGGATCAGTCACAAGCGGGAAATTTCTATGAGTCCCCTTTTCACCACCTCTGAATCACTTCTCCACTACCAGCCAGGTCGCTCTTTGCAGTGGCACCAGGAAGTTGTTTTGGCACCAGTCTCCCTTCCAATTTGCTGTCTCGTCAGTAGCGGCAGAAGAAAGACCAGGCGAGCAGGAGCCCTGAACTCTCAACCTCACTGCTCTCTCCACTTTTGTTCCTGCCGGGATGCCCGCTACTGGTGAGACAGAGGAAAGGGAGTCTAGACAGGCCCTTAGAAAGCAAGCAAGCACCAGGCAATTGCTGGAAGCACCTGGATGAGTGGGTCTCTGGAAGTCCTAGTCATAATGCCTATCATCTTCTGAGAAGGGTGGGTCCGGTTAGATTCACTGCTTTGAGTTTCTAGAATGAGAGGGTCACGAGCGTGTGAGTTGTAGTCTTCCACTGGCATTATTTTGCGTTAATAACAGTCACAAAACCCAGTGTAACTCAAGTGCCCTCCCGGGCTGCCATAACCTCTAAACCTCCAGAGGGAAAGCCATTGAGCAAAAGCTTCTTTGACATTTTAGCCACTTCTGCTAATACACAATAAGCACGCAAGTAATTAGAGACTAGTTTCGTTTATTTAACACAACTCATCCTTGCTCTGAGCCAAAGAAAGCCCTGATGCTGCTGCCCAATTATAGGTCAGAATAAATGACTAAGGCAACAATGTGGGGGAAAGGCTGCAGAGAGACAAAGAAGAGAAATGGGGGATCCCTGGGTGGCGCAGCGGTTTGGCGCCTGCCTTTGGCCCAGGGCGCGATCCTGGAGACCCGGGATCGAATCCCACGTCGGGCTCCCAGTGCATGGAGCCTGCTTCTCCCTCTGCCTGTGTCTCTGCCTCTCTCTCTCTCTCTTTCTCTGTGTGACTACCATAAATAAATAAAAATTTAAAAAAAAAAAAAAAACAAAGAAGAGAAATGCCCTCTTCAACTAAGAGCAGAGAGAGAACAAACTACGAGCATGCTTAGAGGGTCAGAGCACAAAGCGAGCCTGGAAATTTTCCCAGTCTTATGTGAGAACCAGGAGGCAGGGGTGAGACCATTGAGAGCATTTAGGGTTTTCACTCCACAGGCAACTTAGAGACCCATGGGGGAATCCCCTGAGGACAGGGGTGACATTGTCAGGAGCCCACCAATGACTCTTTGTCCCATAGTATATATGGGACATATTGGAAATATATGGGTATATATTTCCCTTTCCATGACCGTTGGACTTTTGACCTCTTTGGCCTTTTCTGTAGGGTTCGTGCACTTCAACCTACTGAGATCGTAAGTGAACTCTCTGGTAAGCAACTGCCCATTCCTTCTGAGCAGTCCCAGCAAGGACAGCTGAGCTCTGGGCCAGCTGCTTGCCTGACAAGCTTGCATTTCCAAGTCTGTCGGGCCACTCATACTTCCTTCTACTTAGATGGATCACATGCTCAGGTCTGTTTTACTGGTGGGTCTTCTATGCATTTCCTAGGGTTGCAGCAAGAACCAATTCTGAAGGCTACAAGTCCAGAGGCTCTACTGGAGGATCCTTCCTTGCCTCTTCCAGCTTTTGTTGGCTTCTGGCATTTATGACTCGTGGCAACATGACTCTAGTCTCTCCTTTTGTCTTCATGTGGCCTTCTGTGTGCCCCTGAGTTTCAAATCTCCTTTTTCTTTCTCTTATAAAGACAATAGCCATTGGACTTAGGGCCCACTCTAAGTCCAGAATAATTCTTTTCATGATCCTTACCTTAGTTACAACTATTTTGGACCTTCATTTCAAATAAGGTCACATTCTGAAGTTCCAGGTAAACATATCCTCTGAGGGACACAATTCAGCCCACTCCAAGACTATCATCAATGATCCTGGTTCTTAATCCAAGGTCCCACTTCACAAAGTATGCTCTGTAGAGCCCTAGCCCTTTGAGATTCTTTGAACATAAAAGGAGGAAGGAAGGAAGGAAGGAAGGAAGGAAGGAAGGAAGGAAGGAAGGAAGGAAGGAAGAAAGGAAGGAAGGAAGGAAGGAAAGGAGGAAGGGAGGAAAGAAGGAAGGGAGGAATAAAGAAGAGAAAGAAAAAGAAAGGAAAGGAAGGGTTAAGATGTTCTGTGGTCAAGTAAGTTCAGAAAGCTGTGTTCACTCTTGAAAAATCGCAAATCACAGTGGCTTATTAAAGATTTGACATGTCCTGCAGTTAGGAAGCTGTTTAACTTTGTCAAAGTCATTGTTTCCCTAAACTTAATTGACCAAAAAGAGCTTCTTCTTTATTTTTAAAATTTTATTTATTTATTTACTTTTTAAGTACCACATTATTAATGGCCCACGGGATGAACTGAGAAGTACAGGGCCCATGAAGTTTCAGTAGACAAACAGGAGCCTCAAACCTCAAACCTCTATTATCTAGTCTTTACTAAAGTTTTTCTTGGTACTCAGCAATAGTCCATGGCTGGCCCCCTCCATCTTTTCTGTTCACCAAGTTGTAAACAAGCCCAATTATAGCATAACATCATATCCCATGAATTCAGCCAGGCTGTAGGACTGGTCTCCAGAGGCAGAACAAGTTTCATAAAAACATGATCGTTTAAAGTCTTTGCAGGGAGTTAGTTTGGTCCAATCCCAGAATTAGGGAAAACAAGCTCATTTCATAATTTTTCCATCATTTCTTGGTCCAGGGGCTCCTTCCTTTTGGAGTTAGGCTTGCTGATGTCTCGCACCTTTTCACTCAAAATAGGATTAAGTTGTCCAAAGATTGACATTCCGATCCCGATTCTACCAAGAAAGGCCTGAAAAGCTTTGTGCAACTCACTGAATATTACAATGAAGCTTCGGTTCCTCAATCTGAAAAATGGGTTCATTTAGTTTAATGACCTCAGGGGATTATTTTTGAAGATCACATTTGAAAATAGATATGAGAACATGTTACCAGCTTTAGAGAACCATCTCCTCACAAGAGTTTTCATGGTTATTCTACAATAACTTTTGGAAAGAAAGTTAGGAAAGAAACCTATCTTTATCTTTGAAAGAATTAAGACAGAAACTGTTAAAATAACGGTGCTCATATATAAATTATACTTGAGCTGATTTTGCCCATTAATAGTGTTTTAGGAAGAGCAAAATCTCTAGTATACCTTGGGAGCAAGAAGGAAAGAAAGAAGCAAGGGGAAGGAGGAAGACAGGGAAGAAAGGAGAGAACGAGAGATGAAGGGGGGAGGGAAAGAAAGGGGGGAAAAAGAAGAGAAGGAAGAAAAAAAAAAAGAAGAGAAGGAAGAAAAAAGGAAAGAAAATCAAGAGAGGGCCTGGCTAGGGCCAGCTTCATGGACAAGCACCCCAGGCGATAACACAGGGCCCCAGATTGGAAGGGCCCCGCACTTGCCTTAATGCTCTGCTGTCACCATCTTGAAACTCCTAATAATTTTGAACAAGGGCCCCAGCATTTGCACTTTTCCCTGGGCCCCCTAAAGTACATAGCCTGTCCCAGGCCCCACCCTTCTTCCCTCCTAACCCTGTGAGAAGTTGATTGAGAGACCCCTTCTAGCTGAAGCTAGACAACATTCCAACTAAATTGATCCTACAATTTCATCTCTGCAAGTAAAGCTCACCATTAAGGAACCCCCTTCCAGCTCACCAAACACTAAAACCCAATCCTTGGAACCGCTCCAAGTCCTGAGTCCCTTCATATTTTAAGTTTACGCATTTTGAAAAAACCCAGGCCACAAAGCCAGCTAGACCATTTTAAATTATGGGTGTGGCCCAAGTGTTATTTTTAAGCCATTAAATGAATCCTTTCAAAGCTTGAACTCTCGCAAAGCTACTTCTGTGCCGAAAGCTTTTTAATGATCAGAAAATGGGAATTTGCAATAAAAATGTTGACACAAGCCCACTGCAGGGCTTTCTCTGCTCTCAACGCAGCACGTGGGCACTATGGGAAAACACAGGGCAAGAGCGCCTCACTGACAAGAAGCAGAGTCTGAGCAGGCGTGGAGGTCAGCGTCTGTGAGTTTGCCAAGCTGGGATGGATTATGTCACAGGCCTCTGCTGAACAGTCATGCCAGTTCTGTTGGCCAGTACCGCCGCATGTTTATAGTAACCAGGTATATTCAGATTTTACTTGTTTTATTATGCTTACGCAGGGTGTGCAAGAAAATGGTGTTGGCTCCTACTTGCCAACTCCTGCTTGCTCCGAGAAAGATAAAGGTTAAGAGAGACTACCGAGCGGATCCATGTTGATGTTCAGAAATTGTCATTTATTTCAGTCGTAGAGTTTATCGGGTCACTTTTAGGGACCCCTGAGTTCTCTTTCTCCCCATCTCATACTTCTTCCTTTAATTTTGTTTTAATATCTTGGGTATTTGGACATCGCCTTCGTATTTTTTATGATCTTGTTCTTTCAGGTTCAGAAAGCGAATGCTGGGTACTTTCCTCCCAACATCCACTTTGTGGAGAGTGGAAGTGGAATCGGTGCTTTCCTTTAATGGCGACAACAATGGTTTAATTTATGTGGCACTGCATGTTGCCAAGCCATCTCAGTTTGTACCCCGTCCACATCACCAATGACGGCACATCTCACAACAATACTTGTTAGCGGCTGGGACCGATTCAACAGATGGAGTCCAAAACAATGTTTACACAAGTTCTATAAAAATAGTGGTTTTAACAACACATTGGCAATTTTATGGTAGATTGAAGAAGTAAAAAGAACCTACTTATCATTTAGATTAGTTTTTCCCATAAGATTGTGAAAATGTTAAGAGAGATTAATCTCAGAGGAAAGAAAGAAGAAAGAGAAAGAAAGGAGAAGAAAGAAAGAGAAAGAAGAAAGAAAGAAAGAAAGAAAGAAAGAAAGAAAGAAAGAAAGAAAGAAAGAAAGAAAAAGCGAGCAATACCTGGTATGGATTAGAAATAGGGGGTATTCAAATGGAGGGAAATCTTTCAGAAAATATAGAAGGTTGAGTATGAGACTTTGGTTTAACCAAACTGCGTAACATCTACAGTAAAATCATAATACTTCTTAGGCGGTAATTGGTATCTTTGCCATCCATCAGAATTCAATAAGAATTATCATCACGATTGGAACTTAAGAGACGATTGAAAAACTTCACTAGGGATTAGGCCTCAATGTGACTCAGAAGTTAAGCATGTAATCTACATATAACCGCAAAAATCCTGGAATTCTAAAATTAAGAAAATTTGCGGGAGTGGGGGTCATGTAGTCTAGCACCATCCGATGGAACTCTCTGCAGTGCCGGACACGGTCTAAATCTGCACTGTCTGGTACTTTCACCACTTGCCACGAGTGGCCAGCAAGCATTTGAAATGTGGCTAGTGCAACTAAGAAATTACCTTTTTAATTTTATTACATTTAAATGTACATGGCCACAGGTGGTGATGGCTACCAGAGACACGAGCATCAAAGAGGTTCAGGTTCAACCTTCTGGTTGCCGAAGAGTAAGGGAGCAGAGGGGCCAAGGCCTTGTGCAGTCTCACGCAGACTTAATGAAAAACAATCCATCTCAAGAGAAGGGGGCACAGTGGTGAGCCCCGGTTCCTGCTCCATAACAACATGCAGAATGGCTCCAAGTGAAGCAGGAAAGATCGGGCCACATCTTATATGTTTTTCATAAATCTCAAATGAAGCAAGTTTTAGCTTTTGACAGATTTTTCCTGATGTTACACTTTTTCATCCTGTTGTATACAAAGTCCAAACATAATTGTAAAACTCTTGAATAGGTGAGGCAAGTTAAAACTTGGTAGCTCTATGGTGGTCTCCCAATTTGTTTCCTTTTGTATTTTTACTGATCTGAGAAGTCTAGTTCCAAAGTCTTAGGATCGCGTATTAAACCCCAAGAAGGCAGCTCTTCGGAGTCGCTTGTACCCTCTAATTATGTCATAATTTCTCAGAAAGTATTCATTTCTTACACCTCTTTTAAAACCTCCACAGTGTGTACGCAATTGCTAGACACATAATAGACATTGAATAATTCCTCACTGAACAGAAATAGATTTTTAAAACGATGTCCTCTCTCATAATGCAAGCATGCAAGTTATCTGAGAAAAGTAATATTTTAAGCGATTGTCGGTCATTAACTCAGATTTTGCCATAAGAAGTACTCTAAATATAGAGCATTTTCTAACTCATAAAACCCTTTCAGCCACAGTCTCTCGTTTAATCCTAACAATATTATGAGACATAAAACAGAAAACGGCTGCGATTCTTGCGCTGCAGTCGGAGACCAGATTCAGAAAGGTGAAGTAACTTACCCAAGGGTTCACAGGAAATGGGTGTGGGGCCGGGGCCACAACCGTGTGCTGACTCAGAGGCCAGTTCTCTTTCTAGCGCATCTCAGAAAGAATGAGGGAGGAGATGAAAGCTGGAGGTAGACCAGCAATGTCATTTCAACAAACTCACATTTAACAAACACCCTTATGGGGCACCTTCTGTGTCCATGTTCCAGGTGGTGGGGGAAACACAAAAATAAGAGGTTCTAACACCAAGGGCTCTCCAAGAAGTTCCCCTGAGAAGCAGGCACTGCAGAGAGAGGGCATGTACTGAGACCAGACATCAGCCGGGAGGAGTGACATTGGAGGCATCCAGGGTGCAAGGCGCTGTCCCAAGAGGAAAAGCCCAAATGACAGGGACAAAAGTAGGTCTGATGCACCCAAGGCAACAGGAAGGCACTGGATTCTTACCCCTCCACACGCACAGATTTATTGTGATATAATTGACCCATAACATTGTGTAAGTCTAAGGCATACAACATGATGATTTGGTACAGGTCGATATGGGCAAAATAATTACCACAAAAAGATTAGTTGACACTTCTATCACCTCACTTAGTTAATTTTGTGTGTGTTGGCAAATTTAAGAGCAACTTTCTTTTTTTTTTAAAGAGTTTTTATTTATTTATTTGAGAGAGAGGGAGCAGGGGAGGGGCAGAGGGAGAGGGAGAGAGAGAAGCCCAAGCAGACTCCCTGCTGCGTGCACAGCCCGACGTGGGGCTCCATCCTAGGACCCTGAGATCATGACCCAAGCCAAAATCAAGAGTAAGAAGCTTGACCAACTGAGCCACTCAGGTGCCCCTGAAGAGTTACTTTCTTAGCAACTTTTAAGTGTATAATACAGTATTGTCAACTACAGTCATCACGCTGTAGAACAGAATCCCGGAACCTAATTATCTTATTACTGGACATTTGTACTCTTTGACTAACATCTCTCCATTTCCCCCCACGCTCCCACCCCTGGCCACTAGCAATCTAGTCTTTGTTTCTATGAGTTCAGGTTTTTTTTTTTTTTCCAATTCCACATATAAGTGAAATTATGCAGTATTTGTCTTTCTCTGTCTGGTTTATTTCACTTAGCAAAGTGCCCTCAAGATTCATCTGTCTTATGGAAAATGGCAGAATTTGTTTCGTTCTTGTGACTGAATAATATAATAATATAATACTCTACTGCATAGTATACATCCATCGATGGACACTTAGCTTCCATGTGTTGGTTATTGTAAATAATGCTGCAGTAACCACAGGACTGCAGAAATCTCTTCAGGATAGTGATTTCTTTCAAATACTTAACCAGAGTGGGTTTGCTAAATCTTGTGAGAATTCTATCTTTAATTTTTGGAGGAACCTTCTTAGGTTCTTCCACTGTCTTCCATAGTGGCTGCACCAATTTACACTCTTGGCATTGGCGTTTTAAAAGAAGAGAGTGACAACAGAAGAGGCCTCTGGAAAATGAACGAAAGTGGAAATCAGCATCCCCTGCTGCCCAGGCACTTCTCGGTTTCCATTGCGCAGCTGTGGCAATTGTACAAATGCACACAAACAATGGAAGCAGCTCCTTTGTCTCTAGTGATTGTCTGCGTTGCTAAGTGTCCCCTCCTAAGGTAGTCACAGTGTTGGGTGTGGCCTTTCCTAGCTAGTTAGAGCAGGCCACATCCTCTGTTGCCAGTTCCTCTAGGCTACTCTCCAGATCCAAAGCCAATTCCAGGATTGTCCTCCAGTCCCAGGCTGAGAAGGTTGTTTGAAACACAATTCACAAGCTCCATCAGTGAGCTGCGGCGGGGGCGGTACTGGATTACCATGAGCCCGTTTGCCACATCCCCCAAAACAGCTGCCAAAGAAGAAGAGTCTGGAGGCACAGGAAAGAGAATGGAAGTGAAAGAAACAGGAAGGTCAGGGATATGGCCGATACTGAGAAGGAAGGGAGAGAGAGAGCAAGAAGTAAAGGTGCAGCTGTGGGGAAGGAGGTGAAGGACAATAAACCATGGCATGAATCCCAGAGTGCTCTGAGAGGCCTTGAGAAGCTGTCTAGATTCTAGAAGGAATACACCCAAGCCCTGTCTCCAGGCTAAGAAGGCAAAAACACTCTTTGGAATTGATGAGCTCTTTTCTTTAAAATATTTGTAGACGGTAGGCATCATCTCTCCTAGTAGCCAGTTTCTACATCTTATCAAAGGGCTGGCTAACGGAGTGCTTCCTTGTACCAATCAAACACCCCCCACCACCCCACCACCCCCTGCTTTAGTGTTTTGTTTTCTCTGGCTTAGTCACCTGGGACATTTAGGGCCACTGACTGGTGGTAAAATGGGCTCCCACCCTGAGATTATTGGGCTCTTCCTAATGACTTATGACATATAGCCTTTGCCATGATTCATCTATTCCCTCGACAAGCACTCAATCATTTCCTACGATATTCCAATCACTCCTACTCAAAGCCAACGTTAATACTTAGGCCAGTCACTTGTAATATAACACGTTACAAACAGGATCACTTCTTAAAAAACCAGTGTTATTCAGGTGAATAACCAACAGGTGAGTAGACACACACCGATTCAGTTTCAACTAAAGTGTTTTTGTTTTTTTTCTTTAAAGGCTCTCCGTTCTAGATTCCTTGTGACTGTCCCTCTGAACCTAGTCAGTCCATGGACTGAGGACATATTTCCCCAAATTCTTTCGTGACTCTGCTAAACCATTCCTTACTCAAACCTAGGTTTTCTACAAACTCTACCAGGTACCTGAAGAAAAGAAAATTTTTGTTTTTGTTTTTGTTTTCTGACCCTTGCTCCTCCTCCCCAGGTCGCCTGTCTGTGTAGCTGAGCCCCACTTCTTTCTGACCTGTCCCGACACACCAAACAAGAGGCCATTTCTGGAACTGAGCTCCTATGTGAATCAATTCTCTTCTCAGTTTCTGTAACTGGCCTTTCTCTTTCACAGAGACACCTGTTCTTCACAGTTGCATCTAGAACCTAGAGCCAGACTGATGGGACCAAAGCATCTCTTGTCTGTCGATTGCCAATAAGCTCTTAGCAACTGACTCAGTCAGTTTATGATTGTTCATTCATTCATTCATTCATTCACTCATTCAAAACATTTATTGATTACCTACTCTGTATCAGACACAATAGATGCTAGGGCAATAAACACAGGAAGGGAGGGAAAGAGAGAGAAATAGTGAGCCCTGTATTCTAGGAGTTTATAGTCCAGTGGAGATCAAAGGTAAATAAATATTTATAATACAGTGTAACTAGTACTATGATAAGAGAAAACATAACTTGCCAAATAAGTGTAAAGACCATCCAACCTACACTTAGGACCGCCCCCCCCCACCCTAAGAGATACCACAGAGGCCTATGGGGTTGACATTTCAATATTAATAGAGTTTCTTTGTTCCACAGTATTTTTCTTTAATGTACCTATTTTCTACCTTTTGAATTTTGGCCATCACACGACATGTATGCACCACAATGGTCATGCCCATTTGTCACACGTCTTCCTGATTCCTAGTGCCTCTCCTCCCCTGCCTCACTGTCTCCTTCCAAAGGCACCATTGGTCCTTCACTCCACAGGCTGATGCCTGGCATGGCAGGGACTCTAGATCCTGCTTCTTACAGGCTGTCCAACATGCTCTGCATCACCCTTGTGCTGCCATATTTATCCTTCTTTTCTGCATCTTTCTGCACGAGTGACAAAGATAACACTGAGGATATACTGATGAGGAGATAGACACAATCTTTGCTTATAACTTTTAGGATAATTTTAAATTTTCATCACAAAATCTTTATTGTTACAATACACAGATTTCACATTGGGTTTGATATTCTAATATTTTAAGGGTTAACAGCGTATAAATCCTGATTTGCTAAATCTCTCTCTGCCTAACTCCAACATGTCCGGTGAGCCCACTATGGAAAAAAGGAATCCAATCCATGTATGTAATTCCAGTTTCAGTAACAGCTAGAAAGTTATTGAGAGTAATTTGGGTTGAGGGATTTGCCTCATTGCCTTAACAAGAAAAAAGTTGCAAGAGACACTGTTGTTTTTCTAGAGAATATTCTGTGAAGTTGGCTAGGGCTGCTCCAGGAGCACCACCACTTAAGCCAGAGTGTACACTGAGGAAAATTTCAAGGTGGGAGAAGCAAGCCCTCAAAACACAAATTGTTATTTGATTTAAAGACCTTTCAGGATTAGTGTGCATGGTTCTAAGACCCTTCCTGAGTCCTTCCTGATGAAGGTACGGAACCTTCCTGTTAGCCCCAAGACTCAACCTTCTGAAGAAGATCCCATTAGGTTTGGCCTGCCCAATAAGTTCAATGGTTACCCCAGGAGTCCTGCTTGGTTCTTATAACACTGGTTCTCAAACTTCAGTGTGGATCAGAATCATCTAGAAAGCTTGTTAAAATATATCCTGTCGGGCTCCACACCCAGATTCAGTAGGTCTGTGGTGGGGTCCCAGGAATCACATTTCTAATATGTTCCCAGGTGCAAATATTGTCAGTCCAAGGACCATACTTTGGGAACCACAGATTTACAAAAGCCATAATATAAATCGTCGCCAATTTGCAATTCCCATCATCTTTATCATTGTTACATATTGAGTTCCTCTGGATTGTGTAGGACTTAACCAAGTAAATCAAAGAGAAAGTATAATTTGGCAGTGACACAATTACTAAAAGGTTTACAATTCTATACATCCTTCCAACAGCTGTGTTCTGTATCCTCTTCTTCCAAATGGATTTGAAAAATTCCATAAACATCCTTCAAGTCTTACTGGGCTCCCCTCAGACCCCCATACCCCCCCCCCATGTTTGCATGGGCCTCCCCACGCCTTGCTTCCTCCTGGTCACCAGGCTCAATCATCAGTTCTTCCAACTGTTCTCACCATAAAGGAGTACAAATGCTAGCCCCGCAGGAGACTAACTCAGAGCCGCTCTATCAATACAAACTTTTGAATGAGAAAAAAAGTAAGAGAAGCAAAGTGGAACATCTCTTCTGGGTGGATTGCCTGATTCCCTGTAAGCCCAGGATTTTTTTTTTTTTTTCAACTGGGGCTTATGAAAATCTGCTTATTTGCATGATCTTATTGGGCAAGTTTTTAAAAGCACATCCTTTCCTGACAGAGCTACCCTTCTGTCCTTTTCTCACTTTATGAGAGCCAGTTGTCTCAGGAAAATTAAAAATACTGACAAGCTTTATATATGTTCACTAGCTTTAAGGGCTAGAGGCATAAATATTTGACTTTAGCATGTGCTTGTTTATTAATTATAGGTTAATTTTTATTTGAATCACGATCTCTCTATCTGCCTACACAACAATGAACATGTACATTCATTGTTATCACTGTTTGCATCAGAGAGCCATTAATCAATCATTAAAAGTTGCTTCATATCATCTGCAGAAGATTATTAATGTCTTATTGTTGAAAAGCTTACCTAAGCTGATGTTTGCAAAACTGAAACAGTTCATCACATTTGGCATATTTTGGTTTTTGCTTAATACACCAGCCTATCTTGTCCAAATGAAAGTATCAAATGACAAAGATCACACTGGGAAAATACTGATGGAGAGATAGATGCACAGAGAATGTGTCTAGTTGAAAGCATCCAAATATGTTTTCATTGGCCAGAATCAGTAATGAAGGTGTGTAACTAAAAGAAGCTGGGATAGTTTCATTTTCAAATTTAGTGTTTAGCCCAAGACATTTCTATTTTTAAAAACCCCTATGAATATTTTTCATTTCCTATTTTTCTGTTTGTTAATAGTTTCACAGCTTTTCACTGCCTTGGATTGTTCCAGGTGGATGATATTTTCCAAGTTCTAACAATATGCATCATTCAACCTTCTAAGTAAGAGTTATTAAGTTTTTTCATCTCTCTGTCTCTTCAGCAGGTTCTCTGTGCTTTAAAAATAAAGTAAGACATATCTTTTAAAAATGTGAGCCACATCCTCGGAAGAAGTTTTATGTAGTTGTCAGAGCAAAGGCCTGGCTCTCCAGAGCCTTGGGTACGATTGCCTGCTCCGCCACATTCTCTGATTTTGTCACTTATACCCCCAGTGCCCCACTTTTCCCATCAGCAAAATGAGGACGATATTACTTCTCGTAAGTGTGATGGGAATGAATCTGTGTTGGTAAAGTGTCTTGAAGTTCTGTGATGAAAACAGATAATGTGAAACCAGTTATTTGCCCAGATCCTTATTCCCTTGAGCCCAGTGGGAATTAAAGAAATACCTACTCTAGGAGGATTCAGAAGGGTGAGGCCCTGGCCTCTTGTTATGATACTTATCCTGCAAAGAGAAACAGGTCCTTAAACATTTGTGTTGTATTGTGTTGTTTTGCTTTCTTTTTGTTTTCTCCCCACTAGTGAACTAAGAAAATGCTGTAAGATCCAAGGGCCACAGTTATATACTCTGATCCAAGGAAATGAAGCACCCTGGCATATCATCCTCTGCTACTCAGTGGGAGAATTTCTAGATCTTGTCCTCAGTAAATTCATTAAAATGAGAAGAGAGGCTTTTTGTAAAACATTGGGCAGGATAAGAAAAGTCTGGAAGAATTAAGTTGAAAAAAATCATAATCCATTTTCCTGTTGAGAATATCAGGGCTGCAGAATGTGCTCAGGTGAAGGAAATGGAAGAGCATGCACCTTATTTTAAATACAGGCACAGAAAATAAATAAATAAATAAATAAATAAATAAATAAATAAATACAGGTGCAGGCGTGTGTGCCTGAGTGCTCAGTTGGTTGAGCACCTGCCTTTGGCTAAGGCAGTGATCCCAGGGTCCTGGGACCCTAAGCCTAAGCCTAAGCCTAACACTAACAACCCTACATTGGGCTCCCTGCTCGGAGGGGAGCCTGCTTCTCCCTCTCACTCTGCCATTCCCCACACTTTTGCTCTCTGGTTCTATCTCTCTGTCAAATAAATAAATAACATCTTAAAAATGATAGTAATAAAAAATTAAAATTAAAAAAATAAATGTGTGCACGCACACATGCACCCATACACTTCTATACCCGTAGAAGTAAAGGAAATAAGAAATTAAGGAGAAGAGAAAAATCTTACTGTGAAAATCTCTTTTCTATGATGATTTTGGATATAGGGAAAGCAAAGGCCTTCAAGAAACATTTTAATGTTAAACAATATCCCATCTATCGTCTAGAGGCAATTTGACAGCTGGGGATTGAACAGACCTAAGTTCAATTCCTCACTCACTGTCCTCACAGATGACAGCCAGTAAGCTTCATGACCCAGTTTATTCTGCAAACCTAAGACTGTAATGATTTAATGAGTAGCTATCTGTAAAAATGGTATCTTTGTTAACCTTTGTTCCATGAAAAAAATAGGCAGTGAGAAACTTGGAAAAGGGTAAATCTTAAAAGCTTTGGTGGACAGAAGGGGAAAAGGCAAAACTTTTATCAAATGTTCGCATAAGCCCTGTAAATTAAAGACAAAATAGTAGTTCTACGATACAGCATAAGTAACATGAGAAATATTCATTTAGCATTCCACTTATTATAGATCTCCCAAATATAAGAAAACCAAACAAGGTCAATGAGTCACAAACTGAAAGCAATTGAATGGAACCCAACCAATCATTTAACTTCATGTTGAATTGTACCAATGAGAAAAAAAAAAAAAAAGCCCTGAAAGTGACTTGCCTAAGGTCACTCGAGTAGTAGCAGATGGGAAGAAACAATTCAGATTTCATGAATCTGGGCCTATTGCTTTTCCTACCACACTTCCTCCTTCCACTTCTTTAAGGAATATTCCTTCTGAGACAGACAGAAAATATAATTTTATCATCTTAGCTCTAAATTTGTGGTGTGCCCACAAATTAGAGATACTCATCCTCAGATTATTAAAGGTATTTCATTTAAGAGTTTCAGTCATTTACTTTGATATAACAAAAAAATAAGCACAGCTATCTTTACTGATAAAGATGTCCCTGTTCGCCAGGGCACAAAGCCAGATGACATTTCCCATCCAGCCTTGCAGTTATATGAGCCCATGTGATTGACTTCCAGCCAATGAAATGTGAGAAGTGACACATGCCAGCTCCCAGCCAGGCCTGTATAAACCTCCCACCTGCTATCCGTCATATTCTTGCAACATTGACCAGCTTGATGCATGCGAGGCTGGTGTCCTCAACAGTCCCAAGTTGAGGATTGTACAGTCACAAGTTGAGAGGAGTCTGGGTCCCCGAACCCACATTTGGACGAGGGTCACCTCACCCATCATGAACGCTTATTTTAGTCTTCACATAGGAGAGAAAAGAACTCCTAAGATTGGCCTCTTGGATGTAGAGACATACGCACTAAATCAGTTAATGGTATCTTCCCTCACATACAAACTCGAGCACAGATTATTTACCCATTTTTGCAAGTGCCTGTGTGGCTTTCTTCCATCTTGCAGAGGTCACGTGGCATTCCTCATAAAACCGTGATAAAAGCCACATCGATTTGACATTATCTTTTAAGACAGTGTGGCACAACATGAAAATAATTCTATTGTTGATGGCAATGAAACACATATCTAAAATAAGACACGGATGATTCAAATAAAAAGGAGTAAAAGTTTTAGGATGTGCAGATACTTTTAACTCAGCTCAAGCTGCCGTATGGTTGCCTCATGCCTTGTATTTCTAATTACATTTACAAGGAAATTTGGTCGTCAAATTAGGCTTTAATCCGACAATTCCAAAGTCACATAAATTAGTGGACTAAGCAAGAGCTCATGGCATCTGGATGATTTGAAATGATGTGTGTTGCAAATGGAAACATATCGTTTGCAAATGCCCATTTGAATAAAAAGCTCTATAGCTTCTACAATCAAAGATATTGCAAAGATAAGCCTAAATATAGAAATACAGAGACATATGTGTGACTTCAGACACAGGAGGGTGGATTTTTGTGACATGTGTGAATTGTCTGTTGGAAGCCTTTTTGTTTTCTTTTTCTTACTTTTATCTTCTGCCTTCCCCGTGGCAGCTCTGCTGTTGGGATATGAGCAGTGGCCACGTTTCTCACTCTTCAGGCATGTTTTCTTTGGGACCGAGGTTCATTCTTTAGCCTTAATAACTGGGAGAGGAATTCTTAACCTAGACCGTAAAATTGTATTATTATCCTATGAGGTTAAAGGCCCTTTGTAACTATGCACACTTAACTTCTGACCTTAAAGAGATTTTACATATGTAAAACTCTCAACGGGGGAGTCTGAAATCATCCTCAAACTAATCTATGCTGTATTAACAAATTGGAATGGATATTTAAAAAGTACAGTGGCAAAATTGCAACTCTGTGGCTATTAAACCTAATTTGTCCTAAATCCCCGCTGATGGATTTATGCCCCCTGTCTCTTTGGAATCAAAAGCTTCTCCAGAGGATAAACTAAAAGAGGCTAAATAAACATCAGCAGACTGAATGGATGGCCTACTGCAATTCTGTGCCTACCGAGGTATCTAGCAACAATACAAGCTCTGAGAATAAAAAGTGAATCACCGAGTATTACTTCACGGAAGATTATAATAAATTCGCTGTGGTGTGTCCTTGCAGTTATTTTATGACAGTAAGAATCACATTGTACAAATATACTGTGGAAAATCAGCGTCTTCTTTAGTATTTTAGAGGGACACTTGATTTGAAGACATGAGGTGAGTTCACCTAAATAGAAAAGTTGGCCCTGTATCAAATGGATGAGAATCTGAGGGGCTAACCTTTCAGTATTTCTGTTCAACATGTCCCTACAAGATGTAGGATTTTATTTAAGAGAGCCCCAATGGCTCCTAATTTTGGTCAGGTCCTTTGCAGTGGAGGTACCTGATTACATTTCGGAGAAGAAAGGGCAAAAATTCAAGCTTGTTTGAAATAAACACTTTTACTTTCTTTTTCTTTTAAATATTTTATTTACTTGTTAATGAGAGACACCAAGAGAGAGGCAGAGACATAGGCAGAGGGAGAGGCAGGCTCCCTCTGGGGAGCCTGATATGGGACTCAATCCCAGGATCCCAAGATCACAACCTGAGCCAAAGGCAGATGCTCAACTGCTGAGCCACCCAGGTGCCCCTTTACTTTCTCACCTAAAGGGTTATGTCCCTCTCCAACCTCAATACAAATAAAGAAAGAAATAAAAGAGTTTTTTGAACATCCAAGTCAGTGTCTTTGAGGCACACACAACCTCTCAACTCTGTTTTCTTCTACAAGAGACTTCTAACATTTTGCCAAGGTGAGAGCATCAGAAATACCGTAGCCACAGAGTTAAATTTTCCATAAAGAGTTGTTGGTCTCTTAGATTTTCTTCTTGTTGTAGTTCATTGTCTATCCAATCTCCATGTAACCCTATTTAAAAACAAAACAAACAAATAGAAACATAGCCACCTACCCTGGTTACCCAGAAACTTTAAATTTGGAGAAAGGTACCAGAAAAGTTTTCAATTATTACATTCAGTATGCCTTTGGCTGCTTAAAAATGGAATCTGTCACACGAATACATGGCACCACAATGGTGTCTTTGGTTAAGGAGTCAGACCACCAGACTAGACAGCTGCTCATGTGGACAAATGGAAGACAGCCTTCTTGTTCTTGTGTCAGAAACAGGATCCCAGAGAGGAGCAGCCATCCTGAAAGGATCTCTCAGAGGTGGCACTGGCTACTCTGGAGAAAGTGAAGAATGACTACCTCACTACAAGAAGGCGGTGTTTGTCCCTTGTGTCTGGGATTTATAAGCTAAGAACTGTGTGGCCTAATTCTAAAGAGATAGCTCCAAAACCGAATGCTTCTGTCTTATTTGCGAGACATCACTAAGTTCTTCTAAGTCAAATTTTCCCAGCCAAGTCTTCCTTCAAAAATGTCCCTTAAAAGAAGGAATATATGAAAATCAACTGTATTTATATATGTACTCGAAGCAAAAAACCAGAAAATCAAATTTAAAATAACATTTAAAATAACATTAAAACTCAAAATACTTAGGAATATATTTAACAAAAGATGTGCAAGACCACTATATTGGAAATTATAAAATATTGCTGAGTGAAACTAAAAAGGGCCTAAATAAATGAAGAGATATAACATAGTTGCTATGAACTGAACTGTCTCCTCCCCAAATTCACATGCTGAAGCCCTAATGTGCAATGTGACTCTATTTGGAAATTGGGCCTGTAGGAGGTAATTAAAGTTAAATGAGGTCATAAGGGTGGGGCCCTAATCTGATTGGGTTGGTGCCTCAAAAGAGAAGTAGGAGATACCAGAATTCTCTCTCTCTCTGCCATTTGACGACATGGCCACAATAGCTGTAGGCAAGCAAGGAAGGTAGACTTCAACCAAAACCTTGATCTGGGACTTCCCTGCTTCCAGAGCTGTGAGAAAATATATTTCTATTGTTTAAGCCACCCAGTCTATGGTATTTTGTTACAGCAGCTCGAGCTAAGAAAATAGTCTTGGATTTCAAAATTCAGTGTTACAATTAACGCTAACAATGTTAATATATTGAATATTAATATTATTAAGATGTCAATTCTTCCCAAACTCACCTAGAGATTCAATGAAATCATGGTCAAATAAGTTTTCATTGGCTTTTTTCCAGAAATTGACAAGTTGATTCTAAAATTTCCCTGATGATAGAACCTAGAAAAGACAAATCCCGAAAAAGAGAGGCAAAGTCAAAGGACAACCCTTGTCTCCAGATTTAAAGATTTTCTCTAAAACCAGCAATCAAGACAGTGTGCTATTGATGAAAGGAGGTCAATGCAACAGAATAGAGGGCCCAGAAATAGGCCTACACATACCTAGTCAATTGGGTTTTGACAATGATGCTAGGGCAGTTCTGTGGGAAAAGAAAGCGTTTTTAAAAACTGGTGCTGGAACACGTGGATAGCCACATAAAACAGAATGAACATAGACCACTACTTCACACCACAAACAAACAGTAATATGATATAGATCATAGATCTAACCATGAAGACTAATACTATAAATTTTCTGGAAGAAAATGACATTCATATCCAGAAAATAATTTTCCAAGAGGACACAAAAAGCACTAATCACCAAAGAAAAAAATTATAAGTAAAACTTCATCAAAAATAAAAATGTCTCCTCATTATGAGCATTACAAAAATTATCCTTTCAGTATTTTCTATTTGCCCCATTCTAGCTGTGCGTGTGTGTGTGTGTGTGTGTGTATAGCAAAGGATATGTATGCAGCATATATAAAGAATTCTTACAACTCAGTAATAAGACACATCATTCAATTTAAAAAAAGAGAAAGGACTCGAACAGACACATCACAAAATTTCAGTAAGACCTGAAAAAGTGTTCAACATCACTCACTAATTGTCAAAGAAGTGCAAATTAAGTCTTGGTGAGGTTTCTCTTCACATCCACTACCGTGGCTACAATTAAAAAGACTGATAACACTAAATTGGTAAGAACGTGGTATAACTGGAATTCTCATATATTGCTGGTGACAGTATAAAATGGTACAATAATTTTGGGAAAATTAGAGTTCTTATAAAGTTAAACATATACCCACCTGCCAATCCCATTCTTTGAGATCTACAAGGAGGAATAAGAGCATTAAGTTTGCAAGAAGTCTGTACATGAATGTTTACAGCTGCTTTATTCATAATAACTGAAAACTGTAAACAACCCACATGTCATCACCTAGGAGAATAGATAGAGCAATCGTAGTATATTTATACATTATAATAGTATGCAAGTAATTAAAAGGAAGAAACTACTGAAACACAGTAATGTGGATGAATCACATAACCCTTATGTTGATGCACAGCAAGACACAAATGAATACCTACTATGTAGTTCCATTTATATGAAGTGCAGGAATAGACCAAACTAATCTATGATATTAAAAGTCAGAACAGTGGTTGCTTATAGAGATGAGGATTGATTGGAAGAAAACACAAGGGAAATTTCTGGAGTGTTGAAAGTGCTCTATTTCTTGATAAGGATGTTTTGTAGCATGTGTATATATATTTGTCAGAATTTATAGAATTGTACACTTAAGATCTGTGAATTCCAATGCACGTATATTTTATCTCAAAAGAAATGTAAAAAAGAAAAATAGTGAAGGAGAAGTACACTAGAGGAGATCTGAGCTGCTCCAAATTTTGCGAAATACCTAATTCTGCCCTCCAAATGTTCTCTAAGCTCACTAAATATTCCTTCTCTACCACTCCCTCCCCATCTCAGGGGTTTATCTAGTCTCCAAAAGGAGAACCAAGCTATGAAATGTTAAAGTTACAGAGGAAAAACACCAAGACCAGGCAGGAAGAGTGGAAACATTTTATTCTATCATCGCAAATATTTAACACTTTTTAGAATTAAGTGTATCTCTTATCGAGTGATGATGACTAATTATAATGATGATAAGTCATTAATATTTGTATAGTGATTTATAATTGACAGAGTGTTTAGTATGTGAGAGAAGGTATGCCTTGGTGCTACTTTAAAATCTACAGCTTCCATTTGTTTGTTTACTTTTCTAAGTGTTGTAGCCTCCTTGGAGTATTCATATTTCCAGCTAATGAATGAACATCAGAGAATGATTTGTTTATCCATATACCTGTACCCAAGAATCCAAAGAATCACTTCCATCTCCACTTTTACAATCACAAAAAATCAATTCTGCTTTATTCCTTGGGTTCTAAAACTTTAGGATCCAGTGAGTTGGAGTCATACTGGATGATTCAGTACTTTAGGCTCCTATTTGTTACTCATTTATTCACCATACAATTATGTAAGTACTAAGTACTGTGTGCTGGGCGTTTTCTCAATATTGGAGTTTCATTGTAAATAAATCCAGAGTCTTTGCTCTCAAGGACTATCCTGTAGCAGAAATTTAAATAATACAATACAAGTGTAAATAAAGACATTTCAAAATGTTACGAGAGTACAAGTGAAGGAGGTCTAACTGTGTAAGGTCCCTACCCTAAATCTCTTTGGAATGAAGTAAGGTGTACATGAACAAAGAAAATCATGCAGAGTGGGATAGAGCTCCATAGAAAGCATCAGAGGTGTTACACCCAAGGCATTCATGAAGAAAAGCATGATTTAGCCTGGGGAAGGTGTATGTAAGATGGAAAGGAGATTAGGGTGAAAAAAAAACTATAGGCAGAAGAAGGAACATAAGCAAAGACAGAAGCCTAAAGGACTAGGTGTGGTCCTTTCTCCAAGTGTACTGGGTGAACAGAGGCACGGTGCTCTGGGTAAGAGAGGATAAGCCCAGAAAAGGAACAGGATCGAATCACAATGGACTTGGTATGCTAGGCAAAGAGCCTGGAAGTTGTTTTGTAGGCTAAGAGGAACAGTTACCACTTTAAAAAAAGACACTGACAGGGTGCCTGGGTGACCTAGTGGTTGAGTGTCTGTCTGCCTTTGGCTCAAGTCATGATCCCAGAGTCCTGGGATTGAGTTCCTCATTGGGCTCACTGCCGGGAGCCTGCTTCTCCCTCTGTCTATGTCTCTGCCTCTCTCTCTCTCTCTCTCTCTCTCTCTGTCTCTCTGAATGGATAAATAAAATCTTTTTTTAAAAAATAAAATAAAAAAAAATTAAAATGACACTGATGTGATCAGGTAAGAACTCTAAACTATGCCACTGGCCTCAGTGGATAGTAGGGGTTCTCAGCCAAGGTCTATCTGCACAGGGCATGAGGTGCATCCAAAAGCGATTTTGTGTTCATGGCAGTAAAAGTGCTGCAGTTTTGAATGACATACTACTTTTATGTGTATTAAAATAAAGATTATCACTCACTCACCTGTGTCTCCTTCATTCACTTTAAAACACTATACTGCATCTTCCTTGTGTCTCTCTCCACCCTTCTCCCCTCCTGTGGACCATGAACCATATTCATGTGCTCCCTTGCTTTCTGGGTTAGGACAATAGGGGCAAGAGCAGGAAATTGGAGGGCAAGATGATAAATCTGGATTTTTTTTTCCTTCCCTGCTAAGGTGGTGCCCTGGGGAGGCTGGCTGTGCCCCTCTACTGAAGGTCACAGCTCCTGTCAGGTGGTACTCTCACATAGCTTTTTTTCCACATCCCAGCAAGTGTTCCAGTAACTGTCTCCTCCTTTACCTACTCGGCCAGCAGGTCTGAGTCCTCCCAGCTCTTACCAGCCCGAGATCCCACATGATCTTTTGTTCCTTTTCCTCAACTTTATCCATGCCTTCATAAATAGTGCCTTTTAAAAAAAAGATTTTATTTATTTATTCATGAAAGACACACAGAGAGAGAGAGAGAGAGAGAGAGAGAAAGAGAGGCAGAGACACAGGCAGAGGGAGAAGCAGGCTCCATGCAGGGAGCCCGATGTGGGACTCGATCCCGCGACTCCAGGATCACGCCCTGGGCCAAAGGCAGGCACTAAATCACTGAGTCACCCAGGGATCCCCCCAAATAGCGCCTTTATCAAGTCTTAATGTACCTGGTTTAAGTATGCCTTCTTTTTCTGCAGGGATGCTGACTGATATGCATACTCTTCTCTCACACTTGCTATGAAGCAGGAACTCTTCTTGGCCCTGACAAACAGCAGCAAAGATGACAAAGCCCCTCATGTTTTGAAGCTTAAAGTGAGGGAAAGTTTCAATAATAAATAAATTAATACATATAATATAATACTTCGAAGTTTATGTGCTGGAGAAGAAAAGGGTAAAAGGATTAAACAGCTATGAACTACAGGGGCTGGATTAGGGGGCTGGCTCTGGGATCCTGGTTTGAATAAAGACCTGAGTCAAGCTCATGTTGTTTTTCCCACTAATTTTAAGCTCATCCACATTCCTGATACGATTTCTTGATTGGGAGTGGAAAATAAAGAGAGAGGAACAGAGCCAAGACATATTTAGGAAGAAGATCCACCAGAGCCTGATGACCCACTTTTGTTAGAAGTTGGTTCTTCATCAGGATTGTGGGATGGTGGCATTCCTAGGTAGGAAGCAAATGAAAAAGTTGATTTGGTAGAGAAGAGAAGTTCATTTTGGGATATAACTGAGGTTGAGTTGCCTATTTGATATTCCAATGAATATATTCATTTATCAGTTGAAACTACAGATGTGGTGCTGAGAGCAGGAGTCTGGGCTGAGGGTATGAACACACATTCATCTTCAGCAATGAGCAGTAGCTGACTCTTTGGGAAGAAAGAAGATTGTACAAGGAGAGAGCTTAAACGAGAAATGCGCCAAAACCAAATTGACATTTAAGTGTGTGAAGAAGAAGGATGAACCACTAAAAGAGAGTAAGGAAGAATGATAGGAGGAGGAGGAAGAGAAAGAGGAGAGAAGAGTCCCTGGAAATACAAGAAACTTCAAGGGTGTCAAGGTTGTCTGGAAATCAGGTAAGGTAAGGATTACATGGAGTCCACTGGATTGAGCTCTGGTTGCATCAACCAGAGCAATTGCAATAGCATAGGAACAGAAGCTCGGTTAGTTTGTGTAACTTATTTTTATTTATTTGGCTTTTGTGAGGTTTTTTTCTAACTTAAATTCAATTAACATACGGTGTATTATTAGTTTCAGCGGTAGAGTTCAATGACTCATCAGTCTTATATAATATCCAGTGTTCGTTACATCACGCGCCCTCCTTAATGTCCATCACCCAGTTCCCCATCCCCCCACCCCTCACCCCTTCAGCAACCCTCAGTTTGTTTCCTAGGATTAAGAGTTCCTTATGGTTTCTCTCCCTCTCTGATTTTGTCTTGTGTTGTTTTTCTCTCCCTTCCCCTATGCTCTTTTGTTTTGTTTCTTAAATCCCATGTGTGATTTAAAGAGTCATGGCTTTGGAGTCAGAGACCTGGGTTTGAGTTTCTATTCTTTTTCTCCTCTGGGTTTGCGACTTTAGCAAATCACTTAGTCCCTCAGAGTCTAAATTCTTTCCTCAGGTGAAAACAGAAATAAGACCTTTCCCTGCCCACCCATGTGTTTTTTTGAGTCAAATGAAGTAGGCCAGTAAAAATACATTGTCAACTACAAATTGTGTCATGTAAGGTGAGGTATTGCTGAACTAATAACAGAGGTGGCTCACTTTATGCAAACGAGCGATTTCCCAAAAAGTTGCACAAATCAAATAGTAGTCAATGTTTTAAATTAGTTTGCTACTTAAAAACACCTACAGTGAATGTTCTGGAAAAGGTCAAGTCTTTCTTAATGTGAACAGTCATTCTGCTATCTTCCTTCCTTCCTTATTTCCTTCTGTCCTTCCTTCCTTCCTTCCTTCCTTCCTTCCTTCCTTCCTTCCTTCTTTCCTTCCTTCCTTCCTTCTTTCCTTCCTTCCTCTGTGTCTACCTTTTTTTCCTCATTTTACCTATATTGTTTCTTTAAATCATGACAACATTTCTTAAGAAATGAAGGATACAAATAAAATAAAGATTAGTGCCTCTTAGAAAAGAAACTGTAATAAATTGGGATGGGATGGGACCAAGACCATACCTAGGGAGGCAGACTTGAAAAGAGACCATACCTCTGAGGAGGAAGAGAGACAAACTGTGCTTCAAAGAGCCATGCCTACCAATGCCACAACTGCACAAAGGGCCAGCAGCCTTTTAAGCCAAAGGGCCATCTACTGGCTAAGAAACACTCATAGGCATCCATAGGGGACCCAAAACATCAGGGAAAAAGCATAGAGATAGTTGGGGGGGGGGGGGGTGGATCTGAAAAAGAAAATCAGGTAATAGAAACATAAAAGGGAAAGAGGAAGGAAGGTGAGAAGAGAGAAAGAGTGAAGAAAAATCAGAGAATAACATTAGAGAAAGAGACCATAAACTTCAGGGGTCAAACTTGGATAGTCAAGTCCACCAAGCTTGGGGCCCTTTGACCTTGAACCCGTTCCTCAGCCCATCCTGAGCTCCTTGCTTCCCCGGTTGATGCAGACAGCCACACACACCACCTGGACGTCTTTGCCACCCAGGTGTGACTGTGTGGCCTGCACAGGTGGACCCAGAAGAGAGCAGTCTCCGGGAAGCAGCCCCGTGGGCCTGATGCCTCGCTAGGGCCCAGGCTCTCGGGGTATGAGCTCCGCTCTTGGTGTGAACTCACTTAACTATCCCCTGTGCATTTTTGGCTAGTCTTTTCTTCTACCTTTACTAGAAATTAGTAACTCTCTCCATCGCATCTGGTTTAGAGATTCCGGATGCTCTGTGCGCTGGAAACTACAGCCATAAACCGCTAAAAATTACCACATTATTTATTCAGAGCCATCAGCTTCCCTGCCTCCGATGACCCCATATTATCACACTCTGAAATTAGAAACCCTGCATTTGCAATTTGACTGTGTTGGATCTAGGTTTTCACAACATGTAGTTTGCACAGTAATAATACTTATAGATCTTTCATTTTTCTACAGAAATTAATTGCTTAAACCACAATGATTTATAGTCACACTGAACATGATTATTAATTTTCCTGATGATTATACCTGTGGGCGGCAACAAATCTACTTGTGATAGACCTGGCTTTGAATTGCTGCTAAAACTAAAATGTCCATAAGGTAATAACAACTAATTTTTACCTTAATCAACTTACACTTAAAAGAATTTAATATAGGGCACTTGTGCCTTGTGGGGAAACTTGTTTGAAATATAAGGTGCTGAGTTATTTATGAGAATAATTATATATTTGTTACTCTAGTTTGTACTGGGAAATCAGGATCTGAAATGAGTCTGAGATACATTAAAAATATAATGAACTCAGCGGAATTGTACACACTAAAGAACTTTTGCACTAAGGTAAATATATAACCTGGCATAGCTACTCTGGTTATGGAAAAAAAAAAAAAAAAGATTATTAAAGCTCACTAAACCGTGCTGCTTTTTTTTTTCTTTCCTTATCCTGCTAGTGCCTCGAAGTGCTATCATTGTTAACAAGAAAGGTAAGGCATTGATACCTAAGAGAACAATCTCGTCCTTCCTTCCTCATCACTCACTCTAAAATTATTTTCAAAAGGCCTTGCTCATATATTCCAATCAGTGCAGGTCCCTATCAATCATTCATGATGCAGGAAGAGAACGTTGGTCTGGGGAAACTGAACCCGGACGGTGCAGTTTTGGGTCTCACAAGCACTGCCCCCTTCATTTCATGGTACCGGGTGGTTCATTCACTTCGGTAGATTTGTTTGTCTGTATTGGGATACAAGTTACCAAAAAGATAAGGCTCTGATTATTGGTTGATATGCATACCTTCTATAATTCTGTATGTTCATATCCCAGAAATATTTAAGGCTTTTTTCCTGATTGGTGGCATTATGCAGTTATGCAAATAATCTGTTATATCTAGGCACATTATGCCGTTATGTAAATGATCTATTTCATTTATATTTCCCACAGAGTAATGGGGTAGGGAAGAAATACTCTCCCGCATTTCCCCTGGTTTTTAATGAGTTGTTCAGACATATTCAGCTGGTGATCAGTCTTGGGATTTCTGGGCGGTGTGTGATTTAGCCTTTCTGACCACCGTGACCTGCCTCTAACTTTCCTATTCAATTCGGAAAATTTTTATTGAGTGCTTATTGTGTGCAAGATGTTTGTGTAGATGGGGTTGACCCAAAGGCCCTCGGGGGGAATCTGAGAGGGATGCTATTTACATTGTGATCTTCCCTCCCTGACCATCTGGACACATGATGAAGGTTGGTTTGGCTCCATCCGTTTTAGAACTTCTTAGCCATATGAGAAAAGACTTTTAAAATTCAGAAAAAAAATTTTAAATTAAAAAGGGGAAAATTTAGAATGGCCAATTGTATGTTATACAATAAAATATACAGAGTAAGCGAAATAATTTAATTATAGATATGGCTGTAGACAACAGGCTACAATTAAGATACAAATCTAACCACACTAAGGACCTGGGATGAACTAAAGTTCCCTTGCATTTGGAAGTGAGTTAAACCTATGCTTAGTTGCCTAACATCTCACTTCTGGTCTCTTGCACTATCACACATGTTTGCCTACTGTTCAACAGGGATTTAAACTAGAGCCATCATTTTCTTTCATCAAGACTGAAATACTAATGATAGAGAATATTCAGCCTCTCTGTCAGCAACTGCTCTGCAGTCATTGCTGCATTTTGACAGAAACTTACTGAGCACCTACTATCCTGGTCAGGGCACCTGCCTTCACCTGGAGAAAGAATAATCCCAGAACACACGTGCAAATTGTGCCAGCAGCTAGGAAAGAGAGGCACTGAGGCTGTAAAGTGTCCCTGTCTGGTAGGTGAGAGAAGGTTCAGACTTTTAGGTCCTAAGTCTTTTGCAACCACATTTAGCTATAACAGTATAATTTGATTAGCTACTGCACCTGTCCGTGCGAAGACTGGCTTGTATTTCTCAGGATGGACAATCTATAAAGTCCTTCTGTTTCTTCCCTCCATGGTAGTCGTAGTGAACAGGATTTAAAAGGAAAAAAAAAAATGACCTCTTCTGGATGTGAGTGCAAATAGAACAATTTCTCATGTGAGTACTCCACCAAAAATCTTTCTCCGGTGCTTAAAAAAAATAACTAGTTTCTTCCTGTGTCATATTATCTTTGTTGTTTAACGACTTCACGATCAATTTTCTGCCTGTTGAATCAGTACTAAGTACTCAATTGGACATGTTTTTCAAATCCTCTTGTGAGTGGAGGAATTTGAAGAGGAAGATAAACAAAAAATAAGAACAATTCTTAAAACTCTCATGAGTCTGCACATTCTCAATAGAATACATTGGTCATTAAGGGTTTCTTTTTTTTTTTTCAAGATTTATTTATTTATTCATGAGAGAGAGAGGCAGAGACACAGGCAGAGGGAAAAGCAGGCTCCTTGCAAGGAGCCCAGTGTGGGACTTGATCCTGAATCCTGGGATCACACCGTGAGCTGAAAGCAGATGCTCAACCACTGAGCCACCAGGTGTCCCCCATTAAGAATTTCTGATTATAATTCAATTCAGTAACATTTGCTATGTATAATAATCATCTTATTTTTCCCAGCTATTCACTCCTGTTTCCCTGCAAGAATATTCTACTTGTGATCTTTGTTATGAGACTTACAACATTTTCCTGGGGACCCACCTTGTGTCAGGTTTAGACATGTGACTTGCTTTGGCCAACGAAATGAGAGGGAATGTCAGGTGTACCTGGTCTGAGTAGAGACAACCGATAGAAGGAAGGAATACAACACCGAAAGGAAAAGACTCAGGGAGGGAGGGAAGGAAGAAGAAGCAGATGAAAGGAGTGTAGGAAAAGGTATCACTGAAGATGAAGAGTGAGGAGGTTGCGGCAGGGAAGCTGGGAGAAAGGGGTAGAGACAAAAGCAGTACATCAAAAGCACTCTGCAAACATCAACAAAAAATAAAGCTAATGGCAAAAAAAAAAAGGTAGATTATTTAAAAATGAAAAACTTTGAGAATTCAAAATGAAATGGAGTAACAGAGGATGTCAAATGAATTTTGAAAATGTATCATAAATATGAAAACAAGAAGAAATGTCAGAGGAGTTAAGGCCGTAGATGAATACAATGACAATGGGACAAAATGGAACTGGGGGTGGAAAGAGAAAGGGTGTAAAGCAGTCCATTACTTAACACAGATGCACCAGAGGACATGTTAGTGAATGAAGAGTTAAGAGTAGGAAACTAGAAAAGCATTGATTTTTTTTTTTTTTTGGTTTACTATTATCATTACATTTTGTCTTTTTAACTTTTTATTATTGTAAATGGATTGTACCAACAGTACCGGTATTGAATATTGTACATCATTCTCTAGGTGATATTACATATATAAATCTGGAATGGTATTGGATGAAAATGCACCCAAAAGGGAAAGCACACATAAAAGTCAAAGATAAACTATTACTTGACAATGTGCACCAAAAAAAAAAAAAAAAGAAAAAAAAAAAAAAGATCATCCATTCCAGATTGTATACCCTTAGCTCTGTAATGCCAACTTTAATTTATGTTTGCCTTTCTCGTACATTTTCAGATGTGTGAAGTGGAATCACAAACTAATATTTGCTTTGGTGTTTATTAGCAGGAAAATCATCTCTCTTTGTGGACAAGTCAGGGAAGGTGATGGAATCTCACCACCGCACGCTTTGACAGGCAGAGGTGGTCTGTCCCACAGACAGGCCAGTTCCTTCAGACACCTCCATGTGGCCTGCTCCCCTACATCGCCTGAAGAGGTAAGCTTCTTGCTTGCACATTATTTCTTCTAGTAGGTTTTTCACACACTTTTGTCTCAGGGAATTAAGTCCTTTCCTTTGGGACTAAATCTCGTGTTAACTAAGGAGAGGATTGAGGCATCAGTACCCTTCATGCAAGAAAGAAAAATAAGATTCTCTCACTGTATTTATGCTTGGTCTTTGCCTAGCCAGGCTGAAGTTTGCTGTCTTCAAAAGTAGGAAGTCTTTTGCAGTATAGGCTGCTTGCCAGATTGGGTCTGGGCCTCATGGGCTTGAGATTTACTGTTTTTAATCTTTTTACTGATGGGCATTCTAAATACCTGTTTCATGCAATGTTTAATTTCAGCACAGCAGGTATTAGTGTTTCCAAAAATGGGAATAAGCCGCCTGTTTCCTTGAATGATGAAATGCCTCAAACACTGCTAGGTTTTCACATCATCTAGCCCTTTATCCCCTTAACAGCCAGTGCCTGTTGCTTTAAAAATGAAACTTTTTTGGATTCCCATGACCGTTTCTAAGATAATTTTCCATAGTCCATCTTGCCCACTAAGAATGTAAAACTTCACATCTGTATTCATTTGGACACCTTTTGAACTGAGATTAACACACAGAAGAAAGGTTGGCGGCTGCCTCCCTTTGACAAGATGGCAGCCGAAGGACATCAAAGACCAACAGTCTCTCCACATTTTTCCGAGCAGATGTTGATGACACAAAGAGAAATTATCTTCAAGATGCCAGCAATTCCACTGACAATGTCTTTGTTAATATTTTCACAATCTGGGCAGCCCTGGTGGCTCAGCGGTTTAGCGCCACCTTCAGCCCAGGGCGTGATCCTGGAGACCTGGGATCGAGTCTCAGGTTGGGCTTCCTGCATGGAGTCTGCTTCTCCCTCTGCCTGTGTCTCTGCCTCTCTCTCTGTCTCTGTGTCCCTCATAAATAAATAAATAAAATCTTAAAAAATATATTTTCACAATCTAAAGAAACGTTCAATCTTCAGTGCTCAATGAAGAATTTCCCTCAATGAGATGTGACTCATGCAGCTCTCACAAATGGTAGACGAATGTGCTCCATCCAGTGTTTCAAAGGGAAGCCACTTGCCTTTTTAATTGCTCCAAGAAGGCAGGCCAAAGGAATCGACCACACGGCTACAGCAACTTACCAAGCACACCCACGTCTCACACAAATGCAAACGTGTGCATACACACTCTGCAAAGGAAAGGGGGGAAAAGTAGACATTTTCATATGGGTAAAGGGTAAGTCAACCAGGCATTTGAGAGTGAGAGTGTTCCTCATGTTACCAGAGAAACGATGTCAGTCAATGAGTACGCGCGCCTAACTGGTGTGGTGTGAATTGCTTTCCACATGAGCTGTGCGATTCTCTATGATCAATGCTCTTCAATAACATATCTCCAGGTCTTACCCTTTTCTATTTCTTCCCCAGAGTCCCCTCTTACCTCTTCCCATCAAGTCCATCTTGGTAAGCAATAAACACATAGATAAAATTAAAATTTTATAAAAGATTCTTTGAGAGGGAAAGCATACAACTGTGTGGGCTCAGCCCACCTCCAGAAGTAAAGAGGAAAAATTAAGGACAAAGGGCTCAGATAAAATGTCTTGTTCCTTTCAATCTGCTCTCCAGATCGCAACCAGGATGACTCCATAGATCAAAGCTGATGATAATATTGAGAAACTAAGATTGATAATGATATTGATATTGATAATGTTCATCAGAGCTGCCACTTATTGAGTACTTAGCAAGTGCCGGGCATCCTAGTAAATATTTTCTATACTTGCCTTCCTCTGATCATATTTGTTCCCTGTTGAAATGGCTTTCCTTTGCCCTCGGGATAAAGTCTAAACTTTAATAGCAGCATAGATAAGGCCTTGCTAAAGCTAATCTCTCTTTTAACCTTCCCGTCTCACGTCCCACTCCCTTAATGTTCTACATGCCAGCCTTCAAGGAGTTCTTTTGGTCCTTACACACCTTAGCCTCTTTTACTTCAGTACCAGTCCCACTTCGTTTGATGGCCTCAGTGTCCAGGTCACCTGCTATAGGGAGCTTCTCCTGACCTTCCACATCTCCGTGAGCTGTCCCTCCTGGTGCACAAAAGACCTGTGCTCACTGCCACTGGTGCACCCATTCTGATGTACTATGATGTCCTGCCTCCATAGTCTCCATTAGACCATAAATTCTATATGAACAGAAGACAGAATACCAGACTTACAGATTGTTCCCAGTAAATATTTATAGAATCAATCAATGGATGAATAAATTCCTATCTCTATCGCATAAAGGGAGAGGAAGCAAACATGACTCTCTTTGTCTTGTAATATAATGCCACCTTCCCCAATATGGGAGTCTGGAATTCGGTGTCTCTGGTGTTCATGTCAGATGAAGTCTGTTCCTAGCCAGAGAACAGTGGGACATTTTCCTGTAGTCGAGCGCAGCATTCTCTAAAATGGGCTGTGCAGGATGATCTTTTGCTATGCAGGAAAAAGTGCTGAGATGCTCATTTATATTTATACTAAAAATAAGCTTTGCAGGGGCACATGGGTGGCTCCGTAGGTGAAGCATCTGACTCTTGATTTCAGCTCAGGTCATAATCTTGGGGTTGTGAGATCTAGCCTTGTGTTGGGCTCCTTGCTGAATATGGAGCCTGCTTTAAATTCTCTCTCTCCTCCCCCTGACCCTCTCTTCCACACTCACATGAGTGTGTGCACTCTCTGTCTCTCTCTACTTCTCTCTAAAAAATAAATACATATATACATAAAAAATCAGCTTTGCACATACTTCCATATGCATTGCCATATGAATCAAAATGCCCACCCGGATTTGTGTGTATATCAGACAGCCCCGAGTAGCATGCTGACCATGGGATTCAGAGGCAGGGAGTGACAACACACACAACATGCAATCACATGCAATCACCGTCCCGATAAAGTGGATTTATGGAATCTGTTATCTAACTTTAGTTACACTAACCTCACAAAGTAGTCACCTTATGTTTTAAAATTGCTGCAAAACCACAGATGGAAACTAATACAGATTGCAAAATCTGCTGATCAAAGCTGATACCGGTGATACAAGCAGGAGTGGACACACATACTCTTCCAAGCACATGCCCATCAACGGCCACATTACTAACTAAAATAAGGGCAATATAATTTTATATGACAAGTCAACCAAAAATAATAAAAAGAAATTTCAGACCAGCTACATTCATTATTATAAGTGATAAATTTTGCTCTGGGTGTTGTGCTTGAGATATTAACTGATGATACCAGCACACATATATAAGTTATAGACAAACAAGTAATAGATGTATATCCAAAGGGTTATTTGTTTTTTCTTTTTATTGAGGGCTGTCCAATAAAAAATTCTTGAAAAACATGGGTCCAGGGAGGAACAAATCCCTTCCTTCTTGCTCATTTCACCTTTCACTCTGTCTCCCTCCACTCTTTCAAAGCCTCAAGTCAGCTACTCCTTTAAAGGCCACTTTATGGCCTGTCCTAGCCTGTGATAACTACCCGGTTTCAATGTATCTCTCATCCAGGTCAACCCTCTACTATTGTAGAAGTCAAGCCACTGAATCAACAGCCAGCTGTGGCTTTTACGTTAAAACTGTAAGGTGCTGGAGAAATATCACCACTGGATATTCCCTTAATATCTTTGTTGGTGCAAAAATACACTAGCAACTCCTGAATACAATGAAATATAAGCCGTAGTCCCTGCCCTTGAAGAACTGGTTAAAAGAGAGAATGTGTAAACTGTGGAAAAATTGACTAGTGTCACTGGTGTCCAAATCTCCCTTCTTTCTCCTACTCTTAAGAGTGGTAAGCAGGACTCTTTCCAGGGTCTCACAACTGCGAGTAAGCATAGGCCCCGCAGCCTCAACCCCATATTTTCTACTCTTGATATTCATGAGTGCCATTGCAAGGGCTTTCACCTCATCACACAAAATGCTTTATGAAAATCCACAATGGCCCAAACTTTCAATACCTAATGATTTGGACTTTACTGGGTCTGGATTGAAACTGCAGGACTCATCAATATACAAGGTTTTGATGATTTTACTGGAAATCCTAGAAATGGAACAGTTGTCTTGAAGAACGAGGGCATTCTTTGAGAGTGGTCTCAGCGGAGATTTCTAAGATCACGCTTAAAATTTGACATATTAATGATCTCCTATTCAACTCAACACATTCGCTACTATGAAAATGTTTAAAGGAATTCACTCACCATTGTCCTCGTTAGTTGGAAATGAGTGCTTATTGATCACCGGTATTGATCCTCTACTTTAGATAAAAACAATACTTTTCAAAGTACCCTCAAAAGAGTTTAAGGACTAAAGTAAAAATGTAACTTATGCTGGTTACCAGGTGATTGATCACAACTGATTTTGCTGCCACAGAACATAACTTACTGTGACACTGCTTATCTGGGCCCTGGAGTCGGCCCCCATCGAACTGTGTATTATGTATGAATGATTGATGTGGGTTTGAATATTTTGTTAGATTCAACTTTCAATCCATTTTACATAGCTGACTTACATAAAAGATGAGTCCTACCGAAAAGTTCTTTGGGAGGAATGTAACTATTATGAATTTAAGTGATCTCTGGTGATTGTTGTTCATCTGACAAAGTTAAATCCTGCTTTGTTTAAAATCAGGGGGCTGATGTCAAGCCGGGCTCCTTAGGGCAGTATTTTTCCAAGTAGAACATCTTTTTTGTCCATGTCAGAAACAAAAAAAAAAAAAAGAAAGAAAGAAAGAAAGAAAGAAAGAAAGAAAGAAAGAAAGAAAGAAAGAAAGAAAAAAAAAAATAAAAAGGATAAGAAACTAGCCAAAACCCCACGAAGGTCAGGGAAAGACGGGCCCGTCAGGTGTGTGTGTCTCTTGGGAACTGTAACATTTGAACTTTATATCCCTACCCACCGTAATTCAACCTTCTTTATTCATATCATTGTAGCTAACTGAAATATATATTTTTAACATTTGCAAGGGATTAGATTAAAGCCCACACAAATGGCAGTGGACACACAGCGATAGAATGCCTTCTCCGTCAGATTCTGGGATGTGCATTCATGATCTCTTTGTCCACAGAAGGACGGGGTTTGACGACGTGAAATGACAGCTGTTTTCATCCCAGCCATTCTCGTCCCCACAACAGTCCGTCATTAGAGATCATTACTGTATCACTATTGTTCACAAGGAAGAATACAGCCTCTGCCTTCGTCTGTCGGAGATATAATAAGTCTTATGGAACAAGAGTACCCTGAAGGGCCTTCGCTTCTAAAAATGATTAAACTTCATTCAAATCCCAGCCTGTAACCCACTTCTGGGCATAGCATCAAAGTCAGCTCCATAGGTGTGATCTGAGGCGGTATACTATTCCTGCTTCAGGTTTTGCACAAGACTGGTTTGCATGCATTATCCTCAAAGAACAGATTGCCTTTTACCAAAATCCTATGCATTTTGGCACTTGGTGAGTGTCTTAGATGGCATTAACTGTAAAACATTTCTTTTTACATAATTATGGCTTTGTTTTGAGTGTGTGCTAAGATGGTTGTAAAAGTTTTAAATGTGAAGGGCTTGGGGAATAAGAGGAAAAATCTTTGAACAAAAATGAAAGCCTGTTGTTAACAATTAAAGTTAAAATTTTTTTCCTGACAGTCTTTCAAAACTTCAGGAAAAAAAAAAAAAAAAACACAACACGCCACGTGGTTATTTTAATAATTGTTCCCCAAATTACACCATTAGCAGAAATGTATAGAAAATACAAGTTGTGATGATTGCTAAACACCTGGAGAATTAGAGCTATTGTTTTCTGGGTATATTTATGTAGCGATGCGACCATCTTTGTCAATAACTGATAAAAATAAATGCAGAGAGACTTGGTGCTCGTTCTAATAATGAGAAACCCTTCTCGGCGCTCAGGAAAGGCCTTTGCCTCAGGCAGCACTCAGACGCCTGGATCCACCAACCTCGCCATGAATGTGTTAATTGACATGCTTGTATAAATTTTAGTAAAGCCATAATATTTTTGCATGGCAACTATTAAAAATATTTTTTTCTCTTAATTTCACCAGGGAGGCTGAGACTCTGAATTTTTCCCCCTTGCAGGAGGGAATAATTTAGATTTTCTTCCATCCCTGTCAGAAGTTGAACAGACGAACAAAACAGATTCTTCAGAGACAATTTTACACAGAGTTACATCCATCCAATTCAATTATAAATTAAATTGACTAACGAACCATAGCTCATTATGGGAATCAATTACTCAGAACTGTCTTTGGACCAAAAATGTGGAAAATAAAAAATAATGGTCATACTTCAATATACCAGATTGTCAACGTTTGAAAGCTCTGTTTTTCTCTAGCTTGGCATAGTCCAACGCCAAAAAGAAATGATAATCATTTGTTTTACTGCTCCTAGAGATGTTCTCGTTTTATGAAGACTAGTTAATTCTTGAGTTTTGATCTCTTTGGGACGAGTACCTCAGGCTTTTCTGAGATGACAGGCCAACCCTGGAGTCATGTAATCGCATGGGGATCTTTCAGATCAACTTATGCAAATGTGTTATTAAAAGGAGCCTCGTTTTAGCCTCTAGTGCCACCCAAGCAATAAGAGTCAAAAATCTTGGGAGGTCATGTTAAAAGCATTTTATTAATAAAACGATTCTAGTAACAGAATGGGGTGTGTGGAGGCTGTGGGGGGGGCACACCTCTCTGGAGCATTTTCAGTCCAATTGTTTGGTAAAAGTAAATCCACGGGGAATCCGATGTCTGCCTTATTTACCGAGCAGTAGGCCCTGATAAAGAAACGGTATTAAAGCAATAACACTCTGTAAAATATCTTCCTCCCTTTGTGGTCCACAGCCCAGAAATTTTCCATCTGTTACAATGAATTAAAAAACTGTTCTGCTTTGAACATGTGTAGGTAAAGGTGATATGCACCAGCACATACGTACATCAACATAGGAGACATGTCATAACACAGTATGGGGGTCTGTTGCCCACATATCGTATCGCATTAAGATGGTCAAAGAACTGTGCTAAGACTATTTTTTTCAAGGAATTAAACTCCTGAAGATGCCTTAGTTTTCTTTTTCCTCATGTACTTCTTATTCATGCACACTTGGAGAGTAGCAAGAATAAATATTTCGAACTCAAGTGTTCACCTAAAGAACTAAGATCTCTAAAAAAAACACTCCTATGTATATTTTTCTCATCCAATGAAGCCAAAAGGAAATTGTTCACCCAGGAAAAGCTGTACTATTCATGAAAACAAGTTAATCCTCATAAATATATAATTCAGCATAATTTTGCTTAGAACCTCATATTTTTAAAACATCCATTTCTTAAAATGGATTGAATCTGTTTGTTTCACTAAAACATTATTTTTTTAAAACATCAGACATGAAAGAGAAGTGGCTGGAAAATTTCAAATGTGTTTTTGGCTGATACAGTGAGAAGGGGGACAGATCCTCCCTTATTTATTTTTTTGCCATTAGAACAAGGGAAAAGAATATTGCTTTCCCGTTTTGTTCAACCAAAAGGGAAAAAGGATGAATGGACCTGTAATTAGACATATAAGCATTTAATACAAGGTCCCTTGAAAAAAAAATCATTTCAATAAATGGGGTCAAAATTCAGAAATTCGGGATCAGGGCTTGGAACTCAGAGTTCAAAGATTACATAATGTGTTTTGGATTGAATCATTTAAAAGGGAGATTGATCGCGTTCTACAATAAAGAAACACAACCCAATTTACTTATTCAATGGCTTTCTGTTTTGTGAAAAGCGGAAGCTGTGGGGTCAGGCTTGGATTCAAATCCTGACTCTGTCCCTTCCTATCTGGGAGGCAAGAAACAAGTCAACCTCTCTATGACTCAGTTTCCCAATCCTCAAAACTGGAATCACGGTAACACCTGTTTCCTAATGTTGCCGGGAGAATCATGCACACAAAGTACTTAGCAAAATGCCTGACATACGGGAAGACTCAATCCACATTTAGCTATTATTTCTATCCTGCTTGGTCTTTTTATTTTGAAATTCTAGGATATGTAACAGCATAATTTCAAACCCAAAGGAAGAGAATATTCTCTTTCACTTTATTGGCAGGCACTTTGTGAAAACAGGATGAGGCTCTGTTTTTCCAATAGGCCGCCATTCCAGCCTTGCTCAGTTTTTAGGGTTGCTTACCAAGGTTGGAGTGTGCACTCAGGGTCTGCAGCTAGGCATTGAGGGGACTCCTCGTGCAGCTGTCTCCTGAAGTCCCCTCCTTCCCAAAAAGGCCGCAGCCCTCCCCACTCTTGGCCACATCTGTCAACCAAGCAGTGCTCAGAGTCTACCCTGCCAGCATAAGGCCATCACAGAAGATCGCTACTCAGGGATAGCTGCCCTGACGGCTATAAACACTCAGGGAAATCAGCTACACATTTCTGATCACCTGTCGGAATTTGGAAGGTGCACTTTGTAAAGGCTGTAACTATGGTTGAGCAGGGTGTTATGTGACTATTTTGCTCTTGAGCCCTCAGTCCACTGAATATTAGTGTTATCAGAAGTAAATACCTTTCTCTTTACTCCTTCATGTAGCGATAGGCAGAGAATCTAAGTTTGAGAAGCTGAAATCAGACTTGCTCTATATCGCAGTATTTCTTGGCAAAGCCTTCTGCTGTTTTAATTTTAACCAATTAGAAGAGCCAATCTTCTTTTCGTTCAGAAATGTATTAAAAGATATCACATTCAAAGGCTAGACATGCCCGCAATTAATTACTGGTGTCCAGCTAAAGGTCTACCATTAGCTATTGCCATGACAACCTTTAGAAGGCCTTGGCCCACCTGTTGCAAGATAGAAAGAGCATTAGGCAGTTGGTTCCTGCACTTGGCCTCCCTCTGGCCTATGGGGAATTCGTACTAATTAGAATTAGTTGTCCTTCTGTAGTCCAGCTCCTGACACAAATTGCATTCTGTAGCTTTTTGTTCCACTTGAGTTCACAGACAAAATAGCCCATGCCATGTTTGAAATGAAGCAAGGCAATATAAAAGGATTTTATGTAATTGGCTAATATACTTTAACATTTTAACTAATATCTTCAATGTCGGTTTCTTGGAAAGGAGCTTGTTTACTTTCTTCTCCTTTTACTCAATAGTTGTTTACGATCATACAGTCCATAATTTTAATATGGCTTGTTCGGGTGTCATTAACCCATTGTCAGGCTCAACTGCATATAGAACAAAACAAGTGACCTTTAAAAATGATAGTTTGAAATGGCCCTGTGGTGATGGTGAAGAGAAGTACAAACGGCAAAGAAAAGGAAAGGGCCATTTCTCACGTCTCACTAAAGAAAAACTTGATCAAAAACAAGAGCCCATGGAGGAAGAGCCATAATGAGATAGAAGAGCCAGGAAATGAAAGGAATGATTAGGATGTGAGCATGTGTAGGTTGCCAGAAAGAGTGGCCCACAGATTCTGTAAGAGCCAATGAGACTCAACCACTGGGGCCCACAAAAGGAGACTTGAGAAGAGAAAAATGTGTCGATAGTTCTCAGGTAAAACTAACTTTTAAGGCTAACTTTTAACTTTTAAGATCCCCGGATGTATTAGGAAGGAGGGGAAGAGACACCACACATACTGTACCTCATGCTACACCTTTCTGTGCAGAAGGGGATGAGAGCGTTGACAATAGAACAGCATCTTCTAAGAAGTAGGTTCTATGCGATCTTTCTCATCTCACTGTGGAGTCATTTTAATTATTTCTAGAAATAGTAAGACTCCAAAACACAAAGCAAAATTGGTGGCATAGGGAATCCCTGTGCAATTTTTCACAGAGCAGAAGAAGCCTGGAGGCCTCAGTTTACCCACTTGAGTTATGAACTGGAAATAGGGCTTGTTTCCGTGTTTCACCTTCCTGGTCTAGGTACCTGAGTTTCCAAGAATTCATGAGACAAATGATCTCAGGCTTTTTATTGACTCTCTCTCTATACAAGAGGTTTTCTAAGGAAAGTATCTTAATCTTCCCACAAAAAAAAAAAAAAAAAAAAAGATACAGTTTTTATTTTTATTTAAAAAAAAAGACACAGTGAGAGATAAGAGAGTGTTCCTTTCACAAAAGATGTGTTCTTAGTTGGGGAAGACAGTTGCAAAAACCACCATTTGCTTGTTCATGAAAGAGGAAATGTAAGTAGTTTTAAAATAAAATCTATACACATCCCAAATTCATTCTCCAAGCTACCATATCAACCTCATATTGTTCAGAATGGGACTGAGGCCAAGAACAAATATCTCTCTTCCTTTCCCTGACTTTGAATCTGAATTCTGAAATGATAAGAGGTACTTTAAAATTCTTAAAATAGATGGATTTAGGAATGTCTGAGCCAAGGTAGTGCCTAGTTACTCATAGATAAGCCGGAACTGCCTTCGTGAGTGTATTAAATTGAAAATGTATAAAATGTGCAAAATGTGCAAGAAAAATCACTAAAAAGTCCAAAGAAATTTTCAAGTCTCCATTTAACTGAGAAAATCACCTATCTTTTCAATCTTTTGTGTTCTATTGTAAAGTATTGTAGAACTACTGGGGGACAATAAGAAAGTCATTCGTTAGAAAACAAGAACCTTCCAGATGAAGATGCCAATGTGTTTATCAAGGAGCGGGCCTCTCCATGTTTTCTGTGTGTCGGGAAATTTTGAATTTATTTATTTGTTTATAAAACTCTCCTTTTCCCTGAGCCACTAGGGAGGAAGCAAAAAAAGGTTTTGCTCACTAGAGCATCAATAACAGGTAATATCAATAATAATAACACACATGAACATTAACTACAAAACACAGTACAAACCACATTACACCCCAGTCAGGTAGGCCAGGCTAGTTAATTGACTTGCCAGCATGAAAAAAAGCTGATCTGTATACAGAAACTTCTCCAGTGGCTTGCCAGAGTATAAAATGGGCAACCCTGAAAAGCATTTCAGTTAACCAGAATTCTCTAGTGGATAGTGGCTCATGAAGGGCAGAGCCTCCATGGGGAAGATACAGAGTGGATCCCTCTCCGATATTTTCTGTGTTCGTGGAACTGCTTAAAATTGAACTCATATTTACATTAAGATTTATCCCAGGATCCACCTTTTCCGGTATGCCTTTCCTCGTCCTTCCACTCCACTCTCAAACATTGATGAGGTACATTACTTATGTTCTGTGCCTGCCTGTAGCTTAACCCTTCACTTTTTTATTGGCATTCTCTCCAATCTATGGATTTCCAAAGTACAGTACCTTGATTTTCCTATGAATGCCAAAAAAAAAAAAAAAAAAAAAAAGACCTAGAAATTAGTTTTACTAAGAAGGACCCAACATAAGAGCTGAAAAAAAGTCCCTACCAAAGTTCTACAACCTCCTATGTATGTGCTTACCCTACTGGTCTGTGAGCACTGGAAGAAAAAATGAGTCCCCCTAATATTTACCTGTCACAGAGTTGATGCCTGATAACTGATGAATGAATGCATGAATGAAAGAATTTCATTATATTCTGAGGATCATAATAAAATAGCAGGAAAGCTTGACATTTACCTTTACCCCATCTGCTTCACAAGTTGGGTGAACAGGCCATTTTGGAGGATTAACGTTTTTAGTGAAGAATTTGTACTTTGGGAAAAATGCTGCCAATAGCCAACTCTTCAGAGAAGTTATGCCCCTCCAATAAAGTGTTTAAATGAGCAAATAATATGTTCCCTTTGATCCTGACAGAGGTCAATCTTCTGTCCAAGCTCTTTCGGCTTCTGATGGAACCAGAAGAAGATAAAGGATAATTTGTAAAGCCCAGGAGAGGAACTGTGGTAAAGCCTGGAAGTTGGAGGTCTCATTGGGGACCTATGGACATATCCACAGACAACAAAGCAATGACCTTTATCCCTGAGTTGATTGCTTATGATGACCTGAGACTTTTCTTCTACTTCCTTAAGGGTTGCTCTCAACCGTAATGCAACACTGGGGCAAAATTAGGCCTTAAGCCAAAAGTCAATGTGAGGTGATCCCGAACTGATGACCCCTATGGCAATCCCAATAACCTCTTAATTTCTATTTATAATATTCCAGAATTCTGGAGCATCCTTAGAGGGGAAATTAAAGGAAAGATGAGACTCCTTGTGATTGATAGGTAGTTCTAAGATCTGGTGTCTCTCCAAATAGTTCATCCTTTGGATATGACCTTTCTTTTCATTGCCTTATTTTTAAGTCACCAAGGACTTTCAGTGAAAAAATCATGTGTTGTGAAAGGCCCCAAAGGATGTGCAAAAAAAAAATCATGTATCAAAATTATATGAATTTGTAATTCATAATAGGCAAGAGGCAATTTAAGGAGATGGTTTTCCACCATTGACCCTGCTGTCAAAATAAATGTGGAGAGGATAATTACAGTAATTAACAAAAAAAAGTTAATTTTACTTTGTCAGGAGATAAGGTTCAGTTTGATTTCTGATTAAGAGAAGATCGATACCAAATGATTTGTCTTCATAGCTGTTGATTGTTATAAATTTAGACCTGTTGATTTTCATCAGGAAAACACTCAGATGCTTCAACCACAGTCCTCAGCTCTTCCCTCCCAATCACTAACCCATGGATTTTTTGCCTACTCAGCAAAGAAGATTTACATAATATTCTACTAAGCCAAACACAAAAGTGTGAGAGTCTAGAATATACTTTTTGGATGAGGTTGCTTGTTTCCTCGATGGAAAATAATGTTTCTCAAAGAGCTCCTGGGCCTAAGCACTGTTTGATTATGGTCCTCCAAGAATCATGTGATCCAGCAGCAAATGGAATTCCTCTAGCAAACAAGCCTCAGGAGTGATCATATCCTCTGAATCAGGGTTGAATAATCATGTGGCCAGTTAAGAAATTGGTGTTTTGTAAGATTAATAAGCTCCAAGCTGAGGGGGCATGTGTGAACACACATCTGCTGTTGGGGAACTCTTGGCATCAGTTTTGCCTGCAGTGAGGGTCCAAACACATTATAAATGGGGCAGAAGAAAATACACATACTGCATTTCTTTAGTAATTGAAGCAATTAGATAACCTTCTTGGTTCTTGGATGCTTATAATGTTCCTCATTAAGTTTGACTATGTTTATGAACACTTTGTGGCAACTGTACCTTTTAAAAAAAAAGAAGATAAATGGAAGACTTCAGTTATCAAAGCCTGGTTGGGAGGTAAGAAACGTGTTGTAGATGTGGAGGCCCTCGGTTTTCTTCCCGTACCATGCTAAAATAGACTGCGGTCGAACCTGCACTTGGTAAGAGGCTGGGTGACCTTGAGTAAGTTACAGCACTTTTCTTGGCTCACTTTCCTTTTCAAGACATTGAGGGGTATAAGTAAGATGACCACTGGGTTATTTCCAGCTCTGACATTCAGGGGTTCATAATCTCTACCAGGGCCAAGGTTGGCAGCACCTACCTGCAGAAAGATAAAGAGCTGACTGCTTTTCCCAAAAATGCTAAACTTTCTAGTCAAGAGGACACAAAATCTTTTGTTATGGTTGTTTATATGTAAGAAACATTTTGTTTTAAAATGACGTAGCAGTTAGCCAATGCTGTAGAGCAAGTCACACCAAAGCTGAATGGCTTCAGACAATATGTATTTATTAGTTTTTATGAGTTTGTAGATCAGCTGGACAGTTGGCTGATCTGGGAAAGGCTGACCTTACCTTAACAAGACATGTTCATATGTTTTTGTTCAACTGGTGATTTGGCGGGGCTGCTGGTGTAGGACAGCCTTATGCACATGTGAGGCAGCTGGGGGGCCAAAGGTGATGAAGCTATGGGCCTCCTGTCATCCACCAGGCTAGATGAGGCTTATTCTTTCTTGAGATACAAGCTCAGAACTGGAATTACTTTTGCCATGTTCTGTTGGCCAGAGCAAGGCACAAGGTTAACCCAGATTCCAGGAATTGGGAAATAAGATTGGCCTCTCGATGAACGGAGCTAAAGGGGTCATGTGACAAAGGCCATGGCTGCAGGAAAATGTGAAGACTCAGTCATTTTTGTCACCAATCTACCTCAGTCACAAATAATGTTTTAATGGCTGTGAAAATATAGTGATAACCAAGATCCAATCATCATCTTCAAGAATATCTGTTTAGACTGGGGAAAGAACTAGACACAGCTAATTAAAATGCAATGTAATAAATAACAGCAGAGATAATGTGGGACCTAGAGGTAGGGCAACTCCTGCTCAAGAGACTTGGGGAATGCTTCTCAGAGGCAGTGACCTTTGAGCCAGGTCTTGTTCAGGGCTGGATCCCAGTGCCTGACATGGTTCCTGGCTTACAGTAAGCACTCAGTAAATATTTGATGAATAAATAAATGAAGAATGAGAAGGAGTTGGCATAAAGCGATTGAAAAGAAAACCATTCCAAGGAGAAGAACCAGTATGAGGTATGAAAAAAGAACTTAACATTTCATCTGTGAGAATATTTATTTTTTCTATGAATATTTGCTAAATGTCCACTATGTGCTACACACTAGGGATAAGGAACATGAACCCTCAAGGGAATGGGAATGAGAATATACCTGTGTGTTCGCTCTCCATAGTGTGAGAGAGAATATGCCTACCTCCCCTAACTCCTTATGCCCTACTCACAGAAACATCACCACGCCACCGCTTTTCATGTGACGGAATCAATACTGGTGAACTCAGTAAGGATGCAATCCAGTGGCAAATGCTGGGCTGTCCTAGTGCATGAGCTCAAACCTCCAAATGCACTCACTCAGTCGTGGCCAGAGCCTTTGTTACTGTCTCATCAGAAGCCCTCATTTTTATTCCTCTTCCAAAGTCAAGTGCTTAAAAAGGATATGGTCCATAAGCAGTGGGTTACCAGTTGGAATCCTGGACTATCTTAGAATACTTTCTAGGTTTTATGGAAACCGTATTTTGGTCCTGGGACATAAACAGGCCTAGCACAGCTTTGGCAGGTCTTGTAAATACGTCAGCGCTCTTCTAAACGGCATGCACTGAGTGGAGCTCCATTTTTTTCGATCTACCCCATGTTATTTAAGGTTAGTTGTCAAAGATATAATATCATAAGAGGTTTGCAAAGGTGTCTGACTGGTGCAAAAACCTTTGTCAGTAAGTGCCAAAACCCTATGCCTTGGGTTTTCTCCATGTGTTTAATACCCATCCAAAGTGGAAAGCTTATATATCCTTATCAATCAAATATACCCAGAGAAACACATAAAAGCATAAAGACAATACATAGATTAAAAGGATTATATGTCCCTAAATTTGGCGGCTTGAATTCTGTTAGGCTTACCTCGATTTAAGGACTGCAGACAGAAGTTCATTTCCATGGGCTGAAATACAGCTATTTTGTCTACTTAACTTTGTAATTCTAAGTAGATATCCACGATATGCGAATACTTAACAACGAGTAGGACATAGGTACTGACCAATCAGAATGGGCACAGGGAGGCCCAGGCATGCCAGCCATTAAGTTTTAGTTATTAGGTGGCAGGGGGTTCTGGAAGAGGCATGGGGGCTGCTGCTGCTCTGCTGGCAGTGATTTGGCAGGCGGAGTAACTGTAGAGCTGCTATGCTTGACCAGTCATCACAACTGGCTCTGTGCCACGAGGCAGGTACCTGGTCCACATCTGATGAATCCCTGTCTTTCCAGTTATGACCAATCGTGGCAAAGCTCATTGCAATATACTTCATAATTGCTGATTTCTAATATTGAGGGATAAGGTTGATGGGCCATGTACAAACTGACAAATATACTTTGCCTTTATTTCAAGTGACACCAACAACCAATCTTTTTTATTGTAGGGAAGACATTATACATTTAAGAAGACCAGGATGAGTAACAAATGGTTATGTGAAGTCAGCTAGCTAAATGTGTCATAAAAGTGAAAGAACTGCCAAGCAAATGTAAAAGCAGACCTTGCTTTGGGGTTAGCAATGTCAACATTTCCTTTTCTCTTCCTGCCATGTCTCCCCCCACATTCTTTGATTCTCTCAACCCCACTGTCGTTAACTTGTATGACTGGTCTGGAGGGCTGAGCGCTAGCAGTGCAGGCTTGTAAAGGACTCGTGAAAAATGATCCAAGGATGCAGTCTTTGGTGCGGGCGCTGGGCTTCCTTTCCAGTTCCTTGTTTTTCTGATCTTTAAAGGCAAATTCTTTGCTAGTGCAGTAAGACTGGAGCTTGATAAACAGAACAAATGTTATTTTAAACACCATAATAATAATAATTTAATCAAATGTGATTTGCTTTTAATAACTTTATTGGCCCCTTCATTTTGAAAAGTGGCCATGTGAATGGCTTTTGCATTTTTAACAAGAGAGGAAATAAATGATCCTGCCTGTAGGAGCGGGAGACTAATGCTGCTTATTCCCACACTCTTTGTTTCATGGAACGAAGGCAGCAGACCCTGCCATTATAAGCCATTGGCCTTGATAAAACCAATGGCAGCAGTGGGCCTGGTCCTTTCCCGGAAACTTGAAGGTATCCACCAGGCAGGTCAGCACTAGCATTTGCAGTGTGTCTAATCATTCGCAAAGCACTTTCACTAACGTGCACTCCTTTAAATCCTGGGAGTCCTATTTCACAGAGGAGACACTCAAAGTAACACCGACTCACTCAGTGCCATGCCATGAGTAAGTGGTGGCTTTGGGACTTGAACCCTGTCCTTCTACCTCCACATTCAAGCCCCTGCCTCTACACCATGGTGGATGATGCGTCACTATAACTAGCTTAGGTGGCTCATGCTGTAAATGTAAAAACAACTGAATTCTGTACATTCCTAAACCATACCCCCGTATACCAAGGACGGTCTTCAAAAGAAAACAAAAATAAATAAACAAGTCATCATTAGACCAACAAACTGCCAGAGCGATTCGCATTAGAAAACTTCATTCGCTCACACCTAAAACCCTAACGTAAGTGGTTTCTAGTGGTAGCAGTGCCTATTGCTACTCCCTACAACAAGGGGATACTGTTTCAGAACAATCTGCGAATTCAGGATGGGGCCATCATTAAAGCTTTTGTAGGCCTGTTAACTTTCATTCTGCTGGAGCCCAGAGCTCAGAGAACCAACCGTCCATATTTTATCCTTCCTCTTATTTGTGAAACTTGCTTCACCCCAAGTAAACTTTGTAAACTAACTTGATGTCGCTGTGAATTCCAGACAGTCAAGCCACATGGCAGGTCAGAAGGACCACAGATTGGTGAAATTTGGTGATAATGCCAGAACCCAGTCCTGATTCCTTAAAACTGAGTACCAGACAAAGAACAGGGGTAACAAAGGGGTTGGGGTCGAGATAGGGAACAGAAGGTTACATAGGATGCACTGGATTCCCCTCTCTTGGAGTCCCCTAAAAACTGCTTTGAGAAAAAAAAAGGTGACTAGTGAGTTTATTTATGCTTTTTAAAAAAGCACTGCCAATCCCAATTTATCAGTTACTGTCTTGTGACAATTTATTCATTGTTCACTGTTAGAAGCCAGAAGTTACATAGAAATGCATGATTGGTGATAGCTTCTCTATTTCAATATGGTATAATAGAGATAACACAGTGCCCAAAAGCTCTGCAGCCGACTTTTTGTCTGCTTTGTCTCTTTTCATTACTCTATCAGAATCTTCATTTAATATAATCCAAAAAAGCAAGGTAATTGCTTCACTTATCGGTTATCATCGCTCCCGCATACTTATCGTGTCAAAATTATTTATGTGGATAGGCCAGGTTGATCTTGCTGCATTCAGAAGCTTAAAATTTGAATAACTGTTCTGCCAGTTAGGTTATCAAAATTGCAGCATAAGCAATGAGCTTCTCTTTTCTGGATGTTGGAGGAGGGAAAAGGAATAACCTCCTAGGTGTGCAGGGGGAAAGGGAAGCATGGGGCCAGGGTGGCACGCAGAGCCAGCTCTTCTGGCAAAAGGAAAGAGGAAACAGCCACAAGATGGAGAACGGAGCTAGAAGATTCATTGTGTGGGTCTATGACAAAGCAAAAGAGAAATGAAGTCAACTGGATACTTCCTTTTGGTGTTCTTCCTCAACAGTTCTCTCCAGAATAATCGATACTATTATTCCGAAAGGCAAGACAGGCATTGCAACCTGGGTCTTCACATACCCACCCCTCCCCTTATGAGGCCCTCCACAGATGAGTATTTCAATATGCATTTTCCTCCTTGTTAATCATTTTTCAGTTGTCAAGTACTTCATCGCTTTAAAGACATATTAGGCTAATGTGAAATGTGGCAGGTTTTCAGTCAAGAAGTGAACACTTATTTCTACAAAATCATTTTTGTTCGATAAGTCTTGTTTTGAGGCATCTAAGACTCTTTTGCTCTTTGTCTTACAAATGTTGATGGTAAAAAGAAATTAGAGGGTTCATTCCCAGCTCAACATCCAGGACCGTGGCTATAGGCAGAGACGAGTCAAGTGGATGTACATTTTGATTCTTGCTGAATTTTGTGAACTCTCTTAATGGTACCCTCAGAACCAACAGGGACTTTCTATCCCTCTTGTTTCAGAGCCACTAACCCTCTCTCAAAATGTCTATAGTGCAGTGGAACCCTCTCATATGGAGCCAGTCATTCTCATACTCAGTAAGGGAATGACCAGAGCTAACAGATGATATTCTTGTGATTGTCTTCAGATCATCTTAGGCTAAGTAATGTGTATGTTTTAATATTTTTCGAATTCTCTCAATGTGACAGAAAATTCTTTTTAAACTTATTTACCCAGATCCTGCTGCACTAGTGGCTAGTATCTAATATCAATAAAAAAGATTTATCAGGACTGTCAATTTATTTCTTAAAGTATGGCTGATTTTTTGTTGCAGCTTTAATTCCTCACTTACAGTGGTGAGCCATGGAGCTGGAAGCATGTGAGAGGGAGCACTAGATCATATTTGTGGTTTTCTCTTAGCTGTTTTGGTAAATTTTCTGAGGGATAAATGCATGCTTAAAATCCAGCATTTATATTAATTCTCTGGTAGTTACCACTATTCTGGAAGTTAGAACCAAAAGCTTTGACCTTTAAAGATCCTTCCCAACCCTGAAATTTGATTATTATTTAAGAATCTAACACAATGACGCTGTATTTGAAGAGAGATCCATATCTGGGATAATAGTCAATATCCCAGGGCCCAGGAGAATGTCTGGTATCTAGCATGCATTCAAAAATATATTGGGTGAATAAATGAATGAGTGAATACTCTTTTTCCCTAAACTTCAACCTTGAAAATGCCACTCAACATTCAGCAAACACTGAGCACCGCTATCACCTAAGAGGCCCTGTCAAAGGCCTGGCTTGCATACCAACTCTTCAGAGACCTACCCCTGGTCACTTGGCACATTATTTACTGACTCTGTAGCACCAACACATACTCCCTTGGATTGTCATTGCGTATATGCCTCTTTTATATGCCTGTCTTATGCTGAAGGCAGGGACTGTGTCTATACACTTTATTATTTCCATAATGATTGATGAAGTACTCATTCACATTAAATATAAATAAATATCTAATAAAAAATGAACTGATTCATTTTAAACAATGTCTGAAGCATGGGAACAAAACCATCAGCATTGTACTTCTACCTTAAGCACACCTACTTTCCTATTATTTTTTTACTGTCTATATGTTCATCACTACACATTATGATGCTTCTATCTAAACCAAAATTAGCATAAAACATGGAGGTAGGAATGTTAATGAGTATCTATTGAATGCTTACTTCTAAGAAATGAGAAAAGTAAATTACTTAAACCTAAATCCAGCTTGCCTTTAATGCAAGTCCACTACACCATTTATTTCTTAATTTATTTGTTACATCTGACCATGTGCCAGCCAGTGTGCTGCTACTGAGATTGAAGGATAAATAAGATGCTTCTTCTGCCTTGTCCAGTGATTATATGGTAATTATATAGTTTAGAAATCTACTTGCTATCTACTAGTCGTGTAGCCATGGGCGATTCAAGTGTCTTCTCAGGGCCTCAGCTTCTTTAATTGGTTACAGAAAGATCATTGTTCTGCAGTCATGCTCCTGTGATATAGTTATTATTTCCTGATGCAGTGCCTAGTAGGTAGTAGGCACTCAACAAATGTTCATTGTATCTCAATTTCCAAAATATCAAGGGGACACAGAAGACAGAGAAACTAACTCAAAATATATAGCAAGAAAGGCTTTGCAGGGTTCAGACTGGAAGGGCCAATGGAAAATTTGAAAGATAAAGAGGGGAAAGAAATAGATCCCAGCAGTGGAAGCATTATAGACAAAGGCCAGAGGTGTGAAAAATTTTGTCAAATTATAGTCAGTGGATACTACTACTTGGGTACTCTAAGAACTCCTCATCTTTTTCTTCTACCTAAGTATTGTCTAATAGTTATCCCCTACTTCAAAAATGTGAGGATTCTTTTTTCCTTCTTAATCAAAAAAACTTATATCAGCATTTATTCTGTGTTATTTCAGAATAATGACTTAGTTTATTGAAATCATCTTGAATTTAATTTTAAATTCTAGAGTAAGGCAGCACCGTCAGTTTTCAGTAATATATGCAAAATTTTAACATATATCCTATATGTTATCAAGACAGGATTTGGCTTCTGAATAATGGCTCTGTTAATATTTTCAATTTAACATCATATTTCTATGTTATTAGAAACATATACACGACAGTGCATGTTTATGCAAAAATAGAGAAATGTGGCCAAAATCTAGATGTCTTCAGTTACCTAGATGTTTGACAAGATATGGACTTAATCCTAATAAAATGATAGCAATAAATAAAATAAATAAAACTCTAATATTTTTACATTAAAAACAGTTATCTAGTTTTAGATACTTAATGTTATGTTGATATAATACATGAATATATATTTCCTCTACTCATTACTGCCATTACTATGTAAGACTGTCTAAAACTTATTTGGGTCAAGGTAATCAGTATGCCTGCTTTTTCACTCTATTAAAGGTCATTAATTCTCAAACAACTTTTTATTGCCTTTTAAAAATAGGTATTCCATTGGCTTTTTCCCAGTGATCTGGGGTCCTGCCAATCCTCCACAGATCTTCACATGTTATCATTCTTGGCTCTGTGATTACATCAATTATTTTCTTGGCAAATCCAAGGTAGAATTGGTCAAGCTCAACTAACATAAAAATATGTAACACCCCAAAGTAAATTGTAGGCTAGTTCAAGTTCTTTTTTAACTTTAATTTTTATCCTAGCCTTTTTAGGTTAGGTACTTCTCTATAGTTACTTTCTTTTATGATCACGCTATTCTGTACACACATGGGACTGCCAAGAGGCTTAGAGAACAATTTAAAATCATCCAAAGCCCTTAACACTATTAAATCCTACTTGATCCATGAAGAATAATTAGCAAGGTCTGGGGAACTTGTATGGGAATTTACCTATTTACAGTTAGGTCTGTCTGTTTGTGAACAGCCAGATGAGTGTTAGCCAGATTCAGATAAGCATTTAGAGCAGCTCTAAGATAGCCATATAGTTTCTTAATTCAAGATGATGGACAGGACCCTGTATTGCCTCCTTTCCATACTAAATCCTCATTGAAATTACAATTCATATATAAAAAAATAAATAAATCCTTGACAGTTGAAACAATCCAAAAAAAAAAAAAAAGAGGAGGAGTAAAGGGGATGACATTAGCAGGCCAGAGAGTATGACAGAGTCTGGGAAGATAGGAAGAAGTTTGGATTCTGTTGTTAGATAAACTCTAGCAGAAGAAATTGCAACCTAAAATACACACGTAGAAAAGAGGTGTCATGGAGGTGGGGTTCATTTTCTTTAAAATATCTCTGGAGAGGCTCCAAACAGGTACAGATAGAAGAAATTGTTAAGAGGCAGCAATAAAGTTTTGTAATGGGAAGCCCATCTTCAGGACAGCTGTGTGAAGGACTCCCTCTTCTTCTTCTATATATGGAGTAGTTGGCTTATTGGCAATTTGTGATACCCCATGCCTGTTAATGTGCTAAAAGAAAAAGCCACTTGTCAATAGAGTTCGCCCTTTGACACAGAGCCCAAAGGCAGCCCTCTCATTCAGAACACTGGCCTTTTGGGGAAAATGGTCCATTCGACTGCAAAGGATATGAAGGCTAGCTATTATAAATATAAGCATATTTATAATATAGTCCTTTATATCCCCAAATTAATGATGAATGAGGGATTACCAGACAGTTAAGGGAAATCAAGTAGAAGAAAAAGAAAGACAAAGGTGAATACACAAAAATTGACGACCAAAGCAGCAGTGGTAATGGAAGGAATAAGAGAGAACATTAAAATTTTCTAATAAGTATCCTCAAAATTTCAAGAATATATTGTATTTATAATATAAAAGAGTCTGCTATGAATTCTTGAAAGTTAAAAAATATATAATCACATAAAAAACTGCAAGCTAAACCACAGCAGATAGAAGCAAAGACTGAAACTTAATGTGGAAGTGGAATTAATAAGACATTCCACAATGGAAAGGGGGGGAAAAAAGAAAAAAATGCACAAAGAGTTATTTCAAGAAATATAAAACCTCACTATTCAAAATGTGATTCACACACCAGCAGGATCAGCATCATCTATTTCATTAGAAATTAAAGTCACAGGCCTCACTTAAGACTTACTGACTCAGATTCTTCACTTTCAAAAGATGTGTAGGTAAATCGCATGCATTAAAACTTGAAAAGCAATGATATAAAGCATAAATCCAGAGGTCTTACATGGTTTGGAGGAAGACAACATAAACAGTGAAGGAGTTGAAATAATCAAAGAAATAACAAAAGAAAATAGATGAAGACCATTTCCTGGAGATGGGAAAAATATCAACCCAACAATTGGCAAGCCCCACCAAATGTCAACTGGACAAAAATGCTTTAGTTACATACTTGCAAAATTTCAGAACTAAGCTGAAGAGAAAAATTCCAAAAGATTTCAAAGAGAGAGAAATAAAAAGTGCTAAAAAGGAATGACCATCAGATCGACATCAATGCCTTACCAACATCACCAGCTCTTAAAAGCTTGTAAAGCAACTTTAAACCTAGAATACTGCATCGAAAGCAATTATAAATAAAATTTAAGTGAATAATAAAGGCATTTTAGACATAAAGAAGTCAAATAGTTCATTGTACATGTACCTTTTTTATTACTTTTTTAAAGATTTTATTTATTTATTTATTATTTGTGGGAGAGAGTAAGTACTGTGAGCAGGAGGAGGGGTGGGTGGGAGAGAAAGAGAGAGCATCTCAAGTAAGCTCCACACTGAGCCTAGAGCCCAATGCAGGGCTGGATCTCATGACCCTGAGATCATGACCTGAGCAGAAACTAAGAGACAGATGCTTAACTGAGTTACCCAGGTGCCCCTCATCCATCTTTTTTAAGGAAAATATGAGGACAGACTCCAGTAATATGAAAAAAATAATTGAAGAAAGAGGAATAAAAGGAGTCTAAGAACAGTTTAATCCAATCCACAGGTACAATGAAAGAAATCTCATAATGATCAGTAGGCCCAAAAAGTAATGAATAGAAAATAGAAAGAAACCAGAGGGCTTTATGAAGAAAAAATACATACATAAATAAAACTGGAGGTGGATTGAGGATGGCAGTGTGCATATGAAAATAAATGTAAAAGAAAGTCATGGTAAAATATGAGGCAAACTAAAATATGACATCATTTTGAGCAGTTGTTGATATATATATCAGATATTATTTTCAAGTAAAACTATAGAGAACATTTGAAAGACACCGGATACAGAAGGAAATGTAATGGTACAATCTATAAGTAAATTATTAAAATAATAATGCTTGCAGGTAAATTGCTTTAAACTAAAAAAAAAATGTAAAATATAACCATTGATTTGACAGAAGTCAGCAGGGAGGAAGAAAAAAAGAAAATATAGGCACACTGATTTCTTCATCTCACCTAATACAGGGAAAATAGAGCCTGTCCTAAGTGGTGATTGAAAATCATAGGTTAGGAGCCTCGGTGTCCATCAAAAGATGACTGGATAAAGAAGATGTGGTCTATGTATACAATGGAATATTACTCAGCCATTAGAAATGACAAATACCCACCATTTGCTTCGACGTGGATGGACCTGGAGGGTGTTATGCTGAGTGAAATAAGTCAATTGGAAAAGGACAAACATTATATGGTCTCATTCATTTAGGAAATATAAAAATTAGCGAAAGGGAATAAAGGGAAAGGAGAGAGGATGAGTGAAAATATCAGTGAGGGTGACAAAACATGAGAGACACCTAATTTTGGGAAACGAACAAGGGGTAGTGGAAGTGGAGGTGGGCAGGGGGTTGGGGTGACTGGGTGATGGGCACTGAGGGGGCCGCTTGGCAGGATAAGCACTGGATGTTATGCTAAATGTTGGCAAATTGAACTCCAATTTAAAACAAAAAAGAAAAAAGAAAGAAAATCATATGTTAAGTACAATGTTAAGTAACAAAGACAGTTAATAGAAAAATGAAAACAAAACAAAAAAACAACAACAAAACCCTGAATTTAAAGGAGCATAGGGGAGAAAGGAGAAAGTAAAAGTATGAGTGTATGAAATTTGGCATCTTTCATCCGGAAATCTACAGATACTACCTGAAGTCTTAAGAAAATCAAGAATATGATGTATTCTTTAGAAATATGATGGTAAATACCAGAAGAGCTCAAAAGTGAAACAATTAAAGTCATTAACTTTGGAAATCTTTGGACATCAGTGAAGGGCAGTGAGGATAAATTTTGCTTTTCTTCCACTTCCCATTCATACAAGTTTGAATATTTTAACCATTAAAAAAAATATATATATATATAATATACAAATATAACCATTACAAATATATATGTATAATTTAAAAGTAAAAAATAAAAAAAAAACTTCAAGGGGAATGTATATGATAGATACTTAGTTACTACTAAGAAGAATAAGCACAGAAAATTTACTAGTAAGTATCTGTTGATTCAACAAACTCTTGGAGCGCCTACTCTGTGCGTGTTCCTGTGGGAAAACTGAGTCTATAACAGTGAGCCACACAGACCCAGCCCCTATCATGACAGAGCTTTTTGTCTATCCATAAAGACAGGCGTTAAACAAATAATTACACAAATACATTGCTCAATACTGTGTTACATGCTGTGAAGGATAAGTATATAATGAGAAAATATAACAGGGGAATTTAAACCTGGGAAACCAAGTCCCTTTGGGCAAAGTCGTTTAATGAGCAAAGTTTAACAAAATTTGAATTCTTGGTACTAACATATAAAGGTTATTGGACACACAGGAAACAACCAGTAAGAATTAATTGTTTAGCTAAAAGCAACCAGTGCTCGCTTCAGTAGCACATATACTAACATTGGAATGATACAGAGAAGATTAGCATGGCTCCTGCGCAAGGATGACATGCAAATTCATGAAGCATTCCATAAAAAAAAAAATAAATAACTAAAATAACAAAATAAAAGCAACTAAATTAGTTCCCACCTAAGCAAAGTTCTGTCCCTTATTCTGTAGAACTCAAAAAGCATTTACAGATTTCCACGGTTTTAAGTTTTCTGAGCTTGAGAAATTTTTCCTCAAAATGAATCAAAAACTTAATTTTTTTTCAAAAAATAATATATTGAAAGCTGACAATGTGGCAATCTGCTGTAAGGCTAGGTAAAGATCAACCCACTTTAACATGTTTTTTTAAAAAAAGCCTAGTATTGCTAGAGCTGTCAAGAACTTCAAGTTGTGAAGGAAGTAATTTGATCTCCTGCACTTAAAAACTATTTACTTACCCATTTCCATCAGCATTCACTCATATAAACTAAGTGTGAGGACCAGAAAGCATATTTTTATTCAGCCTGTATCCAACTGGGATACAGCATAGAATGTGAGAAAGTAGTAGGTCTTCTGATATGATCAGAGGGCTGGTCACCAGGGAAGCCTGTCCTGAGCAGAAGAGTTTGGGGAGGGGGCACCAAAGGAGAATTTTAGTTAAATAATTAGGAGACCATTTTATAATTTAATAAAAGTGTCAGGACTGGCCTTTAAAATAGTCTGGGCTTTCTCATGAGTCATGTCAAAACTGACATGGTAAAGCCAATTATCGACTGCCAGGACCCCATAAATGGGCCACCTCAATGACAATGGGCCTGCGCCTGACTTCTACCTGAGATTCCGCTGCCCTACTATCTGTACTCACCCCTTCTCATGCTTCTGGTTTGGCAACCTGTTAACCATTTGATCAGACTAGAACTGTGGAATTGAGACACTTTATTACTGGTTGTTCTTTGGGAAAGAATCAATTAATGTCTATTCTAAGCCCGTAACTCCACATGCACAGATGCACTGGATAGGATACACAGAAAGAGTTCATGTTTGTGCAAATCCAGCAAAGTCAAGCAAGCAAGTTATCTTTCCCACAAATAAGAAAGTTATATTTCAACTTATTTACTAATTTACTATGGTTCTTAAAATGACAAGTGTAGTAATAGATGAATCCAAGCCTTTTAACATAGAAAAGTCAACAGACACTAGATAGTTGATTGCCTCTTATGTGCATCTTAATCTTGGAAATTTTGCCAAACCCCTAGGAAGCTGAAGTTAGGGTGATAATTTCAAATAAGTTTACGTTTCAGATTGACTTCCTTGGGAAACCCAAAAAGACAGCAGTATTCATTCCTCAGTGTTCCTTTGGTTTTGGTTTTGTTTTCTTTTGGGGGTAGGAAGGGAGTATTTTGCTCTTGTTAAATCACTTTCCAGTATCCTAATCATACTAATAATCCCTGCTTTGGAGAATCTCTGATATTTTGTAATAGCTGTTTCAGAGCCATCTTAGAAACTTTTATACAGCATTTACTGCCTGCCAGGACACTAAGTGCTTTATATATATTAACTCGAGTTATACTTAAACAGCCCTAGATGGTTGGTATTCAGAGAGGTTGTGTAATTTATCCAAAGTCACACAGCTAAATAGGTGGTGGACCCGGCATCTGAACCGGAGCAGTCTGCCTGCAAGGCTCTGGAATATAAAGCATAACTTGTAAATAAGCATCACAGTTTCACTTTGATTTTCATTACTGTTTCATCAACGTTTATCTTGAGGCTTGGCAAGCCTCAGGTGTCACCGATTCCTCTGTCTCCTGAACATTCTCTCCCTTCCCCCTTGGCTCCCTACCTGCATTTCCGGCCTGCCTGTCAGATAGTTAATGATCTGCACACAAACACTTACATGAACTAGTGGAGCTAAGCCTTTAAAAGAATCCTGGGGGAATCCTTTAAAGACTCTTTTACAATATGAATAATCACCCCCTAATTTATTCATCTGCAAATTTTTGTTTTGATATAATAGATTTTCTTCGGGAGGGGCCCAACCTGATGCCTGCTTTTTTTTAGCTCTTCTGAGATGCATCAGCTTTGCTTTGCCATTTTGTAATTCAAGAAACCCGATTATTTTAACGTCCACAACAACCATTCTCCTTTTAGAGTTTATGAAAGTGAAAGATACGTGGCACAAAAACTCTTTGTCAGGGAATATTTCTCGTGAAATGGAAATTTTAGCTCCTCTGACTTACTTGGAATGCGTATTTGTTCAGACACAGGACAGGGAAAATAAAATTTAAGTGTCCAGAATATTATTTCTATCCATTTTAATTTTGTCAGGCCAGACCCAGTTTCCATAGCAGATGAAATTAAATTTTTATATCAACTCACTTCTCACTTTAATGTCAAGAAATTTGCTGTTCTATATGCTTAGACTTTCAAGTAAATATCAGCTAACCCTGATTGCTGCAATCACCTCTTTGACTGATCTAGCAGCTCTGTGAGTCCCACCCTCCGGCAGATTTAGTTTTCTGAGATCAGCAACAAAAACCAGACTAAAGCATCTCATCCCGTACTTTGACAGAAACTAAGGAGACTCAGTATTAGCAGCTGGCCCAAAGTTGCCATCAGGTCAATCAACGGTATGGACGTAGAACTTCACGTCGGGAGCATAATAATGGGTTTTGTCTCCCTTGCTGAACCCCGCATTTTGATTCCAAGTGCTCCCTTCGAGTTTGAGGTTCAAATTGAGCTCTTCTGTTGTAATACGATAACTTACACAGTTAATGGCAAGCGGTGGAGGTCAACATTTATGGGGATAGCCTATTTGCTTTTCCCTGAGGTCTCCAAAACACATTTTCTAAACTCTTCCATGTGGTCCAGACCATGTTATGGATTTGTTAACTTTGCAATACATTTGATTGAAACATCATAATTCTTTCCATGACAATAGTGTCTGATGTTACAGATGCCCAACCAGCAAGGTCAATAGTTGACAGATGGAAGTTGGAGCCAAGCAATCACATTTCCCAAGCCATTCTAAAGAATGTAACTGAAGAAAGGTGGGACTGGGCCTAAAACACACCAAACGGTAAAAAGCACAAAGATAATTGCTTCAAATTTAATGAATCTTTCTTTGATATGACAACCAATCCAAGAATCTCTGGATTCCCTTTCTCTGATAAAAGTCAAAACATTTTTGAGGCGGTGGCAGTTTATCTAAATTACTGTTTTTCCTCCATCAGTCTTTAGGCTTAATCTCATTTGCTTTTATGGATATGGTAACCCTTTTGAATAGCTTTTAACCTTTTAAAAGTTGCCTTGACCCGAAGAGCCTAAAAAATTTTTAATACAATATTGAATAATAAAAATTGAACAATTGAGTGCTTTTCTTACCAGCAGTCTGCATGCAGTGCTCCAGGTCCCAGAGCAGAGTTTCTGTCTGAATAAAAATAAAAAAAAAAAAATTAAAATACCTGTGTATAGCTTGCTTCCAGCAGAAACCTTCAGCTCTGACCTCTGTTTCATTGGCTCCATTGTTCCTTCTGCCACCACAATATATTGGCTTTCTCTTTTCCGGAGAAAGAGTGTGCTTTATCCCGCAGCACGTCAGCTTCGAAGGGCTCTTACTTCAAGTGTCCAGAGCATCATTATGGTAAATTTAAGAAATCCTCAGCTTAAAATTGTCTCTTTCAATTGCACATAATGTAGGTAACTTCATGACTAAATGTTATAGACCAAGCCTTTTGTTGGCTTTGTTTTTTTTCTTACCATAGTCTCTAGGACATTTTCTATTTTGTGTTTGGTTAAGATGCAGGACAAGATGATGAGCTGCAAATGCAGCTCAATTTTTTGTATTAATCTTCGTGTTGTGGAACTTAATTACCAAATTAAAAACAAGATGGTATCCTTGCCATCCTGGGAAAAGGGATGGGGGCCCTCCAGGTGAATGCTAGCCCCCTGGGAGGGATGGGGGGGGTAGGGTGGTGGTAAGGAGTTCCTGGGGAAAGCTGCTGGGAGAGGAGGCCCTTCCCTGGGCAGAGCTACCTCCCACCTGGCAGGCCCGGCTGGGAGCCAGGAGCCACGCTTCCTCCCGCATCCAGAGCCTGGGAGGCCCTGGGTGGGGGGGGGGGGGGATGTCAGTCAGCTGACACTGCCTCCTGCTCTCTCTATCTGAGAGTGGGATCTGCATTTTCTAAGCCAGTTGGCAGCACGCACCACAAACAGCAACGCACCGCAGGCCTGCGGTATAGACTGTCACCCTGTGATAAGTGTGCCAGCTCAGTGGTGCAAAGGTTTTCAGATACCCTCCCTTGGGCTATCGTTCTCTTCCTCCTCCTCCCCTCTCCCCCGCACACCCCGAGCATCGGGCTCTCCAGTGCCCTTCTCCAAATAGTCACAATAACCCATCCCGGCCAGTGATGCTTAAAATTGAACCATGGTTCAGGGGAGCAGTAGGCTCTCCCTGCAAGCACCCTAATGTGTTAAACAGCCATGCCAGGTAGCTCTCTCCCTTCTCAGAACCAACTACTTATAGAGACCATCTGTCAGTGGAAGTTCGTTTTTATGCAAGTTCTCTAACCTAGCCTTGGAAGGATAAACAAACTCTGTACTTAGATAGTTTTCTCTAAGAGCAGCGTCTCCCTAATCGTCCCCTCAAGCCGCCTGCTTCCGCTGGAGGCCTAGAAACAGGAGAGGAGCCGGGTTTTGGAGCCGTCTGGTGACTGAGCACCTACCTCCAACAGGACCACGTTTGTACAGCTGAGGCTTGACATGCAGAGCCCTTTAGACGGTTGGAATTATTTCATTTGGCACCACGATTGCCTCAAATGATACATATTTTCAGGGAAAGAAACACTGCGAAAGAAAACTTGAACCAATAGGGACATTTATTCTCCAGGTTTAAAATTAATTTCCTGTATTTCTCTGGCTTTAAAAAAAAATTCTATTGGAACTGCAACTTTATGAGAAGAAAAATCAAAAACTATTTCTTTTACGCTGAGCCCAGTATCAGATGAAATGGAAATGTAAGGATTTCCTTAGCGTTAACCCGCTGGAATTCTCCAGCTGAGAACTGAGGTCTGCAGGCTGTTTTAGGTTAAGACCTTGCTCCACTCCATGTTAGGTAATCAGATGTCATTTAGGCAAAATAAATGAGAAGTACTCAAGGAATCAGAAGAGGTGAAAGAGCAGAATCTGGTTTGGATAAAAGTTTAATTCTTCAGTTCCAAGAGGCAGAGCCCTTCGAAGATGCTGAGCAAAGTCAGACAGGAGGGGCCGAGTAATGAAGATGGATGCAGCTTGTTATCAGCAGGCCGTTTGCTAGGGCTTGACGTAACCTCAAACATTGCAGATAGCTCAATGGCACTTGCCACTAAACCCCTAATTAATGAATAGCAGGCCCTAAATTAACAATGTGCATTTACAGACGAATTCTGGGCACTCATTAAACGATGGTCAAATACCAAGCAGCAACTGTTGGCTTACTCCTGCTGGATTGCTCCATCCACCGGGCGTTTGGGAGGAGTGGTCACCAGGGCTTTCCTGTCTGCTAGGCCTGAGACCAGCTGCGCAGCAGAGAGGGACGCGCTGCTGCTCGGGGAGGGAAGGGGCGAGGAGATGCGAGCTCAGCTTTGAGCGGGAACACCTGTGCTTGCCATTCTTAGGGGCGCAGAAACCATCTCTGATTTAGCTGGTGCAGCCAATAAAAGTTAAAAAAAAAAAAAAAAGAAAGAAAGTAAAAAGTTTGAATCCTAACCAACTCTGCCAGGGGAGGAAGGAGACTTTGCAGAGAGCAGCCCCACAGTGCACTTTCGTGGGCGGGCTGGAATGCGCTCTGGGGGCGGAGGGTTGAGACAATGTGTAGATTTGTTTGGCAAAAGCTTCATTAATAAACAATTAAGGGCTTGTGGTGAGGGAGCTGGGGTCTGGCTGCAGCCTCCTCCTGACGGCCCCTCCACTGAAGCAGGAGGCCCCAGCCCCAAAGCCGCGCAGGCCCTGTGACCAGAGCCAACCAAAAGCGCTTTCTGCAGCAAACGGTAGCCAAGCTAATTATCTAGCACCTTCTGTGGGGGGTTTTCCTCTGGATTTCGAGGAATAAAAATGGGGAGCTGCGGGCTTGTAATGTCGCAAGGATGTAGCCCCCATGTGGGAAGGTGTATATATGACTATTAAATAATATTATTACCTTCAAGGCGTGCAGAAGTGAAATAAAGATGGAAGCCAAGTATGAGTAAGAAATTGGAAAGTAAATTAAGTGGAAAAGAAACATTTTTTAAGCTTTTGTGGGAGGTGGCAATAAAAAAGACTCTTGCAAAGCCATGGTGAGGAGTAGAATGGATTTAAGGGGAGAGGATGTTCAGCAAACATCTCCCCTTGAGTGGTGTCTGCTCTGGCTAAAATCCTGAGGCGGGGCCCTTCTGTCGTGAAGGGAAAGCATCTGAGGTTTATGAGCGGTCACTCTCCGGAAGCATCCATGCTAAAGAAAGCACAGCTGCCTGCCCGCTGAGGGCACAGGGCAGAGGCTGTGCAACAGCCTGGGCAAATTCCCCAGGCTGCAGTGCCAGGATCCATGTATGGTCAAAAGCAAAGGCATTCTCTCGTTCCTGTGTATCATTCCCACATCCGGCTTTTCAAATTGGAGTTTGCATACTTTTAGGGACAGTGTATTCCTATGGCCCGTAGAGGCACTATGAAAGCAAACCAGTTGCCAAAGGAGAAAAAAACCCCAAGCTCTTCATTTGAAAACACCAAAGGGACTTGTGTTGGGGCCGTGGCTAGGGGATGGGGGTGCTGGACTCCACACGTCTGCCATCCAAATATTCCTAAGTAATGAATGGGTAGGAATCGAACTGAGGGGAGGGGTGGTGAGGGGAACAGGTGTTTCCCTTTTCCCAAGGGCATTTCTCATTTATTATATATCTAGTCAAAAGTTTCTTTTTGAGCAGACTTTGTCACATCTAGCCAAACAGCGGCTGTGTGAAAAAAGCACCTTAAGCAATCATTTTAAGAGCTGCCCTCATTCCACATTGTGTGACTGAATACAAATCCTTTATACTCCCCAGTTTGATGATGAAATGGAGATTTAACCTCTGCTTGCCATCATTATCAGTTCACTGAGTTTCTGAGTCTAAACCACAAAGCTCCTGAAAATGTAAGTTACTGGATGTTTGCCCTCGCCCCATTCCCCCCACGCCCAAAGCAAGCCAAATACAGAGCTTACTGGGAGGGGAGAAGATCAATAGGAAACAGTTTCTTATTACAACATTCCCCTGGATTTCTCAGAACTCCATCCATGGTGCATTTCTACTCCCAGTGGTCATACAATTAGGGGGAAAAATAAGTGAACTTCAGACAATAAAAGAGAATGAGCAAAGGACAGACGCGAATCACAGTATCTTTTTCTGCCTCCATTATAATCTGTATAACCCAGCTCATCACGGCATATGTGTATAGGCCACATTTCCTCGGGTTTCAAAAGCCTGGTGGTTCAGTCAGAAATGTATGTCACAATAGAGCAACAAAAGAACTGTCCCTTTCCTAACCCTCGCTGGCAACATCTCGAGATTCCCTGGTCCATTTTCTGATTCACGGGGTCGCCAGAGTGTGTCTCATGTGTGTCCCAAATCACTGCTAGTGTCCTCTGCTTCCACTTTATGGCATTTCCTCAACTTTCTGTCATTCCTGACTCCTAGAATGACACTCCAGATGTGAAAATTGACATCAATCCCCTAGGCCAGATATTTCCATCCCGACATAGTCTCTTTTAAGAGTGTGACCTTGGCCTTGAGAAGCTTTCCTGGACCTAAATAAAAGGAGCCCATTCTTCCTCCGTCTAACATATTATCTAGGAAGTTAAAGCCTAGCAATTTATTCTTGGGAAGGTCTTCTCCTTGGGGGGGGCAGCTATTGTCCAACCTGACAGCCATTAATCCTCTTCTCTGTCCAAAGAAAGCTTCATCAGCTCATTTCACAAACCCAGATAAACATGTCTAGGTATACCCATGTATACAGTAGAGACCCTTATTCCGTGATCCTCAAATACACATGATTAGGTGAAATAATTTTTCCAAAAATGGTGTTACCACATACAGGATAATATATTGACCCAGTTGTCAGCTTTATCCTTTAACACCAGTATTTTTGTAGGACTGCCTCTTGTAGGAAGGAAATCCTACCTGCTATAACAAAAGAACCACAAAATACATTAATTGATAAAACATAACAGTTTATTTCTCACTCGAGAAACCCCAGAATGAGTGCTTTTTCAAGAAAATGATCCAGGGCCCCAGACTCATTCCATATCATAGCTCCACTATCTTTAACACATGGCCCCCAAGGTCACTACACTCTTTTACATCAAACTGAAAGAAGGGGGAAGAGAAGCACACTGTTTCTTTATGCCCTCTACTCAACCTCAACACACTGCATACAATCCATTGGTGAAAACCAATTGTGTAATCATTCCTAGATGTAAGGACTGGGGAGCTGAAAATATAGTCCAGGGCTGGGAACTCATTTCTAATCAATAACTCTACACTCTGGAAGATGAGCATAAATGTTGAGGAAAGCCAAGCACCACTACTACTACTACTACTACTACTACTACTACTACTACTACTTCTTCTTCTTCTTCTTCTCTTCTTCTTCTTCTTCTTCTTCTTCTTCTTCTTCTTCTTCTTCTTCAAAAACTTTGTTTATTCATGAGAGACACAGAGAGAGAGGCAGAGACATAGAGAAGCAGACTCCATGCAGGGAGCCTGATGTGGGACTCAATCCCAGGTCCCTGGGATCACATCTGAGCCAAAGGCAGAAGCTCAACCACTGAACCACCCAGGTGCTCTAAGCACTTCTGCCAGAATACTAGACTGATTATATATGTGTGTGAGTTACATATTATTTGTATGCATATAAACAAAAGAACTGTAGCAGTATGTATTCAATTTCAATTTGCCCTTATTTTGAACTTTTTATGTTCCAGGTGTATTTAGTTCTTACCATAAGCCAAAAATGAGATAGGTGCACAGTCCAAAAAGAGGAAGTATGGAATCTTAGGAAAACTGTTGAAGAATAAACATGAGTTGGAGAAGATGGTATCAGTGGGAATAGTAGAATGAAGACCTCCAAAACTCTGCTCTGTCATAAAACAAAAATAACACTGGCAAAAAAAAACTGTCAGAATAAAAATTTTCAAAACTCTGGAAATTAACCAAAGGCTTGAATTGAGGAGTGTTTACTCAAGAAAAACAGCTGACTTTCCATAAGAACAGCAAGCTTTATGGTATTACAACTTGTCCTAGTCTCATCCTACTCTGCTTAGTGCTGATGTAAACTTGAAAACCAACAATTCCACAATTAGAGTAAAATCCAGCAGTCTAGCAGGCACTGGAGGGGTCCCAGTGAACTGTCATTATTTTACCAGTCTGCCAATTTCCTGAAAACCTCCATTTGAAGGATTATCTTTATTTGACCTGACTCAGACCTCACTTGGGGTGAAAAGACTTTCCTCTGAAGATGTTTATCAAAAACAATCAACAGCAACCGTACAACATTGCAGTTACCTGAGGTAGTGATAATAGTTGGGACAAATAAGAAGCTAACCAAAAAATTTTAAAATCTTGGGAATGATATTCTCATTGCAGTTTTAAAAATTCTGACATATTGCTGGGGATCTAGAAACCCATGTACATGTATAGAGTTTACACATTTCTAGGTAAGAGCTGAGAAGGTCCTAAACTCACATGTCTGGCTAATCTTGAGGCTCTCTGGAAACAAGATGCAAGGGTAATGTAGAGTTGTTGTAAACCTCCAACCTGAGTGTTGAAGTTGGACCCCAACACATGCAAAACCCTTCAGCAAAGGCTGGGAGACTTACTGGTTCCAGGTATTTAAGAAAATCTCTTTCTAGTCATTAGGCTTCCACTAAGCTAACCGAATGGAGATGTCAGTGGCTAAACATGACAAATAAAACAGATTTTAAAAATTAGGTCAAGAGGATCACTAAGTAAACAAACAACAACAAATTCTGGGTCTGATTTCTGCAGTTGCCATGTTATATTACTTTAAACATCATTTTTCAACAAAGCTGTGAAACATGTAAAAGAAAAAAAATCAAGAGAAATTGTCCTTGAGGAAGCCCAGATGTTAGACTTAGTAGATAAAGACTTTAAATCAGATATTTTAAATATGTTCAAAGAATTGAAGGACAAAACATCTGAGGAATTAAAGAAAAGTATGAGAATGATGGCTTCACTGTATAGAAAATATCAATAAAGAGCCATTTCTATTTTGAAAGCACAAATAGAAATTCTGTAGTTGAAAAGTGCAATAATTGAAATAATTCCCTAAGAGGGGATCAAGATCATATTTGAGTTGGCAGAGGAAGGCATAAGTGAACTTGATGATTGAGATGATACCATCTGAAGAACAGAAAGAAAAAAGAATGAAAGAAAATGAGCAGTCTGAGATACTTGTGGCACACCAGAAAGGTTATCAACATATGCAAAATGGGTGTCCAGTAGGAGAGAGAAAGAAGCAGAAAAAAATATTTGAGGAAATCATGGCCCAAACTTCCTCAAAATGATCAAAAACATTAATCCATACATCCAAGAAGCTCAATCCTACAAATAGGATAAAACTCAAAAGGATCCATACCTAGATACACTGTAATGAAATTTCTGAAAGACAATGAGAAAATCTTGAAAGCAGTAAGAGTGAAGTGATTTATCATGTTCAGGGAATCACCATTAAGATTAATATCTGATTTTTAAATATAATACCTTAGAGGCCAGAAGCAAATGAGCTAATTAATGTATTTGACATGCTGAATTAAAAAAAAAGACTTAACAAGCAATAATTCTATATCTAGGAAAACTATCCTTCAGAAATAAAGGAAAAATCAAAACACTCCCAGATGAACAAAGCTGAGAATTTGTCACTAGCTGACATGTCCTACAAAAAATACTAGAGAATCCTTTATGATGTAAAGAAAGGACACTAGACAGTACAACAAATCGACATGAAGAAATGAAGAGCATTAGTAAAGGTAACTACTGGATAAATATAAAACACAGTATAAATTTATTTTCTGTTTGCAATTTTATAAGATTTAAAATAAAACTGCGTAAGGAAATAATTATAGCTGCTACTAGGCAAATAATGTATAAAGATTCATTTATATGACAATAATGTAAGAAAGGAGAGGGGCAGGAATGTAGTAGCTAGGAACAAAGTTTTTATATACTGTTGAAATTAAGTTGGTATCCATGCAAACTAAATTATGATAAATTATGATGTTAATTGCAATCCTCATGGCAACCATTAAGAAAATATTCTAAGAATATAGTAAAAGAAACAAGGCGATTAAGATGCCATGCTAGAAAATATTTATATAACACAGAAGTCATTAATGAAAAAATAGGAACAAAAGAGTCATATGGCATACAGAAAACAAATAGAAAAATGGCAGACATCAATCCTACCTTATTGGTAATTATATTAAATACAAATTGATTAAATACTCCCATTGGGCAGCCCCGGTGGCTCAGCAGTTTAGCGCTGAGCTAAATCCTAGATCCTAGAGCCCTGGGATCGAGTCCCACATTAGGCTCCCTGCATGGAGCCTGCTTCTCCCTCTGCCTGTGTCTCTGCCTCTCTCTCTCTCTCTCTCTCTCTCTCTCTCTGTATCTCTCATAAATAAATAAATGAATAAAATCTTTAAATACTCCCATAAAAAGACAAAAATCAGCAGAATGGATTTTATAAAGCATGATCCAACTATATGCTGTTTACAAGTGACAGACTTTAGATTCAAAGGTGGAAATAGGTTAAAAGTAAAAATGTGACAAAATATCTACCATACAAATAGCAACTGGAAGAGACTTTGTGTGGCAATATCAGACAAAATAGACTTCAGGACAAAAGTTGTTACTACAGACAAAAAAGCACACTTTAACAAAAATATCAATCTAACATAATTTTGGGGCACCTGGGTGGCTCAGTAGTTGAGTGTCTGTCTTCAGCTCAGGTCATGATCCTGGGGTCCTGGGATCTAGTCCTGCATCAGGCTCCACACAGGGAGCCTGCTTCTCCCTCTGCCTATGTCTCTGCCTCTCTCTCTGTGTCTCTCATGAAAAAATAAATAAAATCTTAAAAAAAAGGACATAATTTTAAACATTATATACCTAACAACAGAAAACCAAAATCTATAAAGCAAAAGTATATTTTATTCCTTCTTGTGGCTGAATAATATCCACTGCATTGATATGACAGGTTTTACTTATTATATAACACATGAATCTTGAAAACATTATGCTCAGAGAAAAAAGCCAGACACAAAAGGCCTCATATTGTATAATTGAATAAATATGAAGTGTCCACAATAGGCAAATCCATAGAGATAGAAAACAGATTTGTGATCATAGGAATTATAGGGATGGGAGATGGGTAGTGATTGCTAAGAGGTACAGTTTTCCAAAAACCTTAGAACTACTTCAGTGCTTTCCTTTTTTATTTATTCTAGGTGAAGAAGAAACACATAGTGGAAAAAAAACCAAGCTAACAAATTTCAGTGTTAGACATACATGCAATCAAATCTCCACTCACCCCTAACCCACGATGTGTGTGTGTGAGAAATATTAAGTTAAAATGTATTATAATTTTTAAATTGATATAACCCACATATTTCAAAATATTTATTTGGACTTTGATATTTGTAATAGTTTTCTTTATTGCTGTATAATAAATTACCACAAGGTAATTTTATTTATTTATTTATTTATTTTAAGTAATTTTATTTATCTGTTTTAAAGGCTTAAAATAACACAAATTTGTTATCTCACAGTTCCCATGGGTCAGGGGTCAGGCATTGATGAGTTGGGTCTTCTGCTCAGTGTATCACCAGGCTAAAATCAAGGTGTCAGCAGGAGCTACGGATCTCATTTGGAGCTCAGAGTCCTCTTCTGAGTTAATTGGAAGAATTCTGTTCCTTGAGGTTATAGGACTGAAGCCTTCAACTCCTAAAGGCTCCACCCTTCCCTACCATGTGGCCTGCTCTACAAATAGAAGTTTCTTTTTTCATACCTAATAGAAAAGCATCTCTACTGCTTTTTCTGATTCTGATTTCTAGACTCTGTTGTAATGTCTCATATAATTGGTCAGGTCCATCCACAATAGTCCTTCTTTTGATTAATTTAAGGTCAACTGCCTGGAGATCTTAATCACAACTCTAAAATCCATTCATCTTTACCATACCATGTAACCGTGTAACCCAATCAAAGGAGTGACTATCTCATCATCCTCACAGGTCCAGTCCCTACTCAAAGAGAGAGAAATATACCAAGTACGGGTCACTGGGATTATCTTAGAATTGTACCTACTACAAGTAGGCTGTTCTGTGTATTTCCACTATGTATGGGGCTTGCTAAGGTATGAGTATATACAAGTATGGTCACTGTTTAGACACCATTTGGGGAGACTTAGTCAAGCCATACATCATCAGAGCTAAACTCCGCTTCAGCACAGGACCTAATAGTAGCTTCCAAACCTGGCTGCCCATCTGAACAACCTGGAGATTTCCTCCCAGAAATTCTCTTCTTTTTTTTAAAGATTTTATTTATTTATTCATGAGAGATACACAGAGAGAGAGAGAGAGAGAGAGGCAGAGACACAGGCAGAGAGAGAAGCAAGCTCCATGCAGGGGGCCTGACATGGGACTCCATCCCGGGTCTCCAGGATCAGGCCCTGGGCTGAAGGCGGCGCTAAACCGCTGAGCCACCCGGGCTGCCCACCTCCCAGAAATTCTGATTCAATGTCAAAGCTGATACCTCTACACACATACACACACACACACACACACACACACAAACTCTCTATATATTTGAGAAGTTCCACATGAGCAGCAAGGGTTGATACTCTAAAGCTCTATAACCCACAATTAATGGAGAAAAATAAAAACAGTACTATTAACAAACCCTATGTGAGCTTGTTAAATAATTAAATTTATACACATACATAACTAGTTACAATATTTAATTTAATCACAATTCTTCCTCACTTTTTATTCATAAGGAAAAAAACTGTAGCATAGAAAAGGAAACCTGTGGTTTCAATGTCAGATATACCTGAAATCAAATCTCCATTCCACTTGCAACTCATTCTTAATCTCCATAAATTACTCAAGCCTCAGGTTCAGGTTCCTCACGAACAATGTGGGGATATCAATACCTGTGCCACCACGCTCTAGGACGATGGCAAGGATGAAACTGTCCAGCAAACTCTTCTTAAACACACATCGCTAGAGGAAAATTGGAATCTTCGTTCTCCAGTCTCCTTGACTTCTGGGCTGCAGCAATTCCTTGGGTTTGTCCTGGAGCATCCTGGGAGAACTGGTTCTCCTGTCCCCATATTTTGGGAAAGGCAAGGAAAGCTTTCTAAAGCAGAACTGCCCATCTCTCTCAGGCTGCCTTCTATTCCCACTGTTCAGCCTCCCCTTTGTGGGCTTTGTCCGACAGGGAAAGAGCAGTACCTCTATGCATATTAAAGGTTGTCTGTAGGTGGAGGGTATAAGTTCCCTACAAATTTGTAATACCATATAACACTCCTCCCTCACATTGCATGACACATAAATTGGGCACGCATGGCCAATTGCAGCACGACATACCACTCCTGCACCCACCACACTATACTACCCTTTGCACCCGCCCACCTGGTTAGTCATGATTAGCAAAGCCTCAGAACCAGCTCACTGCCACTGGCTTGCCTAGTGCTTTGCACCCAATACTTCACTTCTGCCACGGGAGAGAGGTTAGGAAAGGCAGGACAAGTGGTCTGATCTGAGGGAAAGGGAAATATAGACTTCCGCATAAAATCAGGACCATTAACATTTGGGCGTTCATTTTCTTAAACTTTCAAATAATAATAATACTATTTTATCTAACTTAAAGGATTGTTCAGAGCATAAAACGAGATAATAGATGTCAGATGCACTTTGTATTCTGTGAGGCACTATATAGTCACATTTTAAGGGCAAAATCTCAAGTAACATTAGGAGAGAGTGAGTCTCATTCCCCTCAAATATTTTCCCATGTGGCATATTATGCTGTTATCTTGAATTGTGCATGTGCTCTATTGGACTATAAGCTCCTTCGGAGCAGAGATGTCTTGTTGGTTCAGAATTTGGGCTTTGATGAGAGTGGGAGTCATGATCTGAGGTACAGGGAGGGGTAGATGCTTCTTTGTCTATAATGGATAGCCCAGAGCCACGGCATAGCACTAGAATGGAAGCCCCAGGAAGGCAGGGAATTTAGACTCTTTGGTTTATTGCTATTACACCGGTACTTTAGAACTGTGTCTGATAGAGTAAATACTCCATAAATATTTGCTGAGCAATGAATAAGCAAGTGGTTGTTGGATTGAGCTACAATAAGGTAAGCTTTGATAGAGTAACATGGCTGCTGCCTTCACCCCTAGGGGGGCTGCAAGCAAGGCTTGTTCAGAGCCTCAGAGATGCTTTCTCTGTGTGTTCTCTTCTCATCCTCTCAGAATGGCTCTCCCTCCCCCTATCCGCCTCTCTACATTTCTCTAATGCTTCTCACCCCCACACATCATACTGTCCTGCAACTGCTCAAAACCCTTGCTTGGAATTTAGCCCAGGCCTCCCCGTTTATGCTCCCAAATCACCTTTACTCTCCAGCTCCTTCTATTCACCACCTCTCCCATCAGCCTTCCTGCCCTGATGGGTCACAGCAACTTGAGAAATTGCACCCATACATTGTATGGAGAGGGTAGCTGCTTCTGCGTTTTTGTCTCCAGTTTCTTGAGTACCCTTTCTGCCAGAGGTCCCAACACCCTTCCCCCAAATTTCCATAGTAAACTCACCCCACCACTTATACTTCATCATTTGCTACTTACCACCTACCTCATTGAAAGTATCTTATATTAGTAAGGGTTCCCCAAAGAAACAGTACTAATATATATAAAGAGATACATTATAAATAATTGGCTCACATGATAGTGGAGGCCAAGAAGTCCCCAGATCTGCAGTCAGCAAGCTAGAGACCCAGGAGAGCTGATGGTAAAATTCCAGTCTGAAGGCTGGAAGGGGGGAACCCTGGGTGGCGCAGCGGTTTAGCGCCTGCCTTTGGCCCAGGGTGCGATCCTGGAGACCCGGGATCGAATCCCACGTCGGGCTCCTGGTGCATGGAGCCTGCTTCTCCCTCTGCCTGTGTCTCTGCCTCTCTCTCTCTCTCTCTCTCTCTGTGACTATCATAAATAAATAAAAAAGAAATTTAAAAAAAAAAAAAATGAAGGCTGGAAGGCCTAAGACCCAGGAAGGGCTGATGTTTCACTTTGAGTCTGAGGGCTGGCAAAAGCTGATGTCTCAGTTCAAAAGTGGGTCAGGCAGGAAGAATTCTCTCTTACTCGAGGGAGGCTCAGCCTTTTGGCTCTATTTGTGCCTTCAATTGATTGGGTAAGGCCCACCCACATTAGGAAGGGCTATCTGCTTTACTCAGTCTTATCAGTCAAATGTTAATTACAAAACACCCCTACAGACATACCCAGAATAGTGTTTGACCAAATATCTGGGTACCCCACGGCCCAGTCAAGTTGACTCATAAAATGAACCATCACAGATGTATAATTATCACCTTAGGCACCTACTAAACCCTAAAATAAGCTTTTCTGAGGCATATATTTTCTTCTTGTCTTCTAGAATTAAAGGATGGCCCTCACAAGGCAAGTGCTATGAAAGGGAAGAGGTTCACCACCCCAACCTCTGTCTTATCTCACTTCCCAAGCCTGGGGCGCCAGAACTGACCTGAGGTAGGATTGCACCCTCCCTAAAATGACCTTCCTAAAGCCTGCAAGGAAGAACCACTGGAGCTGCAACCTCTTTTGTTCTCCCTTTCTGTTCAGCACAACCACCTTAATGAATGTTGGCTTGGCACCTAAAGCCCACTGACCCTTTTCTTTGAAGTAGCTTACCATGGCTGCCGGATGGCCAACCAGCCCAATCACCAACATTCATGTCATTAAATGTGTCACATAAATAGCATTGCAAGTTTGATTAGTACTAAATACTGTGATAAAGTCGAAAAGACACGGACACGCAAGCAGAAGACTTGCGCTTGAATACTGACACCATCACTTGCTAGAAATAAGCAAACGAACAAAACACTCAATTCACAGAGTCCCAGTTTTCTGGTCTGTTTCCTTATCTACCTCGCAGCACCATTGTGAGCATCAATGAAATTGTGCTCAATCTTGGTAACAGAAATTCTTGCTAAGTGATAATATTATGTTATGTTATGTACTACCTTTTTAACACTAGCATGTATGTACTGTGAAATACTAAAATCGTGTGCTGTTCAGTTATTTTGCATCTTCACGACTTGTTTTTTATAACCCTCCACTCATTACTGAAATAAATAAATAAATAAATAAATAAATAAATAAATAAATAAAGTAAGTGTAAAAAGCCTCTGAAAGACAGGAACTTCAAACAAAGTCTGCTATAAAGCCCCAGGAACCAAATAGAAAAGGGAGGAAAGAAATACAGCCAAACTTTGGGAGATGCAAAAATCAAAGGGCAGAAATGGCTGTGCATAGCTGCAACTAATAGGAAGTGCATTGTCCTTGGAGGGGGCATTTTGTTCACCATAGCAGGACAGAGATACTGCGCTTTAAGAAAGGCCTCCATTTATCATAAAAATGATATCGGGTATCATGCAGACCAGCTGTGAGGCTCTCCAAGGGTGAAAAAGACAGGACAAATTGTGTCCAAGTGTCGAGGGAGAGAGGGTCACAACTCTTCCAGTGCAGCCTCAGAGCCCATTGGGCAGCAACAACAAAACGGCCTTGACTCAAATGCCGGCAAAGCAAAGGTGGGGTCATGTCAGAAGGCATACGCAGGGAAAATTCATATCTCTGCTTTATAATGGATGTTCTCTTGTACTCAAAAAGCTTTGGTGAATTATGAAAGACATTTATCAGACATTAGAAAAATTCCAACGTTGGAAAAATTTACCACCATTTATCAGAGACTTGAAGCTACAATGTATTTTTCACTATGTGATATGGAAACACATGTGCAGTGAGTGGGTGGGTTTCTGGTTCAACACCAAACCCACACTGTCCTACTAGTAATTGGATTCAGCCGAATACAGGACAGTGCACTCCAGGGCACTGAGCATCTTAAAGCTAGAAACAAAACTCATTCCAAATGATACTTAAGCCCAACAATGACAACTGAATCCCCCATGCGAGATAACTTAACCTTCGGTATCACATTGTGATGGGGGCAATAGGCTTGAACATGACCAAGTCAAATGCACCCAGCATTCAACTGTAAACAGGACTGACTCCATCTCAGACCTGTTCTCTCAATCTAAACTCACAGAGGCTTTTCACTTCTAATTGCATCTGCTTCTCCATGGCCCGATCAGTCCTTAATTGCATCTAATTGATCTCCATTTGTACCCTTGAATTGGTGAATCACAACCTAATTTAGAAATGCAACAGTGTTCTACATCTCACTGCCTCTTTTGATGCTCCCGACAGTTGTGTGGAAGTATCGGGCATGTCTGGAAGAATCCTTTCAACCTCCTCCTACGTATGAAAAAACTAGGTCAAAGAGGAGCCACCCCGAGGTCTAACCAACCACTGCTAAATCCCAGAGCTGATAAGAGCGTCCAGGTTTCATGACTCCCTAGTCCAGTGCTCCTTAAAGATGGAAAAGAACTTCTTGGATCTTAGGGCTCTGAGACCCTCACAATGTGCTCCTCTGGGACATCTCGTAATTTCCTCTTCAGGAGCTCCTTAAGAATAGTATAAAGGCATATCCAGCTGGAACCATTTACACAAACTGTACAGCCTGGAGGCAGGGGATGGACTTAATGACCCTAGGCTAATCAATTCCTGCTTCCTAACACAAGGAGTGATTGCAAAGTAATGATCCACCAGCCCCAGACAAACATCACAGTTATACATTAAATGAAGTTTCTGATTCCTCATTCCATGATAAATGTATGGTTAATCCTGATTCCTGATCCATCATAAATTGCTCTTCTCTTCAGGGTCACTAAGTGACATTTGACTGTGAGTTGTAGAGGAAGTTGAGCGCAAGAGCTTCAGCTGGAGTGGGTGCAATCTTGTAGGTATTGTAAGTGTTCGCATTAATCTGTTGCCATCTGTCTTTATTTTGCTAACCCACTCAATCGGACACCATAAATGTTAACAGACATAAAAATGCTTTTCTTCAACATTAGGCACACATATCTTCTTGCTTCACCTCCTGAATGTCAGACAGCCCCTGATTACCGTAGGCAATGCCATGATGATCCCCTAGCTCCCTGAAGTGGCTCTGAACAGCGATGCCATATAAGGCATTGTTCCAAATCCACAACCGGTTTTTGGAGTCCATTTCAAGGCTCCAATGCTCCTGTACTTGGCAGCAGATTTCTCCCCTTCTTTCAAAGAAAGATCCAGAATGCAACCTTTAGCTCATCCTCTGAGAATGTGGACTCAAGCTGAGGTGGTGAAGGTTAAGCCAAATGCTTTTTATTCAAGCAGATCGTGATGGAGACAGCTATCCTCCTACCTCTGTCCTTCACCATCTTACACATCAAAAACCAGAAAAGACCTTGTGTTCTTGCTACTATCTAGTACATGGGAAAGGCATTCATTTGATGATTTGAGTAAAAAGGTTCTAAACAAGATCCTTGCCCTATAATTTCTAAGAAATCTGCCATCTCTAGGCCATTCAGGGCTGACTTTGAAGTCTTTATCACCCTAATTTACTTTGGCAACATTTGAAAGGATTGAATAATCTTAGAAGTCTATTTTGCTGAGATCTTTCATCTGCAGTGTGGGGGTGCTGTGGTGTACCACCCCGATCTACCCTGTGGGACTAAGACACTCATTCCCTCAGCTACTGGCAGTGTTGGCCACTTGCAACTCTCAGCTGAGCGCCTTACTAGGACTTGCTCTAGATTCACCTCACCCGGGGTCATACCCTATCCCCAGGGCCACCCACATCCCATGACTGGCCACACTGTAGGGGTGTAAAGGCCCAGTCCCCTGGCCCCAAGTGAAGACAACTCTGCAGAGGTAGCTCAGCTTCAGAGATCCCCAAAGGGCCCTATGATGAGGGTCACAGAACTCAGAGCCTTTGTTGGGATTGTATCACAGTTTGACTTCTCTCTTTCCACAGTCTGATTCCCATCCCTTTCCCCAAAGGCAGAGCACTACCCAGTACATTCTCTGAGTCTGTATCCTGAAGAACCTGACTTACAACATGAATATTTGAAAGATAATGGATTTCTGAACTGGAATCAAATGCACAGCAGTTTGTTGGCTTGTTTTTACTCCTCTTTTCAGTAATGACTGATAATTTTGAGCTTTGGACTAGGGGGAACCTTAATTCTAGAAAATAGTTTTTGCAGGTGACAAGAGAACATTGTTAAGGCTGGTAAAGAATATATAAGTGTTACTCTTTCAAACGCAAATAAATTTATAGCATTAAATACTATGTCATTATGAATCAATTGCCAAGTCTGTATCAGTTGAAATGGAGGTCTCTGTGTGGAAGAAGGTAGAGACAGCTCATATTCCTCGAGTACTCATGCTCTTTGTCTGAATTTCCTATCTCCTCTGAAGGTCAGAACATTGGGAGTTTCACTCTCCCACCCTTCTCTTCCTCTCTTCAGGGACCAAATCCTGACGGGTGAGGCCAAGTATTATGATTTTTTTTTTTTTTTTTGGTAGTAATAGGATCAGAAGGGAGGGTACTCAGTTACATCTCAGCCTCCAGTCCTCCTACAAATGAGTATGGGATTGGAGGGCCCTATTTCTTTTCCCTATTTTCCTCCAGCCTATACAATTTGTCATACCTCTAGACTTATTTTTTTTTTGCCTCTGTTAGTCATCTCCATTTATCTCCAGGGATGTTATGAAAACCAAAAATGATTGAAGTAGAGAGGGTTTTAATTTATTAACTGGAAAACATGTATTTCCAATATTGCCATTAGAAGGAAGGGAAAGTGATATGAAACTAAGATAATAGCCCAAAGTTTCACAACTCCCAAGCTGTTATGAGGCATTTTATCACTCTGACCCATAATTACTGTCTGCATCTATCTGGTTCCATTCAGGCATCCAGTGGGAAGACAAGAAGACTAGAAGCCAATTCCAGAATGGTATGCTTTTGAAATCATTAACTGTATCAGTGCCTCTTCCTAGATAAAGTGGGAAATGCCCATAAATCATCACCATTTAGCCAAAATACTTACAAATCGCTTGGTGACCACTGTATGTTACTTCAGTTTTTGTAGATGGTTGCTTAGTTATAAGTTCATAATTTTAAAATTCACTTACAAAGACAAGGTAAAGCAGCAATCTAACATAAATGTTGGCCAAAAGTTAAGAAAAGAGATTGACCATACCAGCCAAAGGTATCTATAAATTCACTGTAATCCCTATCAAAATTCCAATGGCATTTTTCACAGAAATTTTTTTAAAACCCAAAATCTGTATAGAACGACTTAAGAATGGCCAAATGGCCAAAGCAATCCCGAGAAAGAACACATTTGAAGACATCACACATTCTGATTTCAAACTATATTACAAAGTTATAGTAATCAAAACAGTATGATACTGGCATAAACACACAGACTAACAAAACAGAATCTAGAACCCAGAAATAAACACACTCATGAGTGGTTTAATATTTGACAAGGGGGGCAAGAATACCAAATGGGGAAATGATAGTCTCTTCAATAAATAGTGCTGAGAAAATTAGATATTCACAGGGAAAGAGTTCTTACACCACACACAAATATTAAATGGAAATGAATTAAAGACTTTAAACATAAGACCTGAAACCATAAAATTCCTAGAACAGAATATAGGGAAACTCTCCTCGACATTGTTCTTGGCAACTATGTTATTGATACCAAAATCACAAGCAACAGAAAGCAAAAATAGATAAGTGGGGCTATATCAAACTAAAAAGCTATTTGCAAACCATGGAAGCTATTTGCAAACCATGTATCTCATAAGGAGTTAATATCCAAAATACATAAGGAACCTCATACAATTCAGTAGAAAAAACACAAGCACTCTGATTTAAAAAGTGGGCAGAGGCCCTGAATAGACATTTTTCCAAAGAAGATATATAAATGGTCAATGTGCACATGAAAAAATATTCCACATCACTCATCGTTGGGGAAATACAAATCAAAACCACAGTGAGCTAACACTTCACACCTATCAGAATGGCTGTTCTCAAAAAGGGCAGGAGATATAGCATTGGCAAAGGTATGCAGACAAGGGAACCCTTGGTCCCTGTTGGTCAGAGTGTTAACTGGGGCAGCCATAGGTCCTTCAAAAAATTAAAAATACAAGTACCCTATGATTTAGCAATCCCACTCCTGGGAATATATCTGAAGGAAATGGAAGCATTACCTTGAAGAGATAGATGCACTCCCGCGTTCATCACAGCGTGATTCACAATAGCCAGGGTATGGAAACAGCCTTATTTTCCCTCAGGGGATAAGTGGATATAGAAGATGATGGGGATATAGGTGCAGATATACAGATGATGGAATATTACTCAGCCATTAAAAAGAAGGAAGTCCTGCTGTTGGCAACAACACAGATGGTCCTTGAGGGCATTGTGGTCAGTGAAATACGTCAGACACAGAAAGACAAATACTGCGTGATCTCACTCGTATGTGGAATCTAAAAAAGTTGAACTCAGAGAAACAGAGAAGAATGGTGGCCAGGTGCTGGAGAGGGAAGGAAATTGGAGAGATGTTGGTCAAAGGGTACGAACTCTCAGTAATCAGATGACTGCGTTCTGGGCATGTAGTGTGCAGCATGGTGACTCTAGCTAACAGTTCTGTATTTTGTACTGGAAAGTCGCTCATCGAGTACCCTTAAATGTTCTCACTATTTCAAAAATGGTAATTATGCGAGGAGACAGAGGTAACCTTACTGCGGTGATCATTTTGCAATACGCACGCATGGCAAGTCATCGCGCTGTAAACCCTAAACTGTCGCAGTGTTAGGTGTCAATTACCTCTCAATGAAGCTGGAAGAAAGTCAGAGAAAGGGGACCGAGGTGTGGGAAAGGTAATCATACAATGACTAAATGTCTATTTTTCAAAGGCTCTCATTGAAGCGTTTCTCTCAGGAATGCTGCTTTTGCAATTACATAGCAACAAAGCGTTTGAAATAACTTTTTGACACTCTAAGCATAAAAACTTACTGAGCTGAGGGATTTATAGAAAGCAACTCCCTTCGAACGCTTTCTGCCCAAATGCTAACGGCTGTTACAAACAACATGGAACATATATTCCCAAAGTTAGAGTGGGCTATGTCTCAGCTGAGAAAGGGTTAAATAAAGAGACTCCGATTCCAGCCAGACAGGGTCTGAACACCAATGAGAATTTCTTTAGATGATGTAATGCTTGAATCCCGATATCCTTCTGAAAAGAGCTTGTGGTTGGAGTTTCTCTGAACCAGACCGAACTGGCATTTCCTCCCATTCCAAGTCTCCTTCTCTGCCTCCTACACACTTTTCTTAGGTAGGTTCGCTCAGATGTATTAATGTCCTTTCCTGGGGTTGGACAAAAAGCACTTTTTGTAATTTGCATTTGGATTCTTTCAGGGATTCTAGTCCACTGTCCTCCGTGGGCCCTTTTCGGTCTCATTGGTAACGACACAAGACTGAGTGATTAGAGAGAATTCAGAAAGACACCAGCTCCTCTCGGTCATCTCACTGAACAAACGCTGGCTCGTTCCACGTATGTTCTTTCTCAGATCTCCAGGGTGGGGAGGCTGCGACAACTGAAGACAGACCCACACTGGGAGCTACACAGCAGGTCAGAGAGTCGCCGAGGTCTGGGTGGCAGCTGTTGTTGCATGACCTCCTTTTCCACGAGGATGCTGCTGGTGACCAGATCAGTGGGACAGTTCCAGGTGACAGGCAGTCTGGTGAACTCAGGAAACCTCCATGAGGACACTCCGAAGCTATTCACTCTCTAAAAGCCCTCGCAACTGATGTAAGGCTGGATAGCACACATGAAGGGACAAGGGCAGTGCACTCTGCGTTTTGTTTTAAGACACCCTTTTAACTTAAATCCTGGAGCTATCAAGAGAGTGAGGCCCATAAAATGGCAGGCAAGTTGGGAAGGATTCTTAGAGCACAGCAAAAGATTGGCACATCTCCCAACTTGGCTGAGAAACAATTTCCTTTACACCAACTATTTTTAGATTTAAAAAAACCTTCTGAAAGAATTAATTCATCATTTACCACCCCATCAAATCGGACTTTAAAAATCTTGGTTAGCCAAGAACTTCTTCTAACTTGTTCCGTTCGGAATAAACTAAAATATAGACATTGGTTTTCAAAAGTCATGTGTGTCAAACACCACAGCCCTAAACGAACTCATATACAGGAACATTCTTTGGAAACAAACAAACACCAAAAAAAAAAACCCTATAAAAATGGAAGACATTACTATTTTTCAGATCATCAGCTCTTATCATCGTTATTGTCTATGGATAGCAGAGTCTCCGAGAGAACCGGAGACACATTTCTTTTCCTCTCCATTGTATCCTTAGCCTTTTGCACGGTGCCTGGAACATTATGAACATTCGATAAAGATCTGCTACGCTAAATTGAAACTGGAGCCCGCAAATGTTCATTAAGCATCTAGTATATTAGGCAACATGTTACTAGGTGATGGCAGAAAGGAACATAGAGACAAGTTTCTACCTTCTTGAGGAGGGGACTGGGTCTCAACAATCTCCAAGAGCTCTGTGACCCCAGACCACAAGGGCAGTGGTTGCAACCACAAATCCTTTGGGAGCCAGGCAGGGGACCTCAATGAGTGGAAGTAAGCTACTGATTTCTAGACAACACGAGACTGGGGCGCCTGGGTGGCTCAGTCAGTTAAGTATCCAACTCTTGGTTCTGGCTCAGGTCCTGATCTCAGGCTTGTGAGATTCTTAAGATTTTCTCTCTCCCACTCTCTCGGCCCCTCCCTCTCCCCAAAACAAGACAAAAAAACAAAACAAAACAAAACAAAAAACCCCAGAAGATTAGAGTGAAAACTAGAGAATGCAAAGCTAACTTGAAATTATACTTTTTCAACTTCAAATATTTTGTCATCACTGTACTAACAAAAATAGTTTTGTCAAATTGCTTGCAGATTATTCATCCAGGAAAAGAAATGGAATTCTAACCCATGTTATAACACAGATAAACCTCGGAAACATTATGCGAAGTGAGGTAAGCATAAAATAAGACACAAAAGGACAAATTCTGTATGATTCCACTTATATAAAATATCTAGCAATCTAGCAAAGGCAAATTTATAGACAGAAAGTCGATAAGAGGTTACCAGAGGCTGGTGGGAGAGGGAAGTGGGGAGCTATTGTTTTAATGGTTACAATTTTTATCCAAAATGATGAAAAACTTTTGGAAATAAATGGGGGGATGGTTGCATAACATTGAGAATGTAATTAATGCCACTGAATTTTACACTTAAAAATGGTTTAAGTGGCAAATTTTTACATTTTATGTATTTTACCACAATTTTTTTTCCAATTCTGGCAGATGGCTAGCCAGTTGAGACTCCTGAGTCCTGGCACAAGGATTTATTCAGTAATTGTTTGCCAAATAAATAAAGACGTGGTTTCCATTGCCCCCATGATATTCCAGAGTTTAGTGGAAATAGCACAATATTTCAATTCAGGCAGCTTTTGGTCTTGCTCTTTTACTAGCTAGCTGTGTAACCTTGGGTAAGTTACTTAATAACCTCCAGACCTCAGCTTTTCCATCAGTAATATGGTGTAATAGAGGGACTTACCTCCTAGGAGTATAGAAGATTGTATAAAATAATGCTTATAAAGCTCTATTCAGAGTGGCTGGTTCATTACTATTATCAGCTATTATTAACAGTAGATAGAGAATAAGAATTAACTGTTATTATTATTGTATTTATTATATATTAGATATTATTAGGACCACTAAAAAATTAATTATTTGCATTTTTGTTTCTGACCTGATGATTTATTTACCTGACAGTTATTATCTTCTTAGGAACTAGGGACATAGGAACACCAAGATGGAGTTCATAATCGTGTTCTTAAACATCTTATTGTAATCTAGTGACATTGCTGACTTGCTGAAAGTCCTTTAATGATCCCTTATGGTTTTAATAAGGCCCAAACTCTACAGCACAGGCCTATCTTGACCTCTTTAGTCTAGTAACAGAAACTATGGCGTCCCCATCGTCCATTCTATGCTTACCAGCAGCCCTGACTTCTGTTTTATAATCTCTCTGTTTCCAGGGAAGTTGGCTTGTCCCTTGGCTCCAGAGACAGTTCACCTGCTCCAGGCCGAACTCAACAGACCATTCCTGCCTGCTCGGCACCTGCTGTGGTTCAGGGCTGGCCATGTGATGGCCACTGCTCCAATCAGGGTGAATCTGCAGGCCTCTTATTAGGAATTCTCTCACAAATTCCTTTCTCTTCTGGATGGTGCAGAAGGCAGGCGTGAGGGCCAGGACTGTTACAATTTCTTCACTCCCTTAGGAGACACATGTCAACACGTAGGAGAGATTAAGGCTAAGAAAACCAGAGAGGAATGGAGAGCTCTGATGAAGTTATGACTCGAGGAAGTCACAAGCCATCCTACCTCTGGGGTTTTCTGTTTACTGAGCTAATATATTCCCCTTATTATTGCAAACAAAAAGTTTTAAGTGGTTAAAGCAAGGCTCATTTTTCTGCACTGCTCTCCACCCTACTATCCCTCATTCTAGCCAAACAGATCTGCTTTCTGTTTCAGAATACTGCTGAGCTTCTTCTGAGCAAATTGGTCTCACCAATGCATTCTCTCTCCCTGGATTATTTATTTGACACCCTGCCTCCTATCATTTCCCTACTTTGCTTGCCCTGGTTAATTCTCAATCATCCTTAACAGTGATGAAACATCATTTCTCCAAGAAAGCCTTTCTAGATCCCCCGGTCTGGGTCAAGTTCTCCTAGTAGGGACACCCATAATGTCATATACCTTTCCTCTATAAGACTTGTCACTATGATAATCCAATCATTGTTTCATTAGTTGACTAACATCTATCACCCACATTTGTCTATCCCCACTGCCTCACGTAGAGCCTTGTCCATAACAGTAATAGGAAATAAATATCAGTTAAACAAATGATCACCTTTTAGCTGCCAAAGCTAATTGTTAAGGAGTTGGTGTGGACCCCCAGTAAAAATAAAACAAAAACACTTTATAAGCAAACCAACAGTTGAAAAGAGACGGCTTAAGATGTGAACAACCTGGGGCACCTGGGTGGCTCAGTGGTTGAGCATCTGCCTTTGGCTCAGGGCATGATTCTGGGTGCTGGTATCAAGTCCCACATCAGGCTCCCCACAAGGAGCCTGCTTCTCCCTCTACCAATGTCTCTGCCTCTGTTATGTGTCTCTCATGAATAAATAAATAAAATCTTAAAAAAAAAAAAAAAAAAAGATGAACAAGCTGCTTATATCTGGCCATGGATGAACAACCACACTGAACAAATATCAGTTAGGCACCCAGTCCACACAATATAGAGACCAAGGTACAGAAGACATTGACCCTGCCCACCAGGATCCCTTTGCTGAACTTTAATTAGCTGGGCATAGAACATACTGCTGCTGTGAAGGATTCCAAGTCACATCTATTACTCATTGCTTTGGAGTTAGTTCAAGCAGGGTCAAACCTACATTTAGCCCTTAAAAAAAAAAATCTAGTTTTGCCTGTGTCCTAACTAGCAGAAAAAGCATAGCTCTCGAGTACTTCTTTCTTGCAGTTTCCTTTGACTCTGTCTTTAATCTCTAAGGCTTGGAGACAAAGAAAAGAGGGCTAGTTGCCTCCAAGCCTCTCCTCTCTAGGAGTACGAAAGCATTTTGTAAACCACAACCCATCACCCACATTCAGTTGCTACCATATCAGCGTCCAGCGGTTGGTGATGGTTGAGGCTTGGAAATGAGGCAGTATTCTGGTAGGAAGTCAGGCTGAACCAGAGGCCAGAATCAACCTGAGTTCAAGTTGAAGCAACTTTAGCCATGCAACACTGATGGCCTTGGTGTCTCTAGAGAACCAAGCATCGATCCATTAAAACCTAGATTTCACTACTTATTAGCTCTGTGACCTTGTGCATGTCATGTATGCTTTGCAAAACTTGGTTTTCTCATCTATGAATCAGAGATAACAGTGCCTCCTCTCACACGATGAAATACCATGAAACACATGGTATAGGGCCTGGGATGTAGAAAGCACTGCATACATTTCACCTCCCATTATTTTTTAATTCACTGGGAGAAAGGCAACAGATCACAGTGAGGACTTTCTCCTCCAGCTTTTGTTTTGTACTCAGGCTGCTTTATTCAGTGATGACCCGTATTGACTCCATAAGCAGACGCTTCCTTGGAGATTTTAGCTGTATTTTCCCCCTGGGCCCACTTTCCCCTGAAACAGCAACATGGAAGGTTAGACAGTTCAATGCCATTGCTTTACATCGTGATAACAGCATTGTTGACATATCAGCCCTCCATGTCAAAATGTTATGACAACCATAATAAGTAAAATAAATTTAAAACATTTATTGATTTTAAGTGTTATCATTTCCCTCTGCTATCGGTGACATACCATGTCAAATGTGATATATTTGAAGTATATTTTAAGCAAGATAATTAATGAATTGGAGTTAAGAGTTGGGTATTTAACATATTTTATGAGGCAGTTTGATGAAAAATCCCCTTACTGAGCAACCTATCAATAGAAGCTCCAAGCCTTGCATCCAATACACAATCCCAGTGACATCCTTCCTGCCAAGGCTCCCCGTCCACACCCATGAGATGAGAGAAGGGATCAAAGTACACTGCTGAAGTCGCTCACACCGTTCTGGTAAACATCAATAACCAACCCCAGCCTTTGTAAAACAAAACCAAATTGGAAGAATTTGGGCTATGGTCATTTGCTTTCTGCTTTATCCCAATCCACCTATCTTCTCTCAACTGATGATTTCCTCAGCAAAGATGGGTGGGCCTAAGGGTGCTCAGCCAAACCCCCACCCTCCGGATCTCATCAGACATGACATCATGTTGTCTTGAGTGGAGGCTGTGGAGGCTGTAACAGTGACAAGATCCGGGTGCTACAGAAGATGAAAGGTGCAGTGTCATTCAGCACTGGAGAGTGGCCTTGCATACAGCAGTGTGGAAAAGGAGGAGGGAAAAGGGGAACAGAAGCATCAATGACAATGAGAGATTTCCTGACAGGGTGTATGCTAAACGAGTTATAGAGGCAATTACCCTAAAAATTTTGAAGCGGCCATTTGCTCAGTAACCTAGCCCGACCTGACACCCAAGCGAAGATTGCCATAAGCGGGGAATTTATGGTGTTGGAATGCTAGTTTAGCATAAATTACCTCGGGGAACAGATTTAAACCACTTGCGTTTTTAAAAATTATGCAACAACAACAACAACAACAAAATGAGTTTATGCAAACTCAGTACCACCGCAGGACGGGGCCCCCTCAGTCTTTATCCCCAAAGACACGGCAGTCCTTCTCGCCTGTTCGTTTTCTCTTGTTGGATGAAGATTCACAGCATTAATGCATAATAACTGTATCTCACTCCATTACAGGTAGTTCAAGGCTGCTCCACAAAATGATATGCATGGCTTTGTGTCTTCATCTTTAAAACCACCAAATATCTCGGTAGCAGACATATGTTAGGTTTAATGCATCCCCTGCCATAAAAGTGTTGCTTAAGACTAATGAACAAACGAATGTTTGTTCAAACCTCTTTGTGAAAATCAAACAAGCTTTCAACAGCTATTCATATATTTATTGTCAGATGTGAATCATCACTTAGGTGCTTTGCCCTGAACTATTACCAGCTAATGCTTGTAGTTTCATGGAGCTAATTCACTAGCTGTGGTTTTGTTTTGAGTTTGTTTTTTTTTTTTTTTTTTTTTTTTACCCTCTCCCCCCTTCTTCCTTTCTGTCTATGCCATCTCCAGAAAGGCTCTGTAGTGAAAGTTCCTTATTGTCCCTGGCAGGACTGACAACCCTGGTGGCCCACGTAGCCACCGTGCTGTCTCCAGAAGGGCCGTGGCCTCTGGGGACTGTCCGGCCAGCACTGGGTCTCGGCCAGCACCTGCCTGTCCTGCATGGGGCATTGAAACTCTCCCAAGCGAATGAGCCTAAGCGGGGCCCAAGCCCTGCCCCTGCCCCCGCCCCTTCTCACAAAGTAGCTGTTTTTTCAGACTCAGCAGCACCTGAAAAGCTCCCACAAGATTTACCCATTATATTAAATAACAGGTTTTAGAAGCTGGGAACTGTTATTCTAGTGTTGCTGGGTGTCATTAAGGTTGCACGTCTATGCTTGTTTAATTTTTCTTCTGCCATTAAGCAAACTAAATGCTCGGAGATTTTTTTCTGTCTCAGTGGGGTCCACCCAGAATAGAAAAGAGAATAAGTGTTCCAGGGTTGTGTAACTGGGTTTTTTTGTTGCTTTCATTATGAGGAAGGAATTAAAAATCCCTCCTAGTCAGTACTTAAAATATCAAAGTCATTGTTTAATGCCTTTGAGTCACTGTACAACTAATTCAATTGCACAGTGTAGCGCCGTTTCACGGTGTGTGAAACACAGATAGTACATAGAAGTGATTGCAAAGTTGAATAAACACCAAATTAGTTTTAAAAGTCTGCAACTTCCCGGTGGAGTCTTTCAAACTGAACTGCACATACTATTGTCTGACAAAGTCAATGGTCGCCAAAAGGTTACATTACCTCTCGCTTGTGTTACCGTGGGGGCGGGGGGGGGGCGGTAGGTAATCCCTTGACACTGTGGTGTCTGGAGGAGGTGGCTATCCTTGGAGGTGTGTGTGCTGACAACTCAACATAACCTGACTGCCTGTCACTCAGGGAGTCATCACAGCACAGCCTGGTGTGAGCAAATACGAGGTGAGAGGGGTGGGTAACAGAAAGGCCATGGCCAAATGAGAGACCCCAGGATGGTTTTAAAAGCAGTTGGGTATAGATAAAATACTGTGATTTGAGAGGAGGAAAATCAATGTGAAGGCCCCAGCCCTGCTGCTTCCTGGCCATGGGACCATGGTTGAGCCACTTCACAAGTCTTTATCTCCATATCTGGGCCCATAGTTAGTAATGATCATTACTGACTGATAATTATGTGTGTTACAGGCATGGTTCTAAGTGCTGAAGTGCTGGGACACAGCATCAAACAAAGCAAGTAAGCCCATGTCCAAGGTGACATTTATCATGTATTATTAACAAACATAGGAATACAAAAAACAATCTTTTACTGATTGCTAAGGATGTGTCAAACACTGCACTAAGGACAGGAGGTATAACTGCATGCAGACCACGGTTCCCATCCCCAACCATTCACTCATTGACCCAACAGATACTTTTGAGGACCTAATAAGCACAAGGTATTGGGAATATAACCATAAAACATTAAATCCCTGGCTTCATAAAGCTCTCATTCTGATTAGAAAATTCAAGCAATAAGCCAAAAAGTGGCTCACCTTCTTCCAGTCTGCTCAAATATCCATTAGCCAAAAATGCTACATGCCCACCTTGTTCAAAACTTTAACCATGACCCAGTATCCATTCCCATTTATCCTGCTGTGGTTGGTTGATTTTATGTGTCATCTTAATTGGGCCATGAGGTGGCCACATTTTTGCACAAACATCATTCTGAGTGTGAGGGTGTTTTTAGCTGAGATCAACATTTGAGTCAGTAGACCAAGCAAAACGGATTGCTCTCCTCAATGGAGGTGAGCCTCATTCAATCAGTCGAAGGCCTGACCCCAACACAAAGAGGGAACTCCTCCTGCCTGACCACCCTGGAACTAGGACATCAGCTTTTGCCTGCTTTTGGACTTGAACTGAAACATTGGCTCTTCATGGGTCTTGAGCCTGTTAGCTTTCAAATTAGAACTTATGCCATCAACTCTTCTGCTTCTCCAACCTTTGGACTTGGATTGGAACCCTATCATTAGCTCTCTTGGGTCTAGAGCTTGCCAACTGCACATGTTGGGACTTCCCAGTCTCCATAATCATGTGAGCCAATTTCTTATAAAAAATATTTATATAGATCCTTTTGATTCAGTTTTTCTGAAGAACCCTGACAAATATATCTACTCTATATTTTTTTCTTCAACACACTTATCCCTTTTCAACATGCTAAATAATCTATCAATTGTGTTTTTAATTTATTATTCATTTCCTCCATTGGAATGTTAGCTTCACAAGGAGTTTGTTCATTGATATGTTGTTTCTTCATTGGCACATAGTAGGCATCATAGTAAACACTCAAAACACAGTTGTTGAAGGAAGAAACAAATAAACATAGCATGTCAAGTGGAGGTAAGTACTATGGATGAAAATAAAGCTGAGTAAAGGAAGTAAAGGGAACCAATGGCAGGTCTTTTCAATGAAAGGTGGCCATGTCTTAGTGGGCCAAGGAATATTGTTTCTAGGATGACCATATCATTATCTTTCACACTGGGACTTTTTTTCTTCTTCTTTTAACTAACTTTCTATTTTGAAATCCTTGTAGACTTACATGGAATTGTAAGAAATAATACAGAAAGATCTGTGTACTTCCTCTCCAATTTTCCTCAAGAGTAACAGCTTGTAAAACAATAGTAAAATATCACAACCAAGATGTAGACATTGATACCATGCGCTCACCTTATTCAGATTTTCCCAGTTTCACTTCCCTCACCCAGGCAACCACTGATCAGTCCCACCATTTCTATAGTGCTTCCCAACAGGGACACTTTTGAGAACACAGGGGAACACTATTAATAATTACAGTAAGACGACTAGCAAATCAGGACCGTCCCTGGCAACCCATGACAGATGGCCATCTATTTATTACGGAGCAAGAGCAGTGATAACAACTGCTGACAGTCGTGGCATGCTTGCAGTATCCCAGTCAGTATACCGAGGCCTGCTCACATGATCACTATTAAAACTCAGAACAATAATATAAAGCCAATACTGTCATTGGTCACATTCTACAGATGAGGAAACTGAGGTGGGGGAGCATTAAGACATCTTCCCAGGGTCATGGGGCATAGAGCTTTCAGAACCAGGAATCCTAACAAGGTCTGTCTGGTTCAAGAACTTGCCTTTTTAACTCCGGCATATTAAACAAATAGTCCCAAAAGCTAAGTTGTTAAATAATTACAAATGAGCAAAGTGTCTTAAAGAGGAAGTAGAAAGTGATACTGAAGCATAAAATGGAAATTGGAAAAATACCTACCACACGTTGAGTTATTGTAATGATTGAAAACTATTAGTTGGGGGGTTTGTATACCAAAACAAAACAAACCCAAAACTTTAAAAATGTTCAACATTGTCAACCTATATGCCAGAAGAAATGGCCTTAAGCGGACATTTGTCATCTTGAATTCCCAACATTTTAAGAGCAAGCTCCTTAAAAGTGCAGTAGCTTCCCATATATTGTTTGAGATACTGACATAGAACATTGGATTTTAAACTTTAAAAATTTTACAGTTTCCAACTGCAACCCCAAGGAAGAGTCCCACTTTGCCTGAAACCGTAAGCTATACAGCAGAGTTCCTGACAGAGGAAATTATCTCTGAATTCCCACAGATGTTAGAGGAGCGATCGCTGAGGGATCAAGTCTTTCAGATTCAGAATCAAGTGCAATGTACTGCAAGAAAACAAAAACAGTCCACTAGGCAAGAGTGGGACAGATCCAGGAGCAATGATGTCAAGCTTCACCTCACATTTTCTCAAAAGGAGGAGAATTAAGGATCAGCTATGGTAGTACTTACTTAAAAATAATTATTACTTGTAAGAAAATTTTTGATATTTAAATATGGCAATGAGAAAACCCAATCAAGAGTACAGCACCTGGCTAAGCTGGAATCCTGAAGATTGAATCTCTTGAAAGAGTTATCCTCTGACTTTTCCAGTTATAAACCTCTGGGTTTGGTGGCACCTGGTGGGCTCCACCAGTGGAGCATGTGACTCTTGATCTTAGGGTTGTGAGTTCGAGCCCCACACTGGGCTTAGAGATTACTTAAAAATCGAATCTTCTTTACAAATTTAAAAAATAAACCTCTGGGTTTACTAAAATCTGATACAAAGTCAGAATGATGAGATCCTATAGATGGAGAGGGTCATCAGCCCACGCAAGTCAGGTTCCATGGATGGGCAGGCGGAGGTGATAGAGGGAGGGGTGAAAATAGGTGAAGGGGTTTGTGGACTCAGCATTGAAACAAATACTGGGTTGGAGCCAAATGACTGAGTTTGAGTTCAGGCTCCGACATAGATGAGTGGTTCCAAGTGACCTGGGGAGGTCCCAGTCCCCTCATCTATAAAATAAGGATGAAAGCACTTGATGGACAAAGTTGGATGAGAATTAAATGAGACAAGATATGCTCTGTATGTGCCCTAAAGTTGTATATTAATCAGGGCACTCTTTTTAATTGAGTTATTGAAAAGAAGGACACACTGAACAAGAGTCAGGAGAGAAAATGAAAAGCTGTAGGCATTTCTGCAGGAAGGGCTTTCACAGGAGCTGCAGGCCCAGGTTGAATCTTAAGGGCCTTTTGAAGCAGCCTAGCACTCTGCTTGGAAGATTGCACCCTGAGAAGTCTCTGTGCCGCATTTTTTCTAACCAGCTGGATTTTGATCTCATCTTATTACCCCATCCACAGGCTAGAAAGCATTTGTTTTCTGCTCTCACTCCAGAAGACAGTAGGCAATGGACAAAAGGTAGGTCACTCTCACTCTAGTTAGGTCTCTGTTCAAATATCACCCTCCCAAACAGGCCTTGATTCATTTTAAATAAATCACACTGTCTAAAATAGGATCCTCTCCTGCAGACAGTCTAACTCTTTTCTTGCCTTCTTTGTCTTCAGAGCTGCTATCACTCCTTGACATGATTTTGCATGTTGACTTGTTTATGGCGTGTCCCTGCACTGCACTGTAAGTGCCATGGGGGTAAAAAGACTATCTGTTATGGTACATACTGGGTGCTCAAGACACATATTTGTGAGTAAATGAATGCGTGATTTTCATTCTTGGCTTTGTTCTACTGACATTTTCCTGTCTTTGCTGCCTAGGGCAGCTCGGAAAGTTCTGCAATTTTGCACATTGTTCAATTTATTGTCTTTCTCTGTCAATTGAATCTTTTCCTTACTTAGTTTGGGTTCCCCCCAAAGCAGAGCCTGAGACAAGAGCCTTGGATATTGGTAGTTTATTTGGAAGATGATCCCAAGAGTGGAGGGAATAGGGAAAGTAAGGCATAGGATGAGAAAGAGCCTTGCCTGGGCCACTGATGTGGGCCGCGGGCACTCGACCCCACCTGGAGCTCCTGAGATACCAAGCCTTCCAAACTGTGGAGGGTGGAACGCTAATCCACATAAGCTGGAGTATGAAAAAAAACATTTAGTGTTGCCCTTGAGAAAACTTTACTCTGAGTGAAAATGAAAACAAGAAATGCTTATGACCTATTTATTGTACCAAAGGGAATGAAATTTCACTGAGTGCCAAACATGAGCTAGGCACTATGCTAGGAGATTTATAGAAATTATCTTATTTCATTACAGCAACAAGAGCCACCGCATGTTGGCTTCTACAATTTAGCTGGGTTCTTCCCACATATGATCTCACCAATTCTCACAACAATTAAATAAGGGTTTTTATCTCCATTTAAGAGAAGAGAAAAGGGAGACCAAGAGGAAAGAAATAATTTGCCCTAGGTCACACCACCAATCAATGGCAGGTCTTTCTGACTCTACCGTTTGATAGAGAAACAACTAGAGGAAAAATGCAGGGTAATGCATATTTGAGTGAGTGATTATGTGACAGAGACATGAAAAAGGAATCAGGGGGTATCCCTGGGTGGCTCAGAGGTTTAGTGCCTGCCTTTGGCCCAGGGCGTGATCCTGGAGTCCCGGGATCGAGTCTCACATCAGGGTCCCTGAATGGAGCCTGCTTCTCCCTCTGCCCGTGTCTCTGCCTCTTTCTTTCTGTCTCTCTCTTTCTGTCTCTCATGAATAAATAATAAAAGAAAAGAAAAGAAAAAAAGAAAAAGGAATCAGGGATGGAAAAGTTTCATGTGAGCCAGATGTCATCTTAACTAGATTCCATGAAGAAAATAGATCTTGGTTTTAAGGTTTTTTAAAGGTAAGGGCACCTGAGTGTCTCAGTTGGTTCAGTGTGGGACTCTTGATTTCATCTCAGGTCATGGCCTCAGGGCCCCCCAATCAGCTCGGTGCTGGGTGTGGAGCTCAGTGCTTGGTGCTAAAAATCCTCTCTCCCTCTCCCTCTGCCCCTCCTTGCCCCTCTATAAAAAGGTGGGGGTTGAAAGGTAGAAGAGGACAGGGGAGAAAGGGTGAAGATAAGGGGTGGTGCTAAGCCAGGAAGGTGACTGGAGAGAAAGGCATGAAGGCAGGATCACCAGGTCCACACAGCCGGGATCCTTTGTCACCAAAGAGCTCACCTCATGTTATCTTTCATAAATAACTAGCGTGTCATGGAATTATGGAACGCAAAAGATACGGATCTGGATCATGATCTAGGTCAAACAAAAAAGAAGGAACAAACTAAAACAAAGAACAAAACCCACAGTGCGGTGATGACTCTGAGGCCCTTGAACCTCAGAAACTTAATTTTTCAAAGTGTATTTGAAAAGACATATATTCCACTTGTGTAGCCTGACAACGGTGGAATGCTAATAACCTTTAATTTCCTTGACTTCTAACCTTCCTAACCTGCTGTGCTGTTAGAACAGCACTGTAAATCAAAATATGCCGAATTGTATGGTGAACATGTGTATCGAGTCATTCCAAACTGCCTGGTGGTTTTTTAAAAACACCGCTCACAATAGTCTTTAGGTTGTTTTTATTTTTCATCTGTCTTTCTTCTCACTCATGCCACAACTGATTAGTATAGGCATCAAAAACAACACACATTAAAGAAGGAAGCAAAAAAGAGACTCGGAAAATAGTGAGGGAAGCCAAAATACCCCTGACATCTCTCCCCACCCTGACTGTTCTAAATGTTCTTCCATTTAAAAAAAAAAAAAAATTGGAATATTGCCTTGGGTCTACTAAATCATTAGCAAATTAAGAACCTGTTTTTAATAACATTTAACTTGTAAATAATGCATTAATTGACTAGCCTGAATGTTAGCTTGCGCATTTGAAACTCTGCTACTAAATTTGTAATGAAAGAAATGTGCTGTAACAGTAGGCTATATGGTGAATATAACAGATTAAATATGACAGTTGATATTTGTGAAAATGGGGTTATAATTAGAGGACACCTGCAGCTGTTTTCCAACCAAAACAACAGAAATTAAACATGCATAAAGTGTGCGCGTGTGTCACATTTTCTGTTGGCGCGTTTCTTTTGTTCTCCCAGAGTCTGGTGTTGGGCTGTTTCCCTATCATTTTGTCAGGTCATATCTCTAAGCAAGCAACAAGTGGCTATTTGTTAATGCACTTTATTGGATCTCTAAGTGATACTTCCTGGGGAGGAAAGAAAAAGAACATGAATCTTTTTTCCTAACAGGGGTTACTAAAAACCATGACTGATGACTGGGCATATTGAAAATGCTCAGAATTAGAGAGAGCCATGTAAAAAGGAACCAGCAGCCTCCTTGGTTGTACCTGCCTTGCCCCCAGTGACCTAGTAGGATTTCTGAGATGGAAACATGAAGAATATAACCCACGGAAGGTTATGTGTTGGTGAAAATGTATATGCTAGAAGTTGCTGGAAGTATATGCTGGAAGTATATAGAGAAGTTGCTGGAAGTGCAGACTAAATTGATTTATTGGCAATAACTAATAATTAACTAAAAAATAATTTCATTAATTCATGCTTTCATTTATTCAAGAAAGATAGATAAGTGCCTCCCGTGACCATAGTAGACTAGACACTAAGACACACAGTGAATGACAACAGAGAGACCATCGAAAGTCAGAGAGAGAGATGAAATATTAAGAAGCAAATCTTGGCCCATCCTGTCAAATGCAACAGGAAAGTTGAGTAAGATAAAGACAGAAAAGCTTCCCTTGAATTTGTCAATCAAAGGTCATTAGTGACCCCGGCAAAAATAGTTTTAGTGGAGTGTTGGGGACAGAAACCAGATTACGGTGTGTTACACAGTGAATTAGAGCAAGAATGTGGAGAAAGTGAGTGTAGACTGCTCTTTCCAGAAGTCGACCATGAAAGGCCAGGGAGGGAGGGTGGATGAGAAAGAAGGAGAACACATGAAGGATCACTTTTCCAAAGACCTGAACAAGCTGCTCTTGCCGAGCAGTGGTCACAGCCATTGCGCACAAAGTCTCGGCACACTACATATATGTGCGCACCTCAGTTACATGCTTTTTTTTTTCTGTTAAAAGATGAAATTCGCTTCCAAATTAAAATTCTCTCTTAACATGCTAATTAGCTTTCCTTTTGCAAAGAATAATGAAGCTTAGATACACATTCAACTCTACTACATATTATCAATGAGTTGCCATCAACTTGGTCAATAATCTGCAGTATTCTGCATGCAAGTTTTCACAATTTGCTAACCTGTGCTGATTGGGTTAGGCCAAAAAACAAATGAAATTGTCACATGTGTGGGTCAAAAAGCTGAATGTTAGAAATTTTATATGGTTCAACCTGACAATAAACAGAGGGTGATGGAGCTCATAGCATTTTGATACCATTTTGAATGTGACATAAGGTAGGAAGAAAGAAACAAACAAGAAAACTGAGACAAAGGGTATTGAGTGAATTAAAAAAAAAAAAAAAACAGTAATCTTTTTGTCTGGGTGAGGTGTGTGTTCCCAAGGGAAATAATTTTTGAGGATGTAGCTTTATAGTAATAATAACACTTTTAAGGAGTATGGATGGCCCAGGGGATCAATTGGGATTTAGGGAGTGAGGATTTTTACCTGCAATCTGTCCAATTTAGTCAGTGGAACTTAACATTTTATACAGTTAAACATCTTACAGACCTGACACCAACAGACCAAAGAGAAACACTCTTGGATGTGTGCATAACTCTTGGCAAATCTTTTAACCTCACTGTAAGGTGACTGGTCCACCTTTAAGATGAAGGCATGGGTTACCTGCTCAGCCTCAGCCCAATGTGAGAAGTCCAGAATTCTAAAGTCAGAGTGAAGGCAGTGCTGGTACAGTCAGCAAGGGAAAGTAATTTTTCCAATCTGTCAGCACTAAAAATAAACCTAAGGTAATCTCCAGGGATGACTACCCAGTCCCCTTCACGGACACTAAAATTGCTGTGGTGGGAGGTTGAGATGAACTAGGGGAAAAAAGCAAATATGTAAAAAAATACAGCCTAAAGAAAGAAAAACACTCTAATGAGGGCACCAGCGGTGAGTTGATGGGAGCTCAGCCACCATTGGGAATGCGTTACCTGAGTGTTTTCTCCAGAGCAGGGTCATTGGACAAATCTGTGAGGAGACGCTCCCACAACAGTGCACAATTTGGGCCCTGACTAAGTTCTCGGAATGTCCTTTGTCAGCTGTCAGAATCACATATTCATAAACAAAGAAGAAAAGATTTGCTAAAATGAAACTAAAGAAGCAACAGCAGCAGACTCTGGTTCCTTCTGTGTTAATAGCCAAACATGGAAGTGTTTAAACCAATATACCAGGCAGCGTCCACGTCAACCCTGATACCTTCACGGCTGGTCTCAAGTTTCTCATCTCTAGGCTAGGATGGCTAGGCAATGACTCAGAACAACCCACTGTGTCATTCAGGGCACCATACTTGGCATGGGACGTCTTGAATCATTGGCCTTGGTTACACTGTGTTTTAAAGCAATACACTAGCTCTTTATCAAGCTATAAAATTCTTCCTTCTAGACAAGGAATACATATGGAATTCTCTATCTGGATTTTTATTTTATTAAATTGCAGGTGGGGCTGTTTCCTATATTATATTTATGTTATTATAAAATTGGTCATGGAACTTAAGAAGGTCTCAAAAGACAGGTCTGGATGGAACTCTCATTTCTAGCTCATAAGATACATTTTGCAAAACTTGGCATGATTGATTTTAATATTATAATACCTATAACGTATGTGACAAAATATCTGACCTGCATCCCTGAAGGTGAAATATTTCCTAAATTTTAAAGCTAAATAGCTAAATAATCTCACTCACAGTGCCAGACATAAAATTGCACCCAGAAATGTATACCAATTGTCTAATCACCCCGAGGTTACTCCTGAGGATTAAATGCCAATTCTGTCTGGGAAGAAGCAATTTGACCCATTGTGTTGCTTGAGAAGGACTTCTCTTGTCACACATGGAAAAAGTTGTGGCTAATTATATGATTATTCCAAATTATTTGTTCCTCCCTAAAAGCAGTTTATGCTTTCCCATCCCATTGACATCAGGCTTAGCCATATGACTTGCTTTGACCAATGAAAAGTGAGCAAACCTGGCAATTACCACTCTGATGCAGAAGCTTTGGGAGCCATCAGATTAATTCCACCACTGCTCTTTTCTCTCTGCCAGACCTACATATGCTCTCATTCCAGAATGAAGATACGTGGAACTGCAACTGACCTAGAGCCAACACATAACAAGAAAGAAAACCCTGATTGCCGTAAGCTTCTGAGAACTGGGGATCATTTGTTACCAGAGAATAACAGAAAAATCTGACCAATACAAAAGTAAAACAAACACATCAGATAGAGGAAGTGGTTCTGCTCCCTGAAACCCGTATGTAGCTACATCTCAATTTGTGCTGAGGAAACTCAGGAAGGGGACCCTGGGGGAGAGGAATGAAGAAAGTGGTTATGGTAAGAAATCCCAGGGAAATATTGGTGGTGTTCTAGAAGATGAAGTATGTTCTCTTAACTCCATCTTAAGACATTTATGAACTTCCAGGGGTCCTCTCTTCCTGTCTTCTCTTCTCCATTGGTACTCCAAGGAATATCTTATTCTGAGAAGACCAGTTTGAAAAGGACCAATCATATATGACCTCAGGAAACCAAAAGGTTCTATATTCACCTCAGAAGGAGCCCTGAATGTCTCCAACAAATATAGTATATTTCCCAGTCCAATAACTCTCCTATTCCCCTACACAACTGGTTCATACTCACTCTTCATTTTTCAAACCTCTTAACACCTTTGTCATCCTCACTTGAGGCTGATGATGACTCTGCTTCCTACTTCACTGAGAAAATGACAATACTCAAGGGAACGTCACCCAGCTTCCACCACCACATCTACCCTCCTCCTTGCATTTGTGCCCATTTACTCAACCTTCTCTCCTCCCCATGTTCCTAGTCAAGACCAACCTCTCCACTTGCCACAGGATCCCAGAACACTCACCTACTCAGAGAGAGCTCCAGCAATTGTCTCTTTTCTTTCTTTGATAACTGTCTTCAAAGTTCAAATGTGTCATTGTCTCAGATATTTTGTAAAAGCTCTCTTTACTACAATTCCCCTGTAGCTATTTACCTTTCTCACCTTTCCTTTAGAGCAAAACCCTTTGAAAGAGTGCCCATATTCTCTTCTCCAATTTCCCTCCTCCTATTATTTCTTGAAGCTACTCCAATCAGGCTTTCACGTGCCCCTCTTTGGTGACATCCTTCTTATCAGGGTCCTAAAGACCTCCTCTCTGTTAAGTCAGTGGTCATTTCCCTATCCTCATCTCACTCAATCAATCATTAGCATTGGACACAATCACTGTCTTCTCTTTGAAACACTTTCCACCCACTCCCCACCCACTCCCCACCCCCACCACTGGGCCTCTAAGACTCTCTGCTTGTTTGGTTTTATCCTTACTTCTCTGGTCATTCCTCTTTGTTTATTCTTGATGTTTGTCTGTATTTCTGCAGTAGAGTTTCTGCAGTTGAGTTTAGGCTCAATCCTTGGACCCTGTCTCTTTTCGATCTATGCTTGGTCTGTTGGAAAGCTGATCCAACCTCATGGCTCAAATGCATTTATACTTCCAACCTGCCTCACCACTGAAATCCACTCATGTATCCACAACACATGCCTGAATGGATTGGATACTTACTAGGCACCTAACAGGTGACACATCTAAAACTAAACTCCAGTCGCTCCCTCCCACCACCACCACCACCACCAAGACTGTTCTTCCCATAATCTTTCTTACCTGACAATTGCAACTCTTAGCTCAAGTCAAAAACCCTTGAGGTTTCCTTGAATCATCTTTTCTCATACCATACATCCCAACCATCAGCAAACCCTATTCCTTCTAACCTTCAAATATATCCAGAATCTCATCACTTCTCATTGCTCCTACTGCTACCATTCTAGTCTGAGCTACCATCATCTCTTGCCTGGGGTAGTGCAGTAACCTCCTAACTCTTCCTCCCTTTTCTGTCCTTCTTTTTTTTTTTTTAGTCTAGTCTCTACATGGTAGAGACTAGACTAAATACCATTACTAATAATGGTATCACACCAAAACCTGCCAGATGGTACTTGCTCAAAATCTTCTCAGCGTCTCTCCTCTGCTTTGCCTCCTACTGCCCTCTCCTTCATTTACTCCACTCCAGCTTTACTGGCTTCCTCGTTATTCTTTTTTTTTTTCCTCATTATTCTTTAAACATTTGGCTTGCTCCATCTCAGCACCTCTGCACTTGCTGTTCCCTCTGTCCACAATACTCTTATGAGTGTTCTCATTTTATCCATGAAATAGGAAGCAAAGTCACCACAGCTTGTTTGCTGACTCCCATCAAATCTTTACCCAGTGAGGTCTCCCTGGGTCTCACTATCTAATGTCGCAAACACACAACACGGGGTTGTGACATGTTCAACCTCCTTCTCCACTGCACTCTTCTGCTGAGGACTTGTGATTATCTACCAGACTGCATATTTTACTTATCTAATTTGCTTATCACCTGTATTCCTCAACCTAGAATATAAGTTTCATGAGGGCAGAGATTTTTTTATTACCTACTATACCTTAAGTACCTAAAATAGGGCCTGGCACATCAGAGGCTCAATAAACATTTGTTGAAAGAATAAATAAAATTTTCTCTCTATCTTATTTTTAAATTTTACAAATTACCTTCTGGTGGCTGGGTTGGGTATATGTGTGTGTGTGTATGTATATGCTCGATTTCCCTCCTTGTTGGCTGGTTTGTTTTTCAGTCACTACGGTCCTTCTACTACTTACAATTTGCCAGGTCAAGATTCCATACATTCTCTGTCTCTCTCTTTCTTTTCACTTCCCAAACCTATCTTCTAATCCACATCTTTACTTCCTTGATAAGAGGATATATTTATGTTTATTTAGTGTTTCATCCCTTTTCTTGGTGTGATAAAAGAATGTTCAAGTTAATATGGGCTTTAGAATTCATCTTGTCCCACCCTCTCATTTGACACAAAAAGCAATTCTGGTCTAGAGGAGAGAACAAACTTTTCAAGGTTGCACACCTAGCTCCTAGTTAATAGCATAGCGGAGCCAGGAGCCCTGGCCTCCAGCCCATCGCCCTCCCACAGCACCAACTGCCTCAGCTTCCTTCTGGCTTCTGTAAGTAAAACTAGCTTCTGCTAATTCTTCTGCAGCTTTTATTTTTTCTCTCCCCTTAGTTATATCATTTTGATATCTTCATAAATCTGCTTTTATCTCATTTTGCAAGAATATTTGTATAAAATAAAAAGGGAAGATTTCCATAGAATTTAAACAAAACCCCTACAGACTCTACTAAAGTTTTCATTAGATTCTTTTAAGATGTATTATGTATAAATATGCAAAAGATGTGTTAGAATTTAAACTCCAGAACAAAAATGTTTCAGAAAACATGATTAAGATGTTACTAATGGCACCTACTCAAAGGGGTGTTGCAAAGATTCAGTGAGAAAATGTATGTTGCCTGGTGCTCAGGAACAGCAGAAATGCATGCAATGGTGTGGAATTATGTGTTTGAAGTGTGAGTGTCAGAGAACCTGGTTCTTATGTGGTTCTGTTAATCCTACACAATTCTAAGACCCAATTTTTTCTCTTAAAAGAGAAATATGGTAAATTTATTATGGCCCAATTAGTTATAATAATTTATTATTCTACTTCCTAGAGCACTTTAGAGAGTACTTTTTTGAATACTGATTTTTTAAAAAAGATTTTTATTTATTTACTTGAGGGGGAGGAGGAGCAGAAGGAGAGGGAAAGGGAGCAGACTTCCTGCTGTGGAGCCTGATGCAGGGCTCCATCTCAGGACCTCAAGATCATGACCTGAGCCGAGGTCAGATGCTTAATGCCTGAGCCACCCAGGCGCCCTCATTTTTTTTTTTTTCAAACAGGCACAACTTGCCCTTGGGCTAGTGGGTAGCAGCAGTTATCTTCATCTTTATTTTGTCGATGATGGAAGCTGAAACCCAAAGATCTTTTACCTCAGCTCAAGCACAGCCAAGTAATGGGAGAAATGGAACCAGGACCTTGAACGTCTAATTCCTAATCATGAGTTAGTCCATTGAATCAGGCAGCCCTATAAGTATTAGTAAATAATTCAAAATGAAAAGCTAAACATCATTTTTCTGTACTACTAAAATTCTTTGACATCCCTCTCGTGGAGAACTTGGATCTATACCCCATGCCCTTGAATGTGGGTGGGCTATGTGACTACAGAATATAGAATAGAATACAGCAAAAGTGAGGCTGAGCCAGATTCCAAGCCTAAGGCTTACGAAATTGGCAATTTCCATATCCTATCTCTTGGAATGCTCTTTCTGGAAACCCTGTGTCATTATATGAGAAGGCCTATTACCTAGAAATCTCCATGCTAGAAAGGTCATGTATAGACACTCCAGTCAACAATCCCAGCTGAGCCCCACCTTCCAGGCAAAGCGGCTATGGTGGTAGTCATGTGAACGAAGCCATTCTGAACCCTCCAGACAAACTCATTCACCAGTTGAAGACTATTTCAGGGAACTCACTCAATTCAGGATGGATCAGAAGTATCACTGAACCGAGCCATACCTCAATGCCTGAGCAATAAAATCCCAATATAATAAAAATGGTTGTTACTAAGTTTAGAGATAATTTGTTATTCAGCAGTAGGTAATGGGGACAGAATTTGATACCCGGAAGTAGAGTGCCAGCATAATAAAAACAAAAAGCATGTGGCAGTGGTTTTGGAACCAGACAGTGGGAAGAAACTAGAAAGATGTCAAGGACACTGGTAGTGAAAGCCTAAGGTACCTGCAAGGGACTGTTTGTGATACTCAGAAGGTATGGCAGTAACTGCTATTGGAGTTACGGTTGAAGAGTCTCATCCACACCTGTACCTGATTTGGATGAGAAGATCTTGGATCTTAAGCCTGACCTTCATGCTGCCTGGATCCAAGTGCTATCATAGATGAGAATTTGGGGGTTCTTTGGAGAGGGTGGACATATTTTTACATAGGGAAGGAATGTGAATAAGCAATGGCCAAATAATGGACTGTGGCAGATTAAAGATGGCCACAAATTCTCTCATACCTCTTCACTGAGAATAGGGTGTACATTCCCTCTCCTTAAATCTGGGTGTGCTTCATGATCTTCTTTGATTAACAGAATATGGAAGAAGTGATGAGAAGCCAGTGGTTGAACCAAACCAGGCCTTAAGATACTGACAACCTCCTCTTATATTCTCTTGAAATGACATCTTTGGGAGCCCTGAGTCCCCAACTACCCCAATACCATGTTGCGGAGCCTATATATAAGCATTCTGATTGATAGTCTCAACCAAAATCAATCTTCCAGTCAAGGCACTAAATTTGGGAATGAAGCCATCTTAGAATCTCCAGACCAGCTCATCTGCCAGCTGAGAATCTCAAGTGATCTCAGTTGACTCCATACAGAACAGAGGAATCACCCAGCTGAGCCCTATTCAAACTATTAACCAAAAAAAAAAAAAAAAAAAATAGTGAGATAGAACAAAATGGTATTTTAAGCCACTAAGTCTGGGAGTAATCTCTTACATAGCAAGAGATAACCAGGGCATTAACTCTCCTACATATGAGCAAATGCAGGTAGGCATCATTTTCACAATGGATTATACATCTTAACATGATGATGAGTTGACTTTTTGTAAAGGTAATTACATTTCAAATGTGCTAAGGATGCTTTGTATTTTTCTTACCCATAAAGCATGCAGATAATAGTCACTATCCCACTTAGTTCACCGGAATGTTGAGAGGAGCAAATGAGATAATGTATGTGAAAGACGTCTGCAAAGCCTTTCCCGCTATGCAAATGTGAAGACATTATTATTACTTTTAAAGAAATATTTGAATAAAGTGAAGGGTTCCTTTGCAATTCAAATGACTGCCCAGTATTTATCAATTTTGTAAGTTCAGCTCATCACATATCTGATTTTTCTATGCACCCCAGTATTTATAGGCCTGTAAAATCGCAGCCCTATAAGTGTAGATATCACGTACTACTAAATTAAAGTAATGCTTGTTAATAGAAGTGGACAGATACATTTTAGTAAAATGTTGGCATATAACAGATATATTTAAACTCAGATAAGTAAAGCACAACTGGTATTAGTTAATTCCATCAAGCATATAAGTCTTGGGAGAGGTGGGTAGATGCAGGAAACAGCTGGGTTGAGATGGAAATCCTAACAGGGGTGAGGTGCTGCTGCACCTTGGCACCAGATAAGGAGCACAGTATGCAAAGGAGGAAGATAAAGGAGCGTTAGAATTTTTTCTCCCATGACAAAGAACAAAGCTTTATGAAGGCCTCCAAGCAGACCTGTGTGGTGCTTCTGTTGGAAAGGCTGAGAGTGGGGGAAATTTGTCCAACTTCAGGTTACTGAAATGAAATACTGTCAGTGATTTCATGCCTTTAATGACAGTTCTACTCCTCAGAGAGCTAAAATATAGAAAGACGGTGTTTAAAAGGTCATTCCTTAGATTTAGTATCAGAAAGAAAGCTAAAAGCATGCGAACACACACATGTGCACAGACACATATTGCTGGGCATCACTAGCAGCATCTGCTTTTACATGCCAAAACCTTTCATTGGAATGAATAGTGCACAGGCCTGCCCGGTGCCTCAGCCACTGCATCCCGGCAGCTCTCTCTGCATTGGCTTCCATTATAACTGTCTCATTAGAGCTGGGCTCCATCCATAGAGACATCAGAACTCCAGAAAGCTGAGCCCCTTCTCTGTAAGCATGCTCACCAAGCACATCACAAGGGAGGTGATAAGATGCTGTTCAGATACTGGCCCATCTTCCCCTGCAAGCTATGGAGCTCCAGAGGTGTTCAGGGTCACAGACCTTGAGTAGCTTCTCCTCTCTGCAAGAGGAAAGACCAGATCTGGCCAGGGGAATCTTGAAGATGCAACCAATCTTTGCTTCCATTGCCTTGCAGCAAACATCTCTACTGGGATGGCACCTGGAACGCAGGAAATGTACTGAATGCTTGTTGTACCATCTTCCAAAACATGGCCAAGACAGCATGCACTCTCACTTAGAATAGTAGACTGACTGGTGCGTAAAAAGCAATAGAAATATTGAGACTTTTGGGTAGCCTCACAACAACCCTATAAACTAGATTATCATCCTCATTTCACAAATGAGGAAACCAATGGAGCAATTAAAGAGCTCACCCAAGGTCATGTAGTTATTATTTATTGAAAGGGAATGAACTGGATTAAACCATGAGCTGAGGGCTTGACCACTAATTATATCAACTTATGAGGGAGGATGGGGGCAACATTGATAGCTATCACTTATTGAAAGACAGGATAGTAAACTCATGAAACCGGGGGCTTTTAAGACAGGTAGAACTCCAACCTCAGCCTCTTAATACTTCCATGACCCCAGGAAGGTTAGGGAACATTTCTGAGCTTTAGATTCTCATCTTTAAGATAGCATTAGTGTGAGTTATAATAGCTATATAGTCTGTCCAGTGGCTAAAATTTAATAAGCACTTAAGAAATGAGAAATTATCTCCAGAGGCAAGGGAAACAAAGGAATTATTGGGATTTCATCAACATAAACAGCTTCTGCACAGCAAAGGAAATAATCAACAAAATCAAAAAGCAACCTTCAGAATGGGAGAAGATATTTGGAAATGGCTTATCTGATAAAGAGTTAGTATCCAAAATCTATAAAGAACTTATCAAACTCAACACCAAAAAATAAATAATCCAGTTAAGAAATAAGCAGAAGACATGAATAGACATTTTTCCAAAGAAGACATATACATGGCTAACAGACACATGAAAAGATGCTCAACATCACTCACCATCAGGGAAATATAAATCAAAACCAAAATGATATACCACCTCAGACCTGTCAGAATGGCTAAAATTAACAATACAGGAAACAACAGATGTCGGCGAGGATGTGGAGAAAGAAGAACCCCCTTAAACTGTTAGTGGGAATGCAAACTGGCACAGCCACTCTGGAAAACAGTATGGAGGTGCCTCAAAAACTTAAAAATAGAACTACCTTATGATCCAGCAATTGCACTAGTAGGTATTTACCCAAAGGATACAAAAATACTGATTTGAAGGGGCACGTACACCCTGATGTTTATAGCAGCATTGTCAACAATAGCCAAATTACAGCAAGAGCCCAAATGTCCACTAACTGATGAATGGATAAAGAAGGCATGGTGTAAAAAAAAAAAAAAAAAAAGAAGGCATGGTGTATACATATATAGGGGGATATTACTCAGCCATAAAAAAGAAAGAATGAAATCTGACCATTTGCAACAATGTGGATGGAGTTAGAGTGTATTATGCTAAGTGCAATAAGTTAGTCAGAGAAAGACAAATACCATATGATTTCACTCACATGTGGAATTTAAGAAACAAAATAGATGAACATAGGGGGAGAGAGAGAGAGGTAAACCATAAAACAGACTCTCAATGATAGAGAACAAACTCAGGGTTGCTGAAGGGGAGGTGGGCTGGTGGAGAGTTAAATGGGTGATGGGGACTAAGCAGGGCACTTGTTGTGATAAGCGCTGGGTGTTACATATTAGTGATGAGTCACTGGATTCTATTCCTGAAACTTTTATATTGTATGTTAACTAACTGGAATTTAAATAAAAACTTGAAACAAAAAGAAAAAAAGAAAAAAATAGAAATTATTATCTTTAGTTACTATGTACCAGGCACCATTTATACATTATTTTATTTAACCTAACAACATCCGTAAAAGGAAACTATCATACCTAGTTTATAGATCCAGAACTGAAGCCTACAGCTGCCCAGAACCACAGAGTTGAGTCAGGATTTGACCCTAAGTCTATATGACAACAAAGGCTGTGCTAGTTCCATACTATTCTCTACCTTTCTTAGTATATCTATCAGCCTATGCTGATTTCAACCTATACCAGAAATGACTTTTGAATACTCAGTTAATATTTGCCAGCTACTAATGTAGTGAAGCTACATTGTTCAATTAACTCATTGCCTCCCAAATTCTATTTTTGTTCTAATGCTCAGGGTGGGGGAAGGTATTTAGCTTATATTTAAATTATCTCTCCTAGTGTAAATATTGAACTTATAAATGGAAACCCTTTATGAAAATATTCAAAGATAGTTTAATTTAGAGAAAATTAGTTTAGATTAAGAATCGGGAATCTTGGTTTTTGTTTTGCTTTGCTTTTCACATTTCTCCATTAAGCAGCTGTGTGTACTTAGACATGTAATTTAACTGGCCAAGTTTCCCCCCACCCCATACAATGAGACATGAGCTAGGAGGGTTCCTTCGAATTCTAAGATGCTACTATTTTAGTACCACTCATGGAGATACATACACACCTGCAGCACTCAAGAGCCTCTAGACAGGTGGTCCTTCCCATTAGGGATCCAGCAATACTGTTATTACTTAAGCTGCTGTTCCAAAATACAGAGCTTAGGACTCCTGAGATTCTGATTCACTGGATTTGGTTGAAGTTCAAGGATCTGTATTTTTTGAACACTCTCAGCTTGTCATACCTCTTTGCGGGGTTGGCAAAATCACCATGCCCTGAGAGCATAGAGGAGACCAAAGCTTAACTCAGGTCTCTGCTCAATAGGCAATTTCATTGGCAATGTAGAGCTCTCGTGCATCAAATTTGACTATATTGACATATTATCACATGGAGGATAGATGGGGAAAAGCTATTACAAATGATTTTCCTGTAGAAAGTAGGCATACTGTCATCATGGCATCAAGTTTAAAATGAAAGTTCTAGAAAGCAGTAGAACTGACCCACCTCGTAGTGGTGTGGTGTCACATTCAAGTTAAGAATCACTCAAAGTCAAGAAAAAGTACGGTCAAGATATGGTCAGTACATGAACATCAAGCCTATTTCCCAATAGATAGGCTTGCTGAGCTGAGATCATGACATGATTCCCAAATAATTCATAACATTGAACATGAACAGGATGGATTGAAAAGATTCCAAAGACAAACACAGTGACACCCAATATCAAGAAATGAGTTCTAGCGGGATCCCTGGGTGGCGCAGCGGTTTGGCGCCTGCCTTTGGCCCACGGCGCGATCCTGAAGACCCGGGATCGAGTCCCACATCCGGCTCCTGGTGCATGGAGCCTGCTTCTCCCTCTGCCTGTGTCTCTGCCTCTCTCTCTCTCTCTCTGTGTGTGTGTGTGACTATCATAAATAAATAAAAATTTATTAAAAAAAAAAAAAAAGAAATGAGTTCTAGCTATTTACATTGTTAAACCCAACTGAAGTCTTGCTGGAAATGATGCCACCAGTCAGCCAAAAAGGAATGGGTCATTTTTAAAGCATAAATACCACACAGACCATCATAGTAAACACAAACATTTACCCAAGGACCAGTGATTCTGTATGAAAAAGGCTGTCATGTAGGCACCTATCTTGTGTTACCATCTCTAAAAATTAAGAATCATGAACTCCAGCAATGTATGTGTATGTAAATGTATGTGGATCATTTGCTAATTTAGAGAGATAGTTTGTGTGTGATCTGGATTAGTGCTTTTTTGAGTATTTTCTTCAAAATGGGGCTAACACTGTCCATAGAAAGTTTGACTATTATTTCATTACAACCTACAAAATGCACTAAACTCCTTAAGCAGAAAGAGGTGTGTGAAGAAATGGGGAGCTGAATAAGGACAATATAGTCCTTAAAAACACCCTAATACCCTCCTCTATAAGCTTCAGAAATTCTAGGAACCAGGCCATATCTGTCTTCTACATCTTCAAATCTAGAATATTTCATCAGGTATTTATTGGATACTATACCAAAAACAAAAACAAAAACAAAAAACAAACAAACAAAAAAATAATTTGCTGATAAACTGCAGGTCATCTGTAGATGGCCAATGGCCTCATTGCTCTGCCTAGAGATTTGCATGAAAGCATAAAGATCTGTGGTACAACAATAAAAAAAATTTTTTTTAAGATTTTATTTATTTATTTATTTATTTATTTATTTATTTATTTATTTATGAGATGCACAGAGAGAGAGGCAGAGACATAGGAAGAGGGAGAAGTAGGCTCCTTGTGGGGAGCCTGATGCAGGACTTGATCCCCAGGACCCTGGGATCATGACCTGAGTCAAAGGCAGATGCTCAACTACTGAGCCAACCAGGTGCCCCAGTTAAAAAGAAAAAAAAAAAATTGATTATACATTTGGACTAGATAATATTGGAGAGCTAAGATTCCCTAGTAACATTTCCATAATTTTAGCAACATTAACTAGCTCCTAAAATAAAGCCAAGGTCTCAGAGCTGTCCCATAGTTAATACTTAAAAGTAAAATTATGTTTTCATGATAACAAGAAAATGGTTGATTCATGCTAATTTCATTATCTAACAAAGTAAAAGGTCAATAGATTGCTTCAGTCTTGGCATGATTAAAGAAATATAGGATTAAATATGTTAATTAAAATTTCAAGGAACAGGCAAACATTCTAATCATAAGAGGAAAAAGAGCAAAGTAAACCTAGTGTCCATATATCAAACAAAGGAACCAAGACAGCAGTGAAGAAGCAAAGAGAGGAAAAGCATAAAACAAGATGAAACAAATAAAAACAAAAATGTCAGTTATGAAAATAAATGTAAACAAATTAAAGTTCTTTATTAAAAGATCAAGACTCTCAGTTTGGGCTAAGAAACAAAATTCAACTATCTATATGCTGGATTAAAAATATACATATGAATTCAAAGTAAAAAAGATAAGTAAAGATCTATGAGGTTTGTGTAAATAAAAAGATTAATAGAACACATACACAAAAAGAAACCAACAGGCACTGGACAAAACAAAGATTGTAAATTTAGAGTACATAAAAAAGATAGACTTCACAACAAAAGTAGAATAAGTAGGAGCCATCATGTATCTAGTAACTGCTGTCAGACTGTATCAGCACACAACTCTGATTTCCTGGAGAAACAGGCACTCAGCTGAGATTTTGAGACTCATTTCCTTCCCTGATAAATCAAGTAGGCCTAATATAGAGATTTAACTAATAATTGTCGATGTAATTGTTATGAGTTAAAGTTTATGCCCTTGCATGAATAAATATACTTTCAAAACACCTGCAGGATATTTTTCAAAGTTAATAATTTCATTGAACACAAATAAAACTTTAATAAAATCCAGCAAGTTTGAAAAGCATGCAGTCTACATTCCACAACTGTAAAGAAACACACTAGGGGAATAAAAAAAAAAGAAAGAAAGAAACACACTAGGAAATAGTTTGTTAGGAAATAGTAACAAGAGTTTTTAAAAAGGAAACTGTTTACTTGTAAATTAGAAAGCATGTGCATAAGTAACTCTTGGAAAAGATAAAAATTGTGATTACAAATCATAATTATTGGAACATTATATATCAAATCTTACAAGACTGAGCTGCCATTATCAGGAGGAAAGAGCAGATTTCTAAGCTTGTTTGATTAGATCAGAAGCAACACAAAATAATTAGGCTTAGTTAAAATTAAGAAGTTAGAAAATGAAAAATATCTTTTGAAAGCAGAAGGAAATAAATAACAAAAATAAAAGCAAAGAGTAATGAAAGCCAACGTTAAAAATATAATAGTCTGGCATGTTCTGACAAGTCTAGAAAAAAAAGTCAATAAGAGGAGCGTAAAGCAACACATAAAATGAGAAAGGAGATAAAGCTATGGATGTGAGACACTTCAAAATTAGTGCCATAGACTGTTAAATTTTTTAAATTCACTGATTGGGGGAAAATATAAATGGCTACAATTAATTAAGAATGAGTAAACTGAATAAAGCTTTGTCAAGGGAAAACAAATTGCAAAAGAAGTTAATTCCCACAAGGTTTCCAAGTCAGAACCATTTCACCAGCCTTTGCAAGTTCTAATCTGCATGTGATCGCGATATATGCCATTTTGGCACAGAAAGAGATAGAAAACTTTCAAATTGCTTTTAAAGTTAACATAGCCGTAAGAATCTAAAAAAGATAGTATGAAGAAAACAATTACAGACTAATAGGACTCCTGAATAGAGATGTGAATTCCTAAGTAAACTTCTAGAAATTGGAAACTCTTAAACAGTAAGAATTGGGAAAGGTTGGAGTTTTCAGCTTCTTTGCAAGCTGACAAGTTAGCCTGCTACAGCTTCATGTGGCAGAAAAATGTGACTTTAGGGTCAGAGACAAAGGATTTTATTACAAGGAAGCAGCCTGCCATCCCCTCAGCCCCGCCCCCCGCATTCTCCGGCGGATGATGTAATGTGGGCCCAGGTAGGTGCAAGCAGTCAGTGGGCTGCATTACAGGAAAGGAACTCTGAGCTTAGGAAACTTGGATATTTAGAAATGGGCCATAAGTATCTGCCCATTACCCCAAAGGGAGACATTATCTTTGTTATAGTGGACAGTAAGCTTGCCTGCAGTTTGCCCCAGGGGGAGACACTATATCTTCAAGGCTATAAGCAAACCTGACCTCTGTTCTGAAGGGAACGACCATCTCTGTCCTTGAAAATATATTTTGAAATAATGAACAGTCAGTGCCTCTACTTACAAGATACATAGAAATGTGAAAAATCCGTGAAGAATTGCCTCCCATCACATTGTTAAGTAGATACAATTCTCAAAATGCAAGGATGGTTTAATGTTTGAAAATATAAATAGACCAAAGAAAAATTGCATAATAAAATTCAATATGGAGGGGTGCCTGGGTGGCTCAGTAGGTCAAGTGACTGCCTTCGGTTCAGGTCATGAGCCCAGGGTCCTGGGATTAAGTCCCACTTTGGGCTCCCTGCGCAAGGGGGCACCTGCTTCTCTCTCTCCCTCCACCTACTGCTCCCCCTACTTGTACTTTCTCTCCCTGTCAAATAAATAAAAAAAATATTTTTTAAACAAATTAATTTAATTTAATTTAATATCTAGCCTTCATATTTATAAATAGAAATATTATTTCTTGTCAGGTCTGATTTAAATCTACCTATTCAAAACTATGAAAATTTATCTATTTAAGCCTATTAAATGTCTATCCTACAGCAACAAACTACATTATATTTTACAGGGAAATCTTATAGGATTTCCATTAAAGTCAGAAACAAAATAAGGAGGCCCACTATAACTGCTATTATTTCCAATAATTCAGAAGCTTCAGTCAATGAAATAGTAAATAAAACAAGTAAGAATTGTAAGTGCCAAAAATCATCATTATTTTAAGTGACATAGTTATATATAGACAACTCAAAAGGATGGAAGGATAAACGTCAAAAGTAATGAGTTTAACAAAGAAGTCACAAACAAAATAAGTATTTTTAAAATGTCTGTATACAGCAATAAGTTAGTTTAATCAATGTTAAATCATAATTATTTATGAAAGATTCCACTCCCAATAGTCTCAAAAAATATAAAGTAATAGAAATAACTTAAACAAAAAAAGAATACCACCTACATAAAGAGAAATTTGGCACTTTTGAGACACTCAAAAGAAAATATTAAAAATAAATAAATTGCATGTTCCTAGATGGAAAGAAGGAACTTTAAAAAGATACTAAATATTTCCGAGTTGAGTCACAAATATTACTATCTTCTGACTAAATTCATGGTAAGATTTTAGGGTAGAAACTTGATAAAGTAATTCTTATTCACTTAAAAAAAAAACAAACTTCACTACCATACAGTAAAATAAAATGTTAATTAATTTCACTGAAAAAATTTTTTTTAAATATATGTAGAAGAGTATCATATAATAATAACAAAAAAGTTTCTAAAAATAAGAGTAATTAGGAGGAGCTAATCCTTCTAAATATTAAAATATACCATAAAGCTACAGTAAAAACTTTTACAAGCAAACAAAAACAGACTGAAAGTACAGGTAAAGCAGTGTATAGTGCAATGGAAAAAAACAGAGACCAAAAACATATATATACATCACAAATCAGCAAAGAAAGGATGGTACTGATGATCTTAAAAAAAAAAAAAAGGAAAAAAGCAGAAAAAAAAAAAACATTTTGAATGACTTTATTATACCAAATAATTTCTAGAGGTAAAGTTATAATATTAAAACCATAGGAATTCAGAATAAAATATAGATGAAAATCTATTGGGGTAGGCAAGGAAAAAGCCAGGATGGAAAAGTCATGAAGGAAAATATGAATAGATTTAGCTGCATAAAAATAGAAATCTGTTCACCAAAAAAGTCACTGTAAATAGTATTAAAAGAAAGTCAGTAACTATAATAAAATATTATAAAAGTATAAAAGTACTGACAGACATATTCAATAATGAGAGACAGCATTTGGGTAGTTTACAAGCTCAAGCTACAATTTATATATAAAAAAGTTCACATGTTAATTATGATACGGAATAGATGAAAAGTGAGACAATAAAGTGATTAAGTGCATGGAAGCAAACATCAGCTGGGGGGGAGGTGTCACCATGCCTCTACCATCCATAAAATGGAAATAATCATAACGCCATCTCACAGGGTTGTTGGAAGTTACATGAGAACATGCAGCCTGGCACAGAGTCAATACTAAGTAAATGTTACATATAGTAATATTATTTGGGGTTTAGGGGTATAATCAATTACACTTTTTCTCTCAATTCTCTGTCTCTCCCCGTTAGTGTTTGGAATGTGGTGAGAGACAAACACAAGAATCCAACAGATGAGCACCCATATGTAATCCTAATGGTTGATTAAACCAGATTAGCAAAGCAGCTCAACCTGTGGCCACAAGCCTACAACTTTTCCTTCAGAATTAAACACCCCTGTTTAATTCAACATTTGGCAAAAACATGCCCAAATGAATGAGTCTTATTTAGACAGTAAGAGAAACAGAAGTTGGCTGAATCCTGGAGATCAGGGGTCCTAAGGAGAGGAAGGAGTGAACATCCAGTCGTGGAACTTCATAGGATAGTCTCAGAGAATGACTAAGTTGACACCTTTGTGTCACCTGCCAGGAAAATCCCTCCACCTTGGAATCCAGAGAGGTGGCCAAGCAAGTGTTCTACCTACATGTCTCCCTCTGGTCAGCAGAGGGGCAGCCCCCCCACCCCACCCGAACCATGGATACGTGACATGAGTGATAAGCAGTCCCCACCTCACCTCATCTTACTATTTGGAAACAATCTAAGACGAAGTGATTGCAAAAGAATATTTGTGAGAGCCATTCAAAAATATGATTCTTTTGGAGACTGTTCCTTGACATCACAAAATTGTTAGGGGAATGGAGTACTATTGTTTATTCCTTTTTTTTTTAAGATTTTATTTATTTATTCATGAGAGACACAGAGAGAGAGAGAGAGGCAGAGACACAGGCAGAAGGAGAAGCAGGTTCCATGCAGGGAGGCCAACGTGGGACTTGATCCTAGGTCCCCAGGATCACGCCCTGGGTGAAGGCCGAAGGCGGCCCTAAACCACTGAGCCAACTGGGCTGTCCCCATTGTTTATTCCTATTTGCAGAGGAAAATCCTGCAAGAAATACACTAAAAGTTTAAAACTTTGTTATTTGGGGGTAATGGATTTAATGGGAGATTTTAATTTCTTATAGTTCACTGCATTTTTTGAAACTCTACAATTTTTTTCTATTTCTATTCTAAAGCAAAAGAGAGAAATATGACTGGTTACCAGCTTAAGACAATTTCAATCTCTCAAACTAAGAGAACCCTAATTTACAAAGTATTTAAACTACCTTATTTACTTCTTGCTATCGGGATTTTATAAATGGATCCGGAAAGGGGGATTTTTCTCCTTTGTTTCTCTATGCACATCTGTATTTTTTTACAAGCATGCATTACTTTTGAAAATAAATAAAATATAAGCTATTAAAATTTGCATCTTAAAAAGTATTTTTAAAAAATTTTTCTACAGAGACAGGAGAAACAAAGCAAAGCCAAATATATATATGTATAAACATTAAAGTTTATGGTTGGGCTTGGGTATACTACACCTAGAAGGTAGGTATTTATATCAGGGCTCTGTTTCTGTGAGGTTCAAGGGCACCAAACGGGCATTATAAATATTAATAAAAACTTCAAAAGCTAAACCACATTTTTATGGAGTCAGGAGCATAAACTGAAAGAATTAATTTGAGAGGGAAAAGGTGGTGTTTTTCTATGGTTGTTTTGTTTTGCTTTTGCCGAGAAATCCCGTAGTTCCAATTCTGTCACAAAAAGGAAAACTATATAGCTTGTTGTTTTGAAAATGGGAGATGCTCCAGTGTATGTCAGGCCACCGACAAACATGCAGAGGGTCAAGAATATTGTCTTCAGAGGAAAATTTATATCTAAATGTCTAGTTACTGATCTGGCCCCCAGGCTGTTGCAGGAGTCGGGTCATCTATTAGGTGACCCAAGTATGCTTGTACGTATGTGCTTTCTAAAACGTGACCCCAAATCTGAAGAATGTGAAGGGCAGAAACATAACTGCATAACTGGCCTCTTGAAAATAAAAACCAAATTGAACGAGCAGAAAGGATGGGCACTTCGAAGACGAGGCTGCCGGACGGCGGGCGAGCTCACGGGGGCAATGATGACAGGGGGGAGCCCTGCAGTCCCGCCTCCCAGCCAGGCTGTGCTCCCTTTATGAGCCTGAGAGCTGCTGCATTAAAGTTTAATCATCGTAAAACTGTGTTCTATTTACATAGCGCCTTTCATCCCAAGAATGTGGAGGACTTTGTAGACATTCTCGCATTTATCTTCACATCACCCGCTGAAAAGCAAGTTGGAGCAAGTGTTATCTTCCTCTTACAGGCCCAGGAACCAACCAAAGCAGGCAAACAGGTCTTCTGTGTCCCCTGGTGAGATGGGACTTAAGGAAAGGAGGGTTGTGTGTCTTTGTTGCTGCTCAGAAGGAGCCAGGCTAGGGCACCTTCACCGTTGAACTCTGCCTTCCAATTCAAGAGGAATCTTGTTGATGATTAGGGCATTGACATTAGCAGGCCGGACAAGCAAAGGGCTAAGGGGCCTGGGAAAAGTCCCATTGCCCACCGAACGTGAAGACGATGTCTCCTGGACCACCAGGCACCAGAAATTCCACTAACAGAGGGTCCTCTCTTGAAGTTACAACATTGCGATCTCAAAAGTCCCCTGTAAAGTGTAGAGGTATCCTACATTTAGCCACTTGTGGACAATAGCATTGCAATATTAATTAACTTATTCAATTTATCTCTAATTATATTGTTAGCTGAATCCTGAGTCTCGAAGGAACAAAACATAAGGTAAATATATTTTGGTAGAAGGAATATAGGTTATGTTTTATATACTGGAGTCTGTTTTTGGAAAGAAGCTCCATATCAATTACATTGATTAATTAAAAAAAATAGACCTGGACCATTTCAGATGGAAGCAGAAGCATGTAAGAGAGGAGACAGTCCCGGTTCAAGTCCCGCCTGACCAACCAGCAGCCAGCCCTTCAGCAAGCAAGCCAATCCCAGTAAGCCTGCGTGTCTCTTGTGTTAAGTGAGAACAACTGTGCAGTAGCTTGCCTTGGATCCCCTCAAAGGCAGATGTGGAGTCAAGGGTCCGAGCAAGTGTGGATGATAATCCCAGGAAGCACTACAAGGGAATGAGGAAGTGTGAGGAAGAAGTAGCTTCAGGGAGGGCTTCCCCCTGCAGCCAGGTGCTTTCTGCCCCTTGGAGGATGCTCCTCGAGACTGTGAGAACCTGCCTCAGCATTGTCCCTCCAAGGGGAGAGGAAGTCGGGGGATTGATGGGGGAACTCCCATACCTCAAAGGTTGAGGGTCACAGCTGGGCCAGTGACACATGGGTACTTCCAGACTATCCCCTCACTGGGTTGAGCATCTTCCCATGAGGCCGGAGCACACCCGGGCAGAGGGACACAGCTGTCATGCAGGGGAGCAACCCGCCTACAGGAGACCTCCCTGGGTAGGCCAGGAGGGAGAGGGCCGCCAACGGTATCTACTACGCGCCTAGAGCTGCTTCGTACTGTTGTTGAGGGAAGCTGCGCAGGACGATGTGACTAAGGTCCTTACCATAAGGTTGGGCACGTAATAAAGAGCTAAAAAATGGTCATTGTGATTGTTACCATAGCCACTTAAAAAAAATTCTTTTTTATTTTTAAATTAAGGTTACTGGACCTAATGTCACTGTCATAGTGGAGGGCCCAGGGAGTCAGGGACCAGCCAGAAGCCTCGGGATCAGGTCTGGAAAGCCCTGGGAATTGAGTGAAAATCATACAAGTGTGAAGGTACAAACTGCATGTCCTGCCGGGTTGCTCCTGAGGAGCGCTGGGGGGTCAGCCCAGCCAGGGCCACCGAGGGAGCCACGAGGAAGAGGGAAGGCTACATGTCCTGGCTCCGGCCTCCCAAGACACGAGCTCACCCTTGAGGTGGAAAAAGCCCAGTTCCTCCCCAGGACAAGAGCTATCTGACTGAAAAGGAACCCGCAGGAAATCCCTCTGGCTTAGCCTGGGCTCCAGGACAGCTTCCCTCAAGTTTCGCTTGGACTTGAGGCCCAACTCAACAGGCGTGAATCCCCACAAGTGGACTCCCAGGGAAGACCACCGTTTGCTTTGCCGAGCAGCCGGGCCTGTCCGTCCAGTCGATGCTCCACGGCTCTTGGCGGAGGAGGAACATAATGGAGTGAGGTGAGCTCCTGTCGGCAGGCCCAGCGGCTCACGCTGGCTGCATACATCACAATTCCCTTTGTGCAGCCGTGTGCTTTTACCACCCTTGGATATGGAACACGGCTCACAAAAGGAAACAGTTTTGTTTGGCAGGTGGGAAATCATTGCAATTGTGCTATTTTTCTGTTTACTCAAATAAATATAAAGATGCTTTTATTTTCCACAAAGAATTGTTATCGCTATTTGAATCTATGTTGCTTCAAAAACAAACATCTTACTTTTAGTATCAGAGCAGAGCATTCTGTTCCTCAGAGAAGTGATATTCTTTAGTAGGCTGGTGGGAAACCTGTAGAATACTGAAAGCAGAAGACAAATTCCAGAATAAACCACATGGAACCTTTGTTTTCTGAGCTCTAACGACTACGATCGGTCCCTACCATAGGATGGACCTCAAATGACTGGAACATGATGGATTGGCCCAAAGGACAAGGTCAGATGCTCCAGCCCTCCCCCTGCCCCCAGCCCCTCAGCTGACCTTATAAGACTATTGTGAGAGTTCTCTGGCTGCCGCTGTGCCGCCGTGTCGGCCTCTCTCTCCCCATCAGCCCTCGTAAGCCCACTTCTGCTTCCAGCTGTGTCCTGTGGAAACTCACTTCCTCTTGGATGAGCAGGTGCCTACCGAGACCTGGACAAGATCTCAGAGGCTCATGCATCAGGCAGTGGATTCACCTGTGGTTTCCTTCTACCATCCCCACTATGCGAGTCCCAACTCCTACGGGGTGTCGCATGTACCCGCTGTCTGTGTCCTTGCCCGGCCAAGTCTCTCTGGGATTCCTTCTACCCCGATTTTGTTTTTATCCTTCCAATCTGTAAAACTGATGCTGACATCTATCACAAAAGCAGATAAGCCAACGTGCTCTTGTTATTGGCTGGCCTGTCTCTTGTCTCTTGAGTCTGAGTCATCGTCACCATCGCCCTCACAAAGCTTGTATGTGTTATCCTGCGACGTTCTCAAAACACAACAAGGGAGATCGCATTAGCCCCATTTTATGAAGGAGGAATCCGGCACTTAGAAAGACGGAGTAACTGACCAAGCTATTGTTGTACAGCTGGACAAGGGACAAATGGCAGAAGCAGCCCAGTCTCTGCCTCCATAGCCTGTGTTCTAACCCACCATGGAGGTGGGTCACCTGGGTGGCTCAGCGGTTGAGCGTCTGTCTTTGGTTCAGGGCGTGATCCCGGGGTTCTGGGATCGAGTCCTGCATCGGGCTCCCTGTGAGGAGCCTGCTTCTCCCTCTGCCTCTGTTTCTCATGAATAAATAAAATCTTTTAAAAAATAATTTAAAAAAATAAACCACTATAGACTTTACTTTCTCCCATCTGATCATGTGTGGGCTCCTGGGGGCCTTCTGAGGCCAGCACCATATGCACCATATGCAGATTTTCTAGCAATAAACTCTACAATCATCACGCCTTTTGTGTGTGACACACGACACGTTCATGAAGCCCCATCCATGTGCATTCTCTTGTTGAATTCGAATGGCAACAATCATGATAGGGATCAGTCAGGCAAAACCCTGCCTTCTCTGCTTAAAAAAGAAAACTTGAAATTCCGCATTCCCTAGCCATAAGAACAGCCAATAAACTATATCGCCTTGGCTTTATTCTTTTTTTTCCTCTCCCTTCCAGCTATGTCTCCACCACATACCGTGCCCACCTTTTGCCCTGTTTTGCCTCTATAGAAACAGAATGTTGTTTCCTCTACAAAAAGCATTCCCCTGATGGAGTTACATGCAAGTATCAATGGAGGGATAAATGTCCCACGGTTGAAACCTAGTTAGAATGTCCTCATCTGCAAAATTTATAACTCAGCAGCAAGAATTTTCCCTTTGCAGAAACTGGGGCGTAATCAAGTCTTTCAATGAAGGGCAGAAAAGGGAAATTACAGAAAATCAGTTCAATATTTTTGAGGTGTGAAATGGAGATAAAGGAAATGTTCTTGCCGCTCTTTTGTGGGCAGAGATAGGATCCATTTTTTCCTCTTTAAGGCCAAGACTTTTCCGCAGTTCTTGGTGTGACCTTGCCGTGTCATTCCGTGGTCTAATCCTGTTTCCCCTGAGTAACTATAGAATCACACGCTGGCCAAGAGTTCGGCCCACCGTCACAGTGACACTGCCGCTCGCTAGCATGACCTAAAGCAAGCTCTTTAATAGGCTTCTTAAGTCCATTTCACATCTGTAAAATGGGCATAATAAATCCACCTCAAAAGATTGTTACAAGGATTAAAAAAGAATGCAAAGCACTTAGTGCCTGATAGAAAGTCCTTAGCAAATTGGAGTTGCTAATATGCATGATATTATTTTTAATATCACTTTAAAGGCCCTTTTTGCTCAGGAGATTTAAATATCCTGCAATCTTGTGATAACAAATATCAATACAGATGGTAAGTTATAACAATCACAGTAAATAAGACTCTGTGATGTGACATAATAAAAGACACCCAGATCTCAATGTCTTCACACAATCAAGTTTTATTTCTCACTAATGGCAGATCCCTAAGGTAGGTGCTCCCGGTTCAACGCACCCCTGGGTTGTTTGTTCTCCTCCAAGTGGTGATCCAGAGATCCAGGCTTCTACTGCCCCGGGACTTCTTGCCTCTCTCTCGGGCCTTCTAGCTATTGCCTTTCAGCCACTCAGGGGAGGAGAGAGAGAAAGAGAGAAGTCCACGTGATATGTCTAATGGCCACCCACTTTCTGGGGTCCCACAGTCGGTGACATGAGTCCATCTGGACACAGAGGGCTGCTGATCTGTGAGCCCAGGGAGGAGAGGAGAACCAGTTATGGGTGACCATTGTCAGAAGGGATGGGCGTGAGAATCACTTCATTTCTAATTTTGGTACCACTAGGACCTATATTTTGGAGGCCTGGCCACTTGATGTTAAAAACATTTAAACAGAAATCAAGAATGTGGTGCTCAGAAGCAAACCTGAAGGGAATAGAGGCTCGATTTTGATGTTCCTCTCACTTACCTCTCCTCTGCTCCCCCTTCTTAATCAGTGTCTTTCTGTCTTCTAGCCTCCCAGACCCCCAGCATAGGGCCCCCAAGCAGGGCTGTCTCTTCTAGAACTGCTTCATATTTTTCAGACAATGATGTCCATTAAAATATGCCTTATTTCCTCAGAGCCATATTGTCTGATAGGTGACAGCTAATTAATCTGATAAAGTAATTCATGCAGCTAGAATAATGGTTATTGTGGGAATTGTGTTAGTAGGCCCAAGTAACCTGTATTTTTAATAAGTTCCTTCTAGAGACAATGCCTTAACCCAAATAAATCGCTCTAATGGTGAGAACGGTTCAAATGTGAGAATCTCAGCCATCATGGTAGCTCCAAGAGGACACATGTGGGATAGGGGCACCTCTGATAGAAACGGTGGACCTCTGAACTTTGTTCCCTTTTACTTAGCACTGTTTTAATTGGGGTGATGAATTATACATCTGTAAAACGTTTTGATAGCACGTTGAATCATTTAGTCAGGAAGGGTTCTTAGAAAAGCACTACATATCCAGGAAAGAGTTTTATATAGCTACACAAGATTCCTGATATCATTTACTGTCCTTCCTAAATATGGAAATCCAGTTCCCAGGATGAGTAGTAAAATGCAATGACTCCATAGGGGTCATAGTAATCATGGTAATTGTGTTCACAAATTAAAGTCCCTCATTGACTATTGATTGGGAAAGAATCACGTTAGATCTACTTCTTTCCAAATCCAGGGTGTTGTGAGGTTTTTGTTTCGTGTGTTTTACTTTGTTCTGTTTGTTTCTTGGATGCCTGCAAAAGCAAAGGTTTTTGCTTTGAATGTCAAAGAACCCCAGGCCCCTTCAGTGTGAATTGTTTCCTTGTGAGTAGGTTCATAAATGAGCAATTTTTGGTTTCTGCATGCTGTGAAGAAGAGAGCTGCTCTTTCTGGTGTCATAAGGTGAGAGATAGACCTTTGCAGGCTCGTTCAGGGTACGAGGCCCACCCACAACTCCTGTAAGGAACCAGAAACAAGGAGCAGGAGAAAGAGCCAGACGCTGCAGCTGGAGTCGCTGTGCAGGGAAACACCAGTCTCAGGAGTGCCCAAGGGCCCTGAGTCCTGGGGACTGCCCCTGAGGTTGGCCCCCACATTCAGTGTCCTTTCCCTTCCTCCATTCTTCTTGAACCCACTGGAGGGCTGAACTATTCAGTCACCCAGTGAATTAGGGATAACCACCCCCATGCTAGAGATTGCAAAACTAGAAGACAGAGAAAGATACAAATTTCCCACCATACATGTAATGAGGCTCCTGAGGACCTGGTCTTTGATCTCCTTACCAAGCCGGCCTTCTTGATCTGCTCTCAGTGGGCAGCAAAAGGAAAACTCATTCCCACGACAGCATTACTGAGGAGGGGTGAAATGTGGCAGATAAATCTGAGTTCAGATCTGGCCTGGCCCCACACTGGCCACATAACTTTGCAAAGTCCTCTATGGCCTCCACCTTGGTCTCCTCTTCTTAGAATGAGAGTCACGGGAATGGCACGGGGTGATTGTGAGGAGCATGTGAGCTGACATATGCCGGACGGACATCTCGAAAGCACTGGCACTAGAACCATTAATAACTGATGATGATACTTTATATATAAATATATACACACATATATAATATTTATGTATTTTATATATGAATATTTATATATTATATATACTTTATGCATTTTGTTTTATTTATACATGAGTATTTATATATTTCTTTATTCTATGTACATAAAATATATATTTATATGTATATAAAATATATACTTTTTAAAAAAGATTTATTTATTTATTCATTAGAGACAGAGAGAGAGGCAGAGACACAGGCAGAGAAGCAGCTTCCTCGTAGGGAGCCCAATGCAGGACTCGATCGCAGGACTCTGAGATCACGCCCTGAGCCAAAGGCAGACGCTCAACCTCCTGAGCCACCCAGGCATCCCATATACATATTTTTTTAAGTTTACTAGACCCCTCCTGAATATAGTGCCCTGGGCTGGGGGCTGAAACCCAAGAAATAGGATATGTCTCTGCCTTTAATAGGTTTACAAATCTAGTTGGAAAGACAGGCTCTATGAAATAGCAAGAGTATATTTTCAACGCTAACTAAATGAAATATAAAATCAGTAAAATCAGAAAGAAGAAGCGGCAGGAATAAGGAGGAAGTGTTCGGGTAAGTCGGCTGGCTTTGGTAGACAGTTTGGTACAACCACCACAGGAGAACAGGGAAAGCACGTCACCCGCACTAGGGAAGTGGCCTAAGCAGTGACAGGAAGGCTTGCATATTTAACAAGAAATCTCAAGTTAACACAAATGGTTGGCTCTTTGATACCAGACTCAATTAAGAAAGACACTCAGATTGCATTTTGAAAGTCACTCTCTGATACTCTGCGAACGATGCAAAGATCTAGCACCTGACCTAAAAGCCCAGCCCTGCCGCACAAGATCAATTAATGTGTGGAACTTTGTGTGGAGAGGTGGTATGAGGGGTCAGATGACTTGGCTTGCACTTCAAAGGCCCCCACATCATCCAGATAAAACTAAGATAACTGCCCACAGTGAGGGGGTAATGTCAAGCTCTTATTTCTTTTCATAGATGTTGGCAAGACAGATTAGAACTCTCTACAATGGTATTTTCCATCCCTTCCCTCAGAGAACTATGGCCGACTCTTATCGTTCAACAGAGATTCCCAGCGGGAGAGCCGACCTCTGTGTGTGCACACACTTACACCAAAGCTCTATCTGGAGCAAGCAGTGTGTCTCTGTGGGTATGTGCATCACTGGGGCATCTTATTAAAATGTAGCTTTCGGTTCAGTAAGTCTAAGTGAGGTCTGAGATTCTGCATTTCTAACAGGCTCCCAGGTAAGGCCAAAGCTCTTGCTCCACAAACCACATTGAGAGGTACAGTTGGATAACTTCCAGGTGATTTGGGTTTTATGTTCATAGGGTTGAGACCAGGTAACTCCCCTCCCCCCTCCACCAGGTTCCTGAGATCCTGCTCAGATGCCCTGGTGTACAGGCACTCTATCTGCTTTCTCAGGGGAGGCTTGCCATGGCCGGGAGACGTCCCTTAGGGGTCTGTTAGCTTGTGACTAGAACACCTGAGACCCCACGGACACCTATTCCCAGACCACTTAGATGTGAAGTCATGGAAACCTCTGCCGTGTTCATAGAACGCTCTACATGTGGAGGTCAGGAGACTCTCCCAGGCCCCATAAATCTAAAACCCAAGGTGGAAACTTCCTGCTGAAGAATTCGGTAGTTCAGGGCAGAGTGAGAGAAGGCAAGAGAGACAGCAGGAGCTCAGAGTCCCCTCATCCTGGGGACTTTGAGTGCTGCTTGGAGTACCACTGCTTACGATATGGGGCAGATGATCGTGAGGCCTGCTAGCCATCAGGACAGAGCTCTGGCAGTGAAATGTTCCCACAGCTTCCAAGTTCTAAGAGAGTAATACTTGCTTTTCCCACTGACACGGTAACACACTGATCTGCCAGTTGCCTGCTGCCCACCGTCAGCGTGGGTCACAGTCACCGAGGGCCTGCAGGTAGCGCTGCTTTGGTTCAGACCCCCCTCCTATGCCCATAACTCTGAAACTACATGACATCTTAACCTTTATAAGAATTTCTTCAAGACAGCATTTAAAAACACCCAAATCTTTCTTGACCTTTACATTTTAGCAGAGTTTTTTTTTTTTTCTTAAATTGATGTTACAATAATTTTTTTAAGCTGTGGCATTTTTAAAGCTACTTCAAGAGGAACTTCACTTTCCCTTACCCATCCTATTTGAGACCAATCATTAATCATGAACGGAAGGCACCAAGGCCTCAAACCCAGCTTTATTATGTTTTCGTGTTTGTGACATTTTCTTTCTATCAGCCAGTGGGAAGTCCCTACCATTTTCTTTTATTATCTACAAGTTGTAGAATTTGTTTTCCAGGTCCCATTGCTTTCCACATCCTCCTCTGACATGGCCCAAAGAGCCAGGAGAGAGCCTCCAGACTGGCGTTTGCAGAGAACAGCTTAGGGATATCATCTCTAACTCTGTAAAAGGCAAGTCTATTTTGTCTTAGGCAAAACAGACCTTTCTGCCTGTCAATGAACAACTTAAGTGTCACATCCAATCTTTTCTTTCCTCTTCATCAGGGCAACTCTTATGGAAGGAATATGGATGATGGACCCATAATTTCATTAGGGCTTAGGTCAGAGGTCACAAAAACCTGAGCATCCACAGGCCATGGGGCTCTCAGTTCTGCATGCCTATAGTCAGAGCTGAGTAGAACTGCTCCTTGTAAACCAGGGGTTCTTAACCTGGAGTTCATGAATGTAGGTATATGTATAGAATTCAGAAAGCTGTGAACTCAGATGGGGAAAATTTTACATTTTACAGTAAAATTTACATTTTACTAATGTCTAACTAAAATTTAGCATTTTATTCAATTATGAATATAGGCAAGAAACTACTGTGGTATTAGCAGTGCCTAAACTGTGTCACCAACAGAAATCGCAGTTTTTTGGGGTTTTGGTTTTTTTAAGATTTATTTATTTATTTTAGAGAGAGAGAGTAGTAGGAGAGGGGCAGAGGGGGAGAGAGAAGGAGAATCAAACAGACACCCCACCGAGTGAGTACAGAGCCCAACATGGGGCTCTATCTCACAATCCTGAGATCATGACCTGAGCTGAAATCAAGAGTCAGATGATTAACCGACTGAGCCCCAAAAATCACAGATGTTTTTACATCACGTTACAGTGGTTGAAGATATGTTGAAAAATTACTTATACTCACTTATAGTTGAAAATATGATAGTTATTGGTCTGGCTGCTAGATAGTCTTAATGCATTAGTAAAGAAGTACATATATTATCATATCACACATTTGTGTGTCTTTTTTAATACTTTGATAATTATATTTTTATGTAATTGGTTTCCTTTGCAATTCTATGTATTTTATGTTATGCATAAATCATTATTCTGAGAAGGGTCCAGAGGCTTCACCAGATGCCAAAGGCACATGCAAAGAATGGGTAAGAGCCCTCCGTTAGATTTCGTAGTTCACCCAAATTCCTGAGTGTCCATGTCATTCATTTTTGTAACATCCCTAATGCTTGTGGGATTTTCAGTTGACTTGCTTAAGTTGAGTGATCTTTCAGACCACTTTTTCTTTGCATTAGGAGATGTGTGTTATTATCACAGGTGATATCATGGTTATCCATTCATTTTATCATTCATTTATTTAAAATATCCCTAATGACCTTGATTAAGCTTTCTGCCAAGTACTGTAAAAGATTATCAAATGAATAACACATTGTCCTTGCCTCCAAGATCTTGGACTCTAATAACAAGTTTATAATGCCTATAAACTCCCTCTTAAATTATAAGCATCCTGTGCTGTTATTCCCATCAATAGCAAGATCTATACCTGAATAGCAAAGACACCCTACTCAAGTTTATGCTTGGTGTTGTCCAGGGACAGAAATGTTTCTTTTTCATCTTCTTCCAGAAATTATGAGGACTTTCATCCAACAGCCATTTATTAAGTACCAAATGGGATGAGTAGACAAGGGAGCTCAATGACTCTAGATGACTCCAGAATTTCTAATTTGAGTCTCCAAATGGAGAATGCTACTTTTCAACAAGAAATAGAATATGTGTGAGGGGAGAGGTGAGATCAATACTGTGGGGAAAGGAAATTGTTGAATTTTGAACTTGGTGAATTTGAGGCTATAGGATTATAATTGGATATATGGACCTAAAACTTATGAAAAAGTCTAGGTTAAAAATCTAAATACGAAAGCCATCAGTTGTATGGGTGGTAACTAAAACCACTGGCAAGGATGAGTTTATTCTTTTAACATGAAAACATACATTCTTTGAGAATTTTCAAGTACATCAAGACAATGATGCTATATAATAAATAACCTCCTAACCCTTCCCTCTACCAAACAATACGAAATAAATTCACAACTATGAAATCTCTATGCAAAAAATCACACTCTCAATATTACTTGAAGAAAATCCTGAGTGCTAAAAGTGCCAAAAAAAAAAAAAAAAATGTGAGTAAAGAGAAAAAGAAACAAATTCCATGCCCTTCTGCCCCTTTCTTTTCCCACCAGAGAGTTTGGCTATAACCAAAGGCAGACCAATAAAAATTGCTAGGAATTCAGAGGAGGGACATAGGCAAGAGGACCTTAGGGAAAGTTGGAGAGTGCACCAGAATGATTAAATACAGCAGGACTTTAGGAAGGGGATTTCAAAGTATGTGCCTTTTAAAAAGGTAGACAGTTACTGAAAGAGCCAGACACACAATTTAAAGACACAGTTGAAATAGCAAGTGTGATTTAAAGCTATGTGTCTCAAACACATAGCTTCTAGGAGGGGGGTTAAAAAGAAGAAGGAAGCAGTGTCCTTTAGGAATTTAGGTGATGAGCAGAAAAGAAGAAAAAGGTAAGGTCCTGAAAGAAAAAAAAAAAATCAACAAAATTGGTGGACTCATAACCCCTCCCCCAACACCAAAACAAACAAAAACCTGCCAAAGTACCTGAATTTTACAGGACCAACAATAAAGAGTGTCATTTAACTAGGAACCATGAAAACCATTCCAATATCATAAAAATGAAAGACAGAACAATAAACTCCAAAAAGGACTATTGCAGAATGAATTTTCACACAAATCAACTGAGGAAAAGCCAACCTCTCCCCAAAAAAACATGAAGCAGAAGGAAACTTTAAGTTTACACTCAATACCGAATTAAATATATCCTAACAAGCATTTGAGGATATGAAAAACGACTTCAAATTAGAAATTCAAACACTGAGAACAGAAATGGACAAAAGAATAAAAAAAAAAAAAAGCAGGGAGAAATTTAAAAAATAGTTGATTGAACTCAAGGAAAAAATGGAGGAAAAAAGATCATCTTATCTCAGAAATAAAGAAGAAATTACAAAATGCACAAGAGAAAAGAGACTCATATGAAATTTTAATAAGGGGCATCAAAGAAAGGCAGGGAAACAACCAAGGGCATGAAAATGACATAAAGTAAGATACAAAATGGATCAGAGAAAAATAGTGGCAATAGAAAACTGACAAAGAAGGAATAATATTTGTATTATTGGAGTCCCTAAAGAACAAAAAGAGAAAACAAATGAAACACAACTACTGTTTAAAATTATAATCCAAGAAATTTTCCCAGAGATAGAAAAAGACCTGAATCCACACTTTGAAAAGGCTTTCTAGGCACCTGAGACAATTAACCCAGAATGGCCAAAAACAGATTCAAATTCCAGTAAAAGAAGTATTAGATCTCAAAGACAAAGATATATTCTTCAAGACCTCCAGGTAAAAAGAACAAACAATTTTTACAAAACTTTTTTTTTTTCTGAAAAATTTACAACAACAAAAGAGTTTAGCATCAGTATCTATTTATTTATTTTAGGATTTATTTATTTATTTGGGGGAGAGAGAGAGTGTGTGTGCACAAGGGAGAGGGTCGGGTCGGAGGGAGAGAGAGAATCCTCAAGCAGACTTCCCGCTGAGCATGGAGCCTGAGTCAGGGCTTGATTTCAAGACCCTAAGATCATGACCTAAGCCAAAATCAAGAGTCAGACACAACTACCTGAGCCACCCAAGCATCCTGACTGGCATCAGTTTTTAAAACCAACCTATAAAGAAGGCAACAATGGAGTAACATAGTTTAAGAGTTCAGTGAAAGAAATTGTGAAAAAAGGGATTTTATATATCATCAAGAGGTCCTTGACTACATCCATTAACATTAGGATATATCTAATATATCAAATTATTTTCAACATACAGGCATTTATGGAAAACTGGATCTATGAACTATCCTTGAAGAATTTACTGAAGAATAAGCTTCTTCCCACCAAATCATGACTGGGAGAACTTCAACAAAAGGACTGATACAGAGCATTTGAAAACATATACATGTGCATATAATACTAAAACAAAGGTGGGGGTGGGAGTGAAACACTACTACATAACTGCTGCATATTGGGTCAAAGTAAAATTCTTGCAACTAAAAAAATAGAAGAGATAGAAAAGTGGTTATATCTCCATTGCCATGCAGACATTCAGTGAATGGTAAAGGATCAAAATCCCAACACAGGGGAAGAAAATTTTAATAGTAGATAAACCACTAGCTAACTTAATCCCCCCCCAAAAGGGAAAATGTATGAAAATTCAAGTAAAAAAAAAAAAAGAAAAAGAAAAAGAAATGAAAAGAAGGAAATAACCATCTAAACGATTTTTTTCATAATTTTTTTTTAAATCATAACAGACTTAGTTACAGACCTCTGTGCAAATAAATTCAAAAACTGAGATGAAATGGGCAACTTCCTAGGGAAATACATATTGATCTCATTAGGGTTAGAAAGCTTAAACAGAGCAATTTCCATATAAGAAATACAGACAGTTATTAAGGTGCTCCCCCACAAAAAAAAAAAAATCACCAGGCACAGCTGATTTCACAAGGCATTGTACTAGCTAGTCCCGTTGCTCTATAAATTGCTTCAGAACATTGAAAATGAAAGGAGGCTTTTTAATCCTTTTTATGGTGTAAATACTCCTATCTAAATAAATAAAGACAATAGGAAGAAATAAACCCACAGAGCTCAACACTCACAAATAACAATGCAAAAATTCTAAACGAAATAGAGATCTTCCTCAATTTATGATGGGGTTACATCTTGATAAAACCATTGTAAGTTGAAAATACCAGAAGTCAAAAATGCATTTAAGACCCTAACTTATTGGTTATCATAGCTTAGCCCAGTCTGCTTTAAATGTACTCAGATCATTTACATTAACCTACACTTGGCCAAAATCATCTCCCAGAAAGCCCATTTTATACTGAAGTATTGAATAGCTGATGTAATTTATTGAATACTGTACTGAACGTATAAAACAGAACGGTTGTGTGGGTACATAGTGGTCAGTGTATCAGCTGTTTACCCTCCTGATCGCATCCCCGACTGGAAGCTGTGGCTCATTGCCAAGGCCCAGCATCACAAGAGAGGATGGTACAGCATATCGCTAGCCCAGGGAAAGATCTAAATTCGAAGTGTGATTTCTCTGAATGCATATCACTTTGGCACCATCATAAAGTTGAAAAATTTTAAGTCGAACCATCCTACATGGGGGAACTGTCTGTATTTGCAAACATGATCCAAAATGCTTACATCCCTTCTACACTAACCAAAGGTTGTCCTACCACATCCTTGGCCTTCTCTCCAGAGCAAACATTCCTAATCTCCTAAATTCCTGAATCCTCTCATTTGGGCTTCATTTGTAATCCAGATAGGCTAAGAATTTCCCAAACCATCAAGTGCTGGTTCCTTTTTTGCTTGACAATTCTTTTCTCAATTTACCTCCTTCCTCTGTCATTTTACTCTAAGCAACAAGAAGAGACCAGGCTACACCTTTAATACCTGGCTTGGAAATTTCCTTAGCTAAATATCCAGCTTCATTACTTGCAAATTCTGCTTTACACACAACTGTAGGATACAATTCGGCTAACTTTTCTACCACTATAAAACAAAGATCATCTCTCTCCTAGTGTCTAATAACAGACCTCATTTCCTTCTGGATACTCACAAGAAGCACCTTTAACATTTTTTTTTTTAAGATTTTATTTATTTATTCATGAGAGACACAGAGAGAGAGAGGCAGAGACACAGGCAGAGGGAGAAGCAGGCTCTGTGCAGGGAGCCCGATGTAGGACTCCATCCAGGACTCCATCCCAGGACCCCAGAATCACGACCTGAGCCAAAGGCAGATGCTTAACTGCTGAGCCACCCAGGTGTTCCAACATTTATATTTCTACTAACATTTGGTTTAAGCCAACCCAGGCTTTTCCTATCATGTACTTCAAAATTCTTCTAGCCTCTACTCATTATCCAATTGGTAAAGCCATTTCTATATTTTTAGGTATTTGTTACATCCACACCTCAGTACCAAAATCTCCATCTGTTTTTTATGGCCAGTCTTAGAAATTTCACAAACTTCATGACTTCAAACAACAGGAACTTATCCTCTCGAACTTCTGAAGGTGAGAAGTCTAAATCAAGATGTTGGAAGAATCATTCTCCTACAGGCTCTGGGAGAATGTATTCCTGCTTCTTCCAGCTTCTGGTGGCCACCAGCATTCCTTGGCTTGTGGCATCACTGCAATCTGTCTTCCCATCTTCACATCACCTTCTCCTCCATGCATGTATCTAACCTCACCCTACTTCTCTCTCATAACCAACCACACGTTTAATGCATTCAAGGATATGCACTCGGGTATCCACTCAGATAACCCAGTATTATCATATAATGTAACCAAACAAAGGTGAGTTCTACTCCTTGGTGAATCAGAAACTGCATCAGGTTGAGTTGTCACACAAAGCATACTTTACTTACAGCAAATAAGGAGAACATGGCGAGCTGCTTCCAAAGCCACGACTCCCCAGGCAAGGGTGGATAGGTTCCTTTTATTTAGGGGTAGGATGAATATTTAGAACAGGAAGCCCTGTCATCATAGGCAGAGGTCACTCATGCACCTTAGGGAAACATGCCTTTCCACACATTGTGTGTTATGTAAATGAGGCTTGTCCTCCTTCTTGGGGAGAGATTTTAGTTTATAATGAGGTAAAGGTAGGTGTTGTTCATTCCAGGGGTCACTCCATGGTCCATTTGCACAGGCACAATTCAGGAGTTATATTCAAACTGGTCTGGGTGGTCTGGGCCAGCTGGAGGTCTTGTCAGGGCAGTTCCTATCGTTCAAGGAGTGGTTTCACTTTCCATTTTCCTGAGTTAAGAGAGAAGCTAGAAAGAAGAATTTAAGGAAAAATGTGAAGCAAAGGTTGGTGAGTACAAGCAGGTAGATAGCAGAGGTCAGGTCCTGGGGTTTAGCTAATGGCAATAACATTTACAGATTCTAGGGGTGTAGGGCCTAATGACCATTATTCAGCCTACTACACATAGCAATAAGTCTTAAAGGGAAAAATTATGTAACAATTTCCATAGACACTGAGAAAGCAACTGACGTTTAACATCCACTCATGGTAAAACTACTCCAGTATGTAGAATGAATGCATACTTTCTCAAATTGATGATTAGTTCTAAAGCCAATTTCTTATTTAATGGAGACACATTCAAGCCATTTCCACTATGATCAAGAACAATATACAAATGTCCACTATCTCTGCTGAATTACCCAATTAGCTAATGCAACTGGACAAGAGAAATCAGTTAGAGGCATGAGAATGATTAAAGGGGGAAAAAAACTGCATTTGCAAATAAGACAATATACCTGGAAAACTCCAGAAAATCTTAATAAAACTAACTCAAACAATAAAATAATTTATTGAAATAATAGGATATAAAATTAAAATAAAAATCAGTAGCCCTTATACAAACAAACAATAACTAGTGGAAATAATGGCAGAGAACCCCATTTACAACAGCCTCAAAATGTAGTAAATACTTACAAAGAAATTTAACAAGAAGTGTGCAAGCCTGTACAAGGAAAAATTTTTAAGCACTCCTGAAAGATACTAATAAAGTTTTGAGTAAATGGAAAGACATCCCATGTTCTTGGACAGAATTATATAGCATCATAAAAATATCAGTTCTCCCTAAGTTAATTTATAAATTTACTACAATTACAATAAAATATCAACAAGCTATATTCTGAAGTTAAACAATTTGCTACCAAAGTTCATATGGGGAAAAAATTGCAAGATTGGTAGAAAACCCCTGAAAAAGAAAAAAAAAATGTGTGTGGTACCAAGAAAATAAAACATTCTATAAAACCTTGATAATTAAAACAGTGTGGTGCAGGACCATGAATAGAAAAATAGACAGACTAATGGAATAGAATAGTCCAGAAATAGACCCAAATACAAATGGAAATTTAGTATATGGGAAAAGTGGCACCTCAAATTACTGGAGTAAAGAGGTACTGTTTAATAAATAGTCCTGGAACAACTAGGTAGTCATTTGGAAAAAGATAAAATTAAATCCATATCTCAAATCGTACGGTAGAATGAACTCAAAGTAGATTAGGAATCTAAATGTAAAAACTGAAATCATACAGTACAGAGGAAAACATAGCTAAATTATTCTTTAACCTTGGTAACTATAATTTAAAATCCAGGGATAATAAAAAAAATTGATAAATTTGACTGCATACAAATTAAATTTTTTGCATGACAAAAACACTGTAAACACAGTAAAAGGACAGCAGACAGATGGGGAGATGTTTTAACATATACTGGAGAAACCTCATATATAAAGAAATCTTAAAAATTGAGGGACAGAGGACCGAAACCCTGATAGAAAGATGAGGTAAAGACATAGATAATTCACTGAAAAAAAGGAGAGATTAAAAATGGCCCTCAAACGTGGGGAAATGCTCATAATTAAAGAAATCCATTTCTCACCTATCAAACTGGCAAAACTCTAAAACATCAGAGTACTTTCTGTTAGTAAAGTTCCTTGGTGAAGCTATGTGGGGACAGGCACTTCCATACATTTCCAGTGGGAATGCAAATTGGTACAAACCTCCTGCAGGGACATTTGGCAATATCTAACAAAATTGCACATACATTTTATTTTTGACCTGGCAAGCCCATTTCTAGCCCATTCTATATCTCCAATATTATGAAAATGCATATGCACAAACATATTCATTGCTGCACCATTTGTAATTGCAAAGCACTTAAATGCCCATATGTAGGAGAGAGCTTGAATAAATTGGTAGATCCACACAATGGAGAACCATACAACTATAAAAGAATGAGGAAAACCATGACATCCATTATTAAGTGAAAAAAAGGCAAAACCTCTGTTTAAAAGAAACTACAGGCCCAAAATAGAGTCACTTTTGCTAAGTGCCACCAAGACTTAATACCAAGCCTGTGAAAATTAATAAAGGGAAACTTCACTGAAATGGACTCAGGATGCTAGAAGGGGAGGATGGAAGGGAGAGCTATACCATTCAATGTCATTTACAGGAAGAATTGTCAATAATGGGCCCCAAAAGGAAAAGCTGAGTGTTGCATCTTCTATAGCAAACCGACTACCCCTGCATCTTAGCCAGCGAGAAACTGTCATCACCCTTAACATTTGCTTCTCTCCGATGGACTTTTATTCAAAACAACTCCCAACTTCCTTCTTCTTCTCTATAAAATAAGGTTCCTTTCTTTTGCTGGTTGGACTTGCCCATGGTCTTGCCATAGCTTGCTTGTCCTGGATAACAATTCTCCGCTATTCCCAAATAAACTCATTTTTGTTGGTAGAATAACTGGCAGTTTTAATTTTAAGGTTAACAAACCTAATTGCAGTTTCAACCTCTCCCAGGAGTGGAATTTTAAACCAATCAGTCTGGAATTTCCCTGATCAGCCCTAGTGAGGTAATCTGCATGATAAGACCCCCCCGCCCCCTGCTTTCCCCTAAGGGAAAGTAACTTTGCTTGGAATAATCCACTCTTTTAACTTCCTTGTATCATTCGCCTTCTTCTTATAAAAACCTTCCATTTTGTACAACTCCTGGGAGCTCCTTTCTACTTGCTAGATGGGCTGCTGCCTGGTTCCTGAATTGTTGAATAAAGCCAATTAGATCTTTAAATTTACTCAGTTGGATGGATATGTTCTTGAACAATCCAAAGAGTATCTAAGAGTGTGTGATCCTATGTGTCAGAACTGAGATAGAAGAAAATACAAAGGGGTCTGCCCGTTATGCAAAAGAAATTCAAAACAAATAAACAGGAGTTGAACAAACTCAAAGTAGCTCCCTCAAAATACTTACCAACGCAAAGGGAAAGACAGCAACTTTATAGTGGAGAAACCAGGAGACACCAGCCTAACCAAGTGATCAAGGTAAATATCACCCATAATAAGATATATCGCATCATCAATCTATGATGTGCTAAAAAGAGACATAGTATCATTTCTGTGATATTCTTCCCAAAACTGCATTTGTGAGAAAGCATTAGACAAACCTAAATTAAACGGTATTACACGAAATTACTGATCATTACTCTTCACAAAACGCCCAAATCATGAAGGACAAGCAAAGACTGAGGACCTGTCACAGATTAGAGGTAAGATGCAACGTGGGGTCTTGGATCGGATCCTGGAACCAAAAAATGATATTTGCGGGAAAATTAGTGGATTTCTTATCAGGTCTATAGTTTGGTTAATAATAATGTTCTAATGTTAATTTCTTATTCTTGATAACTAATATGGCGATGAGAGTTGTTAAGATGAGCGGAAGCAGGGTGAAGGATGGGAAGGAACACTTTATAGTATTTCAACATTTCTTAAGTCTGAAATTAGTTCCAAATAAAAGGTTGTTTGAAAGCCAAAAATAAATAAATAAAAGAAATTAACCTCTATTCAGGCTTTTCTGGAAACCTCCACCTTTCCACAGCTCTCCTATAAAAGTTTCAAAACATTTCTAAAACCACAAACCACTAATCTTAAACTCACAATGATCAGAAGGGCAGCCTGGAAGGTTGCCAAATTAGTGAAGAAGAGGAGAAAGCTGGAAGGGGCATCAGAGGAAATGGAGCATCTGAGCGAGAGATTTTTCAATGACCTCTTTTGTGTTGCTAAATTTATTCATAACCTGGAATGGGCTACAACCATCACAAGGACACAAAACTCATCAGGTAAATTCAAGGACTTTTTAAAAATGCATCTAACCACCTCCTGTCCAAAACATTCAAGCTTAACCTTTCTTTCAAAAATGCAATCTGCTCTTTACACCCTGCCCGCATACCAGACTCTGAGACCTAGATTGTCACACGAGCAGAACCATCACCTTGTCCTGATTCAATAGGTTCTTGTTGTTACATTATCAGCTTGAGATCCTAGGGGTATGTGGAGATGTGCCTATTCATTGCTGGAAGAGTTCATGCACAATTTATGTCCTTCACATAACTTTGTCCATAAGAGCTACCTTTGGAACTCATTTCAATTATGTTTCCCCAACAACTCTATTAGGAGGTGACTGTTTTTCCTTCATGTTAAAAAAAAAAAAAAAAAAAAGAAAAGAAAAAATGAAACAAAGATCCCAAACAATTAATGGAAGGGCTCACAATAGAAGGTTTTGATAAAGGTAATGCTAGCTCTAGTATCTCCAGCCTCTGTACCCCCTTTTCGGTCTACAAGACTGTGCTGCTGTGGCAAATGTGGACAGGGAACTAGTGACCATAGGTAATCCAGCTGACATATGCTCCATTCTCAGTATAGTTATGGACTTTGCACTGATGAGCTCTTTACACTCTTCAAAGCCCTCTTCGCAGATTTGATTTAATTTGATCCTCAAAATACATTGTAATGAAGGTAGGATAGACATTTCTTTTTAATAATGACGCTCTGGTCTGAATGTGTCCCCCCAAAATCCATATGTGGATATTCTAACCAACAAAGTGATGGTATGAGGAGGTGGGGACTTTGGTAGGTGATTAGGTCAAGAAAGCAGAGACCTCAAGAATCTCAAGAATAGAATTAGTGCCCTTTAAAGAGAAGCTCCAAAAAAAAAAAAAAAAAAAAAAAAGAGAGAGAGAGAGAGAGAAGCTCCAGAGAGCAACCTTGCACCTTTAGACCACGTGGAAGCCTCTGGTATTTTGCCTCAGCCACTCAAACAGACTAAGACAAATAGATGACACCACTCAGTAACCCAGTGATACCACTCAATAATACTTTAAACTGTATAAAGTCTCTTATTTGCATTCCTTTATTTAGTCCCACTAAAAGAAGTATGAATTAGCATCTCTGTTTTCTAGATAACCGAGGCTCAGAAATGGACTGATCCAACATCAGGTAGTGAGGGGGCAAGGTGGGCCTTAAGAGCGAGTCTTTTGACTCATAATCCAATAATTTCCCTCACTATTGCCATAGCTGCATACCAAAATGAGGAGAAATTTCAAGTTTCTGACTATGACTCCAAAAATGAGCCCAGAAATGACATCATACTGGAAGGGAATCTACTGGGGCCATTCTGCTCAGCCATTGGCCACCACTGCTGTCCCAAGGGGGCTGGGCAAAAATGGAACATGGGCACAAGTCATGCAGGTTAAGAGTTGCAACTGACCAAGCATCAGGCTAGATTCAGGCAGGTATCTGCATGGATATCTGTGACTCAGTTAGGAAACATTCCAAGGACATGAGGAGAGCCAGATAGGACGTACATTAATTCATTAATTAGAAGCTCAGAGGAATCATTAGGTATTTGAGGTAGGACACAGGCTTACGGTAAGTAGCTCCTTTTATACAAAGGATGTATTGAGTCAGTTCTCTATGCTTTACTTCTTACCCTAGTATATCTTAAAGATATGGGGCTCACCTTGCCTGACACAGGAGCACATGGTTTCATAAATAACGGGACTCCAGAGTCATGCTTGACCCTTCGGCATGCTGCTGAGGCCCATGATGTTCCAGAGACTGACCATGGGTTTAGGATTTTAAAAACAAACAAGAAACCTTATAGGGGAGGGTTGCTGCAGGCAGGTGTGAGAGGGCCAGGCAGAGAACTGCTTTTCTCCTGGTTCCTGGAAATGCTAAGGACGGTGCCCGGTGGAACATTCCGGCCACCCCTGGAATGGCCTCATAGCTCAGTTGGACAAAGCACACTAACCTGACAGCTGTCACTTTACTTACAGTGACATCAGCAACAGGCTGGATTCTGTGGCTAGCAGCCTGGGCCCTGCGTGCACCTCTGGGCCACAGCAGGTGTCTGACCTGCACAGGTGGAGTTCACCTGCCTTCCCCAACCGTCTCAAAGCCTTTTCGTCCAGGTCTGTGGGGGTCTGTGTTCACTTCTGCTGGTTTTTATGTGATGGTATTTGGGGCAAACTTTGCCGTGTGCAAAGTGCCATCCTGATAAATGGTGGAGTGTGAAGGTGTGCAGTAAGCAGTCCCGGAGCTGAAGGTCACGAGGAAGACACCCAAACCGGTAAACTCTGCGATGTTTTGTCCCCAACTTGTAAATCCGAACAATCTTACAGTTATGAAGTGGAAAGTTTGTGGGGGAAAAACAAATGCTTTGGTTATTACAGTGTTACTACATTCATAAAATATATTTCATTAGGGGGGAGTTTACACAGGGGGTAATGAGATTTTTGCTTTATACATTATTTATAACCGCTTAATCCAGGTACTGTGGGTTATTTTTTTATTTCTTCGTTTTCACAGCTACAAAACACTTCAGTATTTCTAATTTATTTCTGCTTACAATACAGATGTTCTCAATTGTGTTTCTAACTACATTTCAACCGTTATGATCGTGTTTATTTGTGTCAGCACACAAGCAGGGGCGGAATGTGCAATACACAATAGTGAAGCTTCAAGAAGCATGTAAAAAGGCCTCTTGTGCCTTAGTTATCAACAAATTAAAGTCCGCTGCACAGCACTGTCTTTATCATCGGTGGTTTTAATCTTTGGATAATTCCCCTGCAGTTAGGCAAGCAGAGCGACAGCTCTCTCTCAGTGCAGAGAGGGTGCGCGCCTTCAAACAGCACTTTTCAAAGATGACCATTTGGAAGCAACATTTGGAGAACATTTGGGTTATGTCCTCTAACTGAATTTCCAAGCTGTTGGTAACGGACTAAGGAAAATGCAGTCTGTACCGAATCCTAAGAAAGCAAGAGTGTAAGAGCCTTGAAGGTCATGTGTAAATATTGACATTTTAATTTTGTGTAGCATACCAAAGTGGAGCCCTCGTGTTGCTTATCTTGCCATAAAAGCTCACCCACTTGCCCCGCCCGGCAGCTTGCAGGGAAAGATGGGATCTGAGCAGCCTCGGGTGCTCTCCCCTGCTTTGCTAAGGAGACTGAGTTTTGTTTGTGCAGAATCTGAGTCAGAGGGGCGTTCCTCCCCTCTCGTCTCCACCACGGACTGATGCACCTGATTAGATAGCAGTGCTCTGTGGGCTGCAGGTTCATGTAGTGACATGCAAACCGAGATGCAAAAACACTCAGGGAACACAGCCTCCCACTCACTCACAGAGTCAAGTCAGGTGTCTACAACTCGAATTATTCGGGGAACCAATAACTGGCTAATTTGGCCAGAACCCCCTTCTGTGTCCTCAAACGCGGCAGGAGGAAGAAAGGCCAGCATGTCCCCCGGCTCTGTACCCTTCTCATGAACCAGGACTCCACCTGCGTAGCTTAATTTAATCAGGGCCAAAATCTGAAGGTGAGATGCAAGTGCCCAGTGCCCCCACCAACAGCAGTAGTTCGGGCTCCCCATGCGCTTCCCGGCTTCGCCAAGACGCTTGAGCGGTGACCTACTGCGTTACTTCCCTGCGCCCAAGCGAAGAGCCGCCTTGCCTAGCACAGCCTGGCAGCATGATAAGATGCCAGAGGTTCCTGTCCCCTTAAAGTGAGGTCCCTAGAATCATTTCCCTCCGGAGAGGTGGTCGATTGAAATGTGGGTCCGGCAGAAATGGGGGACCAGTGAGTGAAACACAGAGGAACCATGGCCACATCAAATGGGCTTTGGCCTGAAAGGGTTCTTTCTAAGCGAAAGGAAGAAAATTGAAAGGGGAAACAAAATGATCTTTTAATGCTTCCTAACTCAATCTCTCTAACTTGCCTCAAAAAGGGAGAAGTGGTATAAAGGACTGACACCATTTTCTGTCCTCTGCCTTTGAGTTTTGAAAGGTGCTCCTCAAACATTAATGATCTAGCCTCTGTGTCCAAATAAATGTCATGATTTACGGTTCACGCTACAGTCGCAGAGCTAACCACCCTTCTCTACTCTAGAAGTCCTGGCCAGTCCAGCTGTTGAAATAGTGCAATAGATGAAAGTAACTCTCAAAGTTGTTCGTGTGTTGGGTTTTGCTTTGAAGCAGTACCAAGAGGGCAGACGCAGCCCCATTCAAAATCCCCAGGTGGGCAAAGTGTGGGTCTGTCCGTCTGCCCTGCCCTCTCCTCTCTGAGCTTTCCCCCAAACCTCCTTAGCAATCCCCCCCATCATTCCCACTGATGAAACTCCAAGGTCCTTTCAGTTCTGCTAGTCCCTTTCAGCCATTGGAAAACAAAGCTGGTAACTACCTTGCTGGCATGAATTAGTTTCGTGTTTTGTGCAAACTAAGAGAATTTCCATTTTAAAGGAATGGGAAAAGGCCAAAGGATTGAATCTTTAAGGGTGGAATGTCAGACACTAGGACACCTGGATAAAAATAAAATTTGGGCAGGAAATATATTCTGGGCATCCCTAAAGCAGAGAAACCAGTCAAGTCAGACGAGTTCAGGCACATTTGGTCAATTTTAGGGCAAGGCACTCCCCTCCCCACTGCCCGCCCCCCAAACACACAACTTCCCACTGCGATGTCTTAGGCAGAGCCCATTAAAAGCTGTACCTACTCACCTCCTCAGAACCTACTACTAATTAATTCTAATTAACCTAACACCTGATACCTGATTACCTGAACGAAATTAACAGAGTCTGGCTGTTCTGGTTTTTCTCAAGACCCCATTGCCCTTCCCAGTTTCCCAGAAAGAATGAAGCAGTGGTTAAACAACCATTTGGAAATGAATAAAGAACATGATAGAGTTTCCTTGGAACATCTAGGTTAAAGTAGCACAGTTCACTGTTTTGTAACCAATTGGGTTACCCTGATTAGCCCTGATTTGTTTTCACCTAAAGCCTAGGGTGCCTTCTTCCCAGTTTGGTATCCTCCTCATACGTGAACCTATAGCAGTGGGAGGGGAGACAGATAAGACTTGTTTTATTTGAGCTTGTGAAAATGATAGCTTTTATCAAGTTCAATGTCATAAGTTTTCTTCCACAAGAAGGGAGAGCATACTTCCCGGTGATGAGCAGTAGTTCTTTATTACATAGAAGTGGTTCCTAATTCTCAACAGATAGAACATTTGAGAAAACAGGGGTCCTCTCCCAAGTCACAAAGAATAATGGGATGGTCAATAAGATTGACTGCTCTAAGCTTTCATCGTCTGTTTCAGACTGGGATTCGGAACTATGGGAATAGTACAGTGCCTGGTAGGCACCGGAGGCCGATGCTGGGAAGAGGGGCATAAGCACCCCACAAGGCTACCAGGACAACAACTATCCCTTTCAATATTATTATTTTTTTAAGATTTTATTTATGTAGTTGAAAGAGAGAGAGAGAATGAGAGCAGAAACTGGAGGAGAGGGAGGAGGAGCAGAGGGAGAGGGGAGAGGGAGAGGCAGGCTCTGTGAAGAGCAGGGACCCCAACACAGGAGCTTGATCCCAGGACCCTGAGATCATGAGCTGAGCCAAAGGCAGATGGCCAACCAACTGGGCCACTCAGGCACCCTTTTCAATATTATATTAAAAGTAATAAGGTAATAAGAATAGGAAAGTTAGGCTGTGTCCCCTGGACTCATAAAACAATCCCCCCAAAAGAAGGAAATGTCAATTTTCCACGAAGTTTGAAATCTGTAATTGTCTGACATCATTTCTGGGCATGCAGAAAAAAAAATTTTTTTTTCATCTGGATTAGTGTAGCTCAAGTGTGCACATCGGAAACATCCGGGGAATTGCGTGTGGTTTTATTTCTTCATTTGCTTGTTTTCAAAATCTGTGGTGGAACCTCACTGCAAATTTATACTGAAATCTAATTTTCATAGTGTGGTGTCAAAGGAATGTGCACTTTCAAAAATTCACCAAGCAAATTCTGAGACTGACCCGTAATTCAATGACACTAGTATAAACCCTTTCACTCTACCTTTGTATGTTATGATGACCAATTTTCAGACTTAAAACCCAGGTCTTGCCCTGGTTCATGGGGACAAGGAAAGGAGAGAGAGTTTAAATGCTGAAGACAACTTTGACGAAAATGGATGCAAGGTTAAGGAATTTAGGGCAGAGAACTCTCTTCCATGGTCTTCCTTAACCCCACTCTCTTGATTCTTCTCTCAGGATTGCTCCCAGGCCTTTCTCCCTATGCCTGCTCTCAAAAATAGGCCAATTTCCCATATTTTTCTCCCACAGTCCTCTTGCCCTCTAATCCTACATATTTCCCTAGATGATCCTACCCCATCGCCTTGACTCTAACCCCATCTACATTTGACTCTTGAATTCATCTGCTTGGGCTGCCATAACAGTTACACAGACTGGGTGGCTTCAACAACGGGCATTTATTTTCTTGCAGTTGTGGAGGCTCGAAATCTGAGACAAGATGTTGGTTGGGTTGGTTTCTTCTGAGGTTTCTCTCCTTGACTTGCAGAGTTTGTCTTTTCTCTGTGCCTTCACACGTCCTTCCCTCTATGTGTCTCTGTGTCCTGATTTTCTCTTACAAGGACACCAGCCATATTGGATTAGGGCCCACCTTAATATTCTCATTTTAACGTACTATCTCCTTAAAGACTCTATCTCCAGTACAGCCACCTTCTGAGTTAATGGGGGCTAAGACCAATATAAGAATTTGAAGGGAATGCAATTCAGCCCATCATACCCCCAAATTCTGTAACTCTAATCCTATATGGTTACTGGCTCATGTATTTGAGCAGCCTCATATGAAAACAGAAACATCTCTGTATAGTTTAAAAGATCAAAATAAGGGCCAGTGTGTGGAACATAAGGTTGAAATGTTCAGCCCAACACAGAGAAATGATTATGTGACAATCAGGGGGTCTAGTTACCATGGGCCGTGTCCTCTGACAGGATGTCCCCATCACAGGAAGGGCACAAGAGAGTCTGGATGGGTACCCGTTGGGCCTGTCTTGAGGAAGATCCAACACGGGCCTCCAAGGTGCCTTTTCCTTCTTTCATTTGAAGACTTTACTGAAGGAATATGAGCTTGCAAGGATTAAATCAGGATGATCAAAATAAAGCAGTAGAAAACCTGAAAAGTATATGCATAGCTGTGTCCATAAATACAGCACAATCAGATATGAGAAGCTTTGCAGTATTCATCAACTCTAGGTTCCACGGGTAGTACCTAGGGGTGACTCAGGACTTTCTCAGCAACTTCCTCCATTATCTCCATCTGCTCATCTCCAAAATATGCCAAAATAAGCATTCAAGCTAAGTAAAAATTTTATGCTTGCTAGGCAAAGCAGCCTCAAGATAGGGCCCCCGATCCTCCCCACCTTCCAGATTGCCACCCTAAACCATGCTATCTAGGAATTTTGGATTTGCCAAGTGCCCAGAAGGATGAGAGCTACACAGTGTGCGAGTGTCAAGTCCCTGTTGAGCTATGTGAAGCTGGCATATGTAGAACTGTCTTGGCTTCTCAGGGGACCCCTCCCGGTACATTTAGCTCAGTTGGAATGAGGGACCTGTGAAGCCTCACCCACCCACCCAACCCACCACCACTTTACCGGTTTCCACGAGAAGAAGCAAAACAGCCAAAAAACAAATCTGGACTATATCTCTAAAGACCCTGAAGCCCTAAGTAAGAAACTGAGACATTTGTGGAAATCTTTAGAATTTTCATCGTTTTGTACACCCTACTAATCACTGTCACTTAGTAAGTAGCAAGATGAGGGGTTTTTTTTAGGTCATTATCGACTGCTCTCTTGCTAGATTCCCCTACTGCATCTCCAGATCATGCCCACTCAGTCGAGTGGCCATGACCACATGCAGTTTGTGGATTCTCTACTGACAACCTGATCCATCTGAATCCAGGAAAATACCTGAGTCAGTGAGGGACAGTTAACATCAGGTGACACTTCAAGGCAAAGGCTCATATCCTACACTATTTTTGTCTTTTCTCAGAAGTATACTTGTAATCTGATCAGTAGAGTGTATGCAGCACTCTCTTTCATAATGTTTTTGTAGGAATCAATAGAGTGTAACCAAATTGGTGTCAATAGGTTAGATTTCTTATTTGCCATTATTGAGACTTTTCATTTCTTCATTGAAAAACTATTGGTTTACATCATGCCATTTGACTTCTGTCTGGTTCAAGTACTTCCAAAGAAACTGATGTTTAAGAATGTATCCTTGAAAGCCTGACAGTCTAACAGTTGGAAAAATCTAAGTCAAAACTGTACGACAGACCAAAGATGGGTAAGCCGGGAAGGTTTCAGGGTAACTAAGGACAATAATATCAAGTATATGTTTGCCAACAAAAGCCAGAAGAGCAAATGAACAACCAGTAATAAGAAAGCAAACAAACATGTTTTGATTTAAATGTTAAAAAGTACTCAGTGCCCCTATACCTTTCTCATTTAAAAAAAAAAAAAAAGAAAAAGAAAAAGCTAATAATCAAAGGGTGAATGTGTGTGTGTGTATGTGTGTGTGTCTAGTACATTAGGACAGGAGTTTCACGGCAGTTTCTCAGCCTCATAAGCAATTGTTCTTATCATCTTTTCATTTTTGCAAGGTTTTACAGTCTACAAAGCACTTTCTCAAATAGTATTCGTTCATCCAACAGTTATTGAGTACCTCATCTCTGCTAAGCATTGTGCTAGTGATACAAATATAAAGAGATAATACTTATCTTTACGACATCCATAGAAGCAATCTCTTACCCTGAACAAATTTAAGAAAAGTCTTTGCAAAGATCAGAATGGGACAAAAACTTTTTTTAACATGCAATTTCTCCCCCGGAATTCCAAAATCCCAGTAATGACCAAGGAGAAAGAAAGATCATCAATTTCCCAATATTTTTAAGAAAGCCATTTTCCTGCTTCTCATTCAGTAGCCTCTGTTGCTAATCATCTGAAAGTTGTCTGCAGTTTAAGGGGGCAACTATCCTGACCCTCTCTAACAGTTTCTAGGGATGTCTTAAGACCTACACATATCTTCTCTATTTGCTATATCCTAGACTGAAAGGGGAGAGGGTGTGTCATTTCTCCTGAATTGTAATAGTCTAGGCATTAGTTTACAAATAAACCTTGAATACGTCAATTTGCAAAGCAATTCATGATCACTTTTGAGTAGTCATGCACTGTGACAGGAAGTATCAGAGATGAGTACAAGCATACCCCCTACCAGAAGCAGCCCAGGAGGGGGAAAATCTAAGTAAAATATAAAGCAAATTTTTCACAATAAAGAAGAACAGTGCCCTAGGATAGACTTTTCCGCCTAACTAAACTTCCCAACCTTCTCACCAAATGTCCTCACTGTGCCACATGTGGTAGGGATGAACATGGACATTTGTCATGTTTTAGTCACTATGTTCTGTCTTTCTTTAGATTCTTCAAAATTCTAGAAGAGGTTATGAAAATCTGTCCTCTGAGCCCTTTAGAAAACAAGCCAGCCTAATTTTACCTAAAAAAGAAATGATATGAGATTAGTCTTATTTTTCTGGGAATACTGAATTGGATAACCAGACAGATCTAGTGAACTTTGACTTGAACAAGAATTCTGAGAAGATGTCAGGATTTCTCACGGGTCAAGCTGAAAAATTATTTGTACTAAGTGATATCACAAGATGAATTCATAATGATTAAATTACGGTGTCCTCAGGATGCTGGTCAGTACTGAAGGAAGTTTCTAAAGACATTGCTTAGGCCTATGCCCTTAACTCTGTATTATCCAACATGTTATAAAATTTGGATGAAGATATAGAAGTTGTGCTCTACTGAAACTTCAATGAATCAAAAAAACTCAGAACATAGCAGATAACTGTGTCTGGCCCATGACACATGTATTTTTGAAAGTTTCTATAATGAATAAATAAACAAACGGATTGCACAGGTTTGAAAGAAAGACCACATGTAATAGGATCAATGTGAAGTCCTGCACCAACATCTAAAACTAAACGCCAAAGTACAACAGAGATTTTACTGAACTGTTTGATTGGGTAGACATTCCTCCCCCTCCCAAAAAAAGATAAAAACAGAAAAAGATTAATACTCTAATTGGTTGCGTCAACAGAAGTATTGAACCTAGAATAAAGGAGATGATAGTGTACTTTGTACTATCAGAACATACCTGGAGCTTTTTGTTCAATTCTGGTTACTACACACTGAACTGACTTAAACAAAAATAGAACTGTGAGTAGGCTAAACACATCGTGTAACAAATAATTTATTATGTGTGATTATCAGCATAATCATAAAACGCATGATGTGCCAAGTGCTTTATGTGCATTTTCTTGTTTAGTTCTCACAACTTTTTGCCTCTGAGGCAAATATTATTATAGTTTCCATTTCATAAATAAGAAAATCAGGGGCACTGGGGTGGGTGGCTCAGTAGTTGAGCATCTGCCTTTGGCTCAGGTGGTGATCCCTGGGTCCTGAGATAGAGTCCCACAACAGGCTTCCTGCCTGGAGCCTGCTTCTCTCTCTGCCTATGTCTCTGCCTCTCTGTGTATCTCTCATGAATAAATAAATACAATCTAAATAAACAGACAGACAAATAAATAAATAAGAAAATCAAGGCCGAGAGAGGTTAGGCAATTTGTCCAAAGTCAGAGAGGTGATAGATAAGGATGCCGTGAATCTCAACAAGGCTTCTCTGGTTCGAGAGCCTACACACTTACAAAGAGGAGAATAATATTTAAAAGGCTACTACCTGGACACAACATTGGAACATATTCCTACTGGCTTCAAAACAAAGCGCTAGAACCAAAGAATGGAAGCTACTGGAAAAAATGACTCATTATATGAAAAAAATGTATGATAATTCTTTGAGGTGACCCACACAGACCCCTCCCATGCTTTTCCACGTCATTTCAAATCAGAGGGACCATTCCCTTGAATGAGGGAGATTGTATCAATGGCAAGAATTTTCTGTTTACGAGAGCACACAGTTCAGATCCTTAAGGTGGTGCGTTTCTATCGGTCACAGTTCTATGTCTCTCTATGGTTCTGTTCCTATTAGCTACTGCACAGATCTGAGTAATTCAAGTATCAAAGATGCTTAGCTTTGACTTTACACGATATCCTAGCTACAGCTGCCCCGGAAAGCCAAGGATTGCGCCTTCCCTCGTTGCCACTTTGATGTCATGGTGAAAGATGTCCGAGTCACCCTGGGTTTTGAAAAGAAGCAATCCATTTCCAAGTTGTAATCTACTTGAAATAATCTCCCCAATTACATGGAAGTAATTTACTCTATATTTACTCTCTGCTTTGGACTATCAAATATCTCTTCCTCTCACCCCCAGGGACAGTAGCTAGGATTCAAACTTCTACTACCAGCCTGGGGTTTTAGTATTTAACTCTTTTCATGCCCTCTGAGGAGTGGACAGTTTGCACCAGGGAGTGACTCAAAGTCCCCTCTAGCCCTGAGTCATATCATTGCTATATTAACCTTATTTATTTTAGATCCAATCTATTTCCAAATTTGTTTATTATTTTTAGTACAAATTCTTTCGCCAGCACTGAGCCTGACCTATATAAAGCTAAGCAGATGAAAAGAAAAACATTGAATCAAGTAACAAGTTGACCCATGCGATGCCACACGGACAAATTTATGTATTGTTTGCTTCGGGGTCAGACAAAATTTAAGTGCTGCTGAACCTAGAGTTCCCTCTTGGCTGGGCCCAGTCTCACTTTCCACCCTACCAGTGGAGGCCACCAAAGCTCAGAGGAGGGTACGTTTTTATTTCGACTTTCCTGTCCTGGGTGTAATCCTCCAATCTCCGGGCTTCCTCTTATTCTATCTTTGATAGAGAGCTTTTCCAAATAAGCCTCGGCCCCTCACACCCAGAAGCATGGAGGAACATGACTTTTCATTCGTTTTTCATAGTAGGCATTAGATTTTAGGGCTGTCTTAGGTTCAGAGACCAACAGAGCAGAAAGCACAGAGGAGCCCCCTTCCACCCCTCCTGCCCCACCCCGACTCCCCCAGCCTCTCCCACTGTTCCCAGCTGCCACTGAGCAAGACTTTTGGATCGAGCCATCCAGGTCTGCAGTTTTTAAGCTCCCTGACTTTAGGATGACAAAGAACACGGTTAGGCCCATCCTGGTTCCAGATAGAACTCAGTCCAGAGGCCTCAGCAACTGCTCAGCCAGGCCACCCCGCTCCTGAGCACTCAGCCACCACAGCACCAACCTGGCCCAGAGGCAGCCTCCCCCACAATCAAGCAGACAGAGAGCAGAGCAGGAGGCAGGAATGGGCCTGGCAAGAGCCTGAGGACAGCAAGTTTCAACAGGGTACTTTTGAAGAGATTGTTGGCGACATTATCTCATTTAATTACAGTGGGCTCATCCTTCCATGGCTAAACTATTTATTAAAGACAATTCGGCAGACATCACGGGGCTGTTACCTGTGACAGTTGCCCCCACAAATTGCTCTGTCCCGGGGTGCTGTGCTGGTATGAACCTCTGCCCGGTGCCTGGCCCTTTTGCTGCACCAGCTTTTAATTGCTAATGAATGAAATTTTCCAAGGAGGTAAGAATAATGTTGTTTTGTTTGCACACAGACTGTATGACGATACAAGGACGATATAAATAAAACCATCCAGAGCTTTATCTGCGGGTGGACGAATGGTGCTTGTGTTCAAGTGAAGCCTGGGATGCTTCCCACACAAGATTAGGCTGTTACTGCGGAAGCCAAGGCTTGCACACTGTTAAAAGCCCAAGCTAATATGTTCACTTAAGACATTATGCCTAATTATGCTATTTGTCAGTAGGGGAACCTGTTCTCCAAACCTTAAACCATCCTGATGCACCGGTGTGGGTCTGAGCTCTGTAAATATGCCAAGTAGACTCTGTAGGGTTCTGTGCTAACTATGCTCCATGATGTTTATGAAAATGGACAAAATCTAGTCCTTGTGCATTGTGTACCCCCAGGGTACGTATTTCTTCTTGGTCCTGTTGCTATCCTAATGAATAAATGTGCCGGGAAACGCTTGTGCTTTTATTTTTGGAAACGTGCTTTAATACCTGCAAGCACCTCCTATGGATTACAGAGTTGTCTGTCCACCTAGTTGTTTGAGGGTGTTGGTGGGGAAGCAGGTGTTTATTTATGGGTTTGTTTCAGGTTCAAAAAAGGACTGCCTTCGTGACAGGAGAAATGACTGGTATCCAGAATTCTGAGTCATGATTTGGGCATGGCTCATGACTTTGGGAGAGTTGAACATCGTGTGGTTTGTATTCCTTGTCTGTAAGCAGGTGTGGTGCGCGATGATAAGAAAACTAACCGTGGTTTTGGCTGTGTGTGGAGTGCACAGAACCCTCTGGTGTTGCAAGAACATCCAATTTGTGTGTGTGTGTGTGTGTGTGTGTGTGTGTGTGTGTGTGTCTATCTTCCTCTCTGCCCCAACCCCGCTGATGTAGGGGAAGAAAGTCAAGTCAGCCAGGAAGGAAATCTGATGCACTTGTAGCCACCAGTCAAGAGGCTTCCAAAATTAATTTAGAGTAATTAGAGATTTAAATCATACATCAAGGCCTTAGGAGATCTCATGTGAACTAAATCAAGAGGATCGTTTCGTACCTCAAGTCTTTCCTGTGGCTTCCAGGAAGAATCTCTAGGAGCTTCTGAGGCGATCGCTCACTGCCAGACACATCTGGACTCTACCTCCCACGGGTAGAAGCCAAAACCCCTCCAGCCATCCACATCCATACTCCCAGCCTCTTTTCATATATATATCCAAACACCTAAAATCACTCTCAATGTCCCTCCTGTCACTAACCATTCACCATAATTATTTATTTTTAAAAATCTTGACTTGTCTAAAAGCAGCTTATTAGTCCCTAAAACAAGATCCTTCTCGCTGCATTCCACATTTCTTCCTGGAGGACTCCTATTCTCTCTTCTCTCTTGCGTCAGACTTGGAACCAAAGCCTGCTGCTGCTCACTGCTCCCCGCCTGCCAATTCTTCATTTTCTCTATTCTCACTTTCACTGCTCCCTGCTCTCACCACCTTAGTGTTCTAGTCTCGCATGATTCTAATCCACTGGTAAAGACTATTTATCTCGTCTACATACTCAACCAAGACCTGTTTTACTGCCGTATCTGGCTCAACTTTTTTCTTGCCTGTGTGTCAGTCTGGCTCCCATATTTCACCCCATTATCCAACCTTTCAGCCGGCAGCCAGCTCTCTATCCATCCATTTCACAAGCACTTACTGAGCACCTAATGGGCACCAGGCACTGCTTTAGGCATTGAACCTAAGGAATGAATGGGTGTCCCATTCAGTCCCTATTCTCAGAGAGCTCACAGGGGAAGGTGGATGTGTATATACCACATGTGTTCATTACCTCAGTGGTAAAGACAAGGAAGAAGCATAGAATGCTGTGGAGGTCCAGAGCGTGGTGGAGGGAAAGCAGGCAGGCTGTCACTGCCTCCCCTCTCCCCCCGCCCCCTGGCGACACTGACACCATGCCTTGGCTCATATCATTTCTACTCTATACCTGAAATGCCCTTCCCTTCAAATCTTGCCTGCTTGCCACCTTTCACTATCATCTCCAGACCATACTTACCCTGACCATGGCGAACTTTTAGACTTACATTCATAGGACCCAATTACGCATCGGTTTTTGCATGTGGCTTTGCCTTTCCAAATAGCTTTGAACCCCTAATTTGAGGGCCTGTAATTGTATCTCAAAACTTCTTTGCATTCTTCACAGTGTGTTGCTGGGAACACAGTAGGACCTTAATAAAAAAGACATCAGATGGATACTTAATACTCAGACTTCCCTGATAATCTTTCCCCTCCTTTTATAACATGAATAACATCACCTCTACACGTGGTAGGCACCTAACGAGAAGAAGATGGTGTGAAATATAGACAAGAGTGAGGACTTGGAGGTGAAACAGATCCAAGCGTGAATCCCAATCCAACTACCCTGGCTGTGTTATCTTGGGCTGCTTTAACTTTTCTGAGCCTGAGGTTCCAAAAATAGAAAGCAGTGATTAATAATACAGACTTTATTTCTATTTAGGGGAAGATAAAATGAGTCTGCATATGTGAAATGACTGACACAGTGCTTGGCATATACTAAAGACAAAAAACATGCTAGTTCCTGTCATCCCTCCTCCTCTCTCTTCTTTCTCTCTATCCCCACCCTGGCACACGAGACGAAATTTGGCAAAAACCAATAGAGACATTTCAATCTTCTTACCTGCATGATTCAGGTGGCAAAGCAGCACTAAACATTTTTCCCAAGCACTCCACCTAAAGCCTAGTGAGTACCTACATTGTATTCATCACACTAGCTGGTCACAGGGAAAATGTTGCTTTATGTATTTTTCACTGTTATTAGGTGGTCATCAATGTAATAGGAACTCTACGATCTTTGATTCGATAGCTGTCAAAAACATGTGATACTCTACGTTTTTGACTGCCCTTCATTCAGTCAGCTTGATTGTGAGAGCCAGGGGAAATCCCTGTGCATTCTTCCACCCACAAAAAGGGTTAAACATTCCTACCACAGAAGGACTCTGTGTTCTAACTCTAAATGTCATGGGAACATGGCCTGGAAAAGCTGAAGGCCATTGCATTATACAATTACCTATTTACTGGAGACAGTATATTTAATAACTAATCATCTAATCTAATAATACTGAAGAATATCAGACTGAAAGGTCAAGTGTTTAAGATTAGGGAGAAAGTAGCCTTAAAAGTGCATCTAAAAGAGCCTCACAGATCAACAAGTCAGCCTTAGACACGACCATGCTACCATTGCTCCCAGGCCTTTAGGGGGCTCAGAAATGTCACTATCTTGCAAACTCAGAATATTTATTATATCCGCTCTACTCATTGGAGTTTTATTCCATGAGGTCTGTTAGCAGATTAAATGATTATTTCACCTTGTGTAATGGTATATTGGCTCTATGAAGAAAAATATTACACTAGAAGCTTTTCAGTAGACTCTTAATGAGAGCTTTGGTACACAATGTTATTTTTTCCCCTGGGATTTCCTTGTGACAAGTTCTGTTTGCTTTCACGTGTGGTTCACTCCAGACTTCTTTCTCAGATACATAAGTAGTCATCATGCCTAGAGATTCTTGTGGTACAATTCTTCATTTTGTAATTTCCTAAAAACATCCTATTAAGAAGTCACCCTCATTGCCCACTTTTGAAAGCCTAGATGGACACTCTTCCCATTCTTTAATAAAAGAAAATCTTGTCACAGTTGGAGTTGTGCAGGTGACTCCAATTGCCCTGTGCTGTTGATTCTCCAACACCTGATGATACAAATTCGCCACCAAAACATTTCTTTTTACCCCAGATATTTGTGTCTTTTTCCTAGGTGTTTTCCTAAGTTCTCTAACCTCAGTCCCCTGATGACTTCAGATCTTAGTACTTTGCTCACAATTTCTCAGAGTTCAACATTTTGGAAAAAGATCTGGATATCCTTTCCTCTTCCAGGAAAAACAAAAACATAAAAACCCTGTAACTGTCAGGGTAGAATGGTTTGTACTGAGATGGCAATTTAATCCTGAAATCCCAGTAGATTGTGAAGACAAAGGTTTATTTTGTTGTTCCAACACATATTCATCGGTGAGACGCTCTACTCCTAAGGTTACTCAGGGACCCAGGGTGATGGACGTTACACTATCTGGTCATGTCTCCAAGGCAGAGGAAAAGGAGACAGGAAGATCTCAACAGAACCTTCTAAGCCTAGAATGGACCTCATTCCACTTCAGCTTATAGACCATTAGCTAGAACTGACAGGCCCCCTCTTTGTACCAGGAAATCTGCTCTTCTCTGTGTGCAAAAATAAGAAGAGAACCAGATATTGATAAGAACCGGAAATGTCCAACACACACACACATCTCCACTGTCTACATTAAGGTTTTATGCCTCAAGAAGAGTGAAGTCAACAGAAAAGTTTGAACACAAAGGAAATCTCTCAGTCCGGATACCCAGTGGATCCAGAACTACTGAAACAGAACTGAACACTATATCCTTCTGTCAAGATGAATGTAAATTCCTATGCTGTTTTCAATTCCTGGATCTTTCTTTTCAATATTTTGTCCTAAGATGTTGCATCAAGGTTTTATATTTTTGTAATAAAAGGATTTCCAAGGAGAATGACTGATGCTCACTAATTTAAAAGTGTGGGGTCGACTACTTGGTTTGCATCAGATTCTCTAGCAAATTCCAAGTTCCTATGTGTGAGTTTGGGCTCTTATTTCCAACATTTCCCTTGGCTTGCTTTTCTGTTCTGAAGACAAATTTATATTCAAAATAATGCCCAGCACCAAGCTTGACATACAATGGATGCTCAGTATACATAACAATGCTTAAGGAATGACAAGTGAATGAGTATGAAATTAGAAGCATCTATACCAAGAGTATTTATACAGTTTTCTGGACTTATACTCAAGGCCAGAACAATAAAATCCAAAATCTACATGTCTTACTTATTGCATATAAGGCCAAAGGCAACACATATTGCAATAAAAGAATAATTAGGAAAAAGAGATTTGTTTTGTTTTGTTTTCCTCCAATTTTGACCCTATCTCCCTCTTCTTCCCCATTTGCACAGACTTTTGTACTGTAATTTTCATTTCTCAAGAAGGTAATGTCACCCCAGCCTCACACCAGGGGAAACAACTCTGCTATCTTCATTGCAGAGGGAGAAGCCACCAATCTTCCTTGGAACATGAGGCCCTGCTGAAATAATTGTGAATGTAGAGCATCTCCTAGCAGAAGAAAACGTTGACCAGAATTGAGCAGTGAGGTTCCTCTATGTTGGAAGAATCTGACTTATAACTCAACCATTCTCTGTGACTTATATAAGAAGCAAAGTCATGTCAAAAAAGAAGCCAGTATGAGGCTGAACATTCTCCACTGCAATTGGACTTTTTCTTAGGTGTAAAAATAAATAACACCTAACATCTATACGGAGTACTGTTTTGTACCAGGCAGCGTGCTGTGTATGTTACCCACATTACGCTTCTCCAAAGTTGGGGTTGTGCATCCCGGGAGCTGCGTGAGATGGGAAGAAAGTATTAAAGTATTAATTTCTGTTTGTTCTGTAGTCTCGATATTTAATTTCCACTTTTGTCTATTGTATAATTTACATGATATACAGTACAACAGTACCTCTATAAAAAATAAATATGCATTCACGCACATACATTGAGAGTATCTGAATGGCAATTTGCTCAGTTGTTTGTTTCTTTTCTTTAACTGATGAGACAAGATGATGATGACAACGATTCCCATTTACAGAAGAGGAGATTGAGGCTTCCAGAGGTTATAACGACTTGTCCAAAGTGTCAAAGCTGGTAAATGGCAAAGCAGGCAGTAAAGCATTTGATTCTGAAATCTATATTGTCTGGCATGATCATTAAAGGAATTCCTTGTGTTCAAAGACTGATGCTTGAAAATCGAGCTCGCCTGTGCCTGCAGAAATGCCAACCTCTGGAGTAGAAGAAACTCCCAACTTTGATCATCTCCCACAGTGAATTAGGAGGAAGAGGAACTAAGGCTACCAAAGCCAGACAGATGCTAGGTACTAAACGCAGAAGAATTTGAAGAAAGTAAGAATCAAAGGGAAATGTCACAATATTTGGTCCAACACCCTATTCCTCATCCATCCTTTTAATGTCTTTCTCCAGAAATGAGATTCCTGGCACAGGCGATCCGTTGTTTCAACATGTGGTAATGGACACATCCAGATTCCCAGCACCAAAGAGTTAAGAGGCAATCAGCATGGATGGAGACCCCAAGAGCTTCATCTCCTGCTGACTGAGCACTAAGGGGCCATGGATCCCCACGTGGTCCCTAAAGGCTACACGCATGGGAGAAACATGTCATGTTGTTCCAAATATTTGGAGCTGTGTCAGTTTTTGTGGTTGTTATCTCCAGTTTTCTTTAACTAGTAATGAGCGATCCTCGAAGTGTTAGACCAAAAAGCACAAGCAGGACTCTGCAGGACGTTCTTTACTGAGGGCTTTGAAGCTGAGAAAGAAGTTTGGAGCTTAGGCAAAACAAACAAACAAACAAACAAAAAACACAACTCTGAAATAACTCTGTATTGTACACATTTTTAAAACATAATAATTACAATGGAATTCTTTGCCGGTAACCAGGTTTCTCGGGATATCTCTGAGGCAGTGATAAGGATTTAATTTTTAAAAATCACTATCAAACCCCTTTGTAGAGCATTTGCAGAAGTTCTCAAACAATGGGACTGTTTTCATGTAAATTTCTTTTCAGGGAGATTCCTGCTTTCTGAAAGCGTGTAACTGTAGCTGAGTTATATAAAGCAACATTTTATTGCCTCCTGTGGAAGATGCTTTGTACTAATGATCTGAAAACTGGCGTTTCATGCTTGGTGTTAGCAGCTCTGTGGTTCAAGATAGGAAGAGACAGAGGGGCCTTTCTTTTTGAGTTCATTACTTCTGACTAGGATGGCAGGACACTTCTCGAAACTTCCTGGATCCCCAGAAGCCAGAAACCCTCTACTGACGGAACCAACCTCCACCAGGCAGCTGCCCTCAGCGCAGGATGAGCCCGAGAAGAAAAGGATCCTGGTTCACTATCACATCCCTGCTTTCAGTGACAGGTGTCTCTGTGTTTCAGACATCTGGCTTTTTTTTTTTTTTTTTCTCTCTCTCTCTTTCTAACTGCCCTTGTCCTCTCGATAGCTAGAAAAAAGGACAGCCCAAACTCAGCCTGGATACCTACAAAGGTGAGGCTGGTTGGAAGGAGAGAGAACTCCAACTGGCTGCCCCCACGTCCCCCAGGGACAAAGCCTGCTGTCCACTGGGACTTTACTGTGACAAAGAAAAAACTCTGCCCATTGAGTTTTTCCCCCAGATATTTCTATCTGAAAATTACAGTAAATCAATGAATCCTTGTTCTTCCTCTGCCCCCCCTCTTGGTTGTTTCTGAGTTCTCGAATCCCGGAGTCCCCTGGGGCAGTTCCACTGACTACCATAGAATTTCTCCAAGTCCGTGCTAGCTCCTCTGCTCGCAGGTTGGGAGACAACATCGCTCCTTGGCCGCGGGTGCGTGTCCAGGGGGAAAAGTTCAGGCCGGCCGAGGTTTCTGGAAGTCCTCAAGGCACACAGCCCGAAAGCGTCCAGCCCTGGCGGCCAGGCGCAGGCGCAGGGCCGTGTCCTCCCATGCAGTCATCCACCGTGGACACCGGTTGTCCGGAGCCCACGTGCAGTCCCTGAGTCGGCGGCCTCCTTTTTGTGTGTTCGAATCCTGAGCCCCTCCAGGAAGAATTCAAGGATTCTGCTGGTCAATAAATAGGGTTAGAAATTAAATGTTTCGGGGATCCCGGGTGGCTCAGTGGTTTGGCGCCTGCCTTCGGCCCAGGGCGCGATCCTGGAGACCCGGGATCGAATCCCACATCGGGCTCCCTGCATGGAGCCTGCTTCTCCCTCTGCCTGTGTCTCGGCCTCTCTCTCTCTCTCTCTCTCTCTCTCTGTGCGTGTTTCATGAATAAATAAATAAAATCTTAAAAAAAAAAAAAAAGAAAGAAAGAAAAAAAGTAAATGCTTCAGTTTTGCAAAAAACAAAAGCAAGAAAACATTCAGGCCCCGTGAGCTCTGTCCCAGTGCTGAGGCGCCGGCGTCCCAGCAGCTCCCGGCTGAGTGTGCCACGGCCCGGGCACACGTGGGCACACCCCACACAGCCCTTGCACTCCCCTTCTGTGGGTTTGTCCGCACCCCAGTGAAGCTCTCGGTTCGCCCGGACTTCACGTGGCGCCCCGGGGAGAGCAGAAGAGCCGTGATGCGGCGAGGGCACCGCGCAGGGGCAGCGCATCCCGGGGAGGCGGCTGTCTCGGCTTCCAGGCCCCGGAGAGTCACGGGGGAGGCGAACGGAGCGAGGCCCGACGGCCTCACCTCCCGGCCCAGCAGCCGCAGAGCAGGCCCCCGGCGCACGGGGAGGGCGGGCCGGGCTCCGGGCGGCGGCGCAGGGCCCCGGCGGGGCGGCGGGAGGTGCGGGGGCCCATGGGGACCTGCGGGGGCCCATGGGGACCCACGGGGACCCAGGCCGCAGCCCCACAGCCCTGCAGCCCTCCAGCCCCGCAGCCCCGCAACCCAGCAGACCCGCAGCCTCCAGCCCCGCAGCCCTCCAGCCCTCCAGCCCCGCAGCCTGCAGGTCCGCAACCCAGCAGCCCCGCAGCCCCCAGTTCCGCAGCCCCCAGCTCCGCAGCCTCCAGCCCTGCAGCCCCGCAGCCCTGCAGCCTCCCAGCCCCGCAGCCCCCAGCCCCGCAGCCCCGCAGGCCCGCAGCCCCCCAGCCCCACAGCTCCGCAACCCAGCAGCCCCGCAGCCCTGCAGCCCCCCAGCCCCCCAGGCCCGCAGCCCGCAGCCCCGCAGGCCCGCAATCCAGAAGCCCCGCAGGCCCGCAATCCAGAAGCCCCGCAGCCCCACAGCCCTGCAGCCCCCCAGGCCCGCAATCCAGAAGCCCCGCAGGCCCGCAATCCAGAAGCCCCGCAGCCCCACAGCCCTGCAGCCCCCCAGCCCCCCAGGCCCGCAGCCCGCAGCCCGCAGCCCCGCAGGCCCGCAATCCAGAAGCCCCGCAGCCCCACAGCCCCGCAGGCCCGCAGCCCCCCAGCCCCGCAGCCCTGCAGCCACGCAGGCCCGCAGGCCCGCAGGCCCGCAGGCCCGCAACCCAGCAGCCCCGCAGCCCCCAGTCCCGCAGCCCCCAGCCCCGCAGCCCCACAGCCCCCAGCCCTGCAGCCCCCCAGCCCCGCAATCCAGCAGCCCCGCAGCCCCGCAGTCCCCCAGCTCCCCAGTCCCGCAGCCCGCAGCCTCGCAGCTCCCCAGCCCCGCAGCCCCGCAGCCCCGCAGCCCCGCAGCCCCGCAGCCCCGCAGCCCCGCAGCCCCGCAGCCCCGCGTGCGTGAGCGCAGCACGCACAGGCCGCCCCGGGAAGCTCCAGCGGCGAGGGACACACAGATTGACTCCCGGTGACTCACTTAGCTCCTGGATTGGCCAGAGCTCTCCCCTGCTGGCAGTTTGGCTCCGCATCAATAGCTCGGATACCAGGCTGAATAGCTTAAAATAATTGGGGGGGGGGGGGGGGGGGGAATCTGCAAAACTGCTAGCCATCCAACTCTCTGCTCTGTGCTGAAAGACACAGGACAAATGACATCTAGGTTATTAAATATGAAGTCACTGGATTTGCTGCCCATTTGGTCCAAAAGCAGAAAACTGGATAAAACTCAAATTTATAATTCAGTGTAGATGGCCTGTTTGTCCTTGAGGCAATCCATGAATTTTGGCTGGCCAGGCACTGTGACATGTGGAAATAATGTGGGGGGGAAAGGGGGATGAACAATGTTTGATTTCGCCCCCACTCAGCTTCCACCCCCTGGGGAAAAAAAATGAAAATGTCAATAAAAAGTGTGAATGTGAAGAGAAATGGAATCTGAGCCCAGAGTTTAGTAGCTGGCAGTTTAAACTTTATATACTTTAGGCTGACAGGCGGCTGGATTTCCTGTACTTTATATCCAATGTACAAAAACAGAAGCAACAGGCTCATTTGGTATCAGTAAAGGTCAGTTAAAATTATAGAGACATCCTTTGGAGCAAATCCCCAGTCTTGTATTTGCATATTTATGAACTAGAGATTATGACAGGCCATTCCATTTATTAGAGCAGTGCTGCTATAGTTAATAGTCTGTCAGCATTTCCATTATAAACCCCGTTTTTCAGTGTTTTAATATCTCAGCTGTTAGAAATCACATCAGGCTGAAAAGTGGTCCTCAGCCTCTCCACGCCACAGCAGGGTGAGCTGCTGGTGGTGGTGGCAATGGGGCTTTGAACCCAACAAAGGCACTTAAATCAAGCCAACGATTTTTATACTGGACGCTGACGGTAAATACAAAATCAAGCATTTGGGGACGAGTTGTGGAATTCTTCTCCTCCTCCACCACCCCGAGTCATCTTCCCCTGTTTCAGCACCCTTGTCTGTATCAGGGCTTTCCTTCCCTATTCAAAGGAAGACTATTGGGGACTTTAGGGCAAAGATTTCAAAGTTTTAAACTTGGCGAGTTTCCTACCTCACTGGAATTTGGGGGTGAGGGGAGATCACTATAATAAAGGCCAAGATGCCAGAGGCATTCATTTGTTCATAAGGAACTGGCTCACACAGTAGTGGAGGCTGGCAGGTCCAGATTTTGTAGGGTCAACAGGCAAGCTGGACACTCAGGGTGAGTTGATTTTGCAGTTCAAGCCAGAAGCTGGTGGAATTGTGTCTTCCTGGGGGGTGGGTGTTGGGGGAGGTTGGGGCGGTGTTCTTTTTCTTAATGTCTTCAACTGGTTAGATTAGGCCCACCTACAACATGGTACATAAAATTAACCATCACAGAGGGCCTCCAAACTCAAAGTCTACTGATAGAAATGCTAATCTCATCTTAAAAATACCTTCATCGCAACATCCAGACATACCTGACCAGATGCCTGAGTACCATGGCCTAACCAAGTTGCCATATAAAATGAACCATAACAGAAATGAACAACATATTTTAAGCATCTCCCATATATCATGTCCTGGGTATAACTCTGGAAATACAAAATTAGCAACACAGCCCTGGTCCTTAAGAATCTTAGGGTCTCCCATCTCGCTGTTGTCAAGAGTCCACAACAAAAATACAAGACCCAACAGAATCAATAGCTGGTTCCATCCTTTGCTTTCTCTTTTAAGTGACTCAAGAGACTTTCCAGCGGAGGCACATGGGTGGGCATGCTTTCAGCTGCATTCTTAAGAGAAGGCACTGGTATCTAGGGACTCCTTACCACACAGAAGACAGCCTACTCTTTCCAAACAAATTCTTGTCACTTTGACCTGACATGAAGCTGCCAAGTAACTCATGGATATCCAAAGCTCTCTTGGGATTTGAGGAGCTATTGAAATCAGAAGAAAGAGGGAACAGGTTGTCTTCTCATTAATAAGTTATTTGTTCAAAAAAAAAAAGTGTGTATTGGTTCTTATTATATGGCTCCCTGATACATTTCAAGGAGGAGCCCCACAAATGTATCTAACCTGGACAACCTTCACAGGGTAAGTTGAAAACTCCCCATGACTTGATGTAGTTTTTAAGGATTCTTTCTCTACAGAATACACACCAGACCCAAAAGTGTTCCTCAGAAGACTGCCTTCAGGACAGCCTGGCCCTAGGCAATCCCCGTTTGTATAACCAGTTGTGCCCGCTATCTCTGATTTTGAGAGCTGCCCTACGTAACAGAAGCAATTCTTGTAGTCTTCTCCCTTATGTTTCCTTTTGGAGTCAGTGACCTTTATTTTACTTAAGATGTGTCATACTCCTGAACACGCAGAATAGGTTTGTTTTTTTTAAATTAATTATTTATTTATTCATGACAGAGGGAGAGAGAGAGAGAGAAAGAAAGAGAGAGAGAGAGAGAGGCAGAGACATAGGCAGAGGGATAAGCAGGCTCCATGCAGGGAGCCTGATGTGGGACTCGATCCTGGGGCTCCAGGATCACACCCTGGGCCGAAGGCGATGCTAAACCTCTAGGCCACCAGGGATGCCCCAGATTAGGGTTTTGAAGTCACAAGATAGACAGTCTCACCACTGTAGCACTCAAGTTTATGAAAAACTTTAAAAAGAAATCTAAATACACAAAGGTGCTGCCATTATTACTGCTTGCTGGCTGGGGTTCATGGTTTGGGGGTGAGGGGTAGGCTATAGGAGAAGAAGGCCAAAATGTGCTGATTCAATCACCTGAGATTGTAGCCCAAAAGTCTATCAAGAGATGCAATGTTCTGTCTAAGGCATGGTTGCCCTCAGTGCCTATGAGCTTGGCTCTGCTTCACTTCCACCCATTTCCTTCCTCATGAAATGAACAGGACTTACGTAATTGCTTTCAGCAGCATCTCTGAATGAGAAGAACAATTACGAAATAAGACATACACTAGGATGTGTGTAATTGTGTAATAACAGCATGCCTCACCATGCTAGGCTGGTCGCCAAGAACCACCTAGTCATGCTGTTATATTGCAAGAACATATGCCCTCAAGGCACGTTGAAATTATTTTGAGGATTTCTGGCAGAAATTTTACTAATCAAAAGAGAACTTAACTTAAAAAACAATAAAATAAATAATTTTGAAAAGTCTGATCGTGATCCCAAAAAGTAATGGAAAAATTACACCTAAGCTACCAGCACCTACAGCATAAAATTAAAACATTGTGTTAAGATTCACTCGTGTCACCGCAGGAGTTAAGAATGTCAATAAAGGAAAAAACAGAAGCTGGACTTCAGGTGACATGTTACTCTCTCCATAATTGGCCAGAATTCTGATTTAAGTGGAGCCATTTTTCAACCAAGAAAGTTTTCACTCTTCAGAGCCTACTGTTCCCCAATAGAGACACTCTAAAGGCTTTTTGACTTGTCACACTTTGAACTTCTTTCCTGTTGTTCTGATAGCTATCAAATCAGAAAACAATCTCAGAAATGTGAGAAGCTGAGACTTTATTTTGCAGTTGAATCTCCTCAATAGTGCTTTCCTTCAAGTGTGAGTATATGCTGCGATAAAGTTCCCACATCTTACTTTTCCAGTGAAACATAGAGACCTATATGTGCTAGGCAGCTTTCGACATCTTATTTTGCCGAATATACAGCTAATTACATTTCCATCTTTCCTATTCTTCTAACTCATTTAGCAGGAACAAAACCTCATGTGCCAGTGATAAATCAGTATGAGATGAGAGGAGGGATGGGAAGGACATTTCTGAAATTTGTAAGATTAGTTTGTCATTTCTTAGAGGAGATTGTATCCACTTCCTAATCGATGCAAGTTATCATACCAAGAGCAAATATAGAGGCACATTTCAGATATTCTCCAAATCTACAACTGATGACTTGTTCTTTTACTGTGCTATTAGAACCTTAAGCTATAGATTATTGTTTTGGGGTGAATTATATTGCCCCCAGGATTGTTTTGGTTTTTTTTTTTTTTTTGATTATTTATTTATTCATGAGAGACAGAGAGAGAGAGAGGCAGAGACACAGGCAGAGGGAGAAGCAGGCTACATGCAAGGAGCCCGATGCGGGACTCAATCCCGGGTCTCCAGGATCACGACTCAGCTGAAGGCAGGCGCTAAACCACCGAGCCACCCAGGGATCCCCCTTGCCCCCAGAATTGTATGTTGAATTGCTAACCACTAGCACCTCAAAATGTAACTGTATGTGGAGACTTGGCCTTTAAAGAGGTAACCAGGTTATAACGAAGCTGTTAGGATAGGCCCTAATCCACTATCACTGGTATTCTTTTAAGAAGAGAAATTTGGACAGAGAGACACAGACAGGACAACCTCACGAGGACACAGCAAGAAGGTGGCCATCTGCCAGCCAAGAAGAGAGGTCTCAGAAGAAACCAAACCTGTCAAGACCTTGATCTTGCATTTCTAGTTTCCAGAATTATGAGAAAATAAATGTTGTTTAAGCCACCTACTCTGTGATATTTTGTTATGGAAACTCTAGTTAACTAATATAGTTACCGATTTATCAATTCAACAAACATTTTTTTGACAATTCTGATTATAAGTAACAAAAATAGAATGGTGGGCAAAACAGTCTATGTTGTTTCAGGGCTTACCCTGTACCAAATGAATAATTTTCACAGGGCATGCATTGGAAAAGCACCAAGTATAGGTATGGGTTTGAATCTGTTATGTGTGTGGCAGCCCAAAAATGTTTGAAAGCTGACTTTGAATACTTTCAGCGATCTTAAAGAAAGGATATAAATGGAATATTTTGGTCATCTTAATGATCAAAGGTGTTCAGTGATTCAACAAATGGCCTGCAAATAATGACTCCAATTTTGTGTTAAACCCAATCTAAATTCCCATTGAGCTAAATTTGTACTAATACCTACAGGATTATTGGTGCCTCCCTGTAGGGTGGTGGAGCTGGCTCATACCCACTCTTGAGGGCAATTATACACATCTCTTAACTGCATGTTCAGTAATATTACTGAAGAGTTCAAGAGTGGCTTGAAACTGGCCTTGGGGGTGTATTTACACCACAGAAATTGTGAAAAGGTACACCTCAGGTCCCCTCCTTCCAAGCCTATTGTTAAACATTTGCCAGCACACCACTCATCAGAGTGGGCGCCTGTCCACAAGACAGCTCAAAGACATTCAGAAAGTGAATCCATGACTAAGAAAATGTGACAGGGTAAAGAGGAATATAAAAAATATAGGAGTTTAAAAAAAATAATAGTTTTCTGACATATTAAACTGGAGTAGTGATTCTCAAACTTTTTGGCCTGCACCCAAATCACTTGGAGACACAGGGTGGGGCAAAGGATTGTGCATTTCTTTTCTTTTCTTTTCTTTTTTTAAAGATTTTATGTGTTTAAAAAAAAAAAAGATTTTATGTGTTTATTTGACAGAGAGATCAAGCCAGAGAGCACCAACAGGGGGAATGGCATAAGAAGAAGCAGGCTCCCCACAGAGCAGAGAGCCCAACATGGGGGGGTTCCATCCCTGGGCCCTGGGATCATAACCCTACCCAAAGGCAGACACCCAAATGACTGAGCCTCCTAGGCGCCTGGGATTTTGCATTTCTAATGAGTTCACTAGTTCCAAGCAACACTTTGAGAACTGCTGCATGAGTTGCCAGTATGGCCATTGCTCCCACTGCCAGCCCAGCTCCCCTGCTTGCCATCCTATTGAGGAAAGGATGGGGTTGCTTGACAGGTGGAGCTGAATTCCACTGGGTTGGCAGCTCTTGGTAAAGAAAATCAATGGCCACGTATAAACAATGTTTAAACTGAAGTCACTGAAATGCTCCCTGGGGATCACAGGCTGCCTGCAGCCAGGAGGCAGCACCGTCCAACACTGTATGTAAAAATAATGCATGCCAACCTTCCTCCACCTAGGCCTCCATGGATTTTTAAACCACCTCTGTGGAAGGTGGTTCAATCAAAGTGTTGGATCAGCACCTATGGGAAGATACCATCTTAGAACCACAGTGAGTTATTAGTTTGGGAGGCAGGACCCCAGTAAGACACTAGGTGTTATTATTCATATTTGGGTTACCACAGGGCAAACCATGTCCCCAGAAATAGAAAGCCAGGAGCCACAAAGAAGGAAAGAAAGCTAAATGACATGACTGGTAAAGTGGGAATCTCGTAATTTGGTCTCACAAAATAAGAACAATAGAAGATTTCCACTGTGTTCACATTTCTTACCTTTATGATGTTGAAGATCTGAAATGTGGTTGCAGATAGATTGGCAGGGTTTTTTCAAATTACATTTGCAAGAAACAAACAAAACTGAACCCAGGTTGAAGTTGGCTCTTTTATAAATATGCAGCTGGTGATAACACTGTCAGAAATGAAAAATCTTAGATGATTAGTAAGAAATTGTTCAAAGAAATAATTCTTGCCAAACAAAACATCAATGAGATTGAAAATAATTTCATTGACAAAGCATGTGCCTGTTAGGCATTCCAGAGGAATGTGATGGGAATAAACTTGATTGAACCTTTAAAAGAGTTTCTACTTGTTGGGTCAGATCTTCCTGCTAAATCCCTCATTGTTAAAATGCTGTTTTGCTTTTCCTAACTGCTCTGGGCACACCCTCTTGAAAACTATGCTATAAGAATCTGAGGATTGCATTGTAAATGAGTTCCTGGATTGCTCAAGAAATAGTTCGGGCTATAATTTTAAAAAGGCTTCTGCTTGCCCAGGTCCCCTGCGAGAAGTTTATCCAAAACAAAAAAAGAAATTAACCTCAAAAGCAAACTTTGGAAGCACTACAAACGAGAAGCCATATGTACACCATGTTGTCAGCATTTCCTGAAGAAGCTGTGTGTGGGCTTCACTTCTCTTGGATGATAATCTGGAAATGATGAAGAATTTTATTGTAGTAAAGGCCTAATAAAAGTTAAGTATTATGAGTGTTCATAATATGTTAATTATAAATTAAAACAATAATATAACTTTTCCAACCACAAATTGGCAAAAAAAAAAATTTAAAGTAAGAACATAGTATTTGGTTAGGAAACGAGGAAACGAATGAACTCTCAAATTCTCAGTTGGCGGAAGTATAAATTGATACAATCTTTTTGGAACAAGTCGGCAGCGTCAATCAAAATTCCAAATATACCTATCCTGTGGGGCAGGCTTCTAGATAGCATAGACTCTGGATTCAGTGAGCCTGGGTTCTAATCCTGACTCTACCAGTTGGAGCTGTGAGATCTCCAGCAAGTCACTTTGTCTTTCTGGGTCTAAATTTCTCATCTGTAAAATGGAGATAATAATAGTATCTATGCTATTATAGAATGATATTGTAAAGTGCTTACAATTGTGCCTGGCATATGGGAAGCACCGTGTAACCTAACACCATAATCTAGAAAAATAATCTACAAACATTCTACGAATGTCTAAGTCTTATGCAATACTGCTTCTCACCGCATATATATGGAAACTAACACTAGGCGTCCATTGCTAAGAAAATACGTAAATAAATCCTGGTATAACTGTATGAATGAGTAGTTTACAGCCCTTAAAGAATGAGATAGAGCTATTTGTATGTACCCCGAGTGCAATACACTGCTGATATGAAAACAAATTATAAAACAGTATGTTACATGTAATCTCATTATTATAAAAACAAACTGTGTGTGTGTAAGAAAATATATGTCATACTAACTGCTTACTTCTGAGGGATGAGATTAAAGCAGGGAAGAGGAAACTTTCACTTCTTACTTTATATACTTCATTATTGGGATTTTTTATTTTTTTATTTTTTAAAGACTTTATTTATTTATACATGATAGAGCGAGAGAGAGAGAGAGGCAGAGACATAGGTAGAAGGAGAAGCAGGCTCTCTGCAGGAGCCCGATGTGGGACTCAATTCTGGACCCTGGGATCACTCCCTGAGTCAAAGGCAAATGCTCAACCTCTGAGCCACCCAGGCGTCCCCATTATTGAGATTTTTGACAATAAACTCAAATTACTTGTATAGTTAAAAAATTTTTTTTAAATCATTAGTCTGAGCATAGTTTAGATTTAAATAATTATTCTCTCTCTCTTTTCTTTAAAAGATTCACTCATAGCCATGGGCGGGTGCTACTGTTATCATTGATATAGATGACCAGCCAGGAAATGAGATTGTATGAATAGTCCATTTAATTAAATGTATTGGCCACTTAGATCTATGTGAGCATAAAATGTGGAAACATTTATGAAATAAGCTTTTGTTGTAAAGTAAATAGAGGGTAATAAGATTTGGTCAACCTGTCAGAAACTTAAGCCCACTCGATCCTATAGAAAAACAAATCTGAGATATTTCGAATGTGAGGTTATATTAAACATCGTAGCTTCAAACTGTGAATCCAAACAAATCAATTATTTTCGTTAATTGTCTAATGGAAATCAGTGTAATACTTGAATGAGAACCAAGTATTTTCCTACTCTGAGCAGCCAGTACTTTCTTCTAAAGCTAATAGTTTCATTTGCCAAATCATCTTCAAAGGTACTGCCTGATGGAAGTACTTCTGCAGTGAAGCATCTCCATGCTAGTGAATGGAATTGGGGCACGTGGAAGTTACAAGAGGCCTTAAAGATTATTGAGGTGGGTATCCTCATTTCACAGAGAAAGACACCGAATTCAAGAAAGTTCATGGGACTTTGTCAGAGCAAAACCAAACTATAGTGTAGGTCAACTGATCATCAGTATAATATGCCTTCTAATACATTACTTTCCTAGCACTTTTTGGTTCTCTAGTGTAATGGTTTAAAAATGCACATGGCAAAAATAAACATAATATCACATGGTATAATAAATATACAGAACACAAAAGTACCCCGGGAAAAGTTTTCCTACTATTCCTATGTTCCAAGCCTCAGTTCTCTTCAGAAATAACCACTTAGCAGTTCAGTGTAGAGCCTTTCAGAGACACTATAAATTTCTAAGCCCATGTGTGTTAGTGTGTGTATACAGGTAGCATATTATATGTACTCTCAAGCTTCTTGTTTATTTTTTTCCACATAAATATGTCATAGAAATTATTCCGTATCAATACATATACATCTTCTCTCACCTTTTAATGGCTATGTAGTATTCCATTGTTTTTTATGTCATAATATATTTAACTAATCCCCTGTTGCTATTTAGATTGTTTCTAGTCTTTATTATAAGTATGCTGCTATGAATGAATATTCAAATATATATATTCGAACACTAATATAGATGTATGCAGAGTACACATCAGATAATACATCCTAGATGTGGTATTATTTAGCCAGAGGGTATATATATTTAATTTGGGTAAGCATTATTAAATTTCCCTCCCAAGAGTTGTATTAATTTACATTTCTACTAAAAAGGATGGAGGCCTAGCATTTGCTGTATATCGCCCATAGAATAGTCATTGCTTAAAGTTTTTTGTGTTTTTTTCCCTGCCTAATAAATAAGAAGTTCCTTGAAGACAGAAACTATAGCTCATACAACTTGATTCCAATGCTCATGACTATTCATATTGTTATTATTCAGCAAATATGAGGGACTAGAACTTTGTTAAAAACTAAAATACAAAAATAGAATTCTAGTTCCTATAATAGTATATTAGTTATCTCAATTACCATTCTTCTAAGAAAAAGTAAAGTAAAATTGGGAAGAATATTTTTTAAAAACTCACACCTTCCAAAAGCACCAAAGAATGAGAAATTTCCCAGTCAGAATCCAGGAGAAAATGAAAGTCTTGAGTTCAAATCTGTTTTTTCCTGAGGACATTTGCCTACCTGAAAGAAATAACTATCAAACTGCATTTGTTTCTGGAGGTCTTTGAGGGCGGAGAGAACAAAAGTCAAAGCTCAGAGTTCACCAAAGGTTAGGACTCATATAAACCACCTGCTACTCTTATGTCTCAAAGTATTCCTAGAAATAATTTATCAAATAAAATGCACAGCCCTTTAATATATATATATATGTATATATATATATATATATATATATATATATATCATGTAGGAAATAAGATACCATGAGTGAGAACCAAACAATAAGACTCTAGAAACAGACCAAAAAAGAACTTCACATTTTGGAATTATCAGATACTGACTGTAAAACAAATATCCCAATCAAGTCAAAAAGAAAACAAATGCCAAGTCTGAAAATTTCAGGAAGAAACAGGGAAAACTGACATAGTTTTGAAAAGGATAAATATAATTAAGAATTGATTGAATGAGTTTCATGGCAGATTAGACATAAGTGAAGAGGTGATTATTGAACAAAAGAATAAGTCAGAATAAACTTACAACAATATAGCACAAAGAGACAAAAAATGGAAAATATAGAAGAAAGGGTAAGAGATAGAAGATACACTGGAAAAGTCTAACATATACTTAATAGAAATAAATGCCAGAGAGATATATAGGCCAAAAACATTATTTCAAATGTTATGGCTTAAATGGCAGAATTTTCCAGGATAGATTTAATAAAACCTCAGAATTCCAAGCAAGAAAAGGAAAAAAGAAATATATATTAAGATGCATCACTATGAAAATACTAGAAACTAAAGAAAAAGTGAAAAATGTTTACAGCAACTAGAGAAAAAAGATTTATCTCCAAAAGTTCAACAGTTAAATATCTCAAGGGCAAACATGAAAACCAAAGGAAAATGGGAATATATTTTTATGTTCTTACAGAAAACAAAAACTACCATAGACTCATAGACACAGTAAAATATACTTTAAGCATAAAAGTAAAATACAGAAGTTTTCAGATAAATAAAAACTGAGAGAATTCACAACCAGCAAAGGGGCTAAGGAATTAGAGATGCAAGAAGAATTAAATAGTTTTAAAAGTGGTAAATATGTGGTTGAACATAAATGTTGACTTTAAAAACTGCAGTATGCATGTCTTACACAGTTTTAAAATCTAGAGAATTAAGATTCTCCCTAACTATATGAGTTGAAAAAAAAGAGGGAATGTAGTTCAATTATTCTGCAGTCTTTGTATTTATTCCAGAAAGAGAGTAAAAGTGGTAACATTAGATTTGCTAAGTGAGGGGTGAAAGTTTTAATTTCTAAGAGAATAGAAGAGTCTATGATTTCCAAATCAACAGAGAAGAAAAAAATAGTAAAGAAAAAAAATCAATCCAAAAGAAGTTAAGAAAGGTGAGAAAAAGAGACATAGATAGATCTGATGGATTAAAGAAACAGCATAAAATAAATTGGCTGATTTTAACCTAAATACACCAGCAATTATATTAAGTGTAAATGATCTAAACACTCCGAGTAAAATACAAGGATTGTCCGACTGGGATGATATCAAAGTTAATTTGAATTAAATGTCATTTACAGGAGACATATCTAAAATATAATAATGCAAAAGAATCGAAAGGAAAAGAACGAAAAGAGTAAACCATGCAAATACTCACCAAAAGAAAGAAGGCATAAGTATGCTAATATTGTACAAAATAGATTTTAAATAATGACTTGTTCACTAAAGTTTCATATTGGTGGAGAGAAAAAGATGCAAATATAAATAAAATTCCCTGGGGTGCCTGGGTGGCTCAGCAGTTGAGCATATGCCTTTGGCTCTCAGGGCATGATCCTGGGATCTGGGATCGAGTTTGCGTCAGGCTCCTTGCAGGGAGCCTGCCTCTCCCTCTGCCTATGTCTCTGCCTCTCTCTCTCTCTCTGTATCTTTCATGAATAAATAAATAAAATCTTTTAAAAAAACAATTTAAAAATTAAAAATAAATAAAATTCCCTGACCACAGTCATTTTCATGCAATGAGGTAAGTCCCAGGAGAGGTACACATGAAATGCTTTGACAGAAATAGGAAGGACAGTGTATAACTGTCCCTGGCAGTTAGACATGGCTCCTAAGAGGAACAGACATTTTATCAGAATTTTGATGTATTTATTCATCAGGTAACTCTGAGTGAGGGTAAGACATCCCACACAAAGGAAATAATATGTACAGATTAGGTGTTCGTAAATATTGCTTGAAAGCATTGTTTAAGGATTTAAGGATAGTGAAGACCAAAGAAGTGTGATGACTTACCCACCTGGTAGGACTAGTGGAGGCCAGGATGCCCTGCCCAGGCTCCTTCACTCTTCCCTTAAAGACATATTTTTCCAGCTGTGAGAAATGCTATCTGCTGATGGTTTACAGCTGAGTCCCTCTGCAGGCACTGCCCTCTCCTAGGACTATGACCTCTCCCTCCTCCCCAGGGGTGGGGAGGGGGCAGCCTACATGCAGTGAATGGTCAACACAAGGGTTCAGAGACCTGGCCCCTTTGCCTACATGTGAGCAGTTCTGAAAGGACAATTCCCAGCCCCAGGGCTCCCCACGGGATCTGCCAAAGCCTTTAGTACAGTACATCACACTTCACCTCTGACCACTCCTTAGGCCTCAACTCCTGCATAGTGATCTCCACAGTAGAGTATGTTTCTCAGGAAACCTGACATTAGATAGTAGCCAAGGTGGGAAAAAGCCCAAGGATCCCAACTCCTGGCCCAGTGTTTCACTCCCACATCAGCTGATAGCAGATGGAATTTACTATGAAAATCTCTGGGACCCAACATAGATTGCTCCTAGTACTTTTCAGCTGTTTGTTTGTTTGTTTGATTGATTTCATTCTTTCTCAAACTAAAATCCTGGTTTTGCTGATGTCCAGCTCCACTTACACTGTTCTGCAAGTAAAGAATAGTGGAATTAGAAAGAGAACATCCATTCACTGTATATCTACGGTCTGCAAGATCTGTTTTTCCATGAGATCCATGCTTGCTGGTGGTTAAATGACTGGTCCATGCTCTCATAGCAGACCCAATATCTGCACTTAGGATCACATAACACTGTCTCCACAGTTGCCTTCCTAAGAGACCTAAGGTGACCTAGGCCAAACAGTAGAGAATGTAAAAGGTGAGAAATTAAGACTGTTTCTTAATACTGATGAGGCCTGGCTCAGGCTGGCCTGCCTGCATAGGCTTCTGGGTTAAGTAAGTGTTCTTTCAGCCCGTCGGGCCCTCAGCCCTGAAACTGAGCTGCATTTAAACCTTTCAACTAGCCTTTGCTCTTGTTTCTTGGTAAAACACAAGTTCCATGTGGCTTATATCACTGACAACATTTTATCTCCCAATCCTTGTTGAGACTTGACTACTGATGGATTTGACAAGTCTTTTAACACTTTAGAGAAAAGTTCTGTTTGATACCAAGATTTTGATATCACCAGTTTTTCTCGTTTCCACAACCCCCCCCCCAGCCCCTCACAAGTGAGGCAGGGTTGGGACTCTGTGGCCATTCCCGGACCCACTTGTTGTGTGTGGCAAGACTTGGAAAATGAAAACCAGAGGCATCTCAAAGAGCATTCCATTTGGACTCCGGGGCAGTGCCTGGGCACTCTGCCAGACCAGCTGGGAGCTCTGGTGAGGCACTTTGATGCAAATGCCCAGCTGGGTCCAGTTCATTCTGTATTTACCCCACAGGGCTGTCCACAGGGTATTTGTTCTCTGTACCACCGCAACACATGGACACCATCATCATCCTGCAACATACACCGAGAACTGACAATCTGCCAGCTGCCGGGACCAAGATGGCATTATATGATCCAGGTAAAAATCGACATCTTTGTAATCAGAGCCTTTCTGAATCCTGGCTCCAAGACTCGTTACTGTGGGAAGCTGCTCTAATTTGTAAGCCCCAGTGAACTCATCTTCACAACAGGGATAAGACCTTACTTTATTGATGGGAATCTTGATGGAATCATGAATATCAAGATGGTAACACAGCACTTGACTCATGGAAAGTGTCTCTATAAACTGTCATTGTTATTAGAGTCAAAGAATAGTTCCTTCCTGCTAACATTGACAGAGATGACGCTTGGGAGATGCTTTCCATTTTGTCCTTTTTCCTTTAAAGCTTGCCCATTTGAGCAAGATGCTTGGTTGGCAGGACCCTAATTTGGGATAAACAGCGTCATTAATCCTGAAATTCTAAGGGCTGATCTTGTGCTCAAACAGAAGACAGACTACAGAGGCGTTTCCAGTCTATCATTTGTCATTTGTCCTTAACTGACCAGTTCCCCTCTAATGAAACTCACATATCCAGATGATGCGGATGTTTTTAAAAGTCTATCCTCTTGAGAAAAATGAAATTGGAATTGTAAGAAATGTTAACATCATTCTGGTCCCAAGAGGATGTTCCTGAATTATCCAATTATGTGCCTGAATTCTCCATGGAGGTTTGGCAGGGAAAGTCCTAGCCTTGGTGTGGGACTGTGAACACATGAACTTCCCCCTCCGGTCTTCTGCCCTAAAAAGGAGTGTTGTGCCATGACCTCCATGAAAATCCCCTCAGAAATGCTGTGTGAAGTGAGTACAGAGCTGGATCCACAATTGCTGGATTCGATGAGTTAAATTTATACCCCTGACTGTCTCCGGGCACTCTCTATCTTCCAAAAATACCACAATAATGATGCTAATGATTGCAAGCAGCACCTTTGTTGTATCTCATTTATTTTTACCCCAAATTATGGAGGCTTGAAAGAATTTACTGACTGCTTGGGTTTTCTGACTAATTGGGGTAACTCTATGTTATAGCCATTAGGAGATTTAAATATAGCTCTTCTTGAGCAATACTCTTTATTGGATCCCCTGTTATCCTTTAAATATCTTGGTGTGCAAGTGGATAAAATTAGAAAGAATTTGTTTGCTTTAAATTACCAACCTCTGCTTGATAAAACTATTAGCGATTTAGCTAATTGGACGGCTCTTCCATTATCATTAATTGGCAGAGTTAATACTATTAAAATGGTTGTTTTATCTAAATGTTTGTATTTATTTCAATGCTTTCCCATCAAGCCACCTAAAAATGCTCTAAAGCTTTGAATTCTGCAATTAGTTTTGTTTTATAGGCTACAAACAGAGTTAAGATTTATCTTAAAACTACAACTACTCTAGGGGGCCAAAGGATTAATTCTTCCTTTTCAGGAATATATGAATGGTGGACTTTCTTGATCAAGCTTCGTCCACTGTTCCTGGATATCTTGAATAAGAAGTGCCAAAGCCCAAAAGAAATAGAAAGGGGACTCTTGTTAATGTGGTTTATCTAATAAAAACTTTACAGGAAAACTTTGTATCACATCCATATATGCATTCAACCACATATTCATTCATTTGACACAGGTTTATTGTGACCCTCTTATTATATCCACCAATCATGACACAATCGTGGAAGATTTCCAAGGTGAATAAAATGCAGTCCTTGCCCTCAAGAAGTCCAAATATTGAAGGTGGAAAGAAAACACAAGTAACTAGAGGGTAAAGTGGTAGGTGCTGCACCAGAGAAATGCCCCACGTGCTGGGGCAGAGTGGAGGGTGTTGCTTCATCCGCCTGGGGGATTAAAAAAGGCTTCCTATGGAAGATGACATCCAAGCTGGATCTGGAAGGATGGGGCTCCCACAGGGCCCTTCCAAGATTGAAAAGAACATCTTGAGTGTTTTCTTCTGCATAATGAGGTAACTTACTCTGTGAGGACAATTAAAATGGTCCACTTAGCTATATCCACATTTTCTCTTTGGTGGATCAAGGGACTTCCTCAGACAGAAGGTATCAGGATGTCAACATGACAAGAGACAAAGGCTTTCATGATCTCTTTGAATGTTGAGATGGGGACATGTGAGTAGAATGATGACACAGGTACATAAAACTCTAGCTGGTTGAAAATTGTGGCTACTGTGTTAATTACTATTTTAATGCTAACCCAGGGAAAGGAATCCCAGAACCATGCCAGTGTGTTCTCTCGTTGGCTGTGTCCTGCTCAGCGATTTTAATAAATTAGATCAGAACACAGGGACTTGCTCAATAGATTTGTGGATGACACTAATTGAAGACAAAGACAGCCAAATGCTGACAGATCAACCAAGGATTTATCAATCAATCAATCAATCAATCAGTCAATCCATCAAGAGGCTATAATGACAAGGCAAAGGTAATTACATATAACTAAATAGGAAAAAATAATGTCCTGCCCTCCTTTGTTCCACTTTCTAAATTATAGGCAGGTACACTCTCTCTTATTCTGGGATCGTGAAGCAATAGAAAATGTTTCAGAGTTAGAGTCAGGAGGTCTGAGTTCCAGTTCTAGCTTGACTAAATATTACAAATGCAATTTCAAGCAATACCCTAAACTTCTCAGTTTTCCATCCATAAATTAGAAATAATAATACAGATTCACAGAGCTGCCATGAGAAGTAGGAATATAAAATATTTTGTACCCTATATATTATTCTCCAAGAGTTCTTTCATAATGCTTAGAATAGTGATGGTAGTAATAATAATAACAATAACAGGGCAGCCCCAGTGGCTCAGCGGTTTGGCACCACCTTCAGCCCAGGGCATGATCCTGGATACCTGGGATCGAGTCCCATGTCAGGCTCCCTGCATGGAGCCTGTTTCTCCCTCTGCCTGTGTCTCTGCCTCTCTCTCTCTCTCTCGGTGTCTCTCATGAATAAATAAATAAAATTTATTTAAAAAAAAAAAACAATCACAGTAACTTATATGAAGTCCCAAAGTGCTACATTCTAACCTAGAGTAAATAAACAGTGTGAAGTGGCTTTGAAAATAGTCATACAGTCATGGAGTCATTACTGAAACAATGCATTACTGAAACAATGGGGTCAGAACCATATCTCCACAAGGTTCCTTTAATGTCCATCTGGCATCCTGGGTTGAATTTTGGTTACTGTGGTCATTGTGTGGTCTCATATTTAAAGCAGAGTTTGACATATAGTGGGTGCTCAATAGTATTGGGGGAATAGATTTGTTTTGATAAAGATGCTACAGCATGTCTGGATGCAAGCAACGAAGATTCTAAGAATATGGAAACCACAGAAAGCGCTCTTAAAAGTGGAAAGGTTTTGTGAGAAAAAGAGATCATTTGCAGGGTCCTCATTTGTGAAGGAATAGGTCAAGTATGGGGTCTGTCATATTCGGAGGACAGTTACAAAGGGACAGGGGGAAAGACCTGACATTTACTGAACACCATCTATCAGCTACGCAATTGAAATAATTTTTCTGTGCCTCTGGAGGACAAACTGAGATGAATGGGTAGAGGTTACAGGAAGTCATAATTTGGCCCAATAATGGAAGTAATGTCTAAAATTATGAGCCACAATTTTCTCCAACAAGGGAAAGGCTGGCTTTCGAGTCAGGATGCTTAAGCAGAATGTTTTGGAAGAGATTCCTGACATGTAGGGGGTCAGACTAGATCACTGGTTCACAAACCTGCTTTGATACCACCGGGAAAGCTGATTAGGAATGTAGATGCATAAAGCAGAATTAGAATCTAAGGGCATAGTGCCCACCACCCAGGCTTCTGCATTTTCAACAACCTCTACAATAGACCATTCTGATACATAACCAGGACTAAGAACCAGTGGACTGGGTCTGTTTTAAACTTTCCTGGTGATAAAAATAGCACATTGTTTAAACAAACAGCTTCTGAGGCCCCACCCCTGGAGATTCAACTTCAATAGGTCTGGAATAAGAACCAGGAATTACTATCATCAGCAGAGTCTGGAAACCACTGGACTCAATGATCTCTAATATCCTTACCAACTTCTAAGATTCTGAAAATCTAATCCCAGTATAGCTAGCTGCTCTTTGGTTCTGAATTACAGTTTTGAAATGCTTGGATTATAGGAATCAAGCCCCAAGCAAAAATATGTATGTCTGTAGCTGGCCATGATATTCTTCATTTGGTGTCTCTAAAGAATCAGACACATTTTTTAATAAACTAAATAGCAATGAACATGTTGACTTTCCAATTAGCTGCAGTTTACTATTTTGGCTGATTCCAGTAAATATATGTACACATGTATGCAAACGACAAGTGAATCATTTTCATTAAAGAGTTACTCAGCATAAACAGACTATAAGCTTTTGATCGGTTAGAAGTCAAGTGTGACATATTAAATCAATATTTTATAAATATTTTCACTTAAACATATTCCATTCTCTGAAAATGTGAACATGAAAGTCACTAGGGTTTCATTTTAGACATTTTTTTTTGTTTTCATCTAATATTTCACTCTAAAATAGAGGTGAGAAATCATACAAGCATTTGAGTGCCGATGTGCCATCACATTCAGCAACTTTCATTAGTTTCTGATAGGCTCACCTGAATCAGCTAAAGAATAATATTCCATCTCAATGACCCCAAACCTAGAGCTTCCACAAGTCCTCACTCCTTTCCTTGATGTCCTGCAGCTTAGAACCAAAGGCAAAGCTTTTTATGTAATTTTTTTTTGGGGGGGGGTGGGAAGTGTCTGGGGAAAGGATGAAAAATAAATTATTCCAGAGCAGCTACAACGTGATTTTTGCATGTAGGCTTTTCTTCCAGAGCACAGTTCCCTGAGTCCAGAGGGAAATGGTTCAGGCAGCACTGCAGCCCCAGGTCTGTTTGTGTCTCTACCCAGGTAGGTGATGCTCTGAGGGACTGATGGGGGTCTTGCACACTCGGCTTATAAGATATAGGTTAAGCCTAAAGTTACAGATGGAAAAAAGAGAAGTCTGCAGGAAGAGGTGAGCAGATTGAGTCTAACTAACCCTTCCATACCTCAGACAATAGCAAGTAAGCCGCGCCTCTCATTTAACCCTTTGTTCTTGACAGAAAAGAGTGTGTTCGGTTTTGAGATTCTTTAAGCTGGTAATAACAGTTTCTATTCCAAAGGTGGGAGGTGCAGGTGGGTATTAAATGAGTTTGAGGAGAATCAAGTCATATTATTTGGGAACATATTGATAATAGCAAGTGAATTTGAGAAAATATACTTCTTTACTTCTTAAAATGGGTCTAGGAGAATATGTTAGGCCAAAAGAGACGTTAATAGGTGCTAATTCTTATCATAAATGATGTGTTACTTTAATGACCAATACACTTTGGTTTAAGGACAAAGTCAGCAGGAAAATCTTCTGCCCAAAAGTGCCTGTGGACATATTTCAGATCCTTCCTTAAAATGCCATCCCCCTCACCCCCCCACCCCCACCCCACAAACTCCCACCGAGTGGCAAAAACTGCAGACCGTCTTTTATAGCCCCTGCAAATTCCCTAAAGAACAGAGCTGGGGGGATCCCTGGGTGGCGCAGCGGTTTGGCGCCTGCCTTTGGCCCAGGGCGCGATCCTGGAGACCCGGGATCGAATCCCACGTCGGGCTCCCGGTGCATGGAGCCTGTTTCTCCCTCTGCCTGTGTCTCTGTCTCTGTCTCTCTCTCTCTGTGACTATCACAAATAAAAAAAAAAAATAAAAAAAAAAAGAACAGAGCTGGAGAATCCATGCTATTCCCCAAAGAATCTAAGCTCCATCTACCTAACAGAATGAGAAAAAGCCTATAAGCAACAGATATGGAAAGGCTGAGCAGCTTCTTCTCCAGGTGGTAAAAGATGGTGGAGAAGGTGAGAAAAGGCATCAGAAGGAGGAGGCAGGGGGGCCAGGGGGCAACGTGCCTTGTCTCATTGCTCTGGGCACTCTCCTACTCCATGAAGAAGGGCTGGGTCCTCTGGTTCTCAGGCAACCTGGCTCACAGGGTGCCCCGGAACACTGCCTGTCCCAGCACCAACCTGGACGGGTCCTGCCCAACCGGCAGCTTAGCTTCCGTTCACTTGCCTCATTCACGTTGAGTCCTTCATACGCTCACCTCAACTCCAAACACGTTTGTTTGTTGAGCACCTACAGGTGCCCCCCTTTCAGAGCAGTAGCACCAAGGTAAGTAAGTATTCGGGCCCTGACTCACTCAGCCTGCCTACCGACTACGCACAGGGCGACACAGCTTAACCACGAAGACTCTGCACATTGCACAAAGCTATGACATTTGCCGAGGATGAATGGATGTGGAAACAAAACTGGATTTCAGTGCACCAGTTATCACTCGGGGGGCCTCTTTCTGGTAGATGTGCCTTTATGGTAACAATGATAATACGTGTGTAGAAAGCTCTGGAGTTTACAAAGTCTTCTCATAAACATGATCTCATTGTGAAATACTGAGAGTTAGCCTTTCTTTCACAATTTACGGATGACAAAACAGCCTAAGAAAAAGTAAGGTCATGCTGCACTAAGAGATTTTATAAAATAATATTCTTCAACGGCCAATATACACACTGAAAAAAAGAAATAGACTGGCTCCCTATTATAACATTACACCCTTAAGTATTTCCAAAATGTAACTTCAGTTACCCCACAGAATAAGGTTTGGAGAGAAGATGCCAAGTATTAAAAGCACATATTACTAACGGACATATTACTAACGTCCCAGCCTTCACACAGTGCCCAGGAGATAAGACGATGATACTACTTCCCAGTGTCGCATCTGGAACATTCCCCTCTGGATTGCTATGATAAGAGCCCTGTAGATGGAGTTGAATGTGGCTTCTAGTGACTTCGGCATCAGAACACAAATCAAAGACCCCAGGAAATTTCCCAAACTGTGCACTTACCGGGCAAATGAGTTAATCAACTTGGATTTAAATAGCATTATCTGCAGGTGGGGGGAGAGATTAATAAGCTTGTCTCTCAGGAAGGTGTGGAGTTAGGGAGTTATGGCTTCACAAGCACCCATCTGAAACTCTGTGCCATCGTCACTGGGCATGCCCAGCTTCAATGAGGCCTTCGGGACCAGAGAACCTGCCCATGCACATTGAAATAGGCTGGAGCCCCTCGGATGAAAGACATCTCTATAAGACATGTGGATGTGCATTTGATAATCTTTGACATATGTTTAATATTTAGATTTCCAAGATTACTCATGTTAATATCCGCTGCACATCTTACTTTTTTGCCTTTTGTGCACACTGGGAGATGTGGGTTTGGACACGTTTCAAGCCAGATTTGTTCCTGTTGCTTTATTGCTGCTAACCACGGGGTCACGAAAATGGGAAAATCATCTGCTTCTCCCTCTACTGAACTTTGAATTCAAAACTTACAATTCAAAAAAAAGGAAGAAAGAAACAAGTGAATGAATAATGAATGCAGTAAAAATAAATGTGTGGTTCTGGGACCCATTTAATTTTTCTTAAATGACAGTGTTGTTAATGCTATGAAATATTTTCTCTGATAAATGTGAGTTAGCTAATTTGCATGAATGGCTAGTCTGTCATTTTTTTAGTCTGTTGAGTTATGGGTTTTTAAAAATGGGTTCTTTTCTGTATGGCTTTTAATACATTGTTATTATATGTGATCACTGAGCTTTCCTAATGGCACAGTGAAAACATGGATTTCATCTTTTCAAAAAATAGAAATTAATTTTGAAAAAGTAATTTATGCAATAATGAAGTTTTTCAGATAAATGTATTTATAAGGAAGGACCATTTACACGTTATTCAGTATTAATGAAAAAAAAATCTATTTTCTGCCAAAGTCTCAACTGAAGAAAACTTGGGAACTCTAAAATTCAGCCCCTGAGGGACGCCTGGGTGGCTCAGTGGTTAAGCATCTGCCTTCAGCTTGAGGTGTGGTCCTGCAGTCCCAGGATCGAGTCCCACATGGGGCTCCCTGCATGGAGCCTGGTTCTCCCTCTGCTTCTGTCTCTGTCTCTCTCTCTGTCGCTCATGAATAAATAAAATAAAATTTTTAAAATAAAAAATTCAGCCCCGAGAGCCACCCCACCCCCATGTTTCAGGTTCTGTAATTTCCCAGTGACTAAACAAAAGGGTTCTACAAAACCTCCCCTGTGTCCCTGTGCCACAACAGGCTGAAGAACTAAAGAAAGGTCATTTGATTCTGAACCTTAAATTTTGCTATAATCATGCAAGTTAAACAATAATGTTCATGATACCTAGAGAGGGCTTTCAGTGGCCTTCCTTTGAATAGAGCAAGTAAACACAGAGGGTGCCAGAGAAAGGGCGGATTTCCCACCAGGGCGTCACTCCCATTTACTTTTTCTCCTTGAAGTGATTTTAAAGTCAACCCAGTGCCCCTTGAAACCTTGAGGTAGATGCCTATGCCCCCAAATTGTCCAACTGCATGCCGACAGCAGCATTGGAACACTGATGAAATCATAACCCACGAGACAATTACTTCAGAGCCAGAAGCTTTGGAAGATAGCATTATATGACACCCAAAGTGCCATCTCAGCAGTCACCACAGTGTAAAGCACTAATGGATAAGGACTCTCTAGCTGCCTTGCCTTATAAGTGACAGAACACTAAGATGAAGGAATCTGATTTAAATCCACCAGGCATTGAAAAGTAGAGTTGTGTTGCTGCAGTCCACTGGCCGCGGCGTAGGGATTTGCTTCATCACAAAATGGAAGGCCTTAGAGTCTAGGGTATACAGACTCAAGTTCACACCCCCCTTAGCCACCTACCTGCTATCTTCTCTCCTCTGAGCATTTCTTTCCTAGCACACAGTAAGTTCTACATATGCGCTATTGTTACTAAGGTACTTACACAGTGGAGGAAACAAGAACCAGTCTATGGCACTATTTTGAAGATTAGAAATAAAACATTTGTAACTTCAAACACAACGCATGGCATTTAGATGGTTGCTACTCTTCCTATTATTGTGTCAGAATGATTTTCACTAAAATGTAACTGACTCATCAGATTAGGGATTTTGTCATAGAACAGCACCTGAACATAGAACCGTCTGCTTAATCCCCTCTTGAAAGCACTGACGTAATTCAGACCATATCCATTGTTTGCTTGTTTGCTTTTTAAGTGTAAGCCTGTAATTTCAAAACACATTAGGACTCTAAACTAGAGAGGCCTGTGCAAGTGGTGAACAACTGGGTTGTATGGGCAGCTCAAAGGAGCTGTAGGTCAAGGACAAGCTTTGTAATCCAAAGACTGAGATCTAGTATCCCTCTGGTTTTTGAGGCTCCATGACTTAATGCAATGACTGAACATTCCTGAGCTTCAGCGGACTCAGGGATGAAATGAAGACTGATGGTAATACTTGGCTTACCTACTCCACTTCTATTGTTTTGAGGGCCAAGTGGGATAATATATATATAGAACATCAGGCAATGTTTAGTGTTCTACAAATATTACTTATAATAAATATTACTTATCATCATCCACCAACACTATTGAATATCTTATTGGTCTCTAGACAAAAGGAACTGTGTAGACAAGGGGTAGGCAAACTAGAGCCTGCAGGCCAAATCCAGCCCAGGAGCTAAAAATGGGTTTTACATTTTTAGATGGCTGGAAAAAAAATCACAACAAGAATTATATTTCATGACACACCTGCAAAGCCTACAATATTTATTCTCTGGATGGTTGCAGAAGTTTGCCAAGCCCTAACTCTAAGAGTTTACATTAATGATAGTTTTAGTTTCCTTTAGCATTAAGTCTTAAAGGAGGTGGAACATAGGCACTGCACAATTAACTGTTGGGATTAACAGCAGCTCAGGTAGCAAGAAGAGCACCTCCTTAAAAGCAGGCCCTGGATGTGCCCTACTGGCCTGAGGAACTCCCTTAAATCCTGGAAGCAGTCCTAGCCTGTTCACCTCTCTGAAACCAGATTAGCCTGTGATCTGGGTCACCAAGGTTGGTGCCTCTCTTATTCACCTCTTTATTCTTAGCACTGATCACATAGCAGGGATCTCCTAAGTGTTTGTTGAATGAATGAGCCAATAGATGAAAGAAGTCCTCATGTCCTGGAGTCTCAGGTCCTCCTTGACCCAAGGGAGGCAATCCAGAGTTTTTAGATACTCTTGAATTATTGCCCATACTCTTTGTTAACAACCGTCTGGTTGACTCATTTGTGCTTTGGTTTTTCCAATTTGATGACAAAACTGAGTGTCAGGTCCAGTGTGGCTCCCAGCCTCCACATCCGCTTCCTCCTCAAAACACAACAAACAAAGCCACCCGCACTCACAGCAAAACACATTAAGCTGCTCTAACCCCAGCATCTGTGACTCAACGGGGGGACCCTCTCGCTGCTGCTCTGCCCTAGATTTCAGCCCCTGACCTGAACTCTGGCCTGTGACCTTGAACTGTTGGTCTCACCTTTACCCATGTCTTGAGTGCTAGCTCTCAGCTTTGTTCTTTTGTTTCTGGACCCCAGTTGTGGTCATTTGCTGTTACCTGGCCTCTCTATAAGGCACAGACTCCCATCTCTAACTCCCCACCTGGTGCTTGGGCTGCAGGAATTGCCCAATTGCTCCTAGTGCTGACAGTCTCCCGTCTGCTGGACCTTCCAGGAATGTGCTCTCAGGCTCCCGCTGTTGGACCATTCATCGTGGACTATAGTTACAATTATTTGCCAGGACTGCAATTTCTAGGATACTACACTTTATCCTCTCTCTTCTGGCCTACCCTAGCCTGTGGTAAGCCACTGGGCCCAGATAGAACAAGATCTGAGACACAAGATTTTGAAAAGAATCTGTGACATGCACTTTTTCATCTACTACATGAAGATATGGTGTTCTAACCACTGTAGGCTTACCAGAGGAGCTCAATAAAGATCTCCTGATTGATATAAATAAATAAAATAGAAATTAAAAAACATATAAAATAAATTAAATGATTACATTATCTACATATAAATATATTTTCTTATATATTTATTTATATATATTTTTATATATGAATGAATATAAATAAAATAATTAAAGATGGTCACTCATGAGGTGCCGCCTAAGTTTCTTGTGTTTCAGACTCTATGGTTCTTACCCATCAAACCCAACATCTCTTTCTTTTTTAAATTAAACTTTTTATTTATTCCAGCACAGTGAACATACAGTGTTAAATTAGTTTCATGTGTACAGTATAGCAATTCAACAATTCTGTACATTACTTAGTGCTCATCACGGTTAGTGAACTCTCTGAATAGGTGATGGAGATTAAAGAGTACACTTACCAACATCTCTTTTTTGTAACAAATATTTTATGACTCCCCCTTTTACTATCCTGAAATAAAATTCACAGAGCATAAATATTTTAAATACAGTGTATTATGTAGACATAATTTTCTAATTAATATAATACCCTAAATATAATATAAAGAAGAAACAAAAGGAAAGTAATTCGTAATAAAATAATGTGTATTTAAACATGTACATATGGAAAGCATGAAAAAGTAATCAAATGCTTGCATCGATGTGTGGAATGACAGCCACAAATGCCACTCACATACAGCAGCATTGCTGCCAGCAACGTGATTTTCTCAGTGTCCAATTCTTGGCAAAGTTTTGAACAAAACAAAATATAATCTTCCCTTAATATACATGGTAGTTGTAAATTCATGGAAAATTTAATGTGTATTAAACAGGGCAGTAAAATATGTAAATTGGAATTAGGTTTTAGGCTTAGATAATTATAAACAGGTTTACCTACAGGAATGCCTGGCAGGACATTCAAAAGCCATGTGGGATGCTGCATGATTTTTCAGTGTGTAAGACTGTCCTGTGAACAGCAGACCTCTCGCAGCCCTGGCTCCCACCCCGTTTTCCAACATCTGAAAAATGCTGCTGGGAGTTTCCAAAACACTCTGTAGGGGGCAGTATTACCTCCACTGAGAACTATGGGTGGAGCCGACCTATTCAAAACTATCCTGCCCTCACATCCCCTCTCAGGCAGGACATCTCTTTTGACCTTGAAACCCCCAAGCAAAGGATTTGACTAAGTGCCTGTCTTTACAGTGTTGGCACACCCCAGATCCAAGGGCCAAGGCTGAATGGAGCCCAAGATCTCAGCACTACCCAATCTTGGGGCTATGATGTGCGAGGTTACAGGAAGAGGAGATTTAGTTGCACACTGGAAGTACTGAGAGTTCCCTCTAGCCAGTTTATTAGATTAAAAGGCAAAACATCAGCATTTCCTTACTTTCTGCACCCTATCCTCATTTTGCTCTTTAAACCGTTGAATTTAAGGGTTGATAGTAAATCTGTTCTTCCGCATGCAGTATTTATTTATTTATTTATTTATTTATTTTATTTATTTATTTATTTTTCCACATGCAGCATTTAGATGCATCCCTCACCCTTCCATTCATGGTCTACCACACCACCCTTTCCTTCCCATTTCTCCTAACACACATGGCAAGACACCCTCACTCCAGGCCCTCCTTCCTCAGCCTTAAATTGCTAGTCCTGGCTCCCAGCTGGCCTTCCAGCTGCATTTCTATGTAATCTGTGGAGGCCCCAGCTGTTTTCCGATGGTTCATTCTGAATGGTTTTCAGTGACCCACCTCGTGTAATTTCTGGTGTAACCCGACATCTCCTACACCTTTGGCTCTTCACCATCTACCTTCTGTTTCAGCAGAACATCTTGGTTGAACATCCACTCACATGGCATGGAACTCTATCCTCTGGAGCTTTCCGATGGCTGTCTACCTGGAACGGCTTTTCTCCTTCCTTGGCCCTAGAACACACTAACTGCCCTTCAGACCCAGCTTGAGTTCCACCTCCTCTGGGAAGCCTCCCTAAATTTTCTCTCCCCCTGAGTTCTTAACACTATTCTCATACCGAGTCTCATTTGCTTCACCTTGGAAACAAAAGTCCTTTGGGGATTCTTCAGTGGCCCCAATGGCACCTAGGAACTTGTCACGGGTCCCCTGATTGTTCAACACATATTTGTGGTGTTGCAAACTCAAAAGAAAAGGAAGTGATAGACTGATCTCGTATTTGAAATATTTGGGGAGAAGGTCCCCAGCGTGTCCTTCAGAGTCACTTCGTTTCTCCTCAACTAAAGGAGAATTCCCTCAGGAAACCAGCCTGCTCAGAGGACTATGTTCCCCTCTTTCAGTTGCAACATTGGTGCAATGAAAGTAGAGACAGAACTTCGTGGTGGCTCTGAAAACATTAACTAAGACAATAATAAATTAACACAATAGTCGACTAATAGCACCGTGATGCTTTCATGTATGAATTGGAATGTGAACACTGAGATTTTCATTTCATGGTTGAAAAATACACGAGTTGACCCAAATACTAATGTCTGCCTTTCCGTCATTTACATATCATGGGTCAGTAATCATTTCTTGCCTAAATGGCTTTCCAAATGAAAAGCTGTAATATTGTAATGGTTTATCATATTTACAAACATCGCATTGTGCTACCCACTTGGTGCTTTGGATTCGCAAACAAGCAGATCCCATTCTCTGAGAAGGCAGGGGCAGTGCCTGAGAGGAGTGAACAGAGGTCCCCGAGGAGAGATCCATTTGTTTTTTTCCTCCCTGACCTGCACTAGTCCGAGATCCTCTCCTCTGCTGGGACCTCCTCCAGCCACCTCATTTCTCCTTCGGGCCATTGGGTCACCAGGGGCCAGGGAAGGCTTCTGCCTATGTTTCGATGAGAAGGCAAGACATCTAGCGGCTTTGCAAACATCTCTTTGGGACGTGGGGACTACTGAGAGCTGAGTGTGATATTTGGGAAAGGTAATGCAACCTGATTTTTATTGAAGTTTGGAACAACATCACGTGAACAATGTAAGGTGGCTTCCCCCCTCATTTTAATCCCAGGGTAATCCAAATCAGCACATGACTTAACCTACACCCCATCCTTGTTCCTGGACTTCTTCACAGTGTCCTGAGTTACCTGCTCCATTGGGTGTCTTGCTGTTGTTGTCATTGGGCGCCGTGTCTCTTAGAAATCTGTGTTTTTAAGAGATAATAGAGTTAGAGCCATAGATTAAATGAGGAGCTGGAATAGCGATTACACCCTGGCCCAGCAGGCTTGGTGTACACATCGGCCTTGCTCTTTAATTATAACTTGGGGTGGAATGTCCGCAGCGAGCGTTTGTGGGGACAGTCCCCCCCCCCCAATCTTCGTTCACACACACGCACACACTCAGCTCAAAGTGTTCCCTAGCCAACACCTCCTTCACCGGGCTTCTGTTGCTCCTACTTTGGCAGACACTTAAAAGGAAACTAAGGGAAAAAACGCTGAGGTCATTTATTAGACTCTCCTGTGAATTTGGTTTCAGGACTAGAAAGCCGTGCAGTAGTTGTGTGATTTATGAAATCCCTCCCGCTGCTGCTTTTCCTTATTTTTAGGGTGATGTACAAGAAGTGAGGTAGCTAAGAGTTGACTGGTCGCATTTCACACCATCGCCTGTGAGTCCTAGGACGGAAGGGCATAAAAACGATAATGTGGACAGAGACGTGGTGGGGAGGGATTTAGCTGTTAATCGAAATTTCTCCTTCAGACCCTCTGGGAAAAAAAGGCTACCTTTCGAAGGATGAATCTCTTTGTTTTCTATTTGGCCCCCATGTTTTAAAAAGGTTAAGGTTGTGTGTGCACATGTGCGCACACTTGTGTGTGTCTGTGTGTGTGTGTTTGTGTGTGTCTGTGTCTGTGTGTGTGTAAGAGAGGAACAGGCCGAAAAGGAGGGAGTGGAAAATAATTGTTATCATCCCAAAGACCTTCTTTTCTAGCTGGCTGCAGCTCTGTTTATGAAATGCCATAACAAAAGTGAGCTCACGCCTGTGTGCCTCTATGGCGCAAGGTTCCTGGGTGCCAGATGGGCACTCTGTGACTGTATGAGCGTGGATTATTTCATTTCCTACATCTGGGACTCCGAGCGGCTGCCCAGAACGCCACAGGAGAGAGGCACTGCTTCTCAGCTGGGGGCACCTACCTTCACTGGGGATCCCAGAGCAACCGAGGGGACGAGGCTGGCAGTTCCCAAGTGAAATGTAAAAGTTCACACACACCAGGGCCATGGGGAAACTTTTAGAACCCAGATCAAGATAGAAATAAACAATAACCATCAGCTGCAGTTAAAAAAAAAAAAAAAAGGAAAGGAAAGGAAAGAACAAATGAAAACAAACCATAAGCATCTTCCTGTCTGGCCTCGGAAGATGTTTTGGGAAAAATGTTTCGTATTTCAGCTTTGAAATTCCACTGTGACCTTCTAGTCACACACCTCTCCGTATTGCGAGTGGTACAGATAAGTGAGCCGAAATGGTCTGAGGAGCGCAGGCATCTACCACAGCCTCTTGGCCTCTTTATCACTTTATTTCGATTAATGGGATGGGGTGTATTGGTGTGAAATAGTAGCAATAATTTCCTCTTCCCAAGTACTGTACCGAAATGGAGTGTACAGCAAGCAGAACACTTAACGCCGTTCAGAGGAATACAGAGGACGGAGATTCTAAAAAGCAGGTTCTTCCTGTTTGGGGGTTTATTGTTGAGAATCCTCACCATCACCTCCATTCCTTTCCCCTCAAAAATCGTTATCCCAATCACTCAATTTGTCCTGTAGGAAAAAAATTTTTTACAAGAATATGTGACAATGTTAAAAAAAAAAAATCTGACAGTTGACTTAAACTCCTTTGCATAAGATATTTACAAACCACAGCAGATTAAAGGGGGGTTTTATGCATTTTCACATCCTGCTTGGTTTAAAGCAGCAATTTTCTGCAAGGACAACAGAGAAAAAAAACATGCTTTACACTGCTTATATTAATTACATTTTTTCATTACCCGTCATGTTTTCTGCAGGCTTGTGTATTATTACTGCAAAATGTAATGAAATAGAAAAGGAAAAAAGAATGGACTTCTGGGAAATTTTCCAATTCTTGAAATGCAATGTTAATTGAGAGCTATTTTTAGGGCTGCACAGATAGTGCAGGACCCAGTGCCATCAGTACAAATGGGTCCAGTCCAGGTGCAGCTTCCCCAGTGACAGCCTAGGTCTCTGCCGCTGGAGAGCTTGGAAACCTCCATGTTGCTTGATGCCAAGTCTACCGAAGGGCATGGGAGGATTGCTGCAGATAAGCTTCCCACAAAGGTAACCTTTGTTACCACAAAGGTAACAAAGAAAAGTGAAGGGAGATGAAGGTAGAGCCCTCTGGAGCTCAGGCCACAGTGATTCTTGGTAGCGAATTCCACCCTTCTCATCAACCTCCATTCCATCAGAGGGAAAGAACACTAATAAGTCTTAAGGAAAACGCTGAAATGGTTTCCAAGGCCCCTAAAATGAAGAATCCCAAAAGTACCCATGGACCGGTGACAGACAAGACCCTTTATCAGGAACCTTTTTCCCCTGCTAGAGAATTGCAACTTCTTAGTCTTGCATATGTGCTGCCAAGGATTTGATGGAAGTTGTCTGAGAACCAGGAACTTGATGGATTGGAGAAATAGTGTTCCTGCTATTACTAAACCAAATAGACCATAGAACTGACTTCCTGTTTGATTTGTCTGAATAGGTGACTCTGGAATCCACTGATGCCTTTCTGTATTACTTCTGTGCCCCAGAATCCCATTTCCTGATGTAGTGTTGGAACCAACCCTGCCAATGATGGAGAGACATAGTAAATATGTGTACAGGGGCCAAGTGTTCTTTCAAGGAAGGTCTTAGAATGGCTTCAAGGAATTTAGAAACTCTGAGCTCATTTGAAAACCATCAATCTCAACACACCATAAAGCATCAGAGGCTGTCTGAGTGTCCTAGCCACACTCCTAAGTCTTAAACTCTTGCAAAAGCAGTCTGGAAAAACAAAAACAAAAACAAAAACCTCAAACTTTACTGCTAAAACCCCTGAATTCCTATAATTCTTTTTTTTTAATATTTTATTTATTTGTGATAGACATAGAGAGAGAGAGAGGCAAATACACAGGCAGAGGGAGAGACAGGCTCCATGCCAGGAGCCCGACATGGGACTCGATCCTGGGGTCCCAGGATCGCGCCCTGGGCCAAAGACAGGCGCTAAACCGCTGAGCCACCCAGGGATCCCAAATTCCTATAATTCTTATTATTACTTCCACTTTGATGAAGTAAACACAAATGTCCATAAAAGTCATCGGGCCAAAGCTTGCTTTAGGCTATCAGACTTAGAAATCCAGTTATGAGCAACATTTCACCCACATGGGGGAACAGGAAAGAACAAAGGGTTAGTATTTTCCAGCCAGTAGCCTTCTCTGAGCTATGAGGCAAATACCCTGCTTGCCCGTCCCATCTGCCCCAGGCTGTCCCTCCAGGATCTCTGTCTTGAGTCTTGTGCTCACTCTGAAGTCAGCATATTGCGACCTCTACTGCAATGCTGTCATCAGATGCAAGTTGGCTGTCTGCCCCAAGACTATTGCTTTGGCGCTGATTGACACATTCTTTGGGGTAAAACATGTAATAGAGAAATTCCAACATTCTAGGAGTTTCTTCCAGTAGCAAAAGTCAATTACAAGAGCAATTGGTAAAAATCAGTGGTATGCGGAATGAGAAGGCAAAATGGAAATTGTGCATAAGAACCAAAAGCTTATCGCTTGGTAGAGAAACATAAGTTTCCATTCCCCATTGCCTAGATTCAAATCAAGATTAACCCCGCATAGTTCCTGTCTAGCCTGGCCCACATTCAGTAGCATTTAAGGCTGAGCTAACTGACTGGTAAGTATTTTTGGCTTACATCTCCTGCTCACTGCAATGATGGATCAGGCAATCTTCTAATTTGCCCCTGGTTTACTCCAGCTACCCCACATCTCAATCACCTGCTACTCCAGATTTGCCTCTTTGGACTTCTGTGATTATTTTAATTGGTAGAGAAGTTCATTTGTATATTCTTAATCTGTAGAACACCTTCCTGGAAAACTCAATCCATTCTGCTCCCTGGCTGAGAAGGTCTTTCCGATGGCCACCTTCCCCACACCCTTTCTTCCCATCTGTGTATGCCTAGGGGCAAACCAGTTTTCTTTGATTACAATCCATCCCACCACCATCACCAGGACAGACTGGAATGTTCAAATAGCCAGTCAACTAAAAGGATTTCACAAGAGCTGTTTAAAATATGTATATTCAAAGCACTACATGTACATGATAAAATAAGTAATATCATAAGGGTTTATAGTAAAAAACCACAATCTTACCTTTTTCATTCTCAATGCCTAACCCCTCTCCCCACACATAATCGTTTTAATAATGTATGCTTATTTATTTATCTATTTATAATGTTCTGGTGTTGATCTTTTTAATTATAATAGGGTTATATGTCTATTTTTCTCTTTTTTTTCTTTTAGATTTTATTTATTTATTTGAGAGGGGGGAGGGAGAGCATGAGGAAGAGGGAGAAGCAGACTCCCCATGAGCAGCGAGCCTTCCCTAGGGCTCGATTCCACAGCCCCGAGATCATGACCTGAGCTCAAGTCAGACGCTTAACTAACTAAGCCACCCAGTGCCCCTCTATTTTTCTTTTTATCAGTTTTAAACAATAACTTATTACTCCCTGTTGTGCATGACATTTGGTTCCCTTACAGTTTCCTCTTCCACTTTATCTACCTCCCTCTTTCCAACTGCTAATACAGCTTTAAGGTTTGTGTATTGGTTACATTTGTTGTGCTATATAATATACCCAATGTCTAGTTCTCATTTTGGCAACTTCATATGTGTTTGATAAAGATATCGTGGGCTCTGTCCTTCCCTCTTCCTCCATACCCCCTCCCATTCCACATCCCTGTATCTGTTAATGATACTTTCCATTGTCAAAATTGATAACATTTCTGTTCTTCTCTGCAGCCATAATTAGGCCTTAAGTAGGGGTGTCTAGAGACTGACTATAAGAGTTAATAACCTATAATCTATAATGCAGGATTTATGTGATCATAATTATATAAATATCTCCACTTGTGGACCAATCTCTTTCTTTCCTGAGACATCCACCCAGCTGTGTCTGAATTTCTGCTCCCATCTGGAAAGCTTGCTCTTTAGCCACTGCCCACTTGCCTGCTGACATGCCCCTCTGCCCTTCCAGGTGAGAGTCATTGTTTCCTGGGTCTCACCTAGGAGCCTTCATCCTTCATGAAGTTTTCCATTTTGCTGGAGTTCACTCTCAATTACCTTCTTCAGAATTATAAACTATCATTACTTACATGCTAGATATGTCCTTCTCTTCTCTGCTTGACTGGTGGCTTGGCTGGGTATAGAACCCAATAATCAAAACGATTTTGCCTCAGAACTTTGAAGACATTGTTCCATTGTCTCCCAGCATCCAGTGTTGCTAGTGAGAAGTCAAAAACCTTTCTGATTTTCATTCCCCAAAAAGCACCTGTTCTTTTCCTGTGTCATTTCTCTCAGAAGTTTCTATTTTTCCAAGAGTATCATAAATATATGTCTAAATATGGACAAAAACTGGGTTTAAGGCATTTTGATAGAAAGATCTATTTAGAAAGGGTTAGAAGCAGAAGCCATAAGCCATGCTTTGGCTTCTGAAACTCACATTGATATTAGAGAAGAAATAAAGTCTCTGACAAACTGAATTTGGAGTGTAGAGTTCAAATATAATAACCAAATAAATAAACACATCTTTTGGGGGAAATGCCAAAGTCACTAATTTTATAGTTACTTTTTAAATGCCCTCAAAGGCTGTCAAGTGGAAGTTATCCATTCCTTATTCATGAGGTAGAAAAAAGAGGTTGGGTGAGAAGGAAAGAAAATGCCTAGATTTTTGACATTTTCTTAGATCTACCAAAAAAACAAAATTATTTGACTGCATTTTAAGAGAACGATGTATATAATCAAGAGAGCTCAAGGAAGAAAAGATGTAATGAAGCATTTCCTTAGATAGATTTTGCATAAATACCTCATCATATAGCAAATGAACCTGGGTTTTAGATCATACAGATCTGGAGGGGAATTCTGGCTCTGCCATTTTTCAAGTTATGTGACTCTTGAGCAAATTACTTGAACTCAATAAATGTTAGTTTCCTACCTCACTTAACCCTAATGCTATTGGTTCAACATTGAGGCTTGGTGAGTTATAAATATTCTGTATCCAGTGTACTGTGATGAGGTACAAAGGATGGGTTTATAAATGTAACAGAAAGTTAAATTGGAAGTTTTGACTGATGCACCAAGATACAATTGATGCTGCATTCCAAAGAAAGTGCTAGACCATATGCAGAATTTCCAAAAGGAGAAATACAGAAGAACCAATTGCATAATCCTTGAAATCTGTCATTCCCATTGAAGATATAAAAGGGCCCTGAAAATGGAAAGTAAGGAAGGATTTTGTGAGAAGGATTTTAGAAGATCCTTTGGGATTTGGGGACTCCTATTCTCCTAAGGAAGGTTGGTGAGCTGTGGAGACCTTGACGTGTATCTCCTACAGCTAGGAAACAAGTGACCAATGCCTAGGTTATATCTCAAGAAGCTAAAATGGCCCCTGGATGCAGGTATAGACTAATAGACTACATGTAAGACGCAACTACTCACCAAGGTTTGTAAACACTAAGACCTTGATGTAGAAAGCTCAGGACTGTTTAAAAAGGGATCTGATGAAGGAGTGGCTTGATGGACTGAGGAGACACAGAAGAATTATCTCCTAATTTAAATACATCTGTCTTGAGCTTTATCATGTCTATTGGCACAATCCCCTTCTTTCAGTATATATTTCTATGCTGCCCAGAGTGAACTTTGTGATTTGTGATTCCATATTCACAATACATCTGCAGCGATTCTAAGTTATCATCTAATTAAAATAGTAGCTAGCATTTATTGAGAACTTTTCATGTGCCACTGTTCTGAATGCCTCATACCTTTTAACTCACAACAGTCCCAGGAAGTAGGCAAAAATGCCTATAAAATATTGCCATCTCATGATGAAATGGAGGCAAACAGGGTGACTTGCCCACTGATTCATAACTAGGAAGTGGTAGAGCTAGGATTCAAGCCAGGTAGTCCAACTCTAAGGCCTGAATTCTTAACCATGATGACATTTTCTCTCTAAAGGCTTGGCAAGAGCAATTCCAAAGCAGTAAGTTCCTTTCCTTCCATTTTCAGCAAATATGGCAATCTTTCATCATTCCAACTAATCTTTTTAAAGTTTAGTGCTAATTTGGAAAGCTCCTACCAAGCAAATAAAATGAAAATTTCAAACCTCATAGAATGACTTCTCAAAATGAAGGTGGTGTACGAATGGAATGGAGGAAAAAATAAACGAGTAAATACAGTAGTTGGTGTCCAAAACTGGCCATTCATCAAGACATGTCAACAGCACCCAACTTAAGTTTGATGAGTTCAATATTTTCAGGACTAGCAGAACTTCTCATGACCTGTATAATTGAGCAGAACTTCTTGGTTAAGATGGGCCTGGGGCTGGACCTCAGCTCTCAAGGCTAAATTTCTTCATTCCATAGTTCTTCCAGGTCACTGTCAAAACCACTGGTAATTTTACACTGCAGTGATCTGTGCCTTTTCCTGGCCTGAGGATAAATAGAAAACTTAACAGTTCTGAGAGCTGTTGACACCATGTACTCAGAAACACAATCAGAAAATGTTAAAAGAAACCCTTGAAGGATGTGAATGAAGGATGTGGACATTCGCACATGGGAACTCCCCACGTGGTGCCAGCCTTGCTCCCCAGCTCTGTAGCCAAAAAAAAAAAAAAAAAAGAGGTCAGAGAGGGAGCCAGGGTGTACGCCTGAGGCTTTAATAGAACACAATAAAGGACGAGCACTTCTGGCAAGGCTTTAAATGCCCATTCATTGATAAGCAGAGGATTCTGGGGTGCTCAAGAAAGGTGGCATTACATTCAGACAAGGGATGCCTTTGGGGTGATTAGGAAAATCCAATTTCTCCCTAACCACTGTCAAAAGTGGTCGTTTGCTCTCCTATTTGACAAAAACACCCTGAGGCATTTTTAAAGTCATTTTCCTCTTTATATAGCCCACCCAACCTAAGCTCACACACTTACAGAATAGCAAAAGAGGTGCGGATGTTTTCTGAAGCCTTGGATACTTGGTCTGACAACAGGACTGCTTGTTTGACCTGAGAACAGGTACTACCTTGTGATCTCTGTCAGTAAGAGCAATAAGGAAAAGTTAAGAAAAGGGAAGGAAGGGGTGGCTGGAGGTAGAGAGAAAGTGAGCTATAAATCCTGGCTTTGAAACATACACTAAACAGGTGCACGAGGGCTCAGACCTAAATCCACTCCAGCCCTGGACCCTACTCCAGTACTCTCATATCAATATATCTGGAGTCTTTCCCTCTTTAAGTACAATGAAAGACATTTTTAGTTTTTTCTTTCAGAATTACAAGAGTCTCAGGATGTTTCTTATTTGCCAGGGATAGATGTAGACAGCAGCATTCTCAATTTAATTATTACTCACTCAAAATACATGGCTTTCATTCTTTCCTTCACTCACTCAAAATATAAACAGCAAGTGCTGATCTAGGTACAGGAAATTATCTGTGAATCTCCTGTGCTTAGTCCATGGGAAAATGAGGGATGTGTAATATGTTACATGTGAAGGCAATAACAGAAGTATGTGCTTGATATAGTGAGTGCGGAGAGGACAGGGTAATTAAATAATGGGAACAGGACTCAGGACCCAAAGTATTCTGACAAATAATGACTTAGAAGGAAAAACAGGAAGGGACTAAGGTTTTCCCTCATTAACATAAGGATTTAGTTTTTGGTGCATACTCATCTGAGCCCTCATCCTGCTGTCAACATGGGTTTCGTAGGTCTTCCACTAAGCCCTTGGATTCAGATGCAATGTGAGTCTCAGGAACAGGGAAAGGGGCTGTTGAAGCTATTTTGCAGAGTTAAAGAAATCAACAATGGGACTATGAGCAATGGCCTTTGACAAGTTCTCGTGTTCAGCTCAAGTGCAAGGGAATGTGTTACTCTAGTGGAGAACAACACACCTGCCAAGGGTCCATCCTAGAGGTGAGACACGGTGAGGGAGGACTTCTGGGCTTGGCGATGTGCACACTGAACTCTGCTCCACAGCAAGCGGAGCCATGGATAGGATTCTACTGCAGCAGCTGAAAAGGGATGATTAAGAGGCAGCATAAGTCGCATGGATCCTGTCCTAGCATTATGCTTTCTGAAGATAATGATGATGAACGAAATGACGAATGAGCTATGATATTCCTATAAAAACCCTCCTGTCCTCTCTAGCCTTCTTTTCTTCTCCTATTCTCTTTCCTGTCTCTAAATCCATTTCTCTAACTCTTTGATGATTCAGACCCCTTTTCCTATAAAGACAACCTGAAAATGTCCTCCACATTGGCTCCAGAGCCACCTGAAGCCTGTCTCCCTTGCTAATGACGATGCCTGCCCAGCTGACACAAGCCATTTTCACATGGAGTATTTGATGGTTCTGTGTTTTGTTCTGATGATTGTTAGCTCTTTTGGTTCATTGGTGTTGGAAATAAATCACATCTAACCTCTTTTGTACTAAAATTAACTGTCTCCTTGGACTGATTATCTTGCCCTTGGTCTCTGTGGAGTTGCACCCACAGGATCTTCAACGTGCCTGGCAGCCCGAATGGTTCACTGAAGTTACGTGTTAGGGGCAGCAAGGTTGGCTTTCCCAAGCCCTGGTCAAGAGCACTCTGGCTCTCATAAAAACTGCAGAAAATGCTTCAGTAAAGTTCAGAAACAAAGCAGGAAACAGAACCCCTCTCACATATATGTGTAGCAAAGGCTCTGGTGGAGCAGGAAACTAGAGTATTTTGAACATGTTCATCTGTCTAGTTACTAAATGGGTTTACTTTTCTCAACAGTATATTATAATTCCCCTTTGGAACTTGTCAGAAATATTTTTTTTTCCTGGTAAAATTGCTTTTCTTAAAGAAAAAAGAACACAATTCAAGCACAAAATAGACAAAAATCATAAATCTTATCATTTTTAAACCTGGTAAACAGGTAAAGCCTTGGCCACAATTTAACGCATAAGCAAAGGTTCTTTTTCAGAGGGTAGGGAAGGTGGTCTACAAAAAGAGAAAAAATAGTTTGACAGCCTCAACAGGGGAGGAAGTGGGACAGAAGTGATGTCAACTGACAAGCAACTCCTCCATTCCTAATTTCAAATGCTGACTAAACTAAACCAATATGCACTGCTTAGCACCTGAAATGGTCACCCCTGTTGTGGAGGTAAGGACAACCACATGCTGGCCTGAATTTTCTTCTTCCCCATTTCCTACACCATTTGGATGTTCCACCAACCTCTCAGATTTGTCTCCCAGTTCATTCTCTGGCTCTTTCTGTACTTTCTTGATTCTAAATGTGGACTCTCAAATTGAATTCAGCATGATCAAAATCCTAGAACCATTAAAAAATTTTTTAAACTTCTTTCTTTTCCTGATTTCCTGATTCCTACTAATAGCCATGCCATTCTGCTACACATATATGCTTGAGACCTGAGTAACAAACATTAGCCCCACCCCTGCAGAGCACTCTGATTCAGTAGTCTACATTATGACCCTCTCCTGCTGAAAAGTCTACCCATGCTTCCTTTTCAGCTCTTATATGACAATGTTCCAATTGCTCCTTTACGATTCCAGTTTACCCAGATGTTAAAAGGCCTCTATCATAAACCAGCTTCTCACTATTGAAGGAAGCCGCAGCTCTAGCCATGCCTGTCCCCCAAAGGCATCTAGCTCATTGCTACTTCCAAGTCTTTGTTCATGCTTTGCCCTCCATCCCGAATGCCTCATCCTTCTCTCCATGTATTTAAACCCTTCCTGTTTACCATAGTTTAGCTCAAGATCCACCTCATCTATGAAGCTTTTGGGGCCACTCAAGTTTATGGTGGTCTCCCTTTCCCCCCTGAGCATCTATGGCAATTACACTCAGCACTACTCATTTGGCACTTAGCATTTCCTCTCTTGTATTACCATTAATCCAGCAGACATCTTTGAGCACCTACTATCTCTGCTATGACAAGCTCTGTGGTATTTGCTGTTCATAAAAGGCTAATAAGAGACAAGAAGTATAAAGGAGAAGTGAGGATGGGTAGAAAAAGTAAATCCAAGAGAAGGAATCTTTTAAATAAAAGAAATGTGAATATATCCTGCACCATAGGAAGGAGAGCCACTTATAAGTTGTTATCTCTTGGCTCCAAGCCCACCCTTTTACCCTCCACTTTGTGGTGCTGGGCTGGGACTCTGCAAATATCATTTGTGCTTTGCCAGTTGGCTTCCTGTGAAGCCCTGTTAATAGGGAGTGCTAGATGGACATAAAGGTGGGAGGAGGAAGAAGGGCCTTGCTCCTTCCTGTCTACTACCTGTTGCTTCCTGTGGGCTTCCTGTCTATGGTTCCCACAAGCATCACCCCAGCCATATTTCTTCACTCTCTTATTGGAAATTACTTGTGGTAGCAGCAGCTGAGTCCAGTTTGAAGTTTTTCCAACTCAAAGAAAAACTATGACATTTGACAAATTCTCTCTGCACCCCCATTCCTCTTCCCCGAGACACCACTACATGCCAACTGAGGTGTGCTTTCCTCCTCAGAGTCTGGATTCTTTTTCTAATGAGAAACATTAGCACCAACTAAACATCACCTTCTCCTTGGAGGTCTTACTTGTACCTCCTTGGACTCCTCCTTTAAGCTTCTAAATTTTAATAATTATAGTCTCTTCTTTTTCTTCCCTCAGCCCTCAGAGTGCTAAATGCTTCCTCCTCTCATGATATTTTCTAGTCCCCTTTGTACTCTTTCAGTTATCTAGGTTACACTTCTTTTATACTAAATTCTCTCAATTTGATAACTAGAATGGTTTCTATTTCCTGACTAGGCCCTAACTGATACAGAATGAACTAGTTTAGGGGCATAGATTAATGTAATACAAAGTAATGTCACCAAAAAACCAAGAGATACATTAAATATTCAAACATTTTTTTTTTTAAAGGGGGAAAGTAAGGGAACGAGAGGAATAAAATTCTGAGGGGGCAAATTACATCTAGTTCTATCACTAATTACATTAAATGTTAATGATACAAAATGCTCAATAAAAATGCAGAAATGATCAGAATTGATTTTTTTAAATGCAAAATCCTACAATAATTTACTCTATAAGAGACACTTTAAATATGATAATACACATAGGTTGAAAATAAATGGATGAAAAAGGAATATATAACACAAACAGTAAGCATGGAAAGACTGGAGTGGCTATATTCATAACAGACAAAAAAAGGCTTCAAGGCAGAGTATATTAAAGGTAAACAAGGACAGTTTATAATGCATGCAGAGTAAATCATCAGAAAGAGAAAATAATCATAAATTTATAGTATATAACAGCACTTAAAAATATATGAAGCAAAAAAATGACAGAATTAAAGGAAGAAATACACAACCACAATCATGGGAGATTTAAACGTCCTCTCTCAACAAATGCATAGACATAAAAAAAAAATCATTATATAAATAGAGAGTCTGAATAATACTATAAATGTGACCTAATTGATATTTATACAATGCATCAACCAACAACTTTTTTTCAAGTGCAATTGTATATTCATCCAGAGAATACATATGCTAGGCCATAAAAAAAAAAAAAAAAATCCAAAAAATTTAAAAGTCAAACACCATGGTAATAGCAGAGAATTAAACTGACATGCAATTTGAACTCAGCCCCAGATAGTAAAACAGTAACAACACCATCAATAACATTACCAACCACCCTTCCCCCACAAAAAAATCCACACCAAAATACATTACTCTGAATGTTCAGAATATCTGGGATATAATGGGGTGTCAAATTAAGGAGCAAGTCACAGAAGCTTCTAGATGGAGAAAATTAGGCTCCTTATAAAGAAAGTAACCCAACTGACATCAGACTCATCAATAGCAATACCAAATTTTGGAAGAATGGGGAAATGTCTTAAAACCTTAAGCGACAATGACTTTCAGTTTAAAATTCTATTCCCAGTCTGTCAGTCATGTGGAGGAAGAATAAAGACGTTTTAGACATGCAAAAACTAAAACCTTATAATGCTTCAGAAAGTTATCAGAAAACATACCTCAACAAAAAAAGAATTAATCCCAAAAAAGGAAGAAGAAAGAAGACATAAAATCAAGGAAACAGGTCGAAAGGAGACAAAGACATCATATAATGACACCTGTGTCAGCAAGAAAAAAAATCTACACTGGAGCAAGAGAGAAAAGTTTCTGAGAGAAGTTGTCTAGAAAAGTTAAGAGCTGCTTTATATGAGTTCATGCACAAAAATTTGTATTTATAGTACAGATATTGGAACATTTGGAAAATTAATCATAGATGAGTGTAGAAAGAGACATAAGAAAAAAATGAAGCTATTTTCATTTCCAAGAGAAACAGAGGGCAGGAAAAGGAAGGAAACACAGTTGAAATGTGCTACTTGGCTCATCATTGAACAATAGTTGCATGTGAATAATAAACTAAAATTATTTTATTTAAACAAGTATGTGAAGGGGAAAGGCACAGAGTTAAATTTTTCTCTGCTATGACAAAAATACGGTAAAATATTTCTAAAATTTATCAGTCAAGAAATAAGCATATTATTTAGATTAAAAGAGTTAACAGCACTTAGAACAGTGACTGTTACCTGGTAAGCAATATTGGCTATTATTAGAAATATGAAATTAAATATCAGGGGAAAAAGCTAGAAGAATTGAGAGTGGTTGTCTCTTGGGCATAGTATTCAAAATGAGAAGTAAAACTATTCTGGTTCATTAGAAGCTTTTTGGAATTACATAACTTTTAAAATAATACACATGCATTACTTTTATAAAATAAAAATTAATAATAAAACAGCTATGTTATAGAATAAATATAAACCAAAATGTGAAGGCATTGTAAATGAGGAAGTAAAAGGTAATTTATAAGTATGGTGAGTGTAAATTTTAAGGAACAAAGTGTATATTGTAAAAAAAAAAAAAAAGCCATATTAAGCTCTTTCATACACTTTTGAGTTAAAAAATAAAGAATTTTTTAAAAAATCAATTATACCCAAAACCAAGAAATCTATTCCATAAACAAACAAACAAAACAAAACAGAGAGGCTTCTCTAAAAAGAGATACTGAAAACAAGAGAAACAGATGGGAAACCAGGGTGATAAGTGAAAACTAAAACTGGAATTCCAAGGCACAGCATGGGCACAAGTCACCCAGATGAAGCTAGAAGTCAGGATAGTGCTTTACAGTCATTAATAGCTGACAAAATATGTCTATCCATCAGCCCGACTACAGGAAAAAAAAAATTCTCCTGCCCATAAGCAGGAGTAAGCACTGGGTTCTTATTCTAGAACTAGGACCCTACCCTACTCTGCATCCAGGGGAAGAAGCTAGAAATATACCTTTTTGGTATTTTTACCTATAATCAATACTTAGGTTTACCAACATGTCTTACAAATTTTTTCCACACATTTGCTTCTTCCTTCATGGTTGTTGTTTTTTTTTTTTTTTTTTTTTTTTTTTTTTTTTTTTTTTAACCAAATACATCTTTTAGTAGTTACTTACTTTTTTTTTTTTTTTTTAAGAAAGAGTTTGTGGTCAATAATTTTTTTTGAATCCCACTGTTGATTGCTAGTTTGTACAGAATTCTAGACTCCTAGTATTTTCCTTTGCCTCTTTGAAAGTTATTCCATAGATGTCTTATAGTCATTGTTGCCAACGACAGATCCGTTGTCAATATGATTATCATTCTAAGTTGTCTCTCTTTTTAAAGTTTTCTTTATTTTTTATATTATGCACTTTTGATATGCACTATGATGTATCTAGGTGGGGATTTTTAAAACTTTGCCCTTCTTGGCACTTCATGGACTCAGTGCCAGAATTTAGAATTGATAGCAGGTGTTCAGCCTTTTCCAAACACCTGTGTCAGGGTGGCAGCAGGGGACACGCTGAAAAACACAGCCATCTTAAGGATAGCTCCTAGGGCACATTAGGCATGCCCACCAAAACTGTCTTCTACAAATAGGCGTGGCCCCACTGTGTCAGGAAAGAATGGGAACAGAGTCTAACAGACGTGAGATGAAGGCCAGTACTGGGAGCTCAACCTAAAACCAGACAGTGTAAGCAATAAGTGGAATTATTAGTCAAGATTGCTCCAGGTTCTCCAACCAATGGAAGGAATGGATGAAGTTGGAGGTTGGGAGTAGACCCTTCTACTTGTTAAAGATTCCTTTAACAAGACTGGTAAGAGAAACTCTCACAAGGGAAAGTAAAGCCCAGGAAAGGGTTTAGGACCAGGAGGGTACGTAGTGTCAACTGGTGGATGACTCACAGCAGCTTTCAGGGAGGGAGGAAGGGGGCAAGGGAGAAAGGCAAGAGGTGGCCAGAAGGAACAGGAATGTCATGGCTGGAGGCTTTAAAGGCTGAGCAGTTCTGCATGTAACAAGAGAAAAAGGTTGTCCAGGTGGAATGGAGTGAAAAGCGTTAGAGCAGAGGAAGTCAAAGAGCTGTGTGTCATAGGTGCTGGCAGGAGACTGGGTGAAAAGAGATGCTGAGAGTAGGCTGCTAGGGTGCTCAATGACCCCGAGAGGCACAAGGGAGATGATGGAATCAGAGCCAAGAAGAGTGGTGAATAGAACCAGGACACTGACACAAACCTGATTCAATGGCTCCCACCTCTTTCAGGGTGAACTTCTAACAGCCCCCCCGCCCCGACCCTGGCACATAAGATGGTACTTCACTTCCATCTCACCTCCCACCACTTTCCCTCTGGCTCTTCACTCTTCTCTTGAGCTACTTCCATCCGCGCATGCTGACTCTCCAACCTGGAATTTCCTTTCCCTCTGCCTTTGCCCAGCTGACTCTTGCTCAGTTTTCAGAGCCAAGCCCAAGAGTCATCTCCCCTGGAAAACCTTCCCCAAGTGATTCCCAGCCTGAACTGAACGTCTCCCCCACAGCCCTCCCCGCTCCTGTTGCATGCTAGGCCCCTCTGCCACAGTATTTACCACACCAGTAATGGTGTGGCTGCATCCCACATATTTTGGTGTCCCCAATACCTATTAGGGCTCCCGGTATCTATGAGACTCTCAATACATTCTTTTTAAAGCATATGCATGAATTCCAGGAAGTTTGAAAGAAATTGGGTCATCACTATTAAAGTGAGGAAATCAAAGAAACAATATCAACAAGTATCTCCAAGTGACCTCCAGTAACACGGAGAATCAATACAGTACAGTGCCAGTAGTGAGGAGGGGAGTGAGCACAGGGAGTGAGGGCTGCTGGGAAGGGTATCACATTTACTGATGCGATTGAGATGAGACAAGGAAGAGACCTCACTAGATTTGTTTGTACCGTGCATGTGATCCTGGCTTACAGGAACAAGAAAGAAAGGAACAGAGAGGCCAGCAACATTTGGCTGTCCACTATACGTCATCTCATGTCATCTGCACACTAGGCCCCCAGGATGGAAACTGACATCCCCATTTTACTGGAAAGCCAGCATCAACGTTCGCCATGGAGTCTAAGTGCAAAGTCACGATAAGTCTGTTACCCTTCCTTCCCAGGTGTAGTGAGATCAGCTGATGACGTCAGGCTTGCACTTCCTCGAGCAGGAAACTCATACAGACTCCTACAAAGGCAAAGGGTCTTGCCTTTTGGGTCTTCATATATCCTAGAGCACCTAGTATGCGTTATAGACTTGTGAGGACTCAATATGTGTTTGTTGATGGAATGAATGAATGAATGAATGAATGAGCAAATGAACAAGTCAGTGAATGGATGAAAGCTGAACTGCAGGAAGTGTAAGGATCAGGCCTTGTCAGTACTTAGCATGCATTATTTTATTTAACCCTCCTGACATCCATAATTACCCTCCATTTTACAGATGATTAAACCGAGGCTGAGAAAGCTTAAGAAATTTACCCAAGGTCACACAGCTCGTAAGTGACAGAGCAAAAGTTTCCCCAGGCCTTTCTGCCTCAGAACCCCCACTCTTAACTACTCTGCTACGTTGTCTCTCAATGAATGAATTCCTCTGAATTAGTGGATTGCTCTGGAGATCTCAGCTTCCCCGTATGAAGACAGATGGTCCTTGATGTCAGGACCATGGTGATGTCACCACTAGGGAAAAAAAAATAAAAGGCACAAAACATGGGGAGATGAGGGTGATTAGTTCAAAATGTAGAAAATCTAAAAATACATTGGCTTTACTTTTAGATATTTGTCCGACAGGGGTGGGACAACCTTAATTAGTGTAATAGGACAATAGGAATTAAATTGGCTTCGTCACAAGACTTTTACAGGATGACACAGACGGTATTAGTACCCAACTTCAAAGATTTGGAAAGATGTTCCTGCTAACACTGGAGAATAGAAACCTGTTTTTCATCAACTAGGCTGGCCTGACAAATTAAGTCTGTGGAGTCATTAGATTAAGATAAGAGCTTATCTCCTAGGCTGACATTTATTCAGAGGTTTTTATACTGCTCAGCTAGTAATTAGTGCTGTTGAATTTTTAACACTGCTTTGTCCAGTCATTCAAAAATTTTAGAGGTGTGTTTGCTTCTCCTGTGTATGTTTTCGGTTATTAAAAATAGAAGAGGAATCCAAGTGAATTACTCTAGAAGGTTTGAATAATTCTTCCAAAAGTTATTCTACAGTGAAACATGCAGCTTAATGACTTATTTGCAGAAGACGGGAGCAGTTCTCCCAAATTGATAAATGTGGAATAAGGAGTTGCCTTTTACTGTGGGATCTATAATTTATTTCAAGGCATACATATTATAAGTTTATTATGTTCTAGTGGAATCATTAAAACTGTGATCACATGCAATAACGGTTTCCTGCTGCTTCACACCCCCAATTCAGCAAACATACTATAGATTCAGGGAACAGCTCAGAGCTGTGGGGTTTTTGTTTTGTTTTGTTTTCGGTTTCTTTCCTATGGTTGATTTGACTGTGAAGGTTATTTTTCCAGTTTTCTTGTAGTTATAATAACAACTTGATGACTCTAGAATAAACTAATACAGTAATCCCGCACGAGTATCTCGACAGTCGGTCCAACAACCAATGCACACATACTATAGACTTTCAAATGCTTGGTTTGCAAGATTCCAAGTTCTATGTTGAAATACTAATTAGTTGGGTTTTTTTGAAATACTAATTAGTAATCAGACAGGTAAGACCCCTGGTTTTAAGAGAGTTCATCACGTGGCTAAAGTTGCATCCTGTTACCATCACATCATTTATTTTGTCCTAAGTGGGACATCTCTCAGCACTCAACATATTGCATTTGCCACTTTAAAAAAAAAAAAAAACAACGTGGCAGAGAGAATTCCACAGGGATAAGTGAAAGTATTTGACTGTTCTTGTTCACCTTAACAGCAGCCTCCAGGAAGCCTCAGAGAAAACCCTACATACTTCAGAGATTCACTTTGGAAGGTGAGTTCTCTTTCATTAAAATGTGGCCTGTGTAATCTAGTAGTGAACAAACTTCAGTTAAAGTCGCTTGCTAAGCAGCCTCTGGGTGCACCGGGTACCCCACTTACCGTCACGCAAACACCCTGCCGCTGTCTCGGAAAGCGTTTGAAAATCCTCGCATCGGTCATGGCACACAATCACCCTTCCTCAAGGATGCAGTTTATCTCACCAAGTGAATTCAACTATACTCTTGGCACCCCTGGAATGTACCGGAGGGAGCACTTTGCCGCTTCGACAAGCCGTTGAGCCTCAGTTTCCTTAACTGAAAAACACAGGATCGTCTTTAAGTAGACCTGCCAGGGTCCTGCATCTCAGATCGGTGATCTGACCTCCAAAGTGGAGGAATCCTGAGAGGCCAGAGAAGAGTAGTAAAGGAGACACCACTGAGTTTAGATTCACCTGAGGAAACTAGAGATTAAGTTCAAAATAGTAAAACAGGAACTCTTAAATTATGTGATTCTACTTTGTCACGGAAGTCACGGTAGACCTGTTGGATAAATGAATGAATGAGTGAGTGAACGAGTGAACTGATGGAGGGGTAGCATGGGATATTGGGATTCGGAGTCAGACACACCTGTATTCAATTCCGACCTCTGCCGTTTACTTGCTCTGTGCTCGTGGAAAATACTTAAACCTTCCCGGATCTGCTTCTTCACTAGTCAATCAAGCAAAAATAACCAGCCCACAAGGTTGTGGGTAGGATGAACAAAAGCCTACAGGAGCACAAGATAGGGGCTCAAAATAGATTTGTTTTCATTTCTTCCCCTCTCCCCCCCACCCAGGTTGTTTTGTTTTGGTTTGGTTCCATTTTGCTTTTTGTTTGTTGGCTTGGTTTTTATTCTCTGGTTCCACATGCGCGAAGTTGTAAAAACGTGACCATCCAGCTTCCAAATTCATGTGCTCGCAACTACCACCGGCACATTTGGTATGCGTTATGATTACCTTTAATGTGTAATGACAAAAGAAGAGGAGAAGAAAGAGCATAAAGCTTCTCTTCCAGCTCCCCATGGGTAATCAGGCCAGGGGAAGGTAGGCGGCATTCAGTGTGTTTACAACCCACTCCATCTCAGTCCTCAGCCTTCGTTAACTCATCCACCCCCACCCCCAGCTTGCCGAAGAGCAACATGTAATTAGAGCACTAACGAGGTCATTTAGCAGAAACCATGGGTAGGGAGTAATGAATGTGCTATCAGGCTCGGAGAACAGCTTGGGCAAAAATCCAAACAGTCCATGTTCAACTCTGATGAGCCGACCTAAACTTGGAAAACAGAGCTTGGAAAAAGGTTAATAATAGGACATCAAAACTGAAAGCCGCCCCTCTAGAGAGACCCAGAGCAGTATTTGGAGCACAACCCTCCAGGAGCCGGGCTGTGCAGGTAGTAGGCTTGGCAGGAGGAGAAGCTGGGTGGCACCCAGTACCTGGCAAGACGGCTTAGGTGCTTCGGTGCCATGATTGGGGGCCTGGACAAGACAAAACCTGGAAGGGACTTCGGAGGTCACCTAATTCCATCTCCCCATTTTACAGATGAGTTTGGAGTGCTCCGGAAAGCTGCATTGGCTGGACCAGCCAATTAGAAACTGACTCAGTCTTACAACCGAGGCCTCCAGATGAACAGGGAGGTGTTTGATTCACCAGTCCGTGCTGTCTAAGGAGAGCACGGTGACATTTAGAAGACCATTTGGACAGTGTACAATGAGGCTTTAAGTGGGGCCAGTTTTACTTGGACCACTTCTAGAGTAATTAAGTCCCAGAAGAATAAACCATCTATTCACCAGTTCGCATTTGGAATTAGCACTACTAATTGAGTTGCAACTGCTAGCATTGCTGTAGCTTTCAACTGTATAGAAAAGGAAGTGGGGGAACACAAACCCAAAGAAGCCAAATATCTCCAAATCCTTCACCCGCTGATTCCCAAGCTAGGCCTGTGCCCCAACCCCACACCCCGTACCTCTCAGCTCACGGAGGTGGGAGGTGTTGCCTTCGTCTCTGCAGACACCAAGCACCGCCAGAAAGCAGGTTAAACCCAGGGCCACAAGCCATACAACTCTTTTCTTTGGAGTTTATAGATGTTGTTGACGTGAATTTTTAAAATTACTGTGAAAGGATTTTCCCAGTGTGTTCTCCCCCCACAATTAATAGATATTAAAAGTACAACCATGGTCATATAGAGGGTTCTATGAAGGTTTTTTAACATTAAAAAAGAATTTCCGGGGGATCCCTGGGTGGCTCAGCTGTTTAGCACCTGCCTTTGGCCCACGGTGGGATCCTGGAGACCCGGGATTGAGTCCCCCGTCGGGCTCCCGGCATGGAGCCTGCTTCTCCCTCACCTGTGTCTCTGCCTCTGTGTGTGTGTGTCTATCATAAATAAATAAATAAATAGATAAATAGATAAATAAATAAATAAATAAATAAATAAATAAATAAATCTTTAAAAAAAAAAAAAGAATTTCCATGGTCAAAAAGGTAGGGAAACTCTGTTCTGGCCCTTTGCTCCAGATATTTGAGATGTATCCCTACATATTGCTGTTTTTAACAGCATCCTTTTTAAACGCGTGCTCTACATATTCTCAAGTAGAGAAGAAAAAGACTTAGTCACTATCAGTACTCAAAGTGTTAAGTACTGAAGTATTAAATTTCACAGGATGGATTTTGTTCCAAGGATTACTGTTATTTCAACTAGCATTTACTAAGCACGTACCACATACACAACGCTACTAAGGGGTTTGGGAAGAGTGAGATAGAGGATACAATCTCCGTCTTGAGAAACCTACTGTGGATTTGGGCAGGCCCAATGTGCCTACAGAGATAGTGATGAACAGTCATAAGAAAATATATGGCAAATTCTAGAAGTTTCTTATCTCCCAGTAAATACATTTTTGTCTTTCATTTAAAATGGTTACTGAAGAGAGTAGCTTTGAAGTGGCCTCTGGAACCAGGAGGCATTTATTTATTTGCTCTTTTGATAGGTGTCGTGCCTCTCTGGGAACACTCTTCTCAGAACAGCCTCTCCATACAACTGGGTTTTCCCAAGAATTATCCCCCAGAAGTCAAGTTTTCCCCCACGGGTTCTTTTCCTATTTCCTGGGCATTTTATACTGTGCACACCCGGATCCCACACACATGCCCGCTTTGTTCTCCCACAGCCAATAGGAAGCAGGGAGAAAATCTGCCTGACAGGGGATGGTAAGTCTCAGTAGTATGGTACGGTGCCAAAAATAATGTGAGGGTGATAACCGTGCCTGAGGGATGGGGGACTGGGAGGGCAGATCTCATTCCCTTAACACAGTCTTCCTTGTTTGACTTTGAAAACAATATCGTGATAAGAGAAAGCTCTTCAAAGCTCCAGATTACCAACTAATTCAGGCCTCCTTATAAAACAGTATGGGACACAGTTTCATGGCCACAGATGCCACCCAGTTGTTGAACACCGAGGACTTAGCAAGAAGTTTGCCTCCCCTTCGCCCCTCCTCATTGTAGGAGAACCTCGCAGAGGCTGATGACGCTCTGGTGGGGTGAGAGCCTGCTGGACTGGAATCCAGGCTCTAGGATGGGCAGCCCCTGGCTCCAGGTCTAGCTCGGGAACTTCTGCGCTGTGTGGCTTTGAGCAAGCGGCTTACCCTCTCTGAACCCCATTCTTCTTACTGAAAAACACACCTACTTAATGGTATATACTGTATAGGGCTATCGTGAAGGTTAAATGTGACGAAAGATCTCAAGACACCTGAAGCCTAGTGGGTGCACCACGGATGTTAGTTATTGTGTTTCCGGAGCCAAGTTCCAAAACGCTCTTCTTTAGGGGAGGAAAAGGAAAGAAGCCACCTTGTTGTCAGGATGCAACAGCTGGTGCTAGGAACGAAGGCAACCACATCAGGGGAGCGTGCCACCCATCCTCGGAGTCCATAGATGTACTTTATGGATACAGCAATTTGCATCTTGTCAAACGTTCCCTAACGTGTCGCAAAAATCCCCAAATGTCAAATTAGTGAGTAATCTGTACGGCCCTGCAGATCTTGTTATCCTCTGTGCCTGACTCATAACATATTTTGGGCGTCCCAGACACCCGTTCAAGTAAATGTTAGTAAATAAGGAAAATCACATCTCCCCTCAGAAGGCTCTGAAATCAGTACCAGCTCCTGCTTGCAAAGAAAGAATATAAACCTTGAAGGCCAGAGAGTGACACGGATTTCTTACGGCTGATTAAGCTGTCACCAATAACTATATACCTGGCATTGACCATATGCCCCGTCCTGAGACAGGCCGGAGGTGCGGGCAGGAGGGCAGGGATAGGGTTGCAAATCTCAGTCACTTACTGGGTACTAGCCACTTGGCTTCATCTACTTCTTCTCATTCTATCTTCTACAAATTCCTTGTTATTTATTTAGCAAATACTAAAATCGTACTTGCTGAGTGTGTTGGGCCTACTTCTTGGACGGGGCTCTCCGTACAAATGGATTATAAATGTTTTACAACCTTTATAGCCCCTCAGTGAGGAAGGCACCATCAGCATCCCACTTCACAGATTGGGAAACGGAGGCCCGGGAGGTAAGGCCACACAGTTAATGGCAGACTTCCAGTCGAAAGCCAGTCTGGCTCCAGCACCTATACTCTTCACCGTTAAATGCCGCCTTCCCGGGTAGGCACCACGAAAATCCCCATTTTACAGACAAGGAAAGTGAGGCTCGGGAAGGTGAAGCAACACTACCCAAGACAACATACAGCCACTGGGTGGTGATAGAGCTGGAGTTCATATAACCCTACCCTGGACCAGCAGGTTATAACTTATACAGAGGCTAAGAAAAAAGTCGTGCCTAAAGAAGTTTCTACCTCTACCGGCCAGGCATCGAAAAAGAGCGAGACCAATAAATGCAACAAATGCCAAAGAGCTCCGCCCGTACAGGTTCATTAATATTACAATAAATTAGTAGCCATGGCTCTTAACTGTGAGAGTGAGAGAAGCGCTTCTCAAAACAGGGCTGAAGACTGCCCCGGAAAATGTCTCTCTGGATTTTGTGTTTGTTTTTTTTTTTTTTTTTTCTTTTTTTTCAGTTTCCCTGACTTGAAGAAAATTGATATGAACCCAAGTTGCTGAAACTGCAAGATATATATTTATACGCTTTCTCTATAATGTGTGCCTAAACCTTGTTTTTTTCACTCTGTTAACTTTTCAAAAACTGTTAAGAAGAAGAGTGACAAGATGCTGGCGAGGGGGGCAGGAGAGGGAGGCAGGGAGGGGCAGCGGATGATACGCCAAGCGCAGTGATTTTCCTGAGAGATGTTCCTCTCCTGCTTCGGGCTCCTGCGGTCCCTCTGGGGCAAGGCACGGACAGGAGCCCAGTGACCCCTGGCCTGAAGTTGCCAAGACCATGGCAGTAAGAATCTTGGTTTTATGGGCTGCTATTAGACGAAGACTCGAATGAAGATTTTTGGACAACAACTGGATCTAGCAGCTGGAAAATACTAGGGACTAGGGAGATTTAACTGTAAACTCTTGCACATGAAGCACAAATGTTAGAAAAATCTTGCACACTGTTACCCCCTTCGAGAAAGGGCCCCTGCTTTCCTACTGCATCTCCCCTGCAGGGTCCCGTACCCTGGCTGCCACCCGACAGACCAGAAGAGATTGCTTCCCTTCGGCCTCTGGACCCCCTCCCCATCCCGGGTGCTCAGCCAGCGTGAAGGCCCGAGAACTCTGCGCCCCATCCACCCAGGTCCCCTGCCCCCTTCCGGACTCCACACTTAGCTCCCCAACATCTCCAAGTCCTATTGCCCACACCCTCAACCACCCTCCCACCCAAGCATGTTTCTCCCTTCCTACCGTCCCTAAGTCCCCACTGCTTCTTCCCCAGCTCCTCGCTTGTCCTGCCGCTGCCAGTCCTGCCCGCTTGGATCACCATCCACATGGCAGCTACACAGAAATCCGATTGTGTCATCAGAAACTCACTGCCCCGAGGACTCAGTCCAATCTCCTTGGCTTGCTCGACAAGCCTTTCGTGTGACCTGGCCCCCGTCGTCCCTTTGGTCCCATCTCTCCCACCATCACACGCTGTGCTCTATTCCCGCTCGGTGTTGCAGATCCTTAAACACAAGCTCTGCCTCCTCGTCACCCTCCTCCCTCCCAGGCCTTCTGCAGTTCAGGATGAGCTGTTGTCTCCTCTTCCAGGCCTGACTCCTCCCTGTGCAGCTCAGCCGCCCCACCTCAGGCCCCGGCCGGCATGGTCAAGGTGCGCTGAAACCCTCCCTTACAGAGAAACCCCACATCAGATGGCTGAGTGACACTGATGATCCTTTGAAAACATAAATGAGGGACACTTGGGTGGCTCAGCGACGGAGCATCTGCCTACAGCTCAGGTCGTGATCCCGGGGTCCTGGGATCGAGTCCCACATCAGGTTCCCTGCATGGAGCCCGCTTCTCCCTCTGCCTGTGTCTCTGCCTCTCTTTCTGTCTCTCATGAATAAATAAATAAATAAAATCTTAAAATATTTTTAAAAAATCATAAATAAATAAATAAATAAATAAATAAATAAATAAATAAATAGGATCACATCATTCCGCTCTTAAAAACTCTAATTTGCGCTTGGAGCAAAGTTGAAACGTCCCACTGTCCACAAGGCCCTACTAAATCCAGCCCCAGCCTACCCCTCCCACCTGCTCCCCTCGTTCATGCTGTTCCAGCCGCACTGACCTCTCTCTTCCCCAAAGCACGCCCGCGCTGTTCCAGCCGCAGGGCCTTTGCTCTGGCCATGGCCTCTCCCTGGACTACTCTATCTCAACTCTGCATATGGCTCAGGTTTCAGTCCAAGTTACCTCGTCAGAGAATCCTTCCCTGACCACTCACCACAGGAACTCCCCACGTAAGTTCCACTGTCTTTGTAGCAAGTACTGCTATGTACAATCATCTTGTTCCTGCTTTACCAAGTTGATGGAGGCGGTTCCCCAACTCAAACATCAGCTCCATAGGAGCAGGGCTCTTTCCTGGGTCATTCTTGGCTGTTTCTCCAGTGTCTAGAAAAGGGTTTGACAGTAGCAGGTGCTCAGCAAATATCTGTTGAATGAATCAATTGATGAATGAATGAGAAGAGATCAGGGGGAAAGTTGGAGGACTAAGAGAGCCGGTGAGTGACTTTGCAAATACATTCCCTTGAGTGCTTTGTAGCCTGAGTTTCTTGCAGAAACTCTAAGATCCTCTTGACAACACCACTAAGAGAGAAGGTCACGGTCATTGCCCTGACAAGACACCTCAAGCATTGATATTACGATTCTTTAGAGATAGAAGCACAGAGGTGAGGACCACAAAATCTTTAAGGCTGGAAGAAACCTTTGAGAGCTGTCCAGTCCAATTCTTTCACTTGGTGTAAGCATGATGACCCAGGGAGTTGAAATGACTTACCCAAGATCTTGCTATTCACCAGGGACAGAACAGGAGACAACTCGGGTACTCAGGCCCCCTGCCAGCCCCACATTTTGCTCCTCGCCCCCTCTTCATATTCATTTAACAGCAATATATGAAATAGCCTGAAACAGTTCTATTTGTTTGGGTTCCGGGTCTACTAGAAACTCTCCCCTAAATAATTATTTTTTACACATTTTGGTTACTATTGCTGCATAACGAATCACCCCAAAACCTAGTGGCTCCGAACAGCAGCAGCATATTGCTTGCTCTTATGGTTTCTGTGGGCCAGGAATGCAAGAATGGTTCGGCTGGACTTGGTCTCTCATGCAGTTGCAGATGGGCAGCGGCTAGAGCAGGCCAGCCATCTCTCTCTATGTGTGTATCCCTGTCTGTCTGTCTGTCTGTCTGTTGTCTCTCTCTCCATGGCCTCTCCATGGTCTTCCCCAGAAGATTCAGCTTCAGCTTCCTCTCAACATGGAGGCCTCAGAGCAATCGGATTGCTTACACTGAAGGTCAAGAGTTCAAGAGCAAGTATTTAAAAGAAGTCAGAAGTGCCATCATCTCTTATGATATGCCTTCAAAGGTCACACGGCATCTCTGCTGCCACATTCCCTTGGTGACGGATGAATT